>NC_140594.1:481030337-483769416 GCF_964204655.1 Triturus cristatus | reverse complement strand
TAAAGATGAACTTCATGAAAACGTACATTCCATTGACAAACAATCGCAAAAATATGATTTGAAACAAAAGGATTCGGATAAGAAAAGCCGCCCTTCCAATTACTTTGCGTCTTCATCCAGGTGGAGGGAGGATACCAAGTTTAAATGCTTTCGTTGTGATCAACATGGTCATCTTGCCAATGATAAATCCTGCCCTGCTCTTTCATCAAAATGTCTCAACTGTGGCAAAACTGGCCACTTTTCAAAGGCATGTAGAGCCAGGAAACTCAAGTCAAACAAGCGTGTTAAGGAAGTTTTCTTCGAGAGTGATGAATCCGAACATGATCAAGAGAACTTACATTGTGGGGAGGTTATATCTCCTGATGTTCCTAACAAGTGTAAAGGTCCTGTTGACTCAGTCCTTGTTCATGATTGTACCATTAGAATGCTCTTTGATTCTGGTGCTAAGATCTCTCATATACCAAAGGTTTTCTTTGATTCAAAGTTACTTGGAAAGGTGAAGGTGTACTAGCCTGATATCAAGCCTTTGGCTTACGGAGGCCAACCCATAAAGCTCTTTGGCTATTTTATTGGTAGTATTGAATATAAAGGATGTTTAACTGCAGGGAAGACTTACATTTCCTGCAGAGGTGACAGCATTATCAGCTGGTTTCACCAGGCTGATCTTGGTGTCTCGCTGGTTCCTGGAGCAGACCCATGCATCGTTTTGAGGGATTTACCAACAAAAAGCATTGAAAGTGTAGTTATGGATGAAGTTTCACTTAAATGTGATAGTGATTTAAAGTTATAATGTGAGTTCAACGAAGTCTTCAATGAAAGCTAAGGTTGCCTCTCTGATTATGTCCACAAGAGTATTCTGAAACCGGACTCTGTACCAGTCTCTTGTAAGGTCCGTAATGTTCCCTTGGCTATGAGGGAATCCATGCGCTTAGAGCTTGAAAAACTAAGGCATGATGGTATTATTGTTGAGTCTGAAGCCACCCAATGGTTGGCTCCGGTTGTTCTCGCTCACAAGGCCTCAGGAGAGGTGCGCTTGTGTGTTTACTTGCGCGCACTTAACCACGCAGTCATTGCAGACAAATATCTACTCCCAAACATCTCAGAAATGCTCTCGCAATTGAAAGGTTCTTGTATCTTCTCGACACTTGATTTACGGGCCACATATCATCAGGTCAGAATAGATACTGACTCCATGGATCTAACTGCCTTCATTTCCCCATTTGGTACTTTCAAATTCACATGTCTCCCTTTTGGCTTAGTCTCAGCAGCCTCTGTCTTTCAGAGAGTTATGGAAGACGTGTTGAAGGGAATAAAGGGAGTCGAAATCTATCAAGACGACGTATTAATTCATGGTTCCTCACAATCAGAGCATGACATGAGGTTGAGAGAAGTTCTAGAGCGATTCCGCAGTAGGGGTTTAACTCTTCATGTGAATAAATGCAAATTTAAGCTTGCAGAGATAGATTATCTTTGACATCGGCTGACATGTGGTGGTGTAAGTCCCAGAGAACGCTTGGTGAAGACCATAGATGAATTGCCTGTTCCCCAGTTGTGTGAGGAACTTGTAATGTTCTTAGGCATGGCCGAGTACTAGAATAAGTTTGTGCCACACTTTGCCAGCCGTACTCATGCTCTCAGATCTCTTCTTAAAAAAGGCATAAAGTTTTTTTGATCAACTCAGTGCCAAGTAGAATTTGAGGAGGTTTGCAGAGTTTTGACACCTCTTCAAATTCTATTCTTTCCACGGATGCAAGTTCCAAGGGTCTAGGGCAGTCCTCAAACAAGTTAGAGATGGCAAAGAAGAAACTATAATGTTCCTTTCCAGGCTCTTGTAGGGCCGGAATTACAATATTCCAAAATTGAAAAAGAGGCCCTTTGTATTTATTGGGCTATCAAAAAACTAAAGAAATTCTTATGGGGTTCTTCTTTTGTGGTACATTCAGATCACAAACCTCTTAAAGATTTATTTTACAAGAAAGATCTCAATGCAGTTTCCTCGAGAATCTGTAAGTGGATTATTGCCCTTCAAGATTTTGGCTTTCTTGTCATATACATCCCAGGGGTGGATAATAAGGTGGCGGATTGTCTATCTAGACTGATCCCTCCTGGTTCTGAAAAACCTGATTCTGATGATTCTTGGGAGATTGACAACTTCAAAGTGTGTGAGATTGTTGAAGGAGTCGTATCTGAATTAGATTGGCGAGAGTCACTGAGGAATGACAGAGTTTTGCTTGAAGTATGTAAGAATGTATCTAATGGCTGGAATGGAATTAGATTTCTTTCTGAAAATGCAAAGAAAATGTCCGACATGAACTCTCTTTGCTTAATGATCTCTTGTGGAGGGGTTCACGTCTGGTTCCACCTTCTTCACTTCATGAGAAAATTCTTTGTTTGGCTCATGAAGGTCACCAAGGTATATCAAAAACAAAACAGAGAGTTTATACGAATTTCTGGTGGCCAGGAGTGGATATCGTGGTGGAACGGTTGGTCAGAGACTGTTCTGAATGCATGTTGTCTGATAAAGTGTGCAAAACCAGAACTCAACCGATGGTTATTCGCAATCCTCCCTCTAGATGTTGGCAGAATGTTGCTCTTGACCTCTTGGGACCGGTTTCCTCCAGGTCTGGACAGTCCTATGTTTTGGTTCTAATGGACATGTATTCCCGCTGGCCAGAGGTCAAGATCACCCAAAGTATTGAGACCAAAGATGTAGTAACATTTCTTGAGAATGTATTTTACAGGGAAGGTCTTCCTGAGACTCTTCTAACTGATAATGGTGTACAACTGGTCTCAAAAGAAATGGAAGACTTTCTACTAAAGAGAGGTATTGTTCATAAGAAATGTTCTCTTTACCATCCGGAATCTAACGGAATGGTTGAGAGATTCAATCGGGTCCTAAAAGAATCCATTCAATTGGCCAAAGAGCAAGGTCGTGATTGGAGAGATGCTATCATTGAGAGAGTTGTGGCCTATCGCCTAACTCCTCATTCTACGACAGAAAAAACTCCTTTTGAAATGTTCAGGGGACGTACACCTAACACACTCTTATTTCAATCCTGGATGAGAGGGTATGGAGCTGACATTAGTGTTCCTGAGGATCCTCAGTGGAGGATTCGTCAGAATGCTAAGCATGAAAAAATGAAAGCAATCTTTGACATCAGACATGCTGTTGCTCACACGTTAGTCAATGTAGGTGATTTTGTGAGAGTTCGATCCCCACAGAAAAGTGGGGGAAATAAGTTCTCTGTTCCTCGTAAAGTCATTAAGTTGTTTCTGAATGCTGTTAAACTTGATGATGGGCGCATTTGGAATCTCAATAGAGTTGCTTTTGCACGTTACACTACACCTTTGAAACCCCATACTCAAATATCTACGTCTTCCCAAAATGTCTCCCCTCTGCGTAGGAGTTCTCGCACCTGTTCTGTTCCTGGTAAACTGCTTGACTATGTCCGCAAGTAAAGTTGATCTTATTTTATTTTTATTGTTATGTTTGGGGGAAGGTATCCACCTACTATGGCATCTATGCCTCATGTGTAATTCTAGAATTAAGAATGTTTTAGTTCCCTAGCTGCAGTTCTCCAGTGGGCAGTTGCTTCTGGATTTCCTGCGGATGGGACGCTTCTCTGCTTACTCTTATTCTCAAGAATAAAGAAACGTTGGAAACTCATCACTTCTCTCTGCGGTACCTCATTACACCACGCTATGTCCACACTCTCCCTGGTAGATATCGCATGAGGGAGCTTTCAGCCAGCCTGGTGCGGAGAGCCTGATGTTAGCGGCCCTAGGTGTGGTGGCTTAATTCCGTCCGCAGCCACACCTTCGGTCCGCAAGACAGGGAAGAGCAGTCAGTCCCCAGTGGCCTCCCAGGTAGGCCCCAAAGCCGGGGCCTCGATTTTTGCCAGGCCGCCCAGCCCCTCACAGTTCTCAGAGAGCAGTGGCGCTCCGCCGGCCCACCTCACCTTCAGCGCAGGCCTGCTCTTGAGGGGTGGAACAGCTCCCTGGATACATAGGCAGTCTTGCGCAAAGCCGGGGATCGCAGGTGATCCGCAGGCCGGACCCGTCCCCACCTCTCTCGGCCCGTAGTCGTGATTTGTTTGCCTCCTCCCGCAGCCGCTCTTGAACGTCCCCGCCTCTCCAACCCCACTCGGAGGTCTCTCGCTTGTGAGGCAGCTTGATTTGGCAGCTATCTACACTGCGAGGGCACCTCCTTATTGGGTCGCAAGCCTCAACTGCCACGGTTTATTCTCCGGTCGCCATTTTGAAGTGCACCGGGCGTCCCTAGCCAGCAACTTCCAGTGGCTCTCATGTTGGCGCCGCTCGATCTTGAAGCAGCACATCGTCTTGGATTGGTTTAGGAGGAGATTCCTATAACAAGTGGGAAATCTGCCTCATTGCAGACAGAGATATTTGCAGATATGTTGGCAAGGGCTGCGGAGCCGCTTCAGAGAGCGACCATTCCCGGCGGCCGCTAGCCACGCCCCACCGCAATGCAATATTAAAGGCACCCGAGTTTCAGATATTTGCAGCTGTGTGCTTGTTGTGTCTACAGCGTGGGCCGATCAACCTGAAGCAACAGCACACACTGTTATTTGACATTGAAGGCTTCTGCACACATTGTTCAGACTAAGGTCGCGGTGTAAGTCTAGGGATGTGAAAAACAGACGGTTCTCATGTAAAGAAAAAGCAAGCAAGCAGGTTTACTTATAATAACAGTTACCTGTAGTGTTGTGTGAAAAAGCGGCAAAGTGGCAAGATGGCGTTTAAACTTCTAAAACGCTTATGCTAATATAGCAATGTTAGCAGGCAGAACCTTGTCTTCACTACAATATATGATATCCAAAGTACACCTATGGCATGGACAGTTATTTGTCACCTATGGACTACAGCACTACTCAGGCATTGACTACTGTGACAAAGCCAACGTGACTCTAGGCCTGCCACAGCAGTGCAGCTGTAGTTTAAAACTGCAACCCACCCTGTCAAAATACACCCTTTTGACAGGAGTCAACCTTCATTTTAAATATTAATATATCACCCGTATGTAGGCCGTGTAGCCCACAAGGCAGGGTGCATGGTATTTCAAAGCAGGACATGTAAAAAAATAAAATTAACATTTCCTCACAATGACCAGCAACTAAAAGCTATTTTTACTGTAGCAAGGCTGGCTGTTTCTATATGGAAACACAGGGATGCACCATTACATTTAAAAATGTTATCTGTAGGTAGGAAACAGATAGGAATTGTATTCTTGGAATCTTTGTAATATTTATTAAAATCCAAATTCACTGGTGAAGTCAGATTTGCAATACATTGTAAGGAAAAGGTACCTTTAGAAAATTTCATTTTCCCTTCTTAAAGACTCTGGTGACTAATTCGCATTAGCCCTGAGCTGCAGCTCTCTGAGTCCTCAGTCCTTGAATGAAGTGTAAAAACTTCCTCCAGAGTGAGATAAAGGACTGGGTGTGGGGGGGGGTTGTTTCTGTTCCTCTATCAGGATGACCATTTGGGCAGTGCCAATGAACATGTTTAACTTCCTATGGACCTCCTCTCTCACAGGCAGATGTTAGATGACACCTGCATTAGCCCTTTATTTGTTCCCCCAATCAAGCAGGCTCCAATCACAGTGAATATGTAGCTGCCCCCAGAAGAGTGTTGAAGTGACCACAGAGGAGAGGTTACTCATTTACCTCTGGGATGGGCAAATGTGGTCAAATGGGCATTGCACAAGGGGAGAAGGGTTTTACCATTTTGGATTTAGTGAGAAAAGGGGCATTGTGGGATTCCTTACTATAGGGCACACAGGAGCTGCTGCAAACATGGGTAGGGCTATCTCTGGGGAGTCTTTCACCTTTTGGTTAAGGAGGGGCCAGGAGCCACTTCACCCACAAGGTAGCCCCGGGTATAAATGTGACATCCCTTGGCACACTCTGTGGAACTCTCTGGATCTGAGCAAGAACAGAAGCAGGCTGGACATGCTGATTGAGACCTGCAAGGACACCTGAAGTACTGAACCTTCTCTTACTTGTACCCAGGGCAAAGAAGTGGACACCAATGCCTAGTTGACTTATCTGCTGTTATGTTACAGTACAACAAGCTGCAAGAAGTATTTTCCTGAAAAGCCCAGATGACCACATCCAACTGGATCTGCACTGGACCCTGCTAAGGAGTTCTCTTCGACTGAGGTTTAACATTCCTAGTATTGTTCCTGAGGCCTTGAGATTCCTGGCTTTGCCAAAGTGTAGTCATCCTAAGATCCTTAAAATCTGGGACTTCTAAATGTTTTACTTCCAAAGGCCTCTGGAGGACCCGGACAAACCTGCTGAAATTGATCCAACAAAGGTGCATTGCTGTGGGCTGAATGTTCAGGGTTCTTTGGCTCAGAGATTCTCTGAAGCAGCAAATCTATTTCAGCAAGATATTGGGGAGAAGTTATCCTGCCTCGTAGGGCACATTTTATCTACATCCTGCAGCCTGCAACCTTGCCTTCCGGTGAATCTGAGCCCAAAAGAAGTGAAGGTGTAGAAAACTTGACGTGCAAACAAAGCAAAACTATCTGGTCAGTTACAGGACTTCCTGGGGTGCAAATTTTCAATTTTCTCTCTCTGAGTTTTTCCTGCCAAACCCACCGGGATCTCATCCAATGCCTATCTGATGTAATAAAGCCCTTGGATACACCCTGCTGCCATTTCCTACTGAAGGACTTTGACTTACATTTTCAAGACCATGGGCCTGATTCCGATGTGGTTAGGAATGCCTCCGACTGTCGGTCGGAGCCATCCTAACCGCATCGGACCTGCCCATTCGGATTCCTTTCCAACCTAGCCATTTTGATGGGCTTGGTCGGAAAGGAATCCGACTCGGTTTTCCGGATGACTTCCGACGGGCTCGGAGAGCCCGTCTGTCTTCTGGAAACCCTTCATTACTCCCTCGGCCTTCTCTTTTCGGCTGAGGGAGTATGATGGCAGTTTCCCACTGCCTTTCTGTACTGGCCTTTCCGACACAGAAAGGCAGTAGGAAACTGCCTTTGGGGTCCAAAGCAGGGCCCCCATGGGTGCAAATGGCTGCCCAGGGGGCACTGATGGTGCCCCCCTGTTGATCCCTGCACCCGGTGGCAGGCATCTTGGGGTGCCTGTCACGAGGTGCAGGGATGAAATGCACCTCTGTACCTAACGATGCGAGCATGCATTCCATTCGGAATGCATGCTCCCATTGTTGAGTATAGGATTGTGAACGAACAGGGTTCAGTCGCATCCTACTTGCAGGTCTGGAACCGAAGACTAGAGGTCGTTCGGTTCCAGTTCTTGACCGATGTTGGATGTACAGTCAGACATCAGAATCGGCCCCTATCTCTTAAAGTAAAATCTATGACCAGTTTGAACCTGGTTGGTGGATACGACTCATTTTCTATTGAGGCCTGTCTCAAATCGCACCTAGGTCCCACCTTAAGTCAGCCATTTGAAATGATTTCCCACTTAATGCTTTTTGGTGCCATTTTAATTAATACTTTAAAAAATCATTCTTCTGGGTCCTCTTATTGTATGTTTGACATTTTGCTTATTAAATGATTCTCTATTTTTGTAAATTGAAGTGAGTGGGAGTTTTATTGTGTTGCATTAGTAACTTTTTGACTGTTTTGTTACTTTTAAATGGTTACACATTTTCCTATGTTAAACCTGTACCATACCTACCAAGAGTTGAACTCAGGGTTACATTATAGTAAACTTTACTGGATCTAACAAGATATTGACCTTACTGCTTGTGGTGGACTCTCATCAACCCCAACAAATAACACACTTTATCACACATTGCTAGTCCCCTGCACTGGATTTACATTCCCTCAGGCTCACATGATCTGTACCTCTCATCACACCTGTTGTAGGCCCACTATTTTTCTGATATTTTTTACCATTTTGGTGTTTAGCCTATTCTTCAAACTAAAAAAAAATGTAGACTTTTTTTTTAGTTGAAATTCAAAGAGTAACAATCAATGACAGAGCCATTATCATTGGACTTTCATTCAATCACATCACTAAAGATGCAGCTAGGTGATGCTGTTATGTCAACATTCTATCACCATGCTTTATCTTTCCTTTTTTTGGACACCTGGATTACTTTGCTCCTCACCATCTCCCAGCATAACCACAGCGACTCTTACTTCAGAGATTTTACGTCTACTATAGGACCATTTTGTCCCTACAATTTACAGTGCCTGCCCACCTGCCCACAGTTTCATGAGATCTGCAGCATCCTATTTATATTCAGCACATAGTCTCTTGAGAGCGTTTTGACAGTTTACAAAATCTCTACCAAGATATGATTATTTGTCCGCTTCTGAGGAATTGACAACTTCTGCCTTTCATGAGGCAATGTAATTCTCTGCAACTGACACTTCCTCCACCACTTTACAGGATATTACCAATGGCATAACTCCAAATGATGTTTCCCCATGTCCATCTTGCTTTCCTGATGGAAGACTCTCAGTCTAAAATGTGACTGCATTAGTCCCTTGCCCCCTAACATCCACGGGGAAATCCTTGCAGTGAGAAGGGGTGAGTGGATTGGCAAAGGTATTAAGACCATCGCAGGGGACATCATTACAGTCAACTTTAGAGACAGGGCGGCCGTGAATTTTATCTGTAACGCCCCCCCGAGTCACATAAGTTCACAAATCCACCCGGTTCGCCTATCCTACTTCTACCCCTTCGCACCCCAAAGGCCCAGGCCGAATATCGGCCCTGACAGAATATCGCACTTGGGTTTTCAAACCGGCCTACTGCAATGGCAAAGGCCAAATACTGTATTCCCAATTTATGATTCCCCCATTACACAGTACGCTCACTGGAATAGGTACAGTACACTTGAAGGGGTGGACTGACTGAGACTGGACCGCTCATTTTCAAAAATTAAACATAGGAAGGAGCCCACCCTACCATCTACTGGGATAAAAGATGGAGGCGACCAGGGCCAAATTGACGTTCCGGATCCTGTGCAATTCTTAAGAGGCAGCAACACACCATTGATCACTAACCGGGGTAGAGGGGAGTGGATAAATCCCTCATTAGACAATTCCCATCTTACCCACAGAAGAATCGCCACCCCCTACAGGCCGCAATTAAGCCGGGCTGTTGCACCCGCAACGGACAGCCTATCAAAGCTTTTGCTAGGCAAGGGAAAAAGAACACCCAAGGTCACGATTCATGACAACCTATTAATAGCTACCTGGAATATTGCAGGGCTAGCGGCCAAGTTCGCATCTCAGGACTGGCGCAGCTATATAAGTAAATTTCACATCTTGTGCCTGCAAGAGACCTGGGCCACTGAATCGCATGCTTACATCCTGGAAGGCTACAAAGGCTTTTTTGTCCCTGCAAAAAAAGCCATCTCGGGGAGAGCAAGTGGGGGGCTCGCGATCTATGTTAATTTAGATATCAAGGGCACCTGGTCTAACACCAAATGGGTCACAGCTAACCTCCAAGTTTTACGGTTCACTTCACCAAGTCTATCATTTCTGCTTATGAACTGGTACAATGCACCGGCTATAACGGAGAAGGGAATAGCCATAAATGAATTAGAAAACTGTTTGAGCTTTTTAACCATGACACCAAACATCACGGATATAATACTAATGGGAGATTTTAATTGTCATCTCTGTGAGAAACTAATGCCATTTAATAATGACTGGTCTAGATGTACGATCTTGAAAGGCCCTCACTTCACCCATTCAACTGAGGGCTGGGGTTTGGAAAGACTTATGAAAAGGTACAACCTAATACAAATCCTAGATCTCGCCACACTCAACGACAAAGGAGAGTTAACTCCAACATTTAAAGGAAGAGGTTGTCACTCTTACATCGATTTCGCACTAGTCTCTCCCAATCTAAAAAGAAGTATTAGTACAATCATTATAGAGGCCAGTAGTTTCAGTGATCACAACCCGGTAATCATTAAAATGGAGGGTTTCGTTTTTCCAACTCAAAAGAAACCTCCCATTACAGAAAGAGTAGTCGACCAGGGCAGAAGAATTAAATGGGCCAAAATTGATGCGGACAGTTTTTATAAAAAACTATTTTCCGAAGCCCCAGCAGCAATTGATAAATGTCTCGACCTCTGTGTAACTGGAGCTGAGGTGGTGAAGGCATTTGAAGAAATCGCACAGGCTGTAAGTAACTCCTTATACACCCCAGGAACTAAAAACAAAATGCCCCTAAACCCCCGTTGGTTTGATTCAAATTGTACAAAGGCGCTGAAAAACCTGAAGGATAGTCTTCATGCCCAACCAAGGGATAAAATGAAGGTGGCACGGAACAGAGCTGAATATAAAAAAGCTCTGAAGGCTCGCAAGCAAAGCATACAAAATCAGGCCTGGGAAGACTTAAGGGACGCCGCAGAAAGAAAAGATTCTATCGCCTTTTGGAAAGTGATTAATGCCCCCCTCTTTCAGGATCAAGGGGCTCCTAAAATCATGAATTCCATTCTGCCGGAACAATGGCAGAAACACTTCCAGGGCTTATACAATCATTCAAACAAGGAACCCCAGGAGGAGTCAGCGGAGGCCCACCGGCCAGTAAAGCTAAAGTTCACCTTGAAGGAGGTCGAATTAGGAATCACCGGGCTCAGCAAAAACAAAGCCGCGGGCCCGGACGGAGGCGAGTCATCCTATCGAGATTGCAAGATTGGGCAGAGGAGCAACAAATCCTCTCAGAAATTCAATACGGCTTCAGGAAAGGCAGATCTACCACCGATCAATGCCTAAATTTATATCTCCTGATTGCAAAATATACCATCGCCGGGAGGGGGTCAATACACATGGGGTTTATGGACCTTTCTGCGGCCTTTGACCGCGTAAACAGGAGAAAGCTCTGGGCCATGCTAAAGGAGCTAGGTGTGGACCAATCCCTAGTCGACACTCTACAAAACCTACATCGGAACACCTCTGCAAGTGTAAGGTACAGTCAGGAAGGCAATAAGACCGATCCCTTTACCTGTAATAGTGGAGTCAGACAGGGATGCATCCTTGCGCCCTTCCTTTTCTCTATTTATATCAACGCTTTGGAAAAGGATCTCCTCAAGCTCAAAGTTGACTCACCCCAAATTGGTCATCGAGCAGTGCCCGTACTACTCTACGCCGATGACGCGGTCCTGCTCTCCAGAACACCATTGGGACTGCAAAAATTAATCGACGGGTTTGTCAATTTTATGGAGAAACTGGACCTGGCCACAAATCTGGAAAAGTCCTACATTATGTCATCGGGGAAATCCATAAAAGGAACATTTACCTACAACATTGGGTCACACAAAATAGATCAGGTCAAGTCTTTTACATACTTGGGGGTGCTATTTGACTACGCCTTATCGTTCAAACCCCTGATTGAGAAGCACTCTTCCAAACTGGCAAGTGCAGTTGGGGCAATCATGGGGTATGGGCAAAGATTAGGTAAATGGTCCCCCGAACAAATTATGACCTTATACAGATCCATCTGTTGTGCGAAAGTAAGCTACGGGGCAGAAGTGTGGGGCTTTCTGGGCAAAAAAGTACAGCCGCTCCAGACTGAAGAAAATAAATTCTTACGAAGAATATTAAAAGTCCCACAGAGCGTTTCGGCCCACATCATACATCAAGAGGTAGGAGAACCATTTTTAGAGGACAAAATTAAATCCAAACCCCTCCTGGCATGGGTGAAAGCATGGACCAACCCTGAGGCGGCCCTTACGAGACAGATTATCGAGGACTGCCTCAAAAGAGATAAAGGACACGAAATCCCTTGGCTGAAATTTGTTAAGAAGTCGTTAATAGAGATTGGCTGCCCACAATACTTTTTAGCCCCACACTCTCTGTCCCGGGAGAGTAAGACCCTGGTGAAAAAACTTTTTCTTACACATCTGAAAACGTCAAGGGCTGAAAAGGAGAAGCACAAAGCCACTAATCACTTGTACAACGACCTCACTGCGAAGCAAGGGATGGAACCCTATCTGAGGGTCATGTACAACGCGCAGGATCGCTACCTCATGACCCGCTTCAGATTTAACATGTTACACCATATCCTTGCAGTGCCATCTGGGTTCACTCATACAATAGAGGAGAAGGGTACCTGCGGCTGCGATCTTAGATCTCCGCAGGATACCCTTCATTTTGTTTTACTGTGTCCTTTTTATACAATGCCAAGACGCAAGTTCCTGGTGGGAATCCTGAAAGAGCTAAAATTCAAACACGCAAAATTGGCTCTGAGATTCTTACAGGAAGCGGAGGACGCTTACACCCTGTTTTGCACGATAAACTTTATTCGAATTGCAACCAGATTGAGGAATACCAGAGACATTGGTCCCCAAACGTGATCTGAACATTCAAAATTTTATAAATCCCCTGGACCTCTACTTGAGTACAGAAATTTTAAATATTTATATTTTTGTTTTTTTTTAACTTGATTATCATTTGCTGTGTTTTTTAACTTGCGTATATTTATATTGTATTTGTGCTTTTATGGTGTCTTTTTAAGAACCGAATAAAGATTATAAATTGAAATTGACTGCATTAGTCAAAAATTACTTTCTTTAGGTTAATCCTTATCCATTTTCACTGTGACATTAGCTGCAGTGAGACAGAGGTTAAAAGGAGAAAGAATTAGCTCCAAATCATTGCTCTTGACATTTCACCCACATTCCCAGCCTATTAGGAGGTGTTCTACCAGAATACTGAGATTTAAAAATCGTTCTACATATTAATAAAAGAACCTGATCCACATAGATAAACTTGTACTTTTGTGCAAGTTTACTCTTAATCGGTGTTACCAAACAATGTAATAATAACTTTACAACTGCAGAGTCTCCCCAGTGGGGGCATAGAACTCCACACACAAAAAGATAGGCCTTTCCTTGTAGGATCTCAAACTGGGGTTCTCTTGCCACACCTGATAGTGAGGGACTTCATTCTTTTGGGGACCTTTCAAGCTTTGTTTCTTTATGTCTCAGTTAAGAGGTTTTGTTTTGCTTGAGGGTTCCTCCAAGACTACGGGGTTTGGGGGCTTTTCTGTGCTCTATTGCTCTCTGCAGTGTATTGTCTTCTTCTGATAAAACACTTTGGGGCTGGTTTACTAAACTAAAATTAAGCTTCAGCTCAAATTCATTTAATTGATGAAGAGGAGCAAAAAGTATTGAAAGAGCATTTACCTTCTAGTGCAAAACACATTTTGAGTTGTAAATGTCTTCTTTTCTTGGCACAAATAGTTCTTTGTGTTGTTAAGCCGAGTTGGGCATTTGAAGTTGGGGAAACTTCAAAGATAGGCATTTGAAGTGCACGCAGGCCCTCTCTCCCTGCCCTGGCTCCAGACTCACTACAGGGGGTTATGCAGCCGTTTGTGTTGGAACAGGATGCAGCCTATTTTAGTATAAGTGAGGCTGGATCGAGCTCCTCCCTCCCATTCTCCCAGGATGGGCCATCAAGTATCACCTAAGCTCCCATTGTGTGCGGCTGTCTAGAGGTAATGCACAAAGCCCAGCTGTCACCCACCCCAGACAAGTGATCAGAGACAGGCAGTAGGCACCAAATGGCTAAAGCAAGAAATGTTAACTTTCTGAAAGTGGCATTTTCAGGATTGCAATTTAAAATCTAACTCCATCATAAGTTGTGATTTTGAATTGTGATTCCAGAGACACCCAACTTGAAAAGTGAATCTCTTCCAGATTGTGACTTATAATTAGAAGAGGTAATAAGGTAAGCCCAATGTTATCCTATGAGAGAGATCAGCCTTGCAGTAGTGAAAAATGACTTTGGTAGTTTTTTCACTACCAGGACATGTAACATTTAAAAATGCATATCCTGCATTTTATATACACTGCACACTGCCTTCTGGGTTTACTAGGCCTCCCTGAGGGGTGCAATATGTGAGAGAAAAGGGAAGGTATGGACCTTGCCAGGTCGACATGGCAGTATAAAACTGCACAACCAGGCTCTGCAATGCTAGGGCTGAGACATGGTTAGGGGGCTACTTAAGTGGGAGGCACAATCAGTGCTGCAGGTCCACTAGTAGCATTTAACTTACAGGTTCTGTAGTGCACTTTACTAGGGGTTTATAAGTAAATTAAATATGCCAATTAGAGATGAGCCAATATTCCCATGTTTAGGGGAGAGAGCACAAGCACTGGTTATCAGTGGTAAAGCCAGCAAAAACGAGGGCAGAAAAGAGGAAGAGGTAGGCAATACGTTGGAGGAAAGACCACCTAAGGCTTTCAGGTCTAAGAATGTGCAAAAAAAGTTTTGCTCTGGAAAATAAATACCCTCATAAGACTTTATGTCACTTTCCAGTGGCACAGCATCATCATAAATCATTGCTTTTGTACTAGTGGGCACCACTGTCTTCCCACTAAAATGTGCTTTGGCACGTTATCTTTTGCTGTTCAGGGTTTATCCTTCAATATTTTACAGTGTGTTGTTCTCTGCGCTCCTAGGCACAAAAATGTCATCAGCCGATGTGCTTGCACTACCTTTTGCTGTTGCTTATAAATAATAATGCTGCATTAATATTTTAATATTTTGCATTGTGTTTTGTTTTCTTCAGAAATACCTGCCTTTTACCCACTTTAGATTCTGTGCATGCAATTCCTCATTTTCCTCTAAAACATAATGCTAGATGAATGCTGAAATATGTTAAAGAGTGCTCTATTTGGCCTTTTAACATCATTCTGTAGTATGACTGCTATTATTCATGGCAGTTACTGTCCCCCATCTGTGTTTTCATAGATAGTTACTGTCCAAGGAAGTAATACATGGCTTTCGAGCACCACAGGAGGGTCAAACTGCCGTTCAAGTATATCCACTTGACCAGTGGCGGTTCGCCAAGGGAGTGCTATGGGGCTGTGGGTCAGGGCGGGGGGGGCAGGGTGGGGGGGTAGTAGACTCCGACATACGAAAGACAGAAGTAAGGTAAGTAATTAAATAAATAAAACAATTTACCTTGCACACACTGCGTCGCCAACTCGGCAATGCAGCGCACGCAAGGTAAATTGTTTTATTTATTTAATTACTTACCTTACTCCTGTCCTTTGTATTACAAACTCTACTACCCCCCCCACCCTGCCCTTCCCCCCCCCCGCCCCGCCTCACCGCCCCGCAGCACTCCCTCGGTGAGCCGCCACTGCACTTGACCACTTCAGGGTGTTTTAGGAACTCTCAGTCACTTCGCAAATATATTTATAAATGCAATATTTATTCTTTGGATTTTAACCTACATTAACTAATATAATTTCTAAAGGCGATTTTTGAAACTCTGAGCTTTTCATTGTTTAATAGGTCCTAAGGGACATATGATGGTATTTGACATGCAATGGCATGAAATATGTGAAATAATAGGGATTTCTGTGTATTTTGAAAAGGGATAGTTTCTGTTTAGGATAGGGATGTGACTTCCAAATTGGCATCTAATCAGGGAATAAACGGTTCCTCTTAAACTCCCTGGTCACCCACCCATGCACTGATGGTAATGTATGCAAAACCCCCTCTTGGAATAGGGAATTTTGAGTGGTTCTACCATCAGAAAAATCAGCCCCATAAGCTAATTCCATTCCATTGGAGTTTTACTCATAACTGCACTGTTCGGGGGCGATTTTACCTCACTGGAAACGGTAAAATTGCATGCGATTTTCATACGGGAGAAAATCGCCCCATTACTCTGCAACTCAAAATTAGGCCCTTAGAACCTGTTTAAATCTGTCTACTTGTTCCTTTTTTAAATTATCCTCCTCGGATCTCACATACAAAGCCTGCTCAGCCCTTAAATGATGTGGAATAATGAAAATCCAACACTTTTTTTCTTCTCATAAATGATTCAATCACACCTCTAAACAAATGTATTCATGGAACATTAGAACTGCACATACCAGTTTGAAATCAATACAGCATGAAAAGAAAGTTTAGAGAGCACATAACCTGAATTCACTTTTAAATCACAATATACTGTGTAAAATCTACTGCAACTCGGAAAAAAAAAAGATATTTTATTTCATTTTTAAAGCCTTACTTTTAAACATATATGGGGCATATTCTCAAGGAGCTATCGCTGAGTTATCGGCACTTTATTGCAGCCAAAGTCACTATAAATTTTTTGCCCCATTCACCAGCTGGTGCAAACAGCCGATATCACCAGTTTTCCGGTGATAGCATCCTCAAAAACATCACCACAGATGACCCCGGCAACTATCGCTAATGAGATGCAGAGTAGGCGCTCCCGTGCAAAAACCCGCAACAACACCACTTCACAACATTCACAACGACCAGCCAGATCGGCGAAAAGACAACGAAACATGCGATAAGGCGCGTTAGCAGCAGAAAATCAACACCTGATCTGACCTGGTGCAAAGTCGGACAGCAGCCTCCACCACAAAAGGGAGCCAAGCCCAGAGCCACACCTGAAGAATAACAGATGCCATGGAGCCACAAAACATGCGTGCCGGACTCCCAAGAGGGCCACAACACACACTGCCACCACCCCCAGGACCCCCCCCCCACAGCACCCCTCCCCCAGCCAAAGAAATGCCACATCAACTACACGGATTCATGTACCAAATATTTCACCTGATGTTGCACAATCACATCTGGTGACATGCATGTGTTGTCACAAAAATGAGCATCACACATTCACCTTCGAAGCAACAAATGAAAATTGATTCAAAGAAACACAGTACAGAAATGAAGACACATGGCGGCTCCCCTCGGGACAATCCGTAAGTCACAGCCTGCAAGACAAAAATCATGATGAGAAGGTGTGTCCTGCGCACATGAAGGGACAGAGAGCGAGCGAAGGATCGAGAGAGGAGGAGAGGGAGAGAGAGCTAGATGGACAGAGAGGGGGAGAGAGAGGGAGACGGACAGAGAGTGGGAGAAAGAGATAGACGGACAGAGAGGGGTGGAGAGAGAGAGAGAAAAAGAGAGGGAGAGAGAGGTCGACGGACATAGAGGGGGAGAGAGAGATAGACGGACAGAGAGGGGGATAGAGAGAGAGAGAAGAAGAGAGGGACAGGGAGAGAGAGTGCTGACACTGCGCACCCAGACCACACTGCTCACTAGCTGACACCGGTGTGTCTCCAACCACGTGCCGGTATGTAGTGCAGTTCACCAGGTCCAACATCTGAGACAGATCCGTCAACTGAAACAGAGTCCAGATACATGAATGGCACAGTACATACAATTGCACAAGACATCATCGCCTGACCGCCCCTGTGCACCCGGGCAGATGCACCCCAGCCCCTCCTGCCACCCAGGGGTGCATGCCCGCCCTTGTACACCCAGGCAGATGCACCCCAGCCCCTCCTGCCGCCCAGTGGTGCATGCCCGCCCCTGTGCACTCAGGCCTCACTGCTCACCTTCCGCTACTGGCATGTAGAAAAGAGGGCCCACCACGTGCCGCTGCAAGCCAAAAGCCCGGGGCCCACAGACATGGCACCCTCCACATCATGCAGCCCCGCTCCGCAGGCCACCAGGTCTCACTTTTGATGCTGGGTCTTGATTTCGCCATGGCAGAGGACATACCAGTGCAAAGGGCATCATCGCTGGCTGTACACCCACTCAGCCCTTGAGGTGCCACTAACTCTGTGATCCATGAGGCCATGCCACGTGGAGGTAGGCCTAGGCCCCCTCTGTCCACTGGCTGAGGCCTACACTGATGTCCAGCAGGGCACACAAAACCTGAGCAGTCCGGACCGCCGGGATGGAGCATCATCGCAGGCTGCACACCCGCTCAGCACTTAAGATGCCCTTACCTCAGTGCACCCAAAGTCACCATCCCATGGCGGTGTGCCTGTGCTGACCGCAGTGTATCCGGTGCCACCAAGTCTGTGCCCTGCAAGTCATGGACCCTCTATGATTGGGCATCGTGGTGCGGATGCCATCATGTCACCTCCGGGCCTGCGGAATGTGATGTCGCAGGCCGCTGGGCCCCCATGCTTACATGCACACCACACGGATACACCCTGAAATAGGTTGGAAATGGCATCGAGCACATGCGCCCGGCCCTTTTTATTGGCAGGGTCACATGTGCTGTGACGCGTGTGCTGGATGGGTGTTGTGTGGGTGTACACCAGCGATGAGGGAGTGACTGTGGCATGCTGACAACTAGACCTGTGAGCAGCAGATCACTACAGGGAAGACCTGTGACATGTAGCATTGTCGCCCCCCCCTGTAAGCGCAAGCAGAGTGGGCTGGCCTGGAGTTTGCCAGTCCAGCGTAAGGGTTTGAACAATGACCCCGGGGCTCTGGGAGTTGTTCCATACGAGGCTGGACAAGGAAGTAACAAATGTGTGTGTCGCTGTTGTTGTGTCGGTGCCACCCTGACAACATTCGGCAATGTGTCACCCTGTGATTCAAGTCCAACGACATGTCACATGGACGTATGAGGAATTCACTGACCCTACATTCATCCATTCTACCACACTTGAAAGACCATAGACACAACACATCTGTGTGATTCAGAATGTTTAATGCACCTTTAGTGGAGTGTTGCATCTGGAGCAGTACAGGGCCATGCAAAGCCCACTTTACAATGTTGGCCCGTGGAGGGCCAGCCAGAGTCCTTCAGGGAATGACAAGTCCAAAGGGAGGGGAAGAGTTCAGTCCGCAGTCTGTTAGCTGTGTCATTGGCGATCAAACAGAATATGGCAGTCCATTGCGAGGTACAAGGTGAGTGTCGCAGAATGTATCGGGGACAGTGGAAGGTAATGATGCAGAGGGCAGAACCAAGCTGAAACTGGCTATATGGCGGAGGGGAATGCTACAGTTTCCTCCGCACCAGTAAGGCGGTTTCATCCGCATCTTCGTCCTCTGCTGTTTCATGTGCCTCAGGTGTGGGTGGTGTTGGCCTTTCTCCAGCACTGTGTGGCATTGACACCTCAGGGGCAGGAGGTGGAATGTCTGCCGCACTGTGTGGCACTGACACTTCAGGGGGCGGAGATGTGGATATGGTGGTAGCAGCAGCATGCATCGGCGGCAGGCCTTGTGGCAGCAAAGCCATGAGGATTGTTTTGAGGTCATTGTGGAACCTAGTTACCCCTTGCTGGTGTGAAGCCGTGACAGCCGCTCTTTCCGCATTGGCCCGCTCCATGGTCTCCATGAGCCTCCTCATGAGTCCCAACTCCTGGATGAGCTCACTGGAGCCACTCTGACTGGACAGTCCTTCTTGTCTCAGAGACAGGACTCTGGCGATGTCAGCCATGGTTCGCTGGAGAGCATGGAGCGAACTGTGGGTTTCCGTTAGGGACTGTGAGTGGTCCCTGATGGGACTTAGACACCCACGTATGGCATCTAGTTTGTCTGCCATGTGTTCGAAGCCCACCCGCACCTGTTCAGCCCGTGGCTCCTGGCATCCCAACACATGGCATTGGAAGGCCATGTGTTCTTCTTGGGGGTCCTGGGAGGCAGCTGTGGTGGTGGGTGCTGCCTGCTGTGGGGTCTGTGCATGGGGGGGTGTCCCCATTGCAGCTGGGTTGCCCTGCTCCTGGAGGTGGGCTGCAGAGACTGTCAGTGAACTCTTGCAGGGTGTCGGAGTCGAAGCTGTGGTGGTCCTCTTCGTCATCAGAGAAGAGAGGTTCGGGCTGCTCTGCAGGAGTTATTGATTGTCCCTCTGCAATGTGAAGGGGAGATGCAGTTTGACAATGTGTTCACAAGTGTGTTGTCGGATTGTACATGTTCACTACAGACTGCATGACTGTGTACATCGTGGCTGTTTTGGAGGGGATGCCTATTTGCTGCAGGACAGTGGACATTTTGACAACATCATGGATGTGTGTTTGAACTTGTACATTGTCTACTCACATTTCCCTGCAATGCCACTTGTGATTGGCCAGTGTCTACATCAGTAGGCGCCAGTTGTGTCTTGTGTTCTGTTGATGATGTGTGGCTGTTTGTGCCAGTATGTTGTCAGTGTTGATGTGCTCTGCATGTTATGTGTTTGCTGCATTGGGGGGTGGCCCCTGCTGCTGTTTTGCTTCCCCTTATCCCTTTTATGCGGTGTGCCTTTGACTTCTGTGCTTGTACAGTGCTGACATGTAGCATACTTGGGTACATTGTTCTCTTGGTGGGAGCTGGGGTATGGGGTATGGTTTGTCCGCAGATGTACTCAGCTTAATTGTGCATGTGTGCCATTTTGCCCATCTCCCCCCGTCCCCCCAGTCCCTGGTCGTTACTCACCCTGGTGCTGTTGTGTCTGGTCCTGTTGAATAGTGTCCAGTCCCCCGACTCCAGCCCCCGTCTCCCCACTGATGACTGTGGACACTATTTCCTATATGTCATCCAGCTCCTCCTGTGGCGCAGGACTCCCACCTCCAGTCTGCATTGCTGTCTTCCGGTTGTTGGCGAGTTTCAGCTTGGTTTTGCGCTTGACACCATTGCAGCACCTCTTGACCTCATCCATTGTCCTCTTCAGCAGTTCCGACTGCATTCACCTTGTCCATGATGGACTGCCATAGTCCGTTTTTTGTTGTCAATGGCACTGTGGAGGTGATGAACAGTTGTTGATGGTGTTCGACCACCTCCGTTATCAGGATCCTGTTTTACTGCGGACTGAAGCGCTTCTTCCTACTCTTCTTCTCCTTGCCCCTCCTGGACCCCGAGGTGCCAGGCAGGTCCTCCGGGGGCTTGTGGGGTTCTGGTTCTCCTCTGTACTTGCTCCGGCAGCATCCATTGTGCTTGGCTGTTGTTTGGCATTTGTTTGTCATTTTTTTTCTACTTTTATGGTGATTTTTTCCACCTGACACATGTGAATTGCAGGCCTGTAGCTGGTTTTCGCTGGTTTTTGTATCGCGATTGGCCTCATCGCAGCTTTTTTTGCATTTGCGTTTCACATTTTTGCGGCGTGGCATTGATTTTGACGCGGTCAGTTGACTCGTTAGCTGGGGAATATCGCATGGTGCCGCTGTGTTGAGAATGCTTCGTTAACACAGCGTAATTTTCCCATGATAGATTGCGATGTTGGAAGTTGCGTTAAGTAACATTTGCGATGGTTATCACACGTTCTTGAGAATATCCCCCATAGTTGCTATTTAAGCAGTTCTTTCAGTAGCATTATGTGCATGTCCTTAGCATTGTCTTAACAAATTACTCTGTCTTCTATGTTGTCAGCATGGATGATCGTCTCAATAATTATGAAAATAAAATTCTAGTTTTCAAAGTTGTGGGAGTGTAATCTAATTGCATCTTCTGTCATCTTCAGAACTATTATAATTTGCAAATTTAATTGTGATGTCAACAGACTGAATGAATTTATAATGTATTTTTATCCCAATGCTTTGACAAGTTTTGTATTGCAAAATTATCAGTGTTTTTAGTTGCTGTTAATACACAATTACATATAACTGTTTTGTATGTGAGTCTTTTGGCATGTATATAGTACGGACTTAGCTACAGAGCATTAAATCCCATGGATAGACAACATTTACTATTTCACACATTGGATGAAGGCTGGACAATGCAGCACACGTGCAATATGTGATACATAGTAAAAAAGCAAAAACATTTCTCCTACTTTGTACCTGCATATGGAAGATGTTATTTTTGACCCAAAGTCTTTTCGATCAATTTTGTTAGATATGAATTTGCTTCTACAATCGTGGGTTGTTGTGCAGCAAGGGCCAAGTACCACATATAAACTGCTCCCTTTGTGCAAAGTAAACCAAAATTAAACCAAAAAACTGATGGGTGTAATGGTTAAATTTATCTTAGCCACTGGTATGAGTGGCACAGTGAGCACCAGACCCACGTCTGGGCCTACTCTTCGTACTCCGGGTGTGGCACTATAGTAAACAAAAAAGTGATGGATGGAATGCTTGAATTAATCTCAGTCACAGCTGCATGCCAGTCCAGCGTTTATTTTGCCCTCTGTGGCACCTCCCACTAGACTCAGCCATGTGAAGATCAATCTTGGTGTGGTGCCAGAGTCACTCCCATGTATTGAGACCATGTGATGACCTTTGACTACCATTAATTTAATTGATTTTAGTTGTTTTGATTTATTCTAGCTTGAATGTATGACATCCTTTTCCCTGCATGTGCATTTTTCCTTTAAGATTTCATGTTGTCTCCTCGTAGCTTCAGAAGTGGAGTGTTTGTATTTTACAGGCTTGCCAGGAACAGAATGTGTGGGATGTGCATTTAAAAGTATGTGCGAGAGAAAGGTGTGGAATGTACCCCTCTGTCTTGGAGTGTAGGGTTATAGACAGTGGTGCTCAAATGTGCATTATGTTGTACATTGGGAGATATAGTGTGTAGTGCTATAGGCAGTGGTGCACAAATGTGCTTTGTGTTGTACATTGGGAAGTTTTATGACATTTTTACTATTGACTTTGACATGCCCTCATGCCACCTTGAATTCTGACTCTGTTTGGCTTGAGCTTTGCGCACACAAGCAGGCCCCCAGATCACTCAAGTTGTTTAGGCTATCCACATTCAAGATTGTTTTCTGTACTTTTAGAGATTGTTTTCGGCACTTTTGGAGACTTTCATAAGCTTCACTAAGTTAAGGGGCTGGAACATGTGGGAGAGGAGAAGAATACATGAGAATTCCTTTGCCTTTGGAATGCTTGCAGGGATAGTGGCCAACTCCAGTAAGTCTCCTTGGAGCAGGAGAGGTCCTCTCAGAAACTTCTAGTGCTTTGATATTATAAAACTGGGATTTGTTGACTTGAAAAGCAGGATTTTGTTTAGACCTGAATGAAGACGGACACATCTAATTCAGTGTAGCAGTTCCCGGCTTGCTGAGTTTCTTAACCCTCAGCTGTGAATCCACCAGTCAGGAGTGGGCTAAGATGCAGTGTTTGCAGCTGTTGATGTACTTTCTTTGATTATTGGCATTCTGATGTGTGAATGTGTCTGTGTGCACATTCAAGTCTCCAGTGGTTATCATCATCTGATGTATTTTGTGCATATATCTCATATATTTCCTTTGACAGGGTGTATTCCTTGTGTCTGATTATTTGTATTCAACAGTGCCTATTTCTTGCAGTAGAAGTCCAACATTATTATCTGCTTGTATTTTATTCCATGCATTTCACTGTTGCATTTGCCTATTTCTAAGTGTGTTATTATTGCTTGCCGATATATATATATATATATATATATAAATATTATCTTTCTTAATAGCCAGCACTAGCGATTTATTTCGTTCATTGATTTAGCCCACATAATTATAAAGTGGATATCCCATCTTTATGCATCACAAATTATTTCATATATACAAACATTGTATAGTTATAGTACCTGCCTTTGATTACAATGCTGTGAACAGTGACTAAATCATATAGTTTTTGCCAAAGTAATTTCGTTAGTAATTGCATTTTAACTTCATTGTCGAAAATTATATGGAGCGCAATTTGCATATACATTCTGATCTCTTGCAGTTGGAAATCGAACATGATTTAATATTCGAGACTCTTGTGATTGTTCTTAGTAATCATATTTATTTCCTTCACTGAAATATGTAGTCATTGGTTTAACGATGATACTGTCGAAAAACAGTCTGTTTTTGATTTTCACAAACCAGGTAAAGAATTTTCTATGGTTATTTGTGCGCACTTACTTAATTTAATCTGTTTCCTGTCACAGGGCGCGTCATGTGATCAAGCTCACGTGTGGCGAGCAAAACGCATCATGCCCGAACAGTTTTGAAGCTGATAATTTGCCACGGATGAATAAATTCACAGCACTGCGAAACTACAACACTGAAATTGGGTATTCTTTTGGAGGTGCCTAAGAGGTCCGTGCCTGGTGGCCCCATTGAGGCACTGACGGGCCAGGATTTGAAGTGACTGAATCTTGTTATCCGGGGCAAGGCTGATTCCAGATTCCTGGACCCTCCCACGGTGATGCAACACAATCGTGTTTTCAGCCAACTACGCTTCTGCATTTAAAACTCAAGTCGGAAGGAGTAAGCGTCTCTTGTGCCCCCCGTCTACGTATCAGCAATCAAGCATTGGATTTCTCTGTTCACAGCAAGGGGTTGCGGAGCCTATGTGGACGGAGGACTCGTGGGACTGTGAGTTCAGCGCTGGTAAGAGAAGTCACTGTAATTTTTGCTAATCAGGATTTGAATGGGTTGTGGGATTACGCGCCATTTTCAATTTCAGCATATCACAGTGTGGTAATCAACTATTCTCCACTATGTCAACCATAGACATAGTGGAGAATAGCTGCGAGACAGAGAAGCAGCGGCTGAGGCATTGTTTCAAAATTTGCGAGGACAAGCAAGTAGTACAGTAAATAATGATGTGATGTCACTACTAAGGAACCTTGAAAAATTACTCAAAAATGAACTAACTAAGTGGTGGGAAAAGAAATCTCTAGAAAAATATTGAGATGTCAACCGGGTACCGAGGGGTCTTTCGTGTCCTTATTGCTCCAAGATTTGCGAACCCGAACTCCGCCATGCTCAAGGAGTGGACGGAGAACAATTTGCAGGCATCGATGAACATGGTACATATATTAATCAAATATGCGGAGATAGACCCCGAAGCAATATTAGTTGAAATTTGGTACTTACCACCGAACAGAGAATTTCCGGAGGTGCCATCCAGGAAGCACTGGTTGATGATGGACTGTCGGAAGATTTAGGAATCATGCACACTGCCTGTGTAGTTTGCGACGACATTGGTGAAGAGTCCCCGGTGGTCCACTATTGCCTGCACATTGATGGATTGCATGTACTTTCTGTTGCGATAATTGCGGTGTGCAGTGTCGGCAGGGGGCACAAGTAGGACATGTGCGCAGTCAATTGCCCCCAACACGTGCGGGAATGCAGCTATAGCGTAGAAGCCTTGCTTGGTCTCCAGCTGTTCCTGCGCAGTGTGGGGGAAGTATAGGTACTGGGGCAAACTTTGATAGGGCTGGCTGTGAGATCCCTCCGACTCTGGCCGTTGTTGGTTGGAAGGTACCAGAGGCCAACAGGTGTAGCACAGCCAGCAGCGTTGTCTGAGGTGGGATGTTGGTTATCCGCTGTGTTGGTACCGTCAGCCTGTGGACAATGATGTTCAGGATGCAGAGGATGGTTGTCCTTTTGAGCCTGTAGTGGGCAATGACATACTCTGGTGTCATGTCTGTGAGGCTGGTGCATTTTTTGAAGGTACGCGATCTGTGTCTGCGCTGCCTCTGTGGTGGTCTGGGGGTGGTGTGGTGGGGTCCGGGGGCGGCGGGCCTGGGGTTGGTAGCGGTGGGTGTTGTGGGCCTGTTGGGGCTCCAAGCTGCATGATCAGTAGCTCCATGGCATCTGTTGTTCTTCAGGTGTGGCTCTGGGCTGGGCTCCCTTTAATGGTGCAGGTTGTCGTACGACTTTGCACCAGGTCAGGGCAGGTGTTATTTCCTGCTGCTAACGCGCCTTATCGCATGTTTTGTGGTCGTATCTCCGATCTGGCTGGTTGTTGGGAATGTTGCGGTGTGGTGTTGCCACGGATATTTGCTGAAGAACGCCTACTCTGCATCTCTAGCGATATTTGCGGGGGTCATCTGTGGCGATGTTTTTTGCGGCTGCTATTGCAGGTAAACTGGTGCTATGGGCTGTTAGCACCAGCTTGTGAATGGGGCGATGAATTTATCACAACTTTGGCTGCGTTAAAGTGCCGTTAACTCGGCGATAGCTCCTTGAGAATATGCCCCATACTGCGGTAATCTAATTTGTCATTTTCTTTTTCTTATTTAGGTTGAGTAGGTTCAGGAGATTTGGCTTCATCCTATTTGCTTTGTATTTCTACACTATAATACTTATATTGGTGTACATTAATCTGTTTCAGATTTCAATAGAAACATACTAACCTGAATTTAGATGTCGACCTGAGTTCTTATTAGTAGTTTGGGTTTTCAAGTTTAGATATTGTGAAAGAAGTTCTCTGTTTACCTCTCATGCTGTGTAACAAGAACCATCGACCAGATCATTGTGAGTATGAGTTCCAGCTTTCCCGCTAGTATGCCCAGAGCTGAGTCACATGTTCAATGTACCATTGGAGTCCATCTACATCCTACTGACAAGCCCCAATTAGGGCAGAACCAATTTGGAGTGCTTGTCAGGCCTGGGCGTAGTTCGTGGAGTTTTGCTACGTTAAACTCCACTAAGTTACATAAAAACTCTGTGAAGTTCCGCGAGTGGCGGAGTGCAGTGCAAACTGCAGTTTGTGCTGGTATTCCTGCTGCTCGGGTAAAAATTCTACCTGAGTGGCAGCTCGCGCTCGCAAACTTACCGTTCGCGATTGCAAACTTACCGCTCGCGATCACAAGCGGAGAAAAAACTCCGCTGCACATCGCAAAGCGGAGTTTTCTGCACTCCACGAGCTCCGCGGAGTGCAGAAAACTCGGCAAATGGAGCGAAGTTCACCACCTAGGCCTAGTGCTTGTGATTCCTTTTAAAGTGAACCTCAACTGGCAGTACATGACTGATTATTCTCAGGAGGAGCAGAGTCAGTACTGATTTGAATAAGCCAGGATTTTGTCTAGAGTGACATGGTGGGCATAAATCAATTGGTTGGAATGCGGCCTAAGCGATTGGAAATGGCTGAGATTAATTCAAGCATCACATCAATTACATTGACGTTGGTTGCAAAGTAGTTCAAAACACACTCTGCACTAAGAACAGGACAACTTTCAAGTGCAAAACAAATTTTGTGCTGGAAAGTAAATACCATTATAGGACTACTTTGTGTCCCTTTGCATGACTCTGTGGTTGTGCAAAGTCTTGCTAAATCTGCCCGTAGTGTCTTTAGTTCCAAGAACAGCAGTAGTAATGTTTGTAGAAGAAAGAAAGTTGTTAAGCCTAATAGAAAATCAGGAGAAGTCTCAGCATCTTTGCTCTATTTTACTGAGGTAATTGAATGTCAGTGTCATTAGGAGCCATCACTTAAGGGTGTTGTTTTTATTGAAATGTACTATATCAGTGCATTTAAACATTCCTACTCAGACCAAGTTAAAGCTGCACAAACCAACCTTTTTTATGTTTAAATGTGTTTTTATTGTTGCAGCAAGAAGCACATAAAACATGCTACATATTACACCAGTGCGGTGTCAATATTCATCCACAGCCACCTCCTTGTCAACTTTTGAATAAATTCCCCCTAACTCCCACCCCATAAACCCTTATCCCCAGGTGCCCAGCCAAACTTTATCTCAACACAGGTCATGACATAATAAACTCCACTGAATGTGACCCCAATTGGAGTCACTCTGTTGGTGCGGTCAGGCGTAGCAATCTTAAATAACTAGGGCAGGTCAATTCTGTAAATTTCTGGGAAAGGAATGTAAGGAACGGCTGCCAAATCTCCCGGAATGTGTTCCCCTGGTATGTAAGTGTCGAAGAGAGCCACTCCATCCCCAATAAGCGCCAGATTCGGTGCAACCAATTCTGTTGACATGGCACCCTGTCTGTACCCCAGAAGGCCAAAATGGATTTGTGTGCTGCACGAATATATGCTTCTACATTGCATGTGTTTACAACGCATGTGATTACAACGAGGTTGTTACAACAACTGCGTTGTTACATCGCAGTACAATTACTACGCAAGTCATTACAACGACTTGCTTTAGGAGGCGCTGGATGCTGGAATAGTATAATTTACTATTCCAACTCCAGTGTCTGCAACAGTAGGGAAGGTGTTGGAATAGTAAATGATCTTATTCCTTACCTTAGAGCGCCCCCTACAGCAAGTCGTTGTAATGACTTGCGTAGTAATTGTACTGCGATGTAACGTGGTCGATGTAACGACCGCGTTGTAATCACGAGTTGTTACGCATTCAATGTAATGGCTGTTCCCCGCCCCGCCCCTAATGCCAAGGCTATGTGTTTGCGCCTTTTGGATTTAAGTGGGTAAGATGGTGGGTTGGGAAGATCCAGCACTACATAAGAGGGAAATCCGGAAAGTTGAGAATTAAAATGTGTATCGATGTCTGACAGGATCTCTAACAAGAACTGCGTCAGTTTAGGGCAGTCCCACAGAATGTGCACCAGTGTCTACGGGGAGGCTCAACACTTCCAGCATCTGTATCAGTGCTCTGGGTTCCACCTATGTAGGTGGACTGGGGTTAGATACCAATAAGTTGTGATTTTTGTTGCTGTTTTAATACTGGAAGCATTGGAGGCTGTGTGGCGTGCCCAATAGTAGACATCCTGCCATTACCCAGGGGACAATTGCCACCTTAACTCCCATTCCCAACAAAGCTGTGCAGGGGATTTTGAATCAAGCTCCCCGTATCCGAGCATCACATAAAATTCTGAGATGAGACGACTGTCAGAGTCCTTGCTAAGAAGCCACCTCTCAAATCCAGCCAGGTGCCACTGCTCAGCCCCCCTCACTGCTAGCTGCATCAACCAGTGCCATATCTGTGTATACCAGAATCGGTCTTCCTCCAGAATAGCAAACTCGGCTTGCAGAGTCTCAAATAGAATGGGACCCTCCCCATCAAAGAAATGACCGATTGACCTACATCCTGTCTTCTGCAAAGCGCCAAACGAGGCACTAGCCAATCCCGGGAAAAATCAGTTCTGTGCCACTGGGGTGAGCGGGGAGGGAAACAATGTGAGGCTATTCGAGTTGCCACTGCGTCCCAGGCTAAAAATTGAATCTTCCATTACGCAGTCCCCGCCAATGCCCTATCCATGAATAGCCACCCTTTTTCAGACTCAGGGAGAGACCACTCAACCAAGAACCTAAGCTGTGAGGCATCAAAGTAGTGCAAGAGGAATGGGACTCCCAGACAGCCCTCCACTCGTGCACACAAGTTGCATTTACGTCTCATCCGGGATTGCTGACCCGTCCACACAAAGTTCTGGAAAATGCTCTGCAGGGTCTGTAGGGTCCCTGGCGGAGGCCACAAGGTGAGTGTCTGAAACATGTACAGAATCCTAGGTAGGACTGTCATCTTCAACGCAATGATCAGTCCCATCCATGAAAGAAAATATAGTTGTCACCTTGCTAGTTCGGACTTCACCCTCCCAACCAGGTCCCAGTAGTTTAGAGTCACCACAACATGAATTGTCGCGGCTAGTTGGATGCCCAAGTAAGTAATGGAGCCTGGTGACCATTGAATCAAGTGGGAACGGGTTAGATACTCCTTTGTGTTGGGGGTAGACTTTAAGGGTTTAGCAAGGTTGATGTGAAAACCAGAGACTGCCTCAAAAAGATGCACCTCCTCTAAGAAGCCCGGGAGTGCCTCCCTTGGATTCTTGAGGGAAACGATGACATTGTCTGCATACAATATGATGAGATGCTCCTCTCCCCAAAGCATACTCCTGTAACTTTCGGATCATCCCAGACCCTCTGAGAAAACTGCTCCAAGTAGAGTTCAAACAACTGGGGAAATAAGAGGCACCCCTGCCGTGTGCCCCGCCGGATGGGAAAGCAGTCTGAGCTTCTAACGTTAACCCCCATAACCACTGAGCACCCAGGCATGGAACCGCTCCCCCAGGCCAAAGTGTCTTAGCACCTCAGCCAGGAAAGGCCAGTGAACGCGGTTGAATGCTTTATCAGGGTCAATGGAGAACAGCATGGTCTCACGCTGGGATCCAGTGGCTTTGTCTATAAGGTGTAGGATCCATTTGATGTTATCCTAGCAATATCTTTTGGGGATGAATCCCGACTGGTCAGGGTCAACAAACCCCTGCATTAAGGGTGCAAGGCTGGCCACTAAAACTCCTTTGGACAGCTTTGGATCAACATTTAAGAGAGAGATGGGTCGGTAAGACCTACACTGTCTCCTATCTTTGCCAGGTTTTGCCAAGACCACTACAGAGGCCTCCGTGATCGAGGGAGGGCGCGCAGCCGAGACCGTGATTGAGTTAAAGACGCTGGTGCAGAGAGGGGCCACGAACGATCAAACGACTTTGTAAAAAGTCACTGTGAAGCCGTCTGGACCGGGCGACTTATGTCGCTTCATCCTCATGATTGCAGAGATTACCTCTTCTAGCCAAGCTTTCCGCTTGTTCTGCTGTTAAGTGAGTTACCTTAGCTCCTCCCAAATACATCGAGATGCCCTGGGGATGGAGATCCTGTGAAAAATAGAGATCTCTATAGAAGAATCTGAATCTTGCCGCCACCACTTCATCTCCCTCACCCAAGGCCCCCTCTTTTGACAGCAGGGCATCAATTGCATTGGCCTGGCGCTGCCCCTTGAGTTTATTTGCTAACAGTCTCCCACTTTTATTTCCCTCCACTTCGAAAGAGTGTTTGAGGCGTAGAATTGAATACTCTGCACTGTCTAGATCCATCCCAGGCAGCTGTTTCCTGATGGCCTCCTACTGCCGCCACACTTTAAGTGCCCCAGTTCGGTGATGTATACGTTTAAGTTCCTGTACCTGCTTTTGTAGTTTTGTGTGCTTATCCCACCTTGCTTTATTATCTGCTGTGGAGATGGAGTTGAATTCCCCCCTCAATACTATTTTAATAGAATCCCAGATCATAGAGATTGGTGCACCAGTGGTGTCAATGACCCCGAGGCAGTCACCTATCACCTTCTCTATCTGCCTAATGATATCCGGACTATGAAGGAGGGTTTCACGCGTCCGCCAGTTGCGGGATGCATTATATTGATGTGGGAGGGCGAGATCCAACAGGACGGTGGTGAGATCGGATAACGAATGGGGCTCTATCTCCACTGAATGCGTCGCTGTCTGCACCTCCTGAAACCCCAAAATTAATCATGTCTGGTGGGATTATTATCTATGTGCGTGGAAGTAGAAGGTGTAATGCTATGACTCTGGATGTGTATCTTGCTAGAGATCCCGCAATCCCATCTCATGCAACAAGAGAGCCCCCCATGCTGATGGCTTCTGTCGACCCCTACATGCGGTCCAGCTCACTGTGGAACATCAGGGTAAGATCCCCCCATTAACCACCAATCTATCCTGTTTAGACATAATGTCCACTACTGCCCTGTGTAAGAATTGTTCCTGACCCTCATTGGGAGCACAGATAGACCATGAATTCAAGGAGTGCGGACCAAAATAAATACTATATCCCAGGAGGCGACCTTTAATTTCAGCTATTTTCATCCCCACCTTCCCTCGAATGAAGCGTGAAAACAGCAACACTACACCAGCCGCCTTGCGTGGTAAAGAGTAAATGTACTGTTTTGTAAATGTGTCTCCTGTAGTAGACAGACATCCACTTGAGAGTGTTCCAAGTATGAAAAGATAGCCTTCCTCTTAACAGGATTGTTCAGCCCATTAACATTGAGGGTCAATACCCTCACGCCTTTCGCTATCGATACCATAAGGCCCTACGCTCCCCCTAGCCACCTGCTTTCAGACCCGCTCCTCCCACTCCCTCCTGTCCATTGTGATGCCCCTTCTGACCCATGTATGGAAAGCTACATTAATTGTGGCTTCATGATAGGCACCCAATAAAAACCCCCACAACAAAAATATTGAACAACCAAATCTCCTCTAATGAAGGAGGGAGTTGTAAAATCCATCACCGTCCAGTGGTAAAATCTCTGTAAGGGACTGTGGCCAAGTCTTTCAAGTCCTCCATATGCCACCCAGACCTCCCAGACACACCAAGGTCCTCCAAATCAGTGTATAGTGTCTCAGGTGGGATCATTAGTTTCTGAGTTTTCTGTGAGCCTTTCCAGCAGGGCCTTCCTCTCTGATGCGATGGCCTCAGAGTCCAGCTTGGCCTCCCCATCTGGGGGGAACCCGCCGCCACACACGGCTAGCTGCACTCTCAGTCTCACTTCCTCCTGTATCTCAAACTGCAGCTATTCGCATTTGGCTACGAGGGAGCAGAATTGAGAGAGCTGGTCCTGCCATCTGAAGATCAACTTGAAGGGGTGCTCCGATGGGGAGGCCACCTTCTTTTCTCATAGAAAGGCCGTAATAGGGCGGAACACCTGCCTCTTCTGGAGGGTAGAGGTTGTGAGGGCCTGAAACAGGTGCAAGGTCTGCCCCAAAACGTGATAGGCGGTGACACTCGGGCCACCCTGAGAATCAGTTCTTTCATAGAGAAATTGTGAACGCAGGTCAGCATGTCCAAAGAGCAGGTCGGACCAGAGCCCCAACGGCCCACCCTGTGGGTCTTGTATAGTCAGATCTCGGATGCTGGGGTGTCCCCTAAGATCTTGGCAAACAGGGCTGCTACATGGGCTTCTATGTGATCCCCCTACGACTCTTGATGCCCTCCCGTATTCGAATATTGTTTCGCCAGGAGCGATTTTTAAGGTACTACACGTAGGCTTGCAGGTCTAGTTGTTGGTCTGAGAGACAGATGACTTCTTGCTGCAGTTGCTCAATTTGCTCATCCAATGAAGTCTTGTAGCCCTCCAGGGCATCTACCCTATTGCCGATGTCTGTCACCTCCTTCCAGACCGCTTGAAGTTTGCATTTCAGGTCTCTCTTGACCACTAAGAGGTCATCCCTCAAGGCAGAGAACAGGGACTCCAGGTAAGGGTGCGTAACTGGGGCCTCTAGCTCCGCCCTGGTTGGTGGGGTCACCCTGCTGGCCGTCCCTCCGGTGCCCCCATCTTGGGAGCATGCAGGCTTCACAAACATGTCCTTAATAGGTCGTCCCTTCTTTGCTTGCATGGCCAGCATCCAACCAGCCCTATTAGACCCTCTGGATGAGAGCCAGGGTACTCTTTGCACTGTCCCGCTCACGCCGCTTAGTTTACTCTATCCAGTGAAGCACAATCTGCCGCTTCAGTAAACAGTCACCCTGACCCCTCCACACCGCCATGCCCCCTTGCAGTTCCAGCTCAGAAGCCCCCCCCCCACAGTCAACTGGCCATCCAGCCTGTCCTCCAGGAGAGCTGAATGCCACAACCCCCAGTACATCCGACCAAGTCCTCCACAGGCCCCTTCGCCACTAGCTCTCTCCCCAGCACTCCAGGAGCAAAGAATCTGACCCAGTAGTCCGGAGGGAAGGGACCCCTCCATAATCCTTCACTGCCCCGCGACTCAATGCCGCTCACCTTCTATCGCTAGGATTCCACGACCTGTGGCCTCTACCAAGTCAGCTACTAGGCCTGCCAGACACACAGGGTGCAAGGCCCTCTTGCATGCTGTCCTTCACCAAGTCCATCAGGTTGCTCTGGATCATCTCCGGCGGGCCCCTCCATGCAGACTTCCAGGCCTCCACTATAGAAACGTCAGGCTTCACTTCCGAACTCCTACAGTCCCTGCGCTCACTTCCCCTCCCCTCGCCTCCTCTCCACAGCCACTCTCTGCCCACCTCCTCCTCTCCATTTCAAAATGGTCACTTAGGCCCTACTCCAGGCCACTTGGAACAGAGGGTCACCGGCCCTCTCTGGCAGCTCTGTCACAGCTCTTCCTGGCTCTCCCAAGGGCACAGGCGGAAGCTCACTTTGGTGGACCTGGGAAGGCAGCAAGACCCCTGGCCGCCCGCTCCAGCAACAAACTCTGGTACAGAAGGGGTCTCGGAACAGCTCCCACCACAGGCCTAAACAGCGGTCTCGTTGCTGCAAGGCTTCCAGAACCAGAAGCTCCTTCCAGGGCAGCTGCCAAGCTTGCCAAACACACAGGATTAGGCCTGGGCGAAGCACTACGCTACGCTCGCGTAGTTTGCGAAGTTCGCGCTACTTCGCGCTACGCGAACTGCACGTAGCACAGTGCGAACACGCGTAGCGTAGTGTTGCGTAGTGCTGCGGTCATTTTTTGCTTGCTCGCGGTCGCCAACTTGACGTTGAGGACATCCTGGCGAGACTTTTTCCTTGTTCGCGATCGCGAGCATGGAAAATAAACCTCCCGGCGAGATTCCCAACGCGAGAAGGTCAGGTTTCTCATTGCGAGGGGTCGCGTATGCTCGCGACCGCTCGCGATGAGAAACTACCAGTTCGCGTTGAGAAAGCTGCAGCTCGAGTAAAAATCTACTCGAGCAGCAGAAAACTACAGCTCGCACTGTGCAAGATGCCATTTTCAATGATTGCACAGTGCCGGTTGCTTGTCCGCACTGTGCAATCATTGAAAACAACATCTTGCACAGTGCGAACATGTTACTTCGCAGTTCGCGAAGTGCTACGCGTAGCTCGCGTAGTGCGAACTTCACTTTGCGTAGCTTCGCGAAGTGCTACTTCGCGAACTACGCCCACCCTTACACAGGATACAAGGCCCTCCTGCATGCTCCCCCTCACCAAAGGCCTCAAGCTGCTCAGGCTTGTCTCAGGAGGGCCCCTGTATACAGGCCTATACGGTATCGACGGTCACACTGCACTGCAAGACTCCTCCGGTACCTTGGGCACCTCCACTTGGCTCTTCTCCGCTGCTGCTCCCTGTCCACATCCTCCGTTCCCACTAAAAATGGATGTTCAGGCCCTGCTCTGGGCCACTTCCAAAAGAGGGCCTTCCACACTCTTTGGGCAGTTCTGCCGCGGTTCCCTCCGGCTCTCATACAGACACAGGCCGAAGCTCAAATTCCGATTCAATTCTTTATTTGCATCAGTTAATTAAAACCATTACAAGGAGATTAAAAAAACTTTAAAAGGTGCAAATTAATTCATACAAGTGTACAGATACATTTGATCCCGTCATTAGTTACTGCATCAAGCTTTTTAACAAACTAATGCTCTATTTTGTTTGGAAGAAATAGGTTATATGATTGTAATTGCCTCTTAAAACACAATAACATTCTAGAGCAGCAGTATAAAGTGCTAGTGCCTGCTACATTTACTGATTTCAGAGGAGGAATTAAAGTGCATGAGAGCTTGCTAATGTATGCGTTCTTAACTTAATGATGATGACAATCCTTAAAAGGCTGCTCTGGATTCCCATGGAGGGCCTGCCATTGAAATAACAGGTGAAGCCAACAGCAAATGTACCCAAGGGCATTTCTCAGGCTCTTGAGTCTTTTCCTAAAATAGTGGGCGCCATAGGCTGGGTTATTTGTCTCCCGTGTTTTTTTGTATAGTAGTCCAATATCAATTTCTGGACTTTGTGCCAGCCTTTCAAGGGTTCAGGGCTAGGGTATATAGCGTCACTAAGCCATTTTACAAATCTCCAGCAACAAGTGTGGGTGGGAACCTCCGATTGTGAAAAACATTCTTCCGCTGCCTCTGTGCTGATACGGGCCTCTTGTTTCAGAAATATTTGACTGAGTAAAACTCTCCTTTCTTTGATCACGGTGGGACAACAGCACAGAAGGTGCAGCCATGATTCATGTTTGTAGTTACATAACTTGCAGGCACCTCCAATGTCCTGGTTGGCCCATGCCAGATTGAAGTCTAGTATGGGCAGGCCCAGCAAATGCATACACAGGATCTCTCCCAGGTTCTAAAGTTGATGGTAATTGATAGGTAAGGCTGGGACTTAGCTGCCAAATACAAAGAGTTTAGAAGGCACAAGTACTCTGTATTTTTTAAGGAAGCTTGCTCTTGCCGAAATGAGGCCGGTCGCACGTGTCTATGATGGTCTTTTTCCATATTGTGTAGGAGATAGACTCCAATGCGAGTGCTGCTTGATTTATTGCAGTGGCTGCTACCACTCTTTGTGGTTGTTTATTGCACGGGGATCCTGGTTTTCCAAAAATGACACGGGGACAGGCCTTGAGAGAGTTCTCTGGTGATTTTAATATGTGAATGTAAAATTTGAGGAAGTCCACCTCAGTAAAGAGGGATTGTTTCACCAGCAAAAGGTCTAGTCTGAGTCTCGCTTTACAGGGGTATTTCAGCAGTTAAAAAATGCTCTTATATCCCACGCACTGAGCATGCTCCATGGATGGCTTGGTGGCCATATTGTAATGCTGGAGAAGGGAGGCTTGAATTATTCCCTCAGCAGACAGGCTGTTCAAAATGTTATTAATCCTTGCTAAGCCATAGATGATTGCTGTTGATTTATTTTTTAATGCGTTTTTATGGGTATATGATTGGGCGGATTCGGTGAACCACACCCCCAGATAGTTGTATTTGAAAACCGAAGTGATGGTCATAGGTCCCATTGTGCATGAAAACTTGTTTTTGCTCCTATAGTGGAAAAATACTAATATTTTAGTCTTATCTGAGTTGATGGTAAGAAAGTTCTTTACATTATATGCAAGGAGGCTAGACAGTGCTTGTTAGAGCCCCACTTTTGTGTGGTCAATGATAACAATGTTGACCGCATATTGAAGGATGTGGAGTGATCTATGTCCTAAGCGAGGGAGAGCAGGGCTGCTGTTTGCCAAGTCCTTCCACAAGTCTGCTGGCTGTAAGTTAAAAAGTAGGGGTGCTAGCACACAACCTTGATTCAGGCCGCCAAAGTATGAATTTTGGGGGTTAGTGTAGTTGGGATTGTTTTCACATGAACCCATTGTAGTGATGGCACTTCACACTTCCTTCCCCATAGTCTCCTGCCTAGCCTGTAGAATGTTGACATCATGATGATGTATTAGAATGCTGCAGTGCTCTTGGTTGTCAGTTGAGAGTTAGGGCTGAGCTGGTACCATCCTGCTCCTGGTGGGGTTTTCATTTGCTTTACTTTTACTTAATTAATGTACTCTTATCCTGTACCATCTACTTAAATAAATATACTTCATCAACTACCTCGATTCCATGATCATCCTTCACTACACCCATGTTGCAGATTACGGAGAGATTATGGCTGTTAAAAGAGGCAATGGATACCAATGTGCTAGTTTCCTCTACAAAGTTGGTCTGTCTACTTTGAAAAATGCTGCAGTAAAATCAATAAAACAACAAAAGAGTGGGAGTTGCGGATGATGCACTACCTGCTGGCTAAGGGCAGCTTGTATAATGATATTGTAATTGGTGAATGCTCCTCCATGAAAACCTGTTTGGAAAAAAGGGAGCAGCTCGTTTTCTGATGCCCAGCTTTCCAGGTTTTTCAGTAAAATTCAGGCATAAGCTTTTGCCTCTACGCCTGGCAAAGCTATTAGGCGATAATTACATGGTATTGATGAATCGCGTTTTTAAAATATCAGACATAGGGTGGAGCCACTCCAGACTTCTGGAATTGGGCCCAAGCTATTGGCTGAGTTGAAAAGCGGTATCAAAAGAGAAGTCCTCTGGTGCACATTTGAAGATGCCGGCTGGGAGACCGTTTGGGCCTGGTGCTCCGTCGCCTTTCATATCCTTAATAAGTTTTACAATTTGAGAGGGTGAGGTTAATTCCTGTGGGTCTCCTATTTGCTGCTGAGTGGGCCCCTCTTTGTCTGTTTTGTGGTGGGTGGGAAAAAGGCTGATTAGATGCCTCTGCCATCCGGTTTCAGAAACTGCATTTTCCCTTGTTGAGTAAAGTGTTTAAAGTTTATTCACATAATTCCAGAAACAAGCAAGAGGTTTTTCCTTAAGCATCCTATGCACCTTTAGCCATTCCTTTTTTTGTAGAGCGGTTTTAAGTTCCCATGTGGATTTTTTGTGTGCTTTCCACAAGTCTTTGACTGCATTTAAATCTATGCTTGTGCAGTTGGTCTTAGATAGTCGGATAGTTCTCCTTAGGTTCTTCCGTGATGGATTAATGTCCAGGATGTCCAGCTGTTTAAAGGGGTACGGTCGTCATGGCTTTAAGGAGTGCAGATGATACCTGGACCCCAGGATGGTCTCTAGCAGTTCTTTAGCAGTTCTTTAGTCATTGTATCCCATTGAGTTAAAGTTTGCTCCCCAGTTAAGTTGTTGTAGCTGTTGGTTCTGCTGCTGTGCTGTTTGAGAATCTGTGTAGAATGAAAGGTTCGCCATTTGATTCTCCTTACTAAAGTCTTTGTTTCGTCTCCGGTTGAACAACCTGCCCTATAAAATGTCTCTTCTGTCGGATGCCCTAAGTCCATGGTTAAGGCTAGGGGATTATGATCACTTTCGTCTCAGTTTGTTATTTCGAAGTTGAGAAGGTGGTCTGCCAAGGAAAGGAACATGCAAATATAGTCAATTCTTGATATACCTTTAAATGTGGGACAAGGCAGGATGTGTCTTAAATCTATCTGCTGACTTTATAAGTTAAATGAGGCAAGTAGCTTGTTGACTTGTTCCTGTTTCTTGGTTTTTTATCCTGTCTTGTGTCTTTGCCCAGGGACTTGGTGTTAAAATCCCCTGCAATCACTACTTGATGGGAGGGATGGGCCACAACAATTTCTTCTAAGCTGTGCAAGGAGAAACCCTTGTGCGCCCTTTCAGGATCTTTTTAGGCAGAAGCTCACTTCGGCAGCCAGGACCCAGGACGCCAGCAGGGGCCCCCGGCCGTCCTCTCCAGCAGTGAGCTCCTGTACAGAAAGTGTTTCGGTCAGCTCCTGCCACAGGTCTAGGCCACGCTCTCGTTGCTCTGTCTCCGAGTGTCTCCTTTGGGCCATCCCTATTTAGTCGGAGGCCCTCCCACTGTCATCGCCGATGCTCTGCCGCCGCTACTCCCTGCCTCTGCCAATCAATATGGGTCAGAGGGACCGAGACACGCGTCTCACTTGGTCACGATCTTGGCCACGCCCCCAACCTTATTTTGAGTAATTTTTCCACTTCCTTACATCAACACTCTTTGGAGACCCAACCTTTACCTGAGTCTAATTCAGACAAGGTCCTTGTTAGAATACAAGTCATAGGACAATGTGCTTCATCAGCCCTGCTGTGTGAGAGACCAGAGATTTGGGGGCCTCCTAGTTTCAAGACACTCGGTAGCTAAGGAACATGGATAGAAGCAGGTGGCCCCTCATCACTTGCAAGTGCTACAAAGAACCACTATCAGCCCTGCTCCATAGTAGACCAGAGACCTGAGAGCACGCCAAGTCCCTGTGTTGGAAAGGACCATCTTTTGAATCATATTCTCCCAGATGTTTGCATGAACTGTTTTACTCGCCATAGAACTCTGTACACCTTACCCCTACCAACCAGTGGTAAATGATTGTGCTCCCCCTTTAAACATGATTAAATTGGTGTACACCTGAATGCCACATTTAACTTTTCTATAAGACCCTCGTAAATGGTATCAACTATACCCATGGTCTGTAAGACAAAAGTCACCAGTGGGCTACAGCACATATTGTGCCACCCTTTACAGTGACAACAACAAACACAACTACAGGCCTACCACAATAGTCAGGCAGAGCAGTCTTAAAACTGCCATTTCGACCTGCCAAAATCAACCCTTTTGACAAGCCTATATCTTCCTTTTTAAATACTATTAAGTCACCCGTAATGTAGGCCTTGATACCCTTCAATCCAGGGTGCATCATATTTGCGCTGTAAAAATGAGTCAAGGACTCTGTTTATTAGTTAGACAAAATAGTAAAGTTGAATGTTATCTAACTATTAAAGACATTTTAGAAAAATCAAATTTTCTTTGCCTAAAACCGATAAGGCCTTTCTGCCAGTATTCAACTGTCACCTGCCTGCTAATGGCTCCCATGTGGTGAGATGTGGATTGCTCCCAGACAAAAAACAAAGAGCTTGAGTTTGCTGAGACATTGGCCTTCCCTTGACATGATGCTGTGGATGCTGTGATCAAAGACTAGCTATACTTCCAAAATGCCTACCCTGTCAAAAATATATCACCCTAACACAATACATGCCCCCTCCCTTTGTTCTTCTAGCCTCCTTGGCTCCAAAGATAGTTGGAGGGGAAGCTGCCCCAGTACTGGTTTGGAGTGACCACAAGGGAGGGTTTGCCCATTACCATAGCCACAACTCTGGGTGAGCAGAGGGAGCTCTGACCAGGGGCAAACATGTTCTGCCATGTCGAAATTAGGGAGAATATGGCACTGTTGAACAGGTTACAGTAAAAGAAACAGGATGTGCTGCAAAAGGTTCTCCCCTGAGAACATTTAACCCATTGATTAGGGAGTCCGCAAGAGTTTCTTCCACCCACATGCGGGCACTGTGTATAAATATTATGGCACCCCCAGTACCCTCCTCAGAAGACTCCTGGACCTGAGAAGAATCAGAAGGACTGCCCTGCTGTCTGAAGAATCTGAAGGAAGACTGGATACACTTGCCTTAAACCTAGTCCCCCAAAAATCACTCCAAGGGTCAGTTGGTTGACCTCCTCTTTTGGGTTGAGGGACACAACAAGCTGGAGTTAGTCTTTACTACCCAAGTACTGCACCTAAGGTCCTGTACACTTGGCTGTTGTTCAAGTGTACTACTCTAACCTTACTTTAAAACCTGAGACTCAGAAACCGTTTGATGACTTTTTAACTTTTTAACTGATGAGAGACTGGGACCAAAGAGTCATGCTGGTTATTCATTTTGCGATTTCATAATACCGATTAGTACCAAATTGATATTAAGAGGTTGCAAAATGGTATGTTCAGTTTGGCCTTTGCCTTAAATAGCGATTCCTTATGGTACGCTATTTCAGCACTGTGATTTGCAAATACGAATTCCTTATCATTTTTTGATTGTAAACACGGCTCCGTCTCGCACTGATAACAATTCCGAATCAATATTGCAGACTAGAGTTGTGCATCAGGCCATATGGTTGATTGTTTATTGGAGTTTGGAGACAGAAGGCCAGATGAACGACCATTGTAATTTGTGACTCGCAGATTACGAGTCATAATTTGCGAGTCACAAATCACAATGTCAAACACTGTCTGAGACACTGTTAGCTAATGGGGCCACAAATTGCATGCCTCATGAATATTAATGAGACACTCACAATTTGTGACCCCATTAGGAATGGCTGGCCCTCCCTGGACTCAGCAGACCTCCATGTCTGGGACTGCTTTTAAATAAAGCAGTTTTTTTAAAAATACAGCTCGTTTTCCTTAAAGGAAAATCTGTCTGAGTCTATTTTTGAGTCCGTTTGATTCTTCCATTCGAACTGTGCTGTATCCTAATGACTTAATGCGTAGTGCGGAGAAACATCGAGCCCTGACAGAACATCAGGTGTTACTTCTTTTCTTATGCGTTGCATTTGCAGACCTTTCGGTTTGCATTATCCTAACTCGGCTTAATTTATTGAGAAGGTTGGCTCTTCCTGATGCTAATCTTTATTTCTATATTTTGGTCTTCAGAGTGATGAACCTAAATGTGATCCCGAACGTGTGAGATGGCTGTCAATTAATGGTCCTCATTGGACAGATTACATGGATTTTGGTCACACTAATTCTGACCCCTTCTATCAGTGGAGAAATATTCATCAGAGGACCATTGCCTCCATGGTGACTGAAAACGCTTCCGATTGTCTAATTGCAAAGGGCCCAGTACGGTTAGAGTAGAAAGGAGAGCAAGCATAAAATAAATACTATACCATGCTTTACACTGCAACAAATCTGGTAGCAAAGCTATGGTTCTGCCTAGCGATGTGAGATTTTAGGGTGCCGAGAATAGTCCTTAGCCCAAGTCCAAAGAGTCCACAATTTTTGGTTCAGCTAAGAGAAGGAGTGATGGTGTACTGATGGAGTATTGCTCTGGGTAGAGTCAACGGCTAACAGCAAATGAGTGTGAGTATAGATAGGGATGCATGTTGCTATTGCTTGGCTTAAGATTCTGTTTTTTTAAATGACTGTGTGTTGTGGTTATAGTTCACGTGGTTAAAGTCCAGGTATGATTGTTGTGCTTTTTTGAAAAGTTGAATCTGTAAAAGGGTCTGTTGTGGCCTAAGATACTGGGATATTTACCTATGGTTCAAGGCTTCATTTGCAGTGAATGAGTATAGAAAGTTTTATTACCTTGTGAGAGTGAATATCGTTTAGCGGAACAGACAGTTTATGTGTTGCTTGCTTTGTATTGTCATTTTTGCCTTAAGAAAAAAGTGCAGAAGAAATTGTGAAGGAGGGTGAGTTGCTGAGAGGAGCGAGATTGACGTCACACTATGCCATGCTGTGATTGGTTGGTTGGTGTTAAGCCGTGCTGGGATTGGTTGACTACATCATAAGAGTCAAGCTTTCATTGGTAAAGGTTGCAAACAGGTGTATCATGGGAGAATAATAGTTCCTGGAATTTACAGAAGTAATTAGTATATACAGAATTGAATAAAATTAAATATATAAAGTCATTGCCGAAATTAGTAAAGAAAGATGCAACCGTATTTGCCAAAATGAAGGTAGAGCCAGGAAATATTGTCATGCATAGTGCTCAACAGAAAGATAAAGAGAAATTCCAAAGAAGGTGTAGGAGAACAATGGATCATTATGCAGAAGCTGGATGGGATGCTCAACAGAAAATGTGGAGAGCAGATATAATACACAGAACACAATTGTGTCCTGTGTTAGACGTTGAGGAAGGAGTTGGGGGCACAAGAAAGGAGAAAAAGCATTTAGAGACAGATACAACTGAAACACAGAAAGAAGGAGAAGAGAGTGACATAGATGAAGAGCTTGTAAATGATTTATTACAAAATTGCCTACCACCTTATAACGAGACGCCACGTAGAGACCTGATGCAGAAGAGTACACTTTAGGAACCTAATGCTCTCTTGATGCCTGTAGTACCAAAGGAATCAATGCTTATTTCTCCTGCAAGCGGAAGAACAGAAATGTGAGCCCCTATAAACCTGATTGATTCAAATTCTCCAGATCCTTTGATTGTTCCCATTAATATTAAACCTGTTGTGCCCTTTTACATGTCTGGGTTACAGGCAAATATGATGTATACATTGACTGTACCTGTTGGAGTAAATACAGTACATGGCAGTTCTTCAGATCTTTTTTTCACTATAAGCAACTGTTGTTAAACTGTAATCCCACACGGACTACAGTTGTATCAGGAAATCCGTTGTCTTATCACTAGATCTCTGAATTTCTTGTTGTACTACGATGTTCACTTTGTCGGGTGGAATATCAAAGATATTGAAGAAGACGCCTCACTCACATAATAGTGACATGCTTCATCATAGGCGTTTTCTCCACACCCAGATAAGATGGTACTATCTGGGCGGACTCAACCAAAGATGTTTTGGGAGTTCTTACATAAGATGATAGCTGGTTAAGCAGGGAACCAGATTTTTTGATATAGTTAAAATACCTACAGGTATACCCCAATCAAATCGTTTATTCTGGGGTACCTGTGGTACCGTAAAAATCATATGTTGGGGTTCTTTTGAAAATAATTGTTCAAATATACCCTCATTTAAGTGCCAACATGTTTCGGCCCACGTTGCTAGCCCTATCGGGTCTGGGGCCTTCGTCAGGGCTTTGTTCTTCTGTTCCTTAATTTAAGGTCCCTGCCTTGTTTTTACACATTTACTTCATGCATACCACTCATGAGTCTTAATGCACTCACCTAAAATTCTTGTACTCGGACTCCAGTAGATTTTCTATAAGAGTAGAGACAAGAAAAAGGAATACACACATATGCGCATAGTTATATGCATCTTTATGCTAATGTGTCTTTAACATACTATTATTCATTCTTATAGTGTTAAGTATGTGTGCATCCCCCGACTAAGTGCTGACTATTTTGGTGCTAATAGCCATTTGTTCGCCTAAATCCAGTTTCTTGCCATTATACAAATTTCTTCCACCACACTCTGTGTTCATTCCAAAAAACTTTCAACTTTTCATTGTGAAACACTTTCCCATGTGAATATGTGCAACTTATCTTACAATCACACGCGTGCTATTGTGTTTTTTGTTTCTACATCCGTGGTAGAATATTGTGCTAAGCAAAACGTTGCCCAACTCTTGTGCTGTCCTAGTTTATTTTGTATCTACCATTCTGAATCATACTGTTTTTCCTTTTTCAAGTGTCGTACTGTTTCTCACCTACTGGTAGATGCTTAATAGCATCATGCAGGACTTGTGTGTCAAGGTGGCGTCCTGTAGTCACACTATATCAAAAAATCTGGTTCCCTGCTTAACCAGCTATCATCTTATATAAGAACTCCCAAAACATCTTTGGTTGAGTCCGCCCAGATAGTACCATCTTATCTGGGTGTGGAGAAAACGCCTATGATGAAGCATGTCACTATTATGTGAGTGAGGCGTCTTCTTCAATATCTTTGATATTCCACCCGACAAGTGAACATCGTAGTACAACAAGAAATTCAGAGCTCTAGTGATAAGACAACAGATCTCCTGATACAACTGTAGTCCGTGTGGGATTACAGCTTAACAACAGTTGCTTATAGTGAAAAAAAGTCTTTTTGGGAGAACGCAACTGGATTGTTTCTTCTCTCACTCTCCTTGTGTGAAAAAAAGTTCTTCAGATCTGACAGTAAAATCATTGATTCACGGCTAGTGGTTGTGATGCGGACTAATAATGCTGTTGTCAATATTGTCTCTAATCAGACACAAACTACTTTGACGCAAAGAATGTTGCAGAGATTTTCACCATTTTACTGTTCCAAGCTGAGTGGTCTTCCTGATATTAATTATCACGCTTCTGATATGACTGTGTTTTAGTTCCAGATTCATCTGTACTAAATATGCAACCAGGAACGAGTAACAATTTTGCTAATGGAAGCTTAAATTTAAATAGTGCAGGAAAGCAATCAGGATTTACTGCTCAAGAATTTGATGACTGGCTTAAAGGATACAGTACTCTGAATAATCAGACTTTAGCAGTAGTTCTAGCTCCAGCTTTGGTTTTAGCTATGGATTCCGTCCCATCTCAACCTTCAGTTTCTAGTTCAGCCCATTTTTCAGATTTGGTTACAGGTACAAGTTCAGTTCAAAATTCGGTTCAAATAAATAAATCGCGTTTATGGGCATAAGTCGATTAAAAGTTGAATTAGAAGAAATGATTCAGGGAACATTTAGCCCTTCAAGTGCGATATTATTTCTCGGTAAAAATATTACATGCCGAGCAAATGTCACCTATGAGAGATTGTTAGAATTGGCTCAGACATATGGTATAAATATTCAAAGTTCAAATGTTTTGCAAAAATCCTACAGAATGGACTTGCCTGACAAAGACATTGAGAACATGAGAGCACCCGGAAGGAAAATACAGATAAAATAGCTAATGATATTAATCGGGAAATGGGAAAAAAAAGATAAATGGGAAAGTAGATGGTCGAAAAAGAGGGCCAGTTTGAGTGTAGTCACCACATAGCGATTTTGGTGGCAGTGTAGGGAATGTACAAATGCTCCCTATGAGAGAAGTACCTGGAGGAGGTTATGTCCACATTCCATGGAACAGACAAGATATTTTGTCATTTACAAATGATTTCCCTAAATTGAGAGAAAAGCCAGTGGAATGGGACAGACAAGTTGAAAGATTTGTGAAAATTTCAAAGATTTTTTGGATTGATTTGAATACTTTATTTGGAATTGTGGTTCCGGTAGATTTATTGCTGAATGTAAGATTACTGTGGATTAGTCAGAGGGAGAACCAGAAAGGGATTCTAGAACAGGTGTACCGTCTCCAGAGGTAATGAGGAAATATCATCAGGTGATAGCTCACCTGAAGACTAACATTTCTCCTAAAGAAACTGAGTGGATGCAGATTGATAGGATAAACCAAGAAGCAGTATATGCCTTTTATTTGAGATTGGTACAGGTTCTCAAACAGTATAGTGGATCAGACTCTATCTCAGAGAGAGATGTGGGACAATTCGTTCAAATATTCGTTATGGGTTTGAGACCTGATATTTCTAACATAATTCAACAGCAAATACTTTGCTGGCAGAGTAAATCAGTGGATGAAATTTTACATTTGTCAAAATATTGTGAAGTATTGACATGAGGTACAAGTAACTCAAGGAGAAATTAATGAATGCACAAATAAAGGCAATGCAAAAAGGAAAAAATCAGATGAGTTCTGAGAACATAGGACATGAACAGAGAGGTTATAATGAAGTTCCAATGATGCAAGGCGTATAGTGTAGTTCCCATAGTACCCCTGCCGGACCTGCGCTTTTGGATAACATACACTGTGGGTCTGGTGGTAGACTGATTCTGTGCACCCCCACCGCGTATGTTAGCCTTGTTTGCATTAGCTAGCTCACAGTGCCACTAGAATCTCCTTTTATCACAGAGATTAGTGTTTGGCATCCTCAGAACATAATAACCCTGATTCCTCAGACTCGTGGAAACAGTATACTACTTTTCACTAAGTCACTCGTGCTTGCTCATTTAGTCCCAGAGAGTTACACAGAAGAAATAAAGCACATACTCCTACGATGCCTGTCTAGATGTACCTATGTGTACCAAGCATGTGAGTAGATGCGAAAGAGCTAATAAGCCTAGGAGCCAAGAATCCTGCTAGGATTTAGTCAAACCCCATTCCCTGAATAATGAGAGTGTGGGACCTCGTCCTGGTCTCGAGTTGGACACCCCGCAAGGGACGTTTAGACCACTGTCAGCTGGAGCGACTGCATGCAGGAGCCTCTGCGTCTCTGGTCAGTGTGTCGGCCTTGAAGTCTCGGTTCCCCGCAACTACTGATAGCAAGAGGTGCTGTATTTATACAGAGTCCCCTTGTCCCTTGTGCGTGTGTTAGCCATTGCTTAGTATGTGAATGGGATAATCCTTGTGCGAAGATAGGAGGAAGGTGAAGTATACCCCCTGGGTAGTATCCTCATAAATTATACAAATGTGCTAAGGATGATGTTCTAGCAGTTTTGATTGGGAAAAACCCTCCCCCTGCATGGAACTAGGTGAAAGGTTTAGTCCATAAAAGGCGTTCAATCCTTATAAGGCGTTCTGTCCGTATAAGGCGTTCTGTCCTTATTAGGTGTTCTGTCCTTATAAGGTGTTATGTCCCTTAAAGGCTCGTTCATGTGAAATGTAGGGGAGATGATGTAGGTGAAAGGGTACAATGTTCCCTGGACCTATATTAGAGTACCGCTATGAAACATAACAGGTGTTAATGGTTTCCAACAGCAGAATTTCGCGTGGTAAGGTAGAAGTTGTGGTAATTCTGTGGATCCTAGAATGGCTATTGATTTGTAACTTTTGAAAAAGACAAATTCATATCTTGTGTGCTGAAAGCTTGGAAATTGGAGACGCAAGTGTAAGTCTGTTTTGAATAATATGGGGAATCAGATGCTGCATGTGGATTACCACAGTCTCAAGGAAATAATACGGGACAGACTTAGCAAATAAATTCAAGGACAGAGAATGCAGAATTCTAATGTAGCTCAGCAAATGCAAAAGCCAAAAGCTCCCATTGTACAACAGAATGTTCAGGTACAAAGATACAATGTGAATACTTGATTGAATTGGATGACAGTAACCAGGACCCATTAGCATGACTGAGCCTGAGGGGGAAGGAGGACTGCATGCTTGGTACAGCTCTAGAGGTAGACCAGAGTGGTCACTCTGTGTATGGAGAAGTGGATGGGAATCCTATCTCATTCTTTATTGATGCTGGTGTAGAGCAGAGGTTCGAAACCTACCCCTCTTGGGAGAACGTATGCCAGTTATAGGAGTTACTAACAAAACGTTATCTAGCCGAATATCAGAACCAGTAATTGCTAAAGTAGGATCCTGTGAGGATCGTCACTGATTTGGTGTGTGTGACACAAGTCCAGTGAACCTGCTTGAGTTTGATTTACTTTGTAAACTGATCTGTTCAATTTTGAGCACACCCAGAGTCATTGAATTCCATACAAATGATAAGGATGTTGTTTTCAAACTTGCCCATCAGAAATCAGATGAGGGTTTGTAACCTCTCTTGAAGTGTGAGGATTTGCATGAAGAACTGAGAGACATACATCGTTGTACCTGAATTTTGGGACTTTACAGGTAAAGGTATTGGACTAAACATAGGAGTTGGCCAGGTCCAAATTACAATCAAACCAATTGCAAAGTTCCCAGGAATTACACAGTACAATCTGTCTATAGAACCCATTGCTGGATCTACTCCTGTGATTGACTCAATGATTGAGAAGGGAATTATGAAGGAGATAATGGGATGTCTGTATAACTCTCCCATTATGGGCTTTCAGAAGCTGAATGACAAGTATTGCATTGTGCAGGATTTGAGCAAGGTGACTGCCATTGTTGCCCCATGTTGTCCTGTGGTACCAAATCCAGCTGTGATTTTATTTCAGATTCCATGTGAGGCTGAATGGTTTTAGTCATTGACTTGTGCCAGGCCTTCGAAACCATTGTATGAAGATAACCCATTTGAATTCGCTTTCCATTGCGGCAGTCATGTTTTGGCATGGTGCTGAGTCCCACAGCTCCTCAATCTTTAATCAGATACTTTAAAAATAACTTGAGTCTCTGAAAATGCCGAAACACTCAGTATTTGTTCAATACAATGACAAACTATTGAGGGCATCAAATATGAGAGAAGTTTGCAAAACAGATACTATTGCCTTGTTAAATCATCTATCAGAAAAGGGATATAAAGTTTCTCTGACTAAGATAAAAAAATTCAAAACTGAAGTCCTATACTTAGGGCATCACATTGAGAAAGGAGCGAGTAAAGTGTTGCAAGAAAGAATCTCAGCAATTCTTAACATGAACCCTCCAACTACCCAAAAGGAAGTCCGCATGGTCTTAGGAATGTTAAGCTATTGTAGATGGTGGTTTCAGAATGTTTCCCTTACAGCAAAAACTCGTAATAGGTTGACACACAAAGAGGTGTCTGATCCGGTACCCTGGATTGACAACTGAATGACTGCCTTCACAGAGCTGCTAAAATGCCTTTGCAGGGCACCTGCTTTGGGAATGCATGATTATACTAAATGCTTTGTGCTATTCTGCAGTAAGAGAGAAGGCTTCGCTTTCACAGTGTTGACACAAATGCATGGAAGCAATTGCAGGCCTTTCTCCGACTTCTCGGCGACCCTTGATCCTGTTGTGACTGCTGTGCCTGGATGTCTGAAAGAGGTTGCATCTACATAGGTGAGTCTTGAGCAGTGTGAACGAATTTTCGTGGGTCACCCCCTGACAGTATTTGTGCCCTATTCATTGGAGATTCTATTGACACGGACCTGAACACAATATCTGACCTATAGTATTCTGACTAAATATTAGCAAATCTTCTTGGGTGCAGAGAATGTACAGTGTTGAACCAGGATACTTTGAAACAACTGCCTGGAAATGAAAAGGTTGAGGAAGCTGAACCACGTCCTGATATTTATGATGAGCCACAGCCAGAATCTGATCATGTATTGTTTGTTGATGGTTCATGTTTGAGAGTCAATGAAGGAAATCTGAAAGCAGCGTATGCTGTGCGTACAGATGGAGGTGCTGTGGAAGCGTTTTGGTTGCAAGAAAAGTTCTCTTCACAAGTTGTAGACCTCTTAGCTCGGACCTGAGCATGTACCATTTCAGAACAGCTTTGAGTACAATTTATACTTATAGATATGGCTTTTGAGTCGTACATGACTGCAGGCAATTGTGGTCAAAGGGTGGGTTCATGATGTTCTCTGGTTCACCCAGTAGAAATGGGGAGTGTGTGAAGAATCTTTTGCAGTCCCTACAATTGCCTGCCCAAATTGCTGTTGTGAAATGTGTTCCTCACTGACAAGGTACAGACTATGTCACAGTCAGCAACCGTTATGCAGATGAGATGGCAAGATACTGTGTTTTGAATGCGCACATGTTTAATGAAGAGATCTTGAAAAACACATCCGATGTCGCAGACTGTACTTTGATGTTGTCGGCCTTAAACACTTGGGAGGAGGTTAGGAAACTACAAGATGAGCTTACAGAAGCTGAATGGCAGGTTTGTGTGCCAGCAACGTGACCAAGAAGGAAGATGATGTGTGGATTTACATTGATGGCAGATCGGTACTGACTGACAGAGACGCTATGCCTTAGTCGTTTAATATGTTGGCAACAAAACCCAGGAAGAAAGACACAGGATGTCATGAATCACATTGGAAAATCTGCAGTTCCCTTCGCTTGGATGCAACTGGACTTCATAGAGATGCCTCTTAGCAACAGTTAAAGATTTGTGTTGGTCACTGTGTGAACTTTCACAGAATTGGGTGAAGCCTATCCTACTCATAGGATTGATAGCTTAAATGAGGCAAAGTTATTGTTATGGGAGATAATTCAGAGATTCAGATTTCCAGCTTCTCCTGAGTTAGACCATGGAACTCATTTTAAAAATGAGGTCCTAAAAACGTTATGAGCAGTACTACAGGTTGAGCAGAAGCTCCGTTCAGTTACCGACCGGAGGCTTCCAGGTTGGTGGAGCTTTTCACTGGCACATTGCAATACAGAATGGTGAAAGTATGTGCTTCTACATCTTTGAAGTGGCCAGGTGCATTGCCTCTTATGTTGATGAGTTTGAGGAGGACTCCACATAGGAGAACAGGATTGTCACCCCACCAAGTGATCAAGGCATGTGTTATGGGGCTGGCAGCTGTTCCTGCCAATGAATTAGTCAATATTACAGATTATCCAATATTTGAATACTGCAAGGGCCTTTATGACATAGTATGTTCTGTCTCTCACCAGGATGGAGAAGCTTCCCTTGCAGTCCAATAGAAGCAATGCCATGATCTCATTCCTGGGGACTGGGCAATGGTGAAGAAACATGTGTGAAAAACATGTGTGGAACCTCGCTGTAAGGGACCTTTCCAGGTGATCCTAATCACCAACACTGCAGTCAAGTGCAGGAGTCTTCCAAACTAAGTGCATGCAGCACATACTAGAAGAGTCTCAAGCCCCCTTAATGATACAATAGCGCCTGCTCCTGATGTGCCACTGGGAACAGTGAGACATGGGGACCAAGTTAGCCAAGCTGTTGAGGACAAGCAAGTTACTGGGACAAAACTCATTTTGGACTGAGGGGAGTCTGAGAGAGTCAACTGTAGGTTCCAAAGGGTCACAGTCAAGAGTAATGACTACCAGAGATACAGACACCGATAAAGGGCATTGAGAAGCAAAAAAGTGAGTCATGCCCGGAGACCATTCACCCAGTGGAGGTGAGATTTTGAGAAGCTTTCTGAGTGAAGTATGGGTCTCAGCATCTATTCCTGAAACCTCTGAACCATTAGATCAAAGTGACACAGATGATAAGCAAACAGCTGTGAAGAGATCAAAGTGAGCAAAGGTATCAAGTCAAAGTTCTGTATCTCCTGAATGGACATATTTGGGAAAGAGGGAAGCGTGCGGTGGTAGCTAAGCAGCTGCTAGCTCAGTGCATTGATAACAGAGGTCCACTGCAGCAAGGAGGAGGTAGGAAGCATAAACCTTTAAGTCTGGAGCATACATGTTAATTTCACACACAAGAGACCTGGGAAATGGCTCATCGGTCAGGCAAGTTTAAGGGGTAGACAAGTGCACTCCTGTTCTTCCATCTTTTCTGTAGTTTAAACCATCATTTGAATTATTTGCGTGCAGATCGGCTACGTAGTCTGCCCAAGTACTACTGACTCGTAAACAAAACAGGAACTGGAACGGGAATTTTCGCTCCGCCGAACGCACAGCATTTACGTGGTATCATGACCCAGCTACTTAAAGTTCATCAAGTTTCAATCAAGATTAATCCATGTACTCCAACAAAAGGTTTTATCCAATGCTTCACTTTATTGTGTAGTTACATGTGGAACTGTTATGTAATCAACCGTTTCTGCTACTGCAAATATGCCCATCCAGGCCTTTTTCCACAGTATGAAGGCAACGGCAAAGGCGAGGAGTTACTGTTTGTTTTGGGAAGGATAACAACATGCAGAGAAAGAGATTACTTAATGGCAGAAAGAAGGTATGTGAGAATGCTTGCGGGTATGGATTAATTGAGATGAGGGATTAAATCTAGGTGATTGCTAATAGACAGTGGGGGTTCAATTAAGTATACAGCAAGAATATATGGGAGATCAATGAAGGTTGAGAGAGGTTTTTCCACGTATACTTTGCGTGCATAATAGCACAATCAGAGGGTTAAACGTCGAGTCTGGGGATTCCTATAGATACATGGGATGAATTGTTGAATTTACATGACCACATTTACACTTTGGTTTGAATTCTTAGAACTAATGTCAATGTTTTTAACATTTGCAGTGAACCCCTGAGGAAGGGCCAAATCGCGCCCTAAATGCATTGGGTTAATATTTTTAACTGCTACGGATGTTTTATGTATTCATCATACTGTGGAAAAAGGCCTGGATGGGCAAGATTGGATCTTTTCTGAAATGTCTATGCTTAGACATTTAAATCTGCATCCTGAAGTTTCAACAAATGAAACTATGGGTTACACATTTAGACTAACTTAATCTCTGGAAATGGCTTATGTACTTAGAAATAACCTGAAATGTAAATTAGTGAGAACTGAAAAGAATTTATAGATTTGGTGGAAAGTAGATGAAAGGATGAAATAAATAATATTAGTGCACTGCCTAAGTTGGCAACTTGGAGCTTACCACAAGACAAAAACACATTTATAATTGAGGGAATGGTTTCATTAGCTTTAGACTGCCAACACATAGGCAAACCTTGTATGTATCGAAATTAGTAAAACATTAACACTGTGTTTGTAGGCTTTAGTGAATGTGAACATACATTTGAATTTTATGAAAACTGGGGAAGATATTCAGAAGGAATAGATCCTATTTTCCCTGGAGTATATTATGTTTGTGTCTATTATAAGTTGCCCAAAAGATGGTATGGAAGGTGTAATATGAGAATAGTTTTTCCCAAAAATGATCTTGTTGATAAGATTAAAGAAGAGTTAGTGGAAGGAAATGAGAGAGCAAAGAGAAGTGTGGGTGCAAGTGAAATAGTTAGTGATATATTTGGAGTCCTGATATCTTCTGTGGGAGTAGCACTAAACTCTCATAAAATGAGAAAGCTGTCTACTATTGTTGACAAACTTGCCACCAGTATAACTGGGGAGGGTGGGTTCTGTTGTAAATGTATAAATGATATCTATAAGATTGATGGTGATTAAAAATCAACTTGCCCTTGATATTCTTCTTGTAAAACAAGGCGGAGTCTGCCGATTATTGTAAGTCCAACATTGTTGCACGTATACACCTGCCAGGAGCATACAAAAACATTACTGACTTAAACAAAGACCTGACAGACTTAAAGCAAATGGTGTTTGGGAAACCATAGGCAATGGATTATCGAAAATTAGTAACTGGATGGGACATTTAGGGACTGGATTAGTAATTTCCAATTTGAGACCTGTAGTGGAGTTCTCTTCGTGCATAATGCTGCTAATATTGTCAATCACATTTTGTAGATATCAAAAGTGAAAAGAATGTGGAGTAAAAAACAGACAAGAGCTGGTCTTGAAATGGAGGATACAGAATTCACATTTTATGATGAATTTAAAGCTGTAAAGTAGAGCAGAAGAAAGAGGTTCAAAATAACACACCCATAATCTGTGATAACTTCTGATGACATCTGATGTGTTAGATTAGATAATGGTTTCAGTTGCCATTAGAGGAGGGCCTGATGCAGTACGATTTCTAAAAAATCATAATATATGACACATGCGAATGAAAGGATCAAAAGCTGAAAGTACACTTTGCACATGTTAGACATAGTGACACATGAAAAAGAAAAAAGTGTAGTAGAAGCACCGTAAAAGTGTGCTTTAACGTGTGAGATGAAGTAAACACAATTATAAGGCAGCACTAATACATATAAATGAGTTGCACTAATAGATTTATAATGTATATGTTGCTTACTAACGTATATTGGTGAAATTTGATGTAAAAGTGAAATGCCTTAGTTTTTTAAATGCTTTTTTCTGAGATTGTACCAGTTAAAAAAGTTGGTGCAAGAACTTGTAGAAGTGAAGTACATGTTTGAAACTTCACATGGTGATGCTAAGGCTTCTATAGTTGGAAATACAGAAATTATGTTTGAAAAGTGAATTTAGGAAAAAAACATGCATTTATTTGAATATAAGGAACATTTGTGGTAGTAAAGTATTTTTAACGTTAGCTAATTTCATGTAATAATGATTTGTGAAAATTCTATACATTCTTTATTTGAATTGATATAATTTCACCATATTTGATGTTGGCTTAAAGCTCATTTCATTTAAACGTGTGATGCTAACTTAAAGGCCTTTTCGAAATGTTTTGTCTAAAGCTGACCTTTCCCCTGACCTAATACAATGGTTAATTTTTACTAGAGAAATGTTGCTTTACTTGTCCTGTACATGTGTACAACCTGGCCTTCTTAAATGTGTTTTCAATGTTCACAGTGAAACATTCCTGTGGGAACAGGATTGCAGCTGTTACCTTAAATTGCAGCTTTGTATTTCTTCTCCACCAGTGTTAGTTCTATAAGAACTTAAGAATATTTTGTTTCTAGTGACTAGCAGGGGAAAACTTCTTTTTGCTGCAAGCTTCTTAGGTGGCACTATGCAAATATGGACATGTGATAGTCTTTCGATGGTGGTGTGATGCCACCACACTGGGATGATCTTAAAAACTTTATAAAAGAAGAAACACCAATGGAGGAAGTTTCTTTCTCCACAACTCTCCCACGCCCTACACCCACAACTCCTGTACCCAGCATCCCTCTGGCTCACACCAGCCAGACACCCGTTCATGCCAACCAAACTCTATGGCCCATCTATAAATCCTCAGAAGCCTTGGCCTCAGACAGCAAATCACCTAATCCACCTGCACCGCCGAAAGCCTATTGGATCCAATTTTCTCCTCAATCACAGTCAACAAGCCAGCAAATATGACCTTGACAGACCATGCTCTTGTCATTTTCAGCATACCCATCCTGCACCACCACAGACTTACCACAACCACTGCTTTTCTGCCGTAGCTGGAAAAACATCACAGAAGAGGAGTGAGTTTCTGGCCTCTCGACTCATCGGCCTGAGCACACCAGCAACTTGCTGAAAGCCATCAAAAACCTCAAAAACACTAACACCCTGGCATGCCTCAAGCGCAACCCAAAGGCAAGAGACCAACCACAGGCCAGTTGGTTCACAGAGAAATTCGGGCTGATGAAATGCCACTGAAAGTAATTGGAATGCAAATGAAAATCAAGACAACACAGATAAAGGCACCTTCAAGTCAGCCTGAAGATGCTACTATCAGCAGATAGAAAGCACCAAGCACACAGCTCTTGGAGATCACATCATGATGGCATTACCAGCAGAGCAGAAATATTTCCTATCATAAAAGATTTCACCATGCCTCCTGCCACCATCAGCAGCATCACCCCCTCGCAAAACCTTGGTAAAAATCTATTAGAATTCAGTGCCTGCTAGATAAATGCGCTGTGCCTCTTTTAAGAATGTCTATTTGCTAATCTGTATATTAAATAACAACAAAAATACAGGAGGCTGTTTAAATTACTTTTGATACATCAAACTCTTTTTAGCAATTATTAAGCTAAAATACCAGACATAAAGCGAGCCAAATTCGACAAAGCGGTTGCCTGTTTCAAGACTGTGCAGTTGATGTGCTTTATATTATATTAAAACCAAAAATATGGGAGGCTGCTTGAATTACTCTGGAAAACTCAGACCCTTTTTAGCAATTATTAAGCTAAAATACCATGTGTTATAAGTATGCAAATAATTATGAATGCAATTTACATCAACGGAAAGATGAAACGCAAAATTCTCATCATTAGAAAATAACTCCTGCTTCAGTTTAGAGAGTATCGCTCAATTACCATGTTGCTTATTTATATGGCCAATCAAAAATACAGCAAATTATATATAACATGTTTTGATGCTGGAATAATACAATCTGCATAGTAAAGGCCATGCCGAAAAAAAGCCAGTCTTACCACCTACCTGCTTACTAAGCTAAACACTCCCCTCACACCAAAGAAGATTATAATCGTTTTTAAATTTTAAATTATTCCCAAATAATAGATTCCCTCTGAAAAAAGAGTAGCAGCACAAATCCCATGAAGTCACCAACTACGCATGCTCACAAAAACAAGCTGTGACGCAATGCAACAACAATGCCCAGCAGCTGCAATTCGCAAATTCACTGCTCATGAAACTATACATCTTCCCTCCCCATCAGTAGAAGGAGCAGGCTGCAATCACAAAACTTGAGGAATATTTTCATCACAGGCCTATGACTGTGCTTACAATCCAAGACTGTGCTGTAGTTGTCTGGTGCTTGAATGTTATACAGAAACTGTCCCAACAGATAAAGGATGTCAAAACGTCCCTTAAGACCATCATAGAGCGTGCTCATGTAAAGCACTGCAATCACTTTGTTCGGCATTACGATACATATTGCGCCAAAAAACACATGACAGAAAAAAATGAATTTTATTAGCGACAAATACAGAAAAAAATGCAGTTTTATTAGCAATATACGGGCACATGCATCATGCTAGGATTTTGCGCGTCCTTAATTGCAAATATTAAGGATTCGCAATTAAGGACTTGCAAAATCCTATGCATGTAGGAATCGCTATAATAATAGCGATTTCTACACATTCCTTATTTGCGACACGCAAATAGCGAGTCGCAATTAAGGAATAGCTTCCTATTTATTCCTATGGGCATGTAGGCCCATAGGAATGAATGGGAAATTGCAAGCGCAATTTGCGAGAACCAATTGGTACTCGCAAATAGCTCATGCAATTTCAAGGGTGCAAGGGTGTCAAAAGGACACCCTGTTGCACCCCTGAAATTGATCTGTGCACAAATGTTGCGCGCACACATGTCCCAAGGACATGTGTGTGTGTAACCTACAACTTTGAACAACGCACTTTAGTGCATTTTTCAAAGTTTTTGCAAATTACCATGAAGTTCAACTTCATGGTAATTTGCGCCCCCTAGCAGCGAAATCACTACTTCAAAGTGGTTCTTGAATTGCATTTAAGGAATCGCAAAATGGGATTCCTTAAATGCAATCGCAATTTGAGAACTCGCAATTAATTGTGAATTCTCAAATTGCGAGGGCCTTGACCCTTGATGCATCGCAAAAGCTAATTTTGCGATCGCAAACAGACGATTTTTGCAATTCGCAGTGTTTGCAATCGCAAAAAGGTTTGATGCATGTGCCAGTCAATCTCATAAAGATTGTGAACATTAGTTAAAAGTTCCACCCAATTAAGTAGAGTTAAAAAAGTGTGTTTTAAATACGGGCAGCCAGGGGAAGATCAGTGTCTGTAAACAGTAAATGCTGTGCAGCCTTAACGTAAGAAAAAAACTTCCACAACTTTTGGGCCCGGACCACTGCACCTGCTGCACCATTCAAATCATTACACTAGTGTCTGCAAGACAACTGCACTTGTGACTGCCTGTTGAGTTGTAAAATATAGCAATATTCAGTGTTTAGTGAGGTGCACAGAGTTTTTGGTCCTAGTTCTGCTGCACTATTGAAATCATGGCACTCTTGCCTGTTAGATAACTTCATTTATGACTGCCTGTATAGTAGTAACATATAGCAATGTTTGGTGTTAGGAGGAGTTCTGACAACTTTTGGCCCCAGTGCCATTACACCTGCTGCGCCATTGAAATCATAACCCTAGTGCCTGCAAGATAACTGCACTTATGACTGTCTGTTTAGCATTAAAATATCGCAATATTTGGTGTTTAGAGGAGTTATGACAACTTTTGGCCTCAGTGCCACTGCACCTGCAGCACCATTCAACTCATGGCAGATGCGAAATACATGTTGCCAATAATGCAACGACCCCCTTAACAGAGAAAGCAGCAGAGACCGGCTCAATCACTAAGTGAAAGGTATATAATATCTGAGAGAAATGCGCTTAAACATACATTATGAACAAGATCAAATGTGTATAGCACATTATGAAATTGCAGAATCCATTTAATAACAAATCCAGCCCCAGTATATACAATAACATGAACCGATTTAAGTATATATGTATAAACTTGGGGTCAGATAGTGCAGTTTATAAATTGTTAGTACATTGTTAACACTCCTGTTATTGTGGAACATCTGCGCAGTATAAACAGTGAAATGAAACAGTGTACGGTGTATGGGACTAATGCGGAGGTTGCAATGGTGACATCTTACCAGAGTGTTACTATGGAAACAGTTCTACTGTAGGAAAAGGGCAGATCCCCTTGATTCTGGCACAAGCATTATTTGGAATGTATTTTAGAAATTGAAAAAGTGCTGGCGTGATGAGAAAGAGGGAATTGTCGGAATGAATTAATGCACGTTTTCTGAAATAGGAACAGCTGTGTACTGTCTAAAAATCTTTTTGAAATTATACATAAACACAATTGCAGTTGGCAAAAGTGTGTTTCCTCAGCACAAACACACAAATATGGCTCTTGTATATGAACTTCATTTTTATTGTGAAATGTTTATTACAACATTTAGAATTTAATCTCAATGACCAAATAGATTGTTGTCAAAATCGATCCGATAATTCCTACAAAGCGCAAAGAAAGGTACTGAGGCATGAATACGAAATGCCACAAATTTTCCAAGGCTAAAGCATCTGCTTTACACAACAAAGTAATAAAAGCAAGCATTGCCGCATACTGTCAGAAGTTGTCTGATATTTCCATGGCAATAGATCTTATGTAATAGTTTAACAATTCCTGAAGTCGCAACAGTGAATGTATCCATCAAAGTATCAGTAAACAGTAAACGCTGTGCAGCCTTAATGTAAGAACAAAAGTTTCACCCACTTAGTGGATATGGATAAGAATGAGTTATTGGGTCTCTGGATTCTGATAAGAGAAACACACTTTGAAAGAAAATGTAATAAAAGGGTACAACCAATAGAAATGGAGGAAAAGTAAAGTGGCAAGATCATTGACAAATAGGAAGTGAAGGCGGGATGAAAGCCCCTTATAAGATATATTGAAAACAATAGACTTCACAAGCACAGAACTGTGCATGCGAAACCTAAAAAAAGAATACTTAAAACAAAGTCAGCATCTAGCATTTGGAAAAAAGGAATAAAGCAAGTTCTGAACGGTAGGCTGAAAAAAAGGAATGTTGTAGAAATGCATAGACATGTGCGCACCAACAGTAGAGGCAACTTTTCTAATCATAAAAAAAGAATACAAAATCCAAACCTTGTAATTTCTGTAAAACAAAAAGTTTAATTTCTGAAGGGTGGAAGTGAATCTTAGGAGAATTATGCACTGCGTTATGTATCTGTATTCACCCAAAGTAATTACTGCTGTGGTGTCTGTGATCTTTCTGAAGCCTTCAAGGCGCTCTGCTTAGGTCGTTGGAAACAATCTTGAAAAGTTCTCTTTGATCTACTACATGCTATTCTTCCACATGTTCAGGTGCAGACTTTCTCTTCACAATTCAGCCCTAGGATCATTGACATTCTTCTCTGACAAGGAAACAAAAGAAGACAGTCCACTTGTAATGTGGATGCAGAACAATATCACAGATATTATTCTGGATGGACCCTATTTTCTCCGTTCAGCATGTATCATGTCATCAGTCCAACTGACAACACATCTAGCTTTATCATCCAAATCAAGTTTAAGTGGTTTTACCAGTAAACTCAATTCAGACTTCAGCATCTGAAGCAATGTGATGCCACTGCCAAGGTGTTAGAAAGTTATCCATTCGCCCTGTTCAATATCGTTTTAATTTTGCTGAATGATACTGGAGCTAACTGACTCTGACTGTACCCTGGGCTCTGCTAAACAGGCCAAGGCCCAGTGGAATGTGTAAAAAGGTACATGTAATGGGGTACACTTAACATTGACAATGACGGACCCTGTAAGTCCCTAGTATATAATATGGTCAGGGGGAGGAATCTACCTCTAGGTCCCTAGTATATAATAGGGCATGAAGTTATAGAGGACCAGCAGACTTCCTGCACTTGCAAGTGTGTGCTGCTGTGGACCTGCTGTTATTTTGAAGGCAGTCCTGCCTTGCATTCTGTTTTTGAAAGTACATTCTCACAATTGGTATTGACAGAACCTTTATGTCTTTATGATATAATAGGGCTAAGGGGTTCAAATTATCTATAGGCCCGTAGTATGTAATAAGGTATAGACACTTAGACTTCCAGCAGATTTCCTGCACTTGCATGTGTGCACTGCTGAGCACTTGCTGACATTTCAAGACAGCCTGTTTGTGTGCAAATTCGACTTTCGTGTTATGGGCAATTATAAAGTGATAATCTACCTTATCTTTACATATAAGCCATCCCCAGGTCTCCCCTGGGCTTCCCAGGAGTGGGCCATGTTACTATAATCAGGGGGCCCTTATAAAAGATGTTTTATATGCCCTGGTGAGGAAAAACTGCCCATTTAATTTTTACCCCATTGTAGATACTGAACTCCATAGGCTAACATTGCAATATTTTATGTACATATATAATTATTACTAAGAAAGAAGTAAATATCATTCAAGGACTGAAAAGATTGGTGTTGATAAATGCAACAACTTTTCACAGATGAGGTTATCATAACCAGTAAAGAAAATAAGTTATGGAAGTCTCTGTTGATTGGTCAGCCTTAACTGGCATAGCCAGGCTGATTTGATTCGGTGGCAAGTGGCCTTGCCTAAGCAGTTTATCTGATGGAGAGAGCTGTGCAGTTGGGGAGGATGCATCCTGCAGAGGGCGCTGGATAAATCAAATTGTGCTCAAAGAGAGAGCAGATCAGTAAGGAATGCCAGGCGCATCTACCCCCACATCCTGTGCTCCAGCCAGATGGCACGCTTAGGATGGGTATTTGCAGAGGTCAGGGGCAGGAGAGCTAATAAAAATGAGCCACACTGTGGCATGGTTTAGCTATCTCTTACTCCTCTGGAGACAAATCATTCATGTTGGATTTTGGGAGGTCAGTGATTTGTGGGACAAGAAGATGGCACACTTAGGAGGCAGTTGTCATTGTTTTGGGTGGCACCCAGCATCTCATTGGACACAGGTGCCCCCTGCTTGTCATCACAGAACACTGTATAAATATGTGAGAGCTGCATAGTCTCTTAAATCTGCTGCCTGAAACCTGCAAGGAAAAGTAGGACTGCCCCCTGGAGTCTAGATTTGCACTAAAAGGCCTGGACTCTAAATGACTGTGTCTGCTGCACAATCTGGTACTTCAGCCCTGGGGATTGTGCCTTGCTTCAAGAAGGATTAATGAGTGGACTGTCTGAAAGCTACAGGTTAATAGAGCCAACCTGCATCATCTGCACCAAGAGTCCCCATACTACAGTGCTTCCAGTGGACTTTTAAGAATTTGGCCAAGTGTATTGTGGGAAGTGTGGTCCAGACATCCCAGGTCCATCTAGGAGATACCCGACCTTTGGATGGTGATTTGGACACTTTGAACCTTCAAGGAGACCGTCAGGAAGCACCACCTGAAGTTTGGAGAACTTTTGGGAAAAAGCTCCATAAGGTGACTGCTCCGACCTTGAGAGTCAAGACGACTATCTTTACCTGCAACCTGGCCAGGATTTCAAGTTCATCCCACTGAAAGCTGCGAGGCTCTGGATTGCCAAAATTTCACTTAGGCCTCGCGGCAAGTCAAGCCAGTAAACCCTCTCCAAATCCAGCCTGCTCAGGAGGGTCGAGCACAGTCTGAAGAAATAGATCCAGAAACGTTTCCAAGTATGAAGGTAACAATTTGACTGGGGCCTACCACTTAGTGTATCCAACCAGGGATCCATTGTGGTTGGCCTCAAACTTTGACTTTGACTCAGTCAAGCGCGACCAGATGCCCCAGAGTGGCGCAATTTGTTTTTAAGCACTATAAAGGGGAAAATCTTTTTTTTATAAATTATATATCTAGCTTCCTGCATTGCATTTTTTTGGGGGGTGTCTGTTCATAAAAATATTTCAGAGTTTCATAAATTGGTGTGGGATTTTTATTGTGTGTTGTGTCTTACTTATTTGATGTATTGGTGTTTTTAAATGCTTTACACTCATGTCTCCTCAGTTAGGCTTGACTGCTTATTGTCAGCTACCAAGGGTTGAGCAAGGGGCAAATTTACTGAGACCCTACACTGTGTTAATGGCCTTATTAGTAATGGTAGGTGCATACTTACCCCTACCAATAATGCACTTGTAAATACAAGGGTAGCATTGTCACTATTCACTACCTAGGTGAAAACGTTCATAATCAGTATGTGTCAGAAACCATGTCATGGGTAGGGCCTTAAGGACTTCCTGTACCTCACACTCAAGGAGTTATATCAGTGCATATCCTAAACTCACCTCCCAGTGTCAGCATAAACTGAAAATCTCCCCTTCAGTTTTTATGATTGACAAAACTTGCCTTGTCCAAGTGATGGAAGGCTCTGAGAAACATTAAGTTGACTACATTCCTTGGTTTCATGGTCCACCAGAGTCAGTTGTCATATCTGGTTTATTGGAAAGGTTATGTCCCTGCTAAAAATTCATGGGAGACCACTGTTTTTTTGTGCATGCTCCCCATTTTGTAGGGGAGATTCATGCTTGATAACCTAATAAGCCGGGGAGGTGCTCTCTGAGGCAGGAGGTGGTGCACTCTCAGGAACCACGTCATGGCTACGGCTTCGAAGACTACCTTTATTTCATTCTCTGGGGTCACGTCAGCACCTGTGCTAAGCTCACCTCCTGATGAAAGCACTACATTTTGGGAGTATGCTGAGTTTAGAGGCCAGCAGAGGCAAGACAGTTATTATATGGAAAACCCAGTACTAAGCATTAAGATGGCATATCCAAAGTGGAGGCCATCCTACTTTGCACAATTTTACATCCATGGGAATATGCTATATGCTGTTCTTACACCACTCCAAAATGCCACCTACCAGTTTTAACAATAAGAGGTAGACCAGGTCGCATTCCTATTCTGGGTCACGAGAGACTGACACAGTATACGAAGCTTTTATACAGATTTTGTCAGTGCCTGGCAAAAATGCATTGGTGAGCTTTACTCACTTGATTTTTAGTTCACACTCAACCTTTTTCTCAAGAAGCCCGTCAGTCAGTCGGAGGCCCCAACTTAATCCCTGAGGACAGCTTTTCCGCCCTTGGAATTATGATGTTGGTTTCCGACAGGCTTTCCATGTCAGGCTTTCTGACATGGAAAGCCTGTTGGAAATCGACTTTGGGGGCCCTTAGCAGGGCCCCATTCTTCCACTGCCTCTGGTTGAGGGCCAAGGGGGCACTCCCCCATTAATCCCTGTACAGTGTGGCAGGCACATTGGGTGCCTGTCACACTGTGCAGGGATTAACAGAATCTCCCATTTCTCCATGGGAGCTTGTGCTACAGCCGGCTTACATCAGAGTATGCGACTGCACCATGAGCAGTCGCATTGTAATGGCAGTGTCGGAATCACTGATCGGAGGTCAGTCAGTCCGAGACCGCAGAGATGGCATCACTCGACATTGTAATCAGGCTCTTTGTGTTCATAACCGTTATTCCTCAACTTCTATCTCTTCACTTAGCAAGTCAGATTCCAGTATTCTGACCTATCCTTCTCATGGGTTCCTCTCTGTTTATGTGGGTACCTTGTCACTAGGCATTGTTTTTACCCAGTGTCAGGTGTAAGGGTAATTGGGAGGCTGGGAGTTAGCAGTGTGTTCCACTGCCAAACTTTGTTGTCTTGAAACCGGACAGTAGGCTGACAACTTCTCAACGTGTCTTTTCCCAAGTGGGTAGTATGCACAACTGCCTCTTTCTGTGCCTGTACAACCAATGTGCGCATTGTTACATGCAGCTGTGCAACTGTGACACAGCAACAGGAGAGTGAGGTCCTGGAGCCTGACATAGTTTCAAAGCCACATGTGTTCTAGAACTCTGTGACTGCCTGTGAATGTGAATCTGGCCCAGTTCTGAAGTGTGACTCAGAGTAAAATTTCCATCCAGTTCTGGCCTCTTTGCTTGACTTTGAGACTTCTGAACAGGCAGCAGCATCTCTACAGGCCCTGCTCTACTTCAGACACGCTCATGCCAGCACGGCAGCGATGTTCCTGCAACACTTCATCGTACTGTCCATCTTTGACACACCATGACTCCTCAGCTCCCATGTTCGAGTTGCAGTTGCAGCACCTTCATCACAGATCTATCTTCATTATCTGCTGGTAGATCAAGATCAAAGCAAAACTATTAATCAGTGGCATACACTGTTTGCATGCTTCACACACACGTCACAGTGGAGGAGTGTGGCTCAATGGTTAGAGCAGCAGACCCTGAAGCAGAGTTCTGGCCAGGGACCAGGGTTCGATTCCTGCCTCAGCAGTGCCCGGGCTCAATTTCCTCGGACCTGTCTATTCTCGCCTCGGTGCCTATTCTAATCACGGGCCCCACGCTGCAACTCTGGGCAATAGCTTGCTTAGCCTCCACACTGGCCCCAACAGCGCTAAGGATGCCTGGCTTCACCCTGGGGGTGCGCAGGAGCGGACACTTCACAGGAAAGCCAGGAGGGGTTCCACAGCGGTATGAGTATCAGCGCCAGGAAACCGCAAAGGCGACACCGCAAGGTGGCCGTCTGGTGACAGTGCGCTCTATAAGTACCTTGACATTTACATTTACATTTACACCTGAAGACTGTGATTAAAACGAGGAGTGCCAATTGAAGTCTTGCCCCTATTGTTACAGTGTCACAAACTTGACGTTGTGACTCACATTCAAAACTCACCTGCTTATGTCACTCAAATATCCGATTGCCAGGATTTTCCTGGAAGTGGAAGGCGGGGGGCGGGGACTGTGCTCCTACCCCTGCAACACATAACAAGGTTCGGTGTTTCAGAGCACTGAATCATTGAATTTACAGCATGTAATCAATATAATTCTGGGGCTAAATGCACTTGCCAGTCTGTGCACTATGGCATAATATGTATTTAGTTATTTACTTATTTAATTCTCAGTATGGAACACTTTACAAAATAAATCATATCTAGATTCAGAACTGATTTTAAAATTGAAGTTACATGCTTCCAGTTGTACTTTTTGATTTTTTGTGAATTTGTGAAAGATGTCACCCATGTGAGATATTTTCTGTATCATGAGCTGTGAATGCGGCATAGGGAGGCCACACATTACATTTCTTATCTTTTACAATTCTTTTGTTTTTTGTTGGAAGATCTGAGGAATGTTGAGACATGGGAGGCCAGGGTGAGCCCATGTGGGAGCTAAAGGTCAATTGCAGAGAATGTGGCTAAGGGAAACTATCATGTTTGCACTAGTCTAGGTCTGTGGAGGCCCAAGAATACTTTTTCCATTAATAAAAATGTATTGAAACGTAAAATAATCAACCGGGCTTGGTCTATATAGAGCCTTGAGTAAGCCAAGGTTTGCTTTGAATTATTTGCCATTTTTCTAGCTTCCTGTTTAGGTCCCAGGGCGTGTGCTAATTGCCTAGGGCTGAGCCTAAGTTTTGAACACAAATTTCAGAATTTTGTTTTATAATCCTCTGTATGTGTTTGATCTGATGTTATGGGACATGCAGCAATCCCATAACATTCAATTTCGGTCTTAGTTCAACAGTATTTTTTCTGCTGGCTAGGCATAATATTTTTTAACTTGCATGTGTGTGTGATTTATTTAATTAAATTACTTCTAATTCGTTAATCTTTCTGCTGTAGATTCTGGGTGACCTAGGGGATTTAAGAAGCTCATTAATATTTTCCCTTGTATTTTCCTTATGTTTTATTTTTTTCTCTTATCTATCTTAGGAACCTCTTGAGGTCTACAGACATATTTCCTGACGTTTGGGGGCTTATGAAATCATATAATTTAGTCAATGTTCCTAATTTTTACCTGGGTGTATTAGGCCTTATGAATTACAGAGTTAATATTCCTGATTTAACTGCGTTTTTCAAAATGTTGGGTTTCTGGTGCGAGTTTTGAGGCCCCTTTGAAGGTCACATATGTGCTCCTTGCATCTTCCTGCCAGTTCCGGAGTCTGCCTATTGATGTGTGCGCTGAGACAGACTGCATTCGTATTTCTTCTGTCGTTTTGAATTTCTGGACGCCAGATTTTGAGACAACTGAATAAGAACCTGGGAAATAAAAACGTGAAGCAGCTGGCAAAGTGATTCCAGACACCTCCAGAAAGACCAGCACCCTGTGACACAGAGATACCGACAGGATGCCATACTCTGGAGGTCGTATTCATCACACACGAGAAGTTCTCAGTAAAATCTCTTAGACGTGTTTGAAGACATTCAAATCAAACTCAAAAGTTATGTAGTGCTCCAATGTTTAGGGAAAGGTATATTCGCTGGTTGTTTCGAGCTGTCAAACTGATGAAACATTTGGCAAAATACAGTGCTAAGTAACGATTGACTAATTTTCAAATCCCTTTGAAAGTGAACAGATAAAAAAAACACTAAAAGGAGAAAGTAGTTCTTATTGGAGCCATAGCATGTCACTGCTGGAAGAAATGCAAAAATATGGCGAACAAGTACCCAGTGAGTTTGTAGACAGAGCTCTCCAATACGCTTTTACTTGAAGAACATCCCTATCGATTTCTGATGGCTAATGACCCATGCACACTCTAGACTAACAGCCATACAAGCTGCTGGTTGTCAATTTTGCAGATTTGGAGCAAAAGCCAAACACAATTCTAGGCTGACCACTTTGTCCGAGTGTTTTGGAACACCTGTTAAGCAGTAAAATGCACCATGTACTCCGCCCAGAGAACTTAATAACATTTTAGGCATTTCCATGAATCAGGAAACTGATTTAATGTAGAAAAAAACACATTATTTTATTTACCAATCTATGTCACAGAATAAGTAAGTTTGAGGAAACGACGATCAAGCTGCGGATGATATGGGTATATTGATATTTGCAGCTCGAACAGTTTCTGCATTATTTGTAAGCATGCACCCAGTGGGTATATTTGAATATGAATTTAGTGGGAGATTCTTCTCTTTACTCTTTGGAATAGCAGACAATATCTGCCCAAACCAAAAAGAAGCAAAGCTGATGTTTTTTTCTACTTTTTTTATTACTAGTTAAGAATCAAACTCCTTGGTTTAGAGTTCACCTAGTCTCCTGGGTGAAGTGATCTGGAAGCAAAAGATGCATACAATCCTAAATGAAAATCTCCTTGGAGGAAATATATTAAAAGCAACGCCACAGCATCACATTTTGAATATCAGTACATTTACTCTCAGTAAGGCACACAAGCCATCTAAGTGAGCAATACATTACACCCACTCACAATCATTTTATTTTATATTTGCTGTAGCTGCTTTTATGCATATGCTACATTAAAATATTCCAATAATCAACAATTAAATTAAGTAGTGTATGAGTGAGGATGCTGTAATGTCTGCAATTAATTTGCCAGCCTCATAAAAAGGCAAATTAGCAGGATCTACGTTTACAAATATGCACTATACTGAGACATATATGGCTTTGAGGACAATTAATATTACTTCCTTTTAAATTTCTTGACCTTCTGGCAATTTTTCAAATCACAGAAATATTTAAAAATGTACATAAAAACCAGGGTGTTGATTTGGTATGTTTTTGTGTGCAACTCCTAACACTAAAAAAATCTATATTTCACACTCACAAGCAAGCTCTGGAAGAATCTGCCTAAAGGAAGGATGGTAGTCCAGCTATCTGAGGACTTTATAAAATTGGGCTTATATGTTCGCTTCGGTATGACTACCACATGTGACTATATTGGAAGGAAAGCAGTGATTGGATGATTGTGGAAAAATGTAAACCCAGTTATCAGATGGAAAGAGGGGACTCGAAAGTAATCTGGATCACTTAAAGGTATTTCAAAACGCCTAAGATCATCACATTTAGCGTAATCAAAATATTACTCAAGAAAGGGCAAGAGAACCTGACATTTCTGCAAACATCAGCAGTGGTAAGAAACTTTGGAGCTATTTAAGAATATACGCACCTTTCTTAGTGACATTGGCAAGCTTGTAGATCATGCTGTTGCAGTTCTACCAGAGTTGACAGTTTTAAAGCTGTTTATTTATGCTCTGTTCATTGACATTCAGCCATCAATCAGGTAGGAGACAATTGGTGGATTCCCCATGGTCTCAGTTTGAAGAACAGTGAACATCATTGTGACAAGCATTTGCAATGCAATCGGTCTCGCCTTTGGGACCTTATATGTATTTAGCTATGCAGCACATTAGCCTTGGTGCTGAAACATCTACTGTTCTTTAACAGAGGGAAAGTAAGCACCAAACTGCGTGCCACGCCAGGTATGGGCACATATGGAGAGAAATATTGCCTTTCAGAGAGAATTCGTACAGTCAAAAGCTCTGTTTTTAATATAAAATCAGGGCCTTCGGTGGTCATATCACTGAAAATACAAGATTTGAAAAAAAGTATTATTGTCTACGGGTACTCGTGGAAGACATTTTCCATGGACTGGAATCTAGAGAATGCTAAAGTGCTTCTGGTATTTTACTGACCTCTGCTGGACCTCGGATTGATGCAGGCATGAGAAATTCTGAATGGACGGCTCGTGAATGTTCAACCAGAAGGTACATGTTGAATAAGTGAGTCACGGGTGCACCCAGTACAGGAAGCCATCTAAGGCGATGGATAAAGGATGCTGAATCTAGTGAATACATGAATGGAGAATGGAAAGCGAATGCAAACACAAGAGTGAATGGTCTTTGTAGAGTGAAAGGTGACTAGAGAAACAATGGTGACTGTGGAGTGTATGATGACTGAAGACAATGGTGACTGACTGAATGGTGCGTGATTGCATGAAGGTTAAAGGTGACTGTTGAGTGAATGGTGACTGAAGACAGAACGGTGACTGTGGAGTGAATGGTGTTTAGAGAGAGAATGGTTACTCACTGGGTGGTGAAGGATTGCATGATGGTGAATGGTGACTGTAGAGTGAATGGTGAATGGAGAGAAAACAGTGACTGCGGAGTGAATGATATCTAGTGAGAGAATGGTGACTCAATGGGTGGTAAATGGTTGCATGAGGGTGAATGGTGACTGTAGAGTAAATGGAGTCTACAGGTTTAATGGTAAGTGCATGTGACTGCAGAGTGAATATGGACAGGTGACTGCAGAGTGAATAGTGACGGGTGACTGCAGAGTAAATAGTGACGGGTGACTGCAGAGTGAATAGTGATAGGTGACTGCAGAGTGAATAGTGATGGGTGGCTGCAGAGTGAATAGTGACTGCAGAGTGAATAGTGACTGCAGATTAAATGGTGACGGGTGGCTGCAGGGTGTATGGTGACGGGTGGCTGCAGGGTGTATGGTGACGGGTGGCTGCAGAGTGAATGGTGACAAGTAACCACAGAGTGATTGGTGACTGTAGAGTGTATAGTGACTGTAGAGTGAATAGTGACGGGTGACTGCAAAGTGCATGTAACTGCTGAGTGCATGGTGACTGCAGAGTGAATGATTGATTATTGTTATCATTCACATGTTGATTTGAAAAGGTTGATGATGCTTTTGTGACCCAAGTGCCATTGTTCAAATTAATAGATTCGCGTTGCTGATGTTTCTTTGAATGGCATTACACCTGCATCTATATAGTAGGGAAATACACTGGAGTTTCCTATCACTAATGTTGTGATAAACTTCGAAAGTGCACTCCCACTAGTCGGCCAATGGCAGTAACCTGTATCAGACCCTTCAAAACAGATCATATGATGTGCCATGGTTTTCTCTCAAAATGACTGTGAACATCATACTTCCAAAATGTCTTAATCCTTTAAACTTTACTCTTAAATGTTGCCGAGATGACATTGGGTGGGGATGTATTGCTGGAACAACTGGATTCTATTCCGAATTGAAGATTATAGTCTTTGCGGAGCCACCACAGTTGAGGTTTTCAGTGGCTCATTCAGCAAAGTCTGAGTTGCTGGGATCTGTATGTCATTTTTTCACTGCATGTTGAAGGAGTCCAACTTAAATCCTTTTAACATAGTCTAGGCTCAAACTAGTTAACATTTGGATGCTTGTCATGCACCCGTGGTTGAAAGATGATTTAACAGGTGTAATAGCGTCTAAGGGTGAAACCAGCAACTCTGTTCTACTCCTTTACTCTGTGGGGATATTGAAACCTTATTTGCCCAATAGCATTCTCATATTTCTTGTTATATGTGAGGGTACCTGCGAGGTAGTGAGTGTCAGATACCAGTAAATCTCCACCTAGAGGTGAACTATCTGACCAAAAACGACTACCTTAATCTTCTAGTGATGGTCGTTGAGGTAATTGGATGCCATCCCACTGTTGAATATTCACTAGGCAACTCTACAGTTCTGCTGATGTGAAGCACCCACCATCATACAACAACACACCCCGAATTATACAACCACACATCCAACATCATATTAGGTGAAAGCATAATTGTTCAACATCACATCCACTATCATAAATCCACACAGCCAACATCATACAGCAACTCAACAACCATCATATGTGAACAGACCATCATGCTCCAACACACACACCATCATACAACAAAAAACGTGGTACGCAATAAACTATGATCATATGTGCAGACAGTCAACACATTGCAATTTACCAAGTGTCATACACCAACACGTAAAAGTAATTCCCAACATATTTCACGCAGGACTCTACCTTCAAGCTTTCTGGGAAACTAATATTGGTCAGAATTGACTAATGCATAAAGACAGGTGAGGTATTTCTACTTGCCAATAATGGGTTTTTATGGTGCATAGAGAAGAACAGGAGGAGGCAGAGGGACAGTACCTGCCAGCATGGCGAGGAGAAGCGGGAGCATTCCTCCCGCTATAGCTCATCTCCGCTACCTCATGGCTCTCCGTGCCGTCCTGCTGGGCAGGGCCGCATCTGCCGCGGCTTTCCCTTCTCCTGGTGGCTTTCTCTCTGTGGTTGCGAGGGTAACACATGTTGGGGCTGTGGTCAGGCTCCACGTGGCTCCCGCAGCAGCATGATCGCCCCACACAGGAAAGGGACAAGCAGTCCCTGCACTGGAGACCTATTCTGGTCTCAGGTGAGTTTGGGTGCAGCACGGAACAAAGTCTCCTTTTTAAACAGGACCACTGAACTCGTCCATATGGCCTTAGCTGAGGTAGATGGGGGGACAGGTGGCACGGCTCCACTCACTTAGCCCAGCCCACCAGAGAGGCTTCCTGGATCAGGGGTCCTCGGGATGGCCTGCAACGCAGTCAGAACAGGTGCTGTCACAGCCAGGACCGCAGTGGTGACTTCTGGTTCGGAGCCCTCGTGCTCCAGGTGAAGGGTGGGTCTACCACCGGACTTCTCCTTGGTGTTGCCCCAGCAACACGGGGCTAATCCACACTGAGTATTGTGCGCTCAAGAGGCCTGGGCCTGCCTGTAAATGACTGCGCACTACTTTAAAACAAGCATTTGCAATGCAATATGACTCACATTTACGCGAGAAGTATTGCATTATAAATGGCAGTGTGTCCATTTAATAAGGCACAAACAGGAGTTGGGGGAATGAGGGGGGTTGTGAAGTCACGAACTGCGAGAGGAAGGGGGGACACAGGGCAGAAAATAGTGTTGCAGTAAAGGGGCCAATAGCCAGGGAAGGATACAAATGACAACATGGCCGTCAGGTGGAGGGACTAACAAGCCTAAAACCAATCAGAAGGCAGCATTTAGGATGTAAGCCAATCAAAAAAATGGACGGAGTGGGCGGTGCTTCCAGAAAGCTTCCACACTATAGTATATACTGCATGCCCCGCAAAGCGAACAGCGCATGCTCTGCAACGCTAGGCGAGACCTAAAAATGCACATTGAAGAGAGGACGTTTTGGACCTGTAGGAGTAGCTAAATATTGAAAAAGAGGGCTAATAGTATGTGCCCCTGGAGATCCCACATATTGTGATTGGAAAGGTGCATCACAATGGCAATAGTACGATAACCTGTTCCGTCTTGGTTGGGAAAGACTAGATCTATGTAAGTGTATGATTCGAGATACCTTTTTGTTTGGTCAGTACAAGGAGAATTTCATGGTTGAAGGTACTGAGAAATCTGACAGGTCTAACAAGATCAAGACTCAGACACCAGTGGTACAGATGGCGTATCTAAAATATTCAAAATGAATGCAACCCCATCTATGTCCATCACTTTGTCCTGACACCTCTCTGTTATGGGTGTAATATGTTTCAGATTCCTTAAAGTTTGGGCTGTAAAATGTTGTCTGAGTCTTCAAAATCTTGCACTTGTTTGTTTACAGCCCTCTGCAATGGACTTTCCAGGAATGGTTGATCTGACTTAGGACAGTCACCGGCTAGTTCTGGCTCGTCATTCCAGATCTGATCCCAGATGAACACTAATTCTTTAGTTGGTTTGACTTAAAATTAACCTTTGTTATGCAAGTACTAATTTAACAAAAGTACTGTGATGTCCAGACCCTCATATGCTTAGAGATATTTTGCAGTGCAAAATAGAGCTATATTTTAAATGAAAATCAGAGATATTCATCACCAGTTAGGGCCTGCGTGCCATTTCCATTCTTCAGCACATATTTCACAAGTTTGTTTGTAAACTATTAGATTATCTGCACTGTAAAACAAGACCGCAATCTATGAGACAGGCCTATATCATGGTGCTTACGTATGATTTGTGTCTTCCTATGACAATAAATATCCAGATATCTGTACAGTTGGAGCACTCAGGGCCAGTGTGCACGTCCGTTAACATGTGGCGGATTTTCAATCCCAACAGATGCCCCTCCCAGATCTTAACACCCCAAACCAACTCCTAACATGGAGAGGTTGGGTGGTCAGATAGGAAAAATCAGCAGGAAAGTCCATCAGCAATCTGTTGGCTAAATCCAGCTCTGTGCTCCACTACAAAGTCTAACCCTTGCAAAGCAATAGACCATCCCAGCAACTTGTGATTCTCTCCATTCATAGCCATCAACCATTTCAGTGGCTTATGACCTGTTTGCAACACAAACTTAGTGCCAATCAAACAAGGGTGGTACTTAGGAAAGACCACATTTTGGCAACGCCCTCCTTCTCAATACCCACCTAGTACTGTTCTCTGGGTAGTAGCCTCTTACTAATAAAGGCTGCCATACACTCTCTACTTTTATTATCCAATTGAGCTATCACCGCTCCAAATCAGTTATCAGAGGCATTTGTCTGTACAATGAAAATCTGACTGTAATCAGGTGCTTTCAGTCCAGGTTCACTGCATTGTGCCTTCTTCAATTTCTCAAATGTTTTGGACACTCCTCAGTCTGCATCACTTACCTGCTCTGCTTCTTTGAGGTCAGAGCAGTCCGTATGCAACTAACTTACAAAGTTTCTGTAATACCTAGTGAGTCATAAAAATGTCCCTCACTTCAGTCTCTGTAGGAGGCCCTCCCACTCCATCACAGACTTACTTTACGCATTTCCACTACCCACCTAATGCTCAGGGTAGACTTCAGAGGACTGCTCCACCTAACACTTGGTCACCTTGCTGGTCAGGTTGCCTCGTGTATCCTAGCCAACACTTGTCCTACATGTATCAGGTGGGCCTGGCATTAGTTGCTAAACAGAGTAATGCCATCTAGTTTACCATGTGCTGAAAAGTGGCTGGAGCAGTCTTCAAGTGAAAGCAAAAGACACACAATTGATGGACGGAATGCAGAACAAATCAAAACATTCACCCCCAGTCAAGAGAAAGGGCATCACCTTCAAGTGTGGTAGCCCATCTGGCTTAGAGAATACAGTCTTCTCCTTGGCATTTGGTACTAAAGTGATCAGCCAATATCCACTAGCCAGATCCAAAGTGTTCAAATTCTTTGCAGCACCTAACAGATCCACAAGCTGTTCCTAGGATTAGAAGGGTAACAGTTTTAGTTTATATAACAAGTCAGTAGACATACTAGAAACATTGGACTACACAACCGACTACAAGATTTCTCAATGACCCCAAGGTCCAACATTTTGGCCACTTCCCCCTCAATGCATCCTTAATCTGGTCAGAAATTCTGTACATCCTGCCCCTCACTGGCAGACTGTTACCTGTGTCCATGTCATGCACATAGACATGTGTCAACCCTGGCAACAGTGATAAGAAGTTGGCAAACTACATTCTACATTCCCTCTGCTGCTCAGGCGTTAACTCAGGAACTAACTTAATCCCTTCCACAGTATCATCTTTCATGCCACTATGCAGCAAGTTAGGAAGAGGCTCACTGTCTTCCACAACTTCCTCAACTTCCTCAACTTCCTCACTTCCTCTGCTAAAGCCATGACATTCAGTATGTAATCTCTCTCAAGGTAAGGTTTCAGCCTTTTCACATAGAACTAATTGTTGAGTTACCTTGTGGAACCCTGTACCCATCAATTTCCTAATCTCAGAAATCTTCTGTATTGTGTTATATGGCACACACCATTTGTCCTACAAAGCTCTAGGACAAACACGCTTCAGCATTAACACCTCCTGACCTTTCTGATGTCCAGTCAATCTAGCTTTTTGGTTGTACCATTCCTTCTTCAGACCTTGGCTAGCCTAAATGTTTTCCTTTGCTTCACTCATGTATTGCTTTATCAACTTCCTGAGACCAATCCCATAGCCCACCACAGTCTTCTATGGAGACTCTGAGGTTCCTTCCTACCCTTCTCTGACTAAGGTGACTGGACCCCACACTGGGTGTGGATACAGAAGCTCAAAGGTATTGAATCCTAACTCCTTCTCTGGAATCTCTCAGTAATCAGACAAGAGACATGGCAGTAGAAGATCCCACTTCGTCTGGAGGTTCTCTGGCAGAGTTGCCATTATTCTCTTCAGTGCCTACTTCTGGATTCTTGTTGGCATGATCCACCACAACCAAGATATATTTGTTTTCTGACTGTGATGGGGTTTCAAATTGACCAGTTATGTCTATTCCCACCCACTGAAATGGAGCATCAACAAATGATAGAGGCACCAATGGTGCCTTGGTCCACCTCCTTCCTTACCACTGACCTGGAAGCAGGACAGGTTCTACAGACCTCCTTGTGTCTCTCTGCATCCCTAGTTAATAGAACAGAGGGTCCAACCTATCCTGGGTTTTTCTAATCCCTAAGTGTCCTGCAAAGGACATTTTATGAACCAGTAAAAACAGAACATTCCTGTGCAGTGATGGAACAACTAATATCTGGCTCAGCATCTACAGATTCACTATAAAGTAGGCCATCCACCCAGCCATCATAGTGTTTCCCGACCACTCCTTTGCTGTCCTGTTCCTAGGCTTCCTTCTGAAGTCCCACAAGAGTAGGGCACTCCACCTGTGCCTTGTGGAAATCTTCCTGGGAAGGCCCCCAGAAGCTAGCAAACCCTACAGCTCTGGAAGTGCCCCAGACTCCAGCAACGGGTCTGCTACAGGAGCCTCATACTCTCCTCCCTTAGGAGCAGTAGTGATGACCTCCACTGTCTTTTACTTAACACAGTATGCCCTTTCCTGCAAATGACCTTGTTCTGGGCCCTGCAAATCAGGAATGACCTCAGTCTCACTCTTTGACCGATGTGCAGCCTGTGCTCTTGTCAACTCAGCTGATGTCGTCCAAGCCACAAAGATATCTGGTCCTGGCACCAAGCCACGGGCAACCAAATCATTGTTCTAGAGACTTATAGCACCTTGCTTTTCCCTTACCCCAACATCAGTCATGGCACCTTGCCACTGAGCTCTATCTCAACACTGGCAAGCAGATACTCCATGACCTCTCCACTGGTTACCAAACCTGTATTATTGATTCTACAGAGTATCTCCTCAGGCATAAGGTACTTCCCCTTAATCATAGTGCAGAAGGCACCAGTATCCCTCAGGGCAGGCACTTTCCTCCCATTGATACTAACTCTGCGTACAATTCCCATAGTGTTATGATGAATGTGCCTCAGAGCGTCTGGGTCCCTCTCCCAAATTTCCATAGCTAATTGGTTGAGCACACTGGGCCCTCTCGGGTCCCTTCACTCACATAAGATGATTGCTATCACAAGAGCAGACAGGTCAAGGTGTTTTGCTTGACAATCTCTCTTGAAGTGTTCCACCTTGTGGCACTTAAAGCAAGTCACCACCTTAGGCTTGGAAGAATTTCCCTATCCTCCCTTTTCATGATGCTCCACCCCAGACACACCATAATCACTTTTTCTGGGCCCTGCTCAAATCCCATGAGAATTACCCTCCACCATACCCTCTAGTGTGGACACAGTCTGTGGAAAGTTCCTCTCTCCCTTTGAGTTAGAAACATGCTGCTCTAGCCTTTTCTGAATGTAATTAGCTAACCACATGTCAGCCAACACTGCAAGTTTCTCTGGATCCCTCTCAGTCAAATCAGATAAGTGCTGATTAAGTGGGGTAGAGCACTTCTACTTGAGTCGCTCTGTAACCATCATCTGGTTAAGGGACTAAAAGACCTTGGCCTCCACCCCTCTTTCTCACCCATTCTAATCACCATGAATCCATGTTTCAAACAGAACACCATATCCTCTCTTGCAGTCCTGGAATCTCTGATGGCAGTGAGCTGGCATCAGCCCAAACCACCAAATCAGAGCTTTCTTCATTCACCCATAGACCATATGGTCTGCCACAAGCCTTCTCACAATGACCGGTGTCCCTTCCAATGGCATGCACCCTTATTAAGCCAGCTGCATTAGACAAGTTACTAAGGCCCTAGAAGGGACATCAAAGCTCACAAACATTCCAAAGTCCCCTTAACTTCCACATATGCATGCATAAGATCTTTTGGAACATTGCTCCATACCTGAACAGGCTGTAGAGCCAATTATTCCAGATGGAGTTGTCATTGCTGCCATCCAAAGTTTCTCTCTTACAATGGCTACCCTTTGTATTTTCTGTTCTCTTTCCTTTTTTCTTGTTTTTCCTCCTATTTTCTCTGTTTTCCTCTTTTTCTCTCTGTTTCTCCTCCCTCTCGCACACATTTTTCTCCCTGGCCGATTCCTTTGCATGTTAAAAACTGGACTTATTTTCCTACTGGTGCAAATTGGAAATGCTCAATACTAAACCTATATCAAGGCTCCTAAATGTTAGGCGCCCTACTGCTTGCTGCCAATTGCCAGAAACCTGTTGAAGGGCAATATGGCAAAAAGGGGTTATTGGGCCCAACAGTGGGTGTTGAGGCCTTTTACTCCTGTAGACCTGGGGCTTGTCCTACTAGGAATCCTGAGCATGAGGGCCAAGTACCCTCTTCAACACTTGGCCCTCAGTAATAGCTTGGTTCGAGAAGTCTAAGGCTCCCTCAGGGGGAGGAAGATACAGAGGATGAACACAGGCTCACAACTCAAAATATGTGCAGCAGCAAATTATTGTCCAGCCAAATACTTGGCTTTTATGAAAAACTAAGTACTTTATTTTACCACTACCAACACAAAATGAAATATAACACTCACAAAAAACTTACAAAGTCTCCCTGATGTCAGGGCTCTAGTGTTTCTTAGGCATTTCCCTGTCTCCCACTCCCTCCTTGCTCTAGCAATAGTGGTTTTCCCCATTCACTATAGGCAACATCAAAGGTAAGCCTTACTAGTAGTCTGAGTCTCAAGAGCTCCATGCCTAAGCGCTATCTAGAAAGGACGTTCCTCCAAGGCTGACTTGCGCAATGTCAATCATACCCGTACCTGCAGGACCGGAGCGACCAGAATTCATGAGACCACAGACCCCAGAGCAGCTGGTTCAGGTGAGTTCACTGCATGCAGCCCTGACCGGCTTTTCTTGGCAGTCCTTGAGTTACTTACATGCAGTCGTGGAGCCACAGCGACCGGAGGGTCTTCTAGCTCCTCCAAGCTGGGTAAGTTCTTGGGTCTGTCCCATTGTGTGTGAGAGGGTGAAGTAGTGGGAAGACCCTGACACTGATCCTTTGTCACAGGTCAGGTCTACAGGAGTCCTCGTAATGGCCTTTCTCCTCTGGTGATGATGCCTATCAGGTCACACTGCTTGTTTGGTCCTGGTGACCCCCAATGGCATATGGGGTGTCTCTAACTTGTAAATGGGCATCGACCTGATCAACACAGCAGATTCCTTCAAGGCAGCTGCTCCTGACATACAGGGTCGCTGGCTCACCATTGCACATGGGCTACAGAGGAGCATCTACTCCTCGTACAGCCCAACTGGCTGCTTGGCAGTTGACAATTTCTTGGGTGTCAGGCTCCCCTTCATATAGTCCATTGCCAGACACCAATTGGGACTTGGAGTCTGATTCTTTGAAGTTTATGTTGAGGGTCTGCTACCTTTTGAAGTGCCCACTTGTCTGCCCTCTCTTTCTCCAAAAAGCAGTCTGCTACAGCAGGAGCGACTAAAAGCTCATAGCCATAACACAAGCCATGAGAGTGACTAGCGTTCATACCTGGATGTCAGTCGCAGTGATTTCTGTATCGAAAGGTTAGCCCAAGACCTCAGGCCTACTCTTTATGATTCTCTAATCTGCTCAATTTTTCGTCCTGAGATGTGCCCAGGCCCTTCCTTGTGACCTATCTCTGAATCCAAGAGCACCCTTTGAAGTGTACCTAGGGAGCCGGGCTCGCCCTCTCTGAATGCAGAATTACACAAATCTGTCTAAGGGGATTCCTCCACCTCCCCATGTTTCACCATGCATCCCTGGGTCTCCCAAAATGGAACCCAGAATCAGTCATGTACTGTGCCATTCACAGGAACACATGCACACAGCACAGGTATACAGCATATATGCACTGCACTACATCCTTCATGTATTGCACCACCCAGAGGCACACATGCATCCTGCTCATGCATATAATATACATGAATGCACAGAACTAAATTCTTCATGTATTAAACACCTCAAAGGCACACACACACACACACACACACAGCACATGCATATAACATACATGCTCTGCGCAGTACTACATTAACCATTCACAGGTACACATACATCCAGCACATGTATACTACACATGCACTGCACAGCACTGCACACCAAACCATGTAGGCCAAGGGTGATTTAAGCACACAGCAGCAGAACTTTAAATGAGTGGGCCTGTATGACTCACCCCAGTGACACAGGTTAAAAAGACCTGTTTGTTGACTCCTACTGATCATTACACGGTACGCTGCCACCACCGCACTCAATATCATTGGGACACTCAGGGCGGGGGTGCACATTCATTACCATGCAGAGGACTTTTCTGTCCCAACAGTTACCCTCTCCCCTCTTTCACACTAATGTACCTACAACTCATTACTATATTAAAAAAAAGGTGAAGTTGTGCTGTTGAGACAAAATATCAATTTTACGTTAAAACGTTTGCAGTGGTGCACAGTCCTTGTGCACATTATACTCCTCCCCTGGAAAACACATAGTGTCATAGCTAGTGAACCATGCCCACTAAAGCGAACTAAGAACCCAGTGGTGTAACTTAGAACCCCGCAGCCCCCCTTTTACTCATGCAATGAGCATTAAAAGAGAGTCATGCTTGGAGTGCAGAGGGCCCACGACACTCGTGAGTACCAGCGCCACGGCACCTGCTGCACCAATGATAGCTGCGCTCCAAACGCCTCTCCATAAAGCACACATCCCAGTCTCTGTGAGTAGATGCCCTCAACCAAAAATCAAGTAAGAAAGTGCACTTGTTAAAACAGATCATTTGAGTGTGTAAGTCAAACTAACTTGTGCAAATAGCTTTGGCAATCAGGCCCCTTTTGTTCAGCTTTAGACTTACAGCAAGATTGGGGGCCGCGCTGGGGTCATAGTGGACTAAAAAGGTAGATGAATGAAAGGTGTGAAATTTAGTGAAAGATTTCTTGTGATATTTTCAAAAGCCATAAATCGACGGGGGAGCACTCCAAAAGAGTAGCACAAGCGCCCTGTAAGAGAAGCTTTTTAATCATTACAACAGAAAATAGCAGTTTGCTTACAAATGCAATATACAGGACATTGTCGTGCTACTTGCTGCCATCTGCAATAATCCGAAATGCAATTAAATATAACACAGCACTTCCAGAAAAGGCCCAAAAGTAATATCAATTGAGAAATGTAAACTATCATTTTGCACACGGAATAGCCCTCTTGGCGAGAAAAGAATTTGCAATATAATTTGTAGTTATAGAACTCATTTACACTTGAGAAATAGAAATGTTCGCAGTGTCAGAAAACACATTGCAGAGAAGAAACATAGATCAGAAATGTGCTAAAAATATGTTTTTTCATTTCAATCTTTGATGTAGTGGTTGAATATATTTTAGAGAGCACGCAAAGAGCAAACGGTATTAATTAGAAAACATCCAGGAGTAAAAATCTGATTTCACAGTTTTCTGCCTCTGCAGCTAGCATCACCGCAGCAGGGGTAGCTACCGCATATAATAAAATTGGGCTTATGTTTTCTAAACAAGGTCCCCTTTTATGGGTTCTGTGGCAAACACAAAGAGTGAATGAATTTGATAGCTGTAATACACACAAATAGCAGTGGCGGCTGCTCAAAGTCCGACGTGGTAAGGCAGCGTGGGGAACACAAAAATAATAAAAACAGAGACAAAAAAATAAATTAAAAAATATAAAACAGTACTTACCAGCCACTGTGGCCGCCTCCTTGTGCCTCTCCCGATCCTCCACTCCCGCAGTCCAGGGTTGGTGCACACTGTGCAGGCTACCAGATGCCACTCTTGACGCAGCTCTCATGCTGGGACTACTATTACCCAGAATGAGAAAAGTGCTGGGATTGGTCTGAGCAGCCTGGTTAACCGCACAGACAGTGCCTGGGAGCATGGGACTGTTCTCCGCCTGTGCAGCACAGCTAGGGTTTAGAGAAATGCTAAGTGTGCATGTCAGTTTGGCCGTCCTAAGACGGCCGGCCACACCAACATGCACACTTAGCAGTGCTCATCACTCCTCCGGCCCTACTGCAAGCTGTTGTGGTCAGATCGGATGGCCCCACCCGCCCTATGTTTCGGCTTTCCAGCAGCCTGCAGGTCAGATGAAAAATAAAAGGATTGGAAAGTTAGAAAATGTCTGGATTTTTAAAAGGATGATGCTGTTTCGCAAACTTCTAGTCCCCAAAAAACAAATAAATACATGTGAGACTTGGCCCTGGAGAGATCAAGTTTGTGGAGCATCAAACTGCCTTAGTAGCAGAGCAGGCCAACTTTCTATACTCGAAAATATGATTTACATTTTTTTATCATCATTTCATGATGGACGTGAAGTGATGCTTTTAACTTCAAGCCTGCATTGTACTCAAGGAGTCGCAGATGTGCCAAAGGCGCGCCTGTATGCGCCCATCCGCGACCGGCTGGGACCAGGGGCCAGAACCCCTGCCCGAACAGGATCAGCTTGTAGGTACACCTCCAAACAGCTCTTTGCATTATGCCCCCCCCCCATTATGGAGGAGTGCAACCACAGCATTTTGGCAGGGAACCGGTGCCATAATTGCAGTCACTGTCCATTCACGTCTGTGACATGCTTGGAAACTAGGGAGAGTGGTCAGCAGCTTAATTGCTCTCTGATTAACTGTAGATCCCTGAGGAAACATAAACTTGAAATCTATGACTATCTGTGGGATGTCCAGCCAGATGTGCTATTCCTCACTGAGACCTGGCTGAATGAGGACTCGGCTCCAGACATTCTTGAAGCCCTTCCTCATAACTATGGTATTGTCAGAGTGGATCGGCCGATTAACAGGGGAGGAGGGCTAATTGCTATTATACATAGGCTATCTATTCAGTGCACTTTAGAATCCACGGATATTGAGGATTGTGAAGCAGGATTTTTCTCCATCATGGCGCCCTCTAATTGCTTGATAAAGGGGTTTCTGATTTATCGACCTCCGGGGCCCCATACGTATTTTGCGCCCAGCCTGATTTAGCAAATAATACAACCCGCTTTGCGCTATGGCAAATTGCTGTTGTTGGGGGATCTGAATTTACATTTTGATGACCTGTCAAATAATGGCGCGCAGGAGATCTGCCAAACACTGGCTGACCTACAATTGACACTTAAATCAGCGCTTCCTACTCACCACCTTAGCCATTTATTAGATCCGATCTTTGCCAACTGGGTTGCCTTACAGATTGAATTCCCGGTCCCTCTCTCGTGGTCTGACCATTTTGTGGTACCCTTTAGGGTCACGCGGCCCCAGTCTGATGTATCGACAAAATTATGTACCACGAAACCGTAGAGGAAATGGGCCAAGTTTTCGATGCCTAGTTTTAATGTGACCCTACAAAAGGGTGGGCCACCTGGGGGTACAGATATCAATTCTGCATGTGATGCACTTGATAAACGTATCCTGGAGGAACTGGATAGTACGGCTCCTTGGTCCTTGAGAGCGTCGGGTAGGCAGCTTAAAACAGCACCCTGGTACAGCAATGAACTTAGAATAGCTAAATCAGCCTGTAAGTGCCTCGAAAGAGCTTGGAGGAGACATTTCGATGAGCCTAGGAAAACTGAATATAAATCTAGTCTAAAAAAATATCATGCTCTGATCAGGAAAGGGGGGCCACTTACTATAGTGACAGGATTGAGACAGCCGAGAACTCTTCGAAGGAACTTTTTACTATCTTCAAAGAGATCTTGTCACTAGCAAGAGTGACAGCTCCTGACATTAGCTCTGCTGACTCCTGTAATAGGATAGCGGACTTCTTCGCGGAGAAGGTGGAAAAGATCTATTCTACCTTCCCTGACTCAGCTCAACATGGTTGTGCGGATAGCGAGGGGACATCCAAGATATCAGAGGCGGACTGCCTCTGTGAATTTGTAGCCCCCAGTGGGGACGTACTTAAAGATGTAGCCCTAAGCATTAAGTCAGGCTCACCTAGAGATCCGGCCACCCCTAAGGTCCTAAGAGGTAGTCTAGCTGTATTAGAGCCTTATATCAGACACCTTCTTGTGCTCTCGTTCACATCGGGAATTGTCCCTAAAAGATGGAAAGAAGCGAATGTCATTCCCCTAAAAAAGAAACCGAATATTAGCATGAGCCAGCTGGAAAATCTACGCCCCATTTCACTGCTGCTGGTGGTAAACATCCAACCGACAGCTCACATCAATCACCATAACCTACTTCACCCTACTCAATCGGGTTTCCGTGCCATATACTCTACCGAATCGGCACTGCTTTTATCTACTGAAACCATCCGTAGACATGTAGACGAGGGGCAGACAGTTGCTCTAGTCCTTTTAGATCTCACTGCCGCATTTGACACTGTTGCCCATTATACGTTACTTCAGCGCCTAAGGGAAGGAGGTATGGCTGGAAGGGCGATGGAATGGTTAAGGTCCTTCTTACATGACCGCAGTTTTCAGGTGTCGCAGAAACCCTTTTACTCCAAAAGCGTCAAGCTGGACCAAGGGGTCCCTCAGGGCTCCATACTCAGCCCCACCCTCTTTAATCTCTACATTACCCCCCTGGCAGAGATTATAGGGAAGTTTGGTGTCAGTGTGGTGTCATACGCTGACAACACACAACTGGTGGTGACATTAACTCAAGATTCTGGTGAGGCAGCCACGAATTGTTCAACGTGCCTCCAAGAACTGGCGTCATGGATGGCTTATAATTGCCTTAAACTCAATGGCAATAAAACAGAGGTGCTAGTGATAGGTAAGGCTCCCTCGATCTGGTCCTCTGCATGGTGGCCTCAGATGTTAGGACCTACCCCTTCCCCTAGGGATCAGTTAAAAAACCTGGGGATGTGTTTGGATACCAAACTATCCTTTGAAACTCACACCAGGCGGGTGGCGGGAAACTGTTTTGGGGTCCTGCGTAGTCTCAGGAAGACCTTAGATGTACTGCCTGTTTCAGCTAGGAAAACGATGGTCCACACTCTGGTGACATCACGTCTTGACTACTGGAATGTTCTTTACCAAGGAGAAAATATTAAATGTGTACAGAGACTCCAATGCATTCAGAATGTTGCTGCACATCTCGTTTTAATGCTCCCGAGGAGAGCCTCATCCAACAAGGCCCTGGCTTCCCTTCATTGGCTCCCGGTGAGGGAACGAGTTCTTTTTAAAGCTATGTGTGTCAGCCACTGCATTCTGCAGAAGGAGGGGCCCTCCTATCTGCATGACCTTCTTACCCCGCATGTTCCCATCCGCCGTCTGAGATTAAGTGGGATGGGTCAGGTTAGCATTCCGACTATCAGAAGAGCTAGGATGGGCGGGCGCTCCTTTCGCTTTTTAGCAGCCACACAATGGAATAAACTCCTGATAGGGCTCCGGCTGGAATCCCCGGAGATTATTTTCAGGAGAAAGCTTAAGACGTGGCTCTTCCCAGCTGTTAATCTTCATGTTTGATCCCTTCTGCTTCACCTCAATGCCTGGAGCTGGTTCTTGTCTCAACACGGGGACACACTAGCTAGTTTATTATTATAGTTCGTTAACAGTCATCACGGCTTCGTTGCTTCCTATTTCCCACGCACTTATTTATTTTTTATTAAATAATGATATTCACATAGTGGTCCTTCTGAGGGTCAGGAAATGAGAAAAACACATTTTACAGATGCTAAAATGCTTCAATCACAGGTTTTGGTTGAATTTTCTGAAGTCAGCCTTAGCCCTCTGTGGCATTTGACCCTGAAAGGCCACATCCACCTGTGACGTAGAGCACCCTCGCTAATTGAGCAAAGCCTGGGGGCATTAGACTTCTGTCCTATGCTTCCTGATATTTTGTGTCAGTCAGTGAGAGTTCGCCTTTTCCAACTCATCACAATCAGCTAGCCTCAGCGACATCACCACACGCTGTAACCATTTGGAAAAGAGTGGAGTTCACACAAGGCTGATGATTGGCCACTGTCACTGAGAGAGTGCGGACCAGAGGTTATGTGCCCGAGTCATCAGTGACACTAAGGGCCTTATGTAGGTAAATTACATTTACCACTTCATAAATACCGAATTATACCGATTCGGTATTTATGAATCGGTAAATGTAATGTAGGTAAAAAAATACCGATTCGGTAAGTGTCGGTATTTTAGAATCGGTATTTACCGATTCGGTAATGGTAACCTGTATCTCATTGATTCCTATGGGCCAGGAGGCCCATAGGAGTCAATGGGAAGCCAGTTACCATTACCGAATCGGTAAATACCGAATCGGTAATGGGGGGAGCTCAATCAAGGGTGGCAGGGTGTCACATTGACACCCTGTTGCACCCCTGATTCCTGCATGTGTGCACATGTGGCACACATACATGCCCTGAGGGCATGTGTGTCTGCCACATTGCACACATATAAGGGCCTAATAATGCATTTCCTGAGTCATTTGTCATTTACCACCAACTTACAGTTGGTGGTAAATAACGAATCCCCACACCCACCACACACTCCCCCTACATCTCATTTCTGTATTCGGTATTTACCGAATCGGTAAAATTACCGATTCGGTAATTTTACCGATTCGGTAAATTATCGAATACAGAAATGAGCCCCCTACATGTCAAAAGCCTAAATACCGGTCGGTAACGGTATAATTACCGAAAATCGGCCGTTACCGACCGGTATTAGGCTACGTACATATGGCCCTAAGTCACATGCTGTAAACAGACAACTTGGGCATATTACAGTTAACAGGAACCAAGAGCATTGTGAATCTGTTCAGCCTACTGTCCGATGTGCAGCAGTGCTGGTTGTAGGGCAGGATTCTGGGACATGGGACATGCCTAGACAGGCGGTGTGCGCTCGGGATGAGTCTGGTGCTCTCTGTTAGCAAATTTCATCAACTATGCAAAATCTATTTCTATATTTCACGTTTTTAGCTACTAAATATATTGATTATAAGTAGCGTGATTTTTGAGAAATATGAAACTCAAGCCCCCCAATCTTACTGACCAAGGTACGCCCCTGCCAAATGAGGCAAAGCTCTCACTATAGGGGCAGGCAAGAAATCACAGTGAGCAAGCTTCCCATATGAATTACAGGTGCATCCTTGTAAAAGCATACTGCAAGCTTCCTTCAAAATGAAAAGCGCAACTGTACAATAGCAAAGTCCATGCTTCCCGCACAATAAACAGGTACATGACAGGCAAGTGTCAGGCCAGTTTCCTTCACAAAATCTGGCAGAGGCCAGACAACTGCAGTGCAAGCTTCCCTTCACATTGAATACAAAAAAAATATTTACCCGATACCACATCCATGACTTTTGCAAATACCCTGCTGAAATATCTCAAGAGTTGGCCATTTGTGTCCAGTTTGTATACCAAGAGAAACAGTTAGTTTGCATATGGATGGGGCAATAATTAGGTGGCATGGCATGCAAAATACCTATGGATTGGAACGAGGCCTCAGTAATTGCAAGTGGCTGAAATGAATTCAAGAATTCCATTCATCTCCCTTTTGTATTCTTTAGTGTGACACCTTTAAGGGAACGGGTATGCCCAGATGTGGATCTTGTGCACACTGTGCCACTGGAACCGGACTTGACCCGAATGAAGAGCCCTAATAAGGGTGAAACTAGCCTTTGGATGCTTGTGTTCTGGTTCAGAGATGACCTGGCCTGGCAGTTTTTGAGTCATTGTTCTTACTGGATCAGAGTCATGAATGATTTGCATATGGCTGGGTCCAAACTGAGGTGGCATGATGTGCAAAATTATGATGGACTGGGATGCGGCCCCAAGTAATGACGAGTGGCTGAAATGAATTCAAGCATTCTATTCATCATTTCTTTGTATACTTCAGTGCGACACCCCAAGTGGGACGTGTATGGCCAGACTTAAATCTTGTTGCACATTGTGCCAAAGGAACCAGTCTATACCTGATTTACAAGCCCTAATAAGCATGAAACAAGTCTTTAGTTACTTGTGTTCTGGTTCAGGTAGGACCTTGCCTGACAGTTCCTAATGGACTGTTCTCCTGCGCATAGTCATGGCTGATTTGAATATGGATGGGTCCAAAGTGAAGTGTCCTGGTATGAAAAATAATGATGGACTGGAATGAGGCCCCGAGTGATTACTAGTGGTGGAGAATAATTCAAGCATTCCATACATTACTTTTTGTATGCTTCAGTGTGGCACCTAAAGTGGGATGGGTATGCCCAAACATGGGTCCTGTGCCCACTGTGCAACGGTAACCCTCTACACTGAATGATGAGGTCCAATAATCGTAAAAACGATCTTGGAAAGCTTGTGTTCCTGTTCAGGGTGGATCGGGCCTGGTAGTTCGGGCTGGACAGTTTCTAATGGAGCTGGATCAAGATTGATTTGCACAAGACTGGGTCCAACGTGAGGTGGCATTGTGTGCAAAATAACAAAGGACTGGGATGCGACTCGATTAAATTACCAGTGGCTGAGATCAATTCAAGCATTTCATCCATCACTTTTTGTATACTTCAATGCAAAACCCTAAGTGGGACACGTATGTACAGACATGTGTCCCATGTGGACTGTGCTACCATAGCCCAGTAACCCGAACACTATCAAGACAAAATGCATTAGAATGACATTTTGGAGGGCAATGCTTTAAAGAACTGTAATCTGGTCTGATAGGCTGACTAAAATTAGCCATAATACCTTGAAAAGTGAGATGGATTTGGTATTACTCCGTTTGTGTTCATAACCTGACTATATATAATCCAGGTGTTTCAAACCCTCACTTGTGCATGATTAAGATCTGTTAGGATCGAAACACGTTGTGCTGTGTTTGCTTTGCTGCCTAAGAAATACATTCTTTACTTACTGGAAGGTTACGCTGGGGTGGCTTGTTTTCGCGCTGTCGCATGCGTGATCTCCTTTTGAAATATTTGGCGGTGAAGTCACCCCCAAGCCCCAACTCGCTAGGCTGAGGCTCTCTTTCGTCATAGTGGTTTTGGAATATATATAAATATATATGCTTTTTATAGTGGGCAATGAAAAAATAAATACAAAAAATATAATGTAATGTCATTTTTTTATAATAGTGTTATATTTTAGATATGTATTTATATAAACATACCCACAAATATATATATTTATGTGTGTATATTTATGCAAGTATATATTTATATATATTATTAAATGTTAATTGAATTTATTTAAGTTACAAATAAAATATGTAAGACTTACTATTTTAAACTATGTAAATATATTAAAAATCAATATTTTTGAGTATTTTTGAACGATGTTAGTGTGAAAATCTTTATTTGTTTTGATATTTTTATACTTACCTTTATAAGTATAGGAAAACAATATTTTTATAATTGATATTTTTGAAATGATATGCTTGTAGCAAGAAGTTGTTATGATTGATATTATGTCAGTGACCCATAGCTTTATCACTTCGACGTGCCCAATCAAAGTATTGCCTCCAGTAACAGATGTTTCAGTGATTCTTCATTCCTGTTTAACCAGATCTTCAGCAGTATCCTGAAAATGCATTAACGGTTAGCAATTGGCCCAAGGATATGTAATTGTAATTGTAATTGTAATCAGTTTTCTATAGCGCGTAGTTACCCTCGGGCATCCCAGCGCTTATTCAGACACACCTTGGCCAAAACCAAATCAGACACATCACAGAGGGAATAAGTAAGATTTCAGCAACTTCCGGAAGCGAAGAGTATCAATTTCTGACCGCAGCTCCAACGGGAGCGCTTTCCAGAGGGTGGCTGTATGGACTGCAAATCTTCTGCCATCAGTACGGGCCTTGGCCACTCTAGGAACCTGAAGTAAAAATTTCTGGTCGGAGCGCAAGGCTCTGGAGGCTTTATAGGGCACCACTAACTTCCTTAAAATGGGGGGGCCTTTGCCCTGCAGAGTTTTGTGAGCTATGCAGAGAGATTTGAACTTGACCCTCTCCCGAACAGGGAGCCAGTGCAAAGACTTCAAGGCTGATCTAGTCGACTGTCTCCTAGGCACATTGGTCAGTAACCTGGCCGCGGCATTTTGTACTTGCTGGAGCTTCCTCAGCGTTGCTTCAGGGGCACCAAGGAAGATCGCATTACAATAATCTAACCTTGATATAATCAACCCCTGCATAAGTGACTTCCTTGAGGAGGGAGGGAGAAGGGGCAGAATTTTCCGAGCAGAGCGAAGAAGCCCAAAGCAAATCCCTGCCGTTTTCTTTGCTTGGGTCTTAAAAGAGAGTTCTTGCTCCAACCAGACTCCCAAGCTCTTAATCTCCTGCTTGGGGCAGGGAAGATCCCCCAGGCAGCTAGGCCAGCTAGATAGAGGGAGTGCGGGAGCCTTGTGCCCCAGCAACATAATTTCGGTTTTAGAACCGTTCAGTTTCAGTGCCAATTCGCACATCCAGGTATAAACCTGGGACATGCATTGATGCAGTACATCCGGATTCTTCACCAATTGGGACAGAGTCACCACCAACTGAGTATCATCGGCGTAGCTAACTATTTTTATCCCAAATGGGGCCACCACATCCTCCAGGGGGGCCATATACACATTAAACAATGTGGGGCTCAAGGAAGAGCCCTGTGGCACCCCACACTGGAGGGGAATTGATGAAGAGGGCTCACTGCCCTCCCAAATCTGATATGTCCGGCCAGTAAGGAAAGAGCGGAGCCACTGCAGCGCCACGCCGCTTACCCCTGCGTTAGACAGCCGTTGGATCAGCACTTGGTGGTTGACGGTGTCAAAAGCTGCACTGAGGTCCAGGAGGATCACTGCCACTGATCCTCCTGAATCCAAAATGCTTCTTGCTTCGTCCACCACTGCCAATAGGGCGGTGTCGGTGCCATGACCCGGGCGAAAGCCGGTTTGAGTATCTCGTAACAGACCGTTGGACTCCAGAAAGCTGGACAATTGATGGTTCACCAGCCTTTCTGCGATCTTACCCAGTCCCGGCAGCAGCGAGATGGGCCTGAAATTTGCCAAGTCCGAAGGATCCAGACTAGGTTTTTTCAGAAGAGCCTTTACAACAGCCCTTTTCCAACCCGGTGGCACGACACCCTGAGCCAGGGATATGTTGATGAGGTTCTTGATCGGGGCCGAGATGACAGATGCCACCTGTTTCAGGAACCTCATCGGGGCAGGGTCCCCTGGAGAGCCGCTCTTCATGGAGCTAAGCTCCTTTATGACTTCTGACTCTGATATCGGGTCAAACGAATCCAGTATGGCATGTCCTACTCTTCCTTGGTTCACTGAGTCAGTGCTCTGTGAAGACCGGGGTAACAGAGATAGAATATTCTCTATTTTCAGATGGAAGTAATCCGCAAGTTCCCTGCACTTCTCAGCGGGGTTATCATGGGTGACTGATGGCTCAGGGACTTTGAGGAGCTCCTTAACCACTTTAAAGGTCTCTCTAGAAGAGTTGGACGCGTCCTTTATTTTTTCCTCGAAAAATTGGGCCTTAGCAGCGCGCAAGGCATTTTTATAAATCCTAATTGCTGCGCGATATTCCTCCCGACTGGCCACCCCCCAGTCCCTTCTCCAGGTCCTCTCCAGCTTTTTGCATCTTCTCCTCAGGGTTCGCAATTCTGGTGTATACCAAGGGGCCGAGCCCATTCTGATCCTATTCTTAGCCACTCTTTTTAACGGCAAAACGGCATCTAAGGAGTTAATCATCATCATCATCATCATCAAATCTTTATTTCGGCCACCAGGGCCATAAAAGATAACAAAGTAGAACATTACAATACAATACAATAGAAAACAATAAAATTCCATGAACAGCAAATTTTTAAGAACATCAGGCAATTAGCTCGTTTACAAAGACTTGATGTAGCGCATGCGAGTAAACCACATGGAAGTTAAAAATTTTGCCACCGCAAATACTATTGGGGGGGAAAGGTCTGTTTTTAATATTCTGAAAGCGGGGGCATAATGTCTAAAACCCATGTTGCTGAGGAGGGGCCGGAGCCAGTAATTCCTTGCTCTGCGGTAGGTCGGACAGAAAAATATAATATGGAGATCCGTTTCCTCAGGGAGTAAACATATGGGGCAATGAGCGGTGTGGTTTGAATGTGCCCACCGGATTGTGTAGGCCCTTAATGGCAGTGTGTTATAACGCCATTGCATAAAGAGTTTCCTCGTTAAGGGCGGGCCCATATCGTCATAAATAAGCTCTAGTTGGAAAAAGTCTTTAAAACCTAGGAAATATGCTATTTGAGAGCCCACTCGGGCACTTGTAGTGGCAACACTCAGATGGTACTCATAGTAATCCTTGGAGATAGACCTGCGGGAAACTTTGAGACAGGCCGTTGCCGGATCAGACCATAGCTCCGGTCTGCCGAGTGCCTCACAAATTCGTTTGATATAGCTGAGCCATGGAATTTGAGTACTTTTGCACAACCGTAAGATCTCCATCAGCTCAGCTCTGTATTTCAAGAGATCCTGAGACGACCAAAGTTTGCACCAGAAGGTCAAGGGTTTAAGACCAAGGACCTCTGAAATTGGTCTTAGGCCCAAATCCAATCTAAGCGGCATGAGTGGGGTGCTAATCGGTAAAGCAGTCAGACGTCTGAGAAAGTCATTCTCCGTGGTTTGGAGTTTCTGGCCCATGGTATGACCCCATAACTCAGCTCCATATGTCACTGATGCTCTTGCTTGGGTTTTGTAAATTTGCAAGCGAGGCGCAAACGGCCTGTACGTTAGTCCCTTCGCCATTCTTGCAATGCCCCCCACAAGCTGGGAAAGTTTCATGTTCATCTTGGTTAAATGGGGGTCCCATGACATGGACTGATTTAATACCACCCCCAGGTATTCGAACGTATATACCCGTTCTAGCCTAACTGTCCCTATAAAGGGTGGTGCTCGGGTCCTGGGGGGTGGATTGAAGATCATGTATTTCGTTTTTGCGGCATTGATCTCCAATCCACGGTCCGCACAGAAACACAAAAACCCATCTAGAACTCTCTGCAGACCCATGGGAGATTTAGAAAGCAGCAGGGTATCATCCGCAAACATAATTGCGGGAACCCTGCTGCCATGTAGCTTAGGGGCATCGGTGTTACTCAGCTCATTTAGGAAGCTTATAACCCCGTTGACAAAGAGGCAAAAGAGGGTAGGTGCGAGAACGCACCCCTGGCGTACCCCCCTGTCAACGGGGAAAGCCTCAGACAGGGAGCCATCCCTGCCACACCTTACCCTGGCAAAATTCCCCTGGTGCAGTCTCTTCAAAGTTGTTAATATGTCAGGCGGGACCCCTAGGTCCGCCAGGACTGCCCACAGTTTGTCTCTTGGGACCAAATCGAAGGCGGCCCGCAGATCCACGAAAATCGTGTAAAGACTGCCGCCTTCGAAAAGAACCGTTTTCCAGTAAATGAGGTGCAGGCGAAAAATTTGGTCAGTAGTCGAAATCCCCCTTTGGAACCCTGCCTGGTACGGGCTCATAATCTCGTTGTCTTCGATCCAATCCTGGAGGCGGTTTAACATGAGTCTACCAAAGATCTTTTGGGGGACATCAATAAGGCTAGTGGGTCTGTAGTTGGCCGGGAGCAGAGGAGAGCCCTTCTTAAAGATTGGGACAATCTCTGCGCCCAGCCAACTACCAGGAACAGCCATGCCTTCAAGGATAGCGTTAAAAAGGATCGTGAGATAGGGCGCCCAAACATCCGGCTCCTGTTTAAGTAGGTCACCGGGGATGCCATCCAGCCCCGGAGCCTTCCCAGATGCCAGGCCAGCTACAACCGCACGCACCTCGCCGACCTTGAAAAGTTCCATCGTCCCTCCTTGGTGAAAAGTGGGAGTCGTACTATTGGGGGCATCCTGTGGTGATTTATAAAGGGACTGGAAATGGTCTTGCCAGACCTTTGGTGATATGTTTGAAAGCGTGGCCGGAGCCAGCTCCTCTAGGCCGGAGTTGACACAACACCAAAATTTGCGAGAGTCTCCTCTGGCCAAAAAAGTAGTCAGTCTTTCCCACTTATCGTGCTCCCATTCCCCCTTGGCATTAGTAATCAGAATTTTGTAGGCTGCTCTTCTTGCACTGATTTCATCTTTATCCTTTTCCTCTTTAATAGAAAGCAAGAGTTCGGTTTTTGCCTTCCGACAAGTGTTATTATACCATAGGGGAAGGGGACTTTTCCTGCCTAGCCTATTTGATTTTTGAATTAGGCATTCAAAAAGGTGTTTAACCAGGTCTTCATGGATCTGACCCAATTGCATAAAAGTATTCTGGGAAGCTTCCTCTATTTTAAGTGCCTCAAGCTTTTCAAAAATAGGAATGACCTGTGCGTATAGTAAGGGGAGCTTCTCTTGGTGTGAGGCTAAGTGTTCCCATTTTAGTCTGCGCCTATTATTAGCAATGTCCAAGCAGTTCTCCACAGGAGTCCCTGGAGTAACTTTGGCCTCCAGCCCAGGATGGTCATAAACTAGTTCAAGGGCGTTATGATCACTGTCCTCCCTGGCAATAACACTAAAATCCCTTAGACATATCCATGAAGACAAGGGGACCATGACATAGTCTATACGGGATTCACTGCCCTTTCGATTAAATGTGCACCTGGAGGGGATGTCTGACTTTAGCCTTCCATTACAGGCTCTAAGACCAAATTTCAAGGACAAGGAGGTGATTTGTAAAACTAGGGGGGAGCATGCTCTTACGGCCGGGGCCAGTGGGGGGGGAATGGACCACAGGAGATCTTCGTCCGAGGTCAGCCCCTCCAATATGCCTGGGAGGGGCTCATACTGGCAATTTAGATCGCCACCGATAATGAATGGGGTGCCCTCGGGAATTGCTTCCAGGACAGTCACTAGCTTCACGATGGTGGACGATTCCTGTGCAATGTTCACTGGCCGTGCATAGATATTGACCAGAAGGAGATTATGGAGGTTGGGCCATTCCAACAATACAGGTAGAATATCTTCTGAGTCAGTTGGAAAAATAGAGGCCTTGCACCCCAAGTCAATAGCCACCCATATGGCTAATCCTCCGGACGGGCGACCTTTTCCCCCCCAGGTCACATGTGCTGAAAATGTGGCGAAGCCAGTGTGGAAAACATCTTCCCTTGCCCAGGTCTCCTGAAGGAGGCAAATATCTTTGCCCCCAATAAAGGAGCTCCAGGCCGGGTTGATCCATTTGGTGGCTAAGCCCGCGACATTCCAAGATAAAATCTTGAGGGGAGACAAAGCAACCGTCGCGGGTTGTGGAACTGGGCTATAGGCCGGATCAGAACATGGCTCCAAGTGCAGATTGGAAGGGAGAATAGAAATTTGGGCATTGCTGACCATAGCCAAGATGGGCAAAGGGCAGGTAGTCCCCACAGGACCGTCTACATTTGAATAAGTAGAATGATGCTCCTGCGCAATCGAAGTGTCAGAAAGCAGAGGGGAGATGCAAGAAAAGGTTTGGTGCAGGGCTACGCCACCCCAGAGTGGGTGGTCAATCCACCATATCTAAGGAACTGAACCTATTATATGTGGGGAGATAGTCAAAGCAAGGAGGAACCAAGGGACGGGGGTCCCTGCTAAGCCCTTGGCCATCCCAATTCCCTCTCCTGCCTACCATTGTCCAGCGTTCTTGGTCCTGGGCGGGCAATATATCCGGATAGAAGAATGTAAGTGGTTGGGGTTGGATAGAAGAACCCTGGATGTTTTGGGGCCACCTACATATATGTGCCACAGTCCGGGGATCTCGGAAGTTAATCAGTACACAGTCTCCCTTGATAAGTTTGCTGGTGGACCCTAGCCACGGAACCCTCCTCACCATAAGGACCTCGCTGTGAATACCCTGAGGTAGGGGTCTGTTTAGAGAGAGCCAGTGGATAACCTTATTTTTGAAGGCATCGACTGGCTCTTTGGCAAAAGGACGAAGTTCAGGGATGCCAGTTAGGATGACGGTGTATGGGGCAGCTTCCGGGGGCAAGTGAATTGACCTGTATCCAGGATCGATGCCTTGTGTCCCTGATAAGGGTTCGGGTGTCTTCCCATAGGAGTTAAAATCAGTGGGGCAAGGTGCAGGCAGACGTTCAGATGTGTGAGGGATGGGTGCGGTTTGGATACATGGCTGTAAGGATTTAGGCGGAGGGCGAACTTCCTTTGCAGGGGGAGTTTGGGAAGTAGTTACATGTTGCCTATCTGATCTGGGCGCTTCTAAAAGTGCTTGGATTCCCTTCTGGAGATTCACTAAGGATGTTTCTACTAGAATCAAACGGTCCAGTAGTGGCGTAAGTGAGTTCTTCAGGAGAGAACTTAAATCCTGGAGGGAATAGCCGACCGCACATGGTGTTGAGTTATGGCTCTGAAAAGTGTGGGCAGGTAGGTCTATAGGATCTGGCCCTGTTTCGATTAGTCTTGGGTGATTGAGTGCACTCCTCGGGTTGGGCTTAGGAATCTTGGGCTTTTGCCCTTTAGTTGTTTGTGCCTTTCTTTTTCTCTTCGAGATTGCACACTCCCGCTCCCCCTGACTGGGTAGTTTAGTTGGAGAATTACTACGAGGAGAGTTAGTCTGGTCGGCGGTTAAAAGAATAAGATTAGGTTGAGCGGGGGTTGGCCTTGGTGGTGGAAGGCAAAAAATGCTAAATTCAGTTGGGGCTGGAATATCAGAATCGATGACAGAAGTAGTCGGGGTGACATACTCGGGTATAGTGGAATCAGAGGCGACAGTAGCTACCATGGGTTCCTGTGCACGAGCTGGGGAGATAGCCTGTGCGAGGGGACCCAAAGAGGATTTCTAACCCAGTCAATCTCCTGGGAGATGCGTCTTTCTAGGACAGTAATCTCGTCAATCAGCAAAGAGCCAGCCTTGGCGAAATACACATCCAAAGAGCCAGAGGCAGCTCCAGCAGCAAGCGCAGATTTACTTCTAGTTTCCCTGGCAGACATGAATGAATTCGAGCACGGAACCTCAAGAGGCCCTTAGATTACCACAATATATAACAATAGTGGGGCCCTGGGCCTGGCTCGCCCGTTCTCGAACGGCCTCAAACGGCCCGCTCTTTGCCCGGTCTTCGCCCCGGGCTACGTCCCACTGATCGAAAGCCAGATTGGCCATTGCCGGATCAGCGGCCAGGGGAGGGCAGGAATTCTCAAGCTGAACAGTCCAACTTTCAACTGAGAGTTTAGACCAAGCCCTTTCCAATGAATAAACTCTGGGAGACAGAACAGATCTTGGGTCACATTTCAGGGTCATAGGTATCAAGAAATGATCTGACCATGGTAAAGGACAGGCAGCCAGAACCTCTAGGAGCGGGATGTTTGCAAAGATAGGATCAAGAAGGTGACCCTTAATGTGAGAGGCACCTAGATTGTTTAAAATCAGGTTATATGCTTTCAAGTCACAGCACAAATCGGCAGCTGTTAAGTCTGAGGGCTCATTAAAGTGGAGATTTAAGTCCCCCAGTACCATAAAGTTGGTGGTAGCGGAGGCCAGCAGCGTGACAGTTTCCAATAAGGAGCTAATAAAGCCACCTAGGGCCCCTGGAGGGCGATATATAAGCACACCTGAAATTGTAACAGTGGGGGAGGTTCGCAGGGAGAACTGACAACTTTCACAGTCCTGTATCTCACTGTTCTGAGCCCTGCACACAAATACATCTCTGTATATGATGGCTATACCTCCCCCTCGGCCCAGGGGTCTATCCAGATTGTATATAAGGAAGCCTGGAGGGAGGGCGCGAACCTTGTCCGCACCGGAACTGGCCGTAATCCAGGTTTCTGTCAAAAAGAGAATGTCCAAGTCATGGTCCTGTATCAAAAAGTTGATCTCTGTGCATGACAAGGCAGGGATCTACAATTTAACAGGGCCATTGATAAAGTGTTCTTACCCCTGTCAGCTAGTGTCACCTTACAGTTCCTACATGCCAAAAAGGGTTTAACTCCCTTGTGAATGTACTTACAAGTAGTTATTTTAGGGGCACGCAGCGACATAATTTCCTGCCGAGAATATTTCAGTTGTCTTTCTGTAGTTGGAGCCAAGAAGCCTGGCCCTAAGCCCGTCCTGGCCCGGACGGGCCCAGGCGGGCTTTCCTCTGGCGCTCCTCCGGCGCGCCGCTGCGCGCGATCGCTGCGCGCTTGCATAATGAAGAGCCTAAATAGAGTGTGGCTGATGGAACTGGCAAAGACTAGCCCGCTGACCCAAAGAGCGTGATCTCAGCGTCTACACCCAAAATGGCGGCCGGGTGTCGAAGGAATCACAAAAGTGAAGAAAAAAGCTTCAAAACATCATTTAAGGTGCAAAGGTGCAAGGCAGGGGGGAACGAGGGGTCTCAGAATGTCAGAGGGAGCACAAAATAAGATTACATACACCACAATCCTATATTGCAAAAAATGATTAAAAATACAATTTAAAAGGAGCTAATCTCCAGTCATGTGTGAGGCAAGGTAATAGCAGCAGGATGGACTAAATCAGATCGATGTGTTGAGCAAGAGGATCCCTAAATAGACTTTGCCTAAGGGGACTGTCAAAGACTAGCCCGCTGACCCAAAGAGCATGATCTCAGCGTCTACACCCAAAATGGCGGCCGGGTGTCGAAGGAATCACCAAAGTGAAGAAAAAAGCTTCAAAACATCTTTTAAGGTGTAAAGGTGCATGGCAGGGGGGAACGAGGGGTCTCAGAATGTCAGAGGGAGCACAAAATAAAATTACATACACCACAATCCTATATTGCAAAAAACGATTAAAAATACAATTTAAAAGGAGCTAATCTCCAGTCATGTGTGAGGCAAGGTAATAGCAGCAGGATGGACTAAATCAGATCGATGTGTTGAGCAAGAGGATCCCTAAATAGACTTTGCCTAAGGGGACTGGCAAAGACTAGCCCGCTGACCCAAAGAGCGTGATCTCAGCGTCTACACCCAAAATGGCGGGCGGGTTTCGAAGGAATCACCAAAGTGAAGAAAAAAGCTTCAAAACATCTTTTAAGGTGCAAAGGTGCAAGGCAGGGGGGAACGAGGGGTCTCAGAATGTCAGAGGGAGCACAAAATAAAATTACAGACACCACAATCCTATATTGCAAACAACGATTAAAAATACAATTTAAAAGGAGCTAATCTCCAGTCATGTGTGAGGCAAGGTAATAGCAGCAGGATGGACTAAATATGATCGCGTCAGTTGTATGGAGGAAAATGAGTGTAGCACATTACTGTTATATAGATCCCTTGAACCTCTACACCTACACACATGTTTTATTATGTTGTCAGATTCTCTCCACAACTTGTTGATAAAGCCATCTTAGTCAATTTTATCTGCAGCATTCTTTGCTAGTAGTACCTGGCAGTGTTAAGCAGTGTGGTCCACGGCTCTTCACTGAGTGCCGCGGGAAGATATATCTCAATGCTGACCTCCCACCTAAGTCTACATAGGACTGGAATATTTTGATTGTTTAAGACTGCGATCCATCTCACCAGCCATTGCAGCTATGCAGCTAGAGAATGTTGTTCCAGGTCAGATGCTCCAAGTCACGTCTCTAGTGGTGACAGCTGCAGTTAGCAAAGGGACACTTCTTGCCTATGCCCACCCTGTATCAAGTCCGTCAGTAACATATCCACCTCAGTAAAGAAGCCCCTGGGCAAGCATATTAAGATGGTAGTGAAAATGTAAGTGAATCTTGGTGGCTATTCTGCCCATGACAGAGAGAGGCAGCCTTTGCCAAAATCTCCCGAAGTCACAGATGGGTTAGAATGTTCTCATTAAGTGCCATCCAACAGATATGAGTCCATTAAGAACTCCAGAATGCCTAGACTCCAAAAGTGCTGCACCCCCACATAAGTGTGAGGAAGTGCAAGTCCCACAACCAAAGTGCATCTATTGTATTCAATGGATGCATACATGATTTTTTTCATGTTTATAGGTTTTACAGTCTTTTTATAAATGTATATTAGTTGTACGGTTTGGTTGCTCTTAGAATTGTGTATCAGCTTATCAGTGTGTATTAATGTTAACACTATTGTATCAGTTTATTTTATATATTTCTGTCCTCACTTTTAAAGGACATGTTGGGCAAGTCTAGGCAGAGTGGAATTTTCGATTCTGCTAGTGGAATTGGAGGAATATGGTGACTCCACATTACTGTTTAATACAGAGTGTTGGCAAAATTCCTTCAATCGCCGCATGGTAACTTTTTTTCCATTTGAGCAACCCAATGACAGCAGAAACAATGTGAGACTCCAGCAAGCAAGCTGGCAAGTAAGAGTGACATTGGGCATCTTCTATTGGGATTTCCCATTGCTAGGAAGCCTTCTGGCACAATTTTTGAATGTGAGTGTCACATGAACGGTCGCGGTCAGAGGGCTGCTTCGGGAATAGATTTTATACTTGAGCAGCCGCAAAATCAGCTTGAATGACTGCATGCTCTTGCACACCACTTGTTGCCAAATCAGGCAGATTTTTCAGTGCAGAATGTGCCACCAGTCGTAAATTAGAGTGCATGCAGTGCACGCAGTGCAAAGTGCATTTCTTCTGCCCATTGGTGGAACCCCACAGAATCTCACTGAGTTTTTATGTGATTCCGTGGAATTTCACAGAGTGAAGTTCCTCTCACCCCTTGTCAAAACAATGGAAGTAAGTGGGCTAATTGCTCTTCCATCAGCAGAAAGCCAAAGCAGCACACAATCATGCAACTTGGAGCGGAGTGGAACAGCACTTACTATAAGCATTAACAACATAGAGACCTTCATTCTCATTTAAAACATTTCTACAATCGCATCATAGTGCATTATTGCTTACTTCTTGTGGGTGAACTGGGATCGTTTTGCTACCAAGTTAGGGCGACTGGCTCACAAAGACTGACTCCATGTATCAGCTCCATGACAAGGCAGGAACTTCCATAAGATTTTTCTGAATGCAGGTTGAGTTGAGCATGCATTTCTGCCTTTTACCTCATTTTTGACTGATCTCCACATATTATTATTTGTACATAGGCACCAAACGTCGCCAGCCTCTCTAGGGCATGAAAATTGGGTAACTCCAAACGTGCCTCACCATTGCAATGCTGATACCAGTAATTGGCTTCAAGAATAATATCAAACACCAAGAGATAGCTCAAAGAAACTTGAGCAGCTGCATAAACAATACTGTCTGCAGTAGGTCTGCTCACTATTCCATAGGACTCAAGATGAACTTCACTGATGATGTGCGAGCGGGCTAAAATCAGTATTTCTGTGTAGAACTGTTAGAAATGGGGGTCTCAATTTGTTAGAGGTAGATACCTTTGCCCAAATAGGGACCCTTGCTTCTAGTCAGGGTGACGGGGATACACACTTTAGATACCCCCTGCTCACCACATGGGTAGCTAGGCACGAGCAGACAGACTTAACCCAAAGACAATGTGTAAAACATTTGTACACAAAACACACAGTAATACAGTGATAACACCACAAATGGACACCACACCAGTTTAGAAAAATAAAGTATCTTTATCTGAACTCAACAAGACCAAAATGACAACAATTCAACATACATGTATTAAGAATATGACTTTAAAAATGTTTGAAACATCTTGAACCATAGAAAATTATGGATACATGATTTCTCTCGAAGTACCTGTAGTTGCGACAAAATTCACAAGGCAAAACAGCCGCAGAGATGGGTAGTGTCGAAAAACAAAGAGATGCGTCAGTTCCTGAGACCATGGGAAGGCGATGCAACAGTTCTGCTTCACGCAACAGAGGTGATGTGTGGAATACGGTCTGTAAAGGGAAGTGAATGATGCATCGATTCCAAGACAGTTCTGGTCCTCGGGTGATGCGTCGGGAAAATTTGCCACACAGGTATGATGCGTGGAAATCTGGGATTCATCAGCGATCGATGCTGCAGTGTTGAGTGGCGCTGCATTGGTTTCTTCAGCCACGATTCCTCAATATGTTGGTCCTTGCAGCTGCAAGAGACGCTGTGTCGGTTTTGTCAGCGGCGCCGCAATGTGTGGAGATTCTTCTCACACAGCAGTGCTGCATCGGAAAAACAGCAGCAAGAAGAGAGATGCGCCAATTTTCTTATAGTTGCGTTGCTTTTCCAGCTCCCAACAGCAGAAACAACCTCCAGAGGCCCAACACAGTCACAGGCACCTCTTGGCAGGTTAGATCTCCCAGCAAGAAGTCTTTGTGTTCCTGAGACTTTAGAACAGGAGGAAAGCTCGACTCAACCCCTTGGAGATCTTCCTCAAGCAGGGGGACACAGCAAAGTCCTTCTCCTTTCCTTGGCAGAAACAGCTACTGCAGGCCAACCCCAGACAGCACACAGCAAAGGGGCTGTACTCCTCCTTCAGTTTCTCCAGGTCTTCTCCTTGGCAAAGGTTCCTCTTGATTCCAGAAGTAGTCTAAAGTTCAGGGGTTTTAGGTCTAATACTTATACCACAAAATGTCTTTGTTCTCTTTGTGCAAGGGTCTGTGAGCCCAGTCCAAACCAGTTCTGTCCTTACTAGTGCAACATGACCGTAGGGGTGGAGTCAGCATTGTACAAGAGAGAAAGGCCCTATGCAGGTGCAAGGAAATCTCCTCCCACTACTCTATATTCAGCCAGGATCTACTCAGCCCAGCTCTGAGTCATCTAGGAAGGGCCAGGCACACCTCAACCCCCCCAGTGGCTGTCTACAGTGCATGAGCATCCCCAGCCCCTGTCACTCCAAAACCAGATGGTCAATTCACAAACAGGCAGAGGCACACAGAATGGTTAAACAAGAAAAGGCCTACTTTCTAAAAGTGGCATTTTCAAACATACAATTTAAAAAACATCTTTACTAAAAGATGTGTTATTAACTTCTGAGTTCAGAGAGTCTAAACTTAATTTCTCTATCTTGTCCCAATGGGAAGTTATATTTATAAGATGTTATAAATACACTCCCATTCTACCCAAAGGGGCAAAAAAGCCTTTCAAGAGTAAAAAACAAAATTGGCAGTATTTCACTATCAGGACATGTCCTACCTTTCACATACACTGCACCCTGCCCATGGGGGTACATTGGGCCAACCATAGGGGTGCCTTACATGTAGAAAAAGGGAAGGTTAGGGCCTGACAAGTGGGTGCACTTGCCAAGTCAACATGGCAGTTAACAACTGCGCACAGACACTGCAGTGGCAGGTCTGAGTTACCTTTCCAGAGCTACTCAGTTCAGTTCAAAAAGCTTTTATTCGGTTTGTAGTGATACACCCATATAAGCTAAACAGTAAAATACAATAAAATATTATTTCACATAACCTTAAACAGTTTATAAAAGAAATTATTCCTGAACCAGCCTTAAAAAAATTGAGATACACTATTATACATAAATACATCAATAAATAAACAGTTATTACAATATCAATTTAAAAGTTAAATATAACATATGATGCAAAAAGAAAAATGACCTGTGCGTAAGTGCATGTTTGGCCACAAAACAAAATTATCACTATAATATATATCTCTTTACCATTCTGTAACAATTTCATTGTTTTAGTTACAGCACAACAAACGTTGATTTTCAACAAAGTAGGGTATTCCCTCACTGTAGTAAGGTGACTTGTGCATGTGTGCAAATTTGGCCATAACAAAACACAATTTTCACAGTATTTCATAATTATATGGATTTCCTGGCAGCTCTACTTTTCAATATAAAATGTGCGACATGAAAACAAACATCTGGGCTCTTGAGAGAACATAATAATTTCATAGCATCAACTGTTAAACGAATATTATATTTTAAAAGGATAGGCTTCAGGTAAAATTTCCTTAAAAATACATAAAATTTGCAAAATACCAAAAAATGACTGCAACTCTGTTTGGAAACATTGTCACAGGGGCATTTTGTATTAGAACCTTCCCCAATTGTGGGGAAGGATACAAGATGGTGGGCAATGCCCAACCTTAAACGTACTAATACAAATCGATGTGATCATCTGGACACGTCCACCAAATACATCTGGAGCCCACTTTTGAGATCTAATTGCCTATAAAATACAGAGGTCTTTTGAGTCCTAAGAATTTTTTTTCTTTCTTCCCCCTTGTAAGACAGAAACAAATCTTTTATTTCTTTTTTGGAGAACGGTATTGCGTAATCTGACTCCTTAGAAATAATAAAATCAAATAATATGCTATACCAATGAATAATATAATTGAACCATATTATGCGGGAGCAGTAATCTAGCTTGAGGCAATCTCTAATTATGGACTGTGTAAACTCAGTTTCCTTCTTATACCAGATTGAACGCCATAATAATAAAGGACGTAATGCAGCCAAATCTGATACATATTTAAGACCAGTTTCTTGATGTATTAGGTCAGTTGATGCTGAGGCCGGATCACACAGCATCCGTTTAAGGAAACTATTTTCATCTTTTTGGAGTTGGACTGTAGAGGAATAAACCCACAATCCAGCTCCATACAAGGCTGAGAAAACACATCTTGCATTATATATAGTTACCATATCCTTTATTCTGTGGTCCCCTATTTTCGTAGCAAAACGAAAAATGCCATTGATATTCCTAGTCATTTTGTATCTGATGTTTTCTTGCTCACTAGTCCATTTGCCATTACCATCAAAGCTAATGCCTAAATAACAAAAAGTCTTAACAGCTTGAATCTTGGAGCCTTCTAAAAAGAAAGACCGCGATGGCTTCATTTTCTTACCACATATCATGGTATATGTCTTCAGTTTATTAATTAAAAGTTTTCTACCGTTAATAAAATCAGTAAATTCATCAATAAGCCGTTGAAGGCCTAGAGAGGTACGTGAAATTAAAACAGCGTCATCCACAGACAACAATACCGACACAACAGTGTTATCTATTTTTGGTGCGTCTGCCGGGATGTTATTTAAAACCATAGCTATTTGATTAATAAAAAGGGAGAATAAAAGAGGTGCCAATACGCACCCTTGCCTAATACCTCTGCGCACGGCAAAAAACGGGGTTCGCTCACCAGTTGGCCCATATCGTACGCTGCAGGAAAGTTTCTCATATACCCTTGCTAAAAAGAACACGATCTCTTTTGGGGCCCCCGATTCGAGCAGTACTGTCCAAAGGAGGGAATGATCCACTAAATCAAACGCACTGCTCAAATCTGCGAAGCATAAAAACTAATTTCCCTCTTTCGCTACTGTATATTTATTAATAAGTAGGTCCAGATTTAAACACTGTTCAATGGTCCCTAGGCCCTTCCTAAAACCATACTGAACTGAAGTTAGTATTTTTAGATCTGCGGCCCATGTTTCCAATCTTTTTAAAAGCACCCTACTCATCACTTTTATTGAAGAGTCCAGTAGTGATATTGGGTGATAGTTGCATGCTTCAGAGCGCGAGCCCTTTTTATGTAATGGGACAATTAATGATTGGGCCCATGATGTTGGAAAGTTCCCAAAGGCAGCAATATTAAAAATCCTTGTAAGAATTGGTGCCCATAGGTCCATTACGTCCTTGTATAAATCAATCGGAACACCATCCGGTCCCGGTGCTTTACCCCCTTTGCTATTTACCATCCCTTCCCGCACCTCTTCAACACTAATTGACAGTGCTAATGTAGGCCACGTAAAATCATTAGTTGAAGGAAAATTTAAGAGCACCTTATCCGGGTTAAAAATATTAGAAAAGTTTTCAATCCATTCCGTACAATTAACATAAGACGTCAGTTCAGGAATATGAATATCTTTTAAAAAAGGGCTGTTTACAATTTCCCAGAAAAGTTTGGTGTTATTAGTTTCACTTGCCATACTTAATTTATCCCAGGCGTCTGATCTCAACACCTTTTTATGCGCCAACACAGCTTGTTTATAGTCAGTTCGCATCTTATGGACAAGCATTTGGTTACGGGGCTTGGTCCTCAGTGCCAATTTCAATTTATGTAATACCTGGGTACATTCAGAATCAAACCACCTCATTCCATCCTGCTTCTGGCCTTTGGTATTTCTAGTTAGTATGCTCCTAATTATGTTATTTATATTAGAGAATTTAGTTTGTAACATATCGGGGGTAACCTCTTCACTAATACAGTAGTTGATACTTTCTCTACTTATACTGACCACATCCATTTGAATCTTATGTGGGTCCACACCATCCCACTTAATTCTCATACCATTCGGCCTAACAGGGAGGGTGTCTAAGATTATATCAGCGGTATTAGTCAATCTATTGCCCCAATCTAGCAATACTATAGAGATACTATTATGGTCGCTGACCACCTGTTCTGATATCCAAAGGTCCATATATAGACTATTCCTCGAAATTAGGATATGGTCTATATTACTATTCCCGTTCCTCCCAGTAAATGTTGGACATTTGATATGGCCCTTTCTCCAGGAGCAGTCTAACAACTCAAGGTCAAACTTTGCCATTAATGTGTTAATAGTCATACCAAATTCACAATGTGGAAAATGTAGTATATCGTCCTTAATCCCCACTGCAATAGTATAGGCCTTCATAAAACCACATGAGTTAGTATATATAGCAGGGCAGACTCGAATGTTAAAATCACCCACCCACAAAATAACTGCAAGTTTACTAGAAAATTTCAGTACCCTATCTATCTCTTTTTCCAATGAATCTAACGGAGCTCCCCTATCTTTATGGAAATTGTTGTTATAATGATTAATTAACACCAAATCCTTGCCCTTTGGAAACGATAGTCGCAAAACTTGACTATGATTGCCAATAGATGAATATGTTATGATTTTGCACCCAATCAGTTTAGTGGATATAAGCATCAATAATCCACCCTTTGCTCTACCTATTGGAGAGGGTATAGCATTTAAACAATAGGATGTATAGCCTTCGACTGTGACATAGTCTGTGCTCCACGTTTCTTGTAAACACATTATATCACTACCATAAGTGATAAAGTCCTGCTAAAAAGGCATACCTAATTTTTTCCCAAGACCTGCGATATTCCAGGTTGTCAGTGTATACCCTTCCTGCATTTTTACTCCTTTGGAATTATTAGGATTTATGGGCACATCCACATCCACTGAAGACTCTGCAGATATTATAACAGTTAAGTTGTCAGTGTCATTGATTACATTTTTCCTACCCATCATAATGGGGTCCGTATGTAAAGATTGGATATTACTTATTTTGCTTCTCCTTCTTGATAATCTGGGACTTACCATCCTCCCTAAATCGGTGGTCCCCACTGCATCTTTATGTCAATCATTGTCCTCCATTTGGGTCAAACACTGGAATCTATTATACAGTGGTAAAGGGGGTCGCACTAGGCGGGTTACCGATAGTGTGGGCAACCAGTTGTTACTAGGATGGTGGGTCATATGGTCAGTGACTGAGTTATTTACCAACTGGTGTCTATATAAATAAGCAAGCGGCAATAAAGTTGTATTGAAATCCCAACATGAAGGTGGGGGAGCACTAAGTAAAGTTTTGTGTGCCCAATCTGGTGACCTAAAATTAACTATGACACAGTCCCCGTCAAATGTTTTCATTGTGGGACCTATCCATCCCACTCTTTGTGTAAGTATGATCTGTTCTGCACCTAATATTGGAAAACCACAATTTTTTGTTAGCCAATGGAGGATTTTATTTTTGAGGGTTTCATTAGTTTCTGTTTGCCCTTCCCGTAATTTGGGGACATTGCAAAGAACTGTAACATATGCTCCACATTCTGGTGGTAAATTTATTACTGGTTGTATGGCGTTACCTTTAAGATCTTCTGTAACACGTAGGCCCTTTATCTGTTCTATCGTTTGATCCCCTCGTTTCCCGTTGCCTCCCGATAAAGTTACGACATTTTCCCTCGATGGTTTATCTCTTTGTTCTCGTCTTCCACCATCAGTGTGGCTACTAATGTTGTTCCTAATAATGTTGGCTGAGTTATTTGGAGCTGTTCGCTCTACAGCTGTACCCCCTGACTTGTCCTTAGCACCCTTAGTCGTGTATGGGGCAGATTCAGGCACAACCTCATTTGGAATAAATACAGGTGGGGAAGCAAGTGTTGTAGCATGAGTAGTCTTAGTTAAATAGGGGGTTTTTGTTATATGTTGTTCAATGAGACCTACCCTAGCTTCAATACCATTAAGTTTCTCACAAATTGGCCCTAAAAGTGTTGATAGCACGGTCTCCATTCTTTCCCAAAAACCCTCTTCACTAACCTCAATCTTCTCTTCGTTAAGCTGGACATCTGCAGCACTTGACTGACCTTCACACTGTTCCCCCTTTCGGCCCCACGGGTTCGGTACCGTTTTATGATGAATTCGGCTGCCTTTACCCCTATGTTTATATACAGGCTGCTCTTTAATGATGTGATTTTGTTTACTCTTAGCTTTTTGCCCTCTAGTTCTTACAGACGGACTTTCAGTATTTACCCTATCCGAACATTCAATATTAATCAACGATTGAGCATCATTACCCTCGAAGTCCGTTGGATCATTAATTAAGAGAGGGAATTCTGTACTTATATCCGGCGCCTGCAATGTAGGTGTAATTGAAAGTCTGCTTGCCAAGGGGGAAAAATCAGGAGGCAGATTGTGGTGAATAATGGGTATCTCGGAATTTTTATCTGCCCCTGGAAGTCCAGCGTATGAGGCCATTAACATTGAGTCAAAGGAATTGGCCATGACTGTAGATATGTTTACGGATTGTAAAGGTGGGGCCATGCCAATGGGGAGCGAAAGACGTCTCTCTGTATTCTCTATCGCTGTGGCAACTACCCCAATAGTCTTCTGTAACATTTTGTCTATGGTGGTTAGATTTGGAAGAGGGTTAGTTGTAGATTTTTTCTGCCTGGTGTTAGGACGGGATTGTTCAGGGATATTTTTTCCCATTTTCGGAAGCTACACCAGCAATAAATTTGCAACAACAATAACTAATATATAGTGGGTGACACTAGGAACACAACCAGTCAAATCAAATACTAATCCCGGAATAAACAGCAAATATCCGTACCCACAGTCACTTAGGCGCACCTTTCAAGGGTAAGCTGTTTTGCCATGGGATCTTAACTCCACACCGTTCACACGAATAACATCCAGCCAAGGGGGGTGGACCAGCCCAGCCTTGGCCGGCCCCGGACGGCCATAGACGGCCCGCCCTTTGCCCGGGCTTAGCCCGGCACGTCCCGCGCCCGCCCTCGCGGGACGAGGGACCGAGCCCGGCTTTAAGCGCCTCCTGGCATTGTTCCAAGGCGTCCTGCCCCAGAGGATCGCGGGAATCGTGGTCCGGCGGAGCCAAGCCCGGCCGACCTACACCGGAATCCTGAAGAGCCCCGGTGAGTATTCTGGGGATTGTAGGGGGCGGAGCCAAGCACGGTCCCGGGGAAAGCAAAACAAACAGGTAGCACCAGCTCCACGCCGCCAACCAGGAAACAGTGACACACCACGGGACCCTGCACCAAGCCCGGCTTTAAGCGCCTCCTGGCGCGTTGTTCCAAGGCGTCCTGCCCCAGAGGATCGCGGGAATCGTGGTCCGGCGGAGCCAAGCCCGGCCGACCTACACCGGAATCCTGAAGAGCCCCGGTGAGTATTCTGGGGATTGTAGGGGGCGGAGCCAAGCCCGGTCCCGGGGAAAGCAAAACAAACAGGCAGCACCAGCTCCACGCCGCCAACCAGGAAACAGCTACTCATGTGGGTGGCACAGTCAGTGCTGCCGGCCCACTAGTAGCATTAGATTTACAGACCCTGGCACATTTCAGTGCACTTTAATAGGGAAGTACCAGTAAATCAAATATGCCAATCAGGGAGAACCAACTGTACCAACAATTTACACAGGGAGCACATGCACTTTGATACTGATCAGCAGTGGCAAAGTGCCCAACGCATCTAAGCCAGCAAAAACAAAACCCAGTACGGCATCAAAAATAGAGGAGGTAGAGGCAAAAAGTCTGAGGAAGCTATGCCAAAGATGCCAGGTCTAACAAGAACGGACTCAGCTTGGCAGTTAGGGCTGAACTTATCTTATTGGAGAAGGACCAAAACTGATTTCTATATGACGGTCATTGTCAAGAGTGGCAAACAAGGTAAAAATCGATGGACCCACATATGGCCTGAGCAATCACCTAGGATGAATTCTACCTTTCTTTCCATGATTTTGTTACTTAAGTGGAGCAGCAGCATTGGTAGAGTTGGTGCATTAGTAGCAGCACCACCAGCTAAGGCAACAGAAACACCTTCAGGCCCAGACTGGAAACCAAAATCAGCCTTGCAAAAAACATTCAAAGCAACCCTATCCTATAGGAGGCCATGATAGGAGTGGTGCCACAGGGGCCATGGTTCTCGCATGACAGCCTATCTTGTTCTGCTTGCAGGTCCTTATTCTGCATCCCACTAGGTGACTACCAGAGTAAAATCGTGGCTACTCTAGCTCTGCCCAGAAACTACACAAAGGAAATACTTGGAAATTCTGCAGCATGTGGAACATGCTGGATATAGATATAGATGTAGGTCAGTCTTCCATTGAACAATCACAATGATTCCCCCTGACTGGTTATATTCTTTCAATATGTCCTGTACCAGATCTAAGCTATGCCCTATGTTTCTGATGGTCTAAATTACAGGTGGTAGGGAGCACTGCATTTTTTCTACTTACATCAGACAAAGCCTCCAGTCGTGATTGACCATCATTTTGTCTTCAGTTTTATTTCATATGGAGAATATCCCAAAATATAGATCACTGTCCCTTGAAACTCAAATTTTTCCCAACAATCAAATAATCCATTTTAATTATCGTGGTGATGAATGTGGCCTGAAACAGGGAAAGGGATCTGTTGGGACAGCTGATGAAACATTGAATCTGGTTAGTTCTGTGATCAGACCCGGAAGTAGAGAGAAAATGAATATGAATTGGGAAGAGTCATATTTATATGCTTCTATATCTGGCTTGGCCTTTAGAAACCGTATCACTGCTCTGGTGCAGTGGCATAAGGCAACATAACGGGATCTCCCTGCAGAATGTGATGGGGGGCCGTGACTTCCCCATACCTTACAAATATTTATAGGTCTTGGGTTGCCCAGAGAAGCAGCAGGGACTGCAGGGGTCTAAGTTACACCTCTGCTCTCCAAGCGGTGGAACATGTGGATACAATAAGAAATATACCCTTGGGTGCCAAGGGGATGAGGTCAATGCAAAAAGAACACGTGTATTTGCGTTTGATGTATGTTTATTAATTTTTAATTGTTTTACGAATGATAAATTGCGTATGAATTAAATGATTCTGTCATAAAAACACACGTTTTTGATGTATGGATGTTTTACATTCCGATCCACAGTATCTGATTATCAATGTCTTTACCTAAACTCCTTTTTTATTGACCTGTTGGTAGCTTGGTTGAACCTTTCATTTGTGTGCTCAGATTTGTAGTTTGCACTCCATGCCCTTACCCTAGCTCCACAGCTGGAATGCAAAGCCGGATAATGGGCGAACCGTGGCACAATGGTCACCCCGTGACGTCATATGTAGTTAATAGTGCATAACAATACTTCGTGACTTCGCATACCTTTGGCTTTTCGGTGCGTCGACGACAATCAACTAAAACCCAAGATCCGTTCTTTTTTACTTAAATAAAAATGTTTTTTTCCGGATTTTGAAAGATGACTTCAGTCTACGCTCAATTAACAAGCCGAAAGCAGGGGACGATTACTCCATTGCTGTTATATTCGACTTTAGACAAACACTAAATTGATACATGAATTAATGCCATTAAAGTTTTCCCAATGCGTTTTACATTATTTTTCTGTGACAGTTTGGTTTTAACATTAGCGTCTGGATAACAATTAAAAATGTACCAATGGTTATAAAAAGAATAATGAGCTCACCCCCCCCACTGATGTACCATTTTACTTCATTATAGACTAGCATGTTAGGAAATTAACTTTTATTGTTCTCAAAAATGGAAAAAACGCTTGTTCTAGTTGAAAAATTCTTCATTTTCCCACAAGATCTTGTTATATTCATGAAATAATTATGTATATAGAATAAGAAATATGGATGCAATAATGAGCAAACCATGTAGATTATGAAGCTTTTCAGACTAACACTTAACGGCGACCATTGTGCTGCTAATTAAAAATACATCCATGCTCGTGAACAATTACAGATAATTCCAGTGTTAATACAAGTTTAAATGAATCTATTTGAGTTTCATTTTTTCCTACCTCATTAGTCTGCATTGGAAGCGCAGTAATATTTGCTAAATACCTACTTGGAAAAGCACAGAGAACTTGTTAAAAGTACAGATTCTTATTATAATTACAAAATGGGGTTTCCTGTTGATTTGGATTCATGTTCTTGTTTACTCAGACGAGTTTAATACCGAATCTTAAATGCTTCCCATCCTCACTATAATATCCCAAGCCACCTTGAGCGACATCCAATATTTAGCATACATTTCAGGACCTTATTCTTAATAATTATATAATTGTATTGCAATATTTCAAAAATAAGCCACAGAGGCGACTCAAAGATTTGGAGAGTTATCCACAGGGGACCATACACCCATAAATCACCTGATCACAGAGGCGCTTCTGTTTTTGCACGTGTGATAGTGCTAAACATGGCTGCTCACTATGGTTGTAGCCAGAAGAGGACTAGCAACGATTAGCACTAATCTTGATGGTGTGTGCCCTGTGGGCCATGCACCCTAGTTGTCATCCAGACTAGAAATCAATTTCACTTGGGATGATTTGCCTTGAACTTAGATCTTATAATGAAATATCAACAGGTGCATTCTTGTGTTGAAAAGACAAATTAGTTTGATCATAAACTGAGAACCAAATACAGGACAACCCAAAATACCAAGTGAACAATTCAACTTTTCATACCTCCAATTTATTCATTTTAACAGGTTCCTGCTTTTCAAATTTCCTCTCTACCTAGCCTAGGTATAAACGTTCATAAAGTGTCCCTTCCAACTTCACAACATACCCATCCCTATGGTAATGCGGAAATCTCCCTTCCAGCTCCACAACATGCACAATTCTTCACATTATACATCGCTCCCTAGTCCTACTCTCCAGCATTTACCGCACACTAATGCTAGCTCACATCTCCATCACCCAAATCAAGATGATCTTCTCCAAATGGACAGCTACTCACACCTAGCACTCTCCTACCTGTGTTTACTTTTTCACATTCAACCACCTCCTCCCCATTATGTGAAACCTAAGACATGTTTTATTGATAACACAATCTACATATATTGAGTCATATAGAAGGCACACTTGCACTGGGGCCAGTGTCTACACCTTTATTAATAACCTTTCCCATCTTTTGTGGTGGCCAAACGCTCAGTAATCACCTATTTGCCAGAGGGACAGTTGCCACAAATCTCTCGTGTCAAGAATATGTATCGGGGGTGCGTGGCTTGGTGCCCGAGAGATATGGTGGCGCATGGGTGAGGCTCCGCGGCTCACCTGCAAGACTTTAAGCTTTAGAGCAGATTTCCTTTCTGCTGAGGACGTGTGCGGATGTCGGAAGATGCAAGGCGTGTTCTGAGACACTCAGCGACCCCATATGTGACTGCTAAGCAGTTTAATTCAACGCAGTGGGTTTTTTCGAGGCCCCGTTTTTACCGCGGCTGCCAATTTTAATTTATCGCACGATTGCGCATCTCTTCACAACAGTCCCAAAACAAAGCCCTCAGTTATAAAAATCGCCTGCTACAATCCCAGCATGACAGAAATGGTATTTGGATATTTTTTTATGAGACACTTGTGGCATTCAGCGCTGCGTTTCACTAATTGGCCTAGTTTAAGCATCTCCAATGCAATGTGTATGGCAGCCATTTTATGTTCACATCTAACCTCTATAACTTTTCTTCAAATTAGTGTCATAATGTTACCACATTCTGCAATAACCGCTTCGTTCTGCTCTTATTAGATCCAGGGTTTGGAAATTATTGTTTTTCAAGCTAGAACTCTGTTACTCAATGCTGCATCTTACTAAATAAATCCAGCTTAAGCACTGGTGAGGCAATATGTAGAGCAGCCATTTTGGGTTCATTAATAAATCTCTTAGCGTGTATCTTCCTTTACTCCCATATCACTGTTTTGGAGGTGATACGAAATCTGCTTAATGACTGTTATGTTCAAATAAAAAGTGACTTCCCCGTTCAAACATTAGCGGTTTACTTATATGCAGCTGCATTGAGTCTCTTCCTCACGAATCCTCCTCCTTCTGTATGATTCTTACCTCACTGGGCTCTATTCTCAGTGCGTTCGCATCAGTAGGGTGTGTGTTGCGCGTGACTGATGGGCAAAACAAAGGCACCACACCCCTCATTTTCTAAACCAAAATGCATTTTTGTAATGAATTCAAATATTTTTTCTGAAGTCACCAGATTAGAGGATTCTCTAGCATCATCTTCTTAAAGCCTGGAGATAACAATGGAGCCCTCTCCTACAACTCTAGGGAAATCGAACTCTAAATGACTAAAAAAAGACCCTCCTTCACCTCCTAAATCAGCATCGCCAGTATCCATGGAGTTATTATTGGAGGAAATTAGAGCTCTTCAACCCTTCATGGAAGAGACTAATACCAAATTGCAAATCTTGACGGACAACTGGTCCCAACTTGAAACAAGGGTCTCTTCAGTTGAACAAAGCATTACTTCCTCAAATGAAACCTGTGTCAATGTTTCTCAACTCCACTCTCAGGTCTCTACGCTCCAAAAACAGGTTGAGGACTTGGAAAATAGCAACAGACGGAACAATTTACGTATTTATGGCTTGGGAGAAGGACTTGAAGGATCTGATCCTCTTACTTTTTTCAAATCATTCCTTCCTAAGGTACTCCACATGCCAGAGGGAACGGCACTTAACATTCAGCGAGCACATCGGTTAGGTCGTATGCCATCTCATGTTTCGTCCTCACAAAGACCAAAAGGAGTCATTTTGTACTTCTTAGAATACACAGACTTATTGAAGGTACTATCAGCGGTCAAATCCTCTCCAAAAATTACATGGTCAGGCTCATCTTTGTTTTTTGCACAGGATTACGCTAAAGCAACTGCTAACCGAAGTAAGACCTTTCTAAACATGAGAGCTGATCTTGGTTCAATAGGAGCCAGATGCGGTCTTTTGCAGCCCTGCCTATTCAAAGTTACATACAACAACAGAACAACTACGTATAAAGATCCACTGTGCTTACAAAGCTTCATAAACGTGTGCAAAACGACTGCTATGGACTCCTCTGGACCTTCTTCTTCATTTAATGCTTGACACTGCATTTCTTCTGAATATGTTGTTTGAATTTTGTTCTCTTCATTACCATATTTGATAGTTCAAGAATTGAATGTGTCTGCTTTTGTTACATTTATTGTTGTTCTTACCAAAACTTACAATTTACAAATTTGTTCAATGTCCTTCTTGGCCATTATTGTTATCGTCCGTTTTAGCTCTTTATCCTAATTTCTATTACTTTCCACCTCCACAGATTTCTTACCCTTGTCTCATGGTGTCTTCCCGGTCTCCCGTTTAGCCGACCCTGGTTGTGTCGTCTATTCCCCGTGTCTACCTGATCTCTCCTTATGTAGGTATGTTATCCTCCTACACTTCTACCCTATTTTTGTTCCTAATCTTCTTTCTTACATATTATCCTTATTCTTTCTCTGGGTGTTGTTGATTTCCTTATTCTCTATGATATTTCTCACTATGTTATCTTTTCTTCTTCGTTTAAATTTAATATTGATGTTGTTAATCTCCAGCTCTTATTGTTAATTACTTCTGTCATCTTACAATCAATTTCTTTTCTTTCCCCTTTGAATCACAGCTCTGCTACATATCCTTCCATTTTACTGATTTTTCTTATCAAACATGCTCTCTCCTTTTTCCATTTTCTATGCACTTTTCTCTCCTTGTTTTAGTCATGGTAACTATCTGCATGATATTTTTCGTCTCACATACTTTTCCTAATTGCTTGACTAAATTGAATTACCATTGTTTACTTTCCTCATTTTTTATTCCTCTTAACCCACTATGCCGTTGAAATTAGTATCGTGGAATGTTAGAGGGCTAAATTCCCCCATTAAGAGACAAAGAGTCCTAACTCATTTGGCTAAATTAAATGCAGATATAATATTTTTGCAAGAGACTCATCTCACAGAGAATGAGTCCTCAAAACTAAAAAGAGGTTGGGTGAGAGAAATATTTTATTCCAATGGTGATGGCAAACGTAATGGAGTCATGATGCTGTGTTGCAAATCACTTCATTTCAAATTCATTTCACAAGAATCTGATGAAGATGGTCGTTGGCTTAATGTTAAGCTGATGTTTGAAGGATGTTCCAGTCTCTTTTTTCAATGTTTATGCCCCTACTGGTGGTGACTCTTCTTTTTGGTTTTCAGTAGCTCAGCAGATCACTCTTTGCATGGAAGACAATTTTATACTGGCAGGTGACTGCAACCAGATTTTTGATCCTTTCATAGATCGAAATTCCAAAGTTTCATTCATTCCCAACAAATCACACAAATCTTTTATCCACACTATTACACAGCATAAAAATGTAGATGCTTGGAGATTCTGTAACCCAGTCGCAAGCACTTATGTGTGCGGAAATAGGACGTATACTACTATCGGATCACGCCTCTATCTCAATCGACTTAGACATTTTACCTAAACTAAATGCTCCCAGAAGATGGAAATTCAATAATTCTCTTCTTCTGGACCCAGCATTTTCTTCCTCATTTATTGCCTTTTTTGATGAATATTTTTCCCTAAATCAAACTGAATCTCCAGCTTTTTCAACTATTTGGGACACCTTTAAGGCTTCAGCAAGAGATTTTATTATAAATTACGTGGCCAAAAAATGTAACATAGCTCGCAAGCATACGCGCTCGCTATTTCAAGATATTAAGAGACAGGAGCATTCTTTTTATACATCTAACTCAAAAGATGTTCTCAATGCCCATATAAAAGCAAAATTACAGTTCAACAAGGAATCAACAGATAATGCCTCATTGTACCTATTGAAGTCTAGCACAAAATTTTATGGTGGTAAAAATAAGGCCGGTAAAATTCTGGCCAACTATTTGAAAACTAAACATAACAAATTGAATATTGATTCTATTTACAATGACAGTTCTACTTTAAAATTCAAGGATGCGGAAATCTTGAATGAATTTGCACTGTTTTACAAAACGTTATACTCTTCCAAAACAAATCGTACAGACCATATGTTGTCACATTTCTTTTCAACCATACAAAAACCTCAACAGATTGCTTCTAATCTAACATCCTTGGAAACAGAGATAACACAACAAGAACTTTTGGATGCACTCCAACACCTCAAAAAAGACAAGGCTCCTGGGCCAGATGGATTCACTGTTGAATTCATTCTTCATTTTTCCAAATTATTAATGCCCAAATTACACCATTTGATTAATTCCTTTTACTCTTTGGGAAAATCTGACGGTTCTTTCTCAGATGCTTACATGTGTTTAATACCCAAAGAAGGCAAAGATTAAAAGTATTGTAAGAACTATAGACCCATATCACTTGTCAATATAGATTACAAGATTTTTTCCAAAGCATTAGCCCTACGCTTAGACCCTTATTTACCAAATATATTAGGCAAGGAACAATCTGGCTTTGTGAAAGGACGAGTAATCACAGACAATACGAGACTTTTTTCAACATTTTATCTAAAGCTTCACATTTAAAACACTCCCTTGCAGCTATAGCACTAGATGCAGAAAAAGCATTTGATAGAGTTGAATGGCAATACTTATTTTACACCCTCACATGGTTCGGTTTTGGCCCAAAATTTACATCCCTAATCTCACTACTATATTCTAATCCTCGTGCTGCTGATGTGCTAATGGTCTAATATCATCATTTTTTGATCTTGGCAGAGGTGTGCGTCAGGGTTGTCCTCTATTCCCTTTTCTTTTTAATTTGGCCCTTGAACCCTTTCTCTCAAAAATTCATCAAAACGCACAAATACAGGGTTTTGAAACTCCCACAACTAATGTTAAACTCGCAGCATACGTTGATGATATTTTTCTTTTTATTTCAAACCCTAATGAGTCGATCCCTGCCTTCCTAAAGGAAGCTCAATCCTTTTCACTGATCTCAGGGTACAAATTAAACAGTGATAAATGTGAAATCTTACCCTTGACTAATTATATTTTTAAACCTGATTACATTTCAGCTAATTTTACTTGGGCGTCCTCCCATATCAAATATTTGGGTTTACATTTCATACCAACAATTAAAGGCACATTAAAATTATGCATGAATAAATGCATTAGAAAAAGTTCAGAGCTCACAACTAAATGGCACCCCCTTTAATTATCCTGGTGGGGCCGCTTGGACAGTATAAAGATGATACTTTCCTCCATAGTTTTATATACCGTTTCCAATATCCCAGTCCCCATCTCTGCTAAACTATTCAAATCTATCAACTCAACACTATCTTCCTTTTTATGGAACAATAAGAAGCCCTGTATGCCTATTTCTAAGCTAACACATCCTAAAGCTGAAGGAGGAGTTAATTCCCCCAATTTCTCTGCTTCTCAAAAAGCATTTCTATTACGACAGGCCTCATATTGGTTGCTTGACTCTACGGCAGAATACCTCCTATGGACATCAGTTGAAAATTCATTTCTATCTCCTTTTTCGTTTCAGGAGTATCTCTCCTTTTCCTGTAAACCCCACACTGTAAAGATCGTCAGTTATGTTCCACAGGAGCATCAGGAACCTGGAGAAAATCCTCAGTCGTCCCCTACGGTCTTCCGACTCTATCAGACTCTAGAGTAACGGAAGACACGATAGGGGAAAACAGGGAGACAAAACAAGGATAGGCGGGGGAAGAAGGCTGGCTGTGCAAGTAGACCACCTCAGGTTAATGGCAGGAAATCTCGGCTGTAAAACAAATTATATATTAATGGTCTCACAATCAAGTCACATTAGGGTATTAACACCATGTTATGAAAGTCTACCAAAGTTATTTGTCACCACTTGATATACGTGGACTCCCAACTGGTTGTAGTTATTCAAAACGCTAGAAATCCCTATGACAGGAAATGGTGTTAATAACTTGTAATATGCTGTGAAATGATGCTTACTAATCAAACGGTTAGGCTCACCCCTTGGCTTTCCAAAGAAATGAGGGAGATATCAATAAACGTCTTCTTCAAATACTCCACTTAAGGTTAGAGATCTACTAAGGGGCCGATGAGAAATGACATGGATCAGTGACTCATGGAGGACTTTCATATGTAACCCCACCTAGATAAGTAATAAGCATATTTACCAGGACTCTTTATCTGCTGCCTCCTAACTGTAGCGCAATGGTCCACGCTAGTCAACCCCACCTTAGACGTTAAAGGGAAATAAAACGCTGGAACAAGAACACCTCACTCCTTTCAATAGGAGGGATCCTGGCTACGGAGCGAGGATTGTACAATGGTCACAGGGCGTGCTAACACACCGGCATATAAACAACACAGGAATGCTTTAAACATCAGCTGGAACTAAAGAACCTAAATACCGGTCTCTACAATAGTCTTAACACAAGGAAATAGCTCGCATAGAGAAGAACGCCCACAACTCTATCGAGCTCGAGCAAGAATTCGAAGCCTTACTTGGTAACCGGCGCTCACACGGGCAAAATAACACCAACCACCTGGAGTGCGCATACACTGTTACCACAACACAGAAACCCGGCAGCTTCACGCCATACAATACAGCAGGATTCCGACGGCTCTCGAACTACGAAACGCCGTCAGGACCGGAAACAGGAAGTACGAAGGAACGGAAGTCAGGCAAATCACTGAGGGGACGGAAATGAGCTAAGGGCTAGAACGCTAAGCAGCGTTTACATGCGCCTACGCTCCTTATATACTACTCGTCTCTCTGGATCAGGACCGCGGGGCATGACACACACAATGTCCACTCCTTTATTTAAGCTCACTTCCAAACTACTGAGCCCTTTACACACCTCATTTCATGACACTCTTGATTCTTTTTTAGCCTCAGCCATATGGCACAACAAAACTTTATTAATCCGCAAAAAAATCTTTTATTGGAAAACGTGGAGACAGCGGGGTTTAATATGGGTTTACCAATTATTCTCAAACACAGAATTTATTTATTTTTCTTCGCTTCGGCAGTTATATAATTTACCCTCCTCACTCATTTCTAAATACTACATTCTCCGCAAAACTGTACTTGACATATACACTCAGTTAGCTAGCAAGTCTTCCAAGGCTCATACTAATGATTTGCATAAGGATCTGTCCACTCTTCTACGTACTCAGCCTAAGGCTTCAACTTTATACACCTTTTTTCAATCCACGGGTACGATAAGACAACAATCTAGCATTGAAGCCGCTTAGGAGAAAGATTTTAATACAGAATGGTCTTTACCAATGTGGAACAATATTTGGACCAAATTAAGCAAATTCTCAAAAGCAGCTAGCTTAACACAAACACTGTTTTATATATATAACAGGCTTCTATTATCTCCGCATGCCCTAAACAAAAGATTCTCCACTGTACCGGATACTTGCTAGTCCTGCACATCTCCAAACACTGATTTGTTTCATATGCTATTCTCATGTTCGCCAGTACATAATTTTTGGAAACGTGTCTGGTTTCAAATTAATTACATTTTTGGCACCAACACCCCATTTTCTGTCACAGACATCTTTTATGGAAGCCTTTCACCAATTTGGGATAATTGTGCAATTAATATCAAAATTATTGACTTATTAATAGCGGTTGCCTTTCAGAAAATAACAAGAAATTGGAAAGATTTCACGAAAATTTCCTACAAAGCCTGGTGGTATGATATTTGCTGCAATCATAGATTAGATACATTCACCACCTCTCCTATACACATGGCTATAAAGCGAATTCAGTTATGGTCACCTGTTACAACGTTCTTTGATACTTGTGCCAAGCGACATTCCTTACCAAACCCTTCCCAACAAGAAGTACTTAAACCCCCATAATTTTTCCAGTTGTTCCTCTAACTTCTACGTGAATATGTATTGTATTATTTTTTATCTACTCATTGCTGTGGTTTTTATCCTTTATTCTCATTCATGTATTTATGTTGGAATGCATATGTGATGTAATGTTTCATGATTGATCACATGTATTGTATATTGACACCTCTTTACATTTAATAAAGCTCTCTTTTGAAACTAAGAATATGTCCCTGGTGTGCATAGCTTTATTCACCTAACTCTTTACAAATGTAATGACTTGATCATCTTCCCTTCCAGTTTTTTATCTTGCACGGCATATGCCTCCAACAGAATGTGCACTGGAAAAGGAGAAAACAGTGTGATGCCTGAATTCCAGCAGAGGGCATGTTCTACAGCCCACATGTCGTAAATATCCCTTTGCAATACAAGGGTGTTAACATCATAGATTCTTCCATTGTTATGTTATATCATGTTAATTTACTTGATAAAGAGCACGTGCAATTTAATCTGGCACTAAAGGGAACTAGAGGCAAGTAGTTAGTGAAGGTAAATTTATGCAGATGTTACATAGATGCCAAGGTAAAAATACAGGTATTTACGGTGTGCTTGCACTACAACCGGAGAGTCTTCCAAACCAGTGTTATTGCTAGTGATCCGAGTCTTATTAGTTTATATTCTAAAGCTGACCAATGTAAATGCAATAAACTATATAAGGTGCAGCTAGGAGGGTGTCAATTAAAATTAGCATCTTAAGAGTGAAGTGATTTCTCAAAAACATTACGTTGTAAAATCTTTGCCTTGAATAGAATATTTTTGGGGTCTGGAATTAGCCATGACATTTTGATTTTATTAAAATTATATGTATAATGTACGTACTTGCACGGATTTACACCCAATACTCTTCAAACACTGCTCTATTATTATGTAATTCACATTTTTCTTCCGTCCACTACAGCATACAACATGGGGTAATGTGGCAGACCACATGACTCATTGGTTAACTTCACTGTGAGGGATGTCATGCTGGCCTCTCACAAGGAGCACATCCACACACAAAGTAGTTCCCTTAAGTGCCATAGACTACTATTGGAATGTGTGGTTTTTTGAGACCAAAAATATTTTTTTCTTTAGCAGTTTTTTCAGATTTGTTTAGGGCCCGGCATCTTTCCCAACAATAATGTTTTTGCTAAAACAATGTTAAAAAAACACACTTTGAAAAAGCCAAAACGCTGGTGACCAACACCAGACATATTTGATTTGTCAGTGCTGTTTTCCAGTGGAAGCCAGTCCATAGCTATTAGGATAGGCGAATTATAATCCCCATAGCCTGGCCTTAGAGCCCTTAGCAGTAGTAATTTGCTATTATAATTATATTATAGGCCACAGCCTCTGAAATACAACTTGTGTGCTAATATATACTGCTCCTGTTATCATCAGACAGGTCCTCTATTCTATCATTGCTACATTTAGTTGAAAACGTTGTAATATTATCAGGGTACAAAATTGATATGATCAAATTCACCCTAAGGCCTAACTCTGCTTCAGTAAATTAGTACTGTGAGAAATATGTTTTATCATTTGCAGGACCCTAATAACTTTCTGGCTTTCATTGTATACAAGGGGGCATATTACTTCTATTGTCTTAAGGGCACTGTACTGTGGACCCTCAAATGGGAAACCAAGTACTTCTGTTAGTGCTTGATTCTCGGGATAGTGAGGTACTGAAATGCATGGCTGATTGAGGGATGTGTGGTGTGTTTGAAACGTATAACTCACAATAGTAGAACTCAGTAAATCAATTTTCAGCAAATGTGTTTTCTTTTTGAAGAAAAACAATTTTAATTTACAAGTAAGTTAATCCTCTTTTTCGGAATTGCAAATATATTTAAGGGTTTATTCGAAATTACAATTGCAACACCTCAAAAAGGGGCTTGAATTATAACCAGATTGCAAATCAGTTGCCCTACAGACTTTTCACAGAGCGTAACGAAATCCAGTAGTCTTGTCTTTTCTGTTTAATAGTGCAATACCATGTGAAAATGTGAGTGAAAGTAGGCCATAACGATTTAAACCAGAAACATGCCCATACATGACTATTGTAGCAGAATATGGATTTTCACAATATAAAATGACAGGCCTACAGGCTTTGCTAGATAGTTCACAATTTAAAAGAAATACCTTCTTATTTAACAATCAATTTCCACAATAACAGAAGATGTGCCTTCTGACTTAGACATACTCATCATAAAGTCTCTCTTGGGAGACAAAAAACATATCTTACTGACCATCAACAAAAATAATTAACGACATCTCCCTATGGAGAGGATTCAAAACTCTTTTGCCAACTCAATTCTGTGGCATTGGCCCATCCGGTTGCCTGACAGGATGCCTGATATCTTCAGTGCATGTGACTTCTGTTGATGCAGCCATTTGTCGTGGCTCCAGCGGGACTTCAGTTTACCTGAATGTGCCACCCTGGTGGCCACCCATTGACCGCACTTAGGAGGTTAATTTTAATACTCCTTAACATGGTTTTCATGCTTGGTTGGGGTCATCAAATACACTTTCATGCAGGGACTAAAGCTGTTCTTTTGCTGCAGCATGGCCTTGCTGTCTTCTCGTCAAGCATTGCTTTTCTAGTGCTCGGCAATTATGTAGATCCTTTTGCTCTCCCTGTCTGCTCATGCCACTTCCTCCTCCAACACAGTGAGCAGAGAAGAAAATGGATAATGCTCCTAATGCCACAGGAGAACCCTCACCAGCAGGGCCACATTTGTAACACCCGAAGGTTGCCGTGTGGTGAGGGGTGATTTCATATGATCCCTGCATGTCGAGGTGGACAATGTCAGTCACCCCGACTAGCAAGGTCGGGACATTTTAAGTTCAAAATGGGGTTGTGTATCGTTCTTCAGAAAGGACCCAACATCAAAACAAATGTATATTTTCAAAGTGCATGATGAAGTTATAGATCTTTTGGTTTGAAGGGTGCCTCCAGTACTCAACACATCCTCAAAGAATAAATACAAGGTATGCGTAGTTTCCATTTGTTGGCCCCTGCTCGATATTTTTTAGCAGAGTGGGGCAAAGCTCTGTTCCTCTTGGCTGGTCAAGTTACCTGCTCTACTAGCCTCGGGATTTCCTGACATGATATTCTGTGACCATTTTGTCATCCTTCTCATCTCGTCACCACTACTGTTTCTTCTTCCTTACATCTGCAGCTTAGTTGTAGAGCTTGCCCTCCTACCTGCCCTGGCGATCTTCTGGTCTTTCTCTGCAGCACCTCACAGGATCTCCATAACATACTACCTTTTCTGCCTTCATAGATACCCAGGATAGTGCCTCTGGCAAGGTGTTTGCGCAGAACAACAAGAATCTTCAAAGTCTAAACCTCAACATTCTACAGCAAGGCAAGTCTAAAGTACATGGATTGCCCTTCTTTAAGGTCCTTAGCAAGTCTGGGAGATGGTGTCAGCAGTCCTTGAGAGAGCGTACAATGTCCAATAAGGAGTGGGCACACCTCTAAAATTTCTGTTCTTTCCGTGTTCCTTCTCAGATCTTAAAACCTGTGTGGTGGCTTAAAAAACAGAGGTGGAGATTTCTTTGATCCACCTAATCTTCAGGTGCCACATCATTGCTCTACCACTGACTGTCACCAAAGGAACCAACTCAGTACATGTCCTATCCCTGTATAGTGGTTTGGGTAGAAATCAAAATAGAAGCTCCTTCCATACTCAGAGAACATTATCTTTTGAGCTGATCCCCACTTACAGAAACATGCCTCTTCCTAAACACAGTCTTCAGGAGATCCCTCCACTTTATTTATTAGGTAGTTGCTGGTGATGGCTACTGAGATTCCAGCTCCAATCCTAATTCAAGTTGTAACTTCTCAATCCTCCTATAATTGCCCTATTGTCTATAGAGGCCTTTGATTTGCCAGGTGGTTAAATCCAGTAATTAACGTTTTTCAGGGACATGTCTAGAAGGGAGTATTTCATTCAGGGCAATGGCGTAACAAAACTTGAGGGGGCACAACTGCAAAGTACATGGAGGGGGCCCCCATTCTCTGCGTCAGTCAAGAGCTCTCAGGCCAGCGACCCGCCATACTGCAGAGGCTCACCCCAGCCATAAAAAAGGATTCTGATTCCTCCATTGGTCACATCCGCCCTTTCATTGGGCGATTTATCGGGCATATATCAGTAAATACTGCTGCTGCGCCCTCCAGAAAAGTTACATAACACTGCCTCCAGCCGGCCCACCAAACACATCCTCCTACTTGATGACCCACCTTCAAGCGAAGCACGGTCAGTTAACCACCTCCAAACACAGACCACTGCATTCATGCCTGCTACTAACGCATCCATTAACTCTACTCTCACCACTGAAACTTGCAGTTATGCTTTTCCGCCCGCCTTTAAAACCACCCCTCGGATGTCACTGCGAACCCGTGACTGCCGCCCACTGCTCCCCTGTCCACCACCGACAGAAAGACTGATGGCCGGTTCCCACCTAACCCTTGCCTACCAGTAAAGACAGAGCCTTTAAGCTGCTGCCCTCCCCAATGCCACTGTAGTAGTTTAAAACATGTTAAACAATCTCTTTAACTGACCACCCCAAAACAGTTCTTCCTGCTAGCCTCTACGCCATCAAAGCCATTCCTGCTACTTTTAATCCTCTGCATGATGCACACAATAATATTAAATGTACAAAAGGTTCGATTTTTGTTTCCTCACGCCAACATTAATTTACACTATGTATCCCACTAAACCATACCTCCTGTCAAAGGCAAACCTGATCCCATGTGTAGCACCAGTCAGCAAGTACCCCAAGTACAAACACCAAAGAAAATGCGTGATTCATGTAATTAAACTTATAGTGACAACGTAGCATTTCCCCACCCACTGTCAGCCCAGCGAAGTCTGCAACCGCAGAGTAGCTATCAATACCGGCAACATCTAAAGCGCATTTCTACTTCCTTTTAATGGCAGCTCCTGATACATGTACCTATGACTTCTGGGCGGCATCTACCACAGACCACAGCACTCATGGTCTCCGTAAGACTAACTGAATGCTGTCGGTGAACGCTTCTCTTCCCCCTTCCTTACTAATAACTGATAGTATTTTCTTATGAAAATAGTGTATCAAGCACTTGCTGCCCGCAGTCCTCACCAGATCCACACGTATCAATATTCTGCTATCGCACCTTCCAGTGAACCCTATTATTATCTGGAGATGTTTTTTATCCCTTCCGTGAACTAGGAAAAGCAATACCTTGCACGAAAACAAGTCCCTTTAAAACATTTGCTACTTATACAGGCTCGCAAAGCACTTACTTGTTTTACTAACTGTCGTTGTAAAGCAAACAGGTAACTCATTCTAGGATTGGAATTACTGCTTAGAAGTGTGGAAGTTAATACTGAGACGTAGGATGATTTTTTGCATGTCTGCCAGACACTTATTCTTCCCTGCATGCAAACACAATGCAACAAAAAAAATTAGCTTAACAAATTGCTCAGAACTGTACCAGAAGGTAAAGAAACAGACCATATTATTTTTACAAATAGACAAACATCCACTTTATACCCCATGAAATAAAAGCCTTAGCGTGCACAGCTTGTCCAAATCAACGCCACCTAATTCAGCCCTGACAAGTTCCACGCATCTGGCGTTAGACTAACGCATTTCAGTGTGGTGAGCCACATCAATGCACTGAAATGCTAAATCATGCATAACAGGCATTGCGCCTCCTCTGGTACCAGTGCTGCTAATCAATGCTGGTGTAGTATTGTGTCCATGTGTCCGCCGTCTGTTTTCTGGTGCTTCTCCTGTCTCCTAAACGTGATGCGGTAAATTTCGTTATGCAGTACAGCTGCCTGTGTGGTAGCCCTGTAATAAATGTCCCTTTTCTATGCCCACAACATTTTGCCATATTTCTGTAGTATGCCCATAAAATTAGGTCTCGTGAGCATTTGGTGCAGGTGCGCGCCATGCACCGGCAGCCCTGCGATGCCAGCTGTTTCGAGTGTGACATATGCAAGGATTGGTTCCTGACAGGGAACACTTCCACGTCACACAAATTGAACTCTACACATTTCCATTCCACACCACATAATTCAACAACAAACTACATAATTAAAACCAACAACACAATTACACAACACACCACATACATCCAATCTTCACCACAAAATTCTACATCATGCTACAATATTTAACAGCACACCTCATAAGTAAACTTCACTACATACCACTCCACAACACAAAATACCATTCCAGATAATCTCTCTCCAAGACACACAATCCCACTCCATGACACACAATCCCACTCCACATAATTCCAATGCACTCAATTCCACACAATTACTATCCACATACTTACACGGCACACCATGCCACATTATTTCACTACACAGATCCAATCCACACAACACAATTCCACAACTAACAATTCCAATCCAAACCATATATGACTTGCATATATGCAAATGCATATATTGCAAAACCATATATTACAAATGCTTGTCTACCTTCCAATTCGTCCCTGCAGATCCTGTTCCTGGAGCTGCAATCCTTCTCCAGCCCCTGTCAGCTCTCTGCTGCCTGGTCCCTTCTCAGAGGCTGTGCCCTGTGGTGAATGCTCTCTCTGGGGCCCCCACCCCCATCCTTTTTCTGGCCTGGCTCTGACTGAAGAGAAACAATGTAACTTTTTACTTTGTTTCTCTTCAGTCCTGGGTCCTGCGTCAGCAGGAGGAGCTCAGGGCAGGCTGCACACTGCAGCTGTTTTAGAGTAAGCCTCTCTCTCACAGCTCTCTCCTGAAGAGCTGAGGGGGCCACCTTCACCTACTGAAGACTGGGGGCCCCCCCGCACCGGGGGGATGCGGGGGTGTTTGTTACGCTCCTGATTCAGGGCTGGCTCAGAGACAGATGCTCTTACGCAGTCTAAATAAAGGGGATCATCAAGGGTAAAAATAACCCCATAAATGAACGTGAGCCCAGGAGAATATGGACACGAATGCAATCCCTTCATCATGTTCCAAGCCAAGGTTACAATTTATTGATAATAATCAAACAAGACAGACAAAACATTGTCAGACAGAGATCAAGGAACCAAAGAAAAAGTACCTGTGTCATACTGTTTAGTGGCCTGAAACATAGAAGGATTAATATTTGTGTTTAGTAGCAGTTTTGAAAGGTTTAGCAAACAGCTTCTTCAATAAGGTATGTCTGTATACACCAGTGCACATAAATCCCTATAAATTTCTCTCCACCTGTATCAATCATTTCTCAACTTGAGTTCAGTTCAGAGAGTAAACATGTGCATCTCTTTGGCTAGCAACCATTCATACATATCTCTGTGTCAAAGGTCATTTATTAGGTTTTTAAACCATATCTAGGGGATTACAGTACACCTCTAGTATTAGAACCAGTATACACTTTTTGAACTAGAGTGTAGGCTTAATACACTTTGCTTAATATCAAGTAAGAAAAAAGTATGTTCTAAAACAATACATTTGGGCCAAAACGAAACTTCTCAAATATCTGAAACATAGAATACCTTCCCATTGTATAAAATTAATTCTCAATGTCCAGAAAGGTCCCTTCATGTTCACCTTCAGACATCGTTAGAAGCACATAACATGTGACAGTAGTTGCAATTTGTGTAGTATTGCGGACCGGGATAAACTTTACTGATCAGGGTTTGTTAACTATGAGATTACTGTGAGCAGATTCCTCGCTTTATGACCACTAAGAATTTCAAAGTTACAATTTAAACACAATGGAGACATACAATGTACAAAGTGAAACATTGCACAGCAAACACTTTAACTAAAGACTGGCAAAGTTATTCTTAGTCTCAAATTGAATTACAACAAATTTGACATTGCTCCATCTGCCGCAGCACTACCTGAGCAAAGATCTCTAGCTCCGTCAAGCAAGCAAGTGTTCAGATTAAGATACAGTTATTGGAAATTGCTATGTTGCCAGAGCCCTCGTATATTTAAACTTAAAAATACTTACTTTATCAGAAGATTGAATAGTTATTAAAAATTGTACTAGAAAGCTTCCATGGTCCATTTGATGGCCAAATATTCTTTTCCCATGGTCGCGTAGTGCACCTCCCACGTGAATAACTTTCAGCTAAGATAAAGGACAGGTCGCAGATCTCCCTGTGGATCGGGCTGTGACATCCTGGGCCCCAAGCCTCGATCAGATGCGTCCATTTGTAACACAAAAGTTTTATCAAAGTTGGGACACATTTGAAAAGGGGCCTGACACAACAGTGTCTTCAACATCTGGAAACTATCTTCTTGAGCAGAAGTCCATTCTATTCTGTGGTTGGGTTGTCCATTCTTCAGCAACTCTGTGAGTGGACAGGCTATGTCAGAAAATTGGGGCATAAACCACATATAGTAGCTTACTAGACCCAGAAAAGCTTGTTGGATGTCCTTTTTATTGGAGTTCCGCTGAATCTCCTGAAAATAGCCTGTAGCTTGTTATGCTGTGGCTGTAGTGCTCCTGCCTGTACAGAATAGCTTAAGTACTTCATATGATCAGTGCCTAGGGTTGTTTCTGTGGTACTCAGGGTCAAGCCGGCCTTCTAAAGCGAGGAGAAGAGCCTTTATAAGTGTTGTTTGCACGTTTCCCAATCCGGGCTATTCACAACAATATCGTCCAGATATGCCACTGCATATTGTTGATGAGTGTGCAGTAGCACGTCCATTAACCTGTGAAAGGTGGCAGGGGCCCCATGCAATCCAAAGGGCATAACTTTAAATTGATATAAACCAGAGGGAGTAGAAAAGGCAGTTTTCTCCCTAGCGTCAGGATTGAGGGGAATATGCCAATATCCTTTTTTGAGGTCAATAGTGGACATCACCCTCGCTCCCCCTAGCCTTTCCATCAGTTCGTCCACTCTTGGCATTAGATAATTGTTAAATTTGGAGTGAGCATTCAATTTGCGAAAGTCAGTACAGAATCTGAGCCTCCCATCTGGTTTGGGCACCAATACCACCGGTGAGCACCAGTTACTTCGGGATGGTTCACTGATACCAGCGTGTAACATTGCCTCTACCTCCTGCTCTACAACTTGCCTTCTTGCTGCTGGAATGCGATAAGGTCTCAACGTTATCACCTTCCCTGCCTCTGTCTTGATGTCATGAACAGCCAATGAGGTTTGCCCTAGTTTACTAGAGCTTAGGCCTAGAAAACAGTCCACTATGTCATTTAACTGATGTTTCTGGTCATGAGTGAGTGTTTCCCCAGTATTGGGTTGTTACCCTGATGTTTCTCTAAAGGGTTGGAGTGGAATCTCCATACGCTTGTTAAGAGTGACATGGTTGACAGCCACCGGTGGTTCTCCTTTCTATGGGGTGGGGTCTTCCCATTTCTTCAAGAGGTTGATATGATACCCCTAGGCCCGGTTCGAGAACTGTTACTCCATAGGAAACTGGTGTGACACCGGATAGGGGCCTTGCCAAGTGGTTAGAAGCTTTTTATCCGAGGAAGGTAAAAGAATCAATACCTTGTCTCCGTCTGTCAGATCCCTCAGGCTTGTACCTTTGTCATAATAAGCTTTTTGGTTTTTTGGGGCTCTTTCCATATTCTGATGGACTTCCACCCTTGGGCTAGACAGGGTGTTCTTTAGGGAGGCCGTGTATCCTAACAATGGTCTTGCTTCATCCTCATTCTTGGTCCACTGCTCTGCGGCCATGTCCGGAAGTGCACATGGTCTTCGCCCAAATAGTAACTCAAAAGGGCTGAACCCTGTGAGAAGGTGGCTTGGTATATGCTGTCCACTAATTAAAGTGGCCACCTTGTACCAGTCCCCATGACCCTTATGATGAATAAGGTCAAAGATAACCTTTAGAAAGCTATCTCAGTGGTAGCTGTGGAGATCAGCCTTCAGGCTTAATCTTGAAGGAATGTAAAGGAGCTTGTTTTACCAGAATATCACCTCCTGAATAACTAAATGAAGGAGAACCACACAGCAGTTATATAAAAATATGTATTTATTAATATAACACTCTCTACTATCCTCTACATGAGGAGAGAACACAAAGCACACAATTCCAGATCAATAGAACAGTTGTAAGTAGCACAATACACAGTGGGCTCCAGGGGGAGACCAAACCATATACTAAAATAGTGGTATAACAGTCACGACTGAGATGAAGACAAGGTCTAGAGCAAGTAGAATCGCTGGGACCCCAAGGAACCACCCAAGGTGAGTAGACAGGTTCCCCATGGAGGCCGTGTACAGTGTGGGAACACAAGCGCGGGCTCCGTAATATTCTATGGTGAAGTCCCGGTTACACTTTTAAAGTTTAAGGACCCTTCTAGGAGGGCTTCGAGTGAACCCTTTGGAACTTAAGAGTTTGAAGAGCCACCTCACCTGTGGATACTGTGGTGCCCGAGTTACCTATCCCAGAGAAGCCGGGTGCATAGGTCTGAATTGGCATCGGAAACTCTCGTCGTTCTCAATGGAAGGCTGTGAAGAAGTACTGCTGCCATGAAGGTAAAAAGGGTCCGGTGGAATCCAAGCCTGGATTGTGGAAGGGGGGCACCTGAAAGCAGAGAAGACAGAGTCTGGGTCACTTCAGAGTGACCAGGGGCTCGGGAGATGAATGCCCACCGATGTCGGGTGCTTAAGGTGCGAAGAAGGTATGCTTGACTCTGCAGCCACGAGGACCAGGAGATATCGAGGACAGCCCGGAGCCGGAGGTGAGCTATTCCATAAAGGATGTCGAGTGCTGAGGGGTCAGTGTGCGGCGGGAGCACCAACAAGCCTTGGCAAAAGCAACCCACGCAGGAAGGTCAAGCAGGTTACGGTGTGGACTAGCGAGGTCCAGGAGACTCACCAAGCAATGGGGAGTCAGGGCACATCTGGAGCAAACACAAGAAATCAAGATGACCCTCAGGGGGACCCACAGGCTGAATGACTAGGAGTCATGAGGGGAACTTCTTACACAGGCTGCAGTAGCAGACCTTGAGTTTCATTTTGTATGGCCTCTCATGGGTGGCATAATACATGCTTCAGCCCATGGGAGGCCTCTGGGGTACCTATGCCCTAGGGACATGTGTACCATATACTAGGGACTTATAAGGGTACACCAGTATCCAATCTGGAGTGTACCAAAGTACGTGCAGGTCAATTTAAGGGAGAAAGCAGATAGACTGGAGTCCTGATTAGCAGGATCCCAGTCAGACTAGTCAAAAACCAGCAAAACACCAGGTAAAAAGTGGGGGTAAACATGCAGTCAGATCCGACCTTCCTACAAACCCTGTAGACTTTTTTTATGAGTCCTGATTGCAAACAAAACCAGAGGTAGTTTGTGGTCCCAGTCTTTTACAGAGTCACTAATACACTTCCTTAAGTTTGTTTTTATGGTTCGGTTGTACCTCTCCACCAATCCAGCCATTTGCGGATGATACACTGCCGTCCGGATCTGCCTTACACCAAGGAGAGTGGAGATCTCCTTCATTAGTCTTAACATAAAGGGAGACCCCTGGTCTGTCAGTATCTTGGTAGAGAACCCCACTCTCAAGAAAAAAGATATCATGGCTTGGGCCACCAAAAAAGTTGTCATACTCGTCAGGGGTACAGCCTCAGGATAGCGAGTGGCATAGTCAACTAACACCAGGATATATTGATGCCCTCTAATTGAGGGGAAATGGGGTCCTACCCAATCCGTCCCTACTCGTTTGAAGGGAACATCAATTATAGGCATAGTTGTAAAGGCGCTCTCCTTTCTGTGGGAGGGTTTACCAACTGGCACCTGGGACAAGATACACAGAACCTGGCAAATTCCTTATATATCCCTGGCCAATAGAACTTCTCTAATAGATACCTCAGAGTATGTTCTTGTCCATAGTGTCCACCCTCAGATGGACTACTTGGTCCCGGAAAGCTATGGTCACTAGAAGTTGTTTGACCCGACGGTCAGGTACCCCACTAATTCTGTATAGGAGTCCCCGTTTTACACAAAGGTACGGTCCTACCTTATCAAGGTCCTCGTCTTGTGCATGAGTGCATGTATGGATCAATGTGCGGTCATCTCTTTTTTCTGTTCTAAAACCCTGAATTGGCTTCTGTCTATCATCTGGGAAATAAAGGAGACAGGTGACTGTATCTCTGCCCTATAAACTGCTCTCTTCTTTTCTCTGACCGGGTCTTGGGTATTTTTCTCTCCCTCCGTAATATGTCTGAGTCGGAGAAGAGAGCCTCCTGTAGCCATTTGGATTCAGGACTTCTTTTAGTTGCTTTTCACAAGTATTCATCAAATCGGGGCAGATCTGTGCCCAAGCAAGAGGATTTTTCTGCTAGACCCGGTACCACCCCTACTTAACGTACGTGCGTGTCTCCTTCTTTATCTATTAATAGCTCCGCTAGGGGATACAAGCATATGTCTCCATGCACACAGGAGATTTGTACTTGTGCCTCGTCTGAAATCTGACTGAGGGGTATCAATTCTCGAGAGACCATGGTGTGGTGGCATCCTGTATCTAGCAGTGCTTCTATGATTCTACCGTTCAGACGGATGGTGGTCCTGTAGCATCCCGGGGCTCCTCCTGTAGTTAAAATCCTACCCCGTGACCACCCTACTTCCATGGGCTCTACCCCATCTCCCTTGACTGGGCAATTCCTAACAAGGTGTCCCCACTCTGAGGACCTAAAGCATTGAGGACCTACCTGGGTAGGAAAGGGATTCAAAGGAGGTGCAACCATGTTTCTATTTCCTCCTGGGGTTCTTGGCTCTACTGCTCTCGGATAGGACTTCTGTGTTGTTGTAGGGATTTTTAGTGTTTGTACTCTAAATTCTGGGGACCTATGGTAGGCACATGCCAATTCTACTGCGGTCTGCACCATTAAGTGGGGATGCTGTTTTATCCAGGTATGTGTATTGCTGGGTAAAGCCTCCAGATATTGCTCACGATAAACCATGTCAACGATCTATTCTATTGGGGGTGCATTGGGTTGCAACCACCTCTCTCCCAGATCCCTGATGCAATAATAAAGAGCCCTAGGGTTGTCACCTGCTGTCCACTTTTCTTTATGGAATTTAGTCCTGTAATACTCTGTGTCGTGACTTAGTGTCTAAAGGATGGTTTTCTTGATTTCAGGGTAGGGGGTGAGTCCTATGGGGTTAGCAGCCTGTTACGCTGCCTTTAGTTTGCCCGACAGGAGGGTGGCTACGTACTGACCAAATCTTTCCTGGGGCCAAGTAGCAGTTGTCGCTACTCTTCCAAAGTTCACAAAACAATAGTCAGCGTCATTCCCATCCTGCCATTTCTGTAGTACTGAACTGGGGATGTTTGGGTGAACTCGGGCTGTTGAAATGGCATAGGTGAGATGCAAAATGGCAGTGTTTGTACTTTTTGCTTGGTCGTCAGGATGGTCGTCTGTTCTCTAAGGGCTGTCTGAAACGCCTCTCTCTCTTTCTGGGCAGTCTGGTTCTGTTGCTCTATTACTAGTTGCAAATTTCATTGGCCTTCTGCTAATTGAGTGACCATAGCCTCCATGGTAATGGGTTGGGTCATGGTAGTCTTAAATGGTCAAAGATCCCACTTCTGATACTACTTGTGGTCACTCTGTCAAATAGAACACTCAGGAGTAGGGTGGTGTACTGTATAGTTTAATGGGGTAAACTCAAAGGGAAGGAAGGACAGTCCTGGTAAGGATATCTCTTTAGCATCAAGGGGCAAATAGGCAGTCTTGACATACGATATGGGGAAATAACAGTCCTGTCGGTGTCAGTTTCCTCACTGTACACCGGGGTAATTCCTTTCTTCCGAGGTCCCAGTCTTCAGCTTTCTCGTGGCTCCTTTAGAAGAAGGGGTATGGCATATGTCCCTCAAAGCAAAACAAATACAAAATAAGGTCAGGCGTCTGTGCCTTATGTTCACTCACTCTCTCACCCTTCACTGTCACCTAGGTGTTCTCATGAGTTCTCTCTTGCATGCTCGGTACACCAGTGCCTGGGAGAGAACCCTTCTTGTGCCTATTCCTCCACTTAGCCAGTGAAAAGAGGTTTAGTAAGGGTACTTGACTGAAGCCAAGGCCCTCTGGGGTTGTGGCCGTGGGAGTCACTCCGCCCTTCTCCCCTCCGGGACAGCTTGACTGTTGCGCAGTGCCTTCGCAGTGCTGTCCACTTTGCCGCACCCGGTCTGCTCTCTGGGGTCTCTCATCCTCTTCTGCGGTGTCAGCGTCTCTCCTCTTGCCTCAGTGCTTGGTTCCGCTTCCTCGTTGTCCATCGCGGCTTCTCCTCCTCCTCCCAACTTCCGCGAACGCTCTTCCTTTGTCTGGACCCCTTTAAGATGCGTCTGCGTCATGCCGGTTGAATCCTCTAGAGCGCTGTGTTTGTTCTCCTGGCGCAGCGGGTCCGGCGCCATGTTGAAATTCCCACCCAGGCAAGGGAGGGGATTACAGGACCTCACCCTCGTTATTCCTCGGGTCAGGGCCTTTATAAACTGGTAAATCCCTTAACAGCGGGATATAATGTCTAATAAGCTAAATTTATCTTAATACTAAAGTGTATTTGATTTGCTTCCACTTAAGTATCATCTTTCATATACATGTAAGAGCAAAACTAGGTAAATAATATTAATTCCTAAGATCCCCCTAGTGGAGTTAAGATTGAAAGTGCAGGAGTCAATGGGGGTAGTTTTACCTTATCCCTAATGCCACAATGGTTACATTCTACCTATCTGAAATTAAACACAGTATTATTTTACTACCTAACTTGTTTTTGGTTCTTTTCTGTCTGCTGCTTTTGATTTGCAAACCATGGTGGGCTACATATTTGACTGCCACACTGCCTCATTTTGAATCCCTTATATGTGCCCTGCAGATGACATTCCGATGATTTCACGCTCATCAGTGTTAGTCACTGTAGTGACCAGGGTCAGGGGGCACTAGGACCCTGCACCCGCATGCTGGGAGGGACAGGAACGGACACCACTTCTGGTCGGGAAGTGGGGAGGGATTCCTGGACAGCGAGGGCAAGGGCACGGACGTGCATGTAGGGAGCAGAAAGAAAAGACCAATAAAGCAAAATATGTCACTGACCTGTCTCTGCGTGGGTTTGTGCAGCAAGAACACGATAACTGGTGGCAAAGGTGGCGGGATAACGAGTCACCACATGAAGCGTGTTGTGCCCCTCTAAGACATCCACATGGAGCCAGAGAAAAAAACGGTGAAGTCGCAATCACCAGGATTACCAGGAAACGAAACCAGGAGCCTACCCTGGTCCTTCGGGCCCCAAATAGCAAAGATGCGAAATCGGGAGCCTACCCTGATCGCGAGACAAGCGGAGCCAGAAGCCCACCCTGGTCCGTGTCCGAGCGCCTACAGCAACATCGGGAGCCCAAGACGGCCGCATCAAGAAAGTGAGGTGAGACGAAAGGAAAAGGCACCCAACTGTGGAGAAAGCTGCCCGCCGACTGAAAGAGAGCCCCGAGCCTGCGCGTGAAGATTTGAGCTGAAATCTCATGCGAACTCAGCGGCCATCTTGGAGTCAGGCGGGACAGCCAACGAAGAGCTGAAGAAGACCAGGCAGCCATCTTAGAGTCAAGCTATTCAAAAGATAGCAAATCTCGCCCCTACAGAAGTCCCGGCGGCCATCTTAGAGTCAGGCGGGACAGCCAATGAGAGGGTAGAGAGGGCCAGGCGACCATTTTAAAGTCGGGCAATAACAAAAAGCCATAAAAGAGAAGAAAAAGGTGGAAATAAAAGGAAATTGCTACACAAAGAGGAAACAAAGGACAAAGTACAACAGAAGAAGACGGACACACAAAGGAAAGAAGGAATAACAACAAAATGACCGACGCAAGTGACAAGAATAGCGCGTAAGCAATATTTCGTAGACCACTACCATTCAGCCTATCGGAAGCACAGACAGGCATCAGGTGGGAAAGAGGGATCTGGCAGTTCGATAGGTACATGCGCACCACTGATATTGCAGAAGCAAAGCACGTGGATCTATTTCTAAATTTCGTCGGGGATGAAGTGGAAGACCTGCTAATAACATTTCCCGCAGACGAAAGAGCTACATACAATGGACTGATAAAGTGCCTCACTGACAAATTTGACCCGCAAAGAAACATAGACTTCGAAAGGTACACCTTCAACACTGCATGTCAAAGAGTAGAGGAGTCCCTCAACGACTTCGCAACAAGACTGCGAAAACTGGTCACGTACTGCGAGTTTGAGAAGTTCGACAACGAACAAGCAATACGACTGCGCATCATTGAGGGCTGTCAGTCAGTGGAGTTCCGGGCACGAGTTCTTAAAGAGCCGACCTCACTAGAGAAAAAACTGACCATGGCTCGAGTGGAAGCCGGGGCAACAATGCATGCCAGACAGATGGAACTCTGAAAAGAAAGAAGAGTGGAGCAAGCGAACCGTCTAACTGGAAACAGCAAGAGGAGAGATGCCCCACTGCCACCACCAAGAAGCAAGCATGAAAAAACGTGCTATCGGTGCGGGCTCGAGTTTCCGCATGACGGTGCGTGCCCGACAATGGGACACAGATGCAGGAAATGCAACAGGGAAAATCATTTTACAAGTGCCTGCATGAATGGTCAATTTAAAAGTGAGCTAAGACGACCGGCCAGACCACGGACGGTGCCTTGCAGGTACGCAAGACACATGGAAACAACAAATCGCAGTTCCTCAACTGAATCAGAAGAAGCAGCCGTGCCAGAAGTGGTGGAACGGCTATATCTGATGTTGGATGCCCCAGTGGAAGATCAAATACCAAAACACATCAATCTCGTAGAGAAACATCAGATCAAGAAGACAGTGGCAGTGGACATTGAAGTAGGGAGACACATTACACGTTTTGTGCTAGATAGTGAGGCTACATGCAACATCAAGTGCATGTCAGAGTATGAGAAGATGAAAGTGAAGCCACCACTGTCGATGTATTCACCTGGGGCTCGAGGAAACCAGTCGTAAACATGGGGAAGTTTACAGAGAGATTGACTTACAAAGAAGGATCAAGCACAGAGGAAATACATGTCCTAAGGGGAGACCTTCCAGCACCCTGCCTGCTAAGCAACGTCACAGCGCAGGTGATGGGTCTCCTAGCAATGACATACAGCATGTCAGAAAGACAGAACCTCTTGTGAGAAGATCCGGCCATACTACAAGGGCTAGGAAAACTAAAAGAAAGACAAATAACTTTGCATATCAATGAGGCGATAAAACCTGTGGCCCAACATTACCGACGAGTACCCATACACTTGCAACCCCAGGTGGAGGAAGAGATACAAAGCCTGCTGACCCAGGACATCATAGAGCCAGCAGACGGGCCGACCACCTGGGTGTCACCAATATTGGCAGTACCAAAAAAGTATACCTCAAATATTCGCATATGTGTGGACATGAGAGTACCCAACACAGCAATTGAGAGGGAAAGACACCCTGGACCTCACCTTAATGACATGATTAGCTGTCTCACGGGTGCTTGCCAGTTTTCAAAACTAGACCTGTGCAAAGGAATTCAGTTGGAGTTCAACCCGCAATCACGGTACATCACCACGTTCTCAACACACATGGGCCGGTTTTGTTAAAAACGACTCTGTGTTGGCATATCATCGGCTGCGGAGATATTCCAAGAAATCATACGGCAAGTAATAAGGCCGGTAAAAAACAGTCTGAACTACGGTGAGGACATCCTAGTATTCGGTCGTTCAGATGATGTACACGACAAGACTACGCAAAGTCTGCAGACAGCTGGAACACGCAGGACTAACCCTAAATGAAGACAAGTGCGAACTGGGGAGGAATGAACTGGTATTTTTCGGGCACATCTTCTCAAGGAATGGAATGAGGCCAGACCCCAGCAAGGTGGAAACACTGGAAAAGGCAAATGCTCCAACAGACGTCGCAGAAGTAAGGTCTTTTCTGGGTCTTGCCAGCTACTGTCCTCGGTCCATAAAAGACTTCGCCACAGTAAGCACAACGCTGAGAGACCTGTGAAAGCAGGGTCAAAAATTCATCTGGATACAAGAATGCAATCGGGCATTTGAGGCTTTCAGACATGCCGTGGTGGCTGTGGATCATCTTGCATACTTTGACCCATTGCTATGCACAGAGCTAACAGTGGACGGCAGCCCGGTAGGACTAGGAGCAATCCTTTCCATTTGCTCAATGAACCAAATTAGTTGGAACTAGTTGATGGTGACGATGCACATAACCTATCTTGCAAATAATTCATCAATTATAATAAACACAGACTCAGGAAGTTTTCAAAACCTTTATCTAAAGTTTAAATGTGAGTGAACCATTCAACTACACCATGGACACCTTCAATCATTAGGGAGGAAGATTCAATCAATTCAAAACTCTCACAAATTCAATGGATTGACGTTGCTCAGAAAGGAGCAGATAGAGACAGCAGTACATAAGGAAATATACAAAAATGTATAATTACCACAGATGGTATGAAGACCAATCCCCTGGCCAAAGGGCTGGTAAGGGTCCCCGGGGAAAGATCAGGGACAAAGACTTCAGGACAGGAGTCAGGACAGGACAGGACCGTGAACCTCTCTAGACCGCCGAACAAACCCCTCTCTGACACTCTCTTCCTCCGTGAGATTCTTCCGCGATCTTCTTCTAATCAATTGCTTTAGAATAGGTAATTCTCAAATTGAATCTTCTTCAGCATCTCACTACGACAGCATCTTCCCTCTCAGCATTCTCACACACTCACCCAACTAACTAAACTACCTTAGTTATACCTTTTGGGATTCATGTACTACCCCCTAAAGTTGCAATATTGTAAAAATACGAATTCAGATTGGATAGGCAAGGGGCGTTCGGTCATCACATCATGATGGCATAGCACTTTTCTTTGCTCCCAAACCCATCCGCTTATTAATATGCATTTTATTTTATTCCCACCCAAGTTTATTCACAGTTGAAACAATTTTATCAATAATGTTCATATGATTTCAGCCACTGCACTTCTGACATCCGAGTTTCCCAGGGTTTTAGCGGTCGATGGCCTTGGATGTGGTCCAATCATGGGATCATTTTACCAGGGGAAGTAGCGGTCACACATGTGCAGAAGGCTTTCATTGAATCACTCGGGTTGTGGCAAGAAGGCCCAAAATACGAACTAATAAAAGGTCAAAAGAGAAAATATTAATTCAAGAAATAAATGATTTCACTGTATACCAACTACATCTACTCTATTCCCCTTTATTCATGTAATACTTTCCCTGCATTAGCTCTTAGTAAATAAAGCATTTTCTAAATAGCAAAGCAGGTGCCATGCATGTGGGTCTTGAAGACACCATGTTAGTGCATTCTGCTCATGCGCAAGAAGTTCCCTCCAAAGATGTTAAACGTCACATTACATAGATGCAATTGACGCATGCGCAGTAACGTTTTTTTTGTTAGAGCTGTGCTTTTAGTCCGCTACCCCTATTAATGGTTAGAAAACACATAGGCAAGCTTCTCTGTCTTATTTATGTAAATGTAATATGCAAGGATTAATCACAATCACAATTAATAATTCATGTTAATAAATTAAAACGAGTGAATTGAATTCAAGCAAGTCACACATAAACGAGTCCTTGCTCCATCACAAGGATAGTCATGCCAAGTGCACTACGTCAGCAGACTGCAAACGTGGCTCATGAGACCCACAGAGGAATGATAGAAACCAAAAAGTTGCTTCGGGAGAAGGTATGGTTCCCTGGGCTAGATAGACTGAAGGAAAACACCACCCTGAATTCCCACACATGCGAAATAACAGGACAACCAGCAAAACCGGAGCAACTACAGATGTCGGAGCTTCCAGAGGCAGTGTGGACAACGTTGGCAGCAGACTTCTATGGGCCACTGGACACGGGAAACTACTTGCTCGTGGTCATTGACGGATACTCCAGATTCCCAATAGTGCGATATGTTCGTCAACATCAGCGACCGCGACGTTGCCAGTACTAGATGACATATTTGCAGCCTGGGACTGCCCACAGACCTTAAAGACAGACAATGGTCCTCCCTTTTCAGGGGAGGAATTTCGCAAGTTCATAGACTACTTAAGCATTTACCACCGGAAAATAACGCCTCTGCGAATGGCATGGTGGAGAGGTTCATGGGGAACATAAAGTAGGCTGTCCAAAGAGCAAAGTTAGTGCAGATCTCCATAGGACCAGCACTCTGTCAAATACTAAGAGATTATCGAAACACCCCCCACAGCTCCACAGGATGATGTCCAGCCAAACTAGTGCTTGGAAGGACAAGTAGAACGAGCCTACCACAACTAGAGGCAAAGTCACCACTGGAGCAAAGCAGTATCGCTGTCAGAGACCCGAGGCGAAGGAAAAGATGAAAACATATGCCGACGCTTGGAGACATTCCACTCCGTCACACCGTAAGCAAGGGGACTCAGTGGTAGTGTGTCAGCGGCAAGTGAGAAAATCAGACAGTGCATTTTCAAGTGAACCACTAACGATAACAAAAGTCAAGGGGTCAATGACTACAGCTGTGTCTGCCCCATACCGGATCACCAGGAATAAGTCTCACTTCAAAGGACTAAAGACCATGGATGGAAATGGGGAGGACACAGCAGTAGAGAACAGTGACAGACATGAAAGAGAGGAAGTTATGGACGAGAACAGAAGAAGGACATACAATGGTGAGAGACAAGAAGAGGGATCACAGAAGGGAACGGAAGGAACATGTCCGAAAAGAGTGAGCAAAGGACAACAAGACTGATCGAAAAAATGTAATGATGGGGAATTTTGTTTCCCTCTCTCTCTCTCTCTCTCTCTCTCTCTCTCTCTCTCTCTCTCTCCTCTCTCTCTCTCTCTCTCTTCTCTCTCTCTCTCTCTCTCTAGATCTCTCTCTCTCTTCTCTCATAATTTTCTTTCGATGGAGGGGAGAGATGTAGTGACCAGGGTCAGGGGGCACTAGGACCTTGCACCCGCATGCTGGGAAGGACAGGAAACGGACACCACTTCTGGTCAGGGAGTGGGGAGAGATTCCTGGACAGCAAGGGCACGGACGTGCATGTAGGGAGTGGAAAGAAAAGACGAATAAAGCAACATTTGTAACTGACCTGTCTCTGCATGGGTCTGTGCAGCAAGAACACAACAGTCACATTCTAGGTTCATTATCACACTTTTTCAGCTGATATTTTCGCAGCCAATCCTACTTAAAAAGTAATTAAAAGCCATGAGGATCTCTTCTTTTATCATGCATATGTTAGGTTTCTCCCCGTTCAGCCAATTTACAGAATGCATATTAAAAAACCTAGAGGATGAGTTATACCTAAACATATTTATTGTCAAACTACTCACCCATTTACAATGAACCTCTAATCATTGATTTTATTAGGTTGCTCCTGGGCAGCACTTGCCCTTTTGCTTAGCTACCTGTAGTAATGGCTTTGTGGAGTTCCAACTCCACTCATTGCTTGCTTTTGTTTTTCAGTGTTTCTATGTCAGTGTTCTTCAAAAATCCTTGCTTGCCAATGGCAGTCCTGCCTCTTTGCCCCTCCTTTTTCTCTTCCGTTCCTCCCATGCAGCAAGGACGAAGTACTGTCACATCATGCTACAGTTCTTTATCTGTTCTTAGGAGGCCTACTTTTTTTCTTGGTTTCCTGCTCTGTTTCTATTTGCCTGTCTTTCATTTCGGCACCATAGATGATTACCTTTAAATATAGTTTTCCTCCCTCCCACCTCTTCTTAATTTCACAGTATTGGGGGTACGTTTTTAGCTATGCCTCCAGTTTCATGGGTTATATTGTTTAGGCTTTTAGCTATTTTCGATTTCGACCATAATTTTGGCTTTTTTCTAGTATGATGTTTGTTCGATTTTGGGCTTTGTTTTTAGTTAGCCTGTCTCTGCTCCTGCTAAATGTTTTGTTTTGTTGACTTCCGATAAACTTTCCCAGCCGCTTTATTTTTCAGCTTACTCATGACTCATCTCACCGATCTCCCGTGCAGTGCTCAACACCATCTCACCCCTCCCACTTGCCTGCCCCTCCCTCCGAGGTCACTGCATTCAGAGACATTTTTTTGCAGTGTATTGATTTCCCCCCTCCCCTTTTGCAGCTGAATGCAATGCGATGTTGAACCGTAGGTATTGGAGTGCTTTACACAAGCACCGGTTTCATTACACCCTCTAACATTCATTTTTGGTAGAGGCTCGGGGTAATTAAGTGATTGCCCAGAATACAAACTTTTCTAGCTATCGCGACAAGAATTTTAGATTCTATTAAGGACACGGAGGCGAGGATTATGCTTTCTCAATTTCTTTACTGATTCAACAGCAGCCAATGAAAAATAAACTACACTTATTAAAAACATCATTTCCCATGAGGCTTTGAACCACGCCTCCTCAAACAGCCAATAGCAACATATCAACGTGAACAAAATAGGGAGTCACTATCTTGGCTTCCACTTTCTTTGCAATACCAGTCTATAATGTCCGAACAAAGAAAAAGTTCCAACTCTCAACGGAGAGACAAACAGCAGTGTCCAAATTCCCAATGGAGAATAATCCACGAATCCTGGGAGCTACCGTCATGCTCCAACAACAAGGTGATCCATCTCCATCCAAATCAGCACCTTAGTTCTGTTTAGAATCGTTCCCTGAAACAGAAACAAGTTTGAAAATAGGGAACCCACAAGGATTGATATCTCAGGGTGGGTAATAACATAGTATGAATATAACACAATCTATAACATGGCAGTTAATCTTAACTGTCCTAACGGGAGGGATAATCCTCGCCTCCGTGTCCTTAATAGAATCTAAAATTCTTGTTGCGATTGCTGGAAAATGTTGTATTCTATGTCAGGACCGGAGGCTTCTGATTATGCTGGTTCAAAGTTCATCAATAACAACAGAAGAAACATGAGGAATAGGTTTGTAGTAGAATACTTTAAACAATGAATCTGACGACCAGTCGGCCGCTTTCAAAATATCCTCCAAGCGAGATCCTAACATGAATGCCTTAGAGGCCATAGCTCCTCTAGCAGAATGAGCACCATACACAGAAGCATCAATGCCTTCTTCTGACATCAAACATCTGACCCACCTAGCCAAAGTGGCAGCTGAAACTGGTTTAAAAGGTTTTTGAATGGCTATTCACAACCGACTCATGGGGTCAGACCTATGTGCAAGAGTACATTCTTCATAAACCTTTAAACACTGTAATACACATAATTTATTATTGTGCGGGAAAGCAGGATACTCAACTGAACGTGACATCGTTTTCGTCCGTCTAGTGATGATGAAAGATACACCCTGTGGAGAGAACATTCTGCCTGCTAGGTCTAGAGCGCACACATCAGACACTCCGCGGCAGGAGATTAAACATAACAGCATGGTAAGCTTGGCCGATAGCTGTTTCAAGGAAAGGTCTTTATTATCCGGCCAAGACTCCAGTAAGGATAGGACCTTAGAGACATCTCATAAAGTTGAATACCTGGGATGAGGAGGATTAGCCACCCTAATACCTTTGAGTAACTTACACACAATGGGATGCCATCAATGGAATCATGGCCTGCCGAAATTGCTGATCTGAAGTTGTTAACCGATCTGTAAGAAAGACCTGATTCAGCACACTCCGACAGAAAGATCAAAACCTCTTTAACATCCGATCCCATGGGATCCACCAGCCATTGAAGACACCAACCCACCCATCGCTTCCAGGAAGCTGAATATCGTTTCTGGGTGGATGGAGCTCAAGCTTGCTGTATATAACCAGCAGCTGCCGATGAAAGGCCGTCAATGCTCTCGTGTCTCCTGAGAGCGTCCATACCATGAGAGACAGTTTGTTCTGCAGGACCAGCGGATGGGGAGTCCCCACTGGGTCCTGGAGAAGCATCAGGAATATCAGAAGTAGAAAAGGAAGATCCACAGACAACTCCAATAGTGTGGGAAACCAGGACTTAGTCTTCCACAATGGTGTCACCAACACTATCGACGCCGCTTGTCGACAGACCAGGGCCGCCACTCTCGGGATCAGAGCAAAGGGAGGGAATGCATAATTCCTCTGAGACCCCCAATGTTGAAGGAATGCATCCGTTCCCATCGCCATCGGGTCCAGTCTCCAGCTGAAGAAAAGAGTGAGATGAGCATTGAGGCGAGAGGCAAAGAGATCTATCTTGCAAGGACCTCGCATATTCATGATCTCCGTGAAAAAAGAAGGGTGAAGCCTCCAGTCGCTGTAATCCCTCAGGAATCGGGAGTTCCAGTCCGCCACCTGATTGAACTTACCCGGCAGATATTCCGCTATGACATGGATCTTGTGATTCAGGCAGAAATGACAGAATTCCTTGACAATGTTGACTAACATACGTGACCTCGTTCCTCCTAGGCGATTGATGTATCTCACCGCCGACACATTGTCCATCCGGAGGAGGATGCAACAATTGCTCTTCAAAAGATCCTGCCAATAACTCGAGGCAGTTGATGTGTAACTTCAACTCGTCGGCTGACCAACGTCTGCCTGTGGTGATATCTCCACATCAAGCGCCCCAACCCCAACGACTGGCATCGGACTCTATAATGACGTCTGGAGAGGCGCCAAAAATTGCCCTTCAATTCCAGGCCGGCATATGCTCTAGCCACCAAAGATGCTCCTCTCGAGCGTCTGGAGATAAGGGAATCTGGTGATCATAATGAAACCTTTGCTGTATGTAATAAATCTTGAGGCGTTGAAGGGCTCGATAGTGAAGAGGCCCCGGAAAGATGGCTTGGATGGAGGAGGCCAGGAGGCCTACGATCCTTGCCAATACCCTCAACGAAATCATCTGCTTGGATAGAGTGTTCCCTATTTCTCGTTTGATGGATCTGATCTTGTTCAGTGGAACAAGAAGTTGCGCAGAACCCGAATCTATTTGGAAGCCCAGGAAGTCTATCTGCTGGCTCGGAATAATCATTGACTTTTTGATGTTTATGACGAAGCCCAGGTCCTGTAAAAGGGACATCGTCCACTCTAGATGAGTGAGGAGAAGGTTTGGATCCTGAGCCAAGATTAGCTTGTCGTTAAGGTAGACAATCATTCGCACTCCCATTTCCCGAAGTCGGGTAACTACTGGTTTTAAGAGCTTGGTGAAGACCCACGGGGCTGACGACAGGCCGAAGGGTAGGGAGCGGTAACGGTACGATTGCTGTCAGGATGCTCCACAAGACTTACCTCTGCTTGTGCAGCGATTCCGCAGAGACGACAGGAGCGCCCGTCCCTGCACCCACCTGACCCTCGTGGACCGTAGAACCCAGCAGGGATGAGATGGACGCAGGGAAAGGAGCCTGAATGAAAGCGGTAGGTAGGGGTGCAGGGTATCTCGGAATGACCTACAAAGAGGAAGACTATGGTCAGTGAAGAACCCCCAACCACTGTGGAAACACACACAGAGCTATGTCCTGTCCTAGACTCAGGGAACTCACCCTTACTGCGGGGACGCCGGTCGCTACACGGCAGTAGCGCAGGTGAAGTGCTGAGGACAGGCTATGCAGTAAAGCAAATGTCGGTGCTCCCACACCGTGGTCAGTGGAAAGCAATCTAGCTTCCCAATAACAACCCTGGAAGCGGCACTCAAGAGTTTAAACCCTGCTCCCGAGTAGAGAAAACAAAACAGCAAGGCGCTTCTGCGAAATATCAACGGAAACTCCTCAATGGCAATTCAGCACATACACATTGGCAAAATCATCAAATGGCAAATTCAGCAATGGAAATTCAGAAATGGCGCTCTGCGCGATAAGGCAAAACCAACGGTGGCAAAATCATCAAAGGCAAAATCAGCAATGGAAATCAGAAATGGCGCTCTGCGCGTTTAGGCAAAACAAACTGTGGCAAATCATCAATAGGCAAAATCAGCAATGGAAATCAGAAATGGCGCTCTGCGCGATAAGGCAAAACAAACTGTGGCAAATCATCAATAGGCAAAATCATCAATAGGCAAAATCAGCAATGGAAATCAGAAATGGCGCTCTGCGCGATAAGGCAAAACAAACTGGCAAAACTGGCAAAATCATCAATAGGCAAAATCAGCAATGGCAGGCTCACTTCCCACACAGACACAAAAACAGGGGAACCCTTCAACAGCCCGGGAAGTCTAGGGGGCAAGGGTTTGGAAAACCTGAGAAGCCTGGACTGGTTCCGAAGTGTGGACGAAGGTAGAAGCAGGGTTCCAGTGGAGAGGGACGGCGTTCACTTCCGCTTGGCTTCAGGACGGTTAATCTCGCTCCTCGCGGCTCGGGTACTCCAAGAGAATACGAAGCACCGAGCCGGCGGGAAACGCGGCGTATAAGCGTTTCCCCCGGAAGCGCTTCCTTGACCCTAGTGCCCAGTGAACGACTAGACCGGTACTCGACTTCCGCCCGGAAGTGAGTATTCCGGGTCGTCTCTGTGTGTGCGTCTTCGTGGAGGGGGACGGCAAGCGCCGTAACGTGACAGAACCCCCCCGCAAAAACAGGCCCCCCCCCAACCCCAGGGGCTCAAAAAGGGACCGCAGGGCGAGGGCTGCAGGGGTGACTGAGATGAAAAGCACGGACCAGAACAGGAGCATGGCGAACATGGGACAAAGGCTCCCAAGACCGCTCATCCGGGCCGTACCCCTTCCAATCGACCAGGTAGAACAACTTCCCCTTGGTGCGACGAGAACCCAGGATGGCCCGGACTTCATACTCCACATGGTCCTCCACCACCACTGGAGACGGAGGAGAGGGAACCCCGCCATCAGGGCGGACCGCTTGCAGAAGAGAGACATGGAAAACGGGGTGGATCCTCATGTGCGGAGGGAGCGTAAGTTTCATAGCCACCGGATTTACCACCTTCTCAATGACAAAGGGACCCACATAACGGGGTAACAGTTTCCTGGGGCCATGCACGTTGAGATGTCTTATAGACAACCACACTCGGTCACCCAAGCGGTATTCGGGTTCCTTCTGTCTATGGGCGTCAGCATGCGCCTTGTAGGTGTCCTTTGCCTTGGCCAACCCAAACCGAGCTTGCTGCCAGATAGTGCGCAAGGCAGCATGATAGGAACGAACTGACGGCAAGAAGCAGTCCCGGGGTATTTCCCAGGCAGAGGTGCGGGGGTGACGGCCTTGGAGGCAAAAGAAGGGAGACATTCCGATGGCAGAATGCTTACTGTTGTTGTAGGCGTACTCAGCCATCCATAGGACCTCGGACCAGTCTTTGTCAACCATAAGCAGCAGGCAACGGAGGTACTGCTCCATGGTGTGGTTTGTTCTTTCCGCTTGACCGTCCGTTTGTGGGTGGTACGCTGTGGACAAGCGTACGTCCATCTCGAGGATTCTGCACACCTCTCTCCAGAAGTGGGACACGAATTGCGATCCCCGGTCTGTTATGACCACCGATGGGATGCCATGAAGGCGGATTACTTCTCGCACAAAGATCCCGGCCAGGTTCACAGCTGTGGGCACCTTCAGCAAAGGTACGAAATGCGCCATTTTGGAGAGATGGTCGACGATGGTGAGAATCGTGGTGTGCCCCGTCTTGGTGGTAGGGAGTTCCACCACGAAGTCCATGGAGACGGTGTGCCATGGATACGGTGGTACCGGAATGGGACGCAGAAGGCCCACCGGAGGCTCAGAAGCATTCTTACTCAGGAGACAGATGGTACAGCTCCTCACATGAAGTCCTGTGTCGGCCACCATGGTCGGCCACCAGAATTGTCTTTGCAAGAGCTCTAGTGTCTTATGAAAACCGGGATGGCTGGACAAAACGTGATCGTGACACAGGCGGACCGCTTCCTGCTGACTGGGCACCCCAGGTAGATACAGCCGGTCTCCATGAAACAGCAATCCGTCCGTGTACGACAAGTCTTTGCGTCCATCCGCCAGTCCCTCCAGGTCGACTTGCTCGGTGTCCTTCCGTACTTGAGATAAGAAGCCCGAAGACGTCACAACACCCTGGAAGTGTTTCCCGGCAAGGATAGGAACAGGCTCGGTGTTCTCGGCTTCTTCGTCAGCTTCTTCCTTTATCTGTCCTTCGTTCTTGCAACCGAAAGTTCATCTTCACCACCAGATCGATGAAGGGACCGATTTCCTCGGGTGGGTCAGGGAACTGCGAAATGAGATCTTTTAGTTCGTCTCGCAATCCTCGATAAAATACTGACACCTTCTTGTCCTCGGGCCACTGGGACTCAATCACTAGCCTACTAAAAGTGGTGATGTAGTGCAGGAGGTCCTGGTTGCCTTGCTTGAGGCTGAGCAACGCGTTATCAGCGGCTTGCACAAAGGTGTGCCGCGCGAACATACGTCGCATAGCTTACTTAAAGGTCGGCAGGTGGTGCAGCATGGGGTCGTCGTGTTCAACCAATGCTATTGACCACTGAGCGGCGTCTCCGCCCATGTACGACAGGATGTAGGCAACTTTGGATGCATCATCAGGAAAGGCAGTGTTCCTGGCCATAAAATGCAGGTGGCATTGATGGATAAAGATGCCGTACTTGGCACTGTCGCCATAGAACCGTTCCGGTAGTGCCAGTTGTACGGGATGAGGAGCGATAACTTGGACTGCAGGATTCGGGTTGCTGGCGGCAGAGGACCCCCCAAACATAAACGTTGGCTGTCGTAATATCCCTTCCTGCATGCCCCGGTGGCTCGGGGCGGATCCCCAAGGGTTGGTGACCCCAGATGACATCTGGCCCTGTAGGGTAGTTATGTCGTGACGTAAGCTGAGGTTTTCTGCCTGTATGGCGGTTAGCATGGAGGCAATGTCTTGCAAGGTGACCTCTGGGTCGCCCATGTCGTCTGGGCAGAATGGTAAACGTGGGCTTCGTATTCTGTCAGGATGCTCCACAAGACTTACCTCTGCTTGTGCAGCGATTCCGCAGAGACGACAGGAGCGCCCGTCCCTGCACCCACCTGACCCTCGTGGACCGTAGAACCCAGCAGGGATGAGATGGACGCAGGGAAAGGAGCCTGAATGAAAGCGGTAGGTAGGGGTGCAGGGTATCTCGGAATGACCTACAAAGAGGAAGACTATGGTCAGTGAAGAACCCCCAACCACCGTGGAAACACACACAGAGCTATGTCCTGTCCTAGACTCAGGGAACTCACCCTTACTGCGGGGACGCCGGTCGCTACACGGCAGTAGCGCAGGTGAAGTGCTGAGGACAGGCTATGCAGTAAAGCAAATGTCGGTGCTCCCACACCGTGGTCAGTGGAAAGCAATCTAGCTTCCCAATAACAACCCTGGAAGCGGCACTCAGAGTTTAAACCCTGCTCCCGAGTAGAGAAAACAAAACAGCAAGGCGCTTCTGCGAAATATCAACGGAAACTCCTCAATGGCAATTCAGCACATACACATTGGCAAAATCATCAAATGGCAAATTCAGCAATGGAAATTCAGAAATGGTGCTCTGCGCGATAAGGCAAAACCAACGGTGGCAAGATCATCAAAGGCAAAATCAGCAATGGAAATCAGAAATGGCGCTCTGCGCGTTTAGGCAAAACAAACTGTGGCAAATCATCAATAGGCAAAATCAGCAATGGAAATCAGAAATGGCGCTCTGCGCGATAAGGCAAAACAAACTGTGGCAAATCATCAATAGGCAAAATCATCAATAGGCAAAATCAGCAATGGAAATCAGAAATGGCGCTCTGCGCGATAAGGCAAAACAAACTGGCAAAACTGGCAAAATCATCAATAGGCAAAATCAGCAATGGCAGGCTCACTTCCCACACAGACACAAAAACAGGGGAACCCTTCAACAGCCCGGGAAGTCTAGGGGGCAAGGGTTTGGAAAACCTGAGAAGCCTGGACTGGTTCCGAAGTGTGGACGAAGGTAGAAGCAGGGTTCCAGTGGAGAGGGACGGCGTTCACTTCCGCTTGGCTTCAGGACGGTTAATCTCGCTCCTCGCGGCTCGGGTACTCCAAGAGAATACGAAGCGCCGAGCCGGCGGGAAACGCGGCGTATAAGCGTTTCCCCCGGAAGCGCTTCCTTGACCCTAGTGCCCAGTGAATGACTAGACCGGTACTCGACTTCCGCCCGGAAGTGAGTATTCCGGGTCGTCTCTGTGTGTGCGTCTTCGTGGAGGGGGACGGCAAGCGCCGTAACGTGACAATTGCCCTTTCCATTGGAATTGAAGGAATTTCTGATGAGAGGGGCCAATTGGGACCGTGAGATAGGCATCTTTCAGGTCCAAACGGACCATCCAGTCCCGATCTAACAGGAGATCTCTCAGAAGATGGATGCCTTCCATCTTGAAATGCCTGTATATCACAAAGGGGTTGAAGTCTCTGAGATTCAAGACTAGCCTCTGACCTTCTCCTTTCTTTTGCACCAGAAATACGTTGCTGCAAAACCCTCCGGGAATGAAGGGTCCTACGGCAATAGCCTGTTTGGCCAAAAGCTCTTGCAGTTCGGAGTCTATAAAATTCTGTTCTTGAAGGGGAAAAAGGAGAGAGCGATGAGGAGACCTCTGACACGGGGAATCTCTATCTGGTAGCCCTGTACAGTGTGAAGGATCCACGCATCGGTGGTTAGACGTGTCCAATTTACTACAAAATGCAACAATCTGCCCCCTAGGGGAATCATCGGAAACAAAGGACTTACCAGAGGACTGGGAATCGAAGTTTTTGTATCCTCGGTTAACACCCCTGTTGAAACAGCCCCTGAAGCCTCGAGACCTGAATGGGTAGAAGCCCGCTTGGTCTGGTTCCTGGGTGTAACCTCTGCGCCTGGGAGCGAAGCCTCTCTGAGGACTGGGATTGGCGTAACGGCCGGGCGAGCAACCCCTGCCACGCCCGGCCCTACCAGATACCTGATGGAAAACTCTCTTCAAGGAAGACTGCGATTTGTCTAGTGAGGCGAAGGTACTCACAAACTTGGCAATGTCCTTCACAATTTTCTTTACAAAAAGCTGGCCTTCTGCTAGCAGGCCCGGTTCAGCCGAGGCTAGCTCCACCAATTGCGGATAAATTCTAAGTAAGACAGACTTGCGCCGTTCGGATGCCAAGGCGCAATTCGCGTTGCCAAGAAAACAGATCGAACTTTGGGCCCACCCCGCCAAGACCTTGGGATGAATGGCAGCCCCTGTTTCTTGAGCTTGAAGGGCTAATTAGAGAATTTTGGCCAGAGGGCCAGCAATGTCCAACACTTTATCCTGGCATGCTCTGAGGGCGTGATCGATCCCTTTTTTTGGATCTTTTTTATATTTCTTCAAGAAGGTGGTCATTGAAGAATCTATATCTGGGGAAACTGCCACCTTGTGAGCTAAATCAGGATGTGGACACTCAGATTTGACGCAGGCTCTCACCTCCTTATCAAAACATTTACGTAGGTTAGTTTGCAGATATTCCGCAACTGTGGAGGGGGGGACAAAATCAGTTGGGCGCGGGTGGATGATGTCGGAAGGATCAAACATGAAGGGAGAGGGGTGAACAGGAGAAGATGAGTGTTTGCGCTTTTTTGTGCATTTATGAGGCGTAGACTCCTGGGAGGAGTCAGTGGCCGTGCCGGTTTTGGTAGTGGAATCAGGAATCTGGATAGGAGGGGGAGGGGGAAGGGCCGGGGCATCTTTTTGAGCCTGCTCGTTCGACTTGTAGAGCTTAGAATAAGTGTGTGCATGGGGCCAGGGTTGACCAGGAGGTTCAGAGGGAGGGAGGGGTGTTGGGACGGTAGAAGGGCCAGAGGGTGTAGGGGTAGAGGGTACTAGAAGATCTAGACGCTGGGATATAGGTAATAAGGAGGAGGAGAGCACCCTATCCAGCTTAGCATCCAACTTCTTATCAATAATATCTTCCACTGACTCTTCATTCATAATAATATGCATTGTCCTCTTGGCCCTCACACGCAGCTACCTCCTCTTGGTAGAACTCACAGTCTGCCATGTCTCCAATGAATGCTCAACAATTAAATCAAAAATTCCCCAGAGGGAAGCACAATTGTCAGCCCAGACTCTCTTTAAGAAAGGGCGTCAGGTGGGAGCAATGCCGGGGCAAAGGAGCAAGGGAACTCAATACTGTAGGACTAGTGAAGGATGTTAACCCTCTCTGTCTGCGCAGAGCAGGGCTCCAAAGATTAGATTTCCAGTCAGGCTGGAGGTTAAGGGTTAATGCTCACGAGCGGTGGGCTTAAAACACTGCCTTAATTGTTGAAATCAGTCCGGTAATTGCTCCAATGCCTGCTGTGTGGATCCCCGATTCAGCCTGGGGCAAGGCGTCTCTTCCGGCAATTATGACCCCCTTTTAATCTTACCCCCTGACACGTGCTTGTTAGGGGGTAAGATTAAAAGATAGCAAACGACTAAAAATGGCACGCGATAAGCGGAACGTGAACCCTGTCTGGCAAAGCAAATACATAGACGTGCAGCAGCACGCAAGGTGAAAGCCCTGACAACGGAATTAGCATAAGTAACAATCATGAATAACCATGTAAATAAACGTTAAAACAAGCAATTAGTAAGGCAATACAATGATAGGAGAGCCAAATAGAGAGGCACTTATCTTGACTGCGGAGCAGCAAAGAAATAGGAAGCCAAGATAGTGCCTCCCTATTTTGTTCACGTTGATATGTTGCTATTGACAGTTTAAGGAGGCGTGGTTCAAAGCCTCATGGGAAATGATGTTTTTAATAAGTGTAGTTTATTTTTCATTGGCTGCGGTTGAGTCAGTAAAGAAATTGAGAAAGTATAATCAGAAGCCTCCAGTCCTGACATAGAATCACAGGATGTTAACGCGGAGACTCAAGTCTGGTTTTCTAGCTCCCGATTCGGAAACTCTGGCTATTACCCATATCCTCTTCCCTTGGAATCTGTTTCTTCCCCACCGCCTAGACAAAAGAAGTGTTTTTATTATTCACGAACTAGCGCTCTTTAATTTTTTTCTCTCCTTTGATGTTTGTTTTCAGCATCATTTTAACAGCTCTGCATGAAACTCTTTTTCACTAAAAGTTCTCCAAGATATCCCCACCACATCAAATGGAAGGTGTGAACGGCTGACCAATTACAGAGGAAGACGTCATCCTTGCCCCTTATACCCAATCACAGTGTAGCTTTCCTGTCGTCCATCCAATTACAGATCCAACGCCCTTCTCCTCTGCGTAAGGTATGAGTCTGCCATTTACTGTTGCTCTACTGTTACTGTAGTAGTTGGGTGGCCTGAGTGGCGATGAGAAGCTTGGTAGCAGATGTTTGTAAATTTCTCCACATTTACATCTTTCAGGAATTATTTTGGCACACCAAGGGAGCTAGCTGGCTCTTGTGTCCGCAAGGCATTCTGCAGGAATGGGTTAATATTAATTGTTGCATTTCAGGGCTGGTATTGTTGTGTGTGCTGGATTGTCTTGAAAATCAATGTTAAAGGGGTGGGGTTGTTTTTTGAGGTTAGAGCGTGTGTTTGCTTGCAAATGCCACTGGAAAGCTTGGTCTCTGTCTCGAGCTTTCTGTGGCTCCACCACATCTACTTAATAAGCTGCACAGAGGTTCTACACTTAAACAATTTTGTCATACTCTGCTTTTCGTCTAATTAGGGTCTTTCTCATAAAGCTCAAGTCATATCTTCCACTGTAATTCAATTCCTCTGGAAAATCTCACAACTGTACTAACAACCACAATCAATTTCCCGTAACTCATATTCACACTTAACCCTACAATGTACTGCTGGTCGTGCATGAATAGCTGGCCTAGTGCAAAAATCCCCCCCTCACCATTTTGACTAATCGTTTGTGATTTTAGGCATCGATGATTAAAAGGGCCCTTGTGAACAGAGCGCGTCTTTCTTTAATGAAGGTCGAATGGCTGGTAAGCTCAGCTACCTAAGCTGCAGCTATTAATAATTGATAGAGTAAGAAGGCACTCTCAAAAAGAACGATTCAATAATATTTGGCTATGTCATTCTGGCCGTGATATTGGGCAGTCAAGAGCTGTACTATCAGCAGATGTATCTGGATTATGTTTCTTCAGTTTCAGCTAGGTGCATACCCGATTTAACTTGTGTTAAATGGAAAACATCACACCTCTATTTCTGAACATGCATATTGACCCCTTCACTGCCAGGCCTTTTCCCCCTCCAGTGCCACGCCCTTTTTTGGCTATTTGTGGTAGTGCGCGCTGAGGCCACTGTAACTTTTTGACCACATAAGGTATCCACGCCAAATTTGCGTCCTTTTCTTCCAACATCATGGGGCTTCTGAAGGTACTCAGGGTTTGTGGATTCCCCTGGAGGGGTCAGAGAAATGAGCCAAAATACAGCAACATTTAGGTTTATTTTGAGAAAATGGGAAAAACAGGCTGCAAATGAAAGCTTCTGGGTTTTTCCCTGCAAGTGTTATCAAAAAAGGGTTTGTGGGGCTGAAATCACAATTTTCCCAGCTTTTAGGGGATACCAGACTTTTGTCAGAAACCCAACATGTTTTACACAGTTTTGCCATTTTTCTGGGACATAGCCTATTTTTGCTATTTTTTGTGCTTTCGACCTCCTTCCAGTTAATGGTAGAAATGGGTACAAAAGCAATAATGGATCCTGGAAAGCTATACATTTTAGAGAAGTAGACAAAATTCTGAATTCAGCAAGGGGTCATTTGTGTAGATCCATCAAGGTTTTTTTTATAGAAACTAACAGTTAAATATAGGATAAATTGAATATTTGTTGAATAAAAAAGCCTTTTGCGTCAACGTTTTCACCTGTAACTTCTTCTAATTATGACAGCTCTTTGAAAGCAATATACCGTTACATCCGCTGGACATTACTGGTTGTGGGGTTATATAGGACTTGTAGGTTCACCACGAACCCGATGAACCCAGAGCCAAAAACTGAGCAGCAACTTGCAATGTTTTTTTATTATGTACCGGGTATATAGTAATTATTCTGTAAAAATGTGTACATGGAAAAATCGGTATGAAAGACACCTATATATTTCTGAAATGGGAACAAAATATAGAGTTTAGAAACAGTAGATATTTGCACATTTCCGAAATTGGGAATACTCATGCTAGCATGAGAATTATCAGTCATTTTTTAGAATGACTTCTTTTTTACACAATGTCTTTCATTTGGAAGGCAGAAATGCATCGCAAGTCAATAGGTAATAACAGTTTCTTTACAAATCTGAATTACCCTAAGTCTCCCGATAAAAACGGTACCTCACTTGTAGGGGTAGGCATAGTGCCCACAACAGGAAATGGCTCAAAACCCAACGTGAACACACCACATTTTCACAATGCAAAATTACCCTTTTTTAGCAAAGTGCCTAGCTGTAGTTTTTTAACCCTAGCTCTGCCGGCACCTAGGGAAACCTAACAAACCTATACATTTTTGAAAACTAGACACCGAGGGGAATCCAGGATGGGGTGACTTGACTGCCTCCCACCAGGTTTTGTTACCCAGAATCCCTTGCAAACCTAAACAATTGCCAAAAAAACACTTTTTCCCCACATTTATCTGGTGGAAAGTTCTGGAATCTGCGTGGATCCACAAATTTCCACCCACCCCACGTTCCCCAAAGTCTTCCGTGAAAAATGGTACCTCACTTGTGTGGGTCAGCCTAGTGCCCGCGACAGGAAACGGTGCAAAATGTAACATGGACACACCTCAATTTCGTAGCGAAAAATGACCCTTTTTTGGCAAAGTGCCTAGCTGTAGTCTTTGAACCAAAGCTCTGCCGGCACCTAGGGAAACCTAGCAAATCTATACATTTTTGAAAACTAGACACCCAGGGGAATCCAGGATGGGGTGACTTGACTGCCTCCCACCAGGTTCTGTTACCCAGAATCCCTTGCAAACCTCAAAGATTGCCAAAAAAAACACATTTTCCCCATATTTCTGTGGTGGACAGTTGTGGAATCTACTTGGATACCCAAATTTCCACCCACACAGTGTTCCCCAAAGTCTTCCAAGAAAAATGGTACCTCACTTGTGTGGGTCGGCCTAGTGCATGCGACAGGTAACGGCGCAAAACGCATCGTGGACACACCTCAATTTCGCAGTGAAAAATGAACTTTTTTTGGCAAAGTGCCTAGCTGTAGTTTTTGAACCCTAGCTCTGCCGGCACCTAGGGAAACCTACTAAACCCACACATTTCTAAAAACTAGACATCTGGGGGATTCCAGGGAGGTATGGCTTGCGTGGATCCCCCAATGTTTCCTTACCCAGAATGCACTGCAAACCTCAAATTTAGCTGAAAAAATCACCTTTTTGACACATTTTTGTGTGTGAAAGTTGTGGCATCACCGGGCTGACACAAATTTCCTACCACCCAGTGTTCCCCCGGGTCTCCCGATAAAAACAGTGCCTCACTCGTGTGGGAGGCCCAAATACCCGTGACAGGCAAGGGCTCACAACGTAGTGAGCCGACATAAAAATTGCCTGTCTCAAAACGACCTGGTTTTGCAAGGGGGCTCACTTGGGTTTTTGGCCCGGTGCTCAGCGGCCACCTAAGGAAACCTACCAATCCCACACATTTCTGAAAACTAGACATCTGGGGGATTCCAGGGAGGTATGGCTTGCGTAGATCCGCCAACGTTTCCTTACCCAGAATGCACTGCAAACTCAAATTTAGCTGAAAAAATCACCTTTTTCACACATTTTCTTGTGGGAAAGTTGTTGCATCACTGGGCTGACACAAATTTCCTACCACCCAGTGTTCCCCCGGGTCTCCCGAGTAAAACGGTGCCTCACTCGCGTGGGAGGCCCAAGTACCTGCGACAGGCAAGGGCCCACAACGTTGTGATGCGACATGAAAATTGCCTGTCTCAAAACGACCTGGTTTTGCAAGGGGGGTCATTTGGGTTTTTGGCCCGGTGCTCGGCGGCCACCTAAGGAAACCTACCAAACCTACACATTTCTGAAAACTAGACATCAGGGGGATTCCAGGGAGGTATGGCTTGCGTGGATCCCCCAAAGATTCCTTACCCAGAATGCACTGAAAACCTCAAATTTAGCTGAAAAAAATCACCTTTGACACATTTTTGTGTGGGAAAGTTGTGGCATCACCAGGCTGACACAAATTTCCTATCACCCAGTGTTCCCCGGGGTCTCCCGATAAAGACGGTGCCTCACTCATGTGGGAGGCCCAAGTACCCGCGACAGGCAAGAGCCCACAAGGTAGTGAGGCGACATGAAAATTGCCTGTCTCAAAACGACCTGGTTTTGCAAGGGACGGGGTCACTTGGGTTTTTGGCCCGGTGCTCGGCGGCCACCTAAGGAAACCTACCAAACCCACACATTTCTGAAAGCTAGACATCTGGGGGATTCCAGGGAGGTATGGCTTGCGTGGATCCCCCAATGTTTCTTTACCCAGAATGCACTGCAAACCTCAAATTTAGCTGAAAAAAATCACCTTTTTCACACATCTTTGTGTGGGAAAGTTGTGGCATCACCAGGCTGACACAAATTTCCTACCACCAGTGTTCCCCCAGCTAACTATAACATGCATGAAACCTATGGTTTTTTAAGTGAATTTGCAAGGTTTTTTAAATGCTAATTCCTAACTATAACGTGTGTGAAACCTATGGTTTTTTAAGTGAATTTGTAAGGTTTTTTAAATGCTAATTTATGTATGTATTATTATAATTTTTATATATTTATTTTACAATAAACTACCTATGTATATAGTTATAGATTGACTGTATCCTGTAATATGGAATGGCTCGTTTAAAATGTTTTTTTTTTTTTAATGGTTTTTCACCGTGCGCGCACCGTGCGCGCACGGTGCGCTATATTTATATATATATATATTCACTGAAAAAACCACAGGTTTCACACATGTTATAGTTAGCTGGACATTTCACTCGTAAAAAACCATTGAAATTCCCCCGTTATAGATAGTTCCGCTAACTATAACTCGCGCAACTGCAATCCACTGCTGATGACATCACATATTACATCACTCATGACATGGTTAATGACATCACTCATGACATCACTGATGACATCTCAAATGACATCACTGATGACATCATCCAGTGAATATGTGTCTTTCTGAAAAATAAATATTTTTTATATATGTATATCAAAAGGTTAATGGAAGAATAAATGGGTAAATAAGTGTCTAAATGGATGGTTTTTTTTTGTAAAATTAATTGTATAACTGACTTATTAACAGTATCTTAGTGAATACAGTGATGTAATATGTGACGTCATCAGCAGTGGAATGCGGTCGCGCGAGTTATGGTTAGCTGAACTAACTATAACGGGGGAATTTCAATGGTTTTTTACGAGTGATAAGTCCAGCTAACTATAACATGTGTGAAACCTATGGTTTTTTCAGTGAATTTGCAAGGTTTTTTAAATGCTAATTCCTAACTATAACCTGTGTGAAACCTATGGTTTTTTAAGTGAATTTGCAAGGTATTTAAATGCTAATTTCTAACTATAACGTGTGTGAAACCTATGTTTTTTTTAGTGAATTTGTAAGGTTTTTTAAATGCTAATTTATGTATGTATTATTATATTATTTATATATTTATTTTACAATAAACTACCTATGTATATAGTTATAGATTGACTGTATCCTGTAATATGGAATGCCTCAGCTCTTTTTTTTTGAATTTGGATAAAGTTGAACAGCATAGTTAATATCTTCTATAAACTTATAAACAGTTTAAAATGTTTTTTTTGTTTTAAGGGATTTTCACGGTGCGCGCACCGTGCGCACACCCCACGATTTAAAAAAAAAAAAAAATGTTTTTTTCACCCTTCGGGGTCCTTCAGGGACCCCCTGACAAAGGCTAGGGGGTCAGGAACTCTCTACCCTGCCCCCTTTTCACGTTCTCCACCTTTCTTTTTCACTGTCACACACAAAATGGCGGCCGACACTGCCTGATTTCGACCAATTGGAATGTTGACTGACATCTAACCACCAATCAGAATTACGCTCGCGGACATTTGGTGCGCGCATATAGATATTTATGTACATTTAACTGCAATTTTCTCAGGAACTACTGAACAGATTGACACCATATATGCCAAAGGCACATGCCTGACCTGAGGACTACCTCTTTGCCAAATTTCAAGTAATTCTGTTCAGCCGTTCGGGCTGTACCTTCGACTAAAGGTCCTATGGGAAAATGCATGGGGAAAATGCGTTTTGGGATCCCTCTTTTTTTTCAGCCCCCGCTGGATGAATCACCCCGAGACTTTCAGGGTAGGAGCTGAGTGGAGCGCCCCATTAGTTTTGAAAATTTCACGAAGATAAGTCAACCGGCGCCAAAGTTATTCAAAATAGAATTTTCAGATTTCCTATGGGAACTCGGTCCTAACTATAACTATCCGCCAGTAGATAATATATATATATATATATATATATTATATATATATATATATTATATATATGTATATTACCTACTAGCGGTCGCCAGTAGGTAGTTATAGTTAGGACCTATTTTCCGTAGGAAATCCGCAACATTATTTTCCCAATAAGTCTGGCGCCGGTTGACGAATCTTCGTGAAATTTTCCAAACTTTTGGCCAGCTCCGGTCCGCTCCTATGCTAAAAGTTTCGTGATGATTCGTTAAGCAGGGGCTGAGATAAAAGGGGGGTCCCAAAACACATTTTCTCCATGCAGTTTCCCATAGGACCTGTTGACGCAGCTACAGTCCAAACTGCTGAACGGAATTACACCAAATTTGGCAAAGAGGTAGTCCTCAGTTCAGACTCATGCCTTTTGCATAAATGGTGTAAATCCGTTCAGTAGTTCCTGAGAAAATTAGAGTAAAAAGGATAGATATATCTATGGCCTCGGAGGATCCGTGCACCCTATGCGCACCCTGAGCGCACCCTCTGCGAACCAAGCGCGCACCCTTCCGATCACGCGCTGAATGCTAATTGGCTGTCAAGTGTCTGTCAACATTCGAAAGCAGGAACTGTTGGCAGCCATTTTGTGCCTCGGTAGAAGCAAGGCTGATTAAGTAAGGGAAATAAGTGTGTGTTAAACGGCGAAATGCGCGCAGGGTGCGCTGATCCGGCCGGAAAAAAAACCCAGAAGCACGGGCTTTCGCGCTTCTTTAATAATTAGCCCCCGGGGGGTCAAATCCCAGGGGCAAAATCTGTAAAAATTAATGGGGGGCCCAGGGGGTGCCCCAAGCCCTGGGGACCCTCACCCCCGGGGCTTTATTGTTTGAGGGAGGGGGCCCTCCTGGAGCCCTTGAGAGCCCTGGGGACCGCCACCCCCCAGGGCCGCTCCTACAGTGTCCTGGGGTGCCCACCCCAGGACACTGTTTGCTATGAGAGAGCGGGAGTCTCCTGCCCTCCCTTAGCAAACTTCGTTTGGATTTTGAAAGAGAGAGCGGGGAAACCTGCTCTCTCTTTCAAAATCCAAACGATATTGCTTTTCCACACGGGGAGCTGCATGTCAGCAGCTCCCCATCTGGAAAAGCAATGCCGGCTCCCGAAGGACGCGGGGAGCTGGCTGGGACCGTGGGGGCGTTGGGGCTCCCCCCACAGTCCCAAACGTTTTTTAATAAACCCCAGAGGGAAGGGGTCCCCGGGGTTAATAAAAATTAGTGATAGGGGCTAATTTTTTTTTAAGCTAAAATTAGGAGTCGCGCATCCTAACGCATTGGGTGCACGGTTCCAAGGAAAAAAATGAAATTTTTTGGAGATAAACATCAAGCTTAAGTGTTTCGTTCTTGAGTGGCTCTAAAAAGAGCCGTTGTGTTCATTGAGAGTTTTTGGTACTTATAAGTAAGTACCTATACAGAGTCTAAAGTTGTTGAGGAACACTCTGTTTCCTTCATCAGTAAAGTGTACTCCATCTCTCCTATACATCTCTTGCATATGAAAGCGCAGATTGTTATTGTAAATGGACCCCATTCTATCGTCTCGGAGAAAAGCAGAAACAGATTTATTCACATGTTTCCTAGCTTTCTCAATCTGTGGACAAAAATGATTGGACCAGTTCCATTTCTGGCTTTGGCATATGTTAGAATACACAAAGGCAGTTTTGGGAAAAAGTGAAATCAATTCTGCAAAGGTGTCCTTCATAAGCATTTCCAGACCTACCCCAGTCAAAGTGCCTAGGTCATTGCCACCACAGTGCACTATTATGAGGTCAGGGTGTTGGATATGCATAAAGGATTTTACCAATGGCATCAATTGGTGCCACTTTAACCCTCTCTGTCCAATCCATTTAATGTCTACATTTGGCAAACCTAGGTCTTTGTGAATGCCTTTGTTTTCTGCATACCTTTGGCTCCAGAAAATATAGCTGTGTCCCACAATCCACACTCTAAGCATCTTGAAGGGAGGTCTGGATGCACTCATATGGTCTCTGTAAATGAAATGGCAGTTTGAAAAGTAAGATGTTTCTAAAATGGTGGCTAAGATGCAGTTTTGAAAAAAGACAAGAAATCATTGGTTGTTTGACAACCTTCTACACTGAAAGGTAGGGTGTATGTTTCTGTTTTTTAAACGCATGATTCTATTGGTTAACAAAAACTGATTGAAAGGAACATTATATATGATAAGCTGATATGTTGAAAGGTCAAGCACACTTGCTGTTTTGATTAGCAACATTGTGTGCTGAACTTGTGACCTGTGTGCTCAGTTCAGTGTTCCATGACCTGTTTCTATGGTAACAGGCAGAAGGCAGATTGGGGGTAGGGTTCAAATTTATGTCATTTGGAAAGGGTTGAAATGTTTAACCAATAGAAATGTGTGTTTTGAATTAATGTGGGAAGGAATGTGATTTGATGTTTACATGTATATGTGTGGAAAATGAGAGGGAAACTTTGCCATTCTTTGGTTTTGCTGACAGGTGGAACCAATCAAACACTCACACCCAGTCAACAGATCTGGGTTTGATCCATCACCGTTCTTTAGCCCACTCTGCCACCCCAGTTCAGACATGGCCATATGCAAATCAGTCTGATCCTGTGCCTCATGGGAACAGTCCAGCCCGAACTGCTGACAGGTGCACAGTACAGAGATTCTGTATAAGAAAATCTGGTGTGTGACTGATATACTTCTTAATCTACAAAACAACTTGAAATGTGAGTTATTTAATTGTGAGGGGATGTATGTGGTCTATTTTGATTTTAATCAGACTAATGTATTTCTCCTGCTAAAGTGAGGGAGTACTTTTTTTGTGTGCATGTAGAAACCATTCTGTGATAAGCATTTGTGTTTTTCATGTGTTTGCAGACAGATAACTGTGCTGTTTTTATATTTTGGTAGAATTAGAAACCAGTCATTGTTTATGAATTAGCAAAATGAGTCATGTTTCTACACTAAAATGTAGTACTCGTAGATTAAGAAATGTGTTTTGGTAAACTCCTAGGGTTAGTGTTGCTTGTCTAGAATCACACTGTGAGTCTGTGTGCATTTGGGTAACCATTGTGAGAGAAGCATTTGGTAACATCATGTATTTGCTGACAGATAACTGTTTTAAAACCTGTCATGTTGTCAAGTTTTAGTAGCATTAGAAGCCAGTCTTTGCTTATGCATTGATAAAATGAATCAGGCTTTGACACTAAAGTGCAGTACTGAGATATGTAGATTGTGTGCAGTACCCTTATCCCTTCCAGAGTAGTGAATGAGTTTTGGTAAACTCCTAGGATAGTGTTGCTTGTCTAGAATCACACTGTGAATCTGTGTGCATTTGGGTAAGGATTGTGAGAGAAGCATTTGGTAACATCGTGTATTTGCTGACAGATGACTGTTTTAAAACCTGTCATGTTGTCAAGTTTTAGTAGCATTAGAAGCCAGTCTTTGCTTATGCATTGGTAAAATGAATCAGGCTTTGACACTAAAGTGCAGTACTGAAATATATAGATTGTGTGCAGTCCCCTTACCCCTTACACAGTAGTGAATGAGTTTTGCTAAACTCCTAGGGATAGTGTTGCTTGTCTAGAATCACACTGTGAGTCTGTGTGCATTTGGGTAACCATTGTGAGAGAAGCATTTGGTAACATAGTGTATTTGCTGACAGATAACTGTTTTAAAACCTGTCATGTTTTCAAGTTTTAGTAGCATTAGAAGCCAGTCATTTCTTATGCATTCATAAAATGACTTAGGATTTGACACTAAAGTGCAGTACTGGAATATGTAGATTGTGTGCAGTCCCCTTACCCCTTCCAGAGTAGTGAATGAGTTTTGGTAAACTTCTAGGGATAGTGTTGGTTGTCTAGAATCACACTGTGAGTCTGTGTGCATTTGGGAACCACTGTGAGAGAAGCATTTGGGAACTTCATATCTTTGCATACACATAACTGCTTAAAAACCTTTCCTGTTCTCAAGTTTTGGTAGAATTAAAAGGCAGTCATTGCTTATGTATTCACCCAGGAACTGTCCTTGCAATACTGTAAACATTCAGTTAATATCCAAGTAGTAACGGAGGGAGGCAGGCCTTAGCACATGCATTGATTCAAACGCTTATCAACTATGCATGCAGTCCTCTAACCATCCACACAGTTCTCTTTCACACCTTCAATTCCCCAGTCAGTATCCATACACTTCCAGCAAACACCCTGTCACTCCCCTTGCACTCCTCTAGTGACCCATTCAGCACCATGTACTAATTCATTCACTGCGCCAAAACCCAACCACTTATAAATTCACCCAGGCACTCTCCTTGCAGTACTCTAATCATTTAGTCAGTACCCAAGTACTCATACAGTGAGCCAGGCCTTAGCACATGGACTGCTTCAAACGCCTATTCACTATGCATGTAGTCCTCTAACCACCTACACACTTGTCTTTCACACCTTCAATCCCCCAGTCAATTTCAATAGACTTCCAGGAAACACCCTGTCACTGCCTTTGTTTACTCTATTGATCGATTCAGCACCATGTACTAATCCTTTCACTGTGCCAAAACCCAAACACTTATAAATTCACCCAGGCAGTGTCCTTGCAGTACTCTAATAATTCAGTCAGTACCCAAGTGCTCATTCAGTGACCAGGCCTTAGCACAGGGACCGCCTCAAACGTCTGTCTAGTATGCATGCAGTCCTCTGACCATCTACACACTTGTCTTTCATGCCTGCGATTCACCAGTCATTATCCATACACTTCCAGCAAACATCCTGTCACTCCACTTGCACTCCTCTAGTGACTCATTCAGCACCATGTACTAATCCATTGACTGCACCAATACCCAACCATTTATAAATTCACCGAGGCACTCTCCTTGTAGTACTCTAATGATTCAGTTAGTACCCAGGTACTTATGTAGTGAACCCGGACTTAGCACATGGACTACTTCAAACGTCTATCCACCTCCAGTGATTCATCCAGCACCATGTACTAATCTATTCACTGCGCCAAAACCCAAAAACTTAAAAGAATCATGCTGGCACTCTCCTTGCAGTACTCTAATGATTCAGTCAGTACTCAGGTACTCATGCAGTGACCCAGGCCTTAGATAATGGACTGCTTCAAATGTTTGTCTAGTATGCATGCAGGCCCCTAACCACCTACACACTTGTCTTTCACACCTTCAATATCCCAGTCAGTATTTATACAGTTTCTGCAAACACCCTGTCACGCCCCTTACACTTCTCCAGTGACCCATTCAGCACCATGTACTAATCCATTTACTGCGCCAAAAGCCAAACACTTATACATTCACTGAGGCACTCTCCTTGTACTTCTCTAATGATTCAGTCAGTACCCAGGTACTTATATAGTGAACCCGGTTTTAGCACATGGACTACTTCAAATGACTATCCACTATGCATGCAGGCCTCTAACCACCAACACAATTGTCTTTCACACCTTCATTTGCCCAGTCAGTATCTATATACTCCAATAAACACCCTGTCACATCCAGTGACTCATTCAACAGCATGTACTAATCTATTCTCTGCGCCAAAACCCAAAAACGGAAAAGATTTATCCAGGCACTCTCTTTTCAGTACTCTAATGATTCAGTCAGTACCCAGGTACTCATGCAGTGACCCACACCTTAGCCCATGGAGTGCTTCAAACGTCTGTCCAGTATGCATGCAGGCCTCTAGTCACCTACACATTTGTCTTTCACTTTTTCAATAAACTAGTCAGTATCTATAAACTCCAGTAAATACTCTTTCAGTCGACTTCCACACCTCTACTGACTCATCTGGCACTATGTAGTAATCTATTTACTGCACCACAACACAAAAACTTAAAAAGATTAACCCAGGCACTCTCCTTGCAGTAGTGTAATTATTCAGTCAGTACCCAGGTAATCATGCAGTGTCTGAGGTCTTAGCTCATGGACTGTTTAAACGTCTATCCAGTATGCATGCATGCCTCTAGTCACCTACACACGTGTCTTTCACTTCTTTAATTAAATAGTCAGTATCTATATACTTCAATAAACACCCTGTCACTCATCTTGCACTCCTCCAGTGACTGATCCAGTACCATGTACTAATCTATTCACTGCGCCAAAACTGAAAAACTTAAAAGTTTTACCCAGGCACTCTCCTAGCAGTAGTCTAATGATTCAGTCAGTTCCCAGGTACACATGTAGTGAACCATGCATTACCATATGGAGTGCTTCAAATGTCTATGCAGTATGCATGCAGTCTTCTAACATACTATACACTTGTCTTTAACATCTTGAATTCCCCAGTCAGTATCCATGTACTTCCAGCAAACACACTGTCACTCCCCTTGCACTCTTCCAGTGACTTATTCAGCACCATGTAGCAATGCATTCACTGCGCCAAAACTGAAACACTTATAAATTCACACAGGCACACTTCTTGCAATAGTCTAATCATTCAGTCAGTACCTAAGTACTAATGGAGTGAGGCAGGCCTTAGCACATGGATTGATTCAAACATGTTTCCACGCCAACACCATAGCCCCGCTGAAAAAACCCACCAACAGAGACACCAGCAAAAGAGTCTGCTGGTTCACCCCGGAACTCCTCGACTCTAAAACGCACCTGCCGGAAATTGGAGAACATATGGCACAACGACAACACGCTGGACAGCCACGCTGCCCACAAAGACGCCATCCGCAACCACCACCACCTCATCAGGACCGCCAAAAGGACCTCCTTAACAGACCACCTTGACAACAATGCACACAACAGCAAGGAGCTCTTCACAATCGTAAAGGAACTCTCCAACCCCAGCTCCAGCGCCAACGACATCCCACCATCGCAAGCCCTGTGCGACTCCCTCGCCACCTTCTTTCACCAGAAAATCACCGACATCCATGACAGTCTCAAACCCCGGACGAGCCCTGCAGACCTCGCTGCACCGGACCCACCGCACCCCACCGCGCATGACACCCTGACAACCTGGGCCAACGTGAGCATCGAGGACACCATCAAGACCATGGGCACAATCCACTCCGGATCCCCGTCTGACCCTCTCCCGCACCACGTCTTCAACAAAGCCAGCAACTCCATCGCACCCCACCTGCACAAAATGATCAACCTCTCCTTTGAGACCCCGACCTTCCCTGAGAACTGGAAGCATGCAGAGATCAACGCCCTACTGAAGAAACCCAAGGCGAATCCGAGTGACCTCAAGAACTTCCGACCCATCTCCCTGCTTCCGTTCCCAGCAAAGGTCATCGAGAAGATAGTTAACACCCAGCTCACCCGTCACCTCGAAGACAACAACATCCTGGACCCCTCCCAATCAGGATTCCGCAGCAACCACAGCACCGAGACCGCCCTCATCGCCGCCACAGACTACATCAGGATCCTCCTAGACAAAGGCAAGACGGCGGCCCTCATCCTCCTGGATCTCTCCGCCGCCTTCGTCACCGTCTGCCACCGCACACTATGCACGCGACTCCAAGACGCAGGGATCCGGGAGAAAGCCCTGGACTGGACCACCTCCTTCCTCTCTGGCAGAACTCAGAGAGTCCGCCTCCCCCCGTTCCGGTCCGAGATCATCTGCGGCGTCCCTCAAGGATCCTCCCTCAGCCCGACGCTGTTCAGCGTCTACATGGCACCACTAGCAAGCATCGCCCAACAGCACGACCTCAACATAATCTCCTACGCTGACGACACACAGCTGATCCTCTCCCTCACCAAGGACCCTCTCACCGCCAAATCCAACTTCCACCAGGGGATGAAGGCAATCGCCGACTGGATGAAGGAAAGCCGACTTAAGCTGAACTCAGACAAGATGGAGATCCTCATCCTCGGGTCCAACCCCTCAGCATGGGATGACTCTTGGTGGCCCACAGCACTGGGGACCCCCCTGGCCCCCACCGACTACACACGCAACCTGGGAATCATCCTCGGCTCAAAACTCACCACGACCAAACAAGTCAACGCAGTCTCCTCCGCCTGCTTCAACACCCTCCGCATGCTCCGCAAGATCTACAGATGGATCCCGACAAACACGAGGAAAACAGTCACCCAGGCCCTAGTCAGCAGCAGACTCGACTACGGAAACGCCCTCTACGCCGGAGCCTCGTCCAAGCTCATCAACAGACTACAGAGAATTCAGAAAGCCTCTGCATGCCTGATCCTCGACATCCCGCGCTGCGACCACATCACCCCCCACCTGAGGAACCAGCACTGGCTCCCCGTCGAAAGGAGAATCTCCTTCAAGCTCCTGATCCACGCACACAAGGCACTCCACAAGACTGGACCAGCCTATCTCAACAACCGACTCTCCTTCTACGTACCAAACAGGAAACTCCGCTCTGCTGACCACGCCCTGGCCACGGTCCCGTGCATCCTTAGAACAACCTCCGGAGGCAGGTCCTTCTCCCACCGCGCCGCCTGGACCTGGAACACCCTCCCCCTCTACCTACGACAAACCGAAGACCTGCTGACCTTCAGGAGACAACTCAAGACCTGGCTCTTTGACCAGTAGCAGCAGCCCCCCCCAGCACCTTGAAACCCTCACGGGTATGTAGTGCGCTTTACAAATTACTTGATTGATTGATTGATGCATGGAGGTCTCTAAGTACCAACACAATTGTCTTTCAGACCTTCAATTTCCCAGTCAGTATCTATAAACTCCAATAAACACTCTGTCACTTCAATTGCACACCTCCACTGACTCATTTGGCACTAAGTACTAATCTATTCACTGCACCAGAACCCAAAAACTTAAAAAGATTCACCCAGTCACTCTGTTTGTAGTACTCTAATGATTCAGTCAGTACTTAGGTAGTTTTGCAGAGATCCAAGTGTGACTCTATGGACTGTTTCAAACGTCTATCCACTATGCATGTTGGTCTGTTGCCACCTACACACTTGTCTTTCACACCTTCAATATCCCAGACAGTATTCATACAGTTCCCGCAAACACCCTGTCACTCCCTTTATACTTCTCCAGTGACTTATTCAGTACCATGTACTAATGTATTTACTGCACCAAAATACAAATACTTATAAATTCACCCAGGCACTCCCCTTACAATACTCAAAACATTCAGTCAATATCCAAGTACTATTGAACTGAGACAGGCCTTAACATATGGATGGATTCAAACACGTATCCACCATGCATGTAGGTCTCTAATAGGGGTGGGCGACAATTTTCGTTCCGCTCGCGGAAATTGCGACAATTCGACATTTTCGCGTTCCGCGCGGAACGCGAAAATGTCGAAATTTCCGCGATCCGCGAGGGTCCGGAAATTAAATAAAGCAGGGCCCGAGTTGAAGCTCAAATTCAGTAACGCATTAATCAGCCAAAACATTCGTGAGCGTGGAGGTGGCTTCCACCCTGAAATGTTAGCTGATATACTTGACGGTGGTGTTTGCATCCTTCATTTTCTCGAGCGCAATCCTCGTGTATAATTCGTGAGCGTGGTTAAGCAGATGTGCCTTCTCCCCATTTCCACCCTGGAAAAATAGCTGTAATCCTTGATGGTGGTCGTGCATCCTTCATTTTCTCGAGCGTAATCCTCGTGTAGAATTCGTGAGCATGGTTAAGCAGATGTGCCTTCTCCCCATTTCCACCCTAAAATGTTGGCTGATATACTTGATGGTGGAGTTTGCATCCTTCATTTTCTCGAGCGCAATCCTCGTGTAGAATTCGTGAGCGTGGTTAAGCAGATGTGCCTTCTCCCCATTTCCACCCTGAAATGTTAGCTGTAATACTTGATGGTGGTCCTTGCATCCTTCATTTTCTCGAGCGCAATCCTCGTGTAGAATCCGTGAGCGTGGTTAAGCAGATGTGCCTTCTCCCCATTTCCACCCTGAAATGTTGGCTGATATACTTGATGGTAGTGTTTGCATCCTTCATTTTCTCGAGCGCAATCCTCATGTATAATTCGTGAGCGTGGTTAAGCAGATGTGCCTTCTCCCCATTTCCACCCTGAAATAATAGCTGTAATCCTTGATGGTGGTCGTGCATCCTTCATTTTCTCGAGCGCAATCCTCGAGTAGTTCCTGTGCCAAGGCAGTTCCTTCTCCTTGTCTGCCTCAGAGACACTGCTCTGACCCTTTATAAGCAAGAGGCATGTGAACTGCTGGAAGCCCCATCCATTTGGCCGTGCCCCACACACCAGCGGTGGGCAACGTCTTCCTGCCATTTCCCCCACTATGATGGACAGCTGACTCGAGGGACCCCGGGGCCATCGGCGCCGTGGCAACGTTACAGACACACATGGTCACTGTAGACAAACCTTCTGGCCCTATACGCAGCTGTAGTGTAGGAAAAGTACTATACATTTACCCAACGAGGTAGCACTTACTGATTAGCTAGGAGAAAGTACTCCAGTTGAGTAGAGGTATTGCACAAAACGGTGTCATCTTCTCGGGTAAATATGCAGGGCAGGATTCATTCTGGCACGATGCTCCTGTCACAAACCCCAACCGGAAGCACTAATCTCTGCGATCACGCGAAATATCGCAAAATCGCGGAGATTTTGTGCCGTTTCGCGATATTTTGCGAAAGGCACTTCCGCAAATTCCACCCACCCCTAGTCTCTAATCACCTACACACTTGTCTTTCACACCATCAATATCCCAGTCAGTATCCATACACTTCTAGCAAACACCCTGTCACTCACCCAGTGTCTCTCCTTATAGTACTGTAATCATTCAGTCAGTTAGCTTGTAGTCTTTTAGTGAGGCAGGCTTTAGGGCATGAACTGCTTCAAAGTAGTATGCACTATGCATGTAGTGTTTTAACCATCGTCACACTTGTGCTTCAGGGCTATAGTTTCTTAGTCAGTATTTATATAAAATGTGTTTGTACAGTAATAGAATAGTATAAATTTGAAAGGTATTAATATACATTTATTTGTGATTATTTTTTACAGATACTGTTCTTCACCATTAAAATAGAGAAATTATGCCAGAAAAAGAAAGAAAAAGAACAGAGACAGGAGAATTACTTGAAGAAACATCAACCACAAGTATTGAATGAACAACATAATGTGGCTAAAAAGAAAGAATCTTCTGGTAAGATCACAAAACAATTTTTTAAAAATGTTTGTAGGACCAAACAGAATGTACAGAATGCTGAAACCTCTGAGAATGCTTCAACTAGAAAAAAAATTCAAAATAAGAGGAAAAGCAAAAAAGCAAATGGACAGTCAAAGGAGACAATGTATGGTAAAAGAAGGCAAAATCAGTATAAGGAAGTACGCAAAAAAATATTTTACAAGAGAGTAGTACATAATTTGCTGAAAGATGTGAAGAGAGCTCTATTTTATAAAAAGAAGAAGCATATTGAAACCATTGTTGAAAAGGCTTTTGAAGTAAAAAGGAAACTATTCATTTTAGTATTAAACAGAATTCGATCACTAGATAAACCAATCCATTTAATGAAGGCCAAAAGTAGGAGGAAAAGAGTAATTAATAGAAAAATATATATTTTTTTTTTTGGGAGAATGGAAACACAGTTCCAGTTCAGAGCCTTTCTTTAATGAAGAGAGTTATTTACAGAGCAATAAATTATTGTATGCAGTTGACACCAGTGGTCGAGGTTATGAGGTTAGAGATGGTTGTCCAATTGACAAAGAGAAAATGGTTGAAAGAAATGCAGAAGAAGTGATAGCTGAGGAATTTCTAGGGAGACTTCCTAAACACCCTGTGTACACTTGGGATTGCAGTAGTATTTGTAGTGTACGACAAGAATCTATTGATAAATTATGTCGTTTTTTACGAGCATATAGTAAAAAAAGTTTTAAACAAAAGATTAAGGTGTTGCAAGGACTAGACCCTTGCAGAGTGAGAAAAAATACTGGTTTGCAAGGTCATTCTCTGGCTTGTCTTTCTAGGAAAATTTGTCAAAGTGTTTTTCACCATTTCAGGATGTTGGCAGCACATCATACTCAAATGCGGAAGTTAGTAAGAAGATTGTATTATGCAAAAAGTCCAGCACTAAAGTTAAATGAGTTGAACAGTGCTCTTTTGCGTGGGTCAGTATCAGATGTGAAGAAGGTTTGTGATGATATTGAGTTTTGTTACTTTGGTCCTCAGCAAGAGAGTGCAGAAACTGACACATTAGTAGAACAAAATGTTGAAGACAATGTAGAACCCGTGATTACAAAAAATGTTGAGGATGAAATCACAAAGTTTAAGGTAATTTCAGGTGGAAGACCAAATGTTTCTTGTACTTGTTGTCGGCGAAGTCACTATAAAAATCAGACTAGGGGTGTCAATCTGTATTTAAAAAGTGAAATAGAAGACAATGATAAGTGGAAGGAATTTGCAACTTATTTGTTGGTAGAGGATTGTTTTGATTTGGGACCTGAGCAGCGTATTTGCAAATATTGTTATAATAAATTAGATGAGAATAAAATGCCTGCTAGAGCAGTTCATAATAATCTAGAGTTGGTTGCTATTCCTCCAGAGCTGATAGATTTAAATACGTATTAGTCTATTCTCATTCAATGTGTGCACCCATTTCAGGCTATTGTTCGTATGGAGACGAAAACAGGTAAATTACCTCCATCAGAGTTACAAGAGGATTGAAAGGAAGAGTTGTGTATTTGCCATTAGATTTAAGGAAACATATTGAAACTATTGGTGTAGACCATGCATAAAATGAACCACTAGTCATTCTAGTTAATGGTGTTCCTACTAAGAATAAGAAAATCTGGCAAGAATTAGTGGATGTTAGAAAAGTGCAAAAGGCATCATTGTATCTGATAAAAAAGTACTATAGAAATGTGTTTGTAGGAGAAGAAGAAATAGATTTAGCAGAAGATACTGAAACATTAAGTGGACAAATTGAAAAAGTGGACATGTCCAGATGTGAAGAAATCTATGAACATTACAGTGTACACCCACTTCATTCCAAAGAGGTGATGGGGAATACGATTGAGTTGTTCCAAATGAAAAAAAGCAAGAGGAAGTCCCATGAGTGTATGGGAAGAGAGTTTGGAAGCTCGTTGTTTCCCGCAGTTGTTTCCAACAGGAAAAGGTGGACGATATGATGAACGTCCTGTGCAGATTCCTGCATCTGAATATCGGACAACAAGATTATATGCAGAAGATCCAAGATTTTGACAATGTATCCCTTATATGTTTCATCTTCTGTTTGAAAGTGACTTGACTGGACTTTCATATGCAGTAGATCACATTTTAAAAACTGGAATGCATCTGCAAAATGTAACTGCAAAGGATTTTATGGATAAAGTGCACCAGAGAGATGATCATTTAGAATCTCAGTTGATTAATCTGATGGCATGTCAGTGTGGGACTAATGAATATTGGTACCGTCGTCATGGAGAACTGAAATGTATGCCACGGAACTTGGGAACTCCTACATGGTTTGTTACATTAAGCTGTGCTGAGTATGCTTGGGATGATTTACTTGAATTTCTTTGAGAGGCAAATTCCAATATAAAAAATATTGAATACAAGACACCTGGAGAATTGTGCTCTTTGGCTCTTGTTAATATATGCAGATATTTTAATCATAGATTTGAAGCTATGATGTCTTTCATCGGCAATAAAAAGAATCCTCCTCTTGGAGACGTTGTGGATTTCTTTTGGAGAAAGGAGTATCAAGCAAGAGGTGCTCCTCATATACATATGTTGTTATGGATCAAGGACGCCCCCAAATTTGGAACAGATTCAGATGAAACTGTTTTGTCTTTCATTGAAGATTATGCCACATGTGCTGTACCAAATAGCAGAGAAGATAAAAACTTAAAACAACAAGTCTTACGATTCCAAAGCCATAGGTGTGGAAAATACTGTCGACGTAAGTACAAGTCAAAGGATAAGTTCTATACCAAATGTCGTTTTGGATTTCCACGTCCTGTATTATCCAAAGGAAGAGTGAACAGTTTTTTGTCAGCTATGTGACATACCAAAACAAGAAAGTCTCCAAAAAATACCTACAGCTTAGAAGAAGCAAAGAATCAAAATACATAAATCACTACAATCCAGTTATTTTATCCATGTGGAACGCTAACATGGATATTCAGTATTCCATTGCTGTTGCTCGATATGAAACGTCCTACATTACTAAATCAGAAAAGACGGAATTGAAAGAAATGTGGGAAGAGATTTCTCACGAGACTCTAAGTAAGAAATTATACAGTTTCAGTTTGAAGATGTTATCGCATCGTGAAATTGGAGCATATGAATGCTCAGATCGGTTATCATCTGCAAGTCTATATTCCAAAAGTAGAAGAATCATTTGGGTGAGTCTAGGTCTTGCAGCAATGCGAAATCGGGTACTGAAATCTGTTCAAGAAATTGAATATTTAGCAGAAAAAGAACCAGAAAGTACAGATATTTTGAAAACGAATATGTTGGACACATATTACCCAAACAGAAGTCATCATCTTGAGAACATGTGTCTCTATGAAGTGCTGCAAAACTACACTTTTAAACAGAATACTACAGAGAACATCAATGATGGAAAATATGCAGTGATTGGTTCCGAAGGATGTCTGGTAGAACAAAGGAAAGGAAATTTATTTGATCACAGGAAACTGAGTTGCAACACTGCTGACAAAAGGGAATTTTACTATTTAGCCCTTTTGCAAATGTTCAAACCGTGGCGTTCAGAACTGGAATTACTTGGAGATTTCCAGAGTTATGAAGATTCATTTAATGCTTGTAAAGATAGCATACAATGCAGTGCTTTTGCAAATTATGTGAAAATTTTGAATGGTGAAATTGATCAAGAAGCTACAATTGCAGCTGAGATTGCTAGGGACAGTTCTCAAGAGAGTCAAAGTTCTGTTGCACTGAGTGAAGATTCACTAGGAGAACAAATTGTTGAAAATGAAGCAGCGATTGCCATGAATGAGGTGGAAACAGCAATGTATCAAGCTCAAGAAGATGTAATACAGTTAGGAAACTTGGAAGAACAACTAAATGTTGAACAGAAACAAATATATCAACAAGTGAAAGAGCAGATTGACCATGGATTACTTCATGAAAAGAAAGGGTGCTCATGTACATCATTTCAACCTATCCGAATGTATGTGAGTGGTGAAGCTGGAACAGGAAAATGTTTCTTAATTAAAGTAATTACAAGTTATCTGCAGACAACAACTGAGTCACATTTGTCTTGTGTTGTCACTGCTCCAACTGGGTTGGCAGCACATAACATTAAAGGAATTACTTTACATCATTTACTAGTGCTACCAGTAGAGCACAAGAACAAATTGGAATACCACAAGCTATCTGGAGAAGCTTGTTGTGAAGTTTCAAGAGTCTTGAAGAAAATGAAACATCTCATTATTGATGAGGTAAGCATGGTCTCAAACTTTATGCTTGCCTTTGTGCATTTAAGAATGCAGCAAATTCTTAAAACAGAGTATGACGTGTTATTCGGAGGAAAACACGTCATAGTTTTTGGAGATCCAACTGCAACTGACTCCAGTAAAAGGACAACCGGTATTTAAAACACTTGCACATGAAGATGCCAGAAAGTCTCTTGGTAGTGTTGGTAATATGAACATTTGGACTTATTTTGAATACAAAGAACTGACAACAAATATGTGACAGGCAAATGATGCTGAATATGGAAGTATTCTTCAAGATATAAGAATTGGAATTCTGACAGAACATGGCAAACAAGCTTTGGAGAGTCGATTACTTTGCAATTTGTTTCCAAATGAAAATGCAGTTCCTGAGAAAGTGTACATGAAAATTGCAGAAAATAAATCAGTGATCTGCTTAATGCCAACACTGCGCGAGTGTTCTATATTTAACAAAGAACTAGAAACTGGAAAATGAAGAAATTATAAAAATGAAAGCCATCGATAAAATTGAGCATGAAGGAATCACTATTATTTTGATGGGAAAGTTTAAAACAAAACTGGATTCTTTAGAAAAAAAATATGTAAAACAGCTGGTTTAGAAAAGACACTATATGCATGTGTAAACCGTCGGGTAATTTTAAGGCGTAATTTGGATGTAGAAAAAGGTTTATTTAATGGAGCAATGGGTAAAGTGGTGGATTTTGTTAATTATCAGCAAAAAGAAGGAATTGAATTTTTAAAAATTAAATTTGATCAGATTGAAGAAGTTAAAGAAATTGGTCGTTGTTCAGTTCGTTTTTTGCTTGTTAAAGATTTATATGTCCGTAGGAAACAATTTCCATTTTCTCTGGCATATGCAGTGACTATTCATAAATCTCAAGGATTAAGTGTAGACAGTGCATTGGTGAACATTGGATCTACCGTATTTAAAGAGGGTATGGCATATGTTGCTTTGTGGCGAGTCAGAACATTATCTGGTTTGTTTTTTATTGATTTTGATGAGACAAAGATTACTGCAGATGCAAACTGTGTAAAAGAGTATAATAGGTTAAGAAGGGTGTATGCTCCCAATTTAGGTAAAAATCCTGTATTTAAAAAGCGTGTGGTTGGTCGAAAAAGAAGGTTTGAATATCTGTACTGAAGGTGTAGAGAAGGGAAAAGAACAAGATAATGTTGTGATTGCAAGTAAAAAGAAAAAGTACACTATTGATGAGATTGTTGGTTATCAGCTTGAAAATAGTTCAGGTGTCAACTGCTATGCTAATGTAGTGGTCAATGTTGTTTTTTAACTTGAAGGTTTGCAAGAACAAATTATGCAGAATCGGCAAAAAAGATTTTGTTTTCTTTTGCATTCTGTTTATGAAAAATTGACAACAGATACAAGTAAAATACAATCTGTTTCAGATGTTCGTAATCTTTTGGATGTGTGTTCTGGTTCTACACAATTTACACAAAATATCCAACAAGATGCTCAGGAATTTTTTATGTATATGCTTACCATTTTTGAAAATGAAGGTGTAGAAATAGAAAATATTTTTGGCCTTTCTTACAAATGGGAACATCATTGTGAAAATTGCATGTATATATGTACCACTAATGTAGACACTGAAAGATTTCTGTATTTAACATTACCAGTCTGTAAATCAATGTCTTTCAATAAATTAGTTAAAGGTGCAAATCAAAACATGGAGTGTAGCCAATGTAAATCAGAAATGTTATCCACATTATTTTTAACAAAATATGGAAAAACATAATTTTAATGATGCAACGTTGTACAGCTGATGGAAGAAAATTGGATACTTTAATAAAGCAATTTGTAGCAACACAACTATCAATATCAGGAAGGACTTTTGTAGCAATTGCAATAATTTTCCATGATGGTCCTTCCACAACATCTGGACATTACACTGCCTATCTAAAATGTGACAAAGGCTGGACACTTTGTAATGATTCCCAGTTGGTTTTCAAACAACGTTTGCCTAGGGAATTACCAAATTCCTACCTAATATTTTTAAAGTCATAGTTTTAGGAAGATAATTCACTATTTATTATTATAATTTAATAGGATTATCATTGGACAATTTACATAAAAAGGAGTGCAAAAATACCATTTGGCCTCAAGGAAAGGTATATGTTTGAATTATGGACTTTTTCATGCTCATTGACTCGGTGAATATTTTAAAGCAACAACATTTACAGTTTTTATAAGTTAAAGTTATAAAATGTTGTTAGCCATAAGCATTTCATATATGTGTGATTTGTATTTTCTGGTATTTTACTGAGAATAGCATGTTGGGATTTTTTAAACAATCTTTTTAATTGGTTTTTTTTTTGCCCGCTGTTAAGTGATGAGTACGTTTGAAATCACTATTTCTAGTGAAATTCAATATATTCTGAGAACAGCAAAAAAGGCAAACAAATTACTTTGTTTAAATTATGCTGTGTTGTAAAAAATGTATTATTACATGTTATAATATTTTTTTCTTTTCTTTCACAGATCCTAATTCTAAAATAAGCAATTTACCCCAATTTACATTACAAAAAAAAATCTGAAAAAAATGTGTACCATTTTTAATTTCTATTACTGTGAAGGTAAGTTTAACTAAGTATTAATATGCAGAATGGACAGATCTGCAAGAAGCTACAAAGTTTGAACACGTTTTTAAAAACACTCTGTTTATACCTATGTAGTTTTGAAATCTCTCTGTTATCGGATATCATGTGACCTCCAAAAAAACAGATTTGAGTGGTTCATAATATTTCCCATTGTACCTATTGAAGGACCGCAATCATTTAAATCATTCTTCTTTGTGCATCTTTGCAGACAAAACTCTGTGCTTACCTTCTATCATTCGCAAGCAATTTTTAAAACTGAAATATGTCACTTTTTGTAACATAGTTATTGCGCAAGACACTCTTTCATATTTACAAAGAGAGGAAAAGGCACTATGTGTACTTTTCCTACTCCATGTAAAGACAACCTCATCATCCACACCACTTTGCGTTGAAAGGGTGTTCTATAAGTGTTGTTGTGCGTGATTGAACTGAATACTCATAGAACAAGACACATCTCCAGATTTATCATAAATCATAAATCTCGATATGTGTGTGAATGCTGCACCATTCTCCAATTGGTGTAGGAAAGCACAACAAGGAGAATTGTTTTCATTTCTCCTCATTTTTTAATCTTCAAGGCATGCTAAAATGTTCAGCATACATTGAAGGAGAAAATTGCGTTTTCTGATTGATTTTGTGCAGGAAGGTGTGTCTTTCTGCACAAAAACAAACACCACATGACACAGATATCCTTGCACCCTTGTGCAAGGGTGCCTGTGTGACCACATGGCTTCAGTTTAAGCAGCCGTGCAGAGAGATGCATAGATTTGCAGCATATTTATGTACATATGTTGCATCCCTGTCCTTCGGATGTACTACAGCATACTGCAGCTAAAGGGGTTACTGTGTGATGCTGCAGCACTTCCTCATAGTTCTGCACTTATACATTCACCATACACTACTAATGCATTCATTCAGTCAATTACATACTACACATACATTCATCAATGCATTCATTCAGTCAATTACATACTACACATACATTCATCTAAACTTTCACACACTAACAAACAAATATAGCTCTTTTTTTAAACCAGGAAACTTAGCTCTTAGAAGAATTTTTTTTTCTTCTTTTTTCTTTTATATTTTTGAGGGATTTTTGAAAAATGTTTATTTTTTTTGGTTTTTCTTGGAAAAAAAGAGGAAAAAACAGAACTGGAGGAACAGAACAATGAACTTCAGGAGAAAAAAAAAACTAGCAATGATGACTCTCTTGCTTTTGGCAGATAAGATCAATTGACTGCTCTCCATAGCATAATACAGCATTGCATTTTATGCAGAGCACTTTTAGGGTTTGAAACTGTGGACGGATGTCCAAATTTTGCACAAAAGGATCTACTCTTGAAGTGCTTGGCTGCGATGGATCTGATGGAGCAGGAACAACTCTCATTCTGCGACATTCCTCCCGAGCAAGGTTCACCGGATGGAGGGTACTCAGATGCTTCATCATACTTGCTGTTCCGCAGGAATATTTTTTGTTTGGATTCCCACCGGACAGCACTCTCTGGCAGATCTTGCAGGTTACTAAGGTGGCATTGGTTTTCGTTTGCCCCTCAGGAAAGGTGAAAACTTTCCACACCACAGATGAATATCTTGGTGGGCGTGGTGGTTCTTCCAAAAAATCATCCTCAGAGGAATGAGGAGACCCTGGAGATGCCTGCTGCCCTGAAGCCATTGTTTTAAAAAAAAAAATTAGAGCTAAGTGTAAACTTAGTCCAAAAAAGGTTCTTCTCTGCAAAGAGATGCTCCTCCAAAGAAGGTCAAAGAAGAATGATTGAAATGGGTGGGGTCTTTCAATAGTTAGAATAGGAAGTGTAATGAACCAATTAAATCTCTTTTTTTCAGGTCACATGGGATCTATGCACCGTGCGCATAGGCAGCACGCAATGAGCGCACATCCGCGAAATTGAATTTAAAAGGAATATAGGATTAGAAGTAAAAATATATTACTTTTATGAGTAGTTTAGAGTTTGTCTTCAATTAATATTCACATGAAATACATATATATATGTTTTCATAAATGTAAATATTTCGTGGGATTCGCGCACCCACCGCGTCATACACGCACATGACGTATCACAGAAGCGCACAAGCATCGCGTAACATGCATCGTACGTGTTGCGTATAGGCTTGGAGTCGCGTACCGGTCGCATTACAATCGCGCACCGAAATACGTACCCGACGCATACCGTACGCGAATGCTTTCGCGCAGGGTTTGAGAAAGGTGTGGATAGGGTGCACGAATCCCCCAAAAAATGAAAAAAATAATAATAAAGTATTGAAAATATAGTTTAAAAAATATTTTAAAAATATATATTTAAATATTTTTAAAGAAAATTCAATTAAAAAATGTTCTTTTTTAAAAATAATTAACCCCTTCAGCGCGGCGCGGATTTCCGCGCCACGCTGAAGGTTCCGTGCGCGGGCGGGGCCATGACGGAGCGGTTCCGTCATGCGCACAGCGCAACCGACGTGCATGACGGAACCGCTCCGTCATGCGCGTCGAAGGGGTTAATTGTAAAAATAAGTTTAAAAATTGGTGATAAAAAAATATTTTAAAAAACATAATTAAAGGAATTGACACACTGAAATAGAAAAATTTAGAAATCCAATGAAAATCATTAAACATCATGGCTTTAGAGATAAGTTATAGATAGGAATTAGCATTTAAAAAACCTTTGAAATTCACTGAAAAAACCATAGGTTTCATGCACGTTATAGTTAGGAATTGGCATTTAAAAAACCTTAGAAATTCACTGAAAAAACCATAGGTTTCAGGGGTGTTATAGTTAGCTGGACATTTCCCTCGTACAAAACCCTAGAAATTCCCCCGTTATAGTTAGTTCAGCTAACTATACCTCGCGCCCCCACAATGCACTGCTGATGACATCACATCACTCATGACATGGTCAGTGACATCACTGATGACATCTCAAATGACATCACTTGCCCTTGCCCCTCCCTTGCCTCGGGAGGGGGGCCAAGCAGCCCCCTTCCTGACTTTTTTTATAAATAAAAATTGGGGGCAGGCCCTGGGGGATGGGGTCCTCAGGGCCAAAAAAATTGAAAAAGAAGGGGGGCTACACAGCCCCCCTTCTAAAAAAGAAGAAAAAAATGGGATCAGGCCGGAGGCCACGCCCCCTCCTTACACCACTCTCCAAAGGTGCCCCCTGGCGCGTTTGCAGAGGGGTCTAAAATCCTCCTTCAATACTGGGGGTCCCTGGACCTCCAGTATGCACCGGGGGCTGCGTTGGAGGTACCTGGTGGTACCTGGTGCCTAGTTGGCCGCCAGGGGACCTCAGGATTCAAGGGAACTTAATCCCCCAACTTAAAAGGCACCACAGGGCGCGTTTGCACAGTGGTGAAGGTAGGGGGCGAGGCCTGAGGTAATACTGTGCAAACACGCCCTGTGGCGCGTTTTAAGCTGGGGAATTCATCCCTCTTCAATCCAGAGGTCCCCTAGGGGCCAACTAGCCCACCACGGAGCTGCGTTGCAGAGTGTTGTAAAAAGGGGCGTGGCCTCTGAACACCTCTCTGCAACGCAGCTACCTGGCGCATACTGGAGGTACCTGGTGGGCTAGTTGGCAGGATTGAAGAGGAATTATTTCCCCAACTTAAAACACAGGGCGTGTTTGCACAGGTCCCCTCAGGCCCCGCCCCCTTCCTTCACCGTTGTACAAATATTCCTCTAAAATCAGCCGAACTACGAATTCCGATTTACTCAACTGTTATCAGGAGAGAACCCAGTGCTGCATCTTTTAGCCCAGCACTGACCCTGAAAAGTAATTCTAAGCGTACTTACCAGTAACTTGTATTTCCTTCCATAGGAATCCATTTTGTGGTTTTCACCAGAAAAGTTTCTAAGTGTCCATTTTTGAAACGTACAAATATTCCTCTAAAATCAAACGAACTACGAATTCCGATTTACTCACCTGTTATCAGGAGAGAACCCAGTGCTGCATCTTTTAGACCAGCACTGACTCTGAAAAGTAATTGTAAGCATACTTACCAGTAACTTGTATTTCCTTCCATAGGAATCCATTGTGTGGTTTTCACCAGAAAAGTTTCTAAGTGTCCAATTTTGAAACGTACAAATATTCCTCTAAAATCAGCCGAACCACGTATTTCGATTTACTCACCTGTTATCAGGAGAGAATCCAGTGCTGCATCTTTTAGACCAGCACTGACCCTGAAAAGTAATTCTAAGCGTACTTACCAGTAACTTGTATTTCCTTCCATAGGAATCCATTGTGTGGTTTTCAGCAGAAAAGTTTCTGTGTCCAGTTTTGAAACGTACAAATATTCCTCTAAAATCAGCCAAACTACGAATTCCGATGTACTCACCTGTTGTCAGGAGAGAACCCAGTGCTGCATCTTTTAGCCCAGCACTGACCCTGAAAAGTAATTCTAAGCGTACTTACGAGTAACTTGTATTTCCTTCAATAGGAATCCATTGTGTGGTTTTGAGCAGAAAAGTTTCCAAGTGTCTATTTTCACAAACTAAAAATATTCCTAAAAAAATCATCTGTATGACTTAAACACATTCTTTCAACTGTTTACAGGAGATTGGCCAGTGCTGGATCCAGGATCCATCACTGAGTAAGAAAAAGTAACGATAACACTACTTACCTGCTAAGTGGATTTTCTGCCATAGGATAACATTGGTGATTCTATGTGAAATTTTTTCGAAGTGTCAACTTTTAAAATACAATAATAATCCTTAAAAATCACTATTGTAACCAAAACACTTTTACTCAACTGTTTACAGGAGATGTCCAAGGACTGAATCTAGGATCCAGTTGTGTGGTTAGAAAAGTAATCCATAAAGTAACTAATTGCATTTGACTAGAAATTCACATTGAGCTCAATGTTGCTTTGTGTTTGAAATTGTGTTGCCCATTGCAACAACTGTAACTACTGCACTTAAAAGTCTATTGCCTATTTGCAAAGTATTTAAACTAAAGTAATTCATTCTGAGAAAGTATATTTTGTATTGTAATGTATAATGTAATTAAAGAAATAAAATATCTAAAAATAAACAGTTTAAACAATGTAGTAAATCAGTATCAAAAAAATCAGTATAACAATTAATACATTAAAAAATTGTCATTTACAAAACCTTTGAAATTCACTGAAAAAAACATAGGTTTCAGGCTTGATATAGTTAGGAATTAGCATTTAAAAAACCTTTGAAATTCACTGTAAAAACAATAGGTTTTAGGGGTGTTATAGTTAGCTGGACATTTCACTCGAACAAAACCATTGAAATTCCTCCGCTATAGTTAGTTGTACTAACTACATCTCGCGCGCCCGCAATCCACTGCTGATGATGGTCAGTGACATCACTGATGACATCCCTGATGACATCATCCACGTGACAATCAGATACACCTCATCATACACTAGTATAACCTTTCATCACTCACTGTAAAATACAGAGTGCCAGATTTAAAACCGTTGACACACCAATACACGTTTCTAAACACCCACTCAGTGATTCCTAGATCCATACACACATCTAATCACTTACCTATAGATTCACTCATACATGCTGTCAATGATCAATAGAACACTATCAAATATACTTATACACCTATAACGATATTGCACACCAGCACACATCCTAATCACTTATGAAGTCATCCTACTCACTTATGCAAACAATGGATCATACTTACTTTTACTTAGCTAAACACTTATAAAAACATCACTTCAGCTATTCATATAGATAATAGCTCATGCTTCGTGTGTTATAAAATCACTATTACAACTATACAGTTATCCATACAGTCACTCATACAATCACTGAGTCTCATGTATACTTATTTATATACAACAACTGACACATACACTGGCTTTTATTTTTCTAGTTTGTTGGACATGTACCATTGAGACATATATTTGCTCATCGCCACACCCATAAAGATAATCACTCATCCAAACAACTGTTATAACATGTAGTTTTAACTTCATATACCTACTGAATCAACTATTCACACATCTTTGGGCAGCCACACACCCCCCACCGAACCACACACACATTCACTCTCCCATACAAATACTCAGTTAACTAATCAATAAATAATATAGACTTTCACGTAGCTAGTAACCAACTAGTGCAGCAGTTTACACAACAACTGACAAAGTGATACAGATATTCTCACACTTTAGTCACTATATTTAGTGAGACACTATAAATTAGTCAAGTAAACAGTCAATCACACTGCTACTAAATCCTCCATTCAGATATTTATATTTCCACTCATTCTTCAATGCAAATTGATATATATATATATAATACATATTTAAATAACGAACCAAACCACATTCACTGGATGATGTCATCAGTGATGTCATCAGTGAAGTCATTTGAGATGTCATCAGTGATGTCACTGACCATGTCATGAATGATGTAATATGTGACATCATCAGCAGTGGATTGCAGGCGCGCGAGATGTAGTTAGTACAACTAACTATATCGGAGGAATTTCAATGGTTTTGTTCGAGTGAAATGTCCAGCTAATTATAACACCCCTAAAACCTATTGTTTTTTCAGTGAATTTCTAAGGTTTTTTTAAATGCTAATTCCTAACTATATCAGGCCTGAAACCTATGTTTTTTTCAGTGAATGTATATATACAAACAATCCCTTCTTTTATTATTTCAGGTCACCCTCAACCCGGACATACGAGAGACGCGTTTCGGCTTCTCCGAAGCCTTTGTCAATCTAATAGGCGCCAATATCAGGTAAGTATATACAGTGTCCTTCCCACTTAAGTCATTAATAAACACAGAAGAAATACATTCAAACAATGCTTTGATATGTATATATGCTGTTCCCTGTAAAACAAATATAAATACTTAGCACAGTGCTAGTAATCAATCTGAATGTTTTACCGAGAATTAAAAGCATTAGGCATATTAGATGTATTTCGAAACTGTTTGTAGTATCCGCCTTAGTAGGAATATTATACACATTGAAATTATGGCCCCCATCACTTGTAGTATGATATCTGTGGATATAACTCTCAATAGATAAAATAGTTAAAACAATTAGAAAGCGGCGCTGCTATGTGTAACATGGTGGTTACTTTGAAACAAACCGCAACCCAAAGTGTTAATGCTTCAGGAACACCCAGACCACCAATAACACTCCTCTGGCCTCGGTTACACGATAGAGCTCAAAGCTGTGTTTTTAAAAATACATGGAATACAGCTAAACTCACACAGGTCTAAATGATCGCGTAACATGCTCCACTCTGAACTTTGAATCGTTTAAAACAACCGACCGACTCAAATGCCGATCTTCCAGTACTCGCCTATATTTTCCACGGGACTGCCTGTCCCATAATGCAATTCGGCGGGCATATGTTTAACAATAGTTCATGGACAAAAGTCCTTAAAAAGGTTAGAGGCATAATGTAATAGGGCCACACAACACTATATGGATAAAAAGGACAATATAATATTGTCTCTTGTTGGTGAAAGTTACAATGTCAATGTCAAATGATGACGAGCGGCGCCGAAAATGAAAATAAACCAAGTACAAACTCCGGGTAGAGGGGGATCAGTAATTGAAAAGACTCAGTGTGCCAAAAACAGACCTCACCACTTCTGCATAGGCGTCGGCGGTGCCCGGTCACCAGTAGGCGCCAGTCTCGTGGGCAAGGCATTTCTTGCAGGAGAAACGCTGACCCTGTGCTGGCTGTCAACAAACCGCCCGCTATAGGCTCTTAATCTCCCCTTGCTGCCATCCTCGGTCCTCTCTGGCTATCCTCCTGGGGGCTCTTCCGATAGCACTTCCGTGCTGCTCCAATTGCTTGATTTGGTCATAGGGGAGAGCCACAAAACGACCAGTGTTTCGTGAAAAGCGTTGAGACCGTTAACGCTGAATTTGAATAAACAAACAATCCTGCTTCCTTAGATGCTTCCAACGAAGAAGGCACGGACTTCAGGCTGTTTAGGAATATGGCTTCTTTTATTATTTCAGGTCACCCTCAACCCGGACATACGAGAGACGCGTTTCGGCTCTATGAAGCCTTGGTTAATCTAATAGGCACTAATATCAGGTAAGTATATATAGTGTCCTTCCCACTTAAGTCATTAATAAACACAGAAGAAATACTTTCAAACAATGCTTTGATATACATATGCTGTACCCTGTAAAACAAATGTAAATACATATATATATATGATGGACTGTATGCTAGCCCATCATAACCAGAGGTCTGTTAAAGTGAGTTTCACATTTTGATTTTGTAGTCCTTAGCTTACAGCATGATGCAATAGACCCTCAGCACACTTTAGCCATTGGCTATCTTGTACTATAAGTGATGGCAATTTACGTTTTCTCATGCTCACAGTAAAAAATAAAGTGAAATTCAGTGCAGCAGCTCGGGTACCTGGGCTTGTGGATGAGTGCTTTATTTATTTGCTACTTTTTTTCTAGAAGTATTTACTGCCTTGTTTTGTGTCTTTACCTTTTTCTTTTTGATTGCCTGACAGCTTCCCATATTGTGTTTCTTGGCCTACACGCTGTGCTGCAACTTGCAATGCGCCATGCTCAGAGCAGCCACTGCTTCACAAGCATGCAACCATCGTTGAATAGTATTTGACATACTTTTTAATGGATTTAACATTCCAAGATGGCCAACCGAGTGCTTCTAAATGTGGTAGACATTCTGGAACGATAAACCTATAATAAGGGCTTCAGAATACCATTCTAAGTTGACCTCCAGCTGCAGTAGTTCTTTTTCAACTTATTTTTCTTTGCAAACATATGCATGTCATCGTAAATGACAACTTTTTTAATGTGTTAATTTCTAATGCACATGCTTGCAAAAAGAATAAAAATTACTTTCTTGCCGGAATCAAATCTATTGCTTTCATCATATTTATTCTCACAGTTGTTGGCTATTCTTCTGCTCCATGATATGGCAACTTGAAATCATGAGAAAAGTCGCTTGGTGGTTAAGGCAAGGCATGTTTTCGCTTATGTTGTCTTAAATTTAGCACTCAGTGTTTGACTTCTTATTTGATAAAACATCTGGAGGTGCTTTATTTAAACTACCTGCATACACCTGTCAACCCTTTTAATGACTCAGATATTTTGCTTAGACCCTTTTTGGAAAATACTGGATTGAACTTCAATATAATTCAACTAGCACCTCGATACCTCTGCTATATTATATAGAATATGAATTCGTTTTTTGATTAAAAAAATATCCCAGCAGTAGCATAAGTCAGGGTGCAGTAGCTTATGTGGCTAATAGAGGTACCGCACCCTTTTCTTGCCACATGGATTTTATTACTTATGCTCCTGCTGGGATATCTTTTTAACAAAAAAAAATAGAATTATCATTTGCAATAGCTCAAACTTTCAGTAATGCGAGACCTATTGCTTTGCAATGCTAGTTTTTCTTGGTGCACATACATTAAAGTTACTTGCACACATGGAAGCCATTTAGGTGTCACCGGAGGCTGCAATTGTGACCCCTGGCTTGAATACTGGGACATCGGGCACTTCCTTTGGGACCACTGGCCTCAGAAGTGAAATAATGAGTGTCATAAGAACTGTTTACTTTATAAAGCTTTTACTCTGATGGGGATACTAACCTTCATATTGTGTAAAATAAAACATTCAAAAGAGCAATACACACACTTCTGATTAAAACTTTTTACCAAGTTGTTGACATCTCACATTACTGTGAAAATATTAGAAATGATGGGGAATATGTATCAAGCTATTTTGCGGTCTCAAACACTGTGAATTGCAAAAAAACAGTGTTTGTGACTGCATAATAGACTTGTCCCATGTATAACATAGGTTCGCATAGCAAAATAGGCATTCGCTAAATTAGCGAATACCTAGTTTGCGAGGCCTGATATCTGCGAATATTTATTGCGAAATCGCAATCTGCGATATGCATTTTGCAAAGATCGCAAATAGAGAAATCGCACTTTGCGAAATCGCAAACCATTGTATGAAAAAATCGCTAATTGCGAATCCGTGAAATAAGCAATTTTGCACATTGAATTTACCACCAACTCAAAGCAGGTGGTAACCAGGTGCAACCTATTTAAACAAGCCCACAATGCAACAGGTACTTCCACAATGGCAGCGCTCTATGTGATAGCCAGGAGGCTGCGAATTCGGGCTGCAGCACAGAGAAGGAGACGACAGGAATGGATCTTCAGAGTACGCATCAGTCTGTTCCAGCAGACTGACGAGGTGATCCATGAGAAGTAGAGGCTGGACTCAGCCACCATTATGGATCTGATAGAGGAGCTGAAACCCCTGCTGGAAAACCCAACAAGCAGGACCCAAACCATTCCAACCCATGTGCAGGTCCTGTGTTCACTGCACTTACTGGCATCAGGGAGTTTTCAAGGGGTGATAGCAGCAACTGGTGGGGTCTCCCAGAGTTGCCTGTCACGCTTCTTCCATGCATTCCTGGATGCAATGGTACAGAGGCTACATCATCACATCCAATTTCCTAGCACACAACAGGCATTACAGCAAACAAAACAGGACTTCTACCAGATCGCACAATTCCCCCACATAATTGGCTGCATAGATGGAACCCATGTAGCCCTCTCACCCCATCAAACAATGAGTATGTATTCAGGAGCCGCAAAACTTATCATTCACTAAACATACAGGTCATTTGCAATGCCAAATATATCTTCAACGATATAGTTGCAAAATACCCGGGCAGTGATTTACCTCATGTCTTTCATCTTGTAGGTAACAGTGCTTATGCAATGCGGGACTTCATCCTAACACCATACCTCAATGCAGCCAATGCAAGGGAGAGGAGATTTAATTGCACACACAAGACTACATGCTGTGTAATTTTGTGGACATACAACCCAGAGACCTGCTGCAAGATTGTGGCTACTTGTGCCATGCTCCAAAACATAGCTACAAAAAAGGCATTCCAGTAGAACTTACTGATACAGATGCATCTGAGGATGAGAGCCCAGGCTTGCCTTGCAGACCAGCAGGTGGTGTTGGGGCAGCTGCCGGACAACAGACGTGATGAGATCACACAAAACTATTTCTAGGTGAGTAATGATGACACAATGCAAAAGATGTTTTTGTGCACTACTGTGTGTAATAAATCATTTGGCAGCAGGATAATTCTAGTCACACAGCCAGACAGTCACTTCATGAGTGTCACGAGATGTTTCTCATGTTATGGGCACAGTGCATGTATGTTAGCGAAACACAAGTCCACATGCAATGGGTTTCTTCATCCATTGGCTTTCCTCAGTTGTGGCAGTTCATTTTTTAGATGAACGGCCTGCTGGCACACGCTCAGAGTGCTGACTGCTCTCCCTTGACTTGTCAGGTGTTGTTCCCTACCTCCCACTGTGCCGTCTGGATTCGGGAACTGGTGGGGTGATGCTGCTCCTGCTTGATAGCTCCTTGCTATGCCCTGAGCCCAGGAGTCCTGTGCCACCTGTCGTAGCTGTCTGCAGCTCTTCCACGGAGGTCATCACCTGCATAAGGCCTTTGGCCACATCTTGGCTGCAGTGGGCCATCTCAAATTACATGCTCATGGAGCGGCGTAACAGCAGGGACGTGGCAGTACACAGGCAGTTGACCGCCTTGCTGTAGGTGCCCAAATGGCTGTAGAGATGTTGTCTCCCCCTGCGTCTGGCTGCCTGCTCTTGATTCATCGTGGCACACAGTTCTTTGATTGCGCCCGTCATTTCCCGGATGCCCTTCCTCATGTCACTAAGGTTGTGGTTGACTGAGACCAGCTGCCGGTGTATTGCCTATATTGATATTGGTTGCAGGCGCTGTATTTAGACCATGCTGCCTTCCAGTACAGCAAACACAGTGTGTTCCTCATCAGCAGCAGTGCTGGTGCTCGCCCTTGGCCTGCATCTCACAGATGTTTCCTCCCTACGGTGCAGAGTGGGCTGTTCCTCGACCTGTGCTGCACGCTGGCCTGGGTCAGGCTGGGCATCATCCTCCCCTAAGGACTGTGATACTGCCTCTAACAGTGGCAGTGGGGGCACAATGTTACTCTGTCTTGGTGGGACAGGGATTGTCAGTGTTGTTTCTTCGGTGTCCTCCTGCCCTGCCTGCTCCTCCGTATGTGCGGTCTCCTCAGCTCCTGCACTGTCATCCTGTGTTTCAGGTGGTACTGTGAATGAAAAGGCACATTTTAATTCTGTGTTCTGCTCAGCATTGTTCACTGAATAACATTTTCTGATTTTGCCTTAGCTTAACGCCTGTCTGGCGTTTTTTGTCTTTACACATTTACTCATACTGCTTCTACATTGCTGTGTCTCATTGCTCCACTGTATGATGCATGTGACTACATCTCCCAGGATGCATTGCTGGGTGTGCTGTAAAAAGTATACTGGAGTAGCATATGTACACTGTAGTTGGTGCATTCCTCAGTGTGTGATTGGGATGGTGATGTGTGAGGCATGATTTGGCATGTGTCTTACCTTGTCTGGTGTTGGGAGGGTCGGAGCTGTCAATGTCAGCCACACCACTGACGCTCTAGGCTGAAGGGTGGATTCTACCAACTCCTCGAGGGGTGTACACTCATATTGCGAGTCATTTGTTTCACATTAAGGGGTTGACCATGTCGGCCCAGTCCCTTATCTAAGATGAGGAAGGGAATTTGAAAATGATCAGACCAGTCACAGGGTAGGATTTTTCCTATTTGTATGAGGTTGTCTTTGGCAATGATGAGGTCTAGAGTGGTGCCTTTATTGTGAGTAGGGCCTTTACAGAGCTGTGAGAAATTGAGGTCAGAGCGGAAAGTCTTAAAGGAATAGACAATTGGATCATTTGTGTCATTCCAATGGAAGTTGAAGTCTCAGAGGAATATGTGGCAGAGTTGATCTGAGCTCAAGGTAATGGCCTCCATGATTTGCTCTGTGAAGACTAGATTGTCACCAGGAGGGTGATAGATCGAGTGCAGCACTCAAATCGTCTTGCCTTTGTTCCAGATTTCCGAGACTAGCTCTTCACAGGAGGATAAGACAGTACGAGAGGATTGTTTTCCTGTAAGGTTGAAGTGATGAATGCAGGAAATGCCTCCTCCTGTTTTATCCAGTCCATCCCTCCTGAGTATAGAGTAGTCGGGAGGGATTAAGATGTCAAGAATTGGGGAGGAAGTATCATTGAGCCAGGTTTCAGTGATGATCAGAAGGTCCAAATTATGTGCAATGATGAGATCGGAAATAGCAGCAGCATGTTTCACAGCTCATCTACAATTGAGAAGCATTGTGTTAATGTGCAGGTTGAAAGTGACCAGTTCTTGAGTCGAGGTGTTTATTGTGACGTAGGTTCTTTATGTTTAACCTTCTGAGATTAAGGCTCGGTTCCCTGTCAGGGTCTGCTCTGCAATGCTTGAGGGGATTTTGAGAGTAGAGTTGGGTTGGGAGATCGTTCTAGAGTTACTGTGGGACCCAAGCAGAGCGAGAGTGTCTTCTTAAGATAACTGAGGCAGGGGTCTGTAGGACCCAAGCAGGGTGAGAATGTCTTCATCAGATAGCTGAGGTAGGGGTCTGTGGGGCTGAGGATGGTGGTTAGGTAGAGGCCGAGAGCTCCAGATAGAGCTAAAATAGGAGCAGAAGGAGATAATGTCTTTGGTAGTGTATCGCTTCTGTGAGTTGTGGATATCATTCTTCTGTGCGGGGGTGAACCCCAACACGTCTCCATATTCAAGGAGACATGCAGAATGCTTTGCACCAAGTCTTTGACTACAGAGATATCATGCTTTAGGTCATCAATCTTCTTCTCAAGGCCATGATTGTTCAAGCACTTATTTGCAAGAGTAGCCCACACAGGTAGGATAAGATCTGCTTTTGTAGTGTTAGTAGAGGGTTGGGTAGGACCATTGGCACAGTTGCATAGGGATATAGGGTCTAACTCGAGCAGAAGATCAGGGCTTGGAGTGGGAATAGGGAGAGGTGGAGTGGAATTTGGAGGAGTAGAGGGTGGTGGGGTGTGTAGTGATAGTGTGGGTGAGTGTCTGTTATTGGTCGACAGGTAGGCGACATAAACAAGGTTCCTGGCCCTGGGAATGGCTGACACAGAGCCTAAGGGGCGATTATCCAGTCTTACCTGCTTGTTAGGGTTGGTAGAGTGGTCATCACTTCAGTTATTGGCATGAGTAGTGTGCGATACAGGGGATAGCGGATAAGAGGTGATAGACCTTCTTCAGCACGAGACAGACATGCGTTTTTCAGGTTTGTGGTGTGGGATGTTGGGATGGCGTCTGTTAACTTGGGTCGAGCTGTGGGGAACGTGTTAACAGACGGAAGCGTGGGCAGTGGAGAGGAGGGGCTGTCAATCGCCTCGGGATCAGAGCCAGTGAGTGTTCTTTTGACTGTCGGTGGAGGTGTTGGAGTTAGTTAGAGTGTTCTTGAACCTCAAAAAGGCATAAATAAATCGCTAGAGGTTCAAGTCCGATGCTTCGATAAGGACATTAGCATTATTGTAAAGGGAGATAGTCAGCTCTGCCATAAGGGCCGGGGATCGAAGCGTGGTTAAGCAACAACCATGTGGGGTTTTGGTCTGTTTGGAGCGCAGCATAGAGTTGAGGGTTCCTTCTCCACTGTGCTCTTCTGTTGGTGTAGAAGATGAGATAAGTCACTATAGTGCTCTTATTTGAGATATATGTGTCCGATATCAGTGTTTCGGGCCATCTCTTGAGGATATTGTCCTTAAAGGTCTTCTCGGCCTTTAGCGATAGGTTAGGGGGGTAGATTGGTTAAAGGGGTTAGAGGCATGATAAGTATTTTGTGCCATGTTGACTGAAGAGTGTACTAGGCAGTGATTTAAAGAAGCCCAAAAAAATAAAGGGTGGAGAGGTAGCCCTATTAGTAGAGGGTCCTAATGGGGAGCGAGCATCATCTCACCTGTCCGTGTTGAGAACCACAATTCAGGGGTGAGCCAGTAGGTGGGAGGGGGCGGTAGACTGTGGCTGGGGATTACATTAAGAAATATAGGGGTAGGTCTGGGTAAGTTCAGACCATAAGAAGGGGGGGGCATAGTGAGTACCGGTGGCAGAGTAGTCATGTGTCTAGTTTTCAATGTAGTATCATAACTGAAACGTATATAATTCCAGGTGCTTAATGATCATGCGCCATAGTGATGATACTATGAAATATTGAAAAGACAAGATACTAAAGCTCAAGTGCCAGGTGTGTGGGAAAAGGTGAAGTGACCAATCTGGCCACCATAAATTAGGGATTGGAGCTAGCTCATTTCTCTTTCCATGGATTGCAGAGCAAGCTCATTTCTCTTTCAATAGAACATAGTGTTACATTGATGAAAGTACTCTGGCAGGTAATGTAATCCAGGAGTCATAGGTGTAGTTAAGTAGATTTATTCATTGTAAGTAGGATGGTAAAGAAGGCCCCACCGGGAGCAGCATCCAGCTGCTCAGCCCATCTCACTCAAACTGACCACACTTCAAAACAAGCATCCACGAACATTCCGATGACATCACACACACAGGCTGGGCAGCAGGGAAAAGGAGAAGACAAGTATATAACACATCTCCCTCCTTTAAACAATGAAAACAAAAGAATACAAGAGAAAATAACACAATAAGCCCTGACGATGACAAGGTCAGGATTGCAAATAACAATAACGAGAATGTATAAATAATTATACATAACATTTTGAAATAGCAATACAGCACAAATTAAGAACTAAAACCGCGGTGAATAATTTAAAACGGTATGATTAATTGTATCACACCACATAACAAAACACCACTCACACTAAATTCAAAAGAAAGATAGGACAACACCTCTCGCACAAAACATGAAGAACAACACAATTTCACTTAGCACAACCCAATGCAAAAACAATACATGACAATACAATCCAACACTTCAATGCAAAAACTTCACACAACAACTCATCAGACAATAACCAATGTAAAACCCTCACCTGACAATACAAACCACCAACTCAAAGCAAAAACCCCACATGACGACTCATCCGATATTAACTAATACAAAAACACCATATGACCATACAATTCAACAGTTCAAACTGACACACAAGAACATCACCTAACCACCATTTCTCATCCAAACCAAAAATACCCAAAATATCACAAATCATGCCAGTTTGCCAGACCAGCACAAAAAGTATTAAACAGGAAACCCAAACTAAAAGAAATGGCGCCCCTCAGAATAACAAGGACAGAAATGTATCATTTCTTAAACTAAACACACACAGCATGGGGAATAAGACTCCTCAAAACACTCAATGACTATTTAAACATATGCCAAGGCATAACACAACTTTAAAAGGGTACTAGACCCCCAGCGCACAGGGTACGCGACTCCCCGAAACGCACGCCTAGGCAACACACACTTTAAAGGGTACATGACTCCCCAGCGCTCACAGGATACCTAACTCCCAGAAACGCACGCCTAGACAACACATAACACACTTTAAAAGGGTATTTAACCCTCGAAACCAATGCCTAGGCAACACACACTTTAAGGGGTACATGACTCCCCAGCGCTCACAGGATACCTGACTCCTAGAAACGCACGCCTAGACAACACATAAAACGCTTTAAAAGGGTATTTGACCCCCGAAACCAACGCCTAGGTAAAATCACTTTAAAAGGGGTACATGACTCCCCAGCGCTCACGGGATACATGACCCCCAGAACGCACACCTAGACCACATAATACACTTTAAAAGGGTATTTGACCCCCAAAACACACACCTAGGCAAACCACTTTAAGGGGTACATGACTCCCCAGCGCTCACAGGATACATGACTTCCTGAAACGCACACCTAGACAAACTAAATGACAGACTTTAAAGAGTAACTGGCACCCCAAAATAAAACAAATAAAAACATTGAGACCAGTTAAATGCAAATGCCCATGCTAACCAATTAAACCAAGCGCGAACATCATGGTACTAAGATATTAAACAATGCCAGTGTTATTACAAATCTGCACTCACACATAACTTAGAAAATACACAACATGTAAATCGCAGAGGTTGCCAATGCCAATAAATATTAGGTGATTGATCAACCCACTGCAAAAGCATAAGATGATCATTAACATTAAACATTAACAGTGCAGATTTTACTGTAAGTTTTGCACCGTAACCATAAACACAATAAACTAAAATAACAGAAAGTATTCACCGTTGTCGTCACTGAAAAAGTTGCTCGAATAAAATGTCACCAGAACACAAGTTGAACTCATTAGAATAAATCAAAATCCACAAGGTGGCAGCGTTGCTAAAAAAAAAGAAATCTGATATTGCATCAATTGCCAAACTTCGCAGTTCACACCGTTTAGCACACTCAGGTGGTGGTGATCATATCAACTTTTCCCCGATGAAATTCTAGTTACAAGTCTTCATGTATGGATTTGTATCGATAAAGTTTTTTTCCTTCTTTTTTTTTTAAATGTAGATGAAAAAAAAAATTACCTGACACAGGTATACAGCGCACATTGGAAACAAAATTATTCATTGATAGTCCACGCAGTGAGCAAACTTCTCCGCTCCCGTGGTTTGGTACACAACTCCGTGTTGCCCAGTGCTTCGATAATAAAGGGCTCAAGATGGCGGCACATTGATGGACGCCCGCCGGGTGGCTCCAGGCGCGTCTGTGAGTGACAACGTGAATCAGCAGTGTAATTGCCGATACTATCGGAGGTGGAATAGCTGCGACGTCAAAGAAAATGCCAGCTCGAGCGTACCGTTGTAGAACAGGTAAGGGCGCGCGGACCAAGCATAGCTCGCGCTTCCGTTTTAAAAATTGCACCATTTCCAAAGATGTCAACTGCCCACTACAGCTTTGTGGCAAACACTCAGATAAATACATCGATGGCATCGTAAAACAACTAACACCGGGTGTCAATACTTGCAAGGCATTTCTCACGCATTGACATGACATCAGCGAACCAAATGGAAAAAAACGGAACACAATGCCTCCATTTGTTGATGAAAAACACCAATAATCTGCCAGTTCCTGAAAACAGTCAATTCCGTGTGATAATTCCGTGTGGGCTTCCCTGGGTAAATGACCCAACACATCCAGAGAACACTGCAGACAGTTTGATGACAAGACACATAGATTATACATCCCTTCTTTAACCAGTGCAAGTTCTAAACACAGGAAAACATCTTGCACAGTGTATTTTGGCATTTAGCATCGCTACAACAGTAGGTAGCAAAAAGTCCAATGTTGGTGGGTTTTAGATTTCAGGCCACACTCTGTCAAACACTTATGGGATTTAATTTTTTTTCTTTTTTGAAGTTGAAGATGTGAATAATCAAAACAGGTTACAATCCAATTGAGCCACACAATATCCAACGCCTAAAACATACCTCTGTAGGCTGTCTGTTATAAAAGACACCGGTAGGGCATCCAAGGCGTGGATTAGCTTTGTCTTCAGGCTCAGCTTGCTTCACTTAGGCGCAGTTTCATTAGTTCCTTAGGTTTTCGCGTGGTTCTTTACTTCCAATCGTCGCCACTGTTACATTGATGAAAGTACTCTGGCAGGTAATGTAATCCAGGAGTCATATGTGTAGTTAAGTAGATTTATTCATTGTAAGTAGGATGGTAAGGAAGGCCCCACCGGAAGCAGCATCCAGCTGCTCAGCCCATCTCACTCAAACTGACCACACTTCAAACCAAGCATCCACGAACATTCCGATGACATCACACACACAGGCTAGGCAGCAGGGAAAAGAAGAAGACAAGAATATAACACATAGAGCAGATTGAGCAGGGGAGGAGGGGCGCCCCTCATCAGTATCCTTTGTAGGAAGACAAAATGGTTGCCCACCATCAATTAAAAAACAAAACAAAGAAACAAAATGGGCCTCATCCCTGAACACATCCGAGCTCATGTGACGTTCAAAGGCCTCAGTGCAAGACAGTACCGCCCAACAGGAATCCCCAGAGCAGACCAGGCTTCTAGATCACCTTTTGAATATTAGATGGAATCGTAGCCTCCAAGCCCACCATGTCTCTCCTCATTTACTCTGGGCAGGATGAAGAAGCAGCAGGAGGGAAACCAACGGGACCACAGGAGTTCAATCCCAGCTCACGCATCCCGGTTCATCAATCAACTGACTTCCGAAGGTTTCTCTCGTCGTTTTCAGTGAGTCTGTGGTTGAGTTACATGTCCCGGGTGTGGCGGCCATGTTAAGGTCAGGCACACAGAATGTATATGAGTCGCTCCTACGGTGCCCCCAGATGCCTCAATCAATCCAAGCGAATCTCGCTAAGCCTTAATGCTCCCCTTTGATGTCACTGCAGCCACCCACAGGCCAGTCGTTACCTGCTATAAAGTGGCTCGTTCGCGGTTCGAACGGCCACCATGATTGGATCAGGCATCGGCCTCTCCTGTGTGACCCGCAGCTTCTCACCGCACCGTCGGGGCTCCTCAATGCTTCCTGTGCAGCTAAAGACCCGCCGATCAGTAATCTAATTGGCCATCCCTCAATCATGAGCCCACTGGGTCCACGAGGCCTCAACCACCGCGCCGGCCTTTTCCCATGGAGGCCATACTCTTGTCACTGCTCCCGGGAGGGGAGGGAAATCCTGATCATTGGCGGCTCACCTGAAGACCGCCTCCCACTGCTTGCGCCATATCGCAATGCAGACCCGCGGTGACTCTGCTGGTCCAATCTCCCTCCTCCAGGTTTCCGCAGCGTCGCAGGCCACAGGTGGATCAGATCCTTGAGCTCCTGGTCGAGCGCAAGGCTCGAGAGTCCCCACCAGCCGTGTTTACTTCCGCAGAGCCTCAGGCGCCTATGGGTATAAATCCCAGCAAGGAAGTCTCTCCAACGGCAGCAGGTGTCTTAGAGCATGGGCACTAGCTCCCATTGTGGTGGCAGGAAGAAACGCCGTCAGCAGCAGGGCACTCACATTAGCACCCCAGGGGCCCAGTCACTCAGCTCCAGCAGAGCTGTGGGGGAAACAATGCCGCAGGGCTGATCGGATCATCGGGTCAGTGGCAACTCCAGTCATCAGCTCAGCCCAGCATCAAGAGTCTCCACTCCGCACCTAAGACAGAGGCAGTCACCGGGGATCAAGGACATAAGCTAGGTTTCTTGAAAGTTCTCTTCTTTGCAGGGTGTCATGCGGATTGTTGCGTTACCGCAGATATTCTCAATGGGGGTGTGTTGAGTCGCAGGGTGGATGGGGTGCATAAACAGGGATATTCACAGAATAGTGATCCCTACCCCTGGAGCTTCTTTGACGAGCTCCAGCTCAGCGGCCATTTTGAAGGTTGTGCCATCTTTGAATGCCGTGGCTCACTGTCCTGGGTCAGAGCCACAAAATGTCATTGCTTTTATGGTGCAACAAAACCTTTAACTGCATCATTTTGCACTTCCCTAAATAAGTTAGATTTGACATTGTTTTTCCCTAAACCTTTTTGCTTTTTTCTCATGGGCTTTGCTGATACTTTTTTAGTGTACCTAAGACTCTGGGCACTTTCCCACTGTAAATTCAGTGTGAAAGTGTTCATGTCCTTGCTACACACATTACGAAGTCATGCTTACCTGATGTTTTAAACATGCATCAAGCCTGCAATTGCAGGCCTGTGGGTGGGCACTTGCACCTATGAGATTTTTAAACACGTTTCAAGCATGCCATTGCATTCCTGTGTGTGCGCAACTGGACTTACACTCAGGTTGGCCTTTCTAAACCACTGTCCAATGCTGAGGGGTTCTTTCACTGCCACTAGGGAACCACTAGGGTAAGCCTCATGGGGTGAATCAAGTGGTAGGTGAAAGGATAGGCAGGTACACATGTGTGTTCCCTGCCCAGGTAGAAAAGAATACCCATGTGTGTTTTCACTACCTATGAGATTTGCTCTTTCCTTAGGTTAATTGGGGAAAGGGTGAAATTACTTCTAGCTGCCATAGTGACTTACAGTGGAGCAGCCTAATAATGTTTCCTATTATTGTATTCACAATGACAAACCCTCCCCTGAGGTAAAGTGAGATTTGCCATTCATAGCTTAGAAACACCATTTCTAGAAAGTGGGCATTACTCTGCTCTAAAACTCTTTGTGTGCCTTTTATTTTAACTCAGTTCACACTTGAGGCTGGGGGAGCACATCTGTTCATTCCCCGGTGACAGCTATAAACATTAGACATGTGTTGGACTTGGCCCTTCTGGCAGGTTCACCCCTGAACTTTTTTGCTTTTTATTGGTGACTTGGTGTGGTGATTTTTCGTTTCTGCGCACTTTCCCTGTGTCCCAGGGTAAAGTGCGTGCGCACTCTGAGTGCATGTGGTGAGATAGGCCTGCCCTCCCATAGGAATGCATGGGGAATGTATGTATCCCTGGTAGTTCCTGATGCGTTGGGTGTGCAGGCTCGAGTTTGGTATGTGCGGACTCGTGTGATTGAATGCTGCGCGATGATGTGTGCGGCGTGCATGTACCTAGTGTGGAAGTGCCACTTCTAGAAGTGGGCACTTCTGGGTGCAGTGTGTCTGGCGTATGATTGGCTGGAGCTGGCTGGTGAGCCTGGCTCCAGGAGTCTGGTTGGGTCTGCCCCAGTGGTGAGTGTGAGATTAGCATGCTGATGGCTGGGGAGGAGTGCACCTTGGACCTGAATAGGGCAGGGCTTTCCCCACACAATGCTGGCTCCGCCCCCTGTGGTGCGACTGACGACCCTAGCCCTGCCAGTGAATAGAGTGAGGGGCTGAGCACATCAAGGGTGCTCCCCAACCAGCTGCGACTGGTTTTCCCCCTCACCCTGAACCAAGAACAAAGGGTTTTAGTGTATAAAAATGGGGCTGTGTCCCCACAGAAACTGTTCTCTGCCAGGATCCTACTTTGAGGGGGGGGCCTGCTGCTGCTGGGCGCCAGGAGAGACCGCCACTGGGGACTGCCTCCTTGCTGGAGGGCCCTGTGAGCTGGCCCCTGGGCCCAGTCTTTGCCCCCTACCCCTACAAGACTTTCCCTGGACTTTGCATTGCTGGAGGAGAGCTTTTCCTCTGCCTCCTGGACGCCTTTATTCCCAGGGACCTGGCCTTTAAGCGCTGGGAGCGCCTCATTTTGCCCCTAAAGCGCCTGGAATCGCTTTTATTTGTCTTTAGCGCTTGGAGCGCTTTAATTCTGAAAGCCGGTGCCCACCCGGCATTTGCCCGGTCTAAACGAATCCTGAAGTCCCCTGGCAGGTGCCCACCCTGCCAGGGACATTGCCGTGGTCGTCGGCGGGTGCCTACCCCGCTTAATTGTTTATTTTGTTGGCGGGTGCCCACCCCGCTTATTGGTTTTACTTACGAGGGAGCCTACCCCTCTCACCGCCGCAGCCAGGCTTCATCCGGAAGTCAGGCAGCCTTCGTTGGGACGGGGGCGGGGTTTCAAGCAGGAAGCGACGGGAGCCTACCCCGCGCTCCTGCGCTGCAAGGCGAAAGGAAATCCCGAAGCCCGGAGCCCGGCAGGCTCAGCTCCCCAGTCCCGGGTCCCAGGAGGGGGCCCGGGTGACCAAAGATCCGCGCCACAGAGGAAGACCCCCGAGTGAGGAGACGCCGCCTCTCTAACCAAAGGTGAGTGCGGGCGTCCCTGGGGGTCCCCCCTCTGCAGCGCCCAGTGTTTCTCCCTGCTGCTCGGCCCGCAGAGGCAGCCCCCACCACGGGGCCGCCTAGTTGTACGCTCCAAAGCGGGGGCAGGATTGGAAGAGCCGAGTGAGGCTCCAACTACGGGGCATTACTCTCCTGAGTCCCTGAGTAGGACTCCAACGTTTTGGGCGACATTCCTTGTTCTCGAGCCCACGAGGCTCCACGGGGGCAGAGGTTGTTTAGAGCGCAAGGTCGCTCCAACGTCGGGGGCATTTCTTTGGCACTCAGATCGGCCCCGGAAGGCAGCGGGCCGCTCCCACGCATACGGGGGCATTTCTTTTGTGATTGAGTGGCCCCAGATGGCAGCGAGCCACTCCCACCTTGCCCCACAGAGTTGTTTAGAGCCTGCGAGGCTCAGTGGGCCACAAGTGTGACATATTTAGAATCCAGGAGAGGCTCCAACCCCTGCCATATTTGTTTAGGAAGGCACAGTGGTGCCCCAGCATTTCACCAGTTGCCCAGCACTTAGTGGACAACTGCTACGTGTAGGTTGTGCTTTGTGCGCCCTGGTTTACGCAGCCTGTGCAGGCGCGCCCTGACTTTGCTGGACACAGGGCGTCCTTGCCCCTTCAAGGCCAGTTGGCCTAGGGACTGCCACAGGTTGTGGCTAATGTGAGTTTGGCGCTATTTTTGTCCTGCACCTCTGAATGTATTTTATGCATCATGTGTTTTCCTTTCCTACACCTCTGAATGTGATGTATCATGTGTAATGTGCGTTTACCCCTACAGGTATTGTGATACTTAGGTGGTTGTTTTCTCCCTAGTACAGGTGGTGCTAGTGAGGTCCTGATTCCCTGCGCAATATTTTCCTAAGGTGGTTAGGGTTGCATAGGTGGTACTTACCTGATACCAGTAGTTACTGGTTGTGTGCTACATTTGCTATTTTGTACTACAGTTTTATTCCTATGTTCTAAGTGTTATTCCTAAAAAGTACTAATACCTGACAGTGGTCCATGTGGCCCTGTCCCCTGTACATATAATCCCTTGTAAATTCTGCCCGTGCCTGTTGGCACATTGTAAAGTGTGTGTTTTTATCTAATGTGTTTTGTAGAATACAAAGGCTATTTTTATAGAATACCTTGTGTGGAGTTTCCTTTGTGGTGGGCCTTGGGTGTTGTTGCTGGGTGCGCGCGCAAACGCCTTACACATCGCCTCAGAGATAAGCCTGACTGCTCGTGCCAAGCTACCAAGGGGGTGAGCAGGGGTTATCTTTGGCGTGTAACTTCCTTGCCCTGACTAGAGTGGTGGTTTCTGCCTGACTTTGGCGCAAGCCTTAGCCAACCAGAAATCCCATTTCTAACATTGGTGATCAGCGGTGGGATTTGGACTTGCGTTTGCGCTGTACCGCAGCGGCAACTGGCCGCACTACAAAACTCTGCATTTAGATAATCACATGGTATAGGGATTATTGTTCTAAGTTTGTTTTTAATTGTCATTTCTTTGGAAATGTGTTTTTGTGCACTGTGAGTTAGGTGTCCCTAGCTCGGGAGGGTAGATCATCCCCCTAAGTGCATTGTGTTTTCTGGATTCGCCAGAGGGTGGGATCCAGTGGTGGCAGCATAATAGTGTCCAGTACATTTGTCCCCCGCCCTGCGCCCAGAGTTGGTACCTGTGTCACGTGGTGGTCAGGTTGAGGAATCAGGGGTGGTAGAAACTGCCTTACCAGTCCGAGGGGAGGGTTGTGTGTGGATGAATGGTGTGTGGCACTAGGCAAGTGAGTGTGAGTTCTCTGGGATAGAGAGCTTGCTGAATCCTTTGTGAATTGTGTACTCCTGTGTTAAACGCAGACCCCTAGGTTCCCTGTGTGATCTTTTCTCTAGAACGTCTGCCAGAATGGAGCCTGCTTTTGATCCCAGTGATCTAGTTTATTACAGTATGCAGGAGTTGGAAAGGTTCTGTAGAGAGAGAAACATAGGGGTGAGAGAGTCAGACACTGTGTACGAACTGAGGAACCACATGATTGGATGGCAAGCAGGTAAATTGGGAACGTGAGCGCAGGGAGGAAGAAAGGGCCCGGGCCTCACACCTGGAGGGTGGTGGGTCTGTGGGGAGCCCTGAAGATTCAGAAGAAAATGACAGTACCTGGACGCCAGTAGAGAGTGAGGACCCCGTAGGTAGGGAGTCCCTTGCTGGGTCAAGCGTAGGAGATAGCGCCTCATCCCTTTCCCTGTCCCCTGAGCACAGTTGTAGTTTTCTGGATTCCCCAGTGAGGGTGGAGTCCAGTGGTGGCAGCGATATAGAGTGCAGTACAGAGAGTCCCATTCCCAGTTCACCCAGTCTGGTACCTGTTTCCCAAGAAGAGGAGTATAGGTTGAAATTCAGGGGCAGTAGGAAGCTGTCTCACCATTCTTGGGAGGAGTTTTTGGGGGAATGTGATGATGCACTGTTTGATTGGGTAAAAGTTACCACAGAAGATGATTTTGATAAACTGTATCGTCTGGTTATCAAAGAGCAGATGCTCCGTAGTTGTTCGCCAGGGTTGCGCCAACACCTGTTGAGGTATGGCTCTTTTTGTCCATTTGAACTTGCAGAGGAAGCAGACCGCTGGGAGAGTGCTAGAGGTCCTCTAGAGTCATTAGTGAGTGATTCCAACAATAGTGGGTCAGAGATCCTCCAGCCCAGCGTGGTGGAGGAGGCTCAGTGTAGCCCAGCTAGGTCCCAGGATAGCGAGGAGGGTGTAGGGGCTCACTGCCTGGCTCAGTGGAGCAGGAGTGAGGGGGTGACCGAGGGTCCCCAGACGCCCGAAACCCTGCCTCAGGACTTGGATGGTTTCATGAGGGAACACCAAGTTGGGGACCTAGGCTGTCCTGTTAGTCCACTTGAGGAAGATCTCTTAGTGAGTAGAGGACCTGGAGCGCCTGTAAAAAGGGCTCCTGTGGTTCTAGAGTCTGGCAGTACCGCTCCGGTAGGGAGGGTACAGGAGTCCAGCGTGAGGAGTGATTGGGGGATGAGTTCCCCAGTGGAAGAGCCGGTGGGTCAGGGACTACCCAGTTGGGCTAGGATCCCGTGTAGTGACCAGGGTGACACCACTTCTGTTCTGGGGGATCTCGGCGCACTGTCAGGTGGACAGGGGATGGGAGATCAGCGTCAGACAGTCGCTCGACATATGTGTCATTTGATAGCCTCAGGGGGATGGAGTGGAAATCCCCAGAAGTCCTGGAGTGCCAGGCAATTATTCCACCAAAGGTTCTAGGCCGGAGGTTGGGAGGCCAGGTTCAGGATCAGCCTGGCCTGAAGGGTGGGACGTCTGTAACCAGCGTCCCGACCGGTTCTTCTTCCAGAGGTACCGCCCCAGTTGGTAGGGAGCAGGGCTCTGGAAGGGGGTGCAGAGGGTGGGAGAGCCCACCTCTGGCCCCGGTACAACCTGAGGGGTTAAACCCTGGGTTGGAATGGCGTTCTAGGTGTACCCCTCGCCGGAGGAGGAGGAACCCTAGGAGAAGAGGTAGGGGGAGGAGAGCCTTCCCTGAGACTCCTGGTCCGCCTGAGGGTGTAGACCCTAGGCTGGAGAACCAGTGGCAGTCTAGTCCTGTCTTGCAGAGAGGAAGAGTGGAGAATGGCCGCTATGTGCCAGGGGTTACTACCCCCCACTCTGTGGTTAGGCAAGGACCGGTGGCACCTGGGTGGCCTAGGGCCTGGTCTTGGCCGCGGACAGCTTGGGAGTACCAGTGGGGTAGCCCAGTTGGTCCAGACAGTGGTGTTAGAAAGAATTCCAAGGGTTCACCGTGGCATAGAACCGGAGGGTGTCCCTGCAGTTGCGGGCCCGCGTCCGTGTTCTATCGCCCCAAGCAGGGAAGTCCATCACGGTGGTGATTGGTCTGCCCTGCGTTTTGGCTGGAAGGGGGTTGTGTTGGACTTGGCCCTTCTGGCAGGTTCACCCCTGAACTTTTTTGCTTTTTATTGGTGACTTGATGTGGTGATTTTTCATTTCTGCGCACTTTCCCTGTGTCCCAGAGTAAAGTGCGTGCGCACTCTGAGTGCATGTGGTGAGATAGGCCTGCCCTCCCATAGGAATGCATGGGGAATGTATGTATCCCTGGTAGTTCCTGATGCGTTGGGTGTGCAGGCTTGAGTTTGGTATGTGCGGACTCGTGTGATTGAATGCTGCGCGATGATGTGTGCGGCGTGCATGTACCTAGTGTGGAAGTGCCACTTCTAGAAGTGGGCACTTCTGGGTGCAGTGTGTCTGGCGTATGATTGGCTGGAGCTGGCTGGTGAGCCTGGCTCCAGGAGTCTGGTTGGGTCTGCCCCAGTGGTGAGTGTGAGATTAGCATGCTGATGGCTGGGGAGGAGTGCACCTTGGACCTGAATAGGGCAGGGCTTTCTCCACACAATGCTGGCTCCGCCCCCTGTGGTGCGACTGACGACCCTAGCCCTGCCAGTGAATAGAGTGAGGGGCTGAGCACATCAAGGGTGCTCCCCAACCAGCTGCGACTGGTTTTCCCCCTCACCCTGAACCAAGAACAAAGGGTTTTAGTGTATAAAAATGGGGCTGTGTCCCCACAGAAACTGTTCTCTGCCAGGATCCTACTTTGAGGGGGGGGCCTGCTGCTGCTGGGCGCCAGGAGAGACCACCACTGGGGACTGCCTCCCTGCTGGAGAGCCCTGTGAGCTGGCCCCTGGGCCCAGTCTTTGCCCCCTACCCCTACAAGACTTTCCCTGGACTTTGCATTGCTGGAGGAGAGCTTTTCCTCTGCCTCCTGGACGCCTTTATTCCCAGGGACCTGGCCTTTAAGCGCTGGGAGCGCCTCATTTTGCCCCTAAAGCGCCTGGAAGCGCTTTTATTTGCCTTTAGCGCTCGGAGCGCTTTAATTCTGAAAGCCGGTGCCCACCCGGCATTTGCCCGTTCTAAACTAATCCTGAAGTCCACTGGCAGGTGCCCACCCTGCCAGGGACATTGCCGTGGTCGTCGGCGGGTGCCTACCCCGCTTAATTGTTTATGTCGTTGGCGGGTGCCCACCCCGCTTATTGGTTTTACTTACGAGGGAGCCTACCCCTCTCACCGCCGCAGCCGGGCTTCATCCGGAAGTCAGGCAGCCTTCGTTGGGACGGGGGCGGGGCTTCAAGCAGGAAGCGACGGGAGCCTACCCCGCACTCCTGCGCTGCAAGGCGAAAGGAAATCCCGAAGCCCGGAGCCCGGCAGGCTCAGCTCCCCAGTCCCGGGTCCCAGGAGGGGGCCCGGGTGACCAAAGATCCGCGCCGCAGAGGAAGACCTCCGAGTGAGGAGACGCCGCCTCTCTAACCAAAGGTGAGTGCGGGCGTCCCTGGGGGTCCCCCCTCTGCAGCGCCCAGTGCTTCTCCCTGCTGCTCGGCCCGCAGAGGCAGCCCCCACCACGGGCCGCCTGGTTGTACGCTCCAACGCGGGGGCAGGATTGGAAGAGCCGAGTGAGGCTCCAACTACGGGGCATTACTCTCCTGAGTCCCTGAGCAGGACTCCAACGTTTTGGGCGACATTCCTTGTTCTCGAGCCCACGAGGCTCCACGGGGGCAGAGGTTGTTTAGAGCGCAAGGTCGTTCCAACGTCGGGGGCATTTCTTTGGCACTCAGAGCGGCCCCGGAAGGCAGCGGGCCGCTCCCACGCATACGGGGGCATTTCTTTTGTGATTGAGTGGCCCCAGATGGCAGCAGGCCACTCCCACCTTGCCCCACAGAGTTGTTTAGAGCCTGCAAAGCTCAGGGGGCCACAAGTGTGACATATTTAGAATCCAGGAGAGGCTCCAACCCCTGCCATATTTGTTTAGGAAGGCACAGTGGTGCCCCAGCATTTCACCAGTTGCCCAGCACTTAGTGGGCAACTGCTACGTGTAGGTTGTGCTTTGTGCGCCCTGGTTTGCGCAGCCTGCGCAGGCGCGCCCTGACTTTGCTGGACACAGGGCGTCCTTGCCCCTTCAAGGCCAGCTGGCCTAGGGACTGCCACAGGTTGTGGCTAATGTGAGTTTGGCGCTATTCTTGTCCTGCACCTCTGAATGTATTTTATGCATCATGAGTTTTCCTTTCCTACACCTCTGAATGTGATGCATCATGTGTAATGTGAGTTTACCCCTACAGGTATTGTGATACTTAGGTGGTTGTTTTCTCCCTAGTACAGGTGGTGCTAGTGAGGTCCTGGTTCCCTGCGCAATATTTTCCTAAGGTGGTTAGGGTTGCGTAGGTGGTACTTACCTGATACCAGTAGTTACTGGTTGTGTGCTACATTTGCTATTTTGTACTACAGTTTTATTCCTATGTTCTAAGTGTTATTCCTAAAAAGTGCTAATTCCTGACAGTGGTCCATGTGGCCCTGTCCCCTGTACATATAATCCCTTGTAAATTCTGCCCGTGCCTGTTGGCACATTGTAAAGTGTGTGTTTTTATCTACTGTGTTTTGTAGAATACAAAGGCTATTTTTATAGAATACCTTGTGTGGAGTTTCCTTTGTGGTGGGCCTTGGGTGTTGTTGCTGGGTGCGCGCGCAAACGCCTTACACATCGCCTCAGAGATAAGCCTGACTGCTCGTGCCAAGCTACCAAGGGGGTGAGCAGGGGTTATCTTTGGCGTGTAACTTCCTTGCCCTGACTAGAGTGGTGGTTTCTGCCTGACTTTGGCGCAAGCCTTAGCCAACCAGAAATCCCATTTCTAACAACATGCAACTGGAATAACAGACGTCTGCCATTTGAGGGCCTGGCTGGATAGATTAGAGGGAGAGGCTTTGACACTTGGCTTGTGGGAAGCCAGATCTTGGCCCCACTAAAGATTAAGATCTGTATTCCACGGCTCCATGGCAGACAAAGCGATACCAAAGGGGATGATGGACGGAGCGCTTGAGCAAATCAAACACTCACCCCCAGTCAACTGATCTGGGTTTAATCCATCATTATTCTTTAGCTCACTACACCACCCCTGTTCAGACATGGCCATATGCAAATCAGTCTGACCCTGTGCCTCATGGGAACAGTCCAGCCCGAATTGCCGAGCCATGTCTTCCCTGGACCGGAAACAAGCATCCTGGGACCGGTTTCGGGTTCATAACCCTCATCAGCCAGGCTATCTTGAATCCAGTGGCAAAGTGAGCAAGGGACCCATGTCTGGACATACCCTGCCAACTTTAGGGCTCATTTTTTTGTATTATTGATGGACAGAATGCAGAACAATGTCATACATTCACCCCAGTACAGATATCTGGGCCTAAATCCATTGTTTTTTTGCTCACCATGTCATTCCAGTTTGGACCCAGCAATATGCAAATCAGTCTTGACCCTGTGCCCAATGGGAACAGTCCAGCCCGAACTGCCAGGCCAGGTCCTCCCTGGACTGGAAACAAGCATCCTAGGACCGGTTTCGGGGTTTCACCCCTCTTCAGCCAGGATAGCTTGATTCCAGTGGCATGGAGAGCAAGGGACTCACATCTGAGCATACCCGTCCCACTCGGGGTGACAAATGCAGACAAAACTGAAATGTAGAGGAGACATCTGTGGTTCAAAGGGAAATCCCCTGAAATACCCCCAACCTCAAAGGCACACTACAGTATAACTACTGGTGCCGTACTTCAGCAGGGTAAAGATACACTTGTGGAGACGTGGGACCAGAGATCCTGGAACTGTGTGGTGCACACTGGTATAGGAATCTGTTCAGCATAAGGAGGATTACTGCCATTGGAAGGGACCGTGCATCCGTCCTGAATAGTGGCTGGCCTGGGCTGAGTACCTGCTGCTGTGTGACACCCTGAAATGTGCTCTCCAATGGCTTTCAGGCTTGCCTCCTGTTCTCATGTGGACGACTCAAGGACATCAAAATCCTCCCACAAGGTAACCACACGATCTACTTGTGACACCTGGAGAGCAGTGCCCTCTTAAGTGCCCATATTGTCTGTTGGATCCCATCTGGTAGCGCAACGTGAGTGTGGAACTAAGTATTATACCTGGACACCTGCTGCATCTTTCGTGCAACATGCTGACTGCATGCTCATTGGGTGCGGTGTCCGATTCACAGATTGCGATCCTCAGAGGTGAGGGCGTAGCCATAGTAGTACCTCATTCTACCTTATGCGGCACTGCTAAACTTGTGCCTGTGTGTGTGATCAGAAATGTCTGGTGTGACTCACATCAACACGCACCAGACACCAGCCTCATTTCCAGGGAGGTACTGAGTTTGCGACTCTTGATTGTGTATGTCCAGAACTGTCTGGTGACACTCGTATCAATGAGCACCAGATGTTTTGCCTCATTTCTATGGAGGTGTGGAGGAGTGGATTTATGTTCTGTGGTGCCTGGATGAGTGACGTGTGTTTGATGGGATGCCTCCGTCTTCTGAGAAGCTCTGCTGCTTCATCACTCATTCATCGATTGTTGTTTTGTGCCCTCAGTGTGGTGGACCAACAGCCCTCTCCTCACCCTTCCCGACAACTTTGTGTTGACAGGTAATATTGCCCTCACACACTTGGTAGTGTCATGCTTCATCATTGGGCCGCATCATACACCCAGGTGCAGACCAACACACTGGATGGAGCGCAATTTTTTTTGAAAGATGAAGGACAGTGGTGAGGGTAGAGTGTAGTAAAGAAAGACAAAAAACACACAAAAGTGTTTGCTCAAAACATATATAGGGACCAACACCCTGACGAATGCCAGAGCGACCAGGTATGGCGCGTTAAAAACTGGCAGAAACATGTTGGTAATTGCAGTGGGGATATAAGGGTCGTTACCTTCCCTGAATACCCCATAATCATAATTTTAATCCTGCCAGAGGTTGACACTAAATAAAGAATTATTGTTTAACACCTAGGCAGTTTTATTAATACACCTGCACCTCTCTTGGTCCCGTTTTCCCAGGAGTAAAATTTCCTTTCCTTTATGTTTTGAGCAAACACTTTTGTGTGTTTTTTGTCTTTCTTTACTACACTCTACCCTCACCACTGTCCTTCATCTTTCAAAAAAAATTGCGCTCCATCCAGTGTGTTGGTCTGCACCTGGGTGTATGATGCGGCCCAATGATGAAGCATGACACTACCAAGTGTGTAAGGGCAGTATTAAAAATGATTTTGATTTTCCCGTTTCCACTTTCTAGTATTACTATTTTTGCTATGAAGTTTTTCTCTGTCGTGTGAGTTTCATATATTGTTAAGGGAGTCAGAGAAGACTCTAAACCCTTGTCTCTCTCGTTTTGTGATACTTTGACAGGTAATATTGCCCTGACAGAGCCTGGGTGGTGAGAGTAATTGACAGGGCTAAAGAATGCTTCTGAAAGTGATCATAAATGGATCAAGAGACTAAGTGACCCCCCTATGCTTTACAGAACTGGGCTGGTGCAGGAAGGCACAGTCTGGACTCCTATGATTGAACCACTATTGCCATCAGCCTGGTTCTGCTCCACATACTGTGGGTGAACTTCCCAAGTAGTGGCCAAACCTCCATTTGTTGACTGCCACCTAATTAGCCCTGCTACATACCCCAGCCTCTTCCCTGGGACCCTGACTGAGTGTGACTCCAGTCACGAGTGGCCTAGAATCAAGGGCGAAGGTTTTCTTTACTTCCAGCCCATGAGTGTAGGGTAGTCAGGGTTAGCTGAATGGCGAGTAGGGCTTGGGCCTTGTGGTCTGCATCTGCATCATCAACTGACCTACCAGATAGCAGTTACACCGCATTATGGTGCTGTGTGCGAGTGCACTACATACGGACCTGCCTCATATCAGTGGCTACGCATTTCGGTGCTGAGTGAGTGTGTGGGAGTGAATGCCTGGTATTAATTACACCACACGGTTGCGTAGCTTTACACATTGATTCCTTGCCAAAAGTATACTTCATTGGACATTATTTTTTACCTGCGCACCCTTCGCCCATGATGTTGTTTAAAAGTGTGGTAATTATCTGTGTGTGCATATTTCTGATATCGGTGTGATCTGGGATGCACCCTATATTTATGTGACATTGATTTATAATATTTGCCTTGGCACGCCTCGTTCTGACAACGGTCGCACCGAATACGGGTGCTGGGGGATCCAATACGATCTTTCCTAAGTGTGCATATTATTTGTCATTTTAACATTGTTGGGCCTAGTACTGCTAGCGATATTTCCAAACGTGATTTATGCCCAGAAATACATGATGTTCATTTTGTGTTATATAAGGTGTGTGTTGGATTCATACACCACGTGTGAACTCTCTTTTCTGGCTCTTAGTGTATTTATTGTGGGAGAGTGCTGTGCCAATGCTTTACACTTTGCCTCTGTGATAAGCACAACTGCTCAGTGCCAAGCTACCCAAGGGTGAGGACAGGTTATACAGTGATTGCAATCACCAACCCCTGATGGGAGGGGTTGATTCTGCATGACTAGGGCCTTGCTTCAGCCAACCAAAACATGCCAGTTCCAAAAACAGTAACAACTGTAAGGACGTTTTCCCTCTTTGTTTTCTTGCTGTTATTTTTCATGTGTTAAAAAATGACTAGCTGCAGTGTCTGCTCTGTTTCAGAAGGAACGTCCTCATCTCTGCTTTTAGGAAAAAAATACATTTTGCCACCATTAGGCTCTTCAGCAGATCTTGAGTCAATGTTCCATGTTACTGTTAATTTTTTGTGTTGCTATCTTTTAGATTTGCCACATTGTTACTCCAGTCCTATGATTATCCTGATAATGTTCTCATAGATTTAGCCGGGTTGAAATGTGGACAAACTAGTAAACTAATTACTGCTCTAAATATCCACAATTCAGCTGGATTGTCTAAATCAGGACTTCCTCCTTGTGCAAACGCTTCCTTGTCACCTGTGTGTTCTGTACACACAATTGTTTGACACAGCACAGATTTACTGTACTGGGTAACAAGTATATCAAGGACATGCTTGCTTTCATTTCTGAACAACATTTCGTGATTTTCATGGTCTGCTGCAATAACGTTTTCCTAAAATTGCTAACACTTTTTACCCGAGTTGTTGCATATCAATTATCCTATACACAGAACTTTCTAGACAGCATTTAATTGTTGAAGACTGCATATTGGTCTGATTTGATGATCGAAAATACAAATATTGTTGCATAGTCCTTTCCCAGTCAACTATGGGGACGGGTTAGAGTTTGTCACAGTGTTGTCCTTGCGCCACAAAACTTTGGGGCAGATTTACAAGCCCCTTGCGCCTCATTTAAGCCGCCGTTGCGTCACTTTTGTGATGCAGCGGCGGCGCAAATCCTCCGCCATGGTGCGGGGTACTTACAACGTGACGCATCTGGGAGATGCGTCACGTTGTAAAGACCTGCGCCAGAAGTAGGCGTTCCTGTGCGGGGGGGCGTTCTGTCGCAGGAACGCCTCGTAAAAGTGGCTGAGTGAAATCTACAAGATTTCACTCAGTCACTTTTAGGCCCATGCTGCGTCAAAACCCTGCGCCTGCCTGAAGCAGGCGTAAGGATTGACGCAGCATTGTAGAGATAGGGCCCCCCAGAGCATTGCTGGAGCTGCGTCGCGCTTGCGACGCAACTCCAGCAATGCGCCACTTTTACGGCACAGAAGCGTCACGCATCTGTGCCGTTTTTGCCCCATGGTGCGCCGCATTGTAAATGCGGCGCATCCATGGTGGCGGAGCTGTGGCGCACAATAACTGGCTCATCCCTGCTGATATGCAGGGATGCGCCGGTTATTGTAAATATGCCCCTTTGTGTTTTTAATACTTTATTTAGAGGTGGGGGAGCACTGGTTTTCCTTTGTCAGAGGCTAAGGTTGTTCTTCTGGAGAAACCTTGCCCTTGCAGTACATCGCCCACTTGATACCTAGGTCAGAAGATAAACAGGGTGACTGTCAATGGTTTTTCCTTCCAGGCATTGTGAGACCACAGTGGTCCTAGCAGGGAACGTGTTCAATGTTCATTGATGTGCGTTATGAGAACTTCATTCGTATCACGGGCGATGTGTTTAACTTTACAGCAATAAACCACTGATTTAATCGACCAATAATTCCTTCTCGAGACAACACTGATCCCCACTTGCTAGGTCCACTCGCTAGGCGCAACCGGCAGCTGGTTTGATCATTTTTGCAGTCTGGCCATGCTCATATGCACAATTTCCGAATACTTTTGCGCCAATTTTCCATTAGTTGCCATTTTGTATCGTAGCCTTTACCCGTCAATATCAACCACATTGACAACATTTTTCACCCGCACGAATGCCATTCTTGGTCCATTGTCTTCATCGGGAGGCTGAGCAACGACATCCACTTAAGAAGTGCAGTACTTAGAGAAAGGAATTCTACTGTATTTCCTGAATGCTATGAAGCAATCATAGAGCGTGAGATGGTGAGTTATGGGAAAGCAATGCCATTCATTTATCATCCCCTTGACTTTTATTATCTTGCTATGCACAGCTGCGGAATGTGCATAATGTGACGTGAGGCTGAATGGATAATTATCCATCAGCAGTACCAGCAAAATATGAAAATATTTAAAATTCTCAGGCAAAGTCCCACTAGAGCCTTTGGCCAAAAGGCATAAAATATTTAAAATGAGCCCGCGCATTATCTTAGATTCGTCCATCGACTGATGGGAAGTTTTACTTTCAGTCTACTCTGCAATGCATATTAACTGCTTACACTTTAAATTGACATTTATTCAATTGAATATGGTTAAAACACTAACAATGTGATATAACTCAACCCATAACACCAATTATGTATAGGTTCTTTATGTTATCGAATGTATCCCCTATTAAGCAAGCACTATTTGGTATTTCATTTCATTCTTAGCATAGTTTAATCACTATAAAGGAGTATTAACGAAAACCGGGGTTAAGACTCAAGTTTTGGAATTTCCAGAGACATTCTGGAAAGATGACCCTCTTACATGACTAAAGGCACACAAACGGTTAAAAGAGAGATAGTCGTTTTATTTCAGAGAACTGGCACCTGTACAGGTCTGGAAATACAAGAGTTCTGAAATCAGAGCGCACTTCAAAAAAATCATTTATTTCACTAACACATGACAGTTTCTCACAGGTGAGGAGGTTTGGCCAGTGGCACAGCTTTGTCTGTGGGGTTCAGGAAGTGTGAGCTTGCCAACGGTTTCACTTCCTGATTGGTGCTGGGAGGTGGGGGGATAATTGTTTTTCCCCTACACTTACTAGTTTGGGAGAGGCAGAATAGGAAAGGGGACACTGACCCTTTCCCAGTTCTGTTTCTACCGAGTGGATCCGTGCTCTGGTATTGCCCCCACGAGAGTGATCCCCAAGCATGGACCTACTCCACTAGACACAAAGGGATTATTTGGGCTGGTGAAGCAGCGCCCCAGAAATGGGTCTTTGCTTCCCCACTACCAGGCACTAACAGTCTTTCTGCTAACCTAGTGGGTGGAAGGGGGTACCTACCACAGTCAGCCCAGTGGTAAGCTGAGCTCTTCGAGAAAGGTGGGTTTCTTGCAGCTTTTGTGTCCCTATAGTTTAACAGGAGGTCAGGCGGCTGACCCTTAAAGTCCACTTCTTTGTCCCAGCTATAACTGGGAGCAGGTCCAACCCTTAGGGACTATTTAAATGCCTTAACAGCATGTGCTGTTCTGTCTTCCACAGGTCAAGTAGTGTTCTCAAGAGAGTGACCAGCTGTGCTACATTTAGGCCTGACACTAGCCTGTGAGTGGTGGTGGGTCCGAGGGCTAAAGTTCCTAGAGTTAACCTTACCCACTTTTGCAGCAGTTCCTGTTTTCCCTACTGCAAGCAATCCACCAGTGCACCTTTCTACATAACTCCAACATGGTAGAACCTTTCTTCCCTGCGTACAGATCTGTACTCAGAGATGTGACCAGGGATATGAGCAACCCCTCCTCTGTGACCACTCAAAACCAGTTCTGGAGGTAGCTCCTGACCCACTGGGCTGGTGCCTGACTAGCTATAGTGACAAGAGTATATGGCAGACCCAGGTATTAGTTAAATCTGTCTTTGACAGGGTAGATATCTTTTAAAGTTAATTATGCTCCCAGGAACTGGCTAGATGGTCATCCTATCAGAGGAACAGAGAACCTCAACACACCCAATGCTATTATCTTAGCTATGGGAGCAAATTTATACCTCATCAATGAGCTTTGCAGCTCCTGGGTGGCAGCTGAAAGCTCATGCAAATGGGCCTCTAGTGGTTCTAGACAGATTAAAATATAAAAGTACATTTTTATACAATATTTAGGACAAATCTGACTCAACCAATAAATTGGATTTGTAATATATATATATTTTTTAATTTCAACAATTACCTTTTTAGCTGGTCCCAAGGTTCAGATAACTCTATTAAATGCAATAATCTATCCAAATGATTTCCTATGAAGTAGCTAACTTCTATGATTAAAATAGCTTTTAGGGCCTTGTGACTGCAAGAACATAAAAAAACTTAAATGTCCTAATTTTAAATACCATGCACTATATCCTATGCGCTTTTAAGGTCTACTCAAATGTGAGGTAATAATATTTAGAAGGAGGGGTTGGTTTGTTACATTTGCAGTTTAAACCTGAGTCAGGTTACTGGTGGCAGTCATGTTTTGTATGGTCAGTCTAGTGCTGGCACAATGTGCGCTTCAGTTCACAATTGACATTTAACTTACAGGCCACAGATCCCCTGTGCAGTAGATACTAGGGACTCATAGGTAAATTAAACATGCCAGTTAGGAGTATAGCTAATGCCAACTTGTTTTGTTGGTGATAGCACATGCACCGTGCAGTATCCCAATGTACAGAGTCCAAAAACCAACAAGAAAATGTAGCAAAAAAACTGGATGACAACACAAAAAGGTTCATTTCTCTACAGAACTGATAGGCTGAAAATAGTTGTTGTCCATAATCATAATCAGTCTACGTCCTCCAGAGTCTAATTGTGTCCAGCACCAGGTCCTGGAGTGTCTTGTAGTCTCTGCTGTAAAGCACGAATCAGGCACCTGCTTTACAAAACACTCTGTCATGTTCTATTTAATTTAAATATTTATGAAACCCATTTGTGTGGCATGATGTTATACACTAGTACGATCATATCAGATTTCTGTAACTGGTCATTGCCCTATAATTAACAACAAGTTTCACAGTGTTATACATGCACCAAGTGACTCTTTTCATTTCTCAGTTTTTTTTGTGCATAATGTTTCATCCTAATGCTCGCCTTTGAAGATGAATGCCTTGCCTTCTCCATCTGACAAAATGTACTGTGTGGGGTGGGTTGGTTATCACCTTGAGCACCCACCAACTTAGCATATGTACGACCCGTTTAAAGGCCGATAAATACAGTCAAACTTGACGGGGCCTCCCCAAACCCAATTTTAAAAATGTATTAGGGGAATGGGACACCCAAAAAACCCTAAGATGGTACACCTTTTTTATGCAACAATTGCATCAAGCACAGAAGAGATTATTAGATGCCTGCTAAAAGCCTCTTTCAGTGACGAAAAGTGAGGAGACAGCAAGGCAGTGGGGGTTGATGATCAGTCGATACATGTTTACGCTTATAAGAAATAGAGGGCCTCATTTATGAAAAGTGACGCATAGCTGCGTGAAAACAGAGATGCGTCACTTTTCATTGCACCCTCCTTGCGACACCAGTGATGCGTCATATTTACTGTATGACGCATCATGTCACAAGAAGTTACAGATGCATCAGTATTTCTGATGTATCTGTAGGCGCAAAAATGAAGCATTGCTGGAGTGTGTCACAAAAGTGACGCAACTCCAGCAATGGGTCATTACACATGGGCAAGTCACATGTTAAATGTACCTGCATCAGTCTTACTCCTGCCATGAGGAAGGTGTAAAATATTGACGCATTTGCGTCCTAGAAGTGGCGCAGTGAAATCTTATAAATTTCAATGCGTAACGTCTACAACCCTTTTCTTGTGTCAGAACACCCCCCCCTGCATACATTATACCTGGCGCAGGTATAATCTGGCGCAGGGGTTTACAAAGTGACGCATCTACCTAGATGCGTCATTTTGTAAATATGGCGCAACATGGCGCATTTTATACTCCACTGGTGCGTCACAAAAAGTCACTCACCGGCAGCGCAAAATTGACACAAGGGCCCATAAATAAGCCCCTGACTGAGTAAAAATGTATGTATCAAGTCTGAGGCACTATTTAGCGAGATGGAAAAGCAAATTAAATGCATCCCCCTTCTCTTTAGTCATTGTCACCAAACTGCTAAGCAACGACCTGAAATACTCAAGTCTTCGTTTCACTCATGGCAGGCAGTCGTTTTGCTTTTATATATACACCGATGTTTAAGATCTAGGGGCATATTTATGGGAATGGTGGCACAGGTCAGCAAGTTACCTTGCTGCTCTGCCCTGCATCACAAGGAAAGGAAAGGAATGCACCGCATCCATCCAATGCAGTGCACTCCTGTCCTTTCCCCTGAGGAGGTGACGTTTTGACAGCCTAGAGCCAACACCCCTTACCTTGAACCATGGTGCAAGGGTGCTTGTGTTGTAGACAGTACTGCTTTTGTCCAAGAAGGGGCATCTTCCTGCAGAAAAGCAATCCATAGAGGCGTTTCCTCTTTCTATGTGTTCTGCACATTGCAGTACACATTGAAAGATGAAAAACAAGATATTTCTCCTCGTTATGCCTCACCTGGGTGAGGTTCTGTAGCGATCCGAACCCGTGTATTCGGTATCGTAGTACTGACACGATTTTGGTACCAATGAACCGTAAATGATCCATTATATGCATGACAGTGTTTTCGCTGCGCAACTAGCATGAATTCACTGAAAAATAGGGCATTCTGTTGTTAAGTCATGGCATCCATTTTAGTTACGGCATCCATTTTGTTTCTTGCCCTCACATAGTCAATGAACGGGCGATGACCCCGGCAGAATCACCTTGTTAAGGATACGTAAGCTCGAGCCCCGAGAAAGGCTGACGCTGCATGACTAGGCAGAATCAAGCTGCCTCCCTTGCCTGAGGCCAGTCCTGCTATACTGGTTCTCGTGTCCATTGTCCTGACTGAAAGGCCGAAGACGGTAGCCATGCCCGTTTATGATCCATAAACACCTCTTATCCTACTTTTCAATCCTTTGCACCTGGCTCTGCTCCTCTCCTTCTGGGCTTTTACAATGGGGAGGTTACGATTTTTATGATGGGGAGGATCGGGCAAAGAATGGAAAACTGACAAGGGGACCTGATCGAATACCGAAAACCTACGACTAATTATTGTTTGATGTCTATTTACTGTTTGTTTGGGATACCGGGTTGGGCATGAGAAATATTCGTGTAATGTTGCCTAAAGACATTTTTCGTGTATTTAAGGAACAACCCACTTAATGCAATTTGAACAGTCTCGTAGATTCTGCCTCTGTGTGGTTCCTATGACTTCTGTGTCCCTGCAGTGAATAAATCTTGGTCTCTGACGCCACCATCGAGAAACCCGCGTCTCTGTTTATTTGTGCACCGAGACAGGAAGGAACTCAGGGGTCTTCGGGTGTTGTTTCCCTGACACCTCTGGACTCTTAAAAGTCCAGAACCTCAAATTGGCGCCCAACGTTGGGCGACGTCATCCGGTACCGGTCCAAAGCCTGAAAAGTTCGAGGAGTTTCGTGTGAAGATTCCGGAGGGAGGTACCCCGCTTCATCGATCCCTGCATGTCGTAAAAGTGGCCCGACGATCTCTTCCACGAGGGTTCCCGTTCCCAGACGGCTACAGAGGACCGCTGCCCTGACTGTCGCCCTGTCTTGGACCCGAGGTGCAGACCTTAGTACGGCGAGACGTAGACGGGTTCTCCTTGGTGACGTCTTCCACATTTCAGTTAAGTATTAAGTGGGTTACGCTCAGTTTGGTTGTTCTTTGTTGCTCTGGTTTAATTCGTAGATTATCATTGGTTGCTCTTGTTTAGATAATCTTTGTTTTGGTATTGGTTCATTTTGGTAGGCCTAAGTTCCCTGCGCATTTTGGTTGGAATTTGTCTTTGTTTGTCATGACTAACAGTAGTAATTGTTTCCTGTCCTGGTTACGTTGCAACGGGGATTCCCGGTTGGAGGATTCGTGTTCGGTTCCTCCGATTGGAACTCCTACATATGAGCTCTATTGTAAACACGGTGTAGGTCCTATTGCGTATAATGAAGTATGGGTCCGTTATACCAGAAAAGATGGTGTCCTTAGTTGGCCACCGCATGGTAGTTTTGAAGTTGAAATTCTAGACAATCTAGAAATGAAGTTGTTTAAAAAGAAAGCCCGGCCGGCAATGTTTGATTCTTTTCGCGTATGGCGTAAAGAAGCCAAACAGAGAGAAATTAGGAAGACGAAGAAAGAACAGAAAGAGAAAGGGTTGACTTTAATGGAGTCTGCTAGGCAGCTGCATGTCAACGAGACTGAGAAAGCAATGGAGATGGTGAATAGAAAATATAATTTGGCAATTGATAAATGTTACCCTGTATTGCCATCTTGTCCTACTAAGCCGATAGAGGACCATGAAAAGGATCCTCTATTGTCTTACCTGTTGAGATCACCTCCACCGTATGCACAGGGTATTACAGCACCACAGTTACCACCTGTTGTGCAACCGGCTGCTGGTCAGCCTGGAATAGTTGCTCCACTTCCTTTGATTCCAGCTCCTGTCCTTCCCGTGGTTAATGTTCCTTCGGCACCCCCTCTTCCTGGGTCGCCTGTTCCGCCTTTGCCTGTCGTTTCGCAAACTGCTTTACCTGCTACTCCCACCCTTACTATTTCATCTGCTCCAGCTGCCCTGTTCCCGAACACTGTGAACATTCTGACTCCGCTTTCCGTTCGTCGGAAAATAACCGACTCTGTAACTAATATCTTAACTCCTCTCTACAGGTCTTTAATTGGGACCCCCGTTTCTGACTCTATACAGAGACGTAGCCAGCTTCCTGGTCCCCAAGAACGAGAAATGTTAGATTCGACAGCTCTTAGGTGGATGTCGAAAGCTGCGAAGTATGATGCACGAAGAGTGTTAGATACCTTTATGCAATGGAATGAACCAACTCAACGTTATGTTTTTGACGTGATGTGTTCTCTTGTGCGTGAGGAATGGGAAGATGATGACTTAGATTCCGTCCCCTCTGATCTGATAAATGTTCAGCAGAAATTTGCCGCAGGAATGGTGATAGGTTCAGAAGTAAGGGAAGCGATAGAACTGATTTTAGCTTATAGGGATGATCCCCCTCTTCGAGCGCCAAGGGACCCTGACGGTTCACCGATTACTAGGAAAAGACGAGGTCAATATCCGATGAGGGAAGTTCCACCGATATGGCGTGATGCAGTTCAAGCTGATGGGGCTAATGGTATTGCAGCTGCTCCGGCACAATTCCAGAGAGTGTGGATACACATCCCTTGGAAGCGGGCCGAAGTATTAGCAGTAAAACAAGCGCTGCCGGACCCGCGTAAAAACCCTGCTGGTTATTATAAAGAGTTAACACAGACAGTTCAAGCGTGTGTCATGAATTTGGCAGACATTGAAATGCTATTTGGCAATGTAGTGCCACAGCCTATATGGGCCAAGATTCGGCAAGAGAACCACCCAGTCGCCCTAGGAGGTGATTGGCCAGCTATTGTAGCAGCAGATGCGCAACAAGTTGGCGGTGCTAAACCTGAACCTCTGATTGCTGCCTTACCTGGCAGAATAATTAATCTGATGAAAACGCTGATGCCAGCATTACGAGTTAATTGGGATAAACTATCGGCATGCAAACAAAAGAAGGACGAAAGCGTCTCTGACTTTTTCACTAGATTTGAAGAGACTTTCGTAGACCACAGTGGGCAAGATATGAGTACTGAGGGAGGCCAGAGGTTGTTTGTCGACAAGTTCGCGTTTAATTTACTACCTGAGCTTAGTAACAAGTTAAAGGATTCTGAAAGTGCATGGGCAGTGTCGACGACAGCACAGATACTTGCAACTGCTCAGTATTACGAGAATAGAGAGAAAGAAGAGAAGGAAAAGTCAGAAAAGAAGACAAAAGATTTGAAGACTAAAGTACTATTGCAACAGGCGTATCCGCCTCGCTCGAATCAATCAGATTCACAGCAGCGACCCCAGTTTCAGCAACAGCCACAATTCCAGCAAGGGACGTCCCAAAGATTTAATTACGGTTTTTCCCGACAACAGTTAGCATGGAATAAGTGTGCCTATTGTAAAAAGGAGGGTCATTATAAGAATGAGTGTCCGGTACTGCACGCACAGACTAGTGGTGTCCCAGCTCAGAGAGGTAATGTTGGGTTTATGCAAGCTCCTAGAGGTAGAGGACGTGGTACAATAACACCACAGGCCGATCGCCCATCAAATTATTTCGATCAGCGAAATGTACAACCTGCGCAACTAGGTAGATCTCCACAGTATCATGTTGAAGATTACTATGATCATAATGAAGAGATTCAGAGAAGCGAGTACTAGGACAGCCACAGGCAAAGAGAGGGAGTAGTATCAGTTCCAGTTGTTCAGAGTGGACCTTATGTCGCAGTAGTTACATCAGGCGTGGTCGAACCGTTTCTGTAGGATACTGGTGCGGCAAAAAGTTCAATTATGCATGCGAAACTCCCTGGCGCACCTTTGTCTGGCTTAACGAACACTTCAGTAGGTTTCTCAGGCGCCCCTGTTCACAATCCTGTTTCTAGTCCTTTATCAATTTCTGTTGGGCCATGCGAACTAGAAGCACCCCTTATCCTAACAACCGGTTGTAATGAGAATCTGCTTGGTTTAGATCTGTTGAAACGCCTGCATGCGACACTATACTGTTCTCCTTCAGGAGTACAGCTCACATTAGGCAAAAGAGTCATCTCTCCAATGTATATGTCGATGGATAAGCTCCCACCGGAGCTGCGTTCTCTCCCTGATACTCTTTGGGCGACTGGTCCTAACGATGTAGGCCTCTTGGAAATTCCCCCTTATGTGGTAAGTCTGAAAGCGAATGTTAGATTCCCACGAATCCCACAGTATCGGATTTCGAATGAAGGTGAACGTGCACTCTTGCTGATTGTGAAAGACTTAATACAGAAAGATGTGATAGAGGAAACTAGAGGAAATGTCTGCAATAGTCCTGTTCTGCCGATTTTAAAACGCACTGACCCATCTAAACCTCCAATCTACAGATTTGTGATTGACCTCAGAGAAGTTAACAAAATAGTGATTCCGCAGTTTCCTGTGGTACCAGACATCACTGCATTATTGACGTTGATTCCTGCCACAGCCTCATGGTTTACAGTGATCGACTTAAAGAATGCCTTCTTCAGCATTCCGATAGCCGAGGAAAGTAGAGACATTTTTGGTTTCTCCTTAGGAGGTCGCAGTTTCAGATTCAAACGCGCTCCACAAGGTTATTGTGAGAGCCCTTCAATTTACAGCCAAGCATTGAAGAGTCAATTAGATGCTCTTGTACTTCCTCCTGGTGTTGCTCTGATCCAATATGTAGATGATCTTTTACTGGCTGCTGATGACAAGGAAACTTGCAAAATAGCTACAATTTCTTTATTACGTCATTTGTCAGACTTACATCACAAGGTTTCACCTTCTAAACTGCGATATTGTTACCAAGAAGTGACCTACTTAGGTCATCTTTTGTCAAAGGAGGGAAGAAGGTTGACCCCAGAGAGAATCAAAGCAATTTCAAAGATGACTGTACCAAGCACACAGAGAGAAGTACGTGCGTTTTTGGGTATTACGTCATACTGCAGACAATGGATCCCAAATTTTTCTCTCATGGCGAAACCATTGGTGGCTCTGACTGGAAAAGGTGTTCCGAGTCCTTTGCCATGGTCTGATGAATGTCAACAGAGCTTCTCGCAATTGCGTGATGCGTTGTGCTCAGCTCCTGTGTTAGGTACTCCTGACTACAGTAAGCCGTTTACTTTATATGTCCATGAAAGAGAAGGTTGTGCGTTGAGTGTATTAACGCAACAATTTGGTGACAAACAGCGGCCTTGTGCATATTTCTCATCCACATTAGACCCGGTAGCCAGAGCATTGCCAAGTTGTTTGAGAGCTACAGCAGCAGCTGCAGTGTCTATTCGACAGTCTGCTGGACAAGTCATGAACAACATGTTAGTAGTCATGGTTCCACATGCTGTGGATACACTCATGAATCGAACAAAAACTCAGCACCTCACCAGTGCTAGACTATCAGGCTATGAGCTGACGCTTTTGGCAAGTCACATTCAGATCAAGCGATGCAACATATTGAATCCAGCAACGCTGTTGCCAACTACTCAGGAGTCGAGTGATTCAGAGCCCCATGATTGTTGTTTCAGAACTGAGGAAGAGACAAAAGGTAGGATTGATTTAAAAGACACTCCGTTACTAGATCCAGATGGCACTTTGTACGTCGATGGGTCATGCTTTAAACTACAGAGTGGTGATGTGACGGCCGCGTATGCAGTTACGACTTTGAGTACGATTGTGGAGACCGCAAGAGTGAGTCAGAATTCTGCTCAGGCTGCAGAATTAATTGCATTAACAAGAGCGTGTGTTTTAGCTGAGGGAAAGAGAGTGAATGTGTTTACTGATAGCCAATACGCCTTCGGCGTAGCACATAGTTTTGGACGTCTGTGGAAAGAAAGAGGTTTTCTCACGTCCCATGGGACTAAGATCCAACATGGACAGTTAGTCAGCGATCTATTGGAATCTCTGGCCCTACCGAATGAAGCTGCGATTGTGAAGTGCAGTGCACATCGAAAGATTACGGATGATGTTGGCCGTGGGAATGCGTTCGCTGATGAGGTCGCCAAAGAAACGGCCAAGAACATGACGAGCCGAATGTACGTTGCAACGTCTGCAAGATGGATTGCTGAATCAGGGATGTGTGAGAATACGATTGAAAGTGTAAAGGCAATCCAGAATGAAGCAACTGAAAATGAGAAGAATTAATGGAAGGAGAAAACAGGTAAAATGGATTCAAGTGGATGTTGGGTTGATTTGTCTGAACAGCAGCGTTGGATGTTACCTGATGCGTATGTGCTCGCAGTAGTCACGATGGCGCATGGAGCGGCGCACATCAGTTCGAAAGGGATCTGTAAAATGTTAGCTCCAGTATGGAAGAATGATGGAATTACTAAGTGTGCGGAAAGAGTGGTGAAAAACTGCATGATATGCCTGATGCATAATCCTGGCAAGGGAACCCCAACCCCAACTGGTCATTTTGCCCCCCCTTCTTGTCCCTTTGAAGTGATTCAGTTGGATTTTATCCACATGGACAGGTGTAACAATCTTAAATATGTCCTAGTGGTAGTCTGTGCCTTTTCAAGATGGATTGAGGCATATCCATTAAAGGATAACACTGCTATGTCCACTGCCAAAATCCTCCTCAAAGAGTACTTCCCCAGGTATGGTATGCCACGGATTGTTTGGTCGGACAATGGAAGTGAGTTTGTAGGGAAAGTCATGAAGAGTGTGTGTACGGGTCTGGGTATCACCCAGAAATTCCACAGTGCGAATCACCCACAGTCAGCAGGTTTGGTTGAAGGGTACAATGGTACCCTGAAGCTGAAACTTGCTAAAATTCAAGCTTACACTGGTCTATCTTGGCCAGATGCACTGCCTTTAGCTCTACTGTCCACCAGAGCGACTGTACACTCTCGAGTAGGGCTTAGCCCATATGAGATCGTGTTCGGTCGTCCTGCTAATGTTTGGGGAGTCCCTAGGCCAAAGGAATTCAAACAGATCGAATATCCAATGTTGATTGATTATCTTTATGACCTGACTGCTAAACTAAGCCTTATTCATCAACAGGTATTCGAATCCTTGCCTAAACTGCCAGAGAGTCCAGGCCACACGTTGAAACCAGGTGACCAAGTGGTGGTGCGGAATTTTGAGCAAACCCGGAACCTCCAGCCAAGATTCGTGGGCCCGTTCCAAGTGCTCCTAACAACGACAACTGCTGTACGCCTAGCTGGAAGGAAGAATTGGGTGCACGCTAGCCATACGAAGCGTGTCCCTCTCCCACTCCCCTATGACAACTGGGTTAGACAGGGATTTGGTGTATCCGAGACAGAACCTGTTCCTAGGCTCATCCCTTTCAGTGATGCAGAGTACATAACGGACCCACGAACTGAAACGCAGAACTCTGACACCTCAGCAGGAACCGCTCCTTTGAACTTTGGACAGAGTGTTGTACAAAGTGAACATTTGTCACCTGTGGAGTTGAACATTTCTGCACCTGTAGACCAGCTATTCCAAGATCAGACAAGACCCGGGAAGTACAGATATAATCTACGTTCTCATGCTATGAACTAATGACAATGCATAATTACCTTTCTGTTTGAAAACTGTTTTGATCTTATCGCATTCCATTCAGTCAGGAAGTTTGCTCTAAATTTTTATCTTTTTATTTTTGTTGTTCTCTCACCTTGCCGTCTGGGTTACCATAGGGTCGTAACGTGTGCCTTGTTTTAATTTGCAGGGAACCAGACACAAGGTCGGTTTCTTCTGTTTACTTTGGGAACTCCCAGGGTAGACAGAGGCAATTTTTTAACAGGTACAAACCATCCGTTGCGAACGGTTGTAGAAGATGGAGCTTCCTGAACTGCGACGGGTTAACGTCATAAATGTACACAAGACAAAACTATATGACATATTGTATAGCAAATGTTTTCTAATGCAATGTGCTTTGACACTTCTGATTGTTTTAATAACTTTGGTAGGCGGAATTATTTTTGGTATTCAGTTGATCTTTACACCTGTTACATCTACAGTATCTCCCCATGTTCCCGTTTTTCCGACTGTTGTTTCTCTTCATTCTTTCCATCCTTTTCCTGCCCACGAGCAAGCTTGACGCTCTGAGTTTATAAATAACACTTTCATTCAGCTCTTGCACCAACATCAACTAGTGGTTAACACAATGAACTGCTGGGTGTGTGGCTTGATACCACATACCATGGACAAGGGCATCCCTTATCTGGTTCTGCCCTTTAGTTATAATGGATCATTCTGGGCATTTCAGACCATGTTCGCTTATGCCCTAGAGACCTATCCTCCACGACCTCCGCGTTCCACTAGGTATAACTCCGCTAATAGAGCCTTGGTAAAAGGAATCACTGACATGGTTAGAGACGTCAATAACACTCCGTTCATTCCCAAGGATGAATTGCGAGTTTACATGGGTTGGAATGTTACGGAATATGGCATTACTTTGGGTGAGAACAAACGTAAAAGCTCGACTCCGATCTGGGTCGTACCCCACCAAGGTCAGGTCTGTTTGCAAGGAAATGGGAGGAATCCGAAAGCTCGACTAGGGAAGAGTGACTGTATCGAAACATACGTTTTCCCGTCACAGTCTTCCCCTGCATTTTTAGCTGCTAAGGGCACCTATTTTGTTTGCAAAGACAGACCATACACATGGCTGCCTGCTGACTTCTCAGGCTCATGTTATATCGCTCAACTGTTACCTCCGACATACACTGCTGCACCGGACTATCACAAAACTAGAGTTGTGAGAGGTGTTTTCAGTAAAGAAGATACTGCTGGCCAAGAAGCAGGAGACTTCTTCAAAGGTTTCCTTCCATTCTGGGGGCCTATGGCCAACAGTAGAAACTTACGTCAACTAACACGGGTAGTTGAATCCACTATCACCGAAACTGCGGGTGCCCTTAGTAACCTGACAGCTGAGCTTCGAGCGGATCGCCTCATGACGTTACAGAACCGTATGGTCCTTGATGTGTTACTTGCAGATCGAGGTGGGGTATGTAAGATGATCCAGTCGAGTTGCTGTGTTTTTATCCCAGATAATGCGCCAACGGTATATAAGGCCATCTCTAAGTTACACAAAATCTCTGACTCTATTCATGTAGAGGAAGGTGACTGGTCATTAATGGGATGGTTCTGGAGTCTGTTATCTGCGTGGGGATGGAAGGTTCTGATAGTCACTGGTGTTGCGTTGGTATTGTTATTTTCGTGCTGTCTCATTGTTCAGTGTGGTCCTGCCTTATGTAGCCTTTGTGTTTCGACATGCGTAAGAAGACCACCTGTTTTTAGAGATACGCCACGGGATAGAGTAATGCTTCAGCAACATATCAGTGACCTGATGAACATAGAAATGGACTCTGACATAGAGTAAGTTATTGCCTATGTAAGGGCAAAAGGACGGTCTGAGGTTCTGTAGCGATCCGAACCCGTGTATTCGGTATCGTAGTACTGACACGATTTTGGTACCAATGAACCGTAAATGATCCATTATATGTATGACAGTGTTTTCGCTGCGCAACTAGCATGAATTCACTGAGAAATAGGGCATTCTGTTGTTAAGTCATGGCATCCATTTTAGTTACGGCATCCATTTTGTTTCTTGCCCTCACATAGTCAATGAACGGGCGATGACCCCGGCAGAATCACCTTGTTAAGGATACGTAAGCTCGAGCCCCGAGAAAGGCTGACACTGCATGACTAGGCAGAATCAAGCTGCCTCCCTTGCCTGAGGCCAGTCCTGCTATACTGGTTCTCGTGTCCATTGTCCTGACTGAAAGGCCGAAGACGGTAGCCATGCCCGTTTATGATCCATAAACACCTCTTATCCTACTTTTCAATCCTTTGCACCTGGCTCTGCTCCTCTCCTTCTGGGCTTTTACAATGGGGAGGTTACGATTTTTATGATGGGGAGGATCGGGCAAAGAATGGAAAACTGACAAGGGGACCTGATCGAATACCGAAAACCTACGACTAATTATTGTTTGATGTCTATTTACTGTTTGTTTGGGATACCGGGTTGGGCATGAGAAATATTCGTGTAATGTTGCCTAAAGACATTTTTCGTGTATTTAAGGAACAACCCACTTAATGCAATTTGAACAGTCTCGTAGATTCTGCCTCTGTGTGGTTCCTATGACTTCTGTGTCCCTGCAGTGAATAAATCTTGGTCTCTGACGCCACCATCGAGAAACCCGCGTCTCTGTTTATTTGTGCACCGAGACAGGAAGGAACTCAGGGGTCTTCGGGTGTTGTTTCCCTGACACCTCTGGACTCTTAAAAGTCCAGAACCTCATGGGGAGGCATATCTTTTTGGCGCATTCCTAGATTTACCAGGTTTGGTAAATCTGGGAATGCATCACAAACCATGGGATTTGTGTGAGAACACCCAATGCAACGCCCTTGGAACACCGCCCTTGCGCAGAGCAATGCAACACAGCAATTTACTCCATATTTATGAAGCCACTCAAAGTGGCTTTGCGTGGCCTCATAAATAATATGACTTGGAGCTTTGGTCATGTATGAACCACATAGCATGGTGCAAGCATGATGCAAGGCCCTCATAAATATGACCGCTAGTGTGCAAAATATATATGAAGTGGTGTTTTTTTTTTAAAGCATGCAGATCTGCTGAAAGCTAGAAAGTAATTGGAAAGAATGTGGCAGGAAAGTCTATATTCCTTCCACCACCCAGTATTATTTCGGGAAATGAAGGGGCAAATTATATGTTTTTATTACGAACATTAGGTCTCCAAAACTAGTCATAGTTGAGCAGTGTTTAAGAGATTTTTTTTAAACTGCAAATGTTTCAATTTTACATGAAGGCAATAGAACTGGTAAACATGAATGTCGTTTAATAGACCTGCAGAGTGGACACCCTTTCCTCCAAACATTGCACACATTTAGACAAACATAACGTTGTTGATAGCATGGATTTCAAAGGAAAATCTAGGAGGAGGACCCTGACAGACAAATCATGTTTGGGCTTGTAGCCACCAGATCTAGCTTCCCAAAGCAGGTCCATATGCCACATGATTGTCAATGAGTATTTTTTTTTCTACATTAAGGTCCAGATTCTACATTTTCTTAGGTCTCTATAATTACATACAATGTACCTACATATTCGCGCCCATATTTTAATCTGTTTGCTTTTTAGAGATGTTCGTATTAACCATAGGGATCCATTAATTCAGAGCACAGCATCATTTTAGTGTTGTAAGAGACCTTTCTCTCTAGGGTTAGAAATTGTAACACAGAGGTTATGCGTGGGTGCACACACACGCACAAATATATCAGCACTACGTGTATTATCTTATTGCTCTGTTTCACTTTTCTGCACTAGTTGTATTACCCCACGGATTTTCCTGAATGGATTATGAACCTGCAAGCTACAGATAGATCTCTAGAGCTGGATCTCAGAACTATTTGAACCCATAGAACTCTATAAAAGGCACAGAAATCCTCAATGGCCTCTCACACATACACGTGTAATTGTGTTTCCACTTGTTAAATGTCAAATACATCTCGATTATACGATTATTATCATAGAAGAATAAAATATACAACACAATCTCTTGCGATAACTCCATATCAGACATGGAAAACTCTCCTACGTATCGATCACATATCTAAAACAGCCTGTATAAGAACAATAGATGTATTAAAATACTTGTGCAAGAATATGACCTTAAAATGATTAAAAATACATCATCTAGAAAACATTATATCAAGCAGTCGCTTGCTAAGGTTGACACGTCCACCAAAAAGACCATGTGTTTGAATGGTAATTGCAAGTGGGAAAATAGCGTACACGGGCATGGCACATTAGGAACATCATTGGATGTCCATTAATTTTCTATTGCTCAGAGCCATTTTCAAGAAACCTCCTACTGTGTAACACATATGTGGATCAGACAACATACGGAGAAAATAAAAAGCAGGTCTATCTTGGTAAAATCCTTGTAGTTTTAAAACTGGTGCCAGTTATTTACTCCTGGCCGTCTGATAACATTTGCAGAAAAAAAAGAAGGGAACCAAAGATTGGGGGGTGAATTCATCACACGCACAAATCAAGATGGATTTTATATCAAACTAATGTAGCGGGAAGCATAGATGGCATCTAATGCAGCCTAAAATAAGTTTAGTCAGAAGTGCATGTTGCCAAGCATTTTTCACACTAGACAGGTTTGGTTCAGTGCTTGTGCTTGTTTGGATTGTGACTAAATCTCTAACAGTAGACATGGTCAGCTCTCCACTCTCTCTCCTGGCTGCTGCAAACTTCAAGTGCAGCTCCCTCACCTTGGTTCACTTGCCTTGCGTAATAGTGTGTGGTGATGCAAACAGTTCACCGCCTTTTCAAGACACATCATACAAAGTCCCAAGCGAGCAATTAAAATGAAGGCAACGATTTGAGATGGAGGGTAAAAAACTACTTCTAGAGTCAATGTTCACTCCAAGGTAGGGAAATTCAGTCATCCTTGTAATGAGATTTACCTTGATGAATCTGGATCTGACCATGATACTTTGTTGCCTTCACACCATATGGTGGGTTTTGGATATACTGATTTTGTTGTCTAATTTGTCCAGAAACAGGACATAGTTCATAATCAACCCTTGTAAACCATTGAGAGTGCAGGAAAGCAGCCCTGCAACTTCTGTATAAAGGGGAGCTGTAACAGAGGTCACATTTAACTTTGGGAGGTCCATTCCCTCAGCTGATAAAAAAAGGGTGTCAGACCATTTATGTAGAAAAGGGAGAAGATTGGTGCCAAGACAACCTTGTCTGATGCCTTGAGACAACCCATAGCTGTATGTACACTCTACCTCTGTGTATATCTAACCTTGGCCAATACCCTACAATGTAGTGCACGTAGGAAATTAATCAAAGGCTGGGGTAAAACCATGTCGGCAATAATGTGCCACAATTTAGAGCAATTTACACAATCAAACCACTACTCAGGTTGACAAATGCAAGAAAGAGAACACTTTTTTGCTACTGTATACTTTCCAATTAGTAAGTTCAAACTGAGGCACTGTTCGTGCATCCCCAAACCATCTCTAAATCCATATTGCACCCTATTGTTGGCACCAGACTGCTTAGCCCAATACTCTACTCTAGACAAGATAACTCGGCCATCAACTTTTACTACAAAATCTAACAGAGATATTGGCCGGACGCAGCAGGAATCCTGTCTGTTGCCTTTCCAAATACGGGAACTATAACAGCAAGCTGCAAAGAGGTCAGAATCCTATGAAGTACTGCAGCATTCAGAGCATTGACAATGATGGGACTCCACAAAGTGATATTTTCCTTATAGAGCTCCAGTAGGACCCCATCAGGACCTGGGCTGGAGGAGATAGCTAAGGACACCTCTTCAACAACAAAAAGTGTGTTAATGGGAAACATAAAGGTATCATCTTCCTGAGGCTTGTACTGGTCATACTGAAAGGAATATATATGTTCAAAATGATTTGTCCAACTATCTGTGCTAATGTTGGTGTCTTGTACAATAATGTGAATAGACCTGAACCAGAGACATAAGAAACCTAGGAACAGCAAAGCTAATAATTAGAACGGAGGGGCAGACCTGGATGTCTTACTTTGACACCCATGTGCAGTGATAAAGCTATCACTGAACTGGACACCTCACAGCAATGACATCACACTCATCTCAGCAGTCAGTGTTGTGGCCCCTTCCTACTTGGGTTTGGGAGGCAGTACCTAATTTGTTGCAGAGATTACTGGTGGACACTACCAGCACCTATTTGTAGGAACTGGAATTCTTAGCTGGCATCAACACTTTCCCAGTCCAAGTGTGCAGCTCAGTCCCTCTTTTATTTCCACTACTAAAGATCATGTAAACAGAAACATGATTGTATAATGTATTTATATAGTGCCTACTACCTCTGACACGGGGGCGTAACACAGGCCCCTAGGGCCGCTGTGGCACAGGGGGGCCCAGAACCCTCCATGGCCCCCAAACCTGAACCGCATCGCGAGTTCTGTTCGAACTACATTTCCCATGATGCCCGGTGTGGCACGCCCCACGTAATCGACGTAAGGCTAGGGAAAGCGGATATAGGCCGAGATGCCTAGAGGACGTTGCCGAAGATTCCCGTGTGTGTTACTGTTTTTTGGCTTTCCGCAACTAGCAGCTCCCCGAGGGCTGTTCTCTCGTCCCTTTGTTTCCGGTCTCGCCCAAGGATTCCGGGCTCCAGCAATCCGAGTTCGCGCTCCTCTGTGTTAACGCTGTTAGAGCATTGAGGGCAGCGCGAGTACCAGCCTTCCATGCCCAAGGATTCCGGGCTCCAGCAAACTGAGCTCGCGCTCCTCTGCTCCAACGCCGTCAGAGCATTGAGGGCAGCGTGAGTACCTGCCTTCTACGCTCAAGGATTCCGGGCTCCAGCAATCCGAGTTCGCGCTCCTCTGCTCAAGCTCTGTCAGAGCATTGCAGGCAGCGCGAGAACCAGCACATACGCCCCAGGATTTCCAGGCTTGCTCCTCTGCCCCCAAACATTTAGGGCACAGGGTAGCAGCGCGAGAACCAACCGGCTACTGCCCCAGGATTTCCGGGCTCGAGACTACGGCGTCGGCGCTCCTCAGACCCAGGAGTTCCGGGCTTAGAGTAGTAGTGCCCACGCCGGTGGTCTTCCGTTCGAAGGTTTAACGACTCAGCTGAGCCACTCTAACTGCTCTACAAAACCGTGAGTACTTTCGGTGGTGTCTCCACTCTCAGTCTAGTGGGAAGAAAAGGTCCTCGCTACCAGTGACACCTCGTTACAGAGGCACCGGGGCATGAAGCTCAAGCAAGATTGAGCTGCGCTTTGTCCCAAGTACACGCTACTGTATTTTCCACGTGTTCCTCCCACGCTCATGCGCTACGCCCACGGCCACTACCCAGTGCCAATTAACTGGATGGTGGTACCCGGCAGCATCGTCGACTGAGGGCACGGATAGCGAGAGGAGGTAGCAGGTAAAGAGGCTGACAGCAAGTAATTGGGTTCCAAGCAGGGAGGTGGTGGGAGTACCAGTCGTCTCATGATATGTTTGTGTCTTTACAGTTCTCTCTCCCTGCCGTTCCTACCCTTCCTTCCCTCGCTCACCTGTCTCCTTAGTCCGAGTGTGTTATACCTATTCCGGACTGGGGGCAGATGAGAGGTGGACCCCTATAGAGCATCAGCGCCATCCCGAGGAGAGGACCCCGAGGCAAATACGACACCTTTCATGGGGGTCCTATTCAGCACAAGACCAATGAATATCTGCAAGATATTGGAGACTTGGGGCCCTTCATCACATTCTGCTGGGATCCCATAATTCTGCATTGTGCCACTGCCTTGACCAGGTTCTGAAGTAGCCAATACAGTGATATATTCAATGCACTGGAAGCCCTTCTATTATTTCCAATCCCTCTTTATAAACAACTGAAGAACTACTAGTTACATTCCTAAAAGATCTGAATTCTACTCCCTGCTCAAGTTGGATGTAGAGCCCATTGGTGAGCAGCTATCCGGGTGGCAGAGGGCTCCAGTCGGCAGATGTGCTTGGTGCAGCTAATGAAATACAGAATAAAGGTAAGACCTGCCATCCTGGCCCATACCCATATTGCCTCCGGATGCAGCCTCCACAGAAAGAAACATTTGGGGACCAGTTATTTTTATGTTAATTGTACACAGCGCTTGCGCTGTCTGTTAGCTACCTGTTGTAAATGCTTTGTGGAATTCCAACTCCACCAATTGCTTGCCTTTGCTTTTAATTTGTCTATGTCAGTGTCCTTTAAGAAACCTTGCATGCTAGTGGTCAGTCCAGCCTCTTTGTTCCATCTTATTCTCTTCCATCTCTCCCACATAGCAGGGGCTAAGTACTCTCTCATTAAGCTATGGTTCTTTATCTGTTCTTTGGGGGAATATTTTTTCTGTTCTGTTACTGTTACTATTTGACTGTTTTCAGATTTGGTGCCATAGCTGCTTACATTTTACTATAGCATTCCTCCCTCCCACCTCCTCTTAATGCCACAGTTGTGTTAGTGCAGCCCCCTGAGCCACGCCTCCCGCACCAATGCTTGTTTTTTTTAGCCTTTTTGCAAGTTTTGATGTTGACCGCCAGTTGGGCTTTTTTTGGTAGGATATTAGTTTGGTTTTGGGCTTCTGTTTAAGGGGGATTGGCCTTGTTTTGTCTTGGTTTCCCATTGCCTGTGGAATATATCCTCAGATTTTTTTGAATGTGCTTTTTCTTTTTTATCCTTGACACCCACCATGCATTAATGAATGAAGAGGCTAGTCAGCTGTCACGTGGCTTAGAATTTTACATGGAGAAATGTAATAGTCTATTTAAATCAGATATAGGAGAGTGCTCGTATAGCACATATTGCAAAGTGCTCTCAAATGCAATAAGGTAAAAGGAAGCACAGTGAAATAAAATATTTGCCCAGGATCACATAGTTTACTCAAGCGGAGAAGCCAGGAAAATTCCTAGGTTTTCTGATTTCGCACCTGCCAATCAGTCACTTTCCCTCTTCTGATAATGTGCTTCATAGCTAAATACTAAAAGGTCCCAAAAGCGAGACGTATTGCATTGCAAATTTTTTTTTTTTTAACCGATTGACACGGTCTCTGGGGCAATGGAAGGCAGCATCATTGATAGCTGTGCCCCTGCCTCACTGCAAGAGACAGCCGCCCTGATTGCCTCTTTTTGTTTTAAAAAATCATTTGTTTTCTTCAACATCTGATAACTCATTTCAAAGCAGAGGGACTTTTGGGTCAGAAAGCTACAAAACGTACTGGCAGAATCTAACTGCAAATTATCGCGTTGTTGCCACTGTGAAAAGGGAAAATCAATTGCTACAATCAAATAGTACGCGACCATCAGCTTTTCCCCGCTTTAAACTGTTTCCCCGAGGCTACAAAACTTTTAATATAAAGTTTTCTTGGAAAATGTTTGCCTTTCATGTTGAGTCAACACTGAGTTCTAGACTTGTCAGAATAACCTCCTGGGAAAGCTTTTTACCTTCATACAGGACTCTATTTTTAGATACTGACGCACAGGTTGTTAAATGACTTCTTGTGCACAAACACTAATTAACTGCATTAGTAGATATTCGAACTACGTGGAATGGGTGGAGAAGTAGACCGCTTCGATTTTTAGATACGTTTTCCAATATACATTCCTTTTTTTCGGGCATTATGTACTATAATGAATACATGTACGTAATGATTGTATTGCAATCACTGCAAAATCCCCTGACTATAAAGGCAGACTTCCTAAGGACCTGTACCTCTATATGGTCATTGAACTCATCAGTGACTTGTAATATTCGTATTATATATATTTGGGGAAATATCATTCTATAAAAAGCGCTGCTGCAAGTAGTAGCGAAACACGCATGGTACAAAATATGATACAATGAAAAATAGCCTGATAATAAATATAACATAAAGCCATAAGTCATAAAGAAGCTTTATAGTAATTTTTTAATGCTCCCACATGCAAGCATGCTGTCATACCATCTGCACTGTGAGAACAATATCTGCTTGAGAGGTAAATGTGTCTTTGATGGTGTTGGAAATATTTCTTTTTTTATACATATATATATATTTTTTATTGATATCCAAAATATTGTTTACCATTTGCCGGAAATATGATGCATCCATTGCAGAGCATGTACCGCCCCACATGGCAAGGACATATTCACTGCTCTTATGGACTGAGAGCTACCACTGCATGTGGTTAGGCAAATGTAGGGATCACAAAAGACTTGTCATGCAGTATGTCATGGGATTCAGGGATCTTGTACCCTCCTTGACTGTAACAATAGTCTGTGCTGGTGTTTCTTAAAGGTTGGAAAAGGTTTTTTTTCTTCACCACCTCAGCAGGCTACTTGACATGTGAAGAGCCATAACTTGCGGTCTACGACCTCTAGATCTCTGAAGGGCCTATTTAAGAGCCCATTCGTAACATTTACTCCACCTTTGCGTCACCTTTTATGATGCTTCAGCAGCATAAATAATGTGCCACGTTGCTCCATATTTACAAAGTGATGCATCTAGGCAGATGCGTCACTTCATAAAGCCCTGCTCAATATTATGCCTGAGTCAGGTACAATGTATGCATTAAAGCCTCGTAGAAGTGGCACATTGAAATCTATAAGATTTCAGCGTACCACTTCTTGGACACCACTGTGTCAAATCCTTACGCCTGCCTCATAGCAGGTGTAACGGTGAAGCAGTGCTATAATCATAGACCTCACCCCTGCATTGCTGGAGTTGCGTCACGTTTGCTACACAACTCCAGCAATGCGTCAGTTTTGCGCTAAACGGATAGGTCAGTATTACTGAGGTATCTGTCATTCCTTTCCACATGATGCCTCATACAGTAAATATGAGGCATCAATGGTGTCGCAAGGAGGGCAGACTGAGAAGTGTCGCAGTGATGCGATAATTCTCATAAATAAGGCCCTGAAACTTTTAAATGACATAGAGCACCTATGCGTGAGAAATTGAAGGCTTGCATCCCAAAGAGAAACAGTTTTAAGAAGGTCAGAAATGTACCATGGTCACATACTGTTCTTTGTTTTCTAAAACATGTAGAGACATTTCAATGTCGACCTGTTACTAAACCACCACTCATCCTAAATCATACTTTTGATTCTACACACGCTAAAATCATTATAGTCCAAAATGTATACAAATACAATTATTTTAGAGCATATCTAACTCTACAATTATGAAACACTTTCTGTAGAGTTGCCTTGTTTTCAGTTTTACAGTGCGGGATCCTAGAAATCACAAGCACCAGAATCACTTGCACATGGTGTTCCCTGAAGAACCCTCAAGGACTCCTACTGATCAAGAATAATGTGGCTGGACATACATATGGATGCATCTACGTATAACAAAACCAACTGGAAATAATTGACTTTATAAGTCTTCACCTAGAAAACCTTGCTGATTTTAGCTGTTTTGGAACAACTTGGACAACCATATCATAAATAAAAGAGACAAGACAGATGGCCCTTGTGGCACCTCAAAGGATATAGCTGAATAAGGAAGAATAAAGTATTAGACGGTGCTTAATACCACACTTTTGACATGTTATAGTGCTGTACATACCACATTTCTCGTATCTTCTTACTAGGAAAATTGTTATCAAGTTCATCAGACTTTCATAAGTTCATATTTGGAAATGCCAGATGCAGAAAATAACCACATTCTGTGGAATTTCCCCCCAATGTTTGCACTATTGGTTGATCTAACATTAGAACTCAACACTTTACCTTTGCTAAACAGGGGTAAAGTGCTGTGCTTCCTCTTTAAACATGACTAAATTGGATTATTCCTGATTGACATGTTTAGCTTGTCTATAAATCTCTATTATATGGTGTTGAAAATGCACCCAGGGACAGGAAGTTAAATGCCTTCAGTGGACTACAGCACATGTAGTGCCGTCCACCAGATACGCCTGTATAACATGGCTTCAGGCCTACAATGTGTAGCCTGAGTACAGAAGCCTAAAAACCTGCAATCAATCTTGTCAAAATAGCCATTTTTCACTGGTGTGGATCCCTGCTTTAAAACATTAACGAGTCACCACAACGTACATCTTATTGTCCATAAGGTAGGGTGCCTGTAGGAAGCTGGCTATTTATGTGATATATCAAAAATCTGATATACCCTGTGAAGAGTCCAGGGTTTCCTTTATGAGTGGACAGGGGCTTGCTATACAATCCCAAAGTACTCTGTTAGGGGGTAGTTTGGTCGAGCAGACTTAAGTACAAGACATGTGAAAATGCAATGATTAAACAATGACACACACAACTCAAGAAGGAACTCTATACCAATTTATAAAAATAGCAAGCATCTTTATATACATTTAGGCATCAGAGGAATATAATTCAGGTAAGTATGTTTTTAAATATACATTCTTTTCACTGGTCACTGCAATTTCTGAGTTCTGCAATGGTATTGTTGTAAATAAAAGTAATGTCCATTCCAGGTGGTATCTTCATGTTTCTTTATTCAGGCAAGATGTTACACAGAGAACCCCGCCAGGAGCAGCCTCACTGCTGCTCACCCCATCTCCAAATGACACTCGCACACACGAACATTCCATTCACCAACATTCTCTCACACAGACACTCAGGCTGAGCAGCAGCAGTATAACACATCCCTCTTCTTTGCAACGGAAAAGAAGGGGATCAAAAGGCATAAGAAACATTGCAAGAATACATGAGATGACAACTTACTAAAGCATAGCATGAAAAATTAAAGATGGAACATTCATGCAAAGAAAAGAAAATAAGGAGGGAGAAACATAACACTAGTGCAATGACTCATGCACACCATCCTCCTTTTAAAGCCTTCGCAAAGCAAGCCAACACTCCTACACCACAGACTACAAACCAACCCAAGTACTAGGGTCGTGCAAACTGGAGAGGCAAACACGAGAAGCACAAGAGAACCAACAATGAAAGTGTGAAAGGAAACTAACCAGTAATGAAAAAAAAAAGTAAGCAGGTGTGGAAAATATCCACACAGAACAAAGTAACAAACACACCTGTAGCAAACTTCCCCCAACAACAAAATGGGGTGTGATGTGTGTAAGGAGCTACACACAGAACCAAAAGGACTCCCAACGCAACCCTGACGTGTGAGGGGAAAACGCAAAACAAGCAAAGGAAATCTTGACATCCAAGTGAGTAACAATGCAATGCAGACGAAAGCAAGAAGCAATCTGAAATCACGTAGGTAAATGCATGTAAAGTAAGCAGACAAAACTCTTCCCCCAACAACTCAAGTTGGGGTGTGAAGTGTGGAGGGGCTTCACACAGAACCAAGGGAACACCCAATGCAACCCTGACTTGCAAGGGAAAAAAATTGAAATTAAGCAAGGAAACCTTGAAATTCAAGGGAGTAATACATATGCAAGCAAGCAGTAACCTGGAAATCACGTAAGTAAATGCATATAAAAGTAGGCATACAAAACAAGTAAAGATCACTCCGATCACCAAAAATAACCTCCACCCAAACTTAAAATTGGGTTGTGATGTGTGGCAAGGCACTCCACACAGAACCAAAACATCCGTACACAGTGGGTACTTTTTCCAAACTAACCCAAAACCACGTAACGTGGGAGAAAGCAATACCAGGAGTAAAAGCACGCAAAAATACATGACACAAATCATGATAAATCCTGTAACCAAAGGCGTACTTGGTAGCAAACTTTTAAAAATGTAGAATAGCATATAACATGAACCAAGCATAAACTCCACACAAACATAAAGCTGATGCTTGTACCACACTAACCCATAACCACGTAGAGTGGGAGAAAACACTGCAATGTCCTGAAACGAAAAAAATAAGAAAGTAACTTTCACTCTGCATAAACTAGTAATAAAGCAAAATATTCAGCAGGATAAGCAAGAAATGAAATAAAACTGCATACAATCACGACACTATAAAGAAAACCGGAACTCCATCTGGGTGACATGACGCACGAAGTAAAGTAAAGAACAGAAGTGCATAAATTAAATGTTCAAGATCAAATGTTCAAAATAGCAGATGTGTGATGGTAGAGTCATTCTTCTGATGCACTGCTCCTCATGTAGACAATGCAAAGTAGATATCATGACGTTGACGTGGAGCAGTGAACAAAAAAAAACATAACAAAGTTGCAGGCCCTGGAGAGAAACTGCAGAGCCTGAGGTGGAAAGACAGTATCTCCAGTAAAGTAAATGGCGGAATATCAGAACCTTCTTATCCCATGAGGACACACCAGGAGAAGGCAGTCCAAGCACAAGGCACCACGCAAAAGAACACGAAGACGCAGGCCAATGCAGGAGGGACAAAAGGTTTACCAAACTAAAAAGAGTACCTGCGGTGAAGCACAAAGATCGACTACGCCGATAAAATATAGAGGATACATGGCACCAATCGGAAGTCCTTGAAGTGGAAAGAAACACGAGTCGAGTCCAATAACCTTTATTTAAAAACATATGGTTGGAAAAACACGTAATGTGCAGGGAACTGCACACAAACTATTGGTGAAGGTCAAATTTAAGATGGAGGCACGTTTTGGATGCTGAGCGGGGCGTCCATGCAGCTAGGCGTCACTCGGAAAACCTGAGGTCTATAGAGGCAGCGAGATGATGAAGGAGTGCAGAGTCATAGAAGGCGGAAGAAATGCCGCTGCCCGCGTCCCAAGCAGTGGGACATCAGCAGGGCAGCCCTCTAGTGGCCGCCCGTCGGAGCCTTCCCCCCTGCTGCCTCGCGCGCGAGGCTACGCCCACAAAGGTTATGACCTCCCAATAGTGTGAAGCTGGAGGCGGGCCGTTGGGGGTGGGGGGCGAGGCTTGCCCTCCTACTTAGGAGGCCCTCTCGCCCAGTTCCTCCTCTGTTCCCTGTGCGCCGCTCCAGCCTGGACACGCGTAATCCCGGCCGTCCCGCGGTACCTGATCGAGGCCCCCCACCCCCTCCAGCGACGTCGTGCTTCCGTGAATTCCTCGTCCGGTGAGTCTTGCTAACCTCTCCCACCCCGGCCCTGTCCCTGGGCATGACCAGGTGTACAGGGCCCTGTGGCCCGGGAGGCCATAGGTGTGGGAGGCGCAAGCAGAGGCCCGCGCCTCTGCGGGGCAATGCGGGTTGTTGGAGGTGGGGGTCATGGGCCGTAGGGGCGATTGCGGGCGGGGTTGGGCGGAGGACCGACGGTCTGGCATGCTCCCGTCCGTTTGTATGCGAGCAGCTCGTGCGGCCATTGTTCGGGGTCCCAAGCGGGTAGGCCTTAGAGTGTGGGCAGGTCGCGGCGCGAGCCAGGCAGATCGGAGGCCCGCAGGCAGGAGCTCGCCGGAGCCCGGGGTGGCGGTATCTCTCCCCCCCCCCACCCCCTCACCCCCTGCTATGGCTCTCACATACGCAGACGGCGATAATTATCATACTGCTAATAGAGTCTGAGCCCGTTCCCACGTAGAGCTGGTTTCACAGTTCGAGGCAAGAACTCACGTAATCCCCCGAAGGCTTCCAGCAGCTTGCAATCTCAAGGGAAAATTGTTTGCACGCGCAGGGAGTAGGAGTACCCGTTCTCCCACAATGGGTCGGGGGCCACCAGACATGGGCCGTGTTCCAATGGAAATGGGGGCTCCGTTGGGGGTTGTTGGGCCGTTCTCCAGCTAGCTCGGTTGTTATAGCTCGAGGGACTTAATTTCTAAGTCGTGTGTTCCATCCCCACGGTAAGCGCGTGGATTTCTTTGGCCCACACGGTATAGACAGCCGCGCGGCGGGAATAGGAGTACCCGTTCTCCCACGATAGGTCGGGGGCCACCAGACATGTGCTGTGTTGTCATGGTCATGGAGATGGGGGATCCGTTGGGGATTGTTGTGCCGTCGCGTTCCCATTCGGCGGATTGTGCTCCCTGACCGCATTAGATGTACGTATCGTGAGGTAGTAGCTGTGTCTGCGCGATGTATGGGGTTTGTCGGGTTCGGCGCACGAAGTATGGTGCTGGCCGCATGTGTTTACTGCCTAAGTCACGACACGTGGGTGTCCCTGGTTACGCGGCATTGGCCTGGATTTCTCAACGTGGGGGATCGGGCGGTGGCGGCGTGGTGGTCTGTGGGGGCGCGGCCATTCCCTATGTAAGGTCCACGTCGCGCCGCTCAGCAATTAAGGTGTGGCTGGCGACGGTGACCTAGGTCTTGGGCCCCACGCGTTCTAGAGTGAACACGCGACACAAGAGTGCAATACGTGTTTACTGCACAGTGTCAACAAAGGGGGAGGACCGGGTGTAGAGAACAAAGCAGTGCCGTATGGATAGTAGGAGTTCTTTATGCAGGTACACAACACCGGGTTGCGTGGTATTGCACAGGATCGAACAACGTTGGGACGTGGCGTGGCTGCGTGTGGTCAGCGACGGTGCGGCCATTGCCGATGTTAAGGGCTGCGACGCGCGCACTCCCAGTAACCAAGGTGCATCAGGCAACGGTGGACTTGTGCAGCGCGTCATGGCCGGCGGTTTTTTGTCCAACGTGTTTTTTAGTTAACACGCGCTACAGTAGTACGGCCGTATGGCGGGGCGCCGAGCCTCTCCTTTAATTGTCTGTCGCGTTGAGTCAGATTTCAGGTAAATGGCGTGAGGCGGGTCGTACTGCGGGTGAGAATTGTTTCCGCGGCGATCCCAGGCCCCACATAAATGTTAAGATAACTGGTGTGATTATCAACGTGGGCATTGTAGGGAAAGGCGAGTGTTCTTCTTAAGCACCTGATGCTGCAGTTCCTTGCGCGGCAGTTGTCGGGCCCCTCATGAATGTCGAGACAACAACGGTAATTTATTGTTGTCCCTATGACGGCGAGCGTCCTGTTTGTTAAATCATCTGTTTGTCGGGGGAATTTACTTCTCCTGCAGCTCCGAGCAAACACCTGGTTTCATTTGGTTACAGATTTCTCCAAAAAAAAACAAAAAAAAAAACGTTTTCCACTGTACTAACCCCGCTCTTTTACCCCATTTCAGATCCGGTGAGGGATTGCCCGCGAGCGTAGGCTAGGATCCGAGGCGAAGGCGCAAGGGGACGCGCATAGCTGTACTTTCCGAGTAGCCCACCTGCCATGGAGAATATCGGGACACCGGGTCCACTTTTCTCCCAAGAAACGTCGGTCGAGGAGACGCAGTCGAGCGCACCACAGGAAGGGGTTTGGGCGGACTTTATGGCGTTCGCCCGAGAGAAGGGCACGGCGTGGGCCCAAGGTTTCCTGGAGGGCCGCAGGGTGGAGGACTCTGGCGTGGTCGTAACCCCCCCCCCTCCGAGGGCGCCCCAGGCCTTTCGGGGTCAGAGCCCTGGAGGTCCACCAGGGTGCGTAAACCCACGTCAAAAGACATGCCAGAGGCCCAGCCGGCCAGGAAACGGCAGGCGACTGCAACTCGTTCCGGCCTCCCAGCAGTCGCAACAACTCCGGTACTCGAATCAGCCACAGGACTCACTGACTTGGCCCAGATGGGCAAAGCCATGGACCAGATGCTTGGCCTCATGTCTGTGTTCCAGAGCCGCCTCGACGCACTGGCCGCACCGCCACACTTGACTCCGGTGTCGGCCCCCGCACCCGCTCAGGCGCCCGTGCTCCAAGTCTGGGCTGGGCAGAGTACAACCGTTGAACGGTGCAATGGTGAGCTGGGGGAGCCTTGGGGTTGTCAACATCGGGGGATGCTGGCCCCTCCACAAGTATTGCAGCAAGCACCCCCCCGGCCGGCGCACTGGCGTCCCCGCCACCCACACAGGCGGTTGCCAAACCCCCCATCCCGGCTGCTGCTGAGTCTACGCCCGCCATAGCAACGGGTGTTGCGGTGTCTGGACGGGAGGGTTTAACTCAGGTCCCAAAGCCCCTTGTCACCCAGGCACCGTTGGCATCGGGCCGCTGCTCCCTGGCATGGCTGGTGCCGCAGGCCGCGAAGGAAGGGATTTGGAGGAGAGAGTATATTGACATCCTGACATTACTTATGCATGGGTCTGCGGGGGTGGACACGAGAAAGATGGGGCGCAAGGAAGAGGAGAGGGTCAGGTATCAGCGGTGGCCAGACATGACGATCGAAAATTGGACATCTGCATTTAATATATTGGCAGCTGTCATAGTGCAGAAATCCCCGGAACAGAGTGAGGCTTTAATGCAGTATGCCAGCACGGTACAAGAGGAGGCTAGGCTCTCTGTGGGGTTAGGTTGGTTCTACTATGACCAGGATTTCAGGAAAAGAATGGCCATATGCCCGGACCTGGGGTGGGACCAGAAGGAAATTCAGCTTTGGGTGGAACACATGTGCCGCCCCACCAGGGAGAAGAAGGACCAGGCATATAAAGGGCAGGGGGAGGCATTTGATAGAAAGAAGGACCAGTTTCCCAAGCGCCCATCCAATCAGCCTTTTCGGGGTGGCAGGGGGCGGGGACAGCGACAGGGCAAGCGATTCTTTTCTGGGACGTGCCGCCTTTACAATGGGGGAAACTGCACATGGGGGAGGTCATGTGAGTTCGCACATAGCTGCAGCAAGTGCGGCGCGCAGCACCCTGCCACTTCTTGCTCCTCCAGCCAGAGCGCACCTCAGCCCACAGCACCCACCAGGACTGACGCCCGACTCTGAGACCACACATGGGCCCCCTCCTTCGTCAGTCCCCCCCCCTCACACACCAGTCACGCCCCCCGCATTCCTGGCTGCACCACAGAGCGCCTCGGCCCCGGTCAAGGGTCCTTCACCCATCACCCTGGAAAATATCCTCCCACTCATTAGACGGTATCCACTGCTCCGGGACAGACCGCTCCTGGCGGGGGGGTTCATCGATGGCTTTAGGATTCCCTACAATGGGCCGCTGGAGTCCAGAGATGCGAAGAACCTGAAATCTGCTAGGGATATGCCTGGGGTGGTGGACCAAAAGGTGAGGAAAGAGTTGTCAGCAGGTAGGATAGCGGGACCTTTTAGCAGCCCGCCCTTGGACCATTTCTTGGTGTCACCACTGGGGGTTGTGCCGAAAAAACAACAGGGCACCTACCGCCTAATCCACCACCTGTCATACCCTGAAGGAAATTCGGTGAACCACTGGCTGGACGAGGGTATTTGTTCTGTGGTATACTGCTCCCTAGACATGGCCATTGACATGGTCAGGAGAGTTGGGAAGGGGGCATGGCTGGCGAAGGCGGACATTAAATCCGCGTTCCGCCTGCTGCCGGTTCATCCAGCTAGTCAACATCTGCTAGGCTTCAAGTGGGCAGGGCAGTTCTTTTATGATCGTTGCATGCCGATGGGCTGTGCTGTCTCCTGCGCCTACTTCGAAGCCTTCAGTTCGTTCCTTCAGTGGGCCTTGGGGGAACTCCACGGGATCACACAGGTGACCCACTATCTAGATGACTTCCTATTTTTCGGTGCGAGTGGGTCGGACGAGTGTGCAGCAGGCTTGAGGTGGTTTGAGGAGCTGGCAGAGTTTCTGGGTGTTCCCCTTGCCCCAGGTAAGACCGAGGGGCCTGCGCAGGTACTGACCTTTCTTGGCGTGGAGTTAGACACGGTAAAGGGCGAGTCGAGGCTTCCCGCTGAGAAGGTACAGGGCTTGTTACAGGATATCCAGGCGCTGCTGGGCAAGGACAAAGCGACCCTCGGGGCTGTCCAGAGCTTGATTGGCAAGTTGAATTTTGCAGCAAGAGTGATTCCAGCAGGCAGAGTGTTTTCAAGGAGACTGGCGGGGGCCACGGCAAAGGTGACTCAGAAGCACCATTTTGTAAGACTGACCGCGGGCTTGAAGGCTGACCTTGCCATGTGGGCGGAATTCCTCACGGGCTTTAATGGGACGGTCATTTGGAGGGCCCCATGGATAGCCAGTCAGGAGCTCTGCTTGTTTTCTGATGCGTCTGGAAGGGAAGGTTTTGGTGTGATTCTGGGGGAAGAGTGGTGCGCGATGCGATGGCCCAATGCATGGCGTAAGAAGAAGGTGACGCAGAACGTGGCAGTGTTGGAGCTTTTCCCAATTGTATTAGCACTGCATCTCTGGCGGGCCTCACTGAGCAACAGGAAGGTTGTCTTCTGGTCAGACAACATGGCGGTGGTGCACGCCATTAACGGCCTGACTGCCTCGTGCCCGCTAGTCCTGAGCCTGCTGAGGGAGTTAGTCAGGGAGAATCTGCGCAGCAACGTCGAGTGTAGGGCGCGGCACATCGCGGGTGTACGGAATGTGGCAGCTGACGCTCTTTCTCGCTTTCAGTGGCTCCGGTTCCGGGAGGCCTGGCCGCGGGCAAGGGCGGAGATGACACCATTCCCGGACCACCTCTGGCGCTTGCTTCAGTGGGGGAGAGACTGAGGAAGATGGGGGAGAGGTCCTTGGCGCCAGCGACGCGGCGGAAATACGACTCGCAGCTAGCGACTTTCAGAGCTGTAGGGGAGGCGCTGGGTGCCTCAGCTTTGGGGGCGGAAGAACAGGTGGAGGCCTTTGTTGTGTGGGCCAAGGAGAATGGCAGATCGCACTCCTGGATTAGTGGTCACCTGGCAGCAGTGCGCCACGACGCCAGGCTAGATGGTAGTGGCGACCCCACGGGATCATCCAAGATTAGGGCGGCCCTGAAGGGCTGGGCCAGGGAGGAGGTGAGACAACCTGACACCAGGGCACCCATTGAATTCAGAGACCTCCAGCTCCTCCTGGACGCGGTACCCCTGGTGACTTTCTCCCCATTTGAAGCCAGGCTGTTTTCAACGGCCTTCTGCCTGGCATTCTTTGGCGCTTTCAGGGTCAGCGAGCTAGTGGCAAAGTCTAAAGTTGACCTGTCTCATTCCGCGCTGGGGATTGCGGATGTGACCCTCGATGCAGCACTGGAGCTACGGATTCGCAGATCAAAGACAGACCAGGCAGGGAGGGGGAAGACGGTGGTGTTACAGACCCTAGGGGACAACAGGTACTGCCCGGTTCACATGGTCAGGGAATACCTGGCTCTGCGTCCAGTATCCCCGGGTCCCTTCCTGGTTCATGCGGACGGATCCCCCCTCACCAAGTTTCAGTTCGATCGTCTACTAGGAGCCTCACTGGCTAAAGCCGGTCTAGCGGGGTGTGGGCGCAGGTTCTCCTCGCACTCCTTTAGAATTGGTGCCGCTACTTCAGCGGCCAAAGCCGGCCTGGGCCCGGAAGGAGTAAAAGGGGTGGGGCGATGGGAATCGGACTGTTTTAAGAGGTATGTCCGTCCTTAAATGCTGTGGTGCAGCTCCGACTTTTGTTCCCGCTTTGGGTTTTGTCCATTATGATGAACGTATCGAATTTTTGTGTGTGTAATAAAGATACGACTACCTAAAAGCCGTTTCATCGCTTTATTGACAGGTCCCCAGGTCTGGTTGGTGGGCCATTCCTACATCACGAGGCTGGAACGCTGGGCAGCACACAGGAACTGGTCGCAGAACTTTGCCAATACACAGCTTGTGTGGTTGGGTTCCCCGGGCATGAAATGGAGTGAAGCCCGCGGCACAATTGAACAGCGCCTGGCAGCCATAGGGGTCCTGCCCTCTGTTATCATCTTGCACTTAGGGGGTAATGACCTGGTTGCCAGGGGGAGGAGGGCTCTGCTCCTGTCAATGCAAACTGACTTGCAGGCCATTAGCCAGGCCGGGGGGTCATGCGAGGTTTGGTGGTCTGAAATCGTCCCCCGTAGGGTTTGGAGAGGGGCCAGGTCCCCGGCGGCAGTAGAGCGGTCCCGTAGAAGGCTTAATAGGTCCATGCAGAAATTCATGGAGCGCAGGGGCATGGGCTTCATCAGACATGGTTTGATCCAGGAGAGGGTTGAGGGGTATTATGAGGCGGATGGGGTGCACCTGTCCAGGGTAGGGATGGACATGTTCCTGCTTGACGTACAAGAGGCACTGGCTAGCAAGGGACATCAGTAACACCTATTAGGAGAGGGGGGCTCTGGCAGCGACGGTAGCCTCCCCAGAGCTGTGGCGGAGTTACAGGGCGATCTGGAGGCAGACGGGTACAGTAAGGGTACCTCTGCGACAGGCGGTACAGTAAGGGTACCCCTGTCCGGCACAGTAAGGGTGCCCGAGCCAAGGTCCAGGAGCCGAAGGGGGTTCTGGGAAGACCGCGACGGCGCCCCGTTAGTCCTTCGGGCGGTTGGGGGGCCTGACCAACCGGGGGTGTGCCACAACACGCTCCGCCCCTGTCGGAAGGGGCGGGAGTAGGAGACAGATCACGTGACCCAGTGGATGATCTGTAAATAATTATGTGCCACACTGCCGGGCATCGACCCACCGTGTGTGCTGGCTCACCAGGCGGGCGGAGCAGCAAGGGGCTGCTTGCCCTGGATCGCCCGTAAGATAACCCAATTTTATTATCATACTATGTTGTATGAAATAAACCTGCAGCAGTTCTTCACCCACAAATAAAGTGTCAGTGTAATCATTGGGTGACGTCTGTGTATGCGTGTTGACTGAAGCGGATGACGGTGTGGTCACTATGCCGCTGCCCGCGTCCCAAGCAGTGGGACATCAGCAGGGCAGCCCTCTAGTGGCCGCCCGTCGGAGCCTTCCCCCCTGCTGCCTCGCGCGCGAGGCTACGCCCACAAAGGTTATGACCTCCCAATAGTGTGAAGCTGGAGGCGGGCCGTTGGTGGCGGGGGCGAGGCTTGCCCCCCTACTTAGGAGGCCCTCTCGCCCAGTTCCTCCTCTGTTCCCTGTGCGCCGCTCCAGCCTGGACACGCGTAATCCCACCCTTTCCACTTACCCCACGTGTCAGGCACAGCGCGTTATTGGAATGTTTTAATGTTTTCTTTTTGCGTTGCAGGCGGAGTTACAGGGCGATCTGGAGGCAGACGGGTACAGTAAGGGTACCTCTGCGACAGGCGGTACAGTAAGGGTACCCCTGTCCGGCACAGTAAGGGTGCCCGAGCCAAGGTCCAGGAGCCAAGGGGGTTCTTGGAAGACCGCGACGGCGCCCCGTTAGTCCTTTGGGCGGTTGGGGGGCCTGACCAACCGGGGGTGTGCCACAACACGCTCCGCCCCTGTCGGAAGGGGCGGGAGTAGGAGACAGATCATGTGACCCAGTGGATGATCTGTAAATAATTATGTGCCACACTGCCGGGCATCGACCCACCGTGTGTGCTGGCTCACCAGGCGGGCGGAGCAGCAAGGGGCTGCTTGCCCTGGATCGCCCGTAAGATAACCCAATTTTATTATCATACTATGTTGTATGAAATAAACCTGCAGCAGTTCTTCACCCACAAATAAAGTGTCAGTGTAATCATTGGGTGACGTCTGTGTATGCGTGTTGACTGAAGCGGATGACGGTGTGGTCACTATACAGCACGAGTACTGCAGGTAAGGTTGCTCGCACTGCAGGACAAGCCAGTACAATTTGAAAAGAAAGCGCACGCTCCCAACAGCCACAATGCTGAAAAAAAAACACGGACCAAAATCGCCTCAGCAAAGGCACCGGGACACACAAGTGCACACGCAATCCAGGCGCACCATGAACAAGAGTGGCAGGAGAGGCAAAGGAAAAGTGCAAGATGTAAAATAAACTGTTTGATGAAACAGTGAAAAATTAAAAACTCTTCCACAACAAAGTCTGTTCACATGCTCTTGTTGCTCATAGCTCCTCCAAAACTGCTCATGTAACAGGAGAGGTGGAGCAATGAAAATCCAGGGAGGCACAGCAGGGTTTGACACGTAAGAGTTAGGTCGCACCAGGAGTAGACAGCAGTAAAACCATAAGGTACTGGCAAGCTGCAGGGCAGGCAGGGAAGAAGACAGGAACATTCTTGTTCTAAAGCAGTAGCACTTTATCAGGGCAACAAGGTACGCACTTCATGATCCAAGGCAGCATGGCAGGCAAGTAGAATGACAAACAGGCAGCAAAGGGAGGAACTCTCCTAAAGTAGCAGTAAAGGGAACACCTGATCCAGAACAGCAGGGCAGGCAGGTAGCAGAAGAAGGAGGCGGTGAAAACAACTGGACGCTCTCCTGGGAAACTGCACTTCTGGAGACTCTGGCAGGGATAGGACAACTGTCCCGAGAAGCAGGAGAGGGGGCAGGAAAGTAGAGCAGGGACTGGAACAGAATAGTTGGGGCGACCAATGTAGAGGTCACTGGTGAGGTTCACTCAGGGGTGCCAGTATGCTTTAAGTCTGTAAATTTTTGTTTTAGGAGGCTCTTTACCTTGAAATATCTTCAGGATGCAAGTTTCAGTAGTTCATCAGGTGGAACACGCAGGTTCTTTTTCCAGATCGTCACCATAATATGTTGTAAATAAAAGTAATGTCCATTCCAGGTGGTATCTTCATGTTTCTTTATTCAGGCAAGATGTTACACAGAGAACCCCCACCAGGAGCAGCCTCACTGCTGTTCAGCCCATCTCCAACTGACACTCACACACACAAACATTCCATTCACCAACATTCTCTCACACAGACACTCAGGCTGAGCAGCAGCAGTATAACAGTTATCCTATAGAAAGAAGAACAAGTTCTGCAAACAAGCATAGTACAGTGACTTACAAGACCAATTTTCTGAACTAAGGTGAGTGATTGGCAAGGTCAAAGGCAGTACAAACAGAAAGCTACCAGCGGCAAGAGGGTGACCGGGTGCAGGGTGTAAACAGCGTTGGGAGCCCAATGCATTTGAATGGAGATCGGTCAATGCAGAAAGAGGCTGCAGACTCTGGCTAAGAGGCCAGCTGGGCTGAACCAGCAAGTCAGCTCGGAGCTTGTGATTCTCAAGATGGGAGGACACCAGGGGCAGTGGGTTCAGGGGTATCCTGAGGCGTTGGGTGTTTCCTTACCGGAGCAGTCACAGTTAAGGTGGCCTGCGTGCAGAGGCTGAAGGTGATGTCAGGGAGTCCAGAAGGGGTAACACCATGATGGACTCGAGCTCTGGAGGGCTGTGGGACCTTGTTGACACCGGTGGCTCACTTCAACTTGAGGCGGAGGCGAGGGGTGCAGTGCTGATGTCGGGTGTCGGGTTTTGGTGGTTGCAAAGGCCTCAGAGTCTTCTCTTTTGAAGTTTCTTCAGAACAGGTCTGCTTTTCAAAGGTCTTGTTTCTTTTTCAAAGGCAGGCAGTCCTACCAGGTCTTTGGAGTCAACAGCTGCAGGACGAGTTTAATTTGGTGCAGTTTTTGACAAAGGATGTTGACAGCCGGCAGGGTTGGTACCAGGTCAGCTGCTTCTTCTCTCCTCTCTGCTTTTGTATGTCTTCAGTGTTGTCTCTCTCCTTAGGTCATCAGATTCTCCTTCTCTGGTTTCAGGGGCTTCCCTAAATACTGAATGTAGGGGAGTGTAGGGCAGGATCCAATGGGCTACTGACCCTTGGGGTCACTACGTCCCTACATGACCACTTCCTGTGGGAAGTGGGCATAACCCTGTCTCATAATTCCTAAGTATGTCATCACATAAATAGGGCTACTTATGAAAAAATGTGTCTACATCACATTAGCCCACCTTATGGGTGGTAATAGCCTGGAGGTGTCACACCTACCTAACTAGCTAATTTTCCCACTGTCCAGGTGCCAGGGGAGCCCTGGAGAAATGGGTCAGTTTCCTCTCCTGTGAGGAGGAGCCATATTTACATTTCAAAGGTGGCAGCCCTTTGTGGCTTGCCACCCAAGCAAGGCTGATAGCAGGTCATCATGTGGGAGGAGGTGTTACAACATCTTCCAGGACAGGCTTTTGTTCTGAGTCTCCTGAGAACAGAGGCTCTCACCCTAGGAGGTCAGACAGTCTCGGGTCACAGGTTGGAAGAAACCAGTCAGCAAAAACAACATGGGCTGGTAGGTTTTCAGGGGGCACCTCTAAGGTGCCCTCTGGGTGCATGCATTGGTAAATCCACCACCGGAATCAGTGTGGTTTATCAATACGAATTGCTTGATACCAAACATCCCTCTTTTCAGTGAAGCCATCATGTAGTTGGGGAACTCGTTTTCACCAGTGTCCAGCACATGTTTTAAAATGACTTCCCTGGTCACTTGGTCTGGCAGTAATAGGACTGACCAGCACTGGCAATATCTGCTCATGCAGGTGTGCCCTCACATGCATTATTCAGTACCCTCCCTTAGGGCTGTCAGGCCTGATGTAGGGGTGACTTACAAATATTGCATGCAGTGTTAGGGGACATGGCACACAGGGATGTGTGACATTTCGTGTTTTCACTTTTTTCTGCACCAAGACGATAGCAGCTCTGCATGTGCTTGGTTAGGGGTCCTCTAGCATGGCGCCATTTGTGCTGCTGTGCTTAGGGGCCCTCTTTAGTATTTAGGCCCAAGGTACCAGGGGTGCCATTTACCGGGGACTTACAGAGGGTGCTAAAGGTAATGCCAATAACGGGAAATAATGTCACTTTTTTTTAGGGAAAGAACACTGGTACTGGGGCCCTGGTTAGCAGGAACCCAGTACACTTCAGTCAAAGTTGCATCACATACCAGGCAAAAAGTGGGGGGATACAGCTACAAAATCATCCCAGTTTCCTACAATGTCTGATTTAAAAAGCAGAATATATGCAAAACCGAATATTGCATATTTCTCCAGTGACTAAATCCCCCAGCAGAGCTGTGGCTGGATCCTAGAAAATGTTGAATTGCAGATTATCCACTTTCATCTGCAACATTTGACTTGAAATATCAGAAATATTCACTAAAACTCTATTTTTAGTGTATTAAAAGCCCTATGCCCCTACATGACCACTGCATCACAAATATAGCTACTTCTGAAAAATCGTGTCTTCCTCACATTAGCCCACCTTAGGGGTGGTACTAGCCAGGAGGTGGCCCACCTACCTGACTAGCTAATTTTCCCAGGTGCCAAGAGAGCCCTGGAGAAAAGGGTCAGTTCCATGTCCTGTGAGGAGGAGCCATATTTGCATTTCAAAGGTGGCAGCCCTTTGAGGCTTGCCGCCCAAGCAACGATACCAGCAGGTCATCCTGTGGGAAGGGTTGTTACTGCAACAAAATCTCTGTTTCCTGCAATGCTTGATTGAAAAGCAAAACATATGCAATATTGAATATGGCATATTTTCCCAGTGACTAATCCCCCAGCAGAGCTGTGGCTGGATCCTAGAAAATGTAGAATTACATAATATCCACTTTCATCTGTAACATTTGACTGAAAACATGTAAAATAGTCTCTAAAAGTCTATTTTTCACTGTATTAAAAGCCTAATTAATTGCTGAATTTTGATTTTTTTTAACACATATTTAGAAAGCTATCTTTTCCCCACCTAAAGCCCCTAGAGGCTAATTTGCTTGGGTGTGTGGGTTCTTTCTGAGCTGATCCCTATCATCTCAGAAAGAACAGTTGGGGATGGCCCATGAACATCATTAACTTGAAAGGGGCACAGGTGAATCCTGCCAATTCATAGTTTTAGTGTAGGAGAGACCTGAAGCAGCAAAAGCCTATGTTAGCAAAGGCCAAATTAAGCAAGCTGGCTCGGAACCCAGTGAGAGGAAAGCTAACTCCGCAGCCAGTTTTGAGTGGCCATAGGGAAATGGACATCCATCTTGAATTTCCCTTAGAATGGTGGAGTGGGAGTTTGCAGTAAAACAAAGAGGATATGCTACAAAAGTGGGCAGGGTTGCAACTGTAAACTTTTTATCTATTCATTTGGGAGCCCCTAAGAACTGAACTTACTCACTCTTGTGCTCAAAACAATAATGTGGACACTAAGGGTCAGTTGTTTGACCTCCTGTTTGGCTACAGAAAAACAACAAGGTACAAGAGGCATTTTTCCTGAAGTGGCCAGTTGACTAGCACCAACTGGACCTAGGCTGGACCTTTCTGTGGCCTCTGTTGGAGTGCAACCTCACCCCTACGTACTGTCCCTATGGAACTGCACATCTTAGAAGTGACCGAAAGGAGCTACTCAAGAAACCCTGAAAAGTTGGCAATTAGAAGCTTTTTCAATTTCTAAGACCTCCGGAGCACTTCAGAGGGCCATTTCATCAGCTACACATTCTTGCTTTCCCCGCTGGGGGATTTTGAGCTCCATAACAAATACTTAGTAAAAAGGTAAAATCTTTGACTGGGTCCAGCAGCTTTGTGCATCCAAGCCATGTTCCATCTTGGTCAGCCTGAAATCACACCTAGGCCCTGGGTCTACCACTTCCATAGACTATCATTGACACTTAGTGCTTTTTGTTGTTATTTTCACTTAAATCTTTAAAAATTCATATATCCGGTCGTCCTAGTCAGATTTTCAACATTTTAGTGTCATTCGTTTCATTTCTATTTTCTCTAATGTTCTAATTTAGTAGATTTTATTGTTTGTTGTTTTAACTTTATTACTGTTTGGATGCTGAATAAATACTTTATACATTGCACTAATTTAAGCCTGTCTGCTCTATACCATATCTAACAGTGGGTTGATCTCAGGTTAATTTAGTTACTTTGGGGGTTGACTTTAAGAAGTGAGTATTATTATTCATTGAGGAGAGTGACCGTGCACCCAATATAATAATCACTTTTTTACGCCAGTCAATGAAAATGGATCTTGTGGTCAATTTGATCAAGTTCTACTGTAAGATGCAAGAGGATAACCGCTTCTGGGTGAGCCCAGTTGATTGTTTAATTTAAATGTTCCTTCAGTTGTGACAGCCGGGGGCTGAAACCTTAATTGAAATTCAACCCCTAGCCACAAAATATCTAGGCACTGCCAGAGTTGTTACACTATTCTCTCAAAATACGGTAAAATATCATGCCAGCTAAGACATTGCTATAACTATTCAAATGTGACATGTGGATCAGAATCTGTCTTTAATTTGTAAAATAATAACTACTGGTGCCCAAAGTTTCTCTCAGAAACCCATTGCCAGTATGGTGGAATGTTGGGTTGCTGATTACCAAGGTTGTCTAGCATTGATTTCACCAAATATCTCCTTCATTCAGCAGCCTTCATTTCCTGACGCTTTATTTTACTCTTGTAGGTTAATTTTCATCTCTGCTTTCATTCTTTGTCAATGTTTTTCCCTCATTCTCTGTTTTATTTTAGCTAGCGTTTCTGCCTTCATCTGTTTTTTTCTGGGTCAAAGTCTGATGCTTAAGTAAGAGCCAGACCTTAAAAATTAGTGTGGTGGCCCCCAACTGCAACCACTATCACACATGAAACACTGGATAGAAAAAACATGGGTATAGTATCATCAGTTTTTCATTTTTCATTGCAGACAACAAACATTTATATTAAATATACAAACTCTAATCAAACTGTAGGTCCACCACATATTCTCAATAAAAATGAGTACAAATGGAGATTACGATGCAATGCAATTGAGGCCAATATAGTTAATATATAGTTATATGGGCTTTCTCCACATATAAATTGAAATGTTTTAAAACATCTGAATTAATTATCTGTAAATATGTATGTATTTTGGTATGCACAGTTTGTACATTTTCTTGACCACTGAATGACAAATATGTTCAGAAACAATCTTGCTGTATATCTGTAATTTTATATAATGTGTATATTTTTTTACCATTGTCTGAAAACATATTGTTGCAAAATTAGGCTATGAATAATTGCTGTTAAGCCTCTGTAATATGACCTGAAAGTCTGTTCACATTTATCCTTATGGCTGTGCTTCATACAATTGTATTTGTACATAGGTGTTAATATTTTAATATAAATAATTGTACATGATGTGCACAATCTGTTTGATTATACATCGAAGCCAATAACAGGTATTTTCCGACACTATGGGGCCCATTAGGATGGCGGGTGGAGGCACCACCGCGGTGCTGGGGGAAAATGTCATTTTACGCACGCCCGCAGCGGTCCTCACGCCCGCCATATTACAATGGGCAAACATAGCCCATTTCCCATCCTCAATGGTGCGATGTGAACCACCGTAAAAATGCGCCCGCCTCCGTGGCGGTGGATGCCAATAGAGACCCACCGCCATGCGCAATGACGTCCCGACCGCAGTACAAATCAGGATGCCCCAAACAGAAACCACCCAACCAGAGACGGCGGAAGCAAGGCAGCGGAGCGTGAAACCAGACTCCAGGTCCCCTCCACCCGACCACAAAGGATCCAGCTTTACACGTCTTTCCGGTGCTGTACCTGATTCACTACCAGCAAGTAATGCATCATCGCGGACAACGCTGCAGGTATGCAATCACACAACTCTGCACACAACCACAACACACAATTCATGGGCTGAAATAGGTTCCTGTCCACACCAGACACACTGGTGGGGACAGGAACACATCCACAAGTGTACCCACACATGTCTTAACTGTCATGAAATAACCACTCCGCATCCAGGTCACCCATCAACCGCGAATTCACAGCAATCTCCCGGTCACGTCACCGCAGTGGTGCAGACGTGGGAAAACATGCGCTCAATGTAGTAGGCAGGGCAAGCGCCAGGCATGGGCGGTCCACAAAGATCATAGGGCCACACCTCCACCCTTCACACACTAGGCCCCCCACACTCATTATGGGATATGCTGTGTATCCTTCCTGTGCCCCCCTGCACAATTAACCATCCAGGTGTACCCAGACACTGCACCACACACACCAAACAACCAGCAAGCCTGTCTCAGAAGGTGGGGGTGAAGAGTAACACCCTGCACAGAAGCTCAGGGCCAGGGCAACCCTCCTCCCCACACCTATCATCCACTCATGCCAAGCAAACTAAGTCCAATAACAAAATGAACTCTCACACTGCATATGAACATCCACTGAACTGTCCACACTGCTTGTCAAGTCACTCAGACACACCCCACACTGACACACAGCCACCAACACATACCAGGTGGCAGCAGCAATGGAGGACAATAAATGGGACAGCCAAAAGTGAGGTGGAAAGTGATGGAAAGCCATGGAGCAAGCCACAAAGCATGTACAACACATGCAAGAGAATGAACATATCACAACGCCCTTAGGCCCTCACATCAGACATGGCAGGCACAGTGAGTGAAATTAAACCACAGTGACAACTCAGGGAGACATCAAGGCAAGCCATGCATAGGCACAGGGATGATAGGAAGTGTCTGAAGTCAAACAGTGATCAGCCACACATCTGCACAACTTACTTGACATGTGTATGTCATCAGCACAACACACAGGGCCCATTGACACACTCCATGACTGTCAAACACGACTTGGACCCTTCACACATACCCCTCCTCCACCCACCTCACACCTGCACCACTCAACACTAGTGTCAAACACACAGAATGGTGCAAATAATATCCTGTGAATATACTGACAAAGAATCACACTCCCTGGGGTGCATCCACAAACATCACACATATGCTCAGGGATGCCTGAACAAATGCTGGCACAAATACAACAGCCAAACACAAACTTCACAAAAAACAGACACCGAAGTACAACATGCCCAGACATGTGCAGACAAACAGTGGAAAGGCAATGGGATCACAGACAGAACAGGAGTACACAACACCATCACTCAGGACCAATGCACAGACACCATACACCAACACAGACAAGAAGTCCATCATCTCAAAACAATCATGGACACAAACTGGGAGCAATGGGTCAATAGGAAAACACAGACAGACATAACACACCACCCATCAAGTCAACATGGTGTAATAGTGTACCACATGCATGCACATGCACAATCCTGACAAGTGACAGGTCAAATATGAGAGGATAAACCACCAAGGTGCACTCAAAACAAGCTCAGGAGCAAGAATACTCCTAAGTACATGTGACAGACACACAAGTAATGCACACTACACTTGCAACACACATCTGAATGTATCACAATACATAAACAACTCACACACAATGACAGGCCAATAGAACATCATACACAGCGCATCTGTCAGCTGAAAGAGACAACACAGGGCATACACTGCACACATCCACAGCAAACACACAACAGGTGCACATGCCAATCCTTCACATTGCAAACACAGCTGTACATCAGGGGCTGCACACCAGGCAATTACAAGGCAACATACACTCACAGCACTGCATGCACAACAAGCAGTGTGTGCACACCAACTAAAACAGTAGCACACATATCTGAGTGCCACAACATGAACCCCACAACACAAATCACCACAGCACACAGACAACATCACACTCAGGAAGGGTAGCAGTACCTCAGCAAACACACATACAGCTTAGCCATCACCCACAGGTGCACAAGTCTGGGACACTCAGATGCAAACAATATGACCAGAGGACTGTGTTGCCCAAATAGTTGCACTGCACATGAGCAATCATTACTGCAAACCAGTACAAGAAAATCACACATAACCAATTGGGAAACTGTCCTGAGTGGCACATTGGTCCTGTGCACAGATCAGCACCACAAAGCATAGTGTAACAAATGAAGTGGTGGGGAGGGACACTCACTGGCAACCCAAGGGGATAGCTGACAGGAGAGTGAAGTGGTGTGACATGGCAGGAGTGGACCATACGCAAATAGATGGAGTGCTCACTCACAATGGGTAGGTATCATAACCCCTTCTTGTCTCAGTATCAAGATTTCATCGATAAAATGGGTCTTCTCCTTAGCATCCCAGATTCCCGTACCTACAAACCAATTAGCAGGTCCACCAATCTTTGGTATTCTAGGGAATGCAGGGAGACGAGACATAAGCTAACAGCTGCCCTTCAAAGCAACAACATAATTATGGTTAGGCTAACGAGAAAAGAGTACAAAAAGACAATTGAGAAAGCTAAACGTATATGGGAGGAAGCACACTGGCAGGATCTTCGATCCGCGGCCCTTTTGCGGGACGCCACGTTATTCTGGGAACTTATTGATAAAGGCAGTCGTATGGGTCAGGCTCCTATTCCCAACCACATTTCCCCACATCAGTGGCATACACATTTTTCCAGCTTGTATAGTGCGGATAACCCCCAGCCACTTTTGACAACTTCCCCGTCTCTTATACCACCTGAGGCCCTTCAATCAGCTGCGCTTTCAGTGTCCATTATGGACTCAGATCTCTTTAAGCCTAACGAGGTCTCTTTGGCCATCTCAGGGTTGTTCACAGGGAAGGCGGCAGACCCAGACGGCATTGTGGGCGACCTCCTTCTTTACGCCCCGAAAATCTGGTCTAGAGGCTAGAGGCCACCCTGTCCCAGACTCATGGAAGGGCGCCGAAGTTGTTGCGATATTCAAAAAGGGAAATAGGGAGGACCCTGCCAACTACAGGTCGATAAGCCTAATAGATGTCAACCAGAAGGTGGTAGGCAGGGTCCTCCTCATGAGGGCCAGGACTTGGCTGGACGAAGCAAGTGTACTCTCTCACCTCCAGGCGGGCTTTAGACAAAGAGTGGGCACGATGGACCAGGTCTTCCGGTTTTTTACAATCTACTGGAAAGCGGTTGTCATTGGGAAAGGCAGCTTATATCAGGCCTTCATTGTCCTAAAGACTGCTTTTGACCTGGTCCCTCGCTCCAAACTCTGGTCAGTGTTGTCTGACCTGGGTTTTCCCCCCTGATACTGGATTTCATCATGCGCCTCCATGAGGGGAACTATGCAACGATCAGGTGGGGCAACCAGGGTCAGCTGACTGACAGGGTGGCGGTAGACAGGGGAGTTCGGCAGGGTTGCGTGCTGGCCCCAACCCTGTTCTCTCTCTATATAAATGGGGTGGTCGACTACTTGAGAGAGATCCCTTCAGACGCTCCAACTCTAGTAGGGGAAAAAACACCTACACTCCTCTTTGCCGACGACACCCTCTTGATGTCAAAAAGCCCAAGCGGCTTACAAAAGCTGCTTGATAGGTTCTGCCAGTTCTGTGATGCACGAGGTTTAGTAATCAACACTTCCAAAACTAAACTAATGACACTTGCCCCATCCAAATCTTTCAAGAACAACATCTCCCTTAATGGTACTCCACTGGAATTAGTGGACTCTTTTGACTATTTGGGTATCAGGATTAATAAGTCAATGAAATGGAACGATCATATAGCAAAAATGTTCCTCAATCACAAGAGGGTGGCGGGAGCTATTTTAAGAAAACAGCGGCTCTCTTTCAGCAGACCAATCATTCCGGCACTGGAGATTTATGATGGGAAAGCACTGCCTTCGGCCCTCTACGGAGCGTAGCTATGGGGGTTTGAGAACCTATCCGTTCTGGAGAAATCAGAGAATCACTTTTTGAGAGGCTTGGTTTCTCTTCCCCTCTCTACTCCCTTGCTACCGCTCCGTATGGATCTGGGTAAACACCCCATCAGGGACATCGCCAGATTACCGCCATTGCTTTTCTGGGTTCGCCTAAGACGCACCCCTGAACTGGCTAGTTATGCCGACGCCCTGGATGAGATCCTCAAGATAAACACAGGCTCTAAGATCAAATGGATCTCCAACCTCAAGCGTTTGGTGACTGATATTGGCTATGGCGAGGCATGGCTTAACCAGACCCCACCGCCAAAGCAAGTCATCAAAAAAGCATACTGGGTCTGGGCAAAGGGGGAGGAAACAAGAAACCCCAAGAGAGGTTCTCTCACCAACTTGTTTCTTGAGCACAAGCTGGTGGCAAAAACTGAGCACTACCTTGACTTCATCCAATGTCCCCGCGACAGCACGCTATATATGAAGTTTAGGTTTGGGTCCCTCCCCCTGAATTCTTGGGTTGCAGGGTGGAATTGCCAGTCCCCAAAAACCGTTGTTTGCCTGGGGTGCCCTGCCCCTAGCGAATCCATCCCCCATTTCCTCTTTGCATGCCCACTATACAGGGCGGCCAGGAGGAAGTGGCTCAGACCCATCTGCAGGAATTTGGGGTTTGAGAATTACAAGGTGGCACTCCGCTCCCTCTCAACTGATGCCTCGTCCATGGTGGTGGTATGCGGGGTAGCCAAATTTTTGGGATGCGCCTGGATGATCCGCTGCAAACTGTTAAAATCCCATAAGAGCCAGGTCATCGAAGAAATATGAGCTTTGGTCCCTGTTTTATCTTGAACTGTTTTAATGTTTTACTATCTGCCTATTACTATTTAAAAAAAACAAAAAAAAAAAAACTTTTTTATTACTTTTAACTCATTTGTTGTATAAATGGATCTTAGGACACTTGTAAATGTACCTACTTTTATGATATTTTTGCTATATCGAATAAAGTTATACAACAACATAAGCACAGATAGGGGATGGTAGGCTCTATCTAACTGTTAGAATTTTGATGAACTGTTTAGTGATGAGGTTAATAGGGTGAAAAATTAACGGAATGCGTTTTGGGAATGGATGATACGAAAAAAAAGGGGGAAAAAAGAAGGAAAACATTTGGTTAACGCATTAGAGAAGTTAGTGGCAACCAAAGGGGTGTAAAACAAATGTTTATGGTGGGATATCGCATATTAAGTCATGAGAACAATTGAAGTATGATGGCAATAAGTGTAAGTAGTAACTGGTCATTTTATCGATGTTTATAGTGACCCCTGACGAAGGGCACTGCGTTGCCCGAAATGCATTGGGTTTTTATCGAATAAACACTGTCTGACGAACCTCGCATCTGTTCATGTTTTTACAAGAGGCCGGAGGAGCACAGTTTAAACATTAAGAAATTTGGAAAACGGCGTATTGGATTCCGTGTGGGGACAAAATTGGAGAAAATAGAGGACAAACTGAGAACACTGAGAGAAAAGTTTATGATTAAGATTGGATTAACTTTATATATGATCGCTAACAAGGCGCTTTCACGCAGTGCGTTTGGTTGGGGCGGAATCTAGCCCCATTTCATACAGCTCCACATCCCACATGCCCTACTGGAGCAAAAAATGGCTCAAGTGACAGCAATGCATGAGCAAACCACCCACAATGTCAGTGTGGCTGAGCAGGTCTGCATGGTGAGCACAAACAGTATCAAGACACATGGCTGGTCAACAAAACACAACACTGACTTGCCAGTCACAAACTCTGCATACTCACAATTGGCACCAACAACAAGTAGCTGTCCCCCAGAAGTGCAAGGACACACCAACACACTGCACAGTGCACAACCTACAACTCCCACATGCGCACACATTCACAAGCACAGGGCTGACCAATCCAACTGACAGGCACTCAAATCCAGGTTGACACATTTGTGCAGTTGCCATCGCAGGGGCACACACACATCACCACTACTGACAAAGTCACCCCCTGCACACTGCACACTTCATGACCACCCAAGTGCACACATTGAAATTTACCTATGTGACTAGGATGAGCATACACCAACACTGGTGTTCACACATCAAGAAAGATCACACCGACATGATGGACCCTGGCCAGCCTGCCTGCAATACTGTGGATAGAATCCCACTCTGTGCTGGCAGTACATCCAAACATGACATGTGTACAATTTAGCTAACATCACCATATATTTATTATGATAACAGTAGTTCATCACAAACAACCATCAGTGCACCCCCAAGCATCAGAGTCAAGAAGAACTGAAGTGCCTGTCACCGCTGCAAAACCCTGAAAAAGTGAAATCAGCCATTGGTAATGTTAAAGTGGCGTACAGAGCATGCGTCACATTAAAGCATACCCACACATAAAACCCTTTATTTAGCAAGGACACTGACAAAGTAGACAACGGGAGTAACTGTCTTTATTCAATTATTACACAGATAGGCATCAAAATTAGACAAGAGCAAAACCAGTGGCCAGTACAAAGTGCAAAGTAGGTACATGAGAACCTGCACAGGGAATGGGCAAACACAGTAATGAACAGTAAGGCCAGTGGACAGTCCAAAGTGCAGAGTAGGTACATGAGATCCTGCACAGGGAATGGGCAAACAAAGTAAGGAACAGCAAGGACAGTGGCCAGTCCAAAGTGCAGAGTGGGTACAAGAGAACCTGCACAGGGATTGGGCAAACACAGTATTGAACAGCAAGGCCAGTCCAAAGTGCAGAGTATGTACATAAGAACCTGCACAGGGAATGGGCAAACACAGTAATGAACAGCAAGGCCAGTGGCCAGTCCAAAGTGCAGAGTAGGTACATGAGATCCTGCACAGGGAATGGGCAAACACAGTAATGAACAGCAAGGCCAGTGGGCAGTTCAAAGTGCAGAGTAGGTACATGAGAACCTGCACAGGGAATGGTCAAACACAGTAATGAACAGCAAGGCCAGTGGCCAGTACAAAGTGTAAAGTAGGCACATGTGTGCATGAGAACCTGCACAGGGAATGGGTGGGACTGTACACTGCCATGGTCAGAAACACAGTTAGGGGGATAACAATGGGCAGTCCAGGCACTGCTGTGGGAGATACAGGTGTGTGACGGGGACTTTGCCTCAGACTTGGCTGTCAGTCAGACTAGTAGGTGGCTTAGTGTCGGGGCCAGTTGGAGGACTGGACCTGGGAAAGAGAGGACCAGCTGAGGTAGAGGCATCAGTGGCTTTGCGAGCTGGAGGGCTGCTTGGACCGGGTGGTGTGGTGGCACGTGGAGGTGGAGTCATGCTGTTGTGAGACAGTGTGGGAGGGAGATTGTGGAGGGGTGCCTTTCCACTTCTTGGGGACTCGATAGGGAATTATTGTCTTGGTCGGAGTGGTAAGTGGGGCGGGCACTACAGGCACACTCACCACCAAAGCTGCATCAGGTGCAGCTGGTGGGCCTCCCTCTGGGGACCTGCTGGATCTGGATGTACGCTTGGCCTGGCCTTGCCTTTTCCCCTCCACAACCAATTTACAGGTGAACCCCCTACACTGACCTCCTTTCCCTGCTTCACAGGTGTCTGGATGGGAGTAGAGGTTGTGAGTGAATCTGCCTTAGCGGGCTTTTTCTGTGGCCCTTAGCAGGCACCAGCTTCACAGAAGGAACAGGAACTGACTTCTTTTCTTTGCGAGAGGCTTTTGGGACAGGAGAGTCCTTGTCTGGGGATGCCTCTGAGGCCTGCTTCTTGGCTTTATGCCCCTGAGTGTCGCCTGAAGGGCTTTTGCCTTTGCGCTCTGGGGTGGCTTTGGCTTTTTGGGGGGATGGTGTCTGCGCTCTGGCTCGCTTTGGGCTGCTGGTGTTGTGTGCTGCATGTGCTGTATCTTAAGCCAGAGGTCTGTGGTGTGTGGTCACTATCGTCAGATGTGGCCACTGGCAGGGTGGTGGCCAAAGGGACTGGAGCTGGACTCTGAAACTGTGACAGCTGAATGGCTGCCATCACTGTGGAGGACAAAGACTGGACAGTCCGGTGTAGCCCTCCCACGTCTGAATGAATGCCCTCCATGAAGGCAACTACCTGTGACAACTTTTTGTTGTGGTCTAGGAAGACATTGAGGAGAGCTGTCTAACCCACACACAGCTGGCGCAAAAGGTCCATAGACTCAACACTGATGGCAGCAGGGGAGACAGGGGCAGCGGTGCCTGGGGTGAAGGACACTCATCCCTTCTTACTGAAGCGAGCACATGCAGCACTAGTGGAAGTAGCTGGGAGGGAGGGCACTGGACGCTGTGTGGTGGAAGAGGAGTCAGAGTTCCCGCTCCCTGTGCCCGCAAACATAGATGTGTTACCGCTGACGTCAGATGACGTTGAGGTTGGTGTCTCTGGCTGTGATTCCTGAAGCAGACTCCTGTCCCCCTCCGAGGTGCTGGTCACATCAGTGTCAGTGTGCTCGTGTGTAGGAGTCGTGCTTGATCCCTCACCACTGGTGTCCGTCCCCTATCCTTCTGTGCCCATGGTAGATGCTGCAAGAGACAGAGATGTAGGGTCAGTTCAGTGGCATTAACACAAACATCATATGCAAGCAAAAGCACTAAACAAGATGATGATATCCCCATGTTGCACAACACCCTGTGCAGTAACATTGTTCAACCTCTATTCAAAACTCAAATTTTGAATGTCATCATGCAAATTTGGCATAAGTGACCCATGTGATGACCACACAGCCAAATAGCTTGCCCGTGGCTCCATGGAACCAGACATACAGATCCCTCTGAGCATACCTAGGGCCCTGAGGGGGGAAAAGATGTACCTCCCAACATGTTGCCACAGTCACAACTGGAGGCAGCAGAAGGGGACAACACAGATATGGACTCCAACATATCAGTCCACAATGGCCATGAGCTCATGTCATCCACCGTGTCTTACTTTGGGGCACAACTACAGTTGCACATTGGTGTCAGATGTGTAGTCCTCACAATTCTGACGTCAGGCAATGCACACATTGATGTAAGCACACTCAGATGGGGCACACTGCCGTTCCCTTCCATGGGATGTCCCTGACTTCCCCAATGCAGAGAATGCCAGAAGGCCACAACTCAGAATGCAATGTCAAAGGCCATTACTTCAATGACATGAGAAAGCACAGGTAGGGAAAATGCATGACAGCTGCACCCAACACAGAGGCCACTTACAAGCCATTGCATCACACTAGCAACATCACAGAGCTTAGCACTGGCCCAGGCTTGGAACACATGCAGTCACTCACAACCAAAGTCACCTTTTCCAGAATACTCACCCCCAGCTTGCTGCTGATGCTCCTTCAAACGTGCATCCAGCTCAGGCTGTGTCACAGCTAAGATGCGGGCCATTAGTGGCGTCATGCTCCTGCGCGCCAACCTTCCAGTCCGAGGGAGCAGCCCCAGCGTCATCTCTGCCACATTTTTGCTTAGCCGGCAGATGTCATCCCACCTCTTGTGACAGTGTGTGCCCCGTCGGTTGGAGACACCCAGAGCCCACACCTTGCATGCAATAGTCCTCCACACTGCCTTACGCTGGTGGACTTTGAGCTGCAGGCATGGGAGACAAGAGGGGGAAAAATCAGTGACACAGGGTTATGTACCACTATCTCTCAGTACAGGATCATGATACTAACTCAGCACTACTTCACAGATATGTCTAGCAGAGACAATACAGCATCTCACATAGTACATTAGCATGGCAGAATCATACAAAAATGCATGCAGGTATGAGGGTGGACACAGTACACGCCCATCTCATACGCATGCAGGATGCCAGCACAGAAAGCTATGTGTAGGAGACCCACATCTGCTATCCAGTTTGTGGGTGAGCAAGACATACATTACATTGGAAATTAGGTTTCAGGGCAGACTCACTGTGTCCATCACTGTGCAGCCCTCAATGTCCTTGCCCTGTGAATGGCTCACTGTGTTATGGAGGTCACATTTAGGAACATGATCTTACAATCTCACACCCTTCTCACAAGGTCTGTCGTGTGCAATCTACAGGGCTGAGATAGCTCTTTGATGGATAGTCTAGCAGACAACCCATATGTTTCACTCTGTACATTCAGTGATGTGTCCTTGTCAGATTGGGCAGTGGCTGTGCATGTCAGGTGGGCTCACACTGAGGTCCAACGTGGGCATCAGAAATGTCACATGAAGGGACAATATGAGAGCGTAAATAGTGCCTACACATGCGAGTCAGTACACATGCTGATGAAAATTGAAGGGACTCTGTACAAAAGTACAACAATCTGCTGTGTCATAGGTGAATTACCACCAAGAGTGTCACCCTCTGGCATGTAAGTCCTGTGCATTTTGCTGACTTATACATGATGGCAATTTTGAGTCAGACACACTTCCATCAATATCCTCTGGACATAAACCCTTGGTAATGTCACAGATGAGTCTGTGAAGAACATCATAGACCCACAAATCCATTCGCACAGGCAATTTCTGTCCTGACTTCCGCTTAACCAACTTGCTGTGTCACTGTATGGCTGAAAAAACAACGCATGTCCCTCCCATTCTGATGTGCAGCCAGGGAAACATGTGAAATAGGCTACGCACCCCTTTCCCCTGGAGTCAGCATGCTAGGCAGTGTATGACACAACCCCACACTCTCAGGCACATACTGCAGCAGATCAAATTCATGTGCACTCCCTGCACTCTCACTTCCACTCTGAAACACTTACCATGACATCTGGGGCACCATATAGCCTCCCATACTGTGTGAGCACCTCGTCCACCAGGACCTCCAGTGAAGGGGCGGGCCCTGATCTTCTCAGTCCTTGCCATCACTGGTTCCAGGAGACAGGAGCAGCAGCAGTTGGTGGTGAGTGGTGTCAGGCAGCAGTGTCTGGAGACACGAGCAGCAGCAGTTGGTGGTGAGGGGTGTCAGGCAGCACTGTCTGGAGACAGGAACAGCAGCAGTTGGTGGTGAGGGGTGTCAGGCAACAGTGTTTGGAAGCGGTGGAAATGTGAGGATCTCTCCCACACATATATAGCCCCCTGGGTTAGTTTCAGTGGTTCTAAGCTGCTGCAATTGGTGTTCCAGGTCCAATATTTTCAAATGCATCCAATGACCAGCCTCCGCAGGGGAGGAGCACGCCTACTGCGATTTCCAAATTGCATCAGGCTATCGTGATTGCGGTTCCCATTGGCTGTAAGGGCTTGGGCATTGGCGGTGACACACCGCAGAGGCCAGGCGGTTGCTACCGCGGTTGTGCATCTTTCAATTGCATTGAATGACCGGCCCCACGGTGGCGGAGCATGCCTACCGCGATTTTCAAAATTGCATTAGGCTACCGCGATTGTGGTTCCCATTGGCTGTAAGGGCTTGGGCATTGGCGGTGACACACCGCAGGGGCCAGGCGGTCGCTACCGCGATATGGCTGCTAATCATTGGAGCCAGTGACTGTGATTTGGGTGGCGGAGCATGCCAACCGCCATTTGACTCTAAACATATGTATATCACTACCGCGAGTGTGGCTTTAGCATTGGCGGTGACACACCGCAGGGGCCAGGCGGTCGCTACCGTGATATGGCTGCTATCCATTAGAGCCAGTGACTGTGATTTGGGTGGCAGAGCACGTTGACTGCACCTATGGACACATCATGCTGTGTCAATAGCAATGGCCAGTTCTCAACAGTGTACAGTAGACACATGATCCATGGCACAAGATGTAGCCCACTGTTGACTACACCTCCCATGTTGGTGTATATGATTTCAAACATTGGCATGTACTCCCTCACATGTCACTTGTGATCTTGCTGGGCATGTACACAGAATAGTGTTGTGATGGACTCTCCAATGGGTACACATGTCAATGTGTGATATGGCTAAGCAACTCACAGTGATGAATGTCTGACTACACAATGTGCATATTTCATTGTCTACTTTGCTTGGCTCATGCTTGATCTTAATGCACAGACTGTGATCATTGTGTTGTTGATGTGTGCCATGTTATACTTACGCAAGAAGGTGTGGCAGGTACAGCAGCTGGGTAGGAGCCAGTAGTGTTGCTGTTTCACACATATGCTTTATGAACTGCTGCCAGTGCTGGTTATGCAAAACGTGGCAATATACCTTTGGGCATTCAAATAGTCAGATGTTATTTTGTAGGGACTCACTGTGTGAACAGTGGACAAGTGTACGACTAGTGTAGCTGATGGTGTCCCTACATGTAAGTTGTGCTGTAAGCTGAGGTTTTCTGCCAGTCATTGTTGGCGTTGGGTCAGTCAAAACGTAAGATGTTGGACACAGCACATGGTGGATTGCAATGACATGTGTCCCCTTTCATCTCACCTAGGAGGCGACCAAATGTGCATCATCCCTTTACAGTGCTGGCAGACATGAAGGATGAGGACGTCATATGGAAATTCCGTCTTGATCGACCCATCCTACAAGAACTGTGTGCTCTGTTGGAACCCCACCTGCATCCTCGCAGAACGTATCCAACTGCTTTGACACTGACGTGTAAGGTGCTAGCGGCCCTGCATTTCTTTGCTACTGGTTCATTCCAGTACACAGTGTACAGCGCAGGTGGGATGTCACAACCTATGTTCAGCATGGTGCTACTTGATGTCCTGTCCGCTATGATGATCTACAAGGAAAGATACATCCATTTCCCCCGGAGGCATGAATTGGCAGCTGTGAATGGTGGTTTTTATGCCCTTGGGCACATCCCTAATGTTGTTGGTGCCATTGACTGCACACATGTTGGCCTGGTTCCATCACAGGCACGTGAGCACATCTACAGGAACAGGAAACATTTCGATTCCATCAATGTGCAAGTGGTGTGCCAGGTGAATATGATCATCTCACATATCTGTGCCAAGATTCCTGGATCGGCCCATGACTCGTACATCCTGCGTAACAGCATTGTGCCACAGCTGATGGCTAATCTGCTTCCAGAGCGTGCATGGATTGTGGGTGAGTACGCAGAGTCAAGTAGCGTGCTGTGTGTGTGACATGCTGTCCTCTGCCACAGTTATGTTACAAAATTGTTCTGTGTATCTCACACCCAGGTGACTCAGCATATCCCAACCATCCTTGGTTGCTGAGCCCACTGCGGAATCCAGGACCCAACTGACGTCCGCTACAATGATGCCCATGGGAGGTCACGTCGTGTGGTGGAGTGTACTTTTGGTCTCCTGAAGTCACGATTTCACTGCCTGAACAAGACCAGAGGTGCACTGATGTACTCACCCAAAAAGGTGTGTCAGATTGAAGTTGAATGCTGCATGCTCCACAACCTGGCCTTGTGCAAGGAGATCCCCCTGCTCCTGGACGCTGATAAGCAGCCAAGGCCCCGCCTGAAAACCAACCCATGTCCAGTGACGAGGATAGTGGAGAGGAGGAAGGTGTTGACCTGTGTCAACAGCTCATCAAATGCTACTTCCCCTGAAGGTGAGTGTAAACGTACAATGGGGCCATTGTCTGCTGATGTCATTGTTGGGGAAAAGCTGTAGGTGAGCTTTGTGACTGCTGCCAGTTGTTGACTCTGTGCTGGCTGCTAATGTTTTGGGGACAGGGTAGTTTAGCATAGATACAGGATGTCTATGTCGATACTGTTGCTCATTGTAATGTGTGCAGATTGGAGAACCTTGATGACAAGTGTTGTGTGATGGCTGTGTTTAGGCTTGGGTGCTAAATTCCATTCTGCTTGCGGAATTTGGGTAATTTTGCGTTCCACTGAGAACGCGTAATTGCCCAAAATTCTGCGTTCCGCGGCTTCACGAAATTTTTTGCTTGTTCGCGTTCTCAAAATGTGTGTTCGCAAGATATTTCCCCCCGAGCATGCAAACAGCGTTCCCGAACAGGAAAAAAGCATCGCGAACAAGCAATTCCGCATGTTCGCGCAATTTCTGCATGCTCGCTGAGATTTTTTACCGTTTGGCGGAGCTTTGCGTAGCGCGACTGCACAAATTCTGCCCACCCCTAGCTGTGATGCCACCTCCTGACTAGTGAATATTGTTCTTTTGTGTTTTCCTAGGTCCCTTCAGCCTCTCCTTGCCTACAAACAATCTTTGCTCCTGGTACATTGTAATCATGGTGAACAATCCACATCCTGTGATAAACACGGAGCAGACACAACGACAAAGGTGTGTAAGGAGTGTTTATTTACAATGGGTACATGTGGCAGGGGAGTGAATATTTACAAAAAGGTGAATAGTGAAGCATTGATGTGGTGACCCAGTCCAACAGATCGATGCCATTAACATGGCAGTGTGCGGAAGAACAGTCAACAAAGTCAATGGCAAGGTGAAGAGGGGTGCCATCATGGCTGGCTCCTTGACTGGAATTTGGCAGGTGCTTTGCCACGGGATCCTCCCTTGGATTTCTTTGGACGGCCCCTTGGTCGTTTGGCAGGGGGGGCCTCTGCTGCGGGGCCAGTGGGGTCTGAGGAGTCCCCCCTCTCCGTGGCCGCAGGGGAGGATGTGGAAATGTCATCCTGCGGGCCACCGGAGGGAGGTGGAGGTGTTGTTTGTGCCGCAGGCCTGTCCATCAGAACCACCACTAGCTGGCCCAAGAGGACCATGATTTGGCCCATGCAGGTGTCGATTGACCTCAGCAGCAGGCGAAGCTCATGTGATTCTTCCTGAGCCTGGCCCGTTTGTCCCTGGGCCTGTTCATAGGCCCCCAGGACTGTTGGCTTTGACTCCCCCTAGCCCTCCCACCTGCCCTGCTGTCACGGACCTGTTGCCTCACAACTGTATGCACCCGCCTACTCTCCCTGCCCTCCTCAGTTGGTGGGGTGGGCTGGTTATCCTCTGGGGCAGGGAGAGTGTGGCAGGCAGCACTGGTGGTGGTGGTGGTGGAGGCCGCACAGGTCGTTACAGCAGGGGTCAACGTAGTTGTTGTTGCTAATGTGGTGGCGGGGGGGGACAGTGGGGTCCTGTGACCTGTTGCGCCCTGGCATGCCAGATGGGCCGGCTTCAAGCTCTGCATCCTCGAAATCCAGGGAGTCATCATCAGAGAGTCCATGTTCCGCGGGTGGAGACTGGCTCTGCGGGTTGGTGTTGTCATCCTCTGCAGTCAGTTGTTGGTCACCTGTGGGACAGAGGGGAAATGGTAATTGACGTGCAACCCCTCAAGCTTGGTGTTCGATGTATCTTATTTACAGGTTATGCAACACACCGTTTCCTAGTTTTCACATTGTATGTCTGCACGTACTGTGCATCATGACATGATGTGGAGCTACATACATTAATTTTCCAAGGTGTGACATGTCAATGGATACCATGCCCCATGTGCAGATTTTGTGATTATGAGGACATGTTGTCATCTAACAACTAGAGGCACAACATCTTGATGTGAAACATCTTTGCTGATTACTCTGCCTGGCAGGCGTTACATCTGCACATGAACTAGCCATAGTTATCTCAGGCATACCTTTGTCATGTCCTGTGCTTTGATTTATTTGTTCTGCAGACCATGCATGCTTTGTTTTCCTATGGTCCTTCAAGATCTGCCCCCATGGAACTTACATATGGCATTCAGTGCTGTGCATGTTTGTGCCTTGATTTTCTTCTACATGGGATTTGGTGAGTCACACTTTTGTTTCTGTGACAGTTACATATATTTAGTTGTCTGCACACTGTGTAACTTTATATTGTTTCTGTGTCAATTTTGGTGGGATGTGAGGGCTGGTGTTGTCATATTGCTCCATTCTTTTCTAGAGGAATGGTGAGGTGCATGCACTGTCTACTTACCTGTTCTGTTGTCACATTGGTGTGGACTTTCTGACACATCTCTCTGGGTGTGGTGGAGTGCTCCATCCTGCTCAGGGGTGGAACAGGGGTGCCTGGTGGGAGTAGTAGTGCAGGCCTCCCACCCCAAAACAGCCCTCCCTGTGAAGATGGCTACCTACCTGTAAGTTTGGTTGGTTTACTACAATGGCTGCCACATGTTTCTGGCTGGGTGGGGGAGTGCTCCATCCTGCTTAGGGGTGGGACAGGGGTGCCTGGTGGGAGTTGTAGTGCAGGTCTCCCACCCTGAAAACAGCCCTCCCTGTGAAGATGGCTACCTACCTGCAAGTTTGCTTGGTGTACTACAATGGCTGCCACATGCTTCTGGGTAGATGGGAGAGTGCTCCATCCTGCTCAGGGGTGGGACAGGGGTGCCTGATGGGAGTTGTAGTGCAGGCCTCCCACCCCCAAACACCTCTCCCTGGGAAGATGGCTACCTACCTGTTAGGTGAAGGTGAACAATGCAATGGCTGCCACATGCTTCTAGGTGGGGGAGTGCTCCATCTTGCTGAGCTGTGGGACAAGGGGGCCTGGTGGGACTTGTAGTGCTGGCTGCTTGTACACATACAACCCTGGGAATGTATCTGGCTACCGTCGGGGTGAATAAGATGGGGTGAATGTTACATCTGTGAGGTCTGTGTTGGGTATTTTGGTGCAGATGAATGGCATTTGGCCTAGGAGGCGTAGCTTTGTATGTTTTTCAAGACAGTACATGGCAGTGTAATGGTGTACATTTGTTAGTACTTACCAGCCTGCACTCCTCCAGCTATTCTTGTGAGACTCTCTGGATGCAGTATGGCAATCACCTTTTCCTCCCATGCCGTGAATGCTTTTGGTGGAATGGGAGGGTCACCGCCAGTCATCTGAGCCAGCTGACGGTTCTTGTTGTTCTTCTCTTTCACCTTGCTCCTGAGGTCATGCCACCGCCTCACAATCTCCTACTTGCTGCATGGGGTGGTCCCTACTGCATTTCCCTTGTTGACTATCCTTTCCCGCATTTTTGCTCTTCTGGCTAATGGTGTCTGTTGGACCAGGGTACCAAACAATTGTGGTTCTACTCTTATTATCTCATCTACCATGACTGACAACTCATTGTCAGTGAATTTGGGCATTTTCTTTTGTGCCAGGGTGTGTGATGTGCAAATGGTTTGAGGTACAGATGTGAGGGTCGTGGGGGTGGTGTAGTTGGTGTGTGTGAGTGTTGTTGTGCTGGTGAGATGTGTGGTGTTTTGCCTATCCAATGTGGTGCAGGTTTCGTTCCCTTCAGTGCTGGAGTAGTGTAAAGGATTCTGGTCAAGGAAGGGGCTGGTTTTATACTCAGCTATGTGGGTGTGTCAAAATGGAGTATTGCTGTCAGGTGTGTTGTGAAGTTTGTAGGAGAGTAGGATCTGCTTCACATGGGTACCCCCACTTTTTGCTGGTGCGTCCCTGTTTTTCGACCTTAGTCTGGCTGTGGCCCTGCTAATCAGGACCACAGCCTAGTTGCTTCCTCTCTAAAATGGTTTCCATGTACCTTAGGTACATATCTAATTGGATTCTGGAGTGCCTTATAAGCCCCTAGTATATGGTATACTATGTACCTAGGGCATGGGTACCTCAGAGGCCTACCAGGGGCTGAAGCATGTATTATGCCACCCCTGGAAAGCACTCCAAAATGGCACCACAGGTCTGCTACTGCAGCCTGGGTAAGGGTTTGCTTGCACCCCTTACAGTGGTATAGGCTACCTATATCACTACTATATACAGACACATATAAACTTGTAAGCCACTCCTATGGCAAGCCTTGACAATCCTGAAGGCAGATTGCTTGGTTTTGTGTGAGAGGGTGCCCAAGCATGAGCTGAGCCCCCCTGAAGCTTTCGGAAATACTTCCTTATGGCTGTTCTGTGATACAGCCATACCATATACTCTTAAGTGCATTATAACCTCGCGGTAAATGCTAACTTTGGGATGGCTGCATCAAAACATGTCATGTTTGGTGTCAAACACTTTGGAATACTACCCCACCCTTCAATTCTGGCGGCGGGGGTAGCATTCCACCCTTCTAGAGAGAGAGAAATGTTCACACTGGCTAAACCTGGTAGGACTTTCCTGAGCCCTGGCATCACAAAATGGATGCCTCTGCCACAGACACTGGTCTGGCCTCCTGCTGCTGACCAAAACTCTGGCAGGGGAGGCCTGGACAATAGGTTTCCTGTCGAGGGGAGGTGTGCCCACCTCCCCAGACAGGCTGATGTGTATTGGGGCTGGGCGGGAGCACTCTCTGGTGCTTTGAAGTCTTGCACTGGGGGCACACTCGGTGTCCCTGTGCATACTCCAGTTTAAACCGGTTGCAGGGGCTACCTGCCCCTGCTCTGGTGCGAAACTGGACAAAGGAAATGGGTGTAACCACCCCTCTTTCCTGGCCCACCCATAGGTGGGGCCTTAGAGTTAGTCCATCCCCTAAACTTACTATAAGTATCGGAATCCAGTCGCTAGGACTTTAGATTACCCTGGATGATACTCTGCAACGTACATCCTGGACCTTTGACATTCTATCCTTTTTTTTTTTTTTTTATTTATATTTTTATTGGGGTCTTGGCAATCCATTAGAGCAAATAAAACAGTTTGTCACACATCGACAATATGCTGGATCAAAACATAATACATCAACAAAAAAGAAAGAGCAAGAGACCCCCACAAACCATATATAAAAAGAGTTCAGCAATTTAAATTATAATAACGAATATCGAAATATATCTGTCTCATTCAAAGGATAACTTTAGTCAAAATAAGATTCCCAAATTTGGGTAAATTTACGCAGTGCCCCGATCCTCTGTGCGAATATAAATTCGGATTTCCTGACTTTCTTAATTTTTTATACCATTCATCCACAGTTGGGACAGTTTCTGTCTTCCAATATTGAAGAATCAGTGATCTTGCCACTGCTACCAAAATATACAAAAGTTTCGCCATAGAATCAGGCAAATTTAACTCAAGGTCCAATCCGAATATAATTACATTTTCATATCTAGTGATCGTAAAATGTAAATGAAGAGAAAGCAAAGAGAACATTCCTTTCCAAAATGACTTAACTTTAAGGCAAGAAGCCATTATATGAGACCAGTTAGCCAGGTCCGGTTGTGTGCATCTAAAACAAATAGACGACGAAGTGCTATAAATTTTAGCCAAAATTGCAGGAGTGTAATATAAAAGCCACTTACTAAAGAAAAGCATTCGTCGCCAAATGGCACCTCTCAAAACCGTAAAATTAAATTTATTTAAGGTTTTCCAAAAGTTATCAGTTATTTTAATGTTTTCCTGCTTTTCCCACTTTTTTATTGCTTTGGCGCTTAAATCCTCCTCCCTACTTTGTGCTAAACTTTTCCTCCATATTCCAGGATTTTTAAAAAGTGGGGACCAAAAAAGGTCATTTGTTAAATGTGACAGTTGACTATTTTGTGCTAAATCGAGTTGAGCCAAAGATTTATACAATAGAGCATATGAACCCATAAGAAGAAAGTTTCCACGAATTAAAGTGAACATCTCATCAATAGTCAACCATACTCCATCTTTCACAAAGCTCTACAAAGTTGTAAACCCAGCTCTGGCCCAATTATGTATGATTTCTAACCCGATATTAATCCCGAATCCCAGAACAGCGTCCCTCAGTGGAGTTATTAAGCTCAAAAGAGGAAGAGAGTACCTTTTTAGCATGACTTCACGTTTTTTAAAAAACCAGCTCAGAACCTTATATCTGACTAATTTGGGTGATTTAAATATCGAAAGAGGAGAAGGAATTTTGGTCTCTTTACAAATTAAGTCGAAAAAAAAAGTTTATAAATAAAGCAACTCTAGGTATTGAGTGTTTAAATCTTGAGAGATACTGTGCAAAATAAGCGTAGTAGTAGTCTTTCAAATTTGGCAGACCAAGACCTCCTTGTTCTTTATCTGCATATAAGGCGTTAATAGCTATTCGAGGTTTTTTTTCCCGCCCAGACAAAAGCTGAAAATAAAGATTCCACTTTTGAAAAAAAAGAGCCTGGGAGAGAACAAGAGATAGTAGAAAACAAAAAGTTAATTAAGGGAAGTACTGACATTTTAATTAATGCCACCCGGCCCAGAATGGATAAAGGCAATAGATTCCAACGTGAAAACATATCACAAACTTTTTAAATCAGCGGCTCGAAATTCAGTGTGTACAAATCCCGTACTAGAGGTGTGAAAAGAACACCCAAATACTTTTTGGGTCTATTATTAACACAGCTCTGAATATCTGGGTGTAAATCAGGATTATTCCTACCACAGATTAAAATTTCAGTTTTCTTCTTATTGATACTCTGCAACGTACATCCTGGACCTTTGACGTTCTATCCTGACTAGAAGACTGAAGAGATCTCCCTTTGGGTCAAGGAGTGACTCCCCTGCTTGGCAGGCACCAAAGAAGCAACTGACCGGTCTGCAATTCTGAAGCTCCCGCCGGATGCCAAAGTCTCTGCATCCCCAGAGGTGGATTCCCAGACTTCCCCAAGGCTACCCTGAGTCCACAGCAAAGCTGAGGCCCGTGGCTATCGTGGGTGACGTGGAACCTTGACCCCTGGACACCGTGAACTTTTGCCACAACACTATCTTCCTGGTCCTCCTCGAAGTTATGCTTTGGGCTCCGAGTAGCCCCAGCCTTGAGCACCTCCTGCACCAAAGATTGTTGGCCTCCACTCCACAATTGACCGGTGGGCCAGCTTCAAGTGCGACCACTCGAGGCTCCTTCGCGATCACTAGCCCGTTGGCTAGCAGTTGCCCACAAAAGCGACTCCTTTTCTGATTGGGCTTACCTGGTTGCTCCAGACGTGCCCCAACTTACCCTCGCTGGGTGAGTCCCTCAGACCTTGCAGGTCTGCACCGCAGTCCTTTCTCTGAATTCCAGTGACTTGCCGTTGCCAAGGCTTGTTGGGTCAGTTCTGGTCACCAACACCGCAGCACTCGACAGACTTCGTGGGACAGCTAGAATCTGGCTCGTGGACTTCGTTGACGCCTCCTGGAACTCGTGGCTGAAGAGTCAAGACACCCATACCTGTTTGGGACTCACTTCCGGGTTCAGACAGACCACAGGCCCCTCAGATGGTTGATGCAGATGAGGGGTGAGAACCCAAAGTTGTTGAGGTGGTCCATTTCCCTACGGGGGATGGACTTTACAGTGGAACCGCCCTGGTACAGAACACACCAATTCTGATGGTCTGTCCAGATTTTTCAGCCTAAGTGAAGAGAACTCCCAAAGGGAAGGGTAGTTCTCCCCACATTTCAGCTGGAGGGGACACGTGTTAGACCTGGTACCATTGGTGTGAGTCTCCCTTCCATTTTTTCTGATTGCCTCCTCTGTTTTTTATATGTTCTGCTGGTTAAGATGCTTTGGGCACTGTGCCTCTGCTATTCAGTGCCACAGTGCAAGTGCTCCCTATGTTAAATTGATGTATTGATCAGTGACTCCAGGATTAGGTTATTTGATTTACTTGTCAGACCCTAGTACCGTGCACCATGTGTGCCCAGGGCTTGTAAATCAAATGCTGCTGGTGAGCATGCAACACTGGTTGTGCCACCCACAGAAGCAGCTTGGAAAGTGTGTCTCCGGTCTTCCATTGCAGAGCCTATGTACAGTCTGGTACTGCCATGCTGACTGACCAAGTGCACCCACCTGCCAGTCCCTAAACCTTCCCTTATCTTCATATCAGACACCCCTATGGTAGGCCCAAGGGCAGGGTGCATTGTAAGTATAAGGTAGGACATGCCCTGGTGTGTGTGGTATGTCCTAATAGTGAATTACAGCCATTTTCGTTTTTCACTATTCAAAGGCTACCTGTTCCCCATAGGTCAGAATGGGCAGTTTGATTATTACATCTTATAATCCTGACTGACTCAAGGAACATGGTAGAAATTTGAGTTTAGCATGCCTAAACACAGAATGATAAAATACATCTTTTAGTGAAGTTGGTTTTAACATTCTGTGTTTGAAAATACCACTTTTAGAAAGTAGGTATTTTCTTGCTTAACTGTCCAAGCCTGCCTCTGCTAGGTTGTGTATTGTGTGTCTGGTTCTGTGAGTGACAGGGGCTGGGGGATTCCAGGAGAGAGGGTGAGTTAGCACAGGGCTGAATAGGAATATCTGCATGTAGATGGGTGGGAGGAGTTGCACCTGGGACCTGAATAGGGTTGTGCCTTCCCTCCACAATGCTGGCTCCACCTCCTGTGGTGTGTCTGATGTCTCTGCCCTGCACTCTGAAAGGAAAGAAGGAGTCATGTAAACAAAGTGCTCCAGGACTGACTAGAACTGGTTTGGACTAGGGCAAAGGACTCTCTGCCTTGAGAGAACAAAGAGAAAAGTAGTACAAATATGGGGACCCAGACCCCAAGACTTTAGATCACTTCTGGAACAACAAGAAGAAACCTCTGCCAAGGAGAAGAACCAAAGGAAGCTGTAGGAGTGGACTGCCCCCTGCCAGTGTGCTGTGTTGCTGGGTTGCCCTACAGTGGTGTCTTCAGTGCCAAGGAGAGTAGAAGGAGCTTTTGTGTGTACTTCATCATCTTGCAGAATATTTCTCCAAGGGCTTGAACTTGTGCTTGCCTCCTGCCGAAGTCTCAGGGACAACAGACTTCACCACCAGCTCCCCTCTGAATTTCCTTGCTGGGAATTCTATCTGCAGAATCCTGCATGTCGCTGGGAGCTGGAAGCGTGACGCATCAAGAAGAAACGTGTCGCTGCCGCAGCTGTAGTCATCCCATCGCCGGAGAAGCGTGCCGCCGCCGCATCTCCCAGAAGCGTGCCTTCGTCGCAGCTGTCTGCTGTCGCATCACCAGAGAAACGTGTCTCAACTGTGAGGGTCGCCGTCGCATCATCGGAGAAGCGTGTCATAGGGTCTGTCGCGGTTGAAAAGTACAGAGTTGCCGCAAGGCTGCCAGGGCGTGCCTGCATCGTCCCAACATCGTCGCATCAAGGGCGCCATCTTATCACATCGCACCGGACTGTCGCATCGCATCGAGGCGCCATCTTGCCACATCGCAACCGGGCTGCAGCACGAGAATCTACGCATCACCTCATCTCCGGTAAGGATCAAGACGCATCCCCTACTGTGCGCAAGCATTGAGGCTCAACGCATCATCTCCCCTGAAGCAAGGAACCGGCTCATCTCCAATGCTGCGAGCCTTTTGTTTATTTTGCGTTACGCATCCAGGTACTTTTGTTAGAACTGTGTCGCAGTTACCAGCAACTTGAACTAAGTTATTTCTACCATCTTTAAGTCAATTTTGAGTACAGTATTGTGGATTTTTGTCATTTGTGGTCTTGTGTTAAGTCTATATAAAGAATACTTATTTTTATAAAACCTGTGTGGTGTCCATCTGTAGTGTTTTCACTGTATTACTGTATGTGTTCACAAATGCTTAACACACTGCCTCTGAGATAAGCCTGTCTGCTTGTGCCAAGCTACCAAGGGGGTGAGCAGGAGTTATCCTGTAGTGTAATCCCCTTTCCCTGACTTAGAAGCAAGGGTCCCTATTTGGTCAAAGGTACCTACCTCTGCCAACTCGAGACCCCCAGTTCTAAGAATGACATTCAGAAGAAATAAGCCAATCCCCTTTGAGGTGGATGCTCTAGTAGTTACCAGGCCAATCCCTGTCCCACGGTCCTTCTTGTAGCGTGTTCATGGTTATTCCCCATTCACTGGTGGCCGCATCCAGGGAATGCAAACTATTAGGCCATACTCAAGAATTCTCCCTTTTGACTCTATAGGAATTAGTCAAATGCATCTATGGCACCACAGCACCACTAGCAGCAAGTCCCTTTGGGCCCCAAAGGCCCAGTTCCAGTCTTACCCGCTCCAGTGGTAGGGCAGTGTTGGGAATTGCAGCAAGTGCCTTCTCTGCTGTACAGAATTCAAACTCGTATGCACGAAAAATCAGGCTGCCTGCAATGAACGGGGCAGCACCTCATTGAGAAGTCTCTCTCTTTTGAGCAGCACTGCAGAGCCATTCTAGTGATCAGATCTGTTCTTGATTGACGGATGCAGAGGTAAGTTGCTCTTCCCCCTGCAGAGGGGATATTGGGCTGTGCTGGTGTGATCCTCCAGCTCCCGACCGGAGCTTCCAGAGATGAGTATGATGCCCTTGGCAGTGTCTGGTGATCCTCTGGTAATCTGTCAGGTGCAGATCACAGGATGTTAGCTTGACCCACTGGTCACAGCAGCATTCCTCTGGTCCAGGCGACGACCTGAACTCTAGGTCAAAGTGGTACCGCAGCCCCTTCGACATACAGGGCTGCATCAGTAATCACGATCCGAGTGCATACTTTCCTTAGGCAATCACCCTCACTACGGCAACCCCTCTTGGCTTACAGGTTCACCGATTTAGGCAGTCAGATGTCCGGCACTCCTGGCCTAAAATCAGTTCATGCATGACCCCCTCTGCAATGCTGGGTCACTGTGGCACAGTGGTGTGGACATCCAGCACTTCTGATACAGTCCAGAACAAGGCAGCTATCTCCTGGCATACGAGGGTCGCATAGCCGATACTGCACATGGGCAATGACCCGATCGGTGAACAGATTCACACCTTGCTCAGTGAATTCTTCTTATAATCCTTTTCTAGTCACCAAATGTGATTTAGGGTCTGAGTCTTTGACGTTTTATGTTAGGGTTATGCAGCTTGTGAAGTGACCACTTCTTTTCCTCATATAAGATGTCTGTTACACTAGGTAAGACTCCGAAGCTGATTATTACACAGCACAATTAATGGGAGTGATAAATGTTCACACCTGAATGTCAACCACAGTGATATGTGCATCAAACAGTTGATCACAGACCCGTACACTTTGTGATTCTCTTATCAGCCCCATCTTACTTCCTGAGATGTCTCCAGGCCCCTTCTTTGTGATCTATCACTGAATCAAAGAGCAGTCTTTGGAAGTTTAAAAGGTGTCTCTTCCTTTTCCCTCCAGTGTGTGTCCCTTCCAGCTCACAGTAATGCAGCAAAACGCAGATCTTTCTGGGGGGATTCCTCTCCTCCTCATGTCTTCACCAGGCAGGCCTGGACTTCCCAAAATAGAATCCAGGGTCCTACATATATTGTACGATTGCAGGCATACTGACTTGGTGTACATTCACAGCATACTTAGGGGCTTATTTACTAGCCCCTTGTGCCGCTGGTACGTCCCTTTGCGTGACGCACTGGCGGTGTAACCTGCTGCCCGATATTTACAAGGACACATAAAGCCACCCTGCGTGGCTTTGCGTGCACTTGTAAATATCGCCCCTTCTCAAGCAAAACTTTGCATATAAGGGGCGTGACCTGGGTGTTGCTGTAGGTGTACACACGAAACTCCCATGTATTCCAGATTTAAGAGAAATGGTATACCTGGAAATGTGTCAGAATGCTACGCCACCCTAGGGTTGGCATAGCAATGTGCAACAACGAGAAATGTTTAAATTTCTCCTCATTTGTTCCCTATTTCAATGCATGCTGCATTCTACAGCACTCAAGGGAAAAGGAAATCACCTCTATTGATTGCTTTTGTGCAGGAAGGTGTCCCTTCTTGCACAAAACAATCTCCCCATGATGCAGGCATCCTTGCACAATGGCCGAAGGGTGCCTGTGCCGGCGCATGGAAGAGATTATGCACCAGCGCAGGGGAAAGCACAGAGATGCAACATATTGTTGTAAATATGTTGCATCCCTGTGCTTTGAAAGTGACTCAGTGTGGCGCAGACAAATGGCGACACGCACAGTCAATTTCATTGTAAAAATGGCCCTTACTGTTTAGCACTAATAGGTCTGTGCATGACATATGTCATGTCATGTACGAACAAATGTACACACCAGAGTACTCCTCTATCCCTCTACTGCACCCTTCCCAGGCACACATACAACCAAGCATAGCCACTGCGCCTGCACTATGAAGCACTCCACATTTACCTGATGTAGGCCAAGGGTGAGTTCAGAACACAGCAGCAGAACTTTTACAAAGTGAGTCAGCCTGTAGGCATCAAACCAGAGTCACAGGGTAAAAAGTCCTGTTCAATTCTACTGACCACTACTCGGCATGCTCCCACCACCACGTTTGTGCTGCTTAACTCCTGGTGAAGGTGGTAGCCTTTCACCCCGAGGGTAGTTCTTTGAGCGCCCCTCCAGTCCAACAAAACCGCAATCCATGAGACAGGCCTATGTCATGGTGCACACTCATGATTTGTGTAAGCGTATGACAAAAAAATCAACTTTAGGGAAGCAGACAACATTACAATATTACAGTTGGGCATTCAGAGCAGGTGTACATGTCCATACCACGCGGAGGACTTTTTTGTCCCAACACCTAACCACACTGTAAATGTTAATTCCTTTTCACAATGCTCTCATTCCCCTTGTAATCAGGAATGTAAGCCCATAAAGAAAAGAAAGAGGCTTAAAACCAAAAATTCAAGTAGACTTAAAGCAGCTTTCTCCAGCATCTTATTCACCGTCTGAGTTTGTAATCACACATTTTCCTGGCTATAGAGTAACCCGCTGACTTGATCTCCCAAATATCATTGAGTATACCACTCACAAATTCATAATTCATAATAAACAGGCTTTATTTTTTCTTTTCACAATTAATTTACAGGCTGTAGACACCAATCGGACCCTTTTGTTTTTGACCTGTTTGAACTTAAGAATCATTATATACTAGGTCACGGTGACCAGGCAACATCATATTTAAATACTATTGTCCTTATTTCTTAATAATTATACATCTGTAATTTACGATTTGACACTCAAATTATGCTTATTCTTAGAAAATTATTGGTACTGTTTGTGAGACTGCAGTCATTCCTGGATCGACACTTTATCAACATTAAGGGCAATTGGATTAGGATTCTTCTTTACTAAATTAGACCTGTGAGATTGGAATAATTAGTTGTGCCCGAACGCCACTGCTCGTTTTCAGGTAGTCCTTTGCTCTTGTTTTTTTATCTGAGCACATGTGCTTTTCGTTTGTATCACGGTGTAATCACTAGGGCACTATGCACTTGTATTATTATATCTGTCAATTAAATCATTCAAACTCTGGATGGTGGCGCTTTGTGAGGTGGAAATTGTTTTTACGTTAATTGTTGTGCCACAATTGATTGGTAACATGAGTATTTTAACTAAGGGTTCATATTTTGAATGCTTACCGCAGTGACACATTGTTGATTATACTGCAAAGGGCTCCTCGTTGATTCACAGAGTGACTTTTGCTTCTTGTTGGAACTGCATACCTAATTTAATGTGCATGGCTAAGCAGGAAGTAGGATCAACAGATCAGGAGAGCCAGGGGCGCATCTCAACACAATTGTGACTGTACCATGGCAATGGCTCAGAGGAGGTGGTTGGCGAGATGCAGAGGCATTTTTTTTACACAATGTGCAGAGACAGCCTGCTTCGAACTTCCACGTGATGTAGATAGATAGACTGCTTTGCAGGATCTTAGAAGTTTATTTCAAGATACAATGGCATCAGAGCCGAGTGGTGTGACGGGCAAAATGTACACTATTATAGATAACTTACTTTCCAAAATGGCAGTACAGGACATGATTTCCTTGCTTGCATTAGGGCCCAGGGCACCCTTTGATGTACCAGTTTTGCTTTGGGCTTCAGATCAATTTTCTAGGTCATGAGAAGAATGAGGAAGAGAAGACAGCATAGTTTGGGCCTGAAGTTGAAGACCCACGAAAGGAAGTGAGATGGTGGTTTGGGGGGGGGAGGTCCATCTTTTTTAAATAATTTATTTTATTGACAAAGGGCAACACAGACAGCCTGTTTAGCATGGTCATAGATATCATTAGTCTAGCAGATGCTGGGGCACCAGAGAACATTAGCATGAGGGGAATGACTTACCCCAGTTATGGCTGTCTTACTGTTTAAGAGGAGAGTAAAAGTAGGGGTGGGTGGTAAACTCCGCTCCGCCAGTGGAGTTTGTGGAGTTTTGCCAGCCTGCGCTCTGCTTGGATCATGGGGTTTGGCCAAAACTCCACCACCCCCAGGCAGAGTTTACCTACGCCTATTCCGTTCTATTGGGAACTTTGTGGTGCATTTCAGAACAGTTTGCTTCTCCTCAGAAATTGAAAGGCACACACTGCGCGTGGAACATTCTGACCAACCAGCAGAGGGCAGCACTGCTCAACAAATGCCACACCCTCCGTAGATTGTTAATGTCTTCCTCAGGGACCCATTCATCCGACCAGCCGTCTCACTGAGAGTTGAATAATAAGCAACTCAATGCTAATCACTTTTCTCCACTGAGTGCATTTGGATTTTGCCCTCTGAGTGCATTCATACAAGAGTGCATTTATTGTGAGTAAATCACTTCTTATGATTTTCAAAGTGCACAAAACATTATAATCACCGGACATATGTACAGCTGTTTTGAACTGCACCACTGAGTTCATGTTCATGTTTGCAGAACACTTTTTGCAATATGAAACTGACTTTTAACACAGTAATATTAGCATGAGTGACTAGTTAATTCAACAGTATCACCAGGTAATAAAAACCTGGCCTGGGTTATTATAATTTTCACTCGCCTTTCATGCAGGCTGCTGTTTAGACAATTTGTACAGTAGTTTAGAATTTTGTCCGCATAATACTAGTTTTCTAGTGTCAGCGCTTAGAAGTGCCCCTCACACATTAGGCGCCCAATCCAAATTCTTTATCTTTGGGCTTTGAGACTGACCTGTGTTGTATTTGTCAGACTGCCCATTTCTTCACAGTAAGGGTTAGGCCACATGTTTGAAACAAGCAGCACACCGAGGCCGTCACAGTAGAACTAGGTTACTTTATTTAAGATTGTATGGGATTATAGTTACCAAAAATACTTGTGTTGAAAAAGACGTTAACTCCAAACGTTAATGCAGCTCGCTGTCACAAGTTAATTTATTGCAGTTGATAGTTTCCATATAGAGAAGACATGTTAATAACATACATGCGGCAAAAGCACCAGATGATAGATATGTGGAGCACCATAAGCCTCCTGCACCACACATGAATAAGCATTTCTTGAAATAAAAGCTTGACAATCCTGCTGCACACTGTACACGGACCTGTAGTAACTGTGTCGTATTAACTACATGTCAGTACACTACGGCCCAAAAGATCTAGCACGGTCCAATTGGAAATAAAATACTTTTGTTACTGTTTGACATTAGGGACACACAAAATTAGTCAATAATTTTTAGACAAAAGTGGCAAGCTTGATTAGCCTTAGTCAGACACTAACACTGCCAATGCTAGCAGTGGAGAAACTCAGGGAAAGGGTCCCATTGTAATTGAGAAAATTGAGAGGGCAGCTGCATGAGCACCGAAAGCAAAGCAGAAACTGCCAGCCAGAGCTCTCTAAGAAACGAAAGTACTGCGCAGGCCAAAGAACGCCAGCAGCCCTCAGCTGAAGAATTCCGGTTTCCTCAAGCGCTGAGTTTAGGTGTGGGCGGAACTCCATAGAATCTCACTGAGTTTTTATGTAACTCTGTGGAATTCCATGAAGTAAAACTCCACAATTTCCACCCACCCGTGGTAAAAGGGCTAATTTTCCTTACTAGCTTTATAATCCAAGACACCCTTGTTGCAGAGAGGAAGGCATTTCTTTTTTGTGTCCTCATTTTGCCAACTCTCTTGTTGGGGCTCCTCTTAGCTCTCTATGCCCAACTGTGGCGACCGTCGAATGAGAGACAAAAAGAAGAGAGACACCCGACAAGACCAATACTGTTTCCACTTCCATCTCCTGTTCATACCGGAGCCATAGCAGATTTACCGGAGAGGCCAGGACCGACAGCATATTTGGCTTAATGATTGGACCCACCTGTCTTCTCCCTCCAGTCTACCTGAAGAGTCCAGATCTTAGCTCTACTTCCTGGGTCACAAGCCATATCCAATTCACTTGTATAGATGACATTCTTTAAACAGTAAAAGATGGAGGGCTTTCAGATTTCCATAGCCTACAGATCTCGCTTCTCGCCATCACTATCACATAGAATTTAAACTTAGAGCTGGGGGCATTGATCCAATATCCTTCTTGAAAAAGTCCAAGGAATACCAACAAAGGGCTTTCCTTAACCTGTTTACCAAGTGTTTCTCCCAAGAAGTTACAAACCGTGGTCCAATAGGATTTGATCTTCGGACACTCCATAAACAAGTGTTATTCATCTGCTGCTGCACGCATACTACTTGGGCAATTATAGGTGTTACCTGTAACCTTTGGCAATTTCGATGGAGACCAATATACTCTATAAACAGTAAACAGATGATTTTGCTTAAGCGATGCAGGTTTTACCACTGTTCGTAACATACCAAAAGAGTCAAACCACAGTTTCTTTATGTCTTCATCACTAAACTCACTACCCCATAAGTTTGTAAATTCGGTTTCTATGTGATCATCTGTTTCCAGGAAGGCCCGGTACCAAAAAGATATTTCCTTTTTCCACTTGTCCGTTCTCATCACCTGGTCTAGCTTTGAATCCTCCACCTCCTGTGTCCAGTTTTGTGTCGCCCACCAGGAGCATAACTGATAGTACTTAAACCGAGGCAATCTTCCCATGGTAAGATTACTAAGTACTTCCCAACTCGCTAGACTAGTGTCCTTCCTGAGGTCTGCCCAGTAGTATATGCCTCCTGCTCTTAAGGGCTGACTTAATTGGTCCCTCAAACATTCAGGGGTACCCGGGGATTCTCAAATCGGTGCCCGCGATTAATAGTATGGAATTTTCAGCCTTTTCCTTATGGAGAACCAGGTTTTTAAAGCGGACCTTAAGTTCTTAAGCCTCACTCTTTTAAAAACTTTGGATCTCCATATTTAAACAGAAAATTGTGCTGGCCTTGGCACACATGCCCTAGCATAGCTTCAAACAATAAGCCTATTGATGACCCATCGGCCTTATTTGCCAACATCCAGATATTTTTTAAATGAAAAGCGTAGCAATAAGCCAGTAAATCCGGTAAACCCAATCCTCCAGCCTCTATCGTCCTTCTCAGCTTTTTCCAAGCTATTCTTGGACCCTTTGATGCCCAGATGAAGCTGCCTATTTTCCCCTGTAGCTTGGCTATATCCTCCTTTCGGAAAGTTAAAGGTATGGTATTAAAAAGAAAAGTGATTTTGGGGAAGATAATCATTTTTATGAGGTTTACCCGACCATAGATGTTTAATGGTAGGTTCGCCCATCTTAACAGTAGGCTCGTTATTTCCTGACTGACTTTCTTCCAGTTCACTCTCGGGATGTCCTCTAACTTCTGAGTAATCAATACCCCCAGATAGCGCATTTGATTTTTGGCCCCCTGACTCTTCAGTCTCTGATTCCACTCCATTATCTCAGTTTTTTCCACATTGATCTTATGACCCGAGATTAGGTTAGGGATTGCCTCTTGCAGGTTAGTAGTATAGAGAATCAAGTCATCTGCGTATAGAGCCAGTTTTGCTTCAAACCCACAAGATATAAAAGGGAAATATAGGGTCTGCTCCAGTGCTTAATTTGTAAAATATGAAGTACAGGTGCTCAAATGTTTGTCAGAGGCCGCACCCACTTTCCCAGACTCCACCCACTTCCTCCACTGGCTCCACCTACTTAATCTACTAGCTCCACCCACACCCTCAACTGGCACTGCTGAAAGTTAGATGTAATACCCGATCTGAATTTCAGCATGGGAGCCTTCTTCCAATTAAGGTTTTGATAGGAGGTTCCCCTGCTCCATGAACATTTTGAAAAAGATTCAATCAAAAGCGCATTTACAGCACAATTTTAGAATAAATTAGCTAAAATGACTAATGCATCGAAAAGGGACACGTACTGGGGTATGTCATTTTTAACTGAGTCTAATTTTGTGGCATGGGACAATTGTGGGCAAACATACACTGCGGGTTCTCAGAGTGCCCTAAGCAATGCGTATCTGATTTAGGGTTTAGAAAAGTCAGAAATTCTATAGTAGTAGATTCCTTTTAAGGGTCTAATCTTATCAGGTGCATCACACACCACAGTATGCAGTCACAAATAAGTCTTTGTTTTTTCTGATCTCTTTGAGTGTTCAGTTGTGTCTATTGATACAGTGAAAGTTGTGATGGGTAAGTAAGGCACAGGGCCCTGGTTAGTAGAGGGAAAACATAATTCTTGTCATTTGTAAGTGCAATGAGACTTTTGCAGGCTTGGTACACTGCAATAATCTGACTGGCATTGCTTGTCAATGAGAATCATGGCTCATGGAAAAGAAGCAAAACCCAGACTTCCAAATATCCCATGACTGATGGTGAGGGATTTCCTGGGGACAAATTGCTCCTCATTAGTTCTCTGAAAGGATGTTGGTATTGGGGATGACTTTCCCTCTATTGGGATTCCTAAATTGGTTTGTAGGATACCCGTTGTGTAATTGGTATAGGGGAAGAGTCAGTGACACAGTGACATATCCTGCTAACTTCTGTCCCTCCATTACCAGGCTTTCGGTGTTATCAAGTGGTTGGCAGTGATGAAAATGAGACAGGAAAGGTAGCATTATATACAATGTGTCATAGGAAATGGCAAGTGAAACTATGAGATGAGATTGAGAATACAGAGTGATCAAAGATGAATAGTTATGGGAGTACGTAGCAGTGATAGGAGAGGTGGGCAGTGATGGGAGAAGGTGACCTTGAGAGGAGAAGGATACAGAAGAGGAGAAGCGGACAGTGAGAGAGGGGATGTAAATAATGGTGTAAGAGAGGTTGACTGTATTGAGAGATTGAAGGCAGTGACATGAAGAGGTGTTCAGTCACAGTAAAATCTAGAAAAAGTCACTGGAGAGGTAGATAGTGTTTGGAGAGGGACAGGTTTGGGAGATTTGGGGATGACATGGGGTGTAGCGGTTATATGCATCTAATGGTACTCCATTATCAGGAAAAACAGTCCCTTAGGCAGTTGTTGAATCTACCTAATCAATCTCTTCATGGTCTTTGCACAAGGTGACTGGCCTCACGATTTTTTAACACTTTAATATACTAGCCCTGTTGTTGCTGTGGGTATCTCTCTGTAATGCAAACCCGCAGCAACGTTAAACTGACAAACCCTGTCTAAGTATCCTTATCTGTCTAGAAGTAACAGAATTTTGTTAATTGTAAAATGGATGAATGCTCTGGTATAGAATCTGTTCTTACAGCTCCCTGGGATATTTGGAAAAATGAAGAACAGTTGGCAAAACAGGAATATGCAATATTAATTAGGGACTAATATAATTCTATGCACCTTCGTTTAGAGCATATTTGCCTCTGAAGACAAGTGCAGGGGTTGATCCTTATTTAAGATAAGTAAAAAGCCTTAATAATGTCACGTTTTAATAAGACTAAGATTGTGTGTCATCCATCATATGGAATCATTTCCCAATGGGTGGCAATTGCTGTCCTATTAGAAGGTTACAATGCAAACTTACGTGCACTGTCTTTTTTTTTAATTTTACGTGCCCATGGATAAGCACTATAGTGCGAAATTTAGAAGCTGTAGTAGACATGAATTATGGTATCTTTCCTAGCTCAGACGTCTACTGTTTATCTGTGGATATATGTTTGGTATCTGCAGTGACATATAGGAACTCTTCCAGAAGCAGTTACATGATGTGTTTTGAGTAAATGTCGAGCATAGTGAAATATGTAGATGAGGTAATTGTGTGCACAACAAATGAAATGTAAAAGTGAGATATCAGTTTTTCAGTTTTCCTGCCAAATTATGTTTATTTTTGCAGCAAACCAAAATCAAAATATCAGTTGATGTTCCTGTAACTTTTTTTCATTGTGTTCAGTGATTTTTTCTTTAGCCAACAAATTAATAGTTTTTGCACTCACTTATGAAAAAAATAATTGTGATACACTGTAATAAAGATATCATTAAAATCGCAATTGGCAGTTTTGTAGTTGTGCCATCAGCGATAGTGTGATTTATTGGTATTCTGCATTTATTTTACAGATCTTATACATCAAATGTTTTCATGAGTACAAAACAGGACAAAACATTTTTTATCCGATGTGACATCCAACATAGGTGAAAGCTGTAATTCCTTCTGAAATATTAGCATGTGTTTGGTTTGTGGTTAAAAGTACTGAACATAGAAATGAATGCACTTTTACTTACAGGATGTGATAATCTTATAAACTGGCTTGATAACACAGTGCATCAAAACGTTCCCATAAAATTTTGATGGTAAAAAAAACTTTTGAAATAATTCTTATTTATTTTGTACTCAGTTGATTGTGATAATTCCATTACACAAAGCATAATTTGGAGGAAAAAAGTAGATTGTTTAAAGATTAAAAAACGGAAAAGAACAAAAGCGTTAAGCAGCATTGGATGTGGGTACAGGAAGGGCTAACTCTCATGGGAGAGTGGGAGCTCCTAGAGATTTATTGCAGGTTCTAGGCCTACTATTGGATATCTACTTTACATCACTGGGCCCCCTCTTTAAATGAACGGAAGCGATGATGAATGGTGTCGTACCTTGCGCACATATTTGTTTTTTGTTAAGGCTCCTTAAGAAAGCGCGAAGCAGAATGGGTCTGATGTTTCCTCCTGTCTACGGTGGCACACTTAACAAGCAGGAGCTGGTTGCAAGGATCACACTTTTACATGTGAGACATCGGGGAAGCGTCCCGTCTCAGTTTTTGTTGGTTTGTCCATACCCCCACAGCAGGAACTACTGACATACTGACACCTGAGCCATGACGCTTGAAGTAGGAAATTATTAAAACTTACATTTCAACACGTCATCCGAATACACAACAGCCGCACCCACCATATTGCATACTGGGGATAGCAGGTACTAAAATACCAAGTCCGAAAGTGACAAATTGAATCAGGGTCAGTTAAACAGGGAACAGAAAAACACTAATTCTTCAGATGTAAGTTAGTCAGTCAAGTCAACAAATTGACAGAAAGGGTTGAAGCAAGGCCCTGCCCTTTCAGCCTCCTGGGCCGGGGCATTGCACACGATGCACAGCGCCGGAGGCATAATTGCTCGCTCGGAGCCTAGGACTCTGTTTACACCAAGTCTGTTAGTGACCACGCTCAAGAAATAGCAGCGTACGCTTGTTACTTACTGGGTTGCTTAGGCACTGGCACTTCCAGAGGTCTGCTTCTGCACACTGTAGCACCACAGGCTGGTTGCGCCTGCTTCAAATTACAGTGCCCTTGACGTCCTGCTAAACTGTAGGGTGGTGAGTCATGCAGTATGTATGTGTATGACGTGGAATTTTGAAAAGCTTAACGCGCGCTGCCACAGCCCCTACCCAAAAGAACCAAATCCAGCCCAATACGTTGCCCGCCTACCGGAAAGGCAAACTGGTGCTCATTTATTATCGGCTCAGCAGCAGCAGCACTCATCACCGGGGACTCGGGAGACAGACTGCGAAGTTCAAACAACACTACTATTAATTATACTTAGTGCGACACACAAGGTGCAGTCCAGTCACTAATGTTAGTTGACAGTGGCACTTATGTGTAGTCCCGGCCCTGATAAATAAGTGCTGGTGCTAAGCACCCACCGGAAAGCACTGGCACAAATTAAGCACTGGTCTGCTCTAATCAAATTGGCAAAAGGTTCTACATACAGGTTAAATAGAAGCGGGGGCAGGGGCCACCCTTGCCTTGTACCTCTTTTAATACTGAACCAATTCGATAATTCACCGTTGACCGGCACTTTGGCCCTGGGGTTCTGATACAAATTTTGCATCCCCCTTATGTTTTTTGGAAAGCCAAAGCTATTTAAGGTCTCCCACAAATATGCCCAGTTCACTTGATCAAAGGCTTTGGCTGTGTCTATTGCCACTATTGTTAATGGGGCATTTCGGGCCTCCGCCATATCTATAATCCCTATCATCTGGTATGTTAGGTCATTAAGCTGCCTCCCTGGTATAAAATCTCTTCGATCAGAGTGAATAACCCCTTTTATGACATTGGCAACTCGTGAAGCTACGATACCTGAAATAATCTTATAATCTATATTCAGTCGAGATATGGGTCTATATGATTCTATCTTCTGCGGGTCCTTGTTCGGTTTTAAAATGAACGTAACCATGGCCTCTGACCAGGAACTAGGTGGAATTTCGCCCTCCATATATAATCTATTGAATGGAATTTTTAGAACTGGCGCCACTTTATCTATAATGCACATGTATACCTCAACTGGCAGACCATCCGATCTAGCCGCCTTTCCCCTTGTCATTTTTCTACACTGCGTCTTAACTTCTTCTTCTGTAATTTCCACTTCCAAAACTTTCTTCTGTTTCATTGTTAATTGTGGGACTGTCGTCATTTTTAACCAATCCTCTATAGCCTCTTGATCTGGTGATATATCCTCTCTATAAAGATCACTCATGAAGCTTCGGGCTTCTTTGCATATATCTGTATTAGCATAAAGCCCTTCTCCTGACCCTCTACTGATTAGGTTTCTTATTGTGTTTCTGGCCCTATCAGCTTTCGCCTTCCAGGCCAGCAGCGAACCGCACTTCTCTTCATAGGCAAAGTATTGAAGCTTACTCGCTCTCCATCTATCGAGTAATTTTGTATCTAGCTGTGCCTGGAACTCAGCCAGCAACCTCTCCAGTTCTTTAGCAAGTACTTGCACACTACTTGGGTCTTCCATCGAAGCCTTCTCAAGCTCCCCTTCTTTTTCCTTAATCTCTCCGATTGTCCTCTCTTCTTCCTGTTTCACAGCGCTCCTTTTTCCCTCCACTATAGACCTTAATACCCTGCTTAAATAGACTTTGAAAGCACCCCAAACGATCTGGTCTTTTGCTGAGCCAATATTAAACTGAAAACACTCAGCTGTGTTTTCCCCCAAATCACGTGCTACTTCCTCATCCAATAAGACAGTCCTGTCCAGTGTCCACCTCCTCTGTCCCTCTCTCTGATGAAACCTCAGGGTCATAGGCACTGCAGAGTGGTCCGATAAAATTGCGGGTATATGATTTGCCGCCTCTACATCTGTATATAACTCCTGGTCTAAAAATAAATAGTCTATGCAGGAGTGTCTATACTTTTTACTATAAAAAGTGAAGTATCTAACTTCCCCCATCCTACTGCACCAAATATCCACCAAATTAAACTCTCTTATCATATTCCTCAAGCTGTCATATGTTTTAGGGGGGCTAATATATTTTACTAGCGATGTATGGTCTAGTTCCTTATTTAGAACTAAATTAAAATCTCCTCCCAATATTATCGGTGCTGTTGTACCTAGTAGGCAGGTTTCAAGTTTTAATAAAGCCTCCGGGTTATCCTCATTTGGTCCGTAATAAACTGCACAGACTAGAGGCTTGTCCTGAATCAATATGGTGGCCACTAACCATCTCCCAGAGAAATCAGACTCATACGTGACTACCCTTATTCCAACATTAGCGCTTATGATCAGGGCCACTCCTCTAGTACCTCCCCTCTGATCTGAACAGTGTACCTATCGTAACTTACTAAAACGCTGTCTACATTCCTGTTTTTCCAGATGGGTCTCTTTCAAGAGTATGATTTGTGCCTTGCTATCTTTTAAAAATTCTGTTACCCAGGACATCTTTCTCCTGCTTCTCAACCCATTAACGTTCCAGGTTAAAAAATGAATCACTTTCAGCAGAGAGGAAGGCATGATATGGAGCTTATTTTTGTCCTCACGCCGACAGTGACATAGTGCTTTGGGCCTTTAGCGATTGTCCGGTGGATGGTGGGAAAAGAGAAAAAGGAAAAAGCAGCTTCACAGAGCCAAAGAAGTAGTATATGTACCAGGTGCAGTTGCTACTGGACCCAAGTTTGTCAGTTACTAGTTGCACCCCAAGTAAGGGGTGCTTTCGTTTTTGTTAGCTTCTGTTTTCTTTTTATGTGTTTGCAGAGTTAGAACTTTAACATTTAGTGTGGTATTGGGGTGAAATAATAAGTGCCCTTGAAATAATTTCATAATAAATTACCTCCTCCAGACACATCCCTTCACATCTGCCCAACCGGCTCTTCCTTCCTTATAATAAAGTTTTAGTAGGGGGGGGACCTAACTTGAAATCAATTTGCTCGAGGGGTAGCATTGAGGAACTGTTAGAAATGGGATTTCTGGTTGGCTAAGGCTTGCGCCAAGGCCAGGCAGAAACCACCACTCTAGTCAGGGCAAGGGAGTTACACGCCAAAGATAACCCCTGCTCACCCCCTTGGTAGCTTGGCACGAGCAGTCACGTTTATCCCGGTGGCCATGTGTAAAGCATTTGCGCACGCACACCACAACAACAACATCCCAGGCACACCACAAAAGGAACTCCACACAAGGTTATATCAAAAATAGCCTTTGTATTCTCATAACACATTAGAATAGTAATCACACAAGATACACTGTGCCAACTGGCACTGGGCAATATTTACAAGGGATTATATACACATGACAGAGCCACAGGGACCACTGTCAGAACCATCACAAAGCGAACTTAGTAAAGGTAAAACAGATCATAAACGTTCAACCAGTAAACACTAGTAATCAATGTACTTAGCATCAGCCTGTAACATAAACTACATTATGCACAGCATCACATCAGGCGCAAATTATATTCTGCTCCAACCTCACCAGGATAAACACATTATGCAATCCTCTCAGACGTCTAAACACTTCAGACCCTAACCGCTTCAGACCCTAACCGCCTAAGCATAACTCACATTAGGGGCGTAAATCACACAGTGAAACATAATCTCACTAGCATGAACCAGAAAATGCAAAACAACCTCATAATCATAAAAGACCACATTTAGAGGTATAACACAGAGTGCGTAAAACATACTACATGAATTACATTTCCTAGCACCAAAACACTTTCAGCACATAGATCACTTTAGGGCCTAGCGCCCTACAAACCTACTAGTCCCCCTGGCCAACTGGCCATCTCAAAAGGGGCTCAAGGGCCCTGGGCCTGATTCACAGAACTAACTTAAGACAAAATCCTAAACTTACTACTTTTGGTATTCACAGAAGGCATTTAGTAGTAGTAAAGTTAGGATTTTGTCTTAAATCTGTCTTAAGTCTGTCTTAAGTCTGTCCTAAGTTTGTCTTAAGTCTGTCGTAAGTTTGTCTTAAGTCTGTCGTAAGTTTGTCTTAAGTCTGTCGTAAGTTTGTCTTAAGTCTGTCTTAAGTCTGTCTTAAGTCTGTCGTAAGTTTGTCTTAAGTCTGTCTTAAGTCTGTCTTAAGTCTGTCTTAAGTCTGTCCTACTACTTTTGCTATTCACAGAAGGCATTTAGTAGTAATAAAGTTAGGATTTTGTCTTAAGTTTGACTTAAGACAGACTTAGGACAGACTTAAGACAGACTTAAGACAGACTTAAGACAGACTTAAGACAGACTTAAGACAGACTTAAGACAAAATCCTAACTTTACTACTACTAAATGCCTTCTGTGAATACCAAAAGTAGTGCGTTTAGGATTTTGTCTTAAGTTTGTTCTGTGAATCGGGCCCTACATGTCCAGAATGTCAGGGCTGCTGCCTAGCAGCTGAATCCACTTGCGCCCTTGTGCAAACCTTAACGGTGCAGCTGGCAGAAAAGGGGGCAAAAGGAGTGCATCTCACTCCTAACTGCAAAAAGACATGCCCCCCAAAGAACTGTGGCCTAAACGATGCAGCAGCCCACTACTTGCTGGGCAGCTGTGCAGATCAAATAAGGGCTTGGGCTCTCACTGGGCCCTTGGGACATCTCGCCAAACGTTGCAGTTGCCCGCTACGGTGGCGCAACTGGAGAATAACCAAAGAGGCCCTGCTCTGGGGCTCTCTACACCACAATGCGCCAGCAGTTGCAGCTGCCCTCTGTCAGGCGGGGCAGCTGTGGCTAAAATGAGCACCGACAATACGCCCAGGATGGCACCAGTAAAGCCAGGGTGAGCCCTACTGGGCTCTTTAAATAATAATCAATCAAAGACATTTCTAAAGCGCACTACATACCCGTAGGGTTTCAAGGCGCTGGGGGTAGGGGGGGTGCCGCTACTGCTCGAACAGCCAGGTCTTCAGCTTCTTCCTGAAGGAGAGGTGGTCTTGGGTCAGGCGCAGGTCGGTCGGGAGGGAGTTCCAGGTCTTGGCGGCCAGGTAGGAGAAGGACCTTCCTCCTGTAGTCGCTCTTCGGATGCGGGGGACCGCGGCGAGGGCGTGGTTGGCTGAACGGAGGTGGCGTTTGGGAGCGTAGAAGTTGATTCGGCTGTTGAGGTAGCTCGGGCCTTGGTCGTGTAGGGCTTTGTGTGCGTGGGTGAGGAGGCGGAAGGTGATTCTTTTGTTGACGGGGAGCCAGTGTAGGTCTCTCAGATGTCCGGAGATGTGGCTGGTTCGTGGGATGTCGATGATGAGTCTGGCTGAGGCGTTCTGGATCCGCTGGAGTCTCTTCTGGAGCTTGGCGGTGGTACCGGCGTAGAGGGCGTTGCCGTAGTCCAGTCGGCTAGTGACGAGGGCCTGGGTGACTGTCTTCCTGGTCTCGGTGGGGATCCACCAGAAGATCTTCCGTAGCATGCGTAGGATGTTGAAGCACGCCGAGGAGACGTTGTTGACTTGTCTGGTCATGGAGAGGGAGGAGTCCAGGACGAAGCCCAGGTTGCGTGCATGGTCTGTCGGTTTGGGTGCGGTGCCCAGGGCGGGAGGCCACCAGGAGTCGTCCCAGGCGGAGGGTGAAGAGCCCAGGATGAGGACCTCCGTCTTGTCTGAGTTCAGTTTCAGGCGGCTGGTCGTCATCCACTCGGCTACCTCTTTCATCCCTTCGTGCAGATTGGCTCTTGCGGCGGCGGGGTCGTTGGTCAGGGAGAGGATCAGCTGGGTGTCGTCGGCGTAGGAGATTATGCTGAGGTTGTGTTGGCGTGCGATGGCCGCGAGGGGGCTCATGTAGACGTTGAAGAGGGTGGGGCTCAGCGAGGATCCTTGGGGGACGCCGCAGATGACTTTGGTGGCCTCTGACTTGTACGGTGGTAGGCGGACTCTCTGTGTTCTTCCGTCGAGGAAGGAGATGATCCATTCCAGAGCCTTGTCCTGGATTCCGACGTTGCTGAGGCGCTGTACTAGGGTGCGGTGGCAGACAGTGTCGAATGCCGCGGAGAGGTCTAGGAGGATGAGGGCCGCTGTTTCTCCGTTGTCCATCAGGGCTCGGATGTCATCGGTGGCGGCGATGAGGGCGGTCTCGGTGCTGTGGTTGGCTCGGAAGCCAGACTGTGAGGGGTCGAGGGATCCATTCGTCTCGAGGAAGGCGGCCAGCTGCTTGTTGACGGTCTTCTCGATGACTTTGGCTGGAAACGGGAGGAGCGAGATGGGGCGGTAGTTCTTGAGTTCGGTGGGGTCCGCTGTGGGTTTCTTGAGTAGAGCGCTGAGTTCGGCGTGCTTCCAGCTCTCGGGGAAGGTGGCGGTGTCGAAGGATGTGTTGATGATGTCTCGCAGGTGGGGTGCGATGACAGCGTCGGCCTTGTTGAAGACGTGGTGAGGGCAGGGGTCGGTCGGTGATCCGGAGTGGATGGAGTTCATCGTGCGGATGGTGTCTTCGGTGCTGATCGGGGTCCAGGCGTGGAGGGTGGTGGTGGGGGGTGGTTGTTCTGTCGTGGTGTGCGTTGGTTGGTTGTTGAAGCTGTTGTGTATGTCCGCGATCTTGTTGTGGAAGTATGAGGTGAGGGAGTTGCAGAGGTCTTGCGATGGGGTGATGTCGTTGTTTCCTGCGCTGGGGTTGGATAGCTCTTTCACGATGTTGAAGAGTTCCTTGCAGTTGTGTGCGTTGTTGTCCAGCCGGTCCTTGAATGCTGTTTTCTTGGCGGCGCGGATCAGCTGGTGGTGCTTCCGGGTGGCAAGCTTGAAGGAGGTTCTGTTGTCCGGTGTAGGTTCCCTTCTCCAGACTTTCTCGAGGGCTCGGCAGTTCTTCTTGGAGCTCTTGAGTTCGTCGGTGAACCATGGGGCTTTCTTGCTGCCGGGTCTGCTGGGCGGGGTCCTCAGCGGGGCGAGCTCGTCCGGGCAGTTGCTGATCCACTTCGTGAGGTTGTCGGCGGCCTGGCTGGGGTTCGCTGAGCTGGCAGGAGGGTGCTGGCTCAGGGAGGTGGCGAGCTGGTCGGCTGTGATCTTGTTCCAGCTTCTGCGGGCAGCCTGTTGCTGGTGGTGGTGGGTCGTCGTTCTTTTGAAGGTGAAGTGGACGCAGCTGTGGTCCGTCCATTGAAGCTCTGTGGCGTGGCTGAAGTCGATGTCTGTGCAGGAAGAGAAGACTGCGTCGAGTGTGTGTCCGGCGAGGTGGGTGGGGGTGGACACCAGCTGCTTGAGTCCAAGATTGGCGAGGTTGTCGAGCAGGGTGCTGGTGTTGCGGTCGTTGTTGTTCTCCAGGTGAAAGTTGAGGTCCCCCAGGAGGATGTAGTCAGCGGAGGGGAGGGCATGCGGGCTGACGAAGTCGGCGATGTCCTCGCTGAATTGGGTGCGTGGTCCCGGAGGTCGGTAGATCAGGGTGCCTCTGAGGGTGGTCTTCGGGTCGGTGTGGATCTGGAAATGCAGGTGTTCAGCAGTGGTCAGGGTGTTGTCGGTGCTGGTCGTGAGACGGATGGTGTTCCTGTGGATGATGGCGATGCCTCCTCCCATCTGGTTGGCGGTGCGATCCCTCCGGGTGATCTTGTAGCCCTCTGGGATGGCGATGGCGATGTCGGGAGCTGAAGAGGCGTTCATCCAAGTCTCCGTGAGGAAGGCAACGTCCGGGGCTGTGGCGTCTAGGAGGTTCCAGAGTTCGATGGCGTGTCTGTGGACGGAGCGGGTGTTGAGCAGGATGCACTTGAGGTGGGTGCTGCTGGTGTTCGACTTGGCGGGTGCTGGTGCGAGGCAGGTCCGGATGCAGGTGAACTTGCAGGCGTGGCAGCTGAAGGGTCCGTGGGTGCGTCGTGGTGTGGCTCGGTAGCATCCTGGGAATCGGCCGGTGTTGAGTGCGATGAGGGTGGCGGCGGTGTACGTCAGGCGGGTCGGTCGGGGTCCTCGTGGGCCAGGGGTCCTGGCGCTGGGCGCGATCCGGTCGCGGACGGGCGCAGACGGGCTTACCTTTGGCGCACCTTCGGCGCTCAATCGGTGCTCCCGCTGCGCGCGTCCGCTGCGCGGTCGCTCTGGGGACGTCATAAGAAGGGAGCCGGTCGGGAGGGTCTGCGGGGAGGCGGGAGCGCGGTCCAATCGGCTGTCGGGGGCGGGGCCACGGGCTGGGGCGGCGGGAAAAGCAGGTGTGGGCTCGGCGGCCCTCGGGAGGCTGGGGCAGCGGGAGCGGCAGCAGGCACAGGAGCGTGGGGGTGACCAGGCCGAAGGCGCTGTGGTCACTCCCTAGATCTTGGTCTGGCTCCCCTTAAGAAGGGAGCCGGTCGGGAGGGTCTGCGGGGAGGCGGGAGCGCGGTCCAATCGGCTGTCGGGGGCGGGGCCACGGGCTGGGGCGGCGGGAAAAGCAGGTGTGGGCTCGGCGGCCCTCGGGAGGCTGGGGCAGCGGGAGCGGCAGCAGGCACAGGAGCGTGGGGGTGACCAGGCCGAAGGCGCTGTGGTCACTCCCTAGATCTTGGTCTGGCTCCCCTTAAGAAGGGAGCCGGTCGGGAGGGTCTGCGGGGAGGCGGGAGCGCGGTCCAATCGGCTGTCGGGGGCGGGGCCACGGGCTGGGGCGGCGGGAAAAGCAGGTGTGGGCTCGGCGGCCCTCGGGAGGCTGGGGCAGCGGGAGCGGCAGCAGGCACAGGAGCGTGGGGGTGACCAGGCCGAAGGCGCTGTGGTCACTCCCTAGATCTTGGTCTGGCTCCCCTTAAGAAGGGAGCCGGTCGGGAGGGTCTGCGGGGAGGCGGGAGCGCGGTCCAATCGGCTGTCAGGGGCGGGGCCACGGGCTGGGGCAGCGGGAAAAGCAGGTGTGGGCTCGGCGGCCCTCGGGAGGCTGGGGCAGCGGGAGCGGCAGCAGGCACAGGAGCGTGGGGGTGACCAGGCCGAAGGCGCTGTGGTCACTCCCTAGATCTTGGTCTGGCTCCCCTTAAGAAGGGAGCCGGTCGGGAGGGTCTGCGGGGAGGCGGGAGCGCGGTCCAATCGGCTGTCGGGGGCGGGGCCATGGGCTGGGGCGGCGGGAAAAGCAGGTGTGGGCTCGGCGGCCCTCGGGAGGCTGGGGCAGCGGGAGCGGCAGCAGGCACAGGAGCGTGGGGGTGACCAGGCCGAAGGCGCTGTGGTCACTCCCTAGATCTTGGTCTGGCTCCCCTTAAGAAGGGAGCCGGTCGGGAGGGTCTGCGGGGAGGCGGGAGCGCGGTCCAATCGGCTGTCGGGGGCGGGGCCACGGGCTGGGGCGGCGGGAAAAGCAGGTGTGGGCTCGGCGGCCCTCGGGAGGCTGGGGCAGCGGGAGCGGCAGCAGGCACAGGAGCGTGGGGGTGACCAGGCCGAAGGCGCTGAAATAATACTGTCCCCCAACGTTGGAGTGGCCCGCTGCCAGATGGGGCCGCTCAGAAACTTCAGCACCGGCAGGGTGCCCATCATGAAGTTCCTCTCTGGGGGCTCTTTAAATGCACCAGGTTACAGAAAAAGGCTAGGAGAACGCAAAACGTTTCGGGGTGAACCTGCCAAAAGGGCCAAGTCCAACAGGAACAAAAGAAATTTATGACAGCTGCTTTAACTAATGTGCCTACTGTGCACAAGCATCCTTAGTTCAAATAACTATACAGACAAAACCAAAGTGCGGCTTCAAAGTTTAAAACAAAATGTTCTACATTATAAAGGTAAAACCAAAGCAGCACAGATCCAGCACCTTTTGTCTTATGGTGTTATTAGGAATGTTAGCTATCTAGTCATTAAGGAATGGGAGAAATTTGTTTTAAACTCTTTAAGTAAATGTTGCAACCTGAGCACAGGCCCCAAAAAAGCATGGGACCTGTGTAATAATCATCCCTCTCTGCCCCACTTTCTGATGGGCCTGTAGATTAACACTATGCTGCAGACAATGAACTGGGGGTCCAGAAGCTGATAAAACAGAGGTGTCAATAGTCCATCTTCCCTTTAGTTCTACAAAGTAGGCGTGGTACAACACTTGGATATTGCTGCCTAGCTTGTGAAAGCTAGAACCATGTCCTAAAAATGTCTGCATTTGTTGAGAAAACTGAGGGTCAAACTTCCTGATGAGTCAAGGAATAAAGATGACCTCCAAGCATTTGAAGAGATTGTACCCTAACTCCCACTTTATTATTTCACATGGAGAGGAAAATGTTAGATACTGTAAGGAAGTGGATTAATATTTGTGGTGAGTGCCCATCCAACTCAAGGAATAATAACTCTAACTTCTGACAGTGAACCGCAAAAGTCTCTAAATTAACCTGAGCTCAACCTACTGGTAGCAATGCCACAGAGCAGACTTTCTTATATTCGGGCAATGTGTCAAGTATGTATGCAGTACCGAAATAGCAATAAAACAATAACATAAAACAATAATAAAAAACAAAACCATATTAGAACAAATAAAGTCAATCTCAATTAAAAGAATGGTACCAAAACAAAATAAATCCAGTAAGAAGACAGATAGATGATTCTCTGAAGTCCTTTGTAAATAAAGTGCCAATAAGCACTAAGCACCTGCTATAGTCCATAAGCGCAGTAGACCCTGATATGGTTTTGGTTGACCGGGGTGGAGCGCGGGTTAGATACAGCAAAGTGGTTCACCCTGGTCAAAGAATTTTACCTACTGACTTATTCAATAGGACTGAGCTATAGCTGGGTCAGTGAAAATATCTCTTGCAACTAGTCACCTGAGGTAAATGCTAACTTTAATTTCACACATATTCCATTGTTTGATATAAGGCATCTCACCTTGTGAGAAACAAGGTCTCCTTATGAAAGATTTAATGTTTAAAAGCAGGGTTTTCCACCTGCCTGCCAGAAAGGGTTATTTTGAAAGTTTGACAGCAGGTTTTAAGGCTGCTGTCAGGCCTGATATGCCTGAAGCCATGTTTTAAAGACTGATTCTATTGATGACACAATAGGTGCTGCAGTCCACAGGAGCCATTTCACATGCCCTGGGTGCATTTTCTGCACCATAAATTAGGTACTTGTACGTAAGTTAAATATGTCAAATATTGATTAGTCAATTTATTTAAGTTTAAATGGGAGCACAGACACTTTACTCCTGTTTAGCAGGGTGAAGTTTTAAGTCCAGGAAAACGGATAGGGCAAACATTGGGAGGAAATCAAGCAAAAGATTGTCATTTCCTACAGATACACATAAACAAATGTATGCTCCTAAAGAGGAAACACTATATCATTGTAAACCTGCTTCATCTAATCAAAATATCGAGAGTGGTTATATGTTTGCTTAGGAAATCTGTCTTTTTTGTGTTTTTCCATTTTCTGTGTAGGATTATATAGTGTTGTTAACTTCTGGAGAGATGTGGGTTTGCCAACATGTCCTATCTCCTTGTACCTTTCTCTGAAACATAGAAACTGCTTCCACTGTTTACTAGGCTTGTTCGCCACTCTTTATAAGTCTGTTTTAAGGCATATGCAACTAATGCAAGCTGCTTATTTGTCAAATCTCACATGTGAATAAGAAAATCCTCCTGTCACTGTCCGTTTGGAGGAAAAACTAGTAACACATGTTGAGAACATAGCCATACAACAATGCAGGTTTGATACCCTTTTCTTTACATTCTTTACTAGATTTAAAACTGACAATTCAGCTCTCAGTATGCCTAATTAACATTATACCCTGCTGCATAGTGTTCAATTCTAAATTGCAACCCCTGATCCCAATTCTATTTTTTAAATAGGTTAAAATGCTATATTACATGCTATTACGGGAAGGATGCATGCTTTTGTATTTGTGCCTTTCTTGAAATTTCATTCGAATTCCATTTAGGAAATAGGTAAACAAACTGTCTCACAGCCTAAAGATAATTGATGAAAATACAAATAATGACTCAACATGGATTTTTATTATACATACAGCAGAAATAGTCGCATTTTTTGTACGGGTGGCTTACTCATTCTTCCTGAGATGAACCCTTTGTGGCTAACAGGATCATTAGTTTCACCGCACTCCGCACTCTCCCCCCCCCCCAGGAGAAGTGCCTGCTCCCAAGATCAAAGCTTTCAATAACAAAAGAGCTGCAATGCCCTGCAGTTCCTTACTCTAGTGACAGTTGTGACACTCTGACATCTTGATGGGAAGAGATCTCAAAGTTCTGGTGGAGTACCTCTTCTAGGGGAGAGCAGTAGAGCCTGGAAGTAGTCGGATTGTGCTTTGATCCTACAGGTTCCAGAGTGAATTACAATTTGAATATGCTAGGAGAGAGTTTTCCAAAGCTCTGTGGGCTTATCTTTATGACAGAACACCTCACTAGGACATGAGGTTGATCAATCTGGTATAAATATTAGGAGGAGATTGTGGGAGAATTCTGGCTTAATTCACTTAGAATGATTCACAAATAAATGTACTGTTGACTATAATAACTTCTACAACCCCTTCAAGACGACATCTGCTGGGACTTAAATATAGGAAGAATGCCTATAGAATACTTGGCTGTGAGTAAAGGTTTGGAATAATAGTTCTGTATCAAACACTATGTATACAAACAAGTGCCTAAAGCTGTCGTGTGTATGAGCCTCCTTGCTGTTCAAGCTGTTTGTGGCATATATGATGGCTGGTATGTGGAATGAAAGATCCACATGTTTTGGTCTGCAGTAATTACAAGTCTGGAGATTTTTTGGAAAAAAAACACTTGGCAGTAAACACCTTAAAATCTAACGTCGTAATAGCAGGTTAGATGAATTAAGAAAATTGTCAGCTGCTCATTAAATTGAGAGCCTCTCACTAGGCCATAATCATATGAATACCAGGTTGTGTGGATTTGGGCGTACTTTGATGATATGGCTGTGGGCCCTTATCGTGGAATACACTCGCAAATGCCTTCTTAGGTCCAGTACAGATTGTTTACTTAAGTGTATAGCTCAACCCCGGGTGCTTTGACTTTGAGCAGTTAGGCTTGGCAAACAGCACCAAACAAAGAAATAAGAAAATCACACAATACGAAAGAAATCGGGCACAAATTTATAATAATAGAACTTATTTTTACAAATTTTTACAAGACTTGATCATCAAACTCCAATGGAGGCTTCCGGGGATACAGATTTTAGACATTTCATCACCTTCAAATGCAACTGAAAACAAGTATTGATCAACAAAAAGTTTGTAAACTTTTCAAAAATGTAAAAGAGTTATTGTGAGTACCTCGGCCCAGGTTGGGTGACCAAGTCTGACAGGAAAAATATTGAGACTGCCAGAGAGGATACTTCGGACAGCTACCTGGCCACCAGAGTGTTCTTAAGGCAACCTCCAAACTTTACAGGATGACCACCATACAAATCAATGGTGTGGTGTTGATGCTAAGGTTTCAGGAAAAGGATGCTTAAAGGAGGCTCCAGTTGAGGTGTGGTAGACTGTGGTGTCTTTGTGGTAGTCCCACAGTTCACGGGTGATATGGGACAACTTTGGCCACAGAGTTCAAGAGCCCGCCAAGCCCTCTACATTACAGCACTGGGCCAGCAGATGGTAGGCTTCTGCTCTCCGTACACCGCTGTTGGAGACAAATAGTTAGGTAGGGGCTAGTGTCCCTTGAGTACAACAAATCCTGAATTTGATAGCACTTCCTGTTCTGGCAGACCCATATGCACACTTTGGCTACCTCAGATGTTTCCTTTTGTTTACCCAGCCACTGGTAGCAGCAAAATGTCTGCGGTGGCTACCAACTTGTCAGTTCGGGCTTCTTTAGCTCTTGTGTCCCTGGAGCTGGTTCCAGAGGATCAGCCAACTGATCTTTGGCATCACTTCTGTTGGATGGGGCTGGGAATCAACTTTCTGCCCAAACCACGAGCCCCAGGCATAGTCTAACATTTTCTATCCCTCAGTGCAGCAAGTGCATCGTTCCGATGCTGCAGCCTCTCTCTGTGCAGTTTCAAAAGCACCGGAACAGTCCTTCTTCAGCCCTCTCGCTGATTCCAGTGTCATCTCGGGGCAGGGTGCCACATTTATCCCAGGAAAAAACCCAGAGGGAACCAAGTGGTCATTAGACAATGGTACTGGGCCCCCTCCTTCCTAGTGACGTGCTTCCGTCAATGTGTGGCATCTGGCTTGCCAGACAGCCCCTTTCTTGCCCCTTTCAAAATGGCATGACCTTTCCCTGGTCATCAGGAGCACGGTAACCCAATCTAGAGGTGTGGCTACCAGTGGGCTACACTCCCACAGGAAAACTGGTTTGGGGACTCTGACTCTGTCTTCAATTTGTCTGCAGGTATAAAAGGCATCTTGCTAAGGGGGATTGTTGCAGTCAGCCCTTCAAAGGCGGCTTCCCCTTTGGAGCTCGCTTTTTGGGCTAACACCCCAAGTGGCCATCCTGGGAAAGGAGGTCGCACATCGCACTGTGGCAACTGCCTTTGTTCCCTGGGCTTGAAAGTCATTCACACATCTTCCCATGTGGGCAGAAAGCTGTCTGTGTTCCAGGTCCTTTGTGAGGTTGCTGGACTAGCTGGAGTGCAGTGGCAACTTTCTAAATGTTGCTTACTTTAATAGTGACACTAAATTCAGCGTGGGCATCAGGTCGGGTTTATTGCCCTGATTAGTGTGATACCTTGCATTCAGAGACTATTCAGCCTGTGCTGCAAGACAGTAACTCTGTGTTAGCTAATGGGGTTATGAACCTTTACACAGCAAAATGACAAATTGGAAGTGTTGCTGTTAAGACGTAAGAAAAATGCATCTCCTTCCTAATAATATATAGCTCCCTGCCATTTGGCTCCATAGGCCTTTCTTGGGGGATACTTACATATATCAGTAAGGGAAGATAGGGTTTTGCCATTAGTTGTAATGGCAGAGTCGAACTAACAGTGTAAGCACTGCCCATTCAGTCTGCAGTGGCACACTCAGTGTGGCATAAACAGTGCTGCAGCCCAATGCAACCTTTATAGGGGATTGCTCTGTCTCCCTCAATCTACATCTCAAGCTCAGATACGAATGGGATTTGGTGGTTAGATCAACAAGCTGCATTTATTAGGTGCTGGTACAAGGACAACATCTCCAGGCAAGGCACTTCAAATACTATTTTGTGGGGAAAACTAAATGACTATAAAGATATGTGTAACTGCTGGTCCTTTAGTCTGGAAACTGCATTGAAAGCTCAAGGAATTGAGTGCTATTGAGACGCAGCCCATTCCATAGTCTTTAGAAAAAAATATTAAAAGAATGTAAAGCAATAATCATTCCTTACTGGCTATATAACTGTTAGGAACAGTAAAGTGTTCAGTTTAGTGAGGCTTATCGTTTGCTATTAAGGAGACAATCACAGTGAATTTCTTTGACCTAGGTTTGGGCTATTTAGTTTTAGTTAAGCAGGGCAGAAGATTAAAAGTAAGCTAAAACTTCATGAATGTATCTTTCTAAGGCTCCAGATGAATAAGTCTGTACATTCTCATTGCATCTTTCCTGAAGAATGAAAGGAGATATATTTGTAGGCTGTCATTATGCAGACTTTGTCTGAGAAGATGCAATCAAATAATATTTCTGTTGCTGAGATGGGCAGCTGCTGTCTGCCTTCCTCAAGTTTGCAAAACCTTTTGAAACTAAATATATGTTAGCAATAGAATCACATAGCAATGTTCAAAAGACCATAAGTATGGCCTCAGGGTGAAAATAGCTGCACGGAATTGAGCTTAAATTACTTTCATTCTGATGCTCGAATGTTGATAAGTGTTCTAGCTCGAATTCTGTTTCCACAGTTATGCCTAATTGTCTCTTGTGACTAAACATGAAGGTTTGACAGAATTGTTGTTTAAAGTTATTGGAAGATTATGAATGCATGCATTTTAGTAAAGCTTACACAAGCCATGGCTTACAAGTTTTTTGTTCTAGATGCCAGTTTCAGTAAGATGAGTTGGTTTTAATTTGTTTGTATCCGATTGTATAGCATTTTTAGAAATTAATAAAACTATCATATATTTTGCATTTTTCTGGATCAAATTCAAGTAGCACTTTAGCAACTATCTTATTTAAATTTATTGAAATGCCGTTAAAATGGTGATGGTTTTAATTCGCTATTTAATAACTTTTAATAAATAAAGACTATCTGCTTATAAGAATTTAAAACCTGCTCTGTGAAGGACAGAGACGTGCAGGCTTCAGCTTCATTTTGAATCCCTGGACCTGAGAGGCTTCCCAGAGGGTCAGGAGATATGTCCATTTGCCAACACACAAGCACTAGAGAGTCCATATTTAGAGGGTGCTTCATTGCTGTGGGGCTTGTTTCCTTGGAATGAGGAAGTGTGGATGACCCCACCTGCAAAAAGAGCAATGCCTACATGGAAGGGAACCAACAAGACCAACGATAACTATTGTTTAGGCCTGGTGTTAGCCAAGACCTTTTGGTTTTACTTAAATATGTTTAATATACTTATGTATAGGGGCTTTGAACCAACTCTCTTCATCTATTGGTCTGTTGTTGTGTCATTCACATTTCGCTTCCATCCACAACAGCATATAGCATGAGGCAGTGGGGCAGCCTTCCAAAGCCACTGGTTAACTTCACTTTAAATTACTGCATTTTGCTCTCTCATAAGGAGCACATCCGCATGCAATCTAGTTCTTTGCAATGAAAATGTTCTTGTTTTTACTTTACAATTATTTTAGTGTGACATTTGTGTTTAGAGTCTGATATGATAGCAGGATGCTTCTGAAACACTTTCCATCTTTGCCAGATCTCATCTCCTGCCAATGCTGTTGTAAATTCTTTTTAGAGTGTTTTGCTTTCTGGCTGCTGCTATTTCATAACTTAACAGATTGTGTGCATTTAAAACTGTTCTGTATAAGTTATCCCTTTTTTACTTTATTTTTTTAGGCTGGGTGGGTGCGTTTGCCAGCGCCCCTCAGTCTGAACGAGAGGCACATTTGGTGCATCCTTGCATAGTCCAGTTCAAACCAGCTCTGGGAACCATTGGCTCGTGCTCTGGCATGAAACTGGACAAAGGACATGGGAGAATACTCCCCCCTGTCCAAACACTCACCTGGGAGGGTCCTCAAATCATCCCAACCCTTTCTTTAGGGTACTTAAGGGCTTACCTGGGTGTAGGTCCCCAGATTCGTTGTTGGACACGATTCAAATCAGACACCACTTCAACTTCTACAGTCTGGACACTCTGGACTTTGCTGGACTTCTTTTAGGCTCGACTTTGTCTCCCTTTCAGTCTGCTGCATCGTCTGTGACTGTGCACGAGACAGGAACTTTCCAAGACCTGTGAGCATCCAAAACACCTGAAATAAGCTCCCTTGGAGTGAAGGAGTCACTTCCCTGCATCTGCAGGCACCGCAACTAAGCTAACTGGTCTGCTGATCCTGAGCTCCCACAGACTCCGAAAGGCTCAGCAACACAATTGGTGGTTCATCATAATTCTCAAGGCCTGCCCTACCCTCTCTCCAAGTTTGAGGCCAGTATCCCTTGTAGGAGCCGCAGGAACCAAACCCCTGTGCACTGTGTCAACTTGCTGTTGTAAAGGCTTGTTGGCAGGATCTTTGGGCTCCAAGTAGCCCCAACCTTAAGCATCTCCAGCGATCAGAATCTTTGTCCACACTGCATGTCTGCACAGTGGCATGCATCTTTTGGTAAGCTGCTCGCGGTCCACTTGCGACTCCAGTGCCTCAACCCTGTGGTTCCTGTTGAGGGTCATCTTTGTTTATTTTGCGCTTCTCTGATTGCTCGGGGTCTGTCCTGACCCCCCTGCTTGTGGTGAGTCCTGTGGACCTTGCTGGTCCCGACATTACACCTTCTTTGACATTCACGTTGTTTGCAGTTACCAAGGCTTGTTGATGCTCCTGATGGACACCGAACCCTCAACTCTCGACATCCAACGTGTGACAGATTTTGCACGGCTCCTGGTCTTCTATATTATTGCACGGTCCTCTGAGCTGCAGAGTCAAGGTCACCCTCAACTCTCCTGCAACTCCTGACATCTGTGGGAATTCGTCTTCCAGGTCTCCGGGTCACTCTTGAGTGACACAGACTCTGTCCCCTCTGCTTGCAGTTACTCTTCAACTTGAATCCACCTTTCGATTCCACCAGACACCTTCTCCTTCTACAGCAGGGGCACTTTCCTGAAATCCTCCATCGGGTTCAACGGTGGTTTCCAACATCACTATACACCCGGCTTCCCTCGTGTAGGTAATGTGGGTACTAGGGTATCCATAGGTGGGGTGGCTCTCCAAACTTCTGTCTTCCGCAGGGTTTTTTCATGGTCCACTGGGAGGATCCTTTATCTGTAAAACTGCAACCGTGACTTACACATTGATTTGTACAGAGAGCGCAGTCGTGTTTTCACGCTACACACGATCTCCGTGGGGTTCCTAGTCACGCACCTTGGGTGGTTCTTTGGGTCCCGGACACTTCTACATCCTCAGGGCATTGTTCTGACATTAGTTGTGGTTCTAATACCATGGTTTGGTCCACACCCCCTGTGTTCACTGTGTATTCTGTGCAATTTACTTGATTTATTTACAAAGTATTTTGTGCATTTTGCATATCTCCAGATAGTAGATATCTGTATGTGTTAGTGATTATTATATAATAAATACATATTTTTATCAATACATTGGGTGGTTCTTTTTCACTTAATTTATACCTATTGCATTCTGGTAAAACATGCTGCTTTACACTCCTTCCGGACTAAGCCTAAAGGCTGCTCTCCACAGCTACCACTTAGAGAGCTTTCTATGGTTGTCTAAGACCTCCTACATCACCATAAGGGTTGTCTGGACTGGTGCAGGGTGTACACTTACATAAGTGTACATCATATACCAGGCCAGCCTCTCACAGTCTTTATTAGCCAAGAACTTTTGAGTTTACTGAAATTATGTGTATAACAGTTTGTTGTAGGGGTTTCAGCCAGACGTCATCCATTAGTTTGGGGTTGGTGTCATTAACATTTTCTTTCACCTACTGCAGCATGCATTAAGGGGCAATGTATCAGCCTACTTCAGCCATTGGTTAGTTTCACTATGAATTATGGTATGCTGCTGTTTCACAAAGAACACACGCACACACAAAGCAGCTCCCTCAGGTGCCACCGAATACTATGGTAATGTGTGTTTTTTAACAGCAAAGAAACTTTCTTTGCCTGATACAAGTGATTTTGTTCTAGAATGAAAGTTTGGCATATTACCAAACAATAAATCTTTGCAAAAACCATGATAAAAAAACAACAATTGACAGAAGCTTTGCCAATACTTCTTCTACTAGACACCTGTGAAAAGTGGAAAAACAGTACTGTTCATTCTGGAACCCATCACCTGATGTCCACAAAGCTTTTTGGGGAGTTTGAAAACCTTATGAGCTCCATGGAAGAAGTTGTATGACTTTGGGAAATTATCGGGAATTATTCAATTGACGAGGTCTGGGAAAAGATAGCAAGACTCAAATAGCAACTTCAACAGACATTATTTCCTGGTTTGGCAAGCTCAAAGTTTTATCTGTGAAATTCGCGCCTCTTATCGCATCGAGTCCAGTTTGGCCACATCTCCTCGCCTTGTCCAGATAATGAATTCTGAATGTCTGAAATATTTAAAAGTCTGAAACCAAGCTATGAGATCTGGAAAAAGCAACAGAGTGTGCCCAACTAAAACACAGTTTATTGACTATGGCTTCCACTAAGTAGATTTTTCTACAGCAATGGTTGATATTTCTTCACTACCAGAAAATCAACATATCTGTCCCTTTAGATCCCAGCCAGGTCACAGAGCACATTTTAACATCCAGAAGAAAATCTAAGTCTCAAGGCAATGCTCTTTCCTGACCTGGCTTCATTTCTGGTTGGCTGCAAATGGTGTTCAAGTCTTGGTTAGCCATAATACTTGAACCGATGGAATCAACCACCTCCACCTGCACTGCTACATAACCTGTTATGCACAGTAGGGGACTAACACCCCGTCTTCCAATCCCTTTTGATTAACATAGGATTTAGATTTTCCTATATTTTTCTATGAGCAAACTGCAATATATTCATAAATCTTTATCCAAATTTCTTATTTAATTCTGTTGGTGTATTTTAAGCCATGTTCAAATCAGTTGATGTGCAGTGGTTTGTATACACAGAATCTTTCAAACTGAATTTCTTTGGGAATGTTATATTTATTTCTTACATTTATGGTAGTTTTGATTTTCCGTCCAACAAAAATAGGGCAATCGTTTATCCATTTGATAATCTGCGTACCACGTAAACAACAATAATCAGACCCTACAGCATTTCGGGATTTTGTGATTCAATACATAATTGCAAAATAAGCTGAGGAGCGTGATGACCGTGATATTTATCTTTCCGTCCGCAAAACACCATACAGCCATACTAGCTGTCTGCTTCCTCCTGCCACATTAGGAATTACAAAAGCGTTCCTGTCTGCGGGCCCTGCGGGACATCACGTTCACAGCTTGCATTCTCTGGCGCGAGGATCCAGAGCTGCGCGCGCCTCACAGAACAAAGGGGAAAGCAATGTTGTTTGTTGAAAGAAAGCTGGGAAAACGAAAGTAGCACTTCACTGGCAAACTCTGTAAAGTGGCCCTATTGTGTTTGTATGTCAATACAGCCAATCAAGATACTTTGTCTTGTTTTATTTATGTTGACGGTTTTTGAAAATAAGTCTTCCTTTTTTTCGTTGTCCCGAAGTTGCACTTTGGAAGGGAAAATTATCAGAAAAAGATAACATTTTCAGGAAAATGTTGTATTTTCTCTTTTGGATCCATTTCACAGGGGAACGAATGAACGAAAGGAGAGGAATAAGACCCATTTCTTAAAGTCAGTTTTCAGCAGGTGAGGAGGAGCGAGCTAGAGATAGAATAAAGGGCGCCACCCCCCTAAGGGGCATGGCGCCGTTAGAGGCAGCAAAAGCGCCGGTGGAGGAACTTCCCTTCCGGGTCACACATCCCGGAAGGGGGCCAGGGCCAATGAGCCGAAAGCGGAAGGGTGTCGTGAGGGAGTTTAAGGCAGGTGACCCGGAAGTGGTCTCGTGGCGCGAGGCTTGAAAAGCCTACAAAATTGGAGACGCCCCCTCTTTTGTCTTTTCACCTACCAGGGTCGGAGGTCGCAGTCAAGTTGCCCACCCACCCATCCCTGAAGCTAAGGTTTGGGGTAAGCGGGGTCCTGAGCAGGAGAAATGACAGGGACTCCGTTAGTAGGTGCCATTTTGACCCCAGAACAGGTCTAAAAATCATTTCATGGGCTCCGGGCTGGCGAGAGATCTGGGGCTGACCTGCTGGTGGCTCTGGATTCTCTAGCTCTACCCTGGAAGCCGTCGGTGGTCACAAGTGGTGGCAGATTATTTACCTGCGGCTCGGTTGTCCGGAGGGCGGTCAACCTAAGGAGAGCAGGCTATCTTGGTTGTGGCCTGCTGGCACAGCCCGAAGGACAAGCAAAGGCCCCTTGGAGAGCGGGTTGTAAATATAATTTTAAGGCGTGATTTTGAAGATTTATTGGAATGCTGTGGTGTTTTTAAGAAAGTGTTTAAAGATTATGCAATAAATAAGATGGACCAATGGTAGGATTGGCCAAGAAGTGTATTTAATAAAACGTACACACTGTGAAGACCAAATCTGACTCAGGTGTCTCCTTGAGAGGGTGAGGTGAAGCTGGGGCAAGTAAGGCGGGGGACAAGTGCGCTTTGTATGCCTTCTATGATGAGGGGACAGAGAAAGAGCTGCAAGTGGCTTAGTGACAAGTTGACAAATGTGAGCTGCAAGGGACTGGTTTCACATTAAGATGAATGTAAGCCTGGGCAAAGCACTACGCTACGCTCGCGTAGTTTGTGAAGTTTCCACTACTTCGCACTACGCGAATTGCACGTAGCACAGTGCAAACACGCGTAGCGTAGCGTAGTGCAGCGGTCATTTTTTGCTTGCTCGCGGTCCTCAACATCAAGTTGGCGACCGCGAGCAAGCAAAATGACATCCCAGCGAGACTTTTTCCTCGTTCGCGATCAGCAACATCAAGTTGCCGATCGCGAGCGTGGAAAATAAGGTAAACAGTCATAATATCGAAAAAAAATATCGACTGAACAGAATATCGAGTTTTAAATATAGAATGGACAGAATATCGAATTTCCAAAATGTAGTGGTGAAGAATATCGAAAATCAGGTAGGAAATATCAATTTATATAATATAGAAGTAAGTAATATCGACAGTCATAATATAGTTGTTAAAAATATTTAAAAAAATTATAGTGTTTTAAGTGTTAGTATATGTGTTAAAAGTATGTATTAATTTTGGAATGTATGTTTGAATATTTTTAAAGTAATTAATTGTGTTATTTAATTTTTGTGTAATTTAATTCCATAGCGGGTTGTGGGTTTATAGGGGATTAGGGTAATTTAATTATAGTACATTAAATAATAATTTTTAGGAATTATTAATTATTTTTAATTTTATTTTGCGTTTTACTTCTATAGTGGGTTGTGGGTTTATAGGGGAATAGGGTGGGAAGTAATTTAATTGTTATTAAGTAATTATTGATTGGTATTGTAAATTAATTGGTTGTTGAATAATTATTAATTGGTCAATAATTTGTATTAATTGGTAATTAATTTGTATTAATTGGTAATTAATTTGTATTAATTGTTTAATTGATAATTATGTTAATTGTATTAATTTATTATTTGTAGCGGGTTGTGGGTTTATAGGGGAATATGGTGGGAAGTAATTTAATTGTAAATAATTAATTTTTGAAATACGTTTTGTATATTGATTATTGAAAGGTATTATTTGTATTTATTACTTTTTGGTATTGAAAATTAATTGGTTGTGAATTAATTATTACTAGGTAATTAATTAAAAACAAAATATTGGTATTTATAATTAATTAATTATTAAATAGTGTGTGATTGGTAATTAATTTTAATACTTTTTTGTGGGTATTAATAATTAATTTATTTTTAATAAAATATTAAATTATTATTTTCCCTACTATTGCACTTACTGGAGTGGGAATAGTCATTTTTACCCCTACGCTATCCAACGCTTTCCCTACTATCGCACTTACTGGAGTGGGAATAGTAATTTTTACCCCTACGCCATCCAACGCTTTCCCAACTATTGCTCTCACTGGAGTGGGAATATTAATTTTTACCCCTACGCTATCCAACGCTTTCCCTACTGTTGCACTCTTTGGAGTGGGAATAGTAATTTTTACCCCTATGCTATCCAACGCTTTCCCTACTGTTGCACTCACTGGAGTGGGAATAGTAAATTTTACCCTCCCGCTATCCAACACTTTCCCTACTGTTGCACTCTCTGGAGTGGGAATAGTAATTTTTACCCCTACGCTATCCAACGCATTCCCTACTGTTGCACTCTCTGGAGTGGGAATAATAATTTTTACTGCTACTCTATCCAATGCTATACCTACTGTTGCACTCTTTGGAGTGGGAATAGTAATTTTTACCCCTATGCTATCCAACGCTTTCCCTACTCTTGCACTCTCTGGAGTGGGAATAGCAATTTTTACCCCTACGCTGTCCAACGCATTCCCTACTGTTGCACTCTCTGGAGTGGGAATAATAATTTTTACTGCTACTCTATCCAATGCTATACCTACTGTTGCACTCTTTGGAGTGGGAATAGTAATTTTTACCCCTACGCTATCCAACGCTTTCCCTACTGTTGCACTCTTTGGAGTGGGAATAGTAATTTTTACCCCTACGCCATCTGACGTTTTCCCTACTGTTGCACTCATTGGAGTGGGAATAGTAATTTTTACCCATACGCTATCCAACACTTTTCCTACTGTTGCACTCTCTGGAGTGGGAAAAGCAATTTTTACCCCTACGCTATCCAACGCATTCCCTACTGTTGCACTCTCTGGAGTGGGAATAGTAATTTTTACCGCTACTCTATCCAATGCTATCCCTACTGTTGCACTCTTTGGAGTGGGAATAGTAATGTTTACGCCTACGCTATCCAACGCTTCCCCTACTGTTGCACTCATTGGAGTGGGAATAGTAAATTTTGCCCTCCCGCTATCCAACACTTTCCCTACTGTTGCAATCTCTGGAGTGGGAATAGTAATTTTTACCCATACGCTATCCAACGCTTTCCCTACTGTTGCACTCTCTGGAGTGGGAATAGTAATTTTTACCCCTACGCTATTCAACGCTTTCCCTACTGTTGCACTCTCTGGAGTGGGAATAGTAATTTTTACCCCTACTCTATCCAATGCTTTCCCTACAGTTGCACTCTTTGGAGTGGGAATAGTAATGTTTATCCCTACGCTATCCAACACTTTCCCTACTATTGCACTCACTGGAGTGGGAATAGTAAATGTTACCCTCCCGCTATACAACGCTTTCCCTACTGTTGCACTCTCTGGAGTGGGAATAGTAATTTTTACCCCTACACTATCCAATGCTTTCCCTAATATTGCACTCTCTGGAGTGGGAATAGTAATTTTTACCCTCCCACTATCCAACGCTTACCCTACTGTTGCACTCTCTGGAGTGGTAATAGTAAATTTTACCCGCCCGCTATCCTACGCACAAAATATTGAATATTTTTAATTAATATTACGTTAATATATATGTATTCAAGTTTTTTTATTTTAGTTACATTCATTATTTATTAATTTTAAAGTTATTTAAGTATGTTTTAGTTAATTATATGTATTATTTAATTAATTTTACATTACTTTAAAGACATTTAAAAAATTCAATATTTTGACCAACTATATTTTTTACAACGATATTTTGGATTCTATATTTTTGTACTTACCTGTTTGTAGATAGGGATTCGATATTTTGGCATTCTATATTTTTTCCTCGATATTTTGGCAAGTCGATATTCTCCTTCTCGATATTTTGTCAGTGGTCCGGAAAATAAACCTCCCGGAGAGATTCTCAGCGCGGGGAGGTCAGGTTTCTCATTCCGAGTGGTCGCGTATGCTCGCGACCGCTCGCGATGAGAAACTACCAGTCTGCGTTGAGAAAGCTGCCGCTCGAGTAAAAATCTACTCGAGCGGCAGAAAACTACAGCTCGCACTGTGCAAGATGCCATTTTCAATGATTGCACAGTGTCGGATGCTTGTCCGCACTGTGCAATCATTGAAAACGGCATCTTGCACAGTGCGAAGAGGGTACTACGCAGTCCGCGAAGTGCTACGCGTAGCTCGCGTAGTGCGAAGTGCACTTTGCGTAGCTACGCGTAGCGCTACTTCGTGAACTACGTCCAGGGTTAGATGAATGCTTTGTTTTATTTCAATGCCAAGCAGTCTTTAGGGTACTTTTGCACATTTTGGGGGCTCATTTAAGAGTTATTTGAATAAACCTGCCTCAGTCTGTCTATAAAATCCACAGGTGATACACCACCTTCCCAAGACCCCTGACTGCTCTGTCTCTTAACCACTCTGTGTGCATGTCTGTGATCTCGTCACTTGAGAGCCCTGTCTCTGCATAGTGGTACAAAGTAAAAAATCTGCATTTAGATGGAGCTGTTGTCTATTGCACCCTTCTGTTTCAATATTAGTTTATAATTTAAAGCCTGCAGTAAAAGCATTAGGTGAACTAGGCCCACAACAGAGAAACAACCTTTGTTTGTTCTCCCAATTATCACAATTGACAATTTGGATAAAAACGCAGGCAGCAAGCCTCTGCTGTGAGTCGTGTATTCCTCACATATTTATTTAATATTATCTAGGTTTTCTGAGTTCACACAGTGACAATCTCCCACTAAAAGACCCCATGGCCGCAGACGTTGAGCCGTACCTGCAGAAGATGAACCTACCTGGCTAGATATTCAAAAACATTTCAGGCGGTTCCGAATATCTATCTAACCACTCGTCCTAAATAGAAATAGATTTAGTAAGGGACCCTGAAACATCCAACTGTTGAAATCATCCTGTCTTTCCCACATCATCAGAAAGGTCACTGAATGGCAGACTCCAGAATTAGCGTGATTAGGATTCACCCTCCATCATGGCACTTTTCAACTTTTTGTGGTCCGCCAAGTATTTTGATCATAAGCTAGTCCACTGAGATTGCTTCATTTTTTCCTTGACACACATTTCCCATCAGAGCAACAGGCTCCCCCTGTCAGTAGGTGGGACAAAACTGAACCAGTAACCACAGATCACGGTGACTACTGCACTCTCCAATCAAATTAAATGAAGACCGGTTCGCACCAGGTCCTAAAATAAAAGTGGCCCCTATTAGTGCATCAGATAGCTAAAAAAGATGTTAACATCAGCAAATAAGGCCGTTTTGAACTTTTAGAGAAACTATAGGTGTTTTGTAACTTTTTCATGCACTTGTGTTTGCTACAAGCAATGTTTGTGGCTATATCAGTAAAATCAACAGTATAAACCTGCCTGCCAGACCATAAAACAGGTTTGAAAGTGTCACAAAAGCATCCCACACACTCTCTTATCACACCAGCTCCTCAGGTACTGCAAGATTGCCAGTCCAACCCTAATGGATATGGATATTCAGTCAAACCTAACTTGATAGTGTAGGATCACAAACCATTTTTCCTGTACCACTAGTAAGAAGTCTACAGCCCCCTAAAGTCTGCTAAGCACCTCGTAAATGAATTCCTTTATGTAACATCTTTATGTGATAAATGTTTGGGTCCATGTCTGTTGTTCATGGTAACTGGGTGTTGAATGTCTTTTATGTTTTTCAAGGCTCTTGTATAAAGCACACAAGGGTGGTTCCTTGCAGTAATCCTGTCCCTGGAGCATCTGTTGGGGTGCTCCTTAGATACCCTGTTGCAATTTCACCTTTTCTGGTGTTTTTATATTCCTTTCTTATATTTAACTTTGTGGGAACCCTGTTAAATATCACATGGAGAGCTAAACAAGAATTCTTATGCAAAAAATAAAACATCCACAGTACAATGAAGATGCAAATTTAAAAAAGAAATAAAATCCCATAACTGTCCGCGGATTAGAAACCCTCAGCATACTACAAGTCAAATAAAGGAATGGGTCTATTTGTGAAAATTTAACATGTAAGAGACCAGGTGAAGAAGACGTGGAAGGGTAATCTAGGGTGATCACAGGGCAGCTGCTGGAAAACCTTGAGTTCGGCTTTTGCACTAACTGGGAAAATCAAAACGAGGTGTCCCACAGTAGATGGCTCTGAGGCATGGAACCATTAGCCCAAAGTCAGCACAATGCCACAAAAACAACAGGATGATTAACAACCCTGTGTTATTGTGCTTGGCTTAACCTATGTTCCAGAATATTACCACAAAAGAGAATATAGCAAACAAACACTCTCAGACACTTTAAACATGCCTAAGTCAAAGTTGAATACTCTGCTTAAACAGTTTCCATTGTTTTAAGGCTCAAAAGGAATGATTTCAAGTAAAATAAAGTGCTGCAATTAAAGCCTCCAAATTTCCATTTTTGTTCTGCATAATTTGCAAATCTATGCTGCAATATCCTGGGGGTCTGATTTAGTAATTTCTAGAGCTCCTATTTCCGAAGATTGGTGTTGCGGTTTATGTACTTCATGCAGTTTTCTCAGAAAAAAGATCTTTCTGTTCCCCAGCAAGGGAGAGCTTATGCTTCCTAAAAAAAACATGATTACTTTGTAGGTCTAGATGTTTTTGACTTTGTAGTTCTCAACCAATAAGAGGCCCCATTCACAAAGGTAAACTTAGATGAAAGTCTAACTTTATGACTTTCGGTATTCACAAAGGACATTTACAAGTACCAAAGTTAGACTTTTGTCTCAGTTTAACTTAAGTTTTGGTCTTAAGTCTAACTGAGAACAAAGTAAGTTAAACTGAGACAAAATTCTAACTTTACTTCGTGTAAATGTCCTTTGTGAATACCAAAAGTCATAAATTTAGACTATCGTCTCAGTTTACCTATGTGAATCGTGCCCTTTGTTTCCTACAATATGAATTCTACATAACATAAGGTGATTAAAACAAATAGCGACAGCATTAAGAACGTACATCATCTTCACCTTTCTCTAACATATAAAAGAAATCTAAATATGCTTTCATATATGTTCACAGAAGGCAAGACATAAAATATTGTAGGGTTTGAGTGCATCACTCACTACTGCATAAAATGTGTAAGTCACATTTCATATTGAGGAATCGATTAAAAAGCAACATTTTACATTTCTGGATTAAGCTTTAAAATGCGGTGCATAGTAATTCCCCTCTAATGCCTCATATGCTGATGTTTTTGTTTGCATCGTAAGTTAAGGTTAAAAAGATTTCCTTCAGTATTTTTTTATATGGCTACAAGTTAGACTGTAAACACAAAAGAAAACACAAAAAATCTAAACTCTGCAAATTAATTTGCTTTTAGTAGCTAATACATTTTCTAAAAACAAACTGCACTACTTTTTCAGTTTTTTTAATCTTATTATATTGAATATAACTTAACAAAAATACTGTCTTGTGTTGCAACATACGTCCATCCTCAGAGCCACAATGAACAAACTCTGGCCATGTGCTGCGAGATCTGGGAGCAGCTCTTAGAATTTAAATACTTACATTTACTGCACCCAGGTATTGAGCTAAAAGTACTAACAGCACACAGTAATTTGGCTGTATGAAGTTAGTTCTACCTTGCATTTAGGTTGCTATACCAAAGTCACTTGAAACAGCATTCAGCCAAACAGGGTGTGGATGAAAGGCAGTTCCTTCAGCCATTCCTGTCACCAAGCACTTGTTTCCCTGATAACCCACAGAATATGGTAATTTGCTATTCAAAGTCGGTTCCAGGCACATGGTGTGGTCTCTCTTTGTGCCCTATACACACAGCCCTGTGCCAGTGCTTAATTTGTAACATCAACCTCCTTAGCACTGCAGCACACCAAAGTACAGTCACTACATAAATTGCCCAAACAACAAAATCATTGTCAAGTCAAAAGGATTCAATGTTGTTATGTCCATTCAACAGGTGTGTTCGATGACACAAACAGCTCCACAAAGTGATCCAAATCCACGTCTAGATTTCAATAGTCAATCTTTATTTCAAATTCACACAGCAGCCGGCGCGCTTTTCGCCCAGCAGGGCTTCCTCAAGGCTGCAAAAATTACATATAAAAACATCAAATTGTACCTAATCTTTTTAAACACATTCATATAAAATCACCTATTACACATAATAATATGTTTTCCGTGTACAGAACCATCACCAAATAAGACAACACGAACCAAGAAAAATGTAAAGCAATTTTGGTAAACCCATCAGGGTTTTGTTGAAAATACACCGAAAAAGTGATGGAAATTAGTACCATGACCACAAAAAGATCATATTAGTATATACTCATTGGCCTCAACATGTGGAGTTGGGTTATTTGGGTGTAGAAAAAAGTGCCTGCTATAACCATCAGGAGACAGTTTATCCCTATAGCTCCCATATTTGTTCAAAGAGTGAGACAATAAGTTCTCACCTTTTGGAATAAATAATTCTTTTTTTTGGGGTATAATCAGTCGATCTTCGGTAGAACATTTGTCCTTATTAAGCACATGTTTTTAGGATTCTGCAAGGGAATCCACATATGAGTAAACATTTAAGGTCCATATACAGTTCACAAGAAAGAAAATAAAGGAAAAACCGCAAGTCTAGAAAAGCGAGAGCGACACAAAGCCCATAGTAAGCGAATCTAAAGTCTTACCAAATATAAAATATGATATACGTGGTGCCAAATCCAATCACCATCAATCCTAGCTTATACATTCAGAACCGTTTTGAAGTGAACAGATAGTCAATCATAGGACCATGTTACGTCCTCACTGTCAATAAAAACACAAAGCACTAGTCAATTTTGAAGTTTCTGGCCTTGTCTCAAATGAGTACAACCAAATACGAATTGGCCAGTGCCCATAATCTATTCTATCACCCTATATGGTAATGCTGAAAATGAGTATTAACCAAATTGGTCATCTGTTCCTCATATTGTGCTGAAAGTGCACAAGGTATATTTTGTGATTCTCATTCAATTTGTGAGACCTGATCTCATTGTAAAGTCATTATCCAGGTCATACATAATTGCCATTCAACATAGTTTATGAACTATCCCATATGTCCCCACTCACATCGTGCTCTTTATTCAATGGGCAATATTGCCATCATGTATAATTTTCACCCGCATGATCATTATGTGCCCTTATATCAGAGGGCAAATAAACACTCATGTAAAATAACAATGCACTACATGACCAATGATAAACTTCGAACACATAATCCCCCGCCTATTCGCAGCACGCCCTTACATCCGAGGGCAAAGGGACTCTCAGGTATATGTAACCAAGCAGCACATCACCGGTAATAAGCTCCAAATATGATGTCCCCATATGGCCATCTCACCCGCATCTCACACGGCGCAATAGTATATTTGAGAAATAGAAAGGAAGAACGTCCCGAAAGCTATATATATATCTGATATAAGGGCACATAATGATCATGCGGGTGAAAATGATACATGATGGTAATATTGCCCATTGAATAAAGAGCAGGATGTGCTAAAACTCATAACACAAGGGTGTGGATGGATATGGGTGTAGAGTGGCCTCAGACCACATCGCATTTGGCTGTGAACACCAGGATTTTGCCCTACGCACATGCACAGTGAAATCTGACCACAGGGAATAGGCAACAGTTATGATCTGAAAAACAGTCAATGTGCTGGGTATTCAAACGTGCTCCACGATCTGGGCATCCATCACTCATGTGCCCTGCTCCTATATCTTCAGAGCCCACTCAACATGAAAATTGCCATAAACATCAGAACTTTGTGGGAGTGTGTTTCCAGGTCCCAGACCCCCAGAAATAACTACTCACAGCGATCTAACACTTGCAGAGGGATATGCATCTTCATCTATTAGATGTGACCCAGGTTCAAAAGCACGCAGCTCTTGGCTGTGTACATCAGGCTCAAGGAATGGATAGGATGCACATGTGTAATGGTTAAGCAAGAGAAAAGGAAACAAGGTTTTTCTTCACTGAATGAGTGTAGGAGTCAAAACTGGCCTTGTAAGTTCAGTCAGACGGAAAGGAAAGGATCATTATCAGCATAATGTCTGTTACCGAGTCTATCTTGACTTGTGTTCAAAGAGAATATCATGGATTAAAGTGTCATATATTGTTGATAGCGACATACAATCAGTGCTTCCATTTGGTTTTAGAGATAAAGTATAGTATATCTTCATGGATGAGGGATGCTTGTGTTAGTCTGTGCTCCCAGTCCTTATTGGGGCAGAACATTGCGATATAGAAAAGGCTAGGTGTGCTGTGATATTGCATGATGGAGCAAACTGGTAGACATCTTTTGAGTGATATACTCAGTGCATGATGTACCAACATCTTAGAGCCCAACATTTTAGAGTGCTTTTCCACAACAGAATCTCCTGTGGAGGGAGTACAAAATGTCTCTTAAAGAAGGACATATGGCCAAATGTTGGGAAAACTGGACACACAAGTCAAAATGTGATTTCTGATGATTCGAGAAACTAATCAAACAACGCCTCACCAACCATCAGCTTCTCATTGCCATGCGCTCTGTATTCAGGCCCAACCATCTTACAGAAACAGCACTTGTCACCACCACAGACAATAACCACATGATCCTTGACAGAGTATATACAGCAGCCTTCATTCTCCTTGACCTCTCTGCAGTATTTGACACAGTCACACATTCCATACTCATCAGGTGCCTGCATGGGATTGGCAGCCAAGGCAACACTTTCAGCTGAATCTGCTCCTTCTTAACGGTCCGTTACCTTACTCCTCGGAGTCCCACACAAACTCATCTGCAGAGTGCTTCAAGGTTCATCGCTTAGGCCCGCCCTCTGGAACACATACAGGATCCCTCTTGTCAAAGACATCAACACACACAACATCAAAATACTCTTCTATGCTGACACCCAACACAAAAAACAAGTTCACCGCCTGCATGACCGAAGTCGCTAACTTGACAAGAACACCTCATCATGGGACTCCAACTGGTGGCTGGCCAAACTCGGACCCATACCAAGTACCTGTGGCAGGAACCTCTGAATTATCATCAACAGCAAACTGGACATGACCACACAAGTCAAAGCTGTCACTGCATCCTGCTTCCATACCCTCAAGATGCTGAGGAAGATCTTCAAATGGCTTCAAAGCAACCCATGGAAAACTGCCACTAATGCCCTAGTCACCAGCAAGTTGGACTAGGGGAAGACCCTCTTTGTCGGGTTCACCCAGCAACTCACTAGAAGACTAGAACTATCTAGAACTTAGCAGTCAGAATCATCCTCAAACTTGTCACACACGTGTTCAAGGAGTTACACAACTTCAGCCCAGCTGCCACAACATTTGTATCTCTTTCCATTAACCAAACAGACACCTCCACGCCACAGGACTTCTACTCACACACATCAGATGCATACACAGAACGAACCGGATCAGGAGAACGAGTGTTATGGCATCTTTTGTCCTTTTGTTTTGATGGTTGTTGAGAAGAAATGCTTATGGGACTAGTTGATTGGTATATTTATATTTTCCTTTGTTTCCTTAAGAGGACGATGTGTTGTGACTTGCCTTGGTTGTTATGCAGCCTTCCCAGAGTTGCAGGTCCTAGCTGCTCAGTCAGTGTGTGAGGTTATTGGAATGCTGAGTGAGCTTTTAGTTGGATGAGTGTCAGTTGAAGGAATTGGCTGAGCAGCAATTTTCCATTGAATTGTTTGTTGCCATTTCCAAAGCTCCTATTATATTAGTCTTCTCAGATAAACGTTACAGATACTCTGCACGAGCCTGAGAGGCAAGGCTGAAGCACATACAGTGTGCACAATGGCTGATACTGAGGACATCTTGTCTTTGTAGCTTTGGCTGACTAACAATGCCTGGATTGACCAGGGTTTCAAATGAAGATAAAGTTCTAATAAAGTTTCTATGGCTTGACATGTCTGGTACTTCTCAATGTGCTATGAGATAGCAGGAACATGTTGATGGATGAAATGATAGAGCAATTGTTCATCATTATGAGACCTGATTAGTGTAGTACTCAGTAATTGGTGCTGAAGAGGACCACGTCACTGTCACTGTCTTCGGGTCAAAACGTCAACAAAATGTACGTTCTGGTCTGAATTGCAATCCTCTTGATTGGGATAAAGAGGAGTAAGATTTATTACTGTAAATTCCTCTTCTACACTTTTTTTTCCAGACATCCATAATCTTATGTATATTAGGCAAGGGCAACATTTAAATAACCTGAAGTAATAGGTGTATTTTCAGGAATTTAGCATCACCTTTGCTATGTGAAATACCTGAAATGACGACTTTAACCCACTTTGACTGGTGCAAATTTAAAATTTAATGCAAAAACAGAGACACAACACAGCTCATGCGGTTGTTGTTCACTATGCTCTTTCTAAATGCATACACAGGTCAAAATTCGATGCGAGGATGCATTTCATGCACCAAAATGATGGATTTGTATTTTGCCTAATTCGGCCAATTACATGAATTAAATTACAAGAAATGTTTTGTCTTTATAATTCCTTTTTCACTAATACATGATTACACACCTCTTGAAACCCCTTGTATTGGAAATTATTTTGATGATGTATTTGTTTCTTTCCTCCATAAAATGTATAATTAGGCACATACATGTTGAGTGTGGTTATGTGAACCATTATTCTTTTTAATCTTTTGGGTTATACATTTAATGAATGATATATTAAATGACTCCCTCAAATCCTGAACTGCATGATTGATTAAGGAGAAATCATTTTTTTTATCATATAGTCTATAATACCCAGGTGCCTATGAATACCATGTCAGCCCTACTCCTGCATCAATCTCCTGCCCTCCCGAGGCGTCTCCGGGAGCAACGCTCTTTTTAATTGACTAGTTGCTGACTTTTTAATCTTCTTACCTGCACTTGCACTTCAGCGCTTCTGACACAGCGCTCTTGGATCCCCTCTGGCTGCCTCCTTCCCGGACCCAGACCGCCTCCACTCACCGCCCCCTCCTCGCCTGGCTCTCGGAGTCGGACGGGCGGGTCCACCATCTTGGGCGGGTCTGGTCGCCGCGCTGCAGGTCTCTGGCTCCTCCCCCCCTGGCAGAGTACTTCTAGGCGGTCAGCTGTTCGCGCGCCTACTCCTGCATCAATCTCCTGACCTCCTGAGGCGTCTCCGGGAGCAACGCGCTGCAGGTCTCTAGCTCCTCCCCCTCTGGCAGAGTACTTCTAGGCGGTCAGCTGTTCGCACGCCTACTCCTGCATCAATCTCCTGACCTCCCGAGGCGTCTCCGGGAGCAACGCTCTTTTTAATTGACTAGTTGCTGACTTTTTAATCTTCTTACCTGCACTTGCACTTCAGCGCTTCTGACACAGCGCTCTTGGATCCCCTCTGGCTGCCTCCTTCCCGGACCCAGACCGCCTCCACTCACCGCCCCCTCCTCGCCTGGCTCTCAGAGTCGGACGGGCGGGTCCACCATCTTGGGCGGGTCTGGTCGCCGCGCTGCAGGTCTCTGGCTCCTCCCCCCCGGCAGAGTACTTCTAGGCGGTCAGCTGTTTGCGTGCCTACTCCTGCATCAATCTCCTGACCTCCCGAGGCGTCTCCGGGAGAAACGCGCTGCAGGTCTCTAGCTCCTCCCCCTCTGGCAGAGTACTTCTAGGCGGTCAGCTGTTCGCACGCCTACTCCTGCATCAATCTCCTGACCTCCCGAGGCGTCTCCGGGAGCAACGCTCTTTTTAATTGACTAGTTGCTGACTTTTTAATCTTCTTACCTGCACTTGCACTTCAGCGCTTCTGACACAGCGCTCTTGGATCCCCTCTGGCTGCCTCCTTCCCGGACCCAGACCGCCTCCACTCACCGCCCCCTCCTCGCCTGGCTCTCGGAGTCGGACGGGCGGGTCCACCATCTTGGGCGGGTCTGGTCGCCGCGCTGCAGGTCTCTGGCTCCTCCCCCCCTGGCAGAGTACTTCTAGGCGGTCAGCTGTTCGCGCGCCTACTCCTGCATCAATCTCCTGACCTCCCGAGGCGTCTCCGGGAGCAACGCGCTGCAGGTCTCTAGCTCCTCCCCCTCTGGCAGAGTACTTCTAGGTGGTCAGCTGTTCACACGCCTACTCCTGCATCAATCTCCTGACCTCCCGAGGCGTCTCCGGGAGCAACGCTCTTTTTAATTGACTAGTTGCTGAATTTTTAATCTTCTTACCTGCACTTGCACTTCAGCGCTTCTGACACAGCGCTCTTGGATCCCCTCTGGCTGCCTCCTTCCCGGACCCAGACCGCCTCCACTCACCGCCCCCTCCTCGCCTGGTTCTCAGAGTCGGACGGGCGGGTCCAACATCTTGGGCGGGTCTGGTCGCCGCGCTGCAGGTCTCTGGCTCCTCCCCCCCGGCAGAGTACTTCTAGGCGGTCAGCTGTTCGCGCGCCTACTCCTGCATCAATCTCCTGACCTCCCGAGGCGTCTCCGGGAGCAACACGCTGCAGGTCTCTAGCTCCTCCCCCTCTGGCAGAGTACTTCTAGGCGGTCAGCTGTTCGCACGCCCACCCCTGCATCAATCTCCTGACCTCCCGAGGCGTCTCCGGGAGCAACGCTCTTTTTAATTGACTAGTTGCTGACTTTTTAATCTTCTTACCTGCACTTGCACTTCAGCGCTTCTGACACAGCGCTCTTGGATCCCCTCTGGCTGCCTCCTTCCCGGACCCAGACCGCCTCCAATCACCGCCCCCTCCTCGCCTGGCTCTCGGAGTCGGACGGGCGGGTCCACCATCTTTGGCGGGTCTGGTCGCCGCGCTGCAGGTCTCTGGCTCCTTCCCCCCCTGCCACGCCTCTCTTACCCTCTTTCCTCATGTGTCCCCATAATATGGCCACTCATTTCCGGCAGCGCAGCGGACGAGCGCAGCGGGCGCGACGAAGGCGCGCCGAAGTTGCGCCTAAGTTAAGCCCGTCTGCGCCCGTCCGCGACGGGCCTGGACCAGGGGCCACAAACCCTGCTTCTGTTGCGGCTTACACGTATGCTCAACTCACTGCCCTCTCTGTTCCATCCCTTGTCCCTCTTCCTATTTTGCACCACCTTGACTCACTGGGCATCCTTGCCCCCCCCCTTTCTCACCCTGTACTTATCTCTCACTGTCCCCCTCCCCGCTCCTCTGACTTCTCTCCTGCTCCCTGTCGTTCTTCTGTTCCTACGCTAGCTTCTGCCTATCTACTTAATACCCGTTCCGCAGCTAAGCATCAGACGGATCTTTTCAATCTTTTGACCTCGGATTCCCCTGATTTTCTGTTCTTGACCGAAACTTGGTTCTCTTCTGACTCTCTTCCTGATCTTTTGGCTATCCTTCCTGACTCCTACTATGCCCTCCGAGCTGACCGTCCAGTCGGCAAGGTTGGGGGCGGTGTGGCAATGATTATTCGGTCGTCTCTCAAATTTCAACTTCTTACCCACCCCCCCATACCTAACGTGCACTACTTGGTGGTCCGCTCTCTTAATTTCTCTGTCCCTCTTACTGTTGTTCTTGTGTACCGCCCGCCTCAACCCATGCCTTCTTTTGTAGCTTCCATCCAGGACCTCTTAGCCACCCTGGTGGTCAATAATTCATCTGTCCTTTTGCTCGGCGATTTTAATTTTTGGCCGGGCGACCCTAGGGAAGACTCTTCCTCTAAAGATTTTTCTGCCACCCTTCAGTGTTTGAATTTTACCCCCTATGTCACAACCCCTACCCACGTTCAGGGTCACATTCTGGACCAAATTTGGTCGATATGCCCTGTCATCTCTTCTCCCTCCGTATCTCCCTGTGTCTGTTCGGACCATTCCATTATCTCTTTTTCTATTCATTTGGGCTCGGCTGATAAACCCCCCCTTCCGAAAAACCTGTTAGCCCGAAATTGGAATCAGACAGATCTTGACTCCCTCTCGCTTACCTTGGCCTCCTCCGCCCCGGACCTCAATGATCTTTCTCTTGAATCCCAGGCTGACGCCGTCTGTACCTGGCTTTCTTCCGCCTGCGACTTAGTTGCCCCGCTTAGAAAGATCAAAGCGGTCCGCTCCTATGACGCGCATAAATGGTTCTCTCCAGAGCTGAAAGCGCTAAAACTCAATCTTAGGCGGTCGGAACGCCACTGGAGACGGAACTATAGATCCTCCTTGCGCGTCGAATACAAATCTCTCCTTACGGATTACAAAAAAGCGATCTTAGCGGCTAAAACCTCATACTTCACTGAGAGAGTCACTCTTGCCGCTAACAAATCCCGTGAAATTTTTTCTCTGGTCCACAATCTTGTCTCCTCTGATCGCTCTACTCCCAGCCGTGTCCCCTCTCAGTCTCTCTGTTCCTCACTTAATGATTTCTTTATTGATAAAATCCTGAAGATTAAAGCTAATATCCCTTCTGTGTCTCACTCCAATCTTTCCTGTTCCCCTTCTCCTCCCTCCCCTTCTTTTGCCCTTTTCCCCCCCATCTCCCTTGAATCTTTCCTCAAACTCTTGGTCAAGGTCAAGTCTGGCTCTCCCGCGGACTGCACACCTGCTTGCATTCTTAAAACTCTTTTTACCAACTGTTCTGCCCCTCCTCTTGCTCTACTTAATTCCTCTCTGGCTCTCGGCTCTGTTCCCTCTTTCTTTAAATCTGCTATAGTCCTTCCTATTTTAAAACAAACAGGTCTTGATCCTTCTCTTCTTTCAAACTTTCAACCTATTTCCCTTCTTCCTTACTTGGGTAAGATTCTTGAGGCCCATGTTACCTCCTGCCTCTCCACCTATGTCGAGGAGAATGGCCTTTTGGCATCCCATCAAGCGGGCTTCCGCCCGGGCCACTCCACGGAGGCGGTGGTCCTCGCGGTCCTGTATGAACTCAAGGGGAAAGCTGACTCTAATCTCCCCCAAGCCCTGGTCCTCCTCGATTTGTCCGCCGCATTTGACACGGTCGACCATTCCATTCTTCTCGACCGTGTCAGATCGGCTGGCATCCGGGGTGCGGCCTTTTCTTGGCTCGCGTTCTTTCTTTGCGAGAGGTCTCAGGCGGCTCATCTTCTTGGCTTCTCTGCCCCTCCCCGTCCGGTCACTTGTGGTGTTCCCCAGGGTTCCTCCCTTTCCCCTCTTCTCTTTAATCTTTATATCCAACCTCTTGTCACCTCTCTTCTTGAGCTGAGGGTCTCTGTGTATAACTACGCTGATGACCTTCAGCTCGTTTTTGATCTGTCTTCTTCTTCTGATTCCCTTTCTAAGTTTGTCTCCACTTTAGTCTTTATTTCTGAGTGGATGAGTGCCAACCACTTGAAGCTCAATCCGGACAAGACGGAACTTGTCCTTACTGGTGGCCCCTCCAATCCCTGGTCTCCGGTACACTGGCCCCTTTCCTTTGGTCACCCCCTCTGCCTGTTCCCTCTGTCCGTACCCTTGGTATTAAAGTCAGTCATGACTTATCTATGCACACCCAGATTAGTTCTGTCGTGTCTTCCTGCTTCCTGTCCCTCCGTCTCATCCGGAAGATATCGCGGTTCTTTTCCACCGACGCACTTAAAACCATAGTCTTGGCTCTTGTCATCTCTTGCCTCGACTATGGAAATGGCCTGTATGCGGGCATACCTGCTGTTGAATCCCGCAGACTTCAGGCCATTCAAAACCAAGCGGCCCGCCTCATCCTCTCTCTCCCTAAATCTTCTCACATCACACCTGTACTTAAGTCCCTTCACTGGCTTCCTGTCCGTTTCAGATCTCTTTTTAAACTGGCTTGTTTAGCCTTCCAGGCTCATTCTCGTTCTGCTCCTCACTTTATCACCTCTCTCATTTCTTCTCATGCCCCCAGTCGCACCCTTCGTTCTTCTTCTCTGTCCCTTTTGCACATTCCCCGTTTTCGCAAATCCAGAACGGGGGGCACACGGTTCTCAGTCCTGGCCCCTCAGCTCTGGAATAGTCTCCCACTTTCTATTCGCTCGATTCCCATTTATTCCCATTTTCGTAAGGCCCTCAAAACTTTTCTTTTTCTTCAAGCGTTTCCCTCTTAGCCCCTCGGGATGCTTTCTGTGAGTTTTGATCAGGACCTCAGCGCCAGGAAGCCGCTTGGCCGCAGTGCGCTTTATCAAATATTTTTTTCATTTCATTTCATTTGTTGTAATGCATGTTTCTCAAAAATCCAGGACTCGCTTCCGGGCAAAGGACAAGGGCAAAAAGACATATGGTCGCTCTGATAATCCTTATTTCAATTTGGGTTCAGGGGTGCTCTTAAATCTCCAAATTTACATAGTGTAAACCTACGAAATTTAGGGAAAGTTAAGCATAATTACACAAAATGAAAATCCATAAACTTCCACTATATTTTAGCATACAATATGTCCTTGTATCAACATTTTGCACTAAATCTAGTGCAGAAAAACCAAAGGACCTCGAACAACCGCTGCTAGTGCTCTGTTCTTCTTGTGTGTTCAAAGATATTGTTACTGAAAGTTGTGTGCAATTGTGTTCAGTAGCATGATAGTCTTAAATCATTGAAATTGCATATCTCTGGGTCTACTGATTGAATTTTTGTCATTTTGGTGGCATATATTTTATTAAAGTTTACTGTATAGTGCTGTATAAATACTTTTCACATTGCCTCTAAGCTAAGCCTGACTGCTTTAGTGCCAAGCTACCAGATTGTTAAAGACAGTTTAATGTAGTGACTTTTGTGGTTCAACCGGACAATGATTGTGGCTGTTGCTTCAGAAGGGCTCACAACCCCTTCAACCAACAACCCAATTTCTTACATTGGTGCCCAGCGATGGGATTCAGTACTTGTGTTTGGGCAGTACCATACAGTGACTTGTGTAACTCAAAAACCCCAATTTAAATAATGTGATACCAGATTCAATGTTATTTTAAATTCTCATTGATTGGCCATTGTTTTGTTTTTTACAAATTCACTCCCATTCTACTTGACTGTCTGCACCTGTAACCCTACCTGAAAGTGTAGAATTTGAGCTCAGCAGCTAGGAAAGCTACACTGCAGCTGAGCTCAGAGGATTCTGTAAGGAGAGGGGGCTTCTAGTAAAAAGGAGTTCCGAAAAGGAGGAGCTTCAGAAGGCCCTCAGAGCCTATGAGGAAACCCTTGAGTTGCCAGAGACTGCAGAGGAGGAGGAGGCTATGGAGGAGCAAGGAGAGGACCTGAACATAGGTCCTGATCTGTAGCACCTCACAGAAGAAGGGACCCTGCCAGGGCTGGGAGCATTGTGTCTTCCAATGGTGTATGCACAGAGGAGCTGGGAGGATAGAAGTGCTGAAAGAGAATTCCAGCTGCAGCTGATCAAATTAAAATTGGAGGCAGTCAAGGAGGAGGGTGTTGCCAAGAGTGAGGCAGTAAAGGAGGAAGCATCTGCTAAAAGAACATAGGAGGAAAGAAACTGCCTCTGTAGGAGTAGCTGGCAGATGGAAAGAAGGCTGAGAGAGCTTTGGAAGAAAAGAAGATCTTGTTGGCTGATGAAGTGAATCTTATGGAGCTGGACCTGAAGATCAAACAAAGCACAGGGTCCAGCAACCATGGTGGCAGTGAAACCACAGTGTTCAATTGGGACATAAGAGTCCATATCCCTAAAGAACTTGTGCTTTTGAGTCGAGCTACGTGGCGGGGTATGACATTGGCATATGGTAATCCACTTATGAGGTAGCTCTAGGGCTGCATAGGGTTCCAGAAGAGGATTGTGTATGAGTCTCTGGAAAGACACGCCCAAAGTCACGAGGGATACCCTGCCGACACTAGAGACAAATGACCGTATGAAATATAACTCCATTAAAGCTATTCTCGTCACCAAGTGTGGGCTCAGCGAGAGCCACAAGCTGTCAAACCACTCTTGGGTTTATTTCTTTTATCACTCCAGTAAGGCACTGAGTGGCTGGCTTAGGGAAGCAAAGGTATTGTTATTTTGGCCTTTACAATCTTAATGAGAGAAATCTAAATACGCAACTTAGTTTGTATTTGGAGGCACGACAAGCTCTGGATCCCACCCAGCACGGCTTTAGAGGCGGCCATAGCACGGAATCGGCTCTTCTGAAATCTACTGAAGAAATCCGAACCATTTTAGATAAAGGAGGCAAGGCTGCGCTCATCATGTTAGATCTCTCAGCAGCATTTGACACGGTCCACCACGATCTGCTGATGGACCGGCTGCAGGAGATCGGAGTTCAGGGCTCTGCATGGAGACTCCTGAAATCCTTTCTCACTAATCGGAGTCAGTCAGTGTCTGTAGGGGAATTCTCATCTGAATCCTTTTCTCTACCTTGTGGGGTCCCTCAGGGGTGTTCTTTAAGCCCGACTCTGTTTAATGCATATGTGTCCTCCCTGGCGCCGCTCATTCAGTCATTTGGGTTCAGTTTGACTTCTTATGCCGACGACACTCAAATTGTGGTTTCACTACAAACAGATGAGTGGCGTAGTACGGCCAGTCGATTTAGGGACTGTATGAGCGCCGTAGGGAATTGGATGGCCAGAAACTGCCTTAAACTGAACTCCAGTAAGACGGAGGTGGTCTGCTTTGGCAATGCCCCTATGTTTTGGACCCCTCATTGGTGGCCTGACTCCTTGGGTCCTCTTCCCGCACATAGCAAGAAGGTAAAAAATCTAGGAGTTTGGGTGGATCACAAGCTCAGTTTTAGTGACCAAGTAAATTCAGCGTCTTCTGCCACGTCTTTTGCGTTAAGATCCTGTAGGAAAATTCTCCCGCTCCTACCTGTAGAGTGTCATCAAACAGTAGTTACGGCACTTACTATGTCTAGGCTGGATTATTGTAACAGTTTGTATCTTAATATCCAGGAGGGAATAATGAAAAGATTGCAACTCTTGCAGAATCCCGCCGCTAGGCTGCTATCAGGTATTCCTAAATACACTTCAATCTCTAAGGGGATACGGAGGCTTCATTAGCTACCAGTTAGAAATTTACCCAGTTTAAGGCCTTGTGTTTGGTCCACAAGGCGATTCATGGAACAGGCTCAGCGTATTTAAAAGAGCGGCTATTTTGGTACACTCCCGATAGATCGCTTCGGTCATCGTTAGCTAAACAGGTTTATGTTCCTTTGGTAAAAAAAAGCTTCCTGGGGTGGTAAAAGCTTTGTAGTTAATGCAGCCAATGCCTGGAACAATGTCCCACTACACCTTAGAGGGTTGGCCAATCTGTCGGCTTTTCGCAAAGCTTTAAAAACGTGGCTGTTCACAGAATAATTCTCCTCTTCGATGCTCAGTTTTTGGTAGATCTCACACAGCGCCAGGACACTCTCGGGTAAAAGCAGCGCTCAATAAAAATGATGAGATAGCACATGCTCAATACCTGTTTTACAGAACTGCTGCAACACCTGGTTGATAGTACACTCACAGACCCCAGGGAGCTTGCTAAGGAGGCAGATCTCTGGTTTAGTACTAAGGTGTCTAAGAAGGTATCTGGGAGTGACTCCAAGAAGGGTGGTTCAGACTCCCACTAGCAGAGTCGGGGGGGGGGGGGTTCGAATTAAGACACAGCCAAGCCCCAGAAAAAGTTGGGGGGAAAGGGTTCCTATATTCCTTCTGAATAACAGGGTGGAGGTTCTGGTGGAGAGTGGCCTACGGTACCCCTCGTTCCAACCCTGGCACTTTGATTGTTCCCAGATAGGACACAAGCAAGGGGACTCTGTCTAAGAAACTGCCCACAGGTGGGAACTCTATGGGGCAGGCCAATGTGGCCTTTGGGAGTTAGTCATCCCCAGGGGCAGGTGTTAGAACATGCCCCCATTGGGAAGTGGACTCAGAGGATAGACTTGTTATTTCTGGGGGTGCGAGTCATCACTTTCACTAGGTGAAAGTGAATGGGACCCCTATCACTGCTCTGAGGGAAACCAGGCCAGCCAGACCATGGTAGTGGAAGGCTAGTTTCCCCAGAGCAGTACACTAGACAGGTCTGTAGGGTAACTCAGGCCCAGGGCAGGAATTCTTCTGCCTCATCGCTCAGGTAACCCTGGAGTGGGGTGGGGGTGACAGAGAGCAAGATCATAGTTAGTCCCCAGTTACCTATTGACTACGTTCTGGGAAATGAGTTGACACCGGTGTTAGAGAAGCTAGGAAGGGCAGCTGCCTAGGACACCCTGAAAGCTCTGATTTCTGGGGATCCACTCCAAGACAGAGGATACAGAGGCCCAGATGGAGGGACAGGAGGAGCAACGGCCCACCCCTGGTCCCTGTTCAGCCTCAGGCTGGGCTTACAAACCAGTCACAGACTATCACCCATTGACTGGTGGGAAGGAGAGTGGAAGAAAGGTGCCTAATGACTGAGGATGTTGCCCCTAAATCTGAGATACGTCAGAGGTCAAAGAACCCTGGGTGGCCTGGTTCTTTACAATGACAGCTCTATAGCCTATGTTGGTTGCTGTCATTATGGGCAGATATTTCCTTGGTTTGGGGGGCAAAAGTCTGGACTTTGTTGGCCATGTTATTAATGCTTGCCTACTGTGATGTATTTGTGAGCAAATTACATTTAGAAGTCTCACAGATGAGTCCCACAAATAAGAAGAAGGGTTCCCCATAGGTCAGTTCAGTGACTCAGGAGAGTAGTAACAGAGGAATCCAACTGAGTTCATGGGGGGGTACAACTGACAAGTACCCCCATAGTACATGGCCATTGTCCACGTTCTATACCCTGATCAGCGAACCCCATCAAGGTATTGATTAGTCTAACTTGGCTTTAGCCTGAAGAAAGGGTCATGTTGGATCTGGCTCTCTATTCAGGGTTATCCCACCTCCTGCTAGCCCCACTCACTGCCTACCAACACCCTCCTCCCAGGACATACTTAATGGAGGTCGCAGTGCTGATGTGCCACTGCCGTGCCGAAGGGGTGCCAAAGACAAGCCATCTGCGCCCGTCCGCAGCTGGACTGAGCCCAGCGCTAAGACTATTGATACACAGCCCACCCAGAGATGCGACGCCACCACCCTCCTCACCCTGAAAATCAGACAACCCAGCGAAGACTACTGCCACACTGCACACTAAGGTAGGACTTATCTCCTGCACCAGATGCACCTTTTCCTGCATCATCATGCCCACTGTCATGCCACACAGCACCACACCAACTTCTCACAACAACAAGCCAGAAGCATCGCTCTAACTCCAGTGCCTGCTCCACAAAAACACACTACTCTGAACTTTGGGATCTCATCAACACCCTCACACCTGACTTCCTCTTCCTCACTGACACTTGGCTCAACCCCACATCTGCCCCAGATATCATCACAGTGATACCCAACGGATATAAAACCACTCACCCAGTCCGCACCAACAAGCCAGGAGGAGGAATAGACATATGAGTGACCATGCAGTACACCACCTCCACCGACAACACCACCACCCCCATTGAACACCTCAACTTCAAGCTCCATAGGGACAACAAGACTACCATCATAGGCACCTTACCATACTGACCCCTAGGCCCACGACCCAGCTTCTGTAACACCATTGCAGACTTTATTGCACCCCTAGCCTTAGAATCTAAGGACTACATCTTCTCCAGCGACCTAGAATTCCACATCGACAACCCCCGACAACGACACCGTACACCTTCTCGTCAGTATGAGCAGCCTTGGACTAACCCAGATTGTCCACGATCCTACGTACACAGCTGAACATATACAGCCAGGTCACTGAACTCACATTGACCGATCACTGTATCTTCCAATTCAGCATCTCCATCTCCCGCACCACTACCCCCAAGATAACCAGCACTCCCTACCGGGCATAGAGTACAATTTCAGAGACCAACTGGATGGACACCCTCAACACCTCCGATCCCACCAACACGACCGACCTCGAACAGGGAGTAAAGAATTTCAATGCCTGTGTTAGAAATTTCATTTATGGTTGGCTAGGGTATGCACCTAAGCCAGGCAAACACACCCCTCTATTCAGGGCAAATAAGTTACACATCAAAGATAACCTGTGCTCACCCTCTGGTAGCTTGGTCTAGAGTAGGCAGGCTTATCATCAGTGGCAATGTGTAAAGCATTTGCGCCACACACTCATAAAAAAGCACAATGAATACACTACAAAAAAGAATCCACATAAGAATAAATAAAAAATATATAGTATATTAAACATAAATGCAGACCAAAGCAACATGAATCACAAATATATCTATGCAAATCCTGAAAGAGTACTTGCTATCCTGACAATGCAAGGCATACATGATAAAATATTTGGCAAGTTATGGAGACTTAGTGGAAGGGTCACAGATTGCAAATACAACATAAATTACACAATTAGTGCACAAGGTGTATGCAAAAAGCTTTTATGAGGCAAAACAACCTGAATTATATAATCCATGTAAGGGCTGCAACCTTGTTTGAGCAAACATATGAACCAAATTATAGGACATAGAAAAGGTGTCCAATACCCTTCAATCCTGGTAGAACCTTTGCTATCTTTATTTGGCAATCGGCGGGCCCCCGGTAAGGCTTCACCCTGTTCTGTAATGTCCATGCCAAGGGGGGTACATACACACCAGGGTTGCCCTAAGTGTGCCCTTTGTGGTTGGTTATCAGGCAGAACAGCACCACGCGTGTAGAAAGCGTGGGATGGTAATCCAACTTTCCCACGGCCCTCCACTGAGGTGGGGAGTAAAATCTCAAACCCACAAGGGGCCCAATTTCACAACAAATGAAGGGCAGAACCGAGTGTCCTCCCTGCCTGGCAGGCTGCAGCAAGAGGAGCCCATGCGGTTCCCCTCACTCCCTGTACCTTTGCTCCTGGAGACTGCGGGGGTTGGCAGTGTTCCCTGGATTTGGTGCACGGTGTTGTGCTCAGGCCCCTTGGGCTAGGGTGTTGAGAATTCTCCAACTCCCCCAGTATCTCTCTATGCACCCACCGAAGAAGAAGGGCCATGCTGAGGGGGTTCACGTCAGGCAGTGCAGGATCTGGCACGCATGTGAAGCTGACAGGGTCCTTGTGAGAGGGGTTTTCGCAGTGCAGCAGGCGGTCAGATGAAGAGACAAACCCACTGCGCTAATCCTCAGACACCCTCAGAAGCCAATGCCAGCACTCACTACACACTGATCGGGACAACAGCACCCATCCTTCAATAATCTTCCTCAGAGCATCTCACCGGTGCTGTGGCATCTGTCTCACCTCCCGGCCTCACTGGCAGCCCCCCAGAGTCTGTACATCCTTTCCCTAGTGAAAGGCATGGGGGAAAAAAGAGTCCAAGAGGGGCAAACCCAGAGCAGAGATAAGTTGCAGAAATGGAATACTTCAGGATCCTAGGCTTTCAAACAGGCAGGCAGACCAGCTCACAGACTCACTTTCCGGAGTGGCAGTCCCTCCAGCAACCCAGAAGGCTAGTGCAACAAAGCAAGTAGTCCAAATGGTGGTTTCTCCTGGCAGCACAGTAGTCCTCTGGTGCAGTATGTGTATCCAGCATCATCTGGTTACAAGTCCCACGCAGTGTCTAAAATTATGGGATCAAAGCCCCTGTACTCAAAATTTCTTTGATATGGGGGGGGCTTCAATGGAACCCTTTCAAGGGTACAACAAACCCCTTTCAGCCCAGCCATGGCTCCAGACATCAGTAGGGGGTAAATCAGCCCTTTGTGTGAGTTCAAAACACAGCCTATACAATTGTAAAGTGTAAACACCCTCATCCTCTCCCAGCCAAGGAAGACAATCAGTATGCAGATGAATGCAGATGTCACCCTGTCATACTCAAACCTTCCTGTGTGATGGCTGTCTGTAAAGTATGCACAAAGTATAGCTGTCATCCAGGCCTAGTGGTGAATTGGAGTCAGGCTGCAAAGCACAAAGAGTCGTAATCACAGAGAAATGCCCACTTTCTAAAAGTGGCAATTCTAAAATAGTAATGTAAAATCTAACTACACCAGTAAGCAGTATTTATCACTACCTTTCTAAACATACCAAAATGGCAACACTACTCCTTTCAGATCAGGAATTACCAGCTAAGAACATATAAGGGAATTCCCAATGCAAGCCTCTGAGATGAGTAGGCCTTACGGCAGTGAAAAACAAAATAGGGTGTTTGTCACTACCAGGACATGCCACACAATAAACTCACATGTCCTACCTTTTACTTACACAGCACCATGTCCATAGGGCTAACTATGGCCTGCCTTACGAATGACCTATGTGTACCGAAAGGGGAGTTTAAGGCTTAGCAGTAGTTTTAAATGCCAAATAAAAGTGGCAGTAAAAAGTAAACACAGGCCTTGCAGTGGCAGGGCTGCGACAGGTTTGAAAGGCTACTCCTGTTGGTGGCACAAGCAGTGCTGCAGGTCCACTGGTAGCATTTATTTTACAGGCCCTTGGTATAAAGGATACCACTTTACAAGGGATTTACAAGCAAATGAATTAATCCAAAAAGGTGTAAACCAATCATACCATGTTTCAGAGGAGGGATCACATGCACTTTCGCACTGATTAGCAGTGGTAAAGTGCCCTGACTCCTAAAGCCAACAAAAAGAAGGTGAGAACAATTGGTCGAGGAAGGCAAAATGCAAATAGGACCAGGTCCAACAGCTAGGATCGCCAATTTTGCCTGCAACATCATGCCCATCAAGGGCAGCATCCAGAGAAAATGCTCCAAAAAGGGCAGCTGGTACACTCCCCAACACAGAACAGCGAAACTATACACCAACCAGCTGGGGAGGAAGTGGGTCACCAGCAAAGACACCTTGACCTTCCCCGATGATCCCACATCACAATACATCTCAGGTAACTCCACTCGCTCTCTGTGCAGAAGAGAAGTAAATTCATTCTGCTGACCCATGCACACAAAGCTCTATACAACCAAGGGCTTGCCTACATTAACGACCCCCTGAAATTCCACCAACTGTCGAGAAGACTGCGCTCCTCCTCTCTATCACTTGCACACACTCATCGTATCCACCTAAGCAGAAGTGGAGGACAATTCTTCTCCCACATAGCAGAAAAAAACTGGAACAGTCTCCCCACACATCTCTGGACCTTCACCTCACTTTCGGAATTCGGCAGGGCCCTCGAGGCCTGGCTGTTCGACTGAGCAGCCAAGACCTGCAAGAACCTGGATACCCAAGTGGGTAATTAGCCCCACTTAACAAATCCTATTTGTTTGATTGTCTGATTGATCCCCAACATTTTTACCTTAACCCTTCCGTTTTCTGAACTCATTTTTGTTGGCCTTTAGGATTCTGAGCACCTACCGCTGCTAACTAGTACTTGTGCTCTCACTTTTAAACAGGGTAAAGTTGGACTACACCTAATTACTACAATTAATGTATTTATAAGTCCCTAGTAAACTGGTACTACAGGTACCTATGGCCCGTAAATTAAACGCTACTAGTGGACCTGCAGCACATATTGTGCCACCCACTTGAGCAGACTTTTTGAAAATTTTCCAGGTCTGCAATTGTAGCATGTGTATGCAGTCTTAAACTGCTATTTCGACCTGGCAAAATAAAGTTTGTGTCAGGCCTAATCCTTCCTTTCTAATACATACAAGGCAGCCCTAGAGTATGTTTTAAATATCTCATTGGGCAAAGTGTGTTGTATTTAAAAGCTGGCTATATAATTTTAAGTTCTATATGGCCTGGTAATGAAAAACTCTCAAATTCGTTTTTTCACTGTTGCAAGGCCTACCTCTCATTACCTTAGTGCATTTAATAAGTGATCATTTTTGGTTGAGATCAGGTAGGAACTTCATGTTTGGTGTCTGGGGAATTATCATTTAAAACCTTCTTTAATGGTAAAGTTTGATTTTAAGTCACAATTCTGGAAATGCCACTTTCAGAAAGTTGATATTTTCTGTCCTTAGCATTTGGAGCCTGCAGCCTGTTGCTGGGTCACCTGACTAGGTGTAGTTGGCAGTTGTTCTTTGTGTATATCTTCCAGACAGAATTTTATTAAAGGTTCTGGGTTTTGGCAGGAGGGGCGAGTCTGGCTTGATGGGGGGACAGCTATCAACTACCACCCTTGCACTTCAAAGGCACTGGCCCAGCTCAAACATAAAGGAATTCACACTATCTTATTGTGCCCCCAGACAGACTGGGCCTAGGGTAGGAAGGCAAGATGTTGAAGACACTTTTGTAAGGGGAAAACTCCAGACACTTCTCCTACTTCAAAGGGGGCATCAGGTGTAACAATTCAGACCCACAGACACACTTCTTCAGTACAGGCCTGTCCCTTTGGATTCCTACTCTCCTGCTGCTTGATGACTGCCCTGCTGTCTGAGAAGGAAGACTGTACGTGCACCCTTTCTACACAGGCTGAAGTGACTCCAAGGGTCAGCTGACTGACTTCATGTTCTGAGCTATGGGGAAACAACAAGCTCCAGAGACCTACCTGCAATTGCCCAGCTGACCTGCAGCACTGGACCTGTCGGGCCCTGCAACTGGAACTGCCTGATCCCTGCTGGCCTCTGCTGGGGTGAGTTCCTGATCAGCAAGAGATGCCGCTCCGGTCCTGGATACTTGGTGTATCATCAGTTGAGGTCCTCCTAAAATAAAAAGAGAAATACTGAAGTTTTGGTCTCTTCTCAATTGGGGAACCAGACACATTTCTTTACAGAAACCGCAAGCGACACACAGTATTGTAAGAATGCGCTTTGTGCCACAGCATTGACAGCCTGTGGTGACCGTCAACGCAAATCTCCAGCAACCATTGTTTGCGACAGGATCTTCATTCTATAATGACAATAGTCTGTGATGCCTGGCCTGCTTGTCGTGCTGCAGTGGCAACCATCCACGGTGCTCTCCCTACTTTTCATGGTGGACTTTGGAAGAGAACTTTTTCAGTGGGAAAAGTGGTCCCTGCATCTGGGCCATGAGCCATCACAGTCAACCTGAACTTGTGACTTGCACCCGGTCTCACACAACCACATACCTGTGAGTAGCAATTTGCGCTTTTAGTTGCTATACTTATCTCCAATCCTGGTTTTGACATTTTGGTGTGAAATAATTTAGTATGCCCAGACGTAGGTCCTGTGCTCACTGTGCCATTTTTTGGAAGTGCATCAGTCTTTCAGGGGATGAATCTTAAATTCATTCTGATGCTGTGGAACAGCTAATTGGTTACTTTTCACGGTAGGCACGCTTGGCTGTGTAGACTTTTTCCTTGTGCCAACAACCACAGGAGTACACTTCTAAGACTCCCTAGACCCTAGATAATGAAAAATGGAGACTCTCAGTGTATCAGTCAGAAGCCAACAGCAAAGTGCAGTCCAAGTATAGTTGCCACTTGGAATCTGGACACTGATGGAAAGTGCCTCTTGAAGCTTAATGTGCCCATGGACCCACCCAGAAGGCTGGCCTACTGATCCCTTAGAGTCTTCATCTTTCTTGGGTGTGAGAAGCTGGGTCAGTATATAGTCCTTGTAGTAGAGTAGGATCTGCTTCACATGGGTACCCCCACTTTTTGCTGGTGTTTCACTGTTTTTCGACTTTAGTCTGGCTGTGGCCCTGCTAATCAGGACCACAGCCTAGCTGCTTCCACTCTAAAATGGTTTCCATGTACATTAGGTACATATCTGATTGGATTCTGGAGTACCTTATAAGCCCCTACTATATGGTATACTATGTACCTAGGGCATAGGTACCTGAGAGGCCTACCAGGGGCTGCAGCATGTATTATGCCACCCCTGGGAAGCACTCCAAAATGACACCACAGGTCTGCTACTGCAACCTGGGTAAGGGTGTGCTTGCACCCCTTACTGTGGTATAGGCTACCTATATCACTGCCTTATACAGACACATATAAACCTATAAGCCACTCCTATGGCAGGCCTTGACAATCCTGAAGGCAGAGTGCTTGGTTTTATGTGAGAGGGTGCCCAAACATGAGCTGAGCCCCTCTGCAGCATTCGGAAATACTTCCTTATGGCTGTTCTGTGATACAGCCATACCATATACTCTTAAGTGCATTATAACCTCGCGGTAAATGCCAACTTTGGAATGGCTGCATCAAAACATGTCGTGTTTGGTGTCAAACGCTTTGGAATACTAACCCCCGCCAGTTATGGCGGCGGGGGTTGCATTCCACCCTTCTAGAGGGAGAGACATGTTCACACTGGCTTAACCCGGTTAAATCCTTTCAAAGCCCTGGCATCACAAAATGGATGCCACTGCCACAGACACGGGTCTGGCCTCCTGCTGCTGGGGGAAACTCTGGCAGGGGAGGCCTGGACAATAGGTTTCCTGTCACAGGCAGGTGTAACCACCTCCCCAGACAGGCTGATGTGTATTGGGGCAGGGTGGGTGCATTCAGCGAATGCTTTTGAGACACTGCCTGGGGCACACAAGGTGTCCCTGTGCATAGCCCGGTTCAAACTGGTTGCAGGGGCACTCAGCCCCTGCTCTGGCCTGAAACATGACAAAGGGGAAGGGGTGTAACCACCCCCACCCCAGGCCCACCCATAGGTGGAGCCTTATAGGTAGTCCATCCCCTAAACATAGTATAAGTATAGGAACCCAGTCCCTAGGACTTTAGATTACCCTTGATGAACCTCTGAAACATATATCCTGGACCTTCGACTTTCTATCACGACTAGAAGACAGAAGAAATCTCCCTTGGGGTCAAGGAGTGACTCCCCTGCTTGGCAGGCACCAAAGAACCAACTGACCAGTCTGCATTGCTGAAGCTCCCACCGGACGCCGAAGTCTCTGCATCACCAGAGGTGGATTTCCAGACTTCCCCGAGGCTACCCTGAGTCCACAGCAAAGCTGAGCCCCGTGGCCATCGTGGGTAACGTGGAACCGTGACCCCTGGACACCGTGAACTTTTGCAGCAACAACACCTTCCTGGTCATGCTCAAAGTTGTGCTTTTGGGCTCCGAGTAGCCCCAGCCTTGAGCACCTCCTGCACCGAAGGTTGTTGGCCTCCCCTCCACGAGTGACCCGTGGGCCAGCTCCAAGGCTCCTTCGCGATCACTAGCCAGTTGGCTAGTAGGTTCCCACGAAGGCAACTCCCACTTCTACTCGTGCTTTTCTGGTTGCTTACTGGTGCTTACTTACCCTTGCTGGGTGAGTTCATCAGACCTTGCTGGTCTGCACCGCAGTCCTTTCTCTAATTTCCTGAGACTTGCCGTTGCCAAGGCTTGTTGGGTCCTTTCTGGTCGGCAACACAGCAGCACTCGACAGACTTTGTGGGACAGCTTGAATCCGGCTCGTGAACTTCGTCTACGCCTCCTGGACCTCGTGGCTGAAGAGTCAAGACACTCGACAACTCACCTGAAGCACCCGACATCTGTGGGCATTGGCCCATCTTGCCCTAGGTCACTGGCAAGTGACCCAGACTCTGTCCCCTCTGCTTTCAGGTTCCTTACATCCTAGATCCAGGCTTGGATCTCTCCGGACACTTCTCCTCTTCTCGGCAGCAGCAGTTCTTTGCAGGCTTCCATTGGAATCGACAACGCGACCCGACACCAAAAGACACCTATGCACCCGGCTTCCCTGGGTGAGGTAACTCAAGTACTCCGGTACTCTCGAGGGCGCTAGCCCTAGAACTGTCTAAGTCCAAAAGGGTTTTGTCCTAGTTCGATTTGAAGTGTCCCTAATCTTTAAAATTCCAACCGCGACATTCACCATAGAAAGTAATAGGAACCTGCGGTTGTGTTTCCACACTGCATACGGCTCCCGTGGGTCCTCGATGTCCCTACCTTGGGTGGTTCCCTGGAGTCCCAGCGATTCTAGAGGTGATAGGCACTTTGCCTATCTCAGTCGGGGTTCTTATAATACTATTTTAGTATATGGTTTGGCACGCCCCTAGGGCCCAAACGTGTATTTGTGGTTTTACTGATGCCTAAACACTTGTAACTGAAGTACTTCGACCTCCAGTCTCATAAAGAGACTAGAGGGGTGTGATTTATCTTAAATACATATATTTTGAATATATACCTGGTGTGGTTGTCTTTTCATTTGATCATTCAAGAGATTATAGACTGGTAAAACAAGCTGCTTTACATTCCTTCAAGACTTAGCCTGAAGGCTGCTCTCCATAGCTACCACTAGGATAGCTTTCACATAAGGTTGTCTTTAACCATTCACCATAAGGGGTTGTTTGGACTGATACAAGGTGCCCACTAGAACTACTGGACAGCATATATCAGGCCACCTTCTCACAGTGCTCATTTATGTAAGTGTAGCAGCCTGCACTAACCTGGATGACCCTTATGGTGATTTTAGGGGTTTAGATAACCATAGAAAGCTCTCCAAGTGGTAGCTGTGGAGAGCAGCCTTAAGGCTTAATCTAGGGGGAGTGCAAAGCAGCTTGGTTTACCAGTATCTAATCCTTTAGTACAAGTTAAATGATAGGAATCGTGCAGTGTACTTATAAAAATAGATATTTATTACAATCACTCCCTAACACATTATAATATCTCCTACACAAAGATATACTCATATAGCACACAATACTTTGGATATAGAACAACAGGTAGCACCAGTACACGGAGACCAGACCATATATCAAAAGAGTGGGAAGCGAATCACTGGACCCAGTAGACATAGCAGAGACGGGGACTCAAGTAACCATCCCAGGTGAGAGTCTAGGAGACCCCCCAACGGTTGGGTGAGAAGAGGATATCCAACCATATACTCAATATCGATCAGAGTACGTTGGCGTGGCATTCTCACCACAGAGGGACGAAAGCATCTGTTGGAACCCAGAAGTGGGTACGAGTCGCAGAGTACCTGCAAGCAGAGGGAACAGAGTCTGTGCCACACTGGGACGTCTAGGAGGCACAGAAGATGAAGGCCACTCTAGGTCAATAGAACAACTTAGGTGAAAAGGCTTCAAGTTTGGGTATACCAAGTCAGTAGCTCTGCCCGAGTCACTGGGATGCTGAGGACAACAGAATCGGCCCATCCAACCATCTGTGTTGGAACAGGTGAGTTATAGCAGGAACAGACTCGTCAACAGAACCTCTCGATGTGTCCGACTCTGTAGGCATGAGTCGGTCATGGTAACCGTTGCTGTCACTGCGTGATTTAAGCACTGCAGTGACACGGTGTACAGGAGTTTTGTTTGCAGGGTATTCAACAAAGGATGCTGGCCTCAAATCAATGAGAGGACAGCTCAGGCCTCGAGGGAATGCCAGTAAGCCACCTGTGTTGGAGAACCTTGCAGAGTCCGTTGGAGCCCAGGTTTGGCATACCAGTCGATCATTTTATGCTGCCTGCGGATGCAGGGGAGTGACTCCTTCATGTCAAAGGAGATTCCTTTGGATGTCTTGAGATGCCCACAGGCCCAGGACAGAACCTATAGGGAGCATGGTCACTGTTTGTGCAGCGGGCTTGCAGTACGACAAGATACAGAGTCAACTGAGTCTTCTTAGTTGCAGTCTTGTCCCCTAAGAAAAGGACAATGCGATCAGTTTGGCACGACTTGAACAAGATGTGCAGATGGTCAAAGAAGAAGTGGAGTTTGGATATAAATCAAATCCCACAACAAATCTAGGGGCACACCCACAGATAAGCCCTTCAGTACCCTAAGGTAAGGTTTAGAACGATTCAGCGGTCCCTCCCAGAGGAGGGGTCGGACAGTGGGGATGATACTCTCATGTCCTTTGTCCAGTTTTGCGCCAGAGCAGGGAGTCAATGGCTCCCTAATCTAGTTTGAACTGGAGTATGCAAGGAGGGCACAAAATTTGCCCATCCAGCAGACTATGTGGCACCGCCAAGCACTTCCACCCCGACCCAATACACTAAGTCCTGTCTAGTAGGTGGTCACACCTTTCCGTGACAGGAAACCTATTGTCCCACCTTTCCCTGCTCTGGCTCAGCCCAGCAGCAGGAGGGCAGAATAATGTCTGTGGATAGCAGCAGCCCTAGGTTGCTGTCAGGCTCTGTAAAATCAGTGTTGGGAGCATAAGGGCCTCCCGGAGGGGCCATGGATGGAATCATACCTCCTACACCGGATAGGGTGTTGGTGTATGATTCCCCAACGTTTGATACCAAACATGTCCGGGTTCATTCAAGCCAGTTTATAGATGGTCCTCGCATCTGGATGCTTGGCCTCTCTGTATCGTAATGGCTGATTTACTTACAAAGTCTGGAGAGTGGATTCCGGAGTTTGTAACGGTGGTCTGCTCATGCAGGGCCACCCTCACACTCAGAACCGAGCACCCTGCCTTTGGCACTGAGAGGCCTGCTAGAGGGGTGACTTTTAAATCTCAAGTGCAGTGAGTTTTAGTTATAAGGAAACATATATTTTGTGAGTGGCGCATGCACCAACTCATACAGGCTACAATAGTAGGCCTGTAGTGTTAGTTTGCAGGGTCCTCCTTGGGTGGCATAGCACATGCTGCAGCACATAGGGGACCCCTGGGGTACCCATGCCCTAGGTACCTGAGTACCATTTACTAGGGACTTACGCGTGTGCCCCAGTAGCCAAATAGGAATATACCATTACCGATTTAGGGAGGAAGCACATTGACTGGGGTCCTGATTAGCAGGACCCAGTCAGGTTAGTCAGAAAACAGTTGAACACCAGCAAAAAGTGGGGGTAGCCATAAAAGCAGATCCTACTTTCCTACACTGGGTACACAATGCTCAGTCCGTTAGGTCTCCTTTCAGATTACAGACAGCAAGTCCAGTCTCTTCTGATCCTATGAACGGCCAAAAGGTGCTCTCATTGGGTGCCTTTGGCTAAAGAATCAATGAAAACAAGCAGTTATTTGGATGCACCAATATTCTTTCTTGTGGTCTACTGGGTACATACAATACCCTTGAATTAAATGTTGCTAGTTCTAATAAAATTCTAATTCCCTTAATAATTTGTTCTGCTTTTCATGAGCACTATCACATTTTCTCAATAATTATTTCATTAATTGGGGTCTTGTACCTGAATTTAGTAACATCTCAGAAGGCTCTCATTGAGAACACTGGCATGCACACAATATTCTAAATCTGGTTATTCACTGCTTTAACATGGCAGCAAGCAACAGTGGATAACAAATGTTGTTTACCACAGTTGCCATTGTCAAGGAAGCCTTGTCATACTTCTCATACAGGGCTCTCTGAGTGCATGCCAGTGAAGAGAGCAGAAAGCAAAGATTTGGGAAAGGAGGAGAATGGGTGATTGGGATAGGTGGCAGGAAGACACGTTATTTTTTTACTTCAAAATTGCTTTTGTTGTCTATTTGATGTCGCCAAGAATCTATCGATGAAAAAAGAAAAAATATTCACAGCTATTCATCAAATGTTTCAACCGAGGCGATTCATCTTAGTGAGTCTATGTAAATACATGCTTGAATAGTGAAAGTGCTTACAGTTCATAGATTGACATTTATAGCATTATGTTTATGAATTAATGTGTTCCACTGAGTGAAGAAATTTGATGATCTTCAAGTTGGTATTTAATTTATGGAATGCAGAAGCAATTAAATATTCATTACAAATGGTTGAGCAGTAGGATATTTTAAAGAACTTTGAAGTTTTGAAAGTGAAGTGACAATGCATGCTGAAGTACATCGTGCAGCAAATAGGAAAAAGTAGAAATTTGTTTTCACCAAGAAAAAAATATCTGCCTTATATTATCTATTATTTATATTATTACTTATAATATTTGACTGCACATTTGAAATATTCTAATAAAGCTACAAATGGAAACATGATCTCAACTAAAAAATCTATGGCTAACAAACAGGTCTAGGCGAGGTTCAAGGAGTGGAATGCACAAGCAATAAAAGAGTATGTCTCTTCCTATTCAAAAACTGCACTTCTATAGGTACTAAAGACAAAAAAGATGCAAAACAGTCATAAATATACTCCAGCTCAGACCTGGAGTAATTGCAGCATGAAACATGGCCACTTCCATGTACTGCAACACCCTCCCATAGTAAATAATGATTGTTAAAATAAATTAATGTATGTAAACATTAAAAAAATATATACATTTATTTTAAATGTTAAAAATTTAAATTATAAATTAGCTATACACATTATTTTTTTTAAATATAATTTACACCATATATATTTTTACAAATTTACTTTTTTAACAAAAACATATTGAAATTGAATAAATTTTATACAGAACGTCTAGTACCCATTTACACATAATAAATACATATGAACATTATATTTTAGTTGTATTTTTTTTAATACTTCTTTCAAATGTTATTTTATTTAAATTTAATATACTTAATTAATTAAATGTTTAATGTAAAATGTAATTGTTGGACCTGGCCTTTTTTGCAGGGTTGTCCCCAAACGTTTTGCCTTCTTCCTCCTAGTTCTCTTATGTTTTTGTTGGCTTAGGGACTCTGTGCACTTTACCACTGTTAACCAGTGCTTAAGTGCATATGCTCCCTGTCTAAATTGTGATGGTGATTGGTTTAACCTTGATTGGCATTTTTGATTCATTACTAAGTCCCGAGTAAAGTGCATCACATGAGCCCACGGCCTGTAAATCAAATGCTTCTAGTTGGCCTGCAGCACTGACTGTGCCACCCACGAGTAGAACTGCAAACATGTCTCAAGCCTCCCACTGCAGTGCCTGTGAGTGCAGTTTTAAACTGCCATTTCAAACTGGCAGGTGCACCCACTTGCCAGGCCCAAACCTTCCCTTTTATTACATGTAAAGCACTCTTAAGGTACACCCAAGGCAGCTCCATGGGCAGGGTGCAGCACATTTAGAAGGTAGCATATGTACTTGTGTGTTTTACATGTCCTAATAGTGAAATACTGTTAATTTTGATGTTCACTACTTCAAGGCCTATCTCTCCCATGGGCTAACATGGGGATCACCTTGAAACATCTTTTAAGTGTAAATTCCTATTGGGAGTAGCTACAGATTGCGAGTTAGGGGTCTCTGGACTCACAATTTAAAAATATATCTTTTGGTGAAGTTAGTTTTTAAATTGTAAATTTTGAAAATGGCACTTTTAGAAAGTTGGCATTTTCTTGCTTAACCATTCTGTGCCTCTGCCTGTTTGAAGAATACCCATCTGGGTCAGGATGGCAGCTGGGCTCCTGTGCATTCCCTCTAGATAGTCACAGAAAGGAAGCTGAGATGTGCTTCACATATCCTTATGGGGAATCACCTGACTGATGGGCCTTCATCAGCTCAAGAGTTGGGAGGAGCTGCCACTGACACCTGAATAGGGTTGTGCCTGTCCTCACACAAAGTTGCCTTCACTGTCCTGTAGTGGGTCTGGAACCAGGTCAAGTAAGGGCAGGGTCTTGTGCACTCCAAAGACTTTCCTTTCAAGTTTGTCTACTTCAAAGGCAGAAAGCGGGTAAGTATTTGACCACTGACACCCCAAAATCATAACACTTCTACACTAAAGACATTCTGCCAGAAAGAAGAGTTGGATGCTGGTGGAGGGACAGCCACTCGGCCTGTTGTTTTGTTGTGCTGGCCTGCTCCCTGTTGCTTCTGTTCTGGGAGTGAAAGGACGTGATTTTGTCCTGCTGCCAAGGTTCTCCAAAGGCTTGAGTTGAGCTTGCCTCCTGTTAAGAAGTCTCAGGGCCATCAAAGACTTCACCTGCTAGTGCCAGGGCTCTTCTGCTGAGAGTCCTGACTTGGCAAGTGGTTCCAATTCCAGGTCCTGGGCCCTTGGAAGTGCAACCTGGTGATCTTAAGGAGAAAATCTACGCATTGACTCCCAGCGCCTGTTTTATCAATGCATCACTGCAAAAGATTGACGCATTGTTGGTGTCTGCCCCGAAGCATGGTCCATGCTCAACGCATCCATCACATCCTTCCCCGCAGGCCCCAGATTGTTAGTGCAGTGCGTCAGAAGAACCGCCACAGCGTGAGTTCCCGAGCACTATGTCAACGACGTTCGTGTCACCCGCTCCGACTCTGGTGCAGCGCGTGATTTGTGGTTGTGGAATCAACGCAGCACCTACCTCGCTGCTTTTGCATCAATGCAGAACATCTGTATATTCGATGCATCATCCCAGTGTGCCAATTCTTCTCTGACACCCCACCGCAGTAAAGAACCAGGGCTGCATGTCCAGAAACCAATACATCACCTCCCCTGCCAGTAAAGAACCAACACATCACCTCACCTCCTAGTAAGGAACCAAAGCATTACCATCCCTGCATAGTAAGGTACCGACGCATAGCTTGATTTCCGGTTCCTGACTTCCCCCGAGTCTTGCATTATCTTTGAATATACTGCATCTAATGTACTTTGTGCTAAACAAACACATCCTTTGATTTCTGTGGACCACACGTGCTTAGGGCCATATGTAGGTAAATTCTATTTACCGATTCCTAAATACCGAATTTTACCGATTCGGTATTTAAGAATCGGTAAATAGAATGTAGGTAAAAAATCGGTAAATTTTACCGATTCGGTAATATTCGGTATTACTGAATCGGTATTAACCGAATCGGTAATAAGGAATACCTTCCTATTCATTCCTATGGGCCTGGAGGCCCATAGGAATGAATGGGAAGCCATTGACTATTACTGATTCGGTAAATACCGATTCGGTAATAGGGGGAGAATATTCAAGGGTGGCAGGGTGTCACATTGACACCCTGTTGCACCCCTGAATCGTGCATGTGTGCACATGTGGCGCACATACATGCCCTAAGGGCATGTATGTCTGCCACATGGCATTTCTAGAAAAGCACAAAATTGCTTTTTAAAAGATATTCAGTATTTACCACCAACCTGTAGTTGGTGGTAAATAACGAATCCTTAAAACAAAAAAGCACTCACTTGAGTGCCCCTTACATAGGATTTAAGGATTCGGTAATTTACCGATTCGGTATTTTACCGATTCCTTAAAATACCGAATCGGTAAATTACCGAATCCTTAAAACCTGCCTCCTACATTAGAAAGGGCGAAATACCGGTCGGTAACGGGAAAATTACCGATTTTCGGCCGTTACCGACCGGTATTTACCTACCTACATATGGCCCTTAATCTTTTAAAAGTGATATTTTGACTTCTGTGTGTTGGATTTTTGTAACTTTGGTCTTGCTTGATTTAGATGAATATGAACTATATTTCTAACCTGGTATGGACTTCCTATGTAGTGTTTTCACTGTGTGTGTGGGGGGGGGTTGAGTATGTGTGTGTGTGTACAAATACTTTACACATTGCCTATGTGATAAGCCTGACTGCTTGTGCCAAGCTACCCAGAGGGTGAGCAGGGGTTATCTTAGCTGTATAACTCCATTACCCTGACTAGAGTGAGGGTTCCGACATAGTGCAAACCACTGCCAACTAGAGACCCAATTTCTAACAGTAGTGAATAGAGCTGTTACATATTACAAAAAAATTGTCTAAATTTTAAATACCTATATAAAATTAATTTACATTAACACTTAACTTATGAATAGATTCCATATTATAACACTTAACTTATGTATAGATTACATATTAATTAAAGTTCAATAAACTTTGAAACGTTTTCCTGCACATTGCTATAGGGAGCCTTCCAGACTGATTGTGCAGGTCCCTCCCAATTGTGCAAAATATCCAATATGGTCATAAAGTCGCTACTCGTAGTAACTTGACAGTTGTATTTGATGTTTTTACTGATGCCACCTGCTTTTTAAGGGGTGGAAACTTGTAAGTCTATACTTTTGAGTAGCTTTACACTTGCAAATGGTAAGTAGACAAAAGTAGAAAAGTTACTCTGAAGTGTAAGAGTAAATTTACATGTAGTAAATCAACATTAGTATGGATGTGGTGTAGCTCACTTCTTATAGAAAGTAACTACAAAGAAGGTCTCACTTGGAGCTTGATTACATGAGTGTCACTAGCTGTTTTTATGGGGTACTTCTATTATGATTTCAGAAAGCATTTTGATCAGGCGGGAACATCAATGAGGAACACGGGAAAGGAACTGGGTGAGTGTTGCAACTTGTTTTTGCATCAATAATTCACATCGATGTTCATTCAATGTTCATGCCTATCCAATTATGCTGATTTAAATTTTTCTCATATTTGGCGAATGGAGGTAGAGCCTTCCAATCAGCACATCAGTAAAATAAATTCAGTGCAGGAATGAGAGGCAAAAAGGTGGGGCTATTTTTACTTGCCTAAATGTAATGGCTGTAAAAGGAGCAAGACCTAAGGAAAATCTTCAGTATCAATTTATGGTTAGGGCCTCTCCCTTTAGTCCACAATAAGAGTATTTACAAAAAAAATTGCTGGACAGTCAATGTAATGTGTTTGAGAAATGCCGGTAAAAGTAGCATGAGAAGAAATAGGGAGTCACCACAAAAACACTTGTAGCAAAACTCTAGATGTGTGTGCCATAGGGGGGTTAGATGCAGCTATGCTAACCTGAAGGTGGACTATCTGAATAGATTTCCCTTAATTAATTTGCATTCTTGGTGCATATTGAATGAAATTCAAATGATTCATATAGAGCAATTGGCTTCCTCTGAGCATAGTATAAAAACAATATAGAGTGCTGGTAAAAAGATGAGTGTTTTTTTAAGAGTTCCAGATGGTTGCTCGTCATAACGATTGTTAAAAATGATGTGTGTACATTTGCTTTGTTTTTTTAGAAAGGTTTTCTGCATATTGCAAGATATGTTTCACTCTAACCAAGTTAACCAAGATGGAAAACGTTTCCAATGCAAGTTTATCACTTGTAGAGTTTTTCTGTGCAAAGGTACACTGACATTTTCTCTACAATTTTACCTTATTTAACCTCCAGGCTACACTTACCTTGCTCTGTTTTCAATTTCTCACCATCTCCACAAATACACAAAAACTCTGGAATATAAGGACAAGTGGTAGAAACAGGGAATCTGACAATACAGAAAACAGAGACACAGAACTGCAGGCACTCTGCCTTTTCAATTCTGTTGGTCAAGGAGGTTTGCAGGATATAGTGGATCTCTGCAATACATACCGATATCATAAATAACTTGTTAATAAGGGTACTAAACATAACTAATTGTGAATAGCTCTATACTTAGACATGAAACTGATAATTTCTGAGAGATAAGAAAAAATGGCATCTCAAGTTTAAAGATACGCTAAAACTTCTTACATTTTTTTTACATTAAGCTTTCTTGTGGGAAATGAGCTGCAATCTAACCTAATATAATCTAATCTAGTCAATTTGGAGAGCGCATGGCTACCAGTAGGCTACAAGTCAGCCCAGTTAGGATCTGAGCAAAGGAAGATTAGAGAAAAGGCATCTTAGTAGAGCATTCCTGAAGTCCAATTCAGAGTCCAACTGATGCAATATATCTAGATGCCAGAAGTTGAAAGGAGTGACCACTTCATCTGGATTTACAAATTCTGGGTGTTGTTACAGAGAAAGAGTAGCAAGACCTTGGTGATCTGCCTTGGTTGTAATGTTCAACCAGGGTACGAAGAATTTGAGGCCCCATCCTGTAAAACGCCTTGTAGGTGATGAACAGAGATTTAAATTACACTTGTTGCTCTATAGGTAATCAATGAAGGGCAGCCAAGGCACTCCTTGTGGATCGGCGCTTTGGGATTTTGAAGAGGAGACGAGCAGCAATGTTTTGAATATTTTGTAGCCTTGTCTTGACATTGCAAGGCGAACCTATATATAGGGAATTCCCGTAATCCAGTCAAGAGATAACCAGGGCCTGGATGATGAGTCTCTGTGCCAGAGAGGGTGCAAGATTTCACACTTTTCTCAGGAGCCTGAGAGTGCATGATGAATTTTGCAGCAAGTGAGTTTGCCTGTATCTCCATCATACACCTGTCATCTAACAAGATTCCCAGACCTTTTATTTTATTTTCGGGGTTGGGCAGCTCCTAAGCTTTCCTGCCACGGTGGATGCTGTCTCTTGACTTTATTATTTCCTAGCAGCAGAAGTTCTGTCTTGTCCCCATTAGGTTTGAGAGAGCAGTTGGCCATCCAGATGGCTACCTCTTTAAGTAAGTTCTTGGTTCTGGAGTAATCAATACAGCTGATTGTATATTGCAAGCATACAACACCATAGACAGGCATGAGGCGTCAAGATTTGTTTCTTTTAGAAGGGGTTTGACCACTGCATGTTTCCATTTTTGGGGGACTATGCCTGAGGAAAGTGACTAGTTCAGTAATTCAATTAGAACTTGAGAAATATTCACTGGATTCTGAACTGAGATGCAGAGGGGGGCTCATCAAGTGGAGATTCACTTGGCTGAGTAAAGTTGAGTTGGATGTGAAAAATCAGGGGAAAAGCCAAAAGGCTGATGTTTTGGCAGGTTTATGGGGAAAAAACCACAAGGGGAATAGCCTCCTCAGCATTGCCTGGAAAACATGAAAAAACGTCTAAATGTTTCTTTGAGAAGAAAGAGGTCAACTCATTGCAGCGGACAGTTGAGGGTCCCAGGGGTAGATAGTCAGATATCACCTCCACTAATAACTTAAGCATTCTCAATGTTAGAGGTGTAGTAAGCTGCCTAGTCATTTCTAATCTCAGAGTGATACAGTCTGATCGCTTCCTGGTTCTCTAACCTATTCGCTTCCTGATAATGCCTTCTCCATTTCCTTTCTAATTGCTTGCAAAGCTTGTTCAGTATTAGTAGATTACTGGTAAACCATGGTTATGTTATGTTGTGTTAAGGGAACTTGTATAGCACAGCGATTACCCGGAGGTGTCCTGGCGTTGATTATTATTCCTAAGTAGAGAGACGGTGAACTGCTATTACAGGTTAAAAAGCCAGGTCTTAAGACTCTTCCTAAAAGTCAGGAGGTCTGGGCTTTTTCTTAGATGGAATGGAAGGGCATTCAAACTTATGTGGCCCGCACAACAAAACTTCTTCCGCACCAGGAGGCTTTTCTTATAAGTGGTACAAGAACCAACTTGGCTTCCATGGAGGGCAGCGTACTTTTAGGCCAGTACTATTTAAAGTTTTGTTTCAGAAACTCAGGGCCTGTGCCCTGAAGAGCCTTGAACACAATACACAAGGCCTTGAAACACACCCATTTACTGACTGGTAACCAGTGAAGTTTACTGATTTCCTTGGAGATGGACGCAAATTGGGATGTGCCCGACAACAGCCTTGCTGCTGTGTTTTGCAGCATTTGGAGTCTATTCATAAAAAGTTCCTGTAGGCTCAGATAGAGACCATTACAATAATCGATCTTAGACAGGACAAGCGCAGTGACCACTGTTCGTTGACTGTCAGGTGGTAAAAAGGGGAGAATTTTTTTGATCATCCTAAGCACATGGAAGGTGGCAGATGAAAATGAGTTGATCTGATCACCAAAATTGAGCTTGTCATCTATCATGATGCCTACGTTTTTTCCTTCCTTGACCGTGTGGGAAGAGTGCTGAGTGTTATTGACCACAAATTAGGGGTCCAAAAATTAGCATCATTCCCAAAGAGGATAACCTCCGTCTTGCCTGAAATTAATTTAAAGTAATTTTGTGTCATCCACCTCCCCACAGCTTCCATGTATTCGTGAAACTGATTATCTAGTTCAGTATCCTGGCCTGGTCGCAGTGACACAACAATCTGTGTGTCATCAGTGTAAGATGTCAATTTAAAACCAAAGGAGCTGATCAATGGAGCAAGTAATGAAACATAAACATTGAAAAGTAGAGGGCTAAGTGAAGACCCCTGAGGCACTCCGCAGGGCAGGGAAAAAGGCTTGGAGTGAAAATTATCCAATGTAACTATTTGTGAGCGCTCCAATAGGAAAGACTTTAGGAGCATCCAAGCTTTACCTTGAACCCCGCAAGTCAACAAACGGTCCATCAGTATGCCATGATGGACCGTATCAATGGCCGCCGATAGGTCAAGCAAGACCAGGGCAGCCTTACCTCCCCTATCTAAAGCTTCCCTGATCTCTTCTGTCAATTTTATTAATGCTGATTTAGTGCCGTGACCCTCTCTTACATGGGGTCCAGCACTTGATTGTCCCGTAGGAGGACACTGATTTACATATTCATTTCCTTCTCAATGATCTTCGCTGGTAGTGGGAGGCGAGAGATCGATCGAAAATTGTTTGGGTCCTTGGGATCAAGGCTGGGCTTCTTTAGCAGGGGTAGAACTGAAGCGAATTTCCACAATTTTTGGAAATGCCCTGTGTCGAAAATGCCATTGAAAAGAGAGGTAAGCACCTGTGTTACAGGCGAGTTTAGTCACCGAAACCGGGCAGGGATCGAAGGGCGAGCCTGATCTCGCTGCCATGAGAAGTTTCTTAGTATCCATTAGAGCTATATCGGTAAATTTATTAAAGACATGGGGAGGGTCCCTAGAAGGCTCAACTCCTTCCTGCAGAACTGCCGAATCTGAGGCACTTAAAAGAATAAATGCCGAAAAAATGACCTTCACCTTATTCAGGAAGAACCTCGAGACTAGTGACTGTCTTGACATCTGCTGGCCCTTGTGTATATTTACTGGAAGAACTGAGTCAAGCTAGTCATTGATCCATCTGAGAAACCTGAAGTTCGCACCAGAGATACAGTCCCCCAGGTCTGGTTTCATGTTGCTGACATTGTCATTCAAAAGTTTTTTTGGTCTAATTTAACCCAACAGTGCTTCTTTTTCTTAGGCCGAGGAGGGGAATAAGGTGTGGAGAGGGGGCAGAAGATGTTAGGGATCAAGTAAAGATCCGACCAGACCACAGCGGTGGGCTGCTGAACCTGAGGCTGGCTGTGTTACTAAAGACCAGATTAAAAGCGTGTACTTTTTCATGGGTGGGTCCCTTGACCTTTTATTCAAGTTATAAACAAGAAAGATCATGAAGAAGACCATTGATTGTGTTATCCTCAGCGTGAATGTTAAAATCTCCTAGCAGAGTAAAATTAGTTTTGTTTTTGGTCAGATAGCCAAATGCCTCTAGGAGTGTCCTACAAAAATTAGCAGTAGGACCAGGGAGCCCAGAGAAGGTAAAAGTAGTGTAAAGGGAGAAAGCAAAGGAAAGACTTTCACAATCCAAGAGAGTGGAAGGGGAGAAAACGTCATTCAAACTCTCTCTGAGAATGATGATGATACCTCCACCTCCTGTGCTTAATCTTTTTTATATATCATTATTTTCAATGTGGCAGCAAAAACAAAAATTAGATACATATCCTATTTCATTATTTTTGGGTGGATTTTGCTCTTCAGAAAGAGAGAGAGAACACAAAAACGCTAATGCAAATCCCTTCTAAAATTAATTTCCAATTCCAATCCCCAGATTCATTTTATCCTCTATATAAATAGAGTTTTATATACTCTACTTTGCTCATACATCCACCCCCCCTTCGATTAAAAGGAAATTCATCAAGAAGATTCCATAGTTCAGTAAAAAGAGCAATAAAGTGCATTCATAATTATTCTTTGAAACTAAAGTGCTTTTCAACACTATATTCAGTTTTAGAGTTATTGTTTATAAAGTGCTACCACAGTAATCTCTCGATGTAAAAAGGCTTCTCCAAACCTGTACATACTTCAACGGTTATCTCTTTTTGATGTTCAGTTCCATTTCTTCCATATTTTATTTAATTTTACTAAGGAGCCCACCCTTTTTGCATACATAGTTTCCCAAGTAAAGACTCTATGCATTTTAGTGAGCCATTGAGAGATTGTCGGAATCATCTCTGGTTTCCAATTTGCTAGAATTAACGATCTTGCCACTATGGAAGCAATAAAGATAATTTGGTGCTGACCAGTAGTTAACTCTTCGACTGTCTCTTCTTTATGAAAGAGAACAGCCGAGGCTTATGGAGGGAAATTGATTGATCATTTTTTACCAATTTCTAACAAAATATTTTGCCAAAAATTCTTTCGTCGACTACAGTAGAAGCTCCTTTGCTTAATTGATCATGCAGGATAATGTTACATCCTGGGGGAAGGGCCAAGACTACATCAGGTTCAGAGCCCTCGGGCAACCAGGTTTCTGTCAGAAACAAGATATCAGGGTTATTCTATATTAGGGAGAAGATGTCCATTTTGTGACACTCCACGGACCTACAGTTTATGAGAAAGAGCCGCAAGACTTCTTCCTCTATGTTACTTATAGTTTGGTGAAGGGTAGGTTGAAAACAGAAGGGGCAGGTTTTACAATGAAAGCTGGAATTTGTAGGGTCAATACCCGGTTCACTGCAGTGATCTGTACTAAACTGCAAGTTGCAGAGCTGTTCAGCGAATAAGCAATGATGTTTTGGGTAGAGGAGGCCGGGTCCCAGGCCACTGGTCCAGGCCGGGTGGGGACTGGCTCAGACAAGCTTGCCTTTGGTGGGCTTCCTGCACATTCGCGCTTTTAGAGATAGCACGATTGAGAAAAATCATTACAATTAGAACATGCAGACATTAAAATTGTTATAAAGTAGAAACAAGACCATTATAGCAAACATCAGGCCCAGTTATACATGCGGGCACCAAGTATAGGTACATACTTAAAAACGTGGTCTATAAATTGTAAAATACTGCCAGTTAGTTGTCCATCCCCCCATTTAAACTATCGCTGCTTTGCTCCATTTGCTAATGTTTAAAACAGAAACACAGGTCTTCATATTCCAGTGCTGTCAATTAACGGCAAATGCATTAAATATATAATGATCACCCTCACCCGACGTCAAACGTGTGCATTTTGTGTCTGTTTCACCATTTAAGGGACCATCAACGAAACCACTATTAGGAAACAATATGGTCTGGTACTTACCCTGTGGTTATGGATGACATTTCCCTCCACTTCAGTGCAACAATTGTGTGACCACACAGATAGTTTTACTTTTTGGATTAGGGGGGAGTAACCCCCCCCCCGGCCGTATTTATTAACATTTAACAAAACAAATTAAAAACATTCTATAGAGAAACTTTACGCAGAAAGTACAGATACATTTTTGACAGTCAGATATTCCACGGCTAACATTAACACAGTCTAAAACACAAGACACTCCTGCCGTAAATCTATCAACACATGTTATTTACTTTCTGCGTGTCCCCTCTAGAGCCTACGGCAAAATCAATGACTGGCAGCTCCCCCGGTCCCCGTGTACTAATAAGGTTGCGCAGGGGGTTACAGCTTATCGGATGGATACTTTCCCCTGGGCCCCCCCTACGCCCTGTGCCTTACACTCCATAACGTGGGGGCTGCAGACTTCTGCATAGTGGCGCCTTAATGTGCATGCACGTGCGGGGGTTGCCCCAGGCCCACTGGGAAGGATGACTCCCCCGGCCCCCGCACCCCGACAGCCTACCTACCGGCTGTCACTACCCCCTGGAGTTATATGGTGCTGACCGTTGAGGACCGAAGACTATGCTTACCAATCATGACCTTACCGCCTGCCCAGAGACACTCTAAATACGACAATATCTAATTGAAAGCTTGTTGACAGCTTGGGCATATGCATTTTGAAAGATTGTGCAAATCATGGTTGACCAGGTTACTCAATTTAGAAATTGTATTTTGAATTCCACAGTTGATTTAAGGCTGTCATCATTTTTCCTCAGACTAGAGAGATCTGCAACCTGTTGAGCATATAGAGGCAGCTTCAAAAATCCATCCTGAGTATAGAATATGCAACCAACCTAGAATTTGTTCACAATATAAAAAAACTAATAGCTTTATCATTTGCCCCTGTAACAAAAGTCACTAAACATTATGACATGCTTATTGAATTCCCCATTAACAAAAACATGAAAAAGTATCCCCACTAATGGAATAATTTAAAGGTAGTTGAGTTGTTTGGCTGCAGTTATCAGGACACAGACAGCAACCCAACAATCACATTTCTTGGTGGAATGTTTACTACAGGACCACATCCCAAAAAGCAAAGACAAATAATGCACAGGAAGGGTCACACTGTTCCTTCTAAGGAACACTTGGAAGAAGCCACCCAATGCTCCAACAATTCATAGTAATAGTTAAAATGAAAAAACTATCTAGAACTAACATTGAAAGAATCCCTACATCGAATCAAGCCAAGACTATCCAAGCAAACTAAAGAAATAAATGAAGTCCAATCATGCAAAGTAAGAGTGTTTGCTAACAACCAATGCCTACGATACCTAGATTAGTAGCAAGAACCCCACTTTGAAACTGCCACAATAAACAACATAATTTATCCTTCCTAAAAATGAAAAACTCCAACTTTATTAATATTCCTGTCTAAGAAACATTAAACAACATTTAAATTGCAATCTGAATAAATTGATATTTTAAAAATACAATTTTTCAGACTGGTATTTAAAAATTCCATTAACAAAGATTTAAACATAAATATACAAACTGACAAGAAAACCCGCATTAATTTTAATATCCCAATACTATTCTGTCACCTATCCACATTCGCTAATGCAATAAAAAACGGAGAAATACATACTAAATTAATACGCATAAAATCACAAAACTAGATTTTCCCACCTAAACAACTTAATATAAAAACATGACATAAAAATTTGTAGTTTAAGTCCTGGTAAGTGAAATTATGAAAAAAAAACAGTACTGAAAAAGTATCAATAAAGTGCCCACCAAAAATTAGAAACAAACAGGACAAAAATATAACATCCAATATGACTCTAATAATCCAGGGAATCCATCCAAAACCTGAAAAATGAGGAAAACAAAATAATACTCTCCAGAAAAACTGAAGAAATTAAGAAAAAAGTTTTTAAAATTTGGTTAAAAAATAGCCATTAATTTTTCTTCAAATTTTTTTTATAAATGCATCCAGGTTACAATTAAGGTCCATCCTCTGAAAAGAACATCTCGGAAAGAAACAAACATAAACCCACCCATAAGAAATTATAATCCTTATATAAAGATGGCCATGATAGGGAAGCAGAAAATAATTATGCAAAATGCATAGAAAATGAATGGAAAAAATGTAAATGTTACATTTACAATGAGGCTTACGATACTCCCAAAACTAAATAACACACACTACACTAAGGGCCTGAATACGACCTTGGCAATCCATGGGACCACCAAACTAGCAGTGGAGGTGCGGTGGTAGTCAGGGACCGCCACACAAGCAGTCCAACCCTCCAGGGAACTGTCGCAACCATCAGGAATCTGCGATCCCTGGCAGTGGCGCAGTGGTCTGAGTCCACAATATGCTTCGTAGTGTTGATGCTGCACCGCCAAGCATATTATGAGTTTCCTCACTGCCCTCCTTTTCATGGTGGTGAGCCAGCCATGAAAAGGGTGGCAGTGAGGAGCTTAGGGTGCACCATAGTGCCTTGGTGCACAGATTGCATGCAGGGGGGCACATGGTGCGCACCCCTGTCTTTCTGCACTTCTAGTTCCTGCACAGCATGGACTTTACAGTCCATGCCCTGCTGGAACGTGTGGTGGCTGTCCTACAGTGCTGCCTTTCTAAGGCTCTCCTATCAGCCTTGGAAAGGCAGTGTGTTGGGCCAGCCACCGCTGAACTGCCTGCCCTGATTACAACTTGTAATCCGGCGAGCAGTCAGCCGTGGAGTTTGATGGTGTGGAAGTGGTGAGGTGGTGTGCCATCCCACTTCCACACCTTCAAATTCATAATCAGGCCTTAAGAAACACAGCTAAGATTCACTTTTAAAGACTAGCCTAACTATGGGGCTGATTACGATGGCGGGCGGATCGCCACCGCCAGCCCGGCGGTGGCGATCCGCCCGCCCTCGTAACCTGATTTGCCCACCCCCAGATTACAATGGTGGTGGGTAACGCGTCGGACGGAAAGTCCATCTGCCGCTTTTCCGCCGGTCGGCAATCGTTACGATTGCCGGCCGGATGGACCAGGAGCACATATATGGTGGTGGTGCCTAGCAGGCACAACCATCCATATTATGATGTGTGGCTTGTAAGGCCTTTCCATGGCGGCGATGCCGTCATGGAAAAGCTGGCTGGGATTTCCTTTGGGGGCCTGTTGCGGGCCCCCGGGGGTGTCAGGGGCTGCACTACCTGCATTGCCATGCTCAAGGTGCCAGGCACTGCATGGTGCCTGCCACGTTGTGCATGGCAATGCACAACATGGTATTTTACCATTGCGGCAGGCGTAATGTTAAAGTGCCTGATGCGACCAAAGCGGTGGCGGTTGCATCATAATTGGAGTGTCGGGGCCACCGCCTGGTAGGCGGCGATTCTGTTACCGCTAGGGTGCCATCCTAAACACCCCCATGTTTTAACAACTCCTACTACAACTAAACAATTAGTAAATAAATGTCAAATTCTTTTACCTGATCTGGTGACCAGAAAAGGGAAATGATGACCGCAAGCTCCACAAACAGCAGACTAAAAAATCAATGACACTGGAACAAATAGTGGAAAAAGAAAATAATTAAAAAAGATTTCCATTCCATAGAAATGAATATAATAAAAAGGGAATTTTATTAATTAAGGCCTGATATTTCATAATTAACATAAATGTTATGAGGTTTCGTCTATGTTAAAAAATGTTAAGTATACATTAAAAAAAAATTATAAAATCAATAACAGTTTTCTTCAGTACTTTATAATATAACGTTTCAGAAAAGCATATGGTGAAAAAAAGATGTTTGTTAAAAATAATATACAACATGTTTAATAAACTATATCATATGTAAACTGTTAATACTTTTACTGCAACTAAAGTTTTATTGGTAATAAGGAAAATTTTACAGAAGACTTGTAATTGTTCTGAAAAATGTCAAGTGAAAAAATTGTATTTTAAAAGACATTATTAGAACATGCATATAATAAAAATGTAAAAAAATATACTTAGCAAAATATATATTATTATACAAATAAACAAAGTATACTAGAAATTACTATAACTATTTAAGGTACTAAATAAGAAATACAAATAAATGCTAAGACTTGAAGGATATGACATGTATTATGCCCAATCAAAACTTAACCACATTACAGGGTTAAAATTGGCTGTTTGCACTCCGAAAGGTAATCACATTCAAGAAATTGTTGGACATATGTACAAACGGTATTACACATCATGTGTTTATACACGTACACCATCATTTAGTCATAAAGTTATAATTATGATATATAGGGCCAGATGTATAATAAAAGCATTTTGTAATTCACAAAAGCAAATTTTACAGAATCTCTATTTGGTACTCTCAAAAAGCAATGTATGAAAAAAGACGCAAAAAAATACTGATTCGGTAAAAATCACATTTACAAATACAGATTCCCAATTTGCGATTCTCAAATTAGCGAAATCGCATATTAAAGAATTGCAAAATTGGGAATCTACCATTTCGATTCAGCATGATGACCTCACAACCAGGACGTGAGGCATACCATGCTTACACCTGTGTTCTGAGTGAGTGGAGTCAGACCACAGGAGCACAGCACCTGGAAGCCTGTTTGTAGAGCAGAGCCAGTGGAATACAATAACCATGGCAGCAGAAGACAGTGGGAAGGAGGCAGCAATGTGAAAAAGAAAAAAGAAATCAGTGAGAAGGAGTTAGAAGTTCTTACTGAGGAACGGGTCATGCACATTGACAGACTGTATCGGAAGAGATCACTTCATGTTTCTGAGTGTGAGAAGAGGAAAATATGTCAGGACATCCAACAAAATGTCAATGCTGTGGGGTTACACAGCGCTCCATGCAGGATCTTTGCAAGCACAGGTATGATCTGCGCCGCAGGGCACAGGGCAAAGGAAAATGTGGCTATATGGCCTGCAGAATCAAAGCAGACAGAAGGAGGCCCACCCAAAAAAACTGGTTCCACACCCATGGAGGACTTGGTGGAGTCTACCCTTCAGCCTGAAGCTGTCATAGGAGTGACAGGGCTAGACACCTCCGTAGGACCCAGTACCTCACAAGGTAAGATGAATGTTAAACTACATGTCCATGGTATGTGTAACAAATTCCCCACTTTGCGAGAGCAGCCATAAGGCTCATAATATCACTCGGTATTTAGACAATATATCCAGTTGGAAATGTTGAACTACACAAATATTGAATTCGAAATATTGTGACACAGAAATGTCGAGTGTAAGAATATTGTGGTCTAGAATATCTAATTTATGGTAAGAAATATAATTTTAAGAAATATAGGGGTCGATTCCGATCCCGGATTTTTTTTTCCGGTACGACTGGTATCCGTATTTTTTTTGGTACCAATCGTACAAGGACCGTACAAACGGCGAAGTAAGATTCGTACGTGAAAAATACATACGAATCGCCTCGGGAAAAGTCTACGAGACGTCCCCGGACAGTTTTACGTACAACTCGTAAAACTGAAGTCCGAGCGCGCAAGTACGACCTGTACCACCCATCCGAAAACAAAAGCGCATGGAAAAGGCCCCGTACGGAGCGATCTTTGTATGACCCCTACCCCGAGTACACCTGTGCCCGGGGTACGAGTCATACGGTCCCCCCAGCCTCCCACCCCTCCCGCGTACGTCTGCACCGTACCCCAGGCGTTCCCCCACCTGCATATGTCCGCACCGTACCCCAGGCGTACCCCACACCCGCGTATGTCCGCACCATACCCCAGGCGAACCCCAATCCTCGCGTATGTACGGTCCGTACATACGCGAGGATTGGGTACGGCTGGGGTACGGTGCGGACATACGTGGGTGGGGGGGTACGCCTGGGGTACAGTGCGGACATATGCAGGTGGGGGTATGCTCCGTACATACGGGGGGTACGGTCCGTACATACGGGGGTACAGTCCGCACATATGCAATGTTGGGGTATGCACTGTACATGATGACACGTACGATGTGGGTGATGGCATGTACGTCGCGTAGCGGGCCCCCTTTTCCTCATGCATCGCAGCGTACTTAGCTTTCCGGCACTTTTTGGCTCCCGTAAAAATATAGCCGTGCGGAGTGCTGTAGGTACGAATTGTACTTGCTGGTCCGTAAAACACTGCCTGACTCCGTGCAGACATCGTGTACGCGCTGTCCAGGATCAGAATTGTATGTATTTTTTAGCCGTACTGTGTTTTTTACGATTCGTATGGAAATGGTATTTCTGTACGAATCGTGCTTGCTGGTTTGTAAGGTGGAATTCCCGGGTACGAGTCGTACGGAGAAAACGCTCTGTACGACCATTCGTACCCGGGTTTTACAGGATCGGAATCGGCACCATAGAAGTCATTAATATTGTTTGCAAAAATATAGAATTTTAGTATATATTTCAAATGTATGTGATGTATTTTTTGTATAAGTATTAGCGGTGAGCGGAATTTGCGAAATTCACTTTCGCAAATCATCGCGAAAATTTTAAAAATCTCTGCAAACATGCGGAAATATCGCGAAGATGCGGAAGTTTTTTTCCCGCCCGTTCGCGGTATTTTCTGCATGGTCGCGGCTCGCCAACTTACCCATGCGGTTGCTCGCGGGCGCGGCCATCTTGTTTTCACTTGTCTCACGGTGCATGATCGCGAGAAGAAAGACGTGATCGCGCGACACATGACGTTACTGCGGGCGCGAACTGTCGCGAGACAGCGCAAATAGCTACCAACAATCCAACATCTCGTGGAGAACGCGACCGGATCGGGAAAACTTGTCGGCGAACGCGGGGATTCAGGTAAGGCGATCGGGCACATGCGAGAATGTATTATTTTACAGCGCGAGCAAGAAACAAATTATCACTAAGCTGCGGAATGCGGAAATTTTGACATTTTCGCGCTTTCCACGGAGCGTGAAAATGCCAAATTATCGCAATTTCCGCAAACGGAACGAAATTTTGGCCCAGGCCTAATAAGTATTGTTTATGCTTTTGAATATATGTGTGAAATTTTTGGTAGTTCTCAATTTTATTTTAATTACATTTTATGTTTTTTAGATCCATAGTGGGTTGAGGGTTTATAGGGGAATAGGGTGGGAAGTAATTTATTATAATGAAATAATGATTATTTTTTATTTATTAATATTTATTTATTGAGATTTGTTAGTGTTAATTGTGTTTTGTTTTGTAATTTTATGTGTGGGTTGTGGGGTTTATATGGGTATAAGGTGGGAATTCATTTATTTTTCAATTAATTAATTGGTTGTTGATTAATACTAATTAAGTAAATAGTAATTAATTATGATAATTGTGTGATTTATTTAGGTTGGGATGTGGGGTTTATAGGGGTAAAGGGTGGGCAGTAATTTATTTTTAAATTAAGTAATAGTAAGTTGATAATTGATAATAAATATTTTATAATTAATTTTGTAAAGGGTGGGAAGCAATTAGTTGATAATTAATATTAATTAAATATTTGCTATTTGATTAGGGTAATTGTTTAAGTTTTTTGTGTTGGGTTTTGGTTTTATTGAGGTAAATGTTAGAGGGTAAATTAATTTTCCTTACCTTATAATTAGTTGTTCAATACCATTAGGTTTTTTTAATTGAAGAACAATTTTATTTTTGTAATTAATTTGTTTACAGTTTAATTTTAGGTGTGGGTTGTGGGGATTAGAGGGGTAAAGGGCGGGAAGTTAATTAATTGTCACATGTTTTCATTTGTTGTTTAATTAATAATATTTCTTTAATTGATCATTAATTATGTTAATTATGGAAGTACATGAGGGTTGTGCATAGTGAGGTGTTATGGGGTAGGAAGTAAATAAACTACATTTATGTAATAATTCATGTTTTTGTTCATAAATATTTTCTAAGTAAAAATATTTATTTATTTTTATTTTATTTAATATAGCATTTGTAGGCATTTGTGATATGTATTTAACATTATAATATGGTTTTATTTTTTTCACTTTAAATTTTAAATATATTTGTGTTTTAATATGTAACATATATATATATCGTCGTGTGAAGAACCCATTAATAAACCCTGGGTTATCCATTCCTGAGAGTGCTTGGTCCATTTTTCTGTGCCGTGAGCTGTGGATTGCTGATCCGTGCGGTTTCCGTCACCGCACTACTAAAGCACCCGATCGAGAGTGCAAGGGAGTTAAGGCGAGGATTGAGCTTGATATATATATATATATATATATATATATTCACTGAAAAAACCATAGGTTTCACACACGTTATAGTTAGGAATTAGCATTTAAAAAACCTTGCAAATTCACTGAAAAAAACATAGGTTTCACACATGTTATAGTTAGCGGAAATTTTACTGATAAAAAACCAATGAAATTCCCCCGTTATAGTTAGTGCAGGCAACTATAACTCACGCGACCGCAATCCTCTGCTGATGCTAATACTGTATTTAGACACTTATTTGCCCATGTCTTCTTCCATACATTTTTAGCTATACATATATTACAAATATTTTTTTTTCATAAAGACACATATGTCATCAGCAGAAGATTGCGGTCGCGTGAGTTATAGTTGCCTGCACTAACTATAACGGGGGAATTTCATTGGTTTTTTATCAGTAAAATTTCCGCTAACTATAACATGTGTGAAACCTATGGTTTTTTCAGTGAATTTGCAAGGTTTTTTAAATGCTAATTCCTAACTATAACGTGTGTGAAACCTATGGTTTTTTCAGTGAATTTGTACGGTTTTTTAAATGCTAAGTTACTTTACGCCATTCGTGGCGTGCGTGCCCACTTAACGCAGTTCGTTCCGTGCGCGCACGGTGCCCTTCGCGCACCGTGCTCGCACAATGAGCACGCGGTGCGCTTCGCGCACCGCGCGCCCACTTTACGCAGTTAGTGCCGTGCACGCACGGTGGGCACGCGGTGCGCTACGCGCACCGCGTGCCCACGTTACGCTAGATGGTCCATGTACACACGATGCGCTTCGCGCACCGTGCGCACATGGAGGACATATGATGCACTTCGTTTTGAAAGGTAATATTTTAATTTTTCGTATATTTTATAAGCCATGCCCAAATGGTGCCCTTCGGGCACCATTTGCACACGGGGTGGAGAGAGTGTGGATAATTTTTTTTTTTATTATTTTTTTTTAAATATTTTAGTTTATCTCAATGTCTAATAAGCCATGCACAATTGGTGTCCTTCGGGCACAAATTGGACACGGGGTGGAGAAAGTGTGGATAATTTTTTTTTTCTTTTAATTTTTTACCGTACGCGTACGGTAAGCGTAATCGGCGAAATTACCGAAAAAATAAAAATTCCGTTTTTGGCCTTGGGGGATCTTTGGGGACTCCCTCAACATGGCTATGTGTGTGGGAGCTGTCTAAACAGCCCCTTTACATGTTTTTGGGCTTTATATTTTAAAAATCACTCTCAGTGCGAGAGAGAAAATGGCGGCCGCCGCTTCCTGGTTTCGGCCGATTCGAATGTTTACTAAGATCTAAGAGCCAATCAGAATCGCGCTCGCGCACGCCACCGTACGCGTACGGTAAGCGTACCGTAAGCGCACCGTAAGCTGGCTCAGATATATAAATTGATTTAAAGGCTATTTTCTCAGAATCTACTGAACAGATTTACCCTGAAAGTCTCGGGGGGATTCGTCAAGCGGGGGCTGAGATAAAAGGGGGGTCCCAAAACACGTTTTTCCCATGCATTTTTCCATAGGACCTTTAGACACAGCTACAGCCCGAACGGCTGAACAGAATTACTTGAAATTTGGCAGAGAGGTAGTCCTCAGGTCAAGGAAGTGCCTTTTGTAGGTTTGGTGTAAATCTGTTCAGTAGGTTCTGAGAAAATAGCCTTTAAATCAATATATATATCTGAGCCAGCTTACGGTGCGCTTACGGTGCGCTTACCGTACGCGTACGGTGGCGTGCGCGAGCGCGATTCTGATTGGTCCTTAGATCTTAGTAAACATTCGAATCGGTCAAAACCAGGAAGTGGCGGCCGCCATTTTCTCTCTCGCACTCTGAGGGGGGAGCTGATAAACAAATGCCAAAAACATATAAAGGGGCTGTTTAGACAGCGCCCATGCACATAACCATGTTAGTTGAGTCTTCAAAGATCCCCCAAGGCAAAAAACGGTATTTTTTAATTTTTCGAAAATTTCGCCGATTACGCTTACCGTACGCTTACCGTACGCGTACGGTAAAAAAATTTTTTTACAAAAAAATCCACACTCTCTCCACCCCGTGTGCAAATGGTGGCCGAAGGCCACCATTTGTGCATTGCATATAAGAGCACAGCATTTCCCAAAAAAATTTCAACAGATTACCTATCACAAGGAAGCGCATAATATGTCCTCCATGTGCGCACAGTGTGCGAAGCGCATCGTGCGTACATGGCCCATCTAGCATAACGTGGGAACGCGGTGCGCGTAGCGCACCGCGTGCCCACCGTGCGTGCACGGCACTAACTGCGTAAAGTGGGCGCGCGGTGCGCGAAGCGCACCGCGTGCTCACTGTGCGCGCACGGTGCGCGCACGGAACGAACTGCGTTAAGTGGGCGCGCACGCCACGAATGGCGCAAAGTAACTTAGCATTTAAAAAAACGTACAAATTCACTGAAAAAACCATAGGTTTCACACACGTTATAGTTAGGAATTAGCATTTACAAAACCTTGCAAATTCACTGAAAAAACCATAGGTTTCACACATGTTATAGTTAGCTGTACATTTTACTGATAAAAAACCAATGAAATTCCCCCGTTATAGTTACTGTAGGCAACTATAACTCACGCGACCGTAATCCTCTGCTGATGACATATGTGTCTTTATGAAAAAAAAATATTTGTAATATATGTATAGCTAAAATTTAATGGAAGAAGACATGGGCAAATAAGTGTCTAAATACAGTATTAGCATCAGCAGAGGATTACGGTCGCGTGAGTTATAGTTGCCTACAGTAACTATAACGGGGGAATTTCATTGGTTTTTTATCAGTAAAATGAACAGCTGACAATAACATGTGTGAAACCTATGGTTTTTTTCAGTGAATATATATATATATATATATATATATATATATATATATATATATATATTTTTTTTTTTCAACATTTTTGCTGTTGACATTTTGTTTCTTTTTAATTTCGAATTGACTGGAGTGGGATTAGTTAATTTTATCCTTTCACTATCCAACCCTTTCCCTACTGTTGCACTCACTGGAATGGGAATTGTAGTTTTTGCCCCTCCGCTATCCAACACTTTCCCTACTGTTGCACTCACTGGAGTGGGAAAAAATGTTTACCCCTCTGCCATCCAGCTCTTTCCTTACTGTTGGTCCCATTGGAGTGGGAATAGTAATTGTTCCCCCTCTGCTATCCAACACTTTCTCTACTGTTGCACTGATTAGAGTGGGAAAACAAACTTCTATCCCTCCGCTATCCAACACTTTCCCAATTGTTGCACTCAGTGGAGTGGGAATAGTAACTTTTACCCCTCCACTATCCAACTCTTTCCCTACTGTTGCACTCATTGGAGTGGGAATAGTAATTGTTATCCCCCCGCTATCCAACACGTTCCCAATTGCTGCACTCAGTGGAGTGGGAATAGTAATGTTTACCCCTCCACTATCCAACACTTTCCCTACTGTTGCACTCACTGTAGTGGGAATAGTAATTTTTACCCCTCTGCTATTCAACAGTTTCCCTACTGTTGCACTGACTGGAGTGGGAAATTTAAGTTTAAATATTTTTAAATAGTTTAATGTTTTAATTTATAATAGAATGCTTTTTCTAATAGATGTTATGTTATTTTTATATGTCTGCATATATATGTATTTGTTAAATTCACTGAAAAAACCATAGGTTTCAGGGACGTTATAGTTAGTTGACATTTGACTCATATAAAACCAGAGAAATTCGCCCGTTAGAGTTAGTTGAGCTAAATATAACTCGCGCGCGTGCAATGCACTGGTGATGACATCATATATTACATCACTCATGACATGGTCAGTGACATCACTTATGACATCTCAAATGACATCACTGATGACATCACTGATGACATCATCCAGTGAATGTGTGTTTCAGTAAAGTTTAAATATTTTTCATATATATCTATGCCAAGGTGTATTGAAGAATGAGTAGATTTACAAGTGCCTGAATGGATTATTTAGTAGGTGTGTGACTGACTGTATAAGTGAGTGATTGAACATGTGTTACTGAATGCATGGGTTAGAGACTAAACTGTGTGAAAGTCTGTATTAGTGTCTCAGTTGGTGTATAAGCGGCTGCATGGGTTGGTGAGTAGCTACATGAGTGTCTATATGGGTTATTGATTTGTTGTCTGAGTATCTGTATGGGTGCCTGAGTGTCTTTGTGGGTGGGTGGGGGGGTGTGACTCTGTGCATAGATGGGTGATTCACTGGTTGTATGGATTCAAAAGTGCATCTGGGAAGGGCTGTATGGGTGAGTTAGAGTGTGTATGGGTGTGTTGGTGAGTGAATGAATGTCTCAGTGGTATATGTGAGTAACTACATATGTTTTAAGGCAGTATATGTGAGTGTTGGAGTACATAAATGACTGTACATGAGAGTAAGTTATTTGAAGAGTGGGTGTATAAATGAGTGTCTGCTTGTATCAGAGATTGTATAAGGCAGTAAGTATGTGTTAGTATCTGCATAAATAAGTGATGTGGTGTGTGTATAAATAACGGAGTTGGTGTGTATAACTGTATACATGAGTAAATGGGTATGTGATTGATTCTTTGCATGACTGACTAGGTGTGTGAGTAACTCTATGGATGAGTGGTGGAGTGTGACTGTATGTATAGGTGTATGAGTGCACTGGATGTGTGTGTAGACCTAGGAAAAAGTGGGTGCTAAGTAGTATCTGGCATTTTTGTGTGTATGGTTTCAAAAATAGTAGTCTTTATTTTAGAGTGTGTGTATCAATGTTTATATTAGAGCATCAGTATGTGCATCAGATGATCACGTGGACGATGTCATCAGTGATGTCATTTGAGATGTCATCAGTGAGGTCATCAGTGATGTCACTGACCATGTCATGAGTGATGTAATATGTGACATCATCACCTATGGTTTTTTTCAGTGAATTTCTAAGGTTTTTTAAAAGCTAATTCCTAACTATAACGTCTGTAAAACCTATGTTCTTTTTCAGTGAATTTCTAAGGTTTTTTAAATGGTAATTTCATATTTTAATATTTATAAAACCTATATTTTTAAAAAAAATATTTTGGAACTCTATTATCCCTTTTTTATTTTAAAAATTATGTAATCCCAAAATAAAGTATGTATTTTTTTTTGGGGGGGGGTAGAAAACTGGACGCCCGTACCAGTAGTGTACCAAGCTCCATCAGCACACAAATCCTATCCGCCATATTGCTAAACTCGTAAAGGACGAAATGTATCCGACGGCTTTGTGGCACCGCGTCCCGCCTAACATCATATACATATAAGGTCGCGCCAGCTGCTAGTTTGTATGCGACGGGTGCCCGGTACCAAGACGCGCGTTACGTCATATATGTATGGGGTCGTGCCGGCTCCGCATTCCGTATGCGACGAGTGCACGCTGCCAGGCCCTGTGTTACATCATAGATGTATGGTGTCGCGCCGGGTACGCCATTCCCTCATTTTTTTTTCATATCTCAAAACTATATCTAAATAAGTGTATATGAGAGCAAGCGATAATCTAAAATATTTTAAACATTTATATATTTCTAACTGTAATAAACTTATAGTATGATAAATACATTTTCTCAAAATCGCATCAGGTGCGGCCTCCTTGCGCGCTCGGTGCGCGATTGCCATGTGACCTTAAAAAATCCATTTGATTGGTTCATAACATTTCCCATTGTAACAGTTGGAGGACCCCACCCATTTTAATCATTCTCTCTACAGCGTTTGATAAGAGACACCTCTTCTGCTTAGAGAGCTTTTTTGAAACGTTTTTTGCTTTGTACACATATCTTATAGTACACACAACATGCAACGATCATCTTTATCAATATTCATGCTCTGTACAGTAGCCTTTCACGTGTGACGGCCATGCATCTGAAACGTTACATCAAAAAATAAATGTGTGTTATATGATGCCCCTGGTGTGTGTGTGCATTATTGTGCTGACTTTCGGCCTGGGTATTGGTGGCTTGAAGGGGTATCCTCAGCCACGGGCAGAGTGCACATCCTAGATCACATGTGACAAACAGTAAAGAGTAATGTGTAGATTTGTGTTGCAGATTGCTCTGTTGTCAGGCTTTACCAGTATAGTAGTGTGTCATATGTGAGACTTTCAGATTCACGTTTGACATGCATTGCTTGACTGTGATGAGCGTTATCACTGTGTATAACGTAGCCTCACTGCTGATCCTCCCTCCATCCGAGCACATTCACATGTGTGCGCTTCGCGATAGCAACACTTTCAATAATACCGGACACCATTGACATGCGTGTATGCGCATAGCCACCAGCTTGACAACGACATGTGATGTTGTCCATTCAATCTTTTCGGACAGCATCTCATTAGCGATAGTTGCCGCCCTCCCGGTACATGCTACATTAATGTAAATTGCGGATTGTGCAAAGTCGAAACTGCAACAGGGACACACACATAAGTGCACTTCCTGCCCAGGCAGGAACTTAACAATGCCCAGGTTCCCAGAATAATTATTCACACCCCTACGCTGGCCTGGCATACGCAAGCCCAACCCACTTTGCATACGTATAAATAGGATAATGACCACGCCACATGTCCCAGTTCTTCCATACTGCCTCAGGTGATATGGCCGCATCCACCTCGCATATCACAATGCACAATAAAAAAAAAGGGATCCATGAGGTGTACTCCATTTGAATTGTGAACCCTGCTGGCCGTCGTGTTTGGACACACACCAATGACAGCAGGTGAGCAGTGGGGCCTGGGTGTACAGGGGCTGCAATTGAGCGTGGTGCGGAGGGAGGGGTGGGGTGCATCAGCCTGGGTGCGCAGGTGCAAACAAGCGATGTTGCTGTGCGTAATGATGTGATCTCTGACCTCATTCAGTCACATCTCTGTCTCATTTTAAGGACCTGCTAGACCGTACTGTAGGCCTGAGCCAGCAGATTGCGCTGCCCTACAGACACGTGGCGTTGGCTTTTGGGGCACTGTAGTGAGCTGATTACTAAGTGTACATGCACACAGGCTTGCGCCACTGCATTGCACACACACATTATGCTTCTAACATGCGCTCTGTTCCTTTGTATGTGAACATTGGCATAACATATTATTATTTAACCTTGTGCATTCTCGTGCACTCCAACTCCTCTTTGAACCACGATTACCACTAACAGTTGGTAGATCGTGCTTCAAGAAGGAAGAATGCACTCAACTGGTGCTCTCTATTAAGCTTGAAATAGACCTTCATTTACCTCGATGTTTCCAGCATTATATTATTTCTCCCTTTTCAGACACTGGGTTAGTGGCACCAAAATCGGCCGAGCGGATCCTCAGCCCGTGATGAGGCCCTGGGCATTCTGACGCTTTCCATCGTGGTATCAAGACACCGGCCCCGACCGGAGACCTGCTGTGCCACCCTGAGAGAGGCCCCCCGGAGTTGGAGCTCGCACCGGCACTTCGTTCGACACACCGGTTGTGGCAGGTGAGCAGTGAAGCCTCGGTGCGCAGGCGCTGCAATTGAGCACAGTGTGGGGGAAGGGGCTGGGGTGCAGCAGCCTGGGTGCACAGGTGCAGGAAAGCAATGCTGCCATAGATAATAATGTAATCTCTGGCCTCATTCATATCTCTGATTCATTTTAAAGACTTGCTGGACCGCACTCTTTCTCGCGGACCCCAGCGTCCCAGACACACGGGTGATGGGAGGTGAACAGTGAGGGCTGGGTGCAGTAGGCCGACGATCTGTCTCCTCCCCCCTCTGTTCGTTTGACTCTCCCTCCCCTTCTCCCTTCCACCCACTCACTCTCTGTCCCATTCTCACTTTCTTCCTTTCATTCTGACTACCTTTCTTTTTCTCTTGGACATGGCACACATACTTATGTTTCTTTTTTGTCTTGCAGGTTTTGTATGCTGCTTCCGGAGGAGTCCCACCCACTTATTTCATGTTTTACTGTTGTTTGTTCGAATAAAGTTGCGTTTCCATTTATTTGTGTTGTTTTAATAAAAGTTCTTTTTTTACCAATAAATAAGTGAGTGTATGGGTCTTCTTTTTCTGACAACACTTGTCTGTAGTTTATTGTGGAAATCAGCGGTTGATAGGAGGTAATGAGAGAAAACATTTGTAATTTTGTGGTGCACCTACCAAATATAAACCAACAGACTATTACATAAATGAAGCCTAGGCAATTCTACAACTGCAAGGGCTCTATGAGTGTATCACTTTATAACACCATGGTGCCAATTACGATCCTGTAAAAACCGGGTACGAACCGTCGGACGGAGCATATTCTCCGTCCGACGCGTACCCGGTCGTAAAAAAATACAAACATGGAATTACGATTCGCACGGGAACACCATTTCCGTACGAATCGTAAAAAACCCCGACCGAACAAAATAAACCTACAAATGCGATCCGGGAAAGCGCCGACCTGACGTCGGGACGCTCGCAGCCTGCCATTCACGAACCAGGAATTACGATTCGCACCGACGTCATCCCGCACGGTGAATATTTTCCGTCAGCCAAAAACTGCCGGGAAATCAGGACGACGCGAACAAGGACCACCAGTACGCGACGGACAGACAGGACGACGCGAACAAACAGGACCAGTACGCGACGGACACACAGGACGACGCGAACAAGGAGGACCAGTACGCGACGGACACACAGGACGACGCGAACAAGGAGGACCAGTACGCGACGGACACACAGGACGACGCGAACAAGGAGGACCCGTACGCGACGGACAGACATGGACCCGAACCTACGTGTCATCCCGGCCCTCATAGCAGTCGACCTCCTCTACAGGTTCCGACGCAGACGCCGCAGAAGGTCAGAACAACTAAGGGAGGGTGGAAAGTGGGGTGGGGGGGTGGCAGGACCAGGGCAGGCCACAAACCCCCCACCAAAGTCACACAGCACATATGCCCTGGACATACCTGACTCCCAGGCCCTGGTCACTACGAGGGGGTGGGGGCGTGTCCAGCTAAGCCAGCGACCGCCACAACGGAAGTCCGTCACGACGCGAACCGGTAACACAACTAGACATGTACGTCCCGTACCCACGCCTGAAGAGCGTGGGTACGAGTCGTACCACGCCCACACCCACGTCACCCCAACAATGGCGGGACGGCTTGTACCCACGTGGCAAAGGCCTGGGTACGGGCCGCACAAGCATCACATAGCGTGGGGACGGACATGTACGGACCGTACCCCCACCCCGTATGCATGGAGCGTACCCCCACCCCAACAGTGTAAGTACGACCCGTACCCACACCCACGTACGTATGGAGCGTACCCCCACCCCAACAGTGTAAGTACGACCCGTACCCACACCCGCGTACGTATGGAGCGTACCCCCACCCCAACAGTGTAAGTACGACCCGTACCCACACCCGCGTACGTATGGAGCGTACCCCCACCCCAACAGTGTAAGTACGTCCCGTACCCACACCCGCGTACGTATGGGGCGTACCCCCACCCCAACAGTGTAAGTACGACCCGTACCCTCACCTCGAATGCATGGAGCGTACCCCCACCCCAACAGTGTAAGTACGACCCCTACCCTCAGCCGCGTACGTATGGAGCGTACCCCCACCCCAACAGTGTAAGTACGACCCGTACCCACACCCGCGTACGTATGGAGCGTACCCCCACCCCAACAGTGTAAGTACGACCCGTACCCACACCCGCGTACGTATGGAGCGTACCCCCACCCCAACAGTGTAAGTACGACCCGTACCCACACCCGCGTACGTATGGAGCGTACCCCCACCCCAACAGTGTAAGTACGACCCGTACCCACACCCGCGTACGTATGGAGCGTACCCCCACCCCAACAGTGTAAGTACGACACGTACCCTCACCTCGAATGCATGGAGCGTACCCCCACCCCAACAGTGTAAGTAGGACCCCTACCCTCAGCCGCATACATATGGAGCGTACCCCCACCCCAACAGTGTAAGTACGACACGTACCCTCACCTCGAATGCATGGAGCGTACCCCCACCCCAACAGTGTAAGTACGACACGTACCCCCACCTCGAATGCATGGAGCGTACCCACATCCGTGCATGTCATGAGCGTACATATTGTGAAATTGGAGAGGTGGGTGCAGAGTCCTCCCAGCAGTGCCCTGAGACAGGAGGGGTGTGTGCAGAGACCTCCCAGCAGTGCCCTGAGACAGGAGGGGTGTGTGCAGAGTCCTCCCAGCAGTGCCCAGACACAGGAGGGGTGGGTGCAGAGTCCTCCCAGCAGTGCCCAGACACAGGAGGGGTGTGTGCATTGTCCTCCCAGCAGTGCCCAGAGACAGGAGGGGTGGGTGCCTAACACTCCCAGCAGTGCCCAGACGCAGGAGGGGTGGGTGCAGAGTCCTCCCAGCAGTGCCCTGAGACAGGAGGGGTGGGTGCAGAGTCCTCCCAGCAGTGCCCTGAGACAGGAGGGGTGGGTGCAGAGTCCTCCCAGCAGTGCCCAGAGACAGGAGGGGTGGGTGCCTAACACTCCCAGCAGTGCCCAGACGCAGGAGGGGTGGGTGCAGAGTCCTCCCAGCAGTGCCCAGAGACAGGAGGAGTGGGTGCAGAGTCCTCCCAGCAGTGCCCTGAGACAGGAGGGGTGGGTGCAGAGTCCTCCCAGCAGTGCCCAGACACAGGAGGGGTGTGTGCAGAGTCCTCCCAGCAGTGCCCAGAGACAGGAGGGGTGGGTGCCTAACACTCCCAGCAGTGCCCAGACGCAGGAGGGGTGGGTGCAGAGTCCTCCCAGCAGTGCCCTGAGATAGGGGGGGTGGGTGCAGAGTCCTCCCAGCAGTGCCCAGACACAGGAGGGGTGTGTGCAGAGTCCTCCCAGCAGTGCCCAGAGACAGGAGGGGTGGGTGCAGAGTCCTCCCAGCAGTGCCCTGAGACAGGAGGGGTGGGTGCAGAGTCCTCCCAGCAGTGCCCAGACACAGGAGGGGTGTGTGCAGAGTCCTCCCAGCAGTGCCCAGAGACAGGAGGGGTGGGTGCCTAACACTCCCAGCAGTGCCCAGACGCAGGAGGGGTGGGTGCAGAGTCCTCCCAGCAGTGCCCTGAGACAGGAGGGGTGGGTGCAGAGTCCTCCCAGCAGTGCCCAGACACAGTAGGGGTGTGTGCAGAGTCCTCCCAGCAGTGCCCAGACACAGGAGGGGTGGGTGCAGAGTCCTCCCAGCAGTGCCCTGAGACAGGAGGGGTGTGTGCCTATCACTCCCAGCAGTGCCCATGGAACGCAAAGGGTGGAGTAGTCACATATACCATGCCCACAAATGTCAGTCAGGTGCACAAAGACCCTGCAGTACATGTACCACATGTGTGCGAGGCTGGAAGTATACACATGCATAGGGCCAAAAACAAAACATTTACACATGAAGTCATGTCAATAGTCCACATACACAAGTACAATGACTACCAAGGATGCCACGAATGATGCAGGTGGAGAATGGCTCAGCATGCATGTGCAAAGTTGAAGGAGTCCGTCACACACCCAGCTAATGTACACACAGCTCTGCACTAAATATTGGGAACACCCTGAAGGGGAAGAAGTCAGGGTACACAGAGGAAGGAAAACACCTGGGACAATTGCAACATGCAGCAATTGCTTACATGAATGGAGAAAGGTAGCTAACACCGTGTGAGGCACACTGATCCCAGGGTCCCCCCTATGAGCAGCACACTACTACATTTCCCACACACCCAACACATGACCAACACCCACAACCATGTAGCAGCCCCACCAACAGCAATGCCAGCAATGCAGGAGTGTTCCAAGGGCAAAAAATAAATAGCTTTATTCAGCATGAGCAAAAAACTAGTATGACGTAAGTCCAATAATAACAAAGGCCATAGGGCAGTCCAGGAGTCCCAGCTGGATGGGGGACACAGTGGGATGCGTGTCCCCTAGCTTGCCTGCACAGTTACAAGTCGTCGTCTTCCACAGGGGTGAGGGCATCATGTGGGGGGGAAGGAACAGGCACCGCAGGGACAGGAGGGCAAAGGGTAGGCGAATTGGGTGCAGGGATGGAGGACTCCACCACAGGGGGTGGGGCAGGGCCAAAGGTGGATTCTAGAATCTCACTGCACACCTTGGCAAGGTCCTCCAGGGACTCCCCTGCACCCGAAGGAACCACAGGCCCCAAGGAGGGGGGGGGGTCAGAGGGATGGGTCGCAGCGCCACTGGGGGTGGTTGTGGACAGGGGGGGGGACTCAAGCACCCTGACCGGGGACTTCCTTGACCGCTTGCGGGGTGGTGTCAATGTGGGGCTCAGGGACAGAGCGGCCATGAACGAGTCTTTGGGGGAGATGTGGCCAGGAGAGCTGAGGGGATGGGATTTGTAGGGAGTGGATTGGGTGGAATGCGGACTCCCACTCTGGCTGCGTGTCATACGTTTGCCCCCCGACCCAGTGGGTGTGCCTACTGCACCCTGTGTGTGCGTGTCAGGAGGTGTGCGGCGGACCTTCCCTGCTGGTGTGGTGCCTGTGTCTGTTGTGGTGGGTGCATGCTTACGTCTGGGTGTATGTGGGACAGGCATGGGAGTGGGAATTGTGGAAGGAGCAGGGGTAGGGGGTGGGACGTAGCGCTGCAGGAGAGTCTATGGACCTCAGCAAGTTGCGTTGGTCAGCCTGCGATGAATGAATGCCCTCCAAGTATGCCTCCATGTTGTTGAGGACCTGGCTGTGGCCATGGAGGACATTAAGGATCGCAGTCTGACCAATCTGCAACTGCCGCTGGATGTCCACTGACTCAGCATTGGCGGCAGCAGTGGAGACAGGGGCAGGGGGTGCGGTGCCTGGCAGGAAGGAGACATGTGGGGACCGGGCACGCTGGGAAGGGACACGAGCACGTGGGAGGTGGCTGATGCCAATGGAGGGGGTGGTGCCAGATGTAGGGCTGCTGTCAGATGGTGGTGCAGCCACCGCCCACTCGGAGTGATCCTCCTCGGACCCGTCGGCTTCATACTCTGTTGTGCCAGTCGACAGGTCCCCGGGTTCACTCTCCACCGCCTCAGTCCCACTCGAAGTGCCAGCCCCGATGTCACCGCTGGCACTGGTGCTCCGTCCCTCCGCGCCGTCTGTGTCCATGTCTCCCTCCGTGTCCCCCGACGATGCTGTGGGCAGGGTGAAGAGACAGAAAGTAATCATACACCTGTATACATATGTTACATGAGTCAAATCTATGTAGGTTACAGTGCATACCCTGATACAAAGGAAGAGTTACATCTACAAAACAAGGTACATATGTAGGGCATGCAAGACACAGTTTTTCAACCCACCATGCCATGGAATAACTATGGAGAGCATGACACACTAGCAAATGAGATGATATGGAATTTTGACTGAGGAGCAAGGCCCTGGGGACAATCCAGCACTGCATCTGCACCACACAGCGTGGCAGCAAATAGGGATGAGCAGGGACCATAGGCAGGAACCACAGGCACATGCAGCATAGGTAATACTGATAACATGCCCACCCTGACTGGCACACTGCACCTTGAGTGTATGTCCAGGCAAACATCACACACTGGCCAGTCCTAGCAAGGAGATATCAGGTCTTGACATGTCGGCCATGCCCGCACCACCCACCCCCTACAAGAGACAAATCTATGGAGACACAGGAAGCACGTACATCTCTTAGTCTGGGTGAAATACACATGGGATGCAAAACTACTATATTGCACACAAAATACCCAAGGTGCGGCTGTGCAAATTATCATGTACAAATGGGCAGCATCAGATGATTGCAACAAGACACAAAGGCAATGGCCACCATGAGTATGTAATAGGAAAATAAGGTCAGGCTGTACAGTGGACACTTGTAATACATCTCACGTCAATAAACATGGTGCCAGGGGACAATGGCACAGAGCACAACCTATGCTGTAGACACAGAGATTGTCGACATATTCGGATTACACACATGATACCTAGGAAAATATGCCCCTGGGGACAGTAGTGGCCACACAACTCCATGCTCCTGAATGGGAATGACTGCAACACACGCTAACATCCCTGCACTATGCGTACCGCACACTCATGCACATCATGTCACAGGCCACCACATAGGACATGCGTGCTGTAAGGCCTCACACTTGAGAGACTAACTCCAATGTCTGGACTCAGCATTAGTGCCAACTGACATGGAACCCACAAGTCCAGAACTGGACAGGGCACAGGCAAGGTCCCAAATCCTGTTACACACCACCCCCACACATGATGCTGCAGGCATTGTACACTTGTAGAAGGTGTCAGGCTACATGACCTTGTGATGGAGAGACTACACACAGACCAGGGAACACATTGCAAGGAGGGGAAGGGAGGCAGGAGAGCACTGCAATTCTGTGGGGAATAGGATCTGCACAGCACCATAAACCCTGGAAGTGTATCCATGGAACATTGCACTTACAAATGCTGGTGAAACACAACAAACACACACATGTACCTACCCCCTTCCGGCTGCTGCATGTCCTGTAGACGCCTGTCCAAGTCAGGAAAGACCACCGCCAGCACACGTTTCTGGATGTGGGAGAGACGGCGGCGTCCGCGGTTCTTGTGGCTCTCAGGTGAGTCCCCCAGCAGGACCCGTGCGATCCTCCGCGTCCAGCACCGGATATCCTGCCAGCGTTTCCTCACCTGGGACATGCGCCACCTCCGACCTTCCGCACTCCTCACGGCGCTGACGGCGTCCAGCCATATCTGCTCCTTGGCAGAGGCGTCTACCTGTGAGGATGGACAAGTGACACTACATCAATACACCTGGCACATGTCACAGGGACACAGATTAGAACACATTCGCTGTTTACAACAAGGCCTAGTATGCATCCAACGCATTGCACCTTTGTCATAGGGACATGATCCTCTGGGGAAGGGCAAAAGCAGTACGTGCCATTGAAAGGACACAGGTGGAATGAGGGCAACAACACAATCAAAGATCCAGCCTCACACTGTGCATCACACCCACCCCTCCTGTCTCAGGGCACTGCTGGGAGTGATAGGCCCCCACCCCTCCTGTCTCAGGGCACTGCTGGGAGTGATAGGCCCCCACCCCTCCTGTCTCAGGGCACTGCTGGGAGTGATAGGCCCCCACCCCTCCTGTCTCAGGGCACTGCTGGGAGTGATAGGCCCCCACCCCTCCTGTCTCAGGGCACTGCTGGGAGTGATATGCCCCCACCCCTCCTGTCTCAGGGCACTGCTGGGAGGACTCTGCACCCACCCCTCCTGTCTCAGGGCACTGCTGGGAGTGATAGGCCCCCACCCCTCCTGTCTCAGGGCACTGCTGGGAGACATCAGGCATTCCCCCCCCTTGGGACCCCCCCTACAGTACATAGCATGTGTGTCACACCTGGACACAATGGCAGAAGTCACAGTCACAAAAAAGGGACACAGTCTGTGGCAGTGGACACTGCACTCACCTGATAACCTGGTCGCCCATACAGCATGGGGTACCGTGGGAGGATCACATCCACCAAAGCCATGTTCTCCTCCAGGGTGGATGGCTGTGACCTCTCCACAGCCCTTGACATGGTTCCAGGGAATCAGTAGCAGCAGCTGGGTCGTGGAATACAGAGATGTGCAGGCAAGTGCTCCCTCATGGGACCTGGCTGCCTTATATCTGCCTTGCTGGCCCATCTCATGCACAGGAGTACAGAGTGATTGGTCACTCACATTTGCATCCTATGTTTCCTCCAATCCCTTCAAACCTAGCAGTCTGTGGGTTCTCTATCGGTTTCATTCTCCTGCATGATGTCAGCCCCACAAACACATTGCAACAAAGTAGAATAATTCCAACTGACTTCTGCTGTGCACCTTCCAGAACAATTTCGAAATTTGAACTTGGTCTCCATGACAACCAGCATGCATGTAGGCCTTAATACTTGTCCCCTATGTAATTTGGAGCGTCACACACAGGTACGGTGCATTTCGGGGCCCTAGGGCACCCCAAATGCATTGCAACGGCCCGTACAAGCGTGCCTACGTTCACTATCACTATGGGTGTCCTCGCGTATGCGTACTCGTAGTGGTACGGGCCGTACACACGCATGTACGCTCACTATCACTATGGGTCTGCTCGCGTATGCGTACTCGTAGTGATAGTGAGCGTACATGCGTGTGTACGGCCCGTACCACTACGAGTACGCATACGCGAGGACACCCATAGTGATAGTGAGCGTACATGCGTGTGTACGGCCCGTACCACTACGAGTACGCATACGCGAGGACACCCATAGTGAAAGTGAGCATACATGCGTGTGTACGGCTCGTACCACTACTAGTACGCATACGCAAGGAGACCCATAGTGATAGTGAGCGTACATGCGTGCGTACGGCCCTATCACTATGGGTGTCCTCGCGTATGCGTACTCGTAGTGGTACGGGCCGTACACACGCATCTACGCTCACTATCACTATGGGTCTGCTCGCGTATGCGTACTCGTAGTGGTACGGACCGTACAAATGCCTGTACGCTCGCCATCACGATGGGTACACATACGGCAGCACTCCCATAGTGATTTGGGAACGTACACAGGCCCTCTTAGCAGCAGTACGGCGGTTTTCACACATCACAGTGGTGATAGGCGGCACACAGGTAGGAATAGGGCGGACATACTTGTCCATGGATGGACATACTTGTCCATGGATGGACATACTTGTCCAGGAATGGACATCAAGCCATCGTCTGTGCATTACTACATGTGTGGGGCACAGGTGTGACAGGCTGTGATGTGGAACATTACTCCTGAGTGGAGAAGGCACCAGATGTATGATGAGATGTGTACAGGTGTACTGTGTGACGGTGCAATGTGTGCCAGGCATGACCTTGACTCCTTTGACATGTGTGCATGTCGTACTGCACACTTGGGGTGAGCGTCACTGGCATGGCACGGACACCAACACACGGAAGTGTCCCCTGATGCCCGGTACAGGGGTTACCACACCTGCCTTGACACTACCCATGGTGCACAATGTGACTATGTCATGTATGTGTGGGGGCTTCCCATCAGGTTGATGTTGGAGCACCCTCAAAAGCTGCAGCTGTTGCGGCAACCAACATGTGTCTGTGTGTAGATGGACATTGCACACTGTTCCGCACACCATGCCACATGTGGTATCGGATGTGAGGTGCACATGTATGCATGGGACACGGAGTAGCGTGACAAGGACATGTCTGCATCCTCACAATGATTGTGTGGTGAGTCATGACATGTGCACCTTCATGGCAAGGTGTGTGGGCTGTCCTAGTGTAATGTCATGTGACCTGTGGCTCTAGTGTTCCGCTACCAGTCTCTGCAATCGGCATCCTACTTCTGCTGATGTGTGGGCGTATGTCACTCCTGTGTTGCGTCTGGCTGTTCACTTGCAATGGGACACCGCTATTCCCATGGCATGGCATGGGGCGGTTCTCAATCTCCGTGTGTAGCTGGGTCTTGGTAGGAGTCTCACCTGGCAGCCATACCTTTCCTGGGCATGTAGCACATACCTGACTCCCTATGTAGCATATGTGTATTGACAGATTAACATGTGCTCAGTACAAATGATTTGTTGTTGTGGTGCACTCACTCTTCCTTGTCACTTCCAAATTACTGCAGAGCGCCGCCTCTTCCCCGAGCAATGCCGGACTTGGCTGACATGCGGGAGAATGATCGGATCCGGTGCTACCGCGTCCCACGCCGGTTGATTCTGGAGTTGACGGCGAGACTGGCACCACACCTGGAACCGCAGCACAGGTATCCTACGGCACTGACACCCCAGCTGAAGGTAATGGCAGCCCTACATTTTCTTGCCACGGGTACCTTTCAATATACCATAGCTCATGTTGGTGGCATGTCCCAGAGCATGTTCTGCCGTGTGCTGCATGATTTCTTAGAGGCCATGTTGATTCACCTGGATGACTTCATCAAGTTCCCAACCCCTGAACAGTTGACTGCGGTCAAGCGTGGATTCTATGCCCTGGGAGGGATGCCCCATGTCATTGGGTCCATAGATGGGACACATGTAGCTTTGGTACCACCACATGCACGGGAGGTAGCGTACCGCAATCGGAAGCACTACCACTCCATCAATGCCCTTGTGGTGTGTCAGTCCAACATGGTGATTTCACATGTCTGTGCTCGTTTTCCAGGATCAGCACACGATGCCTACATCATGAGGTGTAGCAGGATGCCTGAAATGATGATGCAGCTGCGCAACGAAAGAGCATGTGTTGTTGGTGGGTACAGTCTGTCTGTCCTGTATTTTGCATAGCCTACCAGCACGACCGCTTCACCAGTTCTAACGATGTCCATGTGCTTTCCATGTAGGGGATGCTGGCTATCCCAACATGCCTTGGCTGCTCACACCTCTCCGCAACCCCATCACGCCGGCCCAGCTCCGCTACAACACCGCCCATGGCCGGACAAGGCGAGTGATAGAGAGGACGTTTGGCCTGCTGAAGAGCCGCTTTCGGTGCCTCCACAAGACCGGCGGCGCCCTCCCATATGCCCCTGCGAAGGTCTGCAAAATCTTCATGGTCTGCTGTATACTGCACAACATGGCAGTTGAGAAAGCTGTGCCACTCATCCCGGATCAACATGACGAGGACCATCCACCCGTGGAGGACGAAGGGCTTGGCAATGGGGCTATTGATGTGGAGGATGTGGAGCCGCAGGAGGACATCCGGACTCGGCTCATACGCGACTTCTTTGCTTAGTGGTGAGTACCAGTGTCTGAGTGTGCACGCATTTGTCCCCGTGTGGCATGTGTTGTGATGTGTGTGTCCACCTGCATGTATGGCACGTGAGTCAGAGGTGTGTGTGGGTGTGTCACTGGAGTGATGGTGGCAGTGATGGTTGTATTTCCCCAGTCATAATTGTGACCTAGCATGTTGTCATCCATACATGTGTCGAGTAAATGCACATGCAAGTGGCTGTGCTTTTTGTGGCTGACTTCTTGTGTGTCTCTCTTCCCCAGGTACTTGCACATGACGTCTGCTGGTTGCATTGTTGTGGCACTGCTATTCCTCATGGACATGTCATCGTGGGCTGACTCAGCGTTACAGGCACGGACACGTTTGGAAGTCTCCACAGGGTAAGGGATGCATCAGGGGTGTATTGGGTGTGGCAGTTGGTCACGATGTATGCACACTGCCCCTGTCGATGTTTGGTTCCTCTGCAGCCATGTAGCATCACCATGGGACACGAATTGCAGCTGTTTACACCTGAATAGATGGTCTGACTGGTTGACAGTCATCAGTGATGGGATAGTGGATTGTGATGATGGCATCAATGTGTGTGACACTGCCCTCGGACACATACGGTTAGCATTGGCTTGACATGGTGTGGGACTTCCACATCAGCGGATCTATGGTGTATGGCAGGCTCTCCGTGTGCAGCTGTGGGTGTTTAGCTGTTAGCCGACGCTTGTGTGCCAGTTCCATGGCTATCACGCATTTGTGCTGCAGAAGGGGGGTGCCAGTGTAGGACCCACATGTTACTCCACAAGATGTGTTCATGTGTACTTCAAGTTGCCTCTGCAATCCCGAAAACATGACTAATAAAGGTGTCCCTATGCCTCCAAGGTGCCTCTTCTCAGTCAATGCTGGTGTGTTGCCACGGTGCATCCAGCATGTCTGGCATGGTATTCCCTGATTGTGGCTATGTGTCAATGTGTCGAGTAGCAAGATGCAAGCTGTGTGTGTGGGCTGAGACTGTGTAGTGGGCATGATGTCCATGAGTGTGTGGGTATTGTGACATGTGCCATCCCCATTCATCCAACGTTGGCCAGGCCCCCATTCTCTGCATCCACCGGACTCAAGCTTGCAGGACATGGTTTTGCCACCTGTCTACACATACCTGGGTGCCCCCCAGGACACTCCACATGATCCCTGACCTCTGCGCATGACTGTTGCTGTACTCAATGTGTCTGTCGGCACGGTTGTGCGGCCACCCCCTCAGCTGGTTGGGCCCATCACGGGTGTGTATGGTGCTCCATGTCTGTCTTGCCTAATACACTGTGACCCGTGTGTCCTGTGCCAGACTCAGGCCCCAGGGTGTGGATGGTTGAAGTCAAAAGATAACTCAGGCATGTTTAGACTTTACAAGACACATGTAAGGTAATAATGCAACCAGCAGGCATCTTCTCTTCATGGTGTTATTTTTTTATTTTTGTGGGGGGGGTATAACGTGAGGGGCTTTCCGGGAGTTTGGAATCCAAAGTTCAGTAGGGGAGTTGGTGTCCTTGCCATTGGGAATCCTCATAGTCCATGCCACAGTCTCTGTCAACATTGGTCAGACAGTGACCAGCAGGGCCATGTGGCAGAGAATGTCTCGTGATGCTGTGATGCTGTTGCTCCAGTGGGCCAGGTGCCAGGGCAGGTGTCCTGGGAGATGGTGATGTTGCGCCGACCCTCACGGTCTTTTCCGTGGTCGACCCGCCCTCCTGCGGGGACCCTCAGAAGCAGGCCGTGACGACATCTGGGATGCTCCATCGGATGTTTCCTCCTCCTCCTCCTGATCCCTCCCTGTGGGTGGTGATGTTCTCCGCCTTCTGGCACAGGGAGGGTCGGCCATGTTGTCGGCCATCCGACGGAGTGTATCGTGAATACCCGTGTACGCCGTCACGAGCTCAGCCTGTCCGTCCTCCATCCTCCGTTGGTGTTGCAGTAGACAGGCATGTAGCTCCGCATGTTGCTGGGCCTGCTGGGTCTTGATCCCCTCGAGGACGGACACAACCTGGGCCAGGCCCGTGGTGTCCTGCCGGTATGTGTCCAGGATGTTGCGGACATGGGAAAATACCGGTTCCCCAGCCAACTGGTCAGGCTCGCGCCTCCGCCGTCCTCCACTCCCACCACCCCTGCCCACTTGCACCTGGCCTGTCCTTGTGGGTACATCGGCTCTCCGGGACCCCTGAGGGGTGGCATTGGCGTTGTCGGCTGCCTTCTCCTGGGTGCCCGGGACACCGTGTCCCTCCTGGCCAGCCTGGCTGCATTGTGGTGGTGGGGCAGGGATCCTGGGTGTCTCCTGGGATGTGGCAGGAGTGGGGGTGGTGGTTGGCACAGTTGTACCTGATGCAGGTGCTGCAGGTGGTTGGACACCAGAGGGGCCAGGTTGGTTGGGGTCGTCCACAGAGTGGTGAGAGTGGTCGCTGCCGGTGGGATCGGGCTCCTGCAGATCCGGGTCCTGTGAGTCTTCCCCCCCAGTGTTGGGGGGTGAACCACGACGTTGACCTGTGTGTGAGAGAGACAATGTTAATTTTGGTCCATGCAACATCCATGTTTCATCAGTTTCAAAGTTGGCACTTTTCCTCTTGGAATTAGGATCTGTCTTGCATTCCACTCACAGTGCACTTGTGCATGGGTGTGTCCCTTGGGCACCACTTTGGCCCCTTTAGCTATGTGTGGCACAGTCTCACTTGCTGCGTCAAGTGTGACTGCAGTCAGCAGTGGAGTGGGCAGGTGTGGCGGCCATGCATTGGCGCCTTCCGTGTAGCACTGTACATGTGCACATGGAGTGGATCCACACACTTATATGATGCAGGTAGCTGTTGTTGTGCTCGTGAACAGGTTGTGACATGGCCCTGTGTTTTGCCATGGAGAAGAGGGGGGGTTCTGGCACTGGCCACCCTTGGCTACATGCACGCAGTCTACCTGCTGACGAGCAGACATTCCCACACGCCACACGGCTGATTTGCTCTCCCTGTGTCTCGCTCCCTCTCTGTCCCCCTCTCCCTCCCTCCGTGTGTCAGCCTCCTCCCTCTGTCCGTGTCCCTGTGTCTCCCTCCCTCTCTGTCCCCATCTCCCTCCCTCTCTGCCCCCTCTCCCTCCCTCTCTGTCCCCCTCTCCCTCCCTCCGTGTGTCAGCCTCCTCCCTCTGTCCGTGTCCCTGTGTCTCCCACCCTCTCTGTCCCCCTCTCCCTCCCTCTCTGTCCCCCTCTCCCTCCCTCCGTGTGTCAGCCTCCTCCCTCTGTCCGTGTCCCTGTGTCTCCCACCCTCTCTGTCCCCCTCTCCCTCCCCCTCTGTCCCCCTCTCCCACCCTCCGTGTGTCAGCCTCCTCCCTCTGTCCCCCTCTCCCTCCCTCTCTGTCCCCCTCTCCCTCCCTCTGTGTCCCCCTCTCCCTCCCTCTGTGTGTCACCCTCTGTCACCTCAGGCCAGCTTCCTGGGCACACACTGTTAGCAGATCATTGAATGGCCCTTGGCTTGTTGAAGTGAGTTTGTTTCTGATCTCCAGGCACCCATTGGGTGTAGTGTCTGTGTGTGCGCTGCTGTTGTGGTGTGTGTGCTGCCACTCTTTCACAGTGTTGGCTGTTCATTAGCTGCTGTCATGTGCGAAACAGTGCCTTCACCCCATGTGTTGATGCAAGGCGTCCGCCATTTGCTGGCGAGTCTTTCCTGTGTGGGGACACACTGTTTGTCTGGCTGTGACCTAGGCCATATGGGCAGAGGGCATTGTTGTCTGCTTCTGAGTTGCACTATGTGAATTTTGGGGCCCACCCTCCCGCCATCTGGGTTAACGTGTCATGTGTTGGTGTCTTCTGTGGCCTGTGACTTGACATTGTCCAGCTGGGTGCATGGGGCATGGTGGCGGCAGTGGCATGTGCGTGTTCATGGAGTGTGGTTGAGTCATGCGATAGGTTGGGGTGGTTGCGTGCCTGTTAGTGATTTTGGTTGTGGATGACGTTCCCCCCATGTGAGGTGCGTAGTTTGTGTACTCACCCGGGTCTTGGAGTCCTTCTAATCCTTCGACTGCCTCCACCAGCAGTATGGCCATCACCCTCTCCTCCCAGGGCTGGTAGTGTACGGGTCTGCGGGAGGGCCCTCCTCCAGTGGCGTTGGCCTGGTTGTGTTCCTCCTGCATCTTGGCTCGGACCCTCCTCCGCAGATCGTACCACCTGGATTGGCATTCCTGCCTGGTCCTTCTGGTGTCCCCAACAGCATTCACAGCATCGATGATGGTCTGCCACATGGCTGTTTTTGCTGCCATGCTGGTGTTTCTGACCAATGTTCCAAAGAGCTGTGGCTCGACTCTGAGGATTTCATCGACAAGAACCTCCAACTCTCGGTTACTGAACTTTGGATTCTTGGTAGTGGGCATGGTGAGGGGTGTGGGTGTGGATGGTGGGGGTGTGTGTGGATGGTGGGGGGGGTGTGGATGGTTTTGGGTGTGTGGGTGTGGTTGTGCAGGTGTGTGTTTTTGTGAATGTGATGAGGGGGTGTTTGTGAAGGTGGTTGTGTGAAGGTGTGCAAGTGTAAGGTGTGGTGAAGCTTGTAGTAAGGTGCTGTAAGTTGTCTGTGGTGTCTGGCAGCAGTGAGTCTGTTGCAAAGGCTCATGGTTTGTGTGTGTGGGCCCTTTGTATTGGTCCATTGGTGGGTGTGGCTGTGTTTGAAGTTTGGGTGGGTGTGTTATAAGGAGTGGTGGTGTTTAGGGCCTCTGTTTGTTTTTGGCAGTTGCAGGTCAGTGTATGTGTTTTTTTAGTGTTTGTTGGCCATGTTTAGTGGCTTTGTGCCATTCGAATAGTGTATTCTTGTGTTGTTTTGTTTTGTCCTGGTTGTGTACGTGCGTTTTGAGCGTGTGTACGGTGTGTACATGGGCCATTTGGTTGTACGGTGCTGTCCTTGTGTGTGGCTTGGTACGACTCGTACATGTGGTAGTGATGTTGGGGCCTGGGGTGCGCTCCGTACTTAGGAGGTTGTGTTGGGTGTGCGACTGGAACGTACTGGGGTGTACATAGACGGTGGTACGACACGTACAGGGGTGGGGGGGTGTACATAGACGGTGGTACGACACGTACAGGGGTGGGGGTACGACTCGAATGTACTGGGGTGTAGGTACACGGGGGTATGACACGTACAGGGGTGGGGGTACGACTCGAAGGTACTGGGGTGTAGGTACATGGTGGTACGACACGTACAGGGGTGGGGGTACGACTCGAACGTACTGGGGTGTAGGTACGCGGTGGTACAACACGTACAGGGGTGGGGGTACGACTCGAACGTACTGGGGTGTAGGTACACGGGGGTACGACACGTACAGGGGTGGGGGTACGACTCGAACGTACTGGGGTGTAGGTACGCGGTGGTACGACACGTACAGGGGTGGGGGTACGACTCGAACGTACTGGGGTGTAGGTACACGGGGGTACGACACGTACAGGGGTGGGGGTACGACTCGAACGTACTGGGGTGTACATAGACGGTGGTACGACACGTACAGGGGTGGGGGTACGACTCGAACGTACTGGGGTGTACATAGACGGTGGTACGACACGTACAGGGGTGGGGGGGTGTACATAGACGGTGGTACGACATGTACAGGGGTGGGGGTACGACTCGAACGTACTGGGGTGTACATAGACGGTGGTACGACACGTACAGGGGTGGGGGGGTGTACATTGACGGTGGTACGACACGTACAGGGGTGGGGGGGTGTACATAGACGGTGGTACGACACGTACAGGGGTGGGGGTACGACTCGAACGTACTGGGGTGTAGGTACACGGGGGTACGACACGTACAGGGGTGGTGGTACGACTCAAACGTACTGGGGTGTACATAGACGGTGGTACGACCCATACAGGGGTGGCGGGAAGACTCAAACGTACTGGGGTGTACATAGACGGTGGTACGACACGTACAGGGGTGGGGGTACGACTCGAACGTACTGGGGTGTAGGTACGCGGTGGTACGACACGTACAGGGGTGGGGGTACGACTCGAACGTACTGGGGTGTAGGTACGCGGTGGTACGACACGTACAGGGGTGGGGGTACGACTCGAACGTACTGGGGTGTAGGTACACGGGGGTACGACACGTACAGGGGTGGGGGTACGACTCGAACGTACTGGGGTGTACATAGACGGTGGTACGACACGTACAGGGGTGGGGGTACGACTCGAACGTACTGGGGTGTACATAGACGGTGGTACGACACGTACAGGGGTGGGGGTGTACATAGACGGTGGTACGACACGTACAGGGGTGGGGGTACGACTCGAACGTACTGGGGTGTACATACACGGGTGGGGGTTCGACACGTACACGGGTGTACATACAGGGGGGGTGTACATTCACGGGGAGTACGACTCGAACGTATGGGTGCTGGGGGGAGTGTTGGGCACGTATGCGGGCACATGTCTCCATGGTTGCAATGGGAGTTCGGTGCGGACGGTGTTTTTACCATACGGTTGTGAGATCGGACGCACGGGTGGGATCGTGATTCCTCGGTCGGACTTCACTTTTCACGTTTGTACGGTAAATCGTCCGAGGACGTGTCGGACACATTTTCCGACCCGAGGACGTGCGGGGAATGATTCCCAATGCGGTTCGTATGGACTTTTTACCATGCGAATCGTGATTGCCAGTTCGTACGGCACTTGTACGATTCGTACGGTAAAAAGACCGGATACGAGTCGCACTGAGAATTGTTTTACAGGATCGTAATTGGCACCCATGAGTACTGCCCGTGTGATTACAGAACCAATAAGGCACTGCCTAGAGCCACCGAGGTTCCAGGGACTGGCGAGGCCCACCCTGCATATTTAAGTAAAGACCCTGAGGGTGGCGATCCCCGGACTTGAGTTGGCCTCGAAGCACCCCGAACAATTACTAAACAATACCCGGGGAGGTGGCGATCCCCTAGGCTGCGAAACGTCTCTGTGCCCTCCCGTGCCTAATTTATATGTGAGATTAAGGTCCCCAGTGATGCAGAGTCCCCGCAATATAATAATAGGATTGGCCCCGGAACATTACCCACCAGGGGGCTCATTTAAATGAATGGGTGAGACCCTGATTCATTTTTTTTCTTCAATTTTTACCATCCGGATCCGCTTTATTGAAGCGATACGAGGTTTTCCTCCTCTCGCTTCAACGAGGCAAACAAGGAATTGCTATCACAGGGTGGAAGTCATGCTCCCGCCCTGTAAAAGCAAACATAAATGTCCCGCGGATGCACACCCCGGGACATAGTATGAGCTGCGTCTGCGAGGTGGCGCTCCATAGGGCCGTGATGCATTGGTTACTTCATAACTACAGATTTACTATAAACGCATAGTAACACTACTTGCAAACGTGTTGTACAGTGACCAGAGTGTAGTGAAGAGGCACAGGAAGCCCAAAATTCCAAAATGTAAATCCTACCAGAGGTCGGATGACATAGTTCGATGAGCCGATGACCCTGGGATGAGTAGAAACAGCTTCACGAAGATAACGGGTCTTCAGCAGAACACAATGAAGCCCAAAATATTGGTGACTGCTGCCTTCTTTTTACCTTCTCCCGCTCGTCGCCAAATTTATGTAGTGAAGAGGCAGACAGCAGTGGATCCGATAAGTAGATTTATTGCAGAAAAAGAAGACAGCTTAAACAGCCACCAACAGGAGCAGACAGCAAGGCAACCGTCTTCTCCAGCACTGTGTACAAACTCCCCAAGATTCCCCTCATGACAGCCCTACATTCTAACATTACATACTTACATTCTAGTAGCATTACATACTAACATTCTACTATGACTTACATTGGAATACTACACAGAGCACATGACTATACAGCAATGAGCTCATGGTTTCATCCACGAGTCTTGAGACCGGTAGGGGTGAGTAGTTTGCTTCCCACTCCTTGTATTGTATAAACGCAAACTAAAACTACTTCCACAGGTATGCTACAGCGCCCAGAGCACATCACTTTACAGCAATGAGCTCACGGTTTAATCCCCGAGTCTTCAGACCAGTAGGGGTGTGTAGTTTGCTTCCCACTCCCTGTATAGTATAAAAGCATACTAACACTACTTACAGTTATACCAGAGCGGCCAGTATGCTGCAGCGCCCAGAGACCATCACTTTACAGCAATCAGCTCGGTTTGATCCCCGAGTCTTCACACCGGTAGGCATGAGTACTTCGCTTCCCACTTCCGGTATAGTATAAAGACACGGTAGAGGTCAGTAGTTCGCTTCCCACTCCCTGTATGGTATAAACGCCTACTAACAATACTTGCACAGGTATGCTAAAAAGACCAGAGCACATCACTTTACAGCAATGAGCTCACGGTTTAGGCTCTCAGTTTCATACCTGAGTGTAGCAGCATCTCATCTCAGCACCATGTCACTCTGAGAAACACAGCACTTTCAGACTGGTAGGAGTGACTACTTCGCTTCGCACTCCCCCAAAGAGGTTATAGTGCTCCTATCCTCCTGTTTCCTACTCTTTTTGCTCTTTTTTCCCCTTACTAGTTTCAACGGAATCACAAAATAGCTGCCAACACTTCCTAGTTGCAACAGCTCGCAGCCAATAAGCTGCAAGCTTGTGCTTGTAACGCCTCAGCCAATCAGATGGCAGAATTCCCAAATATCGATATCTGCAAATTCTGATATTTCTCCAAAACTACTGAACGGATTTACACCAAATAAACAAAAGCGTGCTTTATAGACCAAGACCCTTCTCCCTGCCAAATTTGGGGTAATACCGTTCGCCCGTTCGACCTGTAGCCTTGTCTAAAGTTTCCTATGGAAATTGCATGGAGAAAACATGTTTTGGGACACCCCTTTTTTCTCGCCCCCCCCCTTGACGAATCGCCCCCAAACATTCAACATAGGAGCTGACATGAACAAAGAGTTAGTTTGGAAAATTTCATGAAGATTCATCAAACGATGCCAAAGTTATAAGCAAAGCAGAAAATGCTCTTCCTATGGAAACTTGGTCCTAACCAGGTAATATATATATATATATCTATATCTATATATATATTCACTGAAAAAACCATAGGTTTCACACACGTTATAGTTAGGAATTAGCATTTAAAAAACCTTGCAAATTCACTGAAAAAACCATAGGTTTCACACATGTTATAGTTAGCGGAAATTTTACTGATAAAAAACCAATGAAATTCCTCCGTTATAGTTAGTGCAGGCAACTATAACTCACGCGACCGCAATCCTCTGCTGATGCTAATACTGTATTTAGACACTTATTTGCCCATGTCTTCTTCCATACATTTTTAGCTATACATATATTACAAATATTTTTTTTTCATAAAGACACATATGTCATCAGCAGAAGATTTCAATGGTTTTTTACGAGTGAAATGTCCAGCTAACTATAACATGTGTGAAACCTATGGTTTTTTCAGTGAATATATATATATATATATATATTATATTCCAAAAAGCTTCAATGATTCGCGCTCTCAGGTTCCGTATAAGGAAAGGTTTATTTGCTCAGGGTAACGCGTTTCGAAAGACATGCTTTCTTGATCAAGATATATATCCAATTGAAAAGAGCCCAAACAGTTGAAGCGCCACACACAAACGTGTCATTCACCTTCTTTATTGGCAGGTTACAGGGACAAACAGCATCACTTCCGCAGCTAAAATCTCAACCAAACATGTTTCGGGCTTACGAGCCCTTGTTCACTGGTGTCCAGAGAGGCACAGCTGCAACGATTTTGCGCCACACTCCCAGCGCTGAAATATAGTCCTGCCAATGGGCGCGTGTTCTCACAGCATTACGGTCTTGGGAGTTTGCTTGATATATTTCCACTGTGGATAATAGCTGAGCCCCTCAATAAGTTTAAAATCCCTTTGTGGTTTACTGTGCGAGGCAAAAACTGGGTCCTTGTAAGTGAACCAATCCAATTCAGTCAGGTCGTTCCTTTGCACGCTGCAAACTTCTTAGCACGCTGGAGCTGCTCATCTCCAGCGGGGCACCTCGCGACCCGAGCAGTGCCGCCACATATCCAATCGAAAAGAGCCCAAACAGTTGAAGCGCCACACACGAACTTGTCATTCACCTTCTTTATAGGCAGGTTACAGGGACAAACAGCATCACCTCCGCAGCTAAGATCTCAACCAAACATGTTTCGGGCTTACTAGCCCTTGTTTACTGGTGTCCAGAGAGGCACAGCTGCAACGATCTTGCGCCGCACTCCCAGCGCTGAAATATAGTCCCGCCCATTGGGCGTGTGTTCTCACAGCATTATGGTCTTGGTAGTGTGCTTGATATATTTCCACTGTGGATAACAGCTGAGCCCCTCAATAAGTTTAAAATCCCTTTGTGGGTTGCTGTGCGAGGCAAAAACTGGGTCCTTGTAAGTGAACCAAACCATTTTGGTCAAGCCATTCCTTTGCGCGCTGCAAACTTCTTAGCACGCTGGAGCTGCTCATCTGCAGCGGGGCACCTCGCGACCCGAGCAGGGCCGCCACATATCCAATCAAAAAGAGCCCAAACAGTTGAAGCGCCACACAGGAACATGTCATTCACCTTCTTTATTGGCAGGTTACAGGGACAAACAGCATCACCTCCGCAGCTAAGATCTCAACCAAACATGTCGAGTCACGAGGTGCCCCGCTGCGAATGAGCAGCTCCAGCGTGCTAAGAAGTTTGCACCACGCAAAGGAACGTCGTGACCCAATTGGTTTGGTTGACGTACAAGGACCCAGTTTTTGCCTCACACAGCAACCCACGAAGGGATTTTAAACTTATTGAGGGGCTCAGCTGTTATCCACAGTGGAAATATATCAAGCACACTACCAAGACCATAATGCTGTGAGAACATACGCCCATTGGGCAGGACTATATTTCAGTGCTGGGAGTGCAGCGCAAGATCATTGCACCTGTGCCTCTATGGACACCAGTGAACAAGGGCTTGTAAGCCCGAAACATGTTTGGTTGAGATCTTAGCTGCGGAGGTGATGCTGTTTGTCCCTGTAACCTGTCAATAAAGAAGGTGAATGACACGTTCATGTGTGGCGCTTCAACTGTTTGGGCTCTTTTCGATTGGATATGTGGTGGCCCTGCTTAGGTCGCGAGGTGCCCCGCTGCGGATGTGCAGCTCCAGCGTGCTAAGAAGTTTGCAGCGCGCAAAGGAACGATGTGACCGAATTGGTTTGGTTCACTTACAAGGACCCAGTTTTTTCCTCGCACAGCAAACCACTAAGGGATTTTAAACTTATTGAGGGGCTCAGCTGTAATCCACATTGGAAATATATCAAGCACACTACCAAGACCATAATGCTGTGAGAACACACGCCCATTGGGCGGGACTAAATTTCAGCGCTGGTAGTGCGGTGCAAGATCGTTGCAGCTGTGCCTCTCTGGACACCAGTGAACAAGGGCTTGTAAGCCCGAAACATGTTTGGTTGAGATCTTAGCTGCGGAGGTGATGCTGTTTGTCCCTGTAACCTGCCAATAAAGAAGGTGAATGACACGTTTGTGTGTAGCGCTTCAACTGTTTGGGCTCTTTTCGATTGGAGATATATATATATATATATATAGATATAGATATAGATATAGATATATAAATCACGCATATATATAATCAAAACAGTGCTCCTTCTGTTTCCCCTCGCCCTTGGCAGAGGATTGCTACAGCCGGCGGAGCACGCCATAGGTCGAACCAGTAAATATTTGGATAAAGCGATCACTCAGAGTCTGTCCAACTGCCAGTAGAAGGTTTATTCAGTAACACTTTTCGCTTGGCCTTTTTTTTTTGGATGCCATGTTATATATTCAGCATGTGCTTTATTATTCCCACATTCTGCTATGCAGACTATACCTAGCAAGTGCTCAAAAACCGAATGTCCCTATTGTATCCGGAAACTATGCTGTGTGGTTGGCCAGAGCCTATGAATTCCACACTGCCCAATATACACAGAGGCTCTAAACTATTCATGGTTAGTACCCTGTTGTGGCCTTATGGGAACTTGAAAGCTATTGTCACTGCCCTCAGCAAGTGCCTGACTAAGCGGTAGACCAGATCAAATGATATTTCTGTGATTCCACTGCAGGGTCTCAACCTCCATAAACCAATATTCCACAATGTATTTTATGCAATCAAAAGTGATCAAACAACTCCCAATAAGATGCAACACCAAAAGTTAAAATGATAAAGATAAAAGAAATCCCTCAGAATGATGACATCTCTTTTCTGTCATGTGCTGCCCTCCCCCTTGACGATGTTGAAGAAAAGGTTAGGGGTCCAGTGCTGGACGCAATTCCTCAAAGACAGCTCTTTCCTTTTCTCTGGTGATTTAAAAAAAGACCATGAGTTAATCTCATAGAAGGAGTTAATATTAATCAATGAACAATAAACAATAACTCGCATACAGACAAAACAGTATGTACGAATGCATAAATCTTAAAAAGCACTTTGAACTTTTAATACTCTATCTATCTCCAGAGTAAATAGGGTCTCCTTATTTATGAAGGTGAATGCTCAACTCCTCATCCTGGTTATGCCCCTCCGGGCTTTTGGTTTATAGGTTAATAATATGCCAGTATTCCCTCTTGCGTAACTGGAGTTCTCTGTTCCCACCCCTATGATTCTGCTGGATTTGTTCTAATGCATAGTAGGTGAGAAGCGAGCTGTTTCAGAGATGATACTCTGCAAACGGTCTCGCTACCGGGTAGTGGGAGTCTTTATGGTTAACAGCCCTTGTGTGTTCCAGAACCCTCTTTTAGTAGATAGTGTAGTGCTGCCCACGTAGCAGTTTTCACATGGGCCTTCCAGGCTATAGACGGTGAATGTGGTGCCACAGGTGAGGAATTGGTTGATACTTTCAGAGATGAAGGACAGCATAACACAGCTCAGTACAGCAGTGGTGGAAGGGCAGAGAGAACGTTCAGACAACTGCAGGCACATGACAGATGCCATCAGGGAACTATGTAATGTCCTAAAGAAAGACCATGTGTCCCACCACAGATGCCACCACCAATTACTTGGCCGTTTAGATGGCTGTACTAGGGCCTTCAACCACATGAGTAACAGTACAGCTCTCCTGTTTCGACGTGCAATGGCCATGCAGGTGGAAATAGCACATTGTAGTGGTGATGTGGCTAAGGGCTTGATTCAGTTCACAAATGATGTAGAACAGTTACAAATTACTGCTGTTGGTGGTAAGAAATTACTGGGTGGGGGGATAGTGAGGAGAAATCAAGCCTAAGCAGTATCAGAGTACCAGTTATTGAATGTAAAAGGAGGATGTCCAGACTTGCCTGTGCCTCAGAGGCATTATCAAGGGAGGCAACAGAGTACACAGACCGGGTCCCAGGAGTATGTGGCCACAAGAAACAGAATTGCCTTGAGCCTTGACAAGCAATTCGGTGACTTAACCTGTAGAATTCAGGTGTCATGGCAGACAGTCAATTACTGTGTAAAAGTTATATTTTTGTATATTATCCCTTGCTTTGAATGTGTGAATGAACACAACCTAAATTGAGAGATGAATAAAAAACACATTAACAGTTTAAATTATGTAGTGCATTGTGATATCATTATTTACTTTAAAAAATGTCTTTGTTATTTCATCACATCTCTGTATGTCATCTGCTGCCCTTGCACCGTCTGCTGCTCGGCAAGGTTGACGTGGCTCATTCTCTTCATCAGACTCAAAATCTGTGAGGTCCAATTCTATGCATTTGGTTGTTTCCAGTGGCCACAATTTTACAACATATCTACACTGCATCGCACCGCGACTTTTGTGTAGGCAGCGGAACCTGCTCTTCTGTAGGCCAAAGGTCCGGTCTATCACATTGCATGTAGACTTATGTGAAGCATTGTATTTCCTTTCACTTTGAGTTGCAGGATTCATGTATGGGGTGAGTATGAAGGAGCGCACAGAATATGCGCTGCAGCCTACAGGGTAAAAGGCAATAGATTGTTCCCTGTACTGTTTCACCATGTCCAGAGAGTCTGCCCAGACTGTGTTACATGCATTTAACTAGCAGGTATCATTTGCCAAATTCACCCGGAAGGAGATGTGTGTATATACTACTGTGTCTGACTATAAAAGAATTGTGCGTACTGCCCAGGAATTGTGCCATGGTCAGTTATTATGTGTGAGGCATTACATATGACCTTGATGTTCATTGAATGAAAGGATTTCCTGTTCCTGAACATATACTTAATGCCTGAGGGGGGGAAATGGCTACATGTGTAACATCAATGCACCCAATTACATGGGGGAATTGGGCTATCTGGTAGAAATCTATTTTGGTCCTCTACAATTCCTGTGGTGTGGTGGGGAGTCTAATGTAAAGGTGTATCCTCTGGACCATTGCATCCAAAAAGGCATTGAAAAAGCACGAAAGCACACATTGGGAGATCCCTCTTGCTGCTGCTATCACCCCCTTGTAGCTTCATGAAGCTAGACGGTGCAGTGAACATAGGACCTGCAAATGTGTGGGAATAGCATTAGTCCTGTGAGTATGATTCTGCAGTAATGGATGAAGTTGAGCTATCAGGTCTAGGACTGTAGCAGAGTCTAATCTATATGTGTCCTAGATTTCTTCCTCTGTCTGCTGAAACAGTGTTAGATGCACTCTAAAAATGTGTTCTTGTCTCCTTCTCCTCTCGGTGCTGCTGCAAGAATCATCATTCTCCTCGCTATGGCGTACAGTGCTGCATACTGAAACATTCTGAGTCCCTATGGGCCTGTTTAAATAGTTTGCACCTGGTTACCAACTGATTGGAATTGGTGGTGATCTGCACATGTAAAATCGCGCTTTTTGGATCATTTGCAAATTGTGGATGGCTAATACATTGGTCTACGATTACTAATTAGCAAACTCGTGATTTGAGATTTGCAAAATCCTTACTCTCATTATAAGGATTCACATTTTTTTTCAATTAGCAATGTTACCTATACAAACCCTTTGATACATTGGGAAAGGCCATTTGACATTCCCAAATGACTGATTTTGCGATTCCTACCCTCTGCTACTACAAAATGGTTTCATACATCTGGCCTAAAGAGACGAATAATACTGATTAACAATCTTACCAGATTATATGATCAAATCATTGTGATGCATAGTGCTGTAATTACGTTCTTGCAAGATTGTTCAGCATATATACCAGAGTATTATCTGTTTAATAATATGCTGTACAAAAGGAAAATGCATTACTAAATGGCGGACAGGAACAGTTCCACATCTATTTAAGAAAGAGGGTGTAGGAACTATCAATCAAATCACTTGTTTGTGGTTTAAAATCAGGGCTGTCTAGTAATGATCATGCTGAATTGTTGAGGCATGTGAATGAGAAATGTAATGTAATGCGATAACAACCAATCGCATTCTAAGAGTTGTGTTGCAGTACTGTCATTGTTTTAGGTTTGATAGATGAGGTGGTATCTATGAGTTGAGGTGTAATTTAGGTACTATACCTCCTTCTGCTCAGGGCATCATTATTCCACTGAAATGCTTAACTACATAGAAGAAAGTGTCGCTCTTTGGCATTTCAGATTTACTATTTCCACTTCAAATGTGAGCATACTTGGAAAAGTGCTGGAGTTTTGAGGGATCATATTTACTATTCCATATCCGATCTAAATCACATTGGTGTTCTTCATTTACTATTTGCACCACAATCCAATACAAATTCCACAAAAAGTTGTACTTTGGAAGAGTCCATTTACATTTTTTTATTTTTTCACATTCAAGAAATATGTTTAATTGGTAGCATTTCTCAGAAAATACGCCCATTCAAATCATGTTTAGAATATTTAAAATATATATATATTAATTATTAATATTTAAATGCAAATAATTTATGATATAACATGGAAGAAAATTATTCTGATAAAAAATGTAAAAACCCATGAACAAAATAATTTACATTAAATAAATACAAATAATTATCCTCCGATAATATTATCAATATTATCAATTATCAATACTATAAATCAAATATTATCAAGTAATGAAATGACAAAAAAATAGATAATAAAAAATGCATATTACAACACTGTCAATTTAAATAAAACATTATACATACATTATTTAACTAAATGTAATTTTTAATTAAAAAACACTTTGAATTGAAGAACCAATCAAAAGTATTTTACAAACAAATTCACAAATTTCTATTTAACACCCAAATATAAATTCTAATTAAAATACTAAAACGAAACAAAACAATAATAAGTATAATAATTAAAGATTCAAAGTGCAAAAAAGAATAATAATTATATAATTGAACTGATTTAATGACAAAATAGATTACATTTTTTACATTTATAAACATAGAAAAGCAAAAACAAATCACTGCAATACTTCTAAATATAAAATATTTTTGTAAACATTTTTTATGATCTCCCGACCATATTCTCCTATGGATCCAACATCTCACTCCTAAAACCATATTGCAAAGAATTAGAAATAATTTTCTCTTAAATGAAAAAACTCTGACTTACTACAAAAAACATGATTGAAATACACATAAAAAGATATACATTGAAATCATATTAAACAAAACAGGGGCTTGATTACAAGTTTGGTGGTCCTGGAGTAGGCCTCCATGCCAGTGCCCCACTCCAGGACTGCCAAACTCGACCACCGCCCACCTACCAGATTACGAGTAATTTCATTGTCTGGTGGGTGTGTGGCAGTTTAAAGGCTCATAGTAAGTAATGGGACTGCAAATGGACTTTCCTGCACGGCATGGACTGAGCAGCCCATGCCGTGCAGGAACAGGGTTCTATTCACACATGCACCCCCATGTACAGGGTCACACTAGGTCCCCTTTGTTTTCCCACCGCAAGCCTTTTCATGGCCGGGTTCGCCTCCATGAAAAGGTTGGCTGTGGGTAAACTTGTAATATGCCTGGTGGCGCCTTGCATATTGCTTTCCCATACCACTGTGCCACGGATTGTGGATCCCTGGTGGTTGCAATGGTCACAAAATACTCCGACCTCCGTACTCATAATATGGTGGCCATACCACTGGTGCAGCGGTCTCCAACCACCACCGTACCTTCACCATGGGTTTGGCAGTCTGAAGAACTCTTAATTAACCCTGGGCGTAGTGGGGCTACGTGGAGCATCACATAGTGTGGCTAAATCTAAGCCCACTCGCACACTCCACGTAGCCCCACTACGCGCCACCCGCCTCCCGCCCGCCCTCATTTTAAAATAACTTAAAGTATTTAAAAGTAAGAAAATGTCTTACCTGAGGTGCGGCGTCCTGGGGCTCCCTCTTCCTCCTTCAGCGGCAAAATCTTCCTCACAAATGCGCATGCGCGGACGCCCACGCATGCGCATTTCTCGCAAGAAATGCTCATTCGCGGGCTTCCATGCATGTGCATTTGAGAGGAAGAAGTTGCCGCTGAAGGAGGAAGAGGGAGCCCCAGGACGCCGCACCTCAGGTAAGACATTTTCTTACTTTTAAATACTTTGTTATTTTAAAATGAGGGCGGGCGGGAGGCGGGTGGCGGGCAACTCTGCTCCGCCGTGGCGTGTGCGTAGCGCTGCCTGCTACGCCTACTTCATGGCCCACGAAGCAGGCAGCACTACGCACACTCCGTGGGCGGAGTGGAGCACTACGCCCACCCATACTCTTAATTATAACTAAAATGAAAAATAGGAAACAAAATATATATTTTTACCCAAGATATTCTTTTTCACTATATTTTTGATATGATATTTGTGTCTCGCAATATTTTTAACTCAATATGTCGGCAGAACAATTGTGGTATAGCAAGGGAAAGGGAGGGATGGGACAGCCCTTCCTCTTGGAATTTAAGTGATTTAATCTCAATGATGCTCTGGTAGCATGTATGAGTCAATGATTTGATGTGTGTGTCTGATCTTTCTGAACACTGTCAGGATGGCAACATGCATAACATTCCACTGTTATCAAATTATTTTTTATAGTTTGTGTTATCACTTTGCTTTTGGTGGTAACATTTTATTTTTTTACCTCCTGTGTCCCCTTTCAGAACAAATGATACTACATATTTAAATTAGCTTAAATTTCAAATTGTTTGCATTTTAGGAAAGTTAGTCTTCTCAATTATAAAACGCTGGAGGTTTTTGTTCTGAACCAAAACGTACATGTTGTGAAGCAGTTAGAGACACATCCTTCCACAACACATCAGAACCTCCTCCTCACTTTTTGAGTTCCATAAGAAGCTGAAGGTCTGGCTCATATAAGCACATTGGAACCACACACCTGCACTTCTTGCCCAAGCATCTGGATGCTCTCTCAGCTGATTTGTGCATTATACAAATAAAAATATCATAACATAATAAAACAGAGAGCATGCTTAAATGATTCGTCTAGATTTTCCAGGATGGCTTAATTTGGATAATTTATCCTTCCTGAATAATTTCCATATTTGGGTTGCTTCAATTAAAGTACATTTTCTCTCATTTGTCTCACTGATTGGTCAACCTAATATACAGGTATATGAATATGGTATTTATAAAAATAGCAAGAAAGCACATTTTAGATTGATGGTCTACAGCATCAAGTTATCTATATTATTTCTTCTGCTGACACTTGAGGTGTGCAAAACTATATATTTTCAATGTAGTTTCACAAAATTCCAAAGAAAATATAGCAGACTTTGTGAAATTATGCTTTCAATATAAAAATATAATTTGTTGGTTTTGCGCCTAACTTAATTTTTTTACCCAAATACACAAAGGCTCATACTGGGACCACAATAGGCACGGGCAGCAAAATAAAAGTGTCCCCCATTAGCAAACCAGATAGCTAAAAAAGTGGCTGCATTGCAAATCAGGGCAGTTTTGAACTTTTAAAGGCATGCTGTCACGGTATTTTGTAAGGTATAGGAGACCAAATGCATCTCTGTTTGCTGCAGCAATGTTTGTGTTAACATTAGGGAAACCAACTGTAAAAACTGGCCCACCTGGCCTGAGAACAAGCCCATTGACTGTGAAAAAAACAGCCCACACACTGATCTGTCATACCAGCTCATGGAGCACTGCCCGATCATCCTATGGGCCAGTCCGACCCTTTAAAAAAGTTTCGGTAGATACTGGTGTGACAAATTACACAAAATTGCACAAGGAGAAATTTCAAGGCGGTTTGCGTAATGTTTAAAAGGCGAAATTAAGAATTGTCTTTATTAAAATTTCGCCCAGTCACAGACCCAGTGCTTAATTTGAGCCGGTGCTTTCCGGTGCTGAGCACCGGCACTTAATTGATTTCCGGTGCTCGGCACCGGCACCTAAATGTCAACACCACACTTAGGGCAGTCTGCCACAAGGTGGCGCTGCTCATGTAATTTTGAGATCAGCTGATTAACAGTTGTTTAGGAGAACAATATACATAAAAAATTACTAACACCTGCCTCCCCAGCCATTCCTTTAGCTTTGGGGACCTAGAATAATCTCAACTGTCACAATTACATGCGAGAGAGATGGTTAGTGGTTGTTTTGGCAGCGATGACAAGGGCGATGGGTGGTGCAAGCTGCAGTGGCCTCCTGGTCAGAGCCCTGGCTCTTAATATTTTGAAAATTAAGCACTGCACAGACCTCCAGCGACACCCCTTAGATTGTGAAGTGAGGAGAAAGTATTTTACGAAGGTAAAGTACCATTTAGAAACTATTGTACGTTTTCATGGCAGTTCGCATCCACCAATCGTTTTTTCCATGTAACAAAGAATAGAGCATCAATTACGCCGTGTGACCTTGCGATGCTTCTTTGCAGGGTGCCATGCGTTACCAGTCACTTTATGCAATTAGGTAATTCCGAAGTACAATAAGAGCTGAATCTTCCCGAGCAATAGATAAACCTGGTGTTTATTGAGTTTGGGCACATATCTCAAAGGTCGTGGAAGAACAAAGCCATTTCATTTTCTGTTGAATTAACTCATCACCCAAAGACTGACTTGATTTGATTTAATTTAAATGTCCTCAAAAAATAAATTTTCAATTGATTTTGCAAGTGACAGGATTCTCAGGGTGCAGTTATGCCGTTATGCTTTTGCAGCCAATTTAATAGGACAGAAATTACTTTTACTAGTTTTTTGTTTCAAGGATAATGAAAATGTCAGAAAAGAGGTGTGCACTATAATTGGTAGAACATGTTTTGGAAGGAAAAACATTTTGACAGAAATGAGAACAGAATCAAATGTATTTGTAATCTAATTTCCTATCTAAAAGCGTTAGCATATCCGACAGGAGTCCATAATAGCTTTTGTGATTAGTATACGTTGCCACGCACAGGAATTTAAATGTTGTTTTCTCTTATTAACTTTTTAACTGAGAATAATAAAACCAGCAGGGCCTAATGCACAAAGCCATTCTCTGCCAAAAAACCTGCATTTATGGTCAAACGTGACTCCTTGTATTCCTGTCGAAGGTGCACAAAGGGATAACTTGCAGGCATATATATATATACATTAACCTCTGCATCATTTTGCCTCACACTTGGGAAAATGCAGTAATAAACACCATTCAAGGGGTGGCAGAATAAGGAATGTGTGCTTGTGAATGTCATACGTTCCTCAGTGTGTCTTTCCAAGCCTGGAAACAATTGATAATTTGCTTCGGAAATGGGCTGGAGTAAATCGTCTTTCAGTGTGGAAATGGGAACAAAATATAACCAATTCTTTTGGAGTTCTATGTGAAGAGACTTCTCCTTGGTATGAAATTGCCTTCCCTGGGTGGTAAAAAGATATTTGAAAAGCGGGCTTTCTTTCCCCAACGCTTAATTGTTCCCTGTGCACAATTCTGCATTGGGGAAATGGCATGGTTTTAAAAAAGCAAATGACTTATTCAATATTATGTCTCGAAAGCTGTGATTGATGCAGATTTACAGATGTACTACTGCTGAGGGAGCAGTAAGGGTGGGTGGTTAACCAGTCGCGGCCAGCATGACTCGCAGGTTGGGAGGTCACGCGGGGGTTTGCGCGGGAGGGGGGGAATTATATAAAATAAAAAAAAGTACCTTCATGGATCCTGCGCCGTCGCAGCTCCTGGCCGGATCCCGTGGAACAGGAAGCAGGCAGCCTCCCTCCCATTCCCCAAGCTAATAACAATGCTGCAATGGACGGCACCCAGCCAGGCACCTATGGGGAGGCCATTTTTTCTCCATGAAGGCTCAATGCAGCCTACATGGAGAAAAGGGTGAGTGCGCAGACTGGTTTAGTCAGCCCTAGAGGGCCAACCAAACAGTCATGGCCCGCAGCATTGGGCTAGCCACTAGTCCCCTGCCCTCCAGCCGAACCGTCCACCAGCCCCAACCAAACCCTTCTGCTTTCTCACAGTGCGAGAAGCAGAAACATAAAATGGTAGTTTTACCATTTTATGTTTCTGCTTCTCACACTGCGAGAAAGCAGTGGGGTCATGCTCCTCCGCCCTAATGAAGGAGACACCCCTGCGGTTAACCCCACTTCCCCAGTCGGTCCGCAAAGTTTTGTCTGAGTTATGCAAAAACTCTGCCTCCGCCACAGAGTTTTACTGGTGCCCACCCCTAGTTTTGAGAGTGAAAAGTAACACAATCCTCTTTGAGGCAGTAGCAGTAAGCTATGCCCATATTTTTCTTGAATTTCAATGAAGGGGGTTGGGAATATAAGCTCCTGGGACACCTGTAGAGGGTACGACCCAGTAATTTACATGATTGCATCCTGGCCTGGAGCCCTCTAGCAAATACTTCCTGGGATGTCATCCAGCTCCCACTTGGCAGCAACAGGACTCATTTTACCGGCATGCCCCCGGTGTCTCCCTGACTCTCACTCTCTACCAGTATTCCTCTGTCTTCTTGTCCACTGTGAGTTCCAGTGCAACTCATGTGAGCTGTAGGTACTGCAGAGGTGGAAAATGGATGTGAGAAGCCAGGAAACCGACTGGCACACCTTGGCCTTCAGACAGAAGCTGATCAGTCAGAAGTGTGTGCCAAGGATACTGGGCCTTATGAGAGGAAAGAGGAGCCCCGAAGGGGAACAGAGAAACTTAGAGCCCAGACAGATAATGACTCTTACAGAGGCCCACATAAACCATATAACCCTAAGGTCCTAGTTCAGAGTTTGGTGGCCCTACCTTTAGACCACAAGGCTGTGTCAGGCTATGTCAGGCTATGTCAGCAGCGCAAAACAAGTAATGCCACTAACCGCTTAGATCCACCAACGGGGACGAAGGATTGCAGAGGAGCCCCCTACTCCCCTGAGCGTAACCTCCCACAGAGTAATGATACACTGCTATGCAAGGGAGCACTCTGGGGAAAAGGGAAGTGGATAAAACAACAAAAGATGCAGCTGGGATGGTGTCTTCTTATGCCTAAGTCTGGTCTAGGATTTCGGTATATCTTCAGAAGACACCCCACAGGTAAGTGCTGCATGCGAAAGAAAAGAAAGATGTTTAAGGAGTAGTACAAGGGATTAGCATACTTACCACTGGTACGGAACACACAACTGTTTTGCATACTCACAAACAATTATGCAGCAATTCCCAGAAAGCGAAACACGAAATGATAATCCATTGAGAAACCACATATGTCAGGGAGACAGTGAGAAGCAGGAAATGAAGGTAGTCTCAGAATCAAAGAAAATGCTTGGTTAATGGAAACAAATGACACAATCAAATATACATTGATAAAGCAATAGTTACCGTAATTTGTAATACTGTCGCACTCCTGCAGAAAGTATGTAAATATTCTTAAAAGTCTTGGTGACGCCACAAATGGCATAGGCACAGGCTGTTCACATCACAGCTATAATCGTGCTCATTCCGCTGTTGCCAAAACACAGCGTATTGAGCATGGAGAAAAAACACCCACGCACTCCTGCTGTTCCAAACAACGGAGTTGGGCTGAAATGAGAAAAGTTATGGTGAAAAACTGTCAACGCACTCCAGCTGTTCCAAACAATGGAGTCGGGCTGAAATGAGCAAGTCACGTATGCGGGAGGAGCGCTCCTGCGCTTCCCTCCGGACTTCGGTATTACGAGAAGTGTGGCCAGTGGCGTAGCTAGAGCTTGTGGCGCCCGGGGCTATCCTTCAGATTGCCGCCCCCCTGGGGGGGTGCTGGAAAAAAAGGATGGCGAGCACCTGAAAGAGGTCAGAGACACACGTAGTATCGCCGCTAATAGTTACCTCGATCATGCAAGTTACATGCACATACATGACACGGTCCAGGGCTAGACAGCCCCTGTCCCCAAAATATTAGCGCCTGGGGCGGACGGCCCCCACCTAGCTACGCCGCTGAAGGAAAAGCAGAAGGAAACCCAAAACTTACATCAGTTCTACCTACTCTGCTTGTGACATCTCACTCATAAAATCACAGCTTGTGCAGGACCCTTGTCCCCTGTCCCCTATCTACCACGTCCGTGACCTCAGCAATGTCTGCAGACCGGTCCACCAAACTGGGTTTGACCACGATTCCCCTGGCAGGACCTTCAGGATACTACAGGTGAGTCCAATGCACCTGATCACTAGACTAACTTGAGTTCTGTAGTTGGGGCAGTACCAGCCCTGCAGTGAAAGCCTTCTCACTCCACCCAAGCCCCCCATGAGAGCTCAGTAGACGCCATCCCACGTGCCCCTCCCAGGAGAGAGCAGTGGAGCCATCCACTGCCACAGCCGCAGAAGAACTACATACCCTGACCCCACCCATCCCAGGAGAGAGCAGTGTAACCGTTCTACTCCTCCCTCCCGCCAAACAGAGAACATTCAACACCAACTCAGGGTCGCCTACGGTCACTACAGTATAGTAATGTGAGTTTTTAAAGACTGTCAGTGCTCCGAAAGCATTTCAATAAGCTGGAGTGTCAGGCCAGAGAATGCAGTAGAATGTGAAAAATTCAGTTTTTACCAGGCCAGAAGGGGGATCTGACCCGTGGCCTAGCGAAGAGACAGCCTTGACCCTGCACCTGTCACTACAGACAGCCCCATGCCCGCAAAAAAGATGTAAAAATCTATAGAAATATTTTCCTATTTTTGTGGGGGGAAAAGGGTATACTAGGAGGAGACAACCAACGGAATCTGCAGAAGGAACCGTGGCAATGTATACTAATAACAGTTTAGTTTCCCAATGTAATATTAAAATGAATTGCACCCAAGGTGCCTCGTTTCAATATTCCTGAAAGTTTAGAAAGGAAAGTAATTGAATGTGAGTCCTGATATCCTGGTATGTGCCAGTCCTCACAAACATCTCTTGTTAGCACATGAGTAATGCCAAGGTCTCTGCACTTTCATATCGCCCGCGCTCTTTTTGTGTGTGTTACTAAGAACACGCAGGTGTTGCTTGCCACATTCACTCTTCAGCTGTAAATGTCCACTTCAGCACAGACTTACTTTGCTGAGCTGACGCTGTAATCAAAAACAAGCACTGGCAAAGCCAAAAGGTCTTGCTTCTGAGAGCTATTGATTTGGCAATGCTTTGTAGCCATGCTGTACAGCATTGCAGATGCTTTGCAGTGTGGCTAAAACTAATTTTAAATGGCACTAATACACAGCCAGGGCTAATGCACTTTTACCCGATACTTCCCCTTAAACTATTCCAACCATCAGATATCCCAATCTTCCCTCACACTGTCCCCTTCTACCTTCAATCTAGCACTTCTATGCTCAAATGATCCCCCCCTTTCAACCTAACCTCCTTCACCCAAACTGCACCAAAACAACCTCTCCAAAAACAAAACTACCCCATCTTCTCGCTACCCCATACTTTTAGACTACCTCTCCACTCAAACTACTTCCTATTGTCAAAGAACTCTGCCTACAGTCAGAGTATCTCCACTGACTACCTTCTAGAACAAAGTCACCACTTCTAACAAACTACACCTACCTTCATGCGAACTCCACCTTCAAACTACCCCTCCAATGCTGAAACTACCTCCAGTTGTAAAGTATTCCCTTCCAACTTCCTCCCCAGCACCGAAGCTACCCTATATTTTGTCACATCCCTCCTGACCTCTAAATACTTCCAACTTTCAAACTGTCCCCACTTCCTACTACTCCTATCCTCAGTCTCCCAGTATCAACTTACCCTGCGCACTCAGCATGACCCATTTTACCTGAGCAAATCTTCGATGTCACAAAGTCAGCCTCAATACCCCATGCCCCTTCCCTTTCACTATAACAAGGATTTCTAGAACTGGGCTTATTTACTGATATTGAAATTCACCCTCTCTCCTCTTACATTTTATTATTCCATAAATTATAATATATATGTAACAACATAATGTTGAGTAATCTAATTCTAGTCGCGTAGCACAAAACCCCTTAGAATTCTTGTAAAGTGGGTGTAATGGGGTAGGAATCACACCAACAGGCCTAGAACTCCAAACAAAGCCATATCAACCTAACTAAAGCCATACAAACTAGCGTAGCCCAGTACAAACAACAGACAATGGGAAATGCCAAAATATTTCAAAGCATATTAGGTGTGATATTTGCTAAAATTACACACAGTGCCTAATTTACCCTTAGGAGTCCGTCTGCACAAAAGAATTACATTTGAGGGTTTACTCAAAACACAAAACTCATACAAAGTATTGTTTCTCTGTCTTTGCATACATTAAAAATCATATTTGTCGCAAATAACAGAGTTATTTGCATGAGTGTGGCTGATGCCATCATTGTGGCACAATGCGCAGTAAATACAATGCAATGCTAATTTTGGTTGTGCAAGGGAGACTATTGCACATAGTTGCATAGTGTGAATCTTGGTAAATCTGCTCACAAGTGTACTGAATTTAGAACGTGCTAGATCACTAAATGCACACAAACATAATGACCCCTTCAACACCCAAACTACTCCATACTCCTACTACCTCTGCCTTTTATTAACCCATCCTATATTTAAACTATACAACCTTTAAATTACTCCTTCTACCCTCACATTATATCACCAAAACTCACACACTACACCAGGCCCGGCTCCAGGAACTTTTATTTGGGTGGGCCAAGGGTGCATTCGGGTGGGCCACTACAGGCCCGATTTGTCACTTATATGTCTAGCCAGGCCTGCTTCCAGCCCTCCTTTAGCTCTTCTTAGTCTACCAAGGCCCAGTAAAACACACTCTTTTCCAAATCTCTTTATAAATGTTATTACTCTCAAAAAGTGTTTTTTTTATCCATGATATGTCCCTTTGATGGGAAGAGGAGATTTCTAAGGTGGGAGTATCAGGCAAGTGACACTACTCAGGCTCCCTCCGTGCGACCTTCAGGAAGAATCCCTCTTCATTACTACCTCCACCTGACCCCAGACTTTGCAGCGTGCTCCCTTACAGGCTTGCTTATCCACTTTTCTACCACCCCTCTTCAGTGCATCTTATCTCACAGCTGACCTTGGGCCCCAGCCCCATATGAGCCACCATCCAGTTGCATTTTCATTATTCCTGGTAAAAAAACATTAGTAAAATCACCTTCAAACTTGAAGCATTGAATATAGCAGTAAATGTAATTAGCATGCACTTTACAGTTTTCCTAATCACCCGACTGTTAATTAAATATACGAAAACAGAAAGGCCATGACAGGGTTGGATTTAGTGCTGGTGCAAAAGTCTTTTTTGGGGCCCTAACAATGACCTCTTTCTCCGTGGATACCTTTACTACCACCCTCCAACAGTGTCCTTCATCTCTCCGCAGCCCCTCCCCCTCATGACCTCCTCCTCAGAGTCCATCACTGCCACCCTCCACCAGTGCCCCTCATCGCTCCGTAGCCCCCGTACCCCATGACCTCCTCCTCGCTTACCTCACTGCCACCTTACACTAGTGCCGCTCATCTCTCTGTAGTTCCCCCCCCACCCCATGACCTCCTCCTTGGCTTCCCTCACTGCCACCCTCCACTAGTACCCCTCATCTCTCGGTAGTTGCCCCACCCCATGACCAGCTCCTCGTATTCCCTCACTGCCACCCTTAACCAGTGCCCCTCATCTCTGTTGCCCCTCTCTCATATGCATTCCATTTGTTGTATAGCGCTACTCATATCAGTGTAAGGTGTCACAGTACTTTACATAACAGCACACATTATACAGAGAGAATGAATCAGTCTACGGGGAATGTCACATAGGCCAATGAGGATTACAAGTGTAGGAGTCACATGTCATCCATGCTGGTGGGCAATATATTTTACTAGGCTTTGGTCTGGAGAAGCACAAACTCAGGATTTAAAGAGTACTCCAGTGGTTGGGGGTTGGCTTTACTGATAAAAATGTATGACTTCCCAAACAAACTCTTTTTAGCGACATCAGAATAATGAAAGACTGGAGAAGTTCTAACTATATCACAACACAAAAAAAGGTGAAGTTTGTATGCAGCTCTTTGATGACAGTACTGTCCTATTTTAGGACTGTAACTTCTGAACGGCAAGTAACACAAGGATCTCTGTGACAAAGGCAGTAACCCACCGAGCTACCCACATAAAATACAGTTTATCTGCGTTTAAAAACTAACAGACAAATGATTGCTCTCCAGCAAGATCATAAATCACCAGTTATCTGAACATTTTGTATTATTGTTGTACATTGGTTGCAGATTCATTGCCATTGCCCAGGCCCACCCCCTAGAACCGGGCTTGCACTACACTCCAGTTTGAAAAACTGCCCATTCACACGCACACTGTGCTCTCCTACCTTTAAAGTAAAAGTACACTTTATATTGGTAAACGGGTCCCATCCAGTGGTGTCAGGCACCATAGCCGATTCATCCACGTCATCGGGGAATGGTGGTGGGGTGCAGGAATCCATCCCAACCCCTGCACGCGCTCTCCCTGGCTGCACCGGAAGTTTTGGGCTGCTCGACGTTGCGGCGGTGCACGCGCTGGAGGCGGAGCTTGTTTCACCGCGCGCCCAAATAGCCTAATCTGGCAACGTGGTGCGTGTGCTGCAGGAGGCAATTTGTTGCCTTTCCTTTTTTGCAAGCACGTGAGCAGTGCTTGTAAGTGAAACGGCGGCCGCGCGGCACAGGCCCGTTGCGGCGGCCTTTATAATTTATTTGGGTACACTGACTGTCAGTGTCTCCAAATAAATTATAAAGGCCGCCACAACGGGCCAGTGCCGCGCGGCCGCTGCCGCCCGCAAAACAGTGCCGCCTGGGGCGGTCCGCCCCCACCGCCCCCCCCTAGCTACGCGCCTGAGTGTGGCTCAATGATTAGAGCGGCAGACCCTGATGCAGAGGTCTAGCCCGGGACCAGGGTTCAATTCCCCGCCTCGGCGGGTCTTGGGCTCAAAATTCCATGGGCTCAAAATTCCACGGACCTGATAATTCTCGCCTCGGTGCCATTCCAATCATGGAGTCCCACTCTGCAACTCTGGGCAATAGCTTGCTTAATCTCCACAACGGCCCCCACAACGCTAAGGATGCCTGGCCTCCACCTTGGGGGTGCCCAGGAATGGATGCCTCACAGGGAAAGCCAGGATGGGTTCCACAGCGGTATTCGTACAAGTGCCTTGAGACCCTTGCGGGTGAGTAGTGCGCTATACAAGTATCAATTTACATTTACGATACCTGACAATGGAGTCTTTACTGATGCGGGGAAGGACGAAGAACACCAGGGAGGTCTGCTTCTCCGACGGGTTCAGGATAGCCAGCCGACAGCATTCCCGCTTTGGAGAGACGGTGACTCGGAACCCTTCCATGAACAAAGACTTCAAATCCGGATACGAGCAGGATTGTCATGCCCCGACCCCAGGAAGTGGAGGGGCTTTATAGAAACGGATTTCGAGATGGCGCCAGATCCTCATTCCGGCCATTTGTCCCAAGGGATTCTGGGACACGTAGTTCACTGGGCACCAACTGCCTGATGTTGGCGCCATTTTCCCAACAGACATAGCATCATACACACAGGGGAAGGAAGCCTTATGTGTGGATGCAATTAATCCCTTAATTCCCATCCCCCGCTGAGTGATCGAGACACATTGTGGTGGTCGGGAGTATGCCAGCAAGCTGCCTGCATACTCAGCGCCACATTACGAGTAAACCGTTGGGCTGGCGGAGTTGCTGCGGTGGGGTTATGGAGGCAGAATGCTTTGGCACATAGAGAGCCTGCAGCACATGCAGCCGCTGTGGCAATGCCTCTTGCATGTCAGTGCACTGTGTACCATGCACCATGTTGTCCATGGCACACAGTGCATGCAAAACAGTGCAAGAGGAGGGGGGCACAACATGGGCCCCTATGTACACTCCCATGGGCTACAACTCCCTGGGACCCTGTTTGGGGCCCCTTCCCTGAATTTCTGCCGACCTATTCATGACAGGGTCCCACAGCCAGACATTTGATGTGTGGGTTCTCCGTAATGAGGATGGACTCACCTGGTATGATCAAACAAAATTTACCCAGGAGAAGGGAAAAATCACGGGCCTGTACACATTGGCACATCTTCAACAATACACCCAATTTATTCAGCAAGACGTGTTTCTGCTCACATGCCTTTATCAATTGCTACTGTAGTGAAAGTAAACATGGATGGAAAAACATCTTTTTAAATAGCTGAAGGGCATTCCCATAGGAAAGTAACATGAGGCATAAGAAAGGACTACGCCATCCTGGTATGATACCACATTTTGGCTGCCATTTTAGGTGTACAATACAAATGTCCAGCATATTGCCCCACCGGCTTGCTTCAATGGTAGTTTGCATCAAAAAATACATGAGTGTCTATATAGGTTATTAGTTGGTTTTTTGAGTATCAGTATGAGTGTCTGAGTGTCTGTATGGTTCGGTGGGAGGTATTACGTAGTGCATAGGTGCATGAATGAGTGACTCACTGTTTGTATGTGTTGAAGACAGCATGTGTGCAGGACTGTATGGGTGGATGAGTGCGTGCATGGGTGTGTTAGTGAGTGATAGACTGTCTCAATAGTGTCTTTATGAGTAGCTACATATGTTTTAAACTAGTATATGTGACTATTGGTGTATATAAGTGAGTATATATGAGAGTGAGAGATTGAAAGAGTTCCTGTATGAATAAGTATGTGTTTCTATAAGTGATTTTCAAAAGAACAAGTATGTGTAAGTTTCTGTAGAAGTAAGTGTGGTGGTGTGTGTATAACTGTATATGCAAGTAAATGGATGTTTGATTCTTTATTAGCATGAGTGACTATGTGTGTGAGTAACTCTATGGATGAGCGGTGTTGTGTAACAGGATGTATAGGTGTGTGAGTACATATGATGAGTGAGTACATGTATGAGTGACTGTATAGGACTGTTGGTGAATGAGTGGATGTGTATGTGGATCTTAGAATTACTGAATAGGTTGTTGTAACTGGTATTGGTATGTCCATTGTTTTGAACATTGTAGTTTCTATTTTTGAATGTGTGTATCAAAGGTTATATTAGGGGAAGTAGAGGTCTGCCACTCTATCACAAGGATGAAGTCATCAGTGATGTCATTAGTGATGTCATTTGAGATGTCATCAGTGATGTCATGAGTGATGTCACTGACCATGTCATGAGTGATGTAATATGTGACGTCATCAGCAGTGCATTGCGGGCGCGCGAGTTATAGTTAGCTGAACTAACTATAACGGGGGAATTTCAATGGTTTTGTACGAGTGAAAAGTCCAGCTAACTATAACGCCCCTGAAACCTATGGTTTTTTCAGTGAATTTCTAAGGTTTTTTAAATGCTAATTCCTAACTATAACGTGCCTGAAACCTATGGTTTTTTCAGTGAATTTCAAAGGCTTTTTAAATGCTAATTTCTAACTATGCCTACAGAGATAGGACATGTGAAGAAAGAAGAAAAAACGCACAGAAAGAAAAAAAAGAAATGCAGAAAGAAGCAACAGAAGTCCTCAAAGACGAAGAAAAGTGCAGGAAGAAGGACAGCGTGCAGAAAGAACAAACAGAAGAGCAGAAAGAAGCCTTGTTGCTAAATCATCCTGTACCCTCAACTTTTTCAGACGGATACTGGTGGTAACTGAGTCTGACTAACCAGTCCTAGAGCCAGTGCTATGTTAAAAGACACTCAGAATACAGTGAAAACACCTACATACACTAGGGAACACTATGCGTTGGGGTCCCCCTGTGATCAGCATGACCTCCTCTGTAAGCCCCTAGTATATAATAGGGCAGGGGATTAAAACTACCTCTTAAAACGCGCCACAGGGCGTGTTTGCACAATGTATTGCATATTATATTTCACGCCCCCGTTCATCTTATATCACTCTTTTTGGTGCATAGTTTATACCATATACTACATCTAGTTTTCATTTTCAATCGTGCTCTCAGGACTATGTTCTAAATAACACTGCGTCCACCTACCCTTTTCACGGGCATTACATTTTGCGATGGGGGTGGAGGGTCAGGGGGTGTTTCTGCCAAGTGAGCCCGGAGTCACAGTCACAAACGTCCTCTTCTTCCTGAATAAAAGTGAGATTATGCTGCATACTTGTTCATATTTTAAGTAGTTCGCACAGACACACATTTTAAAAACAATAAAGTTCCTAATACCCACCTTCTCTGAACAGTTAGCTTGCTGCCCCATCCACCTCCTCCCTATCCTCTGTTGTCTGAATCCATGGACTAGCCTCCTCCCTCCTGCCATGCATGGTCTGATGTGCTGCCACTGCCCTCCATTTAGCATGATGTACCAGTCCACTCCTCCTGCCCTCCATTGCCCAATTCTATGGCCCATCATTGACCTCCTGCTCAGCCTCTGTGCTTAGCTTGCTGCCCCTATTCTCCTTCCCCCTGCCCTCCGATGTCTTTGTGCATGCCCCTGCTCCATCCTTTTTGCCCACTATGACTGGGGGTGAGTGCTTGCAATTTTCAACACTCCGTCCATCATTTCCTTTGGTTTTTGCTTTGTTCGCCATAAGTTGGCAGGGTATGCTCAGACGTGAGTCCCTTGCTCACTTTGCCACTGGATTCTAGCAGGCCTGGCTGAAGACGGCTGAAATGCTAGAAACCGGTCCTAGGAAGCTTGTTTCCGGTCCAGGGAAGACATGGCTTGGCAGTTCGGGCTGGACTGTTCCCATGAGGCACAGGGTCAGACTGATTTGCATATGGATATGTCTGAACTGGGGTGGCAGAGTGGGCTAAAGAACGGTGATGGATTAAACCCAGATCAGTTGACTGGGGGTGAGTGCTTGCAATGTTCAACACTCCGTCCATCATTTCCTTTGTTTTTTGCTTTGTTCGCCATAAGTTGGCAGGGTATGCTCAGACGTGAGTCCCTTGCTCACTTTGCCACTGGATTCAAGCAAGCCTGGCTGAAGACGGCTGAAATGCTAGAAACCGGTCCTAGGAAGCTTGTTTCCGGTCCAGGGAAGACATGGCTTGGCAGTTCGGGCTGGACTGTTCCCATGAGGCACAGGGTCAGACTGATTTGCATATGGCTATGTCTGAACTGGGGTGGCAGAGTGGGCTAAAGAACGGTGATGGATTAAACCCAGATCAGTTGACTGGGGGTGAGTGCTTGCAATGTTCAACACTCCGTCCATCATTTCCTTTGGTTTTTGCTTTGTTCGCCATAAGTTGGCAGGGTATGCTCAGACGTGAGTCCCTTGCTCACTTTGCCACTGGATTCAAGCAAGCCTGGCTGAAGACGGCTGAAATGCTAGAAACCGGTCCTAGGAAGCTTGTTTCCGGTCCAGGGAAGACATGGCTTGGCAGTTCGGGCTGGACTGTTCCCATGAGGCACAGGGTCAGACTGATTTGCATATGGCTATGTCTGAACTGGGGTGGCAGAGTGGGCTAAAGAACGGTGATGGATTAAACCCAGATCAGTTGACTGGGGGTGAGTGCTTGCAATGTTCAACACTCCGTCCATCATTTCCTTTTTGTTTTTGCGTTAATGTGGTATCTACATTTCAGTGACATTAGTGGTTAGTGTGCTTATCTCTTTTTCATTCTTGAACGACATTTCATTTATTGTTCTATCGGCAAATTCGTACATCATGTCCGTTATTTTATTTTTATTTATTTATTTAGAGTTTTTCGCTCCTTGCTGAGATTTTTATTTTTGTTTTCATTTTATTTGTGATTCTTGTATCACTCTTAATTTCCTCCTTTTTAAGCTTGATGTTTTCGTTTGGTGATCCTTATGTTTTCATCTTGATGTCATTTTGTATCATTTGAGGTGCTGGGAAGTGTGTCAAAGGTGTATATAGAGTTCTTCATTCTGGTTGAAACCTCTCGGATCCAAAGTTCTAAAGGCCACTATATGTCTTAATTCTTTTTGACGCAGATTTCTTTCACGATTTCCTCCCCTTTCTGAGGGTGGTATCTGTTCTATGGCCCAAAATTGAGGACATTCCCACCGACTATCATGTTCTTTCGCCATGTGTTTTGCTATCGCATTTGAGTGATCCTTATGTGTGGTGGCTCGGATATGTTCAAGTATTCTTTTCTTGACCTCAATGATTGTGCTTCCAATATAACGTAGCTTACATGGGCATTCCACCATGTAGATGACATAATTGCTTTTGCAGGTTAGATGTTGCTTTATTTTCCATTTTATCCCATTTTGAATCTCCAATTCTGTCATGTTTTTTGCAATTGTACACGCCTTGCATTGTTTACATGGCCAAAAGCCTTCTCTCTGTAGCCATGTTGTGGTAGATGTCTCTTTAAAATGACTGTGCGTGATTTTGTCAGCAACGTTTTTTGCTCTACGATACGTTATATTTGGATGATCTCCCATTATCTTTGCCAGCGATGGGTCAAGTTGTAGAATACCCCAGTGTTTTTTGATGATTTTGATTAGATTCTTGTTTTCCACACTGTGTGTTGTGATGAGTCTTATTGTTTGTGGATCTAAGGCTTCTTCCTTTGATTTTTTCTTTTTAATATGTCCTTTCGTTGTTGATTTGTTACTCTTTGTAGACTTTTTTCAATCACTTTCCTTGGATATTTTCGTTTTCTGAATCTGTCACTTGCTTGTTGACTGTGTTTCTTGAATTAGTCATCCGCAGAGCAATTTCTCCTTAATATTAGGAATTCCCCGTAGGGAATACTCCATTTTAAAGTATCTTGATGGAAGCTTTCCCCATGTAGTATCGCATTGGTGGATGTTTTTTGCGATGCAATGTTGTGTGGAGTGTATTAATTTCCACATAGATGTTAGTGTCGAGGAAAGTTACTTATTTTGTACTGATTTCAAAGGTGAATTGTGATTTTGATATGTTGTTATTAAGTCTTGTAAATAAATAAAAATAAAATAACGGACATGATGTACGAATTTGCCGATAGAACAATAAATGAAATGTTGTTCAAGAATGAAAAAGAGATGAGCACACTAACCACTAATGTCACTGAAATGTAGATACCACATTAACCACAATGCACTAAAACACATAACAGGAAGTAACTGTGTGTAGATAGAAATAAAAGAAGACCTTTTTCTCTGTTTCACACCAATCCCGTGACCAAGGTCAAAGTAGTTTGACCGAAATGCGTAGGGCATGGCAAATAATCAATAAATCCACTTGAATTACTTCTGGAATACAAGTGAGTGCGTCTTTACTTCGCCCTCAGGTGATAACTGATTCATATATATATATATATATATATATATATATATATATATATATATATATATATATATATATATTGTAATTCAATAGTGAATCAGTTGTAGATTAGTGCTACTTCTTCTCTGAAGAGAAGCTATATACTCTGCCAGGCTAATACAGAAGGCTGTAATTTGGAGTCTTGGGCTAGCTTTCTAATAGCAGAAAATAGTAAAACGGGCTTCTGACCCAGGAGTAGCAGAAGATACTTAATCCAAAATTGATTTTCAGCTGTTCAGCTGATTTACATGAAATAAGTTTTATATAGAAATAATACTGAGGGCAGCATAACAAATTAGATAATTAGATTTTCTTCCAGTTAGAATAGGTCAATAAACGCCACAGCATGTAACCTTTGTAGGATGCTGGCTAGGAATACAGTGTATACCTATGGTGAGGCACTGTGCACTGAGTCCAGGCGACCCTTAGTAACAGTGTTTAGGTCCCTGAAAACCAAAGCATTCAAGGGGTAGCTGTGGAGATCATTTAAGGCTTATCCGGGAGGGTGTAAAGGAATTGCATGCATCACTTAGTTGGTCAGTAAGCTTCTCACTGATGAAAGAACCACACCAAGTGAGTAGAAAAATACTTTATATATGTATTACTACACTGTAGGAAACCAATTCTGGATATACTATACCAAAAAGATGTATGGTATGCGCAGAGTCTAGTGAGTACCAAAGTTAAGGCAGAGGCTATAGTCGATACTATCTTACTCTCAATTTAGTGGTAGCTGGGCTGAGCAGTTAGGCTTATCAGAGGATAATGCGAATGCATTTGATGTACATGCTTATACAAGGCAGGAACACACACTCAAGGACTGACTTCAGCCCAATGTTTGTAGATAACATTTTACTTTACCTTCTTTTGTTTCTAGGAACCAAGTTGAACCCAATTACAGGTAAGGAGACAGTTATGCAACACTTTCAGAATACTGGCAATAGGTTTGAATAGCATCAAACAATACTTTACATGTGCATATAATACTTTGCAATACACTAAAAGATACTTCGTTATCAGGATCACACTTAGTACAATACAGTGAGAGAACAATGTAATTCTATGGGAAAAAGACAGGCAAGACACTTACAGGTAAGTAAACCGTTCTCATGTTCATTCTCCAAGAGTTGGGGTCAACACTGGGAAAGGGTCTGATCAAGTAGGTACTGCACCACCAGCAGCAGTGTGTAGGCCAGAGGTTACTGGGCCCAACATTAACCTATGGAAACTGGGGGCACTTTGAAGAAGCACAGGTTACAGGTAAGTACCTGCAGTTCAGCGACACAGGCCCTGGGAGATAAGATCAGCACTGGAGGGCACAGGGGCGGCCGGGTGCAGAGTGCAAAGGAAATGTCGGGTGCCCTGTTGAAGCCAATGCAGAGCCTCGGTTGGAGAAAGAGGCTGCAGGCTTGGTTCGGGAGGCTGGCTTCTTAGGCATCGGGGACCACCACCTCCCTGGGGCACATACATTATGTAATTAAAAACACAATGCAGGTGAGGCCCTAAGGCCTCCCTTGTAGCCCTGGGGACCGCCACCTCCCCGGGGAAAAGATGTGAAAACTGATGCGGAGGCGCAAACTGCTGAACAGATTTACACCAAATTTGGAAACAATTTAGCTCTTGGTTCAGAAAGTGTTTTTTTTTTTTAAATGGGGTAAATCCATTCTGTAGTTTCTGAAATATTCATATTAAAAAATCTTTATATATCTGGTGATATATTGGCTGCCAACACTTCAAACCAGAAAGTGTTGGCAGCCATCTTGTGACTCGGTAGAACCGAGTCACATGAAAAAATGTCAAAAACAAGCTAAGGGGGCAGGGTAGAAACACACTGACCCCCTAGGGCTACTGAGGGGGTCCCATAGGGACGCCCAGGGCCCAAAAAATCATTTATTTTTTTGGTAGGATTCACGTACGTTACGTGAATCCAGGCAATTTATTTTTTTTAAATGAAGCGCAGGGTCCCGCACTTTGTTTTAATAAGCCCCCAGGTGGACCAGGTCCAGGAGGCAATGTGCAAAATATATGCGGGGGTCTAGCAGGCCCCCGCAGCCCCAGGGCCCACCACCTCCCTGGGGAATTTCAAAATAATGGTTGGAGGGCCTCGCGGGCCCCCCAAATCCCGGGGACCGCCACCTCCCTGAGGCTTCAATGTTTAAATGCGGGGGGCCTTGCACCCCTGCAGCCCCGGGAACCGCCACCTCCCTGGGCCTAACTATAAAAGTTATGTGTGGGGGCTCAAGTCCCCACCTACACTGCCCTGGGGACCACCACCTCCCTAGGGCACACTTTATTGTAACATGGAGGTCCGTTGCGGACACCCGGCCCCATGGTTCACCACCTCCCTGGGGCTGTGTTTAAGTTGGGAGGGGGCCCCCTCCAGGAGCCCTCCTTGGCCCTGTGGACCATCACCCCCCAGGGCCGGCTCCAGCAATGTTCTGGGGTAGCTGCCATAGCAAACTTCTGCTTTGCTTCATGGAAGCGAGAGCAGAAAAACTGCTTGCTTCCATGAAGTGAAGCAGATTTGCTTTTGGGCAAAGGGAGCTGCATGTTAGTAGCTCCCTAAGCCCAAAAGCAATGTTGGCTCCCGCAGGATGGGAGGAGCCGGTTGGGACCATGGGGGCCTTGGGACTCACCCTGCGGTCCCCAACATGAGGCCAGGCAGGGGGAACACGTGACCCCCTTCCATAAATTAAAAAAATGTTTTTTAAAAAGAGGCAACGCCCTGGAGGATGGGGTCCCCGGAGCCGGAATAGGCGTCAAGAGGGGAGCCGCACAGCCCCCTCCTTTAATTGTAGATTTCTTTTTCTTAAAGTGGCCATACCCCGGTGGATGGGGTCCCTGGGGCCGAAATCGGCTGGCCCCCCAACCGTTTCAAAAATAAAATAAACGGTCCACAGGGCCCCAAAAATATTAAGAGAAGGAGGGCCACACAGCCCTCCTTCTAAAAAAAAAAAGAAAAGAGAAACCGGCATCTCGCTGGAGGCCCCACCCCTCCCTGCTTTTCTCTGCAAACGCGCCCCCTGGCATGTTCTGAGTTGGGGGATTAAGTCCCCTTGAATACTGAGGGTCCTTCGGGGCAAACTAGCCCACCCCTTTTTACTCCACTCTTCAAACGTACCTCTAAGCGCACTGCTGCTGGGGTGATGAGGTCCTCTTGTGTCCTGAGGGCCTCAGGACTAAAGTGGACTTCATCCCCCAAACAGCAATTTTCCAAGAGGTGCGTTTGCAGAGTGGTGTAAAAAGGGGTGATGTAAAAAGGGGATATGGCCTTGGATCACTCTCAGCAATCCAGCTGTGTGGGGATTACTAGAGGTAACAGAAGGGCTAGTTGGCCCCCAGGGACCCTCAGGAGGAAAGGGGACTTCATCCCTTAACCAAGAGTGTGATAGGAGGGGCGTTTGCAGAGTGGTGGAGAAAGGGGGCATTGCCTGTGTCCACCTCTCAGCAATCCCACTATCTGGGGCTTACTGGAGGTATCAGGTAGGCTAGTTGCCCCTAAGACCCCCAGCAGCAAAGGGGACTTTAATCCCCACCCAAAGTGTGCTGGGAGGCGCGTTTGCAGAGTGTTAGGAAAAGGGGTGTGGCCTGCTATGACAACTTAGCAATCCTGCTTTGTGTGGGACTTACTGGAGGTAATAGGAGGGGTAGTTTCCCCCAAAGATGTCCTTGGGGGCCAGCTACCGCTCCTCTTACCTCCAGCTAGTTCCACACAGTGAGATTGCTAAGAGGTCTTCAGAGGACACGCCCCCCCCCCCCTTTCTCCACCACTCTAAAAACGTACCTCCTGGCACACTACAGGTTGGGGATGAAGTTCACTTTACTCCTGAGGGACTTTGGTGGCCAAGAAGCCCTCCTGGTACCTCCCGTTAATCTACACAGCGAAATTCCTGAGCACTGGTTGGAGGCCCAGCACACTTTCTACAACACTCTACAAACATGACTACTAGTTAAAGAAGCATTTGTAATGTAATAAGTTTCACATTTGCAAGAGTTAGAGCTATTGTAGTTGTAAATTTAAAAGTTTTTTACTAATGTTTTTTTCAGTGGACAGGATGTACGTTGTGTGTAGTGGAATTATGTGGTATGTGGTGCAGTGAAATTATGTGGATAGAAAGTATGTGGTATTTAGTGTACAGGAATTATGTAGAGTGGGATTATGTGTTATGGAAAGTAATTATGTGGTATGGTAGTCTGTGTTGTGGGGTGGTAACCACAGGTTTGGTCTTCCTCATTTCCATAGAAGCTAAACTATAAACTCAATGAGACAAAAAGAGAAGAAACCACTGAGTAGCACTTCTGGACCTAGTCAAAGGTATGAACAGGGCCATCGGAATTACGCGACTGTTTGGCTGCACCGACTTTTGCAAATTTATACATTGTCTGCATTTGCCACATAATCCATCATCCGCGGCATAATCTGCAGATTTGAACAAAAAAAAACTTGTTTCTAGTTCAAACGGCTCAAACATTACCAAAAATCCAGCAACAAGTGTTATAGCATGGTGGAAGGCCCTTTGCAAACTGAGAATGGTCACCTGTTACTTATTGCTAAATGTGGGTGTTAAATTGGTACTAATGATGTGCAAACCACTCTTGCTTCTTTCTGTGCCTCTCTTGCCTCTTTCTGAACTTCTATTGCTTATTTCTGAACCTTTATTTCTTTTTTTGAACTTCTCTTGCCTCGTTCTGCACATCTCATCTTCTTTCTGCACCCCTATTGCCTCTTTATGTACCCCTGTTGCCTCTTTATGCACCTCACTTGCTTCTTTCTACACCCTTCTGCCTCTTTCTGCAACCTTTTCCCTCTTTCTGCACCTTTCTTTCCTCTTACTGCACCCCTGTTCCCTCTTTCTGCACCTCCCATGCCTGTTTCTGTACCTCTCCTGCCTGTTTCTGCACCTCTCTTGCCTCTTTTTACACTTTTATTGCCTCTTTCTGCACCTCTGTTGCTTCTTTCTGCGTTTCCCTTGCCTCTTTCTGTACCTCTGTTGCTTTTTTCTGCACTCCTCTTGCTTCTTTCTGTACCCCTCTTCCCTCTTTGTGCAACTCTTCTGCCTCTTACTGTACCTCTCTTCCATCTTTCTGCACCCGTCTTTCCTCTTTGTGCACATCTGTCCCTTCTTTTTGCACTTCTTTTGTTTCTTTCAGCACCTCTCTTGCTTCTTTCTGTACCCCTCATGCATCTTTTTACACCCCTCTTCCCTATTTCTGCCCCTATCTTCCCTCTTTCTGCACCCCTATTCCCTGTTTCTGCCCCTCTCTTGCCGCTTTCTGCAACTCTCTTGCCTCCTTCTGCTCCTCTGATGCTTATTTGTGCACTTCTATTGCCTGTTTCTAGACCTCTGTTGGTTCTTTCTGCACTGTTCTTGCTTCTTTCTGTACCTCTCTTGCAAATGTCTGCAGTCCTCTTGCCTCAGCCTGCAAACCTCTTGCCTCCTTGTGCACCTCTTTTGGTTCTTTCTGCACTGCTTTTGCTTCTTTCTGCACCTCCTTTGCCTGCTTCTTCAAATCTCTTGCCTGTTTCTCCACTTCTCTTGCCACCTTCTGCACCTCTGGTGCTTCTTTCTGCACTTCTCTTACCTTTTTCTGCACCCCTCTTGCTTCTTTCTGCACCTCTGTTGCTTTTTTTAGCCCTCTTGCTTCTTTCTGGAACTCTCTTGCTTCTTTCTGAACCCCTCTTGCCTCTTTCTGTACCTTTCTTCTCTCTTTCTGCACCTCTCTTGCCTCTTTCTGCAACCCTGTTCCATTTTTTCTGCAACTCTCTTGCCACTTTCTGCAGTTCTCTTGCCTCCTTCTGCACATCTGTTGCTTCTTCCTGCACTTCTCTTGCTTCTTTTGCACCCCTCTTGCTAATTTCTGTACCCCTCTTCCCTCTTTCTGCACCCATTGTGCCTCCTTCTACACTTCTGTTGGTTCTTTCTGCACTGCTCTTGCTTCTTTCTATACCTCTTTTGCCTGTTTGTGCAACTATCTTGCCTCTTTCTGCACTTCCCGTGCCTCCTTCTGTACCCCTCTTGCCTCTTTCTGCACCTCTATTCCTTCTTTCTGCAGGTCTCTTGCTTCTTTCTGTACTCCTCTTGTCTCTTTCTATCCCCCTCTTCCCTCTTTCTACACATTTCTTGCCTATTTCTGCACACCTGTTGGCTTTTTCTGCACCTCTCTTGCCTGTTTCTGCAACTCTCTTGCCCCTTTCTGAAGTTTATTGCCTGCTTCTACACACCGATTGCTTCTTTCTGCACTTCTCTTGCCTCTTCCTGCACCTCTCTTGCCTCTTTCTGCACCTCTGTTGGTTCTTTCTGCACTGCTCTTGCTTCTTTCTGCACCTCTCGTGTAAATGTCTGCACCCCTCTTGCCTCTTTCTTCACCACTGTTACCTTTTTCTGTACCTCTCTTGCCTCTTTCTGCAACTCTCTTGCTTCTTTCTGCAGTTCTCTTGCCTCTTTCTGCACCTCTGTTGCAGCTTTCTGCACTTCTCTTGCCTCTTTCTGCACCTCTGTTGGTTCTTTCTGCACTGTTCTTGCTTCTTTTTGTACCTCTCTTGTAAATGCATGTACCCTCTTGCCTCTTTCTGTACCCTGCTTCCTACTTTCTGCACCTGTCTTGCCTATGTCTGCACCCCTGTTCCCTCTTTCTGCAACTCTTTTGCCTGTTTCTGTAACTCTCATGCTTCTATCTGAACTTCTCTTGCCTCTTTCTGTACTGAAATGGAAAGTGCAAGCTGTCAAGTTTAAAGGTCTGTGTGCTCTTGTGACTGAGGTATATGTCTACTTGTACTTGTATTCTCACATGTGTTATGCATCTGAAGATGGTAGCTTAAAAAGCGGGTAACTTCTCCTATAGGTTGTGAAATCTTCTTAGTTCTGCTCTGTCATTCGATTGCACAAGTAGACATGTCTTATGCATATAGATGTTATAGAGCCACTCAATTATACTATAGAATACCCATGTGCCCTGTATTATGAGCAGAAAGAAATACATACACCTTTTTGTACACAAATTTACAGAGTATGCTGTTTGAAACACAGGTATTCAAGTATTTGTATGTTTATTTTTATGTAACATGTCACTAGGTAAAAGCAGAGACACGCATGCATACCTTCTTAAACTTGGTCAGAGTTACAACAATGATATACGTAGGATTGCTGTTTTATATTTGGTAGTCCTTTCATTCTGAGCTGTGTATGAATAGTGAACCTTCAAAAGAAAAGTGAGATTGAAAACATCTTGGGAGAAGGATTAGTGATAAGGTTACTTTATATGAGTCTGTTGTAAAGTAAAGTCAAAGTAAGCCTCTTTCTGTACCTCTGTTTGGTACTTTCTGCACTGCTCTTGCTTCTTTCTCCACCTTTCTTCCTCTTTCTGGACTTATGTTAGCTCTTTCTGTATTTTTCTTGTCTCCTTCTGCACTCCTCTTCCTCTTTCTGCACCTCTGTTCCCTCTTTCTACAATTCTGCTGCTTCCTTCTGCACCTCTATTGCTTCTTTCTGCACTTCCCGTGCCTCCTTCTGCACCCCTCTTGCCTCTTTCTGCACCTCTATTCCTTCTTTCTGCAGGTCTCTTGCTTCTTTCTGTACTCCTCTTGTCTCTTTCTATCCCCCTCTTCCCTCTTTCTACACATTTCTTGCCTATTTCTGCACACCTTTTAGCTTTTTCTGCACCTCTCTTGCCTGTTTCTGCAACTCTCTTGCCCCTTTCTGCAGTTTATTGCCTGCTTCTACACATCTGTTGCTTCTTTCTGCACTTCTCTTGCCTCTTCCTGCGCCTCTCTTGCCTCTTTCTGCACCTCTGTTGGTTCTTTCTGCACTGCTCTTGCTTCTTTCTGCACCTCTCGTGTAAATGTCTGCACCCCTCTTGCCTCTTTCTTCACCACTGTTACCTTTTTCTGTACCTCTCTTGCCTCTTTCTGCAACTCTCTTGCTTCTTTCTGCAGTTCTCTTGCCTCTTTCTGCACCTCTGTTGCATCTTTCTGCACTTCTCTTGCCTCTTTCTGCACCTCTGTTGGTTCTTTCTGCACTGTTCTTGCTTCTTTTTGTACCTCTCTTGTAAATGCATGTACCCTCTTGCCTCTTTCTGTACCCTGCTTCCCACTTTCTGCACCTGTCTTGCCTATGTCTGCACCCCTGCTCCCTCTTTCTGCAACTCTTTTGCCTGTTTCTGCAACTCTCATGCTTCTTTCTGAACTTCTCTTGCCTCTTTCTGTACTGAAATGGAAAGTGCAAGCTGTCAAGTTTAAAGGTCTGTGTGCTCTTGTGACTGAGGTATATGTCTACTTGTACTTGTATTCTGACATGTGTTATGCATCTGAAGATGGTAGCTTAAAAAGCGGGTAACTTCTCCTATAGGTTGTGAAATCTTCTTAGTTCTGCTCTGTCATTCGATTGCACATGTAGACATGTCTTATGCATATAGATGTTATAGAGCCACTCAAATATACTATAGAATACCCATGTGCCCTGTATTATGAGCAGAAAGAAATACATACACCTTTTTGTACACAAATTTACAGAGTATGCTGTTTGAAACACAGGTATTCAAGTATTTGTATGTTTATTTTTATGTAACATGTCACTAGGTAAAAGCAGAGACACGCATGCATACCTTCTTAAACTTGGTCAGACTTACAACAATGATATACGTAGGATTGCTGTTTTATATTTGGTAGTCCTTTCATTCTGAGCTGTGTATGAATAGTGAACCTTCAAAAGAAAAGTGAGATTGAAAACATCTTGGGAGAAGGATTAGTGATAAGGTTACTTTATATGAGTCTGTTGTAAAGTACAGTCAAAGTAGGCCTCTTTCTGTACCTCTGTTTGGTACTTTCTGCACTTCTCTTGCTTCTTTCTCCACCTTTCTTCCTCTTTCTGGACTTATGTTAGCTCTTTCTGTATTTTTCTTGTCTCCTTCTGCACTCCTCTTCCTCTTTCTGCACCTCTGTTCCCTCTTTCTACACTTCTGCTGCTTCCTTCTGCACCTCTATTGCTTCTTTCTGCACTTCCCGTGCCTCCTTCTGCACCCATCTTGCCTCTTTCTGCACCTCTATTCATTCTTTCTGCAGGTCTCTTGCTTCTTTCTGTACTCCTCTTGTCTCTTTCTATCCCCCTCTTCCCTCTTTCTACGCATTTCTTGCCTATTTCTGCACACCTGTTAGCTTTTTCTGCACCTCTGTTGCCTGTTTCTGCAACTCTCTTGCCCCTTTCTGCAGTTTATTGCCTGCTTCTGCACATCTGTTGCTTCTTTCTGCACTTCTCTTGCCTCTTCCTGCGCCTCTCTTGCCTCTTTCTGCACCTCTGTTGGTTCTTTCTGCACTGCTCTTGCTTCTTTCTGCACCTCTCGTGTAAATGTCTGCACCCCTCTTGCCTCTTTCTTCACCACTGTTACCTTTTTATGTACCTCTCTTGCCTCTTTCTGCAACTCTCTTGCTTCTTTCTGCAGTTCTCTTGCATCTTTCTGCACCTCTGTTGCATCTTTCTGCACTTCTCTTGCCTCTTTCTGCACCTCTGTTGGTTCTTTCTGCACTGTTCTCGCTTCTTTTTGTACCTCTCTTGTAAATGCATGTACCCTCTTGCCTCTTTCTGTACCCTGCTTCCCACTTTCTGCACCTGTCTTGCCTATGTCTGCACCCCTGTTCCCTCTTTCTGCAACTCTTTTGCCTGTTTCTGCAACTCTCATGCTTCTTTCTGAACTTCTCTTGCCTCTTTCTGTACTGAAATGGAAAGTGCAAGCTGTCAAGTTTAAAGGTCTGTGTGCTCTTGTGACTGAGGTATATGTCTACTTGTACTTGTATTCTCACATGTGTTATGCATCTGAAGATGGTAGCCTAAAAAGCGGGTAACTTCTCTTATAGGTTGTGAAATCTTCTTAGTTCTGCTCTGTCATTCGATTGCACAAGTAGACATGTCTTATGCATATAGATGTTATAGAGCCACTCAAATATACTATAGAATACCCATGTGCACAGTCCTACTCACACACCCATTTGTAGACCCACACACACTCACTCACAGATGCAAAAACACACTTGCACACACTCACAAACCCACTCACACACTCATAGACTCATTCACAGATTCACACAGATACTTGCATACCCACTCATACACCCACACAGACACTCACACACCCAATCATAGACCCAGTTACATTCCCACTGACCAACTAACAGATGCACTCAGACACACATACACACTCACACACCCACTAACAGACCCACACACACTCACAGACTCACTCATACACCTACTCACACACCTTCTCACACACTCAAAGACCCACTCACAGACCCACCCAGACACTCACATACCCACTCACAGACCCAATCACTCACCCACTCTCAGGCCCAATCACACACTCACATACCATACAGCCACTCAACCACCACACATAGACCAATACAGCCACTCACACACCCAGTCACTGACCCATAAGGGCACTCACACAACCACTCACAGATCCATACAGCCACTCATACACACACTCACTGACCCATACAGCCACTCACACAAACACTCGCAAATGTTCTATGTTATATTAAGGAATAAAAAACCTTCAAAATTCACCAAAAAAAACAAAGGTTACAGGGACATTATAGTTAGGAAATAGCATTAAAAAACATAGAAATTCTCCTAAAAAATCTAAGGGATATTACAGTTAGGATATAGAATTTAGAAATTCACTGAAAAAATAAAGGTTACCCGGACATTTTAATTTAGCTCAGATGTCAAATGTACAAGACCATAGAAATTCAGCAGGGCTAACCATAACTTACGTCCCCACAATGTAATGTTTATCAAGTCACATATTACATCACTCATGAAATGGTCAGTGACATCTGGGTCTCTCCCATGGGACCTAGGGGTCAGCTATCTCTATTCTGACCCCATATATCTGTTTTTTTAGAGGGTCCTGTAATGGCTGCAAGCAACATTTTTCTCATGGGATTGGCAGACAATCAGAGCACTCACAGGTGTCTGACTCCAGCAGGAGCAAGATGGTTGAAGGGAAATTAAGCTCCCTTGGCCAATCGGAACACTCTATGTTTTTAATTCCCTTCCCACTATTGTGAGAGTCATGGAGACTCTTGCGAGCCCAAACCATCCAAATATCGATTTATTTTATGCCTAATATCTCAAAACTGACTTAACAGGTTTACACCAAATCACAAAAAGCACAATCTGCAGACCAAGTTCTAGTTTCCTGGCGAATTTGGTGTAAGTGTGTTTAGGGTTTTTTTCTCTAGCCCATCTTAAAGAAGTCTTTGGAAAATGCATGGGGATTTAATATGTTGGAAACCCCTATTTTTCTTGGCCACCACTTGACGGATCACCCCCAAAACTTTCCAGGCAAGAGCTCAGGATGTATTTTTGTTTGGGAACGTTTTGTGAAGATTCATCAAACAGGGCCAAAGCTATTAGCAAACCAAAAATCTGTCTGTGGTGACTATATATATTGTTTAATTAACCTTAGTTATTCACACAAAAAAACAAAGGTTAAAGTAATATTATAGTTAGGCGAATTTGTCAGTGTAAACATTAATGTTTTGAACTAAAAGAAAAAATACAGCAATTCACTAGTTAGAGTTAGCAGCTGTTAGAAATTGGGTTTCTGTTTGCAGGGGTATGTACCCTGTCCATGCAGGAACCACAATCCTAGTTAGGGTAAGTCACCCTAAATGTTCCTGTGCTCACTCTCTGGTTGCATGGCACAGAGCAGTCAGGCTAAACTTAAGAAGCAATGTGTAAAGTATTTGTGCAACACTTCAAACAGTTACACAGTAAAAACATCACAAAAAGACTCCACACCAGGTTTGAAAAATAGATTATGAGTTTACAGATAAAACAAGACCAAAACAACACAAATGCAAAAGGTAGAAGTTGAGATATGAATTTTCAAACAATAAAAGTAAAAATAGTGCTTAGAAGTGATAAGCGCTTAAATGGGTTATCTGGTCATGCTGGACTGGGGCACAGTGAAAAGTTCAGACCGACCACAATGGAGCCGGATACAGGGACACACTTGGGCCCACTGGCCGAAGGTACCTTGATCCAGAATGAGTTGTCGTCAACTAAGATACGAGCTGCAGGCGAAGTGATGTGTTGGTGTCGAGCCACTCAATGACAAGATGTGTCAAATTTCGACACGCAACTGTGGTGATGCGTCGGTACTCTTAGCAAGGCACTGGCTCTGAAGGCAACGCATGCCTGTTGCTCTCGCAGTAGGCCATGCATTGATTCCAAGGGCTATGCGCCAGCTCCTCTTCACACAGCGACAAGGTACTGGCACTACCTGGCAGGGCAAGACTTGCAGCAAGCAAAGTCCAGGAGCTATAGCATGATGAGTTGAAGTCTTTGATGTCCCTGAGACTGAGAACAAGAGCCAACTCTGCAAGCCTTTGGACTCGGAGTCACCCAGATAGGAGAACAGCAGGAAAAAAAGGCAGTTCAGCAAGGCAAGTGTTCAGCAAAGCAGCAGTCCAGCAGAGTAACAGTCCTTTCAGGAGCACAGCAGTTCTTTTTGCAGAGTGGTCAGAGGTCCAGAAGTGTACTGAAGTCTTGGTGTCAGGGTTCAAGTACTTATAATCACATGTGCCTTTGAAATGGGGGAGACTTCAAAGCTTTGAAGTGCACAAAGGTTCTTCCTTCTTGCCCTGGCTCCAGACTCACTACAGGGGAGTATGCAACATTTTGAGTGTGGATAGGACAAAGCCTATTTAGGTGTGAGGATGTGCCAAATTTCTCCACCCCGTTACCCAGGATGGCCCATCAAGACACACCTAAGCTTCCTTTGTGTGTGGCTGTCTAGAGGGAATATACAGTCCAGAATGAACAGATATTGGCAGCAGGCAGCAAATGGCTAAAGTAAGTAAATGCCAACTTTCTACAAGTAGCATTTACTAAATTATAACTTAAAATCCAACTTCAGCACAAGTTGTAAATTAATATTGTGAGTCCAGTGGCGTCAAAATTGAAAAGTCCACCTCTTTACAATTGGGAACTACACTTAAAATATTTAATTAGGTAATGTTATCCTATGGAAGAGATAGGCCTTGCAGTAGTAAAAAACGAAATTGGGAGTTTTTCACTACCAGAAATGTAAAACTTAAAAGTACATGTCCTGCCTTTTATATATATTGCACCCTGCCTTGTGGATCATACAGGGCCTACTTTAGAGTTCACTGATATGTATAAAAAGTGAAGATTTAGGTCTCGCAAGAAGTTTATCTTGCCAGGTCGAAGTGGCAGTGTAAAACTGCACATATAGGCTCTTTAGTGGCAGGCTTGATCCATAGTTAGAGGGCTACTTAAGAGGGTGGCAAAATGAGCGCTGCAGGCCCACTAGTAGCATTACATGTACAGGCTCTGGGCACACGTAGTGCACTTCACTAGGGACTTATAAGTAAATTGAATATGCCATTTGGGGTTAAGTCAATATCACCATGTTTAGAGGACAGAGCACAAGCAGTTTACCACTGGTCATCAGTGGTAAAGTGCACAGAGTCCTAAAACCAGCAAGAACGAGGTAAGAAAATGGAGGGTGGCAAGCCAAAAATTGGGGGAAGACCACCCTAAGGTTGTCAGGTCCATAAGTATAACAGAATATTTATCTGTTCAATCAGTGATGTCATACGCAAGGTCATAAGCAGTGCATGGCAGGGCACAAGTTATAGTTAGCGCTGATAACTATAACTGGTGAATTTCTGTGTTTTTTAGTTCAAATTGTTAGTTTACACACTGACAAATTTACCTAACTAGAATGCTACTTTAATACTACTTTAACCTTTAACTTTTCAGTAAACGTCTATGTTTCAAACAAAAAATGAAAACAGATATTTGCATTACTCGTATCTATAATGGTACTTTAGCCTTATATATTACTGATACGTCTGACATTGTTTTAGGAAAAGAATGCTATTTTTTTATTGTAACAACTCAGGATATGGTTCATGGTTTGCAAAATCTGTGCAAAATGTGTGTGAGTTTTAAACAGATAAATATTCAATGTGAATTGTTTATTTTCTCAGTTACTGCAACTCTGATATCAAGACAGTTACCAGCAATCTTTTTTGAGGTGCCAATACTCTCGCAATGACGGGTGTGCATAGTAGGCTGTGCAGAGGGACTGGACTCTCCGCTGAGAGCTTCCTCTGTAATGATAGGTGTGCATAGTAAGGTGTGGGGCGGGATGGTGCTCCCCTTTCTGGCCACTATCTTAGATGATGAGTATGCAGAGTAGGATGTTTGGATGAACCTTCACTCTACTCACAACACTTCTCAAACCAATGAGCATAAATAGTAGATTCTGATAAACACCATCTCCAGTAAGACTCCTTCATACAATAATAAGTGTGCTTAGCAGCGTGTATTTAAAGGTTACCTTCTTTTCTACTGTTTACAATCTGGAGAGAGGGCCTGAAGATTCAGACTTTTTTTTTTAAAGAAGAACTATCTGTTAATCACAGTACTTACCTCTCACACCCTTCCTTTCAAAAACAACAACCATTATATGCAATCCTACTGATCGAGTTAATGGAGTACTCCTTTTTTACTATTCACAATCCTGTGAGAGTACTACAAGATCGTAAACATTTGTTTAAAATAATATGCATTTATAATCTTCACAGTATTTGTGCCTTCAACCTCTCATCTCTAAATCAAGGCAAAACATGCCTTTCTGCTGCCCCCTTATATAACTTTTTTACTTCATTTCCACAACACCTCCAATTTTCCACAGTAAACAGTAATAGCGGGCATTTCATTTCTAACATTTGAACAGCCAGCCAATCAGAGTGTTTGCGGGACTTGCGGGAGCCTCTTGCTCCCGCAACAGCATGAAGGCTCACACAAGAAACAGGCCTCTACACCAATCACAGGACTCTATTTTTGATTTTGCATTCTCAAGGGACATCTGTGGGACTCTCGCGAGCCCAACTGCCAAAATATACAATTCTTTTTTAACCTTAATATCTCAAAAACTACAGAACGGATTTATACCAAATAACAAAAAGCACACCCTGCGGACCAAGATCTAGCTTACTGCTGATTTTGGTGCAATTCCGTTTAGCTATTTTTGTTGTAACCATGTCTAAAGAAGTCCATGAAGATTTTACATTTTTTGGACCCTATTTTTTCTAAGCCCCCGCATGACGGATCAGCTCAAAGCTTTCAAGGAAGGAGCTGGGGTGGATAAAGTCTTTATTGGAAAGTTTCGTGAAGATTCGTCAAACCCAGCCATAGTTATTAGCAAACCAAAAAACACTCCATCTGTGGAAAAGAAGGCCTACCTAACTACAAATACCTACTGGCGAGTGCCAGTAGGATATATATATGCTAGCAGGTACTTATGGTTAGGACCTAGTTTCCATAGAAAAAGCATTTATTGACTTGCCTATGTCTTTGTGCTATTTGACGAATCTTCACAAAACTTTCTGAAAGAAGGGTCAAGTTCGGTCTTGTTGTGCATGGAAAGTTATGGGGCGACCCGTCAAGTGGAGGCAGAGAAAAAAGCGGGGGGCAAAAAAGTGTATTTCCCATGTTAATTCCCATGGAGATTTTGAACACGACTACAGCCCGAACTGCCGGACAGAATTACATCAAATTAGGCAGAAAGCTAGCTCTTCCTCTAGAAAGAGTGATTTTGTTATTTGGGGTAAATCTGTGCAGATGTTTTCAAGATATTAGTTGGAAAACAAATTTGTCTATAAAAGGATGCGGCTCTTCCGATGATCCGACAGTCCCTTTGCTGATATCTAGTTGGCTGCCAACACTTCACCCAGGAAGTGTTGTCAGCCATCTTGGGACTCAGCTTCAGCAGGGTCAGAAAACAAAAGTTCCAAAAAAGAAAAGGGGGCAGGGTAGGAATGCTCCAACCCTCTAGTCTTGGTCCTGGGGTCCCCCTAGGGACCCACAAGAGCACAAAAGCATTTTAAAGCATTTGTGCTCTTAAATTGTGACAGAGTCAAAAATCTGCAGCAAAAAAACATGAGCGGTCTCCCACACTTGTTTTTAAAGAAGCCCGCAGGTGGACCAGGTCCTGGGGGCATGCACCAACATTTAAAAAATAAAGGAGGTGGGTGCAGGGAGGCCCCCTCCTACGGCTATGGGACTGCCACCTCCCTAGGGCTACATAAATATTAATGGGGGCTGCGCAGAACCCCCCAAGGGCCCAAGGATCACCATCTTTCGGGGGCCAAATAACTTTAAAAACTAGGGTGGGGGGCGCGCAACTCTCCTCTCGGGCCATATACAGCCCCAGGAACCACCATCTCCCTGGGGCCTGTCCATACATTCTAAAGAAGGGGGCTGTGTGGCCCGCCTTCTGAAGTCAATATTGACCCTGGGGACCGCCACCCCTCAAGGTCGGCTCCTGCTATATCCCGGGGTTCCCACCCCAGGACATAGCAGTTTGTTTTCACTTGGTAGGAGCTGACAGCTCCCGCCAAGTGAGAGCAAACACTAACTCTGCTCTCAGCAAGTGGGAGCTGTCAAACTGCTCCCACCAGCTGGGAGCAGAGTTTTCATCTGTGTCCCTTCCCACTGTCATGCAGGCAGGGATACAGATGAAAGATTGCTCCAGCATGCAGGGAGCTGCATATTCAGCAGCTCCCTGAGTGTGGATGCCAGCCTGGCTCCTGCATATTGCAGGGAGTTGGTTGGGACAGAGGGGGCTTTGAGGCTCCAGCTGAAGTCCCCAGCCATACCCACTGGGTGTCCTGGGTGGGCCCAGGGCTCCCACGTAGACGTTGCTGGACCCTGTGGGATGGGGTACCCAGGGCCAAAATAAGGCTGGGGAGGAGAGCCACGTGGACCCCATCCCCCATTCAATCTTGTCCAGGCACCCAGGGGGTGGGGTCCCTGGGGCAGAAATCAGCCCGACAAGGAGGGCTGTATATAACCCCTCCCCACTGAATTTTGACCAGACCCTGGGGGAATGGGTTTCCTGGGGTGAAATGTTTCTGGGGAGGGGGCTGCAAGGCCCCCTACCCTTGTGCATATCACCTTCTTGGGCATGGGGAAGGCGAAGCAAATGAGTTTCCCCTCATTTTCCATGATGAAAAACCATCTGAAATCCTTAATGGAGGCGACTGTGTCATTAAGCTATTAGAACGCAATCAGATCTGGGATGACTGTGATGAGTGATTTCTTTCTCATCATATCCTGGTGAGAGTCCATGATTCTCCTTTTTAATTACCCTGAGTATGCAAATACCTAAAACCATCTGCAAGCTCCACCTGTTTGGCCACCACCCATTTTCCTTATGCTATGCAAAGGTCTTCCTGCGTTTTCCCACATCAATGGACAGTTGAAGAAAAGGCACTCCAGCGTGTTTCCCACTGATTTTGGTGATGCAGTGAGATTTGATAGATCCACCAAATGGAAAGCCCAAATTCTAAAATCTGAACTTTCCCTGATACATGGTGCAGCATCTGTCACTAAGCATTATAAAGCCATAACACCAAAATCAGTATCCTCAGTCAGCTAAATTTATAGGGACAAAGTCCAGTCTGCAGCCCTATATGATGCTGAAGCATGGGGGAAGGAGAATATAAATGGGCTAACCACTATAGAAAGTTTTTTTTTTTTTATTTCTGTTCACTTTCCCAAGAAGCACACGTACGCTCCCACTGTTCTTTGATACTGGACTCAAACAGACAAGGGATCTAGCTAAGCTAAGACCATTATTTTTCTGAGTGAGATTGTGGTCCTCTGCAGAATTGGCTACTTATAGGTCAGCACTCAAGGAGGTACTAAGTATGGTGAATAGTACCACCATCCCATGGTTCAGTTTAATTAAGTCCCAGTTGAATTTCCTGGGTGTGGGCATGCACTGGTCCAACCCATCCCAAATTATCTCTAAATCCAAGCTAACTGTTCAGGAGAAATTCTGGACCCACACATTCGATTCATACCACAGCAATGTGAAGACAGGTGGGCTGATGGACGGGTTTTTGGCTTTTAAGACTGTACTATCACTAGAGCCATACATGGACGCTTTTATTCTACTGCCAGCCCGTACTTTGTTAATCAAATTTAGGCATGGTACTTTGCTAGTGAACACATTTTCATACAATTGGAACTTAAATAGTTCAACCTCACATAATTGTTTGTCCTTCACCGATAGTATTGAGGACGTAGAACATTGTTTCCTCTTTATATGCCAAACTCAGAAAGTCCTGGATTAGGCAGATTTGCACTACATTGGGTACAAGGCATTATGGTGATGCGTTTCGCATATTGAGATTCAAATGCAGCACATCAAGGACATTAAGCCTTGGCTGCTTTCTATTAACTACCTGGCTTATAAGAAAACCTTTAGGATTCCCATTGTAGCATAGAGATCTCTGCACGTTGGGCAAAGAAGGTTAGTTTACTAAATGCCTGACTGCTTTTAACAATCAATTCTAATGTATTTCTTTTACAGGCATCTCTAATGTAAAAGGCATTTACAGCAACTCTTGTATGTATATTTTAATCCTACTACCGTCATAATTTAAGATTTTCTAATATGATTGTAATTTTCCTCTCTTTGGCTGACTGATATATCCCTACACTTTATGTTGTATGAATTATAATTGACCATTCCTGTTGCTATGTATTTGCTTTACTATTATGTCGCAAGTATTATTTATCTATAAATGCATGCCCCTCTCCTGGATTTGTAATATTTTCCTCTGCTGCTCTGTTTGTCATGTATTTTAATATGAGTTCGGATTTTTATTGGTTCATTTTATAAATGTTTTTATCTTTTTTAAGTATGTTTTATGGGCTAGTTCCCAAAATAAACACATTTGACTGACTGGTGAAGCATTATTGATGCAGAGGAATATGAGGACATCTCCACCAAACAAAGAAGCACTTACATCATTTGGTTAATGGGAAGTACCCATGTTTTGTGCAGATTCACATCTTTGTAGTCTCGTCATCTTCTCTTGATGAGGATTCATGTTATCACAAATTTGTGGATGAAGACGCTCGAGGAACAATCTATTGCCGAAATTACATGTACACCTCATGGTCCTTTACGCAGTTGTAGTGTAGAATATGCACCACACATTTAACCAAAGAAGGAGCACTTACTAATAAACAAAATTAAAGTACTCTAGTTGGAGAGATATTTTCAGCAAAACTGGGGACTCTTCTTGGAAAAATGAGGTTAAATGATGTCCCTGGTGCTGATTTCATAGAAATTACACCTCAAAAGGAAGCACTTACAAAATGAACATAGCAGGTGTCCCAGTTGAAGTTCCACTTCAGTACAACACAAATGATTTTAATTTCTTGAGCTTGGCAAAGTCAAAGCAAGTGTGTTTTCTCTCATACTCCATGTTGAAAAATAATATGAAATGCTTAATGAAGGTGAATTCATCTGTTTTTTGGGGGTATTTTTATATAGCGCGAACTAGACCAAATGTATCAGAGCACTTCACATGAGCACCAGTTGCTTACAGACAGACGCATTCATTTGGGATTTTTTTAGTTAGGCACGGGTAGAATAAGTGATATGACCAGATTCACAACATGTTGAGCATCCCTGCAGAGACTCAAACCCAGTTCCCCAGCGGCAAGGTCCACCCCTTTAGCCGTTAGGCCACATCCTTGTTGATCTATTGGAGTACAATCTGATGTGTATTGAGTTGACTGTGATGAGTGGTTTCTTTCTTGTCATCTTCTGGAGACAGTAGAGCCCATGGTTCTCCCTTTTAAATGCCCTAAATATGCAAATGCCTAAAATGCATAGCACCACTCACACACCCACTAACAGACATACACAGGTACTCACACACTTACTCACAGACCCACACAGGAACCAATAGACCAATACAGGCACTCACACACTCACTCAGACACTCACACAGGTACTCAGAGAGTTACTCACAGACCCACACAGCACTCACAGACACACACAGCCACTTACACACCCACGCACACAGGTACTCACACACCCATTCTCAAATGTGACTGGTTACAGTTGAGATTAAAAGATTTAAAACAAATGGAAATTCACTAAAAAGAAACCAGAGGTTTCAGGGACATTATATTTAGTGAATATAATAAAAAAAACGTTAGAAATTAATTGAAAAAACAAAAGTTATAGGGACTTTATAATTAGGCTCAGATTTCACTTGTGCAAAGCGATTGAAATTCAGCAGTTATAGATTTCTCATCTAACTATAACTTATGCCACGGCAATGCACTGCTTATGACCTCATATATTACATCACTCATGACATGCTCAGTGACATCACTGATGACATTTAAAATAACATCACTGATGGCATCACTGATTACATCATTCACACAACCCCTCACACACCCACTCACACCCCCATATAACCCCTCAAACAACAACTCACACACCCACACAACACTCACATTCCCATTCACAAACCCATTCAATGACTCACACACACCTACTCACGCATACAGACACTAAAACAGACAAATCACTCACCCATACTGCCACTAACACATCCACTCACACACCCATACAGCCACTCACACAATAATTTACTCACCCATTCAGCCACTCTAACTAGTATTCACTCACCCATAGAGCCACTCACAGAGCCACTCACTCACTAATAGAGCCACTCACACAACCACTTACTCACTCATCCACACAGTCACTCACTCTAGCACTCACTCACCCCTACAGCTACTCACACAGAAACTCACTTACCCATACAGCTACTCACACATCCATTCACTAATTCAGTTAACCACATACATACCCATTCATACATCCATGCAAGCAGTCACACACGCTTGAAGATGTGTTCCTGTGAGTGCCTGGTATTGGAGACAGCATTCACCTTATTCATTATTCTGTCCCACATTTGCCTTCTCCGATGAGTTGTTGTCTGCTCCAGCCCAAGAAACAACTGTGGCTCAACACTAATTATCTCATCAACAATAACACAACTCATTTTCTGAAACTCTTGGGGCTCTTCTAACAGATATTGGTGAAAAAGTATGAAAAACTACTAGTGTGGATGTGCTGCTACTAGTGTAAACTGAGAGTGATAAATGGTTTGTGTGGTAGAGTTGGTTCATTTGTAGTGTGAGGTGCAGGTGTGATCGGTAAGTTGATATTCAGCTTTTGTCTGTGTGCTGACAGATGAGCAATCAATGTACGGATACGTCTACCATCTGAAACACGTTCAGCATTGCTGTAATCCATTGTAATGGTCGCCCATTGCATTCTGATGGTGGACAAATCTAAATATGGTGGATGGATTGAGGCCATACCAACGTTGACTGAGGTTTTTCTATCATTAGTGATCAGGGAAACCAACAACAGAGTACTGAGGATTGGCTGATGGTCCCTACTCCGTCATGATGGGCAGCGGTCCTTCAGCAAAAACTTTAGATAAGGTGGATATAATCCCATCAGCCTGACAGACGGACCAGTTCCACCTTAGAGGAATTATGACCTGTACTCCAAACTCTAAATTAGGCCCTATTTTCTGTTATAAATGATTGTGGCATGCATCCTCGTCTTTGAAACCACAACAAAAGCTGTGTCAAAGGTTGTATTCAATTAGGTAGTCTGGAAGAAGGAGAAAGAACAAATTATTATGAAATATGAATGTTTTTCACGCCCTCCAAGCATTTCTGCACTTCAGGTGTAGAGAGGTGCCTAAAGGCGAGTCATTCACCAGTGTGGCTAGCAGCCCGAGCTCAATCCGCAGCACTGGACTATTTGAGAAACACCACTGGCACACTGAGCAGCTCTGGCTTATCTCTGCAATACTATTGGAACATTGAGCAGTGCTGCCCTTTTGACTTGTGCTCCTGTTAGACTGGCACACTGAGTATGATATAACACTGTAATATTTGAATATGCTCTCTGTTTGTGTTCAGTCTTCAAAGCTGTAGTTAAAATGTGCGTTATGCTCTAAGCTCGAACATTTGCTGATTGCATTCATCATGTGGTTCTTTCTCCAGTGTTACCCACCAAACCCTTTTACTTGGTACCTGTTGACCATACCGATAATACTTGGAGGTAATTCATTAGTCTATTCAGGAATACCTATAAAAAAGAAACTGCGTTGGTCAATTGTCCAAACAAGATGTTCTAGAAAATAAATCAGATTCTTGAGAACTACCCTCCCCAAAAGGCACTCCCTTGAGCTCTCTCGACCCTCCTCAAGCCCCCCTCTATAGGAACGCTCTCTGGTAGTGAGTGTGTATCAGTCTCGTTAGCTACACTCCCTGTGTTTCTGTTAGAAGAGTGGGGAGATTCACTGAAAGAGGGATATCTTTAGGTGGATGCCAAAGACCACTGCTTTGATTTGCAGGATGAAAGGAAGCCATGTATCACAGATGAGTTTCTAGTTTATTTGTTTTACTGATTGAGGATCAAGTGTGTTGGAAGACAATTCAAGGGATGGAAACATGCTTTCATTCTATCCAGAGCTAGGATCTCAGTGTTGGCTCTGATTAAAAAAAGGGGGTTCTTTTTGATATAATGAAATACATTGTGCTGACAAGAGGTTATGTTTGTGTCAGTTGTTTACTTATTTTCTAGTTCCAGGTGTATTTTGTTATCAGTGTACGTTTGCCCTTGGAGGGTAGTCAGCAGGTAAGCATTACTTGTGAAGCTTAAAAATGACAGAGATGCATCCAAAGTGATTTTGGATGGCACATTGCTTGGTGACAATTCAGTACAAACGGAAATAGACCGATACTACCTTGTATATCTGCAGAAGAATGGTTAAGAAGTCCTCAAGCTCGATGTCCAAGCTCCAAACCTTCCTAGCAAGAGGCTATACAAGAGTGAGCAATTTTAAATGTCAAAGTCTAATGTGGCAGCTGATCGTGAATGCTGAGGCCATCCTGGTCTGGTAATGCCATCATTTGACAGATCTTCATTGTAACGATTGGAAGAGATAGCAAAGCATGTCCAAACCTTCACGATAAGTTGCCAGCATTATCAATACATTACAGGAACTTATATACAATGAGAAAAGTATCATTGCAGTATGGCTACCAAATAATGAATATTCACCACAAGGTGCTTTAGCTTGAGCTAAAACAACCACTGGGGTCTCAGCAACTGTGACACAACATTCAATTGGCTGGGGGCTTTGACCTCTTTTCTGCAGCAGTGACTTGGAGCAGCTCCTCAGCTGATGCTGTGTCACACATGGGCAGTCGGCCACATATGTGAGGCAGTCGAGGTGCAGCTGTTGGTACTGTCTCTCTTTGCCTCCACCAATAGTTTGTGCACGTAACTAGGAGATCCCTTCTTTTCAACAATCTCAATATTAGTGTAACACAATTTTATGAGGCAATGCTTATGTTCCTAAGTTTACCCCACCCTCTCTGTACCAGTCTATGTACCTATCAAGTCAGTGTTCATGCTGATGCTCGTGACGTCCCCCTCCCTATCTGTTCTATCCCTGTCCAGCCCACACAAGAGGACACTGGAGACTGACATCTTTGCTGTACACTGTACATAGCACTGGGCTGGTACAGAGCCTGCAAGTCTGCTCAACCTGCCACCCTGTGCCAGATGCTTCTGCACCGCCCCTTCTAATACAAGAACATACACTTTCACCTGACACTGTACACCCTGCATTGAATTTAAAAAACAAACATGAAAATTGAAAGAAACAAGTATTGGCAAAGCCAAAAGGTTTGATGTTTCTCTAGGGAATACAGATAAATGGATACATGAGTTAGTGCTTGGAAAAATTAGTGGTTAATCACATGGATGGATGATAAAATGAGAAGAAAACAAATAGATGACTTGATTGCTGAGAGCATGAGTCCATGAAGTGTTCCAAGGCAGTGTAGGGGGATTGTGTGGAAAAGATGCCATGTAAGTGGTGGGAAAGTGAACGAGTGAGCGTATGGATTGAAAGGTGAGTCCTTGGATGGTTTTAGTATTGTACTAGCACTTGTTAGCGGCATCATCAGTGAGGTATAAGCTTTATTAATCAAGTGTTTTCTGTGTGATGTGTTGAATTTAGACATCATTTAGGGCATGGATGGCATTGGATTGGGTTGGGGAAGTGTGTTTTTTGGGGTGGCCTTTGTGATGTTGTTGGGCCTGGCCATGTGGCTGGTGGCCATTTTGAAGCCTAGGCCTGCAAGCTTGCCTGGCCTTGTCTGCCAACAGGCCTGCTTTTTCATCCACGAGGATCAGAGCAGGTAGCCACAGCTTTATTAATCAAGTGTTTTCTGTGTGATCTGTTGAATTTAGACATCATTTAGCGCATGGATGGCATTGGATTGAGTTGGGGAAGTGTGTTTTTTGGGGTGGCCTTTGTGATGTTGTTGGGTCTGGCCATGTGGCTGGTGGCCGTTTTGAAGCCTAGGCCTGCAAGCTTGCCTGGCCTTGTCTGCCAACAGGCCTGCTTTTTCATCCACTAGGATCAGAGCAGGTAGCCACAGCTTTATTAATCAAGTGTTTTCTGTGTGGTCTGTTGAATTTAGACATCATTTAGGGCATGGATGGCATTGGATTGAGTTGGGGAAGTGTGTTTTTTGGGGTGGCCTTTGTGATGTTGTTGGGCCTGGCCATGTGGCTGGTGGCCATTTTGAAGCCTAGGCATGCAAGCTTGCCTGGCCTTGTCTGCCAACAGGCCTGCTTTTTCATCCACTAGGATCAGAGCAGGTAGCCACAGCTTTATTAATCAAGTGTTTTCTGTGTGGTCTGTTGAATTTAGACATCATTTAGGGCATGGATGGCATTGGATTGAGTTGGGGAAGTGTGTTTTTTGGGATGGCCTTTGTGATGTTGCTGGGCCTGGCCATGTGGCGGGTGGCCATTGTGAAGCCTAGGCCTGCAAGCTTGTCTGGCCTTGTCTGCCAACAGGCCTGCTTTCATCCAGTAGGATCAGAGCAGGTAGCCACAGCTTTATTAATCAAGTGTTTTGTTTTCTGTGTGGTCTGTTGAATTTAGACATCATTTAGGGCATGGATGGCATTGGATGGAGTTGGAGGAAGTGTGTTTTTTGGGGTGGCCTTTCTGATGTTGGTTGTCTTAAAGACATGCTTTTGTTGTATGTGTCTGGTGTGTTGGTGTGCAATGCATGCACCCTGCAGATCTTTTTGGGGCCTGTGAATGTTCGTATTTCCATTTTGTTGCATTAAAAAGGCAGAGCAAAAGATAGTCTAGGTGCTTTAGCATGCATCCTTTACCTGGCTTTTATAGGCCTTTTGTCAGCTCCTGGTGTTTCCCAGGCCCCCGGCTTGTTTGTGATTTGTGAGTGTCCATGTGGGTGGTGGCCTTTTTGGGTGTTTTTTTGACTGTGAGTTATTAGTGTCCTGCTTTTGCCATAGGCCTGCAGGGTTTTCCTATTGGCTATTTGGCTATTTGGCTTACTGCTTCCAACCATCCACCCCCTTTGCCAGCAGCTGCTCCATGGATGCTGAGATGCTCAAATAATTTAATGGTCCACCCCACTTTCATTACATTTTTATTTTGGTGGTTATTAATAACTTTCCTATCCTTCCTGAGAGTGTAGTGTGTGGCTGTACACAGTAGTATAACATAGCTCTAGTGAAAAAAAAAAGTCATAAATGGCTAGACTATCTTTTGTTTGCACTAGTACAGTACTAAGTAACTGAACCACAACAACAAATGCAACATTTCACTGATGTTCTTCTCCTGTCTTATTTGCTTTTAGGTGCACAAAAGACAGAGTAGGAGGTGTCATCAGCATCACCCGGCTACCCGTTGTACTGCCAGCAAGACAGAAGTTCTGCTGCGCATCACGTCCACGTGTGACCAGAACTTGTTGTGCATCTGCATCCTGCCTGACATCTGAAGAAGATGGCCCCAAAGAAAGGTACCAGGTCCAGTACCAAGAAAGTTGCCGGTGAGAAGTAGGAACAGAAAAAGGAAGTGCCATTAACCACGACTGGTGGTTTGCCGGCCAATGTTTTTTTTGGCACCAAAGCGTTGTCCGGGAACCAAGCTGGGAGCAGCACAGCGGTCCAACCCCACCAACCTAGGCCCAAGGGCTTTAGTGTCGCAGAGGTAGCCAGTCTACTAACGAGCAGCGATGTTGAAGAAATATCATTACCGCAAAGTAGTACACAATCAAGTTCAACGCAGGCGCAAACTCAGCAGATCAGTGTGCAGCCGCCGCAACAAGAACAGCAGCAGCCGCCGCAACAAGAACAGCAGCACCCGCCGCAACAAGAACAGCAGCACCCGCCGCAACAAGAACAGCAGCACCCGCCGCAACAAGAACAGCAGCAGCCCCCGCAACAAGAACAGCAGCAGCTGCCGCAACAGCCCACCATAGTAGTTGTTGCTTCTGACGTAGGGGCATTTCAGGAAATCGAGCTTCCTGCAGACAAAGTGGAGCAAAGTCTAACCACTGTTTCAGAGGATCTATTGTCTTCCAGACCACCAGCAAGGAAAAGGAGGCTTAGTCCATCATCTTCTTCTTCAAGCCCCGCTTCTGATGATCGTGATGACTCTTGGGTCCCACCAGCTCGGTCTGAGAGTGATATACGCCACAAGACAATGCTTCTGAAAAGGAAGGTCTCAGAAAAACTTGGAGTTATGGAGGTAGATGTAGAAGAGGGGGGTGATGATGTTGATGAAGATGAGCCAGTCATCACGCACATTACTCCCGCCCCAAAGGGATTGGAGACCAACATTCTCACCCTATCCAGAAAGGCTGCTACTGAGCGGGATGTAGCACGGATCTCACCAACACAGGTTACACCACCACTACCACCAGCTGCCATATTTTCCAAGGCCCGGCAGGGACCTACATCCAGCTCAACCATCTCAGTAGGTAGTGGTAGTAAAAGTCACAGTGTAGGTGCACAGGGGCACACATTTTCAAACACCCCCTCGTTCATCTGGTGTTGAAAGTGGCACATCCAGCAGTGCCAGAAAGTTCTCCTCCCCAGTTTGGGACTTCTTTTCTGTTAGCGCCAAGGAGGAGAACGTTGCTATATGCTCAATTTGTCGGCAAGGTGTTTGGCATGGTAAGCTTGGTACAAACTATGGTACCGGAGGACAAGCAAGTCATCTAAAAATACACCACACTATCATGTGGGAGGATCACCTACTTAAGTTAAAAGAAAGTAGAAAAACTCAACCCATTGAAGTTGGTCGGGATGAATCAGAGAGCGATATTATTGTGGTGGCAGGTGAAGAAGAGGGAGGCATTTCTAGCCCTGTCCCCAGTAGTGCAGTAACGCCCACATCCTCCTCAGTAACATCAGAGTGGCACCGCAGTAAGAGCCATACTCAGAGTCTGGGTGAGACACCAAGGCGACCGGCGAGTACCTCAATGAGACAATCTGTGTCGTTGAGCCGTAGTGGGTTAATGAAAACAGCACCACTAGGGAAAGTAAGCCAGCCTACCATTGAGACCATGTTTAGGTTGGAGGGGCAGTTCCAACGCAACCACCCAACGGCACGATTGTACAATGCGAAGCACAGTGCTGATGCACAGAAAAAACAGCACAAAAGCTTACCAGCAGCAACCCTGAACATTGAACGGATGGTCCAGGCCTATCTGGACGACCCAACAGAGGTGTACGTTGATCAAAACCCATTGCAGTATTGGTATAGGAAACGGTCTGAATGGCCACAGCTCAGCAGGCTGGTGATAAGCTATCTGGCTTGCCCTGTCGCAAGTGTCTCTTCTGAACGTGTTTTCAGTGCTGCTGGTTCCATTATAACATTGAGAAGGACCAGTCTATCTCCAAAAAACGTGGAGAGGTTAACAATGATCAAAATGAATCAGCACTTCATACCACCGAATTACACAATACATGAATCAACGGCGGAAGATGAGGACAGCGGCTCAGGTGACGGAAGTATTGTGTCAGATGATTACCTACTACTGGCTGAACCCCCAGAGTTTGAGGACGAGCTATACTTCCCTGACAATTAGGCTCGCACTTACTGTCTTCCTCCCTTTTTCCCCCTTTGTTTGTGTCTGTTGTTCCAGTTATAAACTTGTGAATCACAACCAATCCATTACCACCGTCTTCTACTCTTCTAATTTAATATACAAGTTTCAGGTGTCTGCTATTTGACAGTACAGTCCTCCGAATCCAGCTCCTCCGCTCCATCATACTGAATCTCCTGCGAAAATCTATTTCCCTCATGAATGATGATTGGATGATGGTAACAACAAATTCAAACTTTCCTAGTGCTTCCAAAAGAAGTGGACCATAAATCAGATGACTACTATAGCTATCCTCCTTTCAGAGCCGAGAGAGACTGGCCATTAACTGAAAATAAGATGGAACAGGTAATGATTGATGCCATGCATTGGACGCAGAGTCGCAGACTGAATGATTTAGATTTTGTTGTGTTTGTTGTGCATGAATTTATGTAATTGTGCACTGCCACTAATCAACTTTCTACAGAACACACTAATTTCCCCCTTCTTGCAAATAAGAAATTGGTACTTCTCCTGCAGCTTGGTGACCCATTGCTTTTAATTCAATACAGGAAGGGGACTCACTCAATCTGCGCAATGAGTATGATTGACACAACAGCACCGTCCATCATAATGATGGCGAAATAGACGGCCCGTTAACTTAAGATGAGAAGGAACAGTTAATGATGACAATTAATGGCATGCATTGGACACCTGACTCTAAGCTATTGGTCTGTGTTTGCGTTGTTTGTTTGTTGTGCACAAAGTGATGTCAAAGTGTACTAGTAATCTATCTTTCTGTACACAATAAAGAATGACTCAAGTCAGTAATATTTGTTGTGTCATAAAAATGTTACTTATACTGCAGGCCGATCTTCACAGTCAGTCAGTAAAAGTATCAGAGATGATGATGATTAAGTCAGGACTCAGGAGGACGTTTCATGAGTGGCATAAACGGAAAAGCCAAAAGGTAAACACGTCAACAACAACAACCACAGCAGACCCAAATGTCTGTGTAGAAGTTGAATAGAGTGTAGCGGTGGGATGACTGCAGTGCATTGATTTTACTAACTTAAACTGTAAAATGCTATGTTTGGAATGGATAATGTGCTTTGCGTTTGTCCAACTCTTTGAGAGAAAAAAAAGAATTTTAAGTGTTAACGTAGGATGTGCTAAATGCTAAGGACTGTGGGCCTGCTCTCTCCTGTTACTGTTGAAGGTCAATGCTGGAAACAGACTAGAGTAGAGATGATGCATAGATGCCACCTCGGAAAGTGTTCTTGTTGCACTACACCATCACTTGTGCATTTGTTTTAACTTTCTTTCTCAATATCCCCTTTGGTTTTCAATCTACAATTACAGGCCAGGCCTTGCCCGAAACTTTGTAAAACATTACAATGCATATTAATTACCTTACCAATTAATCACCTTTTTTTTTCCAGCCGGGCAGTGGCGAGTGGCGAGGCGACACACCCAAGATTGATGGACAAGAGGAGCAAGAGGAATGCCGAGATGCAAAAATCCAGTCCACATTTTTGACCAGGATAAGACAGTAACAGTATCCACTTTTATCTTCTTTTAAATAATTTGATTAATATCTTGTATACAATCTTTACAACAGTGTGTTCTTGGAGTTGTTATTATCAATCATCATTAGGTTTGCTCTGTGTAATTACGATTCTTCCCTACTAATATTTAACATTTCTATTTGCTATCTGTTAAAGTATTAAGGCCGGCACAACAGAACAAGAACTAGAAGTGTATGTAATACGGGTCTCTCATCATCATGCATGCATTGCCTTTTTCTCCCTTAACATATGGATATGGTAGTCTTCAATGATTGTCGTTTGTTTGTCTATGTATGCATACTGTTTTTCTATGTCAAACCTTTCCCAAAAACCCCCTTCCCATCCATTCAACAAATCCTAACCCTCTTCCCCCGGGCTGTGTGACTTATTGTCGAGGTGTAACTAAATTAAATGTACACCAATACTTAATCACACACTTGCTGGGGCGGATGTGGTGAAAGCAACACTACTTCAATTTCAAGGCAGAGCGATGATCTTCTTCTGCTTGGCCACCCATGAGTAGGATATTTCAGAGGTTATTTTTTTTAACAAAGGAACATATACCTCAGCATGAATTGCCGCCATTGATTGGATTTGTTTCTTGTCATTCCTTATATACAGCACTAACTGTTAGGCTGTAGGCCTAGTCAAGTGACTCGACACAACTATAGTTTGTAACTCTGTCTAGTAGGCTATCCTCCTAACCACCATTCTGTTTTTTTGTCAAATATTTGAGCATATTATTGTTGCTCGGTAAGTTCTGTACTGTACTTCATTCAACTACTCCTAACAGTCTCTCAAAGGCGATTGACTGTCTCCTTCTCTTTTTTTGCAAATGCTGCCGCCCTGCCAGTGTCTACTACTACTACTATGCTGCTACCACCACCACCACCACCCCAATCATGGCATGTATGAAAAAGGAAACCATCTTCACCAGGCAGCCAGTGCTGTGCCACAGTTGGACATAAACATCAAGCACCGGTAAGAGAGAAGTTTGGGGGAGGCAGAATTAATAATGGACATGTTGTCAATGATTTCATTTTCACACACCACTCCAAAGAATGTATAAACTACAGGACAGACTGAAAGTACTAGAAGGACCAGTCAATGAGTGAGGTGTGTGGCATCTATCTGTTTGTGTCTTATACAGTCAGCCAATTATTGAAATCAAACACAGGCTATGGGCGGCCATGCACCAGCAAGGAAACAGTGTGATGTAAAAGTTACCCCACCTACAAAACATTAACAACATTGCATGTAACATAGAAAAATATATTTAATTTACCCTGACAAAAATAAACTAAACCCACAAAAGCTGACCCACCCCCCTCCCTAACCAAAACCAATGTCCATAGAAGTCCGTAACACCCTAACAAGTTCCCACCCACCCACCAAAACAAGAATTAAAAAAGGGGCAGAACAGGATGACAGGGACTAAGTGGTGGGGCGGGACTGAAGGAGGACACGCATCTGGCGCATCTCGTCCTCTAAACGGGCGACGCGGCGTCTAAGGCCGCGGCAGTTGCAGCCACAGTGTGGGGGGGGGACCAGAGATAACACGGTGGTGGCAGGCAGCCGCCAGACTGTGGCGCCGTACCGCTGGAGGGCAGTGGCTGGGGCCCGGGGCACTGGAGGAGGCTTGAACAATTGCTGCCGCAGTCTCCTCCTCCTCCTCGGCTAGGACCTCCAGCCGCCGGTATTCCCGCTGGATTGCCTCCAGCTTCCGGCGCCGTGCCTTGGCGGCCAACTCCTTCCGGTCGAGTTTCGGAGTAGCTGTGTATCAAAAAGAAAAAAAAAGACAATTGTAAAATATACTCTTAGAAAAACAGTAGGACAAGGTAATTATTTATACACATAGTGGCATGGTAGAGTAGCACTATAAAATAAAGCACAGTAGTACATAACATTTTAAATGTCGCCCGTCCTTCTTCCTTCCACCCGTCTTTCACTTTTTAGTTGAACAGTGCACCAGGTCCTCTTCTCCATAAAACTTTCAAAGCGGAGTTGAAATCAGATAGATGAGGCCATTGGTTACTCAATACTCCGGCTCCTAGTCCTATGCCAATTAAAGGGAATTCTAGTCTTCTAGTTCACTCTTCAAACGTCCCCAACAACTCATACTTACTTACGACATCGGATAGCGGGCGGACAAAATGCTAAAAAGGGAGGGGGTCCCGTGGGGACAATTAATTAGGATGATGCGCCCGGCACAGTGGCGGGCGCATCCTGTTTTTTTTTTTACATTCTGGTTGGCTTTGCTGAAAGCAATGCTAAAATGTTGTGCTGCTTTTCCAAGCACAACATGACGGGCCCCGCACGGAGCCTGTCACGTTTTGCTTTGAAAGGCGGGGGGGTATCATAGCATAGGTAGGTACCCTCCATGGGGGCCCCCAAGCATACTCTGCAATGTCTGCATGCCTTTCCGTGGCAGACGGCAATGCCGCCATGCAAAGGCATTCCAAAATGCAGATTATATGGCTGGCGGTGTGTTCAGAGAGACACCACCGCCATATTGAACCCTTTTCCACCTGGTCGACATGTGGGGGGTCTGAATATTTTCTACAGGGATGGCGGGAGGTTTGCCCCTGCGGTGTCGGCAGTGAATTCCAGCCGGCCCGGTGGGGGCAATACGCCCACCATCCTAATGGGGCCCTAAGTCACAACTGTACAGTATACATATACATACAGTACACCCTTGCAGTGAGTGTACTGTCAAGTTCAACAATAGTTAAGGATTATGAATCTAACTTACCACCGCCTGCCACTGGTGCTGCCACTCCCCCTACCGCTCCGTTGCTATCTGAAGCAACTGCCGCATCCTCGCCCTCCGCGTCGCCTTCGCTGGCCCCGGCAATGGTGGTCGGTAGTGCGCCTAGAAAACATTACACATTTATTAGGCGTCATATACACCTCCCCCCTATTGATCAGTAGCAAGGTTGAAAAATGAGTTAATACTAACATACATCACTAGTACAAATCAGGTAGTAGTAGAGTAGACACTAATAGTTATATATGATCATTGTAGCCTTTGCTTAATTAGCCCTAGCCATGCTACCATTTTACCTTTGTGTCTTTTATTTTTGCACATGTGACGTTACCTTGCAGCTTCTTGTATAAGACACCTTTGAGCCCACATGACCTGCCTCACACTGCTACTGTCTAGTCTACGCGCTGCGTACAAGCGGTCAACAAACATTAACAAGCCACTTTTTTAGGAAGTACTGGTGTACTACTGTTACTGTTAGTCCATATTGCTTATCCATAATTGCTACACTTTTTGGCACGGCTGAGAAATGCTTGCAGGTTGCAATAAACTAATGCACACCATTTAATTTTTCGCATTACAGATGCGAGATTGCCTTCTACGAACCAGAGCTTCTGAATGATGCAACAACTACCAGTACTAGGTTCTTCTAAGGTGAGGGGTCCCTTCACTCACATCTTCATTTATGAATTTATATAAACTAAATTGCTGGTGGTGCTGCCTTCCACCACTGTTCAGTTATCATGATTTAATTCCCAACTGTATAAGTGTAACAATGTATATTGTTTTATTGTTATTGATTTTCCGGTTGGTGCTGCATTTATAAGAAAACAGTGTACAGACCTTCTCAAATTGAAATAAACATTTTGAACTTACATAGACTTGGTGGTATTTGGTGTGGACTAATTAAAGTAAGGGTGTGCATGTGAATTGCTTCCACGACTGAGAGGTTGGGTGTGTTATGTTCTGAGTTGTCTACTTGTTGGGTATCTTGGGGGGAGGGTTCCGAGACCTAATAGTTATGACAAGACAGTACTATAGTCAAGCAGTGGATTTGTGGTGGGTGTGGTATTTCTGATTGAGGTGTGCAAGGAAGGTCCAACCTACCATCACCAACATCCTATTTTCTGGTGAAAAATGTCTGTGTATGTGCAAGATCCCTACAACAGTAGTATGTCCTATAGGGTATCATATCAAAATAGGAATAAATCTGGTAGGGCTGTTGCTGTGAATTTTCAAAGCCTCAAGATCTATAAGAGTAAAAGACAACGACCCAACGGATTGGACTCAATGGCTCGAGCTACTGGTGAAAATGAGTTTTATATTACAACCTTTCACAAAGAGTGGCACTGGCCAACTGTGCAAGACTAGCTACTACAGTACAGACAGACTGATGGTATGTAGTAGTACTCAGTCATCATAGCGGAGGCAGGGATAAGATTTTTGAAACCGTACAGATCGAAGGATAATTGGTGGTAAAAAAATTGCATTTGGAAACAAACAATAGTTCGGGAAAAATATGGGGCAGTACAAGTTATGGAATAAGAAATATTATTAAAAACAAGAAGACTTACTGGGGCCAGCAGAGGAGCCCTCAGCGGTGTCCTCCTGGTGGTGTTCTTCTGTGTGTAGATATAAGAAAGAGACAAACATTGATGGATGGTGTCAAACAAATACAATATTTTTCAACAACGCTCAAAAAACACTTATGTAAACAACAATTGCAATAACTAAATTGACCGATCTCATCTGGTCAACAAGTAATATCGGGGGATTCGCAGTTCGACTACTTAAGTTACTATTTATCAACAGTAATCCAGTCTTCCATTCTGATTCCAGAATACCAAGTTACAACTAAGCCTAAGTACAACGTACCACCCAACCTAGCCCACCTATTCCAGGCATGCCAATTGTACATTAAGTATGCATTTCCACTGTATTCCTCAACAATGCATATGGTCAAATCATGGAAGACACATGAACATGACTACATGTTTTGTATACACCAAATTTGGGTTTGATTGATTGATGCTGATCTGCTAGTGCTAAGTAACTGCTAAGCCTACCACCACTCATTGAAAAAACTAGAAAAGGTTCTAATAAAGACAGCCGTACTACCAGCACGTCATGTAACTGAGTGAGGGGGCATCACGCATACCACTAACAAATTAGAAGCTCATACAAAGTACCTAAACCGAAGTATCAATCCGCCCCTATCTATTAGTGACAGGACAAAGTAAGGAGTGGGCTAGAGTCACTGTAGCATTACGTAACTTAATTTCTCTAAAATAAACTCGTAAAGAATCACGCTAAGCAAGCGCAAACGCAAAGCTGCAAACAAGTAAGATTAGCGCAGAAGAGCACCTGTGTCAAAAAAATCACAGACTTTTAAACGTAATTCACCTGGAATGTGAGCAGCAACATTCTAGCTGGTTGGAAGAAAAAAAAAGATATTCGCAATATATAACACAGAGCAGAAGAACAGACACAAAGTAGTAATAATTAAATAGGTACTCACCAAGCACCGGGACCTCCACTCCCAGCAGGTCCAGCAGGTCATGCTCACGGTCCAAGATGTCGGACCACCGGTGCGTCAGCTGTGCCTGGGTGCGCTGAACACCAGAGAAGCGTGACACTGCCCGGCGCACCTTCCCCCACCGCTGCCAACGCTCCCAGAGCCCGTACCCGGACCCAGGCCTGCCACCTGCTGCCAGGGTTGAGGGGAGGTGGCGCTGCACAAAGAAAATTAGTGCAGCCAACTCCACTTCCCCAAATAAGGCCCGTGCCTGCACCCCTTGTGGGCGCCGCCTTCCGCATGGAAGGCGGTCGCGGCTCTGGCTGCGCCGGCGAACAGCCCTACCCTTGGACATGGTTCTGGGGACGGGGCGGGAAAGAAAAGGTAAAATAAATAAAGGAGTAAAGGAAATAAATAGCAGGCAATAGAAAGAGAACAAGTAGCTAAAAAACAAAAAAAAAGTAGACAAAAACCAAAAATATAGAGGCAGGAAAATAGTTAGAGAAATAATAAGTAATAAAGATCCAAAAAAAGTGGCTATAAACAAAGGATTGAAAAGATTTTGGGAGGATTCAAAATCAGGCCCCAGAACCATGCAATAGAGTGAAAAACAAGATGGCCGCGCCCATTGCGACCATGTGCGCAAGTTCGCGCGATATTTTCTCCCGAGCAAGCAAAAAGCAACGCGATCAAGTAAAAGCGGTCGCGAACAGGAAATATCGACCGTGAACGGGCGCGAACATGCATTGCGCAACCCGGAACAGGAAGTAAGCATCGCGAGAGGGCGGGACAAGTGAAAACAAGATGGCCGCGCCCGTGAGCAACCACATGGGTAAGTTGGCGACCCGCGATCACGCAAAAATGACCGCGAACAAGCGGGAAAAAAACTTCTGCGTCTTCGCGATATTTTTGGCGTGTTTGCGGAGATTTTCAGCATTTTCGCGATAGTTTGCGACAGTTAATTTCGCAAATTCTGCCCACCCCTACTTAAAACGCTAGCAGTGTTCAGTGTAATAACATCGCGGAACCGCGAAAAGCTCCGCAGTGTCCAATAGCACCAAAATAGTACAAAAAACATACGCTTGTGTGTGCGCTTCTTATTTTTTATTTTTTTTGCAGATTTATAGAGCGCGAACTCGACACGAAGGTATTGGAGTGCTTTACATGATCACTAGTTATGTTACACAAGGACACATTCAGACACGGGGAAATGAAGTGATTTGCCCAGAATCACAGGATGATGGACGCGACCCTGAGGCTCGAACCCTGGCTTCCAGCACCAAAGTTGGCAATCTAGCCGACGGACCACATCCTCATCCTCTCCTTTAAAAATGTACCGATACACAAAGCGCTGTGAAAAGCTCCACAGTGCCCAGCGACACGTAAACAGTACAAAAAGCATATGCTCATGTGAGCGCGCTTCTTTAAAAATCTACGGAAAAACAAAGCGCTGTGAAAAGATGAGCAGTGTAAAAAACATATGCTTGTGATATCGCATTTAAAAGGGCAAACCTACCGGAAAAGAAAGCTTGGTGAAAAGCTTTATGCTGTCCGGTGAAATGATGAGGTGGGGGGCGATAGGTAGACAGAGGTCCTCTTACAGATAAGTCACATGGCCTCAATGAGAGCTACCCATAGGTCCCCGACAGACACACGTAGTCTTTAAGGTCTATGGGGGCGGGCGGGGGGAGAGGCATTTCCAGTGGCCTGTGGAACCGGTGCTTTGGAAGGGTTTATGAGATGAGAAAAGAGACGGAACCCCCCCTGCCTTTTTTCTTTGTTTCTTTTCAGTCTTGGCACTGTGCTGGGATCAGTGACAGTAATGTCGTCTGCTTGCCCACTTTTTTCTCGGCTCCTTTCTTGGTATCACCTTTTTGTACTCTTTAGAAAAGCGGCACTCTTCTTGCTCGCTGGGTTTACCCTAGTCACCTCCAAGTTATGAGCACGAGGGTCATATATGAGTGTATCCAGACCATTCAATCATTATCCTCTCTGTAGAAACACTACCCCCATTCTTCGGGCAGGTAACTCGTGCCATTTCCAGGGAATTCCAAGGTTAGGAGACAGAGACGACCGTTGACATGACAACGTGTCAGCCCCTATGCCTCAACTACTCCTGCTCTTCCTCTTTTTACCTCAGCTGATTGTGCCCGCATAAGCCTTATCTGTTTGTGAGTTGCTGGGCCTCAACTTTCCGCGCTGCCAGATGTCCCTCACTGCCCCTCCCATGCCTACATGTTTGCTGTCCCTGGCCCTTCAGATTGTGGAAAGCCCTCTGCCCACATTCCTACCGACTCTCACGTGACCACCCCTCCAGTACCCCGTTTGTCCGCCCAGATTTCTAGTCACGTAACAGGGCTGTTACAAACTATAGCTTAAGTTAAGAGCAATGGTCCCCAACTCACTAGACAGCAAATCTGTTGGGAGTTTTTTATAGCGCAAACACGACCCGAAGGTATCAGAGCGCTTTACCAACTGCGTTACAGACGGACACACTCATTTTGTTATTTGCCCAGAATCACAGGATGTTGAATGCCCCTGCTGAGACTCGAAGCCTGTTACTCAGCTTTGAAGTCAACTGCTGTAGGTGTTAGGCCGCATCCTTGAATCCATGCATGATAGGGGCATGGAATGCCCCCTGTACTCTTGGGCCCCGGGGCTACTGCAGCTGTTGCGCCAGTGATACCTATGCCTATGCATTTGTATCAAGTTTTTGCCCCATACCGTATTTGAACCCTCAGCAGAGAGCACTGTGGTGCCCACAATTCCGACCTGCCCCCGGGTACACCTCCTGATTGGACACTGACAGGCTGATGAAGAGAGCGGACTCGCATGTATATTATCCAGTGCTAGCTGAACACCGTTTGTCCCTTACTTTTCTGCATTGCAATGGTGTGTGCCCATTAAAAAGGAAAACCTACCGTAAAATGCCGTAAAAAACTAGCAGTGTCCAGTGTAATAACATCATGGACCCGCGAAAAGCTCCGCAGTGTCCAACAGCACCAAAATAGTACAAAAAACATACGTTTGTGTGTGTGCTTCTTAAAAAACGTACCGATAAACAAAGCGCTGTGAAAAGCTCCACAGTGCCCAGCGACACGTAAACAGTACAAAAAGCATATGCTCGTGTGTGCGCGCATCTTTAAAAACCTATGGAAAAACAAAGCGCTGTGAGAAGATGAGCAGTGTAAAAAACATATGCATTTAAAAGGGCAAACCTACCGGAAAAGAAAGCTTGGTGAAAAGCTTTATGCTGTCCGGTGAAATGATGTTGCCGCGCACAACATTTATGACAGCTTTAAACATACAACCCCAATAGTATACCGATGCAGCTGCCTACCGAAAAACAAAGCACAGTGAAAGCTTATCAGTGTCCAGCGGCACGTAAACAATTTAAACAAGCTGATCGCAGCTAAAAGACAGAAGTGGATGCCTGCTTGTGCCCCGGGGAACTGCAGGTCAGCAAAAAGACAGAAGTGGATGTCTGCTTGTGACCCGGGGGAACTGCAGGGTGCGCGCTGGATCGGAGCTATGAATGAAGCGGCATTTTCGTTGCTATAGCAACAAAATGGCGTGGGACTGTCCACAGTCCCTATGGACATGCGCATGATGTTTGCTATGGACAAATGGCAAGAGCAGCCATGTTTGTCCATGCAGGCGCGTGCAAAAAAGCCCTCAGCAGAATCGATTCCAAAAGGTATTTGCAATAGCGAGTGCACCGCATGCGCTGCTTTTGCTAGGCCAGACCTAAAAAACCAATGGACCTGCTGTCCATGTAGTTTTTTACATCTCTGGAAATGTGTAGCTACTGTAACTATCCATCAGAACGGCCTCTCAAATGAAGGGGCCTCTTAGTCCAAACTACTATTAGTGAATCAGCTTCACTAACAGAATGCAGGTTCTAGTTGGTAATTGTAAAGAATCACAACTTCTTCAACAAGCATTTGCAATGCAACGGTCTCGCCTTTAGGATCTTAAAAGTATTTAGCTATGCGGCACATTATCCTGGGTGTTATATTATCTCTTCTAATTTAGCCTTACACAACTACTATAAGCGGATGAAAAGAGCATTTGTTCTCAGTGGGGCGCCATGGAAAGGGGTTAAGGTAACTGTTAGTCCCAGATAAAGTTTTCCAAAAACCAACATGCATTGACAAAGCTAATGCATTGACAAAGTCAAAAGGCTGGCAGCGTAAGTCGGAGCAGCTTGCTTTGCGAATGCTTGTGTTGCTTTGTCAGGGACGTGGAGCAGCAGAGGAATGTGGAGGTAAAGAACAGTGTGGTATGAAACTGAAACTGATCATGAGCAATAGCTAGACTGAAACAGAAGCATGTTCTGTACTTGAGAAAGACATGAGCCAAACTTAACATATGATCTGCGAAACATATATGATCTGCGAAACTTGTTATGGTTTGAGATCGGGCTAACCTTTGCTGGAATGTCAAGGTTGAACAAGCACTGGCAACAACATTAGGTCTGACTTTAACTTTAAAAGAATGTTGTATTGTGATGTGGAGCAAAACCAAAGGGGATGGTGGACGGAGTGTTGAACATTGCAAGCACTCACCCCCAGTCAACTGATCTGGGTTTAATCCATCATCATTCTTTAGCTCACTCCGCCACCCCAGTTCAGACATGGCCATATGCAAATCAGTCTGACCCAGTGCCTCATGGGAACAGTCCAGCCCGAACTGCCAAGCCATGTCTTCCCTGGACCAGAAACAGGGTCAAGACTGATTTGCATATCGCTGGGTCCAAACTGGGGTGCCGTAGTGGGCAAAAGAACGATGGATTTAACCCAGATCTTTTGACTGGGGAGAATGTTTGCATTGTCAGCATTCCATCCATCTTTTGTTTGCTGTAATACTTTCCACCCTAAGTGGGATGGGTATGCCCAGACATGGGTCCCTTGCTCACTGTGCCACTGGATTCGAGCTAGCATGGTTGAAGAAGGGTGACATACCCTGAAACCGGTCCCAGGATGCTTGTTTCCGGTCCAGGGAGGACCTGGCCTGGCAGTTCGGCCTGGACTGTTCTCATGGGGCACAGGGTCAAGACTGATTTGCATATGGCTAGGTCCAAACTGGGGTGGCATAGTGGGCAAAAGAACAATGGATTTAACCCAGATCTTTTGACTGGGGGAGAATGTTTGCATTGTCAGCATTCCGTCCATCATTTGTTTGGTGTAACACTTTTCGCCCTAAGTGGGATGGGTATGCCCAGACGTGGGTCCCTTGCTCACTGTGCCACTGGATTCAAGCTTGCCTGGCTGAAGAAGGGTGACATACCCTGAAACTGGCCCCAGGATGCTTGTTTCCGGTCCAGGGAGCACCTGGCCTGGCAGTTCGGTCTGGACTGTTCCCATGGGGCACAGGGTCAAGACTGATTTGCATATGGCTGGGTCCAAACTAGGGTGGCGTAGTTGGCAAAAGAACAATGGATTTAACCCAGGTCTTTAGTCTGGGGGAGAATGTTTGCATTGTCAGCATTCCGTCCATCATTTGTTTGCTGTAACACGTATTGTAATGTGAAGCATTCAAAGTTGATAGCATGGAAATGGATATGTATTTGTAGGGATGCAAAGAATCATAGAAGAATATTTGTAAGGGTTAAAAGGTCAGGTGCCAAACCTGAATATCCCTGTAGGTTATTGACTGCCCTCCTACTATCCGTGCTGATGCCAGAGAAAACCACCATAAACTATTTTGTTATCGAACACATGTTAATATACACGGTCATGTGTGTGCCCCTGAAATCTGAATTCCAGGCAGCTGGATAAATAAACAAAATGATTACAGCTGTGTGGAGGGTAAGCACTTTTTTGTGGAAGCACATAGCTTCTGTTCAATCAAAACATGTACTTTTGGCTCCCAAGATGTGGGCAGAGCCAAATCCCCCTCTCCTGGTGATTCTTTTTCACATAACTGTGTTTTAAAATACCAATATTATTGGTTGTGGACTAGATTGTGAAACTTTCTATTTGGCTTTAGTGATATTAAGAGACATTCTGACCAGGGCAAAGAAGCCTGGACACCAACTAAAGCCATCGCCCCTGATTCTGCTAGGTTTGCTTATCGCTTGTTGTTTTAGAACCTATTTATTTTATTATCATGAGACAAGAGTTTTAGCATTTGCTCTGAGGCCAGCAGAAGTCTGCTGTATTTTAATGTTATGCGAATGTAGAAATGACAAACGGAGAGAACGAGCGAGATGAGCGAGAGAGAGAGAATGATACAAGGCAGAGACTGATAGAGAAAAGTGCGTAAGAAATAGAGAAGAAGGGAAGTGACTGATTGAGAAAGTGTGAAAAAAGAGTAGGAATTCATAGAGTATGGTGATAAAGGAAGAGGACAAGGCCAGATTGATAGAGAAAGAGTGCTTATGGCAGAAATTGAGACAAAGCGAGACAGAGAGAGAGCGCGACTGATAAATAAATAGTGAAAAAGAAAAAGAGAGATGGAGATGGAAAGAGTGTCAGGCAGAAGTGGAGGCAAAGTGAGAGAGTAAGAGAGTAGCAAGCAGGTGCAGAGCGGCGTGGAGCAGTAACGGGGCGGGGAAGACAGGTGGAAGAGGGGATGGGTGGCACAGAGCTTTAGAAACAGAATAAGAAAGACAGAGAAAGAGTCAGAAAAAGGCTAAGAAATCAGTGATATGTTGTGTTAAACTGAGAGAGTCTAACAAATATGGGACGTGGTAGACGGAGAGATGAGACGACTGGAAAAATGCACACCAGGGAATAGAAAGCGTTTTCTCACTTTTAGACACGCACTCGTTTGTGACGGACACAGTGCATTCTCGCTGAAACCATTCAGGTAAGACGCTGTGTGTCCAGGTGATTTTGTGTTGTTTGTTGGAAGGGAATGTGTTTACCTTTAATAGTTGATCACTTGAGGTGAATGTCTATATCCACCACTATCATACAGTTACTACTAAGGGTATTAGTATTCTACGACGGGCTGTCAATATTGCAGATAGCGGAAACTAGGCACAAAAAGATAAAACGATTTGCACAAGATTACACAATAAGGGAACATGGGGGTGTCGGGATTGGAGCTCAGGCTCACCTGGTACATGGCCAGCTAGGAGAGGAGAGCCAGGTGCCAGAGGAAGAGAGGCAGAGGGGCCATTCAGGTGTAGCTTTAATTTGTGCAGTAGGTGCAGCGGCACCAGGGCCAGAAGCCAGGTGAATCCTGGTTACTGCTGTATTTTACAAATCAAACACAATTTCCTTCCTTGCAGCGGGGAACATGATACAGAAGCTTATAGCACAGTCACTTTTGGGGTGCAGGGATGCTCAGCATGTGCAGTGGTCGTTAGGAAGAGTGGCCACTTCTAACCCGATCTCTTGGCCCCGCAGGCAGCATTTTCTCCATGAGCCGGAGGAGGATCTCCTAGCCCGATAGGCGCCCCGCGCCCTTGGCTCCAGTGAGCACCATTCGACCCTCCTCTGGGGGCTGCCATTGACTGTGCTCCGGCCTGCTGAGGCCACGGCTAGGGATCGGCCTCAGATATAGCCAGGCCACATCTAGTTAGGACCTGTTCCCGTTCCTCCATTTGTGCCGTTGCAATGGGGGCCCCTACGGGAATGCTGGGGCCTGCCTTGGTTGGGTGCTCCCTCTGCCATTTCCGGCACGATGCCAGAGCAGCCCACTCACCCAGACTGAGGATTCTTGCGGCCTCTGTCATTAGCTGCGCCAGGGATGGCCGCACCTCCACTGAGAGAAGGCCTTAGAAGGTCCTTTGCCATGCGTGTGTGCGCGCACGCGCGCTCTCTGCGGCTGCACAACAAGTTGAAAGTTGAAATAGCACCGGCTCAGTTGTCCGGCTACTTAGAAAGTGAAAGCGCGCACAGCGCGCTAAACGTAAACAAAGCACAACGTGATTTACGCAAGTCCTATTGCATTGAAGACATGAACGGGAGTGGGGGGCGGGGGGCGAGAAGTCACAGACTGAGGGAGGGGCGAGGGGCTGGGAGGGAGACAGGGAAGAAAATAGTATTAGGAGTAAAGGGGCCAGTAGCCATGGAAGGATACAAATGATGACTGAGGAGAGACTAACAAGGCTCAAACCTATCGAAAGGCAGCATTTAAGACAAAAGTCAATGGGCAGAGAGTGGGCGGAGCTTCCACGAAGCTTCCACACTACAGTGTATACTGCATGCCTCGCAAAACGATGGCAGCGCATTCGTGCTGCATCGCTAGGCGAGACCTTAAAATGAGATCAAAATAAGCCGTAGTCATTGTCTATATCGTGAACCAGGAGAAATAAGTTTTGAGTAGCTATTAGTATTAGCAGCAGGGAACAAGATGAGAGCTATAATAAAAACACATCTCAATGGAGGTCCAACAGTCAGTAGATGGCAAGACTGATATGCTAATGGGGGCTTATCCAAGATACTATTGACAATGTCTCTATCCAGAAACCAAAGGCTGCAGGAGGCTGAAAACAATGGCTGATTAAAGGCTGACCGAAATTCCCTTTCTATTTGTGTGGAATGTGTATTCAACACACTACTTTCTCCGATGAATCGCAAGCACTTTTACACATCAAACATAGAAAGGAATGCTAGGCCTCATCTTGTAGGGGGTAATGTTAGACGGCCATCTTTGCACAGAGATGGTTATATCTCCAAACACAGTCCCACTAGGAGATAGAAAGAGAACAATCAACATGTCAGATACCTTTTTCATTACCAGTGAAAACAATACATTTGAAATAATGAGAGAATATATCCACCATTTCACCTATATATCCTGTCATCTATCCAGTCTTTCTTCCAACATTAATTCTACCATTATTCCATCCAACTTCCTGCCCATTGATAGCCAAACCTATCCATCCATCTTCAAACCGATCCATCAAACATATCCATCTACCCATTTACTCAGTCATCCATCATTTCCCTTATCCATCCACCTTACATCCATCATCCATTCATCCATCCTTTCACTTATCCATCCACCTTTCATCCATCATCCATTCATCCATCCTTTCAATTATGCAGCCTTTTGCTCATCCACCCACACTTTCCCTCATCCATCCATTCACTCTTTCACTCCATCTGTCCATCATCCCTTTCAGTCATCCTTCCATTGACCCCTTCAGTCACCCATCCATCATTTCACTCACCAGTCCACCCTTCGACCTATCCATTCACTCATTTATCCACCAATTTACCCTTTCACTTATCTATCCTTTCATTCACTCATGCATCAACCCTTTCACTCATCCATCCATTCATCCTTTCACTCATCCATCTGTCTTCCCTTTCATCCAGGAATCCACATACCCTCCCTTTCACTCATACATCAATTATTTCACTCATTCATCCTTAAAGCTATCCTTTCACTCACTCATTCATCCATCCATCCTTCCGCCCTTCCAACCCGTCCATCCACCCACCCTTTCACTCCATGTATTGACTCATCCATCCATCCATTTACCCTTTAATCATCAGCCATCCTGTCACTCACTCATCCATCCTTTTATCATCCATCCACCTTACATCCATCATCCATTCTTTCACTCTTCCATCCTTTTATCATCCATCTACCTTACATCCATCATCCATTCATTCATCCTTTCATTCATGCATCCTTTCGCTCATCTACCCACACTTTCACTAATCCATCCATCCACCTTTTCAACCTGTCCATCCATCCAGCATTTCACTCCATCTATCCACTCATCCATCCATGTTCCCTTTCATCAACAGCCATCCTGTCACTCACTCATCCATCCTTTCCCTTATCCATCCAACTTACATCCATCATCCATCCTTTCACTTATCCATCCACCTTTCATCCATCATCCATTCATCCATCCTTTCAATCATGCATCCTTTTGCTTATCCACCCACACTTTCACTCATCCATTTATCCACCCTTTCACTCCATCTGTCCATCGTCCCTTTCAGTCATCCTTCATTCAACCCTTTCACTCAGCCATCCATAATTTCACTCACCAGTCCACCCTTCGACCTATACATTCGCTCATTTATCCACCAATTTACCCTTCCACTTATCTATCTCTTCATTCACTCATCCATCCATTCATCATTTCACTCATCCATCTGTTTTCCCTTTCATCCAGGCATCCACTTACCCTCCCTTTCACTCATGCATCAATTCTTTCACTCATTCATCCTTACATCTATCCTTTCACTCACTCACTCATCCATCCATCTTTTCACTCATCCATCATCCACCCTTTCAACCCGTCCATCCACCCAGCCTTTCACTCTATCCATCCACTTATCCATCCATCCAGTTACCCTTTCATCAGCCATCCTGTCACCCACTCATCCATCCTTTCATCATCCATCTGCCCTACTACTCATCCATTCATCCTTTCACTCATCCATCCTTACATCGATCCTTTCACTCACTCATCCATCCACCCTCCCACACTTTCACTTTAAGTAAGAGTCTTTTTCTATCGAGTTGCAGCCAGAAGAGGTCCATCAAGAGCCCCATCCCTGCTGTGGCTGCTAAAGTGGGGGGTTGATGACTCCCCTGATTATGATATCATTTGGCATTCTCCAAAATGCAAAGCTTAATTTGCATAAAAAGCACTAATGTATTACCCCTGCAATAAATGAATGCTTGGCTATCCATATATTGAACTGAGAGAGGCGGACTGATTTAATTGCTTCAGTAGTTTTAGGGTCCACTGCTGTGAAAAACACAAGGCTCTATGAGTCGTAGATGAAAGTTTGATCAACCAATAGCTGCTAAATATGGGTAGATAACATGAAATAGCTGCAGGGAATTACCTTTTATCACTTTTCTCTTTGGAGATCCATTAGCACTCGTGGGAGGGGCTAACATTGTCTCTTTAATAAGGGTTTCAGGGCTTTTCAATACCCTCTCCCATTTCTGTTATTTTTTTAAGTTTACTTCAGGAACTTTGCTTTCATGGTTAGTCTACTTCGTGCTCTTTTTTTAGAGTAAAACACAATCAAAGCAGTATTGGCAGGTATTTTTAATTAATAATTCAGTGATTTTCTTGACCTTGTACAGTGACACTGGCATTTAGTTTGCACAGTTTGTGTGCTCTGATCCTATAATTGTACTGTTAAAATTGGTTTAATCCAATTGATGAATATAACTTTCATGTAAAGCCATGGTAGATGGCACAAAAAATGCACCAATGGTGTGGAAGTGAAATGTTACATGTTAGTTGCAGGGTGTATTTTTGCCACTCATATACTAGACAAAAATATATAGGGGTGAGGAGCATCACAGTGATATGGTTGGACTGCAATATAAAAAGCACAACAGTGACACAAGACAGGCAAAAGTGTAGGTACCGTATAAGAAAACATAGTGTTATATATTAGATACCTCTAAAGTGGGCTAGGTGCTAAATAAATAAAAAGGTGTCATACTACATAGTAAGAATAGTATGCCCACATGGTGAAATTGCCCAAAAGTTATTTTACTATGGGGCCGATTCCGATCCGGATCGGAAAGCACTCCGACTGAGCCGGATCCGGAGTGTTTTCCGACCTAGCCAGAGTCCTGCAGTCCGACCGAGCGAGTACAATGCGACCGTATGCTGCCGGACTCGGTTCGGTCGGACACCCATAGAAGTCAATGGGAGCCGGTCGTACGACGCGTACATGGGCTCCCAATGACTGAATGGGTATGTCGCGGACAAGTGCGCCCCCTACAGTGGATACACGTCAGTGCCATCCGCACCATACATGCCTGTGTTGGGGAGACCCTGTCTTCGAGTCGTACGAATCGTAGCGGGAAAAGTTGTACGAGACAGACCCAGACACTTTTCCGTACGAATCGTAAAATGACAGTCCGAGCGTACAAGTACGATCCGGACCGGCTTTCTGATTTACGATTCGTATGGAAAACGTCCCGTACACGGGGAATGACTTGTACACATGCAATGTCGGTGTTCGCACCGTACATATGCAATGTCGGTGTACGCATCGTACATAGCAATGGCGGTGTACGCACCGCACATATGCAATGGCGGTGTACGCACCTACATAGCAATGGCGGTGTACGCACCGTACATAGCAATGGCGGTGTACGCACCGTACATAGCAATGGCGGTGTACGCACTGTACATATGCAATGGCGGTGTACGCACCGTATAGAGCAATGGCGGTGTACGCACCGTACATATGCAATGGCGGTGTATGCACCGTATATAGCAATGGCGGTGTACGCACCGTACATAAGCAATGGCGGTGTACGCACCGTACATAGCAACGGCGGTGTACGCACCGTACATAAGCAATGACGGTGTACGCACCGTACATAGCAATGGCCGTGTACGCACCGTACATACACAACACATGGGGGTGTGTGCCTGTACGACTCGTACCCCTGTACCGTACTGAACCACGGACACTGTAAAACAGCACAAGGAGGGTCTATTCGACTTGCACAACACCACAAAACACGTCTACAGTGCACTGAAAATGGAAATGACTGACCTGGACACATCCAAACAGGCAAACAGAGGGGCAAACTCACAACCACCCCTTATAACACACCCACCAAAAATTCAAACTGAGGCCCACCCACAAATGGACCAATAAAAAGGGCCCACACACACAAACCATGAGCCTTTGCAACAGACTCACTGCAGCTAGAGAGCACACACCAACAACTGCACCCATCCACCTTAACATATACACCGTCACACAACCTCCTTCACACATACCCCCTCTACACATTCACACCCACACCGTCACATTCAGACCCACAGACCCACAACCATCCACACCCTCACCCCACACCGTGCCCACAGACAAGAATCCAAAGTTCACAAGGGAGGAGCTGGTGATCCTTGTCAATGAAGTCATCAGAGTCGAGCCACAGCTGTTTGGAACATTGGTCAGACAGACCAGCATAGCTGAAAAATCACGCCTGTGGCAGAGGATCGTCGATAGGGTGAATGCTGTTGCACCCAACAGAAGGACCAGGAATGAATGCCAAGTCAGGTGGTACGATCTGCGAAGGGCGGTCAAGCGCAAAATGAATGATGACTACGCCCAGAGCAACATCACTGGAGGTGGTGCGCCCTGCAGACCAGTACATTACCATCCCTGGGAGCAGAGGGTGATGGCCCTGCTTCTGCCAGTGGGAGTACATGGACTGCAAGGACTTCCAGAGCCTGGTGAGCACACAAACAACTTACGTAACATGGGGTAATGGCATCCACAACCCAACTACACAAAATGCACGCAACTACCCCCAAGCCCTCACCGGCCAGAACCACAGTCAAAAATAACGCTAATGCCACTAACATGTGTAAGCTCCATTGAGAAAGCAAGGCCATGCTATGTCCCATGCTACATGAAGCAGCAACCCAAGAATGGATGTCGCGCATGCTGGGAGGGTGGGTGGCACAAAACACATTGTTAAACTCCAAATCAGACACAATTGCCCTCATCCCATATGGCCCAGGTACATACCCATGCACCATGCACAATGCACAGGGATTGGGAAAGTACTGACAAGATAGCTCACACTCGGCCCGGGTGTAGGAAGCACATGGCCCTCCTGTGACCAGTGCAAACACAAACACCAAGACAACAAGGTCAGATATCTAGGACAGGAACTCACACTCACTGTCATGGCAGCATGCTCCATGGGGGGACAGCTACATCACCTGGGAGCCCCAGTGCCAAATCACACTACACCCACCAGCAGGCCCTGTCACACACACCCCTTACACAAGCAGACACCCCCGGGACAGGCAATAGATTTACACACTGTCACAATGGACATGTAACACAACAACACCAATACATAGCCAAAGAAGCATCCAAGCCAAAAATCTACATGTCAAAGACTCAGGAGAACATATCAATCTGTCCCCCGCAACATACCCATCCACAAGTGAACATTGAGGAGAAAGCTAGGCACATACAACTACCTGGAGGAACAGTGCCAACTTGAATGTGTATGATACATGCATTTTGCATGAAACAGCATTAACATTGTCTGTCTCTCACACACAGGGCAACATGATGAATCTACCCCCAACAATGGGGGTGAAGATTCACAGTTCCTGGCCCGGGAGGAACCTGATCCCACCGGCAGCGACGCCTCTCAACATTCCGCGGATGACACCGACCGACCTGGACCCTCTGGTGTCCAAGCCCCTGCAGAACCTGGTTCAGGACCATCTGTGCCAACCACCACCCCCATTCCTGCCACATCGCAGGAGACGCCGAGGAGCCCTGCCCGCAGTGAACAACTGAGCCAGTCTGACCAGGAGGGACAAGGAGCGTCGGGCACCCAGGAGGAGGCAAACAACACTGCGACTGCCATCCCTCAGGGGTCCCGTAGACCCGATGTGCCCACAACGGCAGGCTAGGCTCGTGTGGGCTGGGGTGGTGGGAGTAGAGGCAGGCGGAGGCGAGAACCTGACCAGCCAGCTGTAGGGACCGGTATGTCACACATATACAACATCATGGAGGCATACCGGTGTGACACCAGGGAGTTCAGCCAGGTAGTGCTGACCCTCACAGAGATCAAGAACCAGCAGGCCGAGCAACACGCCAGTCAACAAGAATACCAAGGACGGATGGAGGCAAGACTGGCTGAGCTCCTGGTGGTGCAAAGGGACATAAGCCATTCACTCCGTCGATTCGCCGACAACATGGGCAACCCTCCCTGTGCCACCAGACAAAGACCACCCCCAGCCACAAGGAGGGAGGAGGAGGAGGATTCGTCCGACGGAGCGTCCCAAGCATCGTCAAGGCCTGCATCTGAGGGTCCCTGGAGGAAGGTGGGTCGTCCACGGAAAAGACCATGAGAGGCAGCGGACCATCCACATCTCCCAGGTCACCTGGCCTGGCACCTAGCCTTCATGTGCGACAGCATCACCTCATTGACTGACATCATCTGCCACATGGACCTGCTGGTCACAGTCTGACTAATGATGCCAAACACTGTGGTCTGGACTCTGATGACTTCAAATGGCAAGGATCCCATCTCCCCCTGTGAACTTTGGATTCTATGGTCCCTGCATTGCACCTTTTTCAGTGCACAAATCACGCACCAGACCTATAATTAAATAATTAATACGTGAAATTTGATGTTGCAGTCATTTAGCATGAGTCCACAACATACGTGTGGGGATATGTCAAAATATGCCTGAGTGTGGAACTAACTCCAGCCATCCATATACTTGGATCTGAGTCCGGTCAAGGACACACATGTGTCTCAATGTATCACCAAATACAGACATGGAGCCCAATACTCACCCGTGATGGCCTCAAGCTGCTGAGGGGGGGCTTGCAATACTGCTCAGACAGACCAATTTGGAAGAGCATCATGAAGGTGTAGAGGTCATGGGTCATGTTGATGTGCCCGGGGAGGGAGTCCCAGGTCTGTTTGGCGAGGTGGGAGAACTATCTCCTGCATGCAGTGTTTATGTGGATGTGATGAATGGTGGCCAGGGCAAGGTGGGCTGCATGGAGTTGGGCCAACGGGGTGTTGGATGACAAACGTCCAAGGTTTGTTTTGGGTCTGGGGTTGTGGACTGCCTCCTGAGTGTGGTTGAGGAGTCTGAAGGTGATCCTGCAGCAGACAGTGAGCCATTCTAGCTATCTCAGGTGGACGGTGATGTGGCTGGGGCTGGGGATGTTGAATATGAGGTGTGCGGATGCACCCTGGATGTGGACAACTTCTCCTGCAGTTTTGCTGTTGTTCTACATAGAGGCCGGTGCAGTAGTTGAGCCGGCTGGTGTCGTGGACCTGGGGGACGGTCTGTCTTGCCTTGTAGTGGATCTATCTGTGGATCATTTGCAGCATGTGGAGGGTGTTGCAGCATGAGGTACAGATGGTGGTGAGTTGCATGGTAATTGTCAGCGATGGGTCCATGATGAACACCAGCTTGAGTGCGTGGCCACTGAGTGCTGGTGCGGTGCCCAGACCAGTGAGACACAAGGAGTTGACACAGCCGTAAGGGGACAATCCTCAGATGATGACCTCAGTCCTGTCCAAGTCCAGCCTCAGGTGGCTGATGTTCAGCCATTTGTCAACGAATCTCTTGCCTTCTTGAAGTTTGGATCTGGCAATGGCTGGCTCTTTGGTGAGTTTGAGGAGTAGCTGGGTGTCAATGGCATACGAGATGATAATGAGGTTGTGTGCGCATGTGATGGTGGAGAGGGGGGTCATGGAGACATTGAAGATCGTCACGCTGAGAGAAGAGCCCTGGGGCATGTGCCACATGACCCCAGTGTACTACATGCTGCAGGGTGGAGGCAGACTCCCTGGGCCTTGCTGGTGAGCTACTTTCTGATTGAATCCTGGGCCCTCCTCTGGATACCAGTGTTGGAGATGTGTGAGCTGACAGTGTGGTAGCACATGGTGTACAATGCCGTTGAGAGGTCAAGGAGGGTGGGCTCACCATTGTTGAGCAGGGCAAAGTTGTCAGTGGTGGCAATGATGACGGTTGCAGTGGTGTGATTACTGTGGAATATGTTCTGGTGCCGGTTGCCTGGAGCTGGTTGCATGGAGGAAATATGTCAGTTGCTTGTTGAGTGTCTTCCGGATGACATTTGCTGGGTAGGGAAGCAGGGTGATGTTCCAGGAGATCCTGCGGTACTGCCGTCCGTTGTTTAAGAAGGGCCTGGGTCTCTGCATGCCTCCAGCACCCATGGAATGTGGACAACTCAAAGAAAACATTCAGGACACGCTGGACGTGGGCTTCAAGGATGGGGAATGATGTGGTTGAGCTGTTGTGTGGGAAGGGGCCTGATGGAGCCAGGTGGTGTACTTGCTGCTGACGGGAGTCCAGAACCTGAGGGGGGTTTGTCCTGTGGATAATAGTGCTGTCTGCCTCTGTGTGCCAAGGCTGTTGTGTATGGCCATGAGCTAGCAGTGGTACAAAGTTGCAAGGGATGTGATCTGCCTTGTAAGGGTGGGGTGTCTTGGATGGAGATCTGCTGTCAGTTCACTCACAATGCTGATGAGCTCCTTGATGTCGTGTGTTTTGGTGTCTCAGCACTATCTGAAGGATCTCCACTTGTCCTTGCTGATGATATGGTGATGGCTGTGTGTGGTGTTTTTCAGGCCTGTAAGGTAAATGATGGTTCTTTGTGTTGCAAGGTGTGCACAAGAGTCTGGCTGCGTCTGTAGGAGTCCAGTAGGTCTGCCTTGTCCCAGGTGCCTTAACTATTGTTGTGCTTCACAGGAAAGTCCGTCAATGTGGAAAGATTGTTGGATCAGTTGCTGATCCAGTGCGTGAGGTTTCAGGGTGTTGCGTTGGTGTTGTTTTGAGTGTCCCACACAGCTTGTCTGTGGTGACATTCATCAAGCATCTTTGGGGGATCGTTAGCAGGGTGTGGGGCAGTGTGTTGCTTGTCGGAGATGTCGATTAAAATGTTGATGGACAAATGATGGATGGTGGTGTGGTTCTCCTCCAGCCAGAAGTTACCGGCCCCCAGCCACATGTAGCCTGTGGAGGTGAGGGCGTGCATGCAGATCTACGTGTTGATGGCTTAGCGCAATTGTGGATGTAGGCCTGGATATCTGTAGATGAGTGTTACTCTGAGGGTTGCCAGGGAGTTGCTGCAAACCCAGATTTGTGACTCTGAGGGTGTACTTGTGAATCAATTGCAATTCATCCTCCGGGATTGTTGGTGCCGTCCCTGCGGGTGATCTTGTATCCGTCTGAGATGGCAATGAAGGAGTCGTGTGCTGAGGATGCTTATGTCCAGGTTACTGTCATGAAGGTGATGTGTGGCCCTGTTGTGTTGAGGAGGTAACAGAGTCCAATGGCGTGCTGGTGGACGGAGTGGGTGTGGAGTAGGAGGGACATGACCTGGTTGTTCTGACAGGGTCTGGTAGTCTGGGCAGCGCTGTGTAGGCAGTTGGAGTTGCACACTCAGCATGCGAAGGTGTCGTGTGTGCGCTTAGGGGTTGCCTGATAACAGGCGGATGATTGTATGGAGGACATTGCTTGGAGGTTGGCTGCAGCATGAGCCTGTTGTTTGACGTGGGTCATGCAAAGACCCGAGGCTCGGGCACTGTGCACGTTTCAGGTGCACACGGTCCTGTCTTTGGCATGGCGTTGGTGCAACAGTGGCACAGACAAGCTGCTGGCTGCATTAAGAATGGGTGGAGGGGGAAGGGAGGAGCATTTTGGAGGCGTGTGGGTTGCAGAATCATGGAACTCGGCAGAGCGGTGCTGCAGGTGAGGCAGCAGCAGGTGGAGGGGTGAGAAACTAGGCAAAAAGTAGCACACAAAGACAAGGAGGTCAGAAAGTGCAACAGGTGTATGTAAAGGAAGGAGTGTCAGGTAACTCATGGGTCACTACGAGAAAATGTATGACCAATCACCAAAAATGATGGTTACAGGGTCAGGCAATAAAATGCGGCGCTGCGCACAGGAGACACACCATCAGCATGTGTTCACGTCCCGTTGTGTGGAGCAACCTGCACAAATACATGCACAACCAGGGACTTCATGCACAATAGATATTATTAGCCATGAAGGACTGCATGCATGTTGCCGAAGTAGACACACACATATGCTCAATATTTGACAAGTATGCCATAGATGACGCATGCAAACTGGCAAGAGAGCTGCAGTGACAGAGATGAGGCACTTTGGATTGTGCTGAACACCTTTATTCCACATACACACACAAAGGGAAATGCATCCATGTGAATAGACTCACAGGTCAGTTGACAGAACATATGGGGCATACGCTGGACCCCCCCTTCACAACACGGATGATGTCAATCCCAATGAACTGGCAAACAAGTCAAGGGGATGAGCCAAACAAATCCTACTGCACACGGAGAGGTTGCAATTCCCCATAGAGCCTGTTGTTGTGATGTCCCACACTATGTCCACCCGTAGCATCCGCAATGTTTCAGAGGCAAGGTTTACACACATTGATGCCTTCATCAGACGCCACACTCCACTACAGATGACAGTCAGGAAGGGTGACTATCATGTCATGGGAGTGATGCTACATGTTATATGCTCCATGGTGAGAAGACATGTATGCATGGTACCACAACATGCACAGAAGCAGGCCCACACATTCCCAACCTGTACCACCACCAAAAAGCCTTGCTGCTATCCTTACCCAAACTGACATTTCCACATGTCCGTGCATGGAACGCTGACTCAGCACACGTTGCAATCCTCATGAGGAATAGCAGGAGGACAAAGATGACACGAGCAGACAACAGGCTCAAAAACCTGGGAATGACAGACACACAAGAAGTCACCTAAAAGCATTCTCGCCGCACACAGGGACATTTACAAAACATGAACAATGTCTCTCCGCAAAACTGTGTGGCATGACATCATCACTCGAGTGACACATCAGAACACACATCAAAGTCACTTTGCATTCAGTCAGCTGGACACACACATTGCAACACATGCCACTCAATGCTACAAGCTTGCACACTCATACCCAGTGACTCACCATTATGAGAAGAAGTTGCGTATGAGCTGACTCCGGATATCATCCTCCTCCTCCTCCTCATCACTAGCCTCGTGAGCAAGCCCTTGATCCTCCACGGGTGGATGTTCCTGCTCATCCGGCTCCAGGATGAGTGGCACTGCCTTCTCAACTGCCATGTTGTGCAGCATGCAGCACATGAGGAAGATTTGGCAGACCTTCTCCGGGGCATAAGGGAAGGACCCGCCTGTCTTGTCCAGGCACTGGAATCGGCTCTTCAGGAGGCCAAACGTCCTCTCAATCACTCACCTGGTCTGCCCGTGTACATTGTTGTACCTGTGATCTGCAGCTGTTCTTGGGTTGCGGAGAGGTGTCATTAGCCATGGCATGTTGGGATATCCAGAGTCCCCTACATGGAAACATCATGTAAAAAAGTGGGCCAGGAGATGCCGTAAGAGCCAAAGATACCGCAACACACAGGACAAACCGAGTATACCCACCAACAAGACATGCTCGTTCGTTGTGCAGCCGCAGCATCATTTGTGGCACCCTGCTACGTCTCATGATGTAGGCATCGTGTGCTGATCCTGGAAAACGTGCACAGACATGGGAAATCAGCATGTTAGCAAGACACACCACAAGGGCATTTATCGAGTGGTAATGTTTTCTATTGCGATAGGATTGTTCCTGTGCCTGTGGTGGTACCAAAGCCACATGTGTACCATCAATGGACCCAATGACATGGGACATCCCTCCCAGGGCATAGAAATCACCTTGAGATCTGTCAACTCCTCAGGAGTAAGAAATGTGATGAATTCATCAAGGTGCTCCAACATGGCTGCTAAAACATCACGCAGGACACGGTTGAACATTGTCTGTGACATGCCACCACCATCAGCTATGGTGAATTGAAACGTACCTGTGGCAAAAAAATGTAGGGCTGCCATCACCTTCATCTTTGGGGTCAGCTCAGTAGGATACCTGTGTCGCGGTTGGAGGTGTGGTGCCAGCCTGTCGGTCAAGTCCTCAATCAACTGTTGAGTGAATCTGTAATGTCGGATGCAGGCACGTTCCCTCATGGCACCCAAGTCTGGCATTGGTCTTGGGACAGGCGGTGCCCTGCAAGACATTGTTTGTAAGGATGAAGATTGAGAGTCTGCCAATATCAATGTCAATGAACATAGCACATGCTACACTGCTAATACACATCAGGTAACTATGGGGTCGGTGTGTGCAATACATACAGGACACATATACCAGCTTGCTGGCACTCCTACAAATGCCAGATACACCTGTTGATTGTCAAGTCTACATGACATGCCCTGAAATGAGTTGCTGGCCAGTCTGAGTGAAGAGCCACAGATTTCACCGGAGTGACACACAACCACATAGCTGCATAGGAAGAATGTCATCTCATCCACACAGCTGACTGCAAGGCACACGCACAGGTCACAAGGAATGTCAAATGTACATATCAAACACATTGCGATGAAGGGGTACACGTGACAAGAGAAAGACACAGCCATTGAGACAACGCAGACATGTATGACTGGGAAAATATGATGTCCGATGCACACAGACCCTACAGCGGTGGGAATCCAAATGTGGCATGGTGTGCGTAGATGTGTCCCATGCCCATCACCACACAGACCCATGTTGGATGCACCAACAGCAGATGCAGTTGATGGAACACTGACATCAAGCTCATGGGAACACATGACACACACCTGACATAGTCACAAATGGGCACGCAGATCGTGACATGTCAGTTGATTGAGTGTCCCTGTCCCTGGCATCAGGAGACAGGTGCGGGTGGTGATGACTGTGCCATCCCACTGCTGCTGTGCATGACCCAGTTGGACTACAGACACACATGTGGCAAGTGGCAAGGTGATGTGTGCCACATAGTGCCCCATCACACATGACATGTGTCCACAGGTCATCACACATCAATTGTGCAACTAGATGAGATGACCTGTGCAATATCACTGGCTGCCACACCTAGGGCCTGCACATAACAGTATGCAATGACAAGAACTTGATGGACATCCTTGTGCGACTCATAGCCCTCCATTCCTGGCATGTGTGCGCCTGTATTACCATTGTAAGTGTGTAAAATGCGTACCAGTAGGTGTCTAACGCACTGTACTACTAGTGCGTACCTATACGTGTGAACTAGTGCGTACCCGTAGGTGTCTAACGCACTGTACTACTAGTGCGTACCCGTAGGTGTCTAACGCACTGTACTACTAGTGCGTACCCGTATGTGTGAACAAGAGCGTACCCGTAGGTGTCTAACGCACTGTACTACTAGTGCGAACCCGTATGTGTGAACTAGTGCGTACCCGTAGGTGTCTAACGCACTGTACTACTAGTGCGTACCCGTGCGTGTGAAACGCACCGTACACCCGCTATCATCGCGTGTGTACGCTTCGTTTCACCATTGTACTTGTGCCGTAGGGGTATGTGTGAAACGCACCGTACACCCGCTATCATCGCGTGTGTACACTTCGTTTCACCATTGTACTTGTGCCGTAGGGGTACGTGTGAAACACACCGTACACCAGCTATCATCGCGTGTGTACGCTTCATTTCACCATTGTACTTGTGCCGTAGGGGTACGTGTGAAACGCACCGTACCTGTGTGTGGATTTCAAAATTACATAGGGGACACATAAGGGACAAGTATTAGGCCCTAAATGCATGCTGCTTGTCATGGAGACAGAGTTTTCAGTTGAAAAGTGTCGATCATGTGTCCTGGAACAGTCAGTTGGCCACAAAATACAATGTTGCAAAGTGGTTGTTGACTTGACATGATGCTCAAAATTTGAACGATGCAAATGCTGTCACTGGTGTATGTTTAAAGTCATTGGTGTATGTTTAAAGGGATTGCAGTAAACATAGGATGCGAATGAGTCTGACCAATCACTATGTACTCCTCTACATGAATGCCCCTCAGCAAGACAGATATAAGGCAGCCAGAACCCATGAGAGGGCACTTGCCTGCACAACTTTCCAGTCGACCACACTGCTGCTGTCTCTGCTTCCTCTGGACCATGTCACGTACTGTGGAGAGGGCCCAGCCATTCACCCAGGAGGATAATGAAGCCTTGCTGGACATCCTCCTCCCACAGTATACCAAGCTGTATGGGAGACCAGGGGAGCAGGTGAGTGCTGAATCCACTAACTTTGCCTATGCACCTGTTGTGTGGCTGTCAATATTGTGTCCAGGTGGGACAGACATGCAATGTTGTTTAGAGTGGGTCCCAGGGGGGGGACATGCTGATGTCTCTCATGCAGAGCATGATTTAGTTCCAGTGTGCACTCCTCACTTGCATTGTGCTTACTGTGACTTTCACTGCATAGTGCATGACACTTTCAGCCTGGCAAATCCTTGGTGTTTTGTTTTCCTATTGTCCTGAGGTGAGTCAGTGGTCCCCCCGGTGTGACAGGTGACTGTACCCACATATGTGTATGAGTTGAGTGGCCCTGTGGTGAGAGTGTCCAAATGACGTGTACAACCTCATGGACAGTGATGTGTGTGAATGTTCCTTGTCATGTGGGTGAGTGTCTATGTGAAGTGTTGCACCACAGCTGCATGGAGGAGGCAACAGATCAACCCATCTGACGTGACAAGTAAGCCGTGCTGTGTGTCTGACTTGCAGAGCTAGCATGACACCTGTGACACCCCACTGGCAAGTGGCACATGTGCAGAGTGAGGGTTGTATCCGCTGTTGTCAATGACAGGTGAGTGATCTGTGCTTGGGTGTGTCTGTCTAGTATGCTGATGGTGCGTCAGTGGAGTGGGACATGTGACTGCTTGGCACGTGCTGGCCTTCAGCCTGCTGTTGCATGTGCTGCACAGTGTGTGGCATGATCAGTGAGTGTGTCGCACCCCTCATGCCAACCTGTTGACTTTCAATGCCATGTAGTGCATTGGGGCTTGCACACAGGACAGTTTCTTATTGTGTATGATGTAATTCCTGTCTGCATCCTATGCCCTGTTCAACATTTCAATGATGTTCAAATGTGTGTCTCTGGGACATGGAGCAGGTGTATTGATGTTGTGTCACTTTGTCATCCTGATAGGTAACTGCCTACGAGAAGGGCGTGATCTGGAAAGACATCGTCAGTGCCGTGAGATCTGAGAGGTAGCGTAGTCGGCAGCTGCCACAGGTCCGCAAGAGGTGGCAGGACATCCGGTGCTGGACCCGGCGGATAGCCCGGGTCCAGCTGGGGCTCGACAGTCCTCGCCCCCACGGCGGCCGCCGACGCCTGACCCCCCACATGAAACGTGTCCTGGCGGTGGTATTCCCTGAGCTCGATAGGCAGTCACAGGAGAGACTGCAGCAAGGAGGGGGTAGGTACATGGCTGTTTGTCGTGTTATGTGTCACCAGCTTTTGGAAGTGCTCTGTAGCCTGGATACACTCCCAGAGTTAATATGTGCAGTGCATTTTCTGTTCCCCAATGTCACCTGGTGCTCTTTTTCATCCCTTCCCCTCCTTGACATGTGTCCCCTGGTCTGTGTGTAATCACATTTGCACATGGTCATCTAGGGTGCCAGTAAATCTAAGTGCACATTGCTTTTGGCATCATGTGGGAGGGTAGTCTGTGACTTGTGATGGTACCTTGCCTGTGCCATGACCTGTTCACTATGTTGGGGGCTCATATTTGTTGGCACTGATGATGATTCTCAACATAGGAGTGCAAGCTTTCAACTGAACACCCTTGCAGCATGCATGACCAATGTTGTGGCCTCAGACATAATGTTCATGAGTGGGAGATATGCATATTGCCATGACGGTTGAACATGGTACAGTCAGCCCATTCCAGGACCATGGAGCAGTGTGCCCACTACAGTCCCCTGAGACACCCTGGCCTCCTAATCATGTGTGTCATCCAACACTGTGCACATTCTCTGTGTGTTCAGCATAGGTCTGCCTCTGTGGCATTGTTCCCTGGCCTAGTTAGTATTTTGCAAATGTGTGCTACATGTGTCCACTGGACAGGGATGCACCATTTTGCTTGTGCATACTCACACTGGGCAGTGCCTGTGTGGCTATTCACAACAATCTGTTTATGGTTGTTTGTCACAAATATGTGTTACCAGCCCCACAAGGTGATGTTGTGTAAATGAAGCTATTTTTCCAGCACAGTTATTGTAACCCTGAATATGAGGTGTCACTGCTTGATCTGTATCAATCACATTGACTCAGGCATGGGGCGGGGTGTGCGGGAGAGGCATACATGTGCAACCCTGATTTTTCATTGCCAGGTCTGACTTGTGTGTGAGACTTGGCTGTACAAAGAATCACCGTGCAGTGCCCCTGTGATGCTGGCCAGTGCTTAATTTACCTGCTTTGCAGCCTGTGTCAGTTTTTTAGAAACATGATTCCTGCTCATACATTTTTAGCACCTGTGTGTGGTTCAGATGCAACGCTGTTTGGACTTTGTGTGCAGACATCTGTGTGTACATTCTGGCTTGCCATGAGGGTGTCCCCTCAGTACAGCTAGGCTTTTTTCTACCCAATTGCAGGCCCATTAGCTTATGCATTGCCCTGGGTGTGGACATGTGTGCCACTCAAGATGACAGGCAGTAGGTCATTGTGTGGCCACCTGTGTAATCAGGTGACGGATGGCCATGTGACAACTGACATAATTCAAGTTGTTACTCTTAAAAAATTGTACCTTGGCACTCACAGCACTTGTCAACAGTTCTTCATGTTTTAAAAGTGGAAATTTGATGATTTGTGTTAAGAACACTGATGTGCCTGCATGAAAAAAGTCACCCAAGGAAGTGCACACCAAACGACATTTCCACTTTCATGGAACACACTGGCACATTTTCTAAGAACCCACTGTTAGAATTAAATGATGTTGCAGATTCTCCATATACATGTTCCCACAGTGCTCTTGATTTTGTGAGACTCCTTTGTTGTTGGTGATACAAACTGACGAGTCTCAAGACATCAAGACCTCCGTGGGCCCATGTATATGTACTTTCTGCAACACCATTAATTTCTAACAGTGGCTTCTAAGAAAAGGTGCCAGCTTCTTCAATGACAGTGTAAATGTACTTTTGTGTGCACTGCCTTGTGCGACATATTTCATGCAGGCACGTGAGTGTTCTTTTCACGAAATGGCGAATTGGCACATTCAAAACATGTAGATTTTGTAAAGTATTGTGAGTCCCAAGGTAGTAAAATTTTTTCGTTTTGTGTTCCAAAGTACTTACAGATCTCTGAGTGTGGTGACACCTTGAGTATTGAGGTGTGTCAGTTTACATTGGGTGCACCACTACTGTTTCTTACAGGTTAAACAAGAGGTGGCATGACTTCATTTTATTGTTGTGCTCACTGGTTCACAGACACTAGCTTCTCAGTGTATTTCTCATTCAAGTTGGTGCCTTTTGTGTTCTTTTTTTCCTGGTGTCCAAGTGGCATAGTGGGTCTACCAACTGGGCTGTACAGGGCTTACATATGTGCAGAGTTATCTAGCTGTTACTCATGATGCATTGCCTAATATGCACTGTGACCAACTGTTCTTGTGCTCATGTGTCAGATGTATACAGGTGACTGATGCATTTCGGTTTCTTCTCCTTGCCCACAGCATCATCATCCGCAACCAAGGGAGACACCTGCATGGACCTGGAGGAAGGAACCTGCAACAGTGCCACCAGTGCTGTGGAGTCAGAAGGAGCCAGTGGCACGGAGGGCGAGGGGAGTCAGTCGGAGGACCTGTCTGGAGGCGAGAGCAGCTACGACGCTGACGGGTCCGAAGCTGACCTCCCTGAGGAGGCAGAGGCTGCAACACCAACTGGCAGCATCCCCACATCTGTCCCCGCCTCCTCCATTACCATCTCCGCCCTCCCAGTTGCTCCCGTCCCTTCTGCCCGTGCAGAGTCCCACCATGTCTTCTTCGGCCCAGGCACCGCACCCCCTGCCCCTGTCACCCCTGCTGTCCTCAGTGAAGAGTCTGTGGACAGACTGCGGCAGTTGCAGGTTGGGCAGGCATCGGTGCTGACAGTCCTCCATGGACACACTAAACTGCTCACACAGATGGTGTCGTTCATGGAGGGCATGTCAGCAACAATGTCTGACCAACGCAGGTTTCTGCGGTCCATGGACTCTTCCCTGACGGCAGCAGTTTCTCTCCTGCAGCGCTCCGTCCCCCCCTACCCCGGACCCATCCGCACTGCCCTCTCCCATGCCTGCCCATCGCACACCCAGACAGTCACGGGCACGCACCCCACCAGACACATCCAGCACACCCCCAAGTAAGGCACAGCGCACACCTCCTGGCACGCACACTCAGGAGGATGTAGGCACACCCACAGGGGCTGGGGGCAGACAACATACACGCAGCCACAGTCGCAGTCTGCAGTCCTCACAACCCTGTTCCCCCCAAACCACTCCCCTTAGCTCCCCAGCCAAACTCTCACCTAAGGAGACCTATATGGATGAGCTGGGCCTCGCCCCCACTGAGCCACCACCCCACAAGCGGGCGAGGAAGTCCCCAGGCACGGGAGTTGAGTCCCCCACCATGTCTACCCCCTCCCCCAAGAGCGCTGCACCCCATCCCTCGCCCACCACGCCCTCCGTTGGCCCTGCGGTATCTTCAGGTGCAGGGGCTAGGATGGAGGCCCTAGCAGCAGTGTGCAGCGCCGTGCTCACCTCCACCTTTGGCACTGCCCCACCCCCTGTGGTGGAGACGTTCACCCCTGCACCCACCACACCTACCCCTCCCCTCAAATCCCTGCGGTGCCTGGTCCTGCCACAGATGATGCCCCCCCGGTCGACGAACCTTGAGGTTCCTTAGTGCAGGCAAGGTAGAATGGACGCAGTTCCCTACGTCCACCCTTGGACTTGAGAAATGGACTGGCCATTGGCCTTTGTACATAGTATCTTTTAAATGTATTTATTGTTGGTGCTGAATAAAGCCTTTTCTTTTACTTTCAACACTATTGCATTTCAGGTACTTGATGTTGGTGATGAGGCTTCGGGAGTTGGTGTTCTGGTAATGTGTTAGGATTCTGAGAAATGTTTTTGTATGATGATCATGAGGTGGACCATGGTATCTGTGTGCCATCACAATGTCTCTGCAAAGAATCATTGGTAGTGTGTGTTCATTTAGTTTGGAGACATTGTCCCAAGGAGTGTTCCTTCCTCTGTGGCACCTGACATCTTCCCTGCAAACAGTTGCACAATTGTTGTGCTGACCTGTGTCCACATTTCCTTTGTTGGTGACGGATCCCTTCGACAATGGCCATGCCTGCTCACCGATGTCTCCTGCTGAATCGCCTGTCCCATCCTTGCTAGTCACTGTACTTGTGTTTTGGGTATGTAGGAATGCCTTCAGGGACAAATTGGCCCTTTTCAGCACTATGCATGTGTGTAATCACGGCCTACCACACAAATGGTACTTGTTATGCAGGGTATTTGGGCACCTGACTCACAATTGTGGACATTGTATGTGGTGGAATTGAACCCTATTCCTTCCATGAGAGACAACATCTTGGTGGCTGGACCAGCACCTGTACATTCCTAACACTCCTGGGATGTGCGTGACAGTGTGTGTTCACTTTGGCTATCTTAGTTTGTTTTGTATGCAGTTACATGACAATACAGTCTGTTGACATGAAATCAGGGTGTGTATTGTGCTGCATCCGCCATGGGTGGGTATTCAGGGGTTATATGTCCTTACACCCATATGTGGTGTGTCATGCAGTGTGTGACAGACATCCATCGTCCTGGGAGTGGGACCCTGCTGTCAGTGATGTGTTGTAATAGCACTAAAATCAAAGTCCAAAGTTAGGGATGCGTCCATACCACCATGTAGGTGTGGTCATCTGATGATGATGTATACCCCCCATATCTCTGTCCACTGCTGGGAGTCCTCTGCACCCACCCCTCATATGTCTGGACACTGCTAGGAGTCATATGCACCCACCCCTCATATTGCATGCCACTGCTGGGAGTCATATGCACCCACCCCTCATATCTCTGTCCACTGCTAGGAGTCATATGCACCCACCCCTCATATTGCAGGCCACTGCTAGGAGTCATATGCACCCACCCCTCATATGTCTGGACACTGCTAGGAGTCATATGCAACCACCCCTCATATTGCAGGCCACTGCTGGGAGTCATATGTACCCACCCCTCATATTTCTGGACACTGCTGGTAGTCATATGTACCCACCCCTCATATCTCTGTCCACTGCTGGGAGTCATATGCATCCACCCCTCATATCTCTGTCCACTGCTAGGAGTCATATGCACCCACCCCTCATATGTCTGGACACTGCTAGGAGTCATATGCACCCACCCCTCATATCTCTGTCCACTGCTAGGAGTCATATGCACCCACCCCTCATATTGCAGGCCACTGCTGGGAGTCATATGCACCCACCCCTCATATCTCTGTCCACTGCTAGGAGTCATATGCACCCACCCCTCGAATGTCTGGACACTGCTAGGAGTCATATGCACCCACCCCTCATATCTCTGTCCACTGCTAGGAGTCATATGCACCCACCCCTCAAATTGCAGGCCACTGCTGGGAGTCATATGCACCTACCCCTCATATTGCAGACGACTGCTGGGAGTCCTCTGCACCCACCCATCCACCCCCTTGAAGCAGTACACTGCTGCCCTGGACCTACACACACACCAATATGAAGGTAACATGCTGGGCCAGTCCTCTAAGCCCACATTCCTGGCGCGTGTACGTCTTGTATCCCAAATGTACTGGTGCCGTAATGGGGTATGTGTGACACGCTGTTCTGCTTGGGTTTTCGGATCAGATAGAACTCGCTCATCAGAGCCTCACTAACCCAGCTAGAACGTTACCCCCTCCCTAGAACCTATTTACAATCCTACAACCACATAAATCTATCACCTAAGGACAGGGGATTCCTACTATACATACCAAGATCTCACAATCGGCGGCCTCGCGGTCCCATACGAACCCAGACCTCTCTGCCCATACGACAGTATCACAAATGGCGGCCTCGCGGTCCCATACGAACCCAGACCTCTCTGCCCATACGGCAGTATCAGCACAATCGGCGGCCTCGCGATCCCCTACGAATCCAGACCTCTCTGCCCATACGACAGTATCACAAGTGGCGGCCTCGCGGTCCCATACGAACCCAGACCTCTCTGCCCATACGACAGTATCACAAGTGGCGGCCTCGCGGTCCCATACGAACCCAGACCTCTCTGCCCATACGACAGTATCAGCACAATCGGCGGCCGCGCTATCCCCTACGAATCCAGACCTCTCTGCCCATACGACAGTATCACAAGTGGCGGCCTCGCGGTCCCATACGAACCCAGACCTCTCTGCCCATACGACAGTATCACAAGTGGCGGCCTCGCGGTCCCATACGAACCCAGACCTCTCTGCCCATACGACAGTATCAGCACAATCGGCGGCCTCGCGATCCCCTATGAATCCAGACCTCTCTGCCCATACGACAGTATCACAAGTGGCGGCCTCGCGGTCCCATACGAACCCAGACCTCTCTGCCCATACGACAGTATCACAAGTGGCGGCCTCGCGGTCCCATACGAACCCAGACCTCTCTACCCAGACGGCAGTCTCAGCACAATTGGCGGCCTTGCGATCCCCTACGAATCCAGACCTCTCTACCTAGACGGCAGTCTCATACGACAGTTCATCCTATGATCACCATAACATACAAAAAGGGAATCAGTCTCACTATTCATCAGATCACACAAGGATTGCCAGTTCGGGCATAGCCTGTTCTCAGGTTTGAGGGGCTCCTCTTTCCCCTATTCAGTTACCACTTACCTGATCAGGGTTAACATCTGTTCATGTAGCCGCAGCTGACTAGAAGAATAGGCTACCCTCTTATACAAGAACACACAGCACATGTTGGTTCACTACAAACTGGATACTTTATTACTCATTGCATATACAATCACATAACATTACGATATAACACATAACCTGCAAAGAAAAGTGAAAGATTAAGTTGTACACTCTAATAAGAAAGGGTCGACATCACCTTAGTAGTATGTAGCCTGCACTCAGTGGTCATCTAGGCTCCCTTCTCGTCTGTGCCTCGGCTCGCCTGGAATCACCCTTCTCCGAGTCACTGGGACCTCTTCCTTATCGGCTACTCTCTCCTCTCTGGTTATTCTGTTAGGAAAGCATCTGTCTCTCAGTTCTTCTCCGCCTTCAAGATGGCGTCTGTCTTCCCTGGAATAAGTAGTAGCTTTACTGCTAACGGCTAGATGCCGCCTACGGACTGAACATGTAACTGCCTCAGACTTTCACTAATATAGAGGTGCATTTCCTCATGGAAAATTCCGGCCCGTAACCTGCCGCCCACCAAATTCTTGTACCTCCCCGTACCAAGGACACGTTCCCAGCCGGCCGGCCTGATGTAGTGTCTTCGGCATGAAGAAAAATACAATCCTTCGATAAGGGCCGGCCTGAACCGGTTCTCTCCAAGCGAATAACACCTCATAACTAAAACATTACATTTGACCTAGAAGAATCCCAAGCTGCCGGAGCAGAAAGAAAGATGGAGTCTCTCCCGTTTGAGGCCTACCAGGCCTGAATTCAGCACAGCTCCATGAAATACCCTCACTACAGGACAGGTTATCCCTAATACTAACGAATCTATCCCCTAGGCTATGTGTGCAAGCCCTGATCTATGGGGAAGAGCACAGAATCATGTCGAAGTGCCTAGTAAATAGGCTCCATTCACTACTCTAACCCTTAGGCTTGAATGGTAAGAGACTGAAGTCACATTCAATCACTTGTTAACACAAGAAGGCCGGGAAAATCGAGCAGAACATTTCACCCTTGACTTCAGTCTATTATACATTCACTAAACAGAACTAATATCTGTGGAAGAATAATATGAAACAAGACTAACTGATCTATGTCTAGTACCAGGTGTGCAGAATTGAAGTAGTGAAGGAATACACTGAATAAAGCAACAGATAGAAATCAAAATGCCGATAGTAATCAGAATACCTCCAAATATTTGACGTAACAAATGCAAATCAGGTAACCAATTAAAGAGCCAGTCAAACCAGCCCTGGTCAATGTGTTTTCTAACTTCTTCTGTCAAGTCATGTAATTTGTCAATGTGAACCTGAATGGATTTTGTATGATCCGACAAGTTAAAACAACAAAGACCCTCAAAATCAGAACAATCGTGTCCATGTTTAAGCAAAAGATAATCAATAGCCGCTCGATTTTGTAAGATAGCCCTTCGTTCACCCTGGGCGTCTAATAGCATGTCAGACAGGATTGTAGAAGTATGATTGATGGATTTTACCATCCAGCAGGCCATTTTCCCAATAGATTTGGCATTATAAACTGCCAAAGCAGGAACACCAACAATTTAAACAGCCAGGCTAAGGTATTCAGACTTGGAATATAAATGCAAAGATGAGTCACAATCCTCCTGTAACCTCACTGTATCTCGAATCACACGAGAGTTGGCATTCGGATGTGAGGAAAACATGAGCAAGCTCAGTCTAGTAATGGCACAAGGGCCTCCAGAAATATTTGCGGGTATATATGGCCAGGAAGTATTACCACATGAGAAAAGCCATCCGGCAGGCAGTAACATCGTGCGATAGTGACTGGGGGTAACTACCATACTCTTGCAAGTCATGTTATTCTGAACAGAAGTACATGTTTTCGGTGTCCTTTGAAAGCACAAAGTTCGTTCACGAGCGGTGAATGAGGTGGCACCTTTCAATTTTAAACGCATACATTCAGAAATCGCACTAGGATCACAAGTAAGGAAAAAACATAAATCACCTTGTGTGATATTATAGGTAACTATTTGGGACTGGACAGGCGGTATTGGGTCTGACAGTACAGTACACAAGGGGCAATACTCATGGGCAGCGAAATCGCCCAGAAGAACATTGGGACGAGCATTTGTTATATTAAAAATATGAGTCAGGGTCTCCAATGAAGCAGGGACAGCAACCAAACAAGTTGCCAATATATCAGTTATCGATCTCATCGGTGTCAAGCAGAAATGAGGGGTCTTCGTCACTTGCTTGGCCAATGTAACCCAAAAGTTTGGCGACGAATCCCACGCAGCGAAGGAACGCGACACTCAGGTTCTCAACTCAGCCCGGTTTGATGGGATCCCTCTTCTCTCGTCGTACCATCCCAAAAGGAGTCCAATGCCGACACATCCTGCAGCAACAGTCCAAAGAATGATCTGAAAAAGAATCAAATACAGGCATTATTCATTCTCGTAAGTAACATTTGTCAGCCGGGACTGCTTCCCAGCTATCTTTCCCTGGTCTCATAACTAAAATGGTATTGTCTTGACCGGTTGCAATCACTTCTGCTTGTTCAGGGGGATTCTTAGGCGACTGCACCCAAACTCTGGCCCCAGGATTATCTGTGGAGCCAAAACCTTTCTGGCCTCGTACCGTTAGCAACGTTGGGGCAGTGCCTCTTGTGATCTCACCGCTGAACACAGGCATTATTAGCAATTGAGCCACTCGGTCAGTTTTATGTATCAGTAAGTCAACCTCACTGCTATTCAGCAGGAGCACCTTAATCTCTCCCTGATAATCACTATCAATGATTCCTCCAAGCACCTGAATGCCTTTTACAGCCAGCCCCGATCTAGGGGCAATTAATCTGAAATTTCCAGGTGGTATCTGAACACCAACACTTGTTTCAAGGATGACTCGATCTTTACTTTTTATAATAGTGTCATCCATGGCATGCAAGTCTAAACCTGCCGACCCTGGGGTCGCTCTGCATGGAGCCAAAGCTCCGGGAGTAATCTCCCAGTACATCACAGTCTCTCTGATCTCATTAGGTTGAGCATCAACATTCGGAGGAAACAAACGCATAAGTGGGGATTCAGCATTTAGAAAAGGACGGTTATTCAAAATCAATAGCGCTTGAGGCAAAACATCTCGCCAATTCTTATACTTGTCATCTGTTAATTTGCGAAGTTGGTCTTTTAGCAGGCCATTCAACCTCTCCACAAGACCCGAGGCCTGTGGATAATATGGTATATGAAATACCCATTCAATATTGTTTTCCACACAGAATACCTGTACCAATCTTCCACGAAAATGGGATGCATTATCAGATTGAATTTGGAATGGCACACCATAATACATCATAATCAATTCCAATGTTTTAATAGTATTCAATTGGGTAGCTTGCTTACAGGGAAGGGCCACCAACAGGCCACTGTATGTATCAACAATGGTGCAAACATATTGACAATTCCTACTCATAGGAAGTGGACCAATGTAATCAATCTGCCAAATTTGAGCGGGCAATTTCCCGCGATGTAAATGACCTTTAACAATTTGGGGCACTTTGCGCTGCCTGATATGCTGACAAATGGGACAATGTAGAATAACATTTTTAATTAAATCTAGGGGAATATAAATTCCTCGATCAGCAGCCCACCTGCTAGTGGCTTTTTCTCCAAAGTGTCCTGCTTTCTGGTGGGCCCATTTCGCCAATCCCGCAATATCAGAATCTTGCGTGTCCACCACTGCCTCAGCAATTTTAGATTTCTCATCTGCAATGTTATGAAAGAATTTGTCAAGAGAGTCTATCGGGGTATGAGCATCCACATGGAAGATTGTAACAGTACTCTGTGGGAGCATTTCCCAAATCTCCTGCCATAATTCTTTTCCCCACAGTTCTTTTGAATGGATTCTCCAACTATGGGAATGCCAAGTCGGTAACCAAACTGCCAGTCCATTGGCAGTAGACCAAGAATCGGTAAAAATATGACATGTGCCAGGTAACTCTTGTTTCAGAACTTGATAAACAGCATAGAGTTCAGCAAATTGACTGCTCTTACCCTCACCAGTTGTACTCAGCAATTTTTGTGTGATCGGATTATAGGACACTGCCTTCCAATGCCGTTTCGTCCCTATGAACCTTGCTGAACCATCCGTAAACCAGACATGGTTTCTGTCCTCTGCGGACAAATCATCAAAAGGTTTACCCCACTTAACAGGAGACTCCTGTACTAAAGGTACGGAACATTCACTCTCAGTTTCAGTTGATGGCGCCCGTGCCACCTGCTCATGCAAAGATGCAACTCCTTTTTGTCCCACACGTGCCCTGTCTTGTATATACCATTTCCATTTAATCACACTCGCCTCTTGAGCGTGTCCAATCCGGTGAGTTTTCGGCGAACTCATAACCCACTGCATGATAGGAATTTCAGGTCGCAAAACTATATCATGTCCCAAAGTCAATTGCTCGGTATCCACCAGAGCCCAATAACATGCAAGTAACTGTTTCTCAAAAGGTGTATAACGCTCACCAGCATCAGGTAACTTTTTGGTCCAGAAACCTAACGGTACTCTACTCTTGCCTTGTTTCTGCCACAAACTCCAATTCGCATAAAGGCCTTGTACAGACACATTCAAATCCACATCACCATCACATACAGGCCATAAATCCAGAGCATGCTGAATTGCTTCTTTTGCCAGACTGAACGCATCTTGCTGTGGTTTACCCCATTCAAATGCATTCTTTTTACGAGTGACCTGGTACAAAGGGGCCAATATTTGACTCAAATGAGGAATATGCTGGCGCCAAAATCCAAACAAACCAATGAAGCTTTGGGCTTCTTTCCTATTTCTCGGAACTGCAAAATCAAGAATTTTCTGTTTAACCTGAGGGATCACTTCTCGGTGCCCTTCATGCCAATTAATACCCAAAAATTTCACAGCCTGGGACGGACCTTGTAATTTATCCGGGTTGATTTCCCAACCTTTCTCACGCAAGCACTCAATGACTCTATCCAATTGGGTCTGAACTTCCTCTTGTGATTCACCTTGGATCAAAATATCATCAATATAGTGACACATCTGAATTTGTGGATGAACTGGTACCTCAGCCAGATGCTCTGCCACGAGCCGGTGACATATCGTAGGACTATGCACATAGCCCTGAGGAAGACTTCTAAACGTCATCTGACGCCCGTTCCACGTAAAACTGAATTGTTCCTGACACTCAGGGGCAATCGGAATCGAAAAGAAAGCATTAGCAATATCAATGGACGCATACCATGTACCTGGATGTTTCTGGATTCTTTCAATTAGGGTAATAACATCCGGTACTGCAACAGTCAAAGAGGGTGTGTGTCTATTCAATTCTCGATAATCAACAGTCATGCGCCAAGAATTATCACTCTTACGTACAGGCCAAACAGGATTATTCCAAGCAGAAGTAACTGGGGTTATAACTCCTGCATCTACCAACTCCTGAATAGTGGTACTAATCTCTTCATGACCACCTGGAATACGATACTGCTTCTGACGAACCACTTTTGTCGCCTGAGGAACTTTTATGGGGGGCATTCTTAAACGACCAACTCGTACAGGCCTGGACGATATATAATGTTTAGTTCCAAATTGGTAACATCCATCATCTAAGTGCAAAGTCATTCCTTTCAAAATATCAATTCCAATTATGAATTCTAAGAGTGGCACCACTAATACAGAGTATTCTTTTCTAGGAATTCTACCTATTCTCATTTCAAGTAAGGTTTGAACTGCGGGAGTTTCCTTTCCACCTAATCCGGTAATTGTAAAAGGCTGACCTTTAAACTTCTTTGATTTTCAATGAATAAGAGTGGCCTCCGCTCCTGTATCTACCAATGCTCGGGCCCTTTGGATATTATGATGTCTCCAATAAATATCAATATCTACATAGGGTCTATTATCTCTGTGAGCCCATCTGTGTACTGGAGCTTGACCTATTTCCTAGTCCTTTTTATTGTGTTCTGTGTACCAGGATAAATCAGGATAAAGACTCTCACGGTTCCTAGGTATCGATACCTCCTGTTCATATCCATCTCCATTACGAAATGGATTACTGTTCCCTGCATTGTACTGCGTGTTTCGATCGGCCAATATGTGTCGATCCTCTCTCCTTCTCAACTCAGGGGATTGATCCCTATCATCTCTACGTCTGCTGTTAACATAATCATCTCTCCCCCTCTCTCTTTCCCTGTCTCTGTCACGACGGGGGGACAAATCACGCGCATAACGTCGATCATCACGACGATCAGAGCGCCCACGGCGGTCGTCATCACCGCTACCGTCAGAAAAACCACGATCACACTCAGTTGTCCGAACACGCCGGGCACCCTCCTTTCGATCCAAGCCACGTTTGCGAAACATTTCCCACAAACGAGAAGTAGTCTCACCATCAATGTCCTCCTTTCGCACACCATCAGCCAGAAGAGCAAGAAACATATCACGTCTAGTAAATTTATTTTCACCAGGAGTACGAGTGTCAGGCCGGGACTGCCGTTCAGGTTTAAACCACTCACCCAACTCACCGAGTTGGCGTACCGATTCCAGCACCACAGATAACATGTTACCAGTCTGATTAATCAATAAAGTCATCATGACCTGCTTATAAGCAACAGGGGAAGAACGAATAATACGATTCCGCACAGAAGATGTCAAGAAAGCATCAAGCAACCGGTCAGCAGTATTCAGAAAAATTGCCGTTTTCATCACCTCCTCTTTGAGACGTTGCGCAGCATCGCGCAAAGTATACCACGGTTTGTCATTCACAGGCCAGTCAGATTCAGTAGGATATTTTTGATTACAACCCTCAGTCGCCAATTGAAGTAAAGAAATTTGACCACCACCATTAAAGTTACGAAAATGATCCTGTACAGTAGAATCCGAACTCAAGGAGCAAAACTTCAAACAATCGCCAGCATCCAACATAATGCCAGCAGCGCCCAGTTCATAAAGGCGCACCATCCATGTGAGCAAGGGCTCACCAACTCGCTGCCGAAATCGCTGCAAAATATCACTAATTTCTTGTTGAGTAAAATCCTACAAAGAGTCTAAAGCAATACCATTCGGAGCACCGGGAGCCTGCTGCACCTTCCGTCGAAAAACTGGATGCGCCGAGACCGCGGGATGAGCATCACAAGGAGCTCGACCAGTACACGTAGAGGAACAATCAGTGGAAGAAGCATTGACCCCGCTCGAAGGACGAGCGCAATCACGGGGTGCATCATCAGAGGCGCAAGAAGCAGATTTACAAGCACGGCCGGAGCGAGAGGACTCGCGCTTGGTAGACTCCTCACCCGAGGAAGGAGAATCACTCGAGTTCCAGATATTACCATCCCATTCATCAGGATTCCAATCCAGTCCGGCTTTCGCTACGACCAGACGCACCTTCCGAGTCGAAACCCGACCACGCCGATTTTTGTATTTATAACGAGCAATTCGCACAGCCGCCCTCTCGGCAATAGTTTGGTACGTCTCAAGTTTATCAGCAAGCAACTTATTTTGACACCGCAACAAAGTATGAGCATTCTGAATCTCAACAAAGTTCGCTTCCAAATCCTTATGCAAGTTCTGCAACTTCAACAACCTCTCATGGAGAATCCTGTACGCAGACAGAACAATCCAACCTCTGCGCCCTAAAACGGGAAGCTCATCACCCTTAGATACCGGCGCCTTCTGTAAACAAGTAAGCACATTAGCCGGCTCCGCCAGCTCCAAAAAAGAATTCCAATTCTCACTCAAACCAGTAGAATCAGCCCACTCACGGGCTAAGGCTTCATAAGGCGTTGAATCCCAGCCGGGAATATCAACGGGCAACTTAAAAGTAGATTTCGACTTTCTAGAAAACATTTTTGAAAAGAAAGAAAAAAGAGAAAAAGAAAAAGAAGAAAGAGAAAAGAAAACTACACGCAGGTAGATATAAATAATATACAAACAAAACCACGCACGCGCCGAAGGCAAATACAATACAACCACAACGCACACAGGTTTCGTAAACGGTTCGTGACGCCAAATGTTCTGCTTGGGTTTTTGGATCAGATAGAACTCGCTCATCAGAGCCTCACTAACCCAGCTAGAACGTTACCCCCTCCCTAGAACCTATTTACAATCCTACAACCACATAAATCTATCACCTAAGGACAGGGGATTCCTACTATACATACCAAGATCTCACAATCGGCGGCCTCGCGGTCCCATACGAACCCAGACCTCTCTGCCCATACGACAGTATCAGCACAATCGGCGGCCTCGCGATCCCCTACGAATCCAGACCTCTCTGCCCATACGACAGTATCACAAGTGGCGGCCTTGCGGTCCCATACGAACCCAGACCTCTCTGCCCATACGACAGTATCACAAGTGGCGGCCTCGCGGTCCCATACGAACCCAGACCTCTCTGCCCATACGACAGTATCAGCACAATCGGCGGCCTCGCGATCCCCTACGAATCCAGACCTCTCTGCCCATACGACAGTATCACAAGTGGTGGCCTCGCAGTCCCATACGAACCCAGACCTCTCTGCCCATACGACAGTATCAGCACAATCGGCGGCCTCGCGATCCCCTATGAATCCAGACCTCTCTGCCCATACGACAGTATCACAAGTGGCGGCCTCGCGGTCCCATACGAACCCAGACCTCTCTGCCCATACGACAGTATCACAAGTGGCGGCCTCGCGGTCCCATACGAACCCAGACCTCTCTACCCAGACGGCAGTCTCAGCACAATTGGCGGCCTCACGATCCCCTACGAATACAGACCTCTCTACCTAGAAGGCAGTCTCATACGACAGTTCATCCTATGATCACCATAACATACAAAAAGGGAATCAGTCTCACTATTCATCAGATCACACAAGGATTGCCAGTTCAGGCATAGCCTGTTCTCAGGTTTGAGGGGCTCCTCTTTCCCCTATTCAGTTACCACTTACCTGATCAGGGTTAACATCTGTTCATGTAGCCGCAGCTGACTAGAAGAATAGGCTACCCTCTTATACAAGAACACACAGCACATGTTGGTTCACTACAAACTGGATACTTTATTACTCATTGCATATACAATCACATAACATTACGATATAACACATAACCTGCAAAGAAAAGTGAAAGATTAAGTTGTACACTCTAATAAGAAAGGGTCGACATCACCTTAGTAGTATGTAGCCTGCACTCAGTGGTCATCTAGGCTCCCTTCTCGTCTGTGCCTCGGCTCGCCTGGAATCACCCTTCTCCGAGTCACTGGGACCTCTTCCTTATCGGCTACTCTCTCCTCTCTGGTTATTCTGTTAGGAAAGCATCTGTCTCTCAGTTCTTCTCCGCCTTCAAGATGGCGTCTGTCTTCCCTGGAATAAGTAGTAGCTTTACTGCTAACGGCTAGATGCCGCCTACGGACTGAACATGTAACTGCCTCAGACTTTCACTAATATAGAGGTGCATTTCCTCATGGAAAATTCCGGCCCGTAACCTGCCGCCCACCAAATTCTTGTACCTCCCCGTACCAAGGACACGTTCCCAGCCGGCCGGCCTGATGTAGTGTCTTCGGCATGAAGAAAAATACAATCCTTCGATAAGGGCCGGCCTGAACCGGTTCTCTCCAAGCGAATAACACCTCATAACTAAAACATTACATTTGACCTAGAAGAATCCCAAGCTGCCGGAGCAGAAAGAAAGATGGAGTCTCTCCCGTTTGAGGCCTACCAGGCCTGAATTCAGCACAGCTCCATGAAATACCCTCACTACAGGACAGGTTATCCCTAATACTAACGAATCTATCCCCTAGGCTATGTGTGCAAGCCCTGATCTATGGGGAAGAGCACAGAATCATGTCGAAGTGCCTAGTAAATAGGCTCCATTCACTACTCTAACCCTTAGGCTTGAATGGTAAGAGACTGAAGTCACATTCAATCACTTGTTAACACAAGAAGGCCGGGAAAATCGAGCAGAACACACGCACCGTACCCACGCATTCATTGCGTGTGTACGGTCTGTATCACAGTTCTACTGTGCCGTAGGGGTACGTGTGACACGCACCGTACCCACGCATTCATTGCGTGTGTACGGTCCGGATCACTGTTCTACTGTGCCGTAGGGGTACGTGTGGTACGCACCGTAGCCATGCATTCATTGTGTGTGTTCGGTGCGTATCACAGTTCTACTGTGCCGTAGGGGTATGTGTGGTACGCACCGTACCCACACATTCATTGCGTGTGTACGGTCCGTATCACTGTTCTAATGGTGCCGTAGGGGTACGTGTGACACGCACCGTACCCACGCATTCATTGCGTGTGTACGGCCCGTATCACTGTTCTACTGTGCCATAGGGGTACGTGTGGTATGCACTGTACCCACGCATTCATTGCGTGTGTACGGTCCGTATCACTGTTCTAATGGTGCCGTAGGGGTACGTGTGAAACGCACGGTACCCACGCATTCATTGTGTGTGTACGGTCCGTATCACAGTTCTACTGTGCCATAGGGGTACGTGTGGTACGCACCGTACCCACACATTCATTGCGTGTGTACGGTCCGTATCACTGTTCTAATGGTGCCGTAGGGGTATATGTGACATGCACCGTACCAACGCATTCATTGCGTGTGTACGGTCCGTATTACTGTGTACGGTCCGTATCACAGTTCTACTGTGCCATAGGGGTACGTGTGGTACGCACCGTACCCACGCATTCATTGCGTGTGTACGGTCCGTATCACTGTTCTAATGGTGTGGTAGGGGTACGTGTGACATGCACCGTACCCACGCATTCATTGCGTGTGTACGGTCCGTATCACTGTTCCACTGTGCCGTGGGGGTACGTGTGGTACGCACCGTACCCATGCATTCATTGCGTGTGTACGGTCTGCATCACTGTTCTATTGGTGCCGTAGGGGTACGTGTGAAACGCACCGTACCCACGCATTCATTGCGTGTGTACGGTCTGTATCACTGTTCTAATGGTGCTGTAGGGGTACGTGTGAAAGGCACTGTACCCACGCATTCATTGCGTGTGTACGGTCCATATCACAGTTCTACTGTGCCGTCGGGGTACGTGTGGTACGCACCGTACCCACGCATTCATTGCGTGTGTACGGTCCATAACACAGTTCTACTGTGCCGTAGGGGTACGTGTGGTACGCACCGTACCCATGCATTCATTGAGTGTGTACGGTCCGTACCTCTGTTTTAATGGTGCCGAAGGGATACGTGTGCAACGCACAATACACGTCCACTTCCGTTGTTGTGGTATGCAGGGGTTGCTGGCCACGCCCCCCCAAGTGACCAGACCCTGTTGGTAATGTATGGCCTCCATATTATAGGTTTGGCTTTGAGTATGGGGTTTGTTTCCTGCCCCTCACCCCCACCTTGGCCCCTGGGTGTTGTTCTCACCTTCTGTGGCGTGTGCGCCGGGTGCGGTGCACCAGGTCGTAGGCCAAGAGGACCGGGATGACACGTACGACGGGGTTCATGGTGTGTACGTCGCGTACTGGGGCTCCGTTGCGTAGCGGTTCGCGTCGGACACTGCTTTTCCGGCTGTGTTTGACTCCCGTAAAAAAAAAGCCGTACGGAGTGACCTAGGGACAAATCGTACTTCCTGGGCCGGAAACAGCTGCCTGAATAAGTCCGTACGTCGCGTACAAGCTGTTCTGGATCTGAATCGTAGGTTTTTTTGACCCGTACAGGCTTTCTTACGATACGTACGGAAATAGGCATTCTGTACGAATTGTACTTCCTAGGTTGAATGGAAAGTTTACCGGGTACGAGTCGTACGGGGTATACGCTCCGTACAATGATTCGTACAGCCTTTTTACAGGATCGGAATCGGCCCCATAATATATAATATGTATACTTACTTAATAATCAGTTTTAATAATTATTTTAATAACTTATATATTATTAAAAAATATTATAAATTACAAATACATCTATACACATAAAACAACAACATGAATAAAAACTAAATAATTATATATAACAAATTAAAAAAATTACATTTACTTTGAATATTTTTAAAATTAAAATTAATCATACATTACATTAGCTAATATCATACAAAAAATATTAAAACTACTATTCCAACTCAAAAACAACAGTAAGGAAAATGTTGGATAGCGTAGGGCTAAAAATTACTTTTCCCACTCCAGGAAGTGCATCAGTAGGGAAAAGTGTTGGATAGCGTAGAGGTATAAATTACTATTCGCACTCCAGGGAGTGCAACAGTAGAGAAAGTGTTGGATAGCGTAGAGGTATACATTACTATTCCCACTCCAGGGAGTGCAACAGTAAGGAAAGTGTTGGATAGCGTATGGGTAAAAATGACTATTCCAACTCCAAAGAGTGTAACAGTAGGGAAAGTGTTGTATAGCGTAGGGGTAAAAATTACTATTCCAACTCCTGAGAGTGCAACTGTAGGGAAAGTGTTGGATAGCGTAGGGGTAAAAATTACTATTCCCACTCCAGAGAGTGCAACAGTAGGGAAAGTGTTGGATAGCGTAGGGGTAAAAATTACTATTCCCACTCCAAACAGTGCAACAGTAGGGAAAGTGTTGGATAGCGTAGGGGTAAAAATTACTATTCCAACTCCAGAGAGTGCAACAGTAGGGAAAGTGTTGGATAGCGTAGGGGTAAAAATTACTATTCCAACTCCAGAGAGTGCAACAGTAGGGAAAGTGTTGGATGGCGTAGGGGTAAAAATTACTATTCCCACTCCAGACAGTGCAACAGTAGGGAAAGTGTTGGATAGCGTAGGGGTAAAAATTACTATTCCAACTCTAGAGAGTGAAACAGTAGAGAAAGTGTGGGATAGCGTAGGGGTAAAAATTACTATTCCCACTCCAGAGAGTGCAACAGTAGGGGAATACTTGGATAGCGTAGGGGTAACAATTACCATTCCAACTCCAGAGAGTGCAACAGTAGGGAAACTGTTGGATAGTGTAGGGGTAAAAATTGCTATTCCCACTCCAGACAGTGCAACAGTAGGGAAAGTGTTGGATAGCGTAGAAGTTAAAAATAACATACTTATAAATAAAATAATTAGTGATTTCATTATTAAATAACTCTAAATTATTTACAAATACCAATAAATAATTATTAAAAACATAACTACCAATGAATAATTAACAATACATTAATAATAAATACCAATAAATAATAATTAATAAATATTAATTACCAAATAATAAATATTGAACAATAAAATAATTTTCATAACAAAAAACATCTACATTATTAAAAAGTAATTACCAATTAAAAAAAATTTTTATACCAAAAAATAATAGTTATTAAACATGAATTACCAATTAAAAAATATTGAACAATTAAATATTGTTAGACCACAAAATAATAATCATTCAACATTAATTACCAATTAATAATTACTTATTAATATATTAATTAAAATTATAATAAATAATATTTAATAATATTTCATTACCAATTAATGATTAATCAACAATAAATTATTTTTTATAACCAAAATATTATAATTTAAAATATTTACCAATTAATAATTAATATCCAAATAAATTAATTAACAATACCCAACAACAAATTTATTAATTGCTTAATTAGATTTCAATTACTTCCAACACTATTCCCCTATAAACGCACGACACACTCCAATAATAAAATAATACACTTAACATAATTATCAGTTAATCAATTAATAAAAACTAATTACCAATTAATAAAAATTAATTACAGATTAATAATTACTTAACAATAATTAAATTATCAATACCATTAAATGACAATAAATTATTACTTAATTACAATTAATTTACTTCCCACCCTATTCCCCTATAAACCCACAACCCGCTACAGAACTTAAACGCAAAAATGAATTAACATTAATTTATAATTCCTAAAAAAGTATAATTTATTTCGTATAATTAAATTATTCCCACCCTATTCCCCTATAAACCCACAACCCGCTACGGTACTAAAACACAAAATTGACTTAAAAAACCATTATTAACATATAAACATTGTATACATATATTTTAAAACCAGTAGAACACTTAACAAAAAACATATAACACATACATATTAAATACATAATAAAATACATAACAATAATATAAATATCGATATTAGTAACATCGATATTAGTAACATAGATATATTTGATATCGATATTACTAACTTCCATATTACTAACATCGATATAAAAAAAATCGATATTACTTACCTTAGGGTCGATATTCTGTCCATCGATATTCTTAACATCGATATTCTGTCCGTCGATATTGTCAACTCGATATTAGTGTAGGTTGAAATTTATTTTTCGATATATTTAGACTGCTCGCCCTGAAAAAGGGGGTAGGGATAGGGAAAGAGAGCAGTAAGTATTGAGCATATACAATTCTCCAACCACTGGCTAGTGCACAGGAGAAGATTAGCATCTGACTAATACCTCCTCAGAATATTTCTGGATTTAGGAAGACAACATCTAAAGAAATAAATCAAATCTGGAAGAAAAAGACTTGAGGACTCGTGACTTGTGCTGGTACTTGGGACTGGAATTGCTCTCCAAGGGTCAAGTGGTTGACCACCTGTTTACCTGCACAAGAAAACAAAAAGCAGTAGGACTACTGATTCCATGAGTGGCCATCTAACCACAGAGGAGTGGACCCTGCAAAAGTCTTGGCTGGTGGGAGACTTGATAGCTAGAAGCCTTCTCCTAAGGACCTTGGGCTTTAGGAGTGACCAGAAGGAACATACCCAGGAGTTGGAGAAAGGTGTAATTTTGACATTTGGAAGACTGGGACACAGTGCTGAGGCTTGCCCATGGATGATACACTCTTGGGAGGCAAGATAACCAGGATTATCCCACATTGAGAATTCTGCAGTACTGAAAAGTGGTTCAGCAGGACCTCACAGTAAGAGTATCTGGCGTTGTTCAACTCTTCCCAGCTACAGCTTCCAGCCTTGCCTCATTGGTGAATTTTGGGTAAAAAAAGTGACTAAGATAAAAGAAAAAAAACTAGGACCGGGTTATGGTGCAAATCCATGCCTTCTGTAAAGTGACCTAGGCAGCTATAAAAAAACAAATTTATCCAAATGGGAACTTTTTCATGCCAAAATCAACAGCTTGTTCGGGAGTTCAACAATGATATTCTTTACTTTTCTCATCTCTGGCTTCGAAGGTCTGACATGAGGAAGGACTACACTAACTCTGTGATGCACGCAGCCTCACTAATGAAATGGAGGTGTGGAAGAATAGGGTTCGGCCCTTTTCTGCCTGAGTCTTAATGTCAATCAGCAATACAGTACTCTATACAACTGCATTCTACCTTTTACCAACTCGTCACAGGGTGGGTGCAAGAAATTAGATTGCTGTTTGAGGGGGCAAAATCCTACTCAAGCAGTGATCACAATACTTGTCATGGTTAAATCACAAGCAACTGCTATATTAACCTGTGCTAAACCCTTGGGTAGCTTGCCATAGAGCAACTGGTCTTAACTCGGAGGCAATGTGTGATGAATTTGTGCAACACTTGAAACGGTAACACTGTGAAAACACACCAAAAAAGGATCCCACACTAGGTTAGAAAAATAGAGAAAGTTTCAAGAAATAAAATAAGATTAAAATCACAAAAATCCAATTAGTAGAACCGGAGATGTGCAGGTTTAAAGACTTTAGTGTGAATAGAGCCAAAAAGCACAAAGCGCCAAATGTGGATATCTGGTTGTACCAGACCAGTATAAAGTCACAAGTTCAGGTCGACCACATTGGAGCACAACCGGCAAGGATGCATTGCACACCCGAGGACAGGCGTTGGTTCCAAGGAGTTACAGAGCTGCGATGAGGGGTCCTACATTGTCATCAAAGATACCATCAGTGAGGGCTTGCAATGTGAAACCCTGTGTCGGAGATGCGTCGTGCAGTCGAGGTGATGTATCAGTTCTGAGGAGCTGCAATGGAAGAATCTGTGTGGTAGTCCAGAATGCAGTGGAAGAGAGATTTGCGATGTGAGATCCTGTGCCAGGAAACCTTCACACAGATGGCAGTTCCAATTCTGGTTGTGAGCTTAATGAAGGAGTACTTTGTTTTGGGAGATCCCTTGCAGCAAATGCGATGAACCAGCCCTGTTAGGGATTGTGCTGCACAGCAGAGGAGATGTGTCAGTTCTGCTGGGTCCACAGATGGGTTGGCAGAGTACCTTCAGGCCCACTTCCTAGGGTCCAGGACTTGGGTGACACCACTTGGCAGGGTAGGACTCACAGGTGGCAGAGTCAGGTTGCTTTGCTAGGTTCAAGTTTGTTGGAGCCTTTTGTCCCTGAGGGTATAGTCAGGAGGCCGACCAATTAGCCCTTGAAGTCCCTATGGGGTCCTGGATTCAACAGATGCAGGTCCAGTCTTTCCCACCCAGACAGGAGCTAGCAGAGCGGCAGTCTATCAGAGCAGCAGTCCAACAGTGTGGTAGTCCTTTCAGCAGCACAGCAGTCCTTCTTCCTGGCAGAGTTTCCACACGTCCAGAAGTGGAAGCTGGCCGAAGGTACTCTCCCAAACTCTGTGGATCCAGCAGAACTGACGTATCTCCTCTGCTGTGTGGCGCTATCTCTAGCTGAATTGCACAATAACCGCTGCTGTGTGGGGCGCAACAGTCACCAAGATCAGAATTGCACCGCAGCCCATTGCTGCACTGGAACCACTGCTGTGGGATGGATCCTCAGAGCAGGCCCTCACATCTCTCCTTGACAGCAGCCTTGACGATGACGCTGGACTCGACTTCGCAGCCTTGTACCTCTCTAAAACCAACGCAATGCTAAAACTGCGTGATGCATCCATGACGCAGGACTTCATATCACAAGCTCTGGGTTTTCTAACACATTCCCAGATGTATCAGTACTGGTATACCTGGGAATGCACACAAAAAATATGCCTTTCTAGGAGAAGCGTAACAAGGAGAAATATCTTTATTTTTCCTTGTTAGACCAGGCCTTTGGTGGCGTGGTGTCCCTAACCTTTTTTGCTGCCGATCTCATGTTTTGAGCTTGTTTTGCTGGCATTAGGACTTGAGTGCGTTTGCTACTGCCATGCAGTGTCAAAGTGCTGAGCTTATCATATACTTACTGTGGATCGGTGTATATATGATAGGCTGATTTGAGCTAGCTTTAAGTCCCTTGTCATGGGATAAGACCTAACAAATTCCCAGATGTATCAGTACTGGTATACCTGGGAATGTACAAAACAAATATGCCTTCCTAGGAGAAGCGTAACAAGGAGAAATATCTTTATTTTACCTTGTTAGACCAGGCCTTTGGTGGCGTGGTGTCCCTAACCTTTTTCGCTGCCGATCTCATGTTTTGAGCTTGTTATGCTGGCATTAGGACTTGAGCGTGTTTGCCACTGCCGTGCAGTGTCAAAGTGCTGAGCTTATCATATACATACTGTGGATCGGTGTATATATGATAGGCTGATTCGAGTTAGCTGTAAGTTCCTTGTCATGGGATAAGACCTCTACCTGGGGCATGTATCTCAAATGTGCCTCCATGGGCCTGCCGCACTGGTTGTGCCATTCATGGAGGTAACTCATCGATTGTTCCACAGGTTTGCCCTGGTGGGGTCTGTGTGTACGGGTTATGGTTACTCAGTTTGGCATTTATAAAGATACATGCCAAGGTTCTGCATGTCTCTTGCTATAACGGAGTTCTACCTGGTGACAAGGTACAGTGTTAAGAAGAGGTTGTGCAGGTGTGTGTATGTGTTACTTGCATGAGTTGTGAATGACACTGGATGGTGTGTTTGGTATGATGGGCCCTGCTTCTCACATTGGTTTTGCATGAGGGAGTGTAGGGAAATGCTGTAGAGCATTATTTACTACTGGCAGAATAGTAACTGTATAATGTTTGGTATCGATGAGTTTATAATGGTGAATCCTTTCCATTAGTGCAAGGGGGTTTCAACATTACGGTGCTGGAAATGCCACTTTGGGAAAGCAAGCATTTCAATGCTCGGGCTCTGTGTGCGTAGCGGCCTGTCTCTTAATTCACAACTGGGTGCTAGGGGGGGCAGCCACATCTGCGCATACCTGATAGAGGGCCATAAATTAGGTGTTCACAGGAAACTGTGGACCTCTGATTCTAAGAGGCCTTTCTGGGATGGTTAGGTGGGGGTGGAATTGTCACCTGTATTCCAAGGGGCAGGGTATTGGCCCCACTAAAGATTGTGATCAAACCTCCAGGGGTAGGGTGGCAGACAGGACAAATGTAGAGAGGGCCTGTGCATTTCAAAGGTAGTCTGTTGAACTGATCGTATCTTCAAAGGCCATGGTGGGTATAACTACTAGGGCTTCAGCCTCCAAAAGTAGCCACTTCTGGATTTGGAACCCTACTACGCTGGTTCGATACTGAGACATTGAAACAAGGAATCAAGAAGGCAGGAGGGACTGCAACTAGACTATCCAAAGACTTGCGAGGGTTTGGAGCGTGTCATGCTCCAAGAAAGGGAGTATTACTTGGTGGATTTTGCCTTGACATTGCTGGACTGCAGCTAAGTGTCAACTGTCGTGGCCTGAGTCGACAAGGACCAGTGATCTGGCCTCCTGTCCACAAGATTCCAGGGACACAAAGGATCTCACTGTATCCACGAGATGGTAAGGACCATCCTAGGTGCGGTGGAGACAGGTGGAAGTGATCATGGTTGGGACAAGGACCGTCCTGACATATACTCATGTCACTGTGCAAGAGGAGCCTGTGCTCAAGATCAGCAGCCATCTCAGGTGCCAGGACATGAGGAGTTTGAGGAGTGGGACCTGTGCTCGATTGTGCTCCGGAGTGTGTGGTCTCCGAGGGGTGTTGGGGGAACCTGAGCCGGTAGCTGAGACTGTCTTCAGGCTCCAGATCAGGAGGACGGCAATACCTGACATCACAGCCTCTGTCCAAGGTCATTGGCTCCCTCTCCCTGAGCCCACACCACAAGGTGCTTTGTTTTGGAAAACACTGTGATGAGACCCTAGGAGTTGTGTGTGCTTTGTGGGCCTCTGCAGCTTTCTGTCGGAGGTCTACTGCAGGTCACACCTCAGCTTGAGGGGAAAGCATTCCTCCAGATGTTGGAGGGCACCTGATTCCTGGATCACAATCTGTTGTCTAGTGGAGGGAGGCATATTGTTCCTGCACTTGTGCAGGTGCCGTTGCATGCCTGGAAGTCTAATCCCAATTGACGGAACGAAGTAACTGTTTCTTTCCATGTTAGGTAGGTGGTTCCAACTGTCTAGTCAACAGGATTCCAGTGGGGCAACGTGTATCATTGGCTGCTGTAGTTGAAGACTGAGGGTCTGGGTCATGAGGTACAGTCAAAGAACTGTGAATGTTTGACCTTTCTGCTAATGGGAAAGTCTGACAATTGTATATAATTGTAAAGTGTATATACAATGTATGTTTTGTTTTGATTTCAATAGAGAAGTTCATCAATTGTATATAACCGTAGAGTACATATACGACGTGTATCTTGTTTTGATTTCAGGGTGTGTGTGTAATACAAAGACAAGTGTTTTTCTACATATGGTGTGGAGTCTTTTTGTAGCGTACGCAGTGTGTTGCAAGGGGGGGTGTTGTGCCAATACTTTACCTTCAAGCCCTGAGGATAATCCTGACTGCTCAGTGTCAAGCTACCAGAGAGTGAGCACAAGTTATCGGACTCGTGTATCATACTCATCCTATTTGAAATGGTGGATTCTGAACGGTTTCAATGCGTCTTAGCCATCTGGGTCAAACACTCTTCATTGCTTCATCTTTCTCTGTGTGCTGTATTCTGAGGAAAATGCCTCTCAATATTGTTTTTGTGCAGGATGGTGTGCCTTCCTGCATAAAAACAATCCTGCATGCAACACAGGCACCCTTGCAACAAGGTACAAGGGTGCTGGCATTGGCACTAGGTTCCCAAAAGGACGCCAGTGCAGAGGAAATCGTAGAAATGCACTGGATTGCCCTTTCCCTGTCACACAGTGCAGTGCAGCAAGTTGACTTGTGCACTGCACTGCATGACTTTTTCATAAGTAGGCCACACTGTTCTGCTATTCTTGTCAACAGTGGAGTGTGAATATTCACATGAATCTAAGTAGTGACATTCTTTCTGCTATAGCTGTATTAAAGTTTCGAAGCTTGGTATGGCAATGACTACACAACAAGCAGTAGCAATATCAAAAAATGTTGGCTCTTGTTTAGTGTAAGTTGCCTACCCTAGCATCATTAAAACATCACACAGAAAGAACAGAGTAAGCTTCCATGACACGTATCAGACATGACGGCAGGAGCAGTGTAACGCATTCATGCACACACAAATCAGGTTAAACAATGGTAGCAGCTGTGCATGCGTCCTTGCACACACAACAGGAACATCACGAGCAGTAGCTGTCCAAACTTCACTAATTCTCTGTTTAAGTGTGGAGTGGTACCATGCAATGCCAGTGTCAGTTGTGTATTTATTAGAGGAAGGGTACCAGAAAGCGAATTTTTCTCGGGGATAAAACTCCAAAAATGACACATGCAACATTAATGGTCGCTTGACCCGCTCACTTTCACAGGCCAATGCACGATTTCATGTTACACCGCACTGCTTGAAGTTCACTAGCTTCCAGAAATGTATTTATCAAGGTATGGTGAACGTTTCTTTCCTTAATCCGTAATGTCACCGATTTTCTCTTTTAAAGAACGTTCTTTTTATTGTCATATTATTGAGGCAATCATTGATCTTCAACTGCTCAACAGTGTATATTGCATAGGCTGCCAAATCTAATTTTGGTACCTAACCTACAAAAAAAATCAAAATCATGCTGACCCTAAGTTGCCTGACAATACTTTTTCTTATATAGAGTATATATTCATATCATTTACATTTGACCCATTTGCCTTTAATGTGACCACGGCTTATCAATCCCATGGCTTGCTGGAGTTTCAAAAACATTAAGCACCGTGAACAAAGGCGATCTCTTCTCTGACCCTTCCAGAATTGGATGTAAAGACAAGGTAGAGGTTAAACAAGCACTATATGCACTTTTTGAAACAGAAAGGATGGAAAGGGAAATATCCAAATCCACCATTGTTAGATACATGGAGAACGACCTGTGCAGGCAACCCCTTCCACTTTACCTTACCCTTCCTATGTCTAGCTGGGAAAGGTCTCTGTTATTTCGTTTAAGGGCAGGCTCCATAAAATTCTTGTTGGGTTTCCCCTTAGGTTATAACCATTCTACTGAATATAATCCTTGTCCCTGTGACGGTACCAGCACACAGAATGATCTGCATTTTTTATTTTTCTGTAAATTTTACTTAAAATATATCAACTGGTTTTTAACACCTTATTTTAGAAAACAAAGACCCCTCTCCCTGGAGGAGTCCCGTCTAATGTTACTCTCCCTGGACACGGAGGAATTGACTTTTCGCACTAGTACCTTCTTAAGACTAATCATATGTGTACGTAAAACGATGGAAAACCCTTGAAAGATTGCTGTTTTAGTTCCTTTTTAATCTATAAGCAATTGTATTTTGTAATATTGTAATAATGAATTGTTTTTATGTCTGTACTTTTATGAATTTAAGTAATTCGCATAAAGGTCTTTTGAATTGAATTTGAATTGACCCATATGGATTTGCTGGGTAAATACTAAATCAAAGATACATTAATAATAATTAACAATAAAAGATAATTTATTTTTGTATCAACAATATAGCCCTTTTAAATTGCGCAATACTAACAAATATTCAATTGTGCAACGTGTTTTTTAGGGATGAGATTTTATTGCCGGGAACATCTATTAAAGTCTGACTGTACAACAGAGTATTATTTCTCGAAAAGCTCACTAAATTTTGGTGACAAATCTTTCTTTTAACCACTAGAGGGCAGCAACGCCCTAGATTACAGAATTTACAAGCACATTATTCGGCAAAGAGAAAAATACAGGGCACGATTCATCAAGCTATGAGCAAGTGTAACTCCAACTGGAAAGTACAAATGTCTTGATTTACCAGTGAACATTCATTCACAAAATATACAATTGCACCGTAAATTAATTTTCTGAGATATAATACGTGTGTGGATATTAAAACATATTTGCATTACCGATTGTCGCACATTAAGAGCTTCGAGAGTCTTATTTTAAGTTAAGTGGGAAACTACAGTACTGTAGATGCAGATGAGGCGTTGCCTCGACCACATCAGGCACAGATAGCGGTCACGGGTCCTTCCAAATTTAGGGACAAATTTATGACAACGTGGCGCAGTAAGTCACCTTGCTACACTAAAAATCACATGATGGTATTTTTCTCCCAGCTTGTTGGGGACATTTCTTGACTTCTGTACGGGACCACACTGACTGATGTGCCAGACCTCACTAGAGAGGATGAGGGTGGCAATTAGGTCGAAAGAGCCTCCTTAAATTGGGCTTCCGCCTTCGAGTTTATTCCCACTGGCATCAAGACCATAACGAGGGCTTTCCTGATGGAGGCGGCAGCTTGGGCACTATGGTCGGAGAACATACATTTCACCACACTCTAAGGAGCATTTTTACAAATATTTCACACAATGCAGGGCAGCAAGCAAAATTGCTGCACTGTGTGAAACAGTGAGAGCAGAAATGCACCTTATCTGCTAAGATACGGCGTGCTTCTGCTCTCTCCTAGTGCTGGTGCACTGTGTGCTGCCCAGCACCAACACAGGCACCTTTCTGTCATGATGCAAGGATGCCTGCTATATGGGCAGGATTGTTTCTGTGTAGGAATGGATACCTTCCTGCACCAAAGCAATCCAAAGAGGCACTGTCCTCTTTTTATGTGGGCTGCAGAATGCATCACACATAGAAAAAGGAACAAATAAGAAGGAAAAAATGCAAAAAATGTATTTGCCCTGCTTTGCTGTATTATGTTTCGTTAAATTGTGCACTACCTACAATTACATATTTAATTAGACATAGAAATGCCTTTGGTGCTGTCTCAAACTGGAGTATTCCTGCAAACCTTTGGAATTTTCTGGGATTCATCATTAATGTACACTCAAATGAAGGTGTAAACCTCATAGTTAGGCTGTTCAAAAATCGGTTAAATCCCATTGTGCCCGACATTATCCTGAAAATCATCTAACTCGTTTAAACCGAGTGTCACAGATTGTTTACATTTGTTGCACAAGTTGGCCACTTGAGGGAGCTAAAGCAGTACTAAAATGGTCCGAATTGCATTGAGACTTTATGCAGGAGCTCCACATTCAGTTGATTTCATCAGTTGCGAAAGGGCTAGGTTGCTCTGGAAGTGTTGGGCAACAGAAACTCTCCAGCTGCCTGGCACTGGTTCTTTTTGTGGGATTTGCACTGTTTGTTTCCTTAGCATGGACGTATGCTGTGGTAGGGTGGATGCCAGCTGTCAATTAGCAAAGGAAAAGTGGGTTGGAAAGCCAAATGATCAAATTTCCGATACGAACTTGCACACAGTGTGATCCTTGGCAAATTAGTTACTTGTATTAGCTGTGCTATTTCCCCAAATGCTACATTATGGCTGTTTAATAGCTCTATCTCCTGTGCCTTGCATGCATTATCGGAAACTGTACAGGTGCACCCCTCCCCCACCAACTTCCAAAAAGTCTTGAGTGTTAATCTACCTAACTGTATGCCAGGTTGCTAAGCAGCCATCTTGTCCTGTACTTTTTAATCAACGCTTTGCATATTGGGGCTTGCAGGCCTATACTTTGATCTGAGAACGTAGAACTCCAAGTCCCAGCATGCCTCTGCTATTGACTAAAGCCACACTTGGAAGAAGCTGACCCCTCCCAGGACATGCTGTCAACTGCCAGCTATGCTTCTGTACCTGGCATGGATCAATGGCTGGATTTCAAGAAGTGAGTGTCGCACATTTTTTTAAAGGTGCTGTGTTTGAAAAGCAGCGGCTCAGACCCAGCAGGTTAGCCGTATTGTTATTCATGCTCTACTTTAAAACGTTTTGTTTAAGGAAGACAATGGTCTGTTATGGCCCAAAGGTCCAGAGAAGGTAGTGGTCCCATGGGGGACCCTGTGATAGAATTTGGAAATTATAGTTAATATCAAAGGGAGCAGTAAGTAATGTACAAAGGGACATATAGGTTGAAATTGGACTGATGTTTATTTAAGGAAAGAAAAAAATATCAATAGTATTCAGGTGCTCACACAAGTAAGTGTGACGTGACGTGTGACGTGAGAAGTGAGGGTGACTATAAAACAAAAACATCGCATTGACAACAATACATGGAGCTCCTCGAGAGTTTACAAACTATAACGAGTCCCTGTGGTAGGGGGTCGACTGTTTGCATGCTGAGTTCTGGAGGGGCCCCTTTGTATCTGGGGAGAAGAGCTAATCTGACTCTTCGCCTGGAGGGATCTCCACACCCTTTTGGAGCATTCCTCTCCAAGTGATATCCTCGCATTACCCCACATGTGCATTTTTCAGTCATATTCTTAGTGACAACATAACCAGTTTTGTGATTTTTATGGTACATGGGAACCAGCCCTCGTTCTGACTAAAAACGTGCACAGTCTTAACTTTAAACTATGCAGTGCGTGCTATGCCTCTTCTGATTTTCAAATCCTGGCCCCCTCAGGGCTAAACCCCACTTTGTCAAATAATGTGTTCTCTCTTGAGGCTCTTTCTTCTGTCAGGTTAACCACAGTCTGTGGGTTTCTTTTATTTTTTGTCAGTTTTCAGGTGATGTTTAGCCTCACAATCACAAGACATATGTTGGATCCGTGTAAGACACCTCTTCCTTTATTTTTAATATTTTTAATATCACACAATGTTTTCTGTCATCCAGATTTTATGGTTAACATGCATTCCTATATATTGACAATAAATGAAGGTGATTATTTTGAGGTTGTTACCTGAATGGTATTTTAGCTTCGATCCCTTGAATTTTCACTTCAGAGAGTAGTGGAATGTGGAATGATTAGCCACCCATATTATCTGTATTTCCAAATCAAAATCCAATTCTTCCTAGAATGTCCCTTCCCTACATGTTTCCTTTATTTTGTGTAACTTACTTTATGTGGATGTCCTAAAGATTTGACTGTGATTTGGGCCTTCTCAACCTATGGTGGACACTCCTGTTTTAGCAGGTGCCGACTGTCAATCACTGGCGCATCTGCAGCATTACTGAGTCTTTGCTTCCATCCTTGGTACAGGGTTGGATTTGCTGCTGCAGTGAGAGACATTTTGTCCCACAGTAACTGGCTGATTTTCTGCACAGACAGTTCTGAACCCACACTAATTTCTAAACTAGATAGCATGTCTAATCCTGTAGCCCCAGACTCTCTGTGCCCTACAGAGCCAAGTGAACAAACAACAGAGAAGATATATGACCTTCCTTATACATATATACCTTCCATGTAGTATGTATCTTTATATTTATTTCTTTACTCCTAATTCAGCATCTCTAATGCACTACCTTATATCTCACCCTATACCTGAATAATTGGCAATTACAATGTATCCAATATAAAATTAAATCATCACAATTTAAAATGGATTTGCAATCTGAGCCTAATTGATTCACTTAGGGAACTCATTGACATTGTGGAGTGATGTCCAATTGTCTATGACACAAATTGTTCACAAAAGCTCGTCCTGACTTCGCTGCCTGCCGCCAGTTGCTGCCAATGGGGAGAGGGGGACCAGGACTACCAGTCCCAGCCTCCCACGTGGCCGCTGCCGCCAACGTAACTCTCCTGCACCCAGAGACGCCTTAAAAATCTTCCTGGGGCTCCCGCAGCGCGGGAAGCCCGTCCTGACTTCGCTGCCTGTCGCCAGTTGCTGCCAAGGGGGAGAGGGGGACCAGGACTACCCGTTGCAGCCTCCCACGCAGCGCTGCTGCTAACGTCACTCTCCTGCACCCGGAGACGCCTTAAAAGTCCTCGCGGGCTCCCGCAGTGCAGAAAGCCCGTCCTGACTTCGCTGACTGCTGCCAGTTGCTGCCAAGGGGGAGAGGGGGACCAGGACTACCAGTCCCAGCCTCCCACGCGGCCGCTGCTGTCAACGTCACTCTCCTGTGCCCAGAGGTGCCTTAAAAATCTTCATTGGTCCCGCAGCGCGGGACGCACGCGGCGTGCCCGGGCCAAGGGCGGGCCCATCTACGCCCATCAGAACCCGGATGAGGCTGGGCTAGGCCCACCCCCTTGGCTTTAAACTTTCACTTTTTGTTTTCCATTTCTCCTTGGAATAGGATTGCTTGGATCAGTGACCTCCTCTGAAGGAGAACTCTGCCAAGTAAGTTTGCTGGACATTTTGTCCTGATTTAAGCCCTATTTAGTGTGACTCTACCTAGACTGGACTGTGGCAAAAGTGAAGCAAAAGGGAGAGGGAGATAACTCCTAAACCCCTCCAGAACTCTACCCTTGATTGTTTCTTAACACGTGCTGCGAAAGCCATAGATAAAGAAATATTAGTAGTACAACACTGGCTATCTATAGAGGGGGGCATTACCATATGTATGAGCCAAGATTTTTCCACAAGTGCCCAAACAAAGAATATGGACTTAGAGAGCCTTACTGTTGATCAATCTGTATTGGAATTGACCCCTCCTGTGATGCTCCTGCCCTGACTTCAAGCATCCCCAATACCTTTCCCCCAGCTAAAAGGAAGAGGAAGCAAAAGCATCTGGAGCCTGCACTAGCAGCCAATACTAGATCAAAGAGAAAAGCCAAAGAGGCCCCAATTGTGGACCATAATAGCTCTATTCTAGTATCAGCAACAGCATCACACTCCTATCCTGTGCCACCTCTCCCTGCAGTTTTATCATTGCAACATATCAAGCTTTTAATGAACAGAGTTGAGAAAATAATGCAAAATAGTCTGTTATATATGCTGGATGCATCGGGAGCTCAGAAGGTTACACATCGGGTCAAACTTACTGAGTATACCACTACAGCTGAGCGGGAAGTCCAATTTCTTGGCAAATATTTAACTTCTAGTCAGTATGGGGAGGGGGAGAGACCCGGTAGGGCACTAGCGACATAAATTTTCTTGCCCCACTTTTCCAATTACATTATGGACATAATAGATAGCACAGGGGTACACCACAGAGATAGTCTCGCTATCTTACACACATTCACTGAATTCTACATAAATCTTCACAGTACTCGTAGGACTGAACCCCCTGATTTTTCTCATTTTCTTGAAGATATAGCCCTGGGGTGGTTGAGGGACAACCAAAGGGAATTCTTAGTGGCACCGTTCGAGGATGATGAGCTCTGAGAGGCCATCATGCAGATGGAATCGGGGAAGGCCCCGGGCTCCTCCGACGGACTTCCCATCGACTTTTACAAGTCATACCTCGATCATTTAATACCGGTGCTGAAAGAAGTGTACATGGAGGGTCAGGAGTCACAGATCCTTCCAGGCTCGAAGAGAGAGGCACGTATTACTTCCCTCCTGAAACCTGGCAAACTGGCAGACCGCTGCGATTCTTATCGAGAACTCGCCCTCATCAACACAGATACGAAAATTCTTGCAAAATTATTAGCTAACCGCCTCAGCCTATTGAGGGAGAAATTAGTATTGCCAGATCAGGCAGGTTTTATCCCCGATAGGGCGACCTCCCACAACCTCCGTACTCTCTTTTCCATTTTGCAGAATGTCGATCCACAACTGGCGCTAGTGGCGGTCTTTTTAGATGCCACAAAGGCCTTTGACTCTGTGGAATGGGATTACCTTTTTACTATTCTTCAATGCATGGGGCTCCCCATAGGTTTTTTATCATGGATACGCTTCCTTTATACTTCTCCAATGGCAAAGGTTTTGATTAATGGTCATACATCCTCTTCCATTCTTCTCACTCGGGGTACCCGGCAGGGCTGCCCTCTTTCCCTCCTCCTATTTGCCCTTGCCATAGAACCCTTGGTGGCAAAAATCAGGCAGCACCATCAAGAAAAGGCCCTCCGCTGTTTCCTTCACCCAATCCTAATCTTCCTGTATGCGGACGATGTTACCTTGTATGTTAAGGAGCCTCTGCAGAGCCTCAACCCACTCCTCTGAGAATTGGTTAGTGTTGACGGTCTCTCTGGCATCCACATCAACTGGGCCAAATCTCAACTTTTCCCGCTCACTGCTTCAGTTACGCCATTCCCCACTGACTTTCTCATTGTATGGTGCTTGACTGAAGATATGTATTTGGGGATACATGTCACCATCGACCGCGGAGAACTGATGAGGCTTAACTATGGGCGCACACTGGAACATATCACTAGCAGTATTACACGGTGGAACGCTCTCTCCCTTACTATGGTGGGACGCATCTCCCTTATTAAAATGGTCGTCCTCCCAAAGCTCTTATATTTGTTTTGGAATAAGACTGGTTTGGGCGGTAAACAGCGCCGGTTACAATAGGACACACTTGCACGGCCCTACTCTCAGGGGGGATTCGATGTCCCCAACGTTGAACTTTATTATCTCTGTGCTCAAGCACATTATGCCCATTATTGGTTCCACCCTCCTAGATATACGCCTCATGTAGCAACTGATCCCTGGCTTGCCGGCCCTATTCCGCTAAATGGGTTCATACTGACTGCACTCACGCCTCGCACGTCGTGCCCGACCTCTGTAGAATGCACGGTTAAAATATGGCACTGCATTGTTCGCTGCTTACAAGCTCCCATGCTATACTCCCTGCTACTCCCGCTTACATATCATCCGAAGATGACTGCCCTGCAAGAGGGTGCCTTTAAAAAGACTAAAGCTAAGCACAACATTAATTGCTGGGGAGTTCTCTATCTCAATGACACGTTTTACACTTTTCCACAGTTATTTCGAGATGCACCACCTTACCCCATGGATATTTTCCTTTATGTCCGCCTGCGACAAGGTCTTAAGTTGCCCCACTGTATCACATGCTGCGAATTGACAGTGCTTCCCATTAAGTATCTACACTGTACCATAGCTTGTACACTGATATAGTTTACCTCCCCTGTGCTGCCCGAGGAAAGTGGGCCGCCGAGCTCAGGCATGAAATCACTGAACAACAGTAGGTATATTGTTGTAAGCAGACTGAACAACTCTGCTCTAGCAGTCGGCTACGCATCACTAATTACAAGTTTATACACCGCATCTACAATACCTATGCTCTGCCGACCTCTCACTCGCCATCGTCCCGCGCATCCGAAGAACAACCACCGGCAGGAGATTCTTCTCCCACCTCGCCACCAAGACATGGAACACCCTCCCACCTCGCCTATGACAGACCCAAGACCTGCTGACCTTCAGGAGGATACTCAAGACCTGGCTGTTTGATCAGTAGCGCCCCCCCCCCAGTGCCTTTAGACCCTCGCTGGTATGTACTGCACTTTACAAATGATTGATTGATTGATTGGTTAAGCTGCACAAATATGGACTACCAGACACGACAGGTGCAAGGCGGAAGCTGCTGATTTTCTGCACCTTGCTTGGGACTGTAGCTCAGTTCTTGCCTACTGGCAGCAGGTGTTCACTGCGCTGGAACTGATGGCATCCTTGAAAATTCCACTATTCCCCCTTCTCGCACTTCTCGGATATGCAGAGGAGATACCAGTGGCACACGGCAAGTTTGTTTCATTTAGTCTACTACTGGCCAGACGGCAGATGGCTTGCAGATGGGGCCGAGGCCGAGCGCCTAAATTTAAGGAGTGGATCGGTGATATGACACTTTGGCAAGAACAAGCGTATACTTATGCCGAACCCCTTCCACTCTCGTCCCGTCGCCAGGATATTTGGGACCCACTCAAACCGTATATCTCCTGGAACACCCAATGGAAACTGGTAATGGGCCATGATCCCACCCCACATACTGTAATGTATGCCCTGATTATGAATGGTAAACTGGCGATGTCTCCAAATCTGGTTGTATTGGTAACTGTTTTCTACTACCCTGCTTTGCTTTATATAATGTTTGAGGAATATGGGTAAGATGTACATGTTATGAGATGTCCCAGTATTTCAGATTCTATGTCGTAACAACATGATGGTCACTTGTTGCTGCTGTGCCTGTACTTATCTCTGTGCTGTCATTATCATGCTTTTTGCTAAGTTCTTTGTAAAAACTTAATAAATAAATAAATAAAAAAGCATCTTAAGCCAACCGGGTTATTTCCCCCATTGAATGCTTGCTTTGTTCAGAATTCATCAAACAGAAAAGTTAATCTCCCCATGGAAATAGGGAAAATGAACTGACTGACTAAACCAATGGATTGGAAATATAAAGTCACCCTACGCTGTAGCTACAAGCATCCTCGAAGAGGGAATAATTACTGCTGATAATACTTTCTATAATGAGTTAGTGAATAATACCTCACCTACCCAATCAATTACCTGTGAAACTGCCCAGGATCCATCACAAGTAAATTCTACAACTCGCTGCCCGCAACAGGGAATCATGGGTGCTGAACAGTCACTTCAGTTTGTTTCTTGGAATATTGCAGGAATAAAATCTAAGTTAAGTGACCCTGAGTGGAGCAGGATGGTGGATAGTTGTCACATATGCCTGTGTCAGGAAACCTGGGTGACAGAGCGGGTGCACAGGGTGGGGTTCACCACATTTAGTATTGAGGCTAGGCCATCAACAGTGTGCCGCCTGGCTGGAGGGCTGCTAATTTTGGTTAGGACAACACTGGATTGTACAATCAAATTACTCGAGGTAGAATCCCAGGAGATCCTGGGCATCTATTTAATATGGACCAAAAGGAATATCCATATTAGATTATATCTGGGAGCTCCCGACTTCACTCTACGCAAACTGCAGTTGGTACAGAATTGCGCCGCACAGACTCTTCTACAAATCCCCCGCAAATCATCAGTAAAGTCCGGCTTAAGGAGACTGCACTGGCTTCCGGTTAGGGAAAGAGTTAATTTCAAATCACTCTGCATTGAACATCAGGCCTTTTGGTCCTCAGGCCCAGCAATTAATTTTCCCCTCATTACACCCTATCAGCCCGTCAGACATCTGCGCTCAACCGTTGCCAATTTGGCCATTGTGCCGAAAATAAAGGAATCAAGATCGGGAGGCCGCTCCTTTTCCTTTAATGTGGCCAAGCTGTGCAATGCTCTTCCCCAAAATCTAAGGTCCAACCCCGACCTCAGTTCTTTCCGCAAACAGCTGAAAACGCTTTTGTTCATTAATTAGTAGTTAGGTTAGATATTCTTCCCTAAAGCAACCTTAGCCTCAGTTGGTAATCTCAGCGCTTGGACGCCCCAGGGCAGCTACGTGCGCTCTATAAAACTCAATTCATTCATTCATTCATTCATTCATTCATTCATTCATTCATTCATTCATTATTCAACATATATAATAGGTTTAGTAGCTATCATAAGCACTCTGAAACTATAGCAACGCTTGACAATTTTCTTGAAACCTGTAGTGGAGAGTATTATCTTATCCTAGCTGGTGCTTTCAATACGACTTACGAACTGGTAGAACAAGTTACTTACCTTCGGTAACGATGTATCTGTAAGAAACATTAGTTAGTTAGATTCCTCACCTTAGAATATCCCCAGGCGTCAGACTGGATCCGGAAGATTTTTCGTCAGCAATACCCCTTGCGCGTCGCTAGGCGTCGTCTGCGGCTCCGCGTCCGTCGTCGGCGTCGTGCGCCGGAATGACGTCGTTGGAGTACTTAGACGCCGCCCTCGCGCGCTGACGTCAGTTCTTGTACATAGCCTTCCGCGCCAGGAACGCAGAGCCATGCAAAGACCGACACTGGTGCCAAAAATAAAATCTAGGGGCCTGAAAAGGATAACCTTAACCCTAGATGTCAGTTCGCAGAACGGGGAGGATGGGTGGGTCGGTGAGGAATCTAACTAACTAATGTTTCTTACAGATACATCGTTACCGAAGGTAAGTAACTTGTTCATCTGAAAGAAACACGTTAGTTAGATTCCTCACCTTAGAATAGATACCCAAGCAATACCATCCCCGGTGGTGGGTCTGCGAACCAAGATCACACCAGAAAGTCCTGGAGGACAGAACGGCCAAAGAAGCCATCCCTCCGGACTTGGCTGTCAAGGCAATAATGCCTGGCAAACGTGTGTAGCGAAGCCCACGTCGCCGCCTGACAGATGTCCTGCAAAGGGACACCCCGTCCCAAAGCATTAGTAGCCGCTGTGGCCCGAGTAGAATGGGCGCGCAGCCCAACAGGAGGGTCCTTTTTTGCCAAGGAGTAACAAATTTTGATGCACAAAACGACCCACCGAGAGATGGTCCGTTTGTGCACAGCTTTCCCCTTCTTAGCACCCACGTATCCAACGAAAAGTTGGTCGTCCACCCGGAACTGCTTCATGCGGTCCAAATAAAAGGAGAGCGCACGTTTTGGGTCCAGACGGTGGATCCTCTCTTCCTCTTTGGAAGGATGCGGATGCGGAAAGAAGGTGAGCAAGGTGACAGACTGCCCAAGATGAAATGGAGTCACCACTTTCGGAAGAAAGGAGGGACGATGCCGAAGGACAACCTTGTCTGGATGAACAGAGAGAAAGGGAGGCTTTGAAGATAAAGCCTGGAGCTCACTCACCCGTCTAGTCGAGGTGATGGCTACCAGAAAAGCAGTCTTAAGCGTCAGCAGACGAAGAGGACAATTATGAAGAGGCTCAAAGGGAGCACACATTAGAAATGTGAGAACAAGATTCAAGTCCCACTGAGGCATTACAAAAGGGACAGGAGGAAACGTGTGAGTAATGCCTTTTAGAAAGCGTGTAACTACCGGGGACTTGAAAAGAGAAGGCTGATCAGGAAGCCGCAAGAAGGCAGAAATGGCAGCAAGATAACCTTTCAGGGTGCCCAGGGCAGAGCCCTGCCGGGCCAAAGAAAGAAGAAAGAGGAGAACCTCAGAAAGAGGGGCGGAAAGGGGATCCACAGCCTTTGCTGTGCACCATGCCACAAATTTGTTCCAGCGGCAGGCGTATACCGTCTTTGTGGAGGGACGCCTGGCTGCCAGAATGATATCACAGACTTCAGGAGGCAAGTCAAATGGCATCAACTGCCGCCGCTCAATCTCCACGCATGGAGGCTGGACAGGTTCGGGTGGAGGACCGTCCCCTGCTGCTGCGACAGAAGATCCTCCCGAAGGGGCAGACGTATCGGAGGATCGGCCAACATACTGAGTAGCTCGGGATACCAGTACCTTCGTGCCCAATCCGGAGCCACCAAGATAACTTGGGCCCGGTCGCGCCTGATCTTCTTCAGCACTCTGGGCAGAAGTGGTATAGGCGGAAAGGCGAACAACAGACCGCAACTCCACTCGTGACGAAAAGCGTCGCCGAGCGAGTGCCGCCTTGGAAATTCCAACGCGCAGAACTGCTGACATTGCGCGTTCTCTTCGGTGGCGAATAGATCTAACCAAGGCTCTCCCCACTGCTGAAAGAGACCTTGCGCCACTTCGGAGTTCAGACGCCATTCGTGATCCATCATGCACCGGCGGCTGAGTTCGTCTGCTCTGGCGTTCAGAGAGCCCGCCAGATGTTGAACCACTAGGGTGACGCCCTGGTGTTCCAGCCATGTCCAGAGGCGCAGAGCCTCCTGACAAAGGGTCCACGACCCCACCCCGCCCTGTTTGTTGCAATACCACATGGCGGTGGTGTTGTCCGTGAACACCTGCACGACACTTCCCCTGACAGAGGGAAGGAAGGCTTTCAGTGCAAGTCGTATCGCTCTCAACTCCAACAGGTTGATGTGGAGACGAGACTCCGCCGGAGCCCAGAGGCCTCTGATCTCCGCCTCTCCGATATGGCCACCCCATCCCAGGAGGGACGCATCCGTCACTACGACATGCTCCGGTTGGGGAAGGGAGAGGCTCTTGCCCTTGACCCAATCGCGGTCCGTGAGCCACCACTGCAACTGCTGTGCAGTGCCCTCCGAGATCAAGACACGGTCAGACAGGTTGCCGTGATGCAGGGCCCACTGAAACTTCAGGTCCCACTGCAGAGCCCGCATGCGCCGCCTGGTGTGATGCACTAGTAGGATGCAGGAGGCCATCAGCCCCAGAAGCCGCAACACTAGCCTGACCGAAACCCAGGATAGAGGCCGAAAGATGGGAATCAGGGCCTGTATATCCCAAACCCGCTGTTCTGGTGGATGGACCCGGAACTGCGCCGAATCGAGAACCGCTCCGATGAAGAGGAGCTTCTGAGAGGGACTCAGATGTGACTTCGGCACGTTGATGGAAAATCCCAGCAAATGCAGGAGATCCGCCGTAGTCTGGAGGTGGGAGACGACTGTCCGGGGCGAGCCCGCCTTCAACAACCAGTCGTCAAGATAGGGGAAGACTGGAACCCCTGATCTGCGCAGATGAGCTGCGACCACCGCCATCACTTTCGTGAACACCCGAGGGGCACTGGTGAGGCAGAAGGGGAGCACGGTAAAATGAAAGTGCTCTTGGCCCACCGTGAACCGCAGGTAACGCCGGTGGGCCGGCAGGACGGGGATGTGGAAATATGCGTCCTGCAAGTCCAACGCTACCATCCAGTCTCCGGGGTCTAGGGCAGCTAGAACCTGAGCCAAAGTTAACATCTTGAACCTTTCCTTCCGGAGGAAGGCATTGACGTTCCGGAGGTCCAAGATAGGGTGTAGGCCCCCTTTGCCCTTCTTGGGAACCAGAAAGTAGTGGGAATAACAACCACGACCTACTTCTGGGCTCGGAACGCGCTCGACGGCCCCCTTGGCCAAGAGGGCCGAAACTTCCTCGTGGAGAAGATTCAAATGATCCCCTGAGATACGGTGGTGCTGCGGTGGCATGGCTGGAGGGGTCGTCTCGAAGGGGAGGGAGTAGCCCCTTTGGACGATTTGCAGCACCCACCTGTCCGATGTGATAGACCGCCAGTGGAGCAGGTGATGCGAACTCTAGCGCCCACTGGCGTGGAATGGGCCTGAAAGCTCGGACTAGGAAGGCTTTGAGGCGGATGCTGCCGGGGTGGATGTGGGCTGACCTCGTCGTCCTCCAGAACCGCCTCGGCGGAAACCACGTCCGCGACCACGCGCAGGTTGGTTCTGCGGCTGGTGACTAGGCGCACGTGAGGAGGCACCCCTTCCTTGGCCACGAAAGGGGCGAAAGGCGGAAGTTTGCGACCGCGGGGCAGAGAGGCCCAAGGACTTGGCCGTAGCCCGGGAGTCCTTAAAGCGATTCAGCGCACTGTCCGCTTTCTCGCCAAAGAGGCGAGTGCCATCAAAGGGCATGTCCATGAGAGTGCTCTGGACATCGCCCGAAAATGACGTGGACCGCAGCCAGGCGTGACGTCGAAGCGCCACTGTGGTAGAAATGGCCCTACCCAGCGTGTCCGTAGTGTCAAGCCCACATCGGATAGCATGTCGCGCTGCATCCCTCCCATCGGCCAGAGCCTGGGTAAGTCGTGTCCGGACCTCCTCCGGACACAGGGGCAGCACGTCCTCCACCGCATCCCACAGAGAGTGGGAATAACGGTCCAAGAGACAGGCGGTGTTCAAGGACCGCAGGCCCAAACTAAGGGAGGAGAACAGCTTCTTGCCAAACTGTTCCAGTCTCTTGGAATCCCGGTCCGGCGGGGCGGTCGGGAAGGAGGATTGGGAGGTAGAGGCCTGGATAACCAGGCTCTCAGGGGTAGGGTATTGGGACAGAAAACTGGGGTCGCCCGGAGCAGGGCGGTGGCGCCTGGCGACGTTCCTATCCACAGGAGGAACTGTGGAGGACTTGGACCAGGTGCCCTGCAGAACGTCAATGAGGGCCTCATTGAATTGCAGCAGAGGCTCAGTGGAGCTTGCTGCAGGCTGAAGCACCTCAGTAAGGACGTTAGTCCTCACAGCCACGGCAGGCAGCTCGAGCCCAAGGGCTGCAGCCGCCTTGCGCAGCACCACAGAGAAAGCAGCGCCCTCCTCCGAAGCCACAGTCGGAGGAGAGACGAATCCAGTGTCTGGAGAGGTATCCAGGCCACTGGCCTCCCCCAGCTCATCTGCCCAGTCCTGTGACAATTGAGCCTGAACGGCCATAGGATCCTCGGATCCCTCCCAGTTGTCCCCATCATCCGATTCCTGGTATACAGGAGGAAGGAGCGGAGCCGGGCGATAGACATAATGTGTCTCCAGCGGCGCCGAACGCGGCGTCCATCGACGCCGTACCGGCGCCGGGCCCGGAGTGGGGCTGAACTGGGGCTCGACGTCGAGCGGAGTCGACGTCGGCGGTGGTACCGGTGTCGACGCCGGCAGAGGAGGCGTTACGAGGTCGACCGGCGTCGGCGGGGACTCGGGAACGGGTCCCTCGGGCGCTTGCGGCGTCGAGGCCGGAGCCGTCAACGGCGCCGGGGCCGGAGCCACCGGCAGGCAAGGCAGCCCAGTCGGGTTCGCGGGGCCCGAAGGCGCGCCAGCGGGCGTCGACGGCAGAGCCAGACTCCTCATGGCCGAGAGGAAGGCACTGACTTCCGCCGGCATCGCATCAGTCCCAGGGACCGGAGGGTATGGGGACTTGCGCGGCGCCTGCGGCTCCGCCGGAGCCGCGGGGGTGGAACCACCCTGACCCTCGGCCGAGTCGCGCGACCGGCGAGGGGAGTCCGAAGAGCGGTGTCGCCTCTTGGACTTCTTGGAATGCTTCGACTTACCCGAAGACTTGGATCCCGACGACCGATGGTGACGTCGACTGCGGCTCCGCGACCGATCCTTGGACCTCCTCTTGGACCGGGATCGAGAGGCGCGCGGAGCCGAGTGGCGATTCTCGAGAAGCTTACGGGACCGCTCCCGTCTAGCCTTCGAGGTCAGGGCCTTGCAGTCCGAGCACGACTCCGCGTCGTGGTCGAGGCCCAAGCAGTAAAGGCACCGGCGGTGATGGTCCGTAACCGACATCAAGCGGTTGCAGTCAGCACAGGCTTTAAAACCAGGCATCCTACCGGCACCGGAGTCGAGACAAGATCAAAAAGGATCAAAAAAGTTAGTCAAAAATTGACTAAAGGAGTAGCTCTCCCGGATCTGCGCTTACTGGCGCGGAAAAAAGAAGAACTGACGTCAGCGCACGAGGGCGGCGTCTAAGTACTCCGACGACGTCATTCCGGCGCACGACGCCGAAGACGGACGCGGAGCCGCAGACGACGCCTAGCGACGCGCAAGGGGTATTGCTGACGAAAAATCTTCCGGATCCAGTCTGACGCCTGGGGATATTCTGAGGTGAGGAATCTAACTAACGTGTTTCTTTCAGATGATTTTATACAAGAATTAGTACAGGAAGAAGAGCAACCCAGGGGTGTAAATAAGCTACACATTTCCCCTATTAAAAGATTCACCAAGGTTTTGTCCCTTACTCTAGCCTATGAGGTGCCTGCCTGCAATGGGCGGACACCATCTGACCAGGAAGCCAAGTTTACATTCAAGAGGGTGAGTACCAAAAGTAGGATAGATTATATTATGGTGGACCTTGACTTGTGGCCATATGTCAAGGATATGATCGTCCAAAACAGTGAGGATAGCGATCATACTGCCCTCTTTTTGGAGCTAACTGGCCTTCCTATTCTTAATAATCAAACCTATCGAACAGTAGCCCCAATTGTAACCACGAATAACAACGGGAGAATTAAATGGCCCCAGGTCACGGCAGATGGGCAAATACTCCCAATAATTTATAAAGAAGTGGCACAGACCCTTATGGCTCTTAGTGGCTTAGACCAAAAAGATGATGATCTTATTGTGGCCAGCTTCCAAAAACTGTCCAATAGTATTAAACCTCATTTTAGTATATTGTCTAATTTTAACATGTCCAAACGAAACATCGCCCTGTGGTATAATGAGGACTGCAGATTAGCTATGTTAAATCTAATAGTGGCAGTAAAGCAGGAGACACAAGATGATATTAAGAACAGAAGAACATTGTATAATAGGGCCCAGGACAAGGCTAAAGAAGATGGGAGGCTGACAACTGGCGTTCATTGGCTGAGGCCTTTGGACAGGACGAAAGTCGACTTTTCTGGCATCTTCTTTCTAAAGGCTCAACTAAGAAGGTCAGTAAAGATGTTTATTACATACCACCGCATGTCTGGGAAGAATATTTTAAAAAGCTTTATATTGGTGTGGCCCTTGACCCAGAGAAGGGAATAGTAGCAGTAGCAGGGGAAGGTATTTTAATGTCAACACAGGAATACGCTGAAGATTTCTCCTTAAAGGAAGCTATAATAGCTATCAACTTACTCCAGACTGGGAAAGCTCCTGGCCTAGATAGAGTCCCAGGAGACCTGTACAAATCAGAGCCTAACATCTGGGACCCTTTGCTCCATAAGGTCTTCAATGCCATCCAGAGTGGTGGGGATATCCCCCCATCCTGGAAAGAAGCTGAAATAATCCCAATTTTTAAAAAAGTAGATAAAGGGGAACCCTCAAATTACAGACCAATAATTCTTATAGATGTCTCCCAAAACGTTTTCTGCAAAGTCATACTGCTACGTCTCTAGAATTGGATAGAGGAGAACAACATTATCTCACACATGCAGGCAGGCTTTAGACCATCCATGAGTACCCTAGATCAAGTTTTTAGATCCCTGTTCCTCATTTGTAAGGAAGTGAGGATCCGGAAGGGTCACTTTTATACGTCTTACTTATTGACCTCAAAACGCCTTTCGATTCCATTGACAGCAACAAGCTTTGGGCAACACTCAGAAAATTAGGAATCCCAGGTGACTTACTTCACCTATTGATCCGTTTACATCAGGATAACTATGCCAAAGTTAGGTGGAAGTCAGATGGTGGCTGTAGGAAAGTAGTATCTGCTTATTATGGTTAGCCCCACTTTTTGCTGATGTCACACTGTTTTTGGCCTAGTCTGACTGGGATCCTGCTATCCAGGTCCCCCGTCTATCTGCTTTCTCCCTTAAATTGCTATGCATGTGATGCAGTGCGGAAACGTAGGTACCGGGAAAACAGGACAAGATCCCGTACCAAATATCCTCCCACCGTCACAGACCAAATATCACATTAACACATTTATTCCTACAATCATTGGTGGGGCCCATAACACCAACATTCAGACTTCACTTCTTTCTGGCCTGCTCTTACAGGAGAGATGAATGTTCCAAGCGCTGACATGAAAGGAATACCTTATAACCTATAGAGAGAAATGTATTTACACATTTATACACTAATATCCTTACCCTTACAGATCTCAATCCTAAGCATTAAGATACTCCTCCCACGTGATCAATGGATCATTTATTTGGATTAGTATGGTGATTTAGACCAGCTAAAACCCACATTTAGGATTTAATCTATCCTCCCTTAATAAACGACAAAACACATTTGCTCGTTAATCAATAGTTGTTTATCTAATTAAAACAAGAATTTAGTTCTATCTATTAAATTTTATTAAGTCGCAGAACATCATATTTACCTAATCTGGCTATTAGTCGTCCTCTAAATCATCAAATTTACTTGTCAATCAGTTGGAATTCAAAAGTTCTTCATGCGGCACGCTACAGTCCCCAAAGATGGACAAGGACCAGAGACGTGCAAGCATCTATCAGTGCCCATAAAGTTCGCAGTTCATCAAGGAAATGGGCAGCATTCAGTCTGTCAAAAATACAGGTATGCAGCAGTCACGTAGCGTCGCCGTCATCTCCGTCAGCAAAGGAAATTATATAAGGGATTATATATCTCTCTATTCTACCGTCATTTTTATAATAAAATAAATGTCAAGATGTTACATTTTACAAAATTTGAGCTTATCCCATTGGTCGGTTGGGATCGTCCGGTGGGGTTTCACACAGTTCAGGAGGTTATGTCATCAAACATGATCTTTCCGGTTCCTTGTGTCTGTCCATTGTTAATGTACTTGGCGGGCTTCCCATCGTGGCCTTTCTTGGGTACAGCGAGAGTAGGGTCATATCGAGGCCATAGAAACAAGTTGTAGCACAGGCGCACTTTGTCCGAAACCTCGTGGAATGGTTGCCATCGCGTCGTGTTCAGTCGGCGGCCATTTTTATTTTATCCCCAAAGGACAACTTAAGCTAAACAAACACAAAAGAGTAATTAATGCATAGAAATAATTAATAAAATGTTAAACCCTCACTAATTCCCCTTTGTGCTTGTAATTATCTAGCGTATAGCGTCATTTAAAGCGTTCAAATTCACCCATTGATGTCATCTGGTGTGACAATACGATAACGTCACAGAAGCAACATATATCATGCGATATTCTATTTTCTACTGTTAGTATGCGTACATATGTTAATTGCAAATTATTTAGCCATGCAAAATTCAAATCCCACGTGTATTTCGTACATTAGTAATGTTGATTAAACATCATGCAAACACATTATTATTATTATAATTAATAGATTATTCTAATTAGTATAGGCATGCAGATTAGGGGGGTATACAACATTTTGTACTACCCGCTCCATCACATGTACTTTAGGTACACTCCAGATTGGATTCTGGGGTACCCTTATCAGTCCTTAGTATATGGTACACCATGTACCCAGGGCATAGGTACCCCAGAGGCCTCCCATAGGCTGAAGCATGTATTATGCTCCACTGAGGGGCCAATCAAATTGACACAACAAGCCTGCTACAGCAGACTGTGTAAGCTGGTGCTTGCACCACTTACTTGAGATATAGGTTCCCTATATCTAGCTAAATCACTACACTTAAAAACCTATTAGTCACCCCTATGGCAGGCCTTAGCAATCCTGAAGGCAGGTTACTGGGTTTTACGTGAGAGGGTGCCCCTCTATGTGCAGAGCCCCTCTGCATCCATCAGAGACCATTCTCCGGGGTTGTCTGTGATGCAGTCAGACATATATGTTTAAGTGCATTGTAACCTCGTGGTAAATGCTAACTTTAAAACGGCTGCTTAGAAACATGTTGTGTTTGGTGTCAAACACCTTGGAATCATACCTTCACATCAGTAACTGGTTTGGGAGGTATGATTCCACCCTCCTAGAGGGACATCCATGGGTCTCCGGTCTACCCGGTACCAGTTTTCTCGACCTGAGCAGCACAAAATGGATGCTGGCAGCCACAGACACGATTCTGCTTTCCTGCTGCAGAGCCAAGCTCAAGCAGAGGAAGGCATGCCAATAGGCATCCTGTCACAGGGAGGTGTGACCACATCCCAGACAGAGTTTAGTGTATTAGGGCTGGGTGGGTGCACTCTGAGAGTGCCAGAAAGTATGCACTGGGGGCACATTTGGTGTCCCTGTGCATAATCCAGCTCAAACCAGTTCTGGGAGCCATTTGCTCCTGCTCTGGCATGAAACTGGACAAAGGACATGAGTGTAGCCACCCTTCTGTCCTGTCCCTTCCCTAGGAGGGTCCACATAATCTTTCCAACCCCTTCCTATGGGTATAAAGTGGGCAACCTGGCTACAGGACTTTAGATTTTACCTGGACAAGATTCTGCTAAGAGGAAACCAATTACTTCGACAGCCTGCAAGACGCTGGACGGCTGAAGAATCTCCCTTGGAGCAAAGGAGTTACTCCCCTGCAAAGGCAGGCACCTAAATGCATCTGACTGGTTTGCTTCTCCCAAGCTCCTGAGGACTCCAAAGAGTTTAGCATCACAGGATGTGGGTTCCCTAAGGTCCCTGAGATCGAGCTGCCCTTTAATCGATTCTGAGACCAGTATCCCTCAAGGGGACCGTGCAACCTGAACCCCTGTGCAACGTTTTACATTTGCAGTTGCATATGCTTAGTGATGATTCCCGAGCTTATGCATTGGACTCCGTGTAGTCCTGACCCCAAACAGTATTTGCACAGAACATTTCTGGCCTACTCTCCACGAGTGTCCTGTGGGCTGGTGCTTTGCAAACTTGCTTGAGGTCCCCTCGCGATCCATGGTCCGTTGGCCTGTGGGTCCTGGCGAGGGTCACCTTGTTAATTCTGCCTTGTTAATTCTTGGTCTTACCTGGTTGCTTCTGACATGTCCTGACTCTCCATTGCTTGGAGATTCCCCTGGACCTTGCTGGTGCTCATCGTAACCTGTTTTCTCTGACCGCGTGGGTTGCATTTGCCAAGGATTGTTGGTGCTCCAGCCAGACACCGACCCCTCAGCACTTGACATCCTTTGTAGGACAGCTCACCTCTAGAATCTGGTTGTCCTCGACGTCTCCTGTTCCCCGTGGCTGCAGAGTCAAGCAACCCTTCTTCACTCCTAAAGCACTTGACATTGGTGGGCATTCGACTACCGAGCCCCTGGTCACCTGAAGTGACCCAGACTCTGTTCCCTCTGCTTTCAGGTTCTTCACATCTCGAATCCATGCTTGGATTTCACCAGACATTCTCCGCCCTTGTAGGAGAGTAAAATCTGCTTCTTATGGTTACCCCCACTTTTTGCTGATGTTTCACTGTTTTTCGACTTTAGTCTGGCTGGGGCCCTGCTATTCAGGACCCCAACCTAGCTGCTTCCTCTCTAAATTGATTCCCTGTACCTTAGGTACACCACAGGTTGGATTCTGGGGTGCTCTTATAAGTCCCTAGTATATGGTATACCATGTACCCAGGGCATAGACACCCCAGAGGCCTACAAGAGGCTGCAGCATGTATTATGCCACCCCTGGGAAGCCCTCCAAAATGACACCACAGGTCTGCTACTGCAGCCCGAGTAAGGTGGTGCATGCACCCCCTTACTGAGATATAGGTTCACTATTTATCACCCTATCACTGCACATATAAACCTAACAGTCACCCCTATGGCAGGCCTTATTAATTCTGAAGGCAGGGTGCTTGGTTTTATGTGAGAGGATGCCCATGCATGAGCAGAGCCCCTCTGCAGCCTTCGGAATCTATTCTCCGGGGTAGTCTGTGATGCAGCCTGACCATATAATCCTAAGTGCATTATAACCTTGTGGTAAATGCTAACTTTGGGATGGCTGCACAGGAACATGTCGTGTTTGGTGTCAATTGCCTTGGAATCATACCCCCACACCAGTAACTAGTGTGGGAGTATGATCCCACCCCTCTAGAGGGAGAGACATGACAGCACCGGTATACCTGGTGCCAGCTAACACAGCCCTGGCATCACAAAATGGATGCTGCCAGCCACAGACACGAGTCTAGCCTCCTGCTGCTGACCAAAACTCCGGCAGGGAAAGCCAGGTTTGCTGTCACAGGGAGGTGTTACCACCTCCCAGACAGGCCTTAGTGGATTAGGGTTCGGTGGGAGCACTCCAGGAGTGCTTTGAAGTCTGCACTGGGGGCACATTTGGTGTCCCTGTGCATAGTCCAGCTCAAACCGGTTGCAGGGGCTACCAGCCTTTGCTCTGGCATGAAACTGGACAACGGAAATGGATGTAGCCACTCCTCTTTCCTGACCTTCCCATAGGTGGGTCCCCAGAGTATGTCCAACCCCTTCCTTGGGTATAAGAAAGGAACCCCTTACTACAGGACATTAGATTACACCTGGACAAAACTCTGATACACAAATCCTGGAACTTCGACGATCTACACGACTAGATGACTCAAGAATCTCCCTTGGAGTAAAGGAGTTACTCCCCTGCTTGGCAGGCACCAAAGACGCATCTGTCCGGTCTGCATCTCCGAAGCTCCCGCCAGAAGCAGAGGAATTTGCAACACAGGAGGTGAGTTTCCAAACTTCCCAGAGGCTGACCCGAGTCCCCAGTAAAGCTAAGACCCGTAGACCTTGTGGGTACCGTGCCCATTTGCAAGTGCATCAGCTTTTCGACATCCTTTGAGGCTGTGCATTTGGTTACTTGTAGCCCAGACCCCGAGCACCTTTTACACCGAAGATTGCAGGCCTACACTCTCAGAGTGTTCCGTGAGCCCGCCCTTTTTGTTTTCGCTTGAGGCTCCTTCGCGATCCCTGGTCCGTTGACTAGTGGGTCCCTGTGAAGGCAACTTTAACTTTAATTGGGCTTCCCTGGTTGCTCCAGACATGCCCTGACTCTCCATTGCCTGGGGAGTCCCCAGGGCCCTTGCTGGTCCGCACAGAAGCATCTTTCCTCTTCCTGCTTGGGTTGCTGTTGCCAAGGCTTGTTGTGTCAAATCTGGGCACCGACACGGCAGCACTTGACATCCTTTGTGGAACAGCTCGAATCCAGCTCCTGGCCATCCTTGACGCCTCCTGGTCCTCGTGGCTGAAGAGTCAAGCTTCCCCTCCTCGCACGTGAAGCACCCGACATCGGTGGGCATTCGACTATCGTGCCCCTGGTCACTGGCAAGTGACCCAGACTCTGTCCACTCTGCTTTCAGGTTCTTCCCATCTTCTATCCAGGCTTGGGTCTCTTCGGACACTTCTCATCTTCCCGGCAGCAGCACTTTTCAGCAAGCTGCCATTGAAAATTATGCGACTCGACACCATTTGACACCTATGCCCCCGGCTTCCCTGGGTGAGGTAACACAAGTACTCCGGTGCTCCCGTGGGTATTGGCCCTAGAACCATCTAAGCCCAAAAGGGTTTGTTCCCAGTCTACTCCTAAGTGTCCTTAAACTTTAAATTTCCAACCGTGACTTTCCCCATAGAAGCTAACGCAGCATGCGGCTGTGTTCTCACACTGCACACGTCCCCCGTGGGTCCCCTGTGTCACTACCTTGGGTGGTTCTTTTGGGTCCCAGTGATTCTACAGGGTCTAGGCCTTGTGTCTAGTCAAGCGGTACAAAAGGGGTGGTGATGGACAGAGCATCAGAACCAATCAAATACTCACACCCAGTCAACAGATCTGGGTTTGATCCATCACCGTTCTTTAGCCCACTCTGCCACCCCAGTTCAGACATGGCCATATGCAAATCAGTCTGACCCTGTGCCTCATGGGAACAGTCCAGCCCGAACTGCCAAGCCATGCCTTCCCTGGACCAGAAACAAGCTTCCTAGGACCGGTTTCTGGCATTTCAGCCGTCTTCAGCCAGGCTTGCTTGAATCCAGTGGCAAAGTGAGCAAGGGACTCACGTCTGAGCATACCCTGCCAACTTATGGCGAACAAAGCGGTACAAAAGGGGGTGGTAAAGGACGGAGCATCAGAACCAATCAAACACTCACACCCAGTCAACAGATCTGGGTTTGATCCATCACCGTTCTTTAGCCCACTCTGCCACCCCAGTTCAGACATGGCCATATGCAAATCAGTCTGACCCTCTGCCTCATGGGAACAGTCCAGCCCGAACTGCCAAGTCAAGCCTTCCCTGGACCAGAAACAAGCTTCCTAGGACCGGTTTCTGGCATTTCAGCCGTCTTCAGCCAGGCTTGCTTGAATCCAGTGGCAAAGTGAGCAAGGGACTCACGTCTGAGCATACCCTGCCAACTTATGGCGAACAAAGCGGTACAAAAGGGGGTGGTAAAGGACGGAGCATCAGAACCAATCAAACACTCACACCCAGTCAACAGATCTGGGTTTGATCCATCACCGTTCTTTAGCCCACTCTGCCACCCCAGTTCAGACATGGCCATATGCAAATCAGTCTGACCCTCTGCCTCATGGGAACAGTCCAGCCCGAACTGCCAAGTCAAGCCTTCCCTGGACCGGAAACAAGCTTCCTAGGACTGGTTTCTGGCATTTCAGCCGTCTTCAGCCAGGCTTGCTTGAATCCAGTGGCAAAGTGAGCAAGGGACTCACGTCTGAGCATACCACCCCCTTTTGTACCGCTTTGTGTCTAGTCAAGTGGTGGTTCTTAACCCACTTTCTTAATATATGGTTTGGTACGCCCCTAGGGCCTATCGTATATTGTGCTAATTTACTGTGATATTTGAAGTGTAACATATGTGCTTTGACCTCTAGTCTCATAAAGAGACTAGTAGGATGTGTTTAGAACTAAATACACATAGTTTATATATATACCTAGTGTGGTCTCCTTTCATTTAGCCATTCAAGAGATTATAGACAGGTAAACAAGCTGCTTTACATTCCTTCAAGACTTAGCCTGAAGGCTGCTTTCCATAGCTACCACTAGGATAGCCTTCAAATAAGGTTGTATTTAACCTATCATCAATAAGGGATTGTTTGGACTGGTGCAAGGTGCCCACTATAACTAGTGGACAGCATATGCCAGGCCATTTTCTCACAGCCCTCCTGGCAGGAGGACTTCTTTGCAGCTCTCCTTTGAAAACGACGATGGTTTCCAACACTACTTGACCCCTATGCATCCGGCTACTCTGGGATAGGTAACACGGGTACTTTCGTACTCACTGGTGGGTTGGCCTTAGAACCTCCTAAGTTCCAAAGGGTTTGCTCGAAGTCCTCTTAGAAGTGTCCTTAACTTGTAATTTTCCAACTGCGACTTTCCCATTGAGATGTACGGAGCACGCATCTGTGTTTCCTCACTGCACCAGTCCTACGTGGGCTCCCTGTGTCACTCCTCTGAGTGGTTCCTTGGCGTCCCAGCGATTCTACGTGCTCTAGGCACCGTGTCTAGTTAAGTCGTTTCTGTTATACCATTTTTTTTGTATATGGTTCGGTCTCCCCCTGGAGTCCGCTGTGTATTTTGCTATTTACGAATGTTCTATTGATTCAGTATTGTGTGCTTTGTGCCCTAGTCTCGTGTAGAGACTAGTAGAGAGTGTTATATTAATAAATATATATTTTTATATAAACACTGTGTGGTTCTCCTTTCATTTAGTCATTTAGGAGGTGATATTCTGGTAAAACAAGCTGCTTTACATTCCTTCAAGATTAAGCCTGAAGGCTGCTCTCAATAGCTACCACTAGGATAGCTTTCAAGAAGGTTATCTTTGACCTCATACATCATAAGGGTCGTGTGGACTGGTACAGGGTGCCCTCTTTAATTAGTGGACAGCATATACCAGGCCACCTTCTCACAGTAGCCTTTCTAACAGCATAGTAATCTCCAAAGGTGTACGCCAGGGTTATTTGGTTTCCCCAACTCTTTTCACTTTGTACATTAACGGGATAATAAAAGAGTTATATGATTGTGGACATGATCCACCAAGACTAGCAGGTAGCCTTTTGCCCTCTTTGCTATTCGCAGACGACACATTGCTCATCTCCAAGACTCTGATGGGCATTCAGAATATTCTAAATAACTTTGTCGAAGCATGAAAAGATCGGGCCTTGAGATGAACTGCTCTAAAACAAAATACATGGGGGCATATCAACAACAACCGGCGATAATTATCGCAAAGCGCACTTAGCGCTTGGATAAATATCGCCGGCTAGCGTGATTTATTATAGCTGAGATAGCGTGCTATTAGCAACGCTTATCTCAATAGCGATAAAAATCTACACGCTAACAGGCTAACGTGAGATTATCGCTGGAAACCCAGCGATAATCTCACGTTACCTTGTTGATAGGGACAGGCAAACTTAGCATTGATATCTTCCTTCCATAGGATATCATGGCTAAGTCTGAAAATTAGCCGACGTAAAAAAGCAGCGTTAACCGCGGTTAGCGCTGCTTTTTTTGTCTCTAACAGGGTTAGCGACATTCTTGATAATAGGAGAAATGTCGCTTAGCGACATTTCTCCTATTATTTTACTCTGGAACGCCCCCTTTGCATCTCATTAGAGATGCAAGGGGAAGCGTAGAGTAAAAGGGTGCTAACATGCAAATTTGCGTGTTAGCACCCTGTTGTTGATAGGGTGCTAGTTTTATCTCTGCTTTTTTGGCTTTTAAAGCCCTTGTTGATATGCCCCTACGTTTTTAACCCTTATAAATCCACCAAGGGAAAACTGATGCTGGGTACCCAACATTTAGAACAGGTCAAGGCTTTCGACTACCTAGGAGTCAGAATTAGTGATAATTTAGCATGGACACCTCAAATTCAGAAGAGTGAGCTGGTACTGCAACACGTGGACTGCACAATAGCAAAGAGGGCAAAACGCTCAACCTTTCGCCCAATCTCTCCCATACTCGAAATACATAGGGCCAAAGACCTAGGTGTGACCCTTTATGGGTCCGAATTGTGGGGGCTGGAGAATGTGAAACAGCTAGAGGTAGCAGAAAACAAATTCTTAATGGCAATCCTCAATCTCCCTTTCAATACACCATACTGCCACTACGCCTTGACCTAGGGCTTAAGTCCATTTCACATTTTGCTGTTCTCAAACCTTTAATGTTTTGGGTCAGAATTTGGTCAGAATAAGGGATTGTTTGGACTGGTGCAAGGTGCCCACTATAACTAGTGGACAGCATATGCCAGGCCATTTTCTCACAGCCCTCCTGGCAGGAGGACTTCTTTGCAGCTCTCCTTTGAAAACGACGATGGTTTCCAACACTACTTGACCCCTATGCATCCGGCTACTCTGGGATAGGTAACACGGGTACTTTCGTACTCACTGGTGGGTTGGCCTTAGAACCTCCTAAGTTCCAAAGGGTTTGCTCGAAGTCCTCTTAGAAGTGTCCTTAACTTGTAATTTTCCAACTGCGACTTTCCCATTGAGATGTACGGAGCACGCATCTGTGTTTCCTCACTGCACCAGTCCTACGTGGGCTCCCTGTGTCACTCCTCTGAGTGGTTCCTTGGCGTCCCAGCGATTCTACGTGCTCTAGGCACCGTGTCTAGTTAAGTCGTTTCTGTTATACCATTTTTTTTGTATATGGTTCCGTCTCCCCCTGGAGTCCGCTGTGTATTTTGCTATTTACGAATGTTCTATTGATTCAGTATTGTGTGCTTTGTGCCCTAGTCTCGTGTAGAGACTAGTAGAGAGTGTTATATTAATAAATATATATTTTTATATAAACACTGTGTGGTTCTCCTTTCATTTAGTCATTTAGGAGGTGATATTCTGGTAAAACAAGCTGCTTTACATTCCTTCAAGATTAAGCCTGAAGGCTGCTCTCAATAGCTACCACTAGGATAGCTTTCAAGAAGGTTATCTTTGACCTCATACATCATAAGGGTCGTGTGGACTGGTACAGGGTGCCCTCTTTAATTAGTGGACAGCATATACCAGGCCACCTTCTCACAGTAGCCTTTCTAACAGCATAGTAATCTCCAAAGGTGTACGCCAGGGTTATTTGGTTTCCCCAACTCTTTTCACTTTGTACATTAACGGGATAATAAAAGAGTTATATGATTGTGGACATGATCCACCAAGACTAGTAGGTAGCCTTTTGCCCTCTTTGCTATTCGCAGACGACACATTGCTCATCTCCAAGACTCTGATGGGCATTCAGAATATTCTAAATAACTTTGTCGAAGCATGAAAAGATCGGGCCTTGAGATGAACTGCTCTAAAACAAAATACATGGGGGCATATCAACAACAACCGGCGATAATTATCGCAAAGCGCACTTAGCGCTTGGATAAATATCGCCGGCTAGCGTGATTTATTATAGCTGAGATAGCGTGCTATTAGCAACGCTTATCTCAATAGCGATAAAAATCTACACGCTAACAGGCTAACGTGAGATTATCGCTGGAAACCCAGCGATAATCTCACGTTACCTTGTTGATAGGGACAGGCAAACTTAGCCATGATATCTTCCTTCCATAGGATATCATGGCTAAGTCTGAAAATTAGCCGACGTAAAAAAGCAGCGTTAACCGCGGTTAGCGCTGCTTTTTTTGTCTCTAACAGGGTTAGCGACATTCTTGATAATAGGAGAAATGTCGCTTAGCGACATTTCTCCTATTATTTTACTCTGGAACGCCCCCTTTGCATCTCATTAGAGATGCAAGGGGAAGCGTAGAGTAAAAGGGTGCTAACATGCAAATTTGCGTGTTAGCACCCTGTTGTTGATAGGGTGCTAGTTTTATCTCTGCTTTTTTGGCTTTTAAAGCCCTTGTTGATATGCCCCTACGTTTTTAACCCTTATAAATCCACCAAGGGAAAACTGATGCTGGGTACCCAACATTTAGAACAGGTCAAGGCTTTCGACTACCTAGGAGTCAGAATTAGTGATAATTTAGCATGGACACCTCAAATTCAGAAGAGTGAGCTGGTACTGCAACACGTGGACTGCACAATAGCAAAGAGGGCAAAACGCTCAACCTTTCGCCCAATCTCTCCCATACTCGAAATACATAGGGCCAAAGACCTAGGTGTGACCCTTTATGGGTCCGAATTGTGGGGGCTGGAGAATGTGAAACAGCTAGAGGTAGCAGAAAACAAATTCTTAATGGCAATCCTCAATCTCCCTTTCAATACACCATACTGCCACTACGCCTTGACCTAGGGCTTAAGTCCATTTCACATTTTGCTGTTCTCAAACCTTTAATGTTTTGGGTCAGAATTTGGACTAATAATACCGAGATCCATCTAAAAGAAGTGGTGGTGGAATTGCTAACCCTTCAAAGACAGACAGGACAATTGCCCTGGTTTAATAGGGTCAGGGAGTGGCTTTTTGACTGGGCCTGGATGTGATGTGGGAGGCCCCACAGTCTATTACAAAAAAAATTGAGCCCCTTGTTGAAAAAGAGATATTGTGAGTTTGTAGATTTCTCCTGTATTGATACTGCTGCATGAGGCACTTTAACTCTTCAATTTTTAAATGTTAAAAGTAGTTTTAATTTTGACATGTATATGGATGACATCGAACCCCCTCAGGCACGAGCACTTTACATACAGTTTAGGACAGGGACTCTTCCATTACATGCATGGAAAAACAGTTGGGCAAATATTACTATATCTCCTTTGTGCCCACCTGTCATTCTGCTCTAGAGAGCATAGAACATTTTATTTTTTGGTGTCCCATGCCGACTTCTTTCCTTCTCATGCCCCCTTGAAGCTTTACCCATATTCAGGTCAGATACAACAAAATAGCTTGCCTTTGCAATAACTAGATACCTGTTATATGCTTAGTTGCAGAGATCGAAAGTTATATCATAACAAGTGTTGGGGCTAGACTAGCTTTAATATATGTGTCCCTAAATTGATATCTTCATTTGTTAGACTTGCAAAATAGTAACCCGTCTTAAGTCTACCTGACTGCTGAGCCACACTATGTTTTATATCATTGTTTAAAAGAACATGTTTTTAATGTTTTTATGCATTAATATGTATATGAGATTTTTATGCTGTGTATGATCATTCAGCTGCAAGAGCCTTTCTTCACTGCCTAAAACTCGTAAAAGCCTGCTTCATACTAATGACTTCAGAAACACTGTCCAATCTATTGTTCTATTTTTGCTAAGAATATGATAACTCCATTATAGCAGGTACAAATTTTATCATTAATACCCATCAAAGCCAGTCTACATTCTGTGGCTAGGATGATATCTGGAAACACAACGTTTGACCTGTATTAAAATAACTGTCTTGGGTTTCGCTGTAAGCTAGAAAAACGTTTAGGTAAACGTGCATCACATGCAAAGTCATTCACAATCAACACGTGCAAACTGCTCGAAGAAATTAATAAACTGCGTCTGGCATCCAAATATTTCAACTTCTGCAAGGCTGCCACATCGTTCTTCTCTGGTGCAGCTGCCGCCATCTGCAACTCACTACCAGTTGATCAGTATTGCTGTGAAGCCCTCCTCCAATTTCACAACGGAGTAAAAAAAATGTTTTGATTCACTTCTGCCTCTCTCTCCTTTAACACTCATTATCATTGCCTGACTCCACTGACCTATCTTCCAACCCTTCATTTCAGCTTCTGTTCACATCCTACTCCACTTCTACACTTGCTCTTAGCGTGAACCCTTAGCTCCTTTCGACTTGAAGTCTCTCACCCAAAGTTCTTCTTTAGTTGTCCTCATTATTATCTTAAACCCGCACCCTTAGAGTACTTGCTTATGCCTAAACTCCTAAACCTGCTGCTTCATTCTGATATCTCCACTCTTACTCCCAATAACATTTAGATTGCTACATACTTTTTTTCTCTTGCCTGTGTACATCATATTGAGACTGGTAAGAACCTTTTGCCATTAACTTTTTTACTTACGACCTCTGTTCGTTACTTGTTTAAGTGCTTGGGGTTAACTGAATATCATATTTTGTTCGTTTACCCCCGCCCTGACACCTACTCAATTAAGTTGTGCTTTATAAATCAATAAATAAATCAATATAAATAGGAGGATGGTGCGATCATTCAGTGGCACTCACAAGCCTTTCCCCTTCTACAGCATCACAAATTGATCCCTTCTGGAAAGGGGATTTGTGACTAGAGAGCTCTTGATCTGTCAGCACAATAATTTTGTACACCCAGACATGTCATTTCAAAGTGAATTCCTTTTCCCGAAGAGTAAAAATTACACATTCCACAGCCTGCTTCATGCAAGTACTCATATAGATTATAACTGACCCTAAATAGGTGAGTTCTGCCCACACAAACATATAGTGATGCCTCTGAACTCTGTAGCAGGTGCCAATCAAAAGTTATATTTGACCATATTTTGTTTTAGCAATGAGGAGCAGACTATAGAAAGCTACAGACACATAAAGGTACCGGGAAATATCCCAGTTTCTGACGGGTTTAAGAGGAATCCTAATCGGAGTATATCTTCCCTTCAAAATACATTGATCACAAAAAATACTCCAATTGACCAACCAGTGGTCAGAGTTGCTAGTGTACTAGCTGTGCCCAAGAGCAGGGACAAAGGAGGAGAAAAAATGAGGGGGGCCTCTCTAGTGAGAGGTTGTGCTAAACACAACCCTGTGTATGGGAAAGAACACTTTTTGTTTTAATTACCCTCACACACCCTGGTGGTGTCATGCTTCATCATCGGGTCACCCCAACCCCAAAAAGTCGGGGTGGGCTCAACCACAGTGTTGGGAGCTCTTTCGATAGATAAAGGCCAGGGGTGTTAAAGATTAAAATACCTCAGTCAGACCTGCGGTTTCCCTTTATTCTTGGGTCTGTCTGGGTCAATAAAAATCTAAAAGACGGGTCTTGTTGGAGTATTATGGTCCTAAGACCCTAGTGCCGACATGTTTCAGTCCTGTATGGCCATAAAGGTCCTGGACTTTCTTCAGGACAAAAGGAGTACCCCCTATGTGAGGAGTAATATAGGATGGGAGGTCCCTATCCTCTCCGTGATACATGGGCAGAGTAGCTACTCCTCGCGGTGTGTGAAATGTTAGTGTGTCTGTTTTCTGCCAACCTCCATCCAAATCGGGGGGGCTGCGCGTTACACACAGGACCGGAGAGATAATGTGGGTGGTCTTCAATTTCAATCCTCAGCCAGCATCTCAACCTATTTCGGTTTGGTTCCGGTCCTCGGTAATGCGCAGCCCCCCCATTAAATATCTTCAGCTCGAAAGCTGGGCCCATTCACACTTACAAACTAATCGTAAGAGTTTAATAGGATGTGGCAACTTCCTGGAACATCAGCTTGTGACTAAGTCGCTGAGGAATTGTGAGGAGGCTCCCTACAAGACTGCGATGCATAATGGCAGAACTCATGCAAGATCTTATATGAGGTAGTGAAACCGGCATGGCTAAAAAGGAACCACCTGTTTACCATCCACAGGGCCTATTTCTCTCCACAAAAACGTTCTAAAATCACTAAAGGCCCACCGGTCTGCTGCAAGAAATGTGGGCTGGCTTCAGCTTCCGATATCCACATGTTCAAAGAGTGTCCTGCTCTTGCTTCCTTTTGGGATACCATTGGAAGTTTTATGGCAAGTACCCTGGGGCGTCCCATCAACATTGACTTACCCTTGATCATTTTTGGCTTGACAAATAGTGTTATGGGCTATGCCAGATCACTGCTTTTTTATGCTATCCTTCTAGCTAGGAGGCAAATCTGTAAAAGATGGACAGAGTCTACTCCCCCCTCCTTTCTAGATTGGCAGACTTCAGTCTTGGCGGTCTCTAAGCTAGATCTTATGAGATCAGGCAGTAAGAAGAAGAAAGCATTTTGGAACCTGGTGCGACTCAGATGGGGCTCAGAGTTGATTGATTGAGGTTTTTTTTTCCTGAGTCCTATGATTATACTACCTTTACACTCTTATCCAGTAAGGGATTCAAACGATGTTAAAGTCTCCAGCCAGGACTATTGGTTCCGGAAAGTCAAGCAAATGGGAGAAGATAGTCTCGAGACTGGAGGGATCATCTTGGTTGGGTCCGTAGTAGCCAACCAAGGTAAACAAAGTCCCCAATATTATAACTCTAACGATGGCCCATCTGCCACCTGGGTCGACTAACTAGGAATTGTAGACACCAGCACCAGCACCCAGACCAACACAATTCCAAAACCCTAACTCTTAAAGTTGAGATTGGTAAGATCAAGAAAGGGAGAATGAGGATTTTTTTTTTAACCCTCTGGCCCCAAGCCCTTTGCCCCTCCCATCCTGCCCCCCACCCTTGGAGAACCCTTACCCCAATTATCTGGACGAATGGAGTCCAGACAGTTGCAACTCGAAAGTGCCCACCTGCCCTGCCTCCTCCCATAGAGTGAGAAAAGTGCCAAAAGAGCAAAGAAATAAAACTGAGGAAAAAACCTATCCGACCCTGCAAAATAATCAAGGACCGATTAGAAACAGGAAGGAAGGAGACATACTATCTTGCACTTGTTTTCCCCTTCTTTTTTTTTTTTTAATGTTGGTAATTTATTAACTTATTATTCATTTTTATCTTTCCTTAAGATCCTTAATTTATGTTGTCATGCACTACATGTTCTGCCGTATTATCACCTAACATTCTAACTTTACCCGCCACTAAAGATGAATATAGAGCTCCAACCAGTCCATAATCCAGACCCCAATCCCGGTCGAGAACCCTCTCTTATGGAGTCCCTTTACTGATGCTACTAAGCAACTCATCCATATCCTGAGCTGGTGAACGATGAGCAACAAGGGGAAACTACTGATGGAGCGGGTAGTACACAATTTTGTATACCCCACTATTCTGCATGTTTATACTAATTAGAATAACCTATTAATTATAATATTATTAATGTGTTTGTGTGAAATCTAATCAGCAATTACTAATGTATGAAATACACGTGGGATTTGCATTTTTGCATGGCTAAATAATTGTTATTATTAACATATGTACGCATATTAACGTTAGAAAAATAGAATATTGCATGATATATGTTGCTTTTGTGACGTTATCGTATGTTGCACCAGATGACATCAATGGGTGAGTATGACCGCTTTAAATGTCGCAATGTTCTAGATAATTACAAGCACATAGGGGAATTAGTGAGGGTTTAAAAATGTATTTGTTATTTCTACATTTTAATTACTTTTTGTGTTTGTTTCGCTTAAGTTGTCCTTTGGGCCTAAAATCAAGATGGCCGCCTGACTGACTCGGCGCGATGGCCACCATTCCACGAAGTTTCGGGTGAAGTGCGCTTGCGCCAACCACACGTACCAGTGGCCTCGACATGACCCCAGACTCGATGTGCCCAAGCAAGGTCACGACGGGATGCCTGGCAAGCGTTTTGACAATAGACTTTTATATAAACCGGATGTATCATGCCTGACGATATGACATCATATACTGTGTTAAACCTCACCGGACAACCCCAACTGACCAATGGGATGAGCCCAAATTCTCTAAATTGTATCTTTTAGACCTTATTTCTATTATATAAATGATGGTAGAATAGAGAGGGCTGCTGCTTCCTTATATTTTCTTTTGCTGACGGAGACGACGGTGACGCTACGCGACGGCTGCGTTCCTGAATCTTTGAAAGACTGAATTGCTGCCCAATTTCTTGATGAACTAAAGACTTCCGAAATCTATGGGCACTGATCGATACTTGCACGTCTCTGATCTCTGACCTGATCTTTGGGACTGTAGCGTGCAGACGACTAAATTAGATGAATTATAGGACGACCGATAGCCAGAATAGGTAAATATGGTGTTTTGTGATTTGCGTAATGATTAATAAATTTACTAGATGGAACTAAATTCTTACATTATTTAGATAAACAAAATATTGATTAACAAGCAAATGTGTTTCGGTCATTTATTAAGAAAGGATAGATCAGGATTTTATGTGTGTTTAGCCGGAGTAAATTACCTTACCAATCCAACTAAATGATTCATCGATTACGTGGGAGGAGTTTCTTAAAGGTTTCAGGTTTATGATGTGTAGATATAACGTTTAATGTACAGATGTGTAAATAATTTCTTCCTATAGGTTATAAGGTATTCCTTTCATGTCAGCGCTTGGAACATTTATCTCTCCTGTAAGTGCAGGCCAGTAAGAAGAGAAGTGTGAATGTTGGTGATATGGGCCCAACCACTGATTGAAAGAGTGAATGTGTTAATGTGATATTTGGCCTGTGACGAAGGGAGGATATTAGGTACTGGGTTTTGACTAGATTCCCGATACCCAGGTTTCCGCGCTCCATCAGTTTTTCTGGTAGCAGAGTTATGTTTTATTATTGTTTTGGTTTGGTGATTATTGCCTGTAAATAGCTTATTGATTATTGATTGTGGGAAAATATTGGTTTATGTATTAACACTCTATGTTGAGTCGCGTTGAGTTCTATGTTGTTTGACGGCTTCTGGGATGTAGGAAGTCGGAAGTTTGTAACGGTTCCGTAGTAGAGCAGAGGTAAGCGCTGCTCTCGGGAAAGACGGAATTGTTGTTGCCCTGTAGGTACACAGGGGAAACGTGTGACGAGTGAAGTTGCACAACGCATTGTCTGGGTTCGGTTAGGTGACATCGTCGTGTGTTGCCATTAGAAATATTTCCTGTATGAAAGAAGTGTATGGTAGCGAAGGTCACCTGTGAAATTTTGGTCTTAGGTACCAGGAGTCCAGAAGGAGCTCTGATAACACTTATCACTGGAAAGGTAATAGGTGTTCCCTAAGCTTGCTAGAAGGATAAAGTGGAGGGAAGTGCTACTTTATTAACATGTGTCATAATTCTGTAGTAGGACAGACTGTTCGCTGTTCTCGGGAAAGACAGAATTCTGTGTGAATGAACTACATTTTCCCGTGTGAAAGTGCGTGAATGGAAAGGCATTCGGGTTAATTGTGAAACTCTGGTCTTATTTCTCAGGAGCAGTGGGTCTCCAACTAGGTGTCTTAATTCTGGAGAAATGGTTAGCTGATGCTTGTTGGAAGGGTGAAGTAGAGGGATGTGCTACTTTATCAACGGAAGTAACGATTCCGTAGTAGGGCAGAGGTAAGCACTGCTTTTGGGAAAGACGGAATTCTTGTGAGAAAGGTCATTAACTATTCTTTGATTAGCGAAGCGGACAATGGTGGCGTTATTATGTCGTTACTATCAGATTTGTAAATTGGAAGAACGTAAAAAGTTTACCGAGAGAATTTTGTAAAGGAGGGGTCGACAGGAGCAGGAGCTGCAGCAGCAGTTGCTGACGTCAGAAAGACCGCGCTGGGATTGGCCAGTCAGCCAGACATGTAGACGCTCCTGATTGGTGCGTTAGTGTAGGCCGCTCTAGGAGTGGAGAATTACAGGGTGACGTAGACTCTCCGGATTGGTGCGTTAGTGTGAATCGCGCTGGGATTGGAAAATTGTAGAAGTGACGTAGACGCTCCGGATTGGTGCGTTAGTGTGAGTCGCGCTACGATTGGTTAAAATAACAGAACAGTCGTAAGGAAAAGACTAGCGATACACGAAAGACAAAAATGATGTATTACGATCCAGCTGAAAAGGAGAAAAAGTCCTGGTTTGGGAAAATCAAGAAATGGTTTAAAAAGGACAAACCGATTGTGACTAGGGAAGGACAGTTGCTTCCCTCACCGAAAACCCCCGCATCCTTCATGGTTGTGAAATACGGATATCATACTTGTATTTGGATAGACAATTGGGTAAAATACACTAGGAAGGACGGAGTTTTAGCATTTCCAGAGCATGGTTCGTTTAGTCTAGCGGTTTTGAGAAATTTGAGGGTGGAAATTATGAATCTAGAACCAAGACCCAGACCAACACAATTTGAAGCATTGACAGAATAGGAAGATGAGATGCATGACAGAGAAAGACAGAGAAGTGGCGGAAGGTATAGATACATGTTTGGTAGATACGGACATGACACTCATGATGAAAGAATGAGAAGGTGGCAGAATGCAAGTATGACTGTTGGATTGTTTCCTGTAAGAAACGTTGAAGAAATTGGAGGGAAGAAATGTACGGAAAAGAGACGTAATATAGAATCAAGAGGATATGGAGTGAATGAATCGGAGGATGATGTTCTTGATGACATGTTTTATAAAAATCCACCTCTGTATCAACCAGAATCTGAAATGTTGACACCAAGTGCCCAAGTGCCCCAATGAGAGAGACTTTGCGAATCATTAAGACAGAACCAGTACCTCAAGAATTGGGAAAAAATAATTCCATGAGAGAGATAGAGAGAAAATCAGATGATAAAACGAGTGGTGAAAATTCGGTAGAATTAGCAAAAACAACTTTAGAATTAACTGAAAAGATAAGAGAATTGACCAAAAATGTAGAAGCTGTAACTGTTCCAGTTACTATAGGCCCTGTGATGCCTATTTTTGATAAACAGAAAGATAGTGACCATTGTTTAACAGTTCCTTATAACAGTAATAAACAGATTGAGAAGCCAAAGCAGAGCCTAAATGAAAATCCATGGAAACAGACAAATGTTTCGAATAATCCATTTGTAGGTCCAAATGTAGCAGAAAGACATACAATGACAATAGAATCAGTATCAGAGACACAAAGGGACTCAGAATGAAGTAATGTAGAGAAACCAGTAGGACCATCTTCAGAAGAATTGAGTGAATGGTTGAGAAGCTTGCAGAGAAAAGACAAAGAATCCCAATCAATAGATGTGGCCAAACTACGAATGGTACTGAAAGAATTAATAGTAGGAACTAGCCCTACAGAAAAGTTAAAAACTTACCAGGATGAGGAGTTATTGTTTTTGTGCAAAAGTGTAACATGGAGAGCAAAACATCTGCATGAAAGATTAGAAGAAGTAGCAAATGAAATGGGTATAGATATTGAAAAGGTAAAGGCCCTACAGAAACCATATCAAATAGATTTTACTGAAAAAGATATTGAAAATTTGAATACCACAGGGCGAATAAGTCAGATTAAGGAAATAATAATTTTGCTGAGAAAATGGGGAGAGGTGGATAAATGGAGAAGCAGATGGTATCGAAAACAAGATGGTGCCTCAGATATAACTTTTGCAGCTTTCCCTGTTAAAGGAAAAGGTAGTAACAGAATGCCCCATGAGAGAAATTCCAGGAGGAGGATATGTACATGTTCCATGGACTAGACAAGATATTTTGTCATTTACAAATGATTTCCCTCGACTACGCGAAAGGCCTGTTGAGTAGTACAGGCAATTGGACAGATTTGTGAAGTTATCTAAAGTATTATGGATTGATCTGAATAGCCTATTTGACATAATAGTACCAGCAGATGTATGGACAGAGTGCAAGCTAATGATAAATAGGCCCACACAAGAATACCCTAGGGATCCAAAGACAGGAGCCCCTGATCCAGAGGTTATGAAGAAATATGAACAGGTTATTGCCTTTTTGAAAAATAAAGTACCTCCTAAAGAAACTGTTTGAGTAAAAATTGACAGAACTCACCAGGAAAGTAAGGAGTCGGTACATGCCTATTATGAAAGATTAATTTTGGCCTTTAAACAGTTTAGCGGTGATGAAAATTTGAGTGAAAAAGATTTTGTAAACAGATTTGTATATGGTTTACGTCCAGAAATTATTGAAATGATTAAGCAACATATTGTAGATTGGCAAAATAAGAAAATAGATGAAGTATTGAGACACGCAAAATATTTCAGTGATGAGATTGAAGCAAAACAGCGTAAATTAAAAGAGAAGGCTATGTGGGCACAAGTAAAAGTGGCAGAAAGACAGGAAGCCCAGTTAGCAGAACAAGCGAATAATACAGGCCCCAGAAAATTCACTCCTGGGAAGGGTAAGGGATATTTTAACATAGAAGATGCCAAAAAGAAATTCCAATGTCATAATTGCGGTAGGGTAGGGCATTGGAAATCCGAGTGTAAATTTCCCCCAAGTACTAATAATGAAAATGCATAATTGAATCCACAGGTGCAGAATCAGGTGAGTGGTCAACCGCAGCGACAGCAGCAGGTTGTTTCCCAGCAGAATCATATGCCAAAACCGCCTTTTCCACAGAGCAAAAATTCACAGAAATACAGTAATGAGACAGGATTCTACAACGAAGAACAGGTAACTAAGCTGCCGCGGGCTAGCGCTGTTTCGCAGTATTGGCTACAACGCGATGCGAGCGATTCAGAGGAAGGTTATTGACGGTGCCGTAGGGAGGAAGAAGAATGCGTACTTGGCGCAACTCTAGAAGTAGACCAGACAGGCCCATTTGTGGATGGGAAAATAAATGATGAAAACATTACTTTCTTAGTCGATACTGGTGCTACTCGATCAACTGTTAGGTCAGCTGATGTTAAGAATCTTCCTCTCTCGGATGAAACAATCCAAGTAGTTGGTGTATCCAACAGACAGATTAAGACTCATTTTACAGAACCAGTGAAAGTTAACTTAGGGAAATTCTCTGAAATGCACTGCTTTGTCGTGTGCGACACAAGTCCTGTAAATTTATTAGGTAGGAATCTGCTGTGCAAAATGACTTGCACCATTTTCTGTACCCCGGATGGTATAGCATTTGAGACCCCTGATGAAGATGTGCTGTATGAGATGACTATGGCAAACAGAGAAACTGAGATTACTGAAGCCTATGCTGTGTTTAACCCTGATGAATTACCAAAAGAATTAAAACAGACCGTAAAAGCAGAAGTCTGGGATTTCACAGGAGAAGATGTGGGACTAATGAGAAATGTGGACCCAGTAAAAATAACAGTGAAGGAAGGAATAAGCTATCCAAATATCCCTCAATATAAATTGACACCTGAAATAGTTGAAGGAGTTACTCCAATAATTGAAACAATGATAAAACAAGGCATTTTGAGAGAAATAATGAGTAGTCCATGTAATTCCCCGATCATGGGACTGAAAAAGCCTAATGGAAAGTTCAGAATAGTGCAAGTTTTGAGAAAGATAAACAAAATTGTTGTATCGTGTTGTCCTATTGTACCAAATCCATCTGCAGAATGGTATACTGTAATTGACTTATGCCATGCTTTCTTTTCCATTCCATTGCACCATGACAGCCATCAAATTTTTGCGTTTCGTTTTGGCGAGCGTATTTTGGCTTTTTGCCGAATTCCACAGGGGTATACAGAAAGCCCCTCGATATTTAATCAGATATTGAAGAAATCCTTAGAAAGTTTAGAAATGCCCAAGAATTCAGTGTTAGTGCAATATATCGACGACCTTCTTGTGGCGTCGAAGACACGCGTAGCTTGTGAAATAGACATTATAGCCTTGCTGAATCATCTACCAGATGGAGGACTTAAAGTATCACCATCAAAATTGCAATTTTACAAAAAAGAAGTACATTATTTAGGCCATACTATCGACAAGGGGCTGAAAAAAATAACAATAGACAGAATCAGGATCAAAAAAGGAATGAGACCCCCCATGAGAGGTGAGAATGTTTCTTGGAATAGTTGGATATTGTCGCCAGTGGATTAGCAATTTATCCCTAATTGCAAAGCCTTTGGTACGCTTGACAAGAAATGATGTGAGAGATCCCATTGATTTGAACAAAGAAGAACTGGCAGATTTTAAGCGATTGAGAGATGGGTTGTGTGAAGCACCTGCATTAGGTATGCCTGATTATGAAAAGGAATTTGAGTTGTATTGCAGTGAGAGAAATGGATGTGCACTTTCTGTTCTAATACAGAAGCATGGAAAACTGAGGAGACCAATTGCATACTTTTCATCAATGCTAGACCCTGTAGCTGTAGCCTTACCTGGGTGCTTGAAAGCAGTGGCTGCTACTTGTCGAAGTTTGGAACAGAGTGAAGGAATTGTGATGGGATATCCTGTGAAAGTGTTTGTACCTCATGATGTGGCAATCCTTTTAACAAGGAGTCGCACTCAGTACATGACACATAGTCGGCTGACTAAGTATGAGAAAGTCAAATTAGGTGCAACAAATGTAAGCCTTGAGAGATGTTTGAATGTGAATCCGTCAACGTTGCTGCCTGATGCTGAGAATGTGGAAATGGGGATGAAGCAGATCATGATTGTCTGGATGTACTCGACTTTTGTACCAAACCCCGTCCGGACATAAAAGATATACCATTGCCAGAAAGTGATTTGTGATGTTTGTAGATGGTTCTTGCCTAAGAACAGATGATGGAATGTTGAGTGCAGCATATGCAGTATGCACAGTTGCAGCATTAATGGAAGCATCCTACCTGAAAGGGGTAAAATCAGCCCAAGTAGCTGAACTTTTTGCTTTAACTAGAGCATGCAAGATTGGGAAGAGTGTGGGAGTGACTGTGATAACTGACAGCCAGTACGGATTTGGGGCCTCATGTAGGTAGCTAAATACCGGTCGGTAACGGCCGAAATTCGGTAAATATCCCGTTACCGACCGGTATTTAGGCATTTGAGATGTAGGAGTCCAAAAAGAAGGATTCGGTAAACATGAATCGGTAAATACCGATTCATCTTTACCGAATTCTAAATTACCGATTCTAAATTACCGAATTCATATTTACCGATTCGGTAAATATGAAATGGTAAAATGACACAAGAGATGTAGGTAAAGTGGAAATTACCGAATTCCATGAAATTCGGTATTTAAGAGTCGGTAATTAACACTGAGTGAAAGCAGGTGGTAATCAGCCACAGTGCATAAATGCAATCCCAAAATGCAACAGCGTGAACACCATGGCCGCTCTGTATGTGATTGCAAGGCGCCTACATCTACAGGCAGCAGGTCTGAGGATTTGGAGACGGGAGGAACGCATTTACAGACAGCGCATCACACTCTTTCAACTGACTGAGGCTGAGATACATGAAAGGTACAGGCTACACCCCCAAACCATCATGGACCTGATAAGGGACCTGCACCCACTCCTGGACCATCCAACAACAAGGGCGCATGCCATACCACCACATGTGCAGGTGCTCTGTAGCCTACATCTACTTGCATCTGGCAGTTACCAGGGGGTGATAGCTGCGGTAGGCGGGGTATCCCAGAGTAACCTGTCCCGTTTCTTCAGGAAGTTCCTGGATGCCATGATGCAGAGAATGCAACACTACATCAGCTTCCCAAACACACAGGCTGAACTGCAGAAAACAAAGACCGACTTCTACCAGATGGCACAGTTCCCGCATGTCATAGGCTGTATTGATGGCACACACATTCCAATCTGCCCACCAGCAGCCACTGAGCACATCTACAGGAACAGAAAGTCCACCCACTCCATAAATGTGCAGGTAATCTGCGATGCTGCCAACATAATCACCGATATCGTAGCTAAGTTCCCTGGGAGCAACCACGACTCATTCATCTTCCAGAACAGTGGGATCTACACACGACTGGTTGCCGGCGACTTTGGAGAAGGATACCTGCTAGGTAAATAACTGTGACACTCCCTACTACTAATCGCAAATGAATGTGTATTGAGGCATGTGACTAATGGTACTCTCTTACTCACCTAGGCGACAGTGCATATGCCGTGCGGTCATTCATCCTCACTCCCTACCTACACCCATCAACCCTGAGTGAGAGACGATATAATGTGGCACACAAATCAACACACAACGGGGTGGAGCGCATGTTTGGACTATTGAAAAGCAGGTTCCGGTGCCTCCACAAAAGTGGAGGCGCACGCCAGTACACACCCATCATCTGCTGCAAGATCATTGCCACTTGTGCAATGCTGCACAACCTTGCCACGAAGAGAGGTACAGAGGTGGAAATAACAGATTTTGAGGACAATGAGGATGAGTCTGCACAGCCAGAGGCCAACGCAGCAGAAGTGGCAACAGCAACAGATGGGAGAGAGAGACGGGCAGAGATCACATGCAACTATCTCTAAGTAAGTAAGGGGACACAGCCAGTAGTTGGATGCCATGACGTAGTTTAATCATGCGGCACTACGCCACAACACAAAGGAAAAACTGTCCTATCAATTTTGTGCAATCAATAGTTGTAAGTCAAGGGTTACTTCACCCAATTGTCTCCTGCAATTGTGTGCAGCATCAGTGTCTGCGCCCACGCACTACAGTGCAGGATGTCAGTGATTGGCTGTCCTCACTGGCTGTGGGACCAGTGGCAGCCCCATGCCGTCTGCTGCTCCTCCGTGTGTCTGGGACAGGGGGGGTAATACTGCTCCTACTGGTGGTTTCTTCGCTGTCCCCAGCATCCACAGCACCAGTTGTGGCAGACTGGCTTGTGAGCAGCACCTCAAGTGCACTGGTGACCCTCACCATCCCCCTTGACACGTCATTGCTGCAGTGCGCAAGCCCCTCCTGCATTGCCACGGAGCGCCTGCAGAGCAGCGAAGTGGCAGTTGCCAGCCGGTTCACTGCCCTTGTGTGATGATCTTTTTTCTGCCGTTCCCGGCGCCGTGCTGCTCTGTCCTCATCAATCTTTGTGCACAGCAGCATGACGGACTGGGACATGTCCCGCATGCCCGCAGCCATCTCCCTCATGCCCTCAGCCATTGCGCTTATGCCCCTGTCAATGTTCCCCATTTTGTCGTTAAGGCCCTTCATTTGGCGCTGTACTGACAAGATTGCCTTGCCTTGTAGGCGCTGTATCTTGACCATGGTGGCCTCCAGCCCTGAGAAAACTCCATGGCTCTCACCCTGTGGAGGTGGACTTTGCACCCAAGCCCTGCGGCGACGTCTGCCACCTGTGTGTGCTCACGCAGAGGCGGAGGGCACACTGGCATGGCTACCATCCAGTGGGACAGTGGATGTTTCCGCCCCCTCGAGTCTTCAGATGAGGACTCCGAGACATTTAACCTGGAAGCAGCACGCCTCCTCGACCTGAGCAATGCAGGTGGTGTTGCTGCCGGTGACTCCAGCAGGAGTGGCGATGCTGGCTGGGTTGGCGATGCTGGCTGTGGTGGTGAGGCTGGCTGTGGTGGTGAGGCTGGCTGTGGTGGTGAGGCTGGCTGTGGTGCTGATCTCTGCCCAGAACTTGTGGTGGCCTTATCTGAGCTGTCCTTCCGGGGTGCCCTCTCTCCCTTCTCATGTGCAGTCCTGCGCAAAGTATCATCTGTGGGCAGAAATGCAACATCAGCTCAGTGTACCTGAAGCCCTGCATTGCTAGCATCACAATACATTTCTAAAACACTCTCTCATTGTCCTCTGCCTGCTTTTCGCTTATGTCTGTAACATGCCTTGTTGTTCTGTGCTATTCTTCTCATGTTTGGGGTTTCAGAGACTAGATCTCCCATAATGCATTGCTAGTATGCACTAACACCTGTACTGGAGTGAGATTCTCATTGCCCAATTGGGGAGTTGGGATAGGGGTAGGGGGGGCCACATTGCTGTGCATGCGTCTTACCTTGTTTGGTGGCGGCTCTGGCAGAGCTGTTTGCATCCCCAATCCCCACGACACTCTTGGGCTCAGTTGTTGACTCCACGAGCTCCTCAAGCTCTGTCAGGGCAGGTGCCCTGTTCCTTCCCCCTCCTGTACGGCTGGCCTCTTTCTTGAGTTCCCCCATCTTCCTCTTCGTGACGATACGGATGTCGTACCACCGCTTCTTCAGCACGTCTATGTCCCGGGGGGGTCACTCCTATTGCATTCACCTGCGCCTGGATTCCCAGCCAGATTTTCCTTTTCTCGGACTCAGCCACTTGCAGGGACTGCTTTCTGAACAGCTTCTGGTGCTGCTTTACCACCTCCTCCACAAGTACGTGCAGTTCCTTTGGGCTGAATTTTTGTTTTCTCCTCCTTTCCCCTCCATCTCTCTCTGTCTCCTGGCTGGACATTGTGTCAGTTTGTTGTTCACAATCAGGCACTGGCTCTGTTGCTCTGCTCTGCACTACCAGCCTCTCCAGAGTCTGATGATTGTGTGCACCTGCCTGGGTGTGGCCACTTCCTGGTTGGGTGGGGTTGGCCTTGAACAGGATTGGCTGATTCCTCAAGTGATGTATATTTGAATTACCGATTCGGTAAAATCCGATTCGGTGTTTACCGATTCGGTAAATACCACTTCGGTATTTACCAAATCGGTAAATACCGCTTCATGATTCCGGCCGGTATTGTGGATTCGGTATTCATTTACCGAATTTTACCGATTCGGTAATTTTTACCGAATGTTTACCTACATACTATTTACCGATTCATGAATACCGATTCGGTAAAATTCGGTATTTATGAATCGGTAAATATTATTTATCTACATATGGCCCTTGGTGTGGTGCATGATTTTGGCCAAATATGGCTGCAGAGAGGGTTTTTGACATCAAGTGGAACTCCCATTAAGAATGCTGAGGTGGTTGGAAAATTGCTTGAGGCGATACAGCTGCCTAGGCAATTTGCCGTTGTGAAGTGTGCTGTCCACAGTCAGTCTGGCGATTACATTGCCATCGGCAACAAGTATGCTAATGATATGGCTCAATATTGTGCACGTAATCAGAATTCAATAAACAGGGCAAAGGAGAAAGAAGTGATTTCTTGCACCTTGATGTTTAATAACACAGTGGGTACCTGGGAAGAAGTAAAGCAGTTGCAGGAAGAAGCAGGAGATGAGGAAATGAAGCAGTGGGTAAAAGCAGGGTGTGCACCAAGAGAGAAAGACCATGTGTGGGTCTATAGGGATGGAAGACCAGTTATGCCTAATAGCATGATGTCTGCCATGGCACGGATGTATCATGGTCAGGGACACATAGGGAGAGATGCCATGATCAGGTCATTTTAGCAGACTTGGTACAATGCAAAATTCAGACTTGTAACAGAAAGTCTTTGTCAGAGATGCCTTATATGTCAGCAGTACAACCCTGGAAGAAAGACAGTGGTGAGTCTAGGAACAATAGGACGAGAAGAAGGACCTTTTACCAGAATGCAAGTAGATTTCATTGAAATGCCTCCTTGTAACAGGTTGAGGTACGTTCTAGTTATGGTCTGTTTGTTTTCTAGATGGGTAGAAGCATTCCCCACGAGAAGAAATTATGGAATCACAGTGGCAAAATTGCTATTGAGGAAATTTATTCCTAGATTTGAGTTCCCAGTAACAATTGAATCAGACCGAGGAAGACATTTCCAAAATGAGATCATAAAATTGATTTGTGAAGCATTGAATGTACAACAAAAACTACATTGTGCCTATCGCCCAGAGGCTTCTGGTGTGGTGGAACAAATGAAAGGTACCATCAAAAACAGGATAGGGAAAATGTGTTTAGCCACGGGTATGAAATGGCCTGATGTCTTGTCTCTAGTACTCATGACTATTAGATCAATTCCAGATAGAACTACAGGGTTGAGCCCCCATGAAATTATCATGGGCAGAGCGATGCGTCATATATTCATACCAGTCAACAAGCTGTTGCCTATAACTGATGACATGGTGTTGGATTACTGTAAAAGCCTGGCTGACGCAATTCATTCTGTGTTTCATCAGGTTGGAGCGGATGCCACCACCATTGAAAAGAAGCAAGCTCATGATCTGAGCCCAGGGGACTGGGTAAGAATCAAAGTACACAGAAGAAGAAACTGTTTGGTTCCGAGGTGGGAAAAACCACGACAAGTGATTTTGTCTACAACGACAGCTGTGAAGTGTGCTGGAATTAGGAACTGGATTCATGTAAGTCACACATTAAGGATTCGAAATCCAGTGGATAGCACAGAAAGAGAATATTTTGATGAAACCGAATATAGTACTGAATCAGATGAGGAAGAGACAAGAACAAAAGAAAACCCTGAAAGGGGGTAATCAGAATCAGATCTAACTTTTGTCCCAAGAAGCATTTCCCTGAGGAGAAGGTTACAGATTTTTGATACCATCTCAGACTCAGAAACTGAACAAGGAACTCTAGGTTCAAGGAAAGAAAAGGACAGTGAAAAGACAATAAAAGAAATTGCTGAGAGAGAAGTTCCAGATGAAAGATTGAGAGAAATTGCACCTGAAATAACAAATCTAGATGGACAGGTGCCAGATACAGAGAGAGAGGGAAAGATTTCTGGGGAAGACCCCCGAGGAGGTGTAGGGAACTCCAACATCCAGTTAGAAGTAGGGACAAGTAGTCAGCAGGAAGATTGCGTGCCGGAGATTCGAGGAGGGACAGAAGTAGGGAAAACGAAAGAAGTGGTGGAAAGAAAAGTTATTGAAAGTAAAAAGAAGGTTGAAACTGAGTCAGAGGAAAGCGAAGATGAAGTACCAGAAGGTATAGTCTTAAGAAAGAAAGCTTTGAGAACTGAAAAGAATGATAAAGGAAGTAAACTGAAAAGATCAGCAAAAGATGAAGTCTGGCCAAACAAAATAAAAAGGCTGAGATATCGACTAACACAAGTAAATTCACCAAGGGCTGAAAAGGTGAATAAAGTGACAAGTCAAGAGAAATCAAAAGATGAACAAATAATTGTAATAAAGGAAAGCAAAAGAACGAGAAAACCTAACCAGAAGTATAAGTCGCCGGAATGGGCGTATGTGGCCCTGCCTGAAATAAAAGAAGAGGCGAATAGCCAAGGAAACCCAGAGGTGACTGTACGAGAAGTGGTTGAGGAAGACGAGGAATCGGAAATCCTGAGAGTTATCTTATCCGATATTGGAGAAGAGACGGATGTTCAGGACATTCTGTATTCAGATCACGAAGGAAAAGTGAAGCATGATGACATGCCGAACTGAATGAGACAAGGAAGTTGCTAATGGAAAGACAATAATATACGGGAAAAGACAAAAACTGGTAGAACCAAGTAGGTGCTTAGAGCCTTGGGTTAGACAAACTAGTTGTGAAGTAGGAGAGGCTAAGTCAAAAGACACTGTTCATTTTTATAAAAATGGCAAACACAGATAGTAGAAAAGGTAGATGTATATTTTTGAAGAGATGGTGTAAAATGTGTTGTTGTTGTACAGGATTGCTAATGCTTCTGTGGAGTAGCTCTGACGATCTCATTTAAGGTTACCATAGACACAATAGAAGGACATAGTGAAAACAAAACTAACGTAGAGAAGATTCAAAAGGTAGTTCCGACTAAAATAGATAGAAATAATTTGCATAAAGACAGGTCTATAACTGATTTTTCTAACAATGTATTTTCGAAATTACTGTATGAATATGTAAAGACAATGGACGTGAGGGACGGCGCAGGCGGTAAGTCAGATACCTACCACATAAACAAACGACACGTACCCGCAAAATGGCACACAAACACAGGGGATCCATATCCTGGCCACTAACAACAGCCCACCATAGGGGTTGCATGGCCAGCACCATTAACACCCCCACCCATAGGGGGCCTGTTGCCCATCACTACTGCCACCCCCACCCATAGGGACTATGTTGCCCATCACCCCTGCCACCCCCACTCACAGGGGACCTGTTGCTCATCACTACTGCCACCCCCACCCATAGGGACTATGTTGCCCATCACCCCTGCCACCCCCACTCACAGGGCTTATGTTGCCCATCACTCCTGCAACCCCCACTCACAGGGCTTATGTTACCCATCACCCCTGACACCCCCACTCACAGGGGACCTGTTGTTCATCACCCCTGCCACCCCCACTCACAGGGGACCTGTTGCCCATCACCCCTGCCACCCCCACTCACAGGGGACCTGTTGCCCATCACCCCTGCCACCCCCACTCACAGGGGACCTGTTGCTCATCACTACTGCCACCCCCACCCATAGGGACTATGTTGCCCATCACCCCTGAAAGCCCCCACTCATAGGGGACCTGTTGCTCATCACCCCTGCCACCCCCTCCCATAGGGACTATGTTGCCCATCACCCCTGCCACCCACACCCCTAGTGCTTATGTTGCCCATCACCCCTGCCACCCCCACTCACAGGGCTTATGTTGCCCATCACCCCTGCCACCCCCACTCACAGGGGACCTGTTGCACATCACCCCTGCCACCCCCACTCACAGGGGACCTGTTGCCCATCACCCCTGCCACCCACACCCCTAGTGCTTATGTTGCCCATCACCCCTGCCACCCCCATTTACAGGGGACCTGTTGCACATCACCCCTGCCACCCCCACTCACAGGGGACCTGTTGCCCATCACTACTGCCACCCCCACCCATAGGGACTATGTTGCTCATCACCCCTGCCACCCACACCCATAGTGCTTATGTTGCCCATCACACCTGCCACCCCCAGCCATAGGGCTTATGTTGCCCATCACCCCTGCTGTCCCCACTCACAGGGGACCTGTTGCCCATCACCCCTGCCACCCCCACTCACAGGGGACCTGTTGCCCATCACCCCTGCCACCCACACCCCTAGTGCTTATGTTGCCCATCACCCCTGCCACCCCCATTTACAGGGGACCTGTTGCACATCACCCCTGCCACCCCCACTCACAGGGGACCTGTTGCCCATCACTACTGCCACCCCCACCCATAGGGACTATGTTGCTCATCACCCCTGCCACCCACACCCATAGTGCTTATGTTGCCCATCACCCCTGCCACCCCCAGCCATAGGGCGTATGTTGCCCATCACCCCTGCCATCCCCACTCACAGGGGACCTGTTGCCCATCAGCCCTGCCACCCCCACTCACAGGGGACCTGTTGCTCATCCCCACTGCCACCCCCACCCATAGGGACTATGTTGCCCATTACCCCTGCCACCCCCACTCACAGGGGACCTGTTGCTCATCACTACTGCCACCCCCACCCATAGGGACTATGTTGTCCATCACCCCTGCCACCCCCACTCACAGGGCTTATGTTGCCCATCACCCCTGCCACCCCCACTCACAGGGGACCTGCTGCCCATCACCCTGCCACTCACACCCCTAGTGCTTATGTTGCCCATCACCCCTGCCACCCCCACTCACAGGGGACCTGTTGCCCATCACTACTGCCACCCCCACCCATATGGACTATGTTGCCCATCACTACTGCCACCCCCACCCATAGGGACTATGTTGCCCATCACCCCTGCCACCCCCAATCACAGGGGACCTGCTGCCCATCACCCCTGCCACCCACACTCATAGGATGGGTAATGCTCAACACATCCAGCATACACAAACATCAGGTATGTACGCAAAATACACCCCCCATGACACCATGTGTAGTCTGTGACAAATGCCCACAACAGTGATTATGGCTACGAGCATACAATGTAAGTAACAGCACATGTGTGACCAACACATGAGTGTGACATACACAAGGCAAGCATCACCATAGTACTGTGGCAATGTAAAAATAACACCCCCTCACTGTGTAGAGCAGAAGTTAAGTGGGGGCTCACAAAATGCAGCAGATGTCGAGCATTGTGGTGATGGGGACCAAACCCCCCTCAACACAGTGACCAAAAGGTAAGTGTCATCATGGTCAAAGCTGCAAATAACAAACAGCATGTATGATCCCTGCTCCCAACACATCAAACACTTCTGGGGCAAACTAGTGGTTGTGTCCCATACACACAGAGATGTGGTGAGGCTAACAGTACTGTGAAAACATAACACTCTCAGCCATGTGCAGACAAGCCCCACACATGGGGGCTGACAATGCACACAGCGTACAATAACACAACAGCAGAAGTGAGCATCACCAAGCATGCACACATCTCGAAAATAGACACACCAATCAAAACAACATGTGTAGACTGTAGGTGTCAGCTCACAAACTCACATTCCATGCCAGCAAAGGCACCCAACAACCATGATGAATGTGTACAATGATGTGAAATGACTCACAGGGACAGCATGCAAAATCACAGAAATAGCATCCAGACCAAGGCCCACAACAGCAATACCAATGCACTGGTGCAGATGCACAAACGGGCAAACTCACACTGCACATCGGACACAACATGTGTGTGTGTGTGTGTGTGTGTGTCACAGTATCCCCAGGCAACTACACAACACATGAGGGGGCTGAACCACAGTGACACAGATGTGGACACAGTGCCATACAAAAGTAAACCATCATTGGGACACCCTCAGTGGGCAATCAGGCGTTGGGAGATGAGAGGAAGCACAACACACACATGTGACACAAGCTGGAATGAACACCAACTAACACAGCAAGAGACTGACACACAACACCACTATCCCCAGGGAACAGACGGTGGGGTGACACAAGCATGCATGACACCTCCACTGTGATGACAAAGGCAGATGTCGTACAAACTGGGAAACCCAGAGATGTGTCCTGTGCCACAAACGTACATCACACATACACAAACACAAATCACTCAGCATGGCCCCTCATCCATGGACAAACGGGATCTAGGGGACCATCCATGCAAACATTCACATCAGTCCACCATCAACACCACACACCTGAACTGCAACAATGTGTATCTGTGAAGTTCACATGGACAGGTGACATTACACATGCACCCATGACAAACACAGGAATGTTGCCAGGAATTAAGGTGCACACACACATCACACAAGGACTGTTTACAACCCTGGGGAATGACAGACACACTGCACAGTATGCGGTACATGGCCATGACCTCAAAGGTCATGTAACCTTCAGAATCCCTGCCACAGTCCCAGGACTATGCAGATGCCAAGGAGGAACACAAGGCACCCATGCTGACACCTGCCAGCATCGCTGCCGTGAACCCGACAAGTGGGAGCAGTCACACACACATACAAATGTCTCAATCACTGAAAACTACCACCTAGGGACAACTACATGATATTGCGAACAAACAAGTGCCTTGAGGAACCCTGACTGTGTCCCATCTGTGTCTGACATCATCACCACTCAGAACTGACAAATCACAATGATGATACACCAATTAACAGTAGTGTGTCATGCACCCACACATCTGGTAGCCCATTGGAAGTGTAGTGGGATGAACCCAGTACCACTCAGCAAGCATCAACAACAGGAACATATCAAGGGAACCCTGTCTGTGTATGAACAGGGATGTGGACACACACACATGCACATACAACACACACCATGGGCCCAGGCCATGTCACTGGACAACACACTAACTTGAGGGGACACAACTCCTGTGGGAGCCCAGCTGTGCCAAACATATTCACCGCAAGTCCCACTCATGTCTGCAGAACACTTTGTCAGTCAGCCATCAGTTACCACACAATGAAGGCTCTGGTCACAACAGCCTGGGTATGGGAGTCTACCCTAAGTCAGCTGCACATACCCAAAACATATGTCTAGCAAGTTGCACAGAGGACTCAGTTGCTCCTATTACAATGATGCCCACACCTGTAGGGCCTGTAGTGATGAACACGAAGTATGTGGAAGTGACAATTTGGGCAATGGTAAGCACATCATATGTGCAGGGGTGCAAGCCACAGATGTGACCATGCCAATGAAATGCTCACAGAGAGATGTACACAAATAGTTGATCCAGACACACCCAGGTAGCTGCAAAGGATGACATGGATACCCACCAGAATAGGATGCATATCTCATGGACCACAGGGAGTACCTCACATCAACACATCAGTATGCAACATTGTAAACCAAGCATTACAGGTGCAAGGGCATGTAAAACAACATCAACATGATGTACAGCTAAATCAAGTTCACAGGGACAAAGTAAAAAGCTTTATTCAGCATTTGAAAAGTGAAACGTCTGTTCCAACAAAAGGCCAATGGCCAGTCCATGTCCAAATGGCAAGGAGTGAACTAGTGACAAATTCAGTATATATGAAATGCTAAACGTCTGTGCAACCAAAAGGCCAATGGCCAGTCCATGTCCAAATGGCAAGAGGTGAACTAGAGTGACAAATTCAGTATATGAAATGCTAAACGTCTGTGCAACCAAAAGGCCAATGGCCAGTCCATGTCAAAATTCCAAGGAGTGAACTAGAGTGACAACTGTCACACCTTGCTTGCCTGCACTGCTAAGGACCGGGGTCATCCCCTCGGAGGGGCATACATGGGGGCAGGCCAGGCACCGCAGGGTAGGATCAGGGCGCAGCAGAAGGAGGCAGTGAAGAGGTGGGGGATGCAGGCGAGACATTTGCAACTGCAGTGGAGCTGACTGAAGTGGTGAGTGCTGTCACAAATGTGGGGCACAAGTCAGATGGGGTGGGTGCCGGAACAACTCCAGTGGGCAGGTCAGATGGAGTGGATTGGCTCACCACTGCAGTGCCCAAGTCAGACGGGGTGGTCGTGGACTCCAAAGCAGTGCCTACATCCATGGGAGCGGAATGGGGGACAGGTGAGGTCGGCAGGGCAGGGGGGGGACACGGTCCCCACATCAGTGGCACCAACTGTCTGACCAGGTGTGGAGGAGCAAGTGCTGGGGGGGATGGCCTTAGCATTTTGGGGATGGTGTATCTGTGTGTGGGGGAACCCGGGGCAGGAAGTGTCGGGGGAACCTCTGGAGTGGTGGCCTGGGGGATGGAGGATGGAGACATTGCCTTTGAGTTGCTCTTCTTGCACCGGGGGGACTTGCGGGTGGGCGTCTTGGTCTGACTGCGCCTGGGGAGGGTGTCCGGGTGTGAGGGGCACTCCCTTCTGTGTGTGGGGACTTCCTCTTCCCCTTGTAATCAGGATCTGCTGGGTCGGTGGGGAAGAGGCCAAGGTCACAGAGGAAGAGCTTCTGGGGGGATGGGGTTGCAGGCAAGGCAAGGGAAGGGGGCTGGGAGGGAGAGGTCTCGGAGGACTGTGGAGTGATTGTGGATGACTGTGTGTGTGTCAGCAAACCAGCCCCTGTGAGTGTGGAATCAGTCCCCTGTGCTTGCTTGTGTGCACGTCTAGCCCTTGGTTTGGGGATTTCTGTGCTTGGGACAGGTGGGTGGTGCAGGGGTAGGAGGGGTGTGGGGCTGTTGGAGGAGGGACACTGCTGCCGTCAGGGAGGAGGCCATGGACTGGTTGGTCCTCTGTAGGGCAGACATGCCCGAGGAAATGCCCTCCATGAATGACACCAGTTGTGTCAACAGACCTGTGTGTGCTTGGAGGACCTTCAGCATCAACGTCTGCCCTACATGGATCTTTCTAAGTAAGTCCACAGACTCCTCACTCAGGGTAGCAGGGTTACACAGGGGCAGGGGGTGCGGTGCCTGGCACAAAGGAGACATGCTCACGAACCCGGGAGCCCACAGGGACCTCTGAGATGGGAGCCGATGGGGGGGTGGTGGTGTTGGTGGTGGCGGTGGCCGTGGCGGAGACAGCCTCACTAGCTGGTGTTTGGTGGCTGCTGAGACCTGCCTCCACAGGGGAGTCATCCTCAGAGCTGCTGTGGCCTTCAGCTGGGGGGATGGTGCTGACGACTCCTCTGTGTGGCTCAACTCGCCCTCCGTGCCACTGGGTCCACCTGACTCCTCTCCTTCTGTCCCTGTAAGGCTCTGTGGCTCCTCCTGGTCCGTGGAGCTGTCCCCTCCTGTGGCCGTGGAGGTATCTGGATAGGAATAGAAAGTAACAGAACAACATCAGTCACCTGCACCAACTGAACACACCACAGTGAGTACATCACATCACAGGCCAAGCCCTGGCATCATCAGCTGAACACAGCTCAAAGTACCAACACTGTTTAGGATGAGACAAATGTCATTCTCAACATCAACCATGGCACACATATCCCTCCTTGACTTTCACACATATGTCCGTTGCATGTTGGATGCTAACACACCAATGTGCCAACATGCACCACTCACACATTAGTTGTACATGCAAGTAAACATGTAGGAGTATGTCACTAGACACACAGCACATCTCTTGCGACTGACTCAGTACATTTGTCCGGATGAAGGGATGGGCAGGGACTCATTTCACATGCTTGGGATGCATGCCAGCAACAAACACTATGATGTACCCATGTCCTGATGGGCAAGACCACAATGGGGTGCATGGTGAACACTTGAACACAACGCAGGCTCGCTCATAGCAAGTTCAATGCCATGGCACTGGGATGCCTTGAAAGTCAGTCAACACTGTCTCCTGTCACAGGGGCAGGGCATCCAGACAACAACAATATGCACTGACTCACAATCCTAGCTCAGGGGTAAATCTGACTCTGCAGATGACCAGCTCACTTGCCCATCCCATGCAAACTACATATCCAGGACCCAGAAGACCCCACATCATGAAAATCATTCATATGAGTCTCAGCAAACACAAATCCATGTACATTAACACATCACAGTCTGCCATGCATATAACCCAGCTGCATGAGGGACACAGTTGCATACACCATTGTGCCTTGTCAGATGATCACACACCTATATGTCACACAGGTCTTGTCTCCCACAGTCACATTGCAGATGTCATGCTGACCCTCTGAATCATGGACACCCCAGTTGTACGTAGCAACAAGCCACACCCTAATGACACAGAGGCACACACCTGAGGGCACATGTCACTAAGCACAACCTGCAATTTCATACACAGGAGTGGGATTACAGAGTGTTTCTGAATGCCCTTGAGGGGGCATGACTGGGCAGGACTAAGTGAAACAGTGTATTGCCCCGGACAGTAGTCAGGTGGCTAAGCAATTGTGACATACTTGATATACATACTCCCGATGCCCCAGAAACATGTTGCGAGTCAGACCAGCAATTGGTACACATCTCAAGGGCACACACAGTTCACATGTCAGATCTCAGGCATTATGTAAACAATTGAACCACCCATGAAACACACAACAGAGTCACGGGAACTGATGCTGACTGGTACCTGAAACATAGCTGAATGCAGGGACACAGTGCCCTAGTGACACAAGCAACAGACTGTAGGGGCCACACCTGTGGAACAGATGAGGAGGGTGTATCACACAGATGAGGGACCTGATTTTGGGACTACAAGACCTACGTAATGTGGAAGTGTGACCAGGACAAAAGACTGCTATTTGCATGTCAGACATAGTACACAGATCAGGCATGGACTTACCCCCTTCAGCTGCCTATCCAGGTCCGGGAAGACCACCGCCAGTATCCGGAGCATGTGGGGAGTCAGGGTCCGGTGTCCGCCCCTCCTGCGTGGATGTGACAGTTTCAGCTGGACTCTAGCTATCCTCCGAGTCAAGCCCAAATGTCCTGCCACCTCTTCTGGCTGTTGCGGATGTGGCGCTTGTAGACCCCCACAGAACGAACAGCCCGGGCGATGGTCAGCCAGATCTCCTGCTTCTGGTGGGCATCAACCTGTGAGGATGACAAAGTGAAAAGTACATTAACACACATGCCCCAGATTTGTGCAGCACACAATTGGATATACATGTCATCATCACAAAGGGAAATAAATTACACAGGTAGTGCAACCATGGGGAATGAAAACTCACATGCATGTCTGACATGTTAACAATGCCTGGATAGTTTAAGCTTGCAACAATGCACTTTAGCAGCAGGAAAACTATTCATTACATCTACCTACACACTTTGGTGGATGAAAGTAGTCAGTGAGAATGCTTGCCACTGGTGTACACACTGCTAGTACTGCTAGTCAGACAACATGCATAATTAGGAAGGCAGTGGACAGCACACTCACCTGCTCCGCTGGTGTCCCATAGAGCTTTCTGTACTCTGGAAGGAGCCCGTCCAGCAGGGCCTAGTTCTCCTCCTCAGTGAAGGCTGGGGCACTCTCCAGTGTACGAGCCATAGCAGGAGTCAGAGGATGCATAGACAGCAGCAGTGGTAGCAGGGATGTAGTCCAGTAGCATGTAGTGCAGGCAAGTGAGCTCCCTGGGGGCCAGCCAGCCTTATATATGTGCTGCAGAGGCAGACTCTGTGCCATGTGTCCCAAGTGATAGGTCCAACACGGTTGCATCCTATGTATCTGGCCAATCCATTCAAAAGTACGACTCGTACACGCCTTCCGCATCGTTCAAATCTTCACCTTCATGGAACACTTGAAATTGCAACATTGTTGTAGGCATCCAACTGAATTTCCAGTGCACAACTCGTACAAGTTTTGAATCCGCATCCGTCTCCATGACAGTCCTGTGCCAATGGGTGCGCCCGGCTCGTTCAACTGAATGTACAATGCGTATTTTGAATATACGCATGCACCCGTCTCCATATGATTCAATGGCCAAGGCGTACGCCTGTCTCGGACCATGCCTGTCCGACACGTATGCATGATAGTCACCCGCGTTGGACCTCATTGCATTCAATGACAAGGCGTACGCACGGCTCGGTCATGACCCGTGCAATTCGTACGCATTGTCACCCGCGTCGGACCTCATTGCATTCAATGACAAGGCGTACGCACGGCTCGGTCATGACCCGTGTAATGCGTATGCATTGTCACCCGCGTCGGACCTCATTAGTGTGACTATTAGACGGATGCAACACACATATACTGGCCATGGACACCTGCCCCACTATAGCATTGGCCACACAGTGTCCCATGGCATGTGAGGCTGCATTCCCTGGGTGTTTGAGGGGGCCACAGCTGTTTTTTGTCTCACACTTTGTGCAGCCACTCCCAGGCTATTATCTTGTGTTGTGCACATTAGCACTGTGATGTGCAATTGGTCAGTAATGGGCATGAGTGAAGGCCACAGTGTCAGGTTGGATATGTTTAATACATGTCACATACACCCTGAGTCCTGGGGGTGATGGCATGTATGTCACAGTGAGACCTGTAGCCCCAATACTGATGTGCACCCACAGTCTGTGTGCATCTTGTGTCTCAGATGTGTCTGATCACGTTACCAATGGGTGACAGTCTCCACATCCATGTGGTATTTGCATCAACCTTGATGGGGTGTGTGTCTAAGAGACGTACATGTAGGGCCGGCATGAACAACAGTGGCCACTACCTGTGGGACTTACACTTGCCTTGTGGTGTGTACGTGCTACGCCATGTCCATTGCTGTGTTCATGTGGCAATACAGGGACCCTGGGTTTCTGCATGGCAAAGATCTGTGATGCCTGGGAGACATGAGTCCTCATTTGTCACTGGGGTGGGATTTTTGAACATTGCAGCAGCACATAGGTTGGGTGACACAGCCAGATGATTAGCCCATTGCACTACATGGCACTCATATGGACATGTGGAATTGAGATGTGAGGTGGTGGTCTTGTAGGTGACATATGTGTCCATGCCCAACAGCACACACCTCAGTACATTGTGTAATTTCATGAACTAGCATGTGATAGTGATCGTGGTCATGGCCACATGGGTGGATGTACTGACAATCTTCCTTTGTGCATCTCTGTACTGCAGGGCACCAGCTGTCCATCGGCCATTCCCAGACCTTGCAACCATGCAGGAACGCGACAGCATCAGACGGTACCACTTCACCAGGCCACTGATTGAGGAGTTGGCGGAGAAGTTGGCACCACATCTGCTACCTGGCCGGGATGTCTTGGAGGGGATGTTGCAATTCCTCGACCTGTATATCAAGATCCCGAGCCAAGATGAAATCCCTGAAATTAAGGATGCCTTTTATACACTGGGGAGGATGCCAAACGTCATTGGATCCATTGACGGGACACATGATGCCCTGATACCACCACAGGCACATGAGCAGGCATACCGGAACAGGAAGCACTACCATTCGATCAATGCTCTGGTGGTCTGTCTTTCTGACATGTTGATCACACATGTGTGTGCACGGTTCCCTGGTTTGGCGCACAATGCCTACATTATGAGGAGTAGTCACATTGCAACGCTGATGTCACAGATGCCAGCTCAGCGTGCCTGGCTTGTCGGCGTGTACTGACTGTTTCTCATTGTGTGTGTTTGTCGGTGTTGTATTCCGCACTCCTACAAAACTCAGCTACTTGTTCATTTTTATGTGTGTAGGTGACTCTGGATACCCCAACATGACGTGGTTGCTGACACCCCTCAGGAACCCTGTGACACCAGCCGAGCTGCGCTACAATGAGGCACATGGTCGGAGCATGAGGGTTATTGAGCGGACATTCGGCCTCCTGAAAAGCCGCTTTCGCTGCCTGGACAAGACCGGAGGGGCCCTCCCATATGAGCCTGCAAAGGTGTGCAAAATAATACTGGTCTGCTGCATGCTACACAACATGGCGGTGTGGAAGGAGGTGCCTCTCATCCAGGATGACGATGACGACGACCAACGTCCGGCACCTGTGGAGGATCACGGCCTGGGCCAAGATGCCAGTGATGATGAAGATGATGGTGATGTCCGCTCCCAGCTCATCAACAACTTCTTCACCTGAATGTGAGTTTCCAGTGTTGTTATGTGAATGTATGGAGGTAGCCTGGAATGTGTTGAGCCAGCTCTGTTGCTGTCTGAGTGTGTCTGTGTGCCACTTGACTGGATGCGTGCTGTGATGTGTCCATTCAGGGGGTGTGTACTCCACAATAGGGTAGTACTGCTAACTAGTGTTTGTGTAGGTGTTTTGCAACATGTTTTGTGCATGTGTTTTGCATTTCTCTCCTGTTCGTCTGTGCTTTTGACTGTATCTTGTCTGTCTTCCCACATCTGAGTGACATCTGCTTACCTCACCTGTGGACTTGTTACCACTGACTGTGCTTGGTGTTGTGTCTGTGCATGCCAATGTGTTTCAGGTCAACATCATTGTGTGTGATGAGTAACATGGCCATGGTGAGTATGTTTTGTGTTTCCATAGTGGTGTGTCTCCCTCACATGTGTCACATCCCCATGACTCACCTTACGTTGGTCACATTGTTGCAGTATTTGGCATGCACTGTGTTGTGTAGCAGATCGACTTCGCCCTGAACATGTCAAGTTGGAATCACAACAGAGGCAAGTATGGTGTACTGGTGAGTTTATTTACAAACGTGTGAGTGAAGTGCACAGGATGGTGGGTGCTGTACAGTGGTTTGGGAATCCAAAGTTCACATTGGAGTTGGAAGTGCTGGTAGATGAAATTTCCAGAGTAAAGTCCACAGTTGTCTGCTACATTGGCCCAAAATGAACCTTCCATGTAATGTGGGCGAGTTGTGTGCGATTGGACAAGGTGAACGGGTTGCGCACAAAGAACATTGTCCAGAACAGGTTTGTAGGCCCTGGGGGATGTACTGGGACATCTGCCTCTCACATGTCCTTCTTCGGAGGACCCCTCTTCTTCCGGGGGGGGGGGGATCCTCATGTGCAGGCCTCTGCGGTGCAGGGGACTCTCCGCCAGAGTCCTCCTCCCTCCCTGTGGCGCTGGCAGATGGTGTTGCGACAGATTTTGTGGGCACACAGGGGGATGGGGACAGGTTGGTGTTGATCTGGCGGAGGCATTGTGGTATGTCCCGATGCACTGCAGTAAGGGCATCCCACTTTGCCTCCATGCGGGCATGGTGGGCGACCTGCTCCTGTTGCATGTCCTTGAGGATCCCCACTACCTGGCCAAAACCTCCCGTGCTATCCTGGTACGCATCTAAGATGCGTGTCAGTTGGGGGTCATCATGCAGTCCAGACCCCTCTGCAAGGCGTGCCCTGTGCCTCCCACCCCTCCCAGCACCCCTCTCCACATGGGCAGGACCAGCGGCAGTACACACAGGTGACACTGGGACCCCTTGGGTGGTGTTGCTGGTGGTGTTGGCTGTAGCTTCCGGGGGGTCCTGTGTCCCTGTGCTGCGGGTGTTGATTGTCCTTGGTCTGTACGTGTTGGCGGGGGTGCCCTGTCGGTGTCTAGATGCTGGAGGGGTGGGTACAGGGGGGCAGATGTTGCTGCTGCTGGTGCTGCATGATGGCTCACACTGGAGGGGCCAGGTTGGTCGTCGTCATCCGAAGAGGACAGTGAGAGAGTCAGACCAGAGAGCTCAGTGTCCACCAGAGTCTGGGACTGGGTATCCTCGTCATTTGGTGCTGGGTGCCCAGCACGACCTGTGTTTGGAAGAGACACACAATGTGATTTATGTTTCTACATGCATCGTTGGCTCACAAACATGGCATTTTCTACTTTTCAAACAGATGCCTGCCTGTACACTGCTTTTTCCCAGCTTGTCACAGACAGAGTTTGATCTTGTTGTTGGCCATTTGCCAGCATGGCCTTGTGCTCCCCCAACAGAGCCCAGTGTCAGACATCTTGACAGTCCCTTCCCTTCCGGTCGCCAGTAGATAGTTATAGTTAGGACCAAGTTTCCATAGGAAATCTGAAAATTCTATTTTGAATAACTTTGGCGCCGGTTGACGAATCCTCGCGAAATTTTCAAAACTAATGGGGCGCTCCGCTCAGCTCTTACCCTGAAAGTTCTCGGGGTGATTCGTCAAGCGGGGGCTGAGAAAAAAGGGGGGGTCCCAAAACGCGTTTTCCCCATGCATTTTCCCATAGGACCTTTAGTCGAAGGTACAGCCCGAACAGCTGAACAGAATTACTTGAAATTTGGCAAAGAGGTAGTCCTCAGGTCAGGCATGTGCATTTTGTATATATGGTGTCAATCTGTTCAGTAGTTCCTGAGAAAATTGAAGTTAAAAGCACATAAATATCTATAGCCGTGCACGGTGCACGCGAGCGTAATTCTGATTGGTGGTTACATGTCAGTCAACGTTCAAATCGGTCGAAATCAGGAAGTGTCGGCCTCCATTTTGTTTGTTTTGAGTGCGAGAGTGAAAAAGGAAGGTGGCGAACGTGAAAAAGGGGCAGGGGTAAAGAGTTCCTGACCCCCTAGCCTTTGTCAGGGGGTACCTGAAGGACCCCGAAGGCAGAAAAAAACATTTTAATTTTTTTTAAAAAATCGCGCGGACTGCGCGCATGGTGCGCGCACGGTGAAAAACCATTAAAAAAATATATATATATTTTTTAAGACGTAGTTTATTGTAAAGTAAATAAATACAAAATATAATAATAAATACATAACTTAGCATTTAAAAAACCGTACAAATTCACTTAAAAAACCATAGGTTTCACACATGTTATAGTTAGGTGGACATTTCACTCGTAAAAAACCAATGAAATTACCCCGTTATAGTTAGTTGAGATAACAATAACTCGCGCGACCGCCACTCTATCACAAGCATGATGTCATGAGTGATGTCATGAGTGATGCCACTGACCATGTCATGAGTGAAGTAATATGTGACGTCATGAGCAGAGGATTGTGGGTGCGCAAGTTATAGTTATCTCAACTAACTATAACGGGGGAATTTTATTGGTTTTTTACGAGTGAAATGTCCACCTAACTATAACATGTGTGAAACCTATGGTTTTATAATATATATATATATATATATATATATATATATATTACCTACTGGCGGTCGCCAGTAGGTAGTTATAGTTAGGACCCCTTTTCCATAGGAAATCCGCAACATTCTATTTTGAATAACTTTGGCGCCGGTCGACGAATCCTCGCGAATTTCTCAAAATAGGTGGGGCGCTACGCTCCGCTCCTACCCTGAAAGTCTCGGGGGGATTCGTCAAGCGGGGGCTGAGATAAAAGGGGGGTCCCAAAACGCGTTTTTCCCATGCATTTTTCCATAGGACCTTTAGACAGAGCTACAGCCCGAACGGCTGAACAGAATTACTAGAAATTTGGCAGAGAGGTAGTCCTCAGGTCAAGGAAGTGCCTTTTGTAGGTTTGGTGTAAATCTGTTCAGTAGATTCTGAGAAAATAGCCTTTAAATCAATATATATATCTGAGCCAGCTTACGGTGCGCTTACGGTACGCTTACCGTACGCGTACGGTGGCGTGCGCGAGCGCGATTCTGATTGGCCCTTAGATCTTAGTAAACATTCGAATCGGTCGAAACCAGGAAGCGGCGGCCGCCATTTTCTCTCTCGCACTCTGAGGGGGGAGCTGATAAACAAATACCAAAAACATATAAAGGGGATGTTTAGACAGCGCCCATGCACATAACCATGTTAGTTGAGTCATCAAAGATCCCCCAAGGCAAAAAACGGTAATTTTTAATTTTTCGAAAATTTCGCCGATTACGCTTACCGTACGCTTACCGTACGGTAAAAAAATATAAAAAAAAAAATCCACACTCTCACCACCCCGTGCGCAAATGGTGGCCGAAGGCCACCATTTGTGCATTGCTTATTTAAGATCAGCTTTTTCCCAAAAAATTTCAACAGATTACCTATCACAAGGAAGCGCATAATATGTCCTCCATGTGCGCACGGTGCGCGAAGCGCATCGTGCGTACATGGCCCATCTAGCATAACGTGGGCAAGCGGTGCGCGTAGCGCACCGCTTGCCCACCGTGCGTGCACGGCACTAACTGCGTAAAGTGGGCGCGCGGTGCGCGAAGCGCACCGCGTGCTCACCGTGCGCGCACGGAATGAACTGCGTTAAGTGGGCGCGCACGCCACGAATGGCGTAAAGTAACTTAGCATTTAAAAAACCGTACAAATTCACTGAAAAAACCATAGGTTTCACACACGTTATAGTTAGGAATTAGCATTTAAAAAACCTTGCAAATTCACTGAAAAAACCATAGGTTTCACACATGTTATAGTTAGCGGAAATTTTACTGATAAAAAACCAATGAAATTCCCCCGTTATAGTTAGTGCAGGCAACTATAACTCACGCGACCGCAATCTTCTGCTGATGACATATGTGTCTTTATGAAAAAAAAATATTTGTAATATATGTATAGCTAAAAATGTATGGAAGAAGACATGGGCAAATAAGTGTCTAAATACAGTATTAGCATCAGCAGAGGATTGCGGTCGCGTGAGTTATAGTTGCCTGCACTAACTATAACGGGGGAATTTCATTGGTTTTTTATCAGTAAAATTTCCGCTAACTATAGCATGTGTGAAACCTATGGTTTTTTCAGTGAATATATATATACATACGCCACTTATCATCAGACATAGACTCACGTACAGAATGGAATTTGCGGTGTACATGCTCGAATGTAACTGCGGGCTGCGTTACATCGGGAGCACTAAATTGCAAGTGCATCTGCAAATTCTCCAGCACCTCAGGCGAAACGCGTCTCTCTTCTCTGTGGGGTCGAGGGCGACTTGAATTGTCATTAAAATCAGCCCCATATCTACAGACCGGTGTGCGTGCCTCTTCGTTTGGGAAGGTGGATTGGTGATGCATATCATTTTCGAACGTCGGCGGTTGGCGTTCTCCACGCACCACCAGTCATCATGTGGCTCCGCTTTTACCGCAATGGTGTTGGGAGGAGTACGATAGTGCTACACAGCGGAGCACCCAGAGTACGCGCCAGACGAATGGAGCGAGGATGACAGCTATGGAATTGGAGACTGCAGAGCTAGGTGGTTGTGACCGACGGCCAGCATGCGAATCCACGTTCCAATGCTTGAAAAGCCTCACCTGGTATATTGGCGCCCTTTGGAGACTGGTCACCGTAGATGCTGATGCGGAAACGGTGAGGTCTGTTATGGCTTGCTTATGCTTGATGTATACCAGTCCCCCCCGACCTCCATGACATGTTCATTCAGGAATCATGCTTCGAGCTGCTGCCGAATCCAGGTCGTGTGACACTTTGCGAATATCCCCATGCCTAAACTTTGGACACAATCTAGAACTCCTGTTTCGATTGGGCATCCCAAAAGACACTTGCAAATTCAAACCCCTTTTTGCTGGTCAACTTTGAAAACGGACTTTGGTATTCCAAGGCCAGCAAAGGGAATTATGGGTCCTGTAGTTCCCCAAGGACAGCAAAAATCATAGCACCATGGACATTGGACCGCCCTCTTATGTGAGGCCAGCAATGGGTTCACTCGAGATGTACAGTTGCAGGTTGTCAATTTAATTTTGCCCCCTTCCTCACTGGACTCATCAATTACACCTAAATGGCTGGGTTTCTTGTTGCTTATTTTTTAGCACAGCGAGTGTCTCATCTCAGTGTGCAGCCCGATTTTATGCTCTGCATTCATGCAGTTTTTATGTTTTATTATTGCTATCCATTTGAATCATGACAGCAAATGTTGAGAACAATGACACCACATCCACAGTATATGTTCCCACCCCCAATAATCAGATGCTACGTTTATTCTTCATATTATGTCAATATAGAATTACTATCCATGTATATCATTCAGCTCAGCAGGCTTATGAGACATTGTGTTTAGATCCTTGTAAAGCAGCTGACACTTGGATTCTCGGCACTGAGCAGATTTCAGTTTTAACACGCCAGTGACCGCTCGCATCTAGTCTTTCCATCATGTTTACTAATGGTTGAAGGAGGGGGAGGAAACTAACTATATATTTCCGTGATTTGCTGGTGCCATTCAGATTGATAAAGCCTGCTGCGCAGGCGAAACGCGTCTCTCTTCTCTGTGGGGTCGAGGGCGACTTGAATTGTCATTAAAATCAGCCCCATATCTACAGACCGGTGTGCGTGCCTCTTCGTTTGGGAAGGTGGATTGGTGATGCATATATATATATATATATATTCACTGAAAAAACCATAGGTTTCACACATGTTATAGTTAGGAATTAGCATTTAAAAAACCTTGCAAATTCAGTGAAAAAACCATAGGTTTCACACACGTTATAGTTAGCTGGACATTTCACTCGTAAAAAACCAATGAAATTTTCACGTTATAGTTAGTTATGCTAACTATAACTCGCGCGCCCGCAATGCACTGCTGATGACGTCACATATTACATCACTCATGACATGGTCAGTGACATCACTCATGACATCACTGATGACATCTCAAATGACATCACTGATGACATCACTGATGACATCATCCAGTGAATGTGTGTTTTTCTGAAAATTAAATATGTTTTATATATGTATATCTCAAGGTCGATGGAGGAATAAATGGGTATATAAGTGTCTAAATGGATGATTTGTTTTTGAAAAATTGATTGTGTAACTGACTGATTAAGTGTATCTTAGTGAATACATGGCTTAGTGAGTAATGTTTAAATATGTAAATATCTGTATCAGTCTCTCACTTTCTGTATAAGTGGCTGCATGGGTTGGTGAGTAGCTACATGAGTGTCTATATAGGTTATTAGTTGTTTTTTTGAGTATCAGTGTCTATATGGTTCGGTGGGGGGTATTACGTAGTGCATAGGTGCATGAATGAGTGACTCTCTGTTTGTATGTGTTGAAGACAGAATATGTGCAGGACTGGATGGGTGGAAGAGTGTGTGTATGGGTGTGTTAGTGAGTGAATGACTGTCTCAATAGTGTCTTTATGAGTAACTACATATGTTTTAAACTAGTATATGTGACTATTGGTGTATATAAGTGAGTATATGTGAGAGTGAGAGATTGAAAGAGTTCCTGTATGAATAAGTATGTGTTTCTATAAGTGATTGTTTAAAAGACTAAGTATGTGTAAGTTTCTGTAGAAGTAAGTGTGGTGGTGTGTGTATAACTGTATATGCAAGTAAATGTATGTTTCTTTCTTTTTTTCATGAGTGACTATGTGTGTCAGTAACTCTGTGGATGAGTGGCATTGTGTAACAGGATGTATTGGTGTATGAGTACATATGATGTGTGAGTACACGAATGAGTGACTGTACAGGACTGTTGGTGAATGAGTGGATGTTTATGTGGTTCTTAGAATTATTGAAGAGGTTGTTGTAATTGGTATTGGTATGTCCATTTTTTTGAAAATTTCAGTCTCTATTTTTGAATGTGTGTATCAAAGGTTATATTAGGGTGAGAGGAGATCTGCCACTCCATCACATGGATGATGTCATCAGTGATGTCATCAGTGATGTCATTTGAGATGTCATCAGTGATGTCATGAGTGATGTCACTGACCATGTCATGAGTGATGTAATATGTGACGTCATCAGCAGTGCATTGCGGGCGCGCGAGTTATAGTTAGCATAACTAACTATAACGGGAACATTTCATTGGTTTTTTACGAGTGAAATGTCCAGCTAACTATAACGTGTGTGAAACCTATGGTTTTTTCACTGAATATATATATATATATTCACTGAAAAAACCATGGGTTTCACACACGTTATAGTTAGGAATTAGCATTTAAAAAACCTTAGAAATTCAATGAAAAAACCAAAGGTTTCACACATGTTATAGTTAGCTGGACATTTCACTCGTAAAAAACCATTGAAATTCCCCCGTTATAGTTAGTTCAGCTAACTATAACTCGCGCGCCCGCAATGCACTACTGATGACGTCACATATTACATCACTCATGACATGGTCACTGACATCACTCATGACATCACTGATGACATCTCAAATGACATCACTGATGACATCACTGATGACATCATCCAGTGATTGTGTGTTTTTCTGAAAATTAAATATGTTTTATATTTATGTATATCTCAAGGTCAATGGAAGAATAAATGGGTATATAAGTGTCTAAATGGATGCTTTTTTTTAAAAAAAAATTTGTGTAACTGACTGATTAAGTGTATCATAGTGAATACATGGCTTACTGAGTAATCTTTAAATATGAAAATATCTGTATCAGTTTCTTACTTTGTGTATAAGTGGCTGCATGGGTTGGTGAGTAGCTACATGAGTGTCTATATAGGTTATTAGTTGGTTTTTTATCAGTATGAGTGTCTGAGTTTCTGTATGGTTCGGTGGGGGGTATTACTTAGTGCATAGGTGCATGAATGAGTGACTCACTGTTTGTATGTGTTTAATACAGCATGTGTGCAGGACTGTATGGGTGGATGAGTGTGAGCATGGGTGTGTTAGTGAGTGAATGACTGTCTCTATAGTGTCTTTATGAGTAACTACATATGTTTTAAACTAGTATATGTGACTATTGGTGTATATAAGTGAGTATATGTGAGTATATGTGAGAGTGAGAGATTGAAAGAGTTCCTGTATGAATAAGTATGTGTTTCTATAAGTTATTGTTTAAAAGAGTAAGTATATGTAAGTTTCTGTAGAAGTAAGTGTGGTGGTGTGTGTATAACTGTATATGCAAGTAAATGGATGTTTGATTCTTTATTAGCATGAGTGACTATGTGTGTGAGTAACTCTATGGATGAGTGGCGTTGTGTAACAGGATGTATAGGTGTATGAATACATATGATGAGTGAGTACATGTATGAGTGACTGTAGAGGACTGTTGGTGAATGACTGTATGTGTATGTGGTTCTTAGAATTACTGAATAGGTTGTTGTAACTGATATTGATATGTTCATTATTTTGAACATTTTAGTTTCTATTTTTGAATGTGTGTTTCAATGGTTATATTAGGGGAAGAGGAGGTCTGCCACTCTATCACAAGGATGATGTCATCAGTGATGTCATCAGTGATGTCATTTGAGATGTCATCAGTGATGTCATGAGTGATGTCAGTGACCATGTCATGAGTGATGTAATATGTGACGTCATCAGTAGTGCATTGCGGGCGCGCGAGTTATAGTTAGCTGAACTAACTATAACGGGGGAATTTCAATGGTTTTTTACGAGTGAAATGTCCAGCTAACTATAACATGTGTGAAACCTTTGGTTTTTTCATTGAATTTCTAAGGTTTTTTAAATGCTAATTCCTAACTATAACGTGTGTGAAACCCATGGTTTTTTCAGTGAATTTGCAAGGTTTTTTAAATGCTAATTCCTAATTATAACGTGAGTGAAACCCATGGTTTTTTCAGTGAATTTGCAAGGTTTTTTAAATGCTAATTTTTTTATTTTTTTTATTTTTTTTTACATATTTTTATTTTAATTTTCTATCCTTTTTTAAAGACTATGGTTAAATTTTCAAAATTCTACAATATGTTTTTATTTTACCATTTTTATAAAATAAACAGGTAAGATTTATTAGTATAACATATTTTTTTTTTTTCCTTTTTTTTTTTACGTGCGCGTACGGTAAGCGTATGTCTTGCTTTAATTACGTTAGATTTCTACGCTGTTTGCGTTCATTTACGCAATTTGCGTAGACGCACGTCACGCGCGCGCAGCGCGTAACGTGTACGCTGCACGTGCACGTTACGCGGAAGTGAAGGGGCGTGCCTGTTTTGCGCATGCGCGCGTGCGCGTGTCTTTTTTACGCGCATGCGTACTTTTGCCGTAAGCGCTCCGTAAGCGTACCGTAAGCGTAACGTACGCGCACGGTAGATCATGTGATCAAGAAACAAGACTTTTGATTGGTTTTTACAACTTTCAGTTCTAGAACTCTCCTACACCACACCCATTCCCCTCATTTCTGCTTGTGATCCCTTAGGAGAAGGAGCTGGGTTGTCTTTGTGATACGATGGCAGAACAGCAGACCTCTTCAGAGAGTGAGGCTAGCAGCACTACCTTGAGGCAGAGAACGAGGAAACAAAAGACCTCTTTCATATGGGAGTATTTTTCTTTTCCAGAGGGCCAGCAAAAGGTAAATGCACCCTTAGTGACTTGTAAGCTGTGTAAGCGTGTACTTTCAAGAGGGAATCCCAACAAGAAGTATTCCTTCGGGAATCACACCATGTTGAGACACCTTAAGGATGTACACAGAAGGACACATGCTCGACATACTGAAGGTAACCCTTCAGTAAGTCAACCAAGCACATCCACAGCAGCTCAGCCTGGACCATCATCTGCAGGGCCGAGTCAATCTTCGGCCGGTCAGGTGAACCCTTCATCTGTGGGGGGAGCATCTCCTTTTTCTCGTCCTCTGGAAATTAACCCTCGGTTTCTGAGGGTTGAAATACGGTGCGCCACTTGTCATGATCTAATTTGTTATAGGGAGACCAGTATGTCCCTAGTGAACAATAAAATAGATCAGCACATTTGTCGTACCAACTAATATTCCCATTCTTTCTTTCCTCTGTCCCTGCATGAACACAACGGCTCTTTTAAGAGCCAACCTTACCTTTCAACTTTTTTTTATATATTTTTTTAAACTTTTTTTTGATTTTTTTTTTTACCGTACGCGTACGGTACGCGTAATTATTATTTTTTTTTTAAAACAAATTACTGAAAATCAATTATCACATTACAAGGTCCTTGAGAGACTACAATGAAAAACTGAAAATATGATTGTGGAGAAGTGGAAAAAAGGGACCATGAAATTTTTGACTTACCATACCCACTCAAAAAAATATTTATTCATTTAAATTTATTTTTAATTGCTTTAAAAATGGTTCAAGTTTACGAAAATAACAACATCTGTAACCTGGGTGACTGACTACACTCCAGCAAGGTCAACCAGCCTTAGTGATGCTGAATGTATTTGCATTACTGACTGAAACCTCAAACCCCACTCGCTTGTGAATACTGTGCATGATTCCACAGGGTAAGCAGCTGGGTGTGTGCTAAGAGTCTGCTTCTGCACCAAAAAATGGCTCCCCCTTTCCATCTAATGCAACTGTGAAATCACCAGAGCAATACGCAATAAATCTCTGCCTGTAATTCCTATATGCACACAGAGTCATGTTTTCACATTAGTCACAAAACGAAATTTCTTTGCCATTTTGAAAGCACACTTACTACTCTTTTTTTTGGCAAGTGATAAACACTTTTACAGTCTGTCACATTTTGAATCCACTTTTCAGATTCTTAAAAAAGCACATGTCCAAACTGCTTTTTCAGACCAGCACCATGTGTAACCTGGGTGACTGACTACACTCCAGCAAGGGCAACCAGCCTTAGTGATGCTGGATGTATTTGCATTACTGACTGAAACCTCAAACCCCACTCGGTTGTGAATACTGTGCATGATTCCACAGGGTAAGCAGCTGGGTGTGTGCTAAGAGTCTGCTTCTGCACCAAAAAATGGCTCCCCCTTTCCATCTAATGCAACTGTGAAATCACCAGAGCAATACGCAATAAATCTCTGCCTGTAATTCCTATTTGCACACAGAGTCATGTTTTGACATTAGTCACAAAACGAAATTTCTTTGCCAATTTGAAAGCACACTTACTACTCTTTTTTTGGCAAGTGATAAACACTTTTACAGACTGACACATTATGAATCCACTTTTCAGATCCTTAAAAAAGCACATGTCCAAACTGCTTTTTCAGACCAGCACCATGTGTAACCTGGGTGACTGACTACTCTCCAGCAAGGGCAACCAGCCTTAGTGATGCTGAATGTATTTGCATTACTGACTGAAACCTCAAACCCCACTCGCTTGTGAATACTGTGCATGATTCCACAGGGTAAGCAGCTGGGTGTGTGCTAAGAGTCTGCTTCTGCACCAAAAAATGGCTCCCCCTTTCCATCTAATGCAACTGTGAAATCACCAGAGCAATACGCAATAAATCTCTGCCTGTAATTCCTATTTGCACACAGAGTCATGTTTTCACATTAGTCACAAAACGAAATTTCTTTGCCATTTTGAAAGCACACTTACTACTCTTTTTTTTGGCAAGTGATAAACACTTTTACAGTCTGTCACATTTTGAATCCACTTTTCAGATTCTTAAAAAAGCACATGTCCAAACTGCTTTTTCAGACCAGCACCATGTGTAACCTGGGTGACTGACTACACTCCAGCAAGGGCAACCAGCCTTAGTGATGCTGAATGTATTTGCATTACTGACTGAAACCTCAAACCCCACTCGCTTGTGAATACTGTGCATGATTCCACAGGGTAAGCAGCTGGGTGTGTGCTAAGAGTCTGCTTCTGCACCAAAAAATGGCTCCCCCTTTCCATCTAATGCAACTGTGAAATCACCAGAGCAATACGCAATAAATCTCTGCCTGTAATTCCTATTTGCACACAGAGTCATGTTTTCACATTAGTCACAAAACGAAATTTCTTTGCCAATTTGAAAGCACACTTACTACTCTTTTTTTTGGCAAGTGATAAACACTTTTACAGACTGACACATTATGAATCCACTTTTCAGATTCTTAAAAAAGCACATGTCCAAACTGCTTTTTCAGACCAGCACCATGTGTAACCTGGGTGACTGCCTACACTCCAGCAAGGGCAACCAGCCTTACTGATGCTGTATGTATTTGCATTACTGAGTCCAACCTCAAACCCTTAAAGTATTCTTTATTTTTACCAGTACACCTTAATTTATCGTGAAAACATAGTCCATATTATTTTACATGTTCCTCAGATTTAAATTTCTCCCAAAACAGAAAATAATAAACACAACTTCAACAAAAGGAATTCCATTTCTATTATTCATTTCTTAATTTACCATATACATCCCCTCTCAAACTCTAAACTCACCTTTAAAATTAGTTAGCTGTGAAAGAAATGTGGCACTCAAACAGCAGATTATCAGAGCCAGGATCTCTGTTCTTTACACCTCTCTCCTCTCAGCAGAACCAGATAATGGCAAACTTTCCCTCTCTTTTTCCACACATATACATGTTAATTTCAAATCTCAGTGCTTCCCCCTTTTTTTCAAATGTAATCACACATTTCTATTGGTTGAAAACCAACCCTTTTCCAAAAGTACCCTTCCCCCAACTTGACTTCTGCCTAGTACCCTTCCCCCAACTTGACTTCTGCCTGCTACCATAGCAACAGCTCATGGAACACTGCTGTGTGGAGTTAGGTCAGAAGTTCACCAAACAATGTTTCAATTCCACAGAGCAAGAGTGCTTGACTTTTCAAACCTAACAGCAAATCCATAGTACTGTTCTTTGGTAACACATTTTTCTGTACCAATACAAAACATGCTTCTATTAATTTACACATACAGCCTAGTTTTTATTCTAGAATGGTATGAAACAGCCAATCAGTTCTTTTTTTTATGAAAAAAATATGTATGCCTCCATTTCCAAACTATCTTTCATTTCTTTTTACCATTCTACTGAATTACACCTCCTGAGTGCATCCAGTTCTCCTTTGAAGATGTTCACAGTGTGGATTGTAGGGCACAGCCATGTCTTCTGGAGTGAAAAGTATGCAGAGAAAACAGATATGGTGAGAGACCTTGCTTTGCCAAATGTAGACATTAAATGGATTGGTCAGAGAGGGTTAAAGTGGCACCAATTGATGCCATTGGTGAAATCCTTCATGCAAATCCAACACCCTGACCTCATAATAGTGCACTGTGGTGGCAATGACCTAGGCACTTTGACTGGGGTAGGTCTGGAAATGCTTATGAAGGACACCTTTGCACAACTGTTTTCACTTTTCCCTAAAACTGCCTTTGTGTTTTCTAACATATGCCAAAGGCAAAAATGGAACTGGTCCAATCATTTCTGTCCGCAGATTGACAAAGCAAGAAAGCACGTCAACAAATCTGTTTCTGCGTTCCTCCGTGACTATGGTATGGGTTCCATTTACCACAACAACTTGCGTTACGACATGCAAGACATTTATAGAGGAGATGGTGTGCACTTCAATGATGAAGGGAACAGAGTCTTCCTCTTGAACCTTAGACTCTGCATCGGTACTTACTTTTAGGTACCCCTAAAAAATCACTTCATAAACACAACGGCTCTTTTTAGAGCCCCCTAATATCTAAACTCTTGAATCTGCATTTCATTTCTTTTATTTTTTTTTTTCTACCGTACGCGTACGTTGAGCTTACCGTACGCGTACCCCGCGATTTTTTTTAAAATCAATAAATGTTTTCTTTGTACTTTTCTGTCCTTCTTTGACCCCCTTACAAATGTTAGGGGGTCTGTAACTCTCTCCATTGCCCCCTTTTCAAGATATCACTCTTTTTTTCTGAGGAAACACACGAAATGGCGGCCGCCGCTTCCTGGTTTCGACCGATTCGAATGTTTACTAAGATCTAAGAGCCAATCAGAATCGCACTCGCACACGCCACCGTACCCGTACGGTAAGCGCACCGTAAGCGCACCGTAAGCTGGCTCAGATATATATATTGATTTAAAGGCTATTTTCTCAGAATCTACTGAACAGATTTACACCAAACCTACAAACGGCACTTCCTTGACCTGAGGACTACCTCTCTGCCAAATTTCTAGTAATTCTGTTCAGCCGTTCGGGCTGTAGCTGTGTCTAAAGGTCCTATGGAAAAATGCATGGGAAAAACGCGTTTTGGGACCCCCCTTTTATCTCAGCCCCCGCTTGACGAATCCCCCCGAGACTTTCAGGGTAGGAGCGGAGCGTAGTGCCCCACCTATTTTGAAAAATTCACGAGGATTCGTCAACCGGCGCCAAAGTTATTCAAAATAGAATGTTGCGGATTTCCTATGGAAACGTGGTCCTAACTATAACTACCTACTGGCGACCGCCAGTAGGTAATATATATATATATATATATATATATATATATATATATATATATATATATATATATATATTATCTACTGGCGGTCACCAGTAGATAGTTATAGTTACAACCTAGTTTCCATAGGAAATCTCAAAATTCTATTTTGAATAACTTTGGCGCTGGTTGACGAATCCTCGCGAAATTTTCAAAACTAATGGGGCGCTCCGTTCAGCTCCTAACCTGAAAGTCTCGGGGTGATTTGTCAAGCGGGGGCCGAGAAAAAGGGGGGTCCCAAAACGCGTTTTCCCCATGCATTTTTCCATAGGACCTTTAGTCGCAGCTACAGCCCTAACGGCTGAACAGAATTACGTGAAATTTGGCAGAGAGGTAGCCATAAGGTCAAGGAAGTGCCTTTTGCAGGTCTGGTGTAAATCTGTTCAGTATTTCCTGAGAAAATAACATTTAAAAGCATATCAATATCTATATGCGTGCACCATGCGCGCACTGTGCGCTCACCCTGCCGTGCGTGAGCGCAATTCTGATTGGTTGTTAGATGTCGGTAAACATTCGAATCGGTCGAAACCAGGAAGTGTCGGCCGCCATTTTGTCTCTCGCAGTCTGAGGGGGTGAAAGAAAAAGGTGGAGAACTTGAAAAAAGGGCAGAGTGGATAGTTCCTGACGCACGGTGAAAAACCTGAAAAAAAATTAATTAATAAATACATAACTTAGCATTTAAAAAACCGTACAAATTCACTGAAAAAACCATAGGTTTCACACACGTTATAGTTACGAATTAGCATTTAAAAAACCTTGCAAATTCACTTAAAAAACCATAGGTTTCACACATGTTATAGTTAGCTGGACATTTCACTCGTAAAAAACCAATGAAATTCCCCCGTTATAGTTAGTGCAGGCAACTATAACTCACGCGACCGCAATCCTCTGCTGATGACGTCAGATATTACATCACTGATGACATATGTGTCTTTATGAAAAATAAATATTTGTAATATATGTATAGCTAGAGATTAATGGAAGAAGACATGGGTAAATAAGTGTCTAAATACAGTGATGTAATATCTGACGTCATCAGCAGAGGATTGCGGTCGCGTGAGTTATAGTTGCCTGCACTAACTATAACGGGGGAATTTCATTGGTTTTTTACGAGTGAAATGTCCAGCTAACTATAACATGTGTGAAACCCATGGTTTTTTAAGTGAATTTGCAAGGTTTTTTAAATGCTAATTCGAACTATAACGTGTGTGAAACCTATGGTTTTTTCAGTGAATATATATATATATATATATATATATATATATATATATATATATATATATATATATATATATATATATATATATATATATATATATATATATATATATATTGATATGTTGAGATATTGATATTATATACTGTTTCTTAAAGCCTACAGTTGTTCTTCATTTATCGGAATAGAAATGGAAGGAAAGAATCAAGGGCGGAAATAGGTGTCCCATGAGTAGACAGGGTCAGTAAAAGTGGTGGTCTGAGTGCAAGGTATGTGGCTACAGAGCACCCTTTACCAAAGACACCGTTTTGTTGGCCCATGAAAATGGGAAACAAGTGTAGGGAGATTGTGGTCTACAGGTAGACAGTACAGCAGTTAGTGAGGATTTTATAACCTGATCCTTCCCACTGTACTGCAGTAGGCTTCACTCTGTGGTGTGAACCCTCTACAGTGGCAAGGCTGACAATAATCAAAGATTTCTGACAAACGACTGGCTGGTCTTGGATTCTTGGATAGATACTGATAAACACTACACCAGCCTCTACTCAATCCTCTGTTGATTTATCAGTGCCTTCTTCAGGCCTAAACCATTTATCATTAAGCCTTCCTGATAGCAGAAATTTAGAGGAGCCCAACCCATTTTCAGAAAACATAACATATTAAACTAGGTTTAGGGGCAACCTGCTGCTAGGGTGGTGGAGATTACAGTCACCACCCTGATAGACTACCAACCACAATGTTTAGAGATAACCGCTGGTCCAACAAATAACAAACCTTTTTGTTTTTAAAAAACAAACTCCCAAAGCAGGAGTTTGTGTTTTTGGAAAAAAACAAACGGACCCCACACCCTGGTAGTTTTCTCCCAGGGTGTGGGGCAAATTTTAGTTTTTTCTGGTTATTACCGCCAAGTTTTTTCTAGTAGTGATGGACAAAATATGAAAACATCAGACTGTCCGCTCTAAAAAGGACATCTGATGTCCTTACTTTGAAAGGCCCTACTCCATTGGCCAGTTTGAGATAGCTTACTAGTGTCTGAGCCATGAGGGGCGCCGCCATTGGGAAGATGATTGACGATCGGTGTAAGAAATTGGGTTAATAATTGAAAGTGCTGAGGGCCCCACTCAAGCACCATTCACAATCCCTGTCTTGGTGAACCAGAAAAGTCACTAAATAGGCCTGTCCTTAACACTCTAGTAGCTTGGTACCAAGCAGTCAGGCTTAACTTAGAGGGAATGTGTAAAGTATTTATGCAGCCCTCAAACAATAATAAAGTGCAAACACAACACAAGAACAATCTAAAACCTGTATTCGATATTTCTGTCTCTCAGTGACTCTGGCTATGGCTCTATCGGGAATGCAAAGGTTTTGCAGCAGTTGGTGCACAGGCCCGTATGCCTGCCAAATTCATTCAGCAAGGGCAGCATTCACCCATATCTGCCTGGCCACCCCTCAAATCGACTAACATTTTGTTTCCATATGAAGAAGTGGTGTGCATTTCTTCTGCAACTGGTATGCCCTTAGATTCACGTTAAACTTGAACAATTGGGGCAAATGGTTCCACCACTAACGTAAAAAGCATCAGCAATAGTGGGCAGCCTTGTTGCATGCTTCAGTAGATTTTATAGGCCTACAAAACCACTTCGACTGTTTTCACCTAGGCTACCAGGGTTTGCATAAAGCAGACTGACCCACTGGGATTAGTCGTCCCATATGTTCATCAGTTTCTACAACACTGCGCTAAAGAACTATCAACTCTGCATATTGGAAGATTTCTCTATGTCTATCGACAGGACCGTTGCAATGTCCTTATCTCCTTAGGGGTTTCCTCTAAGATTTTAAAGAGGCCACTAATATTGGTCAATGTACTCCATCCCAGTATAAACCCACACTGGACTGGATGACCTATTGTGGTCATTGCAGGTAAGAGACAGGTTGCTAAAACCTTGCTTGTATATTTTAATCCAGGTATACAATAGACAGGGGCCGGTAGCATGCTACATCCCTATGCGGGACACCACCCGGGTCCATCTCATTTTCAAAGGAAGGGCTTCTGCTTCTTTAGCCCCAAATCCACTTTAGTGAGGAGATGTGCCAAGATATCTATGTAAGTGCTGTAAACCTTTGCTGGCATGACGCCCAGCCCAGCGTATTACTAGTCACCACTTTTTTGACCGCTTCTTTAATTCCATTTCTGTTATAGATTAACCAAGTCTGCCACACAGCTCAGCAGTTACATGGACAGTTGGCTGCACTCCAGCTAAGCCTCTATTTTCCCCTCAGTTGCTGGTGGGTCCTCCATGCATACATAAAGCTTTGTAACATTCGTAGAATACCCAGTTAAGCCCAATTTGAGTGCTCTGGAGTTCACCCTGCCGATCTCTGACTTGTGTTGTTGTTCCCTCTCTAGTGTCAGCTTTTGAGAGCCAGATCAAAATCCTCCTTGGCTTATCCCCTACCTCACGCTACCTCACAAGGTATTCATTCTCATTCTGCGATTGCAGTCACTTCACTAGGGTGGCATGTCTTCCCTCTTAGTCCCCATCAATGACCGGAAGTTGAGGTCCAATGCCACCTCTTTCTCCATCTGTCTTAAGGAATTGGCTAATGAGTTTAACTCCAGCTCCGAAGGTTTGCATTTCACACCACCTCTCCTATGCAATGGCCTCACACCACTATGTTTAATGCTTACCATTCCACGATGGACAATGAGGCTTGCCCTGATTATGTAGAGCAGCCCCCCCAGAATGTAGGGTCCTGCAGCATTGTGGTAAATAACTCCCACGTGGGCACGGGAAATGCGGGTGCATCCTGCTATGGATGCATTACCAAGGGATTGTGGTCAGATACAGTCCATCCCAAATACTCTGAGTGGGTAACGTTCAAAGTCACCATCCTTGATGTCATGAATCTATCCAGGCAAACATGCAAGTTGTGTTGTATTAAGTAAAAGGAGAATTATCTAGTTCTCCATGTCCATTGCGCCATGTTTCATCCAGACCCCAGTCTCGTACGACTTCCCGAGTGAGTGAGGTGCTTTGGCCACTGGTGCTGTGGGCAAAGGAGGGCAAGATTGATCCAGCGACACATCTTGCACACAGTTAGTGTCTCCTCCAAATGTGAGTGTGGCACCCATTTTTGCAGTTAGCATTGCCAAGAGCGTATGGGATAAAGACAGGTAATCTGCACAGGGAGCACATATACAACCCAGAGTGACCTCTTGGATATCCACTATACCAGAACTCAAAACAAACCTCCTCTTTGGGACCCTGTTGATTTAATAAACAGTGAATGGTGTCCCGGCCATAGCCACATGAGCACTCCTTTGACATAGGAGGAGTGTCTGGTAGGAAAAACCTGTCTCCTCCTCCTTTTCTGGAGTCTCACTACCTCAAGCAGTGCCAGATATATCTCTTGAGAAATGCAATTTGTACCTCCCTTCCCTTCAAGTATACAAGGACTTTGTACCTCTTGATTGCTGAGCCCAGTCCTTTGACATTCATCGTAAGAAGAAATGCATATTTAGGAATAGCCATCTATCTTATAAAGGTGCTTTACACCCCCCTTCTTTCTGATGGGGGAGGCCATCAGGGCTCTTTCTCTCAAAGGTCTGCCCTTTGCCTCTTGCCGATTGATAGTGTCCTTGAGAGCCAATGACGTGTAGAACAGCAACCAATAACGTCCCAAAACTCCTGGTCCCTAGGACCGGTCCATCCAGTCGAAGAAAAAACAACATCTGAATGTTGTGTCTCAAGGAACTCTCTACCCGTTCCTTGGAGAAGAGGTGGAGGTGTGACAGGATGTTGTGAATGTGCTTCTGGATGCCCTGCCCAGCCTATTGCCTTCACAATCTTCTCTCTCTTTTCAGTGTGCAGCTGTCCCCAAGGTTTCATGCTTTATAGACAGAACTTGATGCTTCTCTTCTGTTTGTTTCCTATCCTGCCTGTTACCGCGGCCCCACAATCCCTTCTCTCCAAGCGTTCACTCAATCACCTGGTGTGAGAGTTTCACGAGTCTTCTGTGGTCCTCGGTGTGAGGGACGGCAGTTCCTCCTCTCCCTGCAGTTCTCAGTCATTCATTTTTGAGTCCTTACCCCAGGCCTCTGGAGACAGAGCCTCTCCTGTTGACCTTCTATCCTGTCTCCCTACGGCCACTGCTGCCACCAATGCCACTTCCCTGCGCTCCTCCTCATGCACTTCGGTAGGCTTTTTTGCAACTATTCACTGGTGCCTCGTAGGCGAGAGATGCTTGTGTAGGCATATACCTCTTAGTTTGGCCTGATAAGCTTCCAAACAGTCCCAAGCCACAGAGGCCTCTATAAAGAAAGCTGTTTTTCCTATCCAGCATTGTTTTCAGCCTGGCCAGGTACAACAGCATGTATTGAATGCCTTGTTCCCTGAATGCTCTTTTCACATCGACATATGATTCTCTCTACCTCTGGACTGCCAGGGTATAATCTATAAAGATGGATACTATGTTTGCCAACTTTACATATGCCCAGCAGTCTAGCTTTGTGCAGAACAATGTCTTGGTCTTTGTAGTGCAGCAACCGAGCAAACACCTAGGTGCGATTCCGATCCTGTAAAACCCGGGTACGAATGGTCGTACGGAGCGTATTCTCCGTACGACTCGTACTCGGGAAATGCACCTTACAAACCAGGAAGTACGATTCGTACAGAAATACCATTTCCGTACGAATCGTAAAAAACTACGTGCGACGAAAAAATACCCACAATTCCGATCCGGGACATCGCGTACGTGACGTCCGGATGGAGTCAGGCAGCGTTCTACGGACCAGCAAGTACGATTCGTGCCTACGTCACTCCGCACGGATCATTTTTTACGGCAGCCAAAAACTCCGGGGAAATTGAGGACGAGGCGAAGAAGGAGCAGCGGGATGCGACGGACAGCCATGGACCCCATCCTACGTTTCATCCCGGCCCTCCTAGCCCACGACATAACCTCCACCTAATTTTTAAAATACCATATACTGTCCATACATTACCTCCAGGGTCTGGTCACTTCGGGGGGCGTGTCCACCAATCCCCACGTCCGCGTACCCGTCACCACTACAATGGTGGTATGGCCCGTAACCACGCCCTCAGAGCGTGGGTACGCCCCGTACCACGCATACCCCTACATCACCACTCCAATGGTGGTACGGGCTGTACCCACGCTCTGAGGGCGTGGTTACGGGCCGTACCACCATTGGAGTGGTGATGTAGGGGTACGCGCCGTACCCACGTCCTCAGAGCGTGGGTATGGCCCGTACCATGCGTACCCCTACATCACCACCACAATGGTGGTACGGGCGGTAACCACGCCCTCAGAGCGTGGGTACGGACCGTACCACCATTGTAGTGGTGATGTAGGGGTACGCGCCATACCCACGCCCTGAGGGCGTGGGTACGGCCCGTACCACCATTGGAGTGGTGATGTAGGGGTACGCGTGGTACGGGCCGTACCCATGCTCTGAGGGCGTGGGTACGGTGCGTACCCCTACATCACCACTACAATGGTGGTACGGCGCGCACCCCTACATCACCACTACAATGGTGGTACGGGCCATACCCACGCCCTTAGAGCGTGGGTACGGCCCGTACCACCATTGGAGTGGTGATGTAGGAGTACGCGCCGTACCCACGCCCTCAGAGCGTGGGTACGGCCTGTACCACCATTGGAGTTGTGATGTAGGAGTACGCGCCGTACCCACACCCTCAGAGCGTGGGTACGGCCCGTACCACGCGTACCCCTACATCACCACTACAATGGTGGTACGGGCCGTAACCACGCCCTCAGAGCGTGGGTACGGCCCGTACCACCATTGGAGTGGTGATGTAGGGGTACGCGCCGTACCCACGCCCTGAGGGCATGGGTACGGCCCGTACCACCATTGGAGTGGTGATGTAGGGGTACGCGTGGTACGGGCCGTACCCATGCTCTGAGGGCATGGGTACGGCGCGTACCCCTACATCACCACTACAATGGTGGTACGGCGCGTACCCCTACATCACCACTACAATGGTGGTATGGGCCATACCCACGCCCTCAGAGCATGGGTACGGCCCGTACCACCATTGGAGTGGTGATGTAGGAGTACGCGCCGTACCCACACCCTCAGAGCGTGGGTACGGCCTGTACCACCATTGGAGTGGTGATGTAGGAGTACGCGCCGTACCCACACCCTCAGAGCGTGGGTACGGCCTGTACCACCATTGGAGTTGTGATGTAGGAGTACGCGCCGTACCCACACCCTCAGAGCGTGGGTACGGCCCGTACCACGCGTACCCCTACATCACCACTACAATGGTGGTACGGGCCGTAACCACGCCCTCAGAGCGTGGGTACGGCCCGTACCACCATTGGAGTGGTGATGTAGGGGTACGCGCCGTACCCACGCCCTGAGGGCATGGGTACGGCCCGTACCACCATTGGAGTGGTGATGTAGGGGTACGCGTGGTACGGGCCGTACCCATGCTCTGAGGGCATGGGTACGGCGCGTACCCCTACATCACCACTACAATTTGTGGTACGGCGCGTACCCCTACATCACCACTACAATGGTGGTATGGGCCATACCCACGCCCTCAGAGCGTGGGTACGGCCCGTACCACCATTGGAGTGGTGATGTAGGAGTACGCGCCGTACCCACACCCTCAGAGCCTGGGGACGGCCCGTACCACCATTGTAGTGGTGATGTAGGGGTACGCGTGGTACAGGCCGTACCCACGCTCTGAGGGCATGGGTACAGCGCGTACCCCTACATCACCACTCCAATGGTGGTACGGCCCGTAACCACGCGCTCAGAGCGTGGGTACTGCCCGTACCACCATTGTTGTGGTGATGTAGGGGTACGCGTGGTACGGGCTGTACCCACACTCTGAGGGCGTGGGTACGGCGCGTACACCTACATCACCACTCCAATGGTGGTACGGCCCGTAACCACGCCCTCAGAGCGTGGGTACAGCCCGTACCACCATTGTAGTGGTGATGTAGGGGTACGCGTGGTACGGGCCGTACCCACGCCCTCAGAGAGGGGGTACGGACCGCATCACCCGTACCTCTAAGGCACCAGTACATTAGTGATACAAGGCGTACACACGCCACGAATGTTGGCTTAGGGCCTGGTGCAGCATATAACCAGTATATTGGGGTGTGTACATGGCCAGGACAGCAGTGTACAGCACCAAGGGTGCTGTCTGCCAAGGAGTCCCAGCAGTGGACATAGACATGTGAGGGGTGGGTGCCTATCACTCCCAGCAGTGGACAGAGACATGTGAGGGGTGGGTGCCTATCACTCCCAGCAGTGGACAGAGACATGTGAGGGGTGGGTGCCTATCACTCCCATCAGTGGACAGAGACATGGGGGTGGGTGCCTATCACTCCCAGCAGTGGACAGAGACATGTGAGGGGTGGGCGCAGAGGACTCCCAGCAGTGGACAGAGACATGGGGGTGGGTGCAGAGGAATACCAGCAGTACACAGAGACATGTGAGGGATGGGTGCCTATCACTCCCAGCAGTGGACAGAGACATGTGAGGGGTGGGTGCAGAGGACTCCCAGCAGTGGACAGAGACATGTGAGGGGTGGGTGCAGAGGACTCCCAGCAGCGGACAGAGACATGTGGGTGGATGCAGAGGACTCCCAGCAGTGGACAGAGACATGTGAGGGGTGGGTGCCTATCACTCCCAGCAGGCAACAGACATGTGAGGGGTGGGTGCAGAGGAATACCAGCAGTGGACAGAGACATGTGAGGGGTGGGTGCAGAGGACTCCCAGTAGTGGACAGAGACATGTGAGGGGTGGGTGCAGAGGACTCCCAGCAGTGGACAGAGACATGGGGGTGGGTGCAGAGGAATACCAGCAGTGGACAGAGACATGTGAGGGGTGGGTGCAGAGGAATACCAGCAGTGGACAGAGACATGTGAGGGGTGGGTAGAGAGGACTCCCAGCAGTGGACAGGGACATGTGAGGGGTGGGTGCCTATCACTCCCAGCAGTGGACAGAGACATGTGAGGGGTGGGTGCAGAGGAATACCAGCAGTGGCCAGAGACATGGGGGTGGGTGCAGAGGAATACCAGCAGTGGACAGAGACATGTGAGGGGTGGGTGCAGAGGAATACCAGCAGTGGACAGAGACATGTGAGGGGTGGGTGCAGAGGACTCCCATCAGTGGACAGAGACATGTGAGGGGTGAGTGCAGAGGACTCCCAGCAGTGGACAGAGACATGGGGGTGGGTGCAGAGGAATACCAGCAGTGCACAGAGACATTTGAGGGGTGGGTGCCTATCACTCCCAGCAGTGGACAGAGACATGTGAGGGGTGGGTGCAGAGGACTCCCAGCAATGGACAGAGATATGTGAGGGGTGGGTGCAGAGGACTCCCAGCAGTGGGCAGAGACATGGGGGTGGGTGCAGAGGAATACCAGCAGTGCACAGAGACATGTGAGGGGTGGGTGCAGAGGACTCCCAGCAGTGGGCAGAGACATGGGGGTGGGTGCAGAGGAATACCAGCAGTGGACAGAGACATGTGAGGGGTGGGTGCAGAGGAATACAAGCAGTGGACAGAGACATGTGAGGGGTGGGTGCCTATCACTCCCAGCAGTGGACGGGGACATGTGAGGGGTGGGTGCAGAGGAATACCAGCAGTGGACAGAGACATGGGGGTGGGTGCAGAGGAATACCAGCAGTGGACAGAGACATGTGAGGGGTGGGTGCAGAGGAATACCAGCAGTGGGCAGAGACATGGGGGTGGGTGCAGAGGAATACCAGCAGTGGACAGAGACATGTGAGGGGTGGGTGCCTATCACTCCCAGCAGTGGACAGAGACATGTGAGGGGTGGGTGCAGAGGACTCCCAGCAGTGGACAGAGACATGTGAGGGGTGGGTGCCTATCACTCCCAGCAGTGGACAGAGACATGTGAGGGGTGGGTGCAGAGGACTCCCAGCAGTGGACAGAGACATGTGAGGGGTGGGTGCAGAGGAATACCAGCAGTGGACAGAGACATGTGAGGGGTGGGTGCCTAACACTCCCAGCAGTGGACAGAGACATGTGAGGGGTGGGTGCCTAACACTCCCAGCAGTGGACAGAGACATGTGAGGGGTGGGTGCAGAGGAATACCAGCAGTGGACAGAGTCATGGGGGTGTGTACATCATGATCAGATGAGCACAACTCCATGGGTGTATGTACGCATCCCTAATGTTCGACTATGTTGATAGTGCCATAACAACACATCACTGACAGTAGTGTCCCACTACCATGAGGATGGATGTCCTTCCCCCACTGCATGACACAACACATGTGGGTGTGAGGACAAATGACACATGCATACCCACCCCTGGTGGATGCAGCACAATACCCACACAGAGATCATGCCACAAGACTGTATACTCATGTCAATGGCCACTACACTAAGAGAGCCAAAGGGAACACACACTGTCACGCACATCCCAGGACTGATAGAAATGTACAGGTGCTGGGACAGCCACCAAGATGTTGCCTCTCATGGAAGGAATAGGGTGGACTTCCCACAGATACAATGCCCACAATTGTCAGTCAGGTGCTCAAATACCCTGCAGAACAAGTACCAAATGTGTGCTAGGCTGGGATAACACACATGCATAGTGCGGAAAATGCTGAATGTCGCCATTAAGGCATGACAACATACTCAATACACAAGTACAGTGACTAGCAAGGATGGCACAGAGGATGCAGCCGGAGACATTGCTGAGCAGGCATGGCCATAGTTGAAGGGATCCGTCACCAACAAAGGAAATGTAGACACAGGTCAGCACAACAAAAGTTCAACTCCCTGCAGGGTAGATGTCAGGTGCCACAGAGGAAGGAACAGTCCTTGGGACAATGGGCCCAATTCACAGAACTAACTTAAGACAAAATCCTAAACTTACTACCATTTTCGTATTCACAGAAGGCACTTACTCATTTTGGTATTCACAGAAGACACTTACTCACTTCGGTATTCACAGAAGTTAGAAGTCCTAACTTTAAGACTCCTAAATGCCTTCTGTGAATACTGAAAGTCTTAAAATTAGGATGTTTCTCAGCTAAGGCTACGGCCAACCGGCGAAAGGCTTTTCTGAATCTAAGAGCGGATTTGCGGGTGATGGGGGCGCGATACGGCCTTTATCACCCGTGTTTATTCAAAGTTACCTACAACAACAAGACTACAACTTATGAAGATCCAGTGCGCTTACAAAGTTTCATTAATGCACACAAATCTTCTGCCATGGATGCCTCCAGACCATCATCCTCTGCTTATGGCTGAATACTGTTTTTATAATTCTCCTATGGCTATGCATGTTATGCTGTGTTTCTTTAGAACTTTTTCATGGTTATAGCTTACCTGAATTTCTCTGTTTCTTCGGATGGCATAGTTAATGTCTTTTTCTTGTTTGGGCATGATGGTTGTTCCTTGTTTTCCTTGTTTAGTCATGGTTCCATCGTGACTTCCCGGCACGTTTTAATCCTTTGTTCTCCTTTTTTCGTCCTATCAATCAATCAATCAATCAGTGACACTTATAGAGCGCGCTACATACCCGTAGGGTCTCAAGGCGCTGGGGGAGGGGGGGTGCCGCTACTGCTCGAACAGCCAGGTCTTCAGCTTCTTCCTGAAGGAGAGGTGGTCTTGGGTCAGGCGCAGGTCGGCCGGGAGGGAGTTCCAGGTCTTGGCGGCCAGGTAGGAGAAGGACCTTCCTCCTGTAGTCGCTCTTCGGATGCGGGGGATGACGGCGAGGGCGTGGTTGGCTGATCGGAGGTGGCGTTTGGGAGCGTAGAAGTTGATCCGGCTGTTGAGGTAGCTCGGGCCTTGGTCGTGTAGGGCTTTGTGTGCGTGGGTGAGGAGGCGGAAGGTGATTCTTTTGTTGACGGGGAGCCAGTGAAGGTCTCTCAGATGTCCGGAGATGTGGCTGGTTCGTGGGATGTCGAGGATGAGTCTGGCTGAGGCGTTCTGGATCCGCTGGAGTCTCTTCTGGAGCTTGGCGGTGGTACCGGCGTAGAGGGCGTTGCGTAGTCCAGTCGGCTGGTGACGAGGGCCTGGGTGACGGTCTTCCTGGTCTCGGTGGGGATCCACCAGAAGATCTTCCGTAGCATGCGTAGGATGTTGAAGCACGCCGAGGAGACGTTGTTGACTTGCCTGGTCATGGAGAGGGAGGAGTCCAGGATGAAGCCCAGGTTGCGTGCATGGTCTGTCGGTTTGGGTGCGGTGCCCAGGGCGGGAGGCCACCAGGAGTCGTCCCAGGCGGAGGGTGAAGAGCCCAGGATGAGGACCTCCGTCTTGTCAGAGTTCAGTTTCAGGCGGCTGGTCGTCATCCACTCGGCTACCTCTTTCATCCCTTCGTGTAGGTTGGCTCTGGCGGTGGCGGGGTCGTTGGTCAGGGAGAGGATCAGCTGGGTGTCGTCGGCGTAGGAGATTATGCTGAGGTTGTGTTGGCGTGCGATGGCCGCGAGGGGGCTCATGTAGACGTTGAAGAGGGTGGGGCTCAGAGAGGATCCTTGAGGGACGCCGCAGATGACTTCGGAGGCCTCTGACTTGTACGGTGGTAGGCGGACTCTCTGAGTTCTTCCGTCGAGGAAGGAGATGATCCATTCCAGCGCCTTGTCCTGGATTCCGATGTTGCTGAGGCGCTGTACTAGGGTGCGGTGGCAGACAGTGTCGAATGCCGCGGAGAGGTCTAGGAGGATGAGGGCCGCTGTTTCTCCGTTGTCCATCAGGGCTCGGATGTCATCGGTGGCGGCGATGAGGGCGGTCTCGGTGCTGTGATTGGCTCGGAAGCCGGACTGTGAGGGGTCGAGGGATCCATTCGTCTCGAGGAAGGCGGCCATCTGCTTGTTGACGGTCTTCTCGATGACTTTGGCTGGAAACGGGAGCAGCGAGATGGGGCGGTAGTTCTTGAGTTCGGTGGGGTCTGCTGTTGGTTTTTTGAGTAGAGCGCTGAGTTCGGCGTGCTTCCAGCTCTCAGGGAAGGTGGCGGTGTCGAAGGATGTGTTGATGATGTCTCGCAGGTGGGGTGCGATGACAGCGTCGGCCTTGTTGAAGACGTGGTGAGGGCAGGGGTCGGTTGGTGATCCGGAGTGGATGGAGTTCATCGTGCGGATGGTGTCTTCGGTGCTGATCGGGGTCCAGGCGTGGAGGGTGGTGGTGGGGGGTGGTTGTTCGGTCATGGTGTGCGTTGGTTGGTTGTTGAAGCTGTTGTGTATGTCCGCGATCTTGTTGTGGAAGTATGAAGCGAGGGAGTTGCAGAGGTCTTGCGATGGGGTGATGTCGTTGTTTCCTGCGCTGGGGTTGGATAGCTCTTTCACGATGTTGAAGAGTTCCTTGCTGTTGTGTGCGTTGTTGTCCAGCCGGTCCTTGAATGCAGTTTTCTTGGCGGCGCGGATCAGCTGGTGGTGCTTCCGAGTGGCCCGCTTGAGGGTGGTCCTGTTGTCCGGTGTAGGTTCCCTTCTCCAGACTTTCTCGAGGGCTCGGCAGTTCTTCTTGGAGCTCTTGAGTTCGTCGGTGAACCACGGGGCTTTCTTGCTGCCGGGTCTGCTGGGCGGGGTCCTCAGCGGGGCGAGCTCGTCCGCGCAGTTGCTGATCCACTTCGTGAGGTTGTCGGCGGCCTGGCTGGGGTTCGCTGAGCTGGCAGGAGGGTGCTGGCTTAGGGAGGTGGCGTGCTGGTCTGCTGTGATCTTGTTCCAGCTTCTGCGGGCGGCCTGTTGCTGGTGGTGGTGGGTCGTCGTTCTCTTGAAGGTGAAGTGGACGCAGCTGTGGTCCGTCCATTGAAGCTCTGTGGCGTGGCTGAAGTTGATGTCTGTGCTGGAGGAGAAGACTGCGTCGAGTGTGTGTCCGGCGAGGTGGGTGGGGGTGGACACCAGCTGCTTGAGTCCAAGATTGGCGAGGTTGTCGAGCAGGGTGCTGGTGTTGCGGTCGTTGTTGTTCTCCAGATGGAAGTTGAGGTCTCCCAGGAGGATGTAGTCAGCGGAGGGGAGGGCATGCGGGCTGACGAAGTCGGCGATGTCCTCGCTGAATGGGGTGCGTGGTCCCGGGGGTCGGTAGATCAGGGTGCCTCTGAGGGTGGTGTTCGGGTTGGTGTGGATCTGGAAATGCAGGTGTTCGGCGCTGGTCAGGGTGTTGTCGGTGCTGGTCGTGAGACGGATGGTGTTCCTGTGGATGATGGCGATGCCTCCTCCCATCTGGTTGGCGTTGCGGTCCCTCCGGATGATCTTGTAGCCCTCTGGGATGGCGATGGCGATGTCGGGAGCTGAAGAGGTGTTCATCCAGGTCTCCGTGAGGAAGGCAACGTCAGGGGCTGTGGCGTCTAGGAGGTTCCAGAGTTCGATGGCGTGTCTGTGGACGGAGCGGGTGTTGAGCAGGATGCACTTGAGGTGGGTGCTGCTGGTGTTGTCCTACAGGAGTTTCTCCTTGTGTTTTGATGATGTCTCCCGACCCCTGCCTCGCTGCTCCTCGGTGTGCTGCCTCACCCTTGTGGTTCCTTCCTCCCTCCACCCTTTCTCGTATCTTCCCTTCGTAGGTATGTTTTTTCCCTATTTCCTTACTTACCTTCCTGGTGCATATGTTGGTTTTTCCTCTTTCCCTTCCCTTTTACCTCTTCTCATGTTTGTGTTATTGTTTACATATGTTCATGGTGATTTATTATTGCTGATCGAAACTCTTTGCTCCTATGAGGATTGCATTCTCCTTTTTTCCTGCTACACTCATTTCTCAACCTCTCTCCCCCTTCTGGCTCCCTACTCCAGTGTCTCTATTATTCTCTTATACTCTCTGCTTTATCTTATTGCTTCTGCTCCTGTCTTTTGTGAGAATTGCATTCCTTGTCCTTCTGACTCCATTTTTCTCTCTACTTCTTCTTTATTTCTGGTTTTCTGGGTCACTTCCGACACTGTTGCACTTTATTCACCCTTTCTTGATATGGCTCACACTTATGATCACTTGTTTTCTTTCTTCTACTTCAACATGTTTCCACTAGTTTTTCTTTTTTCCTTCTGTCCTCTCTACTTTTCATGGGTTTTTCTTTTATTGACTCTGTTATTCACATTTTTTGTAGATAAGTTACTGTCATGTCGTTGAATATATTGTCATGGAATGTGAAGGGTATTAATTCTCCGATTAAGCGTCAACGGATTTTGTCACACCTTGCCAAATTGAATGTTGATATTGCATTCCTCCAAGAAACGCATTTAACTGAGGTTGAATCTGTTAAGCTTAAACGTGGTTGGGTGGGTGAACTGTTTTACTCGCAAGGTGATGGCAAACGCAATGGTGTGGCAGTCCTTTGTCGCAAGTCTCTTCCCTTCCAGGTCCTTACCCATGAGTCGGATGCTTCTGGTCGTTGGGTTTATGCTAAGTTATCGCTTAGAGGTGTTCCAGTCTCTCTTCTCAATGTATACGGTCCTACCACAGGCGAACCTTCTTTTTGGGCTGATTTCTCTCCACTTTTAACTAAATTTATAGACCACAACTTTATTCTGGCGGGGGATTGTAATCAACCACTCGATCCCTTTATCGATAGGGTGTCCAAAGCCCCCTATATTCCCAACAAGCCCCACAAGCTGTTTAGCCATGCTATTTCACAGCATAAACTAGTAGATTCCTGGCGCCTTTGCAATCCAAAGTTGCAGGAGTACACTTTTTATTCTCCCTGTCACCGTTCCCAGTCACGACTTGACTACATCTTTGTTTCCCACAACCTCGCTCAATCACTCCTACACTCTGAGATAGGCCCGATACTGCTCTCTGACCATGCTCCCGTTCTTACAAGTGTTGATGTACTCCCTAAAAATGTTGGCCCCAGGAGATGGCGTTTTAATAATTCCCTCCTTGCAGACCCCAAATTTACAGCCACCTTTACTTCCTTTTTTGATGAATTTTTCCTCCTTAATGCTGACGATACTCTCCCTGACCACACTATTTGGGATGCTTTTAAGGCAGCAGCACGTGACTTTATTATTAGTTACGTTGTGAACAAACGTAAGAGTGCTCGAAGGTTCACTAAAAATCTCCTTTCTGATATTAAAACACTGGAACATGCGTATTTCACCTCGCACTCTGCTGACAGCCTGACAGCTCTCATCGCAGCAAAAATGAAGTTTAATGAGAAGTCTACGGAGGATGCCTCCTTGTACCTGTTGAAGTCTACCGCTAAATTTTATGGGGGTAGGAACAAGGCAGGAAAGCTCCTAGCTAATTATTTGAAGATTAAGCATAATAAGTTAAATATTGAATCTGTTTATGACTCTGATGATAATTTAAAACATATGGATGTTGATATTCTTGCTGAATTTTCACGTTTCTACGAAACTCTGTATACCTCCGAAACCCAGTCTACTCCCAGTTCCCTTGCTCGTTTCTTCTCCACCATTCATACACCAGCTGATTTCCCTCCAGATCTCTCCTCCTTAGAATCAGACGTCACACAACAGGAATTACTTAATGCATTGCAACATCTTAAACCCAACAAAGCCCCTGGTCCTGACGGCTTTACCGTCGAGTTCTACCTTCACTTTTCTAAATTGTTGATCCCACGACTTCACTCTCTACTCCATACTTTTATTTCCTGCGGTGCCTCCTCAGGGACGTTTTCGGATGCCCATATCTGCCTCATACCTAAACCCGGGAAGGATGCACAGTACTGCAAAAATTACAGGCCCATATCCCTAGTCAATATTGACTACAAACTCTTCGCTAAAACATTAGGGATCCGATTGGATCACCTTCTCCCTGATCTTCTAGGCGAGGAGCAATCCGGGTTTGTTAAGGGCCGATATATTACGGACAACACTAGACTCTTATTCAACATCCTGTCAAAATCCTCCCGCTACCAGCACTCACTTGCAGCGATTGCCCTTGACGCCGAAAAGGCTTTTGACCGAGTTGAATGGCGCTATCTCTTTCACACTCTCACTTGGTTTGGTTTTGGCCCTAGATTTATCTCTTTAGTTTCCCTGTTATATTCCCATCCTAGAGCGGCAGTATTTGCGAATGGTCAAATTTCCTCCTACTTCGACCTAGGCAGAGGCGTTCGCCAGGGCTGCCCTTTATCCCCTTTTCTTTTTAACCTTGCTTTGGAGCCCTTTCTCTCCAGGTTGCGTCAAAATCCTGCCATCCATGGTTTCCAGATTGCGGACTCGCATATTAAACTCGCTGCTTATGCAGATGATATATTACTCTTTCTTTCTAAACCTGCAGAATCCATCCCTGCTTTCATGAGTGAAGTCAGAATTTTTACCTCTATCTCTGGGTATAAACTTAATCATGATAAGTGTGAGATCCTTCCCCTGACCAAATTTACTTTCAAGCAAGAATTTATTGATTCTCGGTTTACTTGGAGTCCTTCCCACATTAAATATCTGGGTCTATACATTACCCCCTCAATTTCAGACACTATTTCTTTGTGTATGTCCAAATGCTCACAAAAGATTGCAGCTCTCACAGCAAGGTGGCATCCTTTATATCTCTCCTGGTGGGGCCGTCTTGACACTATTAAAATGATGATTTCTCCTATTGTTCTATACACACTCTCCAATATCCCAGTCCCCATTCCAACGAAATTCTTTACCAAGATTAACTCAACGTTATCCTCGTTTTTGTGGAACTCCAAAAAATCCAGAATGTCTCTGGCTAGGCTCATCCGCCCGGCTTCTGAAGGTGGTGTCAACTTTCCTGACTTCCCTGCATATCAGAAGGCCTTTTTATTGCGTCAAGCTTCCCTCTGGTTACAAGATTCCACTTCCCCCTGCCCTCTATGGCTTAAGGTTGAACGTACTTTCCTCTCCCCGTTCTCTTTTGCAGAATATCTTGCTTTTTCCCGTAAGCCCTCTTTGATTCCCACTCCCATTCACAAGTATACTCTTAAGCTTTTACTGTCAGCTGCTCCTGGCCCTCCTATGACCGTTGCTGATTTCCTTTCTTCCACTATCTGGCATAATAAATATCTCCTAATCGGTCGTAAGCCCTTTTACTGGAAATCTTGGAGAACCCGAGGTTTGATTTGGATTTCGCAGCTCTTTTCTGGTTCCACCTTTGTTTCTTTTCCTGACCTCTGTTCCTCCTTTGGCTTACCCCAATCCTTTTTCTCCAAGTATCTTCTCCTTAAGGCTGCTGTCCTGGAGATTTATGAACGACTTTCGGTTTTTCCTCCTCCCCCTATTTCTCACACCCCTATTTTTCGACTTCATTCCCTCCTTCGTTCTGGCCCCAAAGCGTCTCTTCTTTATAAATACCTTCATACACCTGAGTCACTTAGACCTAAATCCAAGGTTGAACTTCAATGGGAAAATGACCTCGGGATAGATTGGCCGATATTCTTATGGGACAAAATCTGGACAAAATTGCGCAAAACTTCCAGAGCGGCTTCGTTGACACAATCCCTATTTTTTATTTACAACAGATTACTTCATACTCCTTCTACACTACATAAGCGATTTCCTACTACCCCAGACAAGTGTTGGTCATGTGATGCTCCCAATGCTACCCTACCCCACATGATATTTCTTTGCAGACATGTACATGATTTTTGGTTACAGGTGTGGGCCCAAGTCAATGTTATTTTTCATACTTGTATTCCTTTTTCTCTTACTCACCTTTTCCTGGGCAGTCTATCCACTAGCTGGAATAACGTAGATATGTCTGTTCGCATTGTTGATTTGTTATTGGCTGTTGCTTTTCAGCAGATTACTGTTAATTGGAAAAATGCATCCAATATTTCTTTCAAAGCGTGGTGGTATAATGTCTGTCATAACCATAGACTTGATAATGCCTTTGTCTTTCCTGTTCAATTGGCAGCTAAGCGTGCAGACTTGTGGCTCCCCATTACGCTATATTTAGATAATTGTGCTGCTCGCTCTTCCCTTCCATCGCCTGCTCAACAAGAAGTTCCCAAGCCCCCATGATACCCTGTTCACGTTCAGAATATTTCACCCTGCTGTTTTAATTTTTTGCTCTTTGTAATTAATCGTTTAGTCAGGATTGATATAATTTCTTTGTTTCTTTTCAATGCCCATGTTCATTGCTTTGTCGTGTACTTTCTCTTATATATTCCATTTGCAATCCCCTTCCCCCCCTTTTTCTACCCTTCTCCCTCCCCCCTCCTTCCTAATTGATATTTTGTATTGCATTTTTCTTGTTCATTGTCTAATAAAATTCTCTTAAACTAAAAAAGGATGTTTCTCAGTTTAGGAGTCCTAAAGTTAGGACTCCTAACTTTACTACTACTAAACTGAGAAATATCCTAATTTTAAGGCTTTCGGTATTCACAGAAGGCATTTAGGAGTCCTAAAGTTAGGAGTCCTAACTTTACTACTACTAAACTGAGAAAAATCCTCATTTTAAGACTTTCGGTATTCACAGAAGGCATTTAGGAGTCCTAAAGTTAGGAGTCCTAACTATACCACTACTAAACTGAGAAAAATCCTAATTTTAAGGCTTTTGGTATTCACAGAAGGCATTTAGGAGTCCTAAAGTTAGGAGTCCTAACTTTACTACTACTAAATTGAGAAAAATCCTAATTTTAAGAGTTTTGGTATTCACAGAAGGCATTTAGGAGTCCTAAAGTTAGGAGTCCTAACTATACTACTACTAAACTGAGAAAAATCCTAATTTTAAGACTTTCGGTATTCACAGAAGGAATTTAGGAGTCCTAAAGTTAGGACTCCTAACTTCTGTGAATACCGAAATGAGTAAGTGCCTTCTGTGAATACCAAAATGAGTAAGTGCCTTCTGTGAATACCAAAATGGTAGTAAGTTTAGGATTTTGTCTTAAGTTAGTTCTGTGAATCGGGCCCTGCAGTTTCCAAACACAAATAGAACACACGACCAAATATACTTTGCAGAGACATTGTGATGGCACGCAAATACCATGGTCCACCCCATTAGCATCAGACTACAACATTTTCCTGAAACACATTACCACCACCCCAACTCCGGGACCATCAGCATCCACATCAATACCTGAAATGCAAATGTGTTAAAACTGAAAAGAAAATGCTTTATTCAGCATTAAATGAAAATGTAGTTAACAACACTATTTACAAAGGCACATGGCCAGTCCAGATCTGAAGTCCTTGGGGGGGGGACACATGGCCACGCGTCTCCCCTAGCTTGCCTGCACATTCGAACCCTCAGGTTCGTAGACTGGGGGGGGGGGCATCATGTGGGAAAGGACCAGGCACCGCAGGGACAGGAGGTGTAAGGGTAGGTGTGGTGGGTGCAGGGACGGACGCCTCCACCACAGGGGGTGGGGCAGCGCCAAAGGTGGAGGTCAGCTCGGCGCTGCACACTGCTGCCAGGTCGTCCAGCATCTCCCCTTCACCCGAAGAAAACACAGCCTCAAAGGAGGGGGGGGTCAGAGTGATGAGGTGCAGCGCTACTGGTGGAGGGGGGGTCGGGGGGGGGACTCAACTCCCCTACCCGTGGAGTGCCGTTCCCGTTTGCGGGCTGGAGAGCCAAAGGGGCTGAGGTCCAGCACAGCCAAGTAGGCCTCTTTTTCTGGATGTTTGGTAGGGGAGCCGAGGGGAGTGCCTTTGGAGGGACTGGTTAGTGCACCATGCGACCTCGGACTGTGGCTGCATGTATGCCTGTGTGCTCCAGACCCAGTGGGTGTGCCCTCATCCCCCTGAGTGTGCGTGCCAGGAGGAGTGCGCTTGCCCTTACGTGGTGGTGTGCTGTCTGTGTCTGGTGGGGTGCGTGCTTGTGAATATCTGTGTGTGCTTGGGACAGGTATGGGAGTGGGAAGTGTGGATGGTGCAGGGGTAGGGGGGACGAAGCGCTGCAGGAGACTAACTGCTGCCGTCAGTGAAGAGTCCATGGACCTCAGCAACATCCGTTGGTCAGACATCGCTGATGACATGCCCTCCATGTACGACACCATCTGTGTCATCATTCGGGTGTGGCCATGGAGGACATTCAGCAGCGATGTCTGGCCAACCTGCAACTGCCGCAGAATGTCCACAGACTCTGCAGTGATGGCAGCAGGGGGGACAGGGGCAGGAGGTGCGGTGCCTGGCACGAAGGAGACACGGTGTTGCCTAGCAAGGACAGAAGGGACCGGAGCAACTGGGAGGGCGGTGATGGGAATGGAGAGGGCGGTGACAGATGTAGTGCTGCTGCCAGGTGTCGTAGCAGCCTCCGCCCCCTGGAGGAGTTCAGCATCGGACCCGTCTGCGTCGTAGTCAGTGTTGTCACTAGACAGGTCCTCCGCCTGACTCCCCTCGCCCTCCATGCCACTTGCTCCCGCAGACTCGGCAGCAGTGGTGGCAGCGGTGCTGGATCCCTCCTCCACGTCCGTGCAGGTGTCTCCCTCGGTGTCCTCCGATGATGCTGTGGGCAAGGTGAAGAGACAGAAAATAATCAGTCACCTGTATACAACAGACACATGAGTCCCAATAAAAATGTCACAGTGCATATCAGGAAATGCATCATGAGTAACATCTAGAATAGTCCGCACATATGTAACCCTGCACTCCCCAGTTGGTTGACCCACCATGACACTTGGAAACAATGGAGATCATGACACAACAGCAAATAACTTGATATCGAATTATACTCAGAAGCTAGTGTCTGGGGACAGTTGAGCACAGCAAGAATATGAATCCATGCCACCTCTTGTTCACTGTGAACGAAACAGTATTGGTGCACCCCAGGCCAAATAACACACCTCAATACTGAAGGTGTCCCCACACTCTGAGACCTGTGAGTACTTAGGAAACCATAGCCAAACACATTGCAATCCCTTGGGACTCACAACACTTTACACAATGTACATGTTTAGAATGTGTGAATGTGCCACTTCGTGAACAGAAGACACATCTGCCTGTATGACAGAAGTCACACAATGATGTGCACACACAAATACATTTACACAGTCATTGTATGAGCTGGCAGCCGAATTCTAAAAAGCCACTGTAAATAAGAAATGGGGTATCAGTAAGTACATATACATGGCACCACGGTGGTCTGGATGACTTGACACTCATAAGTTTGTATCAGCAACAACCAAGGACTTACACACATGCAAACACACTATGTGAACATGGATATGTATATTCAGAAAACAAGTGGTAATCAAACAGTGCCTTCCAGTGAAATGTGCCTGCGTGTCCACGGAAAGTGTAAAAGTACTTCATTTTGCACTTCCCTGGGAGACATCTGTCATGCAGGCCCATTATTGTCCTTCACAACCAACTAGCAAAAAGAAGCATATGAAAAATGGAGACATGTTGACAAGTGTAGTGAGTGCCAAGGTACAATACTTATTGACTGAAAACTTAAATCATGCCACCTGTCACATGGACATCCGTACCATGATGACACAGTTGGCAACACATCTGACCCACTGCCTGTCATGTGGAATGGCACACATGTCCAAACACAGGACAATGCATTAGCTAATGGGTCTGCAATGTGTCGGGATAAGGAGCACCTGCACTGAGGAGACACCCTCATGGCAAGAAAGAATGTCCACACAGATGTCAGCACACACAGACCAAACTACGTAGCATCCCGCCCACACACTGGTGGCAAAAATGGAAGAGCATGAGCCATGTATTTCCATTTTTGACACATGCTGCAAAGCACAAACATTAAACCCAGCACAACATGACTGGGTCACTGCATGTTGAGTGTCTGTCCAGACAATTATCACACACAGGTCAGACCCGGCAAGGAGACATAAGGTTTGGACATGTAGGCATTGGCCGCACAAACCCCCCATACCTGAGACAATGTGATTGAGACAGATCCTGAAGTGACACCTCTTAATCTGGGTTTAATCTAATGTGCATCACAAATTACTAAATGTACTCCACATCACCTCGTGAGGCTGCCAACACATATTTGTGACCAACAACCATTAACAGATAGTTGTACATAGACACATAGGGGCCTATTCACAGAACTAACTTAAGACAAAATCCTAAACTTACTACTTTTGGTATTCACAGAAGTTAGGATTTTGTCTTAAGTTTGTCTTAAGACAAACTTAAGACAGACTTAAGACAGTCTTAAGACAGACTTAAGACAGTCTTAAGCTAGACTTAAGACAAACTTAAGACAAACTTAAGACAGACTTAAGACAAACTTAAGACAAAATCCTAACTTAAGTCTGTCTTAAGTCTGTCTTAAGTCTGTCTTAAGTTTGTCTTAAGTCTGTCTTAAGACTTTCTTAAGTCTGTCCTAAGACTGTCTTAAGTCTGTCTTAAGTTTGTCTTAAGACAAATTTAAGACAAAATCCTAACTTCTGTGAATACCAAAAGTAGTAAGTTTAGGATTTTGTCTTAAGTTAGTTCTGTGAATCGGGCCCATAGGCACTGCCCAGTGTGAGGATGCACAAGCAAAATGGGGTCAGCCTGTACAATGGGCATATGTAGCACACTTTAGATAAATACAAATGAGGGCATGGAACTATGCCACAGAGGCCAAACTATGCTGAATACACAGAGAATGGGCACAGTGTTGGATGACACACATGATTCCAATGCAAGGGTGGCTTAGGGGACTGTAGTGGGAACACTGTTCCATGGTCCTGGAATTATCTGACTGTAACCTGAGCTACCGTCCCGGCACTATGCATATCTCCCACTCACGCACATCATGTCTGAGGCCACAACATTGTTAATGCATGCTGCAAGTCTGTTCATTTTAAAAATCACACTCCTATGTTGAGACTCAGCATCATTGCCAACTAATATGGACACCCAAATGGCTGTACAGGACAGGGCACAGGCAAGGTAACAACACATGTCTCAACCCCCCCCCCCGATGCAGAAAGCAATGTGCACTTGGATTAACTGGCAGCCTAGATGACCATGTGCAATAGTGATTACACACAGACCAGGGAACACATGTCATTTAGGGGAAGGGAGGAGGAACAGCACCGTTTGACTTTGGGGAACAGGATATGCACTGCACAAATTAACCTTCGCTGTGTATCCAGGCAACTGAGCACTTCCAAAAGCTGGTGACACACAACAAACACACATGTACCTACCCCATTCCTGCTGCTGCAACTCCTGTAACCGCCTATCCAAGTCAGGGAAGACCACCGCCAGGACACGCTTCATCTGTTGGGTCAGTCGTCGGCCCCCGCCGTGCTTGTGTGGAGGTGACTCTTTCAGCTGCCACCGGGCAATCCTCTGGGTCCAGCACCGAATGTTCTGCCAGCGTTTTCTCACCTGGGTGAGGTGCCGACTGCGACCCTCCACAGATCTCACGGCCCTGACGGCCTCCTTCCATATCTCCCCCTTGGCGTAGGAAGTTACCTGTGAGGATGACAAAGTGAGACAACATCACTACACCTGCTCCATGTCACAGAGACACACATTTGAACATCTTTGATATGTTGAACAGGGCATAGTATGCTGGCAACAAATAACACCTTTGTCAGAGGGACATTAGCCTATGTGGAAGCCCCAATGCACTACATGGCATTGAAGGTACACAGGTGGCATGAGGGGTGCAACACACTCCATAATCATGGCACACGCTGTGCATCACATGCAACACCAGGCTGATGGACAGCACCTCCAAGCAGTCACATGCCCCAGGCCACTGACGCAACATCAGCAGAGTACACAGACACACACAGGCACAGATAAATCACCTGCCATTGGCAACAGCGGATACAAACCTCACTCTGCACATGTGCCACTTGCCTGTGGGGTGTCACAGGTGTGGTGCTAGCTCAGCAAGTCAGACACTCTGCACGGCTTACTTCTCACATCAGATGGGTGGACCTGTTGCCTCCTCCATGCAGCTGGGGTGCAGCACTCCACATAGACACTCACCCACATGACAAGGAACATTCACACACATCAATGTCCAGGGGGCGTACACATCATTTGGACACTCTCACCACAGCTCCACTCAACTCACACACATCTGTGGGTACAGTCACCTGTCACAGCGGGGGGGGCAGGGAATCACCTCTGGACAATAGGACAAAAATTGGCATAAGGATTGGGCAGGATGAATGTGCCATGCACTATGCAGTGAATGTCACAGTCAGCACAATGCAAGTGAGGAGTGCACACAGGAACTACATCATGCTCTGCATGGGAGACATACCCCATCCCCCCCCCCCTGGGACCCACGCTAAACAGCATTGCATGTCTGTCACACCTGGACACAATGCCAGAAGTGACAGTCACAAAAAAGGTGCACAGTCAAAGCTATGGAGTCAGCACTCACCTGCTCCCCTGGTCTCCCATACAGGCTGGGGTACTGTGGGAGGATGACATCAAGCAATGCCTCATTCTCCTCATGGGTGAAAGGTTGGGCCCTCTCCACAGACCCTGACATGGTGCCAGAGGAAGCACAAGCAGCAGCAGTGATGTTGAGTGTAAGGTAGTGCAGGCAAGTGCCCTCTCATGGGTTCTGGCTGACTTATATCTGCCTTGCTGGGCTGTTTCATTTACAGGAGTACAGAGTGATTGGTCAGTCTCATTTGCATCCTAAGTTTCCTCCAATCCCTTTAAACATACCCCAGTGAGGGCCTTTGCATGGTTCAAAATTAGAGCATGATGTGAAGTCAACTACCAGTTTGCAACATTGTATTTAGTTGCCAGCTGCCTATTCCAGGCCACATGATTGAAAATTTGAACTTGAAAATTGGTATCCATGACAACCAGCATGCATTTAGGCCCTAATACTTGTCCCTCATGTGTCCCTATGTAATTTAGCTATCCACACACATGTACGGTGCGTTTCACACGTACTCCTACCGCACCAGTTGCACATTGCGTTTGACACGTACGTGTACGACCAGTGTGTACATGTACGTGGACTACCAGTGTGTACACGTATGTGGACTACCAGTGTGTACATGTACGTGGACTACCGGTGTGTACACGTGCATGTACGACCAGTGTGTACACATTGGTGTACACACTGGTCGTACACATACGTCTACATACTGGTAGTCCACGTACGTGTACACACTGGTTGTACACATACGTGTACACACTGATCGTACATGTACGTGTACACACTGCTCATACATGTACGTGTACGACCAGTGTGTACACGTACGTGGACTACCAGTGTGTACACGTACGTGTACGACCAGTGTGTACACGTACGTGTACACACTGCTCGTACACGTACGTGTACACACTGATCGTACACGTACGTGTACACACTGCTCGTACACATACGTGTACGACCAGTGTGTACACTTACGTGGACTACCAGTGTGTACACATACATGTACGACCAGTGTGTACACGTACGTGTACTACCAGTGTGTAGATGTACGTGGACTACGGTCGTACACGTACGTGTACAACCAGTGTGTACACCAATGTGTACACACTGGTAGTCCACATACGTGTACACACTGGTTGTACACGTACGTGTACACACTGATCGTACACGTACGTGTACACACTGCTCATACACGTATGTGTACGCCCAGTGTGTACACATACGGGTACGACCAGTGTGTACACGTACATGTACGAGCAGAGTGTACACGTACGTGGACTACCAGTGTGTACACGTACGTGTACGACCAGTGTGTACACGTACATGTACTACCAGTGTGTAGACGTACGTGTACACACTGGTCGTACACGTACGTGTACACACTGCTTGTACACGTACATGTACGACCGTAGTCCACATACGTGTACACACTGGTAGTCCACGTATGTGTACACACTGCTCGTACACGTACGTGTACACACTGGTAGTACAAGTACGTGTGTACAGTCCGTACACACACCCGTACTCTGGCGGGAACACCAATGTGATGATACGGACCGTTCCCACGCCCTCAGAGCGTGTGTACGGTGCGTTTCACAGCTTATACAGGTGATGGGAGGCGCACACGAATGGAATGGAGGTGTCAGACTCGTGCACGGCTGTACATCAAGTCATAGTCATTGCAGTTCTACATGTGCAGGGCCTAGGTGTGTCAGGCAGTCATGTGGCACATGTCTCCTCATGTTTTAGCACAATAGATGTGTGATGACCTGTGTACACATGTCATGTGTGATGGGGCAGTATGTGGCACACTTCCCATTCCCACTTTGCACATGTGTGCATGTAGTACAAACGTGTCAAGCACTGCATCACTGGTATGGCACAGTCACCAACACCCGCAAATGTCCCCAGGGACAGGGACACTAACACCTGACATCTAAGTACCAGCGTGCCCCGATGTGACTGTGTCCTGTGTGTGTCATGTGTTCCCATGAGCTTGCTGTTGTTGTTCCGTCAACTGCATCTGCTGTTGCTGCATCCAACATGTGTGTGTGTGTAGATGGGCATGGCACACATATACGCACACCATGCCACATGTGGATTCACACGTTACATGTGTCTGGATGCTTCAAAGATGATTTTATGACATGAGGACATATCTGTGCCGTATCCATGTCTGTGTTTTTGTTTTTCACGTGTACCCCTTCATCGCTATGTGTATGATCTGTACATTTCCAATGACATGTGACCTGTGCGTCTAGATTGCCGCCAGCAGTCTGTATGAGATGACATCCTTCAAATGCAGATATGTGGATGTATGTCACTCCTGTGATGTCTCTGGCTGTTCACTTACACTGGCCCACAGCTAGTTTTGGGCCATGACATGTAGAACTTGACTATCAACGGGTGTAGCTGGCTTGTCGTAGGAGTATCACCTGGCTGGCATACGTGTCCTGGATGTATAGCACAGACCTGACTCTGTATGTAGCAGATGTGTAGTAGCAGTTGAGCATGTGCTCAGTTCATTGACATTGATGTTGTTAGATACTCACTCTTCGTTATTCCTTCCAATTTTCTGCAGGGCACCGCCTCTCCCCTGACCAATGCCAGACTTGGCTGCCATGAGGGAACGTGACTGCATAAGACGTTACCGCTTCTCACAACAGTTGATTGAGAACTTGACCGCAAAGCTTGAACAACACCTCCAACCGCGACACAGGTATCCTACTGCGCTGACCCCCAAGATGAAGGTGATGGCAGCCCTACATTTTTTTGCCACCGGTACCTTTTTATTCACCATAGCTGATGTGGGTGGCATGTCACAGACCATGTTCAGCCGTGTCCTGCATGATTTTTTAGAAGCCATGTTGGAGCACCTGGATGAATTTATCCATTTTCCAACTCGTGAGCAGTTGACAGGTGTCAAGGGTGAGTTTTATGCCCTGGGAGGGATGCCCCATGTCATTGGGTCTATTGATGGGACACATGTGGCTTTGGTACCACCACAGGCACAGGAGGTCGCCTATCGCAACCGTAAACATTACCACTCTATAAATGCCCTTGTGGTGTGTCTTGCTAACATGCTGATTTCCCATGTCTGTGCACGTTTTCCAGGGTCAGCACACGATGCCTACATCATGAGGCGTAGCAGGGTGCCACAAATGATGCTGCGGCTGCACAACGAACGAGCATGTCTTGTTGGTGGGTATACTCTGTTTGTCCTTTGTTTCGCGCTATATTTGTATCTTACGGCGTCTCCTGACCCACTTCTTTACATGATGTTTCCATGTAGGGGACTCTGGCTATCCCAACATGCCATGGCTGATGACGCCCCTCCGCAACCCCAGAACAGCTGCAGATCACCGTTACAACAACGCACATGGGCAGACCAGGCGAGTGATTGAGAGGACGTTTGGCCTCCTGAAGAGCAGATTCAGGTGCCTTCACAAGACAGGCGGGTCCCTCCCATATGCACCGGTGAAGGCCTGCAAGATCTTCCTTGTGTGCTGCATGCTGCACAACATGGCAGTGGAGAAGGCTGTGCCACTCATCTTGGATCCAGATGAGCAGGAACATCCACCCGTGGAGGATGAAGGGCTTGGTCACGAGGCAAGTGACGATGAGGAGGAGGAGGAGGACGACATCCAGAGTCAGCTCATATGCAACTTCTTCTCATGATGGTGAGTCCATGGGTCTGAGTGTGCATGCCTGGAGCCTTGTGTGGCATGTATTGCAATGTGTGTGTCCAGCTGACTGTATGCTAAGTGACTTAGATGTGTGTTCAGATGTGTCACTCGAGTGATGATGTCCTTCCACACATTTTAGCTTAGACACTCAATTTTAATATAGCATGGTGACACACTTATTCCTGTAGAGTAAATGACGATGCATGCAGATGACTTCTTGTGTGTCTGTCATTCCCAGGTAGTTTTGCATGCTGTCTGCTTGTGTCATCGTTGGGCTCCCGCTTTTCCTCATGAGTATTGCAACGTGTGCTGAATCAGCGTCCCATGCACGGACATGGGGAAAAGTCTATTTGGTTAAGGATTGCTGCACAGCATTTTGGTGTTGGTAGGTGTTAGTAATGTGTGGGCACTGCTCCTGTGCATGTTGTGTTACTATACATACATGTCGACTCACCATGGGGCACATGACATGTTGCATGACTCCCATGTATTGATAGTCGCGCTTCGTAGCAGTCATCTGTGATGGGACTGTGGATTCTGATGAAGGCATCAATGTGTGTACAACTTCCCTCTGAAACATACGGGATACTACTGTGGACATAGTGTGGGATATCCCCATTAGAGGATAAATGGGGAATTGAAGCCCCTCCGTGTGCAGCAGGGGGTGTTTGGCTCCCCCCCTTCACTTGTGTGCCAGTTCAATGGATTTACAGCATCTGTGTTGTGAAGGGGGTGTCCAGTGTAGGTCCCACATGTTCTGCAAAATGACCTGTGAGTCTGTTCATATTGATGCATTTCCCTACGTGTGAACCTGAGTAATAAAGGTGTACCTCACCCTCCAAGGTGCCTCATCTCTGTCAATGCTGGTCTCTTGCCACTTTGCATGCGGCATCTCTGGCATAGTTGTCAAAGATTGGGCATATGAGTCTATGTGTAGTTTAGCAACATGCATGCAGTTCTTCAGGGATTAGAATATCCATTGTGCATGATGTCCATGGTTGTGTATGTATTTGGGCATGTTGGTTGCCACAACAGATCGTCAACACCTGCTGAGGGTGTGTATCCTGTGAACAGCTCGTCCTTCAGTTTAATGATCCGGTGTCAGTCATCTTTGGGGATTGTGCATCCATTGTCTCTGGGTGTGCCATGGGAAACCGGACACTCCTCCTTTACATACGCCTGTTGCAGTAGTCCCTTCTGCCATCCTTGTCTTTGTGTGCAACTAGTGGCATAGTTTCCAGGTCATGCCGCCTGCTGCTGCAGCACCTGCAGCGAGGGCACAGAGAGTTTACAGATTCGGCAACACAAACACCTCAAAGATGCTCCTCCCTTCCTCCCTCCACCCATTCATTTGTCTGGCATCAGCTTGTCTGTGCCACTGTTGCGCCCACGTGGTGCCAAAGGCTGGACCGTCAGCGCATGCAACTTGCACATTGCACGAACCTCATGTCCTTACATGACCCACATCACACTACAGTCTGATGTTGCAGCCACCCTCCAAGCATTGTCCATCCAAGGAGCTACCGCCTGCTCTCAGGCATACCCTAGGCGCACACACGACACCTTTGCATGATGATTGTGCAACTCCAACTGCCTACGCAGTGCTGCCCCGCCTTCCAGGCCTGTCACACCAACCAGGTAATGTCCCTCCTACTCCCCACCGGCTCCGTACTTCAGCAAGGCCATGGGAGTGGGACTCAAGCCTTCAGCATGTAGTATAGTGGCATAATCTGGCACATGGCCCAGGTATCATCTCTCAGCGTGTCAATCTTCAATGTTTCCAGGTCCCCCTCAACGCCATCACATGCACACAGCACCTCTTCATCAGCTCGTATGCCATTGACAGCCAGGTGCTCCTCACCCTCACCAAAGACGCAGCCATTGGCAGTTCCAACATTCAAGAAGGCATGAGATCCATTGATGGATGGCTGAACATCATTCACTTGAGGCTGAACTTGTACAGGACTGAGGTAATCATCTGAGGATTGTCCCCTTACAGGTGGGTCAACTGCTTCTGTCCCACCCGCAAGAGCTCTGCACATGCACCCAGTGGCCACGCACACAAGATGGTGTGCATCATGGAATTGTCACTCACATTTGCCATGCTAATCACCAGCATCTGTACCTCAGGGTGCAACACCCTCTGCATGATGCACATGATCCATAGATAGATCCACTCCAGGGAAAGACAGACCATGCCCCAGGAGCACAACACCAGCCGTGTCAACTACTGCCCCACCCTCTACGGAGCAAGTACATCCTAACACCCGGGAAACCAGTCCAGATCCAGGCTGCATGTGCACACCTCAGCTTCACATCCTGCGCCCCAGCCACATCACCGTCCACCAGAGATAGCTGCAATGTATCACTGTGTGCTGCAGGATGACCTTCAGACTCCTCGCCCACACTCAGGAGGCAGGACACAACCCCAGACCCCACACCAACCTTGGCCGTCTGTCATCCGAGACCCCGTTGTGCCAACTCCGTGCATCCAACCTTGCCCTGGCCACCATTCCTCACATCCACCATACTCCGGCATGCTGGACATAGTTCTCCCACCTGGCAAGACATACCTGCTACTCCCTCCCCGGCAACATCCACATGAGCCATGACCTCTACGCCTTCAGGATACTCTTCCCAATTGGTCTGTCCACACAGTAATGCATGCCCCCCCCTCAGCATCTTAAGGCCATCACGGGTGAGTATTGTGCTCCATGTCTGTATAGTATGATACATTGTGACCCATGTGTGTCCTGTCCCAGACTCAGATTCCAGGGTATGGATGGCTGGAGTTAGGTCAACACTCATGCATAGTTTGACATTTCCCCACACGTAGGTTGTGTACTCATGCAAAATGAATGCAACATGTAATTGTAGAAAAAGAGATTTATTCTCGTGGGGGGCCTGTTTAGTGTGGACAAATAGGTGCTATACAGTGTGCATGGAATCCAAAGTTCACAGGGGGAGATGGCATCCTTGTCAGTTGGAGTCATCAGAGTCCAGACCACAGTGTTGGTCATCATTGGTCAGACTGTGACCAGCAAGTCCATGTGGCAGAGAATGTCATTGGATGAGGTGCTGCTGTTGCGCCAGAGGGCCAGGTGCCAGGCCAGGTGACCTGGGAGATGTGGATGGTCCGCTGCCTCTCACGGTCTTTTCCGTGGACGACCCACTTTCCTTGCGGGACCCTCAGATGCAGGCCTTGACGATGCTTGGGACGCTCCGTCGGACGAATCCTCCTCCCTCCCTGTGGCTGGTGCTTGTCTTCGCCTGGTGGCACAGGGAGGGTTGCCCATGTTGTCGGCGATCCGACGGAGTGAACGGCTTATGTCCGTTTGCACCGCCAGGAGCTCAGCCAGTCTTGCCTCCATTCGTCCTTGGTGTTGTTGTTGACTGGCGTGTTGCACGGCCTGCTGGTTCTTAATCTCGTTGAGGGTCCCCACTACTTGGCTGATGCCCCTGGTGTCACGCCGGTATGTCTCCAAGATGTGGCGTATGTGTGACATACCGGTTCCCTCAGCTGGCTGGTCAGGTTCACGCCTCCGCCTGCCTCCACTCCCACCACCCCTGCCCACACGAGCCTGGCCTGCCATTGTGGGCACATCGGGTCTACCGGACCCCTGAGGGATGGCATTTGCAGGGTTGTCTGCCTCCTCCTGGGTGGCCGAAGAACCTTGTCCCTCCAGGTCAGACTGGCTCAGTTGTTCTGTGCGGGCAGGGCTCCTGGGTGTCTCCTGGGATGTGGCAAGAATGGGGGTGGTGGTTGGCACAGATGTACCTGACGCAGGTGCTGCAGGGGCTGGGGCCCCAGAGGGTCCAGGTTGGTTGGGGTCATCCACAGAGTGCTGAGAGTCGTCGCTGCCGGTGGGATCATCTTCCTGCCGAGCCTGGGCCTGTGATTGTTCCCCCCCCAGTGTTGGGGGGAAATCCATGACGTTGCCCTGTGTGTGAGAGAGAGACAATGTCAATGCTGTTTCATGCGACATCCATGTTTCATACATTTTCAGGTTGCCACAGTTACTCCAGGTAGTTGTATGTGCCTAGCATTCACATGAATGTTCACTTGTGGATGGGTATGTTGCAGGGGACTGATTGAAAGGTTATCCAGGGTCTTTGACATGTCGCATTTGGCCTTGGATGCTTTTTTGGGTGAGGCTTGATCTTGTTGTGTCACATGTCCATTGTGAGAGTGTGTGACTCCATTGGCTGCCCCGGGGGTGTGTGCTTGTGTGAGGGGTGAGTGATCATCACTCAGCCCGACGCTGTTCAACATCCACATGGCCCCCCTCACACAAGTGGCCCGCCACCACAACCTCTAAGACATCTCCTACGCCGATGACACCCAGCGCATCCTATCCCTCACCAAGGACCCTCACACCGCCAAGACAAACATCCACGAGGGTCTGAGGGCCATAGACGACTGGATGCGGAGTGGCCATCTGAAACTGAACTCGGACAAGACGGAGGTCCTCATCCTGGGACCCACACCCTCAGCCTGGGACGACTCCTGGTGGCCAATCGCTCTGGGGACATCACCGACACCCACCAAACACGCACGCAACCTAGGATTGATCCTCGCATCCTCCCTCTCCATGTCCAAGCAGGTCAACGGCGTCTCCTCCTCCTGCTACGACACCCTACGCACGCTCCGTCGGATCTACTGGTGGATCCCGACTTAAACAAGTAGAACAGTGACACAGGCCCTCGTCATCAGCTGACTGGACTATGCCACTGCACTCTACGCAGGACTCCCTTCCACACACCAACGGCAGATACTACGCTTCTGCAACGCCTCGGCACAAGTAATCGTCAACGCCCCCTGCCACAGCCACATCTCCCCCCTCCTGAGAGACCTGCACTGGGTCCACATCAACAAGAGGATCACCTGTAGGCTCCTCAGCCACGCACACAAGGCACTCCACACCGCTGGACAAGCCTACCTGCACATCAGACTCAGCTTCTACACCCCACCCGCAAGCTCAACTCTGGCATCCTCGCCCTCGCAGCTTTCCCCCTGCATCCAACGTATGCCCACCTGCAGCAGATCCTTCTCCTACCTCGCTGCCAGTAGCTTGAACACCCTCCCAACCCACCTACGACTGACCCAAGACCTACTTGCCTTCTGATGACTCCTCAAGACCTGTCTCTTCGAGCAGTATTGGAACCCCCACCTCAGTGCCTTGAGACCCTCACAGGTAAGTAGCACGCCTTACAAGTACCCAGATCGATTGTTGATTGATTGACGGTGCCTGCTGGTGGGTGTAGTGTGATTTGGCAGTTGGTCTCCCAGGTGATGTATCTGTCCCCCCATGGCACATGCTGCCATATCAGTGAGTGTGAGTTCCTGTCCTAGATATCTGAGCTGGCTGTGTTTGTGTTAGATTTTGCAGTTGTCACAGGAGGGCCTTGTGCTGCCTATAGCAGGGCCAAGTGTCAGCTACCTTGTCAGTACTTTGCCAGTCCCTGTGCATTGCGCATGGTGCATGGGTATGTACCTGGGCCATATGGGCTGAGGGCATTGGTGTCTGTTTCAGAGTTGTACAATATGTTTAGTGATCTTTGAACCGCACCATCAGTCTCAGGCATCAATAAAGAGAATCTGTTTTCTATCTGTATCTGAGGATTCACCAGATCCAAATTGTCCTGCTCATTGGGGCTAGTGCTATTAACATTGGAGGTACTAGAGGCACTAAGTACGCCCGAGATATTAGGAGATGTGACAGGGAGAGATACTATATTTTTAGAGGTAGCTGCTTTCTCCATTATATTAAAGAAAGATTTTAATGAGAGAGTAGATTTAAATAGGGGGGCACGACCTTCAGAAACCTGACGCTTTTTTTTCTCTCCTGTCTTGCCTCCTTTTTCTTTCTTTTTTTTCTGGCGTGGTGTAATCGGGACTACTATGCCACCCTCACCAGAAAAAACAGGTTGCAACTCGCTTTCTATCTGTGAGCGGAGTTGATACCTATTTCTCTTAGATAACGGATTAGATAATGGGTTAGAATTGCTCGAAATCTCGGGCAGCTTAATATGTGGTTGACCGATCCGATTCACAAGTAAATCCTTTTTTGCGCCCCCTTCCTCTCCCGCCGTAGCCACTACATCAGGTTGCTTCTCCCCAATCTGTAGGTCTCTCTCTTCCCCAGGCAATCCTACGTTGCAAGGAGCCTTTAATCCTCCTTTCAAAGGAACGTCCATCCCTGTATGGGCCCACAGACTGTGAGGAATACGCCTCCCTGGGAACTCGACCACAGCAGAGCTATGCAGCTCAGGGCGGCCACCCACATTAAAAACCTGTGAGCACAGTAGACGCTGTGAATTCTGTAAGCACAAAACAACTGGTGAGCCACTGCTCGGTGCTCTCCTGTAAACCTCCCCCTTCACTGACTATACAGTTCTTCTTCCGCTACGGAGTGGCCAGAAGTCGATCTTGGTGGCTGCAGCTCTTGAACGCCGCCACAGACCTGCTCGACATCCGTCGCTCCCTTCTCCCTGTCGGCGCCGCCGCTCCGCACTGAATTCGGTGAATGCTTCCGCCCCCATCCGCCGTCGAGCTTCAGGCTATCAGGGTCCTAGTGCCGCCGCCAAACGCCGTTATGCCATTCCAGGTACGCCGAATCGCCGAATCCCGATGAAAAGGAGAGAGTGTTGAATATAATTGATTAATACAGTTACGGGCATGGAAAAAATCATCCTGCACTTCTCCCGCACCTTAAGGTATTCATTCATGGGTCCCTCCTCTGTGCTGGTCCAGAGCTCCCACGGCCCGCGTCAGCCGGCCGCCATGTTTCTCTTTATTGATGCCTGAGACTGATGGTGTGGTTCAAAGAACTCCGGTCGAATCCTCCGAGTTCGCTACTATACATCAGACTCCCCAAAATTCTGTCGGTGAGACGTATTTAAGTCCTCCAAATGATATTAACGAGACTGGAGCAGCAGGCATGGATGGAGGCTCAGATAGTGGCAATAGTCAGCTAGCGCAACTTTTTCACTCTCTCCGTGGGGACATACTGTCTAAATTTGAGATATCGGAATCTAGCCAAAAGGAGATAAACAAGAAGTGTATGAATTTGGAGCAGAAGATGGATAATATTAGTAATCGAACCAAAGCACTGGAGACGGAGGTCGCTACCTTATCTCAAGCTTCCCATAAGCATTCTGAAGACTTAGTAGATTTAAGGGCTCAGAACAGATTGCTTCAAATGGATGTTGAACGATTAGAGCTTCACGCTAGAAGAAATAATTTGAAATTTCTCAATGTACCTGAAGGGTTAGAAAATGGCGACGTCAAGACCCTTATATGTAAACTCCTCAGAGAGGGGATATTAAAAGATAAGCCCGAGATTGACCTTGAAATGGAAATTCAGAGAGCACATAGGGATCCTTTTAGGCAACATCCTAATAGGAAAGCCCCAAGGAAAATTTTGGTTAATTTTCAAACATTCACAGTCAAGGAGCTGATATTGGGACGTGCACTTATTGATAAATCCCTGCAGATAGACACCACAAAATATTTTATTCACTCAGACGTGGGTCGGGCAACAGCCCAGAGGCAGTGGGAGTTAGGCTCTAGAATGCCAGATTTGAGAAGTTTGGGAGCACAGGTACAAATGAAGTTTCCTGCAGCTCTACGGGTAGTCTGGAGTAATAGAACGTATAACTTTACATCCCCTCAGGAAGTAGATATTTTTTTGTCAGACACAAGGAAAACCTCATAATAATTTGAAAAAGAAAAAGGAGGGAGATTGTTACATCCCCTGTAAATGTATTAAACTGCTAAGACCTAAATAAACAAATAAAATAGTAAATAGAAGACTATCCACTATTATCCTCTCTGTACTATGTTCTTGAGTCGTTTTTCTTTTTTTATAGTGTTCTATATAGATATAAAAATATTAGTAAGGAGAGGGATGTAGTAGATAGAAAATGGGGGAGAGAAATTTAAAAAGGGGGAAAAAAAAAGAAAGGGAGGGAAAAAAAAATATAAGAACTTAAGCGGCATGTTATTTAATGTCACCTTATTAGTATTATGTTTTTATTTTTTATTTTTTATGATCATGGGTTCCTTTTCTCACTGTGTTGTGTTCATTAACTCTCAACAGGCGACAAGATCGCCAAAGTTCATAAGGGGGGGGTTTCTCATGGGGGGAGAGGGGAGGTGGGGGGGAGAGGGAGTAAAAGGGGTAAAAAAGAAAAATCTGTTCTTCATATAATTTTTGAAATGAGAAAAGGAGACAGAATTTGGGTTGGTTTAGATTTGGAAGGAAGATTGGATCATCCAAGGAGAAAATTAGATAGGAAAACTACCTGATGAATATTACACATAATAGGATAAAAATTATCAGTTGGAATGTCAACGGTTTGAGAAACAGCAGGAAAGCGGCTAGAGTCTGTGAATTCTTAAATAAAACAGAGGCACATATCTGTTTACTAGAAGAGACACATCTGGAGGCACATAAATGTGAGGCAGTATTCGGCAAGTTAAGGTGGATTCAAGAGATTTGTTGTTCGAAACAGATAGGAAACACAAGGGGAGTGGCTATAATAATCAGATCTAATAAAGGGATTCGAGTAGATAAATTCGAGACCGATCAGTCAGGGAGGTGGGTGGTTGCATCTCTGCTAATCGAAAGTTCCCCATTAACATGCGCAGTATATTATGGGCCCAACCAGGACATGCCTGGAGCGCTATTAGGTTTAAAAACTAGTCTTTCAGCTCTGACAACACCAGTCGTGCTGGGGGGGGACTTCAATTTGGTCTTCAATGAAAAATTAGATCGCACCTCTAGAGCCAAATATTCCCCCCCTCGTAAGTCATTAGCAGAGCTGAAGAATATCACTAAGGACTTTAATCTTATAGACATTTGGAGGGTGAAAAATGGCAATAGGAGAGATTTTTCCTTCTATAGCCGTAAGTATAGACATCACTCGAGGATCGATTATTTCCTGCTGGATCAAGCCCTTTATCCTAATGTAGACTCTATAGTGTACATTCCAGCTATACTCTCCGATCACTCTATTGTGGAATTAACCATAAATTTAAAGAGTGAAAACCAGCAGAGGAGGTGGACACTATATAGATCTATACTGCTACAGGATGAGGTAATCAGCAATCTAAAATTAGGTATAGAGGAATATTTTCGATTTAACTCTGGGACAGCAAGTGATCAGAATATATGGGAGGCATTTAAGGCCTATATTAGAGGGACGTTAAGTACGGTAATGATCAGGAGGAATAAGATCAGGAGACAGACCGAAAAGGAGAGCCTCGCCAAGATTAAGCAAAAGGAAGAACAATTACAGCAGGCTTCTGCCGACCTTCAAAATACTAATATAATAAATATCCAAAATGAACTAGACTTTTTGCGTGCAGAATTCCAAGCAAATCTCGACAAAATATTAAAAGACAGGTGGGACTCTAGCAAGTTTCAGAATTTTTCCTATGGGGAAAACTGCGGCCGACTTCTCGCTTGCAAGGCCAGAACGGACAGAGTCCGAAATCAGATTAATTGTATCTGCCTTCAAAACACAGGTTCAATTACTCACGATGACACTCTGATTCGGGAGGAGGCAAGGTTATATATGCAAAATTTATATAAGGATGATCTGTGTCCCTCCACTCAGAATATCGAATAGTGGCTAAATCAGACAGAGATTCCACAGTTAACTGAAACTGATAGAACTGTTCTGGCCGCAGGCATTAGGGAAGAAGAAGTCCTTGCACAGATAAAAAAGATGGCCAGAGGTAAGGCAGCTGGCCCAGACGGGCTTCCAATCGAGATATACCAGATAGAATCAGGGGAAGCTGTCTCTGCCTTGACGGTCCTATTTAATAGAATATACCTACAGGGGGATACTATACCAGAATCTTGGTCTGAAGCTACAGTAGCCTTGATCTTGAAGCCCAACAAAGACCCCCTTAAAGTTGAGTCATATAGACCTATTTCATTGTTGAATTCTGACTATAAAATCTTTGCGGGGGTCTTGGCAGCAAGACTTGCTAAAGTAATAAAAACAATTGTTCACCAGGATCAAAAGGGTTTTATCCCTGGTAGACAGTTAAACGAGTTAACTTTTAAAGCCATAGCGGCAATAGCTGTAGCTATAGCTAAGAAGCTCCCGTTGACCCTTACAGCTATTGATGCCACTAAGGCTTTTGATCAAGTACACTGGCCATATTTATGGTCGGTTCTCTCTAGGTTTGGGTTTCCCATGAATTTTGTGGTAGCCGTTCGGTCCCTAAATAAGAGTCCACGGGCAAAAGTATTGGTAAATGGTCTACTTTCAGACTGGTTTATAATTTCACGTGGAACAAGGCAGGGGTGTCCTTTATCACCCCTGTTGTTTAATCTCTATATCGAACCCTTTGTTTGTTTGTTGAGGGCGGATCCGGTGATTCACCCTTTTAGAATCGCAGATCTCGAGTTAAAATTTGCCTTGTATGCCGACGATCTTCTAATTTTCCCCTCTAACCCTGGGGAGGCTATCCCGAGATTGTTTGAACAAGCAGAATTATTTGGAGAAATCTCAGGATATAAGGTAAACAAAGAAAAAACAGAGATTATGCATTGGAATCAGGTTGGTGGAACTATTGTAGCTAAGACACGTATGAGGTATTTGGGTATAATTTTGTCTCAAAATATTCTGGAAATAGCCAAAGTAAATATGACGAGAATTTATAAGGATATTTGTGATTTATTACAAAGATGGTCCGGCCTCTCTCTGAGTATTTATGGTAGAGTAAACTTAGTAAAGATGATCATTCTCCCAAAGATTACATTTCTGTTTAATTCCATCCCGTTGACATTTCCTGTATCTGATATCGCCAAAATACAGGGGAGAATTGGTTCCTTTATTTGGAACGCTAAGACACCAAGGATCTCTTGGAAAAAATTAAGGAGAAACTTAAAAATGGGAGGGTTAGCCCTCCCGGATATATCTGTTTACTGTCACTCATTCCACTTTAAGAATTTCAGACTGTTAGCTGGAAAGACAGATGCTCCCTCCCAGGGCCTCTTGTTTCAAGCTCTATTACTAACTTAACTACCTAAGGGGCAAGAATATTTTTTATTCAAGTACGGTGATCCCAGGTTCTTCAAGAGGGTAAGACTAAAGGTATTGGAAACAGCTCTTAAGAATTGGGTATATCTTAGGAAAAGCCTGAAAATCCCGTACTATGCACCTCAAGCTCCGATCTGGGACTCCCCGGGTACACCGGAATGTCTTAATGATCAATTGTCTCGCCCCCTTAAAATTGCTGGCCTGTTTTATTGGCAGGATTTAGAGAAAGATTCCCAGCTGTTGAATTGGGAGTCGCTTTCTGGCCTGACAGACGGTACCTTATCCAGATACAAGTACTATCAGCTGGCAGGGTGGGGGGCAACTACATTTTGGGATTTTGATGCACTGAATTCTAAGTTTGATTATGTATCGAGAAGGGGCGTGTGGAATCAGGAGGTGTCTTTCTGGTACTCGGCTATTCTAGAGCTAGAAGGGATATCAGAATTGGAACTCCATACTCTCTGGGGCAACGTTATTAGTATGGACTCAAATAATTTGATGAAATTATGGGGAGATTCTTACGCCATGTTACATGCTGTGGTAAAATCGGTTCTTCTTAAATGAAATCACTTATACACCACTTATAGAGTATATATATCCCCAAAAAAGCTAACTAAGATTACAGGTCTACATCATCAGTGTCCAAGATGTAAACTCCCTTCGGCAGATGACTATCATATGTTCATGAGTTGTCCTGAAATAGTAGATTTTTGGGTAAAGGTGCAAACCTTTCTAGCTGAGGTACTGGATAAACAGATTGAAATTACCCCAGGATTGATTATGTTTGGATTACATATTGACTATCATCTTAATGATCCGGTATCTAAATTTATATTTTATGTCATTATCTTGGCGAGACGTGAGATATGTAGAGCCTGGAAGAATATAAATGCTCCTACTTTCATAGATTGCTTGAAACATATAATTTATACTAGTGAATCTGATATGGCATGTGACAGGAACAGTTACGGTAATGTTTGGGCAGCCTTGGTTGTATGGCGGAACAGATAGGGAATATTCCAATGATTTCACCTGGGCACTACTTGGCTAGTCCCTTCAATGCGATGCTGGTTTATATCACATTGCGAAGAGAAGTGGATTGCGGAAGTGGTGACTGCTTGAGGGTTTGAGCCTTTCCTTTTTCCGCATCGGTCTTAAACACCAGGGCTGGGACAGGATGACCGTTGAGGAGAGGTTACGGCCGCCCATCAGGATTGCCCTTATCTCTTGGTATATGAGGAATATTAAAAAAAAAAAAAAGAGAAAAAAAATATATATATGATTAGTGATCACCACCCTCCCAGCATCCTGGACATCCTGTCTTGGGTTTGTGGTTTGTGTAGGCTGGGACATGACATGGCCTTGCTTTGTAAATGGGGCATACTCATGTTAGTGGCCTGAGCGTTGTTTAGAGTGTGGTTGTGTCAGGTGAGGGCTTGGGGGTAGGTGAGTGCATTTGTTGTAGTTGGGGTGTGGATGCCATTCCCCCCATGTTACGTGAGTTGTTTGTGTACTCACCAGGCTCTCGGACTCCTTCGACTCCGTGTACTCCCACCGGCGGAAGCAGGGCCATCACCTTCTCCTACCAGGGATGGTAATGTACCGGTCTGCGGGGCAGCCCACCTCCTGTGATGTTACTCTGGGCATATTCCTCGTTCATTTTGTGCTTGACTGCCCTGCGCAGATCGTACCACCTGGCTTGACATTCATTCCTGGTCCTTCTGATGGGCGCAACAGCATTCACCCGATCGACGATCGTCTGCCACAGGCTAGTTTTTTGGGATATACTGGTCTGTCTGACAAATGTTCCAAACAGCTGTGGCTCGACTCTGATGATTTTGTTGACAAGGATGTCCAGCTCCTCCGTTGTGAACTTTGGATTCTTGTCTGTGGGCATGGTGTGGGGTGTGGGTGTGGATGGTTGTGGGTGTGTGGGTGTGAATGTGTAGGTGTGTGTGAATGTGTAGAGGGGGTCTGTGTGAAGGAGGTTGGGTGAAGGTGTGTGAGTTAAGGTGTTTGGGTGCAGTTGTGTGTATGTGATGTCTGTCAGCAGTGAGTCTGTTGCAAAGGCTCATGGTTTGTGATTGTGGGTCCTTTTTATTGGCCCATTTGTGGGTGTGGCTGTGTTTGAAATTTTGGTGGGTGTGTTATAAGAGGTGGTTGTGATTTTGGGCCTCTGTTTGACTGTTTGGATGTGCCAGGTCAGTCTTTTAGTTGTTTTTTGTCCTGTAGACGTGTTTTGTGGTGTTGTGAAAGTCGAATTGACGGTCCTTGTGCTGTTTTACAGTGTCCTGGTTCAGTACGAGTCTTTTTCGCATAGGTAAGGTGCGTCCATGGCTATGTTGTTGTACAGTGTTCACATGTGCAATGGTGTTGTACGACTCGTACATAAGCGATGCTGGGGTACGGTGTTGGGGTACGGTGCGTCCAAGTACGGGGCTGGGGTGGGGGGTATGGGGCGTACATACGCGGGTGCTGTGGTGTGGGTACGGCGCTTACATACGCGCGTGCTGGGGTACGGCGCGTACATGGGGGGGATGCTGGGGTACGGTGTTGGGGTACGGTGCGTCCGAGTACGGGGCTGGAGTAGGGGGTACGGCGCTTACATACGTGTGTGCTGGGGTGGGGGGGTACAGCGCGACCATACACGGGTGCTGAGTTACGGCGCGTACATGCGCGGGTGTTGGGTGGGGGTACGGTGCGTACATGCGCGGGTGCTGGGGTGGGGGGTACAGCGCGTACATACGAGGGTGCTGGGGTGGGGGGTATGGCGCGTACATGCACAGGTGCTGGGGTGGGGGGGTACGGCGCGTACATACGCGGGTACTGGGGTGGGGGGTACGGCGCTTACATATGCGGGTGCTGGGGTACGGCACGTACATGCCCGGGTGCTGGGGTGGGGGGGTACAACCCGTACATACGCGGGTGCTGGGGTACGGCGCATACAGGCACGGGTGCTGAGGTGGGGGGGTCCGGCGCATACATACGCGGGTGCTGGGGTACGACGCGTACATGCACGGGTGGGGTGGGGGGTCCGTACGACTCGTACCCCGGGCCCAAGTGTACCGGGGTAGTGGTCGTACAAAGTTCGCTCCGTACGGGACGTTTTCCATATGCTTGGGGAACGCCGGTACGGATCGGACTTGTGCGCTCGGACTTCAGTTTTACGACTCGTACATAAATCTGTCCGGGGACGTCTCGTAGACTTTTCCCAAGGCAATTCGTATGTAATTTAACGGTACGAATCGTACTTCGTCGTTTGTACGGGACTTGTACGACTCGTACGTAAAAAAATACGGATACGGGAAATATTTTTACCGGATTGGAATCGGCACCCTAGTGTGCTTTGTCCAGTGCAAAAAAGTGTTTTGAGTGCCTGGAGGAAGGCACTTCTTTGCTGAGCCAATTTGCTAAATAAGCAACCATGTCTGCACCCTAATCCCCCTGCAGCAAACCCATCACTCAAACGTTGTTCAGTCTGTTCTATCCTTCAGCATCATCCAGTTTACTTTTCAATATTAAAAGCAAATTAGAAAAGGCTGCCATCTTTATTTTCATTCCGGACATTCACGGTTGGATTTCTTCTAGCACTGATTTGTTTTGTGGAACCTTGTCCGCCAAGTTCCGTTGGTCCTGATGCAGGAGGCACACATTTATTACTACTGCATTGATATTAGCGTCTAGGGCTACCCTCAAGACCACTGAGGCATCTGTAATACTGTTGGGCTTGGATGATTTGCTGTTGGGCTTGTCCAGTGCCAGCTCTTTTTCTGGTGATTAGCTCCCTTCTACCACATGGGGCACCAGTGCTGTTTGGCTCTTTAGCCTAGCCGGGGTATCTCCATGTATTCTTCCCCACTGTCTGGAGCTCTTTTCACTGCACAGACAAGCCCAGCGGTTGTGAAATACGCGGGTGCCGTCTCCCAGGGTGGGGATGTCGGCGAAATTCTCAGTCCTTCTATTGTCCCTCAAAGCACCTCACACCGCAACTTGTTTTGTCCCCGGTGAATGCTAGGCCTTACAGTGTTGATTGTTGAAGTGAGATCCCTTTCCAGTGATCTCTCTTTGCCATGAGAGGGGATATAGCAGCATAGTAGGGTGACCAGACGTCCTGGATTTCCCCGGATGGTCGCGGTTTTTGGAGAAGTGTACCGGTGTCCTGACTTTTCTCCAAATTAAAAAAAATCCTGTTTTTTGTGTAATGCCTAGGTGAAGCAGAGAAATGTCCATTTTTTTTGTTTAGTGCATGAGTTGAGCATACGCACTGGTGTAAAATAGATGGGCGCATGCTCACTTTGCACTGCTGGAGAAGTTATGTCCTGACGTCACTCCGGTGAATGTTGTAGCAGGAAAGGAAAGCCATTAAAGAGAGACATATTGTCTCTGGATTTCCCTTTTCTTTCTACAAAGGCTAGCCATGAGTATTACCTTCTCTGCCATTTAAAGAGAGCGGGAGTGCGGACTGCAGCAGTATCAAGCAGCAGCCAAAAGTGAAAGACGCTTGGAGCGTAACCAACCTGTATCTCCCTGCCCCAGCCCTAACAGCACAAGTAAGTCAGGAGCTTGTCTCCACATCAGAGCTGCTCCAGCTAGTATCCTCCCAGCCTACAAATTAGCACAATACTTGCAACGTGAATATTTAAATAGCTTTGTGTCATTTTCTGTTTGTTGTTTACATGTGTTTTATCCTCCACCCCTCAAAAATACCAGACCTTTTTTAAATGTTCTCTTGAACACAAGTCAGAGCTGGAAGTAAGTGTGACAGAGGGGCTGGATTTGTGTGCTCAACTGAGTTCCTGGTCTTGGGTGGAATAGAAATCAAAGCTCACTTTTCGAGCGGCCTCCATTTTGGGACACCTTCTCAATGCTTTAAAATAAGGAAGTCATTTTTGATGCAGTTATCTTTCCATCCCCACGTTAAAGTGGTGGTCACGGGGAATAAACTTGCAGCTGGGAGACATCCATTACAACGCAGCCATTACAACGTAATGCCTTTACAACGCATCCATTAGAACACAGACACTATTACATCGCATGCCATTACAACGCACATACCTTTACAACGCATGCCATTACAATGCATGCTATTACAATACATGCCATTACAATGCATTGGTAAGTATCGTAAGGTAAGTATTTTATTACTCAGGTATTATAATTAATTATAGTTGTGGTAGTCTATTTTAATTAATACTCAGGTATTATAATTAATTATAGTTTATATTGTATACATATTGTTAGACCTGACATCCTTGGCGTGGGTTTTTCCCCTATCTTTTGCCTCTGCTGCATGGATTTTTGATGCTGTGCTGGATTTCGTTTTGCTGGTTTAGATGCTTTGGACACTCTGCCACTGCTAATCAGTGCCAGAGTGTAAGTGCTCCCTGTGTAAAATATCGTATCGATTGGATATACCTGATTGGCATATCTGTATCACCATGAAGTCCCTAGTAAAGTGCACTGTGTGTGCCAGGGCTGGTGATGACGGATGCTACTAGTGGGTCTGCAGCGCTGATTGCGCCACCCACCTGTGTAGCCCTAAAACAGTGTCTCAGGCCTGCCGCCGCAGGCCTGCCTGCAGTCCCCGGACTGCCATGTCCCCCTGGCCAGTGTCCACACTGGCCGGGCCTAACCCTTCCCTTTTCATACACGTCAGTCATCCCTATGGAAGGCCCAAGGTACCCCCCTGGGCAGGGTGCAGTGTATGTAGAAGGTAGAGCATGTACTAGTGCAGGTAACATGTTCTGGTAGTGAACACCGGCCATTTTGTGTGTTCACTACTGCAAGGCTATCTTGTTCCATAGGCTAACATGAGGGAGGCGGGTGCCAATGGCTATCCGCCTATCTTCTCATACGAACAAGATAAGACATGAGTGTTTGATATCCCTGAGCTCAGCATTTAATAACACATCTTTTAGGAGAGATTGTTTTTAAATCCTGAGTTGGAGAACAGTACTTTTTAGAGAGTAGCTGTTCTCTTGTCCGACCCTTCTGTGTGCCTGGGCGCGCTTGTGGATTGACTGTCTGGTTTGAGAGTGACAGGGGCTGGGGATCCCCCAGGAGGTTGGCTGAGTCAGCCCTCTGCTGAATGGCGACAATCGCAAGGAGAGTGGAGGGAGGAGATAGCACCTGGGATTGAATAGGGCTGTGCCTGCCTGCCACTCTGCTGGCTCCACCTCCTGCTGGGCGGCTGACGACCTTGCCCCTCGCTCTGAAAAGAATGTAGGAGCCAGGAAAACAAAGTGCTCCAGCAAACACCCAGAACTGGATCAGACCGGGCTCAGGACCCACTTGCACAAAGACTTCAAAGACTTCTAGGGGTATAAGTACAAGACCCCTGACAACAGATTTTTAGATTCGACCATCGAGAGGAACCTCTGCTGAAAGACGGACCGCTGAAGAACTAAAGGAAGATTGCCGTGCTGTGTGCTCTAAAGGCTGACCTGTTCTGGCGTACAACTGAAGCTAAGGAGAAGAAGGGGTCCTGCTGTGTGCTGACCCTATCCACTTGACCAAACAAGACTTTGCTGCGTGCTGTGTCTTCAACTGAATCTCCAAGGGCCTGAGAAGAGCTGGCCTCCTGTTTCGCAACCCAGGGATAGAAAGGTTGCCAAGAACTCAAGACTCTGCTGTGTCCCACCTGCGCTGCTGTGTGCCGCAGGGACCGTGGACTGTTCTACCAAGCTTCTCAACATCTGCCTGTGAGGTGGGCTGGCTGCTCTCTGTCTTGCTAGAGAGTACCACACCGAGCCGGGCCCGACACCGGTTGCCGCATCAAGAAGATCGACGTGCTCATCGGCACGTGCCTTGCCGCGACCCGGAGGCCTGAAGCAGATCGAGAGTCGTATATCCCTGCTCTACGAAGCCGCGCTGTGAGTGGCTGACTCCGGTGAGGTCGACATCGTCACTGGGGGCTCGTCGAGGGAGTTGTGGAATCCTTGCACCAAACAGCCCGAGGAGCGCTTGTATAACGAGCGCAGTGACACCGCCGAAGCAACGTAGCTGCCTAAAACATCGAGAGCCTACAAACTGATTCATTCTCAGTGAGTATCGAATCACTCAAGAGACTAGAGACTATCGTCTGACGGTCCCGACCAACTAAGAAAGCGACTATTGTGTAAACCTGTGATGCTTGATTTCAACTGCGGAAACTAGATAAAGATATATTATTTTTGATATAACTCACCTGTGTGGTCTAAGTTTGTGGTGTGCGGAGGAGGGGTCATTGTGGTGTCTACGTGCAAATACCTTACACATTGCCTTGGGGATAAGCCTGTCTGCTCGAGCTAAGCTACCTAGAGGGTGAGCAGGGGTTATCTACCGTGTGTGTCCCTGTACCCTGACTAGAAGCAAGGGTCCCTATTTGGTCTAAGGTGAATACCTCTGCCAACTAGAGACCCCCAGATCTAACATTGGTGGTCAGCGGTGCGGATTAGAACCAGTATTTTCACTTGACCTGCAGTGACTCTTTGTACATCACTAATCTAGTAAGCAGTTGCATCGCACGAAGTTTTTGCGAAGACTATTCTTGGAGGATCGACGAAGCATCATGTCTCTGAATGGAGTAGGTGAGGAGTCGGAATTGCAATTTGAAGTCGAAAAGTTGCTCACGTACAAGAAGGAGCACCTAAAGCAATTCTGCAAGCAGCTTGGATGCCCAGCGAAGGGCAGCGCCAACAGGACGGAGCTACAGAAAGCTCTAAGGGCCTGGTGGGAGGCCAAGAATGGCGCAACCGAGGAAACTACAGAAGGGGATGGCACACCGGAGCACGGATTTGGATCCGATGATCTGCCAGTGAATAGGCCAGCGTCTAGGGCTGGCAGCGCCCATTCCAGTAGGAGCCTCTCTCCAGAGGAGCTGGAGGAAAACCAAAGGGTTAGAGCCCATGAGATTGAACTTTTTAAGCTCAAAGCTCAAGCGGAAGAGAGGAAACTGCGCCTTGACAGTGAGAAAGAGGCGGAGGAGAGGAGGAATGCTCTTGCGTTAGAAGAGAAGAAACTCCAGTTGGCTCATGAGTTGAGCATGAGGGAGCTGGACATTAAAGCCAAACAGGCGGCGTCCAGTCCGAATGGTGGCAGCGCACAACCAGTACAGGCGGGTAAAGTATACATACCGAAAGATTTGGTGCAGAATTATCAGAGGGGTGAGGATATCTATGCGTGGTTTAGATCCTATGAGCTTGCCTTGAAGATGAATGAAGTGCCTGAGAAAAGTTGGGGAGCGGGTTTGTGGAAGCATTTTGAGGCCTCTGGGAGGGATGTCTTAGCACCCTTAGAAGCAGCAGGGACCTTAACCTACCCCACGATGAAGGAGGCCTTATGCCTCAGGTATGGGCTTACACCAGAACAGTACCGACAGAAGTTTAGGAACTTCAAGAAACTTGATTCGAGTACGTGGGTGGAGTGTGTGAGTATGTACACGCGTGCACTGGAAGGTTGGATAAAGGGCAGCTAAGTTACTGATTATGTGGGGTTGTGTCACTTGAATAGTTGGTAGCACTTGAGTAGTCTATGTGTTCCAGAGCTGCGCCAGCATCTTTTAGACAGCAAGTTAACTGATCCCAGCGAGCTTGCTAAAGAGGCAGACCGCTGGACTAGCACCAGGGTCAACAAAGGGGTGGTAAGTATGCCAGCCAAGGGTGGACAGGGTCCCCAGCAGAAAGGTGGGGAGGACAAGGGTAACAGTAAGGAGTTCTCTAAAGGGCCCCAAAACAGTTCCCAGGAGAAGGTGTCCCAAGCCCCCAAGCCGAAGAGGTCTTGGCCCCCTAAGGGCAACAGACCACCGCCTACTTGCTATGCTTGTAGGGAAGTGGGGCACATCGCCCCTAAATGTCCCAATAAACCCCCAGCACCAGCTGCTGCTCCAGTCCCAGGGTTAGCTAGTGTAGCTTTGGGAGGGGATTTGATTTCCAGTGGGGAAGCGGGATTAGCTATGATGACCCTTGTCTCTTTAGGAGACCAAGAGATGGTCCAGGATACCTTGATACCCGCTAACACTAAGAAATACGGGCAAAAGGTGACCATCAATGGGAGGGAGATAGAGGCTCTGAGAGACACCGGGGCTAGTGTGACATCTGTCAGGTGTCAATGGGTGTCTGAAGAGCAAGTAATTCCCAATGTGCTCCGCCCAGTAGTGGCAGCTGACACTTCAGTTCGCCTCTGCAAGATGGCGCGTGTTCCCTTTACATGGGGGGGAGTCTCTGGTACCTTGGAAGTCTGTGTCAGTGATGCCTTGCCGGTAGATTGTCTGTTGGGTAACGACCTGGAGAGTTCTCCATGGAAGGACGTAGAGCACAGAACTCACTTGGAGATGTTAGGACTGCCAGCGTGGATCTGTGTATCCACACGTGCCATGACAGCCAGTAAGGGTGGATTGGTAGAACTGGAGCCTGGAACGATGGCCCAGGAACCTGCCAGGAGGGGAAGGGGCAGAGGGCGCGGGAAACCGGCCCCCACTGTTCCCACGGTCCAGGAGGAAGCGGAACCTGAGGGGGATGCCCTGGAACCTACAGGGGAGCAGGTGGCCGAACTGGGGGAGTTGCCTGAGCTGACCCATTGGCAGCAAGAGGGCGGCCCCTCCAGGGAGGAATTCTGCCAGGCTCAGAAGGAGTGCCCTTCTCTCATTGGTGTGCGGCAGCAGGCTGCAGACCAGGCAGCAGGCCTAGGGTCCAAGGAACATTTGATTTACTGGGAAGATGACTTACTGTATAGTGAGCCTAAGTTCGCTGAGCCCGGTGCAGCCCGTGTGCTGGTGGTACCCGAGCGCTTCAGGAACTTCTTACTGGGTCTGGCTCACGACGTGCCTCTCGCAGGACATCTGGGGCAAGACAAGACCTATCACAGGCTTGTCACCCACTTCTACTGGCCCCAGATGAAGAAGCACGTCGGTACCTTTTGTAAGTCATGCCAAACCTGTCAAGCCAGTGGCAAGAGCGGAGGGAAGTGCGTGGCGCCCCTCCAGCCGTTTCCTGTAGTGAGCACCCCTTTCGAGCGGGTGGGCATTGATATCGTAGGGCCCCTGGATCCCAAGACCGCCTTAGGCAACAGGTTTATCCTGGTCTTGGTAGATCACGCCACTCGGTACCCAGAAGCAGTCCCTCTCAGGACAATCACAGCACCCGTGGTGGGCCGTGCATTGATGGGGATCTTTTCCCGTGTAGGGTTCCCTCGAGAGGTGGTCTCCGACCGGGTTACCAACTTCATCTCTAGGTATATGAAGTCTCTGTGGGAGGAGTGTGGAGTAACGTATAAGTTCACCACTCCTTACCACCCTCAAGGAAATGGATTGGTTGAAAGGTTCAACCGCACCCTGAAAGGTATGATTATGGGCCTAGCGGAGCCCATGAGACGGAAGTGGGACGTCTTGTTACCATGCCTGTTGTTTGCCTACAGGGAGGTGCCTCAGAAGTCCTTAGGGTTCAGCCCCTTTGAACTGCTGTATGGCCACCCTGTTAGAGGACCTCTCACACTGGTGAAGGAGGGGTGGGAGAAATCCCGTGGGAAAACCCCCCAGGATGTGTTCAGCTATGTGCTGGCCATCCGCAACCAAACGCAGCGCTTCAGGAAGCTCGCTCAGGAGAACCTAGAAGCCAGCCAGGAGGAGATGAAAAGATGGTACGACCAGAATACCACTCTGGTAGATTTTCATCCCGGGCAGAAAGTGTGGGTGATGGCGCCGGTGGAGCCTTGTGCGCTCCGCGACAAATGGACCGGGCCATATGAGGTGGTAGAGCGCAAGAGTGAGGTGACCTACCTGATCAACATGAAGACTCCTAGGCAGCCCCTTAGAGTCTTGCATGTGAACCGCCTCAAACCCCACTTCGAGAGGTCTGAAGTGACGATGCTCATGGCTACAGATGACGGTGCGTCCATGATGTGGACACTGGAGATAGCCTGCCTGTGAAACAGAAGTTTTACAGAGTAGCTGACAAGGTCAGGGCCAGCATCAAGGAAGAAGTTTCCAAGATGTTGGCGTTAGGGGTAATTGAGCCCTCTAGCAGTCCCTGGGCTAGCCCAGTGGTCCTCGTTCCCAAGAAATCTGCTACACCCGGTGGCCCGTCAGAACTTCGGTTTTGCGTGGACTACCGCAGGCTCAATGCGGTCACCAAGACTGACGCGCACCCCATCCCCAGAGCTGATGAGCTCGTGGATCGGTTAGGAGCTGCCCGGTACCTCAGCACCTTCGATTTGACTTCGGGGTACTGGCAGATTGCCTTAACTGACGGGGCAAAGGAGAGGTCGGCATTTTCAACACCAGAGGGGCACTTCCAGTTTCGAGTCATGCCCTTTGGATTGAAGAATGCCCCTGCCACCTTCCAGAGACTGGTCAACCGGGTACTGACCGGGCTGGAGCAATTCAGCGCCGCATACCTGGATGACATTGCTGTGTTCAGCTCCACTTGGGACGAACACTTGCAACACCTCTGTGAAGTGTTGAGGGCGCTGCAGAAGGCAGGCCTCACTATCAAGGCTAGTAAGTGCCAGATAGGGCAGGGATCAGTGGTGTATTTGGGACACCAGGTGGGGAGCGGCCAGGTGGCGCCCCTACAGGCGAAGATCGATACCATTCTGGCTTGGGAACCCCCCAAGACGCAGACAGAGGTGAGAGCCTTTCTAGGACTCACCGGGTATTACAGACGGTTCATCAAGGGATACGGCACCATTGTTGCCCCCTTGACGGAACTAACCTCTAGAAATCAGCCCAGGAAAGTGAATTGGACCGAGGCCTGTCAAACTGCTTTTGATGCCCTGAAAACTGCAATGTGCACAGCACCGGTGCTTAAGGCGCCTGACTTTTCGAGTGAGTTCGTAGTGCAGACAGACGCTTCAGAGCAAGGCGTGGGAGCAGTACTCTCACAGATGGACGACGAGGGCGGGGACCAACCCGTAGCTTTCATTAGTAGGAGGCTACTTCCCAGGGAACAGAGGTGGAGCGCTATTGAAAGGGAAGCATTTGCTGTGGTCTGGGCCCTGAAGAAGCTGAGGCCCTACCTGTTTGGGACTCACTTCCGTGTTCAGACCGACCACAGGCCCCTCAGATGGCTAATGCAGATGAGGGGTGAGAATCCAAAACTGTTGAGGTGGTCCATCTCCCTACAGGGAATGGACTTTACGGTGGAACACCGTCCCGGTACAGAGCACGCCAATGCTGATGGTCTGTCCAGGTTTTTCCGCCTTAGCGATGAGAACTCCCAAGAGGGTGGGTAGTTCTCCCCGCTTTCAGCTGGAGGGGACACGTGTTAGACCTGACATCCTTGGCGTGGGTTTTTCCCCTATCTTTTGCCTCTGCTGCATGGATTTTTGATGCTGTGCTGGATTTCGTTTTGCTGGTTTAGATGCTTTGGACACTCTGCCACTGCTAATCAGTGCCAGAGTGTAAGTGCTCCCTGTGTAAAATATCGTATCGATTGGATATACCTGATTGGCATATCTGTATCACCATGAAGTCCCTAGTAAAGTGCACTGTGTGTGCCAGGGCTGGTGATGACGGATGCTACTAGTGGGTCTGCAGCGCTGATTGCGCCACCCACCTGTGTAGCCCTAAAACAGTGTCTCAGGCCTGCCGCCGCAGGCCTGCCTGCAGTCCCCGGACTGCCATGTCCCCCTGGCCAGTGTCCACACTGGCCGGGCCTAACCCTTCCCTTTTCATACACGTCAGTCATCCCTATGGAAGGCCCAAGGTACCCCCCTGGGCAGGGTGCAGTGTATGTAGAAGGTAGAGCATGTACTAGTGCAGGTAACATGTTCTGGTAGTGAACACCGGCCATTTTGTGTGTTCACTACTGCAAGGCTATCTTGTTCCATAGGCTAACATGAGGGAGGCGGGTGCCAATGGCTATCCGCCTATCTTCTCATACGAACAAGATAAGACATGAGTGTTTGATATCCCTGAGCTCAGCATTTAATAACACATCTTTTAGGAGAGATTGTTTTTAAATCCTGAGTTGGAGAACAGTACTTTTTAGAGAGTAGCTGTTCTCTTGTCCGACCCTTCTGTGTGCCTGGGCGCGCTTGTGGATTGACTGTCTGGTTTGAGAGTGACAGGGGCTGGGGATCCCCTGGGAGGTTGGCTGAGTCAGCCCTCTGCTGAATGGCGACAATCGCAAGGAGAGTGGAGGGAGGAGATAGCACCTGGGATTGAATAGGGCTGTGCCTGCCTGCCACTCTGCTGGCTCCACCTCCTGCTGGGCGGCTGACGACCTTGCCCCTCGCTCTGAAAAGAATGTAGGAGCCAGGAAAACAAAGTGCTCCAGCAAACACCCAGAACTGGATCAGACCGGGCTCAGGACCCACTTGCACAAAGACTTCAAAGACTTCTAGGGGTATAAGTACAAGACCCCTGACAACAGATTTTTAGATTCGACCATCGAGAGGAACCTCTGCTGAAAGACGGACCGCTGAAGAACTAAAGGAAGATTGCCGTGCTGTGTGCTCTAAAGGCTGACCTGTTCTGGCGTACAACTGAAGCTAAGGAGAAGAAGGGGTCCAGCTGTGTGCTGACCCTATCCACTTGACCAAACAAGACTTTGCTGTGTGCTGTGTCTTCAACTGAATCTCCAAGGGCCTGAGAAGAGCTGGCCTCCTGTTTCGCAACCCAGGGATAGAAAGGTTGCCAAGAACTCAAGACTCTGCTGTGTCCCACCTGCGCTGCTGTGTGCCGCAGGGACCGTGGACTGTTCTACCAAGCTTCTCAACATCTGCCTGTGAGGTGGGCTGGCTGCTCTCTGTCTTGCTAGAGAGTACCACACCGAGCCGGGCCCGACACCGGTTGCCGCATCAAGAAGATCGACGTGCTCATCGGCACGTGCCTTGCCGCGACCCGGAGGCCTGAAGCAGATCGAGAGTCGTATTTCCCTGCTCTACGAAGCCGCGCTGTGAGTGGCTGACTCCGGTGAGGTCGACATCGTCACTGGGGGCTCGTCGAGGGAGTTGTGGAATCCTTGCACCGAACAGCCCGAGGAGCGCTTGTATAACGAGCGCAGTGACACCGCCGAAGCAACGTAGCTGCCTAAAACATCGAGAGCCTACAAACTGATTCATTCTCAGTGAGTATCGAATCACTCAAGAGACTAGAGACTATCGTCTGACGGTCCCGACCAACTAAGAAAGCGACTATTGTGTAAACCTGTGATGCTTGATTTCAACTGCGGAAACTAGATAAAGATATATTATTTTTGATATAACTCACCTGTGTGGTCTAAGTTTGTGGTGTGCGGAGGAGGGGTCATTGTGGTGTCTACGTGCAAATACCTTACACATTGCCTTGGGGATAAGCCTGTCTGCTCGAGCCAAGCTACCTAGAGGGTGAGCAGGGGTTATCTACCGTGTGTGTCCCTGTACCCTGACTAGAAGCAAGGGTCCCTATTTGGTCTAAGGTGAATACCTCTGCCAACTAGAGACCCCCAGATCTAACACATATTAAATAATTTAGAAAAATAGTTGTAAATAGCTTAATACTCAGGTATTAAAATGAATACAAGCGTATTAAAAACATATTTTATATTTTAGGTTTTGTGATATATTAATATTGTAAGGGCGATATATACTACGGCCCACGGTCCTATAGGCTTGCGCAATTATTTTAGCGAACTCCTTTGGCCTGTCGAGTTCATCCATGCGGTCCAGCTTATTAGCTACTTGGGACTGCATGGCATCGCCTTTGAGGTTGCCCATTACCATGGAAGCCACCACATCGAACACTCCCATAAGCCTCATTCCTAATTCAACAGCAGCCTCCGCTCCATGATTCTCTTGAACACGTTTAATGACGGAGGGTAGTACAGACATAGACGGTGTGCCAAAGCACTTCGAGTAGGTCGCGGCAAAGACCTTGCCCTAGTTCGTGCAATCAGCCATATCTGGGACCAAGTCTTTCGGCAAACTAATGGTGAGAATCCTGTGTTTCTCCACATGAGTGGTATGCGGAAAAACCGCCTCCAGTTGGTCAAATTTCTCAGCAAGCCAATAAGGAAAATCATCCTTACTTTGGGGGCGCTTGCCCATTACCGAATTAACCATAACAGGACTAATAACCACCGCATGGTGGTCCGTTGGTTGTCCCGCAACAGCAGGTGCCCCCACCTGCACGTTGCGTGACACGTACTGCACCAAAGCCCTATGAACTGTAATCAGGGCTGTGTGTAGCACCCGCAACTCAGCCACCGCCACCGTGAGATAACGGGGATGAGGCGTAAAGCCGGCCAGCACTGGCCATGTGGCCCCTGCAATAGACAAGCCGGTGCGACCGCATGGGGAAGGGCGCCATTAAACCAAATGGTATGCTGCCAGGCAGAGATAGGAATTTCTTGTGTCCTATACGGTGTATAGACCGCAGGTAGCTGCGTGGGAGTAAAGGAATGAAATGTATCATCGTCATCCACCGCCGGAAAAGTCACCGAAGAGTAAAACAACTCATAAGGGTAAGACGCATCAGCACTCACCACAAAAATAACAGCCATGCCAACATCTGGCACCCCATACGTCATCAAATGACGGCGCAGAGGTGTACGACTATGTGCGGCTATATCAACCGCCATAGGGACACACTAAAGAGTAACAACGATATCAACAGTAGCACTGGGGTTCAGTAAAAAATAACCTTTTTAATGATCAAGCTTGAAAGAACCTATTAGTCGAAACACAGGTAGGTTAAACCGTCACTCCCGTCAACCGGAAACCAGAGTGAGGGTGTTGTGGACTAATATAAGCACTACTAAGGCGTTTCAAATCAATAGACCAAACGTTAGGTGCGCCATGTTGCAGGGATTCTGCTTATGCACAGAACTATGCACATGAAACCAGGACCTCAGTGAATTGTGGTGTACCAAAAACTCACCTCAGAACCCAGAACCCCTTATCCGACCAGCATCAGTGTCCCATTCGTTATCCGAGTTTTATCTCGGCGGTCCCAATGTATAGACAACCCAGAACAAGCGACTTAGGGTATTCTCAGGAATGGTGGGAATCAGAAATACCTGTTCGTAATTATTCTCACATCAATCCACAACAGAATAAACAGAGACACAGTAAAGTTTAAAGAGTTTATTTTATAAACCTCGTGTCCTAAGATGCAGTACTTTGGATAACATAAGCAGACAAATGATTAAGATCAAAACCATCAGCATAGTTACAATACCATAGAAAATGAAAGGAGTAATCATAATAAAATGACAGTGGATGACAGCCACCTTCCTTTCGCTAGTAAACTAATATTATTATTATTATTACTAATAAAAGGTCTCTAGGCTTGAATGGGGAACCCCATACCGTAAAGATCAGCTTAGTGGAATCACATCACAGGATCAGCTAGACTCTGCTCCTGGGAAAGCTCTTCTTCCGAATGTGTCTAAAACATGTAGCCTGCAATATTAAAAGCACTCGACTTTCAGGTATTTGCAGCTGCGTGCGTGTTATGGCTAAATAGTGGGCCGATCAACCTGAACCCAACAACATGCACCGTCTAGCGACCCAGACTGTTTCTTTACACAATGTTCAGACCAAGGTCGCTGCTCACTGTTAGCGATGTGTACAACAGACCGGTCTCATGTGAAGCAAAGTCGAGCAAGCATTTCTCAATTAATAACATGTGACTACAGTGTCTTGTGCAAAAGCAGCAAAAGCGGCAAGAAGGCTTTCTAACATCTAACGCGGTTGTGCTAACTTAGCATTGTACGTATATAGATAGCAATCTTCACTACAACGCAATTACGTAAGAATCTAACATATCCCTTAACACATCGTTAATGAAGAACTGAAAAGCAGATGGGGCATTACACAGGCCAAATGGCATCACTAAATATTCATAGAGGCCAAATTTCATGCAAAAGGCCGTCTTCCATTCATCCCCCTCCTTGATCCTCACCACATGATATACTCCACATCGGTCTAAACTGGTGAAGATTTTAGCATTTTTGACCTGATCCAGTAGGTATGAGATCAATGGTAAAGTGTAGTGGTTAATAATAGTCACTTCATTAAGGGCCTTGTTATCGATAAAACATCTAAGAACCCCTTTCACATTTTGGGATGAAAAAAAGAGGCCAGGCGGCAGGGGAATGACAGGGCCGGGTAAACACGATTAGTAGAGTCTCATCTGGGTATTCACGTAAGTATGTATTCTCCTTTTCAGTTAACACATAAATTATGCTACATGGTATACAAGCACCAGCCACCGACTCTATTCTACAATCATAAGCTCTGTGAGGCGGAAGGATGGTGGCCTTTTCTTTATCAAAAATGTCCCTCAGGTTGAAATAACAGGTAGGTAAGTCAAGGGTACTAGAGTCTGTGATTATGGCCCCTTTCTTGAATCCCCTCCTTTCTTTTCACAGTTAGTAATGCAGACTTCAGAACTAAAAGATACTAGTGAATCAATTAGTGGGTTATGCTGGTGTAACCATGGAAGACCTAGGATGGCTTGAAACTGGGCAGATTGAATGAGGTCAAAGCATATGGTTCACTTAAGAGTTTCTTGAATAACAAGTATGATTTCTGCAGTAGCATGCGTTATGGGACCAGACTTAATGTGACTGCCATCTATAGTCTTAATCTCTTCCCAAGAATCTTTACAAACAAAAGGAATATTTTGACCTTTTGTCCAACTAAGATCCATGACATTTCTTGTGGCACCTGAATCGAGCATGACTTGCAAATTACAACAGAGGATCCCTTTGAAAAATGTGTTGTGAGACGATCAAACCTGACCCACCCGAAATCCTTGTCTCACCAGATTTCGGTCTTCAGAATTTTCAGAGTTTTCCGGACTGTTTCCTTTCCTTGGTTTCACAGAGCATTCTCTAAGAAAACGCCTCTGTTTGCCGTAGTACATACATTGTTTTTCATCATGCTATCTCTGTCTTTCTTCTTCAGTAAGAAGACATTGGTTCTGATTCCTCTCAATTTCTGGCTTTCTCTCCTTGTATACAATTGTTCATACCTCAGAGTGTCCCTTCTCCCTTTTTCTTTCATTTAGTCAATTATCTAATTTTACTACTAAATCTATGAGAGCATTGCATGACTCTGGAGGATCGAATATTTGGGTTAACAAGTCCTTCAGTTCATCTTTAAGGCCTCTATAAAATAATGCGCTATGCTTTTCTTCTGGCCATCCCGCTTCTGCTGCCAACCTATTGAAGTACCAATGTAAGTCATTAGATTCTTCGTTCCTTGTTTTGAATGTAATGATTCGGTATCTACAGCCTGCATAAAAGAATGCCTGTCAAATAATTTTCTTAATTCTTCTTTAAAAGCTGAATGATTAAACAGTAAAGATTATTAAGTTGTATAAGTGGAATGGACCAACTAGCTGCTGCACCACCCAAGTAGGAAAGTACAGATGCCCCTTTAGCTTGTTCGTTTGGGAAACAGGAGGCTTTGCACATAAAATTAAGCTGGCATTGGCTTATAAAGGTAGTAAATTTTGTAGGGTCTCCCATGAATCTTTCAGGAGGGGGCATTTGAATAGCAGGAGGAGTAGTTACATTAATTATGGGGGCACCTGTAATGGAGGATGATTGAAGTGGAAATTGACTCCCTGCACCCTTTGCTATATTCCCTACATGGCCTCATGCCCCGTTGTAAAGAATCCACTCGTAAGGACAAAACTTGGCCCTCCTTTTGAAGATTGTCAATCAACTGTGCTAGGTCTGCATGTGACACCTGGCTTTCTTCCATATTGTTCTGGTGGAAAGATTAAGCATGGGCTTCGCGGTCTGTCAAGCTCTTACCAGGATTTTCTCTGGAACAATATGCAAGATGGAAAAACTCCTGCCGTCCCCTATCCACCAATGCTGCCCAACAATGTCAAAGCACAATGTAAATAGAGGGAGAGGAGAGGAGAGGAGAGGGGAAGGGAAGTGAGAGAAACAATGTCCCAGGATGTCCCCTGGTCGAATGTTCATTTTAGGCAATCAGGAAATTCCTACATGAGGCAACAAAGAAGAAAGTGAGTTCTCGACATTAAATACTAATAAATTATGCAGAGAACAAAATGGCTGTGACACAAGTACCTGAATGTTTCCCCTCTTCCAATGGTTAAACACCAGTCCAAATACTGTATTGTAGTGTTTTATCTGCATAACTAAAAAGTACCAGTAACTGAAATACCCAAAACAACTCTGGTAGCGGAAAAAGAAAGAAAGAGTATGAAACACTCACCTAATTTAGAACTGGCTTATTCACAGAGGAAATCTGGAATCAAACTAATTATTACACCTGGGGTTAGCCTGGCCCTTCCTTTCTTTAGGACAAATAACATAAATATACTTCTGATTCCGGGGAACACAAAACATAAACTGAACAAGGCAGATCCCAAGAGAGGGAGGATCCTGCAGAGATAATTATTAATTATTTATGGCTGATATCATAGCTCAAAATTATGCGCATGAAGTTCTATTTACCGTAACTTTTCTTTTCTTGTTTTTTTTTGGTTTTAATAGGTCCCAGAAGGCACCGCACCCCCCGCAATCCAAGTCCCTCCAGGTGAGGGGGAGGAGCCAAGAACGCTGCCGCAAGCAGGAGCACCGGGAGACACCCAACAATCCAGGAAGAGCAAGGGAAGGCAGGAGGAGACAGAACACGGAGACTGATTAGCCGCAGTGCCGTTAGGAGACACCTGAAGCTCCGGAAGACAAAATACCATGGAAGTCAAACCAAAGCTGGCGACTCTGCCGACTCCAACCAGAAACAAAAGGTAAGTTGCCCGGAAGTGCTGGAATACCACCGAAACACTTAAACACGAAACATTCTAGTGCGGGGTTGAGGGAGTTTTATTCTCCCCAGCTGTGGCTCTCTACGGGCCTCGGCCAGCACAACCAAGTCGCGGCTCACTATGACCACAGCGGGCATGACAATGGGTGGTTGTATGGGAACTGCCATGGATGCTTCCTTGATGCAAAGTAGCGTTTAGTGCTATTTTCCTTAATGGCTACTTTCCAATACAAATCAGAATTTTACGTTGGAAAGTAAAACCCAAGGCAATTCTTTTTGTTGGGTTTGCTTCACTTTTGTGAAGTCAACATGGTGCAGCGCATCAGAAAATCTGCCCCCACAAACTCAGTGTTTAAAACATAGCACAGTGTTTGGGGTTGTCTATACTAATTAGAATTTATTATTACCCAAATAAGCTCTTGTTAGCAACCTTAGCATAGCAAAAGGTTGACGGGAAAAAACATTATAAGGTTCTTAACCTGTGCCTTGCAGTTTGAATGCATCTGTGAAGGACGCTGTCATTTTAGTCCCTTTTCTATGTCTATGACAGCAGTCAAATAGTCCTACTTTTATTTCGATGGTTGCTGCAAACTTTAGTCCTACTTCTATGTCCATGACCTGTCCCAGTTTTTTGTTTTGAGACTCTGGTCACCTTAAGCACAGCACCTCGCTCACTATCAAACATCACAGGATATTCGATACTCAACCTCTCATTGTGGGGGGATCGCCCCTTGACATTCTTTCTCCAATATCACCCCCTCAATCCTAGGGATGTGTCCCTGGTGTGTTGAACCTAGACTGCATACCACAGGCAGACCCTGCATTAAGCCCACTCTCATGCAGGCACCTGGCTAGTTCTCCTCAGTGTGGCGGCTTGATGCTGCTGTGGTGAATCTCAGTGTCTCTTGAGATTGACGATCAGCCCAGATGGAGCAAAAAAAGTTTAAAGATGCTTGCCTCTATCAATTCTCACTAGTAAATGAGATTTAGGGTACTAACTTTGACAAAATGTGCAAAATAGAATGATGAAGACAACCATGAGATCCTTAACTGCATCGGAAAAACATGCAGAAATGTTTTAAAATAAAAAATTTGGCAAACATAGAAAAGAGGGCAGAGAAATAATTAAATGCTCATGAAATGGATACATGTGTTTAAGAAAATAAAATGCGGTTAACTTAGAAATGTTCCCTGCAAAACGGCGATAACATCGCTATCTCTGAAATTTTTATCGCCCTGGAGCAGCGCGTTGATGATAACGTGCTACCAGGGCGATAAAAAGCAGAGATAGCCAGCGATAATAAAATTGTCGCTAAGCACGGCCAGCGATAATTATCGCTGGCCGTTGCTGATATGGCCATTAATCTATAAACATAAAGAGTAAAGGTGATATGCATATTAATCTGTGTGGAAATTAAAACGTGTGAAGTATTTTGTTTAGTAGTGCCTAATATTGACATGTAACCTTTTAAAATGAGAATAATGAGTGAATAGCTAAGAAAACTGAACATTATATGTGAATCTCTGTTTATATTAATTTTTAACGAGGTAATGGTTATAATAAGCTTTTGCACAGGCCTTAAAAAATTTTTTTTTCCTTTGAGAAGCAGAAACTATCTGATGTTCTCATTTCAGACGCTATTAGAACTTTTCCGTGTGTTTTTTTTCATGAACTTCCGAACTGACTCATCCTGTGCTTTGCCAGCTAGTAAAGTGTGCAGATATAACTCTTCGGCTGGAGAGTTATGGACTCAATCCTGTGACTTCTTGCATTCAAGTCACTGCATATTTAGTTTGTATAACCTAAATGCTGAACTTTATTTACTATGTTCTCTCTCTCTCATTTCATGGGCAATCAGCATATGTATCTTGTATTGAATCTGTTTGATATTTTGTGACTAATTGTACTGAATGAATTCCAAATATAAAGTCTAAATGTGATTTGTGTTTCTTGACCATTCAAATTGAGGTGAAGATAAATGATATTCATGGGCAAATTATCGTATGGAGTCATTCTTGGTGTGAATTTACTTACTAAGGTTATAGGAAATGTTGATATCTGCATGAGTTTGGCATTTCCTTATTCCAGCTCCCCATAAGGATTTGTCACATGTCCTCTTAATATCTGAGTCCCTGTTAGCTCACCAAAAAGATTCATTGGAGGATCTATAGTTTATATGTAGGTTAGTCTGATATTGGGCCCAGAGAGGAAATAGATTGAATGATAAGAAGATGATAAAAGTAATACGTAAATAAGAATTTTATGTAGCTTCCACTGGATCACCCCTGATTAAGCTTAGATGGCTGCCATCTTGGGCCGCTGCTCACCGTCCACATGTTGCAACAGCACCTCTTCTGCCAGTCACCTGTGGTGGAGGAACAGTGTGCCAATGCGAAACCTCACCACCTGCTGATCCATAGGTAAGATCCTCTCTGTATGCAGCTCACCTCACCAAGCCCCACATGCCTGACTTGTTCAGTACCTTCCCCGTGATGCACTGCTTTGGCAGGCAGCAGCTGCCGCCACACAGTTCTGCCCACTGGCTGGCTTACAGCCAGCTCTGCTTTACCTGCTTGTTAGTCCGAGTGAGTGGTGTTCTGGGGCTGGGTCTCGCTGCTGGGACTGTTGGGCGGCCCAAACTTTCCTGTGGTTCAGGCCATCAGGTTTGGTCACTGCTGAGCGTTCATCATCTTTGGGCCATTCCGCATTTTCTCCACTGTGCCACAGCCTTGTTCCTGTGAGTCCCCCCTACTTGTTACTCAAGGGGTCACACTACTAGGACCTTCATCCTTCAGGCCCCAGCCTAATTTGATTGTTGGAGCCAAGGGGGGTGCTATCTCACCAGTGATTGTGGATGGCCGAACGGGAGCCTCCAAAAGTATATCCCACTTCATTCCCGGCTAGTCATGTCCCCCGACCAAATCATTTCAGGTAGTTTATTTTTATTAACGTAAGTCATTATTCTGAGTAACTCAGCATAATCAGTGTTGGACTTGGCCCTTCTGGCAGGTTCACCCCGAAACTTTTTGCGTTCTCCTAGCCTTTTTCTATAACCTGGTGTTGGTGATTTTAGGCCTCTGAGCACTTTAGCACTGTGGTCCAGTGTAAAGTGCGTGCGCTCTGTGTATGTTTTATTGAGACTGACCTGCCCTCCCATAGGAATGCATGGGGGATCTGAGTGACCGTGTTAAGTCCTGATGTGAGAGGAGTGCAGGGTTGAGTTTGGTATGTGCGAACTCGTGAGAGTGAATGCGGCACAATGATGTGTGCAGCGTTACGGTGTCTCGTGTAGAAGTGCCACTTCTAGAAGCTGGCCTGTCTGTGTAATAAATGTGCAGTGACTGTCTGGCTTGCGATTGGCTGGTGTGTCTGTCTCCAGGAGTCAGGATGGGTCTGCCCCGGTGGTGAGTGGAGAGATCTGCATGTTGATGGCAGGGAGGAGTACACCTGGGACCTGAATAGGGCTGGGATTTCCCTACACAATGCTGGCTCCACCCTCTGTGGTGCGTCTGATGTCCCTGGCCTGTCCTGTGACTAGGGAGAGGGGCTGAGCAAAACAAAGTGCTCAGGAACCAGTTGCATCTGGTTCGCCCCTTCCCTGCACCTTTGGAGACAAAGGATTTGGTGTATAAAAGAGAGGCTGTGACTCCATGAAAATGTTCTTGTTCTTGGACTAGAAACTACCAGGGGCGTGCTGCTGCTGGGGCTCAGGGGAAGGCTTGCCACCCTGGGCCCTGCCCAGCCCCTGGATGCCTGATGGACTTCTGGGACCTTTGGGGATTTATTTTCTGTGCCCCAGGACCTCTTTCTGCCTCCAGCGCCCTGGGAGTGCTTTATCTTTATTTGGCCAAGAAGAGGAGCGTGTATGCTCTGCAGCGCTCAGCTGTCGTCTGTGATAGAGGGAATCCCCGTTGTAGGGATTCCCCGTGCTTCAGGATCGAGCGGGAGCCCATCCCGCTAATCCGTGCCTGTATTATGGAGCGGGTGCCACCCTGGTTACTTTCCTAGCTCACTAGCAGGTGCCCACCCCGCTTCCGTTATTATCACTAGCAGGAGCCCACCCTGATTTATATTTTAAAATGACGGGAGCCTAGCCCGTATTTCCGCCGCCAAAGAAATCGCCGTAATCCGTGGCCCGCCTGGTTGTGGGCGGGGCCTAGCGGACGGAAGGGGAAGAACCGTGCGGCCGGAAACGAAGCGCCGCGTTGGGAAACCCGAGTGGGAGCCTACCCCGCGCCGGGACGGATGGACTGGAGAGGATGGGAGCCTACCCCGCCTCCCCGAGCGGTCATGAAGAGTCCCGGGTCTAAGGAGGGGGCCCAGGCAAAGGAGAAGTGCGGCTGCCGCCAGCGAGGCTCTCAGGTGTGAGAGAGCCCCGCCCGCGGCACCGGTGAAGCCGGCGACGAGAAACACCCCTGAGGAGTCCCGGGTCCCCGGAGGGGGCCCGGGTGAAGAATGGGGCAGCCGAATCCTCGGCGAGGCTCTCATGAGCGAGAGAGAGCCCCGTCTGCTGCCTGCTGTGTCCGGAGAAGTCCCGGTCCCAGAAGAGGAACCGGGTGAAGAAGAGAGCCGGTGAGTGGGGCCCTTAGGCCGTCCTCTATGCTTTGTTGTGGTGCCGGGTATAGGCACGGTACCCGTGATGCCTTTAGAGCGGCCCCGGATGGCAGTGGGCCGCTCCAACGCTGGGCAGGTGTGCTTTAGAGCCTATGGGGCTCCAACGAGGGGGCCAGTTTTGCCAGTGGCGCCGCCGTAGCGGGCCACTGTAGTTCATGGGGCATGTTTTGTTTTAGGAGCCAGAGCGCTCCAACTTGGGGACAAGTTATTTCCAAGCCCCATAGGGGCCTGAGGGCACCGAGGTGCCGTGCCCCTATTCTTTGTGTCTGCTGCCCTGATGGCCAGGGCACTCCACGTTTTGGGGGCCCGTTTGTTTTAAGGGATACTGGGGGCCCATGCCTCATTCTTACATTTCCAGCTGCCCAGCAAGTAGTGGGCAGCTGCACCGTTTAGGTCTTTCTTTTACTTTGGGGGACATGCCTGAGTTAGGAGTGAGATGCACTCCTTCGCCCCCTGACCTTCACAGCTGCGCAGCACTTAGTGCCAGCTGAACGTTTAGGTCTGCGCAAAAGTGCGCACCTTTGACTTGCGCTGCATAGGCAGCGCGCCCTGACTTTTGGGACACAGGGCATTTGAGCCCCTCTTTGGGATGGCCAGTTGGCCAGGGGGATCGTTAGGTTTGTAGGGCGCCGGGCCCTAAATGTTATTTATGATTAGGATGTTAGTGTCTAATGCGTTTAGACTTCTAATGTGATTTTGATGCTAGGAAATGTAATTCATGCAGTATGTTTTACGCACCCTGTGTTATACCTCTAGATATGATTTCTGCATAGGAGGTTGTTTTACCTGTTTAGGTTTACGTTAGGGAGATTATACTTCCCTGTGTGATGTACGCCCCTAGTGTAATTATACTTAGGAGGTAGGGTCTAATGCGTTAGACTTGTGAGAGATTGCATAATGTGTTTATGCCCCTGTGATGTATACAGGATAGGTTTTATACCTGATGCTATTGTGATAATGCTGAGGTCATTATTGTGCCAGTAGTTACTGGTTGTGCTCTACAGTTATAATTTGTGTTACAGTTGGTACATGTTCTACATTTACCATTGGTGATTTGTGCTAATTCTGACAGTGGCCCATGTGGCCCTGCCTTGTGTAAATAATCCCTTGTAAATATTGCCCAGTGCCAGTTGGCACAGTGTATATTGTGTGATTACTATTCTAATGTGTTATGAGAATACAAAGGCTATTTTTGATATAACCTTGTGTGGAGTTCCTTTTGTGGTGTGCCTGGGATGTTGTTGCTGTGTGCGTGCGCAAATGCTTTACACATGGCCAACGGGATAAGCCTGACTGCTCGTGCCAAGCTACCAAGGGGGTGAGCAGGGGTTATCCTTGGCGTGTAACTCCCTTGCCCTGACTAGAGTGGTGGTTTCTGCCTGGCTTTGGCGCAAGCCTTAGCGAACCAGAAATCCCATTTCTAACAATCAGGTGGTAAAATTCCCTGCAATTCTGAACTTCAAAACTCAGAATTAGGCATTTTTGCCGATTGATTGTGAGTATTGCATTAGATGAGGGATAACATGTAGGACTAGTTGGAAAGCCATTCAATTTCCCTTATCCCAACATGTTTTCCTTCAAAAACTCCTCCAGGCACTACCTGGAGGATTTTTTCTAAAAGAAAAATAGTGGGGAAATGTGCACATTTCATGCAACTCTGAATCTGGATTGTGGCAAAAACACGTATTTGCAGCGGAGTCTCACTCTATTATGGACTCAGAATAAGGGTCCTATTGATGCAAAAAATAAGCTGACTGTTAGAAAATGGCCCTCTCTGAAGGGTCACTCCAAATATTTTACCTTTTTCTTCCACTTTTTCTGAACCCTTTTTGTTGGCTTTAGGACTCTGAGCACTTTACACTGGAAAGCAATGCAAAAGCGCATGTGCATCTCTCTAAACATGATGATATTGGTGTATACCTGATTGGCATATTTGATTTACTAGTAAGTCCCTGGTGTAGTGGTATCCCATATATCCATGGCCTGTATTTCAAATGCTACTAGTGGGTCTGCAGCACTGATTGTGCCACTAACATAAGTAGCCTTTCAAACCTGTCTCAGACCTGTCACTGCAGTGCCTGTGTGCTCTGTTTACTGCCATATTGGCTTGGCATTTAAAACTACATGTCAAGCCTTAAACTCCCCATTTATTGCATTTAAGTCACCCTTAAGGTAGGCCCTAATTAACCCTAAGAGCAGGGTGCTATGTATGTAAAAGGTAGGACATGTACCTGCGAGCTTTACATGTCCTGGTAGGGACAATCAACCAGATTCATTTTTCACTACTGTGAGGCCTGCTCCTCTCATATGTTAACATTTGGAATACCTTAAAGCACCTTTAAGCCGTAATTCCTGACAGCAGAGAGTAGGTACTTTATGTTTAATATCTTTCGATTGGTAATGGCAAATACTCTTTACTGGTGAAGTTGGATTTGGCATTACTAGTTGAGCACTGCCACTTTTCAAAAGTGTAAAAGACACACAAATGATAGACGGAATGCGGAACAAATCAAACATTCATACACAGTCAAGACATCTGGGTTAAATACATAATTCTTTGCTCGCCATGCCTCCCAGAGAAGAAACAAGCAGCCTGGGACCGGTTTCGGGGTATCACCTCTCATCTGCCAGACCACTGGATTGAAGCTAGCATGGCTGATGAGGGGTGATACCCCAAAACCGGTCTCTGGATGCTTGCTTCTGGTCCAGGGTGGACCTAGCTTGGCAGTTTGGGCTGGACTGTTCCTATAAGGAGCAGGGTCAAGGCTGGTTTTCTTATGGCTGGGTCTAAACTGGGGTGGCATGGTGAGCAAAAGAACAATAGACTTAACATAGATCTCTTGACTGGAGGTGAATGTTTGATTTGTACCGCATTCCCTCCATTATTTGTGTGTCCTGCTTTTTTGCCCTAAGTTTGCCGGGTATGCCCAGACATGGGTTCGGGCTCACTCTGCCACTGGATTCCAGCTAGCCTGGCTCATGAGGGGTGATGCCCTGGAACCGGTCTCAAGATGCTTCTTTCTGGTCCAGGGAGGACCTGGCTTGGACTGTTCCCATGAGAAGCAGGGTCAACACTGATTTGCATATGGGTGGGCCTAAACTGGGGGGTGTATTGAGCAAAAGAACAATGGTTTTAACCCAGATTTCTTAACTTGGGGTGAATGTTTGATTTATTCAGCATTCTGTCCATCATTTGCTGCCACAGCACTTTTACAAGGTGGGCATTTTTCTGCTATTTGGGTGACTTCTAGCCTGTTTCCAATACACATCTGCGTTTGGGTGACTACTGCACTTTGTGCATTCCCTCTAGATAACCACAAACATGGGACACTCAACTGCATCTGCATACTTCCTGGGCAGAGGGAAGGGGAGGGACAAACGAGCACAGATCAGCCCCCTCAGGGTTAACCTGGCAGACAGGACTGGGCTGAAAGGGGACTCGTACACTTCAAAGACTTTTAATTGAAGTCACCTCCACTTCAAAGGCATTTTTGATTAGCAGAACTGGGGCTCTGACCCCTGCTAATCAGGCACTTTTGGACCGGTCACCAGACAGCACTGGCTCTACATCTGCACATTCCTAGAAGGAACTGCTGTGCTGCAAGCAGGCACTGCCACTTTGCTAACTGCTTTGCTGTGTTGGCCTGCTGCAGGAGGGACTGTCACTTTGCTACCTGCCTTGTTTTGCTGCCCTGCTGCCCACTGCTGTGCTTTACTCAAGTGTTCTCCAAGGGCTTGTTGGCTTGCCCCCTGTTCCTAAAGTCTCAGGGCCATCAAAGACCTCATAGCCAGCTTGCAACTGAACTCTACAGCAGAAGCTGAGTGTGCTATATTGCCAGCTTGCTATGTTCATCAACTCGCACTTTTCCTGACTGCAGAGAGCGCGCTTCAACTTCATCCAGAAACAGCGCTCCTGACTCAGAGTTGAGCTGCAACTTCCAGCGTGTGTTTTTGTGATGATCATCACCTCTGCCGGTGCTGCTTTCCGCAGTGTGGCCTTCAAGCGTTCTGTTGTCCTGCAACCTGGGCCGTGCCTGAGATCCGAGGTGTGTCAGTCTGGCCGCGCACCCAGGAATAGCAGCACGGGGAGTTCAATGCCGGCATCTCTGATGCTCGGCATCTACTTCTGCCCTGTCCTGAGCTTGCCGACTTTAGCACTCCCTTCCAGTGAGGTACTGTGCTTTAGCAGTGAGGCAGTGGGGTCTGCAAGGCCTGTATAGCCACGATGCATGCTCGTAAGCAGCAGAGTACCCCAGAACCCTTCAGTCCCTAGAGACCAGCACAACATCCATTCAGGTGCCTGTTGAGCACAGTCCTACGTAAGAGACACTGTGGAATGCCATCTGAAAGATCTACTGCTTGTACATGTGATTGTTTAACTTTCAACCTGTGATTGCAGTAGCACTGTGGGTACCTTTATGCACAACATGAACATCCTATCTTCTAAACTGGGATTATGGTAACACTGTGTTAACCTGTATGCTTTCCAAGTTCTAACTTGAAAAGTATTCATCAAATTTATGTCGTTTTGATCGTATTTTACTGCTAATACAAACAATTATCTTTAAAACTCCACATGGGGCCTTTTTGGGGTGTAATCAGTGTTTTGCTGTGTGTGTGTTGCACAAATACTTTACACATTGCCTTTTATTGATAAACCTGCCTGCTCTGCACCAAGCTGCTAGAGGGTGAGCACATGTTATCTCACTTGCGCATCTATCATCCCCTGACTAGAGTGGTGGGTTCTTAGGTACTTAACCTAGCCAACCATAAACACCATGTCTAACATTGATACTAATTTTATTGACAGTGGAAAAATAAAAGGATGGGTTGAACATGCTAGAATCTGACCCTCTCATCACTAAGTCATATGGAGATCCCACAAGACTATGCTCTACTGGGCTTGATCACTAAATAATGGCTGATAGTTTCAGTGCTAAACTCTCACAAATAAGGGGTTTGCAACAAATCGGGGAGAGGAGTTGGCCTAACGGCTAGGGCACTCGACCTCGGACGTGGGGAACTGGGTTCGAGTCACGGTAATGACGCTGAACATCCTGTGATTCTGGGCAAATCACTTAATCTCCCTGTGCATAGCAAAAAATGAATGTGTGTCCTTCCTCATGTAAAGTAACTGGTGCTCTGTAAAGCGCTCTGATACCTGATTGGATTCGGGTCAAGTTCGCGCTATATAAAACTCTGCAAACATAAAAAATACAAATCAGTACCAGCACATGGGCTATACATGCACAATTTATCAAAGCAAATGGACCATAGGCTCAATATGTGGATACCTATGACATTAGACTGGCAAAAAGATGCCATGTGTCACACATGTGACGTCACTTTCTACAGTCTCGTTGTGCATTAACTTTGAGGATAGGATCCCCACTATTTTGCTACGATCTGCGCGCTGACACAATCTACTGGAATTTTCTATGTTTTTATATCTTCATTGAGTTGAATAGCAGATAGAACTGTGCTCAAAATACATATTCATTGCGCTAAAAGATTATTTCTGCATTTTACTGTCCAGCTGCAAGAGAAGAGAGGGTATAAGCCTTCGTTTTTTCGTTTTATGAATCGCGTTTCCTGCCTGTGGAGCTGAACTTTATTGGATTCGCGTGTATTTTGTTAAGCTGAATACTGTGGTTTTTACTTCACGGTCATTATGACTAATCATCGTTCAGGCGCAGTTTCTCCGGGAGAACAAAGGTGTCAATGTTTGATTGTATAAAGTTTAATGTGCTTGATGTTAGCAACGAATCTTCAAATAAATACTGCCCACTCTCTCATAATGTGACAGAATGCATTGTGAAAAGGCCGCTTTGTTAGTCATGTGGCTTCCTGGTACTACATTGCTCAATGAACAACCTTTACCCTTGGTCGTCAAACAACACGCCTGCAAAGAGGCACAATGGGACTTTATCTTGCAAGTCAGCGTAGCAGTTCCAACTGGTTGAAGCCGCTTCTTTGGTTTTGTTTGACTAATAGTTGCGTTTGCATAGATATCAGAGACTCTGCTTGCCATCATCATTTTAGCAACAGTGTTTTTGCCAACCATCTACTTCAATTCCAGGGACTCTGCCGTTCCAAGCTAGGAGCCAAGGCTTCAACAGCCCTGTCCAATATCAAAACAGCAACGCCCTTCACTTCTGCCCTTGAACCTGTCAGACAAATGATGCTAAAAGGACAGCTGTAGAAAATTGAAGGTTCTCCTTAATAACATGGATAGGGAGCCCTGTTTTTATTAAATACAAAGGAGATAAGTATTATGTAGTCTATCTTCTAGCTTTATTTTGTACAGCACTTAAAAACAAGCATTGGCATAGCCAATAGGTCTCGCCTTTGGGACCTTATAAGTGTTTAGCCATGCAACAGTTGCATAACTAAATACTTATAAGGTCCCAAAAGCGAGACCTATTGGCTATGCCAATGCTTGTTTATTTTGAGAGGTAAGGTACCGGCACTTCTCAAGAGAAATGCAATACATTTAATTGGAGAGTACTGGTAGTTCTTAGAAAGAAGCAGGCACCCTAGTACATAGTACCTGCACTTCTATTTTTTCATTTGAAGCACTGTCTATACATATACTACATATGTTGTATGAAATCTATACTTGTACTGTACTTGCGCTATACCGGGCTCCGATGCCCATGGGGCCTAGCTCGTGCTTTACAAACTACATTTAAATGAAGGGTAGGCCTTCAGTTTAATGAGGATTACCATTAAATAAACCATATATTCTTTAAATAAAGCCTGCAGCTTGTGAAACTGATCTCTGGTAAATAGCACTGCCTTACGCGGGTGTAAATCAAGGCGAATCTTGGTGCTGCTTCAACAAACTCTTAATTTCTCTGTGGCGGCGAATCAGGCGCGCAACACCCATTGGACTCAAAGGGCTTCAGCCCCCCCCGTCGTGTGTGGCAGCCCGGGATGAGACACCTTCCCGGGCAAAGAAGCAGCCGCACCCGAGCACTTCAAAGGTCTTTAAAAGACCATTTGCATGTTAATTAGGCCTTGCTATTGTTTCACCCCTTCTAAGAGCCCCTGCAGCTCCACTCTGCCTATGGCTTAAAGTTCAGCCCCGCCCGAAATTTTTGCTCAGCCCCCCCCCGAAATTTGGCTCTAGTTGCGCCTCTGCGGAGAATGCGTTTCCGATCCAAAGGACCCCACACCGTTTTCCTTTGGAAAACAGCGATAAGCATACTCCGTGCTCTGTCTTCCAACAGGGGTATGCACAACCCATGCACTTTTTGCGAAAGATTATGGAGAAGAACATCTTAATTTCTACTAGGAAATGCCATCAACTTTTTAATTAGCCTCCCCAGCGAAACCATATTAACATAAAACGTGGAATAATTATGTTTAAATGATGTACTGAATAACGTTTCTATCCAATCCCCTTAAGCATTGGCATAGCCAATAGGTCTCGCCTTTGGGACCTTATAAGTGTTTAGCCATGCAACAGTTGATGTTCTAGCACTAAGGATATTGTGCTGCATAACTAAATACTTATAAGGTCCCAAAAGCGAGACCTATTGGCTATGCCAATGCTTGTTCGTTTTATCAGTGAGTTAGGACTGTATTTGATTCTAATGTATTATTTTGCGTTGAGTTTGTTCAACAACGAGTGACCGATTACCAGACAATTTAAAAGTGTTTGATGGCCTCAAGATGGCTCATGAGGTGGCTTTGATAATTATTTCAGCGGGATTTTAAATCATGTACTGTTGAATGGCAGCGCCCAGCGCTGTGTGTGAGCTAATTATAGCGTACAACATTATTACAGCCGCCTAACGCCATAAAAGTAGTTTCGCCGGGCAGATAGTATGCGCCAGCCATTGTCGGTGCCGCTGGTTTTATTATGAGGGGGGTTTGAGTCACTGGGGGGAGGCCTGGATACCCAGCAGGGCCCCGTCTCAAACACAATACCCGTCTGCAGGCCCCTGGGGGCGGCACAAAAAGCTGTCCCCGTGGGTCTTACGGGCTTGTCATGACTGAGTCTAATCAACTCCTGCTAATAGTTTACCTACATAAAGCATTAATAATATCCATGACACGACGTGTCAGTAATGAAATAGTAAACACTCACATGTGGGCCGTTCCCACAGGATGAAGTACATCATTAACTTTCGCGCGCTTGATTTACTGACGTCCGACAGGAAAAAGCCCTGTTTTATCCCCCGTGGTGTGCTCTCAGTGTTATTGCTAACCTTGAACGCAACTCCGAGGAAAGTCACAGGACTAACTGCGTCATTTACATTTGTATTCACTTGAATGTAGTAACTGTCAAGGATTGGTCTTGATGCTGTTGATTTCGCGCCCTAGCACACACTTCTAAACAGAGAGCCTGGCCCGAATATTAATCAGAATTTCATAGACAACTAAAGTGAGTGACATAATAAGCAAGTTTTGTGGGAATTCATAAATGTATCTTTTTTTAGACATGTTTTGTTTGATAATGTGCTATTTTTCAGTGAATTGACACATTTTGAATTAATACATTTACAGTTTAGAGTTCACACATGTGAAGCGTCTTTTGTGGTGCTAGCCACGAAGCGCTTCAAAGGACACAGGCACTTAGACACTGTAGTACAGTGGAGTGGGGGCACGTGCGCCCAACTGTCCCTTAATTAGCAAGGGCACGACAGGTAGGGTGACCATATTCTCAAAACAAACAAGAAGGGGGTGGCAAATGGTGTGCACTTTGATGTCCTCAGTGGCCGCGCGGCTCACTGAGGACATCAAAGCAAGTGATCAGGCAGTGCTTTTCAGGCTGCCAAATGGTGCGCGCGCCTGGCGCACATGCACTGTATGTGGAGGCCTGAAAAGCCACTGTTTGCACTTCCACAACTCGCTTACTATAAGTCTCGCCAGAGCAGCGCTAAAGCGCTGTCTCAGACGAGACCTAAAGAACTCTAGTCTGCTTCCCTGGGCAGGAGGCTATTACCACAAACAAAGGACAACCCACTGTAAATAGTTGTAATCCATATAAGTCAGTAATAGTTTATTGTGTAAGCTACTTAAAACCAGTTACAATAATTAAAAAATAATCAACATTACTGTAAAAACTTCATAAAAGCAAACTAGAATGATAGAATTATACCCAAAGTTAAATAGAACACAAGTTAGTGAAAGTTACTGTCAACAGGGCATAAGAACAATGAAAACTCAGTTGATCATTTGTGGAAGTATTACATTTATCTGAACGAATGATCCTGCCTTGATTTCAACCTGCCTATATCAATGTTCCGCAAAGGAATGGTGGCTAGTTTTTAAAATATATACTGTAGAACTGATAAACTTATTTGTCAAACCACCGACGAACAAGAGCATGGCCTCTTAGGAATTCCATACTTCACCTTCCCCCAAAACTGCTCTTAAGTACTTTCTCTTATAGCACAAACATAGAATGGGGTATATGGTTTCCTCCAAACTGTTTCACACAGACAACACTTTGTACCTCTGCTGTAAGATTGGACCGAGCATCCTTCAAACTGCAACAATGGGATGTAAAGTAGCCGGGCTTTTTCAAGTTTAACGTAAATAAATGAATCCAAGTACTTCTGCCTGGCCATTTTATATGACTTTCAGTGTAGGACAGGTTTTTGTATTTAGTTATAGATTTATTGTCCAGTAAATAGAATGCAGATTTTTTACTTTTGGTTATTAAGGGTTTCTTGTCCTAAGTGTCGATTTTAGTGGGAGGTTACTACTAGATAGCACGTCTGCCAGCTCATCCCGTCTTTTGGCTGAGCAGTCCATATACCACTTTCTCTTTTCTTGATGAGTCAGAGTTTACGTTTCCTTTCCTGCGGTCATTCTCATTCCAGAATGACTGTTCCATTGAATGCATGCCACTGTCCATCAAGACAGGATTTAGATGCTTGAATCCGTTGTTTGGTTAGTCAAGATTAGCACTAGAAGTAACCTAACATATATATTCCCATCAGCAATAGGAAGAGGTAACAAATATCGGATTTGGGATAGTACTAGCCTTCTTTGCCTTTAATAAAAACATCAGGACTCTCATCCAAGATTATCTAGGTAAATCTACATTTTTGTCAGAAAACAGAAGTCTTTATTATGCAGGTTAAAAGTATGTTCACAACTGCAAAAGCTGTATGCGTTATAGTTATACACTAGAAAGTTCTTAATGTAGCTACGCTTGACCAATCTGGAGATTTCAAAATGTCCTCCTACCTTGCCCGGACCAAAAAGTCTTAGAAGCCATTGCGCCTCTTACCGAGTGAGCCCCAAAACAATCAGTGTCTAACCCTGCCGTGACCATTATACTTAATCCCACTGACTAAGGGTAGCAGGAGGCGTAGACTTAAATGACTTGCTCAACACTATGAAATGTTGTGGATCAGGTATCCTCAAACTCTTTCATGTGTACATACTGCTTGAGATACCTAAACACGATGGACATAATTTAGAGGTAGTTAGGGGTCACAGTTGAGATGTCTAGCTTTTTCCTGCTACTCCTGGTACATTCTTTGAGACCCCTTGCCTCAGAGGGAGAAATCTTTCTGCCTCCTCTGAGGCCAGGGGTCCCAAAGGAAATGCCAGGAGTAGCAGAGAGCTAGCTAGAGGTCTCAGCTACAACCCCTGACTACCTCCAAATGACGTCCATGCAGAACACAAACAGTTAAGCTTGCAGAGGAAAGGCAGGAACTCAATGGAAGTAAAAGCATTTTTGCTACGTCTTGATATTGTAAAATAAACTATCTAAGGGTGGGTGTAACTCGTGTAATAATATGTAGCATTATCATGTGGAATTACCCAAAAATTCAAGATTAGGCGGAGTTATGTGAGAATAGCTATTTTTAATTTAGTACTATTTTCTTAGCTCAAAAATGCCCCCTCATATTCAAAATGGATGTGAGGATGTTTTTGTGCACTAGGAAAAAATGCTGAATGCAACAGAATATGAATAGCGAGCATGAGCAACTGCTCACACTTGCCATAGTAATTTCCTCCAACCTACTCTTGGCAATTAGTGCTAGTTTTTTCATGCAAAATGCACTCTTGCTTCCAAAATGGATACAAGGATGAATTTTGTGCAAATTAAATAGCACTAAATGCAACATAACATGAGCAGCAGAGTAAGCAGTCAGTCACGCTCCCTAGATGTGCTCTTGTGGTGGTATGTTTAAAAACTTCTTCTAACTCGCGAGTGGGCGTAATCAAATGTTATCAGTAATTCAGTGTCAAACAGTAACACAGAATTACAAAGATTACTCTGATTACTCTGCCATAATTTAAATTCTGCACAGGCCTGGAAATATCTAGCGCTCTACAGTTTAATACCCTTTGAAATTAAACCAAACATACCAATATTACTAATTTCCCTGACAACACTTTCATGAATATCCTATTATGTCCTCCCTTGATAAGAAAACGGTAGCACAACGTCTAAATCCTGTAAAGCAGAATATCTCAGCTTACGTAGACACGTATAATTGATACCCTTAATTAGGGTACAAACCAATGGGTGCTCCCCAAGTAGTTTACAATCAACTTTATAATGTCCTGCTGAGATAGTTAATCTATATCCAATAATAGTTATAGTAGCCTCTGTTGCACTACTGAGGCTAAAAAAAGGTATGCTGTAACTACATTTCCTCAATTTAAACAAAGGGCCCTTAACTAGCCCTTCACATCACAGCTTTGGAAAAAGATCTCCAATGAAGAGCCGCCTTGAGGGTGCTCGTCAGCCATTGCAGCGCTGGCCTGACCAGGAGCATACCTGATGATGAAGCATGATGCCCACAAGGGTTTGTGAGGGCCCCGTTTCCAAAAAGGAACTACCACTTGCAGTGGCTCCTTTTCTCTGACCTACTCCCCTTTGTACTTTGTCCCCTTTAGGAACAGCATAGCTTTTTCTTTTGAGCATTAACAGTGGCGCATGTATGCTGGACGTTTATGCACTCTATGTCCCTAGTTTTTTGTGATGCACTTTTAAGGCTGCCAGAAAATGTAGAACACTTGTGGCATCAGAGAAAGTAGGATCTACACGGATTCCCACAAACCAGCTACTCCAGGTGTAGGAAAGTAGTATCTGCTTCTTATGGTTACCCCCACTTTTTTTGCTGATGTCACTCTATTTTTGGCCTAGTCTGACTGGGGTCCTGCCATCCAGGACCCCAGTCTATCTGCTTTCTCCTGTAAATTGATATGCATGTACTTTAAGTACACTCCAGATTGGATTCTGGGGTACTCTTATCAGTCCCTAGTGTATGGTAAACCATGTACCCAGGGCATAAGTACCCACAGAGGCCTCATGATCCTAGGAACCTGAACAAGATAGTACCTCCCTATCAGAGTGGGGTTGACATCCACAAATGGATAACTACACAAGAAAGGGCTTGTAAGGTACAGAGGGTCCCTCAAGAGCAGCGGGCAGCTATCTTCTGGCTCTCCTTTGCTGACAAAGGTAGAGACAAGCTCCTCACTGTTAGAGAAGAGGATGCTGACAATTACTCAGTCTTGAAGAGTGTTTTCATTGTTGGGTTTGGCTTAACCACTTAACAGTACAGGATTACATTCAGAGACACCCAGAAGGCACAGACTCAGGACTGGGCTGACTTTGTAGATTGTGCTACTAAGTCTCTGGAAGGCTGGTTACTTGGCAGTAAGGTGTGTGATTTTAAAGGATTGTACAATTTAATTATGAGGGAACAGATCCTTAATAATTGCCAAAATCAGTTCTTGCATCAGTACTTGGTTGATTCTGATCTGACCTCTCCCCAAGAATTGGGAAAGAAGGCAGACAAATGGGTCAGAACCAGGGTGAAGCAGAAAACTCAGAATCAAGGTAGTGACCAAAAGAAGCAAGATGCTAAAACCTCAGATAAGGGTGGGGAGAAGGGTAAGGACCAGAAGTCTTCACAAGTGCCCCAAAAACCTGGATCTGGGGGGGAGTCACACTCTAACAAGGGAAACGGCAAAACAAAACCTTGGTGTCATATCTGTAGAGGGAAGACACATTGGACAAAAGATGCCAGTTGTCCAAGGGCCAATGAACCTACTCCAGTCACCACTGCCCCTAAGGCAACTGTTCCCCTAGCTCAGTTCCAAGCGGTGGTGTACAGAACAAGGGTATAGTAGGGTTAACCTTGAGATCTCAGAAGGATTCTGGCCTAGTCAGAATTCCAACTCAGGCTGTTTTGGTCTGTGATGGAGGCATGGATATTGCCTCCTTATTTGTCAATAATCTGGGCAAGTACAGACAACAGCCTTTGATCAATGGTAAGAAGGCCATGGCATACAGGGACACAGGTACAAGCGTCACAATGGTGACAAAAGATCTTGTGGACCCTAAACAGATCATACTTGGTGAGATGTACCAAGTGACCAATGCAAGCAATGTCAGGACAGACCATTCCTTGGCAGTTGTCAATTTCACCTGGGGAGGGGTACCTGGCCCTAAGAAAGTTGTGGTTAGCTCAGACCTCCCTGTTGAATGCTTATTGGGAAATGATTCGGAAACTTCAGCTTGGGCTGAAGTGGAACTCAAGACATATGCAGAAATGCTGGGCATCCATGCAGATATGTTTGCCATGACTAGGTCACAGGCAAAAATGTCTTCCACTGAACAGGCCCTGGATCCTGAAAAGATGGACCAGGTCCCTTTCAAGAGAAGGAGCAGAAGGGGTAAGGCAGTGTCTTCTCCCATGACTCAGAGTGAGGATCAGTCTCTTGAGGGAGATGATCTCAGTCCCTGTGAAGGAACTGTCTTAGAGGAACTTGAACCTGATCAGGTTGAGTTCTTGGGGACAGGGGGCCCTTCCAGGGCAGATCTGAGTCAGGAGCAGCTGAGCTGCCCCTCTCTTGAACCCCTCAGACAGCAAGCTGCTGCTGAGGCTGCTGGGAGTGCCGATGGATCCCACAGGGTCTACTGGGAGGATGGACTTCTGTATTCAGATAGTAGAGACCCCAAGCCTGGTGCTACCAGGAGGTTAGTTATACCTCTGAAGTTTAGAGGCTTCCTATTAACACTGACACATGATATCCCATTAGCAGGACACTTAGGCCAAAGTAAGACCTGGGACAGGCTTATCCCTCACTTTCACTGGCCTCACATGTCAGAAGACACAAAGGAATTTTTGTCGCTCATGTATCACTTGCCAAGCCAGTGGTAAGGCAGGTGGTACAACAAAGGCCCCCCTGATACCACTACCTCTGGTGGGGGTTCCCTTTGAGAGGGTTGGGATTGACATTGTTGGTCCCATGGATCCTCCGACTGCAAGGAAAGTAGTATCTGCTTCTTTTGGTTACACCCACTTTTTGCTGGTGTCACACTGTTTTTGGCCTAGTCTGACTGGGATCCTGCTATCCAGGACCTTGGTCTATCTGCTTTATCCTGTAAAATGATAAGCATGTACTGGGGTACCCTTATCAGTCCCTAGTATATGGTACACCATGTACCCAGGGCATAGGTACCCACAGAGGCCTCCCATGGGCTGAAGCATGTATTATGTCACCCCTGAGAGGCCATCTAAATTGACACAACCATCCTGCTACAGCAGACTGTGTAAGCTGATGCTTGCACCACTTACTTAAGATATAGGTTCACTATAGCTATTTAAATCACTAAACTTAAATATCTATCAGTCACCCTATGACAGGCCTTAACAATCATGAAGGCAGGGTGCTGGGTTTTATGTGAGAGGGTGCCCTTGTATGAGCAGAGCCCCTCTACAGCCTTCAGAGACCATTCTCTGAATGTCTGTGATGCAGCCAGACTTACATGTTTAAGTGCATTATAACCTCGCTGTAACTGCTAACTTTTAAAACGGCTCCTTAGAAACATGTTGTGTTTGGTGTCAAACACCTTGGAATCATACCTCCACATCAGTAACTGGCATGGGAGGTATGATTCCAACCTTCCAATGGGACATATGTGGGTCATCGGTCTACCAGGTACCAGCTTTCTCGACCTGGGAAGCACAAAATGGATGCTGCCAGCCACAGACACGATTCTGCTCTCCTGCTGCTGAGCCAAGCAAGCGGGAGGTGTAACCATCCCCCAGACAGGATTATGTGTATTGGAGCTGGGTGGGTGCACTCTTAGAGTGCCAGAAAGTCTGCACTGGGGGCACATTTGGTGTCCCTGTGCATAGTCAAGCTCAAACCAGTTCTGGGAGCCATTTGCTCCTGCTCTGGTGCGAAACTAGACAAAGGACATGGGTCTAGCCACCTCTCTGTCCTGCCCCTACCCTAGGAGGGTCCACAGAATCTTTCCAACCCCTTCCCATGGGTATAAAGTGTATTACCTGGCTACAGGACTTTAGATTTTACCTGGACAAGATTCTGATAAGAAGAAACCAAGTACTTTGACTTCCTGCACGACGCTGGATGACAGAAGAATCTCCCTTGCAGTAAAGGAGTTACTCCCCTGCAAAATCAGGCACTTAAACGCATCTGACCGGTTTGCTTCTCCTGAGCTCCTGAGGAAGATTTCAGCAACACAAGAAGTGGGTTCTTGAGGACTCCTCGCGATCCCTGGTCCGTTGGCCTGTGGGTCCTGGCGAGGATCACCTTGTTAATTCTTGGGCTTACCTGATTACTCCAGACGTGCCCTGACTCTCCATTGCTTGCAGAGTCCCCTGGACCTTGCTGGTCCTCACCGTAACCTGTTTCCTCTGACCGTGTGGGTTGCAGTTGGCAAGGCTTGTTGGTGCTCCAGCCAGACATCGATCCCTCAGCCCTCGACATCCTTCGTGGGTCAGCTAACCTCCGGACTTTGGTCTTCCTCGACGTCTCCTGGTCCCCATGGCTGCAGAGTCAAGCAACCCTTTTTCACTCCTGAAGCACTCGACATCGGTGGACATTCGACTACCGAGCCCCTGCTCACCTGAAGTGACCCAGACTCTGTCCCCTCTGCTTTCAGGTTCTTCTCACCTGGAATCCAGGCTTGGATTCCACTGGACATTCTTTGCCCTCCTGGCAGCACAGGACTTCTCTGCAGCTCTCCATTGAAAACGATGAAGGTTTCCGACACCACCTAACCCCTATGCACCCGGCTCATCTGGGATAGGTAACACGGGTACTTCAGTACTCATTGGTGGGTTGGCCTCAGAACCTCCTAAGTTCCAAAGGGTTTACTCGAAGTTCTCTTAGAAGTGTCCTTAACTTAGAAATTTCCAACCGCGACTTTCCCATAGAGTTGTTCATAGCATGCGTCTGTGTTTCCTCACTGCACCCGTCCTCCGTGGGCTCCCTGTGTCACTCCTCTGGATAGTTTCTTGGAGTCCCAATGAGTCTACATCAGAGGTCTTCAAACCTTTTGATGCCGAGACCCCCCTGTCAAAATGTTTAAGGCGTAAGGACCCCCTCCTGACAAAAATGTCTAGAACTTGGTACCCCTCAACATTGACAACCATCGACAACCGTAAACACCCCCAATTCCCACAGCAAATCATTTTTACAGTGGGGAAATAATATTAAACAGTGTTTATCAAATGAAAGATGTGGGGGCGTGGTCAAAAGTGTGGCTAAAATCAAAAGGCCTCATTTATGAGGAATTGGCCTAGGGCAGCGCCGCAAGTCTTCTTGCTACGCTGCCCTATGCCAATGTGAAAGGGCAGGAATGCACCTTATTTATGAAATATGATGCATTCCTGTCCTTTCCCACTACGTTGCCGCACAAATTGCTGCCTAGCACCAATGTAGGCAGGATTGTTTTTGTGCAGGAAGGTGCCCCGAGAGGGGTTTTCCTCTTTCTATGTGAGCTACAGAATGCAGCACATATGGAAATAGGAAAAAATACGAGGAGACATGAAAATATTTCTCATCATTACGCCTGCTGTGGGCAGGCGTAAGGTTTTGGCTCTGCCCCAGGTTTACATGGTTTGGTAAATCCGGGGCAGTGTCAACATTCATGGGTGTTGCGTGGGAACACCCACCGCAATGCCCATGGAACTCCTACTTGACAGACTAAGGCAAGGCAGCGATTTGCGTTGCTTTGTCTTACTCCATATGTATGAGGGCACTCATAGCCATGCAGGGTGACTTTGCGTCGCCTCATAGATACGATTGCGACGCTTGTGCTGCCGGAGATTTAAAAAAATGAAGCTCTGGCGGCTCAAGCCTCTCATAAATCAGCCACAAAATATTTTGCTAGTTTTTTAGGTTTTTCACCATCAGGTAGCAACATATAAAATAATGGGTAGCTTAAATGAAAAATACATTTTAAAAAGTTGTTACTCAGTAGGAAATGCACTGTAGTACATTAGGAAACCTCTATTAGTTAATGCACTGCAGAGGTCTGTGTCTGTAACCAGAGAGCCACAGAATTTTTGGGCAGATTTACAAGCCCTGTGCACCTCCTTGCGCCGCCATTGCATCACTTTTTATGACGCAACGGCGGTGCAAACAATTCGGCCAATTTACAATGTGAAGCATCTAGGGAGATGCATCACTTTGTAAAGCCCTGCACCACATTATACCTGCACCAGGTATAATGTATGCAGGCTAGGTGTTCCCACGCAAAAAGCCATGTAGAACTACTGCAGTGAAATTTACAACATTTCACTGCGTCACTCTATGTCTTCACTGCTTCAAAATCCCTACGCCTGCTCAGACCAGGCGTAGGAATGACGCAGGGCTTTTTGTGAGAGACTCACCTATCTGTTGTGGCACATTGCTGGAGTTGCGTCACTTTCATGAGCAATTCCAGCGATGCGTCACTTTTGTGCCAACAGATGCATCAGTATTTGTGACACATCTGTTAATCCTTGTGCCATGGAGAACTGTATTGTAAATACAGCGCATCCATGGTGGTGCAAGGAACATCTGGCACTGGCGCAAGGAAACTGACGCATCTTTCCAGATGCATCAGTTCCTTGTAAATCTGCCGCTAAATTTGGTTGGTGCAGTGGGGAATACTGACTTTTGGATTTTTAGTGCTGCGAGGTCACAGCCTGTGACAGAAAGCACTATGAAGGTGTAAGTCATTATTTTATTCTTGTAATACACACATTATAAAGTAGTCTGCTACAAACTGTGCAAATAGTTTTAGGATATCATGGAGCTTCAAAGGTGTGTATTTTAGTAATACCAGAACATAAGTAATGCATTTTTTTTGCATAACTGTCCCTTTAACACCTCCTCAGAGGTACTAAGCAATTAAAAGCATGCACTTCACGGCCCAGTTGCTAAGTATTCTTACTACCGCAAAAAACAACACAAAGCAAATAAAGCCAGAACCGCTCCGCAGCACCATTTACATTTGCAGATTACCTCAAAACACACATTTACATTTTATTCAGGTAAGCAGGCACCCTGGCACAAAGGATTGTTTCAGGCCCAGACCGGCCTGTTCATTTCACAGCACAGGAGACAATTAACTACAGCTGCAGCATTTTAACAACTGCGTCCCTTTTTCAAAAGGAAGAGCACATGTTTTAAATTCCAGGCAGAAGTGAAGCCTGAAAATGCGCGACCCCCTTCCCAGGACTCCACGGCCCCCCTGTGGGTCACGCCCCACAGATTGAAGACCTCTGTTCTACATGCTCGAGGCACTGTGTCTAGTTAAGTCGTTGTTGTTATACCATTTCTTTGGTATACGGTTCGGTCTCCCCTGGAGCCCGCTGTGTATTTTGCTAATTACGAATGTTCTATTTAGTATTGTGTACTTTGTGCCCTAGTCTCATGTAGAGACTAGTAGAGAGTGTTATATTAATAAATATATATTTTTATATTAACACTGTGTGGTTCTCCTTTCATTTAGTCATTTAGGAGTTGATATTCTGGTAAAACAAGCTGCTTTACCTTCCTTCAAGATTAAACCTGAAGGCTGCCCTCCATAGCTACCACTAGGATAGCTTTCAATAAGGTTATCTTTGACCTCAGACATCATAAGGGTCGTGTGGCCTGGTACAAGGGGATTACTTACTTAGTGGACAGCATATACCAACCTACCTGCTCACACCACGTAGTCCCTGGTGATTTATAGGACCTTGTCATACCTTTTCCTCAGGATGCTCGTATTTCAGTAAAAGCTGATTGTGAAATGTCCAGCATGCCTGCGAGTTTCCAGGCCACCAGAGCGAGCCTACCCTTGAAAACTAGGGGGCATATTACAAGGAATTAACGCCACCAGAACATCTCTTTTTCTGACGTTCTGGTGGTGTTAACTACTTCACCCTATTTACAAGGCAGCATTAGGCCACTTAACATGGCTTAAAGCAGCCTTGTAAATAATGCCCCTACTCACGCAGAGTGAAAGGAGCGTGCAAAGGGTGTTGCAGTGGGCGTTTTGCCGCAACACCCATTGCTTTTTGACACTGCCCCATATTTAGAAGGTGTGGGGCAGCACCAAAAATGCTGCCAGGGAATACCTGGTCTTAAGTAGGCGATAGGAGCAGAAATGTTTTATTTCCTCTCATATTTTGCTCATTCCACATGTGCTGCATTTTACACACACATAGACAGAGCAAATCGCCTGTAATGATTGTTTATGTACAGGAAGTTGTGCCTTCCTGCACATAAACTATTGCCCCTGCAGCACAGGCACCCTATCAGAATGCGGATAGGGTGCCCGCGCTGGTACTAGGCAGATTGTTTAGCACCAGCACTAGGTGAAATGCAGGAGTGCACCTATTTTTTGTGAATACAGCGCATCCCTGCATTTTGCAACTAAAAGGAGTGGCATTACCAGTTGTGGCATAACACTGTGATGGGCCAGTTTCTTGTAAATGTGCCCCTAGGTGTGAAACTGCCCCAGAGGGTCCAACAATAGTTGAGAAAAGTATGAGTTACGAATTAGGCTATTGACTGAAAATTCTATGAGTGAAGGGAAACCAGGATGTGACTTTCAGAATGGAGTTACCAATGAAACCTTGGCCAACCATCTACAGAGCTTCTAAATGGATCTATGAATCATCCTAAATGGCAGTAATGCATAAGGATTCTCACAGGACCAGTCCTGAAGAAAATCTTCTGCTGCTCGAGTTTCAGGATCTAGTCTAATCTCTCTAACTGAGCTATCATATTGGAAGCAAAGAGGCCTTTGCTGGAAGGACCAAAAATCGTGTTTAGAGTCTGCAACTGTTGCAAAGTCATCATATGCCCTAGGCACCCCCAACTGTTTTGCTGACGGGTACTGGTGGTAACTGAATCTGACTGACACTGGGCTCTGCCTTACCAGGCCCAGGGCCAGTGCTATGCTGAAAGAGACACTTAGAATACAGTGAAAAGACCTACATACACTAGGGTACACTATGGGTGAGGGTACCCCTATGATTGGAATGACCTCCCCTATAAGGCCCTCATACATATAAGGGCAGGGTGATTAAAACTACCTTTATATCCCTGATATATAATAGGGCATGGCAGTTTACAGGCCAGCAGCCCTTTCTGCTCTTGTATGTGGGCACTGCTGAAGCCTGAGATCAGTTTAAAAGCAGTCCTGTGGTGCATAACTGCTTTTAAAATGCAAATTGTACCCAAACTCGACTTTGGTGTTTGGGGCATTTAAAACATGTTAAACTACAATGATTGGACATATTAAGTAACCCCAGGCCCCCCCTAGGTGTCCCAGGGGTTTGGGGTCAGGTATTTATAAGGAGCACCCTTATTAAAATGAGTTTTATATACCCTGGGTTAAGTGAAATTGCACATTTCACTCCCCACATTGTGATAAAGTGCTTCACAAAATTGCCTCTTGTGCTAAGAGCACTATGGAGTGAAGAGCTGCAATATTTATTTGTACATTATCAGAATCTCTAAAGTCTCCACTAGGCTTTCCGGGGGTGGGGGTCCTGTGGATATAGGCAGTGTCCTTATAATAGATGTTTTTACAAGCCCTGGTGTTGGAAAAATGGCCCAACTAATTTTGCCCATTAGAAATCTCCTGCCACATCGGTTACCTTGGCAAGAATTCCCTCTAGGAGAATCAGAAAATGTCATTCAAAGACTTCCTAGAATGGTATTGATAAATCCAACAATATGGTATTGTTGAATTTCTCCTAAAGTGTACAGACAAGAAGTCATAAGACTTTCTTGTCTGTAAGCCAAAATTAATCCTTCATGTGGTCTGTCCTGATTGGTCAGAGTTAAGTGGATTAGCCCGGCTCCTTTGATGAGGTGATAAATACCCTCTGGGGTAAGCCAGCTCTTCTGAGAGGGCAGGGTTCTGCTATATAGGAATGCCAGAGCAGGGGGAGGGGTTGTAAACAATATCCTTCAATGGAAGGAGGAGACAGGCAGAAGAAACCAGTTTAATTTACACCTCTACTCTTTGAACCCATCCAGATGCTAGGATTAAGGAAGCAATGAGCAGATACAAGGGAGAGAGTCTATGGAGATTAGCCATTCCCTAGGTGTGTTTATCCAGCTCTTCTCTCCCTGTTGGAAAATCAAACATGACGAATTTTGGAGAAATGGTGCTCTCTGGGAGGAAATAGTGCCACAGTTTGGAGGATGTGGTCAGACCCTAGGGTGTTGCCTTGCACCTCATTGGACAGTGGTGCCCTCCTGCATGACCCAGAGATCTTGGAATAAGTATCTGAGGGGGACAGAGCCTCTCAGTACTGCTGCATCAAAATTAAGAAAGAAGAAGGGTTTGTGCTGAGAAATTTGATTTGCACCAACCAGGTGTTGTACTCTGAAGACTGCGGGCCCAATTCCCAAAAGTAATCTGAGACAAATCCTAACGTTATGACTTTCGGTATTCGCAAAAGGCATTTAGTAGAAGTAAAGTTAGAATTCCTAACTCTACTACTACTAAACTGAGACAAAATCCTAACTTTACGACTTTTGGTATTCACAAAACGCATTTAGCAGTAGTAAAGTTAAGAATCCTAACTTTACTACTACTAAATGCCTTTTACCACAAAAAAGGAATATCGTGAATCCCACAGGGGTAATTTAAAAATGCAGAACTCCATATCACAGAATGCCTTGAGGCCAGTTGGGCGGGGCTTAATTTAAATAAAGGATGACTGCAGCTCACGTATTCTTCTGTGCTTTTTATGCCGGTGAACAAGGGCGTTGAGCCGGAAACGCGTACGGCGTACAGATTATCTTGGCACTGTTTTCAACCTACCCACTGCACCCGCAACATTGTGTTATTTCCCAGCACGAGAGGCCTTTTCCAAATGGTGCAAACCTGTTGTTGGATATAAATATATATATTTACATTTTCACCAATATTCGCGATGACATTGTGATATTCGTGATGTCCCCATGATGGTCCACGGGAGGGCCACACCGGTGTTCGCGTCGTCACCGCGAATATTGCACACAATAAAAAAAATCCATTTGGGACACATAACTTGTATCACTAACACACCCATTTCTCAAACATGGGGTCAGATTATCTCCACCCTGACCCCTTATGTTAGCTTTCGCACAAATTTTCAGCCTCGAGAACCATTCCCACATTATAAAATGGCAGCCACAACTTTCTGTTCATCTTGCGTCCTGCAAATTAGAGCATTCCTGTTGGCACGTGCATAACGGATTATTTGTAAAACCTTTGCAAAATATCTGCGGCCCGAGATATTGCTATAATTTTCAATTTAAATTTCTCGACAACTACTGGATGGATTTGCACCAAATAACAAAAAGCACAATCTGCATAACAACATCTACCTTTCTGCCAAATGTGGTGTTATTCTGTTCAGTGGTTCGGGCTGTGGATTCGACATCACGTTCCTATGGGAATTAACATTACAAATAAACCCTTTTTTTATATCCCTATTTTTTGGTCCCCACTGCACAGATCACCCCCAAACTTTACAGGACACACTGAACCTTTTTTTGACACTTTTTTCACATGAAGGTTGGTCAAAAGACACCAAAGTTATAGGCAAGTAAAAACATGCTTTTCCTATGGAATATGAGTCCTAACTATAACTACCTACTTGCAACTGCCAGTTGGAGATATATATATAAATATATATATATTTATATATACAGCAATGGGGTTTTCCTTTAGCCCCAGCTACGCATGCCTTGTGATGGGGTGGTGGGAACAACAAATAGCTTGGCGATCGCAAAATGATGAATTTGTAAATAAGACCATTATGTGGGTTTGATTTATCGATGACTTACTAATTATCTGGGATGGCACAGAATTGGAGTTCCAGGAGTATTTTGGGATCTTAAATACACAGCAGCAAACCTAAAATTTACATACGTCATCAGTAAAGATAAGGTAATCTTCCTGGATATGTGAATCTATATTAAGAACAATCAAATTCAGATGACTTTACATCGAAAAGAAACTGCCACCGATGACACATTACATGCCACAAGTTTCCACCAACCATCACTCATTGAGAGTATACCATACGGCGAATTCTTAAGAATTCGAAGAATTTGCACAGAAGAGGAAGAATGGCAAAAACACAGTGCAGTAACAGTAAACAGATTTGAATGAAGACTCCATAACAAAAGCATAGTAAAAAGATGCTGGACAAAACCAAATGAGAAACCAAGAGAGGAATGTTTGAAAATTAAATCTAAGAGTAAAACAGATGATCCAGGACCCATAAGACTAATCATGGATTACTCTGAATGTGAGAAGTTGGCCTGGTATATGCTGTCCACTAGTTATAGTGGGCATCCTGTACCAGTCCAAACAACCCCTTATTGGTTATAGGTTAAAGACAACCTTTATTGATAGCTATCCTAGTGGTAGCTATGGAGAGCAGCCTTCAGGGTAAGTCTTGAAGGAATGTAAAGCAGCTTGTTTTACCAGTCTATAATCTCCTGACTGCCTAAATGAAAGATAACCACACCAGGTATATAAATGAAATATATGTATTTATTTATAAACACACCCTCCTAGACTCTTGATGAGACTAGAGGTCAAAACACATAAGTTACACTTCAAATATCACAGAAATAAGCACAAACACACGTCAGGCCCTAGGGGCGAGCATAAACCATATACTAAAATAGTGGTATAAGATCCACAACTTAACTAGACACAAGGCCTAGAGCCTGAAGAATTGCTGGGATCCCAAGGAACCACCCAAGGTAGTGACACAGGGGACCCACGGGGCCGTGTGCAGTGTGTGAACACAGCCGTGAGCTCCCGTTAGCTTCTATGGGGAAAGTCGCGGTTAGATTTTTAGAGATTAGGGACACTTAGAGTTGAGTCAGGACCAAACCCTTTTGGACTTAGGAAGTTCTAGGGCTAACACCCACGGGAGCACAGGGGTACTCGTGTTACCTCACCCAGGGAAGCCGGGTGCATAGGTGTCTTTTGGTGTCGGGTCAGGTTGCGTCGTCGATTTCAATGGGAGCTGGTGAAGAAGTGCTGCTGCCAGGAAGATGCGAAGTGTCTGAAGAGATTCAAACCTGGATCGAAGATGAGAAGAATCTGAAAGTAGAGGGGACAGAGTCTGGGTCACTAGCCAGCGACCAGGAAGGCGATAGGCAGATGCCCACCGATGTTGGGTGATTTCAGGTGAAGAAGTTGAAGCTTGACTCTTCAGCCACGAGGACCAGGAGGTGTCGAGGACAATCAGGATCTGGATTCGAGTTGTCCCACAAAGGATGTCGAGTGCTGCAGTGTCGGTGCCCAGATTGGACACAACAAGCCTTGGTAACAGCAACCCATGCAGAAACAAGAAAGATGCTTCGGTGCAGACCAGCAAGGGCTGTGGGACTCACCACTTGGTAGGGAGTCAGGGCACATCTGGAGCAACCAGGGAAGCCCAAGGAAATTCAAAGTTACCCCCTCAGGGACCCACCAGTTGACGGACCAGGAATCACGAAGGGACATCAAGACGGAACACAAAAGGGTGGCCCACAGGTCACTCAGGGTGACTAGGCCAACAATCTTCGGTGGAGCCTCTGCTCGAGGTGGGGGCTACAAGTATGCCCAAGTACGACTTCAAGAGACATCAAAAAGTCACGCAGAAAAGAGAAAGATGCTTCAGTGTAGACCAGCAAGGTCTGAGGGGCATCCCTGCTTGCTCCAGATGTGCCCTGACTCCCTATCAAGTGGTGAGTCCTTTCAGATGGCCTTAACTTGTGGTGCTAAGCCCTGTCTAAAGTTATGTGTAGGTAGGGAATGCCCATGTACCACCCATGTAATGACTCCCTGTCGCTAATTAACACAACACAATTCTTCAAGCTGCTTTACGTTACTAGTAGGGTAATTTCCAATGCTTAACAGTTTTGCACTGTAAAATAAACTGGTAAAAAATCATTTTGTGCTGGTTAGCTTCACTTTTGTGATGCTAACCCAGTACAAAATGTTTGAAAATATACTCCAAAGTGTAACCTTACTAAACTATATTCTTCTTTTTGGAGACTCACTAGTTCCTTCCCCTGCTAAAATGTCTGTCTCCTTGTTGCTTGCGATGTTTGTCTCCCATCCTGGATTTTCTGTAAGCATTTACCTGCCGTGGCATAGGCTTTAAGTTCTTTCTCTGCTTCTTACAGCCCTATACCTTAACATTCTTAGACTTTCATCTAAAGGGGAAACTCTAAGGCTTGTTGGGACATGTTATCATTAGGGGTGGGTGGAACTCATGGAGTTTCTCTCCGCAGCATTCCTTTGAGTTACATAAAAACTCTGCAAGATTCAGTGGAGTTCAGCTAGTAGGCAGAAAATATGTATTTTGAATGAATGAATGATTACAGTCTTATATAGCGCATAGCTACCCGAAGGCATCCCAGCGCTTAACTCACTAGATCTTGAGGAAATCAGGCAAACAGGAAGGTTTTTAATCTCTTCCTGAACCTGAGATGGTTAGCTTCCATTCTGATGGAGTCAGGAAGTTTATTCCACAGGGTGGCGGCTTGGAGGGAGAAGCGCCTGCCTCCCATTCGCACTCTCCTGGTTCTAGGAATCGCAATAAGCTTTTTATTTTCAGACCTTAGGACTCGTCCTGGTAGAAATAGATGAAACATAGATTGAATCAGGGAGGGTCCTATTTTATTAATAGCTTTATGGACCGTAGTCAGCGCTTTAAACTGTACTCTTTGCTGGACAGGCAGCCAATGTAGTTGACGCAGTGCTGGCTTAGCAGAAGTCCGACGAGGGATATCCAGCAGCATTCGAGCTGCGCAGTTCTGTACTGTCTGCAGGGTTTTTATGGTGGCTTGTGAGGTGCCTAAATACAGCGCATTTGAATAGTCCAAGCGTGAGAGAATCAGCGCCTGCACTAATATTCTCCTGGCCTCAAACGGAAGGAGTTTGATTATCTTCCGAAGTAGTCTGATCAAGGCATAGCAGGTTCCTGCCACCTTGCGAGCCTGAACGCCTAAGTTCAGGGCAGGATCAAGCCAGACCCCCAGGCTCTTTTTTGTGCTGCTCGTGCTGCAATTTAGCACCAGTAACAAGAGCAGCATTACAAAATCAGTGCAAACGGCACTAGGTTGATTTTGCTGCTACTCGAGTATAAAATGTACACGAGCAGCAGCAAATCTACTTGAGAAGGAGCCTAATGACCAAGACTGCTCGCATTAGAAAATCACATTAGGGTGCCCCATATCAGGCTCGCATTTTTGGAGCCTTGAGGGAAAATGATTGGTGGGATTTGGCTGGAACTCCATGTTACAAGAGTAAAGCACATTCTGACAATTCTGCCAAATCCACTAGAGGAATGAAACATTCCACCCACCCCTATTTATCATCCCAATTACAGAGTGGCACCAAGTGGTTTTCTTTCTCCTTTGGTGTGGTATGCTTCCAGGGTGGTCTGGTCACCTGAGTAGTGTATTGCCCACAGAAATGATGTAAACATTATCTTGTATTCTGTTGAGTTTTTATTGCCACTGGCATACAAATAAGCAAAACTAAATAAAATGTTTACCATGATGTGCAAACAGAAATAAAAACATGACCCATAATGGTAACAAATACTCATCTTTCTAAGGGACACTACCTATATGGATGTAATTTAAAGGTCGCTAGGGGTTGCATCTTCAACCCCCAGCTTGCCCCTAGGTACCCCTGGCACTTCCTTTGTGACCCCCATGACCATCAGTGGTGGCAAAAGCAATGCCAGGAACACGGGGACAGCTCTATCTTCTTTGTTTTCAACCTGTTTCCCTTTCTACTAATAGTGAATAATATTTTATTATTTCAGTATTAGTGTAATAAAAAATTGAGCACACTTAAATTGAACTGGAACTTTGGTGGAAGCTGTGGTAATTAAACATGTTTTAAATGGATTTTGTGTGCATGCTTGCAGTGAGAGTGTGTTTATATAAGAGAGATAGAGAGTGTGTGAATATGTGAGTGTATGCTTGTGTGCGTACGCATGTGTAGGAAAGTGCCTCTTTTGACATGGTTATACTCACTTTTTGCTTCATGCCGGATGTGATTTTGAGCTGTGCATGCTAACCAGGTTCCCAGTGCCATATTACTTTCCCAAAACTGTACCACGATTGATGTTGAAGACTGAAATTATGGACCAACCTTCCAAGAGAAAGGGCACAAAGTCTTGGATGCCAGCTTCAATTCAGACACCAGATCAAGTCCCCTCTCCTCAGGGGGAAGACTTGTCAGCCCCAGAAGGAACTGAGCCCCAGGAGCTTGGGCCTCACACTGCAGAGCTCTTGGGCCCAGGGTGAACCTCTAGGATAGATCTGTGCCAGGGGCAGAGAACTTGTCCCAATCTTGAAAGGCTGAGACATCAAGAAGCTGATAAGGAAAAGGGCAGTGTCAGTGGTTCCCATGGGATCTATTAGGAGAGGAGACACTCCTATACACTAAGGCCAGAGACCCCAACCTGGTGCCACTAGGAGAGTGGTAGTGCCCCAGGAGTTTAGAGAGTTTCTCATACCACTGGCCCATGACATTCCCCTAGCTGGGCATATTGGCCATATTAAATCTTGGAGTAGGTTAGTCAAACACATCTACTGGCCAGGAATGTTCTAGAAGGTGAAGGGGTTTTGTAACTCCTATGTCATTGGTCAAGCCAGTGGCAAGACAGGCATCCACCCAAAGGCCCCCTTAATTCTACTTCCCGTGGTTGGGGTACCCTTTGAGAGGGTTGGGATTGACATTGTTGGTCCCTTTGACCCTCAAACAGCATAAGGAGACCAATTTATACTAGTGGTAATGAATCATGCCACTAGGTATCCTGAGGCAATTCCCCTATGGGCAACCACTGTCCCTGCAATGGCCAAAGCTCTCCTTGGTATTTTTACTAGGTTTGGGTTTCCTAAGGAGGTAGTATCAGACAGAGAAACAAAATGTAGATCTGCATACTTGACACATATTTGGACTGAGTGGGGGTGATCTATAGGTTCACTACACCATACCATCCACAGACCAATGGGCTTATTGAAACATTTAACAAGACCCTAAGAAGTATGATTGGTTGACTCCCTGAAAAACTGAGAAGGAGATGGGATGTTTTACAAATATGACTACTTTTTGCTTACAGAGAGGTGCCACAAAAGGGAGTAGGGCATTCCCCCTTTGAATTTTTTTTTCGTACACCCTCTAAGTGGACCACATGTCAAAAACGAAATCTTTAGGCAGTCTAATCATGTCAAAGAAAGCATCAAGAAGACTGAAGTAAGCACAATGCTGGAATTGAGTGTCATTACGCCCTCAGAGAACCCCTGGGTCAGCCCTGCTCCTAGCCCCCAAGCCTCATTCCCAGGATGAAAAGAAACAAATGTGGTTTTGTGTGGACTATAGGGGCCTCAATTCAGTGACAAAAATGGATGCAAATCCAATTCCTAGGGCTGATGAACTGATTGACAAGTTGTGGGCAGCCAAATATCTGAGTACTTTTGATCTCACACTAGGGTACTGACAGATAGGTCTGACCCCTGGAGTAAAAAATAAATCAACATTATCAACCCCAGATGGGCACTTCCAGTTTACTGTGATGCTCTTTGGATTAAAGCATGCCCTTGCCACCTTTCAGAGATTGCGAATAAAGTCTTTGATGGAATCCTTCTGTGCAGCTTATCTGGATGATACAGCCAAAAGGTCCTGAATGCTCTTCAGAGTGCCTGCCTCACTATCAAGGCAAGTGAGTGCCTGATAGGGCAGGGCAAGGTTGCACACTTGGGCCAACTTGTGGGTGGAGACCAGGTTCAGCCACTACAACCCAAAACCCAGCCTAATATGGATTGGGAAGCTCGAACCACCAAGACACAAGACAAGGTATGCATTGACTGGCTAACACAGGTGATTTGTGTAGGGATATGGGTCCATTGTGCCCCCCTAACAGAACTAACTTCCAAGAAAATGTAGGGAATTTCCCCAGGAAATTTTAACTGGACATTGAGCTGCCAAAAGGCTTTTGACACACTGAAAGATGCAATGTGCACCCATTCTGAAAGCTCCAGATTATACCAAGCAGTTCATAGTGCAGACAGATTCCTCTGAACATGGTATAGTAGCAGTCCTATCAAAGACCAATGATGATGGCCATGGCCAACCTGTTGCTTTCATAAGCAGGAGGCTTCCCCCCAGAGAGCAGCATTGGAGTGCCATTAAGAGGGAAGCCTTTGTTGTGGTTTGGCCCCTGAAGAAGCTGAGACCATACCTGTTTGGTTCTCATTTCCTTGTCCAAGCCAACCACAGACCTCTAAGTTGGCTCATGCAGATGAAAGGAGAAAACCCCAAATTGTTAAGGGGGTCCATATCCTTACAGTGAATGGACTTTAAAGTGGAACACAGACGTGGGACTGACCATGCCAATGGAGATGGCCTTTCCAGGTTCTTTCACTTAGATGATGAAGAATCTCCAGGGAAAGGTGAGTATTATCTTCTTTTGTTTGGAGGGGGTCATGTAGGAAAGTGCCTCTTTTGACATGGTTAGCGCCCATTTTTAGCGTGATGCGGTTTTGAACTGTAAGTGCACTCAGTCCCTGTTAACCAGGTTCCCAGTGTCAGATCTCTTTACCAAAACTGCACCATGATTGGCAAAACTTCAGCCACCTTTGTAAGTCCCTTGTAAATGGTACCCCTGGTACCCAGGGCATGGTACTGAAGAGGATCCTCTAGGGCTGCAGCATGTATTATGCTACCCTAGGGACCCCACACCAAGACCATACACAGTACTATTGCTGGCTGCGTGTCTTGGTGTAGAGAAATCTGAAGAGTCGACATGGCACACAACCTGTGTGCCATGCCCTCATATACTGCATGAGATATAGGTAATCCACCTCTACTGCAGGCCTTACAGCTCTAAGGCAGGGTGCACTGTATCCCATTTATGGACATATCTGCATAAGCAGATATGATCCTGCAATATGTGAGCCATTCTTGGATAATGTAAGTGTACAAGGAAGTCATAAAGAGTAAATGGGCTGGATACTTGTCATTACAAGTTTCCTGGCTCCATGATAGCTTCACTTTACCCAAAAATGTTTGGTACCAAACATCTTGTCTTAATAAATCCTTACTGATGCCAGTGTGGTATATATTTTTAAATGCACACAGGAGACCCTTTAGAGGGTGTATGGTCTCTGACTAGTCATAGCCAGCCTGCCACTACCAGACATGTTTATGTCCTCATGGGGTGAGAGCCTTACTCTCAGAGGCCAGATCTGCGCGGAGGTTCTTCACTCCTCCTCCAGGCTGCAATGGCATTCCAGAGCAGGAACCTTTGCTGCCTTTGAAGCTCAGCCCAGATAGTGCAGGATGTGAACCCCCCTGTTGTGTTTCACATTTGGGGGAGGACAGGTGAGAAAATTAGTTAGATGATGAGAAATGTCCACATTCAACCAGCACCACCCCTAAGGTGTGGCAGGAGATGTGAATCCCTGTCCTTAAAATCGACCATCTTGAGATGGTGGAGAAACAACCTATCAGGACTAGGTAGTGCCCCTTCCCACAGTGGTCACTTAGAGGGTGCAGATACCCTAATGATAAGTAACCCATTGGCTACTATCTGTCACTCCCTTTAATCCCCCTATATCTGGTATTAGGTGGCTTCCCCAGACCTCGATCATTAGATGCGATGGAAAAGAGGAAGACCAGGACAAAGAAGACTTGCTGCGCGAGAACTGAAGCCCTACTCCAGAAGAAATTGGTGGTAAACCATGCCTGCTTCCTCTAGGACTCGACAATCGGAGTGTTCTGTGTTGTCTTGAACCTGTGAAGCCTCCAGGAGCCAGTGAGCTACTCCAGACTTTGAGAAATTACCAAGAACCGCCCTTGGAGTGAAGGTATCACCCCCTTGCAGACACCGATCTTGCTGAGTCATGTTTGTTGATGTGCTGCTCCCCAACAAACTTCAACGCAGCACCTGCACCAAAAGAGGTACTACAGCTCCAGAGTGTCAAATCTGTCTACCCATCAAGCTTGAAGACACCAGGACCTACCAGAGCTGCACTGTACCAATACCTGGGGTACCAGAACCCCTATAGCAAACAGCAAGATGAAGAGTCCAATACGGACTCCAGCAATTCTAGAAGCACGTTGAGACCCCTGCGACCCGCATCCTGAGTGGCCCAGCTGTCCTGAAATTGCATCTTTAAGTTTCCTTGATAGCAAGAAACTAGCCACGCTCCTGTAATCTTGCAACCCTTGCAATCTCCTCCCTCCAGAGGGACCCACCAGACTTACCTCCAAGTCCTCCTGTGCAGTGTCTTTCCAGTTGCCCCCCTTTATTGTAGCTAACCAGCTACCAATAAACTCCAGAACCTTGCCCTTGGCTCAATCCGGGAATCAGCTGATCTTCTGCTGTGGAACGTTGGTCTCACTATCGACCTAAAACAAGAAGGTGAACTTCACAAAAGCATTGCCTGATTTTACACACATTTTTCTGATTTTCCTCATTGACTTAAATTGTGTGTAATGACACACAAAATTGATATATTTTCCGAACTCTTAAAAATCATAACTCCTAAAGTATTTACTGTAGATCCAAGTTCATGGTCTTAAAAAATACATACAAATTGATATTTTATTTTACAAATTGGTCTCAGACGAAATTTTGAAAGCAGGATCTCTTTTGGTAAATTCCGCTGGTTGAGTCATTCTATCCTTCTGAGCAAGTAGGCCACACCAAAGGGGTGGTTATCTTAATTAGAACAGGTGCTGGAGTGGATATTAAATCAGTTTCCTCAGATCAGTCGGGTAGATGGATTACCGCACAGATTGTAATTGAAGGGAGAGAGTTATCCTTAGCATCATTTTACGGACCAAATCTCGATGATCCAGCCTATATGTATAAACTACAGGCTAAGCTAACAGAAACCAACTCCCCAATAATTATAGGAGGTGATTTCAATGTCCTTCTTAACCCCATTAGGGATAGGTCTAATAATAGCCATCATGTTGGAAACCCTAATATTCGCCGTGGGATGATTAATATGATGCATGAGCTTGGTTTAGCTGATGTGTGGAGGGTAAAGCATGGAGATAAGACAGGGTTTACTTTTCTCAGTAAGAAATACGGTCATTCTTCAAGAATTGACTATCTGTTAGCTGATAGGACTATCTTGGAGAATATTCTTGATATCTCGATCCTACCCACCATCTTCTCCGACCATGCTCCTATATCCTTCTCTTTTCTATATTCAGGGGGAAGGAGAACCCCTAATCCTAGATGGACATTAAAACGGGCAATGCTCTCTAACACCGATATAGTCAATGTTCTCAAAGCCTCCACAGTAGATTATTTCCGACTTAATCTAGGTTCCACTTCCCTGGAATTTGTTTGGGATGCTTTTAAAGCAAACTTACGAGGTCAACTTCACAGTTTGATTTGTTCAAAAAATAGAGAAGAATTATCAATTTTCAAAAGCTTGGAAAATAGCATAAGTAAATTGGAAGTCGAAAGGTTAAACAATCCTCAGTACTCAAATGAAAAAATGACACAAGTCTATAAAGATCTTGAACATTTACGACAGGTCTACAGAGGAAAATTAGAGGTAAAAATCAAGGCACAGTGGTCTGTCCAAAATATGCAGCATTTTGAATATGGCGAAAAAGCGGGGGCTATCTTAGCCTGGAAAGCAAGGGCAGACCGTGCTAAAAATAACATTAATGAACTAATAATTGACGAGAGTGGGGAGAGTTCAGGAAAATGGGAGGACATGCAGAGTTGTCTTGTATCCTTGTTTTCAGATCTATATAGAGAGGAGTCCATACCAAACTCAGATAATATCCAAAAGTGGTTGCAACTTAAAGAATTACCTATCTTAACTGAAAGCTGCCGTCTCTCTATAGATGCCCCTATAACAGAGCTAGAAGTAAAACTATATATTAGCAGGGTCAAGAGTAACAAAGCCGCAGGGACATATGCCCTTCCGGGTGAAATATATAAAATACTACAGAACGAGTTACTTTCCGGGATGTGCGAACTATTTAACTCTATATACAGCCCTAATGGTAGAGTCCCAAGCTCATGGAAAGAGGCCACGATCGTTCTCGTACTAAAACCCGGGAAAGACCCCCGTAAAGCAGATTCATATAGACCAATCTCCCTCCTAAATGCTGATTATAAGATCTTTATGAGTATTTTGGCAGGGAGATTGGTCAAGGTAATCCCTTTCTTGATAAATGGGGACCAAAAGGGTTTTATCCCCGGCAGATATATTCAAGATCAGACTTTGCAGTTAATTGGTAGCATTGATCTAGCAATAGCAAGGTCGGAGCCCCTGGCTGTTGCTGCATTTGATGCAGCTAAAGCCTTTGATCGCGTCTGCTGGATCTTCCTTTGGGAACTTCTGAAATCAATGGGCTTGGGCTTAACTTTTATCCAGACCTTGACCAATTGCTACCAGGGTGCCTCTGCCACAATCTTGCTAAATGGCCTGTTAACATCCAGTTTTGCAATAACTAGGGGTACAAGGCAGGGTTGCCCCATTTCACCCCTGCTGTTCGACTTGTATATAGAACCTCTGGCCCAAGCCATAAGATTAGAGGAGGCAATTACTCCCTTTAGTGTTAATCTATATAGAAGTAAGGTAGCCCTATATGCAGATGACTTGCTGGTTTATACCAGTAACCCAAATGAGACACTTCCCAGAGTAGAATTAATTATGGAGGAGTTTGGAGCTCTTTCAGGCTATCTCTCCAACTCCTCCAAAACGGAGGTGATGTGCTGGAACATCGAGAATTGGGCTGGCCGTATTAGCAAGGAATTTAGATATCTCGGGGTAACTATAGTGAGAAATATAGATGATATCCCTAAGATCAACCTGAAAAAAGTGTCAAATGAGATCGAACATCTATTCTTAAGATGGAAGAACTTGCCCTTAACCATCTATGGAAGGGTTAACTTGATAAAAATGGTAATCTTGCCAAAGTTAACTTATCTATTCAGTACCAGTCCTCTTGGTTTCTCAGATAGGGATATCAGTAAAATACAAGGCAAAATTGGCAGCTTCATCTGGTCAAATAAAACATCAAGACTCTCCTGGAAGAAACTAAGGCGGAAACTTCTGAAGGGAGGTTTGGCCCTTCCCGATCTTTAGTGGTATGTCCACTCGTTCCAATTTAAAAATGTTCGGGCATTACTTATGTCTCCGGGTGATTCTAGTTGGGGGATGATTTTGAAAGAAATGGCTATTTTTGAGGGAGGAGGAGGAGGGGGCTTCTTATATAAGTTTGGTGCCCCAAGGTATTTAAAAAAGGTACGGTTAAAGGTATTAAAAACAGCCTTAAATGGGTGGTATAAGATCAGGAGAATGTGGGGGATCCGTTATTATTCAGACTTTGCCCCTATCTGGGACTCCCCTGGTCTGCCTGCCTGTTTGAAAGACTGCCTGGCGAAACCTATAAAGGATGCTGGCCTTATGATTTGGTCTGACCTTTTTTCCTCAGAAGGCGTCCATCCATGGGAGGTGTTAAAGGCCCGAATTTGCAGCCTATTTTCAAGATTTAAATATCTCCAATTGGTCTCCTGGTTTACTGCAGAGAAAGAACATATAGGTGGAAACTGGGAAATAGAGTCTCTTTTTCAAAACATAAATCTTATCAAAAAAGAGGCAGGCCATTGGTATAAAACACTTCTGGAAACTGATTTGGCCAAGTCTCCCCCACTGCAGTCGGTCTGGAACCTATCTGTCTTGGACAGTGTTGCTGTAGAGCTATATGAATCTTCTCTGCATATATTGTATAAACTAATCAAACCTGCTTCATTAAAAAAGAACCATTTCTATGTTATCAACAGACTATACTACACCCCCAAGAAAATAGCCAAGTTTGCTACCTATGTATCTGCAAAATGCCCAAGGTGTGAATTTTCTCCGGCTGATGATTTACACATTTTTTTCGATTGTGGGAAATTAAGGCCCTTCTGGCAGCAAGTGGAATATGCGCTCTATGCTATTTTTAAAGTCAAGATCATCCTGAGCCTTCCGTTAGTAATCTTTGGTATTAATAATTACTTGATGGACTGGATGTCAGTGACGCAAAGAGGCCTGATAATGTATTTAATACTTATTGCCAGAAGAGAGATATGTAGATTGTGGAAAGATCCAACACCCCCACTGTACGAAAAATGGCTGAGGGCCTCATTCAGTGCTGCCCGATTAGATCTTGGTCACTTGGATGGTATGGAATCTAGCATTTGGTCACCACTCTTAAGCTGGGGCAGAGACTTGAGATTGATTTAGTACCCCCAGGTCCTATGATTACACCTAGCTTCAAAAGAAGTTGGCCTGGGCAGGCCTATAGCTAATGCAAAATGCAGAGGCCAGGGGGAGTTCAGGATATCGGTTGGCTTACTGCTTCTCATTGCAGGTGCTATATGGTGAGATGAGGACAAAAAAAAAAAAATCATAACTCCTAAAGTATTTACTGTAGATCCAAGTTCATGGTCTTAAAAAATACATACAAATTGATATTTTTTTTTACAAATTGGTCTCAGACTAAATTTTGAGTGTGTGTCTCATTTATTTCATCTGTGAGTACAATAAATGTTCAGCACTACCCTCTGATAAGCATAACTGCTCACCCACACTACTACAAAAAGAGCACTCGTTTTTATCTACTTTAACCTCTGTGTTCCAATAAGGGATCCACTGGACTCCATGAATAGCGTGCTTTGTTTAGTACACATTATAGAGAGCCAGCTTCCTACAGCATGTGTCTGTGAGTTCAAGTGAGCGAGAGTCAGTGACAGGTATTGAATGAGATTGTGTGAGGCTTAGGCTCTGATTACTATGTTTTGACACAAAGCAACACTGCACCAAAGATGCTGCGTTGCCTTGTGTCAAAGGGATAGAGAATAAATGCACCATATCTACTAAGATGTGGTGCATTGTTCCTCTCCCTGGGTGCTCGTGCCTTTTAGGCAGCCAGATGCCAATGCCCACACCCTTGCTACATAGTGCAAGGGTGGGAAAGGTCTCTGAAGCATAGGTTTTGTTCAGGAAGGGTCCCCTTGCAGTACAAAAAATATGCTTTACAGCTTTTCCCTTTTTGTATGTCTGCTGTATGTGTGCTGCACACTGCATCAAATAAGTAAAGTTTGAAAAAAACATGGAGAAATGGAAACATTTCTCCCTGTTATGTCTGCCTCAAAGAGTCGTAAGAGTTTGGTGCAAATTCCTCTCTACCAATGTTTGCAGATTGGAATTTGTGTACGTCGTTGCATGGGAACGCCCACACACAACCCATGGCATGTACAGCTAGATGCAAAATATTGTAAAGCAGTGCATAGCGCAATTTTGCATTACTTTGGTATACTATCCAAAGCAAATCAGGATTTGAGTTGGATAGGAAATCCCACCCTAACACTTTGCTCCTAGGTTGCGCAGCAAAAGCGACACAAACATGATGCAAAGCATTAGTAATCCTGGACCTGAGTGTCATTAAGTGTGAGTGTGAGTGTGATTTAGTGTGAATGCAAGTGAGTGAGAGAAAATGATTAATAATATGTTTAAGGGGGTCTAAGATCCAGTGAGTGTGATACTAGGGGCATGTAACTTGCCTTCCTGGAATAAAACATAGACAATTGTCCTGTGCTGTCACTTCCTGTGATGCCAATAACGTCAAAGAGAATGTGATGTCACTTCTGCTACCCCTGGCATTTTGGTGCGAAAACACCTATGACTAATGATGGTTACTATACTTAAATACATATCGTAAGATTCACTTTACACTAATTATACTTTTTATTAAATAACTGTCATAGTACCTGCCCGAGGAAGAGCTGAACACTGCAATATAATATACCAGCTCTTCTCTCTTTACTCTTAAACAACCGACTAACAGAGACACGGAAGCATAGCTTTCCAAAGGAATGTTGACACAGCTGTCCGATAATATGAAGAGATTAGCTAACAGGATATTTTTGCACCCAAGATTGTCTCATGGCAACCACCGTAAGATATTTGTCTAGAAAATATGACTCATTTACAACTTCAGTTCCACATTTTTGCTGCTCTCAAGCTTTGAAGTTGAAATGTCTTCATGCAAAAGAATTGGACTTTTTTCACGTGTGACTAATAATTAACTAACTGACATACTGAAATCTTACTGTCAACGCAGCTGTAAATGTGTTGCAGAAAAAGGTAATGGGTCCCCCTACCTGGGTTACGGAAGGATGTACATATGTCACAAAAATCGTTTTGCTGTAAGGTACACTTGTAAAACAGATATACACACGTGTGTGTGTGTTCAAATGTATTCATTTTAGAACAATATTCACTAGTACTCCTGTAGCAATCTTTTACAAACTCCTACATGCCTTTGTGATCTGACCCACAAAACATCTAGAAAATGGGATTGTAGTGGGATTATTCAGGGAATATTGATACACAATTTGTGCATATACAAAGTACGGTGCCCTTTGTGCGCTTTTACTGACAGGATTTAGGCATACTTGAAAAGTAATTTTTTATTCAATTTAATACATTGAGCTATAATAGAATTATGTGTATTTCATTAATTTAATTTCTTAATTAATGCGCACAATACTTCAAAGAGGGATATCGTCACATAGGGGCTTATTACGATCTCGGTGAACCCGCCACTGGCAGGCTGCCAGTTGCGGGTTCACCGTCATCTTGTGGCCATTTCCCGCCCGCCATATTATGATGCCATTATAAGCCCGGAGCACTCCATTGTTTTCAATGGAGCTCCCAACATTCCAATGTTCTAATACTTGATATATATTGAAAGACATGAAAAATCACTGCGTTACATTCAATGGCATGTAACCTGGGTGATACTGTGTACAAGTGCTTGTGAAATAGTGAACGACACAAGCGACACATGAGGAAGTATGTACAGCGACAAAGAGGGGCGCAAAAACAAAATAAATAGTATAAAAGATTTCTGCATAGAGATATCCAAACAATAAATGTAAACAAATACAAAAAGATTTACATGGGTATGCTCGAAAGATTGGCGCCATAAGTTTTGCTGTGAGAGTCGACTGCCTTTCGGCCTGTAGGGATGTTAGGCCTTCATCAGGACCAGGTTACAATTAGTTACACAACAGTGCTGTTGGTGAGAATAAAGACACTCAATGGTAAATCAAGAGAAAAGAAAAGGTTACAAGAGGATTTGAAATGAGCCCAAGGAAGAGATCAATGACAGTTAGAGTGTGGCGTTCAAGAGGCGTTAAGTGGAAGAATACCATATGTCTAGGCTCAGAGAGAAAGGTGGCAGGGTGCAGGACGTGTGACCCCTGCCGGTGGTTTAAAAAGTGCAGGAAGCTGACTGACATGCTGGAGGTCAATGCAAGAATACCTGTGGGTGGTGGGGAAGCGATAGGATGAGCCTCACTAGGCAGAGAAAGGGCATTGGGACTTACAAGGATGGTGGTGAATCGCAATCAGCAAGGTGCAAATCCAGTGGAGGAGACCAGAGCGAGTCTGGTGATTTGGCTGTAGTGCAAGAGCAGGCTGTCGTCAGGATAGGTCAGGATGCATCCATTTGGATTAGGGAGGAGCGAAACAAACGTGTGAGCGCGACGGAGTGTAGGATATGACAGAATTAAAGTGGGTGTGGTGGCATAAAAACTCACAATTCAGGGTGGTGGAGATGTGGATACTGAAGAATAAGCTGGCAATCAAGGACCATTTTGAGTGGGGAGCCAGCGAAGGTCTGGTGTATAATCCTTCGATGAGCAGTAAAGTTGAGTTCAGGGACGGCGAGGCACAGTCATCTGAATGGAGAATTATATAAAAACAAACATGAGCGTGGGCACAATGGTGCACCAAGCATGAGCCCATCTGGGCGAATGTGCAGTCATCTGAATGAGAGATTATAAAAACAGGCATGAGCATAGGTACCGTGGTTCACCAAGCATGAGCCCATCTAGGTAAATGCCGTCAGGTGTATAAGGTCTTACAAACAAGGGCACAATGGTGCGCCAAGCTTGAGCCCTACCGGCCAACTTCACGGCGTGGAAATTTACCAGCTGGGGAGGCGGCGGACTCAGTCCCAAGTCTGCGTTAGGCAGCTGTCTTGGGGAGTAAATTCGACGAATGACGGGTGGGATCGTGGCGGTCAGGAACTCCTATCGCCAGAATCGGGAACTCCGACCACCAGCAATCTGACCAGCTCATAGAGCCCACAGGGGCGGCAGAGGCCCTCAGCACACAATGCATGCCGGAAGTGCCTAGCAGGCACCGCAGTTGTGCTTATGAAGCTGGATTCCCGCCACCCTTTCAGTGGCGGTTCACCTGCCATGAAAAGGCTGGCAGGGATGGACTTTGGGGGCCCATTGAGGACCCCCTTGACCAGGGGCAGTTAGTTTTTGCACTTGGTGCCGGTCTACATTTATCTGCACCATGTGGAGGGCAACACGTGGTGCCTGCTACGTAGTGCAGTGGAATGTAAACAGTGTATTTTTAACATTGTGGTGGGTGCTGCAGCTAGCATCACCCACCACAATGTTAAATATAGCAGATGTGACTGCCACGGTGGTGGGTGCATTGTAATTCCCCGTGAGGGACCGCTGCCTTGTATTCGGGCAGTCCCACTCCCTGACACGATGGCAGATGCACTGAAGTCCCATAGAGCCACGTGATGTGTGAGCGCTTAGCTTAGCTTACCGAAAGATCTCATTATTTCAATGTGCAAGTGACTTCATATTGATAGTGACTTTTTTAGAGCTTTTAGCCTATAGGTGTAATTGCAATAGAACACCGGGTAAAATGTGTTTCTCTTTAAATTATACTGCTCTTAATGTTCATTGTGAGTCTATAAATTTAGTAGAGGAAAATGGTTGTTGAACCTTAAGTGTTGGTTTTTCATATTTAGGGTATATGCATTTATGAAAACATCAACAATATCTTTGTCACCCACAGACATGCGTAAATATGTAAATATGGTTGAATAGCCAGTGGAGCAATGTTAAAGGGATCAGGCAGGCCAAGTATCCTATCTGTTCCTCTAGAACCCTGATTCCAAGTGGGCCATAAAAGAGTGGGATATTTATCACCTTCACATTATGTGGTATTTATGAAGTGCATTAAATACCACTTATCCTGAGTTTATCTCTGGAAAAAGAAGAAATACATGCAGTATGTGGCATTTTCTACATCAACTTCTATGTGTATCAGAATGTACTGCCTCTTTTCCACAATATAGATTTTGGCAGGTTTTACCTGAAATAATTCACCAGGGCAAAATTGGAGAAGGGGTGTGTTCATTCCAAATCTTAGAATTCTGATCCTTGTGGAAACATGGGTCGAAATGATAGATGCCAAAGTACAAACTGTATATTTAGGAATGGGGAAGGGAATGATCCGCTGAGCAGTACATGATAGCTAGTCAGTGAGTGGCATTTAAAGCTAGTTACGCTTGATAGATAAGTGCATTGAGTCAATTTTATAACTGTCTTGTCTATGGTGGTGACAGAATAAGTTCTATCAACATAGGAGAGTGATATTATCTGTAAAGTTCCAAATGGAGTAATAACAGAAATAGCTATGGGGATCAGGATATCAACCAATTTCCCAAGTATTCAATGATAAATCCAAACTTCATGTAGACTGCCCTGAAAGAGTAAATTATGTGAGAGAGATATGTGAGTATGGGCCATGGTTTTGATATGATTTCATATTGAAACCCAATAGGTGGTCAGAACTGGACAGGAAAAGAACATGTCAAAATTCGTACCCAGGTGAGTGTGGCAGCATCAGCAAGTATCTTGTTGTGCAACTTTTAGCTTAAAAACATGATGAATAGAAGTGTAAAAAAGTGCATTGTAAAAAAAATATAGTGTGACTTGCTGTGCGTGCAATGTATTTTGTTCCACAAACCTTCCCAAGAAGAGGTTTGCCAAACGAGACCTAAATCAAATTTCCATAATGTTTCTGTAAGTGTTTTGCCCCTGTCTGGATCAGGTGCTTTCTATGTTTGTAAATGCAGGCTTCAGTAGGGTGACAGAATGTTGCAATTGGGTGGGAAGATAATCTGAGACAGGAGGTATCCTAAAGGAAATATTGTCTGAAGCAATTGTGAACCAGAGCAAAGAGTTTGTATAACTGGGAATGCATATGAGGTGGGAGATTGTATGTGGATGATAACTTGGAGAATGGAATAGGGCAATCTGAATGATATTGTTGTGAGGTGAGAAGTATGCCATTGTTCGTCCATGCCTTCCATTTTAAAGTCCATTCCCACCTCTTAAGTAAATTATTATGCCAAAAAGGGCTTTTGAGGAATTGATTAGTAGGTGTAAGGGGTAGAAATAAAAAGGTTTCAGTAACGTACAGACATGAGAGGGTGTGCTAGGTAACCACAAATTTGGAGGGTTGAACATAAAAAGAATATTTTAATGAGTAAAGGGATAGAACAATAGCTTATGAGGAGCATCAAACAGAGTGGACAAAGAGCCTTATAATTGCTGGATGCCAAAAGTCTTGTGGTCCTTAAGAAACTCAGGAAAATTAACTCCCCCTAGGGATTTGAGAAGTTTTCATTTTGATAGAGAAATTTGAGCAGCTTTTCCATACCGAAGAAATATGGATAAAATCTTGTCTATAGAGCAGAGTAAGAATATAGCCTGATATAGCAGAGTAACGGTTGAAAGCAGACAGGTAACGATCTGGATCTGACATGAATAAAAGGATAGTGTCTGGATATGCTGTACACCTAGGTGCCGATTCCGATCCTGTAAAACCCGGGTACGAATGGTCGTACGGAGCGTATTCTACGTACGACTCGTACCCGGGAAATGCACCTTACAAACCAGCAAGTACGATTCGTACAGAAATACCATATCCGTACAATCGTAAAAAACTACGTGAGATGAAAAAATACCCACAATTCCGATCCGGGACATCGCGTACGTGACGTCCGGATGGAGTCAGGCAGTGTTGTACGGACCAGCAAGTACGATTCGTGCCTACGTCACTCCACATGGATCATTTTTTACGGCAGCCAAAAACTCCTGGGAAATTGAGGACGACGCGAAGAAGGAGCAGCGGTACGCGACGGACAGCCATGGACCCCATCCTACGTGTCATCCCGGCCCTCCTAGCCTACGACCTGGTGCACCGAAACCGCCGTGCACGCCGCAGAAGGTCAGCACAACACCCAGGGGCAAAGGGGGGGGCGAGGGGCCGGAAACATAACCTCTACCTAATTTTAAAAATACCATATACTGCCCATACATTACCTCCAGGGTCTGGTCACTTCGGGGGACGTATCCACCAATCCCCGCGTACGCGTACCCGTCACCACTACAATGGTGGTACGGCCTGTAACCACGCCCTCCGAGCGTGGGTACGGCCCGTACCACCATTGTAGTGGTGATGTAGGTGTACGCGCCGTACCCACGCCCTCAGAGCGTGGGTACAGCCCGTACCACGCGTACCCCTACATCACCACTCCAATGGTGGTACGGGCCGTACCCACATCCTCAGGGCGTGTGTACAGCCCGTACCACGCGTACCCCTACATCACCACTACAATGGTGGACGGGCCGTACCCACGCCCTCAGAGCGTTGGTACGGCCCGTACCACCATTGGAGTGGTGATGTAGGGGTACGCGCCGTACCCACGCCCTGGCCCATACCACCATTGGAGTGGTGATGTAGGAGTACGGGCCGTACCCACGCCCTCAGAGCGTGGGTACAGCCCGTACCACGCGTACCCCTACCACCATTGGAGTGGTGATGCAGGGGTACGCGTGGGACGGGCCGTACACACGCCCTGAGGGCGTGGGTATGGCCCGTACCACCATTGTAGTGGTGATGTAGGAGTACACGCCGTACCCACGCCCTCAGTGCGTGGGTACGGCCCGTACCACCCGTACCCCTACATCACCACTCCAATGGTGGTACGAGCCGTACCCACGCCCTGAGGGCGTGGGTACGGCACGTACTCCTACATCACCACTACAATGGTGGCACAGGCCGTACCCAAGCCCTCAGGGAGTGGGTACGGCGTGTACCCCTACATCACCACTCCAATGGTGGTACGGGCCGTACCCACGCTCTGAGGGTGTGGGTACGGCCCGTCCACCATTGTAGTGGTGATGTAGGGGTACGCGTGGTACGGGCCGTACTCCCGCTCTGAGGGCGTGGGTACGGACCGTACCACCATTGTAGTGGTGATGTAGGAGTACGCGCTGTACCCACGCTCTGAGGGCGTGGGTACGGCCCGTACCACCATTGGAGTGGTGATGTAGGGGTACGCGTGGTACGGGCCATACACACGCTCTGAGGGCGTGGGTACGGCGCATACCCCTACATCACCGCTCCAATGGTGGTACGAGCCGTACCCACGCCCTGAGGGCGTGGGTACGGCGCGTACTCCTACATCACCACTACAACGGTGGTACAGGCCGTACCCAAGCCCTCAGGGCGTGGGTACGGTGTGTACCCCTACATCACCACTCCAATGGTGGTACGGGCCATACCCACGCTCTGAGGGCGTGGGTACGGCCCGTCCACCATTGTAGTGGTGATGTAGGGGTACGCGTGGTACGGGCCGTACTCCCGCTCTGAGGGCGTGGGTACGGCCCGTACCACCATTGTAGTGGTGATGTAGGAGTAGACGCTGTACCCATGCTCTGAGTGCGTGGGTACGGCCCGTACCACCATTGGAGTGGTGATGTAGGGGTACGCGTGGTACGGGCCGTACACACGCTCTGAGGGCGTGGGTATGGCGCATACTCCTACATCACCACTACAATGGTGGTACGGGCCGTACCCACGCCCTCAGAGCGGGGGTACGGACCACTACACCCGTACCTCTAGGGCACCAGTACACTAGTGATACAAGGCATACACACGCCACAAATGTTGGCTTAGGGCCTGGTGCAGCATATAACCAGTATATTGGGGTGTGTTCATGGCCAGGACAGCAGTGTACAGCACCAAGGGTGCGGGTGGGGTGGTTGTCTGCCTAGGAGTCCCAGCAGTGGACAGAGACATGTGAGGGGTGGGTGGCTATCACTCCCAGCAGTGGACAGAGACATGTGAGGGGTGGGTGCAGAGGAATACCAGCAGTGGACAGAGACATGTGAGGGGTGGGTGCAGAGGAATACCAGCAGTTGACAGAGACATGTGAGGGGTGGGTGCAGAGGAATACCAGCAGTGGACAGAGACATGTGAGGGGTGGGTGCAGAGGAATACCAGCAGTGGACAGAGACATGTGAGGGGTGGGTGCAGAGGAATACCAGCAGTGGACAGAGACATGGGGTGGGTGCCTATCACTCCCAGCAGTGGACAGAGACATGTGAGGGGTGGGTGCCTATCACTCCCAGCAGTGGACAGAGACATGTGAGGGGTGGGTGCCTATCACTCCCATCAGTGGACAGAGACATGGGGGTGGGTGCCTATCACTCCCAGCAGTGGACAGAGACATGTGAGGGGTGGGTGCAGAGGAATACCAGCAGTGGACAGAGACATGTGAGAGGTGGGTGCAGAGGAATACCAGCAGTGGACAGAGACATGTGAGGGGTGGGTGCCTATCACTCCCAGCAGTGGACAGAGACATGTGAGGGGTGGGTGCCTATCACTCCCATCAGTGGACAGAGACATGGGGGTGGGTGCCTATCACTCCCAGCAGTGGACAGATACATGTGAGGGGTGGGTGCAGAGGAATACCAGCAGTGGACAGAGACATGTGAGGGGTGGGTGCAGAGGAATACCAGCAGTGGACAAAGACATGTGAGGGGTGGGTGCCTATCACTCCCAGCAGTGGACAGAGATATGTCAGGGGTAGGTGCAGAGGAATACCAGCAGTGGGCAGAGACATGTAAGGGGTGGGTGCAGAGGAATACCAGCAGTGGACAGAGACATGTGAGGGGTGGGTGCAGAGGAATACCAGCAGTGGACAGAAACATGTGAGGGGTGGGTGCAGAGGAATAACAGCAGTGGACAGAGACATGGGGGTGGGTGCCTATCACTCTCAGCAGTGGACAGAGACATGTGAGGGGTGGGTGCCTATCACTCCCAGCAGTGGACAGAGACATGTGAGGGGTGGGTGCCTATCACTCCCATCAGTGGACAGAGACATGGGGGTGGGTGCCTATCACTCCCAGCAGTGGACAGAGACATGTGAGGGGTGGGTGCCTATAACTCCCAGCAGTGGACAGAGACATGTGAGGGGTAGGTGCAGAGGAATACCAGCAGTGGACAGAGACATGTGAGGGGTGGGTGCAGAGGAATACCAGCAGTGGACAGAGACATGTGAGGGGTGGGTGCATATCACTCCCAGCAGCGGCCAGAGTCATGGGGGTGTGTACATAATGATCAGATGAGCACAACTCCATGGGTGTATGTACGCATCCCTAATGTTCGACTATGTTGATAGTGCCATAACAACACATCACTGACAGCAGTGTCCCACTCCCATGAGGATGGATGTCCTTCCCCCACTGCATGACACAACACATGTGGGTGTGAGGACAAATGACACATGCATACCCACCCCTGGCGGATGCAGCACAATACACACACATAGATCATGCCACAAGACTGTATAGTCATGTCAATGCCCACTACACTAAGAGAGCCAAAGGGAACACACACTGTCACGCACATCCCAGGACTGATAGGAATGTACAGGTGTTGTGACAGCCACCAAATGTTGCCTCTCATGGAAGGAATAGGGTGTACTTCCCACAGATACAATGCCCACAATTGTCAGTCAGGTGCCCAAATACCCTGCAGAACAAGTACCAATTGTGTGCTAGGCTGGGATAACACACATGCATAGTGCGGAAAATGCTGAATGTCGCCATTAAGGCATGACAACATACTCAATACACAAGTACAGTGACTAGCAAGGATGGCACAGACGATGCAGCCGGAGACATTGCTGAGCAGGCAAGGCCATAGTTGAAGGGATCCGTCACCAACAAAGGAAATGTAGACCCAGGTCAGCACAACAAAAGTGCAACTCCCTGCAGGGAAGATGTCAGGTGCCACGGAGGAAGGAACACTCCTTGGGACAATGTCTCCAAACACAAATAGCACACACGAGCAAAGATACTTTGCAGAGACATTGTGATGGCACGCAGATACCATGGTCCACCCCATGAGCACCAGACACCAACATTTTCCTGAAACATAACACATTACCACCACCCCAACTCCGGGACCATCAGCATCCACATCAATACCTGAAATGCAAATGTGTTCAAACTGAAAAGAAAATGCTTTATTCAGCATTAAATGAAAATGTAGTTAACAACACTATTTACAAAGGCACATGGCCAGTCCAGATCTGAAGTCCTTGGGGGGGGACACATGGCCACGCGTCTCCCCTAGCTTGCCTGCACATTCGAACCCTCAGGTTCGTAGACTGGGGGGGGGGGGGCATCATGTGGGGAAGGACCAGGCACCGCAGGGACAGGAGGTGTAAGGGTAAGTGTGGTGGGTGCAGGGACGGATGCCTCCACCACAGGGGGTGGGGCAGCGCCAAAGGTTGAGGTCAGCTCGGCGCTGCACACTGCTGCCAGGTCGTCCAGCGTCTCCCCTTCACCCGAAGAAAACACAGGCTCAAAGGAGGGGGGGTCGGAGTGATGGGGTGTAGCACTACTTGGGGAGGGGGAGGACAGTGGGGGACTCAACTCCCCTACCCGTGGAGTGCCGTTCCCGTTTGCGGGCTGGAGAACCAGAGGGGCTGAGGCCCAGCACAGCCAAGTAGGCCTCCTTGTCATGTTGTGTGGTAGGGGAGCTGAGGGGAGTGCCTTTGGAGGGACTGGGTAGTGCGGCATGCGGCCTCGGACTGTGGCTGCGTGTATTGCTGTGTGCCCCAGACCCAGTGGGTGTGCCTTCATCCCCTGAGTGTGCGTGCCAGGAGGAGTGCGCTTGCCCTTACGTGGTGGTGTGCTGCCTGTGTCTGGTGGGGTGCGTGCTTGGGAATGTCTGTGTGTGCTTGGGACAGGTATGGGAGTGGGAAGTGTGGATGGTGCAGGGGTAGTGGGGGGACGAAGCGCTGCAGGAGACTCACTGCTGCCGTCAGTGAAGAGTCCATGGACCTCAGCAACATCCATTGGTCAGACATCGCTGATGACATGCCCTCCATGTACGACACCATCTGTGTCATTTTTCGGTGTGGCCATGGAGGACATTCAGCATCGATGTCTGGCCAACCTGCAACTGCCGCAGAATGTCCACAGACTCTGCAGTGAGGGCAGCAGGGGGGACAGGGGCAGGGGGTGCGGTGCCTGGCACGAAGGAGACACGGTGTTGCCTAGCATGGACAGAAGGGACCGGAGCAACTGGGAGGGCGGTGATGGGAATGGAGGGGGCGGTGACAGATGTAGTGCTGCTGCCAGGTGTCGTAGCAGCCACCGTCCCCTCCAGGAGTTCAGCCTCGGACCCGTCAGCGTCGTAGTCAGTGTTGTCACTAGACAGGTCCTCCGCCTGACTCCCCTCGCCCTCCGTGCCACTTGCTCCCGCAAACTCGGCAGCAGTGGAGGCAGCGGTGCTGGATCCCTCCTCCACGTCCATGCAGGTGTCTCCCTCGGTGTCCTCCGATGATGCTGTGGGCAAGGTGAAGATACAGAAAATAATCAGTCACCTGTATACAACAGACACATGAGTCCAAACAAAAATGTCACAGTGCATATCAGGAAATGCATCATGAGTAACATCTAGAATAGTCTGCACATATGTAGCCCTGCACTCCCCAGTTGGTTGACCCACCATGCCACTTGCAAACAATGGAGATTATGACACAACAGCAAATAACTTGATATCGAATTATACTGAGAAGCTAGTGTCTGGGGAGAGTTGAGCACAGCAAGACTATGAAGGCATGCCACCTCTTGTTCACTGTGAACGAAACAGTATTGGTGCATCCAAGGCCAAATAACACACCTCAATGCTGAAGGTGTCCCCACACTCTGAGACCTGTGAGTACTTTGGAAACCATAGCCAAAAACATTGCGATGCCTTGGGACTCACAACACTTTACACAATGTACATGTTTAGAATGTGTGAATGTGCCACTTTGTGAACAGAAGACACATCTGCCTGTATGACAGAAGTCACACAAAAATACATTTACACAGTCATTGTATGGGCTGCCAGCCAAATTCTAATAAGCCACTGTAAAGAAGAAATGGGGTATCAGTAAGTACATATACATGGCACCACGGTGGTCTGGATGACTTGACACTCGTAAGTTGGTATCAGCAACAACCAAGGACTTACACACATGCAAACACACTGTGTGAACATGGATATGTATAATCAGAAAACAAGTGGTAATCAAACTGAGCCTTTCTGTAAAATGTGCCAGCGTGTCCACGGAAAGTGTAAAAGTACTTTCTTTTGCACTTCCCTGGGAGACATCTGTCATGCAGGCACATTATTGTCCTTCACAACCAACTAGAAAAATGAAGCCTATCAAAAATTGAGACATGTTGACAAGTGTAGTGAGTGCCAAGGTACAATACTTCTTGACTAAAAACTTGAATCATGCCACCTGTCACATGGCCATCCGTACCATGATGACACAGTTGGCAACACATCTGACCCACTGCCTGTCATGTGGAGTGGCACACATGTCCAAACACAGGACAGTACATTAGCTAATGGGCCTGCAATGTGTCGGGATAAGGAGCACCTTGACTGAGGAGACACCCTCATGGCAAGCAAGAATGTCCACACAGATGTCAGCACACACAGACCAAACTACGTAGCATCTCGACCACACACTGGTGGCAAAAATGGATGAGCATGAGCCATGTATTAGCATTTTTGACACATGCTGCAAAGCACAAACATTAAACCCAGCACAACATGACTGGGTCACTGCATGTTGAGTGTCTGTCCAGACAATTATCACACACAGGTCAGACCTGGCAAGGAGACATAAGGTTTGGACATGTAGGCCTTGCCCGCACAAACCCGCCATACCTGGGACAATGTTATTGAGACAGATCCGGAAGTTACACCTCTTAATCTGGGTTTACTCAAATGTGCATCAAGAATTCCTAAATGTACTCCACATCACCTCGTGAGGCTGCAAACACATATTTGTGACAAACAACCATCAACAGATAGTTGTACATTGACACACAGGCACTGCCCAGTGTGAGGATGCACAAGCAAAATGGGGTCAGCCTGTACAATGGGCACATGTAGCACACTTTAGATAAATACAAATGAGGGCAGGGAACAATGCCACAGAGGCCAACCTATGCTGAACACACAGAGAATGGGCACAGTGTTGGATGACACACATGATTCCGAGGCAAGGGTGTCTTAGGGGACTGTAGTGGGAAAACTGCTCCATGGTCCTGGAATTATCTGACTGTAACATGAGCTACCGTCCCGGCACTATGCATATCTCCCACTCATGCACATCATGTCTGAGGCCACAACATGGGTCATGCATGCTGCAAGTCTCTTCATTTGAAAACTCACACCTCTATGTTGAGACTCAGCATCAGTTCCAACTAATATGGACCCCCAAATGACTGAACAGGACAGGGCACAGGCAAGGTAACAACACATGTCTCAGACCCCCCCCGCCCCCACATGATGCAGAAAGCAATGTGCACTTGGATTAACTGCCAGCCTAGATGACCATGTGCAATAGTGATTACACACAGTCCAGGGAACACATGTCAAGGAGGGGAAGGGAGGAAGAACAGTACCGTTTGACTTTGGGGAACAGGATATGCACTGCACAAATTAACCCTCGCTGTGTATCCAGGTGACTGAGCACTTCCAAAAGCTGGTGACACACAACAAACACACATGTACCTACCCCCTTCCTGCTTCTGCAACTCCTGTAACCGCCTATCCAAGTCAGGGAAGACCACCGCCAGGACACGCTTCATCTGGTGGGTCAGGCGTCGGCCCCCGCCGTGCTTGCATGGAGGTGAGTCCTTCAGCTGCCACCGGGCGATCCTCCGGGTCCAGCACCGGATTTCCTGCCAGCGTTTCCTCACCTGGGCTTGGCGCCAACTGCGACCCTCCACCGATCTCACGGCCCTGGGAGTGGGACTCAAGCCTTCAGCATGTAGTATAGTGGCATCATCTGGCACATGGCCCAGGGCTCATCTCTCAGCGTGTCAATCTTCAATGTGTCCAGGTCCCCCTCACCGGCATCACATGCACACAGCACCTCATCATCAGCTCGTATGCCATTGACAGCCAGGTGCTCCTCACCCTCACCAAAGACGCAGCCATTGGCAGTTCCAACATTCAAGAAGGCATGAGATCCATTGATGAATGGCTGAACATCAGCCACCTGAGGCTGGACTTGTACAGGACTGAGGTAATCATCTGAGGATTGTCCCCTTACAGGTGGGTCAACTGCTTCTGTCCCACCCGCAAGAGCCCTGCACATGCACCCAGTGGCCATGCACATAAGATGGTGTGCATCATGGATTTGTCACTCACATTTGCCATGCTAATCACCAGCATCTGTACCTCAAGGTGCAACACCCTCTGCATGATGCACATGATCCACAGATAGATCCACTCCAGGGAAAGACAGACCATGCCCCAGGCCCACGACACCAGCCGTGTTAACTACTGCCCCGCCCTCTACAGAGCAAGTACATCCTAACTCCCGGGAAACCAGTCCACATCCAGGCTGCATGTGCACACCTCAGCTTCAAAATCCCGCGCCCCAGCCACATCACCGTCCACCAACGATAGCTGCAATGGATCACTGTGTGCTGCAGGATGACCTTCAGACTCCTCACCCACACTCAGGAGGCAGGCCACAACCCCAGACCCCAAACCAACCTTGGCCGTCTGTCATCCGAGACTCCGTTGTGCCAACTCCGTGCATCCAACCTTGCCCTGGCCACCATTCTTCACATCCACCGTACTCCAGCATGCAGGACATAGTTCTCCCACCTGGCAAGACATACCTGCTACTCCCTCCCCGGCAACATCCACATGAGCCATGACCTCTACGCCTTCAGGATACTCTTCCCAATTGGTCTGTCCACACAGTAATGCATGCCCCCCCTCAGCAGCTTGCAGCAATCACGGCTGAGTATTGTGCTCCATGTCTGTATAGTATGATACATTGTGACCCATGTGTGTCCTGTCCCAGACTCAGATTCCAGGGTATGGATGGCTGGAGTTAGTTCAACACTCATGCATAGTTTGACATTTCCCCACACGTAGGTTGTGTACTCATGCAAAATGAATGCAACATGTAATTGTAGAAAATGACATTTATTCTCGGTGGGGGGCCTGTTTAGTGTGGACAAATAGGTGCTATACAGTGTGCATGGAATCCAAAGTTCACAGGGGGAGATGGCATCCTTGTCAGTTGGAGTCATCAGAGTCCAGACCATAGTGTTGGTAACCATTGGTCAGACTGTGACCAGCAAGTCCATGTGGCAGAGAATGTCATTGGATGAGGTGCTGCTGTTGCGCATGAGGGCCAGGTGCCTGGCCAGGTGACCTGGGAGATGTGGATGGTCCGCTGCCTCTCACGGTCTTTTCCGTGGATGACCCACCTTCCTTGCGGGACCCTCAGATGCAGGCCTTGACGATGCTCGGGACGCTCCGTCGGACGAATCCTCCTCCTCCTCCCTCCCTGTGACTGGTGCTGGTCTTTGCCTGGTGGCACAGGGAGGGTTGCCCATGTTGTCGGCGATCCGACGGAGTGAACAGCTTATGTCCGTTTGCACCGCCAGGAGCTCAGCCAGTCTTGCCTCCATCCGTCCTTGGTGTTGTTGTTGACTGGCGTGTTGCTCGGCCTGCTGGTTCTTAATCTCGTTGAGGGTCCCCACTACCTGGCTGATGATGCCTCTGGTGTCACGCCGGTATGTCTCCACGATGTGGCGTATGTGTGACATACCGGTTCCCTCAGCTGGCTGGTCAGGTTCACGCCTCCTCCTGCCTCCACTCCCACCACCCCTGCCCACACGAGCCTGGCCTGCCGTTGTGGGCACATCGGGTCTACGGGACCCCTGAGAGATGGCATTTGCAGGGTTGTCTTCCTCCTCCTGGGTGGCCGGAGAATCTTGTCCCTCCAGGTCAGACTGGCTCAGTTGTTCTGTGCGGGCAGGGCTCCTGGGTGTCTCCTGGGATGTGGCAAGAATGGGGGTGGTGGTTGGCACAGATGTACTTGACGCAGGTGCTGCAGGGGCTTGGGCACCAGACGGTCCAGGTTGGTTGGGGTCATCAACAGAGTGCTGAGAGTCGTTGCTGCCGGTGGGATCATCTTCCTGCCGAGCCTGGGCCTGTGATTGTTCCCCCCCAGTGTTGGGGGGAGACTCATGACGTTGCCCTGTGTGTGAGAGAGAGACAATGTTAATGCTGTTTCATGTGACATCCATGTTTCATACATGTTCTGGTTGCCACAGTTCCTCCAGGTAGTTGTATGTGCCTAGCATTCACATCAGTGTTCACTTGTGGATGGGTATGTTGCAGGGGACTGATTGAAATGTTATCCAGGGTCTTTGACATGTCGCATTTGGCGTTGGATGCTTTTTTGGCTGTGGCTTGATCTTGTTGTGTCACATGTCCATTGTGAGAGTGTGTGACTCCATTGGCTGCCCCGGGGGTGTGTGCTTGTGTGAGGGGTGAGTGATCATCACTCAGCCCGATGCTGTTCAACTTCCACATGGCCCCCTCACACAAGTGGCCCGCCACCACAACCTCAAAGACATCTCCTATGCCGACGACACCCAGCTCATCCTCTCCCTCACCAAGGACCCTCACACCGCCAAGACAAATATCCATGAGGGTCTGAGGGCCATCGCCGACTGGATGCAGAGCGGCCATCTGAAACTGAACTCGGACAAGACGGAGGTCCTCATCTTGGGACCCACACCCTCACCCTGGGACGACTCCTGGTGGCCGATCGCTCTGGGGACATCACCGACACCCATCAAACACACACGCAACCTAGGATTGATCCTCGTATCATTCCTCTCCATGTCCAAGCAGGTCAACGGCGTCTCCTCCTCCTGCTACGACACCCTACGCACGCTCCGCCGGATCTACTGGTGGATCCCGACTTAAACAAGTAGAACTGTGACACAGGCCCTCGTCAGCAGCTGACTGGACTACGCCACTGCACTCTACGCAGGACTCCCATCCACACACCAACGGCGGCTACAACGCATCTGAAACGCTTCGGCACAACTGATCGTCAACGCCCCCCGCCACAGCCATATCACCCCCTCCTGAGAGACCTGCACTGGGTCCACATCGACAAGAGGATCACTGGCTCCTCAGCCACGCACACAAGGCACTCCACACTGCCAGACAAGCCTACCTGCACATCAGACTCAGCTTCTACACCCCCACCCGCCAGCTCCGCTCTGGCATCCTCGCCCTCGCAGCTGTCCCCTGCATCCAACGTACGCCCGCCTGCAGCAGATCCTTCTCCTACCTCGCCGCCAAGACCTGGAAGACCCTCCCAACCCACCTACGACTGACCCAAGACCTACTTGCCTTCAGGAGGCTCCTCAAGACCTGCCTCTTCGGGCATCGGTGGAACCCCCCACCCTCTGCGCCTTGAGACCCTGACAGGTAAATTGCGCGCCTTACAAGTACCCTGATCGATTGTTGATTGATTGACGCTGCCTGCTGGTGGGTGTGGTGTGATTTGGTTGTGGGTCTCCCAGGTGATGTATCTGTCCCACCATGGCGCATGCTGCCATGTCAGTGTATGTGAGTTCCTGCCCTAGATTTCTGAGCTTGTTGTGTTTGTGTTCGAGTTTGCAGGTGTCACAGGAGGGCCTTGTGCTGCCTACAGCAGGGCCAAATGTCAGCTACCTTGTCAGTACTTTGCCAGTCCCTGTGCATTGCGCATGATGCATGGGTATGTACCTGGGCCATATGGGCTGATGGCAATGGTGTCTGTTTCTGAGTTGTACAATATGTTTAGTGATCCCCACCCTCCCAGCATCCCGGACATTCTGTCTTGGGTTTGTGGTTTGTGTAGGATGGGACATGGCATGGCCTTGCTTTGTGAATGGGGCATACTCATGTTAGTGGCCTGAGCGTTGTTTAGAGTGGGGTTGTGTCAGGTGAGGGTTTGGGGGAAGGTGAGTGCATTTGTTGTAGTTGGGGTGTGGATGCCATTCCCCCCATGTTACGTGAGTTGTTTGTGTACTCACCAGGCTCTTGAACTCCTTCGACTCCGTGTACTCCCACCGGCGGAAGCAGGGCCATCACCTTCTCCTCCCAGGGATGGTAATGTACCGGTCTGCGGGGCAGCCCACCTCCTTTGATGTTACTCTGGGCGTATTCCTCGTTCATTTTGCGCTTGACTGCTCTGCGCAGATCGTACCACCTGGCTTGACATTCATTCCTGGTCCTTCTGATGGGCGCAACAGCATTCACCTGATCGACGATCCTCTGCCACAGGCTAGTTTTTTGGGATATGCTGGTCTGTCTGACCAATGTTACAAAGAGCTGTGGCTCGACTCTGATGATTTCATTGACAAGGATGTCCAGCTCCTCCCTTGTGAACTTTGGATTCTTGTCTGTGGGCATGGTGTGGGGTGTGGGTGTGGATGGTTGTGGGTGTGTGGGTGTCAATGTGTAGGTGTGTGTGTATGTGTAGAGGGGGTCTGTGTGAAGGAGGTTGTGTGAAGGTGTGTAAGTTCAGGTGTATGGGTGCAGTTGTTTGTGTGTGATGTCTGTCAGCAGTGGGTCTGTTGCAAAGGCTCATGGTTTGTGATTGTGGGCCCTTTTTATTGGTCCATTTGTGGGTGTGGCTGTGTTTGAACTTTTGGTGGGTGTGTTATAAGAGGTGGTTGGTAGTTTGGGCCTCTGTTTGACTGTTTGGATGTGCCAAGTCAGTCTTTTGGTTGTGTTTTGTCCTGTAGACGTGTTTTGTGGTGTTGTGCGAGTCGAATTGACGGTCCTTGTGCTGTTTTACAGTGTACTGGTTCAGTACGAGTCTTTTTCGTGTATGTAAGGTGCGTCCATGGCTATGTTGTGGTACAGTGATCACATGTGCAATGGTGTTGTACGACTCGTACATACGCGATGCTGGGGTACGGTGTTGGGGTACGGTGCGTCCAAGTACGGGGCTGCGGTGGGGGGTACGGGCCGTACATACGTGGGTGCTGTGGTGGGGGGTACGGCGCTTACATACGCATGTGCTGGGGTACGGTGCGTACATGCGCGGGTGCTGTGGTGGGGGGTACAATGCGGACATACGCGGGTGCTGGGGTACGGCGCGTACATACGCGGGTGCTGGGGTGGGGGGGTATGACCCGTACATACATGGGTGCTGTGGTGGGGGTACGGCACGTACATACGCGTGTGCTGTGGTGGGGGGTACGGCGCTTACATACGCGGGTGCTGGGATATGGCACGTACATGCATGGGTGCTGGGGTGGGGGGATACGACCCGTACATACGCGGGTGCTGGGGTACGGCATGTACAGGCGCGGGTGCTGAGGTGGGAGGGTCCGGCGCGTAAATACGCGGGTGCTGGGGTACGGCGCTTACATGCGCAGGTGGGGTGGGGGGTCTGTACGACTCCTACCCCGGGCCCAAGTGTACCTGGGGTAGTGGTCGTACAAAGTTCGCTCCGTACGGGACTTTTTCCATTCGTTTGTGTATTCGGGACGCCGGTACAAATCGGACTTGTGCGCTCGGACTTCAGTTTTACGACTCGTACGTAAATCTGTCCGGGAACGTCTCGTAGACTTTTCCCGATGCAATTCGTATGTATTTTTACGGTACAAATCGTACTTTGCCGTTTGTACGGGACTTGTACGACTCATACGTAAAAAAATACGGATACAAGTCGTACGGGAAAATGTTTTACCCGATCGGAATCGGCACCTTAATGTGAGTTGTTGGAAATTGGGTCTATGGTTGGCAGAGGTTTGCACCCTGTCTAAGTAGGGACCGCAATCCCAGTCATGGTAAGTCAGATACACAACCTATATTAACTTGTGTTCACCTACTGGAGCTTGGCACAGAGTAGTAGAGCTTAATTTAGGAGGCAATGTGTAAAGTATTTGTGCAACACTTAAATTACAGTAACACAGTGGAAAAACCACAAAATTACTCCACAGCAGTTTAGAAAAGTAGAGAATATTTATCTGAGTAAAATAAGACCAAAATGACAAACATTCATTAGGGAAAAGTTGAGCTATGAATTTTTTAAAATAAAATCCAGAAGTGGCTTTAAAACAAACATTAGCACTAAAAGGTTACTTGAGGTCATGCTAGACCGGGGTAGATCCAAAGTTTGGACCAACCGCGATATAGGTCAGGCCGGCTACATGACCAATGCATGGCCCACTGAAAAAGTACCTTTGAAGATCAAAATGGAAGGACCAGGGGTGCACCACATACAAACAAAAAGTAAAGACATAGGTATTTTAGAACTAATGACAATGAATCACAAACAATCCAATAGTGTTCTTCTTTTATTCGTGCTTCTTATAAATGCTCATAAAAGCCAGCCAACGCGTTTTGTCCAATAGACATTGGACTTCTTCAGGGCAGAAAAATACTGGTGTGAGAAGATTCCAATCCTGTACTCAAATTGATGAACAGTGAATCTTAAAAACAATGTGATTCTAAATGCACCCCTATATCCAATAAATATAGTAGAATATGTATTCTAGAAAGAAGATTTACAGGAATCCATCCATGTACGAGTTATAGATATCAGTGTTTCCCATCAATTTTGCTAGGGGGGCTATCCTCCCTATACATGGCACTTTGATGGGTGCCGCAGAGATGCAAACCCAGAGAAATCTCTCTGAGTACTAGTGTCCGGCTCAAGAAAAAGTGAAATTCAATCAATCAATCAATCAATCAATCAATCAGGAAATTCTTATAAAGTTTGACTTGTCTGTCTGGGGGTCTCCAGGAGCTGGGGTTATATTGCTCTTGGTCAAAGAGATATGTCTTGAGCCTCCTCAGGTGGGCAGGTGTGCAGGTGGAGGGAGAGGTTGTTTCAGGACTTGGCAGTGATATAGGAGAAGGAGCGACCTCAGCAGTGGCTCAATGGATGTAGGGGATTTTGGCAAGGGCCAGAGCCCTCTGATGGGCTGGTGGAATGTCAGGCGGTGGTCAAGGTATGCGGATCCAATGTTTTGGAGGGGTATATAGGTCTGTATGAGGAGTTCAAAGCAGCATCTTGTGTATGGGGAGTCAGTGGAGGGATCTGAGGTGGAGTGAGATGTGGGTTCTTCTGGGGAGGGGAGGATGAGGAGGTGGTTGAGTAGTTGATTGGTGGTGCAGTGGTAGAGTGCATTGCCTTTGTCGTGGTGGCTGTTGATGAGGGCTTGGGTCATTGTTTTCCTGATGTAGGTGGGGATCCAGCAGAAGATCTTGCCGAGCATACGTACGGCGTGGAAGCATGAGGCATGAGGCAGAGACAGCATTGACTTGCTTCTTCATAGTTAGCTGACTGTCAAGGATGATTCTGAGGTTTTGTGTGTGGTTTGAGGGTGTGGGTGCTGGACCAGGAGCAGGGGACCACCAAGAATCATTCCAGGGGGAGGGTTTGCATCTGAAAATGAGGACCCCTGTCTTGTCTGATTTGAGTTTCAGGCAGCTGGCCCTCATCCAGTCTGTGATGTCGGACATGGCATTCTGGTAGTGTGTCCTGGCAGTGTTGCTATCGTTTGTGATGGAGAGGATGAGCTGAGTGTTGTCAGCGTAGGAGATGATGTTGAGTCCATGAGTGCGGCGATATTGTTGAGCGGTGTCATGTATGCGTTGAAGAGAGTGGGGCTGAGGGAGGAGCCCTGTGGCACCCTGCAGATGATATTCTTGAGGTCGGATGAAAAGGGAAGAAGGTGGATTCTCTGGGTTCTGTCAAAGAGGAAGGAGGCAATCCTGTTGATAGCGTTGTGTTGGATGCCTCGGTGGCGAAGTCTGGTGATGAGGGTGTGATGGGAGGTGGTGTTGAATGCAGCAGAGAGGTCGAGGAGGATGAGGGCTGCTATTTTCCTAGGTTGGGGAGGCATATGATGTCATTGTGGCTGATATCAGGGTAGTCCCAATGCTGTGGCTGGTCCAGAATCCAGACTAGGACACATCAAGAAGGTTGTTTTGTTTGAGGTATTCGGTGAGCTGGAGTTTGATGGCTTTTTCCAGGACTTTAGCTGGGAAGGGTATAAGAGAGATGGATCAGTAGTTCTTGGGTTCACTGGGGTTGGCGGAGGGTTTTTTAGAAGGAGCTTGACTTCTGCGTGTTTCTAGTTGGTGGGACTGTGGCTATAATAATGGAGACGCTGAGGGCTTCGGTGAGGTGTATGCTAGTATCTTCTCTCCCTTGGTTGTAGATGTGGTGAGGGCAGGTGTCCTTGGATAAGCCAGAGTGAATAGACATCATGATGGTGGAGGTGTCTTTGGTGGAGAGCTGATTCCAGTCAGAAAGTTCGGGGGCATCAGTACCATCATGTAGGTATGAAGATGGTTGTGGTTGGTAGGTTTTGGGTCAAAGTTACTGTAGATGTCCGAGATCTTCTGGTGGAAGAAGTCAGCTAGGGAGTTGCAGAAGATCAGAAGGTCCCTACCGTTCCTGCCCCCCTCCAGACTCACTACAGGGGTTATGCAGCTCTTTGTGTGGGGAAAGACACAGCCCTATTCAGGTGCAAGTATCAGCTCCTCCCTCCCAATCTACTTCAGGAAGGCTCATCAGCCTGGTGATGGGCCATTAGGATGCAAATGTCATTCCCCAGCTCACTTTGTGTTACTGTCTAGAAGGAACAAACAAATCTCAGCTGTCACCCAACCCAGAGGTGCATTCAGAGACAGGCAGAGGCACAGAATGGTTAAAGTAAGAAAATGTCAACTTTCTAAAAGTGGCATTTTTAGACGTACAACTTAAAATCTGACCACCATAAATTGAGATTATAAATTGTGAATCCAGAGGCACCAAACTCCAAATCTCTATCTTTTCCCTATTGGAAATTACACTTAAAAGATGTTTTAAGGCAAATTAATTTAGCAGTTATTCCCTACCAGGACATATCCCACCTTTTAAATACACTCCACCCTGCCCATAGTGCTGCCTACCTTAGGGGTGAGTTATTTGAAATATAAGGGAAGGTTTGGGTCTGGCAAGCAGGTTAACTTGCCGGCTTGAAATGGCAGTTTAAACTGTACACACAGAGTCTGCAGTGGCAGGCCTGAGGCAAATTTAAAGGGCTACTGAAGTGGTTGGCACAATAAGTGTTGCAGTCCCACTAGTAGCATTTAATTTACAGTCCCTGGGTACATATAGGACACTTTACTAGGGACATATATGTAATCTACATGTGCCAATTGTGACTAAACCAATGTTACCATGTTTTGAGTATGAGCATGTGCACTTTAGCTTTGGTTACCAGTGGTAAAGTGCTCAGAATCCTAAAGCCAGCAAAAATCAAGTCAACAAAACAAGGTCAGAAGGCAAAAAAGTCAAGGGAAACCACACCAAGGATGCCAGATATAACATGAGTATTTTTGATGTTGTTGCCTGTTAAGTCCTCTGAAGTTCTTAGTTGGTGAATAAAAAGTTCCAGAGCCAGAACAAATAATAAGGGTGACAAGGGACATCCTTGATGCATACCTCTGTTGAGAAGAAAAAAAGAAGATCATATACCCTTTACTATAACCGAGGAGTATGGTGAGGAGTATAACATGGATATAAGTTGTAAACATTTATGACCAAGACCGTGCCATGGCAGAGCATTCATTCAAAATCACCAGTTGGCACTATCAAATGACATTTCTGTTTCTAAAGATAATGCCGCAAAGGGATTCTTTATCTTATGGTCTTTATTAATGATGTTTAGGAAAATGTGAAAGCTATCTGCAGCATTTATACAGGGAATGAAGCCGGATTTTTGTACATCAATGAGATCAGGCATTAAAGGAAGTTAGCAAAATGCTAAGGCTTTGGCAAATAATTTGCAATCTGTGTTGATTAAAGAAATGGGTCTGTAGTTTTTACACTGGGTCAGGTCACAATCCTTTTTAGGGAATAAGCATATTGTGCTTCTGCAAAGGAGCAAAAAGTGGATTTTTTTATTTGTGAAGTGAGTAAATACTTTAAAGGGAATGGGGAAGAGGAGTGTAGCAATTGCAAGATAACATTCAACTGTGGGGGGGAGGAGCCTAGCGCGCAACCAAGATGGCCGCGTAGGTGCGAGGCTCCCGAGGACCTCCGCAACCTCCTACGTTTATCCTGACTTCATCCTGCATCGGTTGAGGGAACTGTGTCGGTGAGCCTGAGCCGAGGTGGTACCCGTTTCCCGTTTTTGAATCGGACCTCGGGTGCCGGAGTGAGCGCCGATTGAAGTTTGCGGCCTACCTCTCTCCTGACCCCGGATTCGCGTTTGGGGGCGACCCGGTGACAAAGTGAACAACAACGGCGGGCTGGGCCTGGCGAGTCGCGTACCCCGCACTTTCACTTTCACTTTCGCGCCCCCTTGCTGTCTTCGCAAGTGGGATCGCGGCGCTCTTGGTGTTGGGGTGGCCTCGCTGGGAGACCCTGCCTGCCTGCCTGCTGTGGCCCGCTCCGCCGTCCTGGGGTGGCCCCCCAGAGCTCGTGGCCTTGATTGCTCGCTTTTTACTGCGTGGCTGGTGAGGGTGTGAGACCCGCGACGATGGCCACTAAACAAGATGGAGATCGGTTGAAGGCCAAGTCGACCCGGCGTGGCGCCGCACATCAGGCCAACATCATGGACCGCTACACCCTCCAGAAGGGATCTCCCGGTGGACCGCACAAGTCCTCTGAGTGCCCCCGGATGCCCCGGACTTGCCCACAGATCTGACTCTGCAAGACGTCATGGGCGCCATTGCTGAGATGAAGGCCTCGGTGGGCCAGCGGTTTGACGCGTTAGCGTATAAAATCGACGCGGTCCTCGTTGATGTCAACCTGGTGAGAGCTGATCTCTCGAAGACCAACGACCGGGTCGATTCTTTGGCCCACACCGCGTCGGGCCTCACGACTGAGGTGGCGGCCCTTCAGACGGAGGTACACCGGCTTCGTCAGGCGAGTGCGCTCATGGATCGGCGCCTGGAGGATTCCGAAAGCCGGGCCCGGAGGAATAATATCCGCATCATCGGAGTACCTGAGGGACGGGAGGAGTCGGCGGCGGATCTTTTTGTGGAGGACCTGATCACTACCCATCTCCAGCCTCGGGGACTGAGTAAATTCTTTGCGGTGGAGAGGGCTCATAGAGTTCCCGGGGGAAGGCCGAAGGTCGGAGCCCCTCCGCGGCCTCTTATTGCCCGTATCTTTAATTTTCGGGACAGGGATGCAATTCTGCAAGCCTCCAGACTGCAAGGGCCGATTAAGTTGGAGAACATGGAGGTGAACTTTTATCCTGACTTCACCCAAGTGGTCCAGAAGCAGAGACTGAGCTTCTTGGGCGTCAAGCGGCGGCTTCGGGACATGAACTTAAAATACGCCATGCTCTTCCCGGCCAGGCTGCGGGTGGAGGTGGAGGTGGATGGCCGCACTCACTTTTTTGACCGTCCTGAAGCGGCCGGGGACTGGCTGGACACTTTGTCTGGGGTCGGGATCGGGATGGCGGGGGGGGGGGGCTGCGGGAGGAGAAGGCCCACTGGACCGGGACTGAGGTGCTGATACTGGGACTCACTCTGGACGAAGATGCTGCCGCTTTCGGCCAAGCTTAGGGTCTCTCGTTTTTTGTACTCGTTCTCCCTCCTTTGTAGGTGGTGTGGGGTCTCGAAGGGGTACTCTTTCCTCCTCTAGGGGGTTTACCTAGTTTCAACTATATAGGGGCGACAGGCACACTGCAAGTTGGGGGGCTGTTTGGGCTCATGCAGTGGTGCAGGGAGGGGGGAGTTTTGTTGGGGCGGTTGGGTTGGTGTGGGGTGTTGTTCATTTGTACCACAAGGCAAAAGTATTGTTGTGCTATTCCCGAAGTGCTCTCGGGGGGACGAGTGATTGCTTTCGTTTATGATGGGGGGTAGGGGACTGAGTCTTTTGTCCTGGAACGTTAATGGACTGGGGGACAGGATAAAACGAGGTGTGGTCCTGCAGTTCCTGAAACGAATTTCACCTGACATAGTTTTTCTGCGGGAGACGCACCTCATTGGCAACTCCTTTCGTGCTATGAACCGGCGGGGCTACCGCCTTCTGGCCCATTCGGGCTTCACGTCGGGTTCAAGGGGTGTGGGCATCATGGCCAAGACCTCGCTCCCGTTGGAAGTTGATGAGGTACTCCATGATGACAGGGGACGTTACACGGTTCTGGTGGGTAGAATGGAGGGCAAAGTGATTATTTTTGTTTCTGTCTATGTCCCGCCAGGGTTGCACACGACCACCTTTGCGGATCTGGGGCGCCTCCTCCTTGGCCTTCCGGAGGGGATCCTGGTGGTTGGGGGGGATTTTAACGCTGTGGTTTCCGGAATTGAGGACCGTCACCCCCCTTGGGATCTCCCCCATGCCCAAGCGTGGTTGTCTGGCCTATTGGATGCCTTGGGGCTGGTGGATTGTTGGCGTTTGAAACATCCTACGCAGAAACAGTACACTTTTCATTCCGGGGCCCATGGCAGTCTATCAAGACTAGACTATGTCCTGGTGCCGGCGGCGCATGCGGGGAGGATCGGGGAGGTGCGCCATTTGGCGCGGGGTATTTCAGACCACTCCCCGCTCTTATTGCACTTCGATATTCTCCCGAGGGGAGAGGGTAGGGTGGCCCCGATTAATCCCTGGTACCTGCGTGACCACACCATTCGTGCAGAGTTGGTTAAGTCCCTTAAGCGATATTTTGATGATAATGTGGGGTCGGTCTCATCTGCGGTCTCGCTATGGGAGGCATTTAAGACGGTGATTCGGGGGATGCCCTGTCCCTTATTTCCCATTCCCGGAGGCGCGAGCGGGAGGAGGTGATCCGTGTTGAAACTGAAATAACTGAGTTGGACGGTGACCTCGAATGTGGGGTGACGGATGACAAATTACATGTCCTCCGACTCAAGCAGGCGGCCTATAAGGCCCTCGTCACGGAGGCGGCCAGGGGCCTCAGTAGAGAGCAACAGGGGAGACTGTATGATGTGGGTGATAAGGCTGGGAAATTGACTGCGTGGCTGGATAAAAAGGAGAGGGCGAGTCGAGTTGTCCCGTCGATTGAGAAACTGGATGGTGTGTGTGTCACGGAACCGGAAGAAATAGTCGATTGCTTTGCAGAATATCTCCGTGGGGTCTATTCCCCGGTGTCCTCCCGCTCGGAAGAGGATTCCCATGCCCTGCTCAGGGATACAGCGCTGCCTTCCCTTTCGGAGGAGGACAGAGTGTCGTTGGACGCCGCCCCAACCTCTGAAGAAATTGCTCTCGCCATACGTTCGGTCGCTTCCGGCAAGGCCATGGGTCCTAATGGTCTTCCCATCGAATTGTACAAGCTGCGACCGGATACACTGGCGCCGCATCTCCGTGCGATGTTCCTCGCGGCCCGTTCGGCGGGTTCCCTCCCGCTAGACCAGCGTCTGGCTACTATCGTGGTCATTCACAAGGAGGGGAGGCCGCGGGACCGGGTCACGTCCTACCGGCCTATTTCGCTGCTGAATGCGGAGCCCAAAATTCTCGCCAAGGTGTTGGCCAATCGGCTGGTTGGCGTGGTGTGCGATTTGATTCACCAGGATTAGTCCGGCTTTATCCCCCATCGCAACACTGCGCTTAACCTGCGGCGCTTGCATGGGGTGCTCGCGCGTGTCCCGTTTATACGGGAACCGGCCATTTTGGCATCCCTGGACGCCACTATGGCGTTTGACACACTTGAGTGGCCATATATTTGGGCGACACTAGCGAAGTTTGGGTTTGGCCCGGGATTCATCGGTTGGGTGAAATTGTTGTACTCGGGACCGCTAGCGCAGGTGGTTGTGAACGGTAGAGTGTCGGCTCCATTTGAGCTGGGCAGGGGCACGCGTCAGGGCTGCCCATTATCACCGCTCCTCTTCTCGCTTGCCCTGGAGCCCCTGGCGGAGTGGCTGCGGTGGGAACCTTCTATTCGTGGTCTCCGATGGACCCCCGAGTATGAGGACCGCGTATCTCTTTACGCTGATGATATTCTTCTGTACCTGGCTTCCCCACGTAAATCACTGATAGTACTGGTTGATGTATTGCACTCATTTGGCCTCAACTCCGGCCTGGTCATCAACTGGGCTAAATCGTGTGTATATGTCCTCTCTGGGGAGGATCCTATCCTTCCGCGGGGTTGTCCTATTCAGATCGCCCCGCGGGGATTTAGGTACCTGGGTGTCTTCATTACCCTGGACGCGGAGGCCCGATATAGCCAGAACTTGCTTCCCCCCCTCCAGCGCCTGAAGGAGGACGTCGCGCGTTGGAAGCGCTTGCCGCTCTCGCCGCTCGGCCGGGCGGCATTGTTTAAGATGATGTCGCTGCCACGTTTCCTGTATGCTTTGCAGAATACAATGGACGTTGTCCCGGCGCGCTACTTTCGCGAGGTGGAGAGTTTGCAGCACCGACTGTTCTGGGAGGGCCGGCCGCGTATCGCCCTGGCGAAGCTGACGCTCCCGTGGTACGACGGGGGGGTTGCCCTCTCAGATATCAAGCGATATTACTCGGCCTCCCAGCTGGCTGCGATCAATCACGGCCTTTACGGGCCCGCCCTAAACCCGGCCTTTGAGATGGATAAAATGTTACTGCCGGGCGGGGACTATAATCGGGCGCTTTATTCTAGCTCGCATGACGCGCGGCTGACGGGCCCCACGGGGGTCATGGTACGGGTGTGGCACACGGCTAACGTGGCGATGGGGTGGAAGGATCGCTTGACACGGGCGACGCCACTATACGCATCTGAGCGGCTGGGCTCCCTGTGGACCTCGAAGGGCTTTGAGAAGTGGGACATGATAGGCATCAGCAGGGTGGGCGATCTCTGGACGAGGGGGGGATTCAAAACGTTTGATGTGCTGCAGACAGAATTCCAGCTGCAGGACAGGGAGTACTTTCGTTATATGCAGATCCGTCATGCGTTGTGCTCCGTATTTCCGGACGTTGCCTCCATCCCGGAGTACTCCCCTCTGGAGGATAGAGTGCTAGATGGGCATGTCCCGGACGGCACGATTTCATTAATTTACAAAAAGCTCATCAATGACCGTTCGGGACTGCTGACCGGCCTTCGTGAGGCGTGGGGGGCTGATGGATTGGAGCTGGATGACGAGGACTGGGTTTCTGCGGTGGCCTCCCCGAAAGAGGTGGCCATACCGGCTCGCCTTCGCTTCGTCCAGCTCAAGATACTCCATAGGGTCTATGTTACGGGGCCGAGTCTGATGCGTATGGGCTATGCTGTGGACGGGTTGTGTAAGCGTGGGTGTGGTTCTTTGGGGACCTTTCTCCATATTCTGTGGGAATGCCCGGAGGTGGTGCGATTCTGGCGTGGTGTGCATGAGGTTTTGCAGGTAGTTACGCATGTGCCGCTGTTGCCTGAGGCGAGGAGATGTCTTTTGAATGTATGGGAGCCAACCGACTACTCAGTGCCGCAGACGTGGTGGGCGACTCTGGGATATATGGTGGCCAAACGTGACATTGCGCAACTGTGGGGTTCCCAGAGGTCGCCGACTGTCTCGGCGTGGAAGGACAACATGGATTGGTGTATGTTTCGTGAAAAGGTGGTGTATGTTGCGAGAGGTAAGCCTGGGACGTGGGTGAAAGTATGGGGCCCCTGGAACGCTTACCGTGGGGGAATCTGTACCCCGCCGCTACTGCCTGATCCGTCACCGGCCCCGTCTCCTTAGCCTGTTTGTCTTCCCGGTTCTGGGCAATGAGTTTACTTAGTCCCCGTCCTGACCTATTCCCCCCCTCGATATTCCTATGAATCAGTGGGGTCCCCCCCCCCTAGGGGAGCACATGCTGTTGTTTCCGACTGTGGGTTGCCTTGTGGACTTGCTTTTTTTGTTGTTATTTATATAAAAATGAAACCATCATGTGGGGTCCGGAAGGTGTGGCTGCCAACGCCTCTTTCAACTCATGTGAATTCCCTTTTGCCGCAGCGTGCGTTCTATTGTCTGTATTACATGCTCCTCCTGTTTGCTAGCGGCCGGCCTGAAGGTTGTAGGCCCATCTTTGTATATTTTTTGGATTCTGTAATAAACAGTTAAAAAAAAAAACCAAAAAAAAAACCATTCAACTGTGAAGCCATCTGGGCCTGGCGCTTTACCTTTAGTAAGAGACTGTATGGCGGAGTAGAGTTCTTCAATTTGAAGTGATTGTTCTTTTTGTGTGAAATCAACCAGTGGGGAAGCTCTAGGTTTAAGGTTAGAAAAATGAGTATTAAGCGACTCCTTCGGTTGTGTAATTTCTGAAGTACATAAATCATGGTACGAAAAAGCAAAGCATGCCGCCATATCTGCAACCCTGAACAACTTTTTGCCATAGTTGTTAATAATGAATTTTATGGCTGTCTTTTCCTTTCTTCACTTTAAATAATATGCTAGGTGGGAACCAAATCTATTATTACCAGCATAATATTTGCTGTTTAATTTAAGAAGTGTACCACATGCTTGTTCAGTTGTATAGTTATTCAATTCAATCGAAGCTAGGGACATTTATGTTCCAGAATGTAAGCAGATTTTTGCTGCGCAGATTTCATCTTGGCGAGGACATAGCCAATGATAAAACCCCTTGAGTCTGCCTTAAAGGCATCCCTAACAAAATGAACTGGTATTTGATCATTGTCATTAAATTGGAAAAGTTATTTAATGAAAGTGGTGTAAGATACGAGAAAGAGGAATCTAAAAGTAATGAATTATTGAACCTCCAAGAAGATTTAGTAGGTCAATTAATAAGAATGTCTAAATGGTTAGGACTGGAGCATGATCCAAGATTTAGATAGAGCCAGTCTCTGAATTAACCACATGTTGCAATCAACTTTTGCTAAGAAAGATATAATCAAGTCTAGATTGAGAGTGATGAGTAGAGGAGTAAAAAGAGTATTTCAACAGGTCAAGGTTACATAATCTCCAGGAGTCAGAGAGTGAGTGTTGAGAAATTAGGTTTTGAAACTCCCTTGTGGGAAGCATGGGTAACAGAACATGAGGCAGAATGTCTGTCCAAATAGGGTCAAGGACATGATTAAAGTCACCACCCATTACTAAATTAACAGAAGCGTGTTCAGATATCGTGATTGAAAGCTTCAGTCAAAAATGTGGGTCTGGTTGGGATGGGCCTTGGGGTTTAGGATAGTGAAAGTGGTGTCATTGATTATGAGTGAAACTATGATCAGGAATGCTCTGTATCGATGTTGAGATTGTATGGTGATGTATCGAGACTTATGAGGAAGAACTATAACACTGTTTTTATTTGTAGTAGAGGGCGAGAAGAAGATTTCACCAACACATTATTTTTTAATGATAGCAACCTATAACTCGTTAAGATGTGTTGCTTGAAACACAACTATGTGCATTTCAAATGAGCTGGATGAGTAAAACACGCTGACGTTTGATAAGGTTTTTGAGCCCCTAGACATTCCACATAACTGTTCTAAGTTGCAATGCATTGAGAATAAATAGTCAACTGCTGATTCATATAAAATAAAAAGCACATCAAAATAGTGGAAACAAAAAGTAAGAAATGATAGAAAGAAGAAGGTGGGGGGAAGTTGGAAGAATACAGACTCCAAAAATTGGATACACATACATACGGTATCATAAGGACAGAGGTCCATGAATGCTGAAAAGGAAGAAAAAGACAAAGAAAAAAACCAAAAGGAAAAGGGACAGCGGAACACATGAGCGAGACAGACAAAAGCACCTTCAGCCCATAAGCATTCCAATTTACAAACAGGCAAAAATAATCACATATATGCATGAGGCACTAGAATTTAAAGAGGAAGACCAAACTTACGATTGAACACATCGAGGAAGACAGTTGGAGTGATGTAAACAGAATATAAGGGAAGGAACTATATTGGGAATTTACAAGAGGTTACTATCAAGAAAAAAGTTAATTGAATAGAAGGAGAATCAATCAATAAATGGTAATTATTTACAGTAATCATTTATCTAAAATGGAAAAGATAAACATTTTAACAATAATATATTTAGACAATCATGTATTAGAGGATGACCCTATGTCTATGACTTTGGTTTTGTGTTTATTGATAAGGATTTGTAAGTCAGCAGGTTCTTCCAAAGGGTAGAATTTATTCTTAGAAGTGATTTTGAAGTGTCATGGATGAAGTAGTCTGAATCTGACATTTGAGGATCTCAGTTGAGGACATAGATCAAGGACTGGCTTATCAATCAATCATGATTTATAAAGCGTGGCTAATCGTCCAATAGGGTATCCAGGCTCTTTCAGTCCCTGGAGGCTTATTCAAGCAGCCAGGTATTGAAGGCCATTCGGAATTCTGGAAGTGAGGTGATGGTCTGGAGGTGAGAGTAGGGAGGCTGTGGTGCAATGTTGGAGAAGGAGCGTCCTCCACTTCTGTGTCTGTAAATGTGTGGAGTATTGGCAAGTGAAAGGGAGGAGGAGCGTAGTCTTGGTGGAAGTTCAGGCAGTGGTTAATGTAGGTGGGTCCTTTGTTGTGTAGAGCCTTGTGTGCATGGGTCAGCAGCTTGAATTGGCATATCTTCCTTCTGAGGAGCCAGTGGAGTTTCTTATGACGAGCTGATGCAGCAGGAGAGAAGTCCTTTGTCAAAAACAGCGTAAGGCCTGGCCATTGAAAAGATTCAGCCTTTTTGCCACAGATAATATTTGTATTAGTTCCCTGAAGTAAAGGGAAAAATGCCAAGGAATGATGGTGCCACTGGGACAAGAGTAAGGGCTTATTGCAGTCCACTGACTATGATGGTTAGCCTGTTGAATAGACAGAGGAGAAGCAGAAAGCATATTTAAAAATAACGGGCAGGTAAACAATTCATTATACCCGACCCCGATTTCATGTTCTTATGTAAGCCTCCTGGCCAGATAATAATCCATCTTAAAAAACAGCCTAGGAATTCAATAAGCCTCTAAAAACTCGATTTGCATCACGCTCACTCCTCCCTGGATTTTCTGCTCCATTCAGAGATATGAGCCCATATCTTATTTCCCCGGATTTTTGCCTGCCTACCCCTACAGAAATATGTAGCCGTCGCTTGATTATAAGCTCCCAAGAGCCTGGCAAGCCACATATGTAATGTTGGTGGTTCTACATCTTTCCATCTTGCTGCTAGCATTATCCTGAATATCTCAGTACCCAAAAAAAGGCAGTATTCTTGAGCGGTATTAAGGCCCAGGGAGCTATCATACCCCAGAATCATCAGCGTGGGGGTCAGTTGCAATCTGAAGCCAAATAATTTTTCCCAAAAGCCAAGCAGCCCTTCTTTCAATGCCGTCAATTTATCACAGTCGTACATCATATGGATCAATGTGGCTGGACCTATTCCGCATCTAGGACACTTATCATCAGACCTTTTTCCCCATATAAATAATTTGGAGGGTGTAAAATATAAATCAAATATAGTTTTATACAGTTGAGCCTTTAAGCTTGAGGATAAAAGTATTTTGGCAGTTAGAGATAGGCTCATATATAAATCTACATCAGGATTTTCTAGTTTCGTTGCCCAGCATGTTTCCGTTCTTTCTAGATCATCTGGTACTTTTTCAAGTAGCAAGCTTTAGATATTTCTGTTATTGCTAGATTTCTTGGTGATAACTTCCATCAATGGAATCTTGTCTACATTAATCCTTGAAATACTGAGAGTAGGAATACTACTAATCTAAGCATATTTATAATAGTGATTGTCCAGTATTCCAAACATTTGCTGAAGCTTAGAAAATTGAAAACCTTGCTCTCCCCCACAGAAGTCTCCAACTCTTCCTATCCCCATAGCTTCCCATTTCTTCCCCATAGCATCATTAACCCGGGCTGGGAATGCTGATGAGCTCCACAAGGGGGTATATCTACTAATTTTTGGATTTTGGAATTGCCATAAATTTAGAGACCTGTTTCCATATTCTCCATGAGCCGTAAATTACTTTGAAGCGTACCTTCTTATAGTAACTTTGCTCCAGTTGTCTTACGAGTAACCCAGGCGCTTCTTTCCCAATAGCAAGTTCATAAATTGTAGGTATTCTCAGTCTTTGCTCTAGATCCATATTTCTATCGACTACAAACAGGGAGATCATCTGATGGAGGAGGGCCGCCCAATATTATAAAGTAATATTAGGAATTGCAAGACCGCCTCTGTCTTGTGGTAAAGCTAAATATTTTAAAGCCCACCTGACCTTCCCATTCTGCCAAATAAAATTAGAAAAAGCTGACTCCAAGGCTCTCAATATATTATCTTCCACTGCTAGTGGTATAGCACGAAACAGATATAAAACTTTCAGTAACATGGTCATTTTTAAAAAGTTCCCTCTTCCTATAATAGACAAATGTAGTCCATTAACTCTTCTTAAGTCCGTAGCTATTGATTTAATCAGAGGTTCAAAGTTGCACTTAACAATTTCACCCACCTGAGCTCTAATTCTGACCCCTAAATACACCGCTGATTCTGCTTGTCTGGAAGCATTAAAGTCTAAGTTATCTGTGCATATAACAATCGTTTTCGCCTTATTTAATGCATAGCCAGAAAGGCACCCATAGCTCTCAGCAATCCTTACTATTTCCTCGATTGCCTCCGCTGGATTTGTGGTGAGCACGGCAACATCGTCGGCGTATGCTAATACCTTAGTCTCGACCCCCTGGGTTGTTATCGGTTTGATCTTCTCAGTCTGTATGAGCTTAACCACTAGTCGATTGATATATAAAGCAAATTAAATAGGGGAACAAGGGCACCCTTTTCTGGACCCCGTAGATATAATTATATTACCGGACTCCTTCCCCATGAGTTGCAGTCAAGCTCTTGGTTGACAATACATTGCTTTAATTGCCCTTATAAACTGTGATCCGAAACCATTCAGCTCCAAGATCCCCCATAAAAACTCCCAGGACACCCGATCGAAAGCCTTTTTGGCGTCAAGCAGGATCATAGCCATCTGCTCCCCCCCGCCCCGGTTATGATGTCAAACAAAGAAATAGCCCTGCGGATATGGTCTGTAGTTCCTTTAACTGGGATAAAACCATGTTGCCATGGGGAGACCAGATGTTTTATAACCCTCCCTAACTGATTGGCTAAGATCTTAGAATAGATTTTCGTGTCTGAATTGATCAGCGAAATTGGCCGATACGAAGATGGGTTATCTTTCTTGGGGAAGATTATGATGCCCATTTCTTTCCAAGATTCAGGGGGACTTCCACTATATTGTACACCCCTAAACAGGTCTGCTAAGAGGGGTGTTATAGTTATTCCTAAAATCTTATATACCTCCAACGGTATTCTGTCAGGGCCAGCAGCTTTCCCTGGTGCCATTCCATGCAATGCTATGTGGACTTCCTCCAGAGTGATTTCCTCTTCAAGCTTTTCTTTTATTGGCCCCTCGAGGCCCCCGCCGAGTTAAATACCGGTCACTAACCGCAATATCTCCTGTATGACTTCAGGGGTACCTTCATTAATATCATCTTGATATAGGATTTGGTAGTAATCCTGAAGTCATTTAATAATATCTTCTGGGTCGGAATAAGCTTGTCCGTTTATTTCAATAGAGGTTATTAAATTCAAGGACATTTTCTGACTAGTATGTAGGGCTAACCTCCTACCAACTTGCTCTCCATTTTCATAAGAATCGCTCCGATGAGAATGATATTCCTCTGCAGATCTTTGTGACAGCCAATTAGTTAATTCTGCTTTTAAGGCGATTATCCGATACATCGTTTGAGCCCCTTCTAATCCTTGTGCTATTATCAAGGTATGTTCCTCTTCTGCCTTGGCCAGATCCCACATTAATTGTTCATTTTTGATCACCTGCTGAGTCTTTTTAAATGCTAATACTAACTATAACATCCCTGACACCTATGTTTTTTTCAGTGAACTTCCAAGGTTTTTAATTGCTAATTTCGAACTATGCCTACATGTGCAGAAAGAGGAAACAAGGCACAGAAAGAAGCAAGAGAAGTGCAGAAATATGCAAGAGAGGTTCAGAAAGAGGAAGAAAGGTGCAGAAAGAAGCAAGAAAAAAGCAGAAAGTGGCAATAGAAGTCCAGAAAGTGGAATAAAGGTACAGAAAGAAGCAAGAGAAGTGCAGAAAGAAGCAACAGAGGTGCAGAAAGAGGCCTACTTCGCCTGTACCTTTCCACAGACTCATACAAAGTAGCCTAATCACTAATTGTTCTCCCAAGATGTCTTAAACCTCACTTTTCTCTAGAAGGTTCAGTATTCATCGACTGCTCAGAATGGATAGGAATACCAAATGTAAATCAGCAATCCTAACCATATCACTGTTGTAAGTCTGACCAAGTTTTTGAAGTAATGCATGTCTGTGTTTCTGCTTTTACCTAGGGACATGTTACATAAAAATAAACATACAAATACTTGAATTACTGTGTTTCAAACAGCATTCTTTGTAAATTTGTGTATTTCTTTCTGCTCATAATTCAGGGCCCATGGGTATTCAATAGAATATTTGAGGGGCTCTATAGCACCTATATACATAAAACATATCTGCCTGCACAACCGAATGACAAAGCAGAACTGAGAAGATTTAATCACCTATAGGAGAAACTAACCCCTTTTCAAGCTACCATCTTCGGATGCATAAACCATGTGAGAACACATATACAAGTAGACATATACCTCAGTCTAACCCTGGGCGTTACACTATGCTTCGCCCACGTAGTGTATGTAGCGCTGCCTGCTTCTCAGTTTTCGAAGTAGGCGAAGCAGGCAAGCCCTACGCACATGCCAGGGCGAAGCGTAGCTGTCTGCCGCCCGCCACCTGCCTCCCGCCCGCCCTCCTTTTAAAATAGATCTTGCATGTTAAATAATTAAAAGTAAAGAGACTTACCTGAAGCGCGGCGTCTCTGGGGCTCCCTCTTCCTCATTTTCAACTTCTTGTGACAAATGCGCATGCGCGGACGCCCGCACATGCGCATTTCTTGCGAGAAATGCACATGCGCGGCCGTCCGCGCTTGAGCATTTGTCACAAGAAGTTGGAAACGAGGAAGAGGGAGCCCCGGAGAGGCCGCACTTCAGGTAAGTCTCTTTACTTTTAATTATTTAACATGCAGGGTATTATTTAAAAGGAGGGTGGGTGGGAGGCGGGCGGCGTGTAGTGGGGCTACGTGGAGCGCGCGAGTGTGCGTAGATTTGGGCACACTACGCGCTGCTTCACGTAGCCCCACTATGCCCACTACGTCCACCCTTACCTCAGTCAAGAGAGCATGCCGAGTTTAAACTTGACAGCTTTTACTTCAAATTTGAGTAAAGAAAGAGGTGAGAGAAGCACAGAAAGGAGCAAGAGAAGTGCAGAAAATACAAGAGAATTGCAGAAAGATGCAAGAGAGGTGCAGAAAGAGACAAGGGAGGTGCAGAAAAGGGGAAGAAGGGTGTAGAAAGAGTCAAGAGGGGTGCAGAAAGAAGCAAGAGAGGTACAGAAAGATGCAACAGAGGTGCAGAAAGAAGTAAGAGGGGTACAGAAAGAGGCAAGAGAGGTGCAGAAAGAGAAAGACAGGTAAAAAGAGGCAACAGGGGTGCAGAAAGGAGCAATAGAAGTACGGAAAGAAGCAAGAGAAGCGTAGAAATAAGAAATAGAGGTACAGAAAGAGGCAAGAGATGTAAAGAAGGAGGCAGGAGATGTGTAGAAAGAGGGAACAAGGGTGCAGAAAGAGGCAATAGTGGCACAGAAAGAGGGAAGAGGGGTGCAGAAATATTCAAGAGGTGTGCAGAAAGAAGCAAGTGAGGTGCAGGAACAGGCAAGCAAAGTGTAGAAAGAGGCAAGAGAGGTGCAGAAAGAGGCAAGGGAGGTCTGGAAAGAGTGAACGGGGTGCAGAAAGAGACAAGAGTGGTACAGAAAGAGAGAAGAGGGGTGTAGGAGAGTAGGATCTGCTTCACATGGGTACCCCCACTTTTTTCTGGTGTTTCACTGTTTTTCGACCTTAGTCTGGCTGTGGCCCTGCTAATCAGGACCCCAGCCTAGCTGCTTCCTCTCTAAAATGGTTTCCATGTACATTAGGTACATCTTTAATTGGATTCTGGAGTGCCTTATAAGCCCCTAATATATGGTATACTATGTACATAGGGCATTGGTACCTCAGAGGCCTACCAGGGGCTGAAGCATGTATTAAGCCACCCCTGAGAAGCCCTCCAAAATGACACCACAGGTCTGCTACTGCAGCCTGGGTAAGGTGGTGCATGCACCCCTTACTGTGGTATAGGCTACCTATATCACTACCATTGCACACACATATAAAACCTATAAGTCACTCCTATGGCAGACCTTAACAATCCTGAAGGCAGAGTGCTTGGTTTTTATGTGAGAGGGTGCCCCTGCATGAGCAGAGTCCCTCTGCAGCGTTCGGAGTACCTCCTCTGATGCTATGTGTGGTGCAGCCTGACCATATACTCTTAAGTGCATTTTAACCTCGCGGTAAATGGTAACTTTGGACTGGCTGCACGGAAACATGTCGTGTTTGGTGTCAAACGCTTTGGAATACTACCCCCCGCCAGTTCTGGTGGCGGCGGTAGCATTCTACTCTTCTAGAGGGAGAGACATGTTCACACTGGTATAACCCGGTAAAGACTTTCTACAGCCCTGGCATCACAAAATGGATGCCACTGCCACAGACACAGGTCTGGCCTCCTGCGTCTGACCGAAACTCCGGCAGGGGAGGCCTGAAAAATAGGTTTCCTGTCCCAGGGAGGTGTAACCACCTCCCCAGACAGGCAGATGCGTGTTGGAGCTGGGCGGGAGCACTCTCTGGTGCTTTGAAGTCCTCCACTGGGGGCACACTTGGTGTCCCTGTGCATAGTCCAGTTCAAACCAGTTGCAGGGGCTACCTGCCCCTGCTCTGGTGTGAAACTGGACAAAGGAAATGGGTGTAACCACCCCTCTTTCCAAACCCTCCCATGGGTGGGTCCCTAGAGTATGTCCAACCCCCAAACTTTGTATAAGTATGGGAACCCAGTCCTTGCGACTTTAGATTACCCTGGATGAAACTCTGCAACATATATCCTTGACCTTCGATGTTCTACTTTAACTAGAAGACTGAAGAAATCTCCCTTGGGTCAAGCAGTGACTCCCCTGCTTGGCAGGCATCAAAGAAGCAACTATCCAGTCTGCAATTCCAAAGCTCCCGCCAGACTCCGAAGTCTCTGCATCCCCAGAGGTGGATTTCCAGACTTCCCAGAGGCTACCCTGAGTTTCAGCAAAGCTGAGGACCGTGGCTATCGTGGGTGATGTGGAACCATGAATCCTGGACACCGTGATCTTTTGCTGATCCATCATCTTCCCGGTCTTCCTCGAAGTTGTGCTTTGGGCTCTGAGTAGCCCCAGTTTTGAGCACCTCCTGCACCAAAGATTTCTGGCCTCCACTCCACGAGTGACCCATGGGCCAGTTTCCAGTGCGACCGCTCGAGGCTCCTTCGCGATCGCTAGCCCGTTGGCTAGTGGGTAAGCCACGAAGGCGACTCCTCTTCTGATTGGGCTTTCCTGGTTGCTCCAGATGTGCCCCGACGTATCTTCACTGGGTGAGTCCCCCAGACCTTGCTGGTCTGCACCGACGTCCTTTTTCTTTTTCCAAGTGACTTGCCGTTGCCAAGGCTTGTTGGGTCCAATCTGGTCACCGACATCGCAGCGCTCGACAGACTTTATCGGACAGCTGGAATCCAGCTCCTGGTTGTTGTCGACTCCTCCTGGCCCTCGTGGCTGAAGAATCAAGAACCCTTCAACTCACCTGAAGCACCCGACATCTGTGGGCATTGGACTTTCGTGCCCTTGGTCACTGGTAAGTGACCCAGACTCTGTCCCCTCTGCTTTCATGTTCCTTCCATCCTCGATCCAGGCTTGGATCTCTCCAGACACTTCTCCTCTTCACGGCAGCAGCACTTCCTGAGCAGCTTCCAATGAAAACAGTGGCGCGACCCAACACCATTTGACACCTATGCACCCGGCTTCCCTGGGTGAGGTAACTCGAGTACTCTGATGCTCCCATGGGTGTTGGCCCTAGACACCTCTAAGTCCAAAAGGGTTCGCTCGTAGTCATCCTCTAAGTGTCCTTAAACTCTTAATTTCCAACCGCGACTTTCCACATAGAAGTTAACGGCGATTTGCGGCTGTGTTCTCACACTGCACGCATCCCCCGTGGGTCCCCTGTGTCACTACCTTGGGTGGTTCCTTTTGGTCCAAGCACTTCTACAGGCTCTAGGCCTTGTGTCTAGTTCAGTCGTGGTTCATATACCACTTTATTGGTATATGGTTTGGTACGCCCCTAGGGCCCAAACGTGTATTTGTGCTTTTACTGTTGAATATTGACTTGGAACTTAAGTACTTCGAACTCCAGCCTCATAAAGAGACAAGAGGGGTGTGTTTTATCTTAAATACATATATTTTAAATATATACCTGGTGTGGTTGTCATTTCATTTGATCATTCAAGAGATTATAGACTGGTAAGCTGCTTTACATTCCTTCAAGACTTAGCCTGAAGGCTGCTCTCCGTAGCTACCACTAGGATAGCTTTCAATAAAGGTTGTCTTTAACCTATCACTATAAGGGGTTGTTTGGACTGATACAAGGTGCCCACTATAACTAGTGGACAGCATATATCAGGCCAACTTGTCACAATACTTCTAAGGAAAATGGGGTGAGTCCTAAAGGGCAGACCTTGCAGATGGTTTGGGGCATTTACATACTCAGGGAAAATAAAAGGGAGATCTAAGAACTCTGCTCTCAAGACAAGAAAGAAACCACTTGTCACAGTCACTTCATATCAGATTGCGGTCCAAATGATCAACAAGCATTCATCTCCATTAGGGATTTCAGATTGCTTTTCAGCTTGGAATACAAGAGGAAACATACTTGCTTTGTCTTGCCAAACCCAAGAAGTTAGGATCATTAGTGCTTTGCAGAAGTAGAGCTTAAACTGGGGCACCTGCTGTGATTATATTTGTAAGTGCTTGCCGTTGAGGTTTAATTGTGAAACAAGCATTAGGCCCATAAGAGAACCTCATATTTTCCGAGAAGAGTCCCACAATATTGCCAAAATGTCTACCCAAATGTAGTACGGGGATGTCCCCATATTCCTCTGCATTAGGAAAGCATCACCAAAATGGGTGGGAAATACGCTAGGTGGCCTTTTGGTATATTGTGCATTAACATGGGAAAAGGTGGGATGACCTCTGCTTATTACTAAAGAAAACAGGGCAGGGCCGAATGAACAGAGCGTGCGCAATGATTTTGGTCATTTACATACTCTAGGTAATGAAAAGGGACTACCATGGACTCTTCTATCTTGACCATACAAGGGGAGGGGAGGGGCGGCCAGCCATCCCCTGTCCCCAGGCTCATTTCAACAATTGCACCCGCACACAGGGAGCAGCCAAAAATGCTGCTCCGGCCAAAAATGCTGCTCCCTCTGTGTGGGAGCAGTTTTTTTTATCTGTGTCCTGCCCGCTTAAAAGCGGCCATGAAAAAAGATGAAAAGTCCACTCCAAGTGGGTGGGAGCAGTTTTCCTGACCCTCCTGCTAGGAGCAGACTTACAGTTTGCTCTCGCTTGGTGGGAGCTAAGTGAAAGCAAACTGTTATCTCCAAAGAGTTGGCACCTTGTATGGAACTAGGCACCTTGTATGGAACTAGGTCCATTAATGGCTCCAGGAGGGGGGCCATGTGCCCCCCTCCTTTACATTGCACAGGGCAGCCCTGGGGTGTTTATGGTCCCCAGGGCCAAAAACGGCTTGGGATGATGGCCACGCTGCCCCTTCCCACTATATTTCAACTCATGCCCTGAGGAGGTGGTGGTCCCTGGGCCAAATGTTGCCTGGGAGGGGGGCTCCACAGCCCCTTCCTCCTTGTTTCAAGTCCTGTGCCCCAGGGAGGTGGCTAGCTCTGTGGCAGTTTTAAACATCGAGGGGGTCCATGCGGCACCCCTCTTTTTATGTTAACATGCTCCAGTGAGGTGGTGGTCCCCGGTGCCTTTATACATTTTTATAATAAACCCAGGTGACATGGTTGTCCTTGGGGCTTAAACTGCCCTGGTGCCCCCTCCCCTTTTGTTTAATTTAAACCTGCCCCAGGACCTGGCTCACCTAGGGGCCAATGTTTAAACAAGCTCAGGAGACCACGCTTGTGTTTTTTTTTATTGACGTAAGGATTCACAAATCTTCACTATTTACCCCATTAAATGTTTAAAAAAAAATCTATTTGGTTCTGGCCTGGTCCTGGGGGGGACTCCACCACCAGGCTTTGGGGGTCAGGGCATTCCTACCCTTCCCCCTTCTCCTTTTAATGTTTTTGTTTGGGACTTGACTGAGTCTGAGTCCCAGGATGGCTGCAATTACTTCCTAGTTGAAGTATTGGCAGCTAATCAGATCTTAGGCCACAAATATAATAGAGGGAGGGAACACCACCTCCATGGGCAGGCCGTACAGGAACAAAAGAGGGAGGCATGCATCCCCCTTCCTGGAGCCATTAATGGCCCTGGGGACCGTCAACCCCCGGGGCCTGCTCACTATGTCCCAGGCTGCCCACCGCCTAGACATAGCTGTTGCTCTTGCTTGGCAAAGTGAGAGGAAACAGTGAGTCTGCTCCCAGAAGGCGGGAGCAGAAAAACTGCTCCTGCTGACTGGGAACAAACCTTTTATCTGCCAAATGAAAGAATTGCTCCTGCATGCAGGAAGCAGCATTTGTGGCTGCTCCTTAGGTGCAAGAGCAATGCTGGCTCCCACTGGAGGTGGGAGCTACCAGGGACCGCAGAGGCAATGGGGCTCCTCCCGCAGTCTCCAACAATGGTCACTGGGTGCCCTTGGTGGGCACCGGGCCCCCCAACCTTAGTTTACTGGTCCAAAAGGCCAAAATAGACCGAGGAGGGAGGCTGTGTGACCCCCCTTCCCCATTAATTCTGGGCTGGGCCCTGGGTGAGGAGTGAAGCGGGGACGGAATCACCCTGGGGAGGTTGGGGCATGCGACCCCCCCCCCTGCCATCCATAAGGGACACATAATCCTGACTTCCAAGGCTCGGGAAGGCAAAGCAAGTGTGTTTTAGTGTCAATTCCACATTAAAATACAATCTGAAATCCTTTTTTTAGGATAAATGAATCGGTGATCTATTGGTGCTCAATCTGTGACGAGTGGATTCTTTCTTGTGCTTACCTGGTGAGAGCAGAGCCTAATGGTTCTCCCTTTAAATTCCTACAAGTATGTAAATGTGCAAATCACTTGGAAGCTTTGCTCTTTAGGCCCTGCCCATCTTAGTAGTATGCAAAGTTCCTCCAGTCTTTTGCCAGAATGATGAACAGCTTAATACTAGGCCCCCCCAGCGCATTTTCTTCCAATTTTGGTGAGGTATTCTTGATACCAAGGAATATGAGGCCATCTTCACCAAACAAAGAAGCACTAACTTTATATAGTTAAAAAGAAGGACCTTTGTTTGGTGGAGATTTACCTCTTTGTAGTCTCATTGTCTTCTCTAAAGGAAGAGTCATGCTATCACATATTTCTGTATAAAGATGCATACAAGGTCACTGGTGACATTTCCTCATAATATATTACACAGCTGTAGTGTAGAATACATACTGGACATTTACCAAATGATGTAGCGCTTAGTAATTAACTAGTAGTAAGAACTTCACTTGGGGACTCTTGTTGGATAAAGGTGCAGGTGGGGGTCTGTTGTGGGCCAGTCACTCACACAGTTACTCACACAGCTACTCACACCCCCAAACAGACACTTAGTCACCCATTCACACACTCAGGCACTCGACCACTCAGACACTCACACACCCACTCTCAGACAACCTAACATACCTACTCACAGACCTACTCATACACTCTCACATGCATTCATAGACCCACTCAGGCATTCATGCACCCACACACAGAACTACTCAGACACTCTCACAGGCACTCACACATCCATTCAGACACTCACGTACCCACTCACAGATCCACTCAGACATGCACACCTCCTCACAGACCCATTCAGACACTCCTACATCCACTTACAGAACTCCTCATACTCTCTCACACCCACCCACAGACCTACTCAGAGACTCACGCACTGCATCACAGACCCAGTCAGACTCACACACCCACTCACAGACCCACTCAGGGACTCACACACCCACTCATAGACTCACAAACCCACTCACAGACCCACCCAGACACTCATGCATCCACTCAGACACTTAAGCACCCACTCATAGACCCTCTTAGACACTCACAAACCAACCCATACATCCATTGAGACACTCACCCACTAACTCAAACACCCACTAAGAATTTCATGGACTCACTCACACACTCAAAGGTTACAGGTTACAATTAGGAAATAAAATTTAAAAAACCTTAGAAATTCACCAAAAAAAGAAAGGTTAGAGCGGCATTATAGTTAGGAAATACAATTAAAAAAACATAGATTTTCACAAAAAAATCGAAAGATTGCAGGCACATTACAGTTTGGAAATAACATTTAAAAAAACGTAGAAATTCCCTGAAAAAAAACAAAGGTTACTGGGACATTATAGTTAGGCTCATAAAACAGTGAAATGCAGAAGTTATAGTTACATGTGCTTGCTATACCTTACACCCCCGTAATTCACTGATATTGACCTCACATATTACATCACTAATGACATGGTCAGTGACAACACTGATGACATCTCAAATGTCCCCAGGGCCCAAAGGCCAACCCTATGCCATGCATGGTCAAAGGCCCTGAGCAGCATGGGGTTGGCTGCCTTTGTGGGGTGGCCACAGGGGTTGAGCAGGCAAGACCTTGCAGCCAATTCCCTGCAGGACATGGCTAAAGGCTGTGTGCAGCATGGGGTTGGATCTGTGCAGGTGGTTGGCCGCAGGCCCTGTGGCCAACCCCTGCCCAGAAGGGCTGAAGGCCCTGCACAGAGTGGGTTGTGGCCAGTCCCTGTGGTCAACTCCCACTGCACACGATTGACTGCATGTGATGGGTAGGTTGCACAGGCCCTGTGAGCATGCGGGGAGTTGGCCAAGGCAAGTTCCTGTGGTCAATCCCTCAGCACGCACGGCCAAAGGCTGTGCACAGCATGGGGTTGGCTGAATGTGGGGGGTTGGGTGCAGGCTCTGTGGTCACTCCTCCATGCACCACCAAAGGTGCTGTTTTACCTGGGGTTGGCTGCCTTTAGGGGGGTTGGCAAGAAGGCCTGGCTGCAGGCCCTGTTGCCAAGCCCCCAACATGCATGGCCACTAGCCCTGCGACCGTAGGGTTGGCTGCCTTTGGGGGAGTTGGCTGTGGCCAGGCCAGGCAGCGAATCCCCCACTATGTACAGCTGAAGGCTGTGCACAGCAGGAGTGTGATTTACAGATGGTGATATTACATTACATCTAAAAAAAACCTAGAAATTCACTAAAAAACAAAGGTTAAACTAACGTTATAGTTTGGTGAAATGTTCAGTAACAATTTAACCTTTTAAACTCCAAAAATCACAGTAATTATCCAGCTATAGTATTGTTATTCCAAGTAACTATAACTTATGTCTTAAGGTAACTATAACTCGTGCCCTTGCAATGCACTGCTAATTACACCAAATATGACATGGCATCTTCTATGGCATCATTGATAATATCAGTGCAACCTTTGCAATGAAGGTATTAATGAAAAAACTGTGCATGAAGGGGGCACGAGTTATAGTTTCCTTAGTACACAAGTCCAAATAAAATATGTGTTTCAGACAAACGGACAAACGGCCTGGCTTCTGTGGGGTAAATACTCCAGGTTACCTCATGCCCTCCGACATGCATTAACTACATTAGAGCTGATTCTGGAGTGTGGTAATAGCATGCATTGTAGTGTCTTATATTCTGTGAGAGGTTCTCAACAAGAGCAAAAGAAACCGGTTAAACAGTATATCACTCCATGTAAGTAGGCCGGTTACTCTTAAGAAGTAAGGGGTACTGCAGTGGAGTGTTGCCAGATTCAATGAGTTGCTTTTGCACAGAACTACAATATTACTCCATCTCATGTGGACACAACATTTCCGGTCCCAGACCTTCCTTTTGAAAATAAAAGGTGTCACTATATTGCGATCAGTTGAATTGAATCAAGAATACATCTCCACGGAATACACAGATTTGTAAAATGAAAGCTGGGACTGGAAAGGCAGTGTCCTGAACTTCATATGAAACACGGCACATCTGTGCCCCAAAGGGGACATGTAGCCTTCAGGGTAAATTGATTCCTGATGATGAATGTACAGCATATTTTTTGGGATTTGTATTATGTTCTAGATATTTTAAAGTACTAACACGACATACATTAAAAATTAAATTCAAAATCAATGTATAATACAGAATTAAAATGAGAGATAATATCATAAATAATGGATGAAAATGGGAACGATTATAAAAAGGGTTTTAAAAAGGTATCAGAAGCATTGTTCATAAAACTGAGGTGACTGAAATTGGGATCTTTTGTGTGACATTTCATGAAATTCCAGGATAATAAACATGTTGCTTTATGAGTGAAATGTGGTTTACTATCGTCTCTCAAGAAAGATTGCATTAAAAAAAAGACTGTTTCAAGGTGATAATATCAGCAAGACATTTTTGTTGGAACCAGTCTCCTACTGATATCTAGCAAGATGTGAGGTGACTGCCCTCCACAAAAAAAAACAGTTACACAAAATAGCTTAACAAGAAATTTTGAGAGATGTGCTACACAAAATCCCAAAAAAGTTTGCAGGTGCAGTTAAAAATTCACCCAGTAGTAACACTCATACAATAGAGTCGACCAAGGCATTGTCCTCAGATATAAGTTAGAAAAAGGATTTGTTTTAAAAAGTTTGTGTCGATCTAGAACAAAACGTATAGAACATATCAATATCAAAATAAAACCAAAATCGAAAGAGTTGAAGAGCAAAAGGGCTTTTTTACTTGTAATTGAATTTGAAGGAATGTTACAACATGATTAGAAATGAAGAAAAGAACTCATGTGAAGTGAAGAGTAGATAAAGTAACCTAAAACAAATAATCATTTGCCATGCCTCCCAATCCATAAATAACAGAGCCCAAACAGCATGTTAAAAAATCAGTGGTAGAGGGGCCAGAAGGGTTCACATTGAAGCGACCACAGCTACCTAATAAAAGGACTTAGAGAAGGTATAGCAGGAGACCGAGTACATGTTATTTAGACAAGGAGTAAGGGAGTTTAGAAACAATCTTGAAAGTCAAACAGAAGAAATAAATAAACAACATAAAAGCAAGAAGGGATTTACACTGCCTGGCAGACATCATCATTGCTTAGCAGTGGATGCTTGAAAGTCAAAAATCATCCTCTGTGATATCTCTGAATAAAAGTTGGCAAGGGAGGCATGTCAGTTGCAGCAGACCCAGTTTTGGTTAAAAAGAACTCGAAATCCTGTCAGAGATCGGCAGCTCTTCATGCAGTTCTTAGAATTACATAAACATCGAGACTTTGAGTCAATTCTCGTGTGTGTATATGTGGGTGCATCTGTGTTGCTCTTGACTGCTATCTCCATATCTCACACAATTCCACGCTGCCTGTAATGTGTCTATCCACCTCATTCAGTGGCTATTAACTGGTACATCCAAAGCATCATGCAGAATCACCAATGGGGGTGATGGGATAAGGTCCATCCCACTTCTCCTCCTCATTCTGCCTAATGCTCTACTAGACAGAATCAAGTGTCTGTTAAGCGCACATGATGTCAACTATGTCTCATTTCAACTGGGAACGCATCCAGCAGTAGCGCCTGGGCTCAAGTGGAGTACAGTACTAGTCATGCAAAAGATTTGAAAAAGCTGAATTTAAGGTTTGTGAGTTTATTCAACTTAGATACCCTATATCTCAGAGATCACTCCACTGAAACATATCCACTTTTCTAGATAAACATGTAACAATGTGTCTTGGGAACTAAAGGGTGCATTACACAACTTGCTTTCAATATAGTATCTTAACTGCAGGTATCTCTATCGTTGATTGGGATGGATATCAAATTCCTCATTAGCACAGCAAAAGATCTTAGGGCATCAACTTCCAAGATGTGTTTGCAGGATATGATATCCTTTAACTCCCACACAGACTAGTTCAATGGTTGGCCGTGATAAACGATTTCGAAGGTAATTATCTAGTATTTCTTACAGTATCAGAAAATGAGAAAACAATGTATTCAAACATATGTGGCATAGGTTTTGGAATTTTAAATTTATAGCAAAAGCTTCACATCAAGGATGGTGTAAATTAGTGTGCCAGTAGGATAAAACCTCCCCTTGGAGAGACTGTATCGCACACCAATCATGCCTAAATCACTCACAACACTGCAACCAAATCATTCCCATACACATTATGGGTTCTATTCCCCTCAACAAGTACCACCAAATAAACAGTTATGCAAAGCCTTAATATCATATATATGCACCCACAAGTACAGCTTATCACCATGGGGGATATCAATATTTCATCTCTCAATGTAGTAAGAAAACAATAACACATCACATCAATTTTTAAAAAAGCAATTGACTGCTAAGACCCATCAATAGGGCTCAACAAATAATCCACACATATGTAACAAAAGATTAAAAGTCAAATGGGCTTCCCCTTCAAAACAGTACTATTGTATCTGTTATATATGCTGATCCATTATCTCTGTCAATCACGAGTCCTGATGAAGTAGCTATTCTTCATCTATGGTCCCTCATTGCAAACAGATTCTATGTGAGAAATTTGTAGGGTGCTCCCATTTGATAGGTGTCATTTACCATTCCCACTACAACCTATACCAATTAGGGGAGGTGTTGTACACTAAAAGGATAACATCTACTAGTCCCACTCCAATCTTTACCAATTTGAAGAAGGCGTTGGACACTAAAAAGATGACAAATACAATTTCCACTCCAATGTTAACTAATTTGAGGACAGTGTTAGACACTAATAGGGTGTCATTTACTATTTCCACTCCAACCTATATCAATTTAGGAAAGGTGTTAGACACTAAAGGGGGTAACACTTACTATTCTCACTCCAATCTATCCAGATTGGGGGAAGGCTTTGGACACCAAAGTGTGTCATATTTACTATTCTCACTCCAGTCTAACCATGCTGGGAGAAGGTGTTGGACACTAAAGGGTTCACATTTACTATTCTCTCTCCAATCTAAGGCTATTTGAAGAAGGTGTTGACATTAAAGAGGTGAAATGTACTAGTTACACTATAATGTAAAACATTTTAAACAAGGTAAAGCAAATTAAACATTTTATATACACAATCAATACTCCGTTCTCCCACATAATATTTTAACTCTGAGAAACTAAAATTTTATCTAAAACACACTAACTAAAACTATAAAGGTATATATTCATATTTAAACATTAGCACATAATAAACATTTTTAAGACTATTACAAATAAACATCATTTTTAAAATATGTGCTACCATCATAAACTTGAAACCATAAAATAAAAAATGTAATCATAATCCAAAATTAACAATCAGAAAACAAAAAATTAATGTTTATTAAGTATTGCTCATGGGGACCCTCATTATGATGTTGAGCAGACCGACTGGCAATTGACTGCAGTCTGCCCGGCATCTAGGGCAGCGGTCTGAACGTCGGATTACAATACTGGTGTTTGGAACACAAAGAGTGGGGGGGAAGACCACCACCTGTGACAGGCTCAAGGAGCCCACTGGGTGGAGGTGAGACACTAATCCCTTTAATGAACGCGGTGCCTGCCAGGCACCGCCGTAGGTATTACGATGTCCAATTCCCACAGCCTTTTCATGGCGCTCCCACTACCCTGATAAGGCTGTCGGAAAGGGACCTTGGGGGCCCCAAGCAGGCCCCAAGTCCACCATGAGCCACTGCTGCGTGGGCAGGGGAGCACATGTGGTGCCCCCCCAAACATCCATGCATAGTGTTCCAGGCACCAAGCACCCCTTTTTCCACTGCGGCTTGTTCTGCTGCCCTTTTCCGAGCCGCAGCACAAGCCGCAATAGAGAAAGCCATGTTTTCAACTGCTTTCATGGCAATAGATCATAATATGGTGGGTGGGACCACCGACTAATTGATTGGGGGTCCCAATCCTGTTGCGATATCAGTGGACACTAATTCCGACTGCCATAGTAATAAGGCCCATAATGTTGAAGTTAGCATAGTTATTACTGGTCAGGTAATACTGTACTTCACTAATAACTAATCTTCAGGTAATGTTAAAATATGAACTGTTATTTTTAGGATGAAATAGAATTTCATTGCTTGTCTTGGTCATGTACTTTTTCTAGACTGTGGTGATTCTTTTGTGTCCTGCTGCGCAAGCTATTTACTTTTCAGAAATATTGCAAAATGAAGCATAATTACCACTGTACCTCAGAGACTTCTATTTCCTTGATGGGAACCTTGAGAGAACCAGAACACTTCACATAGTTTGTCTCCTTCTGCAAAAGACCTTTGCAGAACTGTAGTTCGTGTGTAAAGTCGTATGCAAAACCTACTAGCCTAATATGTTGATAAACACATTGTTAGCAACTGAATCATCCATAAATATCTCAGAGGGAGAACCACAAGCTAAGCAACATTTTGTTTCTTTAAAGTTTATCATATGTTGACGGCCATTAATGATATGACATTCTTACAAATGAAAATATTTACCACTGGTTTACACACCATATCCTGGGAATTATAATCCCCAAAATCAACTTTAAAGTAGCATTTAAATTCACCTATATTTAAGCGTAACTGTCTGCCATAGTATTGTTGCAAAGTCCTAAAAATATACAGGCTTTGGACCAATCTGCCGTTCATGAAATGCTTAATTTAAAATGAGTCAATTACTATATGCAAAAAACATTTAATCATATTCCTTCTAAACAGAAGCAATAATAAGTGCTATTTTTCATGTTTTTGTTGTGTTTGCTTGTTACAGTAGGGATGAACAAATGTCTGCAGCCCCATCAGTAATACTGTGCGATACAAGGGCGTTCAAGCTGGCACACACGTCTTTGTATCCCCATGCCACCTTTTAGAATACGACTCAGGGACTTTGGAAAGCGTTTGAACGCCCCACCCTCAATCCTGCAATGATGACTACACTCTGCGATTTGTTTCAAATTAAGATATGGTTCAGGAAAGCTGCTAAACACACCATGGATTCTTAAACATTTCCATGATAAGTTTGCCTTTTCTCATTGCAGCTTAAATGATTCGAATTTCAAAACAAAGCAAACCCTAAAGAGGTTTTCTTTAGGATGAAAGGTCGTGGTCTTTTTATGTGCCTTTGATGATAGTCCATCGTCACGAATTTATTTTAGCTCACGTCTTGTTCACAATGATGACTTTGCTATATTCTTTTTGTGTTATGATGCGGATATTATGATCGTTATCTCTCTGTGGGCATTAAACAATTTCAGTTTCTTCCGCTTAGTCTAAAGTACATTTTTTTTCTTCTAATGGAAATTGTAGTGTTTTTTACTTACTTGTGATTTGCTGGCAAAGTGATCCTCAGTTTTCTGTAGACAGCTTAACGTGTTTAATAATGGTGATTTAAGCCCTCATTGTGGTAGCATCAGTGGGCTGCAAAGCTTAAACGTTTGTACTTTTTGCAGCTTGAATGGAGAAACTGTGCGAATCAAAAAACAAATTAGGGGTTTCGGTCTGAACATACATTGCAGAAAACTGTAGGTGATTCAAACAGTATAAAAACTGATAAATCAGAAAGTATATTTGTAATGCATTTACAAATAAATTCAGCATTTTGTAACCTAGTTATACATTTTCACTTGAGGACCTATTTGAGAAGCAGATTACATTCCTGTTGATGACTAATGCTAGATCAAATTTCCGAAACCATCACAGACTGTTGCCATGCAGAGTAAGATTTATGAGCATCCAATGATAAGAAAAGAATGACTCTGAGGGACATACTTAAGTTAAGGGCCATTTTCCACCAAATACACTCAGAGAGCGAGTGTGCTGATCCTGTTCACAGGGATTTAGGTGATACAGTCACCAATTTCTTTTCCCAAATAGGGCATTATTTTACAGCCGCATTTCATCAATATGTTTAATGGAAAACCTTAGGTTTCAGAGTCAAGTCTGATCAGAAACACATACTCACTACTCAAGGACTTGGTAGAACATTATTTTTCTGAAACAGCAAATCTCATCTGTGTGTTTAACCCGTTGACCACGGCACGAATACCGCTGCTGTGCTGTTCAGACGGCCCCCGGCCGTTCTCTGCACACGCCCACTGTGACGACGTCGGATGGCCGGGGGCTGTCCGATGCATGCAAGGGGTTAAGAAACCCACTTAGATACGTCTGCTGCTGTACTGAGGTTACTTCAGAAAATGCAGCCTTGAAAAGTAAACCGCTGTCCTCCAGACTACCAGGGTCGGCTTTGTGGTTACAGTCACTATCCTTCCCAGCACCGCAGCCCACACTTAGGACATCATTTATGAAGAATTGACATAGGACAGCCCCCCCAAGTCTTCTTCTTGTTTGGCTGCCCTAAGCCAATGTGACTGGGCAGGAATGCACAGTATTTATGAAATATGATAGATTTCTGTCCTTTCCCTCTGCGCTGATGCACAGCTTGCTCCCTAGTGCCAACATAGGCACCATTGCACTACCCTTGCACCATAGTGTAAGGGTGCCTCTATTGAGGCAGGATTGTTTTTGTGCAGAAAGGCGCACCTTCCTGCATGAAAACAATCCCAAGAGGCATCTTCCTATTTTCATATAGCACTCATGGAAGGAGGAAAAAACGAGGAGAAATAAAAAATAATATTCCTTGCAAAACCTGCTCTGGGGAGTTGTGAGGTTTTTTTGCACTGCCTCAGGTATACGTGATTAAAAAAAAAGGTCCCTACCTTGAACTATTTGTGGATCATATGTTGTGGTAAGCTGTGTTCCAAAGTACACAATGTTAGTACTAGTCCAGCAATTGTTCCAACCCCGGTTGCAAAGGAATTACAATGATACATAAACAATGAAAGTGAAATGGTGAATCAACAATAAAAGTAAAACAGGAAAAGCAAATAAAGAAATTCAATTTTTATTTCAAAATTTTAAAACTTCACTCAAAGAGTTTAGTGCTGTTAAAATTCATACATTGACAAATTAATAATCTTGAGTTCACAGTCACTGTTTCATAAAGTTAAGACACGTTATATGAATAAAACCAGAGAAAACTACGAAACAGTCGATGCGGCGTTTCGGTGAAACATAGATTAACCACCTTCTTCAGGACAGAGTTTTCTAAAAGCAATATTAAATAATACAACAATATATTAGCTTATACATCGATAGTCACAGTGTTCATGTTTTTTCACTTGCATTACCTATTTTACACAAAAAAACATTGTTATTTGCAACCTTTTACACATCAAATCATTGTTATCTAATTTCCCTTTGTAACCTTAACCGTGATGCCCCATGACATCAATTACTACAACAACACATGATCCATATATTCTCTAGACCTGCCTATTGCAGTATCAACAACAGAAAATTTCACCAATCCTTTTTTCAATTGGGAGGTTTAACGTTCTTCTTGCGAAGAATATAGGCAGAAAACCGGTGCTAGCAAAGATTTACTACATTGAACCCTCATGAAATCAGAAAATGAATTCAAACATTGCAGAAAGAAGCAAAAATCGAGCTCAAAGAGCTAATGAATTATTGGATGACAATATGGCAATCAGTGAAAATCCCAATCCCAGGAACACACAAACAGAAGGGAGAAGAAGAACAATTCATAATGTTGTCAGAGAATTACAACAAACCAGAATTGTCGAGGTCAATAAATGGTGGGAGAAAATGACCTTGGAGAATTATATAGAATTCAAGAGAGTGCCGAGAGGCCTAAGAATTCTAATTATGCCAAAATTAAACGATCTGGTTTTGGACTTCAATAAACAATGGCAAACAGACACCAATGAATGTTCTTTAAAATTAATGAAAACCCTGATCATTCATGCAGAAAGGAAACTAGAGGCTACACTCCTTAAAATCAAACAGTTGGAAGAAGAACTTGACAAATTTCTGAATAATGAAGAAAAGAAAGAACTGATTGATACAATGGAGAAAAAGATCAATAAACATGAGGCAGACGTAGAGAAGAGGAAGGCCAGCAAATTCAACCGTGATCGAATTGATTACGCAAATGGCCGAATATATACTTTTGCAAGAAAATATGATTCCTTGAGAAATAGAGCCACAATAGACAGATGTACGGGCTATGAGACTATGGGTACAGTCGATAGTTCGGACCTGAGCTCAGCAGAAGAAGAAGCGAGCGCATCGAAATTGGATTTTTGTGGGGAGATGAGGCTTGCACAAATGGTGACGCGACAACGAGGAAGAGGAAGGGGAACAACGTGGGGAAGGGGACAAAGCAAGCCCCAACCCAAAGAAGCAGAAGACAGAGTAAAATCCAAAAAAGGAGGAGAAAAGAAAAAGCAAAAATAATTAAGAAATCTAACCAAAAAGATCTGGTAATTAACATCTCCATTGTAACCCTGAACCCCGACCAAATAAGCTTATTAAACAAAGGATTAACCTTCTGTCCAAATTACAACATGGACATTCCAAACCTCCGAATTGACTTGTATAAATTCTGTCGCAAAGTAAAACTCAAGAAATATTATGAGGACAAGCCATCAAACCCACGAAACTTCAACCAAACACCCATTGCCATATCTCAATTAAACCAAGGCGATCTTGCAACTCTGAGAACCCTGAGAGCACTAGGGAATACTGCTCCAGATACAAGCACAACAATGAATTCAAGAACAGATGATGATATACAACTATGCCAGGATGAAGGTATTGCAACATGTAAGGGTGGAGAAAGTGGATTGAGAACCCAATCCAAATTCTGTCCGCAACTCCCTCCTGGGAACAAGGTGGACCTCTTTCATGAAATCATAGTGGAAGAGGTCAGCAAACTATCAAGATCTAAAAGAAATAAAAGAAGATTGTGGAATTTAACATCAGGAGAACATAACGCCCTAAAAGAGTTAAGAGATAATCCAAAAATCATTATAAAAGCCTCTGATAAGGGCGGCAACATTGTTGTGCCACATCTGGAACAATGCATCGTAGAGGCCAAAAGACAATTGGGAAACAAAGAACACTACGAGAAATTGGAGAAAACCCCAAAAGAGCAATGGACTAGAGAATACCACACGCAGTTACAGATATGGAAGGCTAGGGGACTGATTGACTTTGAAGAATATTTGTACCTTAAGGTTGACCATCCTGTAACAGCAACCATCTACTTTCTACCGAAGGTGCATAAGTCAACCAACCAGGGAGACCTATAGTGAGCTCAATAGGATCCCTTCTCGAGAAAACGTCTCACTACATAGACGTCTTTCTAATGGAATATGCAACATCTCTTTCTTCTTATCTGAAAGATACAACGGACTTCCTAAAAAAGACACAAGACATAAAGTGGAATGATCAACTAACCATGTTCACCATAGATGTGACATCTCTGTACACATCAATCCTCCACTCAGATGGATTAACAGCGGTCAGACAATTTCTGAAAACAAGAATATTGAGATTCCTGGAACATTCGGAAATGCTCATGGGAATGCTAAACTATTGCCTGACACACAACATCTTCCTCTTCAAGGGAGAATTACTTGTCCAAAAGCAAGGCACGGCAATGGGAACATCATTCGCCCCCACATCTGCGAATCTATTCATGGCAGTTTGGAAAGCAGGCGTACTGAACAGCTGGTAAAAGTCTAACATCAAAACCTGGACTAGGTTTATAGATGACCTTTTCGTGGTATGGGAAGGTGAGTCGTCAGATCTTGAAAGCTTCATCCAAACATTGAACAACAACAACTACAACTTGTCTTTCACATCAACATGTAGTAACATCAAGTAATATTTCTAGATGTGGAAGTGTTCATCAAAGATCACAAACTATGCAGAAGAATGCATCGGAAACCAACCGCCAGCAACAGCATTCTCCACGTCAACAGCGGGCATCCACAACATCTGAAGTGGAGCATACCTTATGGAGAGATGCTCCGCGTTAAAAGGAACTATTCAGAAACATCAGATATTGAACAAAATCTTGATTAAATGAGTGCACGATTCCTGGAGGGGGGATATCCATTAGGAGTGATCAAAAGTGCCTGAGCTAAGGTAAAACTCAAAACAAGATCAGAACTATTGGAAACAAATGAAAACCATGAAGAGGATGATGTAACACGGTTGATCATGGATTTCAACGTTGATAACAAGATCTTAAAAAACATCATAAAGAAAAACTGGAGCATTTTAATGCTTGATGAAACATTGAAGAGGAAGTTACCATCTACCCCCAAAATCACATATAGGAAAACAGCCTCTCTACGCAATCTTCTAACACATAGCCACCTGGAGATCAAAGAACCAGGAGTAAAATCATGGCTAAGTACACCTGAATTTTGGAAGTGTTCGAAATGAAGGCCTGTGAACATGGTCGAAATACACGTTCATATCGACTCCAGAATGGGAAAGTGGAGCAGATCACTGATCACATCACATGCGAATCTAAATATGTGATACATATCTTGGAATGTCCCTGCAAGAAACAATATGTTGGGAGTAACATCAACAAACTGAGACTACAGATACTCCAGCATCTCAGAGTGATAAAGAATAAAGATCTTTCTTATCTCATGGCCAAACACTTTGCGGAAAACCAATTACTAACATACTTTGGCGTGAAAGTGGTGAAACAAAATGAACGAGAAGGGGACAGAACCCTAGATCTGAGAAATACAGAGTCAAGATATATTTTAGCCATTGGGATGGAAAATCAGTTTGGTCACAATCTGGATGCAGAACTGCACGAAACATCTGCAATGAAAACAGAAATAAAAAGGAAAAAACAAAGAAGAAACAAAAGGTTACTTCCATAGGAAAAAGATATGTCCAAAATACATCCAACAAGAGAAAATATATGAAAAGTAGGAAATCAATTGATGAGTGGCGAATCATACAAAGGAGGAAAAATGAAGAAAAAAATGAGAAAAACATATGCAAAAATATGATAAGTGCAATGAAATTAGATCTGTTGAATGATTTTATTATTCTATTGAATCCAAATTTGTGATATAATTTTGAAAATGAACTTCTACTTCAGAAGAAAAAGAAAAAAAGTTGGGATATAGTTTGCACACTGCACTAAGCACTTTCTTTCATAGAGCTGCTATTTTCAAACTTTGGATCAACGTTGTTAGGAGAAAATACAACGTTTTGAAACAGACTAAATAACATGAACTCTCGACCAATCTATGATTGTGAGCCTCATTGCACACCGCACTTTAAAAAATGATATTTTTAAGGACTATATTTTAATCATTTATGGTGTACTTTACAAATATTTAAAATTATCGAACTTATATGAAAAATCGTCAACTTTCTAATGTCTTTTTAAGAATTGCACATGTCTCTCTTTTTACCTCCATGCGACAAGGAGAACTATTGCGTAATTTTGCACATCAATGACTAAAAAGGTTTTTTAACCACCTCTTAGGAGCGATTATGAACTTATGTAAATTTTGCCTTTTACTGCCTTGCAATAATGGTACTTTACCACTAGAAGTGTAAGTAAAATATGTGAGCCATGAGTTACCATTACCTTTGATACAAATGAGGGTTAGCAGTCTAGTACATTGTAAATAATTGAAACAAACAAGGGATCTAAATGCACATGTTCACTTTAAATAGATGTTCTAGACAGCGTGACTCTATGGTCCAGTGGAAGGCAGGAGCCGAAACGTGTTGACCGTCCATGCTGGCACAAATGGTGTAGTAAATAAACACTCTTTTTGATCAAAAACTACCTGTCGGCTCTTTCCTCCAGTGCCATTAAACTCTCGCCATGTGGAGCTTTGTTGGATATATATATATATATATATATATATATAGTCGCCAGTAGGTAGTTATAGTTAGGACCTTGTTTCTCTTCAAAAAGTATTTTTTGTTTTCCCATTAACTTTGGCGCGGGTTGACGAATCTTCGCGAAATGTTCAAAACTTATGGCCCGCTATGATCAGCTCGTATCCTGAAAGTTTCGGGGTGATTCGCCAAGCGGGGACGATAAAAAATGGGGGATCCCAAAACGCGTTTTCTCCATGTTATTTCCCATAGGAAACTTTAGACACGACTACAGCCCGAACTGCTGAACGGAATTACACCACATTTGGCAAAAAGGTAGCCCTTGGTTCAGAAAGAGACCTTTTTTTAAATGGTGTGAATCCATTCAGTAGTTGCTGAGAAATTCAAAAAATAAGAGTCAAAAAATCTAATTCCCATAGGAAACTTTATGCAAGGCTACAGCAGAAACTACTGAACGGATTTACCCCAAATTTGGCAAAAAGCGACCTTTTTAAAAATGGTGTAAATCCGTTCAGAAGTTGCAGAGAAAATCAGAAATAAAATTTTCAATATTTAGAGGCGCGGAGGATCCGCGCACCCTCCCAATCACGAACTGCATTCTAATTGGCTGTCAACACTTCAAACCAGGAAGTGTTGGCAGCCATCTTGTGCCTCGGTAGAACCGAGGCACAAGAAATCAGTAAAACAAACGCAAACAACAAGAAAAAGGGACAGGGTAGAAACACAGAAACACCCTGACCCCCTAGGCCTGCTTTTAATCACGAGATGTGTGGAGGATCCGCAGATCCGGCCGCGAAAATAAAAAAAAAACGAAGCACAGGCTCCCGCACTTCGTTATTAATTAGCCCCCGGGTGGGCCAAGTCCCAGGGGGATGTGGAATATATATTTGCAGGGACCCAGGGGGACCCCTGCAGCGCCGGGGACCGCCACCCCCCAGGGCTTTAGATAAATATTTGTCGGGGGCACACAGACCCCCCCACAGCCCCAGGGACCGCCAACCACAGGGCTTTATTTCAAATGGGTGGGGGGGCCTCCAAGGGGCTTTTCTAAAATATTCGCGGGGGCTCATGGCCCCCCACAGCCCCGGGGACCATCACCCGCGGGGCTTTCTTTACATATTTTCGGGGGGCACATGGCCCCCCCACAGCCCCAGGGAGCGCTACCCCCGGGGCTTGTTTAAAAAGAAAAATACCTGTGTGGGGGGGCTCAAGCCCCCCCACATGCCCCGGGAACTGCCACCTCCCCGGGGCACTTACTATGCAAATATGGAGGTCCGTTACGGACCCCAGGGGACCACCACCACCCCGGGGCTTTGCTAATGGAGCCAGTGATGGCCATGGGGACCGCCACCCCCCAGGGCCGGCTCCTGCAGTGTCCCGGGGTGCCCACCCCCAGACACTGCTGTTTGCAATGACAGGGCGGGAGCCTCGTGTCTCCCGCCCTGTCATTGCAAACTCTGGTTTGGGTTTTGAAAGCGAGAGTAGGAAACCAGCTCTCGCTTTCAAAATCCAAACAACATGGGGAGCTGCATCTTAGCAGCTCCCCGTGTGGAAAAGCAATGCTGGCTCCCGCAGCAGGTGGGGAGCTGGCGGGACCGTGGGGAAATTGGGGACCCCCCACGGTCCCCGAGAGGTCAGGCCCTGGGGGATGGGGTCCCCGAGGCCATAAGTGGTCCGGTAGGGGGGACATGCGGCCCCCCTCCCCATTATAAAATACAACAAAAAACAAACAAACGCGAATGGCCGGCCCCGGGGGTTGGGGTCCCCGGGGCCGAATATGGCCTCGGTAGAGGGGCCAGGCGGCCCCCTTCCAATTTTTTTAAATAAAAAAAAGAGGGGTCAGGCCCTGGGGGATGGGGTCCCCAGGGCCAATAAAATAGGAAAGGAAGGGGGGCCACACCGCCCCCTTCTTAAAAAAATTAATTTATAAAAAGACCAGCAACGCACCGGAGGCCCCGTCCCCTCCCTGCAGCACTCTGCAAACGTGCCCCCTGGCGCGTTGTAAGATGGGGAACTAATTCCCTTTGAATACTGGGAGTCCCTGAGGTCCAACTAGCCCACCAGGAACCTCCAGTATGTGCCAGAGAGCTGCGTTGCAGAGAGGTGTTCAGAGGCCACGCCCCGTTTCACACCTCTCTGCAACTCAGCTCTGTGGCGCTTACTGGAGGTACCTCGTGGGATAGTTGGACCCTAGGGACTCTCAGGATTCAAGGGGACTTTATCCCCAACTCACAACGCACCACGGGGTGCGTTTGCACAGTGGTGAAGGGAGGGGGCGGGGCCTGAGGTGACATGTGTGCAAACACACCCTGTGGCGCGTTTTAAGTTGGGGAATTAAATCCTGAGGGTCCCTGGGGGCCAACTAGCCCACCACTTACCTCCAGTAAGTGCCACTACGCTGCGTTGCAGAGAGGTGGCCCAGGCCATGCCCCTTTTTACACCACTCTGCAACGCAGCTCTGTGGTGCTTACTGGAGGTAAGTGGTGGGCTAGTTGGCCCCCGGGGACTCTCAGGACTCAAGGGGACTTAATCCCCCAATTTACAATGCACCCGGGGGTGTGTTTGCGCAATGGTGCAGGGAGGGGGCGTGGCCTGATGTCACAAGTGTGGAAACGCGCCCTGTGGCACGCTATGATCAGCTCGTATCCTGAAAGTTTCGGGGTGATTCGCCAAGCGGGGACGATAAAAAATGGGGGATCCCAAAACGCGTTTTCTCCATGTTATTTCCCATAGGAAACTTTAGACACGACTACAGCCCGAACTGCTGAACGGAATTACACCACATTTGGCAAAAAGGTAGCCCTTGGTTCAGAAAGAGACCTTTTTTTAAATGGTGTGAATCCATTCAGTAGTTGCTGAGAAATTCAAAAAATAAGAGTCAAAAAATCTAATTCCCATAGGAAACTTTATGCAAGGCTACAGCAGAAACTACTGAACGGATTTACCCCAAATTTGGCAAAAAGGTACTGCTTGGCTCAGAAAGCGACCTTTTTAAAAATGGTGTAAATCCGTTGAGAAGTTGCAGAGAAAATCAGAAATAAAATGTTCAATATTTAGAGGCGCGGAGGATCCGCGCACCCTCCCAATCACGAACTGCATTCTAATTGGCTGTCAACACTTCAAACCAGGAAGTGTTGGCAGCCATCTTGTGCCTCGGTAGAACCGAGGCACAAGAAATCAGTAAAACAAACGCAAACAACAAGAAAAAGGGACAGGGTAGAAACACAGAAACACCCTGACCCCCTAGGCCTGCTTTTAATCACGAGATGTGTGGAGGATCCGCAGATCCGGCCGCGAAAATTAAAAAAAACGAAGCACAGGCTCCCGCACTTCGTTATTAATTAGCCCCCGGGTGGGCCAAGTCCCAGGGGGATGTGGAATATATATTTGCAGGGACCCAGGGGGACCCCTGCAGCGCCGGGGACCGCCACCCCCCAGGGCATTAGATAAATATTTGTCGGGGGCACACAGACCCCCCCACAGCCCCAGGGACCGCCAACCACGGGGCTTTATTTCAAATGGGTGGGGGGGCCTCCAAGGGGCTTTTCTAAAATATTCGCGGGGGCTCATGGCCCCCCACAGCCCCAGGGAGCGCTACCCCCGGGGCTTGTTTAAAAAGAAAAATACCTGTGTGGGGGGGCTCAAGCCCCCCCACATGCCCCGGGAACTGCCACCTCCCCGGGGCACTTACTATGCAAATATGGAGGTCCGTTACGGACCCCAGGGGACCACCACCACCCCGGGGCTTTGCTAATGGAGCCAGTGATGGCCATGGGGACAGCCACCCCCCAGGGCCGGCTCCTGCAGTGTCCCGGGGTGCCCACCCCCAGACACTGCTGTTTGCAATGACAGGGCGGGAGCCTCGTGTCTCCCGCCCTGTCATTGCAAACTCTGGTTTGGGTTTTGAAAGCGAGAGTAGGAAACCAGCTCTCGCTTTCAAAATCCAAACAACATGGGGAGCTGCATCTTAGCAGCTCCCCGTGTGGAAAAGCAATGCTGGCTCCCGCAGGAGGTGGGGAGCTGGCGGGACCGTGGGGAAATTGGGGACCCCCCACGGTCCCCGAGAGGTCAGGCCCTGGGGGATGGGGTCCCCGGGGCCATAAGTGGTCCGGTAGGGGGGACATGCGGCCCCCCTCCCCATTATAAAATACAACAAAAAACAAACAAACGCGAATGGCCGGCCCCGGGGGTTGGGGTCCCCGGGGCCGAATATGGCCTCGGTAGAGGGGCCAGGCGGCCCCCTTCCAATTTTTTTAAATAAAAAAAAGAGGGGTCAGGCCCTGGGGGATGGGGTCCCCAGGGCCAATAAAATAGGAAAGGGAGGGGGGCCACACCGCCCCCTTCTTAAAAAAATTAATTTATAAAAAGACCAGCAACGCACCGGAGGCCCCGTCCCCTCCCTGCAGCACTTTGCAAACGTGCCCCCTGGCGCGTTGTAAGATGGGGAACTAATTCCCTTTGAATACTGGGAGTCCCTGAGGTCCAACTAGCCCACCAGGAACCTCCAGTATGTGCCAGAGAGCTGCGTTGCAGAGAGGTGTTCAGAGGCCACGCCCCGTTTCACACCTCTCTGCAACTCAGCTCTGTGGCGCTTACTGGAGGTACCTCGTGGGATAGTTGGACCCTAGGGACTCTCAGGATTCAAGGGGACTTTATCCCCAACTCACAACGCACCACGGGGTGCGTTTGCACAGTGGTGAAGGGAGGGGGCGGGGCCTGAGGTGACATGTGTGCAAACACACCCTGTGGCGCGTTTTAAGTTGGGGAATTAAATCCTGAGGGTCCCTGGGGGCCAACTAGCCCACCACTTACCTCCAGTAAGTGCCACTACGCTGCGTTGCAGAGAGGTGGCCCAGGCCATGCCCCTTTTTACACCACTCTGCAACGCAGCTCTGTGGTGCTTACTGGAGGTAAGTGGTGGGCTAGTTGGCCCCCGGGGACTCTCAGGACTCAAGGGGACTTAATCCCCCAATTTACAATGCACCCGGGGGTGTGTTTGCGCAATGGTGCAGGGAGGGGGCGTGGCCTGATGTCACAAGTGTGGAAACGCGCCCTGTGGCCCGCTATGATCAGCTCGTATCCTGAAAGTTTCGGGGTGATTCGCCAAGCGGGGACGATAAAAAATGGGGGATCCCAAAACGCGTTTTCTCCATGTTATTTCCCATAGGAAACTTTAGACACGACTACAGCCCGAACTGCTGAACGGAATTACACCACATTTGGCAAAAAGGTAGTGCTTGGTTCAGAAAGAGACCTTTTTTTAAATGGTGTGAATCCATTCAGTAGTTGCTGAGAAATTCAAAAAATAAGAGTCAAAAAATCTAATTCCCATAGGAAACTTTATGCAAGGCTACAGCAGAAACTACTGAACGGATTTACCCCAAATTTGGCAAAAAGGTACTGCTTGGCTCAGAAAGCGACCTTTTTAAAAATGGTGTAAATCCGTTGAGAAGTTGCAGAGAAAATCAGAAATAAAATTTTCAATATTTAGAGGCGCGGAGGATCCCCGCACCCTCCCAATCACGAACTGCATTCTAATTGGCTGTCAACACTTCAAACCAGGAAGTGTTGGCAGCCATCTTGTGCCTCGGTAGAACCGAGGCACAAGAAATCAGTAAAACAAACGCAAACAACAAGAAAAAGGGACAGGGTAGAAACACAGAAACACCCTGACCCCCTAGGCCTGCTTTTAATCACGAGATGTGTGGAGGATCCGCAGATCCGGCCGCGAAAATAAAAAAAACGAAGCACAGGCTCCCGCACTTCGTTATTAATTAGCCCCCGGGTGGGCCAAGTCCCAGGGGGATGTGGAATATATATTTGCAGGGACCCAGGGGGACCCCTGCAGCGCCGGGGACCACCACCCCCCAGGGCATTAGATAAATATTTGTCGGGGGCACACAGACCCCCCCACAGCCCCAGGGACCGCCAACCATGGGGCTTTATGTCAAATGGGTGGGGGGGCCTCCAAGGGGCTTTTCTAAAATATTTGCGGGGGCTCATGGCCCCCCACAGCCCCGGGGACCATCACCCGCGGGGCTTTCTTTACATATTTTCGGGGGGCACATGGCCCCCCCACAGCCCCAGGGAGCGCTACCCCCGGGGCTTGTTTAAAAAGAAAAATACCTGTGTGTGGGGGCTCAAGCCCCCCCACATGCCCCGGGAACTGCCACCTCCCCGGGGCACTTACTATGCAAATATGGAGGTCCGTTACGGACCCCAGGGGACCACCACCACCCCGGGGCTTTGCTAATGGAGCCAGTGATGGCCATGGGGACAGCCACCCCCCAGGGCCGGCTCCTGCAGTGTCCCGGGGTGCCCACCCCCAGACACTGCTGTTTGCAATGACAGGGCGGGAGCCTCGTGTCTCCCGCCCTGTCATTGCAAACTCTGGTTTGGGTTTTGAAAGCGAGAGTAGGAAACCAGCTCTCGCTTTCAAAATCCAAACAACATGGGGAGCTGCATCTTAGCAGCTCCCCGTGTGGAAAAGCAATGCTGGCTCCCGCAGGAGGTGGGGAGCTGGTGGGACCGTGGGGAAATTGGGGACCCCCCACGGTCCCCGAGAGGTCAGGCCCTGGGGGATGGGGTCCCCGGGGCCATAAGTGGTCCGGTAGGGGGGACATGCGGCCCCCCTCCCCATTATAAAATACAACAAAAAACAAACAAACGCGAATGGCCGGCCCCGGGGGTTGGGGTCCCCGGGGCCGAATATGGCCTCGGTAGAGGGGCCAGGCGGCCCCCTTCCAATTTTTTTAAATAAAAAAAAGAGGGGTCAGGCCCTGGGGGATGGGATCCCCAGGGCCAATAAAATAGGAAAGGAAGGGGGGCCACACCGCCCCCTTCTTAAAAAAATTAATTTATAAAAAGACCAACAATGCACCGGAGGCCCCGTCCCCTCCCTGCAGCACTCTGCAAACGTGCCCCCTGGCGCGTTGTAAGATGGGGAACTAATTCCCTTTGAATACTGGGAGTCCCTGAGGTCCAACTAGCCCACCAGGAACCTCCAGTATGTGCCAGAGAGCTGCGTTGCAGAGAGGTGTTCAGAGGCCACGCCCCGTTTCACACCTCTCTGCAACTCAGCTCTGTGGCGCTTACTGGAGGTACCTCGTGGGATAGTTGGACCCTAGGGACTCTCAGGGTTCAGGGGGACTTTATCCCCAACTCACAACGCACCACGGGGTGCGTTTGCACAGTGGTGAAGGGAGGGGGCGGGGCCTGAGGTGACATGTGTGCAAACACACCCTGTGGCGCGTTTTAAGTTGGGGAATTAAATCCTGAGGGTCCCTGGGGGCCAACTAGCCCACCACTTACCTCCAGTAAGTGCCACTACGCTGCATTGCAGAGAGGTGGCCCAGGCCATGCCCCTTTTTACACCACTCTGCAACGCAGCTCTGTGGTGCTTACTGGAGGTGAGTGGTGGGCTAGTTGGCCCCCGGGGACTCTCAGGACTCAAGGGGACTTAATCCCCCAATTTACAATGCACCCGGGGGTGTGTTTGCGCAATGGTGCAGGGAGGGGGCGTGGCCTGATGTCACAAGTGTGGAAACGCGCCCTGTGGCCCGCTATGATCAGCTCGTATCCTGAAAGTTTCGGGGTGATTCGCCAAGCGGGGACGATAAAAAATGGGGGATCCCAAAACGCGTTTTCTCCATGTTATTTCCCATAGGAAACTTTAGACACGACTACAGCCCGAACTGCTGAACGGAATTACACCACATTTGGCAAAAAGGTAGCCCTTGGTTCAGAAAGAGACCTTTTTTTAAATGGTGGAATCCATTCAGTAGTTGCTGAGAAATTCAAAAAATAAGAGTCAAAAAATCTAATTCCCATAGGAAACTTTATGCAAGGCTACAGCAGAAACTACTGAACGGATTTACCCCAAATTTGGCAAAAAGGTACTGCTTGGCTCAGAAAGCAACCTTTTTAAAAATGGTGTAAATCCGTTGAGAAGTTGCAGAGAAAATCAGAAATAAAATGTTCAATATTTAGAGGCGCGGAGGATCCGCGCACCCTCCCAATCACGAACTGCATTCTAATTGGCTGTCAACACTTCAAACCAGGAAGTGTTGGCAGCCATCTTGTGCCTCGGTAGAACCGAGGCACAAGAAATCAGTAAAACAAACGCAAACAACAAGAAAAAGGGACAGGGTAGAAACACAGAAACACCCTGACCCCCTAGGCCTGCTTTTAATCACGAGATGTGTGGAGGATCCGCAGATCCGGCCGCGAAAATAAAAAAAAACGAAGCACAGGCTCCCGCACTTCGTTATTAATTAGCCCCCGGGTGGGCCAAGTCCCAGGGGGATGTGGAATATATATTTGCAGGGACCCAGGGGGACCCCTGCAGCGCCGGGGACCGCCACCCCCCAGGGCATTAGATAAATATTTGTCGGGGGCACACAGACCCCCCCACAGCCCCAGGGACCGCCAACCACGGGGCTTAATTTCAAATGGGTGGGGGGGCCTCCAAGGGGCTTTTCTAAAATATTTGCGGGGGCTCATGGCCCCCCACAGCCCCGGGGACCATCACCCGCGGGGCTTTCTTTACATATTTTCGGGGGGCACATGGCCCCCCCACAGCCCCAGGGAGCGCTACCCCCGGGGCTTGTTTAAAAAGAAAAATACCTGTGTGGGGGGGCTCAAGCCCCCCCACATGCCCCGGGAACTGCCACCTCCCCGGGGCACTTACTATGCAAATATGGAGGTCCGTTACGGACCCCAGGGGACCACCACCACCCCGGGGCTTTGCTAATGGAGCCAGTGATGGCCATGGGGACAGCCACCCCCCAGGGCCGGCTCCTGCAGTGTCCCGGGGTGCCCACCCCCAGACACTGCTGTTTGCAATGACAGGGCGGGAGCCTCGTGTCTCCCGCCCTGTCATTGCAAACTCTGGTTTGGGTTTTGAAAGCGAGAGTAGGAAACCAGCTCTCGCTTTCAAAATCCAAACAACATGGGGAGCTGCATCTTAGCAGCTCCCCGTGTGGAAAAGCAATGCTGGCTCCCGCAGGAGGTGGGGAGCTGGCGGGACCGTGGGGAAATTGGGGACCCCCCACGGTCCCCGAGAGGTCAGGCCCTGGGGGATGGGGTCCCCGGGGCCATAAGTGGTCCGGTAGGGGGGACATGCGGCCCCCCTCCCCATTATAAAATACAACAAAAAACAAACAAACGCGAATGGCCGGCCCCGGGGGTTGGGGTCCCCGGGGCCGAATATGGCCTCGGTAGAGGGGCCAGGCGGCCCCCTTCCAATTTTTTTAAATAAAAAAAAGAGGAGTCAGGCCCTGGGGGATGGGGTCCCCAGGGCCAATAAAATAGGAAAGGAAGGGGGGCCACACCGCCCCCTTCTTAAAAAAATTAATTTATAAAAAGACCAGCAACGCACCGGAGGCCCCGTCCCCTCCCTGCAGCACTCTGCAAACGTGCCCCCTGGCGCGTTGTAAGATGGGGAACTAATTCCCTTTGAATACTAGGAGTCCCTGAGGTCCAACTAGCCCACCAGGAACCTCCAGTATGTGCCAGAGAGCTGCGTTGCAGAGAGGTGTTCAGAGGCCACGCCCCGTTTCACACCTCTCTGCAACTCAGCTCTGTGGCGCTTACTGGAGGTACCTCGTGGGATAGTTGGACCCTAGGGACTCTCAGGATTCAAGGGGACTTTATCCCCAACTCACAACGCACCACGGGGTGCGTTTGCACAGTGGTGAAGGGAGGGGGCGGGGCCTGAGGTGACATGTGTGCAAACGCACCCTGTGGCGCGTTTTAAGTTGGGGAATTAAATCCTGAGGGTCCCTGGGGGCCAACTAGCCCACCACTTACCTCCAGTAAGTGCCACCACGCTGCGTTGCAGAGAGGTGGCCCAGGCCATGCCCCTTTTTACACCACTCTGCAACGCAGCTCTGTGGTGCTTACTGGAGGTAAGTGGTGGGCTAGTTGGCCCCCGGGGACTCTCAGGACTCAAGGGGACTTAATCCCCCAATTTACAATGCACCCGGGGGTGTGTTTGCGCAATGGTGCAGGGAGGGGGCGTGGCCTGATGTCACAAGTGTGGAAACGCGCCCTGTGGCCCGCTATGATCAGCTCGTATCCTGAAAGTTTCGGGGTGATTCGCCAAGCGGGGACGATAAAAAATGGGGGATCCCAAAACGCGTTTTCTCCATGTTATTTCCCATAGGAAACTTTAGACACGACTACAGCCCGAACTGCTGAACGGAATTACACCACATTTGGCAAAAAGGTAGTGCTTGGTTCAGAAAGAGACCTTTTTTTAAATGGTGTGAATCCATTCAGTAGTTGCTGAGAAATTCAAAAAATAAGAGTCAAAAAATCTAATTCCCATAGGAAACTTTATGCAAGGCTACAGCAGAAACTACTGAACGGATTTACCCCAAATTTGGCAAAAAGGTACTGCTTGGCTCAGAAAGCGACCTTTTTAAAAATGGTGTAAATCCGTTGAGAAGTTGCAGAGAAAATCAGAAATAAAATTTTCAATATTTAGAGGCGCGGAGGATCCCCGCACCCTCCCAATCACGAACTGCATTCTAATTGGCTGTCAACACTTCAAACCAGGAAGTGTTGGCAGCCATCTTGTGCCTCGGTAGAACCGAGGCACAAGAAATCAGTAAAACAAACGCAAACAACAAGAAAAAGGGACAGGGTAGAAACACAGAAACACCCTGACCCCCTAGGCCTGCTTTTAATCACGAGATGTGTGGAGGATCCGCAGATCCGGCCGCGAAAATAAAAAAAACGAAGCACAGGCTCCCGCACTTCGTTATTAATTAGCCCCCGGGTGGGCCAAGTCCCAGGGGGATGTGGAATATATATTTGCAGGGACCCAGGGGGACCCCTGCAGCGCCGGGGACCACCACCCCCCAGGGCATTAGATAAATATTTGTCGGGGGCACACAGACCCCCCCACAGCCCCAGGGACCGCCAACCATGGGGCTTTATTTCAAATGGGTGGGGGGGCCTCCAAGGGGCTTTTCTAAAATATTTGCGGGGGCTCATGGCCCCCCACAGCCCCGGGGACCATCACCCGCGGGGCTTTCTTTACATATTTTCGGGGGGCACATGGCCCCCCCACAGCCCCAGGGAGCGCTACCCCCGGGGCTTGTTTAAAAAGAAAAATACCTGTGTGTGGGGGCTCAAGCCCCCCCACATGCCCCGGGAACTGCCACCTCCCCGGGGCACTTACTATGCAAATATGGAGGTCCGTTACAGACCCCAGGGGACCACCACCACCCCGGGGCTTTGCTAATGGAGCCAGTGATGGCCATGGGGACAGCCACCCCCCAGGGCCGGCTCCTGCAGTGTCCCGGGGTGCCCACCCCCAGACACTGCTGTTTGCAATGACAGGGCGGGAGCCTCGTGTCTCCCGCCCTGTCATTGCAAACTCTGGTTTGGGTTTTGAAAGCGAGAGTAGGAAACCAGCTCTCGCTTTCAAAATCCAAACAACATGGGGAGCTGCATCTTAGCAGCTCCCCGTGTGGAAAAGCAATGCTGGCTCCCGCAGGAGGTGGGGAGCTGGTGGGACCGTGGGGAAATTGGGGACCCCCCACGGTCCCCGAGAGGTCAGGCCCTGGGGGATGGGGTCCCCGGGGCCATAAGTGGTCCGGTAGGGGGGACATGCGGCCCCCCTCCCCATTATAAAATACAACAAAAAACAAACAAACGCGAATGGCCGGCCCCGGGGGTTGGGGTCCCCGGGGCCGAATATGGCCTCGGTAGAGGGGCCAGGCGGCCCCCTTCCAATTTTTTTAAATAAAAAAAAGAGGGGTCAGGCCCTGGGGGATGGGATCCCCAGGGCCAATAAAATAGGAAAGGAAGGGGGGCCACACCGCCCCCTTCTTAAAAAAATTAATTTATAAAAAGACCAACAATGCACCGGAGGCCCCGTCCCCTCCCTGCAGCACTCTGCAAACGTGCCCCCTGGCGCGTTGTAAGATGGGGAACTAATTCCCTTTGAATACTGGGAGTCCCTGAGGTCCAACTAGCCCACCAGGAACCTCCAGTATGTGCCAGAGAGCTGCGTTGCAGAGAGGTGTTCAGAGGCCACGCCCCGTTTCACACCTCTCTGCAACTCAGCTCTGTGGCGCTTACTGGAGGTACCTCGTGGGATAGTTGGACCCTAGGGACTCTCAGGGTTCAGGGGGACTTTATCCCCAACTCACAACGCACCACGGGGTGCGTTTGCACAGTGGTGAAGGGAGGGGGCGGGGCCTGAGGTGACATGTGTGCAAACACACCCTGTGGCGCGTTTTAAGTTGGGGAATTAAATCCTGAGGGTCCCTGGGGGCCAACTAGCCCACCACTTACCTCCAGTAAGTGCCACTACGCTGCATTGCAGAGATGTGGCCCAGGCCATGCCCCTTTTTACACCACTCTGCAACGCAGCTCTGTGGTGCTTACTGGAGGTGAGTGGTGGGCTAGTTGGCCCCCGGGGACTCTCAGGACTCAAGGGGACTTAATCCCCCAATTTACAATGCACCCGGGGGTGTGTTTGCGCAATGGTGCAGGGAGGGGGCGTGGCCTGATGTCACAAGTGTGGAAACGCGCCCTGTGGCCCGCTATGATCAGCTCGTATCCTGAAAGTTTCGGGGTGATTCGCCAAGCGGGGACGATAAAAAATGGGGGATCCCAAAACGCGTTTTCTCCATGTTATTTCCCATAGGAAACTTTAGACACGACTACAGCCCGAACTGCTGAACGGAATTACACCACATTTGGCAAAAAGGTAGCCCTTGGTTCAGAAAGAGACCTTTTTTTAAATGGTGGAATCCATTCAGTAGTTGCTGAGAAATTCAAAAAATAAGAGTCAAAAAATCTAATTCCCATAGGAAACTTTATGCAAGGCTACAGCAGAAACTACTGAACGGATTTACCCCAAATTTGGCAAAAAGGTACTGCTTGGCTCAGAAAGCGACCTTTTTAAAAATGGTGTAAATCCGTTGAGAAGTTGCAGAGAAAATCAGAAATAAAATTTTCAATATTTAGAGGCGCGGAGGATCCGCGCACCCTCCCAATCACGAACTGCATTCTAATTGGCTGTCAACACTTCAAACCAGGAAGTGTTGGCAGCCATCTTGTGCCTCGGTAGAACCGAGGCACAAGAAATCAGTAAAACAAACGCAAACAACAAGAAAAAGGGACAGGGTAGAAACACAGAAACACCCTGACCCCCTAGGCCTGCTTTTAATCACGAGATGTGTGGAGGATCCGCAGATCCGGTCGCGAAAATAAAAAAAAACGAAGCACAGGCTCCCGCACTTCGTTATTAATTAGCCCCCGGGTGGGCCAAGTCCCAGGGGGATGTGGAATATATATTTGCAGGGACCCAGGGGGACCCCTGCAGCGCCGGGGACCGCCACCCCCCAGGGCATTAGATAAATATTTGTCGGGGGCACACAGACCCCCCCACAGCCCCAGGGACCGCCAACCACGGGGCTTAATTTCAAATGGGTGGGGGGGCCTCCAAGGGGCTTTTCTAAAATATTCGCGGGGGCTCATGGCCCCCCACAGCCCCGGGGACCATCACCCGCGTGGCTTTCTTTACATATTTTCGGGGGGCACATGGCCCCCCCACAGCCCCAGGGAGCGCTACCCCCGGGGCTTGTTTAAAAAGAAAAATACCTGTGTGGGGGGGCTCAAGCCCCCCCACATGCCCCGGGAACTGCCACCTCCCCGGGGCACTTACTATGCAAATATGGAGGTCCGTTACGGACCCCAGGGGACCACCACCACCCCGGGGCTTTGCTAATGGAGCCAGTGATGGCCATGGGGACAGCCACCCCCCAGGGCCGGCTCCTGCAGTGTCCCGGGGTGCCCACCCCCAGACACTGCTGTTTGCAATGACAGGGCGGGAGCCTCGTGTCTCCCGCCCTGTCATTGCAAACTCTGGTTTGGGTTTTGAAAGCGAGAGTAGGAAACCAGCTCTCGCTTTCAAAATCCAAACAACATGGGGAGCTGCATCTTAGCAGCTCCCCGTGTGGAAAAGCAATGCTGGCTCCCGCAGGAGGTGGGGAGCTGGCGGGACCGTGGGGAAATTGGGGACCCCCCACGGTCCCCGAGAGGTCAGGCCCTGGGGGATGGGGTCCCCGGGGCCATAAGTGGTCCGGTAGGGGGGACATGCGGCCCCCCTCCCCATTATAAAATACAACAAAAAACAAACAAACGCGAATGGCCGGCCCCGGGGGTTGGGGTCCCCGGGGCCGAATATGGCCTCGGTAGAGGGGCCAGGCGGCCCCCTTCCAATTTTTTTAAATAAAAAAAAGAGGAGTCAGGCCCTGGGGGATGGGGTCCCCAGGGCCAATAAAATAGGAAAGGAAGGGGGGCCACACCGCCCCCTTCTTAAAAAAATTAATTTATAAAAAGACCAGCAACGCACCGGAGGCCCCGTCCCCTCCCTGCAGCACTCTGCAAACGTGCCCCCTGGCGCGTTGTAAGATGGGGAACTAATTCCCTTTGAATACTAGGAGTCCCTGAGGTCCAACTAGCCCACCAGGAACCTCCAGTATGTGCCAGAGAGCTGCGTTGCAGAGAGGTGTTCAGAGGCCACGCCCCGTTTCACACCTCTCTGCAACTCAGCTCTGTGGCGCTTACTGGAGGTACCTCGTGGGATAGTTGGACCCTAGGGACTCTCAGGATTCAAGGGGACTTTATCCCCAACTCACAACGCACCACGGGGTGCGTTTGCACAGTGGTGAAGGGAGGGGGCGGGGCCTGAGGTGACATGTGTGCAAACACACCCTGTGGCGCGTTTTAAGTTGGGGAATTAAATCCTGAGGGTCCCTGGGGGCCAACTAGCCCACCACTTACCTCCAGTAAGTGCCACTACGCTGCGTTGCAGAGAGGTGGCCCAGGCCATGCCCCTTTTTACACCACTCTGCAACGCAGCTCTGTGGTGCTTACTGGAGGTAAGTGGTGGGCTAGTTGGCCCCCGGGGACTCTCAGGACTCAAGGGGACTTAATCCCCCAATTTACAATGCACCCGGGGGTGTGTTTGCGCAATGGTGCAGGGAGGGGGCGTGGCCTGATGTCACAAGTGTGGAAACGCGCCCTGTGGCCCGCTATGATCAGCTCGTATCCTGAAAGTTTCGGGGTGATTCGCCAAGCGGGGACGATAAAAAATGGGGGATCCCAAAACGCGTTTTCTCCATGTTATTTCCCATAGGAAACTTTAGACACGACTACAGCCCGAACTGCTGAACGGAATTACACCACATTTGGCAAAAAGGTAGTGCTTGGTTCAGAAAGAGACCTTTTTTTAAATGGTGTGAATCCATTCAGTAGTTGCTGAGAAATTCAAAAAATAAGAGTCAAAAAATCTAATTCCCATAGGAAACTTTATGCAAGGCTACAGCAGAAACTACTGAACGGATTTACCCCAAATTTGGCAAAAAGGTACTGCTTGGCTCAGAAAGCGACCTTTTTAAAAATGGTGTAAATCCGTTGAGAAGTTGCAGAGAAAATCAGAAATAAAATTTTCAATATTTAGAGGCGCGGAGGATCCCCGCACCCTCCCAATCACGAACTGCATTCTAATTGGCTGTCAACACTTCAAACCAGGAAGTGTTGGCAGCCATCTTGTGCCTCGGTAGAACCGAGGCACAAGAAATCAGTAAAACAAACGCAAACAACAAGAAAAAGGGACAGGGTAGAAACACAGAAACACCCTGACCCCCTAGGCCTGCTTTTAATCACGAGATGTGTGGAGGATCCGCAGATCCGGCCGCGAAAATAAAAAAAACGAAGCACAGGCTCCCGCACTTCGTTATTAATTAGCCCCCGGGTGGGCCAAGTCCCAGGGGGATGTGGAATATATATTTGCAGGGACCCAGGGGGACCCCTGCAGCGCCGGGGACCACCACCCCCCAGGGCATTAGATAAATATTTGTCGGGGGCACACAGACCCCCCCACAGCCCCAGGGACCGCCAACCATGGGGCTTTATTTCAAATGGGTGGGGGGGCCTCCAAGGGGCTTTTCTAAAATATTCGCGGGGGCTCATGGCCCCCCACAGCCCCGGGGACCATCACCCGCGGGGCTTTCTTTACATATTTTCGGGGGGCACATGGCCCCCCCACAGCCCCAGGGAGCGCTACCCCCGGGGCTTGTTTAAAAAGAAAAATACCTGTGTGTGGGGGCTCAAGCCCCCCCACATGCCCCGGGAACTGCCACCTCCCCGGGGCACTTACTATGCAAATATGGAGGTCCGTTACGGACCCCAGGGGACCACCACCACCCCGGGGCTTTGCTAATGGAGCCAGTGATGGCCATGGGGACAGCCACCCCCCAGGGCCGGCTCCTGCAGTGTCCCGGGGTGCCCACCCCCAGACACTGCTGTTTGCAATGACAGGGCGGGAGCCTCGTGTCTCCCGCCCTGTCATTGCAAACTCTGGTTTGGGTTTTGAAAGCGAGAGTAGGAAACCAGCTCTCGCTTTCAAAATCCAAACAACATGGGGAGCTGCATCTTAGCAGCTCCCCGTGTGGAAAAGCAATGCTGGCTCCCGCAGGAGGTGGGGAGCTGGTGGGACCGTGGGGAAATTGGGGACCCCCCACGGTCCCCGAGAGGTCAGGCCCTGGGGGATGGGGTCCCCGGGGCCATAAGTGGTCCGGTAGGGGGGACATGCGGCCCCCCTCCCCATTATAAAATACAACAAAAAACAAACAAACGCGAATGGCCGGCCCCGGGGGTTGGGGTCCCCGGGGCCGAATATGGCCTCGGTAGAGGGGCCAGGCGGCCCCCTTCCAATTTTTTTAAATAAAAAAAAGAGGGGTCAGGCCCTGGGGGATGGGATCCCCAGGGCCAATAAAATAGGAAAGGAAGGGGGGCCACACCGCCCTCTTCTTAAAAAAAATAATTTATAAAAAGACCAACAATGCACCGGAGGCCCCGTCCCCTCCCTGCAGCACTCTGCAAACGTGCCCCCTGGCGCGTTGTAAGATGGGGAACTAATTCCCTTTGAATACTGGGAGTCCCTGAGGTCCAACTAGCCCACCAGGAACCTCCAGTATGTGCCAGAGAGCTGCGTTGCAGAGAGGTGTTCAGAGGCCACGCCCCGTTTCACACCTCTCTGCAACTCAGCTCTGTGGCGCTTACTGGAGGTACCTCGTGGGATAGTTGGACCCTAGGGACTCTCAGGGTTCAGGGGGACTTTATCCCCAACTCACAACGCACCACGGGGTGCGTTTGCACAGTGGTGAAGGGAGGGGGCGGGGCCTGAGGTGACATGTGTGCAAACACACCCTGTGGCGCGTTTTAAGTTGGGGAATTAAATCCTGAGGGTCCCTGGGGGCCAACTAGCCCACCACTTACCTCCAGTAAGTGCCACTACGCTGCGTTGCAGAGAGGTGGCCCAGGCCATGCCCCTTTTTACACCACTCTGCAACGCAGCTCTGTGGTGCTTACTGGAGGTGAGTGGTGGGCTAGTTGGCCCCCGGGGACTCTCAGGACTCAAGGGGACTTAATCCCCCAATTTACAATGCACCCGGGGGTGTGTTTGCGCAATGGTGCAGGGAGGGGGCGTGGCCTGATGTCACCAGTGTGGAAACGCGCCCTGTGGCCCGCTATGATCAGCTCGTATCCTGAAAGTTTCGGGGTGATTCGCCAAGCGGGGACGATAAAAAATGGGGGATCCCAAAACGCGTTTTCTCCATGTTATTTCCCATAGGAAACTTTAGACACGACTACAGCCCGAACTGCTGAACGGAATTACACCACATTTGGCAAAAAGGTAGCCCTTGGTTCAGAAAGAGACCTTTTTTTAAATGGTGTGAATCCATTCAGTAGTTGCTGAGAAATTCAAAAAATAAGAGTCAAAAAATCTAATTCCCATAGGAAACTTTATGCAAGGCTACAGCAGAAACTACTGAACGGATTTACCCCAAATTTGGCAAAAAGGTACTGCTTGGCTCAGAAAGCGACCTTTTTAAAAATGGTGTAAATCCGTTCAGAAGTTGCAGAGAAAATCAGAAATAAAATTTTCAATATTTAGAGGCGCGGAGGATCCGCGCACCCTCCCAATCACGAACTGCATTCTAATTGGCTGTCAACACTTCAAACCAGGAAGTGTTGGCAGCCATCTTGTGCCTCGGTAGAACCGAGGCACAAGAAATCAGTAAAACAAACGCAAACAACAAGAAAAAGGGACAGGGTAGAAACACAGAAACACCCTGACCCCCTAGGCCTGCTTTTAATCACGAGATGTGTGGAGGATCCGCAGATCCGGCCGCGAAAATAAAAAAAAACGAAGCACAGGCTCCCGCACTTCGTTATTAATTAGCCCCCGGGTGGGCCAAGTCCCAGGGGGATGTGGAATATATATTTGCAGGGACCCAGGGGGACCCCTGCAGCGCCGGGGACCGCCACCCCCCAGGGCATTAGATAAATATTTGTCGGGGGCACACAGACCCCCCCACAGCCCCAGGGACCGCCAACCACGGGGCTTAATTTCAAATGGGTGGGGGGGCCTCCAAGGGGCTTTTCTAAAATATTCGCGGGGGCTCATGGCCCCCCACAGCCCCGGGGACCATCACCCGCGGGGCTTTCTTTACATATTTTCGGGGGGCACATGGCCCCCCCACAGCCCCAGGGAGCGCTACCCCCGGGGCTTGTTTAAAAAGAAAAATACCTGTGTGGGGGGGCTCAAGCCCCCCCACATGCTCCGGGAACTGCCACCTCCCCGGGGCACTTACTATGCAAATATGGAGGTCCGTTACGGACCCCAGGGGACCACCACCACCCCGGGGCTTTGCTAATGGAGCCAGTGATGGCCATGGGGACAGCCACCCCCCAGGGCCGGCTCCTGCAGTGTCCCGGGGTGCCCACCCCCAGACACTGCTGTTTGCAATGACAGGGCGGGAGCCTCGTGTCTCCCGCCCTGTCATTGCAAACTCTGGTTTGGGTTTTGAAAGCGAGAGTAGGAAACCAGCTCTCGCTTTCAAAATCCAAACAACATGGGGAGCTGCATCTTAGCAGCTCCCCGTGTGGAAAAGCAATGCTGGCTCCCGCAGGAGGTGGGGAGCTGGCGGGACCGTGGGGAAATTGGGGACCCCCCACGGTCCCCGAGAGGTCAGGCCCTGGGGGATGGGGTCCCCGGGGCCATAAGTGGTCCGGTAGGGGGGACATGCGGCCCCCCTCCCCATTATAAAATACAACAAAAAACAAACAAACGCGAATGGCCGGCCCCGGGGGTTGGGGTCCCCGGGGCCGAATATGGCCTCGGTAGAGGGGCCACGCGGCCCCCTTCCAATTTTTTTAAATAAAAAAAAGAGGGGTCAGGCCCTGGGGGATGGGGTCCCCAGGGCCAATAAAATAGGAAAGGAAGGGGGGCCACACCGCCCCCTTCTTAAAAAAATTAATTTATAAAAAGACCAGCAACGCACCGGAGGCCCCGTCCCCTCCCTGCAGCACTCTGCAAACGTGCCCCCTGGCGCGTTGTAAGATGGGGAACTAATTCCCTTTGAATACTGGGAGTCCCTGAGGTCCAACTAGCCCACCAGGAACCTCCAGTATGTGCCAGAGAGCTGCGTTGCAGAGAGGTGTTCAGAGGCCAAGCCCCGTTTCACACCTCTCTGCAACTCAGCTCTGTGGCGCTTACTGGAGGTACCTCGTGGGATAGTTGGACCCTAGGGACTCTCAGGATTCAAGGGGACTTTATCCCCAACTCACAACGCACCACGGGGTGCGTTTGCACAGTGGTGAAGGGAGGGGGCGGGGCCTGAGGTGACATGTGTGCAAACACACCCTGTGGCGCGTTTTAAGTTGGGGAATTAAATCCTGAGGGTCCCTGGGGGCCAACTAGCCCACCACTTACCTCCAGTAAGTGCCACTACGCTGCGTTGCAGAGAGGTGGCCCAGGCCATGCCCCTTTTTACACCACTCTGCAATGCAGCTCTGTGGTGCTTACTGGAGGTAAGTGGTGGGCTAGTTGGCCCCCGGGGACTCTCAGGACTCAAGGGGACTTAATCCCCCAATTTACAATGCACCCGGGGGTGTGTTTGCGCAATGGTGCAGGGAGGGGGCGTGGCCTGATGTCACAAGTGTGGAAACGAGCCCTGTGGCCCGCTATGATCAGCTCGTATCCTGAAAGTTTCGGGGTGATTCGCCAAGCGGGGACGATAAAAAATGGGGGATCCCAAAACGCGTTTTCTCCATGTTATTTCCCATAGGAAACTTTAGACACGACTACAGCCCGAACTGCTGAACGGAATTACACCACATTTGGCAAAAAGGTAGTGCTTGGTTCAGAAAGAGACCTTTTTTTAAATGGTGTGAATCCATTCAGTAGTTGCTGAGAAATTCAAAAAATAAGAGTCAAAAAATCTAATTCCCATAGGAAACTTTATGCAAGGCTACAGCAGAAACTACTGAACGGATTTACCCCAAATTTGGCAAAAAGGTACTGCTTGGCTCAGAAAGCGACCTTTTTAAAAATGGTGTAAATCCGTTGAGAAGTTGCAGAGAAAATCAGAAATAAAATTTTCAATATTTAGAGGCGCGGAGGATCCCCGCACCCTCCCAATCACGAACTGCATTCTAATTGGCTGTCAACACTTCAAACCAGGAAGTGTTGGCAGCCATCTTGTGCCTCGGTAGAACCGAGGCACAAGAAATCAGTAAAACAAACGCAAACAACAAGAAAAAGGGACAGGGTAGAAACACAGAAACACCCTGACCCCCTAGGCCTGCTTTTAATCACGAGATGTGTGGAGGATCCGCAGATCCGGCCGCGAAAATAAAAAAAACGAAGCACAGGCTCCCGCACTTCGTTATTAATTAGCCCCCGGGTGGGCCAAGTCCCAGGGGGATGTGGAATATATATTTGCAGGGACCCAGGGGGACCCCTGCAGCGCCGGGGACCACCACCCCCCAGGGCATTAGATAAATATTTGTCGGGGGCACACAGACCCCCCCACAGCCCCAGGGACCGCCAACCATGGGGCTTTATTTCAAATGGGTGGGGGGGCCTCCAAGGGGCTTTTCTAAAATATTCGCGGGGGCTCATGGCCCCCCACAGCCCCGGGGACCATCACCCGCGGGGCTTTCTTTACATATTTTCGGGGGGCACATGGCCCCCCCACAGCCCCAGGGAGCGCTACCCCCGGGGCTTGTTTAAAAAGAAAAATACCTGTGTGTGGGGGCTCAAGCCCCCCCACATGCCCCGGGAACTGCCACCTCCCCGGGGCACTTACTATGCAAATATGGAGGTCCGTTACGGACCCCAGGGGACCACCACCACCCCGGGGCTTTGCTAATGGAGCCAGTGATGGCCATGGGGACAGCCACCCCCCAGGGCCGGCTCCTGCAGTGTCCCGGGGTGCCCACCCCCAGACACTGCTGTTTGCAATGACAGGGCGGGAGCCTCGTGTCTCCCGCCCTGTCATTGCAAACTCTGGTTTGGGTTTTGAAAGCGAGAGTAGGAAACCAGCTCTCGCTTTCAAAATCCAAACAACATGGGGAGCTGCATCTTAGCAGCTCCCCGTGTGGAAAAGCAATGCTGGCTCCCGCAGGAGGTGGGGAGCTGGTGGGACCGTGGGGAAATTGGGGACCCCCCACGGTCCCCGAGAGGTCAGGCCCTGGGGGATGGGGTCCCCGGGGCCATAAGTGGTCCGGTAGGGGGGACATGCGGCCCCCCTCCCCATTATAAAATACAACAAAAAACAAACAAACGCGAATGGCCGGCCCCGGGGGTTGGGGTCCCCGGGGCCGAATATGGCCTCGGTAGAGGGGCCAGGCGGCCCCCTTCCAATTTTTTTAAATAAAAAAAAGAGGGGTCAGGCCCTGGGGGATGGGATCCCCAGGGCCAATAAAATAGGAAAGGAAGGGGGGCCACACCGCCCTCTTCTTAAAAAAAATAATTTATAAAAAGACCAACAATGCACCGGAGGCCCCGTCCCCTCCCTGCAGCACTCTGCAAACGTGCCCCCTGGCGCGTTGTAAGATGGGGAACTAATTCCCTTTGAATACTGGGAGTCCCTGAGGTCCAACTAGCCCACCAGGAACCTCCAGTATGTGCCAGAGAGCTGCGTTGCAGAGAGGTGTTCAGAGGCCAAGCCCCGTTTCACACCTCTCTGCAACTCAGCTCTGTGGCGCTTACTGGAGGTACCTCGTGGGATAGTTGGACCCTAGGGACTCTCAGGATTCAAGGGGACTTTATCCCCAACTCACAACGCACCACGGGGTGCGTTTGCACAGTGGTGAAGGGAGGGGGCGGGGCCTGAGGTGACATGTGTGCAAACACACCCTGTGGCGCGTTTTAAGTTGGGGAATTAAATCCTGAGGGTCCCTGGGGGCCAACTAGCCCACCACTTACCTCCAGTAAGTGCCACTACGCTGCGTTGCAGAGAGGTGGCCCAGGCCATGCCCCTTTTTACACCACTCTGCAATGCAGCTCTGTGGTGCTTACTGGAGGTAAGTGGTGGGCTAGTTGGCCCCCGGGGACTCTCAGGACTCAAGGGGACTTAATCCCCCAATTTACAATGCACCCGGGGGTGTGTTTGCGCAATGGTGCAGGGAGGGGGCGTGGCCTGATGTCACAAGTGTGGAAACGAGCCCTGTGGCCCGCTATGATCAGCTCGTATCCTGAAAGTTTCGGGGTGATTCGCCAAGCGGGGACGATAAAAAATGGGGGATCCCAAAACGCGTTTTCTCCATGTTATTTCCCATAGGAAACTTTAGACACGACTACAGCCCGAACTGCTGAACGGAATTACACCACATTTGGCAAAAAGGTAGTGCTTGGTTCAGAAAGAGACCTTTTTTTAAATGGTGTGAATCCATTCAGTAGTTGCTGAGAAATTCAAAAAATAAGAGTCAAAAAATCTAATTCCCATAGGAAACTTTATGCAAGGCTACAGCAGAAACTACTGAACGGATTTACCCCAAATTTGGCAAAAAGGTACTGCTTGGCTCAGAAAGCGACCTTTTTAAAAATGGTGTAAATCCGTTGAGAAGTTGCAGAGAAAATCAGAAATAAAATTTTCAATATTTAGAGGCGCGGAGGATCCCCGCACCCTCCCAATCACGAACTGCATTCTAATTGGCTGTCAACACTTCAAACCAGGAAGTGTTGGCAGCCATCTTGTGCCTCGGTAGAACCGAGGCACAAGAAATCAGTAAAACAAACGCAAACAACAAGAAAAAGGGACAGGGTAGAAACACAGAAACACCCTGACCCCCTAGGCCTGCTTTTAATCACGAGATGTGTGGAGGATCCGCAGATCCGGCCGCGAAAATAAAAAAAACGAAGCACAGGCTCCCGCACTTCGTTATTAATTAGCCCCCGGGTGGGCCAAGTCCCAGGGGGATGTGGAATATATATTTGCAGGGACCCAGGGGGACCCCTGCAGCGCCGGGGACCACCACCCCCCAGGGCATTAGATAAATATTTGTCGGGGGCACACAGACCCCCCCACAGCCCCAGGGACCGCCAACCATGGGGCTTTATTTCAAATGGGTGGGGGGGCCTCCAAGGGGCTTTTCTAAAATATTCGCGGGGGCTCATGGCCCCCCACAGCCCCGGGGACCATCACCCGCGGGGCTTTCTTTACATATTTTCGGGGGGCACATGGCCCCCCCACAGCCCCAGGGAGCGCTACCCCCGGGGCTTGTTTAAAAAGAAAAATACCTGTGTGTGGGGGCTCAAGCCCCCCCACATGCCCCGGGAACTGCCACCTCCCCGGGGCACTTACTATGCAAATATGGAGGTCCGTTACGGACCCCAGGGGACCACCACCACCCCGGGGCTTTGCTAATGGAGCCAGTGATGGCCATGGGGACAGCCACCCCCCAGGGCCGGCTCCTGCAGTGTCCCGGGGTGCCCACCCCCAGACACTGCTGTTTGCAATGACAGGGCGGGAGCCTCGTGTCTCCCGCCCTGTCATTGCAAACTCTGGTTTGGGTTTTGAAAGCGAGAGTAGGAAACCAGCTCTCGCTTTCAAAATCCAAACAACATGGGGAGCTGCATCTTAGCAGCTCCCCGTGTGGAAAAGCAATGCTGGCTCCCGCAGGAGGTGGGGAGCTGGTGGGACCGTGGGGAAATTGGGGACCCCCCACGGTCCCCGAGAGGTCAGGCCCTGGGGGATGGGGTCCCCGGGGCCATAAGTGGTCCGGTAGGGGGGACATGCGGCCCCCCTCCCCATTATAAAATACAACAAAAAACAAACAAACGCGAATGGCCGGCCCCGGGGGTTGGGGTCCCCGGGGCCGAATATGGCCTCGGTAGAGGGGCCAGGCGGCCCCCTTCCAATTTTTTTAAATAAAAAAAAGAGGGGTCAGGCCCTGGGGGATGGGATCCCCAGGGCCAATAAAATAGGAAAGGAAGGGGGGCCACACCGCCCTCTTCTTAAAAAAAATAATTTATAAAAAGACCAACAATGCACCGGAGGCCCCGTCCCCTCCCTGCAGCACTCTGCAAACGTGCCCCCTGGCGCGTTGTAAGATGGGGAACTAATTCCCTTTGAATACTGGGAGTCCCTGAGGTCCAACTAGCCCACCAGGAACCTCCAGTATGTGCCAGAGAGCTGCGTTGCAGAGAGGTGTTCAGAGGCCACGCCCCGTTTCACACCTCTCTGCAACTCAGCTCTGTGGCGCTTACTGGAGGTACCTCGTGGGATAGTTGGACCCTAGGGACTCTCAGGGTTCAGGGGGACTTTATCCCCAACTCACAACGCACCACGGGGTGCGTTTGCACAGTGGTGAAGGGAGGGGGCGGGGCCTGAGGTGACATGTGTGCAAACACACCCTGTGGCGCGTTTTAAGTTGGGGAATTAAATCCTGAGGGTCCCTGGGGGCCAACTAGCCCACCACTTACCTCCAGTAAGTGCCACTACGCTGCGTTGCAGAGAGGTGGCCCAGGCCATGCCCCTTTTTACACCACTCTGCAACGCAGCTCTGTGGTGCTTACTGGAGGTGAGTGGTGGGCTAGTTGGCCCCCGGGGACTCTCAGGACTCAAGGGGACTTAATCCCCCAATTTACAATGCACCCGGGGGTGTGTTTGCGCAATGGTGCAGGGAGGGGGCGTGGCCTGATGTCACCAGTGTGGAAACGCGCCCTGTGGCCCGCTATGATCAGCTCGTATCCTGAAAGTTTCGGGGTGATTCGCCAAGCGGGGACGATAAAAAATGGGGGATCCCAAAACGCGTTTTCTCCATGTTATTTCCCATAGGAAACTTTAGACACGACTACAGCCCGAACTGCTGAACGGAATTACACCACATTTGGCAAAAAGGTAGCCCTTGGTTCAGAAAGAGACCTTTTTTTAAATGGTGTGAATCCATTCAGTAGTTGCTGAGAAATTCAAAAAATAAGAGTCAAAAAATCTAATTCCCATAGGAAACTTTATGCAAGGCTACAGCAGAAACTACTGAACGGATTTACCCCAAATTTGGCAAAAAGGTACTGCTTGGCTCAGAAAGCGACCTTTTTAAAAATGGTGTAAATCCGTTCAGAAGTTGCAGAGAAAATCAGAAATAAAATTTTCAATATTTAGAGGCGCGGAGGATCCGCGCACCCTCCCAATCACGAACTGCATTCTAATTGGCTGTCAACACTTCAAACCAGGAAGTGTTGGCAGCCATCTTGTGCCTCGGTAGAACCGAGGCACAAGAAATCAGTAAAACAAACGCAAACAACAAGAAAAAGGGACAGGGTAGAAACACAGAAACACCCTGACCCCCTAGGCCTGCTTTTAATCACGAGATGTGTGGAGGATCCGCAGATCCGGCCGCGAAAATAAAAAAAAACGAAGCACAGGCTCCCGCACTTCGTTATTAATTAGCCCCCGGGTGGGCCAAGTCCCAGGGGGATGTGGAATATATATTTGCAGGGACCCAGGGGGACCCCTGCAGCGCCGGGGACCGCCACCCCCCAGGGCATTAGATAAATATTTGTCGGGGGCACACAGACCCCCCCACAGCCCCAGGGACCGCCAACCACGGGGCTTAATTTCAAATGGGTGGGGGGGCCTCCAAGGGGCTTTTCTAAAATATTCGCGGGGGCTCATGGCCCCCCACAGCCCCGGGGACCATCACCCGCGGGGCTTTCTTTACATATTTTCGGGGGGCACATGGCCCCCCCACAGCCCCAGGGAGCGCTACCCCCGGGGCTTGTTTAAAAAGAAAAATACCTGTGTGGGGGGGCTCAAGCCCCCCCACATGCTCCGGGAACTGCCACCTCCCCGGGGCACTTACTATGCAAATATGGAGGTCCGTTACGGACCCCAGGGGACCACCACCACCCCGGGGCTTTGCTAATGGAGCCAGTGATGGCCATGGGGACAGCCACCCCCCAGGGCCGGCTCCTGCAGTGTCCCGGGGTGCCCACCCCCAGACACTGCTGTTTGCAATGACAGGGCGGGAGCCTCGTGTCTCCCGCCCTGTCATTGCAAACTCTGGTTTGGGTTTTGAAAGCGAGAGTAGGAAACCAGCTCTCGCTTTCAAAATCCAAACAACATGGGGAGCTGCATCTTAGCAGCTCCCCGTGTGGAAAAGCAATGCTGGCTCCCGCAGGAGGTGGGGAGCTGGCGGGACCGTGGGGAAATTGGGGACCCCCCACGGTCCCCGAGAGGTCAGGCCCTGGGGGATGGGGTCCCCGGGGCCATAAGTGGTCCGGTAGGGGGGACATGCGGCCCCCCTCCCCATTATAAAATACAACAAAAAACAAACAAACGCGAATGGCCGGCCCCGGGGGTTGGGGTCCCCGGGGCCGAATATGGCCTCGGTAGAGGGGCCACGCGGCCCCCTTCCAATTTTTTTAAATAAAAAAAAGAGGGGTCAGGCCCTGGGGGATGGGGTCCCCAGGGCCAATAAAATAGGAAAGGAAGGGGGGCCACACCGCCCCCTTCTTAAAAAAATTAATTTATAAAAAGACCAGCAACGCACCGGAGGCCCCGTCCCCTCCCTGCAGCACTCTGCAAACGTGCCCCCTGGCGCGTTGTAAGATGGGGAACTAATTCCCTTTGAATACTGGGAGTCCCTGAGGTCCAACTAGCCCACCAGGAACCTCCAGTATGTGCCAGAGAGCTGCGTTGCAGAGAGGTGTTCAGAGGCCAAGCCCCGTTTCACACCTCTCTGCAACTCAGCTCTGTGGCGCTTACTGGAGGTACCTCGTGGGATAGTTGGACCCTAGGGACTCTCAGGATTCAAGGGGACTTTATCCCCAACTCACAACGCACCACGGGGTGCGTTTGCACAGTGGTGAAGGGAGGGGGCGGGGCCTGAGGTGACATGTGTGCAAACACACCCTGTGGCGCGTTTTAAGTTGGGGAATTAAATCCTGAGGGTCCCTGGGGGCCAACTAGCCCACCACTTACCTCCAGTAAGTGCCACTACGCTGCGTTGCAGAGAGGTGGCCCAGGCCATGCCCCTTTTTACACCACTCTGCAATGCAGCTCTGTGGTGCTTACTGGAGGTAAGTGGTGGGCTAGTTGGCCCCCGGGGACTCTCAGGACTCAAGGGGACTTAATCCCCCAATTTACAATGCACCCGGGGGTGTGTTTGCGCAATGGTGCAGGGAGGGGGCGTGGCCTGATGTCACAAGTGTGGAAACGAGCCCTGTGGCCCGCTATGATCAGCTCGTATCCTGAAAGTTTCGGGGTGATTCGCCAAGCGGGGACGATAAAAAATGGGGGATCCCAAAACGCGTTTTCTCCATGTTATTTCCCATAGGAAACTTTAGACACGACTACAGCCCGAACTGCTGAACGGAATTACACCACATTTGGCAAAAAGGTAGCCCTTGGTTCAGAAAGAGACCTTTTTTTAAATGGTGTGAATCCATTCAGTAGTTGCTGAGAAATTCAAAAAATAAGAGTCAAAAAATCTAATTCCCATAGGAAACTTTATGCAAGGCTACAGCAGAAACTACTGAACGGATTTACCCCAAATTTGGCAAAAAGGTACTGCTTGGCTCAGAAAGCGAACTTTTTAAAAATGATGTAAATCCGTTGAGAAGTTGCAGAGAAAATCAGAAATAAAATTTTCAATATTTAGAGGCGCGGAGGATCCCCGCACCCTCCCAATCACGAACTGCATTCTAATTGGCTGTCAACACTTCAAACCAGGAAGTGTTGGCAGCCATCTTGTGCCTCGGTAGAACCGAGGCACAAGAAATCAGTAAAACAAACGCAAACAACAAGAAAAAGGGACAGGGTAGAAACACAGAAACACCCTGACCCCCTAGGCCTGCTTTTAATCACGAGATGTGTGGAGGATCCGCAGATCCGGCCGCGAAAATAAAAAAAAACGAAGCACAGGCTCCCGCACTTCGTTATTAATTAGCCCCCGGGTGGGCCAAGTCCCAGGGGGATGTGGAATATATATTTGCAGGGACCCAGGGGGACCCCTGCAGCGCCGGGGACCACCACCCCCCAGGGCATTAGATAAATATTTGTCGGGGGCACACAGACCCCCCCACAGCCCCAGGGACCGCCAACCATGGGGCTTTATTTCAAATGGGTGGGGGGGCCTCCAAGGGGCTTTTCTAAAATATTCGCGGGGGCTCATGGCCCCCCACAGCCCCGGGGACCATCACCCGCGGGGCTTTCTTTACATATTTTCGGGGGGCACATGGCCCCCCCACAGCCCCAGGGAGCGCTACCCCCGGGGCTTGTTTAAAAAGAAAAATACCTGTGTGGGGGGGCTCAAGCCCCCCCACATGCCCCGGGAACTGCCACCTCCCCGGGGCACTTACTATGCAAATATGGAGGTCCGTTTCGGACCCCAGGGGACCACCACCACCCCGGGGCTTTGCTAATGGAGCCAGTGATGGCCATGGGGACAGCCACCCCCCAGGGCCGGCTCCTGCAGTGTCCCGGGGTGCCCACCCCCAGACACTGCTGTTTGCAATGACAGGGCGGGAGCCTCGTGTCTCCCGCCCTGTCATTGCAAACTCTGGTTTGGGTTTTGAAAGCGAGAGTAGGAAACCAGCTCTCGCTTTCAAAATCCAAACAACATGGGGAGCTGCATCTTAGCAGCTCCCCGTGTGGAAAAGCAATGCTGGCTCCCGCAGGAGGTGGGGAGCTGGCGGGACCGTGGGGAAATTGGGGACCCCCCACGGTCCCCGAGAGGTCAGGCCCTGGGGGATGGGGTCCCCGGGGCCATAAGTGGTCCGGTAGGGGGGACATGCGGCCCCCCTCCCCATTATAAAATACAACAAAAAACAAACAAACGCGAATGGCCGGCCCCGGGGGTTGGGGTCCCCGGGGCCGAATATGGCCTCGGTAGAGGGGCCAGGCGGCCCCCTTCCAACTTTTTTTAAATAAAAAAAAGAGGGGTCAGGCCCTGGGGGATGGGGTCCCCAGGGCCAATAAAATAGGAAAGGAAGGGGGGCCACACCGCCCCCTTCTTAAAAAAATTAATTTATAAAAAGACCAACAACGCACCGGAGGCCCCGTCCCCTCCCTGCAGCACTCTGCAAACGTGCCCCCTGGCGCGTTGTAAGATGGGGAACTAATTCCCTTTGAATACTGGGAGTCCCTGAGGTCCAACTAGCCCACCAGGAGCCTCCAGTATGTGCCAGAGAGCTGCGTTGCAGAGAGGTGTTCAGAGGCCACGCCCCGTTTCACACCTCTCTGCAACTCAGCTCTGTGGCGCTTACTGGAGGTACCTCGTGGGATAGTTGGACCCTAGAGACTCTCAGGATTCAAGGGGACTTTATCCCCAACTCACAACGCACCACGGGGTGCGTTTGCACAGTGGTGAAGGGAGGGGGCGGGGCCTGAGGTGACATGTGTGCAAACACACCCTGTGGCGCGTTTTAAGTTGGGGAATTAAATCCTGAGGGTCCCTGGGGGCCAACTAGCCCACCACTTACCTCCAGTAAGTGCCACTACGCTGCGTTGCAGAGAGGTGGCCCAGGCCATGCCCCTTTTTACACCACTCTGCAACGCAGCTCTGTGGTGCTTACTGGAGGTAAGTGGTGGGCTAGTTGGCCCCCGGGGACTCTCAGGACTCAAGGGGACTTAATCCCCCAATTTACAATGCACCCGGGGGTGTGTTTGCGCAATGGTGCAGGGAGGGGGCGTGGCCTGATGTCACAAGTGTGGAAACGCGCCCTGTGGCCCGCTATGATCAGCTCGTATCCTGAAAGTTTCGGGGTGATTCGCCAAGCGGGGACGATAAAAAATGGGGGATCCCAAAACGCGTTTTCTCCATGTTATTTCCCATAGGAAACTTTAGACACGACTACAGCCCGAACTGCTGAACGGAATTACACCACATTTGGCAAAAAGGTAGCCCTTGGTTCAGAAAGAGACCTTTTTTTAAATGGTGTGAATCCATTCAGTAGTTGCTGAGAAATTCAAAAAATGAGTCAAAAAATCTAATTCCCATAGGAAACTTTATGCAAGGCTACAGCAGAAACTACTGAACGGATTTACCCCAAGTTTGGCAAAAAGGTACTGCTTGGCTCAGAAAGCGACCTTTTTAAAAATGGTGTAAATCCGTTCAGAAGTTGCAGAGAAAATCAGAAATAAAATTTTCAATATTTAGAGGCGCGGAGGATCCGCGCACCCTCCCAATCACGAACTGCATTCTAATTGGCTGTCAACACTTCAAACCTGGAAGTGTTGGCAGCCATATTGTGCATCGGTAGAACCGAGGCACAAGAAATCAGTAAAACAAACGCAAACAACAAGAAAAAGGGACAGGGTAGAAACACAGAAACACCCTGACCCCCTAGGCCTGCTTTTAATCACGAGATGTGTGGAGGATCCGCAGATCCGGCCGCGAAAATAAAAAAAAACGAAGCACAGGCTCCCGCACTTCGTTATTAATTAGCCCCCGGGTGGGCCAAGTCCCAGGGGGATGTGGAATATATATTTGCAGGGACCCAGGGGGACCCCTGCAGCGCCGGGGACCACCACCCCCCAGGGCATTAGATAAATATTTGTCGGGGGCACACAGACCCCCCCACAGCCCCAGGGACCGCCAACCATGGGGCTTTATTTCAAATGGGTGGGGGGGCCTCCAAGGGGCTTTTCTAAAATATTCGCGGGGGCTCATGGCCCCCCACAGCCCCGGGGACCATCACCCGCGGGGCTTTCTTTACATATTTTCGGGGGGCACATGGCCCCCCCACAGCCCCAGGGAGCGCTACCCCCGGGGCTTGTTTAAAAAGAAAAATACCTGTGTGGGGGGGCTCAAGCCCCCCCACATGCCCCGGGAACTGCCACCTCCCCGGGGCACTTACTATGCAAATATGGAGGTCCGTTACGGACCCCAGGGGACCACCACCACCCCGGGGCTTTGCTAATGGAGCCAGTGATGGCCATGGGGACAGCCACCCCCCAGGGCCGGCTCCTGCAGTGTCCCGGGGTGCCCACCCCCAGACACTGCTGTTTGCAATGACAGGGCGGGAGCCTCGTGTCTCCCGCCCTGTCATTGCAAACTCTGGTTTGGGTTTTGAAAGCGAGAGTAGGAAACCAGCTCTCGCTTTCAAAATCCAAACAACATGGGGAGCTGCATCTTAGCAGCTCCCCGTGTGGAAAAGCAATGCTGGCTCCCGCAGGAGGTGGGGAGCTGGCGGGACCGTGGGGAAATTGGGGACCCCCCACGGTCCCCGAGAGGTCAGGCCCTGGGGGATGGGGTCCCCGGGGCCATAAGTGGTCCGGTAGGGGGGACATGCGGCCCCCCTCCCCATTATAAAATACAACAAAAAACAAACAAACGCGAATGGCCGGCCCCGGGGGTTGGGGTCCCCGGGGCCGAATATGGCCTCGGTAGAGGGGCCAGGCGGCCCCCTTCCAATTTTTTTAAATAAAAAAAAGAGGGGTCAGGCCCTGGGGGATGGGGTCCCCAGGGCCAATAAAATAGGAAAGGAAGGGGGGCCACACCGCCCCTTCTTAAAAAAATTAATTTATAAAAAGACCAGCAACGCACCGGAGGCCCCGTCCCCTCCCTGCAGCACTCTGCAAACGTGCCCCCTGGCGGGTTGTAAGATGGGGAACTAATTCCCTTTGAATACTGGGAGTCCCTGAGGTCCAACTAGCCCACCAGGAACCTCCAGTATGTGCCAGAGAGCTGCGTTGCAGAGAGGTGTTCAGAGGCCACGCCCCGTTTCACACCTCTCTGCAACTCAGCTCTGTGGCGCTTACTGGAGGTACCTCGTGGGATAGTTGGACCCTAGGGACTCTCAGGATTCAAGGGGACTTTATCCCCAACTCACAACGCACCACGGGGTGCGTTTGCACAGTGGTGAAGGGAGGGGGCGGGGCCTGAGGTGACATGTGTGCAAACACACCCTGTGGCGCGTTTTAAGTTGGGGAATTAAATCCTGAGGGTCCCTGGGGGCCAACTAGCCCACCACTTACCTCCAGTAAGTGCCACTACGCTGCGTTGCAGAGAGGTGGCCCAGGCCATGCCCCTTTTTACACCACTCTGCAACGCAGCTCTGTGGTGCTTACTAGAGGTAAGTGGTGGGCTAGTTGGCCCCCGGGGACTCTCAGGACTCAAGGGGACTTAATCCCCCAATTTACAATACACCCGGGGGTGTGTTTGCGCAATGGTGCAGGGAGGGGGCGTGGCCTGATGTCACAAGTGTGAAAACGCGCCCTGTGGAGCGGTTTAAGTTGGGGAATTAAGTCCCCTTGAATCCTGAGGGTCCTTGGGGGCCAACTAACCCACCAGGTATGTCCAGTAAGTGCCACAGAGTTGCATTGCAGAGAGGTGTAAAATGGGGCATGGCCTTGGACCACCTCTCTGCAACGCAGCTCTGTGGCGCTTACTGAAGGTACCTGGTAGGCTAGTTGGACCCCAGGGACACTCAGGATTCAAGGGGACTTAATCCCCCAACTTAAAACAGCCACAAGGCTTGTTTGCACACGTCACCTCAGGCCCCCCTCCCTTCACCAGTGTGCATACGCGCCCCCGTGGTGCATTTCAAGAGGTAGTTTTTATCCCCCTGCCCTATTATGTACTAGGGTCTTACAGAGGAGGTCATGCTAATCACAGGGGTACCCCAACGCATAGTGTTCCCTAGTGTATGTAGGTGTTTTCACTGTATTCTAAGTATCTTTTAGCATAGCACTGGTTTTAGGGTTGGTTAGTCAGAGTCAGTTACCACCAGTACCCGTCTGAAAAAGTTGTGGGCACAGGAGGACTTTCTGCTCCTCTGTTGGTTCTTTCTGCACATCTCTTCTTCTTCCTGCACTTTTCTTCGTCTTTGTGGACTTCTGTTGCTTCTTTCTGCATTTCTTTTGCTTCTTTCTGTGTGTTTTTTCTTCTTTCCTCGCATGTCCTTCCTCTGTAGGCATAGTTAGAAACTAGTATTTAAAAAACCTTTGAAATTCACTGAAAAAACCATAGGTTTTAAGGAAGGTTATAGTTAGTTGGACATTTCACTCGTACAAAACCAGAGAAATTCCCCCGTTATAGTTAGTTGAGCTAAATATAACTCGCTCACCCGCAATGCACTGCTGATGACGTTACATATTACATAATTCATGACATGGTCAGTGACATCACTGATGACATCACGGATGACATCTCAAATGACATCACTGATGACATCATCCATGTGATAATTTGATGCATCTTCTCACACCCTAATATAACCTTTGATACACCCACTCTAAATTACAGACTGCCATTCTCAAAACCATAGACACTCCAACACAGAATAACTAGATACACACTCATTGATTCTTAGGTTTACACACACATCCACTCACTCACCCGTACAGTCACTCATACTTATGGTCACTCAGTACAGGACTATCATATGCACTCATACACCAATATAGAAACTCACACACCGCCTCTCATCCAAAGAGGTACTCACATACCTCATGCAAATAATTAATCACACTGCCATTCACTCACTAACACACTCATAGACACACTCACTCACCCATACAGTCCATCACAGATGCACTCTTGAAACCATGCACCCAGTGAATCACCCACTCACACATCTATGTACAGAGTCACAACCACCCCACCCACACAAACACTCAGGCACCCATACAGATCTCAGACAACAACCAATAACCCATATAGACACTCATGTAGCTATTCACAAAACCTTGGAGCTGATTACACATCAACAGACAGACGCATACAGACATTCACACAGTTTACTCACTAACCCATACATTCAGTAAGATAAGTTTAATCACTCACTTATAGAGTCAGTCACACACATACTAAATCATCTATTCAGACACTTATACACCCACTCATTCTTCAATACGCCTTTCCCTATATATATTAAACATATTTAAACTTTACAGAAACACACAGTCACTGGATGATGTCATCAGTGATGTCATTTGAGATGTCATCAGTGATGTAACTGACCATGTCATGAATGATGTAATATGTGACGTTATCAGCAGTGCATTGCGGGCGCGCGAGTTATAGTTAGCTGAACTAACTATAACGGGAAATTTCTCTGGTTTTGTACGAGTGAAATGTCCAACTAACTATAACTTTCCTTAAAACCTATGGTTTTTTCAGTGAATTTCAAAGGTTTTTTAAATGCTAATTTCTAACTATAACGTACCTGAAACATATGTTTTTTTTCAGTGAATATATATATATATATATTACCTACTGGCGGTCGCCAGTAGGTAGTTATAGTTAGGACCACGTTTCCATAGGAAATCCGCAACATTCTATTTTGAATAACTTTTGCGCCGGTCGACGAATCCTCGCGAATTTTTCAAAATAGGTGGGGCGCTACGCTCCGCTCCTACCCTGAAAGTCTCGGGGGGATTCGTCAAGCGGGGGCTGAGATAAAAGGGGGGTCCCAAAACGCGTTTTTCCCATGCATTTTTCCATTGGACCTTTAGACACAGCTACAGCCCGAACGGCTGAACAGAATTACTTGAAATTTGGCAGAGAGGTAGTCCTCAGGTCAAGGAAGTGCCTTTTGTAGGTTTGGTGTAAATCTGTTCAGTAGATTCTGAGAAAATAGCCTTTAAATCAATATATATATCTGAGCCAGCTTACTGTGCGCTTACGGTGCGCTTACCGTACACGTACGGTGACGTGCGCGAGCGCGATTCCGATTGGCTCTTAGATCTTAGTAAACATTCGAATCGGCCGAAACCAGGAGGCGGCGGCCGCCATTTTCTCTCTCGCACTCTGAGTGGGGCAGCATAAATGAAGCCCAAAAATGTGTAAAGGGGCAGTATATTGAGATAATAATCACCCAGCAATGATATACGGGCCCCCAAACAACCCACAAGGCCAAAAAAAAAATAATTTTTTTTTCGAAAAATCGCCGATTACGCTTACCGTACGCGTACGGTAAAAAATTAAAAAAAAAAAAAAGTATCCACACTCTCCCCACCCCATGTCCAAAGGGTGCCCGAAGGGCACCATTTGTGCATGGCTTATCAATCAAATGAAAACAATAAACAAATCATTTCACAACGATGCGCATAATATGTCCCCCATTTGCGCACGGTGCGCGAAGCGCATCGTGCGTACATGGCCCATCTCGCATAATGTGGGCACGCGGTGCGCGCAGCGCACCGCGTGACCACCGTGCGTGCATGGCACTAACTGCGTAAAGTGGGCGCGCGGTGCGCAAAGCGCACCGCGTGCTCACTGTGTGCGCACGGTGCGCGCACGGAACGAACTGCGTTAACTGGGCGCGCACGCCACGAATGGCGTAAAGTAAGATAGCATTTAAAAAACCGTACAAATTCACTGAAAAAAACAGGTTTCACACATGTTATAGTTAGGAATTAGCATTTAAAAAACCTTGCAAATTCACAGAAAAAACCATAGGTTTCACACATGTTATAGTTAGCTGTAGATTTTACTGATAAAAAACCAATGAAATTCCCCCGTTATAGTTACTGTAGGCAACTATAACTCACGCGACTGTAATCCTCTGCTGATGACATATGTGTCTTTATGAAAAAAAAATATTTGTAATATATGTATAGCTAAAATTTAATGGAAGAAGACATGGGCAAATAAGTGTCTAAATACAGTATTAGCATCAGCAGAGGATTGCGGTCGCGTGAGTTATAGTTGCCTACAGTAACTATAACGGGGGAATTTCATTGGTTTTTTATCAGTAAAATCTACAGCTAACTATAACATGTGTGAAACCTATGGTTTTTTCTGTGAATATATATATATATATTACCTACTGGCAGTCGCCAGTAGGTAGTTATAGTTAGGACCTATTTTCTATAGGAAATCTGCAACATTCTATTTGGAATAACGTTGGCGTCGATTGATAAATCTTCGCGAAATTTTCCAAACTTTTGGCCAGCTCCGGTCCGCTCCTATCCTGAAAATTTCATGGTGATTCGTCAAGCGGGGGCCGAGAAAAAAGGGGGGTCCCAAAACGCATTTTCCCCATGCATTTTCCCATAGGACCTGTTGACGCAGCTACAGCCCGAAGTGCTGAATGGAATTACACCAAATTTGGCAAAGAGGTTCAGACTCGTGCCTTTTGCTTAAATGGTGTAAATCCGTTCAGTAGTTCCTCAGAAAATCAAAAGTAAAATCACATATATATCTGGGCGGAGCCTAACCACACATCTCATCGTGAGATCTGATTGGCTGTCAGCACTTCATCCAAGAAGTGTTGGCAGCCATCTTGGGACCAATATACATGATAGCACCTCATTAAAAAGCATTGCAGTTCATAGAAGGTTTTAAGACTTTAGTTCCATTATAAATCATTTGTTGGTGGTACCATACTCATTTTAGGAATTGTGGTGTGTTCTAAGGTGATTTTACCATGTGAAAAAGCCTTCTGCTGTGATATCATGAATCATGTTTGAGAGAAAACTATTTTCTCATGCTTTTCCCACAGAGGTTTGGAAGGTGATCTATAAGCTAAACTGAGAGCATATTTTCTGTAAATTCACATTATCTTTCTCAGTCATGTGAGAATGAAGTCTGACATTCTCAGTAAAACATGTACATCCAACAAGGGCAGAGACTGTCAGTTGATTCCTTTGTCTTCTACTGCAGCTTCCCAGAGTGTTCTAAAGAACAACTAGAGCGCTAACAGTCCTACTTATGACAAACGTATGGGACACCTGAAGCCATCTTGGTTGGAATAAAGTGGTAACGGAATGCCTTCTTGATGGAACCAAAATAAAAAACTGAAAGTATTCCCACTGAGGAGACTGCAGTAAATGAGGAAGTTAGGAAACTTCATAACAAATAAGTCTCCCAAAATGGCCACCAGAGACAAAAGAGCCCAAATGTAGCCCTAATATCACCCAGATGTAGCCCAAGTATAGCCCAATGACAGAATGTCCCAGAGTGTTCTAAGGAACAACTAGAGCGCTAACAGTCTTACTTATGACAAAAGTATGGCACACCTGAAGCCATCTTGATTGGAATAAAGTGGTAACACTTAAAACATTTAATATACAAAGCAACAAAATGAGGGGGTTCATTTTGCCATAGAAATTATGATTAGTTCTGCAGAAAGAAAAATTAGGGCACATTTTGACTTCTCAAATCCTCTTCTATTTCATAAAAAAATTCTGACATGCAGACTGAAACATGCACTTTGAATACCAGCAGCAGACTTACCTGGTGAGTAGTAGTTTTACTACAGTGATCTAATGAGCAACTAGAGTGCTAACATTCAGAATTTATGGCAAATGTGTGACACATCTGAATGCCTTCTTGATGGCACCAAAATAAAAAACTGAAAGTATTCCCACTGAGGAGACTGCAGTAAATGAGGAAATTAGGAAACTTCATAACAAATAAATCTCCCAAGATGGCCACCAGAGACAAAAGAGCCCAAATATCACCCAGATGTAGCCCAAATATAGCCCAATGACAGAATGTCCCAGAGTGTTCTTAAGAACAACTAGAGCGCTTACTGTCTTACTTATGACAAAAGTATGGCACACCTGAAGCCATCTTTATTGGAATAAACTGGTAACACTTAAAACATTTAATTTAAAAAGGAACACAATGAGGGGGTTCATTTTGCCATAGAAATTATGATTAGTGCTGAAGAAAGAAAAATTAGGGCACATTTTGAGTGGCTTCTCAAATCCTCTTCTATTTCATTAAAAAATTCTGATATGCAGACTGAAACATGCACTTTTAATACCAGCAGCAGACTTCCGTGGTGAGCAGTAGCTTTACTACAGTGATCTAATAAGCAACTAGAGTGCTAACATTCAGAATTTATGGCAAATGTGTGACATATCTGGATACCTTCTTGATGGAATCAAAGTAAAAAACTGAAATCATTTCCTACTGAGGAGACTGAAGTAAATGAGGAAATTAGGAAACTTCATAACAAATAAATCTCCCAAGATGGCCACCAGAGACAAAAGAGCCCAAATGCAGCACAAATATCACCCAGATGTAGCCCACATGTAGCCCAATGACAGAAGTGTGCAAAACACGTATTTTTGTGTATTTGCAGTTTTATATAGTGCAGACTTGTCAGGTATTGGAGTGCTTTACATGAGCATTGGTTACATCACACAAGATCAAATTCATTTTGGTTGTAGACATGGGGAGATTAAGTGATTTGACCAGAATCAAAGAATGTTGAGCTGAAGCAGAAACTCCAACCTGGTTCCCCAGTTGCAAAGTCTGCAGCTCTGGAAGTAACACCACATCCTCTCCCCTAGGTGCAACATTTGATCAAGTGGTCAACTGGATAAAAAAACATAAAGATTACAAATAATTTAAAAGTTCTTTGTCGCTATTTGAAAACTCAGAAAATATGTCCTCATTTTAGTTTTTTAGAGCACTAACCATAATTTTGATGCAAATAAGACCCTCTCATATATGTAATTTCTAAAGGAAATACTCTAGGTATTATAGTTTTGATTACATCAAGATGACGTCAGGCGTTCCACACTTTTGTAAAAAATATAGAATGTTAGCAATCTAGTTGTTCATTGGGATACTGTTGAGAGGCAGAGGCCAGGGGCACGGACTCTGAAAATTGAAGGCAGGTAGGAGAGTGCAGAGACAACAATTTGACCACACTGGGCAGGCAGGAAGGGCAGTGGCAGCACAACAGACTATGGAGGGCAGTGGAAAGGGGGGCAGGGGCAACAAACCAACAATACAGGACTGGCAAGAGAGGCTGTGGCAATATAATAGACCATTGTGGGCAGAAGGACGAGGCAGTGGCAGTACAACCATACATGCCAACAGACCCGTTTCAGCCAGGAAACGTCCAATGTTTTTAAGCTCAAATGGGCTTTATTTGATCTGTCTCCTATCTACAATCTCCTCTTTTTCAATGTAACTCAAAGGGGAAAATCAATACCCCAGTTTTTTTTCAAAATCTCCCTCTTACCAAGTTCAAAATGTTCGCAAGTATGGTACATTGGATCATGGTAGGCAGGAGGAATTGGGGTAGGGACATGGACTCGGATAACAGAGGACAGGAGGGACATGGAGAGGTGCACCAAACTGACCCTACAGGGCAGGCATCAGGGTTTGCAGCAGCACAATACACCACACGGCGCATGCGGGACGGGAGTGCAGCACAACAATCAATAGAAAGCAATAGGGAGGGGACAGGACCATGCACATGGACAACAGAGAACAGAGGGGAAAGAGGCAATGGTAGCTAGCTGACCATAATGGACAGACAGGAGAGAAAGCTGCAGCATAACAGACCATAAAGGGCAGGAGGGACGGATCAGGGGCATTACAATGGAACAGACAAGCCAGGAGGGAGGGAATAGGGGTCTGCACATGGAAACAGAGGGCTGGGGGCAAGGGGGCAGGGCAGGAGCAGCAAGATGACCATGGAGGTCAGGCAGGATGGGCACTAGAAACAAGACACACCATGGAGAGCAACAATGAGACTATGATGGCATACACACAGACCATGGAGGGAAGGTGGGAGGGGGTCAGGGGCAGCTAGCTGACCACACAGGGAAGGTGGGAGGGGCCATGGCAGCACAGAAGACCATGCAAGGCAAGCGGGAGGGTTAGTGGCAGCACAATGGCTATGATGGGCAAGAAGGAGGGTGCAGGGGCATGCACAAAGGACCATGGAGGGTAGAAGGGAGTGTCAGGACCTGGGCACAGACAAGAGAGTTCAGGGGAAGGGGCCTCACAACAGACCACGCGGGGCAGGCAGGAGGAGCAGTTGCAGCACAACAGACCAGGGAGGGCAGAAGGGTGTGGCAGTAAAATGGACCATGGAGGACAGGAAGAAGGGGAAAGGGGCATGGCATGCGGACAGGCAGGGTGGAGGTGGCAAGGACAGGTTACAGTCATCTGACAATGCTAGGCAGGTGGGAGGGGAGTGGCAGCTCAACAGAACACTCAGAGTAGATAGGAGTGGCAGGTCCATGGAACATGGTGGGCAAAAAGGATGGAGCAGGGGCATGCACAAAGACATCGGAGGGCAGGGGGAAGGAGAATAGGGGCAGCAAGCTAAGCACAGAGGCTAAGCAGGAGGTCAATGATGGGCCATAGAATTGGGCACTGGAGGGCAGGAGGAGTGGACTAAATGGAGGGCAGTGACAGCACATCAGACCATGCATGGCAGGAGGGAGGAGGCTAGTCCATGGATTCAGACAACAGAGGATAGGAAGGAGGTTGATGGGGCAGCAAGATAACTGTTCAGAGAAGGTGGGTATTAGGAACTTTATTGTTTTTAAAATGTGTGTCTGTGCAAACTACTTAAAATATGAACAAGTATGCAGCATAATCTCTCTTTTATTCAGGAAGAAGAGGACGTTTGTGACTGTGACTCTGGGCTCACTTGGCAGAAACACCCCCAGACCCTCCACCCCATCGCAAAATGTAATGCCCGTGAAAAGGGTAGGTGGATGCAGTGTTATATAGAACATAGTCCTGAGAGCACGATTGAAAATGAAAACTAGATATAGTATATGGTATAAACTATGCACCAAAAAGTGTGATATACGATGAACCGGGCGTGAAATATAATATGCAATACATTGTGCGCAATGACAGATTAATTGGAGAGCGCAAGATAGAACAAGCACTAGCGTGTGCTATGCGATATGCACCTTGGAGTGTAATATGCACAGGGCAGTGTTGTGTAACCTAACTAGTCTCTAAAGTTGTAATATGAAATATGTGCTGGGGAGTGTAATGGTGCATATGCACTGTGACAAAGATATGGATCCCAGATTGTAATATGTATGGCATAGCGCTGTGCGTTATAACATAGGCATCGAGGAAGGCACGTTAGATGGGGCAATATAACCCGTGCGAAGGCAAGTGTGGCATGACATATTCACGGTGTGGTGTTACAGTGCACATGGGCTAGAGAGTGTCATAGCTTACGCACTAGCTGGTGGAATACAACACAGAGGTGTGAGGCCCTCGGCGGGCACTGGTGGGTGTAACACAGCATTGGGCTCAGCCAGGAGCACGCTGTGACTCTTAAGTGAGGTTTGTCTCCTTTCCAGAGAGTAAAATAAAAAGTATTACACATCCGGCGGTGGATGTGTGTTTAATTAACCGTGAGGGGGGTTTCTTGCATAGTTTGGTCGAATTTTTGTCGAATCCCCTTTGAATGTTATGTTATGTTAATTTGGATTTGTTGAGCGCTTAATACCAAAAAGGTCTCTAAGCGCTGTAAAAGAAGAGTAGCGTAGACTCTAGCAGAGCACTGATCGATTATGTTAAGCCCAGGCTTCTATAAACAAGAAGGTTTTCAATTGTTTCCTAAAAGGGAGAAGGCGGTCTTCAACTCAAAGTTGGCTGGGAAGCTTGTTCCAAAGAGTGGGAATAATGGAGGAGAAGGCCCTACCTCCTTTGGAGACATAGTTGAAACTGGGACAGTAAAGCAGACTTCCTGTGGAGGACCTGAGTACGCGCCCTGGCACGTATTTTGTGAGGCGTTGTTTGATATAGGAGGGAGCTTGGCCATAAATTGCTTTATGGGCGAAGCACAGGCCCTTGAATTTAGCCCTTTGTTTCACAGGGAGCCAATGAAGGCGTTGAAGAAGAGTCGAGGCTCGAGTGTGCCTTGGTAATTTGAAAATGAGCCTAGCAGCGTCATTCATTGCTATCTGCAGTTTTTTAACCAAGAAGTCAGGAAGTCCAATATACAGGGAGTTGGCGTAGTCGAGACTGGCCAAAATGATGGCAGATACAATAGTTCTCATGGTGGAGAATGAGAGGATGGGGGAGAGCCTCCTTAGCAATCGAAGAAGTCCCACACAGGTGCCAAAGACCGTGGAAACTTGATTGGCCAGGGTGAGTTTGTCATCTATTTTAATGCCCAGGCTTTTAACCACCGGGATCGGGACAGGGGCCTCACCCAGCTCCTGGGGCCAGTACAGAGAGTTCCACGGATTGTGGTCATCTGACATTGCCAGGACTTCGGTTTTGTCAGGGTTAATTTTAAGTGAATTGGCCGTCATCCAATTGACCGTAAAGCTTAAAATCTCTTTTGCCCTGGATTGTGCATGGGGGGAGTTCTCAATGTGGAGAATGAGCTGAGTGTCATCTGCATAGTTAAAAATCTGGCAATCCATATCCGACAAAGCCTTAATTAAAGGGCTAAGATAAATGTTGAACAGAAGGGGTGAGAGAGCGGATCCTTGCGGGACTCCGCAGGTAATAGGGCCTTTCTCCGAGATCCAATCACCCATCTGGATTCTTTGGGTGCGATCTGTCAAAAAAGAGGTGACCCATTGTAAGACAGATCCCCCCAATCCCAATGAACGTAATCTTTCCAGAAGGGTAGCGTGGTTGACCATGTCGAACGCTGCCGACAGGTCAAGAAGGACCAGCACGCAAGGCATCTTATTGTCGACATTTAGTCTGATGTCGTCGAGGACCGATAGCATTACCAATTCGGTGCTATGGTGAGCACGAAAGCCTGCTTGCCTGTTCCCCAAAAGATGGTGATCTTCAAGGAACCTGGAGAGATTCTGCAACACATGCTGTTCAAGTATTTTAGCGAGAAAGGGAAGTTGGGAGATGGGGCGGTAATTCTTCATATTGGATATATCCGCACCGGGTTTTTTAAGGAGGGGGATAATTCTAGCTTCCTTGAAGCAGCTAGGAACCTTCCCTAAGCGTAGGGAGGCATTGAGAAGAGCCAGAATGTCGTGCTCAATTTCTGGGAATGCAAGATTGAAGATACTAGGCGGACAGGGGTCGGCTGGGGAGCCAGATTTAGTCTTTTTGGCCAGACCTCGAAGGACATCCATTCCAAGGAGTGAGAAGGAGGAAAGGGAATCGGCCGTAATGACTTGTGAGTCATCCACTATTTTGGGTAGAGGTTATGTTATGTTATGTTATGTTATTTGGTATTTTTATAGCGCACAGCTGCCCCAGAAAAGGGGCGTCCTGGCGCTTTGACAGATGCTATAACATAACACACAGTAAAAGAAAAGAAATTAACTAGATACCGGGAACAAGAAGGTTTTAATCGCCTGCCTGAAGGTGAGCAGATCTTCAAGAGCTCGAATGTGCACAGGGAGCGAATTCCATAGGCCTGCCGCTAGCACCCTAAAGGAGCGGCCACCCATTCTGCTCAACTTGAAGCGTGGACAGATGGCCAGATGAAGCCCCTCCGATCTCAAGGATCTCGAAGGCATATAGGGCGTGAGAAGAGGAGCAAGTGCCGGCGGCGAAAAAGATTTCAGAATTTTAAAGGCCAGACACAGCGCCTTGAACTTAATTCGCTGTCTGACCGGGAGCCAGTGCAAGGCCGTGATGGTATCAGACACTGAACAATGTCTGGGAAGGCCCACAATGGCTCGTGCCGCGGCGTTTTGTACTCTTTGGAGCCTAGAGGCCTCCGCTTGATTCACCCCTAACAGCAAAGAGCTGCCGTAGTCCAGCCGAGAAAGTATTGAGGCCTGGACTACAAGCTGTCTGGTAGGGGGATCAAAGTACTTTAAGACCGGCCTAGTACCACGCAAAATTCCGTAGCACGTGGCAGCCACCTTCTTAGTGTGATCTCTGAAGGTCAGCGCAGAATCAACCCATACTCCTAAATTTCTCACTCCAGCGGCTGGAATAGGAGTGACACCAAGCTCCGATGGCCACCACTGATTTCCCCATAACTCCGCGTGCTTCCCTAAAACCAACACCTCCGTTTTGGTGGCATTCAACTGAAGGCAGTTGGTGCGAAGCCAACCGGCTACTGCCAGGAGACCCGCACGGAATCTGGGGGCCTCCACCTCAGGGTCTTCACTAAGTGTCACCGCTAGCTGTGTGTCGTCCGCATATGAGGCCATCGTGAGACCCCACTGTTTGACGACACCAGCCAACAGTTTCACATAGAGGTTGAACATTGTCGGGCTCAACGAAGATCCCTGTGGTACCCCGAGCTCCAAAGGATAGGTGGCAGATTGACCAGGTGGTATAGCCACTTTAAAGGAGCGGTCTGCCAGAAAAGACCGAAACCACTGGAGAGCGACATCCATCACTCCCGCCTCCTGTAAGCGTTGGATAAGTATATGGTGGGACACAGTATCGAAGGCAGCGCTTAGATCTAATAGTATAAGCGCTGCAGTATGACCTGAGTCAAGTACCTGGCGAAGATGTTCCGTGATGTAAAGTAATGCCGTCTCGGTACTGTGTCCTGACCGGAAGCCGTTCTGACTGGAATCCAGAATCTGGTTACGAACCAGATGCTCGGACAGAACAGAGTTAACATGGGCTTCAGTTACTTTGGCGATCCAAGGCAACAGGGAGATAGGTCGATAGTTTTCTGGCAATCGGGGGTCAGAGTTGGTTTTTTTTAATATCGGAGTGACCACTGCCTGTTTCCAAGCCGCGGGTACCGTTCCACAAGACAATGACATATTGATGAGATTCAATATGGGGTCACGGCACAGCGGGGAAAGTGTGTTAATAAAGGCTGGCTTTAACGGGTCCGTAGGAGAGCCTGACTTGACCTTAAGGCTGAACCTGTCAAAGGCCTCAATAGACAGTTCAGGTAGAATGGCCAAAGGCTCAAGATCTGTCGTGACAGGGGTAGAAGCCAGTCGATCCTGGTGGAGTGTGTCAAACCCATGATAGATTTTTTCCACTTTCTCCACAAAAAAGGAGGCCAATTTATCACAGTGCGAATCTGTGCAAATCACCTCTGATGAGGATCTGTTTTTCATAAGGTGCTTCAGTACCTTGAAAATCATTTTAGAAGGATTGGGGCTGGTAGCAAATTCATGAGCGTAGAATGCAGCTCTTGCTCTGCAGATAGCTCTATGATAGAGCTTCAACTCAGTGAAATACCGAGTTTTCAGCACAGGGTCATAGGAACGTCTCCATTCCCTCTCTGTTTTTCGGCAGGATTTCTTCAATTCTGCGAGAGACTCATTATACCAGGGGCTCGGTGTTTTTGTCCGGCCTTTCGACCACCGCAGAGGTATAAGAGAATCCAAGGCATCTGTAATCCAAGCGCAGAACTGTTGATATCCTTGGTCCACATTAGTAAAGGTACTCAGAGGTTTTCGCTCTAATATGCCGTAGAACTCTTCCAACGTAAGCTTATGCCAAGGACTTTTAAGAATAGGCCTGTCTGTGGGGATAAAAGGCTTATCAAGGACCGGACAGAAAGCTTCTACTAACAAGTGATCAGTCCACCCCATCAACCTCGGTTCTGACAGCCTTAACCCCTCTAGTGAGGAAAAGAAGGGGTCAAGAATATGGCCTCCCGAGTGGGTTGGAAGGGTAACGAGCTGAATCAGTTGGAGAGCTTCCAAATCCGCCAACAAGGAACTCACGGTAGTGGAAGACCCATTATCGAAATGGATGTTGAGGTCACCCAAAATATTAAAATTGGCACAGCCGAGTGCTATAGGACTGACCATATCGGCCAGCGCAGACCTAAAAACCGAGTCATTGCCGGGGGGACGGTATACAAGTAGGCCACTGAAAGTAAATTGATGGGAAAAGGCGACTTTAAAAATAGCGCTTTCACATGCGGGTAGTTCTGACGGCTTCCATTCCGCCGGAAAACAGGATTTGACTGCCATAGCAATACCACCACCTCTTGTGATCCTGTTAGAAGTGAAGATGGTATAGTTCTGGGAGAATGCAAGATTCAATATGGCTGAGTCGGAGTCCTGAAGCCAGGTTTCTGTCATTAAAAAAACATCGGGATCCTCTTTCTCTATCAGGTCGTAGATAGACAAATGATGCTTTACAAGTGATCTAACATTAAGGCACCAAATACGAAGATCTCGCGATGCAGCATGTAATCGTGTGACTGGGGCGGTATTGTCCAAGGAGCGTATTTTTTTAGGGCTCATGAGAGACCAACCTTTACAAGCGCAGCTGTATGGGCCAATTAAAGGGTCCACAGGCTTACACGCACCTCCTTTGGACATTTGCCCTATGGCCAGCAGCTCTGACCGTGTGTAGGACAACATACCTGCCAGGAGCGGCTTAACGACGATGTGTTGAAATACAGAGCCTGCCCCACCTCGCGCTGCCTCGACGCGGACGAGCGCAGACGGGCAGGACTCTGGCACGACTCCGGCTAAGCGACGGCGTCCTCACCTGTGCGTCCCGCTGCGCGGGAGAGGGGAGCTTTAAGTAGGCTCGCCAATTAAAGCGCGAGCGCGAGGACGCTCCAAGATGGCGCCCAAAGCTATCTTCCCAGGTGTGCAGGGAGAGTTGTCGATCTCCGTCAGGATGTCCTGAATTTTCTCAGTGAAATATGTGAGGAAGTTATTACATAGTTCCTTGCTGGGTGGGGTGGTCTGAGATTGTTTTTGACTGAGTTCCTTCAGAATTCTAAACGTTTCTCTTTGTTTATTGGGGGCAGACAGTATCCTGTTTTCATAGAAGACTGCCTTGCTACGCAGCAGCGCTTTTTTTTATGATGCAAGTTCTCTTCTGTAATCAGCCAAGGCCTGGGAATTGTAGTTTTTTCGCCAAAGTCGTTCATGCTGGCGTAGAACTCGTTTGGAAGTCCTAAGTTCTTCCGTAAACCACGGGGCCCCTTTGCCTTTAACAAAAAATTTTATTTTATTTTCCGGGGCCACTATATTAATTGCTGCACAGAGTCGATCGGAGAAGGCAACGGCCCCACCATCTAAATCGTCCTCACACTCTATGTCAGCTGACACCCATTTTGTGGAAGGGAAATCGCGGAGGGCGTTTAGCAGCGTCTGGCCTTCAATTTTTTGGACCAGGTGCGCACGAGTCTCCAGGTCGCGGTGGGTGGCATTGTGTGTTCAGTAAGGGGGAGTATCAAATGAATACAAGAGTGGTCAGACCAGGGACATGGGGTGACTTCTTTAAGTAATAATAAAGGAATAGTGGACCAAACCAGGTCCAGAATGTGTCCTTGCGCATGAGTGGGAGTGGTGATTAGTTGGTAGAAGCCTTGTTGTGCGTGTATATTAAATGTGCCCGTCAATAGCTACCCATGTTTGTATAAATAAACAACAAGGGTGTCTACTTGGAGAGTACGCACCGGCGGGGGTGCCAGGATTAGGCACGGTAGGGTGTCAGACACGTCAGAGCTTCACTAGCGGTGTAAATACATTCCATGTGGATTCATTCTATGCAAAGTCGCCTTTTAATGAATATCACGCAAATCGTCATGGTGATAGGTAAATACGGTTTGTCCAGCATGTCCTAGGTTTTTCTATAAATATATATTTTTTTAAATTATAAAAAACAAAGGCCAACCCTGGGGGATGGGGTCCCCGGGGCCATAAGCGGCCTGAGGAGGGGGGCAACGCAGCCCCCTCCTAAAGAATTAAAAAAAAAAAAAGCCCATGACCTGGGGGTTGGGGTCCCCGGGGCCGATTAAGGCCTTGGGAGGGCCAAATTTATTTTTTTCAACAAAAAAAATGAGGGTGCAGGCCCTAGGGGATGGGGTCCCTAGGGCCAGTAAATTAGAAAAGGAAGGGGGGCCACACAGCCCTCCTTCTTAAAAAAATTAAATAAATAAAAGACCGCCATCGGGCCGGAGGCCACGCACCCTCCTTGCAGCACTCTGCAAACGCGCCCCCTGGCCAGTTGTAAGTTGGGAAATTAATTCCCCTTCAATACCGAGGGTCCCTGAGGGCCAACTAGTCCAACAGGAATCTCCAGTATGCGCCAGGGAGATGCGTTGCAGACAGGTGTTCTGAGGCCACGCCCCTTTTTACATCTCTATGCAACGCAGCTCTGTGGCGCATACTGGAGGGAGGTACCTAGTGGGCTAGTTTGACCCTAGGGACCCTTAGGATTCAAGGGGACTTAATCTCTCAACTTAGAACGGCCACAGGGCGCGTTTACACAGTGGTGAAGGGAGGGGACGGGGCCTGAGGTGACATGTGCAAACACGCCGTGTGGCGCGTTTTAAGGTGGGGAAATAATTCCCTTTCAATCCTGAGGGACCGTGGGGGCCAACTAGCCCACCAGGTGCTTCGAGTAAGCGCCACTGAGCTGCGTTGCAGAGAGGTGGTCCAGGCCGTGCCACTTTTTACACCTCTCTGCAACGCAGCTCTGTGGCGCTTACTGGAGGTACCTAGTGGGCTAGTTGGACCCTAGGGACTCTCAGAATTCAAGGGGACTTAATCTCCCAACTTAAAACGGCCACAGAGCGTGTTTACACAGTGGGGAAGTGTGGGGACGGGGCCTGAGGTGACATGTGCAAACACGCCCTGTGGCGCGTCTTAAGAGGTAGTTTTAATCCCCTGCCCTATTATATACTAGGGGCTTAAAGAGGAGGTCATGCTGATGACAGGGGGACCCCAATGCATAGTGTTCCCTAGTGTATGTAGGTGTTTTCACTGTATTCTGATTGTCTTTTAACATAGCACTGGCTCTAGGACTGGTTAGTCAGACTCAGTTACCACCAGTATCCATCTGAAAAAATTGAGGGTACAATTATTTTGCAACAAGGCTTCTTTCTGCTCTTCTGTTTGTTCTTTCTGCACGTTATCCTTTTTCCTGCACTTTTCTTCATCTTTGAGGACTTCTGTTGCTTCTTTCTACATTTCTTTTTTTTCTTTCTGTGCATTTTTTCTTCTTTCTTCACATGTCCTATCTCTGTAGGCATAGTTAGAAATTAGCATTTAAAAAACCTTTGAAATTCACTGAAAAAACCATAGTTTTCAGGGGCGTTATAGTTAGCTGGACTTTTCACTCGTACAAAACCATTGAAATTCCCCCGTTATAGTTAGTTCAGCTAACTATAACTCACGCGCCCGCAATGCACTGCTGATAACGTCACATATTACATCACTCATGACATGGTCAGTGACATCACTCATGACATCACTGATGACATCTCAAATGACATCACTGATGACATCATCCTTGTGATAGAGTGGCAGACCTCCTCTCCCCCTAATATAACCTTTGATACACACATTCAAAAAGAGAAACTAAAATTTTCAAAACTATGGACATACCAATATCAGTTACAACAACCTATTCAGTAATTCTAAGATCCAAATACACATCCACTCATTCACCAACAGTCCTATACAGTCACTCATACATGTACTCACTCATCATATGTGCTCATACACCTATACATCCTGTTACACAACACCACTTATCCCTAGAGTTACTCACACACATAGTCACTCATGCTAATATAGAATCGAACATCCATTTACTTGCATATACAGTTATACACACACCACCACACTTACTTTTACAGAAACTTACACATACTTAGTCTTTTAAACAATCACTTATAGAAACACATAATTATTCATAGAGGAACTCTTTCAATCTCTCACTCTCACATATACTCACTTATATACACCAATAGTCACATATACTAGTTTAAAACATATGTAGTTACTCATAAAGACACTATTGAGACAGTCATTCACTCACTAACACACCCATGCACACACTCATCCACCCATACAGTCCTGCACACATGCTGTCTTCAAACATACAAACAGTGAGTCACTCATTCATGCACCTATGCACTACGTAATACCCCCTACCGAACCATACAGACACTCAGACACTCATACTGATACTCAAAAAACCAACTAATAACCTATATAGACACTCATGTAGCTACTCACCAACCCATGCAGCCACTTATACACAAAGTGAGAGACTGATACAGATATTTACATATTTAAACATTACTCACTAAGCCATGTATTCACTAAGATACACTTAATCGGTCAGTTATACAATCAATTTTTCAAAAACAAATCATCCATTTAGACACTTATATACCCATTTATTCTTCCATCGACCTTGAGATATACATATATAAAACATATGTAATTTTCAGAAAAACACACATTCAATGGATCTACATCAGATTGGTCGCACACTGCTACACCTACCAGTCGTGTTCCCCCAATGAAAATGGTCCCTGAAGGTCAGCGTCGGCGGATACACCTATGCTCAAGAGTGCGTGCAAGTATGCGTGGCGTGTGCCATCCCTGGACACGTGTTTCGAGGTAGTTGCCTCTCGTCAGCAGGGAGTAGGAAAATGAGAGTGGGGTTGCTGTGTAAGCTGCTAAAAACATAATCAGGTCTAGTACCTCTCTTAGCGCGCAGGTGCGTAACCATGAGTCCGTCGACTCCACCGGCTCAAGGGAGCCTGAATATAAAGTTACATCAGATTGGTCGCACACTGCTACACCTACCAGTCGTGTTCCCCCAATGAAAATGGTCCCTGAAGGTCAGCGTCGGCGGATACACCTATGCTCAAGAGTGCGTGCAAGTATGCGTGGCGTGTGCCATCCCTGGACACGTGTTTCGAGGTAGTTGCCTCTCGTCAGCAGGGAGTAGGAAAATGAGAGTGGGGTTGCTGTGTAAGCTGCTAAAAACATAATCAGGTCTAGTACCTCTCTTAGCGCGCAGGTGCGTAACCATGAGTCCGTCGACTCCACCGGCTCAAGGGAGCCTGAATATAAAGTTACATCAGATTGGTCGCACACTGCTACACCTACCAGTCGTGTTCCCCCAATGAAAATGGTCCCTGAAGGTCAGCGTCGGCGGATACACCTATGCTCAAGAGTGCGTGCAAGTATGCGTGGCGTGTGCCATCCCTGGACACGTGTTTCGAGGTAGTTGCCTCTCGTCAGCAGGGAGTAGGCAAATGAGAGTGGGGTTGCTGTGTAAGCTGCTAAAAACATAATCAGGTCTAGTACCTCTCTTAGCGCGCAGGTGCGTAACCATGAGTCCGTCGACTCCACCGGCTCAAGGAAGCCTGAATGTAAAGTTACATCAGATTGGTCGCACACTGCTACACCTACCAGTCGTGTTCCCCCAATGAAAATGGTCCCTGAAGGTCAGCGTCGGTGGATACACCTATGCTCAAGAGTGCGTGCAAGTATGCGTGGCGTGTGCCATCCCTGGACACGTGTTTCGAGGTAGTTGCCTCTCGTCAGCAGGGAGTAGGAAAATGAGAGTGGGGTTGCTGTGTAAGCTGCTAAAAACATAATCAGGTCTAGTACCTCTCTTAGCGCGCAGGTGCGTAACCATGAGTCCGTCGACTCCACCGGCTCAAGGGAGCCTGAATATAAAGTTACATCAGATTGGTCGCACACTGCTACACCTACCAGTCGTGTTCCCCCAATGAAAATGGTCCCTGAAGGTCAGCGTCGGCGGATACACCTATGCTCAAGAGTGCGTGCAAGTATGCATGGCGTGTGCCATCCCTGGACACGTGTTTCGAGGTAGTTGCCTCTCGTCAGCAGGGAGTAGGAAAATGAGAGTGGGGTTGCTGTGTAAGCTGCTAAAAACATAATCAGGTCTAGTACCTCTCTTAGCGCGCAGGTGCGTAACCATGAGTCCGTCGACTCCACCGGCTCAAGGGAGCCTGAATATAAAGTTACATCAGATTGGTCGCACACTGCTACACCTACCAGTCGTGTTCCCCCAATGAAAATGGTCCCTGAAGGTCAGCGTCGGCGGATACACCTATGCTCAAGAGTGCGTGCAAGTATGCGTGGCGTGTGCCATCCCTGGACACGTGTTTCGAGGTAGTTGCCTCTCGTCAGCAGGGAGTAGGAAAATGAGAGTGGGGTTGCTGTGTAAGCTGCTAAAAACATAATCAGGTCTAGTACCTCTCTTAGCGCGCAGGTGCGTAACCATGAGTCCGTCGACTCCACCGGCTCAAGGGAGCCTGAATATAAAGTTACATCAGATTGGTCGCACACTGCTACACCTACCAGTCGTGTTCCCCCAATGAAAATGGTCCCTGAAGGTCAGCGTCGGCGGATACACCTATGCTCAAGAGTGCGTGCAAGTATGCGTGGCGTGTGCCATCCCTGGACACGTGTTTCGAGGTAGTTGCCTCTCGTCAGCAGGGAGTAGGAAAATGAGAGTGGGGTTGCTGTGTAAGCTGCTAAAAACATAATCAGGTCTAGTACCTCTCTTAGCGCGCAGGTGCGTAACCATGAGTCCGTCGACTCCACCGGCTCAAGGGAGCCTGAATAAAACACGTGTCCAGGGATGGCTAAATGCAACACATACTGTTCTCCTTACACATCGTGGCATAGGCGTACCCGCCGTCGCCATTACATTTACCACAGTCCTTTGGGGCAAATTGCTGGTGTGACGAGCAGTGTGCGACCAACTTGTGTACAAATTATTACGGCTCCCTTGAGCTAACGGGCTGACGAGCCTTGGATCTGCACCTGCGCGCCATGAGAGGTACTTGACCTGTTTTTAATTACATTTTGGCAGTCCACACGGCACCCCTTTACACTGTCCTGCTCCCTGCTGACAAGAGGCAACTACCTCGAAACACGTGTCCAGGGATGGCTAAATGCAACACATACTGTTCTCCTTACACATCGTGGCATAGGCGTACCCGCCGTCGCCATTACATTTACCACAGTCCTTTGGGGCAACTTGCTGGTGTGACGAGCAGTGTGCGACCAACTTGTGTACAAATTATTACGGCTCCCTTGAGCTAACGGGCTGACGAGCCTTGGATCTGCACCTGCGCGCCATGAGAGGTACTTGACCTGTTTTTAATTACATTTTGGCAGTCCACACGGCACCCCTTTACACTGTCCTGCTCCCTGCTGACAAGAGGCAACTACCTCGAAACACGTGTCCAGGGATGGCTAAATGCAACACATACTGTTCTCCTTACACATCGTGGCATAGGCGTACCCGCCGTCACCATTACATTTACCACAGTCCTTTGGGGCAACTTGCTGGTGTGACGAGCAGTGTGCGACCAACTTGTGTACAAATTATTACGGCTCCCTTGAGCTAACGGGCTGACGAGCCTTGGATCTGCACCTGCGCGCCATGAGAGGTACTTGACCTGTTTTTAATTACATTTTGGCAGTCCACACGGCACCCCTTTACACTGTCCTGCTCCCTGCTGACAAGAGGCAACTACCTCGAAACACGTGTCCAGGGATGGCTAAATGCAACACATACTGTTCTCCTTACACATCGTGGCATAGGCGTACCCGCCGTCGCCATTACATTTACCACAGTCCTTTGGGGCAACTTGCTGGTGTGACGAGCAGTGTGCGACCAACTTGTGTACAACACATTCAATGGATGATGTCATTAGTGATGTCATCAGTGATGTTATTTGAGATGTCATCAGTGATGTCATGAGTGATGTCACTGACCATGTCATGAGTGATGTAATATGTGATGTCATGAGCAGTGCATTGCGGGCGCGCGAGTTATAGTTAGCTGAACTAACTTTAACGGGGGAATTTCAATGGGTTTGTACGAATGAAAAGTCCAGCTAACTATAATGCCCCTGAAACCTATGGTTTTTTCAGTGAATTTCTAAGGTTTTTTAAATGCTAATTCCTAACTATAATGTGCCTGAAACCTATGTTTTTTTCAGTGAATATATATATATATATAACCAAAAGATCACAACACGGCACTGCAGGAGAAGTTGCCTCAATGACGATTTTATTTGCACCAGGTGGTGGTTGTCGTGGAGTTTGTACAAATGCATATAAAATCGTAATTGAGGCAACTTGAGCTCCTGGAGTGCAGTGTTGTGATCTTTTGGTCTTTTGGTTTCTTATAAAAACGAGGGATAGTCCACCCTCGACACCAGCACCCACCGTGAAAATTGCGCACTACTATGAACTATTTAGTCATTGGATATATATATATATTTATAACATTCTATCGCCAGTAGGTAGTTATAATTAGGACCTAGCTTCCATATGAAAATATTTTTTGTTTTACCAATAACTTTTGTGTTGTTTGACGAACCCTTGCGAAATATTCAAAACCAGTTTGCCACTCACTTCAGCTGTTGTCTTGAATGTTTCGGGGTGATCCATCAAGTAGGGGCCGAGAAAAAGGGTGGCCCCAAATGTGTTTTCCCCAAGTTAACTTCCATAGGAATTTTAAACACGGCTACAGCCCGAACTGCTGAACGGATTAAACCAAATTTGCCAAAAAGGTAGATATAGGTCCAGTCAAGTGCCTTTTTGTTATTTGGTGTAAACCAGTTCAGTAGTTTTGGATTTATTAAAAGAGATGTTCAATTAAATATATATATATATATATATATATATATATATATATATATATATATATGAGATGAAGTCGTCCAACAGGCACACTGGTACACCGGCAAAAAGGACGAAGCGAACCCGTTGACTGGTGCTCAATATTTTATTTTTCACTGCCCGACACCATCACCACCATGACGCGTTTCAGCCCACGTGGGGCCTTGATCACATATATATATGTATGTGTGTGTGTGTGTATGTGTGTGTGTGTGTGTATATTTGGAGGCTTTATATTTACCAGTGAAATACTTACATTTTCATTGTATCAACATGTATAGTAAAGGCATATGGGTTTCGAAAAATAAATATTATATTTATATGTATTTTTATATACACATACATATATGTATGTATGTATGCACATATTTTCACATATACATATATATTTAAAATACTTTTTTTTTTTAAATTAGACATATGTATTTATATATTTATATAAATATACATATGCATAATAAAATAAATATATACCCCAAGCCTTACCGCAAACCACCCTAAAAATTCCCTTACCACGCAAACCTACCCTAAATCCTATAACTTTCCATACCACCCAAAGCACTGAACCCACCCTAAGCCCTAAAATGTTACTTACCACCAAAAATACCGCACCACACTAAACCCTAAAAACTCCCTTGCCACCCAAAATTCCCCTTGTGACCCAAAAGCCAAACCCACCCTGAGCCCTAAAAATACCCTTGCCACTCAAAATCCCAAGCCCACCCTAAAAATTCCCTAACCACCCAAAACCCCGAACCAACCCTAAACCCTAAAAATTCCTTTGCCACTGAACACCCCAAACCTACCCTAATGCCAAAAAATTCCTCTGCCACATAAAACCCCAGACCTACCCTAAACATTCCCTTCCCACCCAAAGCACTGAACCCACCCTAAGCCCTAAAATTTCCCTTACCACCCAAAATCCCATACCCACACTGAACCCTAAAATGTTCCTTGCCACCCAAAATTCCATACCCACTTTAAACCATAATAATCCTCTTGCAACCCAAAACCCCAAATTCACCCTAAATCCTAAAAATCTGCTTGCCACCCTAAAACCCGTCTCCACCCTAAAGCCTAAAAATACCATTCCCACCCAAAAATCCATACCCAACCTAAACTCAAAAAATTCCCTTGTCACCCAAAATCCCATACCTACTCAAAACCCTGCAAATTCCCTTGCCAACCAAAATCCCATACCCACCCTAAACCCTAAAAATACCCTTGCCACCCAAAACCCATATCCTCCCTAAAGTCATAAAACACCCTTACCACCCAAAAACTCATACCTAATCTTAACTCTAAAAATACCCTTGCCACCCAAAACTCATACTCACCCTCTAGCCTAAAAATACCCTTCTCACTCAAAAACCCATACCTACCATAAACTCTAAAAATTCCCTTGCCACCCAAAACCCATACCCACCCTAAACCCTAGAAATACACTTGCCACCTAAAAGCCCACACCCACCCTAAACTCTAAAAACACCCCTGCCATACACACATAATTGTGTATCTCTAACTGCTTTGGACTGACATGCGAAGTCCTTAAGTTTTTCGTGGAAAAGGCATGTGTGGTAAAGGCATGCGTTTTTAAAGGCATATTCGTGGTGAAGGCATATGCATGGTAAAGACAGGCATGATAACGCTTTTGTTGTAATGGCACGTGTGGTTCATGCCGCATTGTTAATGCTGTTTCCCATATAGAAAGAGGCGGCTGGGCAAATGTAGCAGACTCCATCTTTGCATGGGGCCTTAACCCCATGCAAATGATGAAGGTCCCCTTTGGGACCATGCCAGTGCATATGTAATGCTCCGCGAGAGTCTACAGCCCCATCTGCAATACCAAAGTGCCTCCGGCTTGCAGAAAACTGGAGCACATGCTTGTTGCGCCCCCCCCCCCCCCCCCCCACAGCACTTTCTGTAAAACGGCCCCAGTGTTTTCCCCGTATCCTAACTACCCAGTCCAGAACTGACATCAATGAGTAATAGTTGTTTTGCCACAGACCGATGTTTCCTGTATAAGGACATACATTTCATGAAAATTTAATAGGGACAATGACTAACAAGGAGTCATGTTTCCAAAAACAATTACATCTTAAAACCCTGCAAGTGCTCTATCTTTGTTTATGCATTTTAATTAACTTTTAATTCTCTGTACTACAAGTTATACACAAGTGAATTGTTTACTGTTTTTCATAAACATTTGGTATTTTATGGCATTGCAGAAAAGACAACTTTAAAAAATATGTTTTTTGCCCTGATATATTTTGCAGTGCAGGCTGTGTGCTAATATTTACTTAACAGCATGTTTTATGATTTAGGGCCTACTCTCATATTGTCATAAAGCTGTTGAACGAAAGAAATGTACATCGTACATAATTTTGACACATAGTAATTTAATACATAAATAACCTCTGAACGTGAAACGAAGAATGTGATGCAAAAACACTGTAACTACGTGCCATTTGCATCTGTGCAGGCATTATGGGGCTATAAAAGTCCATGGCATGTTTTATTAGATGGTCTAAAATTAACTCCTTAAATTTCTCAATATATATGATGATTTTTTGCATGCTGTATTATAGAATGTTCTGCAGTCTTTAACGGATAGAGCAGAATTATCTACACTGGATGGCTTTTGCTTATTATGTGATATGTTTTATTGTTGAAAGAAATAGTCGAAATATTTGGGTGTTGATGTCTGCTCGTCAAGATGCATCATAGAGTGTGACAACATTGCTTGTATCGGGAATCAACATTTCTAAGTGGGTTGTTCCCTAATGTTTAGTTGCTGTGAAAAACTGGCTACAACGGAGAACAAGCTTTGACAATATCAAACATTTTGCCTTGTGAGTAGTGAATATTCAGGCATTTCACAGAAAGCATTTTGAGCACCTTTAAATACGATTTCTGACCTAGACATGGCACACACAGTCGCATATAGGACTTGTCTGAGTGTGGGACACTGTGTAATTTGGAGGGGTTCCCTCACTATGCTTTGTGTATGGCTGGGTCCAAACCGAGGTGGCATGATGTGAAAAATAACAATGGACTGTGATGCGGCCCCAAGAATTTACCAGTGGCTGACATTAATAGAAACATTCGATCCATCAATTTTTGTATACTTCGGTATAATATGTAATCAGCAAAATTGTATGTCTCATCGAGGCCCAGGCTAAGGAAGTTTACACTGTCAGGCCCATCTGCAGCAATCAGCGACGTGGACCACTCATTCTTGGTGCATCATCTGTCCTTGAAGCCCCTGGTCAATGGGCAATCTCTGGAGTGTTTGCAGTCTTTTTGTGTCAGCTGAGCAGAACGTTAAGTTGGTCTCTTTTCAATCTAGTTTCTTTATAGTGGGCAAAAAAAGTCCTCAAGGGCCTCCACGCTCACACCTCTCTTTAACATTTAGCTTGCATCACCGGTGGCCTTCCTGTTCACTTTGGGGCATTCTTTTTTCTCCTCCAGGGATGCAATGCAGACCTATTTGTGTGTCAGTAGATTAATGTGTTGCTGTGTTTAGCACCTTAGTGTACTCAGTTGAATGGATGAATGAGCACTACTGAGTTAAAAATAAAATGGATTGAAAAATGAAATTCATTGCCAGGGAGCAGCAAACTAATGAATTCACCCCAACAACCCTAACCCCTTTGGCCATAGTCACATCTTCTCCTACAAGACTGATAATGTATGTGTAGATATCAAACACAAGTGTGTATAGGTGAACATTCAAAAAAGCTAGGCTGGTCTACGCATCTGAGCAGATCCGAATTCCGACTAATCTATCCAAAAAGCTTTTCCATATTGATTCTGAACTTCCTGCCACAAAGGCCCATAGAGCCCTTCATTATTCAACCTTCTCAGGGGTTTTGTGACATCTGTTTTTTGAATGACAAAATTTAAAAATATTGGAACAGCTCACTGAGGGGATTGTCCCATATTTGAGGAAATTGGTGATAGTGAAGCCTTTGCTACAGAAGGTACCACCAAAAAGACACCACTCAGTCTAAAGAATCTCTGCCCTATCTCTCTACTTCCCTACCTAGGCAAGCTGCAGGAAAATATGCTTTGTCTCAACCACAAAAATTCTCAGGAGAAAATGGCCAACGTAACAATCAACAGGCCAATTTTCGGCCTGGACATGGCATTGAACTGGTAGTGTTATCTGTCTTGGGCGATCTTCCATCGCTAATTTACAATGATGGCTTAGGAATGGTGATCTTATTCGATCTAGCAGCCACTTTTGACACCATTGAACATAGCATTTTGAATTACAGGTTGACAGAGTTGGAGTTTTCTGACATGATTCTTGGTTGAATCAAATCCTTTTCAACTGAAATACCTCAAGCTGTGTTCCTCCCCCTTTTTCCTTTAAAGAACACGTTCTAAAATACGGTATTCCACATATATCCATACTTTTCCATGTTTCTTTTCAGCTTTTACATATAGCCCCTTGACATCCAACACCACATTAGTGGGCCTGCTTTTATATGCACGCTGATGATAATCATCTTATTTTTGCACATCACGTTGATAAAAACCAAAATAGGTACAGGAAATTTGACATACGTTTTATCAATCATCCAGTGTTGGATAGCCACCAGTTCCAGTATGTTAAATTCAGCAAGGATTAGGATTTTGTTTACCTATCTAAGGCAACAGAGAGTGAGAAGTGTCTCTGTGACCAGAAATTATGGGCATACAATCTGAGCTTTCTAAAGTAGTGCAGTGTCTTGGGGCTTTGCTAGATCAATCAATCAATCAATCAGTCAGGGGGATTTGTAAAGCACGCTGCATACCCGTGAGGGTCTCAAGGCGCTGAGGGGGGAGGGGGGGGGGGGGGCGCCGCTACTGAAGAGCCAAGTCTTGATGCATTTTCTGAAGGCGAGTAGGTCTTCAGTCTGACGTAGGTGGGTATGTAGGGTGTTCCAGGTCTTGGCGGCGAGGTAGGAGAAGGATCTGCCGCCGGAGGTGGTTCGTTGGATGCGGGGGACGGTGGCGAGTGCGAGGCTGGCAGAGCGGAGCTGGCGGGTGGGGGTGTGGAAGCTGAGTCTTTTGTTCAGGTAGGCTGGTCCGGCGTTGTGGAGTGCTTTGTGTGCGTGGGTGAGGAGTTTGAAGGTGATCCTCTTTTCGACAGGGAGCCAGTGTAGGTCTTGCAGGTTGCGGGGTGATGTGGCAGTGGCAGGGTACGTTGACGATCAGTCGGGCGGAGGCATTTTGAATGCGCTGGAGTCGTCGTAGGTGTTTGGCTGGGATTCCGGCATAGAGTGCGTTGCCGTAGTCTAATCTGCTGCTGACGAGGGCTTGTGTTACCGTTCTTCTTGTTTCGGCTGGGATCCATTTGTAGATTCTGCGAAGTGTGCGGAGGGTGTTGTAGCAGGAGGAGACGGCGTTTACCTGTTTGGACATGGAGAGGGTGGAGTCTAGGATGAATCCTAGGTTGCGTACGTAGTCGGTCGGTGTCGGTGCTGTCCCCAGAGTGGTCGGCCACCAGGAGGCATCCCAGGCTGAGGGGGTGGGTCCGAGGATGAGGACCTCCGTCTTGTCCGAGTTCAGTTTCAGGCGGCTGCTCCTCATCCAGTCGGCGATGGCCTTCATTCCGTCGTGGATGTTGGATTTGGTGAGGGAGAGGATGAGTTGAGTGTCGTCGGCGTAGGAGATGATGTTGAGGTTGTGGTGGCGGGCCACTCGTGCGAGGGGGGCCATGTAGATGTTGAATAGCGTCGGGCTGAGGGAGGAGCCCTGGGGGACGCCGCAGATGATGTTGGTGGCTTCGGATCACACCATTTTTTTGACGGCCCAGGCAATGAAAGTTGCTGCCACCTGGTTCGCTCAACTAAGAATCATACAGAAAATCCTGACAGTCATTGATCCTAAGCTATATATTAATGTGATCAATGCTCCCATGCAATGGAGACTGCACTTAACCAGCTCTACCTGTCTGGTCTTCTCAGAAAATATCTTCTATAAGCTTCACTTTGTTCAAACTTAAGCTACTACTCCCCAACATCAGTACTAAGATCTCTTTGTTTTATGCAATACACTCTGGAATTGTTTTCAATGCATTAACCATTCCAAAATTCTGTGCCTTTTTGTGCTCCAAATGTACCTATTTTTTACCCACCACCTACTTGCTGTCAGTCTGTTGTCAATAGCTATTCCTAGTAGACCAAGAACGGCAATCTTTGGGATTTCTGCTTTTCGCAAATGCACCAAAACTCTAGAACTCCCTACTCATAAACTGACACTTTGAGCATAAAAGGCAGTGATTAAGGCAACACCTAAAAATGTAGCTTTATAGCATGTAATCCTACCCCCGTATACTTCCAGACAAGATCTAAATGTGTTATGAGTTCCTTTAGCATCAAGTATCTTCTGCATTCGAGTGCTTTATAAATACATAAACAAAAAACAGCATTACAATGTCGAAATTAATCTCAAGTGAGGGTTTGTAAAGAAGAGTGTGTTTCTTAAATTAATCTAGGCTCTACAGTGCACCTATGTCCTCCTAAAGCACATCATAAATTGTGGTGTGGCCAAACATGAATTATACAAATCTATATGGGCCTACCAGCCTTTCAGACTGAGAAAATTTAGAGAAATGACAAAGTGGTATCTTGCGTCACCTCTTGGAATAAACAAGAGGACTTTCTTACTTCCATTTTGGAGAATCTGCACTGGGTCCATGTAATTTGACCCATAGATTTCTATATGCCTTTTTCTATTGAAAACATTGCCTAAAAGAACTGGCTCCAATCTATCTCATTATTTGTGATTGTAATTGCATTTATATAGCGCTTTCTACCCCTGATGAAAAAAGTGTGCTGTATATACCAGCAGTGCGCTCAGCTGAGTAGTGCCAGGTGCCTGGTACTACACGTAAATGCAAAAGATAAGAAGGTTGCCATGAATGGACTCCACATTTACAATGCACTTCCAAAGGAAATGAAGTAAAACTTCCCATATTTACATTGCAAAGTCTATGAAACATATTTTTTCCTCGCAAGACTATACATTTTTGTCACATTCGCAGCGATAGTAAATCATTTAAATATTCTGGCACCATGAAGTAATTTATTTTGATATAGGCATGCTCCAAACTAAATTAAATGCAATGAGAGGGCACACACACTTTAATTGTCTGTATTCCTTTTGGTCCATATTGTTTCATGACTGTATTTCGTGTTGGCCTTTCTAGATATGAGCCCACATGTTTTGGGTCTGTGTGTTGCTCTCTGTTCCTGTATGAGTGCTCAGCAGATGTGACTGTACTTACTCTATCTCTGCATACACTGTAAACAATCACTGGCAAAGCCTTTAGGCCTTGCCTGCGGCTACTGATGCATAGTGGTGACAAGAGCTGGCCATATATCTGCTCCTACCTTACCTTGATGGTGACTTGCAGGATGATATGGGGAACCTTCTACATTTGCCACTATGCCTCATCTTAAAATACAGCGCAAGCGAGAGAATTATAAGGGTAGATGTCAACTTTTGATTTTTTAAAGTAAGTCGAGAAAAGGCGAGGAGGAAGTTCACATTTTCATTGCAAACCAGAGTCTTTAATCTGAATAGAGGAACAAACGCTAATTCACAAACATAATTGAAGCACTAACAGCCCAGACAGAGAAGCCAAAGAATGAAGTGCAAGGGGGGAATGAAAGCGATGATGATGACTTGCCCAAGAAGTTGCAATGCACACTTTGCAACATTGGGAAATATCAAAATATTATCAAACTAGATAATGTTAGTCAGAAATATCCGGATAAAAACATCTAGAGCTCAAAAATATCATGGGACAGAATGTAGAAGGTAAACATTTTGGTTTTAGGTATATGATATTGTTTTGTTTTTTAATACAGTTGTATACAACATGGTTTACTTTAATATAAATGGAGTATTTCGCAGTTTTTGCGTGGTGTACCCCTATGTTTTTGCTCTATCTGTTTTTTGCTGGCTGTAGAATTATGTGCACTTTACCCCTGCCAATCAGAGCTAAAGTGCCTGTGCTACTTCTTTCAGAATGAGGAATTTGACATAACCTTAATTGTCATATTTAACCTTCCTGTAAATCCCTATGTACAAAAAAGGGGTTTCATTTACCTGATAAAAAATTACATTTTTATTGTAAAGGTATGTGTGGTAAAGACCTGAGTGGTAAAGGCAATGCATGGTAAATTGCATGCTAAACAACACGTGGTAAAGGCATGCGCGGCAATGGCATGCATGGTTCCGGTATATATTTGTCACATGACTAGTGGCAATCAGGGCCGGACTGGCTGTAGCGGGCACCGGGAAATCCCCTGGTGCACCGCACGGGTGGGGCCGGTTTTGGGCCCCTGGGGGCCGTTTTTGTCACAGGGCCGTTTCAAAACCGGCCCTGGCAAAGAGCTCGGCGGCACCCCCAAAAGTGGGGGGGGGGCGGGTGGCCGGGCACTTTGCCAGGGCCGGTTTTGGTTCCCAGTCCGGCCCTGGTGGCAATCTTATCTTTAAAGCAGTACGGGAGTTATTTGCCAATTGCTGGTCTCAATGGAGACTGCTGCACATTTAGGAGCAGAAAAATTGCAGAAAGTTTAAAACATCTCCCTAGCAGAATTTAATATTCCCATTACTTTTTTTGGTGTAAAAGTCAGTTTTTGCAGAGGCCACCAATTTTTTTATATTCCTTTAATCGCCCTTCATTGCGTCCCAAGTAGACATAGAATAGTCACGATACCAAATTTGCCGTTTGCTTTACGCCTGATGATACACCAAGCAAATATGTGAGTTGCCCAGTATTAGTACACTGCTGCTGGTCCTTGCTGTATTAATGTAATCATAATAAAATATAGCAAAAGAAGGATGGGGCGAGGGCACTACTATAAGTGGGGAAACAAATGGTTTAGTAAAAGCATCAAGCTGCTGAGCATTTACAAAATGTTTGATCAAAAAATAAAATTTAAATATATATTTTTTTAAATCAAAGAATTCCGAGTGAAAAGGCACATGGGAGCAAGGGAGGAACAGTGAGATGGTGGGAATTTGTTAGTCAGGGTATGGGAAGGGGGGGAGGAGAAGTATGCACCTCCACACTCCCATAACAAGCTAAAAGGCAAACAAAAAAGTCAGCCGTGGAACCATACAACTCATCCAATTAAAAGGAAGGGAAAACAGAAATGGAGCATCTAAATTAGGCAAGTAAGTTCTCTATTTGTGACAACGATTTGACTGAAAGCCTACTCTATGTATTTTTAGGTCGAGGATTACTGGTTAGCTAAACACTTCTTGGGGACATTCAGAAAGCTTCCCTGGAAATGTATTCTGCATGTTGCTTACCATTGGCTCTGTGGTTTGTAAGTCACATTTTCTGGCTTTCTATTCACTGACTTTATTTGTTTTAGGCTTTCCAGCATGAGTTTGTCCCTCCCAAGGATAAAACCTACCTCTTCTTGTATTTATCAACAAGTTCTCCTTCCTGTAAAAAGGCTTGTAAATCTTGTGCCAGATCTATCAAACTTTCATGCAACGCAAAGCAGCAAGACACATTGTGCTGCATGAAAGGCAGAGGGCAGGAAAGCACCATATTTGACATTATATGGTGCATTCCTGTCCTTTCCTTGTTCTCACGCACAAAGTGCTCTTTTGTTCCAATGCAAGCACCATGCACCATCGTGCAAGGGTGCCTGCATTGCAGGCAGGAGCGTTTTTGTGCTGGAAGGTTCACCTTCCTGAAAAAAAACAATCCTCTTTCTATGGATGATGTGGAAAGAGGAAAATATGATGAGAAATAAAGATATTTCTCCTCGTTGAGCCTCACAAAGGAAGGGACAGCATTTTGATGCACTCTCTTGTCTATCACTAATTGTAAATCTGAATGTGCCAAAATTCATGGATGGTTGTGTAGAAACGCCCATGCTCCACCCATGGAATGCCTCCCAAGGGCAGAGTAATGCAAGGCAGAGGCTTGCACTGCCTTGCACTACTCCTGATTTACCAAGCCATGCAGGGCAACACATGGTGGCCTTACGTGGCTTGGTAAAGCTGATTTAAGTATTGTGTTGCTCTTGTGTTACGGGCAACACAATAATATGATACATTTGGCCCCTTGTTCTTATCTTGTCACATTTGCTGTGCATTCAAAGACAGAGGTCAAATGCCAGTCTCAGTCTTCTGAGAGAGCTTGGCATTTTCTTTTCTTTCTCTGATTTCAAAGTGAAAGAATGATGTGACAATTTTGCAGGATAGAGGGTAGGAAAGGGTTTTTTACTAGCACACAACAACATTTAAACAAACCATACATGTATTTCAGAATATATCAGAATTATAAAAGCACAAATGGGGACAATTTTTTGTTTTGTTCTGAATTGTGTTAGAAACAAATACTTTAATATGATCAAAATACATCAATACAGTAGATGATGCTATTTCCACAAATTAGCCTTTGGGTGCTGTTTACTTTTAATAGTAAAACCATTTGTCTCTGCAAATGCATATGGTCATTTCAATTGAAGATGTGCTGTCTGTAATGTCAGTGTGCTACCACACCATGCAACGGCCTGAGCTGCCGACTACTGAGCCGGTGGGAACAAGGTTCGAGTCTTGGCATCGATTTCAACATCCTGTGATTCTGGGAAAATCACTTAATCTCCTGTGCCTGCAATTCAGTGCCTTGAGACCCTCACAGTTGATTTGCCATCCTTTACAAATCCTGGATTATTATTATTATTTTATGCATATTCCAGTCTACGCCACTCCAATCTATGCCACTCCACTCTACACCACTCCACACCACTACACTCTACTCTGTACCACTCCACTTTGCACTACCTAATGCCACTGCACTTGACTCCACTCTGCACCACCTCACTCTAAGCCACTGCACTCTATGCCCCTACACTCTACATCAATTCACTCAATTTCAATTCACTCTACGCTTCTCTACTCTACACCACCCTACTCTATACCAATGTACTCTGTGCCACTCTACACCACTGAGCTGTACAGCACTCTACTTTGCACTACTAAATTCAATGTCATTGCACTCTATACAACTCTAATCTGCATCACGCCACTCTACACCACTGAACTCTGCAGCACTCCACTCTAAGCCACTGCATTCTGCAGCACTATGCTCTAATCTGCACCATTCTATACCACTCCACTCTACTATGCAACACTCTAATCTATCTACTGTATTCTGCGATGCTGCATTGTATGCCACAAAATGTCATGCCACTACACTGTATACCACTGCACTCTATGTCACTACACTATACAAAGATCTACGTCAATTCACTCTACACCAGTCCACTCTATCCCACTCCACTCTACGTCACTCCACTCTATGCCACCCTAACACATGACACTCTATGACACTCCAATTTCTTATACTCTACTACACTCTTCATCATTCCACTATACGACACTTCACACCACTCTTCTCTATGCCACTAACTTTTAGCCATGGTGAACAGCAGCCACACTAGTGTACAACATAGCTAAAACACATTGCCAAAGCCAGTAGCTCTTTCACAAGCGAGTCATATTGGCTTTGACAAGGCTTTTTTTATTTCTAGACAATAGGCATTCGACATAGGCAAGATCTAAAAAGCAAATCCTCCCGAATTATAGATAACAGTATCAGTGCACTCACCAGCAGTACGTTCTCTATTCACCTATAAAACATAGGCAGTAGCAGCACACAGATTTTCAACTGGACAGACACAGCATGAACAGCAGCGCCTCATGCCCCACACAGATACACCCACACATACTTGCAGAGAGGGAAAAAGAGAGAGACACGGGACAAGGAGAAATGGAGAGAGCAGGCACTTAATGGAGACCATAGAAAAGAATACAGATGGTGTTGGCAGCAGCAGCACAAGCTACACACACACACAAGAGGCAAACCACTGACATATGCTGCAAACAAATCCATTCACACATGCAAAAAAGATATGGACAACAGCAGTGCACTGCAATGTCTCATTACACACACACACATATAGGCACACACAAACACATACACACACACAAACATAGAATCAGTCTCTGGTGGTTTTGGGTAATCATTAACAATGCACCCTGAAAAATGACAGAAGAACAGCAGTGAGAATATAGTTGAAGAGGGTAGTGAGTGAGGGAACTCAGATTCCCAAGTTTTGCAATAAATCAGTTTGCCTATCACATCATTTCAAGCTTACATTTTGGGAGATAACTAAACTGCTCTGTCCTGTTCCTGTTTGCTTATCAAAGGGATCCGCCTTCAGCTTAAAGTGATAAAAGCAAACAAATGTATCTGCGCGTTAGAGAGCAGTTTCCGTTCTGGTTTTGGCTATATATAAACAAGCTCTGACCCAAAACAGGAAAATGCCTAAAGATCTGAGATTACCTTTTGGTATGACTTACACCAATGATATTAAAGATCAGCGATACCGAAAGCATGTAAGTCTCACCCCTGGGCACTTTGTGGTTTCAGTGATGGAATACTTAGACTTGTTATTGTAGCTTATGCATCTTACAGAGGGTGATCCAAAATGCTACTGAATGAAGCAAGGGTTTTTTTATTGACTTAGTCTCCCTTTCAGTCTGCTGCATTGTCTGTGCCTGTGCATCATACAAGAAACCTTTCAAGGCCTGTGAAGCTTCAAAGACAACCGAAGTAATCTCCCTTGGAGTGAAGGTGTCACTCCGCTGCGGTTGCAGGCACTGCAACTAAGTCGACCGGTCTGCAGATCCAGAGCTCCTCCAGACTCCGTGGGCTCTGCATCACAGGAGGTGGTTTTCCACAGCTCCTGAGGCCTGTTCTATCCTCTTATAAGTTTGAGGCCAGAAGTCCTTGTGGGAGTTGCACTGACCAACCCCCTGAGTACCACATCCTATTTGCAGTTGCAAAAGCTTGTTGTCATTTTTGCAAGAAGATCTTCGGGCTCCAAGTAGCCCCAACCTCGAGCACCTCCAGTGACCAGAATTTTGGGTCACATCACATTGTGTGCATCGTGGCCTGCATCTTTTGGTGCGCTGCTTGAGGTCCTCATGCAACTCCTGTGCCTACGGCCTGTGGGTCCATTTGAGGGTCACCTTTGTTTTCCTTGGGCTTACCTGATTGCTCAGAGCCTGCCCTGATGCCCTTGCTTGTGGTGAGTCTCCTTGACCTTGCTGGTCCCAACCGTGCACCTTCTTGACTTCCTGCGTTGTTTACATTTGCCAAGGCGTGTTGGTGCTCCCGCCTGACACCGACCCTTCAGCTCTAGACATCCTTCGTGGGAAAGCTCGTATTCAGGTCCTGGTCTTCCTCAGTGTTGCCTGGTCCTCGCAGCTGCAGAGTCATGGTCACCGTCATCATTCCTGAAGCACCCGACATCGGAGGGCATTCGTCTTCGGAGTCTCCTGGTCACTCCTGAGTTACATAGACTCTGTCCCCTCTGCTTTCAGATACTCCTCTTCAAGAATCCACATTTGGATTCCTCCGGACATCTTCTCCTCTTACAGTAGTGGCACTTTCCTGAAGTTCTCCATTGGGTTCGACCATAGTTTCCGACACCACTTCACACCTATGCACCCAACACCGCTAGTACTAGGCACATATAAATACAAGCTTAGACTAAATAAGTTCTACTGAATTTTGGGTTGGGTAAGTCAAGGGTCTAGCATGCCCTTTCTCGAACCTCAGAGAGTTTAGTTTCCACTAGGTTAGGTAAGTGCAACACCACACCTCACTTAGTATTTATTTTATTTTATTTTATTTTATTTTAAAGGTTTCATATAGCGCTGGCTAGACCCGGAGGTATCAGAACGCTTTACATGAGTATCAAACCATAGTTTCAGGTTACATCGTTATAAAGGTTACATAATTATTAGAGCATGGCAACATAGTTACATGTAAGGTCGAAACAAACAATAAGGACATATACATAAGGGAAAAAGCAGGCAAGGGGAGAGATTCAGTTGAGGGGGGTAGGAGCAGGGGAAGTAGACAGAGAATGAATGAGAGAAAGAGGAGGGGAGGGTGAGAGACACAGTATGGAAAGAGGAGGGGGTGACGGGGACACAAACCTGTAGACGAGTCAAAGCTGCGTCCAAAGTCCAGTAAGCTGTGATCCCAGGGGAAGTGGTATAATTTCCCGATCTCTGTTGCGGGAGGTTCCCTTTACACAGTGGACTCTCTCAGAGGGGTCTCTGAGACTCCAAGGCCTACATACTGGATCCTTCCCCAAAAAGGGGAGAGGGAGTGCTTTGGCAAGGGGTGCCATAGCATACCTCAACTGTGAGTGGCTCCCTTGGTGCTGTGGACTCTCTCAGCGGGTTCGCTGAGACTCCAGAGTATAAATATTGGATATTTCCCCAACAAGGGGAGAAGGAGTGTTTAGTGAAAGGGCACAAAGGACAGGGGGCTAGGCGGTATAGCAGGCAACTGGAGAGATTCAGGGGAGAGGGGATAGGAGCAAAGGAAGTAGACAAAGAAGGAAAGAGTACTATAAGGGAACAAACAGCAACAGTTTGGGGAAGAGACTGTTTTCTCTCTGTGGCCATGAGTTTGCCCTATCTCTAAGGTAAAAGCCTAGCACAGGCCATTCCAGATGCTTTGCCATCCAGGACATGAAGCACACAGTTTGTAATTCGAATTATTTTTCACAAATTCACAGAAGTTTATAGTACACTGCACATCAGCAATCCAGGTGTTTTCATATTAAGTTCTTGGGTGCAGAGGATGATGCTCAGAACTAACAGTGTTTAACCCAGTCATCATCCAGGGGAGATAGTTCAGAATCATGAGGCTGAGGGAGAAGATCATGAACCCGGTGAAGGCCAACTTGTGGACCGCAGGGTTCTCTGTAGTGGACACGTATGTCAGAAGGAGCAGGCATAGATTCTCCAGGACGTTCAGGATGAAGTAAATGTGGCACAAGACGTGGTAAGTGCGAGTGGAACATGGCGTAGCACGATAATGATTCCAGTAGGCCACAGCCACCAGGAAGCAGGGTGCAGAGTGGAAGCCAATGCAGAAGCGCCAAACATACCTTTGTGGGCTATCCCCCAATCGAAGCGCTAATGGAGGAGAGATAATTCAGAACCCCAACCTCATCAGATACCAACTGTGCTCCTCCCGTCCTGTCCTCGCTGAAACTGCCGCTCCGATTTGGTGACTGCGATCGGCGTACAAGGTAGAGACATGGTAGAGACATGATGAATCACCCCAGGAGACAAAGAAATCTTCCTTCGGTGTGCTATGCCGCCATCTTAGAGCCAGGCGAGATATCTCGTAGTGCAGCGACGCTCATTCCGGCGCAAATTGTGTTTGCAGCGAAAATTGTGGAGCTTTTAGCGTCGGTGATGTCAAGGTATGGCGTTGTATCTTCTGTCTGCTCCAGATGCTTTCCTTCACGCTGTCTGCATGGCCTCACCATCCCCTATCTTTGCACTCTAGAGCTGCTGTTATTGTTGCTTATGTAGCAGTGAGCACTGTGTGCTGCATTGGGTGGCATCCAGATCGTGGGAGTGTCTATGCGCAATTTCAATCGTCTCTGATGTCTAATTATGGTGCATGGTATTACCGATAGGCAGGAGGTTGCATTACCATCTATACTCCACTTTAGGAGGGCTTGATGATGCGCGCTTGCTGAGTATTTCCTTAGGTGCTCATGCGGGTAAACGCACTGGCAGCCGCAAGGAGGCTCGTGTGTTTATAGAGCGCACTTCGTCAAAACAAAATGGCCGCCTTCATTTACATCAGCTTGTTCCAGTTTACGGGAGTTGCGCCGCTGTTCAAGGCTTTTCTCGCCAGTAATACAATCCCCCATTTTATGTATGTGCCATATGTCTACTAAAGGAGATGCCAGTGGCTCTCTGCCTCCTAGATACAGTGACCTTTTGTTCCAATAACTGAAAGCACTGTGTGCATCTAGAAAGCTGAAGACAGAGAGAAGTGCCAACACTCAATCCCTTGTAGAGGTGTTACTGTTGGATGACCTGAGGAAAGCCTCTGGGTCAGGTGAACAGGACAGAGTGGGCGGGCCAAGGAGTAGAGATAGGGCAGGAGGGAACCCCTCTTTGACCTAGAATCTACCCCAGACCAGGTGGAGCCTGATGACTCCCACCTGGATAACTCAGACCTTCGAGAGGATACCACAGGTGGCCCAGAAGGTGCCCCCTTTGTTCCTCCTGGCAGAGTGCAGAGTAGACAGAGGACGTTTAGATCCTCCTTAAAAGAATCCGATGTCTCAGGACATTCAGTAGGGACCTCCATTTCTAGTAAGAGAGGGAACTCTTTAGATAGGGAGTACCAACTTCTAGAGCTTGAGGAAGCTAGGCTTAGGCTCAGGGAAGAGCAGTTGGCCCTTGACAGAGTCCCTTGAAGAAAAGGCTAGGAAGAAATTGGTACTATAATCCCATTGTGGCAGCAACAGTGTCCCTAGAATTAGGATCATTCATTTGGCCATAGGAACCTTAGCAAGATTGTCCCTCCCTACCATGTTAGGAATGACATCCACAAATGAATAACTGCTTTAGAGAGGGCCTGTAAAGAGGGTCCCTCGGGAGCAATGGGTAGCTATCTTGTGGCTGTCCTTTGTTGACAAAGGTAGAGATAAGCTCCTCACTGTTAGAGAATAGGGTGCTGACAATTACTCAGTTTTGAAGAGTGCTCTCGTTGATGGCTTAGGCTTAACCACTGAACAATACAGGATTAAGTTCAGAGACACCCAGAAGGCACAGAATCAGGACTGGGAAGACTTTTTGGATAGTGCTATTGAGGCTCTGGAAGTTGGTTGCTTGGCAGCAAAATGCATGATTTTGAAGGATTGTACGATTTGAATATGAGGTAGCAGATCCTTAATAATTGCCAAAATCAGCTATTGCATCAATACCTGGTGGACTCAGATTTGACTTCTCCCCAAGAATTGGGAAAGGATGCAGATAAGTGGGTCAGGACCAGGGTGAAGCAGAAAAACCAGAACAGTGGTGGTGACCAGAAGAAGCAAGATTCCTCAAAAATTCAGGATAAGGGTGGGGACAATGGTAAAGACAAAAAAGAGTCTTCATCAGGGCCCCAAAAACCTGCATCTTTGGGGGAGTCACAATCCAACAAGGGAAAAGGCAAAAGAAAACCTTGGTGTTATCTCTGTAAACAGAAGGCCCATTGGACAAGAGATGCTGACTGTCCAAAGGCCAACAAAACTACTCTTACCACCACTGCCCCTAATGCAACTGCTCCCCCTAGCACAAGTACAAGTGGTGGTACAGTGAATAAGGGAATAGTGGGGTTAAGCTTGGGATCTGAGGTGGGTTCTGGCTTAGTTTGAACTCCAGCTTAGGCTGTTCTAGTCTGTAATGGTGGCATGGATATTGTCACCTTACTTGTCAGTCCCAGTAACCTGGGCAAGTACAGACACCAGCCTTTGATCAATGGAACAGAAGCAATGGCCAACAGGGACACAGGGACCAGTGTCACCATGGTGAAAAGCTTGTGTCTCTTGGACAGATCATACTTGGTGAAATGTTCCAAGTGACCAATGCAAACAATGGCAGGCCTGACCATTCCTTGGCAGTTGTTAATTTCAGCTGGGGAGGGGTAACTGGCCATAAAAAGGTTGTGGTAAGTTCAGACCTACCAGTAGATTGTTTGTTGAACAATGATTTGGAAATTTCAGTCTGGGCTGAGGTTGAATTTAGGACTCATGCAGCAATGTTGGGCATCTCTGCTGATGTGTTTGCTGTGACTAGGTCACAAGCCAAACTGACATCCACTGAACCGGCCCTGGATCTTGGAACAACGGACTATGTGCCTTCAAGGAGAAGAAGCAGGAGGGATAAGGCTGTGTCTTCCCCCCAGACTCAGAGTGAGGATCAGTCTCTTGAGGGAAATGCTCTCAGTCCCTTTGAAGGAACTGTCCCTGATGCTCTTGAGCCTGATCTGGTTGAGTACTTGGCAACAGGGTTACCTTCCAGGGCAGACTTGAGTTTGGAACAGCAAACCTGCCCCTCTCTTGAACCCCTCAGACAACAAGCTGTTGCTGAGGCTGCTGGGAATGTCAGTGGGTCCCACAGGATTTAATGGGATGAGGGACTCCTTTATTCATAAGGTAGAAACCCCAAGCCTGGTGCCACCGGGAGTTTGGTTATAACTCTGAAGTTCAGGGGCTTCCTACTCGCCCTAGCACATGACATTCCCCTGGAAGGACACTTAGGCCAAAGTAAAACTTGGGACTGACTTGTCCCTCACTTTCACTGGCCTCACATGTCTGAGGACACAAAGGAGTTTTGTCGCTCCTGTGCCACTTGCCAAGCCAGTGGTAAGGCAGGTAGCACCACAAAGGCCACCCTGACACCACTTCCAGTGGTGGGAGTTACAGTGGAGAGGGTTGGGATTGATGTCATTGGTCCCATGAACCCTCCTACAGTATCTGGGCACATCTACATGCTAATGGTGGTAGATCATGCCACTAGGTATCCAGAAGCCACTCCCCTTAGAATCAGCACAGCTCCTGTGGTGGCCAGGGCCGTCTTGGGATTTTTTTCTAGAGTGGGTTTCCCTAAGAAGGTCTTAACTGACAGAGGTACAAACTTCATGTCAAGTTACATCACTGCAATGTGGAAGGAGTGTGGAGTGAATTATAAGTTCACCACACCCTATAATCCTCAATGCAATGGGTTAGTTGAGAGATTCAACAAAACCCTGAAGGGCATGATCATGGGCCTCCCAGAAAAGCTTAGGCAAAAATGTGATGTCCTTCTGCCCTGCCTTTTCTTTGCCTACAGAGAGGTCCCTTAGAAGGAGGTTGGCTACAGTCCTTTTGAACTTCTGTTTGGGCATCCAGTTAGGGGTCCCTTGTGTTTCGTGAAGGAGGGATGGGAGTTACCTCTCAAACCTTCCAAACAAGACATAGTGGACTATGTACTTGAGCTCCGCTCCAGGACGGCTGAGTACATGAAGAAGGCAAGTAAAAACCTAGAGGCCAGTCAAGAATTGCAAAAAGTTTGGCATGACCAAAAGGCTGTCCTGACTGTTTATCAGCCAGACCAGAAGTTGTGGGTGTTGGAGCCTGTGACCCCAGCAGCTCTCCAAGATAAATGGAGTGGACCCCACACTATCACTGAGCAAAAAGGTGAGGTCACCTACCTGGTGGACCTTGGCACTTCCAGAAGCCCCTATAGTGGGCTCCATGTGAACAGGCTCAAACCTGCTCCACCTGAAGAATGTTTTACAGGCTCTGCAGAAATCAGGCCTCACTATCAAGGCTAATAAGTGCCTGATAGGGCAGAGCACGGTTGTGTGCCTGGGCCACCTTGTGGGTGGAGGCCAGGTTCAACCCCATCAGAGCAAAATCCAGACCATAATGCAACGGGTTGCTCCAACTACCCAGACTCAGGTCAGATCTTTCTTGGGCCTGACTGGGTCTTACAAGAGATTTGTAAAAGTATATGGGTCCATAGTGACTCCCTTGAATGATCTCACCTCCATGAAAATTCCCAAGAAAGTTCAGTGGACAGTTAGCTGTCAGAACGCATTTGATGATCTCAAACAGGCCATGTGCACTGTTCCCATTCTGCAGAGTCCTGACTACTCCAAGTAATTTATTGTCCAAACAGATGCATCTGAGTTGGGGGTAGGGGCTATGTTGTCACAAATTAATGCAGAGGGCCAGGATCAGGCAGTAGCTTTTCTTAGCAGAAGGTTGACCCCCAGAGAGAAACGTTGGTCATCTATATAGAGGGAAGCCTTTGCTGTGTTCTGGGCCCTGAAGAAGTTGAGGCCATACTTGTTTGGCACTCACTTCATTGTTCAGACAGATCAAAAGCCCCTCTTATGGCTAAAACAGATGAAGGGTGAAATCCCCAAACCTTTGAGGTGGTCCATTTCCTTACAGGGGATGGACTATAAGGTGGAACATAAACTTGGGAGTAAACATGCCAATGCAGATGGACTCTCCAGATATTTCCACTTAGAAAATGAAGACTCAACTGGGCAAGGTTAGTCTCATCTCCTTACGTTTGGGGTAGGGGTTGTATAGAAAAGTACGATCTGCTTCTTATGGTTACCCCCACTTTTTAGCTTGATGTGATGCTGTTTTTGACTAGTCTGACTGCTAATCAGGACCCCAGTCTATCTGCTTTCTCTCTACATGGTTGTGTTCAGTACTTAGGTACTTCCCAGATTGGATACTGGGGTACCCTTGCCAGTCCCTAGTATATGGTACCCCTGTACCCAGGGCATATGTACCCCAGAGGTCTCCCATGGTCTGCAGCATTTATTATGCCCCCCATGAGGGACCATTCAAAATTAAACTACAGCCCTGCCAAATTCAACCTGTGTAAGTTGGTGACTTCACCACTTACTAAAGATATAGGTTTACTTTATCTAAGGGTCACTGCACCTAAAACCTAGAAGCCACCCCTATAGCAGGCCTTTACAATTCTGAAGGCAGGGTGCTTGGTTCTTAGTGAGAGGGTGCCCCAGGCCTGTGAAGCATCAAAGAGAACCGAAGTAAGTCACTCCCCTGTGTTCGCAGGCACCGCAACTAAGTCAACCGGTCTGCAGATCCTGAGCTACTCCGGACTCCGTTGGCTCTGCATCACAGGTGGTAGTTTTCCACAGCTCCTGAGGCCTGCTCTACCCTCTTACCAAGGTTGACGTCATGAGTCCTTGTGGGGGTTGCATAACCAAACCCCTGAGTACAACGTCCCCTTTGCAGTTGCAAAGGCTTGTTATCATCTTTGCAAGAAGATCTTAGGGCTCGATGTAGCCCCAACCTCGAGCAACTCCAATTACCAGAATCTTCGGCTACACCACATTGTGTGCATCGTGGCCTGCATTTTTTGGTGAGCTGCTTGATGTCCTATTGTGACTCCTGTGCCTCCAGCCTGTGGGTCTATTTGAGGGTCACCTTTGTTTTCCTTGAGCTCCCCTGATTGATCGGGCCTGCTGTGACTCCCCTGCTTTTGGTGAGTCTTCTGGGCCTTGCTGGTCCCAACCATACACCTTCTTGACTTCTTGCGTGGGTTGCATTTACCAAGGCTTGTTGGGGCTGCTGCTGGACACGACCCCTCAGCACTCAACATCCTTTGTGGGCCAGCGTCTATATGGATTCTGGTCATCCTCAGCATTGCCTGGTCCTTGCAGCTGCAGAGTCAAGGTAACCATCATCTTTCCTGAAGCACCCGACAATGGAGGGCATTTGTCCTCCAAGTCTCCTGGTCACTCCTGAGTGCCATAGACTCTGTCCTCTCTGCTTTCAGATACTCCTCTTCAAGAATCCACATTTGGATTCCTCCAGACATCTTCTCCTCTTCCAGCAGTGGCACTTAACTGAAGTCCTCCACTGGGTTTGACAGCGGTTTTCGACGCCACTTCACACCTGTGCACCCAGCTTCTCTGGGATAGGTAACTTGGGTACCATAGTCTTCACAGGTAGGGCGACTCTACAACCTTCTGTCTTCCACATGGTTTCTTCAGGGTCCACTGGGAAGAGTCCCTAACATTTTAAAAATCCAACTGCGACTTGCACATAGACTTGTACAGAGCACGATGTCGTATTCACACACTGCACAAGCTCTCCTTGGGTGTTTCTGTGGGTCCCCAGCAATTCTATGTCCTCTGGACATTGTCCTGACTCAAGTTGTGGTTCTTATACCACTGTCTTAGTATCTGGTTTGGTTCCCGCCCCCCAGGGCCCCCTGTGTATTAGATATATTTACTTTCATTTTGTTGCTAAGGTATTGGGTGCTTTCTGTCTATCTCCGTGTGGGAGATGCTATAACGTACTAGATAGTGTTATATAATAAATACATATTTTAATAAATACTTTGTGTTGTTCTTTTTCATTTAATCTATACTATAAGATTGTATTCTGGTCAAATAAGTTGCTTTACACTCCTATAGCTTTCTAAGGTTGTCTGAGACCTTCTAAATCACCATATGGGTTGTCTGGACTGGTGCAAGGTGCCCACTTACATTGGTGGATGTTAGACCTGGCACCATTGGCGTGGGTCTCCATTCCATTTTTTGCTGTTGCCTCCTATGCTTTTGCTATGTTGTTGCTGGTCTATCTGCTTTGGGCACTTTGCCACTGCTATTCAGCACCAAAGTGCAAGTGCTCCCTATTGTAAATTGTTGTAATGGATTAGTGACACCATGATTGGCTTATTTGATTTACTTTTCAGACCCTAGTGTGGAAATTTAGCTCGCAAACTGAACATTATCTGCGCCATCTTGCCCCTCCCCAGCACCACGCGCAACGAATGCACGGCCGCCATTTTAGACACCCCACTCATTGTCAATCGCCAGCGCGGTCCCCTTGGCGCTGCGAGCATCCCCCGCGCGCTGGCCACCCCCGCTCTCTCATACAGGCCATAAACCCTCTCCTTCTGCGCGACCCTGCTACGGAACCACTTCCGACCGACAAACCCATACATGGTCATGCCTCTCCTTTGATAACCCCCTTCCTCTGCGCCCCATTGACCGAACTGGTCCCAGGCCATCACCTAGCCCTGCGGATGCAGTTTATTGCCCCTACTGTAAAGGAAACACCCCACATCAAAGGGATTACAGTAGAATCAAAGCCCCTACCCCCTGAGACCCGGCCAGTTGCACACACCCCCGGGAATTAGCGGAATTCCCTGCTGCGCGATAGCCATCTCCCACTGCGGGTAGGGTGGGAACTTCTACTGTATCTATGTGTGGGATCAGATCTGAACCGGGGCTTCAGGGGATATTTCCCCGCACATCAAGGGAATCACAAGAATGTACTATGTGTAATAAAGCAATAAACCAGTGTATAAGAGACCAGGTCTCAGAGATGCAGTTAGAGCACCTCGTGACGATACCTTGCTGTCTGATCTGATGTGTTCTGCTCCGACGGAATAAAACCTTGTTTCCTGCCTTCCAGTCTCCGGCGCCTGCCTCTTTTATTGGTAAATTATCGAGTGGTATGAGAGGCGATTATCGCCGGGCAAAATACTTGGAAGATATCGACTGAAACTGCCGCTACCATTTAACAATTGGCGTCCCAAACGTGGGGCCCATCAGCGACACGTGGATCCAGTGGGAGAGGTCCCGACGACAGAGTGAACGACTGCAACGATCGGGAGAGCTCCTGCCCAATAGACCCTCGTCTGGCAGCCGATCATCCGAACTTCACTGGTTCCGAGCAGACCTCTCTCGAGTGATCTACGGTCCTGACTGGGAACCATCAGGAGTGCCGCGGCAAATACGGAGAATAGAGGACGATCGGGCGCTGGAGGCGGAAGACGAGAAACTGTCCATGCGGTCCGGGTAAGGTCGTGAAACACGACAAAAGTGCGAAATAATTGATTGATTGATTGAATACTAGTATTGCTCATTGATTGTGCTCATTGATTGTTCTCTTTTGAGATATTCGCTGTCTACAAACGGGGAGGAGTAGAAATACTCTCTCTCTCTCTCCCTTTGCAGATAGTGAAGGGTAGGTAACGCAGACTTTTGTCCCCGTTGAAACCCGTCGTGCCTATCTTTATCTCCCCATTGATTGATTGTCCGAACATTGATTGTTTTGAAGAATAGTGCTTTTTGAGATATTCTCTGTTTGCAAATAACGTAGAATAGGAATATTCTGTCTAGTCTTTGCAAATAGTGAAGGGTAGGTAACGCAGACTTTTGTCCCCATTGAAACCCGTCGTGCCTATCTTTATCTCCCCATTGATTGATTGATTGATTGTCCGAACACTAGTTGTTCGATATTGGTTCTTTGGAGGTATTCTCTGCTTACAAATAACGAGGAATAGAGATATTCTGTCTAGTCTTTGCAAGCAGTGAAAAGATAGGTAGTGCTGACTTTTGTCCCCGTTGAAACCCGTCATGCCTATCTTCTCCCCACTGATTGGTAGTTGGTTCTGCCCGGACCGCTTATTAGAGGTGAACCACCCGGCTCCACTGGAAGGCACCCCTAATAAGGACATGTTCGCTAAATATGGACTAGTCGCCGTGGCTTATAGCAAGCTGTGGCATAAATATACCAAGAAGGAGCCCGAAAGTCAGTGGCCACTGATGGGATCCTTCGACGATCGCAAGATAGAAGCGCTAGAAGTAGCTCTGCGTAGCAATAAGACGACGCCTACTATGCTTGACAGTATTGGCATGTGGCGTAAAGAAGCGACGCAACGGAAAAAGAGGGAAGAAGTAAAAGCAGAAAAGGAATTACGAAAGGCAGCTCACCTTGCCGCTAAAAAGTTAGAAGAAGACATAAAAGAGAGAAGGGAAACTAAGCTAAGCCAGGAGCCCGAAACCTCAGGCCAGTACGCTGTTAGGTCCCCTTCTTTGCTCTACCCTGTGTTGTCCTCCAGGCAGCAAACGAATGACGAATTACTGTTAGGTCCCCCGACCATTTACATGCCCCCTCCGTATGCACCCTCCCAATCAGTAGTGCAACACCCACAACCCCCGAACACGAACGAAAGCAGTACAGGGGCCTCGGCCCTCACGGCCTCCGCGCCGGCTGAACCTCTTGTACTAAACCTAACGTCGACTACAACGCTAGACGACCATGAGATAGGAAAGAAAGAGTCCACCAGAATGAATCGGTTAACTAAAGATGAACGAGCAGGAATTGACAAGATAGTAGGGACGCTGGTGGAGCGAAAAGAAAGTGAGGAGTATATAACGGACGTGTATAAATCGTATGCCGACAGCCGCAGACGACACTTCGTCGTACGGCTCTGTTATCGCACCCTGAATACATATGAGAATAGGTACCACGATAAAGGTCCCGAAGGCCTAGCGGCCCTATATAGGAAGGTAGACATTGGGGAAGAAAGAGAGGGCGATGTAACGAACCTCTTCACTCGTACACTCGAGGTCTACCGACACCTTAAAGAACATGGACAGACAACCACAACGGAAACCCCCATGGCAACTAAGCCCCAGGGAGGAAGGGCCGAGGCCATGATGCCCATTAAAGAAGCTGCCCCCTACTGGGTCCCCCCACGGGGTCAGGGAACACACGACGACATCAACCACCAAGATGCGAAGGGAAGGGTTGTATATAACTGGGTCTACCAGCCGTGGGACCGGCAAGATATTTTGACCTTTAGAAAGACCCTACCCGACTTGAGAAAGAACCCGACTGCCTTCTACACTGAATTAGGTACAGCCTTAGGCTCAACGATAATGACGTTAGCAGATATCGACTTGTTCTTTGGGCTATGTCTGCCGGCTGATGTGTGGAAACAAATCCGGAAAGTTGACCACGCTGAGCCGTTCGGATATACCTGGGTACAACTCGATACCATAGGTAAACAGCGAGAACCAGGACAAAAACCCCCTAGAGACCATGCATCTACACCCTACAACGGACGGAGAGACTTAGATGGAAATCAATGTGCATTCTGTAGAGGGTTCGGACACTGGAAATCCCAGTGCCCGGTCCATTTGGAACTGAACAAAAATAGGGACCCCAATAGACACAACCGGAAGTTTGTTGATACCCACCATCAACGTCACCACACTTGATTAGGATCACGTGCAATCGAGCAAATGCCATTTTTTTCCGAATACGCTAACCAGATCGCTGATACGTACAACGCTCCAGCGAAATAGTATGGTCAAACATTTTTTAATAAATTACAAGTATAACAACATTCCGGCAAAATGAACAGGATAAAACACGTTTTAAAAAACAACTATTTACATAACAGTCTGCTGCAACCTCCATCCCAAAGCCTTAACGTCCACGTGACACCGTCCTCGCCTCTCCTTCCTCGAAATTGCAACATTGGCCTGTTTTGGGCGGTCCCTCTTAGTTGACTTTGGGCTATAAAAACCATGCAAAAATCCATTGACATCAGTGGCGAGCGATTGTGCGAATAGGCCGGAGGCTATACGAAGCGCCGAAGTTCTGGCAAATACCAAGGCGAAGCCCGCCACGCTGTGCGGACCTTCCCGTTTTCTTTCTTTCTTCAATTATGGCTGCTGCCCTGGCGGGGGGAGGCGACGCGAACGGACCTCCCCCACCTCCCCAGGTGGAGGCTTGCCAGGCATCCCAACCGCCTTTAACTCTCCGGCCAGCTGAGCTGCACCCAGCCATCTTTTTCATCGGCCTGCTGAATTTCACCCTGGCACGCTGTGCGGGTCTTCCCAGTCACTTCTTCCTTCAATAACGGAGGGTGCCCTGGCGGGGGGAGGCGACGCGAACGGACCTCCCCCACCTCCCCAGGTGGAGGCTCGCCATCAGATGAGGGCACCCCAAACCACGCCTTTCACACGTCGGCCAGCTGAGTTGCGCCCTGCCACTTCATTCGCCGTTCGGCTGAGCCGGCACCCCTGCACGCGGCCGCCAGGCAACCACCCAAGGACAGGGTTCACCAGGACTACCGCTAGCACCCGACGCGGGGAGTGGGCCCCCGCAGCCAAGTAAGTAGGGGCCCACTCCGATGATGATGTCCTCCGGATTGCTGTTGTCGCTGCAACTGATGCCACTCCGGTGGCAGCACCACCCGATCTGCTACTGTTACTGCTGCTGGCTCCTCTCCGGTGACTGTACCGAGGAGCTGCTGCTACTGCTGCCCTTGAACTCCGGCGGCCGACCCCTCCGGTTCCAGGCCTGGCCCACCGTGAGACAATTCTGGACTCAAAAGCTTGTTTGCTAGGGCATGGGCCCCACCCTTGACAGAACGCTCCCCTCAGCCTTGCAGAATTGGTTGGAGTCATTTGACATTCGACTCCTGCGGACTTCCGGTAAGGACAAAACCACCGCCATTGCTCTTTTTTCCCCGGGCGGCAGCCGCCTTGCCTCCGCTTGGTGCAGTGAGAAAGTAAAGCGTCGGCGGAAGAACCCGCCTGCTGCCCCCGCCCTAAGAACGAACCATGGCATTGCTACAAGGTTGCAGTGACGCCATGCTGACGCAAAGCTTGACGCTAACGAAGGTTCTCGAACCACCGAAAGGAATTCTGGTTCAACTGCTAAATTCATGGAAAGACTTAGACTGTGCACTGGCCCGACCCCGCCCCAAGATGGCGCTGATGTAGGAGTGGCCTATAACTCCTTGTGGCGTTCCAGCCACGTGACATTTGTGTTAAAAAGACATATATATATGTATGCGATACTTTCACACATGATGGTGGGGGAAAGGGGGGAACCAAATTTTTTATATTAATCTAGTGTTGCTCATGTTGCTCGACGCCTCTCACACCGTGGCCGATCTATGGCGGCTGTAGGCCCGTATTTCCATACTGACATTGTTTTAAATAAAGGGCTTCTTAAAAAAAAAAAAAAAGGAATTACGAAATCAGTGTCATGACTAATCATCTAGGTTGTTGAAAGTTTTTTCCTTTTTGAACAAATGATTGTTACTCCTAAGCGAAAGCATGCCGATAATACAAACTCGATTTGCCTAACACATTTTTGTTTTACGGAATTTGTACCCACCATGCCTGTCCTTTTCAAAGAGTTGTCAAATCAATGATCAACTATAAGGTATATACCGAACGCAAGGTATGATATCTTGCACCACAATATACGACCAATTGAGAAATACATGTACGACCAGGGAACCCGAATTCAGGAAATGAATGAACTAGAACATCTTCGCATCGACCTAGAGAATAATAAGTCCGTGGTATCACACACTCCTGCGGCTAGCCTGGTACATGGTAGGTAGAACTTTTTCGTGTCTACACGCGCTAAGGTATTTTTACTACTGCACCTCCCCTCCCCTCTTATTTTCCCCTCTATAGGTCACGACGAAGTTCCGACTGAAAAGTGGAGTGGACACGGACCGCACCAAGTTCAATATCAGGGAAACCATAGACAAATGTTGCGAGATAGTGCGAAAAATTACAGATCATCATTGGAAACGTGGAAAACTGTATGACATGATTGTGCGTGTATACTACGACTATACGATATGAATGTGTATGCATTTCATGTTTGGGTCACTTGAAGAGAGCGTCATTGTATGATTGAAGTGTGCGTCCACCGATCAAAGGGAGGAGAATAAAAGGGTCAGACAACCCATAAGATAAACTACAAAATACTAAAGGTACGCAGCGTGCATAGGAATAGAGGACAGGAAAGGAGAGGTCCCCGTGCTCGACGCAACCCTGAGTCTCCATCTTGTTGCATGTGCTGTCATACCCTATCCGACATTTGTGTGTACATGATCACCGAATTTATGTCTTTTCCCCGCTTGTGTTTTCTTACATGGAACAGACCCATGCTACCCCATGTTGTATGTGCACCAAGTGGCCTATTATCTTACCCATCTCTCTCTCTCTCGTTTTATGTCGTGTGTATGCCAAAATAGCCTACTTGATGCACATCTCCCTCTCTCTCTCTCTCTCTCTCTCTCTCTCTCTCTCTCTCTCTCTCTCTCTCTCTCTCTCTCTCTCTCTCCCCCTCCCTCGCAAAAGGCTCTCTCTCTCTCTCTCGCCCTCTTTTCTTCTTGAATAAATTAAACGACATACACCCCTTTGGTAAGTGTATAATTGGCCTGAACACAGTGGTGTTCGAACAAATTGACAGAAACAAAAACAAACATACTTTACCACGTTACTACCTCTCCTTTTTACAAACATTAAGCCTAATCGGCTGAGAAGGAAAGGACAGGTAAGACGACTGATGTCCCCCAATCTGACCCACAACACGGGGACTATATGTCAGTGGTTTTTGTTCTTAAAGGACACCATCTCCACCACCCAGAATTACTCCCGCCCAATTACCCCGAAGTAATATGTCTAAAGCACCCTGTTCTCCCAAAGATAACCCCAGCCCTATACTAGCCGCCTCAGAGTATTTCGAACGACACAGCTGATGACCTTATTCACTAATAAAACCTCGCCTAAACTGATAAAGGGTTATCTATTGTCACCAGCAAAAATAATGCTTAGCTTATGTTCCTCCCCGAAATGGATACTCGTGAACCCGTGACAGTAGCACCTCGCACTTTCTTTTTATAAACTTAGCAGTCCTCGGAAAGAAATATGTAGTAACAAAACTTGTGTTGGGACGAACGAGCCTCTGCCGGAGAAGCCGGTTCGAATTTCTTTTTTTTATATACTAGGAGGTTGACCGATGTCAGGCTTCCTACAACCAGTATCAGGCGCAGGAATCGACACCTAGGGGGCCAGACGATGGACAGGGACACCCACAGAAACTTGCACCACAACAATAATTGATAAGATTAGTAACGCACACACTATCATCAGAGTTAAGAGACACCAATCATGCAGCAACCGATAAAAACATGTCCGCGACTACTCGGTGGTTGGGAGAGAGGATGAAGTATGTAAATGTCTTCCCTGCCAACTCTCTAAGACTTTTGTTTCTTGTACCCATTTAAAGATAACGTGCTGCCATCGGAAGGGAGGGGTCGGACGTGACGCACAGCCTGGCTGCAGACCTTGGAACATCTATGACATCGACCAAGGGGGAGGCTACGAAGCAAAAAGGGCATGGGACGAGACACCTTTTTCAGGACGATAAGCGCGAGGGGCTACCTCGAGGCCCCCTGCTCACCGACCAGCGTGCCTGAAGTCTCAACCCGTCGGGCCCGATTGATGGGCCCAGTGCTGGAAGATTCTGCTCCCCTTGGTCCACATATTTGATCTGATCCCACTCCACCCCCTCTTCCCTCGGCGTCCCGAAGCACGTCACACCCTTCTCTCTCTCACCATCTTTTATATGGATTATGAATCTGACCCACCCACAGAAGAACAAAAGGCAGGTACCCTGTCTCAAAGTACCTATGGTGAACTGTGTTAAGGAACAGGGCTGTGATCGGAGAACAATGAATGATCACACCCTGCAACGTGAGAAATTGGATTTGAGCTGGACCTTAGCTCCGCCGCCGGTGCTCAACAGTGCCAACGAAAGAAGAACAACAATGAGAGCTTACCAGTGATAGCTCTTTATAAAAAGGACACTGGAAAGAAGAACCCATGTAAAAGTCGAAAATCCTCTCCCAACCACCTTTTTATATTAACTATCTTCTTATCAAGTTTTCATGGTGTTGCATCAATCACTTCCGACTGTACACTGAGAAGTTAAGAAAATGTAACTTTGTATAGTAACATTCATACAACACCAGCCATGTACACAACTATACTGCAACTTTGAATGTACTTCCTCCTCGCCTGCTTCATCAAACTGTATGAGACAATGTACAAATGTGTCAGATTACTCCTGCCTACCCTAAAGACTCTGTATCTTTAAAATGTGTGACGAACATTGACGATACTGTAACTGAAAGGCTAACAAAGGCAAATATTGGCCGGACAAGCTGGCGAGATATGTTAAAAGGGAGGACTGTGGAAATTTAGCTCGCAAACTGAACATTATCTGCGCCATCTTGCCCCTCCCCAGCACCACGCGCAACGAATGCACGGCCGCCATTTTAGACACCCCACTCATTGTCAATCGCCAGCGCGGTCCCCTTGGCGCTGCGAGCATCCCCCGCGCGCTGGCCACCCCCGCTCTCTCATACAGGCCATAAACCCTCTCCTTCTGCGCGACCCTGCTACGGAACCACTTCCGACCGACAAACCCATACATGGTCATGCCTCTCCTTTGATAACCCCCTTCCTCTGCGCCCCATTGACCGAACTGGTCCCAGGCCATCACCTAGCCCTGCGGATGCAGTTTATTGCCCCTACTGTAAAGGAAACACCCCACATCAAAGGGATTACAGTAGAATCAAAGCCCCTACCCCCTGAGACCCGGCCAGTTGCACACACCCCCGGGAATTAGCGGAATTCCCTGCTGCGCGATAGCCATCTCCCACTGCGGGTAGGGTGGGAACTTCTACTGTATCTATGTGTGGGATCAGATCTGAACCGGGGCTTCAGGGGATATTTCCCCGCACATCAAGGGAATCACAAGAATGTACTATGTGTAATAAAGCAATAAACCAGTGTATAAGAGACCAGGTCTCAGAGATGCAGTTAGAGCACCTCGTGACGATACCTTGCTGTCTGATCTGATGTGTTCTGCTCCGACGGAATAAAACCTTGTTTCCTGCCTTCCAGTCTCCGGCGCCTGCCTCTTTTATTGGTAAATTATCGAGTGGTATGAGAGGCGATTATCGCCGGGCAAAATACTTGGAAGATATCGACTGAAACTGCCGCTACCATTTAACACTAGTACAGTGCATCATCAGTGCCAAAGACCTGTAAATCAAATACTGCTGGTGGGCTTGCAGCACTGATTGTGCCACCCACAGAAGCAGCTTGTAAAATGTGTCTCAGGCCTGCCATTACAGAGCCTGTGTGCAGTCTGGGACTGCCATGTCGACTTGCCAGTCCCTAAACCTTCCCTTTTCTACATGTCAGTCACCCCTAAAGTAGGCTCAAGGGCAGGGTGCATTTCATGTGAAAGGTAGGACATGCCCTGATGTGTGTGGCATGTCCTGATAGTGAATTACAGCCAATTTAGTTTTTCCCTATTCCAAGGCCATCTGTTCCCATAGGCCAGAATGGGCAGTTTGATTATAACATCTTCTAATCCTAACTGACCATAGGAATAAGATAGGAAAATAAAGTTTAGTATGCCTGAACTCAGAATGATAAAATACATCTTTTAGTGAGGGTGATTTTTAAATTCTGTGTTTGAAAATACCACTTTTAGAAAGTAGGTATTTTCTTGCCTAACCTGTGTATTCCATGTCTGGTTTGTGAGTGACAGGGGGCTGGAGAGGGCCTTTGCTCCAGCAGTCTAATGGGTCAGGGCTGGGCTAAATAGGACCTGCATTGAATAGAGAGTAGGAGGAGGAGATTTCCTTTCACTTGCCTGAGCCTTCATAGAATAGAGAGTGGGGGGGAGATTACCTTTCAGCTACCTGGGCCAGGTCTGCTTTCAACAATGCTGTCTCCACCTCCTGTCAGGAAGCTGCACCAGGGAGGACAGAACTGGTTTTGCTTGGGCACAGACACTCTCTGCCTTCAGAGAACAAAGGATTTTGCAGTATAAATATTGGGGCTCAGATCCAAGAACTTTAGGTCACTTCTGGGAATCAAGACAAACCTTTGTCAAGGAGAGAAACCAAGGAAGCTGAAGGAGGAGACTGCCCCTGTGCTGTTTGTTGTTTGGGGTTGGCCTGCAGTGGTTACTTATTGCCAAGGAAAGGAGAAAAAGAACTTTGTGTTTACTTTTACTATCTTGAGGAATATCTCCAAGGGCTTGAAGTTGAGCTTGCCTCCTGTTCTGAAGTATCAGGGACACAACGATTTCACCACCAGCTCCCCCTGAATTTCCTTGCTGGGAATTCTACCTGCATAGAGGGGCCTGCTGTTGTTTTGGGCCCTCTGAAGACTGCCTGTCGCTGGGAGCCAGAAGTGCGACGCAACCCGCAGCAGTTGTCGAGGAAGCGTGTCACACCACCGGAGAAGCATGCCACCACCGCAGAGGTCACTGACGTATCACTGGAGAAGCATGCCACAGGGCCAGTTGCGGCTCCAAAGATCATCGATTTCACTGCACGGCTGTTGGGCATGCACGCATCACATTTACATTGTCGCATCGCATCAAAGACGCCATTTTGTTGCATCGCACCGGATCGTCGCATTGCATCGAGGCACCATCTTGTCGTATCGTAACCGGAACGCAGTAAGAAACTGATGCATCACCTCCTCTCCGGTAACCAACCAACGCATCACCTTCCCTGCGACACTTTTGTTTGTTTTTTGTGACACAGCCAAGGTACTTTGTGAGTAAAGTGTCGCTTTTACCATCTACATTGAACTAAGCTATTTCTACCATCTGAAAGTCATAGTTTTATTACTGTATTGTGGATTTTTGTCATTTGGTCTTGTGTTAAGTCTAGATAAAGATTACTTATTTTTCTAAACTGGTGTGGTGTCCATTTGTAGTGTTTTCACTGTATTATGTATTCGGTCCCACATGAGAGGCTTTTAAATAGACTTAAGAACATCGGCCTCGGTGGGACCGTCCTCAAGTGGATGTCTTCCTATGAGGAAAATAGATCTCCGGACCTCTGGCTGCCACCTTTTTCCTCCCCAGTCCCTGTTATCAATGTTGGCGTTCCTCAAGGCTCCATTCTCAGCCCAACCCTTTTCAATATTTATCTTTCTCCCTTGGCATCCTTGGTTGATGAAGCGGGCGCCAAAATTGTCTCTTATGCTGACGACACGCAGCTTATCTTCTCGTGTGAAAAAGGCTCTGACTTTGATGGGGCAAAGATTAATTCCTGTCTCTCAAAGGTTTATGGCTCAAGGTTAACCAGCTGAAATGCAATCTGGACAAAACGGAAGTTGTTTGGAAATCTTGAAACACCTGACTGAAGCTCTTGGTGGCCCAAGGATCTGCCACCTCGGACCGTTGAAAAAGAAAAAATTTAAAAACCTGGGAATAATCATTGACCAAACAATGTCGATGCGCCCTCAGATTCAACACCTCTCTTGTGTTAGCTTCGCTATACTCCGAATGTTAAAAAGATTTCTGCCGCTCCTACAGCTGGAGAGTAGAAGGATCGTCGTGCAGGCTTTTGTGACATCTAAGCTTGACTATGTCAACTGTCTGGAACTTAGTATTCCATAATCTCTGACCCAGCGCCTGCAAGTGGTCCAAAATGCAGCTGCCAGAGCCATCACGAGATCTAGTCCTAGAACTAGTATGACCACGGTTCCTAAATCCTTGCAATGGCTCCGCATCAAAGAGTGGATTGACTTTAAGGCCTTGACCATCTTTTTTAAAGCTTTCCACAAGGTTGGTGCTGAGTACCTTATTAAACGAGTCAACATCCAGACCCTTGCGGTCCTCAAACACTAATTTGGCCGCTCTTCCCAAAACACTCCTTACTCGTACAGGCAGTAGATCTTTTGGCTTTTTGGGTGCAAAATTATGGAACAGCCTGCCGGAATCCCTGAGGCTTGACCCAAATGTACTTTCTTTTAGAAAGAGCTTAAGGATATGGCTGTTCAATAAATAACTGGTTTCTTTCAGTCTTCTCTTATCGCTGCTTAAGTGCCAGGACACTCTTGTTTGAGTACCTGTGCGCTTTACTAAATACCCGTTTTCATTTCATTACTGTATGTGTTCACAAATGCTTTACACACTGCCTCTGAGATAAGCTTGCCTGCTCGTGCCAAGCTACCAAAGGGGTGAGCAGGGTTTTTTTTAGGAGTGTTTCCCCCTTACCCTGACTAGAAGCAAGGGCCCCGACTTGCTCAGAGGTACCTACATCTCCCAACTAGAGACCCCCATTTCTAACAGTGAACATCATATACCAGGCCAGAGACTCACAGGAGCTCATCAGCTTTATGGAGGAGAGTGGATGTATTTCAGGGAGTAGAACTTGCGATTTGAGGCGAGCTGTGGTATCTATCCTGAGGGGGCGTGTGCAGCCAATAAAGGAATATGGGACTTTGGTTTGCATGCGTTTACAATGCATGCCATTACATTGCAGTCGAACAACAACTGCGTTGTTACATTGCATATCTTTACAACGCAAGTCGGAACAACGACTTGCTGTAGGGGGCACTGGACGTTGGAATGATATAATTTACTATTCAAACTATAGTCTGTGCAACAGTAGGGAAGGTGTTGGATTTTAAACCCAACACCTTCTGCCCCCTACAACTCAAGTCGTTGTTCCAACTTGCGTTGTAATGGTATGCGATGTAACAGCGCGTTCTTTGTAACGACCGCATTGTAATGGCATGCGTTGTCTTGCATACGTGGTAAACGCTGTTTATCCCAATAAAGTAAGCTTAGCTACATCACTAACGGAGGCATAGCCATGTCACCGAGCACATTGTGCATTCACTATGTCAACGAGAGGTGTTCATGAATCTTAGTGAGGGCAAACAAGGCTTCTCACTTAAAGGAATGTCTGCAGCACACTGAACGAATGGAGTATGGGTACCTCACTGAAGACAGCAGGCTATTTATCGGAAGGAGCAGCTTCTTACCGGGACAAATACACCTGAGAGAAACGCAATGTGTGCCGGTCTCTCAGTACAATTATTGTCTCACTGAGGGGAAGTTGTATACTTATGCCGCGACTGCGGCATATACTTATGGTGTCTTCTGCTTCATAAATTCACTAAATCATAGACAATAATGATGTTTGCCGTACTTTTATAATAAGTGAAAACGCAGTCAGTAAAAGGTATTCGTTCATTGTTTCAGCAGCCAGTGTCTCCTTGCTTCTAAGTTAATGAACAGAGTCAATATCTGATGTTGAAAGTGATGCGCAAAATGATAACATTTGAAACCCTGGGGCATATTATCAAGCCAGGCGATAAAATTATCGCGGCTTTAGTGGCAGAAAACTGCCGCTAAAACGGCGATAATGGGCTTGATAATATGCTCTATGGAATTCCAATTGAAGCCCATGTTAAATGTGAAGGACGTCTTACATGGACTTCAATTGGAATTCCATAGAGCATATTATCAAGCCCATTATCGCCGTTTTAGCGACAGTTTTCTGCCGCTAAAGCGGCGATAATTTTACCGCCTGGCTTGATAATATGCCCCCCTGTCCTTCTTTATGATACGTTATGTGAGCAACAAGTTGCTTTTATCCCCAGAAAAATGAATTTACTTTAGCATTAGTATTTAAAGTGTTGCATGTTGCAGTCTCATAAAAAATAAAAAATAAAACGCTGCCTACCCCTCTGCACAGCTACACCATTTGTGAGCCCAACAGCATCGCTGTACAACCCTCACATGAAACAAAACCCTTACACCACCAGCCTGGAGTCCCACTTTTGCATACATGTGTTAGATTTCATCCCCAAAATATATTTCGGATAATTTACGTTTCTGATAATTCCCGAGGACAGGCGCAACTGCACAAAAATGAGCAAACACGTAGGGGGGCAAGAAAACACTAATCAATATAGAGAAAGACCGCCCAAGGTTAGTGATCTAAGTTGCAGGAAAGATTGCCTTCTAAGTATAGGCCAAGAATATCTATTGAAAACGACATGTAAAAAACTAACACAATCTTTTGCACGACGTAATGGCGTACAGTACCATGCTGAACAAAATTAGGAAAATAATCCTAAAACATTGGAAAACATTAAATGTCAGAGATAAAACATTACCAAAATCAAATTTTACATTTATGCAAATACCAGAAGCACTAGCGATTAGGTGTTAGAAACTTTATCAAATCCAAAGAAAATTCAGAGAATGAAGGCATAACTTCAGTTTCTGAAAATTCAGTATATGATATAATGACACCTACTGTTGTGTCTATCACACAAGAAATACTTTGACAATAGATTGAAAACAAACCAGGCTGAAATGAGAATCACAAACTAGAATCACAGCTATGTGATATACTTTATTACATACTAATGCATAAGAAATGTGCACATTTGGCAAAGGAGGAGATTAAAAAGAGGGAATTCGAAATGTAGGAGTTGCAAAAGGAATCTGCCATCAGAGTTAAGCAGAGCAAAGCAACATAAAGTCTCCCAAGGGTATTTATGAAGCATGCGTTGTAAATGTGTCTTTTTCTGTTAGTGTATACTCGGGTTTATGTGCATTTTTCATGCTCCAGGGCCGTGTGTCTTTGCACCCTGAGTTAGCTTGCCTATGTGGCATCACGCATCAGTTGGCCCCGGAGGGTTGCCTTGGACGCCACCCAAAGGAGGTTTGCCGAGTATATAGACCCAGGGCACAAATCCTAAAAAAAGAAGTGGTGGGACTAACCAGGTTAGGCAGTATGCAAGTGAAATCATGAGCATGCCAAAACAGTACATGCACGATGCTTGAGATTGCACGTGACATCACAGGAAATGACCTCACTGGAAGTGAAATCACAAGAAGTGACATCAGATATCAAGACATCACACAAATGTTTATCAGCTATTTCTGAGTGTTTTTTTTTTATTTTTTAAAACCTTTATTTACACATCGAATATTCACAGTCACGGGCCTACAACCGCCTGGGCCGGCCGCTAACGTAGAGATAAGGGAGGAAAACAATAGTACAACATCACAGGAGCCGGAGCGAGCCGCACGCATAACGGCTGCAGCCGCCCACAACTGAACACAGCACTACAGAGAGGTTTCTTATTAACTTTTTTAGAAATAAAAACAACAAAAAGAAACTTATACCAGGCAAAAGAACTCCATTGACAGAGACTTGCTCTCTCATGAGCGGGGGACAACAGAGACAACGCAGCCAATTACACAGTTATTCGCGTGAAAAAAGGGGCAGGGGGGGCAGGGAGAGGATCGGCCATCAATCCTGCAAAGCGACCAGGAACATCAAAGTCAAGGGGACATCGTTATTTCGGAGTATTTTTAAGTGCATTATGAGATTTAACAAATGAGATTTGGCGTCAGGGTTATGCGAAAAAAGTGGCGCATTCCGTCGCAAAATCTGGGCCTCAACTAATACATTTATTTTTTTTAAACCCTGACACAAAGAAATTGGCAACAAGGAGAAGCATGGCAGTAGATTTGTTCTGCTTAATTGGTTGCAAAGTCTACATTCTAAAATATTTGATTGGGTTAAGGCATCTGCTGTAAAGGTGCCCAGTAAATGTCAGGGAATAGTAAAAATGGTGAGTTAATTCTGGAGTTTAACACGTTTGTTGGAGAGATCTGTGTTTTGTAAAGTCCCAGATTTGAATCAAAGTAGTATAAAGTTAATGTGTCTCCTGTAAAGCACATCACGTAACATGCAGATAATAGATTTTTATTTTATAGATAGTAAAGCGGGTTACTGCTTTTAACACAGAGATCCTTATGTTCCGGCAGTTAATGAATTGTAATCCTTGTAATACAGCACAGTGAGCTATGAAGCACATGTGACTCTTACACCTTGTAACCCTGTCTCATGTAACTCATCTTGTACATTGATTTACACATGAACATGATTTATTGTCAATGTATAATTTGCATGTTACGTAAAGAGCTCTGACACCGTGCATTGGGTTGCGTAACGCTATACAAGAAATAAAATAGTGCAATTGGAATTGGTATTTGTGTACATCCTGGGACAGACCAACACATCTGACATTCTTACAGTGCATGCATCTATTATATTATAAAGGGACTGAACAAAGGCAAAAGCTGCCTCTCTTAAATACCTGTGAAGGAATAACAAGCTGTGTGCCTTTGTTTCTCTCTGTGGCATTTACATTTAAGTGTGAGGTACAAGGCTGCTTCCAGTCAGGATATTCAAACAAAAGGAGGCCTGATGGCCCCTTAACTTTGCCCAGCTGAAAGTGAAAAAAACTTCCTGCTGCCTGCACCTTGCTGCTGGGAATGGAAAGCAGACAACATACAGGCACTGCTGAATGTGTCGCGGTGTCTGAAAATTACACGGGACAAGTTCAGCATATATCTGTGGTGCCCAACTTCTTGGCAGGGGGGACAGAGTACACCCTGTGAAACTAGTGGGTGAACAGAGTGTACCTGCATTGTCCCCCGACTTGTGCCCTGTATAGACCCCTGTTATCAGTCAGGTAGGTAGCAATATAGGAATTGAATTAGGCCTTTTCCCGGGGGAGTTCGAAGTGTGTAGTATTTAGGCGCCAAGGTTTCTGGATATTCTAGTCAGTGGTTAAGCACGCCTGTACATGGTCCGAAGGGAACCCATGAGAATAGTAATTATAATTGCATTTATATAGCACTTACTAACCTTGATGAGGTGTCGAAGGACAATCTAGCACAGTTGAGACAGATAGTTGGAGATTGAGAAGTAGCTCAGGCGGGATTGGGTGAGATGAGCCACAGAGAGGAAGGTGTGTTCCCTCTCGGTGGGGTAGAGAAGAAACCAAATATCTTGGAGGCCCTGATCGTTGTAGAGGTGTCTTAGGAGCGCACTGTCAATATTGTTTTGGGAGTCCATGGGGACCGTGCGATCTAGTATGGCTTCTGGGACTAGGTTCCAGTCACCTCCCAGTATGATATGGGAGGTACGGTGTTCATTAAGGGGTCGATTGGGAAGGAGAAGGTAGGAAAATTTGCGGCCAGTGGATGTGTATATGGAGCCCACAATGGAATACCCTTTATCAAACACATACTGACACGCTTCATCAAACCAAGTCTGGTGTATTGTACAAGGGAGGTATTAACAGAGAAGTATGGCCACTCCACATTTTCTGGACCTGCTTGGTTGTATATGCACTAGGACTCCCAGGAGTGGAACCAGCCACAGTACCACAGCTTTAGATGATACTACCTACAGAGCCTTTTTTAAAGATTTTCAGATTTCTTTGCTGAAAAATGCGTTTCTGGAATGAGAGCTGAGTGGGCATGTTTAGAGGCCAGAAATGGCAGAATTTTTGTACATTTGATATAAGAGGTCAAACCATTGACATTGATTGTGATGACATGAAGGGCCCATGACGTCAATAGGGGAGGTGGGGATTTTGCAGACAAGGTCCACAACGGAGGGTGGAGGTAAAAAAAAAAAGGGGGGCAGGAAATTGCAATTAGCTGGTCCAGTATATGACAACTATAAGGTGTGGGGCCAAAAAGAGTGAGAGTGGGGGAGGATGGATAGGGATAGGGCAGGGGTGTTGGGGGGAGACTGAGCACTAGAGGAGGCCCATGCACCAATAATGTTCTAAGACTGAGTCAAGTGGGGGCCCTCCAGATACTATCGGGGGTGCTAGTGGGCGGCGTAGAGGGGCGAGGGCTGTTAGACCTGGTGGTATTATAGGAACTGTCACCAGTGGGTCGGAACCATGTAAAGAGACAGGGGAGTCTGGGGGTGTTACACACCATGGTCGGCTGTGAATGTAGTACATGTAGCCATCTGCTATTAGATCGTAAAGGAGATGATATGTGTAAAGACATAAGGAGGGGACCCAGGCACTGAAGAGTTGCAAGTGATGCACTGCACTGGATGTCATTAGCAAATGATACTGTGGGGGTAGTCAGACTGGGGTCTCTGCTACAATCATCAATATGCCTGTGTCAGTTATCTTGATGTGAGATGGTCTGATATAGTGGCCATATCAGTCGCTGTCCCATCCAAGGCAGTCATCCATCCTTTTGAGCCAAAGGTTGTGGAGTGGGAAGGAGAAGGAAGGCCCAAAGCATGGGGAGGCAGGAGCAGAGGACAGAGTGAGCAAGGGAGCTGAGCCTTCTGACAGGCTGGAGGGGTTGGGGGTCAGGGGTGATTGTGTTGCAGTCACCATGGCGGAGAACATTGCTACTTACAATACTATAAAAAAGTTTGGGAATTCACTGAAACATGAATATAGAAACATGCACATGAACATTGAAAACAGGAGGTGTACCACATCGAGCTAAGAGGGCTACAAGCTGGCAAGATAGAGAAACATACACTTCAGCCATGTGGACCAGAGGTAGACAGCTGGTGGGATGCATCCAGAATGGCTCGGGCAACACAGAGGCAGCCAATGTGGGACTAGCAACCAGCTGACCCAGTGAACCAAGGGTATTGGCATCATTTGGGCCATCGCCTTCAGGTCGACAGGCGGGGGGATAAGTCAGTCCCTGAGTCCACCACTGATGTGGGATTCAAAGGTGAGCACAATTTGTCTTTCACAGCAGTCTGGGTGATTTCTTCCACCAAATGAAGTGCTCAGTTTCTCTCTGAGAAATTTGTATGTACTCAATCAGACTAGCGGCTATGGCGGGCTGCCTTCTCCCCACAGGCATGTCTCTGATGTCTCAACCATCCTGGAAGGACACCATGAGCGATGCATCCATGTCAAAGAGGACAGAGAGCATTGGAAGAGTGCCATTTCTGCAGGTTTGAGGAAGTCTTTTGAACGGTCATCCATTGGGATCCACATAGTGGCTGGTTCGAGCAGCCCATTCTTGATGTTTCATTTTTCTGGCCTCTTTAGGAGTTGGCCCATGTAATATGTACCCTCTCAATTTCCAGGGAAGGGGGTGAAAGAGAGACCTGTGATGTTGGGGATGAGCTCTAACATGAACAACTTGGTGTTCCGATTTTCCAAGTTTCTGGTATGCCATAGAATGAAATGTCATCTCATCACGATCGGTCCTCCAAGTCAAGAATCTTGCATTTGAGGTATTGGACAACGCGGGTCAATGTTCCCTAGAGAGCCACTTGGTACTTGGTCATGTACAGGTGATGGTCGATCGCATCCACCCTGATGTGGAAGGAGTTGATGTCAGCTTCTAGTGTCTTAACCTCCTGCGCGAGATCTGTACTCTTTAGAACCATGGAGGATAAGCGGGTCCATGTAGAGTTGATTTCTCTTAGGATGACATCCAGGGCTGTGTTCATCATTGATGCAGCAGGTGTTGATCTTCCGGCTTCCACAATCTCAGTGAAGATAAATTGACGATTGGCTTTGCTCGTCGCCATTATTCAGCCGGAGTATTCGGCGAGAGATGAGAAGAATGGACATTTTCAAGTTGCACAGTCCCAATAGTGAATTACCGATGGGGGGAGTGTACGGCATTGTTAATGAGTGTACAGGGGCATTCAGAAGGGGTCTCTAGCACAAAGGTGTGATATGCTAGTTGATCCACTGCAGGGCCTGACAGGAAAGCCAATTGGGGGAGGGACAATAGGGAGCAGGTCAGGCTTTTCTGGCGCATGCAGTCCAAAGATTCAGCCTGGACAGGGTGCAGAACATCCCAGAACCAAGGGGTTTCTCTACTGTGATGATAGGGCCCTGTGTAGGGGACCTTGGTAGGTTTTAGTCCTCACGTCCGGCAAAGACGTCCAGCATTTACCACATTCCAGCTGTGGTCACGGCCACTGTCCGCCTGCCTCCTCCCCTGGGGCTGCATCCAACTATGGAAGTACTGTACTTCCTGCGGTGGGGGCAGCCTACATAGGTAAAGCCTGAGTTGGCCCCAATGATATAGGGGAGGTCAGTGGAGGGGTTTTGGGCAGATAGTCAGGGTGCCCTGCAAATGAGAGGGCCGGCTCCAGTAGGGTGCACCAAGAGAGATCACTGCCCTGCCCCACTGTTTAATGATCTCAGACAGGTTCCCCAAGAGCAGTTTCCTGCATGCCACACTGGTGCAAGGGATACTTGGGTGATATATGCAGCTACTCTGAGGGGCCTAGGCTCTGTCTTGTCCGAGCATGGACACTGTCTCTTTGTGTTCACTCCCCTTCAGACCACACTTAGCCTCACGGGTAGTATGAGGCCTGGAAGACGACAGTCATCAAGATGGTCATAGCAGTCCAATGTGGCCAGCCCTGATGATGAGTGGACTGTGGGGGATCGAGGTCCCCAGTGTGAGGATGTTTAGCTTTACCTCATCTCAATTCTGTGGTCTGAACTGGGGTAAGGTCTTAGCGTGACTCCCTGGTGCAATGGCCCTGGGCTGTGGACCCACCAGGAGCGTTGCAGAGAACCTAGAAAATGATTCTTCATGGGTCTCAGTGGAATTGGGGTGGGGTCATGGCAAAGATGGTCATGTATGATGGAAGACCAAGGCATGGAGACCATGATTTTGCCTGAGGGCACAGAGTCTCAGGAAGCAGTGGCCATCTTAGTACGTGGCATGACTCCGCTTCCCCAACTGACCCTTGGAATCACTCAGATTAGCCTGGAATAAAGGTAGAAGGTCTAGTGTTCCTTCTCAGCAAGCAGGGCAGGCCTCGAGCAGCAGGGCACTCCTCACGCAGCAAAGCAGCCCTTCTTCTTTAATATCCGTAGGTCCACGAGTCTACTGAAGAGTAAGTTTATGCATCCGGTTTTATACATGGTGCCAGGTTTGAAGCAAAATAAACTTCTCGACTTCCCCCACCATCTGCTTCTGGAATTTCCTTTCTCCCCTTCTCAGGCTCCAAGGGATCTGGTGTGACAATAGGCTGGTGTCAAGTTATTTGTGAGTGTGCTGGAAGCAGCACCTTTCATATGTAATTGGGAATGTGAACAGTTCAGACCAGGGGTCTCCAACCTTTTTTATAATGAGAGCTATTTCTTATCAGTGAAAATATTAGTGAGCTACTGACTAATGTAATCATTGTTGCAGTAGCGACCACACCAGACACGACCAAAATAGTGACCACTCAGATGTATGTCACAATATTGAATTACAAAATAACATCAGCCAAAATTTCAAATCTAGAATACTGATTACATTATATCAAGGAGGTTCTTATACACAGGCAAGTAGAGATGTACTATTGTTAGATCCATTTCTACATTCCTTGAAGAGATGTATAATATATAGATGTAGATATTGCTCTAAGATAAATATATGTGGAGTTAAGAATGTAAATATAACTATACTGACCTATATATACCTACCCTCATGATGTAGTGGTTGTCAATATTCTGGATGCAATATTTTGCCAGCATATTTTTTTTTTTTAATAAACAATTTTATTGATTTTCCAGTTGTATACAGCACAATAGAATAAATAAAAATATGCAATCGTACCTTCGCCGTGTGCACCCTTTCATGCCACCCTGCATATATTGAATTATTGATAGTCTTGTGAGAGATGTAAGTGTCTAGCACAGGGTTCTCTAATGTCAGTCCTGGAGGGCCGGACCAATGCCAGATTATTAAGATAACTACATTTATTTAAAGATGGATATGCTAAAAATATGGCATGCATCCGGCCCTCCAGGACTGACTTTGGAGAACCCTGGTCTAGCGCATAGTAGTCCGTTAATTTGCCCCATATCTGGGAGCGCTTTAAAATTCAATATTGTGATAAAACACTGACTACTCCAATGCATAAGTCAGAGATATCTACAGCAATGTTTGAAAAAATGATGAATATAAAAGGTGATAACAGCCACAGCAACAAGAGGCCACTGGCACAAAGGAAATACTAACAGCTATAAGTCTCCCAAACACATTATAGATTGTCATTAAAATAGCAGATTTAAAAATATTTTGCATTCTCAGTCAAATCAAATCAAATCAAATGATCTTTATTCGGGTATTAAAAATATCCTTAAAAGATGCATATTATAAACAGTCCCATTTCCGTTATAAATTTGGAAATATATCAAAATTACCAATAAATGCAATAATAATGAAAACCCATCAATATTAGCGATTTAAAAACGGGACAATTGTGTACATTTTTCAGCTCATTCAACCGTACAAGATTTCCCCGGTAGCATAGGAGGAGAGACCCTTTAAAATACACTTGTCTTCTAACGGGAATTACGAGCCAACCCTGGGTAAAAATCCTTAAATCCTTCCAACCCTTAATAAGTCCGAGAGGATTAATCCTCTCCTCTAGTGTTCCTTAATTTTACCGCCAATCTTAGAAAGTGCACAGTGCTAAATAAGGTAAAAGGATCGGAAAAAAGTTTGAGAAATAGGAGAGCCACTTTCGCCTGTCTAATTTTAGATCGTCTTAAAATGTTTTTTAAAAACAGAGACCTTGGGTAAGCGTAGAAAGGGCAAATTAGGACGAAGTGAAGGGTATCTTGCGGAGATCTTAGATCGCAGCCGCAACACCCTTTTATACTTACATTATTTACAAAACCAGCTGGGACTGACAGAATATGGTGCAGAAGATTTAACCTGAATCTGGTCATCAGAAATCTGTCCAGTCTGTTATACATGTTGGAAAGATAAAATTCCATGCCCGGGCACGATTTTGCAAGCTGATATGATCTTACTGTAATTTTCCACCCTTCTCTGTCCTCTCTGGTCCTTGCTAAGTACCGCACAAATTCTGCCTTTATAACACCCTTGTCGGTAATAGCTAGTGTGAGAGGTTCATTAAAAAAGTTTGCATGGCCCAGTCTGCTCAAAACGTCCCTTACATATTTGAGCCAGGGTATTCGAGACCCTTTATCCCCCCTCATGCAATCCTCCAGAATTTGTCTACTTAGGCTTGCATCTGGATTTGTCAAAATTTTTATCCAACAGATAATGGGTTTGAGGCAAGCCCTCTCACTAAGGTAGGTAATACCCAGCTCCTCATGGACAATAAAGGGGGATGCATTGGGGCACTTGCAAAAGCCTTCTTAGGAACTTATTTTCCTCCAATTGGATTTTTCCTAAATCTGTGAACGCCCACACCTCACTCCCATACAGAGTCTTTGCACAACATACCGCGCTATATAATTGCACTATTTCATTGGGTGACCAACGGCCAAATTTGCTCGCATAATTCATAATTGAACCCACCGCACTAGGATGTTGGCTACATTTGTGCCTTTCTAGTGGTTTAAAATTAAGATCCTTGTCAAATAGGATCCCCAAATAGTTAAAAACTTTTACTTTTTCAAGTTTATGTACTCCTATTGTGAAGCTACAGTTCTTGGAGGGCATTTTGCCTGCTTCCATGACGTATGACTTTGAAAGGTTGGGGACTAAATCTAGGTCCACCATGAATCTAACAAATCCGCTGATAAGAGCCTGCAGTCCCCTTCCCGTGCGCGCCAGGAGGACCGCGACATCTGCATACAAGAGGACGGTTATACTTCTCCTCCCGATGCAGGGACAATCTACCTCCAGGGCTCCAAGCGCCTTTTCTAGACCATTTATGTAAAGCGTGAACAGAAAAGGCGCGAGGAGACATCCTTGCCTCACCCCACCCCGGAAGTCTTCCGTGAGGTCTCCCTCTTAAGTGAATCTAACCCGTGCCGTTGGGTCTTGATGAAGCATTCGTAAGACATGTATCAGTCCTGGATCCACACCCATGGCTCCCAGGATTTCCCACAGCTTTCTTCTGTTAACACAGTCGAATGCTGCTGAGAGGTCCATGAATGCCAGGTACACAGTGCCATCCCTGGCCCGAGTGTACTTTGCCACCAGGTGATAGAGATTGAGACATTGGTCTGTCATAGAGCGCCCCTTACGGAACCCGTACTGTACGTCTGTAATGATGTCATTTTCGGCAGCCCAGACCATTAAGCGGTTTAAGATGACTCTCCCCCAAGACTTTCGCCGTAACATCTATGAGGGATATTGGACGATAGCATTGCGGGTCATTCCTATTTCCCTTTTTAAAAATTGGCACAATGACGGCCATGGACCAAGATCTAGGCATACCTACTTCAAAGGCTGTATTAAATACCCTGGTCAGTATGGGAGCCCAGAGATCAACCTGGCTTTTAAATAGATCAGGGGGAATCCCATCAGGCCCTGGCGCCTTTCTCATTAGCAGGCCCTCTATTCCTGATTTGACCTCGGCTACCGTAATGTACATCCGAGCACAAACAGGGAGTCCTCTGGCTAGAATTGGTTGCTCCTCTGATTCGCCACGATTATATAAACTAGTAAAGTGCGCCACCCATGCTTCTGGCAAAATATGGGACGCCACTTGCGGTTTATTTGGGGGTTGAAAACACGGGTCATTTATTACCCTCCAGAAGCTATTCATATCCCGACGCTCCGCAGCCTCTCTCAGTGACTCCCAAGCCTGGGATTGTAGGGAAATTTTCCGCAGTTTAATGGCCGTTTTATACCGCGTCCTACAAGCAACAATCTTGCCTCTTTCCTTTGGAACTGTTTTGAGTGCCAGCTTCAGGTCCCTGTGGGCCCTTGAGCAATCCTTGTCGAACCATCTGGGGCAAAAATCAACCTGCATCTTTGTTTTACTCCTCAGGAGACTATCTATGTGCTGGGCGGTGCCCTCAAACACTATGATCAAATCGCTCCCCTCTACAATGGGGTCCAGGCACCTCCATGTCTGGTTATCAGTATTGGCGAGGAGAGCTCTATGGAGTGCTACCCCGTCAATGTTGCTCCATCTGATTCTCCTGCCCTGGTCCTTTGCCTTATATTGGCCCACAGTAGTCCTTTTATCCACTTTAGTAATTAGATTATTGTCCCTTAGTGACAATACCAGGGGGTTATGGTCGCTGAAGGCACTGGCCACTATCTTAAAATGGCTAACCCTACCCTTTAGTACACTTGTTACAAAGATATAATCAATAATTGAGTCGCTTCCCCTTCCCTTGAAGGAGGGAGTTATTGAATTAGGCAACCCACAGTCGATCAAATCCATCGTGTGGGTTAAGGCAAATTTACCCAAAATTTTAATTAATTCCGTTCCCTCTCTAGAGTGCTCTGGACGCCATCCCTTAGTAGAGGGGCATGCATCCCAGGTTCCTCTTTCCCATTTCAGATAAGGGCACTGGTGACAATTGAAATCCCCCATTAAGATCAACTGGGTACCCGAGTCCCCTGTGTCATATAAGCTAGCCAATCTCTCCTCCAACTCGGCCAAATTTTATTTTCAAACATCAGTATATCCCTTTCTCAAAATATAAATTGTTTTCCATCAAATATTTCCTTTTCATTTAGGCTAAAAGCATTTTTGGGAAAAGAACATCTAAACGTTTTCACACACGCCGCATGACTAATAAAGTGGGTTTTGCAAAGTGACAAATATTCACGTGACTTTGCAAAATTGAGAGTGGAGGCAGGTTGTCATGCTGCAAATCTTGCAGGCTGTCACAGTATGTGTTTGTGTGTACATGTTTGGACCTGCCATTGGCTAGGTTGGCTGTCGCTATAACAATCCGGGCATGTGTAGCCCTGCCTATTCAATGTTACTAGACTCCTCTGACTTACATGCTGTGCTGGATTGCACTTCTGGGAGCTACTTCCATGGTACTGACGAGCTACCAGTAGCTCCCGAGCTACCTGTTGGAGGTCCCTGGTTCAGACCATCCCACCTAGCCCTCCTTTGTCTCACTGTCTGGGAGGAATACACAAAGGTCAACTGCCAGCTACACTTAGCCATGTAGCTCAGGATACTGGCTGCAGGAACAACATAGTTAGGCCCAAAAAATGCCAACTTTCTAAAAGTAGAACAAATGGAAATAGAGAATCAGCTGGGATGCGCTCAACCTAAACTCATAATAGCAGAATTGAACGAATTTTCCACAAGGTAGTTTATCTCAGGTGTGCACCCTCTGGGGGAGCTCTGACAAGCCACCCGATTCAAAAAGTGAAGAAAACTAGGATGAGTATCCTAGACACTGAGTGCACTACCACAAAATGTGAAACATGTTTATCATAGTTAATCACGACTTGAAAAGTCGTGGTTAACTGTGATAAACACGTTTCACATTTTGTTGTTTACATTGCGTCCACTTTTATAGTGATTTGTGGTAGTGCACTCAGTGTCTAGGATACTCATCCTAGTTCTCTACTTAACTTTCTAAAAGTGGCATTTTCAAATTTGCGACTTAAAATCCATCTTTATCATTAAAGAGGATTTTAACTTTCAATTAGTTTGACTGTAAATGTGAAATTCCTACCAGCTCCCAAGGAAAAGTTACCTCTTAATAAATGTAAGAAGGTAACCCAAAGTTATTCTGTGTATAGGGCCTTCCTAATGGTAACTTATATAGATTGAAAAGGATGATTTAGGCCAGGCAAAAGTTTATTTTGCCAGGTTAAATTGGCAGTATAAAACTGCAAAAATGCTATAATGGCAAACCTGAAATATGTAAGGCTACTGCTGCAAATCCACTTTATGCGGTACTTATAAGTAAATTAAATGTGCCATTCAGGTGTAGGTCAATTATACCATGTTTGATGGAGAAAGTACAAGCACTTTAGCACTAGTTAGTAGTGGGAATGTGCACAGAGTCCCAATGCCAACAAAAACAGAATTCTTAAAACAGGAGGAGTAAAGGCAAAACGTTTGGTGGTGACCCTTTAGAGAGGGCCAAGTCAAACAATTACTATTAAAGGAGACAATCCCAAGTTGTTCAGATGATCTATTTGTTTGCACGGGTTAGATTTTGACGTGGAGCACAAAGTCAGATTGAGGCAAGAGAATGCTGATGGAATTTCCCTCTGGTTTTACCAAACTGACCAACAAACCTCTCCAGGTTAGGAGTTGGTTTGGGGTGTTCTGATCTTGGTGGGGTGTCTGTTAGAATGGAAAAGTTATCTGCATGGTAATGGATGTGCACACCTGCCCTGAGTGCCCCAACTGTCCTGATGCCTGGATCCTCAATCTGATTTTGTTGACATGGGCAAATACAGATCATGCATGTGCCCCATGATGTAGGCCTGTCTAACTAAATGTGGACTTGTTGGAAAAGGAGGGACGCCCAAAGCACCAACCTCATAGTGGTGACAGCCTACTGCCTTTACAAAGAGTTAAGCAGCACAAAGTGTTGATGGTAGCATAAAGTGTAGGGATCAGAAGGAGTGAATAGGTCCTTTTTAACTGTGTCACTGGTGTGGGGTCTACATTCATTCACTCATTTAAAGGTATGCTGCTGTGTGCTTCCCTCATCCTTGGTCTGAATTGGTTTGGTGTGTACTGGTGTGCTGTGCAGTGCATGTGTGGTGTACATGTGCTCGATGCATGTGTGCCTGTGATGGTAAACTACAGGGTTACTGCAATACTGCACCGTGTTTATATGTTATATGAATGTGAGCGTGACTGTGAGAGGTAAAATACTTGAAGGATGTAGTGCTGTGCAGTGTGTATGTTGTATATGCTGTGCTGGGTGTATGTGTGCCTTTGAGTGATATAATACATGAAGGATGCAGTACAGTACATGTATGCTGTATACATGTGCTAGGGGTATATGTGCCTGTGAATGGTAAAGTGCATGGCTGACTCTGAGTTCCAATTTGGGAGACTCAGGGCTGAATGGTGAATCATGATGAGGTAAAGGAAATCCCCCAGACAGGTGTGTGTATTGCTGCATTTCTGTAAGCCGGGTGGGCCCCACTAGCAAGAAAGAGAGCCAGACTCCCCCAGTACACTTCAAAGTGTGCTCCTTGATTCAGTGAGAGGTTAAAAGCAAGGCATCTCTGCACATCTCAGGAAGGAGATGGGGCTGATGAGAGACTCATAAAGAGTAGCACCAAGGCCCTAGGGTAACCTTTTGAGGGTAACCTTTTGATAGCCTCTCACACATTGTTATATTCCTGGGTTAGGCCCTTGTAGCGAAGCAGCTTATTTAATAAATTTTCCACGCAAATAGCATTTCCAAGCTGTGACCTTTTGCATACATTTGCATGTACGACAATGTTGGATTAATTTCTCTGAAACTAAAGTTGCTTTACATCTCGCTTTGCATAACATTATTACAATGCCCTGATCATGTGCAAGGTCTCATTCCACAGGACAACAGGGCTATCTACATATCCACAACATCACTAATCTATGCGTCCACTGCAAGGCTGATTTCTATTACAAAAGATGAGAATCCTGATAGATTAGCAGAAGAGGTACATCAGCAAACACCGAGGATCCTTGCATGCTGATAAATCACCATGCAGCGGTCTGACATCTCGTTAGGGGTGTCCAGTTTGCGATCAAGAAGGGGTCCTTCACTCTATCCCATCAGGTAATGGGGTTTAATCGCCCCTTAGGGGGATTCTTGGCTCTACACTTACACACACTTTAGATACACTTAAAGTAGGGTTTGCATCATAGGAGTACGCTTGATTACTGCCTTGTTTATATGCCTGCATATATACAATTGTTTAGCACCATGGTAGAACTCTATCTACTATTTGCGCTGTTGGTGCTTGTAATCACGTTTATCTGCTTCTGTCTACTAATCATTACAGCACGCATACTTTTTTTATTTCTATTAATTTTTATTGATTTTCACAATAATACAAATATTATATCCATCACGTCGCATCATGAATTACAGGACACATCCTTTATGCAAGAATAACCTTGGCACAATAAATATTATTGAAAACGTCCCACTGTGTATTCTCTGTATATTTGTTTGAGAACAAGTAAGTACGAGTGACTAAGCAAAATGTTCTGTACTGTTTTCACGATTCCTGAGGAATCAGAGTTTTCATATTCAGTGGTTGCCAGAAATGATTCGCTTCCTGGTAGGTAATGGGGGCTTACAGTGGCACTGTGAGCTAGCTGGTCTATAGGCCAACATATCCTACAGGGTGTCTGGAATCAGTCTTGACACCAAGCCCTTAGTTTATGTTGTCTGAACAATCCACAGGTCCTACAGATTGGTAGGAACTACTTGACAATATAATAGCTAAAAAAGTACAAGATGGTCAGTCAAATACTATCTAAGGGCCAGATGTAAGACCGAAAACTGCATGCCAAATGACTTACATCCAGGTGTGAACTCTAGTCACTACCATCACCTATGTTGTGGGGCTATCAGCTCTGGAGTTGCTATTGTTGTGAGATACTGCTTTCTGGAGAAAGAGAGGGCAGAGGAGTGGGAACCTCAAAAGGAAGCAGGCGCCCAACATAAACTTCATAGGCTCTGAATTACAATTGGTGCCTGGAAATTGACTATAAGAAGGGGAGTTTGGGACTCCAAAAATTGTCAGCTGCTAAGCAGTCAGTCGGGCAGTGATGGGAGGATGAACTTTGCAAGACCTCTGCCTGTGACCAGCACTTGGGGCCAAGGCCTGCTAGTCTCCCAGCTGGTTGAGCGAATATCACCCAGGGAGTCCAAGACCACTTGCCCTGGAGCCTGCAGCTCCAGTGCCTGCCTGCTTCCCAAGATTGGTTTTCCCTGTGGGCAAGTTACAGGGAATGAGGTCCAGTGGGAAATCCTGTTGAGTGGACTCCTTTTGCAATGCATAAGGAAACCGCTTCTGCAACCATCAAGTCATTGTCTGAGTGCAGGAAAAAGTCAGCGACCCCTGTGTGCCAAAGGAGTGCTGCTTACAAGTGGACCGTGATTGTTGCAGCGCTTAACGGGTTATCGCCCATGTGCAGTGAGGAATCAGCGATCCCATATTCAGGGAGGGGATGCCGTGAAGTGAGCTATTATCATTGCTGTGCTGAACCCATGTGCAGTGAGGGACCGGTAACCCAGTATGCCCACCATGGAAAGATTGCCATTCTGAGTGGGTCGCAGCCCATGTGTGGTGGTGAGTCAGTTACCCCGGACCCTATATGTCAGAAGCTTTCGCTACGATGGAATCTGATGTGCGGTTCAGGTAGAAGCCTGCGTGCAGTGGAGAGACGTTTCCACTGTATACCAGAGGGGGTACCTGGGACCAAGCAAGAAGTGGGACCTGGTCGGTATTGTCACTGGAGGAGAAAAGCCACTGTGGGGACCCCTGCAGACATACATTGTGACAGAAGTTCAGCATGAGGACCTTCAGACTACCCCCCAATGGCAATGTCACAGACCAAAGGACTTGCCCAGTATGGGGGAGCTAAGAAGAGCCTCTTGTCACTACGTCTGCAAGACCGCGTGTCAGAAACTCAAAGACCTATGAGCACTGTCTGTCTGGGCTGTGTGAAATTAACTCAACTGAACCAGCTGCTGCTGCTCTAGCACCCGTGGAGGGGGTCACACTCACAAACTGCAATCACTCCAATCCTGCAGGTGCAGGTAAAACTGATTTTGGGTCAGTCAGCCTCAGGGAACTTGCCTGCTAGATAGTCGAAGGGGAACTCTTGAGACTCAGTGTACTAGTGGGGCTTACTCTTGATGTTGCCTATAGTGAAAGGGGAATAACCACTATTGCTGGAGCAAGCAGGGAGTGGGACATGGGGAACTACCTAAAAAACACTAGATCCCTGACCTCAGGGGGACTGTGGAAGTTGTTTGAGAATGCTGTATTTCCTTTGTGTTGGCAACGGTAAAATAAAATATTTTTTTCTTTTTTTTTTTTAAATGAGAATTTGGATGGACAATAATTTATTGCTGTTGCTTTGTGATTTGTGAGCTGTGTTCACAATATGTATCTACCTCAACCCAAATTCCCCATCCACCCCAACATCCCAAAACCTCTCTTCCGTGAGGGTGCATTGGAGCTCAAGACACGCTACTAGTTAGAGTCAATAAATGAAGGGATACTTGGCCCAGTTGCTCAGGATCCATAGTAGGTTGGGACCCTGAACATCAGGAGTAAAAGGCCTCAACCCCCACAAGAGTGACTGAACTCTTGTACCAAACCGATTTTGGTGTTTTTCAACATGGAGAAGGCACAAATCAAGGTGACCTTCTTCAGCTTCAGCATGTGCTTGATATGCACACATTATCAAAGCTGTCAGTCAAGGGCTGTTGGTGCAGGCGTGAAATCTGCACTGCGAAGGAAGCATAATATTTCAGCCTGAAATTTACTAGCTTATCCACCTTCATTCTTGGCCAACAACACCTATTGAGGCCTGGTTTATGAACTTCTCCAACCCATACACAGCTCCTGAGCATTCCCTCTGCCTTTTAAAAAATATACTGGCAAACAAAATGGTTCTGCATTAAAAAAGAGAAAAGAAAAGGGGAGAACACGGACATTTTATTCGGTGATGTTATCCTGATCATCAACACAGGTAGTTACTGCTATTTTGAAACCTGTGCTTGATTTTTTAATCAAGCAGCAGGTAATTAAGATGATATGTTATGTTATGTTATGTTAGGCCGCACTTTTTAAGCGCACGGCTACCCCAGAAGGGTGTCCCGGCGCTTTGGCAAAGATATATTACAGGGAGTTTCAAAGAAACGCGTAACCATAAATAGTGCTTCGGAGTTTCATCATATTGCACCTGTTAAAGGATGGAGAGCTGAGGATACATTAAATAGCACACCTGTTGTGCTGAGTTCCGTTCTAATCCCCAACTCTGTAAAGGCTTTCCCCTTAAAGAGTCCTGAAGACTGGGTAGTCAAGTCAAGTCAAGTCAAAAATACTTTTATTAATTCTTTAAAAATCATAAAAGGATGGCAAACCATCATAAAATTCTAGTTCTAAACATTATGTAAACATATGTATATAAAAGATATAATTATGTAAAAAGTTGTTATTATTATTATTATTTTTTTTATTTTATTTTTTTAGGTATCGTTTTGAAACATTGATCTGGAAGAAATCATTGGAAAAGGGAGCCATGATCACAGTAGAAAGTCCATCAAAAAGTTAAATGTTTGCTTGTCATGAAGAAATGTTGTCCAATTCTTTTGCTGCTACTTTCCAAAATGTTATAGCACTGCAGGAGAGTGGAGTTGAGAACCATCCAAGACACCTGATGACCGCAACTCTACATGTTCTGATCTGTTCTTTCTTTAAGATCTCCCGAAGAATGGATTTACGTGTTTTCAATAAAATGGGGCATATGCATATGAAGACTGGGTAGATGGCTGATGTGAGGTGAGAGAAGTAGTTCTGCTTCCACTTCATACAGCTTCATGACAGAAGATTCTTCAACCTGTGTCGCAATACAACAAGAGTTCCAAATGTAGGCCGCTAGGGTTGGATGAAGAGAGCAAATAACATTTTGCACAGCAGGCCACTCTGAATAGTCTGTCTGGTGACTGAAAAAAACTGACCTCGCATCCGGATTACTAATTAAAAATGGCTTTGACTGATGATGAAGAAAATAAATCACGATACCTGGGGCGGAAAATTATAGCGATGAATGTTTGTAAAAAAATAAATCCCCACCTCTCCGGTTCAATGGTTACAACACCCAAAAGAAGAAGGCCTGGTGGAGTGGTGGAATTAGAATTATATGTATTGGCCTCCACCAGAAATTAGATATCAATAGCAAATATTAATACCATTTTGATTTCTCTGGATTAATCTATCCACTGCAGTTAATATACCTTTAGTTACCATCATGGCCGAAGCTGTTGTTATGTATAATTTAAAATATAATAGACCTTTAGGACTCTAGGTCGCACAAGGATTTCCCTTGTTTTAGAATGATGAGTATCAACCCCATCCGGAAACCGGGGAGCCACCCTGTAATCCTGCAAAATATGACCTTAATTTGATGTTGATTTCCGGTATATCTGGTCACAAAAGAAGCTTAAAAAATTGAGCGAGTGTTAGAAATGGGGGTCTCTAGTTGACAGAGGTTTGCACCTGGTCCAAGTAGGGACCCTTGCTTTTAGTCAGGATAAGAGAGTTACGCACTTTAGATAACACGGGCTCACACCCTTGATAGCTTTGCATGAGCAGACAGGCAGACAGGCAATCTGTAAAGTATTTGTTATAATAAGTTATGGTTATTTACAGAGCGCACGATCAACGGGTAGGTCTCTTGGCGCTAGGTAATGAAAAGTGATGGTTCTCTACTATTTATAACCCTGTGTAAACAATCACATCTTTAGCAGTTGCCTAAATTTGGTGTAGACAGATGCCTGCCTCATTTCCAATGGAAGTGTGTTTCAGAGGCGAGGGGCTGCGATAGAGAACCTATGACCACCAATCCTGAGTTTCTTGTAGGTGGGGGTGACCAAGTAGTAGAGGTGAATTGATCGCAGTTCTCTCGTCAGACAATATTTTACAATTCGAGCTTTCACAAAGTGCAGGCATCTCAAATGCAGCGCCTTGAACACCGTGCAGCATGCCTTAAATCTGCATCTCTGTGTCACTGGCAGCCAATGGAGGTCCCTAGTCACCCGCGTGATAGAACCCCCTCTTGGAAGCTGAACTAGCAGCCTAGCAGCCTGGTTTTGAATGAACTGAAACTTGCGCAAGAGGGATTTCGAGAGGTCCAGATAGAGAGAATTTGTGTAATCCAGTCTGGGCATGACCAGTGCCAGAAGAACTTGGATCATAGCCTCTCTCGTCAGGAATTTCCTGATCTTTTTTATCCGGCGAAGTTGCAGGAAACAAGCCGATGTCATTGCACTAACCTGCTGTTTACATGATAGATCCTCATCGATGATCACCCCAAACTTTTGACTGCCCTTTTTGGAGAGGGCGGGGAGCCCATCTCACTAGGCCACCACCCTGGATTCCAACATACCGTTCCACTCTTAGTGAGGACTATCTCAGTTTTGTCTGAGTTAAGTTTAAGTTGGTTATCATTCATCCATCCCCTGATGAATTGCATGGTGTTTTGGAAGTGCAGTCTAGCTCCATCGCTGTAGTCGATTGCGAACAACAGTTGCATATCATCGGCATAGTTGAAGATGTTTACTTCCATCATCTTATGTGATCTAACCAAAGGTTGGATGTAGATGTTGAATAAGTGGGGGGAGAGAGAGGACCCTTGGGGCACACCACAGCTCACCTTAACCTCTTTAGAGGAATAAGGAGCAAGTCGCACTGATTGGGATCTATCCTCCAGGTATGATGTCACCCAACTCAATGCTGTGCCCCATAACCCCGCGGTCCTGACACGGTCAGCCAACAAAGTGTGGTCCTCTGTGTCAAAGGCCGCTGACAGGTCAAGCAGCACTAAAGCCTGGGTGTTCTCCTTATCAACTTCTCTTCCCAATTTGTCCAAAACTGATGTAACCACTGCTTCAGTGGAGTGTGCTGGTCGAAACCCCGCCTGACACTGGTCCAGAAACTCTGATTTCTCCAAGAAATCGCAGAGATGGTGAGCCACGTAGGCTTCCAAGATCTTGGCTAAATAAGGGAGATGGGACACTGGGCGAAAGTTCTTCATGTCTGAGGGGTCTGCCCCCTCTTTCTTTAGGAGGCGTACGATGACTGCCTTTTTGAAGGATTTAGGTACCAGGCCTGAGCTGATAGAGTACTTAAGGAATTGTCGGAGACTGTCCCCACCAGAGGTTGCCACCTCTCTAAGGACTCTTGGAGGACAGATGTCATTAGGTGAACCTGATTAACTTTTGTCATAAGCTCCATCCGGTCGTCCTGCGATGCATTGGGGAAGTGCAAGAGTGTACAGCTATTTGTGTTTCCCTGCAGGAAGTCAGGAGCAGACAAGCCCATGGGGATGTTCCTTTTCATTGCGGTAATTTTGTCCACAAAAAATTCATTGAGAGTATCACACTGACTCTGTGACGGTGTAATAGGGAGGGTCACCCTGTCTAAATTGGATAGTTTGTTGACGATTCAGAAAATGTCCTTGGATTTATTAGATGCCTTAAGGATTTTATTCGTGAAAGAACTAATTTTAGTTTGCTTTACTAGAACCTTATATATTTTAAGTTGTTGGATATAACTGGATCTCAGAGCTGGCGAATATTCCGAACGCCATTTCCTTTCTGCACGTCGGACATTCAGCTTGCCATTCTCAGATCTACAGAGAACCATTTGTCGACCTCATGGTTTCTTGTCTTAGGGCACCCTGACACACAGTAACACAGTGAAAACTACACAAATGGATACCACACCAGTTTAGAGAAAGAAAGTATTTTTTTGTAAACCAAACAAGAACACAACGACAAAAATCCAAAATACACAATTCAAAATATGACTTTTAAAAGGTTTCAAGCAATTCTATCCTTGGGAAACTATGGATGCGTGGCTTTTACCCAAACTACCTCAAATACGTAAAAATCCACAAGGCAAAACAGCTGCACAGAAGGGAAGCGTTGAAAAACACAGTGATGTGTCAGTTTCTGATTCCTTGGGGAAACGATGCAACAGTTCTGCTGCACGCAGGAGAAGTGATGCGCCGAATCCGGTCTGTAGGTGCAAGTGATGCGTTAAATCCAAGACCGCCCTGGTCTGTGGGTGATGTGTTGGAAAACTTGCAGCACAGGTGTGATGCGTGGAAATTTGGGACGAGCTGGAGGTTGAAGCGGCGGCGGCAAACAGGCACTGCATTGGTTTCTTCAGCCACAACCCAACGTTTAAAAATTTTTTGGGGTTGTTTTATATAGCGCAAACTCGACGCAAAGGTATCAGACTCCTTTATATGAGCACCAGTTACGTTGCAGATAGACACATTAATTTTTTGGGTAGGCACAGGGAGATTAAGTGATTTGCCTGGAATCACAGAATGTTGAGCAGCCCTGCCAAGACTCTAACCTGGTTCCCCCGCATCAAGGTTGACCGCTCTAGCTATTAGGCCACATCCTATTCTTTCAGGTGCAGAGCAGGACCTGCGTTGGAGTTGGTGCCGTGATCTTGTACTTTGGAGATCGATGCACAGGACTGGGCATTTAGTGGATTTTCAGCAGCTGGATGGCGCTGCATCTATTCTTCAGCCGTATGGCAGTGGAGCGGGGATATTTCTCCAGCTCAACGGTGCTGCATAGGAAAAGCAGATGCTGGAAGGCTGATGTGTCGATTTTCATGGTTTCTGCAAGCTTTTTCAGCACCCAGCAACAGGATCAACCTCCAGAGCCCCAGAACTGGAATAGGCACCTCCTGGCAGTTCAGAACTCTCAGCAGTGGAGTTCAAGGAAGCTGGTGGTGGAGTCTTTGTCTCCCTGACACTTCAGCACGCGAGGCAACCAAACAAGAAGCCCTTGGAGACTGATTCTCAAGCAGGTTCACAGTAAAGTTCCAGTCTTTGGTCTCTTCTTGGCAGAAGCAGCAACCGCAGGCCAACCCAGCAAAGCAAAACACATCAAAGGAGCAGTACTCCTTCTCACAGGTCTTTTCCTAGGCAGAGTTTTCTCTTGATTCCAGAAGGGATCTAAAGTTCTGGGGTTTTAGGTGTATTACTTGTACCCCATTTTCTCTTTGTAGTCTTTGTTGCAAGAGTCTTGGAGCTCAGTAAAAACCATTCCTGCCCTTCCTGGTCCAGCTTCACTACAGGCGGTGGAGACAGCATTGTGCAAAGGAGACACAGTATATTCAGGTGCTAGTGAAAACTCCTCCCACCACACTAAATGCAGACCAGGTCTTTTCAGCCTGCTATGAGTCACCCAGGCAAAGCAGGACACACCTCAACCCCCTTGTGACTGTCTAGAGTGAATGCACCCCCAACTACTCTCTCTCCAAAACCAGACTGTGAATACACAAACAGGTAGAGGCACACAGTATGGGTAAACCTTAAAAGGCCCAATTTCTAAAAGTGTTTTTTTCAAACACACTACTTAAAAACCACCTTTACTAACAGATGTGATATTACATTCTCATTTCAGAGAGCCTAAACTCTAAATCTCTAGCTGTTACCAATTGAAAGTTGCATACGTAAAATGTTACATTGTAGCTTCAATGATAGCCTATGGGCCAGCCAGCCTTTCAACAGCGAAAAACTAAATACACAGTATTTCACTATCAGGACATGTAACACACACCAGCACATGTCCTATCTTTCACATACACCACACCCTGCCCATGAAGGGTACCTTGGGCCTACCCGAGGGGTGCCTTATATGCAAGAAAAGAGAAGGGTAGGGCTTGGCAAAGAGGTGCATTTGTCAGTGCGACATGGCATTCCAAGACTACACGCGCGGAAAAAATTGCAGGGACTAACCAGTAAAGCAAATATGCCAATCATGGACAACCAATCATAATCACAATTTACACTGTGAGCACTTTCACTTTGACACTGATCAGCAATGGCAAAGTGCCCAAAGCATCTAAGCCAGCAAAATCTAAATCCAGTACATTGTCAAAAATGCAGGAGGAAGAGGCAAAAGGTATGGGGAAACCACGCCAGGGACGCCAAGTCTAACAGGGAGACTTTGCAGTTTTGAAGCTGATATAAGACCGCTGCATCCTGAGTTGGAAGGAAGGAACAAAGCCTCTGGTCTAGCCTTGGCCTTTCTACAGACTCAAAAAAATGTGCAAATTGTTCAGGAGAAGTCGAATGTGCTTGTCATACTCTGCAGTAATGATCACAAAATCCCTATGAGATATATACTAGTTAATTGATTATAGAAATGGTCGCAGGATCTTTTATTAAAACTGTTACATTCCCGTTAACTATTTAACTATTTTGTGATCATGTCAGGCTAAGAATTTGCCAATGGGTTTGCCCTCCTCCTATACTTTCTGGTCAAAGGTACATTCATTACCTACTTTGCATCAAAAATAGAAATCATTCAGTGTTAACTGGGTTATATTCACTGCTGCCTGAACTACGATATATTTATGTTCAGAGTCTTTTAGCTCCACCTGACATTGCCTAATATTCTTACACCCTGACACAAATCTATATGAGCTAAATGTAATGAGCTGGCTTCCTACGGCATAGCAGGGTCTCCCTTGCTTTTATGGACTCGAAAAAATCCAGCACACAAGCAAAGATGCTATCAACTGAGTCTTCAGAAGCAGCAATCGACCTATCCAACCACCATCTAGCACACATTTGTGGTAGACGGCATGGCAGTTGAATGTCTAGGATTACTGCCCCATGTCCAAAGATGCTTCCTCAAAGGTAGCTGACCTCCTGTAATCTGAATGACAATAGGAAATAGTCTATATTTAAAGCTGATGCCTACCCCTCTGAAAATAGATATTACTCCTGACTCTAAACTTATCATAGGGTGATATATCAGTCACTCAGAATTTTGAACAAATATTGGTGAAATCACAGAAGGTGCAAAGTTAGCTGTAGGTCTGCTTAGGATCCGAGGCATCTAAACAAATGAATGGTAGAGAGTTAAAGACACCCCCTCACTATCATTTGACCTCACGGTAAAGGAAGCTGCTAGCACAGTGTATTTTGCAGGTCATATATTACAGGTAAGGATAATCTCCTTCAGGGCTGTGACTGCTCCCTCCTATAAATGGTCAGAATTAGTAATCAATCGTAAAAATGACAACAATCCACCTTCTGTGAAGTTCTTAAGAGCAGCCGATAAATATGAGCAATAAAATGTCTCCAGCGCTTCACAGAAATATTTTTTCCCCTTGCCATTCTGCCCAAAAAGTTTCCTAATTTAAGAGCATGGATGTTTGTTTTAAGCAAACTTGTTATGAAAATGCATAAGCCAGTGCTTGTTTATGTTTTTTCACATTTAGTCATTCAACTCTAAAGCTGCCCAATCTTGTAAATTCTGACATTCGGCATGTCTCAAACCACCTTCTCTTTGAACCCATTCATGGATTTATGCATCTAATTAGTTACTAATTAGTTACTTTTCACCCAACCCCAGCTTCCTATAAAACCCCCTCACCCACCGTTTAGCTTGAGTGTTGCTCCAGCAGCAGACTTCTGCTGAGAATTCTTCTCAATGTTATGGAGCATTGGAAAAGCATCTGTATCCCTCATACGATGACAACACAGGCCACCCTTCACAAACCCCTGCTCAAGCCGCAGCTGTACCTGGCTGATGAGCCCATAACTATGGCGAAACCGGTTGTAGGAAAGTAGGTTCTGCTTTCATGGTTAACCCCACTTTTTGCCTGGTGCTATGCTATTTCTGACTAGTCTTACTGGAATCCTGCTAATCAGGACCCCAGTCCCTCTGCTTTCTCTCCTAAATTGTCATGGTAAGTACTTAGGTACATCCCAGATTGGATACTGGGGTAACCTTATAAGTCCCAAGTATATGGTACTAAGGTACCCAGGGCATAGATACCCCAGGGGCCCCCCATAGGTTAAAGGATGTATTATCCCACCTATGAGAGACCATTCAAACTGTCACTACAGGCCTGCCATTGCAGCCTGTGCAAGCTAGTGCTTACACCACTTACAACAGATCTAGGTTCCCTATATCTAGGGTCACTGAACTTAAAACCTATTGGTCACCCCTACAGCAGGCCTTTTCAGTCCCGAAGGCAGGGTACTTGGTTCTAAGTGTGAGGGTGTACCTGCATGAGCAGGACACCCCTACAGCCTTCAAAGTCCATTCTCCCGGGTTGTAAGCGAGAGGGTACCACGTCATTACGCGATGACCATCCCGAAACTAGCTGTAACGAACCCTCTCATGTTTGGTATAAAACATGTTGGAGACATACCCCCACACCATAAACGGTGTTGGAGGTATGATTCCAAGCACTGTAAAGGCCCTTCGTTAGGCCCTCAGTGCTCCGGGTACTAGTCTTCTAGACCCGGACAGCACAACATGGCTGCTTCTGACCAGAGACACGATTCTGCCCTCCTGCTGCTGAGCCAAGCTCGAGCAGGGGAAGGAAGAACAATAGGTAACCTGTCACATGGAGGTGTGACCACCTCCCAGACAGGGTTTAGTGTATTGGGGCCGGTTGGGAGCGCTTGCCAGCGCCACTCAGTCTGCTTGAAGTGCCCATTTGGTGCCCTCCTTGCATAGTCCAGTTCAATTTGAAAAAGCAACCCTAGGCAATTAAATGGTCATATCTAATGTACAGACCTAAAGCGAACAAATTGATATAAACATAGACTCAGTGTACTCTACATTTAAGTTAAAAACTTAACTTTATTAATGCAAATTCATAGTAAAAAGTGATTGAAATCAGACATACAGAGCCTGAAAATTATAAGACAAATAAGACATACTATACTCATCAAAACGACATACACATATATATATTAAACAGACAAATCAGAAACTATTCAATAAAAGTGTTTCAAACGCTGATACAATAACCAAACATGAATGTAAGAGTTGGTTTCATGTTGAAACATCGTGGCTAAATGGTGGAAATTTCTTTTTTTCTACGTGTGTTTCGGCGTGCTAAGCGCCTTCTTCAGGACAGCCACAGAAATTCCTAAACGAACAACAGCATAAACATATACATGACTAAATACAAACATACAATGTACACTGAGTCTGGATAAACAAACATATATTTTGTTAGTGGCTATATAGCATACAATCATAAAAAGACGACAACATAATCTCTGTGTGGAATAAGAAAGAGAGAAGAGAAAAAGATACAAAAGCTATATTCAAGAAATAATTAGCCTTCAAGCTAACATTTGTGCATACCATCGAATTATGTAGTGAAAGTATAGACCCTACATCACCTCCAGGATACGTGAAAAAATAAAAGCCAAAAAAGTCCCAGTACAAAAATCCCAAGGCCATATGATAACTTCGGACAATGCAATGATGTGGTAGAACTGGGTCCAATAGATAATAAGGGGAGTTTACCTAAACTGTATTATAGGTGGAACCAAAGAGGTTAAGGTATAATGATTACCTATTCTAAAAAAGACAAAAAGGATTTGCCAGTTTGAAAATGTAGGTATTTAAAAGATAAGTTCAACCTTGCTTAGGTATTTAATCTAGTCTAGTGGATAATATTACCTCCGCTTGGACAGATAATGAACCCGGTATTAATTTGAATGAAGGCTTCTTTGTAATAAGATTTTCTGTGAATTATATAATACAAAGAAAATATACTGATACCTGTTTAAGGTTCCTAGACAAACAATTATTTAATAGCTAATTAATAAAGGGATTAATCACCTAAAAACCATATATATGTATATGATCATAATGTCAATCAATCAACTAAGTTCTGCTACTTGATCCCAAGTCTCCAGAAAGAGAACCAATCGAACTGGTGTACAGAGCTACAATAAAAACAGCATCACGTTATATTGCTGTTAAGAAAAGGTATATATGAATCTGCTTAGCAGATAAAATCTGCATAGATATTTACCTTATTGTATTTAAATTTCCAATGATCCTATATATAGGTGCAATTTTCAAACCCGGTAAGCCATCTCACCGTTGTGGCTAGGGATAATCACAGCCGAACAAGTATATAAAAAGGAATGGTTGAATAAAACAAAAGTAACTAATATGTATGTAGAGTTAAACTATCTGTATTGAACATTATTAAGAGGTATCTAAATGCGCTTAAGAGATGCAAATGTCAAAAGAATATCAATAATGCCAATGTTATGGTTGCTCCCGCTCATGATAGAAAGGTATGGCATAAGCTGACGGTGACACATTAAAACCACATGAAAGTCAGGAGGTTTGATTTCACGCAATATTTCAAGGCTTTACGCTGCTTAAAAGCCTAAGATAAATGAGCGTTAGATCCTTTCCAAAAGATTAAAGCTTATAAAATGCCCAATGTGCACTTATTAAAGCCAATACACAATGTGTGTTGCACTAGTGCATAATGAAAGCTAAATCTCTGATGCGTGTACCTGCACGCCGCAGATTGCATCAAGTATTTAAAAATTCCAAATGTCCGATAAATGTCAATTACTGCCGATAGTATAATTGCTTCCGGTGGTATGCAGAAATGGAGCAGTAATTGACTATGGCACAGTGGGGCTGCTTAAAAGTCAAGGTGTTAAGTCTAAAGACATGTTCAACAGCTATATGTTGATGCAAAGACTCAAAAGAGTGCGCGCTAGATCTAGTCCAAGCGCTTCAAACTATTAACATGCCCAATGTGCATTAACTAAAAGCGGGTGTACCGCGTGTGCCTGCACACTCAGAATTGTCCAAGCGTTTTCAAACTATTAAACTGTCCAATGCGCATTAACTGAAAGCAGGTATAACGCGTATGCCTGCCTGCACGCAGTGTATTTATTCCTGAACTCGAAAAAATGCCTAAAAGCAGAGGTAAGCAATATAGGGGCATATTATCAAGCCAGGCGATAAAATTATCGCCGCTTTAGCGGCAGAAAACTGCCGCAAAAACGGCGATAATGGGCTTGATAATGTGCTCTATGGAATTCCAATTGAAGCCCATGTTAGACGTGAAGGACATCTAACATGGGCTTATATTGGAATTCCGTAGAGCATATTATTAAGCCCATTATCGCTGTTTTAGTGGCAGTTTTCTGCCGCTAAAGCGGCGATAATTGTATCGCCTGGCTTGATAATATGCCCCATAGTTTTAACAGATGGCGAAACCGGCAATGGGAATGACGGCAACCCGCACTACAGACAAAAACTTACATGCTTTCACAGCTCTCGGCTGAACAGCAGTACGGGATGCAGTCTTGTTATTGTAATGAAGACAAGCATTTGCAATGCAAAGGTCTCGCATTTACGCGAGTTTAAGCCATTGGCATTGTAAATGACAATGCCTTTTAGTTACATTTTATAAACAAAAACATAAATAAAAGTAATTGGGGCATATCTACAAGGCGGCGATAGTAAATTATCGCCGCTTTTGCGGCCGTTTTCTTCTGGAAAGCGGCGATAATTATATCGCCTAATTAGCTAGGTCACGCTAACGCGTGAAACCTTGCGTTAGTGCACAAATTCTTAACGCCCAGCTTTGCATCTCTAATAAGATGCAAAGTGGGCGTTCCTGACCTGACATGACAGTAGAAATGTCGCTAAGCGACATTTCTCCCATCATCAAGCCCCACGCTATGAAGCATAGCGGCAAGAAAAGTAGCGATAACCCCCGTTATCGCTACTTTCCTTACGCCTGCTTCAGGACTGACTTAGCCATGATATCCTATGGAAGGTGGATATCATGGCTAAGTTTGTGAGGCCCTATTAACAAGCTAACGCCACGTTTCGTGAGATTATGAGATAAGCGTTGCTAATAGCACGCTATCTCAGCGATAAAAATCCATGTTAGCCGGCGATAATTATCCTAGCGCTAAGTGCGCTTTGCGATAATTATCGCCGGTTGTTGCTGATATGCCCCATTGTCATTTACAATGTCAATAGATGAAACTTGCGTAAATGCAAGACCTATTGCATTGCAAATGCTTGTTAAACGTGTTTGCATACATGGGAATGTACTGCATTTTACTTTTTGCTGTCAAATGAAATTTCCTCACATGAACACAGAATTAAACCCTCCGTTCCCTAGATTCATTTACACGTGGTCTTTGTAATTTATTAGATGTTTCAATTCACATGCACTAGCAACTATTTCTGGCGGTCTGGACAGACAATGTCAAAATCGTTGAGTACTGGAACCTGTTTTGCTTCAGATCTATTCCTTAAACCGGCCTGCCAACTTTATGTAACAGAGGTGCCTAGTGGATCATCAAGCAGGATGATTAGCCTAAAACGCAGCCTTTTGTCCTGTTGGTCGACACGCTGCCATTAAATCTGTGCCAGGAGGCCCCATTATTTCAAACCAAAGCAAAGTCAAATCTATGGTGTTAAGCTTATACAAAAAGCAAAACTAAAAGTGAGTCAAACAGACAAAGCGTGAGGTACTGCGGCCTGTTAAACGTGGACAGCTCCGGGGCTGATAAGGGCCTTGGGGAGGTTGCTGAGCAATACCAATCTCCGAGAATTCACTCACTCTGAGCCGCTGGGAAGCCGGCTCCCCTGAAGCCCTCTTTGTTCCGAGCGCAGACGCGGCGCACGCTAGCAGGTTCATATTGAATATGGCCGCCTCGCGCACGCGCACCTAGTCTCAGACGGTGTACTTTCCCATCCTGTCCTCCACCGGCCCCCGCAGGGCTTGGCGACTGTTAACTAAAGAAATTATTTCCAATCCATGTAATCCGTGCATTAGTGTCCTGATTGGATGTTGTATGATTACACAGACAGACCTCTGGCCCCTAGACACGCTCCTAACCTGCGCATATTAATAGCAACAAGCGCAGCTCTCCTACATGGTATACTAGCGTAGCCGTGCGCGTCCCCTTGTCCCAGAAAACGGCGAACCATTCTTGCAAATTGTATGCCAGCAGAGCACCAGGACTTTAAGTGGGATAAAAAAAAAGTGTGTGTATGAGGGTGGGGGGGGGGGGGGTCTCTAAAAGAGGGGTGTGGACACAGAGGCATCAAGAAGAGTGCTTTATAATGGGCGGGGTCTATGTAAATAAGGGCTTGGTCTAAATAAAGTAAGTGTAGAATCCTATCCCTCACAAATCCATCACGTTTTATTCAACAAACAATAACTGAAATCGGCAGCAGCATATTTACTCATTTATCATAAGCAGTAAACAAACTTTACAAGGTGCATATACATTTCTGTAAGGTAAGGAAAGGTATTATTTTTTATTGTAAAGTCTTTTCACCAAACCAATCCCACTGTTGCATGAAGTAGCTATTAACTGAGTTTTTGTGGGTCTCTTTTCACAGAGGAATGCATGCCCAACATTAAAAAGACCTTTAATAAATAGATGCTCTTGAGAGTTTAAGCAAAGAAACGGGGACATTTCAGCGCCATTCAGCGTAATTGAGCATTATGAAAATGGCAGTTTCAGAGCTGGATATTGATCATAAAGTTCTAAAGAATGGCATCAGAAAAGGAACTGCGAGGTAAGCCTAAAATAACATAGGGCTATGGCGAGAGGAGAAAACCAGCCTCTCTACATTTGACAATAAGCGCGGCCTGTCATGGGACGGACAGAACATGTGCACGCGGGGACTGGCTTTACTGGCGAAAAAGTCCCCAGTGTATCACGCCGCCAGTAAAGCATCCAATCCCTGCGTGCACATCTTCTGTCTCGTTTGTCTCCCCGAGTGCACGCTGGAATCGTATCGATTCCAAAAGGCCACTGCATGCAGGGCAGCGTATGTTCTGTTTTCGCCAGGCCGAGACCTAAAAACGGGCTTTTAAAGAGGCGGACTTGCGTCCAAACAAGACGTGTCTTGAAATTTCAACACACGTGATGACGTCACGCGCACAGTAGTCGTCACAAAACAGTGGAAGGAGTAAACAGACAATGTTGTCATTGAGGGTAACGTTTGAAAAAAACCATAGAATGAATAAAGTAGAAATGTAACATGATGTGTAACAAGTGAAAATTAGAACATATAAAAAGTAAAAATAGATCTTATATAACACATAATGAACTAAAACAAGGACACTGATGACAGATGAAATACCCGAGATTTACTTGTATCTAATTGATTGTATAGAGACCTAAACACATGTAGCGTAGCGTAGTGCAGCGGTCATTTTTTGCTTGCTCGCGGTCCTCAACGTCAAGTTGGCGACCACGAGCAAGCAAAATGACATCCCGGCGAGACCTTTTCCTCGTTCGCGATCAGCAACATCAAGTTGCCGATCACGAGCGTGGAAAATAAACCTCCCGGCGAGATTCTCAACGCGGGGAAGTCAGGTTTCTCATTGCGAGTGGTCGCGTATGCTCGCGACCGCTCGCGATGAGAAACTACCAGTCCGCGTTGAGAAAGCAGCCACTCGAGTAAAAATCTACTCGAGCGGCGAAAACTACAGCTCGCACTGTGCAAGATGTCGTTTTCAATGATTGCACAGTGCTGGATGCTTGTCCGCACTGTGCAATCATTGAAAATGGCATCTTGCACAGTGCGAACAGGGTTCTACACAGTTCGCGAAGTGCTGCGCGTAGCTTGCGTAGTGCGAAGTGCACTTTGCGTAGCTACGCATAGCGGGAACTACGCCCAGGGTTAGAAAGGCTAAGTTCCCAGGGTCTATATCTAAGCAATTACAATATATAAGGGTAACTGTTTAGAGACCAAATATACTAGGAACTTGATCTAAAACTCAGAATATGACATATTACATGAGTTTATATGTGGTATGTCGGATAGCGTTCTCCCACGATATTGCACTATTTAAACCACGTCTATATGTGTCCAAAACAAAAATCCAAACAACTTAAAGTTTTTTTCGTACTTCATTGCTTCTTTCTCCTTGGGGGATATCAATGTTTTCAATGATAAGCTATCGTATATCGTTAGGAGTATGTTTAAACTCCAAGAAATATTTGACTAGTGGAGCATTGAGTTTGGATGTGTGTATAGCTGAACGGTGTTCTGTATGCCGAACGTTGAACGCCCGTGAAGTCTCTCCCACATAGCCCAAGCCACATAGGCATAGTAGGAGGTAAATCATGTTTTTAGTTTTGCAATTGAACATTTTCCTCGCAGTAATCGAGTAATCATTGTGGATGAAAATATCTCCCTCTATGGCATTTTCACAGGACTTACATTGTGAACATTTAAAAGTTCCTTTTATAGGAAGTGTTCCATCTATTGTTTTTTTAATAAATGCAGTGCCTTCCACATATCTAGATCTTGTAAACGATATATTTTATATTTTTGTTGCGGCGATGGTCAAACAGAGGCTTAAGTAGTTTCTGTTGCTGTTCTGTATCACTGTTTAGAATGTGACAGTTAGAGTTGATGATCTGTCTAACCTTTTCATTTATTGTAGAATGTTTGGTAACACAGACCAATTGGTTAGTGGTCACAGGTGTCTTACCTGTCAAAAGTGAATCTCTATCATAGAATCTGGCTCTTTTGTAAGATTCATGGATAAGTCTGTGAGGATAACCTCTTAAGGCAAATTTTTCCTTCATAGCAATGGCTTGTCTGTCAAAATCATGCAAATTTGAACAATTTCTACACAACCGAAGAAACTGCCCGAAGGGTATGCTTTCTTTCTGAGTACGAGGGTGGTAACTGTTGAATTCTAGCAACGTATTATGTGAAGTAGGTTTGACAAACAAGTCAACTTCCAAGACACCTTGATCGTGACGAATGATGAAATCCAAAAACTCAACTTGGTTATGACTATATTGAGAAGTGAACCTTAGGTTCCGGTCACGTAAATTGAGCCATTCTAAAAATTCAATCAAATTTTCTTCTGTATTGGTCCAGATAAAAAAAAATATCATCAAGATACCTGGACCAGTAGGTTACAGATTAAAAAAACTGTGCCATTTTGTTGTGGATGTTTTTTCTTCTCAAAAAGTGCCATGTAAATATTACCAATTGAAGGGGCAATGGATGCCCCCATACTTACACCTTTGATCTGTTTGTATAAGGTGTTCCCAAACTCAAACGTATTTTCAGTGGGTACTATTTCTAGACTTTTCAAAAGGAAACTTTATGTTGAACTCTTCAATAAACCATGTAACCGCATCAATGGCTTCACGCTGAGGGATATTACTATATAATGACTCAATGTCAAGGGTCACTAAGGTGTGTCGACTATGATTAAAGGGAAGATTTTCCACTTTATTAATTATGGCCCTGGTGTCCATAATGTAGGATAGAATTTTAGTGACATGAGGCCTTAAAATGTTATCTGTGTTTTTAGAAAGCGGTTCTGTAATAGATACGACAGTTGAAACAATCGGACGGTATGGTGGGTCTAAGACATCTTTGTGAATTTTAGGGATCCCATAGATGCAGGGCATCTTGGGTTCCTTACGATTCAGATAATCAAACTCTTTGTCACATATATCACCCTGGTGTAAAGCATGGGTGGTAATGCGATGAATTTTAGATTAAACTTTATTCGTAGGGTCACGCATAACTTTGGCATAAAAGTTGTGGTCGTTTAGAAGCAACTTCATTTTGTGTTCGTACGTGGAAGTGTCGAGCATCACAATCCCACCACCTTTGTTGCAACATTTTACAGTGAGCGATTTTTCTGGTGAGATCTTTTGTAAAGAGAAGAATTCTTCTGTATTAATATTGCAAACTGGTTTTGGTATATACTTAGTTGCTCTCTCCAAACGGTTCAGCGCTGTGTGTTCAAACACTCCAACTTCTGTGCCCAACTGGTCTAAAGTAGTTGTGAACACAGAAGGGTTGGTGAAACCCGAAAAATTCTGAATGACATCCATGATGGCTTCTTTGTCCGCAAAGAATTTTTTCAGTCTGATCTTTTGAAAGATATGATGTCTTGATATAGTTCAAATACGTTAGCTTTTGCGTGTGGTACATATGAAAGTCCTTTTGATAGTAAAGTGGTGCATGATGTGTCTAGAATAGTAGAGGACAAATTAAAAATAGGTATCATATTCACTTCCTCCAATATTGGCCGTTGCAGGTCTCCAACATTTATTGATTGTTCGGCTGGTAAAATGGCGTTTGATAGTTGCCTCGAAATTGTGGTTGGAAACTGACTTTTTGCTTGCCCCTGCGAGCCCCTCGCTGGCCTAAAAAAGGTTGCATATTGCCTTGGTTGGATTCAAAGGTTTTTTGGGTTCCTTGTTGGTCATACTGATACCCATTCCCTTCCCCCTCAGAGTCCGAGGTGTCCGAGAATGTGTGTGCCCGACGTTGAAGGGAATTATTGTCATTAGGGTATTGGTTTTGTTTGTAAAAGTTTTCAGCCAAATAGGGGTAGGTTGAATAACTTTATTTAATTTGTCCGTTTTACGTTTGACCAGGTATTCAGTAAGCAATGTCAATTCTCTGTCAGCTTCATCCAATTTTTTCTTGGCTTCATCTAAGGCATTATTTTTGCGTATTTTTTCCTCTAACTCAGCTAATTCATTCTTTAGAGATGCCACTAACTCCTTATCTGTCCCTACAATGAGAATCATTAGATCACGAGAACATCTATTCGCAATTAAAGTCCACTTTTCAAAAAAATTTCTAATGTGGACAAATAGGCCTGTATCTTCAATCCTTGAGGAATGATTCCTGCTCTTAAATATTCGAGCATGAACTCACCATGAGCTTCCATACATTTCAATTTCTTTTTAAGGACGATTAGTTGATTAACTTCATCATTCCCTCTAATATTTGAATTAGATATACTGCCAAAATTGGTATTGGAACCCACTAATGCCGCAACTCTTCATCAGTGAACCCGTTCAAACTAGCATTTGACAAAGGACATGGGAGTATCCTCCCCACTTCCAACCCCTCCCCTTGGAGGCAACGCTGAATTGTCCCAACCCTTTCCTTAGGGTACCTAAGGGCTTACCAGAGCATGGGTCCCTAGATTTGTAGTGGGACATGATTCAATTCAGACACCACTTCAACTTCAACTGTATGGGCACTCTGGACTTCGCTGGACATCACTCTGGGCATCAAGGCTTCAACCGGGATGAATCCTGCTGCTCCTGATCTCTTCGCCCTGCTCGTCTGCCGCAATGTCCATGCCTGTGCTCCACACAGGAAACCTTCCAAGGTCTGTGGGCATCCAAGACATCTGATAGAATTTCTCCCAAAGTGAAGGAGTCACTTCCCTGCATCTGCAGGCACCGCAACTAAGCTGACCGGTCTGCTAGTCCTAGGCTCCCATGGACTCTGAAAGGCTCAGCAACACAGGTGGTGGTTCTTACCATCCCTTGTGGCCTGCCCTGTCCTTTCTCCAAGTTTGAGGCCAGTATCCCTCATTGGAGGTGCAGGAACTAAACCCCTGTGCACCGCATCGACTTTCCATTGCAAAGCATTTTTGGCTTCCTTCTATCAAGATCTTTAGGCTCCAAGTAGCCTCAACCTCAATCATTTCCAGTAACCAAGACCTTTGTCCCCACTGCATCGCTTGCAAGGTGGGCCTGCTTCTTTGGCGAGCTGCTCGAGGTCCTCTTGAAACTCCAGTGCCTCCAGCCTGTGGGTCCTGTAAGGGTCACCTTTGTATTCTTTGGGCTCCCCTGACTGCTTGGGGCCTGCCCTGACTCCCCTACGTGTAGTGAGTCCCCTGGACCTTGCTGATCCAGACACTGCACCTTGTTTGCTTTCCACGCCCTCAACTCTCAAAATCCGATGTGGGACAGATCGTGAACGGCTCCTGGTGCTTCCACAGAGTCGCCTGATCCTCACAGCTGCAGCTCCAAGGTCACTGTCATCTTTCTTGCAGCACCCGACATCGATTGGCACTCGTCTTCTGTGACTCCTGGTCACTCCCAAGTGATCTAGACTCTGTCTCCTCTGCTTGCAGGTACTCTTCACCTCGAATCCACCTTTGGGTTCCACCGGACACTTTCACCTTCCCCTGCCGCAGCATCTTCCTGAAGTCTTCAATTGAGTTTGACGACGGTTTCCGACACCACTTCACACCTATCCACCCGGCTTCCATGGTGTATGTAACCTGGTTACAAGGGTATCCATAGGTGGGGGTGGCTCTCCAAACTCTTGTCTTCCACAGAGTTTCTTCAGGGTCCACTGGGAAGGGTTCTCTTTCTTTAAAATTGCAACCACGACTTACACGTTGATTTGTACTGAGAACACAGTTGTTTTCCACACTGCACACCACCTCTGTGGGGCTCCTAGATACCCACCTTGTGTGGTGCCTTGGGTACCCGACACTTCTATGTCCTCTGAGTCTTGACTCGAGTCATGGTTTGCATATCACGATTTTGGTATATGGTTTTGTCTCCCCCTGGGGACCACTGTGTATTCTGCGCTACTTACTTGTTATATTGAAAAGTATTCTGTGCATTGTGTATAGCTCGGGCTAGGAGGTAGATGTATCTGTTAGTGAGTGTCTTATAATAAACACATATTACTATAAATACATTCTGTGGTTCTTTTTCTATTACTCTATACCAATAAGATTATGTTCTGGTTAAAAAAAGCTGCTTTACACTCCTTCTGGACTGAGCCTGAAGGCTGCTCTCCATTGCTACCACTTAGAGAGCTTTCTAAGGTTGTCTAAGACCACTAAAATCACCATAAGGGTTGTCTGGATCAATGCAAGGTGTCCACTTACATAAGTATACATCATATATTGAGCCAGCCTCTCCCACCGGTCATGGGTTGCTCTTGTTCCGGTTCGTGGAGGCATAACATAGGCCCGCAGCCCCTGCGGTGTGAGGGGGGCAAGCTCCTGGTGCCTCCTCAGCACAGTACCCTGACCTGAGAGTTCCTGATTAAGATTGAAGGGGACCCTTCATGTACCTTGTAGGGGAGCCCCCTCAAGTTGCGTTACACCACTGATAATAGCATAGTTTGTGACGTTTTGTGCAACAAGTGTCAAGAAGAAATTCTCAGATCTAGTTTTATAATGAATAAAGTATTATTTGTTATTTTGATTTGCTCATACATTTAAACAGGGATTGTGGAAAAACCCATAATCACAGAACAAACATTTTTAAATTTAGAACATTTTACAATTTCCTTCCAAAGAGAGGAGTTGCTGGAATAGGCTGACATGAACTAGAGATTAGAAATGAGTTTGTGCCAGACTGTCAACCCTTATCACTGGTTCCCAAGATGAATTCATTATTATTTATTCTGGGTGTATTTTGTAGAGCCTTATCAAGCAACGTCAGTTAAAAATAGGATGATAAACCTCTGCATCCCAAGCAGTAATGAAGAGCTATATAACTTAATAACATTTGGCTGGAGTGCAGCTTTCAAGTGCTTCTTGCTGTGTATAAAACATGAAGAGGGTCTGCTTTATGCCTAAGTTTACTTTCCAAATACAGAGAGTCCAGGCATAGTTGCACATTACCTGTACTTATAAACTGCAAAGAGAGTCATATTATTTTTCACAACTTGCAATTTTCACAGATGTTTTTATATCTTGGGAAATGAGTCATGAAGTTTCATGTGTTGTAGCATTTCCTGAAATATATAGTGTAGTGTGTGGTGTACTGATATTAATTGAACTAGTATTTCTAGTATTAGTACTAACAATATTGAAACTAGTTATAGTAGTTTCATAATGTAAGCAGTATTAAGGGATGGGAAACTGTGAAACCCAGTACGTGTTGAGCTAGTACTTGTAGTACAGAGTAGAACTAAAGCCCCCCCAGTAGTGGTAATGATGGATGATTGCTTTCAGGTGAGGACATTTTCCATGTTTACCCTTGTATTGAATGAATTGGTATGCCTTTTTCCAAGCCCAAGTTTAATTTTAAAAAGTAGATGAAGTAGGACTCAGATTAAAGAAATTCAATGTAATCATCCTACTAAACTTAATGTACGTTTTCAGAAAATGAACAACCAGGAGAGATCAACTAAAATAGTCCAATAGATCACAAACAGCAGTACATTGAAAAAACATACCAATGATGTTACTAAAATTGAGTCAGGAGAAACAATCAGAGGAGCAGTGGCAACAACTAAACAAGTGGGCTACTTGATGTGCTGCCCTACCTACTCTCACAGTTTATTAATGGAAGGTGTTAGGCCTGGTATTATTAGGGTGGTCTTTCACCAGACATTTTGCCTTTTGCCTACATGTTTTACTGATTCTCTTTGTTGGCATTAGGACTCTGAGCGCGTTACCACTGCTAACCAGTGCTGATGTATATGTGCTTCTCCCCTAAACATGATGACACTGGTCTATACCTGAATGCCATATTTGCTGTACTGGTAAGTCCCTTGTAAAGTGATATACCCTATACGAGGGCCTGTACATCAAATGCTACTAGTGGGCACCAGCACTAATTGTGCCAACCACAGAAGTAGCCTTTCAAACCTGTAGTAGGCCTGCAGTGACTGTTTATGCAGTTTACTGCCACTTCTACTAGGCCTTTAATACTACTTGCCAGGCCTTAATTTCCCTTGTATTACATATGAGTCAACCCTAACGTAGGTCACAAGTAACCCTAAGGGCAGAGTGCTAAGTTAGTAAAAGGTAAGACATATACCTGTATGTTTTGCATATCTTGGCAGTGACAAACAACCTATTTCATTTTTCACTACTACGAGGCCTACCTCTCTCATAGGCCAGAGTTAGGAATTCCATAATACACTTTTAAGCTGTAATTTCTGATCAGAGAGGGGTAGCTTTTTCATATTAAATATCTTTGGAATGGGAATGATTAATCCTCCTTATCCGTGCAGTTGGATTTAATATTACTGTTTTAGAAATGTCACTTTTAGAAAGTGGATATTTCTCTGCACTTACTGCTTTATGTGCCGGACTGCTTGTATCCAGTACATGTCTGGGGTGGGTAACACCTACACATTGTGCATTCCCTCTAGACAGCCACAAACACAGGAAGGTGAGGCTCATATGAATTGTGAGCACTCATCTGCATTTTAAATTGTATTCCTGGGCAGGGAGAACACTTACACTTCAATAGGTAGTGTCCTGTCACACAAAGGAGTCATAACCCCCCACAGATAGCCGGGCAGACAGGACTGGGTTGAACAGGATCCTTGTGCACGTCAGAGAGCTGTTTTTAAATCACTCCCCACATAACAGGCACCTTTGGGTATAAGTACTGGGTCTCTGGCCCCCTAAAATCAGACACTTTTGGATCTTGAAATAAACATCTGTCAGAAGAACTGCAGTGCTGATTGAAGGACTCAACTGGACTGCTTTTCTGGAAGGACTCCTTTACTTCTTGTTGTCCTGTATCAGGCTGCTCCTAACTCTGCTAAAGAAGAGCTAGACTATGCCTTCCCTCAAGTAATCTCTGAGGGCCTGTTGGTTTGCCTCCTGTTTTCTGAAGTTTCAGGGACACAAAAGACTTCCTGCCATTCTACTGGTGCTGCTGGACTCTTCTTCTGTGAGTCCTACTCTTGCCTTTTGTGCCATCTCCAAGTACTGGGACTCCAACGTGGGTTCTGCAGCTGTGTTGCTACAAAACCAAAGCATTGGCACCTTTGCGCCAATGGAAACATTGGCAACTTGTCCCAATGGGAACAGACGCATCACCATTTGACGCCAACACAGAGGCTGGTCGACGACAGTGGTACTACAGCCTACACTGCCTGACAACGATGCTCTATACGACTTGACAATGACACATTGCCTTCGCCTCAGCGAAGATTGATGACACGCAGCAACCTGACTGCTTGGAAAAGATTGATGCATCGTGGCCTCAGCGTTGATGCTTTGCTCCATCCAAGGTACTTTCTCAGCAGGCCCTGGTTGGGTCTTGTAGCCGGCCTGCCCTCCATTGTGATTGGCCTGAACTTTGGATCTGCACTGGTCCCTTGTGACCTCAAGTAACCTTTTGTCTGCTAGTGACTTCTAAACACTTCTTTTGCAGTTAATATTTAAAAAAATCATATATAGACTTCTACTAATTGAAGTTTTGTTGTTTTGGTCTTTTCTGGCTCAGATGAATATTCTCTATTTCTAAACCTCTGTGGAGTCTTTTTGTGGTGTATTCATTGATTACAGTGTGTGTGTTGCACTTTATACATTGCCTCTTTAGATAAGCCTGACTACTCTTTGCCAGACTATCAGAGAGTGAGCAAAGGTTATCTTTTACTGTGTATCTAGCTTACCCTCACAAGAGTGGTGGTTCCTGTCTGTGCAGGGTGCATACCTCCACCAACAAGCAATCTCATTTTTAACAAAAGGCAACTTCACCTTGTTTAATAGGTGACCATTATATAGGTTACAGATGGTGTAGATCAAACTCTTTTTCATCAAATTAAAGTGATTTAATCCCTGAAAACCACATTCTATTGCATTACAAATCACTGATAACCACAAAATAGACCATGGGTACTCGCAAATATTTACCGGGGGGGGCGCAAAGTACTCTCTGTGGCATGCCGGATGGCCACTCTGATGCCAGCAATGCGAAAGTCAGGGTGATGAAAGGTGGGCTTAGGGGGATGCAGGCAGATGCATGTTGTTGACAACAAACCAAGCCTTCACGTGACTTCTGTCTGATGCCAACACTCTATTCTCATGCACCAAGACTTTAAGTTGAAGCATTACCATCTAATGTAAAAATGTGAGAGGGAAAAAGATATTTATCTGGTGGTTGAATTGCAAAATGTGAAACTAGAAAACCTGGTATCAGTCCTGGCTTCTCCACTTGACCAAATTGTGTGATCCTAGGCAACTGGTTAATTTTGGTTTGCCTCCTTTTTCTTCATTACCATATACGACAGCCCCTTGAAATACAGGAGTTCAGGAGGTGTGCTGCACAAAACCTTCTCTTTTGTTTTATGCAATAAACCATAATGTTCCAACTATATAAGAACCAAGCATACATGCATGGCGCACCTGACAAATGACTTGCCTCTTGGTTCACTAATGGAATTGTTTTCAGAATGAGGGCGGCATGAAGGTTTCCAAGATCATATTTGAAAACTATCCCCGCTAATAAAGGCCTCTCAACGCAATAATATAATCTGATCTACTAAGGTAAAACACTCATGCGTGTTATTAAAATAAACTTTTTTTCAAAGTTTGCAGAGAGTTTAGAATGTTTTTACATGTTTAATGCAAGATATCTTAAAACTAAAGGTTTTCCTAAAGATAAGTTGTCTAGGACACCTTTGTTGGTCTTTACTGTTACTTTACGTGTAAAGAATTCATGCCTCTTTCACAGCTTTCTGAATGTTCCTGATCTTTTAAGTGAACAGCAGGCAAGTGCTTCTGTTCACCAGGGAGGCGCAAATAAAGGTCAGGAGGGCGGCATGCAGCCCCCAGGCCGTACTTTGAGTATCCCTGACTATATACCTAGTACAGACCTTCTTAAACCCCCATGTAAATAACTAAAATATTGATCACTAAAATACTGTCATGCACAACATAGAAAAAGAATCTTTATTTTTTATTAAATTAAAACTTACAATCAAGAAAATCACAAATTTAAAACATCATCCAATGAAATCCATCAGCTATATATATCTGTACTGTCATCCTTCCTTTGTTATAGAACATTTCTGAAGCATCTGTGCACCCCAACCAGGACCCATTTAAAAGAAAAAGATACTAATGGCATGAGTCATACATGCTAATATTTCTAATTCCAGTACTCAGTCAAACCAAAATCAAAATCAGATAAATGGAATTTAAAAGGAATATACAATTTAAGTCTGGCATGGTAGCATTGCTAATACGAATACTCTAAAATGGCCAGATGGCGCATTGGCTTAGTTTCAAAAGTCAACACTCAAGAAAACCCTACTATAAAGAAGAGTCAGCAGACTTACAATATAATAGCTTTGATAGTGCAAAAGGCACTCTTGATAAAGTGCTTTGTACTTAGCTTGTTTTCCAGGTATTAAAACTACCAAACTACAAAATATAAAACATATTAGCTTGACATGTATGAATATTCTTGATAGAGGTCCTTTATGCATTTAAGATTGAAAGGAGTTAACAATATAATTAATTCATGATTGGATCACTTATTAAAATCCTCAGGGAGACAAGACCATATGCTTGGCCTAATTTCAAAAACCATCACTCTGGTCATGCTGGAAATGGCAGTCTTACAATCAAATAACTATCGGACATCAGTCCACCCGCCATTATAACGGTGATGGGACCGCCCACCAGACAAGTGGCGGTCCCACCAGTGCAATTAGGATGCGCCCGCTATACTGGCGGGCACATCCTGGCCTTTTAACATTGCGGACAGTGCTACTGGCTGCAGCACCGTCCGCAATGTTAAAAGAGCATGCACAGCATTTCCCTGCACCACGTGGAAGGCACCACGCGGTGCCTGCCACTTGGTGCATGGAACTGCAGGGGGTATCATGGGTACCCCACCCGTGCACCCCCCCACACATTTCCCCACAGAGGGGGGCCGCAACAGGCCCCCAAAGCCAGTCTCTGCCTGTCTTTTTGCAGCAGGATATCCGCTGCAAAAATACAGGCGGAAGGGCATATTATAATCACTACAGCGGTGCCTGCATGGCACCGCCACAATGTTGCCCTGGTTCTGGGTTCCGCAAGGTGGGCGGAAAAGGACCGCCTTGCGGAACCATGGCAGACAGACTTTCTGTCCGCCACGGAACAATTGTGATTCCCACCGCCATCATAATTTGGCGGTGGGTAAATCTCATTCTGATGGCAGGAGGATCGCCCCCGCCGGCCGGTAGTGGCAATCCTCCCGCCATCATAATGAGCCCCTATGTTAGTGCAAAATACACAAGGAAAAGTGCTCAGTGCTTGTCCTGGATTTGAAATCATTGCACTAAACCCACAAAAATAAAAACTGCAGCAGTTAAAACATAGGTTGGGAACTGGAACTAAACGACTACCCACCGAGTGCAGGAATCAAAAAATGCTCTTCCTATGGAAACTTGGTCCTAACTATAACTACCTACTGCTGAACACCAGTAGGTAATATACATACATACATATATATATATACACACACACATATATATGTATATACACATATATATCACCTACTGGCAGTCAGCAGTAGGTAGTTATAGTTAATACCAAGTTTCCATAGGAAGAGCATTTTTTGATTGGCCAATAACATTGGCAGTGTTTGACAAATCTTTGCGCAATTTTCAGAACTAATAGGTCAGTCACGTCAGTTGCCGTCTTTAAAATTTCACGGTGATCCGTCAAGCGAGGGCCGTGAAAAAGGGGGGTCCAAAAACACTTTTTCCCCATGTTCATTTCTATAGGAAACTTTTGACATGGCTACAGCCCAAACCGCTTAACAGAATTTCACCAAATTTGCCATAAAGTTACCTCTAGCTAAATTGTGTAAATCTGTTCAGTAGTTCCTGTGATATTGAAAGATTTTTCAGATATACAACTGTGGCCGAAGTGGATCTGTGAACACTCCTGTTACCTCCAGTAAGTCCCACACAGCAGGATTGCTGAGATGTTGTCAGAGGCCGTGCCACCTTTCTCCACCACTTTGTTGTGCCTCCAGTGCACTACTAGTTGGGGAATAAAGTCCCCTTGGCTCCAGAGGGACTTTGGAGGTCAAAAAGCCCTTCTGGTACCTCCTGTAAGTCCCACGCAGTGGAATTCCTGGGAGCTAGTCGGAGTCCCGGCCCCCATTCTCCACCGCTCTGCGAACCTGACTGCTAGTTAAAAAAAGCCTACAAAATTCACTTCAAAAAGCAAAGGTTACAGGGACATTATAGATAGGAATAAGCATTATAGTTAGCAAATAGAACTTTAAAAACCTTAGACATTCATACAAACATCAAAGTTTACAGGAACGTTATAGTTAGGGCCGGATTTTACTCATAGAGATGTCATTAGTGATGTCACTGACAATGTCATGAGTGATGTAATACGTGAGGTCATAAGCAGTGCGTTGCATGGGCACGAGTTATAGTTAACTCAGGTAACTATAAAGGCTGAATTTCTCTGGTTTTGTGTGAGTAAAATCTGACCCTAAATATAATATCCCTGTAACCTTTGCTTTTTCTAGTGAACATATATATATGTGTGTGTGTGTGTGTGTTTGGGTGGTGTTTGTAAAAGATACATCAACAGACATAAGTAACAATTTAATTAACATCTTCCATATGTGGTAATACCTAAAAAAATAATACCTAAAAAAGCTTTAACCAGTGAAATAAAAAAGCAAAACGGGTAACAAAATATTGTTACAGAAGTAAAAGTACAAATACAGCAGGAAGGAGCATCTGGAGAACTGGCGGCAGTTGATGTATGGATGACTAGGCTTCTGTAATGAAATCTTTTGACAATAGATTTACGCCCTCCAAGAAGGTTGTACTAGAGCGACACAAGTTCTTACAAAGTACTCAGCATAATGGTGAATCTGTCGGTGACTTTGTATCAGCGTTACATTAATTGGCTATTACCTGCAATTACAGAGAATTCAAGGATGAAATCATTTGTGATCAATTAATTGAGAAAACCCATAACAAGTGGATCCAGGAAAGATTGTTGTCCACAGATGATCCTAGTTTAGAAACTGCTATTATCATTGCCTGAACTATTGAAAATTCAGATGCATACTTTAAAGAGTTGGCAGGTCAAGGGGACTAGCATATATGTCTATAACATGCCAACACACAAACAGCTTCACAGCTAGCCCTCAACAAATTATACTGTTACTCTCCTGAATGCAATCCCTTTTGCAACTTTAACCCTTACTCTACATAAACAAAGGAAGTACTTTGAGAAAGTCTTTAAATGTCTGTAAAATTAAGAAAGCATATTCTGATAGATCTTAAATGACAGATGTAAGCATTAAACAAAGTTCTTTTTTTACAATAATTCTAATCCACAATAAACCTTAGAAAAACTAAAAACAAAACAAAAAAAATGTAAAGTAACTATAAGTACTTCCACAATTCAAAAGCACACTAGAAAGCACGCAGAGAAAATATAAGTATTAAATTGAAAATGCTGTAAATTGTTAAGTCTGAACTATAGAGTCTTATTAACAATTGTACATAACATAATTACATTTATATATCTCAAATGTATATTTATATATACATTTACAAATTCACAAAAAGGGTAAATCCTACTAACATATAGGGGTTATACCAACACTAAAGAGAGCTCTACCAAATAAAGAATCTACTGCTAGTGCAGAACATATTGTTATAATGCCAGTATACCTACCAAAAATGGCAAAAGTGGGAAAAAGGATTACTAGTTGGAGTCCTTGAGAGTCCACTACCAGTAATAATGACACTTGTTACGTTTTCAGTAATTTAAACCTGAACACAATCCTGGTAGCTACTGCGCAAAGCAGACAGGCTTAAATTAAGAAAAGGTGTAAATATGTAAATGCATCAAAACAATTGGAAAGTCGAAAAGACACAAACACAATAAAAAATCCCAATCTGATTTACAAAAATTTAGAGTAAATTAATTTAAAAACTACACCAAAACAAACAAAAAAGAATAAAGAGAACAGAAAATATTGATTTTTTAAGTTTTAAATAAAAGTAGTGCCAAAAGGCATTAAGCACCAACCGCAGTCATCGAATTGCACCTCACCGGTACCTAGGCACAATTTAAGGCTGACTGCAATGGACCACAGGTCGAATACAGAAACAAGGTCTGTCCCGGTTGGAAGTTTCACTTTCTGACTAATTGTTTGAAACGGAAGTCAAAAATACTCAACAGGGCAAAGCAACAGGCTGTGTCTGAGAAGGAACTCACTAGGCTGGCTAACCATGAGAGAAGATCCCAGTGAAGCTGATCATTTCAGAAAGGAATCAGCGTGAGAAATTCAAAATTTGAGGACAAAGAAGGTCCCTCATTAGCTAGATAATTTTGATGCCTTAACACCATTCGGACATAGCCACTTTTTTCACGCTCATAGTCCTCCAGCTAAGGCAAGACTGCAAGCTTCAGCTGAACAGGGCTCCACAGGGTTAGATATCCTCAGAGACATCCTGCTGAAACTGTTTTGATGTTGTGGAAAAGCTCAGAGCAGAAGCAACCTGCAACTTTGGCCCAGCAGCAACACAATCAGAATGATTTGGCAGTTTTGTCACAGTTCAACTGAGGTCTTTGGAGCCAAAAAATGTATAAGCCTCAGGTTTTTCAGGATGTTAGGAGGAGTATCCTTTGACACGGCCAAGGATCCAAAGACTTCAGGAATAGAACTTGGGGGTCAAGACTAACTTCAGCAGAAGCCACCAGCAGAGGCAAGGGTAGGTGCAGTTAAAACTGGTTAACTGGGCTCTTCTGGGGGAGTCTTAAGTCTTGTTGTGTCCCTATAGCTTAACAGGTGGCCTGGCAACTTACCCTTGGAATCCTCTTCTTTGTCCTGGGTACAAGTGGACACTGGTGAAGCCATTCAGGTCCCCGCACAGGACTCAACAGCAGGTGCATTTCTGTTTTTGTCTTCCAAAGGTCCAGCAGTGTACTGAAGTTGGCTGAAGTTGGTGCCCACAGGTGCCAAATTGATGCCTGACACCAGCCTGTGGATTGCCCTTGACTCCTGGCACCTCCCTGATCAATAAACAGAAATTTCCCAGGGGAAAAGACTACCTATGTTTACAGCAGTTCCTGTTTGCCGTAATGCAAACAATGAACGCACAGGGTCAGTCTGGCACCATGTCTCCCTCTGCACACCTTATTTGTCTTCTTATGGGTTGCAAATGTTTTTCTCACTTTTTCATGTATATGAATTTGCTCCCATCAATGATTATTTCAAACAAAAACCTCATTGCATTTATAAGGAAGTGAATGGATATCATTGCAGAAATAAACCCTGTACATCTGATAAGAAATCCAGATCTCAGACAGACTCATCATGGAGATGCCTATGAAAAAGTTAAGCGCAGTGCCATTTACTACTATAGTAATATGATTGTATTGTCCAGTTATGCCCTACTTCAAATGAATTAAATCAAATCACATTTAGTTCTACAATCTTAATTTTGCTAAATGTTTGAAGAATTTGAAAACTTTATTGAAGAAAGATGCAATTTCGCACACAATGAGTAGGGATTGCAGTAGGGTTGTGAGAAAGTAAAGCATGCAAATGTCCTACAGACAGGAGAGGCTTTGCAAAACGTAGCTGAGCACATAGAATGGAACAGTTTGTGAGTTTTGTTTCTACATTGTGTTTCAGGCAATACTATCCTATTACAGTTTTAGTTGTAAAATGCATTACAGATAGCCTACCTTATTTTAATATATCATCGTTACATCATTGTAACCTCGAGGGATCATATAGAGATTTATATTGCATTTATTGTGCTTGTAATTAACTCAACAAGTCACCAAATCTGCTTAATAAGGCAGGGCCTTGGCTCATTTCGGACTAAGGGGCACATGCAACAAGCTAAATTGCGATGATCGTAAATGTTACGAATTGCAAAAAAAGCATGTTTGCAACCGCAAATTACCCCTTCCCAATGCATGAAACAAAATTTGCAAAAAAAAATGAAAATCGCAAAATTAAGGAATAGCTAAATTTGCGAGCATCAATTTTGCGATTCCTTATTTGCGATCATCAATTTAGCGAATACCTATTTCCAAATCGCAAATAAGAAATCTCAAATCCATGCATGAAACATCGCAAATAGCGATTTTGGTGAATTTGGCTATTTTGCGAGCGCTATTTACAGAAAATCACAGGCAGGCGGTAACCAGGTGTAAGAATTCCCAACAGGTGATAAACATTAGCAAACTATTTAAACAGACCCAGGAGGCCTCAGAATCTTTCACAATGGCAGTGCTCTACGTTATGGAGAGGAGGATGAGGCCCCATGCAGCGGCTCAGCAAAGAAGGAGAATACAGGAGCATATTTTCAGAGTGCGCATCACATTGTTTGGACAAACAGATGAGGAAATCTACGACAAGTATAGGCTAAATGGTGCCATGATCCTTGATCTAATTGCAGAATTGGATCCCCTACTGCGGCGCCAGACTCGTAGGACCAATGCCATTCCCACTCATGTGCAGGTCCTATGTTGCCTGCACCTACTTGCGTCAGTCAGTTTTCAGGGTGTATTAGCTGTAGCTGGAGGGGTGTCACAAAGCTCCTTGTCACGTTTTTTTAATTAATTACTGAACGCCATGATGACAAGGATCCACATCCACATTAGCTTGCCCTCAACCCCACAAGATGTGTTTAAGACTAAACTAGACTTCTATCAGGTAGCCCGGTTTCCCCATGTAATAGTTAGCATAGATTGTACACATGTTGCCATTTGTCCACGAGCAGTGAATGAATACATTTTTAAGAACCGTAAATCCTATCATTCACTTAATATCCAAGTAGTCTGCAATGCTAACAATATCATAACAGACATTGTGGCTCAATACCTTGGAAGTACACATGACTCCTATATATTTCAACACAGTGGCATACACACTCGTATGCTCAGGGGTGATTTTGGAGAAGGACATCTGCTTGGTAAACATATGTTATGATTTCTCTCACACAATGGCCAAATGGCAATGCATAACTGTCACTAACCGTTTGCTTACTACCCTGTAGGTGACAGCGCATATGCCGTGCGCAACTACATATTGACACCATACCTCAACCCAACCACCCCAAATGAGCAGAAGTATAATGCAGCGCACATCGCCACACGAAATGTCATTGAGCGCACCTTTGGACTGATAAAAAGTTGCTTTCGCTGCCTCCACAGGACTGGCGGAGCGTTGCAGTACCGACCCAAGACCTGCTGCAGAATTGTGTCTGCATGTGCCATTTTGCACAATATCGCTACCAGGAGAGGCATACCTTTGGAACTGTCAGACAGCGAGCCTGAGGTGGACAACCATCCAGTGCCACAACTACGACCAGCAGCTGGGGCAAGCTTAGCAGAAGGGAGAAGGAGATGTGCAGAAATTACAGAACATTATTTTTTAGGTGGGTAATGATGAGACACGACACAGCATGTTTGAACTGTACTGCATGTATTTGCATTTAACACATACCAGGTGCTAATTAGCATAGTGATTGCAATCAACATAAACAACACCTCATCATCAGACTTGTATGACAGTCACTACTATGGCATTGTCAATGGTTACATCACCATCTGTGAGTTAGTCTGGCAAGGGCCCACTATTTTTTTCGACCACGCACTCCCAATCGCCTTTCGCTGGCCTCATTCTCAACACTCCTGGAGGCTTCTGAAGGTGTTGTGAATACGACACTTTACAACGCACGCATTACACCGCGTGCCATTACAACGCATTTTTTACATCGCAAAATCCATTACAACGCATGTCGTTACAACACATAATCCATTACAACGTAATTACTATTCTAACTCCGCTGGGGCGTTACTTTGGGCAATGCGTTGTAATGGATTATGCGACGTAATGACATGCGTTGTAATGGATTTTGCAATGTAAAAAATGTGTTTTAATGACACGCATTGTAATGTGTGCATTGTAAACGATGTTTCCCAGGTGTTGTGCTCCTAGTGGTGCGTCTCCTGTATGTAGTGACTGGCACCAACAGACTTCTGAGGCTGGATGCCTCCTCACTCGCCTCTCCCCCGTTACATTCCTGCCCCCAGCAGTAGCAGTCTGGAATTGCGCTACGGCATTAGTAACCTGGACCAGTGCCCTGGCAACATCCCCACAACAATGGCTCATTTTGACCTGAATGGCCACACATCGATGGGACAGCAGTGCTGTAATGTTGCTCAGGCGGTTGCTTGATTTTGTGTTGCTATCTAGGAGCAATAACAATTGGCAATGCCTTCTTTTTTGAGACACCTGGTCTTCCTGCATCACCCTGCTGAGTTCCTGCATGGCCTCATTGGACTGCCTATTGCCTTCCACTACTGCTGTTGTCAGCTCTTTCACACAGTTGCTCATTACCGGCATGTTTTCCGCCATTTTGCTGAGTTGTGCCTCCATCGATCTCATGTGTTTTGCCTGCAGGCGCTGCACCCTCAGCATCTGGCTCTCCAGCCCACCCCAGACATTTGGACTTTCGTCCTCCTGTGATGACATCGTGCCCTTGACCTGAGCCTCCAGCTCTGGTTTGTGCTGCGCCGGACCTGTGACTGTGGTGTTGATGTGTTTGTACCTCGAGGCTGGCTTGTCTGTGGAGCTGGTTCACTCTCCTCCTTAAGTTCCATGGGCTGCAGTGGTGGGGCTGGGGACCTGCGTCTAGTGGGTGCAGGGTCGGTGCTTTGTGGGGCCATAGTTGTTTCCACATCTGCCTCAGCCAGAGTCTCCTGTTTGTCTCCACCTTCACTTTCCTCTGAATCATCTGCTGCTGCATCTGTGATGTTAAACAGTGCAATATTTAGTAATTCTAAAAGGAATATCTTGTCACATTCAGCATTTGTTTTGTTTCATTAAATTACTATCTGACACCCAGTGTTCACGTGTTTTACTCCCTTGTTGTATTTGCCTTCCCTGCCTATTACTCTCATTAAGCATTTGGGTGTTGCAAGAAAAATGTGGGCTGGAGTTTGATTCTGAAGACTAGAGCGAAACTGGGGTGATGTTTCAAGATTAATAAACATCTTTAAATGGACATTTGCATGCATCTTACCTTGTGAAGTACTGTCTGCTCCTGAGGTATCCAATCACGTCACTCCCACTACAGCTTCAGGCTGGAGTGTGGACTCGACTAGGTCCTCCAGGGGTGTATTTCCAGGCAGTGCTGCTGGTCCCCCTCCAGTCTTCTTAGTATCCTTGAGCCTGTCCGCAATCCTCTCCTTAGCACGGCTGCACAGGTCATACCACCTTTTTTTCAGGTCGTCAATTTGGTGGTGTGTGACCCCCACTGCGTTTACTTTTGTTTGGATCCTGAGCCAGATTTTTCTCTTCTCTGACTCCGGTACCTGGAGAGATAGTTTCCAGAAAACCTTATTGTGGCTCCTCACAACCTCCTCAATGAGGATTTTCCTTTCCTTCTCACTGAATTTTATTTTGAGTTTTCTTGTTGCTGCGCTCTTCCCTGGTGCTGCTGATTCCATGGTTTTGGCACAGGACAGTTTGGCAAGCCCAAAATTGCTTTCTCCTGGTGTACTCCTGCACGCAGCCTCCTCCTTTGACTCTCTCAGTGCACTGAAAGAAGCATGGGATGGATCACTTCCTGGTTGTGATGTCATCACCATGCATCAAAAGCGAATCGCTATTTGCGATTTTGCAATTTGCGATATCGCTAATAGCGATGTCGCAAATAGGTATTTCTTTGTTAGCGAGACGGTAATACCGATTCACTAATTATTTGTGAATTTTTTCATGCATTGGATATAGCGATTTCTTAATAGTGATCCTTTAAAATTCGCTATTAAGGAATCGCTAATTCAGAGTTTGATGCATGTGCCCCTATGTATTTGTACCACACAATTAGCTTTATGAGTCACAAACTTTACATGGTAGCTCTTTGTTCTGTGTGTACTAAGGGGTGCAAAATATACTTCACTGACAATCCGAAAAAGAGGCAAACAATCGCCTGGGATTGTTTTTGTTGCATATAAAGGGTATGCTACCTAGATGTTTGTGGTACTATGATTGTATAGTTGGAGTCCCAGTGACCCACATGCAGGTGCTGCTCTCTCATATGACCAGAAATGAGCGCAAGAAGCTAAGGAATTAAGCTAAAAATTCAACAACTCTCAATAAAAGGTTGCCAACAATTCCATGTCATCATTTTGATTTGATGTGGCTCTCAGAGGTGTGGGGTATCAAGACGTGGATTTTGTGCCTGATCTGCCTTGATTCTCAAACCTAGGGCAGAGTGGAAAAAAGTGTGAATGTGGCCAAACCATTTGGGTTGCACTGCTTGGTTCGATGCTGGGATACAGCCATGGAATGTAGGTAACTGTGCATGTGCATAAATATTTTGCCTCTATAAATATCACAAAGTTTGGATTTTTAAGACCTGGGTCAAGCCAACACAGACAATAATTGAATCAAAGTATCCATTTTTTTTAATTAGAGCAACATTAAATGCAACATATCGGAAAAAGAAAATACATTAGTCCGTCTAAAATTCCTAGAAGCCAGGATTATCAAACCATGAGACATACATTAGTGTTAGCCAATTCTTCCCATAAATAAGTGCAATATATTAGACATTACCGCATTTAATGCAGCATCCTCATGATCTAGAACCATTTTTTTTCATCAAAACTCAGCGTTATATTTTTACCGGAGAATGGCAAAAATTCATTCCACCTAGTGGCATTAGGAGGAAATCATTAAAGTGCACCCACAAACAGCAGAATACTAATTACTGAATATTCAACTACCACTACATAAACCTCTGTAGTTGGAATTAATCATAATTAGTTGCATCAAGTTTATAACAGTGGCTAGAAGATTAGCAGCATATAGATAACTAAAGTGCAAGAGTGCAATTACCAGAAACAGTAGTATCTGATTACAATAAAATTGATTAATTTATAAATATGAGAGGAGAAACTTGTCCATGTTGCCCTAAATCTTACGGTGGCACCTACCCTCTTCGCTTAAGCCTCCTCAAATCTATATGTTCTGTACATTTTATTAATTCAGTGACCAATCGCTGTTTGCATATTTGATCTCCAGTTCTGTAAAATAAGTGACCTTGCCACTGTTACAGATATAAATATAAAATACTGCTGATATTTTCATAAACAGTTTACCTCCCCCGAAGAATCAAATAAATCCAGCATACAAGATGCAGCAATTGTTATAGACAAATAACAAATAATAATTATAAAAACCTCTTTCCAGAATTGCTGCAAATTAATGCACTCAAAAAATGTATGTGCCCGGCCACCTTTGTCCTGCTTTTTACATCTGAAACATTGGTTAGGCATTGTTGGAAACATCTTATGTAATCTCAATGGCGTGTAATATGCCATCCATATAGATACAAAATTATTTCTCTTAAAATTAGCACCTCGCATCCCGTTGTGACTCATCTCACGAAGGTGCACCCACTCTTTTAAATTAAATATACATCCTTTCTTGGAATGAATTGTCTGAAGCCATCCCGTAATAGCTTTTTCCCCATTAGCCCTCTAGTGCCACAGATGATACCAACAGGTACATGCATCAATGTAGGCTTTTGCCATTCCTTAATTGCGATTATTAAGGAATCGCAATTAAGGAATTGCAAAAGCCAATGCATGTAGGAACCGCTATAAAATTAGCGATTCCCAAACATTCCTTAATTGCGACTCGCAAATTGAGCATGCAATTTCAAGGGTGCAAGGGTGTCAAAAGGACACCCTGTTGCACCTCTGAAAATGATCTGTGCATACATGTTGCGCACACACATGGCCCAAGGGCATGTGTGTGTGTAACCTACAACTTTGAAAAATGCACTTTAGTGCATTTTTCAAAGTTTTTGCAAATTACCATCAAGTACAAATTGATGGTAATTTGCCCCCCCCCTATTAGCAAAATCGCAATTTGCGATTCCATCATGCATTACATTTAAGGAATCGCAATTTGCGATTCCTTAAATGCAATCGAAATTTAAGAAATCTCAATAATTTGCGATTTCTTAAATTGCGAGAGGCTGACAGGTTGATGTATCCCAGGAGCCCTTTTTGCGGGCGCAAATTGATGATTTTTGCGAATCGCACCGTTTGCACTCGCAAAAATGGTTGATGCATGTGCCTGCAAGTTCCTACACCCACCATCTTATTTGCTATCTGCCTGGTGATCTGGTTCACTGAACTTACCATAATTATTTTTGAGGAAATTCACTACCTGGTGGAAGCTCATACACAGAACCACACTTTGGTTGCCAAATTGCACACCTGTTGTTTTACATGTAATTAAACTATCATGATTATAAAAATCCCCAAGTTGATCAAAACCTAGTTCTTACCATGATTGATATATCCCTTTAGACACCACTAAGCCACCTACAGCACAATCTTGAATAGTGGTATAGGTGTGGTATGCTGGTATAATATGGGATGTTAAAAGCAACTGAATTCTATCAGTAAAACCTTATAGCTGGTTATTTTGGGAAGTTTTGCCAACCATCGAAATAATTGGTAGCTAGATTGCACTCTCCTTTACCATATGACAAAAAAAAATAATCATAAACCGAGTTTGTTTCGCCTAATTGTATTGTCAAATTACGCAGGGAGGCCTAATAGTATGTCAAAAAATGTGGCAGTACTAGTCCCCCATGCGCTATATCTAATTGTAGTGTGGCTAATTTTACCCGGGGTTCCTTAATAATCCAGACAAACTTCCGAATCATTTCATCTGACTCTTTAAACTAGGAACGAGGAATTTTTAAGGGGAGATTAATAAAAAGGAATAAAAAGATTGGTAGTACCCAAATTGTGACCATAGAGATCCATCCTTTAAGTAATATGTTCGGAATGGTCCATTTATGTAATCATTTTTTTAATTCCCCAGCATAATTCCATAATTCAATGGAAAAAGTTGGGCTTATTCATTCATTACAAAAATAACAAGGTATCTAACGGGGTGTACTGATACATGCTGTAAACAAGCCTCTGAGATACCTAAATTATATGTAAGAATTTCCGATTTGGCTTGGTTTACTCTGTATCTCCCAATTTTCCTAAATTTCCGAAATTCGTCTGACGCACTCTGAGATTGTCACCACTGACTCCTTAAATCTTTTAGAAACACCAATCTCACCTTTTATGTGGTTGAAAAGGTTGGTAAAAATGGAAGTCATTCATCCTGCAACACCTCATACAGCTCTATCACAACCACTGGTCTTAGCATTAGCCAGTCTTTTCAGTGCTCCCAATATTTCCATTGGTTCTATAAGGATGTTAAGCTTCTTAGATAATTGAGGCAGGTCTAAAAATTCATCAAAGTATGAAGTAAATTCTTGTTCGTCTATTGACTGCGTTTCTGTATAACTTTCTTTTAAATGAGTAAGAAAGATATCTGCAGTCTTATGCTTGTTCTCTTCTAATTGACCAGTGATTGGATCTTTAAGTTGATTAATAATTGGACACTTTTTTGGTTTTTCGTGGTCCAAACCAAAAAACCTACCAAAAAAAGTACCAATATGCTAATTTTCTTCATAGACTTTTTGTTGGTATGCTTTGCTCCAGGTAATCTCTTCCAACACAAAAAAAACCTTTCAGTTCTTCCTTGATTTTTAATAATTCTTTCTGCTATGTGTTGGAAATATGCTCCCCTATTGAAGTAAATTTACTTCTTGTCTGGCTTTATCAACAGCGACCTGCAACCCGCACATTTTTGCATGCACTGTTTACTTAACCTAGCTTTGTAGGAAACAACTTGACCTCTAAAGGTAGTTTCAAATGCCTGCCAAACCATGAAGGTTGGAGCAGTGTGTTCATTAAGTTGGAAAATTCCCTGATAAAGTTCTAGTTTCCCTTAGCCCAGAGATGTCCTCCCACAAAGATTTATCAAACTGCCACCTTGATTTCTTTTTTTTGGGCAATCCATGGAGTTAATGTAAAGGACACTACAGAATGGTCTGAAAATGAATTAGCTAATATCTCAGTTTTACCATTAGCTAACACTATTTCTACCAAAAAAAATCCAGTTGTGATGCTGTACTATGTCTAGATGAATAGCAATTAAACTGGGAGAAACCTGGATGCCCCAACCACCATGGATCTCTTAATGCTAAATCTGTTTTCAAAGTGGTTATTAGCTTCAACGTTTTAGGTACTTATTGTTTTTTTGCTTTGTTCTAAGTATCAAGTGTCAAATTTTGAATATAAATAAAATCACTCCCAATAATCAATACAAATTTCAATTTCACGGCCAAGGGTCAGATGTACGACCGTTTTTGCATGCGCAAACGGTTTTGCGAACCCGTTTGCGCATGCAAACATAGCATGGGCCATGTACAATGCCTATTTAGTGAGTCACAATTTATTTGCAACTCGCTAAATAGGTTTTGCGACTCGCTATTAGGAAGGGGTGTTCCCTTCCTAATAGAGTGCACAAGCCATGTATGAATTTTTTGTGTCCGCAATTGCGGGAGCAAAACACTCACAAAATACCACCCTCTTCAAGAGGGTGGTAATGCACTCGCAAAATGGAAGGGGTCCCCAGGGAACCTCTTCCCCTATTCAAATGCATGGGAAAATATTTTTTAATTGCTAGCAGTGGTCCCATGGACCACTACCAGCCTTTAAAAAATGAAACAAAAATGTTTCATTTTTTTCTTTTTTTAAATGCATCCTCTTTTCCTTTAAGGAAAACGGGCTGCATTTAAAAAAAAAATAACTGTTTTATTTATTTACAAGCAGTCCCGGACATGGTGGTTTGCCGGGCCCAGCAGGCCACCGTACCTGGGAGGACCTGCCATTCCTAATGGGGTCGCAAATTGTGAGAGGCTGATTAATATTTATGACCCTCTCAATTTGGGACCCCATTGGGAATCACTAACAGTGTGTTACAGACTGTTGTACATCCAAAATAGCGCCTCGCAAATTGCGAGTCGTAAAAAACTCACTATTTGCGAGGCGCTAATTTGGGCGTCGTACATCTAGCCCTATATGATTAATATGCTCCAATGCTATGGTCTCATCATCAATGGGGCCATAGTAGTTCACCAAATTTAACACTGTCTCCTCAACCTTTACCTTAATCCATAGCCATCCCCCCACCTCTCTGGTCTTACTTTCTTGACCTGCCAACCAATTGTATTTGTTAATAAAATCGCTACCCCCTCGAACCACTACATTAGCTGACGAGAAGTACGGAAGAGCATATTTTTTTGGCAGGCATATCTTGGGGTCGTTGGTCCTGAAATTAGTTTCTTGCAGAAAAATTAAAGGATGTTAGCCATTTAAGAAGAGCACTGCTTTTACGTGGATTCAGCAGACCTTTCACATTACATGTAATTATTTTAACGTTCTGCGTTATCTAATTTGTTCTATGTAATATGCTCATTTTGTATCTGCCCCCCCACCTCGACCATTCCCTACCCACTCCCTTCACCAAGGCTGAGTGACTCCCCACCTGCCAGCCCCACACCTTTCCTCCACAATTTGGTTCCATGGTTGAGCACCAAGACATACCTCCCCATCCGAGATTATCAAATTCTTTTTTTTTAACTCCTAAATCCTCTGTTATGTTTTTTGGCTAGTTTTGACAACAACACATTTGCATCATCTACTGATGTAAACAAATGAAATAGCCCATTTAATAGTATTTAAGTTTGCCTTGTTGAACCACAGATATTTGGTCCCCCCAACAGCTTAAATTCTTGAATCAGGCTCTGAAACGCTTTACGGCAGTGTGTTGTCGCTAGGGCTAGATCTGAAAAGACTCTCATGTGGGCATTATCAGCAATAGAAAAGGATTTTTGTTGGATTGCCATGGTCAAAATATGTTCTTTGATATGAAAATCTGCGAAATTCACTAATATCGTCTGTGGATACTTGGCATCTGGTGCTCGCTGGACTGGGACCCTATGCGCTCTCATAATCAATAAATCTTTCAGTGCTGTTGGCAATATATATGTCTTAATAAGAACATTCTTGCTCTGAATCTCCCCCTGTATTTTGCTTCCTTCCGGAATACCCATACATCTTAAATTATTATGTAATTATTACTTTGTGAATGATTCTCTATCATATCCATTTTACTTTCCAGCTGGCGTAGTTTATTTAATTCTGGAAGGATTTTCATATTAAGTATTTGAAATTTGTCCTCAAGATCAGATATTCTTTGCTCAGTCTGCAGAAGACATTTAGGTAACTGTATCAGGCTTTCCTCAATTTTGGACAGGGTTTGATGAACTGTTTCAGTGTCCAAAGCTTGTTGTACTTTCAGCACACGGATCTCCACTAAAATTGCCTCCAGTATTGGTCGTAACGATCCAGGAACCATATCTATAGGCAACTCTGAGGTATTCACTCCCAAAAATGACTTTCGAGTTTTGTCCTCGATCCTTATAGGCTCTTCCTGGTGTAGATTGTGTTGGTTATCCTGTACTGATACTTCACTTTCGGGTCCTCTTTCGAGTATGCCTTCTGCCCCTAGTTTACCTGCTGACCTTACTGACAATGACGGATCGGGTAGAGCCCCCACTTGAGTCTGTACTAGAATTGGTGAAGTTTGTGAATTTGGGGCTATCCCCACATGTATTAGGCTTGTTTTAGGGGTCAGTTTCTGATACAAAGGATACTCTTTTGATTTCCCAGGCATATCAAGGGGTGTTGTAGACAGAGCATCCTGAGGGGGTAAACTGGGCTGACTGCTTATAGAAGGAGATTGCTTCTGAAATGTATCAATAGCAACCTCCGCTCCTCCTTCCGCTACAATGGTATCCTCTTCCGTGGGACACGATGAATGAGCAGACTCAGTCAGATCTGTGGGCTGTGTTTCCCTAATGGCTGGGGGTAAGTAGGCACTTGCCAATATCCCCTTCTCTCTCCATCCTGCCACGCGGCTCTTAGAGACCTTTTTATGCAGTTTTTTTATAGAGTGAGTAGTGGGAACACTTCCAGTCTGTTTCGAGCGCTGTTGTCTCATTATATTGGATGCATGAGCTGCCTCTGGACCCATAGGTTGAGCCCACCCTGCGACTCCTCACGCTCTAGACCCACTTACCTTGGATCTGTTGGACAGCCCTGTGCACTCAATAATCAAATGACTGGTAAGGCTCTGCAGCTTCCACTCCTCCCAGTTTCATCTTGTCCACTCCACATCAATCCTGGGGGTCTGTGGAAATATGGATTTTTCTGGTCAGTTATGTCCCCTATCTTGGACCCCAACGGTTCTATGTGCATGTCACAAGTACATGTATGTTCCCTCCAGTTCCAGTTATGAAGACGCAAATACATGTGCGTCCACCGTCAACATGTCCTCTGTTAGATCCGCCATGAATAGGCCGGATATTCCATTCCTAAATATGAAAGGCCACCGGCTTTGTATGGTTCACTTATGCCATTTTACAGTCCAGGCAAGTAGGCCCTGATTCTGTCATCAAACTCCTCTTGCCTTCTGTCTCTGAAAACTCGAGTCTGAGCCTGCATCTGTGACCATGAACTTTGTCTCATTCTCTGCGCGGCTCACGAAGCCTGACATCAGCCTATTCTCTGCCAAGAACTGTATTTCACCTTCGAATTATCTGCTTCACTCCTTAGCCGATGCATTCCTGTCTAGCAGTTTAAGTAAACATTCTTCCAGCTACTGAGCAAAGGCTCGGCTCCTCTGTCCTCATGCAAGTAATTCATAGCCCTGTTACCATGGAATATTCCTACCCCCTCGCATTCAGTGTAGACACTTAGACGCTTGTACACGCACGCACAGTCAGTATAGAATAGATTCTGTCCAAGAGTCCTTCTTTTGTGGATAACATAGTTCTTTAAACATAGGATGTTAGATATGATTTGGGATTAGGTTGACTTGACCCCCCAGACTTTTTGTCTCCACATGTAGAGCTAAATGTCAAGTCCCCTTCACCCCCTAGTTGCACGTCAATTACACGTCATGCTGCTGCGCGCGCATCTATGCCAAGTATTATCTTATAGATCCACCTATATGTGACATCATAACCAATTATGTTCCTTTTTACTCCTTATTACACCCATTTTCGGTTACGCATGTAAATCGTCATTTTCCTTATCAATTGTTACGCCTACTGCATTTGCTTCATTGTAATGAATGTTCTATAAAAATCATTTCTTGTCAATAAAGTATGTACTTCACTTCCTGAACCCCCGTGGTGATGGAACTTGGAGCAACCGATTATAATCGATCATTGGAATAAAGCCCATTCCGAACCTCTAATACCACGGATTCTGCCTCTTATTTTACTGAGCTATTTTATTATGTTTCTGTATCAAATTAAGTCCCGGTAAAGGAATTTTATCTACCACATGAATGGCGCCCGAACAGGGACACTTTCTCATCTCACGCGCCGGCGGTGAGTTGCAGGCCCGGTCTCCTGCCACAGCTGGACGGACAATAACGCGTACCAGCAGGATTTCCTGTATCTCCCTCCGGTCAAGCGGGGGCGACTGAGGCTGCGATCAACACCCAGACGAGGCGGTGAGAAGTGCGAAGTATCCCGACCAGAGCCTAGCTGAGAGAGCAAGATCCGAGGTATACAGAGACCCACCAGTTCGAAGTCGAGTCCAGTTTCCGACGAGTCGAGTCGAGTCCAGTCCGGTTCAAGTTCAGTTGCCGAGGCCTTCCGTTTCCGAAGCTACCCGGTGAGTACCATTACTGGGGAGGCATTTCTGACGTGCACATAGGTTGTGCCGGTCAAGACGGGTTTGGGTACACAAATCCGGTCTGCACTGTTTTAGCAGTGTATCTGTACTGTTTAGCAGTATATCAAGTATTCCGAAGTATCTAGTTATTGTCAAGAATTAAGCTTGGTGATTAGTTATGCAGACGATCATCATTGTTGGTTATTTTAAAGGTTAAAAAAAAAAAAAAAATGTTTAATGTTTAATGTTTAATGTGTTAAACGTCCTGCATATTGTGGTATGAATGGTTGTTCATTATTGTGCTTTTGTATTAAGTGTGTTCAAGATTAAGTATCGGATCAGTTGTCAATATGCCGCTCTTTTCGAAATTAAGACAGATCACTACTAGAAAAGGGGTACTCGAAGAAGCCGTCCCTATTCCTCCTAGGGACACTCCAGGGCACTTCATGTATCACAAACATGGCTTAGACGCTATATTATTTCTTGATTTATGGGTAGACTACACCAAGGGATTACCAGAAAGTCAGAGGTGGCCCGCAGCGGGGACCTGGGATGCAGAGTGCATCATGAAAGTCGAGGAAGAGTTATGGAAAAGGAAAGTCAGACAGTCACAGAAAGACGCCGTTGAGTTATGGCGTAAAGAATCTCATAGACGCACAGAAAAGGCACTCCGACAGGAAGAAAAGAATAAAGAGAGTTCAAATAAAGTTCGAGAGAATCTATTAATTGAGGAAGGTATCCGAGTGAAATCAGAACAAGTAGATAGGCAAAGAAATGCCCTTATGAATGGTATGTATCCCCTTCTAGCCGAAGGATTACCTAAGGCTACTCCAGAGATACCGAAAGACTTGCCACCCCCATTATTCCCAATAAAGGTACATCCTAAGGGGCATCCTAGAACCGCAGAAGATGTTTTTCTTTCCTCATATTTAGATGACGCAGCTCCCGAGTATGCTAATTCCGCCCCACATAGACCGCATACCAGGGAGGTCCAACGCCAAGATCCAGTACCCGTATCCCTACAGCAACAGATCGAGTCACAAGTTCCGGCAAGCACATCTGTTTCTGCATCCGTTCCTACAGCTACTTCTATAGCTGTGTCCACACCTATAGTTGCTGTGTCACGTTCAACGAATCCTTTCACACCCGACACCCCAGATGGGGCTACGGGAGGTGCTACCAATATTTTTTCTACGCCACCCAGAATAAATAAACTTACTTTTCAAGAGTCAGCACATTCACGTACACCCAAACTCATAAATGCCCGTACGCTTAAGGAACTTCTTATAGATTGTAGATATGACCCTGTGCCCGGTAAAGAGGACGAAATGACCCTGGCATCATTGCGTATCAGACGAGCCGCAGTGTATTTAGGGAAGTTACCAGGAATGACTGCGCATCTAGATAAAATATATCATTTTGTCCAAACAGGGCGAGATCCAGAATGTATTAACAGAGCTATGGAATACCAGAAAGTAGAGATACAGGGGGAACTGTTACGTTTCCTCATAAATTGTGTGATCAGAAATCAAGACCGACCGGGGGTAGACCCGGAAGCAATGCAAATTCTTACCAGATGGAGCCAGAATATATCAGAAGGGAGACATGATAAGCAAAATTGTATAATAGCCATGTGCCGAAAGATCCGTAAAGAAATAGAACGCCTACACGAAGAGAGATTAGAGGTAGACGAGTTCGAACAAAGCGAGGGAGAAGGGTCAGGACTGCCCGCGGGACAGTCGGACACCATAGCCTATGTAGGTAGAGGAAGATCTTGTAATAGTAATAGATGTCTTACTGACTCGATACGTCCGATATGTCCAGATAATAACAGGAATTTCCAAATACCTATAATTAATATAAGGTCTAACGAGCATTCGTTCCAAACCGCCGACAAACTACTACGAGAACGAAGGGGTTATCATTTTCTCGATTCTATGGATGAACAAGATTTAGCCAGGGCAGCTGTCCATTGGGTGGACAGTCCCGGAAAATATAGTGATGATACAGTAGCACGCACATTTTTGAATCTCACCCCAGATGAACAGAGGTTAGCTGGGATTTATATGATTCAACAACTCATTATACTATATCGGAGTCAGCATTCGGACCCTGGTCCCTTACCTGACATATTGACTGAATTGCTTATGAATAAATGGAGAGGTTCAGGTACTAAATTAATTAAAGAAATTCTAGAATCAAGAAAGCAGTATATTCTTTTTGTATGCTCAGAGCATGTCTCATTGCCCGTCAAAGAAAGAACCACGTATTACATGGATAGACAGAATCCCTTACGAGAAGTGCACCCAATAAAAGGCGAGGACAACGAGTTTAAGCGCGTATTTGTATATACGCCCATATCGAAAATAGAATTGTTACAAATGAAGAAAGTGGTACCCAGTCATGACAAAGATCCAGCGGGTTTTCACCGAGAAATTAAAGACATGTTACTCATGGGAGAGTATACCTATCCCGACATTATGACAATATTAAAGGTATTGATGCCTGCTGGTATTTATGAGAAACTCAAGGAAAAAGAGTGGGAGGTAGGAGACCAAAAGATAGAATGGTCAGTGTTAGAAGCGGAAGAAAAGGCCCGAACTGCAGGAGCAGGACTTGGAGATAAAACTAAAGCACTACCAGGTTTACTAGTACAGGTACTGCCACGTTTATTAACTACGAAAAAGGAAGATTGGGGTACAATTTCAGCCTGTAAGCAGAAGCAAGATGAAGACACTAGTGATTACTATGCCCGATTTGAAAAATGTTTTGGTATAAATAGTGGCATAAAAGCAAGTAGCGAATCATACCCGCATCTGTTTGTAACAAAGTTAGTAGAAAATGCCCTGCCCCAAGTAAAGAATAGAGTATTAAAATTCGAGAGTACCTGGCAAGGTAACACTCCATCACAAATGTTACAAATGTTACAGTACCATCACAATAGAATTAGAGAGGAACAAGAACATGAACACAGACGCATGAAAGACACGAAAATGAAAATGCTAGTTTCCCAGACAGTTCCAGCTGAAGGACATAAAAAGGGTATGACACATTCCGATTCAGCAGGACCTGTAAAAGGGACATGCAATTATTGTAAAAAGCCAGGTCATTACGTACACGATTGTCCAGTTTTAAAACATAATATCGCCATAGGTAAAACACAAGAAAGATCACGGCCACTCAGACAAGATCAGAATGAACAAGGAGCTCTGCAGCATGCACAGGCCATGCCAGCCGCACAACAGCCAATACAGTTTGTGCCAGCTGCACCACCGTTGCCTGTTGCTGCCACACAGACAACAACACGACAAATGTATCAGACCGCACAGTATGAATATCCTGAGTATCAGCGTTACGCATGAACTAGCCTAGAGAGGGAAGTTGACTTACCCCTTATCGAGATTCCTGTAGATCAAGAAGGACCTTATGTACATAGTGAATTATTAGGCCAAGATAGAAAATTTTTACTCGATACAGGGGCAAGTCGAACAACTATAAAACGTAGTGAAGTTCCAGGGGCACCCCTCTCAGGCTCTCAGAATATTTCCCTTGGTTTTTCAGGAAAACCTATTGTTAATGAAGTATCACAGCCTCTTCCACTTACGATAGGACCTCTGACTCGAACTACAGATTTATTGCTTACTAAATCATGTCCAGAAAACTTGTTAGGAATAAAAACACTGAAAGCTCTAGGAGCCATAATATGTTGTTCTCCGGAAGGAGTAAGGTTGTTTTTACGTGATTTTAAAGGTCACTATGTGTCTAGAGACATGGATCCCCGACTGCAGACTTTACCTACACATCTATGGGCACAAGGCCCTACTGATGTTGGTTGCATGAATATTACACCATATCGAGTCACATTAAAGGCAGGAGTGGTGCTACCACGAATGCGACAATACAAGTTACCACCAGATGCTGTAGTGGCTTTACTACAAATCATTGACGAGCTCATTGCCCAAGGAGTAGTTGTGGAAACAGACTCCAATGTATGTAATTCACCGATAATTCCGATTCTTAAACGAACAGATCCAAAGGCCCCGCCAGTATATCGATTGGTTATTGATCTGCGCGAGTTAAACAAATGCATTGTGCCACAATTTCCTGTGGTCCCAGATATCTCGTCATTACTGACAGCTATTGATTCCGAAGCAACATTCTTTACTGTAATTGATCTCAAGAATGCCTTTTTTAGCGTCCCAATAGATCCGGAAAGCCAATATTTGTTCGGATTTAGTTTAAATGGACGTAGCTTTAAATTCTCACGCGCACCTCAAGGATTTACAGAAAGCCCCAGCATCTATAGCCAAGCACTGAAACGAGAACTAGATAGTATCCACATGCCAGTTAACACTGCTCTGCTTCAATATGTCGATGATCTGCTGATCGCCGCGAGAAGCGAACCGGAATGTGAAAAAGCATCACTGACAGTTTTACAATTTCTAGCCGAAAAGGGGCACAAGGTGTCCCCTTCTAAGCTGCAATTCTGTGTCCAGCGAGTTATTTATCTTGGACACTCGCTGTCCAAGGAGGGAAGGCAGCTTACACCCGACCGCATTCAGTTAATAGCTAGCATGCCAATACCCAAGACACAAAAGGAGGTGCGGGCTTTCATAGGCCTCACTTCATATTGCAGGCAGTGGATCCCTCAGTACGCATTTCTAGCAAAACCACTCATTCAGTTAACCACACAGGAGGCAGCCACATCGACTGTTCTCCCTTGGACTCAGGAACATACACAAGTTTTTGAAAACCTAAAGAAAGCTTTATGTCAAGCACCTGTTTTAGCAACGCCATGTTACAGAAAACAGTTTACACTCTTTGTTACAGAACGCGAAGGTACTGCCTTGTCAGTACTCACACAGGAACAAGCAGGAGCACACAAACCATGTGCTTATTTCTCTAGTACATTAGATCCCGTAGCTCAGGCTTTGCCTGCGTGCCTGAAATCAGTAGCAGCGACAGCTTTAGCAATCAGACAAAGCGATGCCATAGTGTTAGGACATCCATTGACAGTTCAAGTACCACATGCAGTAGAGGTTCTTGTAAATAGAACGCAAACACAACACTTGACTATAGCGCGACTTACAGGGTACGAACTTACATTGTTTCAGCCACATATAGAAATCAGACGCTGTAACACATTGAATCCTGCCACACTTTTGCCAGTAACCGGAACAGACCCACTAGCTCATGACTGTATTGAAGTTATTACTATAACGACAAAACCCAGACAAGACTTAACCGATGTCCCATTGTCAGATCCAGACCTGACATTGTATGTAGATGGTTCATGTATGAGAACAAGTACAGGAGAGTTAGTGGCTGCTTACGCAGTCACCACAGATACTGAAGTCATTGAAACTAATCGTATAAATACTTTGTCAGCTCAAGCCGCAGAGCTCATCGCTCTGACACAAGCCTGTATTCAAGCCACGAATAAAAAAGTCAACATATACACTGATTCACGTTATGCATTCGGAGTTGTACATGACTTCGGCGTGCTGTGGCGAGAGAGAGGTTATTTAACTTCCCACGGTGCCCACATTCAGCACGGACCCCTCATTCATGCCTTATTAGATGCAATACATCTACCCACTGCAATATCAATTATGAAATGTAAGGCTCACACGAAGGTTACTGATATCATTTCCCAAGGCAATGATCTAGCCGACAGAACAGCTAAACAGACTGCTCAAACTCAAACCCCCGACATGACAAAGACAATAGTCCCGATACCGACACATTGTATGACAGTTAAAGATCCTACTCTTGACGTAATTGACATACAGACACATGCTACACCAGACGAAATAAAGAAATGGACTGAATTAGGAGGGATCCAAACGGACCAAGGATGGATGATGAAGGAAAAGTCTGTATGGTTCCTTCCTGATTCAATGGTCCAAGTTATAATTAACACTATACATAGTCCAGCACATCTAGGAGAAAAAGCTATGCTAGACAGCATCCAACACATTTGGTTCAATAAACATTTACGAGCAGCAGCCAAACAAAAGGTCCGTACCTGTATGATCTGTTGTCAGTTTAACCCAGGAAAAAGCGTTCCCGTAGAACAGGGTGGATTTCATCCTCCTAATCACCCTTTTGAAGCCCTCCAGATGGACTATATCCAGATGGAACGATGTCGAGGATTCAAATATGTTCTCGTAGTTGTCTGCGCTCTGTCCCGTTGGACAGAGGCATACCCGGTTTCAGATTACACTGCCCCGACTACTGCCAAACAGTTGGTTCGAGAATTCTTCCCACGATACGGTTTACCACGTGTTGTTCACTCAGATAACGGCCAGCCGTTCTCATCCGAATTAATGAAACACGTTTCACTTCTGTTAGGATATCAGTGGAAATTCCACTGTGTCCGACACCCCGAGGCAGCAGGTCTCGTAGAAAGACATAATCAGATACTGAAAATCAGATTGTCCAAAATATGCAGAGAGAAAGGTGTCGACTGGGTAGTAGCGTTACCAGTTGCACTCTTTTACATGAGAATGGTAGCACACTCTCGAACAGGGCTATCCCCGTATGAGGTGATCTTCGGCAGACCACCAAATATGTGGGGGACGCCTATACCACGAAAAATAACTGATATTGACTGTAATATGTTGACAGATTACTTGGCTTCCTTGATGTCTGCACTACAATCTTGTCGTTCACAGGTAGCTGCAGCCTTTCCCGACAACACTGAGGTGAAACCCCATGACGTACTTCCGGGGGACCTCGTACTTGTGAGGAATTTCGACCGAAAGACTCAGCTGGAGCCCAGGTGGAAGTCGCCCAAGTTGGTCCTGCTGACCACAAGAACAGCCGTGAAGATCGAGGGCAGGAAAGGCTGGATTCATTCAAGTCATATCAAGAAATTTCATGGACTTCCTGCAGATGTAAACAGCCCACCTCGTGTGTCTTCACCCATTGACTCAAAACTTCCTTTTGTTGAACAGAGTAACTCTGAACACTATAAACTAAAGCTTAGGCCCAACCAGTCGAGCAATTTGATTGTTTAAGTCCTCTCCAAGGTGAAGCGGTTGAATTGTCTCTGACATGTATCCCTTGGACCTGAGTAGAGAAAACACCCGGAAAATGTTGAAACAACAGGCGTATTGTAAATCACTGCGTAGCCACTGCATAGTGACATTATTAATCTTGTTTTTCTTGAGTCTTTTAATAATTACTGCAAGTATATTGTTGCACATATATTACCCTATTTCTAGACATGTTTATAATGTTACTGCTGAACATTCTTTTAGTGACTTACCTCCGCATGAATTGTCTTATAGACTTGCGCTGCGCAATAACACTTTCATTAGTATGTTACATCATTCCCATCAGACTAGTAATGCCACTAATTGTTGGGTGTGTGGCCGGCTCCCTCCCTATCAGAATTATGAAGGAGTCCTGCCTTTCTTTCCACATCCGTTTACACATAATGGCTCCTGTGGAGCATGGTTTAGTTTAATCAATTCCATAGACTCAGACACAGCAGTTTACCAAGATCATTGGGTATGGGGAAACCTGAACCTAGTTTTACTCAAGGTCTGCTACCCTGACAAGGAGGGTCGCCCCAAAAGAACAGGAACTGATCTAGAAAATGAAGTATATGGATTAGGTAATTTTATACCTAATCTCATGATTCTGAATGTCGAATCCGAAGTTGAACTAGTCTTACCCACCATGTCAGTATTCCCAGCGAAGGGTGAATTGTGTGTAAGAAAGGTTGGTTCCATACATATGGGCCATAGTAAATGCACTACTATAGTAGAATTCAGTGATCAAGGCAAATCTTCATTTAGAGCTTATCGCCACTCCTACTTTATATGTGGTCAGACTGCATATATGCGTCTACCTCTAGATTGGGATGGTACCTGCTACATTGCATTCCTTTTGCCACCTGTTTTCCTAGCTCCTCCTGATTATTACAGAAATATTCATTTAGTACACAACAGAGAGCGGAGAGATCTCCCAATTGTCGATTATACTGAGACGGCATGGGACAAGTATGTAGATTTTAATAAAGGCATCTTTCCCTATATAGGTACTGTTACTAATAGTAAGCTGATACGTAGATTAACTAGAACCCTTGAAGCAGTAGTGAATGAGACTATTTCCGCCTTAGGCAATTTAACAGAAGAACAGTCTGCTATGCGGATTGTTGTGCTTCAAAATCGTCTTGTCCTTGACGTCATCCTGGCTGATAGGGGCGGAGCTTGTAGGGTCATCGGATCAAGCTGCTGCGTATTCATACCAGAAAATTCGCCATCTGTATATAAAGCCATCACTCGCCTTCATAAAATTGTAAACCAGATACACCAGAACCCAGGCACTTGGACTTGGTCCAGTTGGTTTTGGAGTGTGATATCAGCCTGGGGATGGAGAGTTTTATCCTTCCTAGGTATTGGCCTTCTCATACTATTCAGTTGCTGTCTATGTCTACAATGTGGACCAGCGATTTGTGGTCTGTGTGCCACATCGTGTATTCCACCACCAAGATTTCATTCGTCACGGAAGAAGAAAGAAGAACAAATGATGCTATATGAACAGATCAATGGATTGATGAAGATTGATATCTCTTAACGGGCAAGTAGGGGACAAGGAGGGAATGTGGAAATATGGATTTTTCTGGTCAGTTATGTCCCCTATCTTGGACCCCAACGGTTCTATGTGCATGTCACAAGTACATGTATGTTCCCTCCAGTTCCAGTTATGAAGACGCAAATACATGTGCGTCCACCGTCAACATGTCCTCTGTTAGATCCGCCATGAATAGGCCGGATATTCCATTCCTAAATATGAAAGGCCACCGGCTTTGTATGGTTCACTTATGCCATTTTACAGTCCAGGCAAGTAGGCCCTGATTCTGTCATCAAACTCCTCTTGCCTTCTGTCTCTGAAAACTCGAGTCTGAGCCTGCATCTGTGACCATGAACTTTGTCTCATTCTCTGCGCGGCTCACGAAGCCTGACATCAGCCTATTCTCTGCCAAGAACTGTATTTCACCTTCGAATTATCTGCTTCACTCCTTAGCCGATGCATTCCTGTCTAGCAGTTTAAGTAAACATTCTTCCAGCTACTGAGCAAAGGCTCGGCTCCTCTGTCCTCATGCAAGTAATTCATAGCCCTGTTACCATGGAATATTCCTACCCCCTCGCATTCAGTGTAGACACTTAGACGCTTGTACACGCACGCACAGTCAGTATAGAATAGATTCTGTCCAAGAGTCCTTCTTTTGTGGATAACATAGTTCTTTAAACATAGGATGTTAGATATGATTTGGGATTAGGTTGACTTGACCCCCCAGACTTTTTGTCTCCACATGTAGAGCTAAATGTCAAGTCCCCTTCACCCCCTAGTTGCACGTCAATTACACGTCATGCTGCTGCGCGCGCATCTATGCCAAGTATTATCTTATAGATCCACCTATATGTGACATCATAACCAATTATGTTCCTTTTTACTCCTTATTACACCCATTTTCGGTTACGCATGTAAATCGTCATTTTCCTTATCAATTGTTACGCCTACTGCATTTGCTTCATTGTAATGAATGTTCTATAAAAATCATTTCTTGTCAATAAAGTATGTACTTCACTTCCTGAACCCCCGTGGTGATGGAACTTGGAGCAACCGATTATAATCGATCATTGGAATAAAGCCCATTCCGAACCTCTAATACCACGGATTCTGCCTCTTATTTTACTGAGCTATTTTATTATGTTTCTGTATCAAATTAAGTCCCGGTAAAGGAATTTTATTTACCACAGGTCTTGCTGGGCTCCTAAGCACCCATATTCCAAAAGGCCTGATTCGACGGGGTACACAGTTCTACTCTCGAGCTTCTGACAGCAGCTGCCACAAATAAGCCTGTCTCCCCTCACAATCTCTGCAGTTTTTGACGAGACCGAAACGCAAAGCACCTGGCGGTCTTCTGAGAATCACCGGGCCGCCGTGTTACGCCATAAGGACGATGTGCTCTGGTGGGAGGAGCTATGTCCCGGACTAGCAGTCAGTCATGGGGGCTTTGCTGACCGCCTCAGAATCAAAGTCCCCCTGACCACATTAGATTGAAGTCAACGTGCCATGTCAAAGGGAAAGAGCAAAATAAAAATGCCAATGAGTAAGCCGATCAGATGACAATTTCTCGAATGGGGCATTACTGTCACTGCCCACGCAATAAACTATGTTGTCTCAAACTTCCCTTAAGAGAGGTTATGGCAGAATAAGAGATTTGGGGAACGAGACTATAAAATCTCTTCACGGGTTGAGAAGACGAGTGAACACAATAATGAATTTTGTAGGAGAAGAACAATAATTATATATCTAACTCTTTTAAATCTGTTCTTTGAGCCTTTGACCATGCTTGTTAAACACTCGATCATCTCATTTCACCTCTAAACAGATGACATGCAATTATACATAAAAATATCTAATCAATAAGACATTTAATCAAATATGTAGTTTCACCGCCTGGAATCACGTCATTCAAGACCAAATTCCTATACTCCTCCCCATTCTGAGCTTGATCGCAGTACAATCAAAGCCATGCTCATGAAGCAACTGGGGCCAAATGCACAAGCTCTCTGAAATTCATGCAAGATAAACAATTGAACTTACAGACATATATAATCAGCATAGCAAATTAATCTCTGTACCAACTTTTACTTCTTAGAGGAGGTAAAGTACACACTTTAATAAGACTTTAAACCAGTGGCAGTGCCACTGATCATATCCAGTCTTGACTATTTGAATGTCTTACTCACAGGTATGCTCAAGTCACATCTAGTTCGCCTGAAGAAAGTCATACATAGCTCAGCAGAACTGTTCCCAGCCCTGAAATGCTTAGATCACAGTATTCCTTCCTATTGAATTGCAATGTATATACAAAATAGCCTCTGTCACACACAAAGCCATGCACCATGACATCTCAAAATATCTGGCATAAAAATGTATTGCCTGAGGAGGGAATCCTAAGTTGGTCTTTTTTTGGAAAGATATATTCCTGGAACCTGTCTTGTTCAAGAAACAAGAGTCATTCCACATTTATTTTAGTAGGTGCACCTAACAATATGCAACTCATTTCTCTCTCGCTTCCCTCTGCAAAAAGCAGAAACCCTTTTATGAGGTTCCCAAAAAGTAATTTAAACATCCAATGCTTGACTGAAATCTTCAATTGAGGCGTCATGCTGGTCAAGTGTAGCTTTTCCCTGTGTAAATATGATCTGACAGACTAACCATATCATGTTAACTTATGAATTTTATATTTCCGGACATCATTTAGGGTTTGACAGAAGAGTACTACATCACAAATGTGATGGGGTTCTTGGTTCGCCAAATTCTCGGTCTGCCCACCCTATTTAGAGTTGGGCGGACAGTCAATGTTCCGTCACAGTACCCTTGCTGGGTCTGTTAATGGAAAACTTACTCCCATGGCATGCTGGCTGTCGTTGTAAGACTAGTGATTATAAGGGAAAGCACACATAACTCTCTGGAACCTGCATCTGTGCATGATTATATAGAAACATGAGCTTCCTAAGCGATTGGTTAAACATAAACCTTTAAATTATCAGGTGATCAATTGTGAAGGACATTTTAATTCATCTTTAGAATCCTACATATGTTTTAACATGCACACCAATCTATCAAAGTACATGAAGTGTTACACAGCCCTTTTAGGAATTGGTTTAAGGGTGCCTAAACATGAGTGAAGTGTACATTTATCACCACAAGATAGTTCATAAGAGTTAAGACTTCCTGTTGCTTAGGTGAGCCTTCGACTTTTGGAGAATCAAGAAATCCATTTGATTGAAGCTGCTCTTAGTGTGAAGTCAAATACATGGTGAGTGCAGTTTAGCCTTTTAAACTTCAGGCCTCCTCAGGAGGATTGCAAGGGCACATGTATAAGTCCTAAAAATATATAAGTATATGTAACAAACTTGCCACATGTATTGACTGTGTCTAAGTACAGGACATCAAAGCGTACCTGACATACAGTTGGACTTTGTATCTGAACACAGAATATGTGAACCAGGAGAGGGTGAATTGATCACGATTAGTGAAAGGACCCTTGTGCATTATATATCGGGCCCTGCCTGGGAGCCAAATAAATGTGCACACCAAATGGTGGAACCAATGTGTATGACGGCTGCCCGAAAATCTAAAATTGTGATGTCTAGAATACCACAGGTCTATATTGCAAACATGGGAACAACATAGGGAATCATTATTAGAAGAGTGCTAGGTCTGGGAGTGTCTTGTCTCTATGGGTCTACATCAGTGTGTGTATGGATCAAGGGGAATGTATTTGGAACCACCTCCAGCGCAGGGTGGAATCTCTTCAAAAAGTAGCTATCTTGAATGAGCTTGTAATCAATAGCAGAAGACATGAGAGGTGCCGGTCCACTATGTGTGGCATAAAGACCATGCTGTGATTAGCAGTCACCTGTGTTGGATTGGACCTCTGTGCGGGGTCACTCCCAAACCTTTTGCCATCACCTAATCTTCTTCTTGCTGTATTTGTTTTTGTTGGACTTAGGACTCTGTGCACTTCGTCACTGCGAACTGGTGCTAAAGTAATAACACTCACTCCCTAAAACAGGGTAAAATTGGTTTACATCTGTTTTCGATATTAATCTATATATAAGTCCATAGTAAAGTGGTAAACCATATACCCAGGGCCTGTCCATTAAATGCTATTAGTGTGCCTGCAGCACCTATTATATCTTCCACTTAAGAAGCCTCTTAAAATCTGTCCCAGGTCTGCCATTTAAGCCTGAATGCAGTTTTAAACTGCCATTTTGACTTGGCAATATAAACCCCTTTCCAAGCCTTAAACTCCCCTTTTATTGCATATAAGACACTCCTAAAGTAGGCGAAGGGTAGCCAATAGGGCAGGGTGTATTGTAATAATAGGTTAGACAACCTTTAACCTTTAACCTTTAGGTTTTACATGTCCTGGTAGTGAAAAACTCCAAAATGTGTGTTTCACTACTGTGAGGCCTACCTGCCAAATAGGATACCATTGGGTTACCTTATTAAATGCATTAAGTCCTATTTTTTGATGAGGACTAGATAAGCATGTTGTGTTTGGTGTCTATGAAATTGTAATTAAATCCTCTTTAATGGTAAAATCGGATTGTAAATTACAATTTTGAAAAATGCCACTTTTTGTAATAGGATATATATGGCCTTATCCGTGAGGTGCAGACCTTTGACATGGCCCGCGGGCTGGTCCCACAACAATTGCGACAATTGGAATACCTAATGAAGAGAGAAATAAATGAGAGACTGCATTCCACAACTCTTGTGCAGTATCACAAGGCCAGCAGAATACCAAGAGGTTTGAGATTTGCTATTAAACCTATGATGTTTAAAACAAATAAAAAGTTTATGGACAAAGTGGTATTCACTCCTAAACAAGTGCTCGTTAGACTTGTTTCTTCTGATTGTTGAAGAGTTGTCAACGGTCCTGACTGGTTTAGAACAAGAGATACGTGAATTACAAGTTTCCCTTAAAAAGCTTATGGAAGCCGAGAAGTGGTCTACAACTTTAACAGAGATTAATGCCAAACTGGACATCTATGCCAAGGCGATTCACGAGCGCAAGGTACGGAAGTTCCGGATGGACACAATTGATTATAAGTTGGACGAGGTGTACTCTTGGGCGGAGGTCTACGCCCAGAAATGGAACTTTCAAAAACCAGGAACGACCTCTTTGGAAGAAAGTTTAGTATCAATCAGCGACACTCGGATGACAAGAGCACCAGTTCCGTCTACATCAGGAATTTCTCAAGAAGAGTCAACATCGGATACAGTGTCAGCTCCAAAGGTATCTTTTTTAGAGACCAGTCCAGCCGCCATCAATCCGCCCACAGTGCAAGTTCAAACAGACGCAGCAAGACCCCCCGAGGCAGGAGGTTCAACAAAAACAACCTCCACAGGTTGCAGAACGAAAAAACATTAGTGGTTAACATATCTTCCACTCAACTGTCAGGAGCCCAGATGGAAGTACTGAACAAAGGCATTGGGTTCGTACCCACATTTCAAACCAAACTGTTTGACACCGAGGTAGATCTTTACAAGTTTATGAGGAAAATAAGATTACAATACTTCTTTGCCAATTCAGAAATTACCTGAGACAAGGAGATTGGATCTGATTATTTGGAGTTTAAACCAAAGAGTTAATTTGTATCGCCAATACCCCATAAGGTGATTAACACATTTGAGACACTTGTGAAAAAAGATCTTGCGCGAATAACTTCTGTTTCTAAGAAACGACAGACTTTTATGAGAACAGACAAAGAGGCATTAAAGGTTTTGAAGAAGAATGAATCCCTGACATCTTTTTCAGCTGATAAAGGTAGGGCATTGGTGGTCATGGACCACGTGTTTTACGAGCGGAAAGTTGAGGTTATGTTGACAGAAGAAACAACCTATTTGCCTTTGACACAAGATCCTATATTAGAATTTCAGGAAGACTTGAATAAGATACTGCTGAATGCTAAAGACATGGGATGGATCTCCGAGAAAACACTGGACTTTTTATACTCAAGATCACCCCGTAGACCTCTCATTTATATGCAGCCAAAAATTCATAAGGATTTGAATAACCCTCCTCTTCGCCCCATTGTATCGGGCTGCGGATCAATTCTTGAGAGTCTTGGACAGTATTTGGTTACTTTTTTGCAGCCAATTGAACAGTCTGGAACTACATATTTACAAGACTCTACACACCTTCTTAATGAAATGAAATGAAAAAGAGACTTGTAGAGCGCAAAACATTCACCCAAACTGTATCATGGCACGAGCTCAGCACAAAACAAATAAGAACGATAGAGACAGCTCAAAGATTAAACAGCCATGTCTTTAAAGCCTTCCTGAATGGCAACAGTTGATTTTCTTTCTTAATCTACACTGGAAGTGTATTACAAAAGCGGGTCGTACTGACCAGAAAGCTCCTTCCCCCCGAAGAACACTTTTTAAACATGGGAACTACCAGGTTGTGAGAATGTGCTGAGCGGAGTTGGAGGGCAGGAACATAAGGCTGCAAGTTCTTTTAAAAAAATACTGCCCGCATCGTGAGTGGCCTTAAATGCAATGCAGAGCGCCTTAAATTCTATCCCCCTTTTCAATGGCAGCCAGTGCAGCATTTTGAGCGACGTGGAGACCGATTTATATTTTGGTATGTTTAGCAATAGATGCACTGCGACGTTTTGCACCATTGCAACTTGTTGAAGCAGTTTTTGCGGAGGTTCATAAAGAGCCCATTACAAAAGTCAGCTCTGGACAATACAAGCGCTGACACCACTAATTTCCTCAAGTCAACTAGAATAAATGGAAGAAACCTTCTTAGTATTTTCAAAGTATAGAAGGAGGCGGAAGTGACCTGATTGATATGACCTTCAAAGGAGAGTATAGAGTCAAACGTCACCCCCAAGTTTTTTACCGTATCTTTTAGATAGGGAAGCAGAAGCAGACCAAGCTCTGGCGGCCACAGCGTGGGAGCCCAGAAGTTGGTGTTTTTGCCAAAAAGTAGTAATTCAGTCTTGCTAGCATTAAGCTTCAGACAATTAGTGGACAACCAGTCCCCCACCTGGCAAAGACATCTGTGGAACTGTGCCATAGTTTCGTCTGGAGATCCTGTCACCAAAACCACAATCTGGGTATCATCTGCATATGAAATAGCAGAGAAACCCAAAGATCTAATTAGCCTTGCCAGTGGGGCAAAATAAACGTTAAAAAGGGTAGGGCTCAGCAATGAGCCCTGTGGCACCCCACATGGCAGCGTGAAATTCAGCGACATTTGCTCAGCGAGAGCCACAAACTGTTCCCACCTTGGCATAAATGATTTTAGAAGAGCAAGCGCTTTTCCTCTGATACCAGTACCCTCCAGAACTTGCAATAATTTCTGATGGTTAACCGTATCAAATGCTGCAGAGAGGTCAAGCAGCACAAGTGCTCCATTGCCTCCTGTATCAACCGTTCTGCCTAATCGTCTCAGAGGCAGAAATCAGCGCCAGTTCTGTGCTGTGTTGCTTTCTGAATCCAAACTGAGAATTGTCTAAGCAATCATGCTTTTCCAGGTAATCCGAGATAACTGAATTCATAGCTTTTTCCACCATCTTTGTGGGCCATGGGAGTCTGGAAATTCGTCAATTGTTATTAGGGTCTGCTCCATCCAGATTGGCTTTCTTCAGGAGGGGGAGAATGGACGCCAATTTCCAATTAACCAGAAAAATACCGGAGAGGAACATTTGATTAAAAATGCGAGTCAAATGTGGGGAAGAACCTCTGGCAAAAGATGAAAAATTTTAGGTGGACAAGGATCAAGGGGGGACCTGAATTTAGTGGACATCATGAGATGAATGACTTCCTCCGTTGCATGTAGGGGAAAGGAAGACATGGAGATACCCGATGGGGTTGAGATCTGATTTTACAATGTGGATGTCATTGCACTCTACACGTCCATCCCCCATGCAGAGGGTATTGAGGCTATCGAATGGGCACTTCTCCAGTCGGAAGAACTGAAGGCCAATCAAATCTTTTTGCTAGAACTACTCCAATACTGTCTGTTTCACAGTTATTTTAAGTGGAAGCAGAAGTCCTTCTTGCAAACAAATGGGACCTCTATGGGTTTTTTGGGGGCCCGAGCTATGCTAATATATATATGATGAAATTTGAGAGGGATCACATCCTGAATGACAGCACATGGAGGAAATATCTGTTTTTATATCGGAGGTACATTGATGACTTATTAATCATTTGACAAGGCACACAACAGGATCTAGTGGCTAAATTAACACAGTGAATGGAAGGAATCCAAGGATTCAATTTACCTACACCATGGATCGTCGGAGCATCTCCTACTTGGGTGTGAAAATAGAATTAGATGGCACTACAATTACCACTTCAGTTTTCAAAAAACCTACTGATCTTAATAACGCATTTTTATACAGCAACTTCCATCCTATGTCTTTGAAGAGACATCTTCTATTCTCTCAGTTTCTCAGGGTGAAGAGGATTACATCAAATAACACTCAGTGCAGCAGTACTTTGGCACAATACAAACGAGATTTTCTGGAACGTGGTTATCCTATGGAGGTGACTGAGAGCTCTGAAAGATGGGCACATGAGATACCTAGAACGGATCTTTTAAAGAAGAAGGAAAATAGTTCGGAGAAAAGGGAAGTCATTTTGTCTACTTTTTCTATGCAGTCATCCACTATTAAAAGAGTGATCCTTAAAAGATGGGAACTTTTACAGCTGGAACCTGATCAGAAGAATTTATTCCATGAACCTCCGATTTTCACATATAAAAGATCACGCAACCTCAGAGAGATTTTGATGGAAAGTCAAACAGATACAAAAAAGCAATACAAGGGAATGCGGAAATGCTATAATTGCTCACATTGCAACAATGTATTGATCAGATCCTCCATTTCTCAGCCTTGGACAGGAAAGCCAGTATATTTACATTTTACTGCTAATTGCAATGAGGAGAATGTGATTTACACCATAAAGTGCCCTTGCGGCTTGTATTACGTGGGCAAGACTGAGAGGTCACAACGAACAAGGCTCACAGAACATAAAAGCAGAATCAGAATCATGATAAAAAGTAGCGTGCCACTGGGCTAACCATCACCATTCTATTGCTCAATTGAGATTTTCGATATTAGATGTAGTTAAATCTAGAAATGACAGGAACATGCCGAAGTTTTTAATTCAGCGCAAAAGTTTCTGGATTCAGTTTTTGGAAATTTCGATGCCCACGGACTGAATGATAAAATGGAACTGGCATGCTTTCTATAAGTTAAACCAATAGCCAATCATCAACCCCTGAGGAACACTGTAGTTCCACCTTTTTTCCACCTTTTTTCACACAGTAGTTTTATTTGTTGATGTGGCTTATTCACATATTTCCCTCACAGATAAAGTTTTCCACTTTGAGGTACATACAGTTGAGGAGGTCAGGTGTCATATTATCAAGTTTCTCGTTGGAAATTCACACAGGTTTAAATTTTTTGTCCTCACAACAGGTTCTTTAAAACATGTGTATCTCATACATGAGCATGGAATAATGATTATGTAGGATTCAACTCCAACCATCATAATGATTATGTAGGATTCAACTCCAACCACCACTGCCCCTAAGGCAACTGCTCCCCTAGTGCAATTTCAAGTGGTGGTACAGGGACCAAGGGATTAGTAGGGCCAACCTTGGGCTCTGAGATGGGTTCTGCCTTAGTCAGAACTCCAGCTCAGGTTGTGCTTGTCTGTGATGGTGGCATGGATATTGCCACCTTATTTGTCAGTTACAGTAAACTGGGCAAATACAGACAGCAGCCTTTGATTAATGGTAAGGAGGCCATGGCATACAGGGACACAGGTGCAAGTGTCACTTTGGTGACAAAAGATCTTATGGGCCCTTACCAGATCATACTCGGTGAGATGTATCAAGTGACCAATGCTAACAACGTCAGGGCTGATCATTCCTTGGCAGTTGTTAATTTCAGCTGGGGAGGGGTAACTGACCCAAATAAAGTTATGGTTAGCTCAGACCTCCCAGTAGAATGCTTGTTGGGCAATGGTTTGGAGACTTCAGCCTGGGCTGAAGTGGAACTTAGGACTCATGCAGCAATGCTGGGCATCTCTGAAGATGTGTTTGCTGTGACCAGGTCACAGGCCAAACTGACTTCTACTGAACAGGCCCTGGATTCTGAAAAAATGGACCAGGTGCCTTCCAAGAGAAGGAGCAGAAGGGGTAAGGCTGTGTATTTCTCCCAGACTCAGAAAGAGGGTCAGTCTCTTGAGGGAGATGATCTCAGACCCTGTGAAGGAACTGTCTCTGATGAACTGGAACCTGATCAGGTTGAGTTCTTTGGGACAGGGTGCCCTTCAATGGCAGAGCTGAGTCAGAAGCAACAAATCTGCCCCTCTCTTGAACCCCTCAGACCAGACAACTAGCTGCTGCTGAGGCTGCTGGGAGTGTCAGTGGATCCCACAGGATCTATTGGGATGAAGGGGCTCCTTTACTCAGGGGGTATAGACCCCAAGCCTGGTGCCACCAGGAGGTTGGTCATAACTGTGAAGTTTAGGGGCTTCCTAATCACTTTGGCACATGACATTCCCTTGTCAGGATACCTAGGCCAAAGTAAGACTGGGGACAGGCTTGTCCCTCACTTTCACTGGCCTCACCGGCCTCAAATGGCAGACACCAAGGAGTTTTATCACTCCTGTACCACCTGTCAAGCCAGTGGTAAGTCAGATGGTACAACAAAGCCCCCCCTGATACCACTACCTGTGTTGGGGGTTCCCTTTAAGGGGGTTGGGATTGACATAATTGGTCCCATGAACCCTCCTACTGCATCCGGGCACAGTTACATACTAGTGGTGGATCATGCCATTAGGTATCCAGAAGCAACACCCCTTAGAATCACCACAGCACCTGTGGTGGCCAGGGCCCTCCTGTAAATGTTTTCCAGAGAGGGTTTCCCTAAGGAGGTCTTAACTGACAAAGGTACACATTTCATGTCCAGTTACATCACTACAATGTGGAAGGAGTGTGGAGTGAACTACAAGATCACCACACCCTATCACCCACAATGCAATGGGTTGGTTGAAAGGTTCAACAAAACCCTAAAGGGCTTGATCATGGGCCTCCCAGAAAAGATTGGGTAAAAATCAGATGTCCTGTTGCCCTGCCTTCTCTTTGCCAACAGAGAGGTCTCAGAGAAGGGGGTTGGCTATAGCCCTTTTGAACTTTTGTTTGGTCATCCATTTAGGGGTCCCCTGTGTTTAGTGAAGGAGGGATGGTAGTTACATCTCAAATGACCTAAGCAAGACATTGTGGACTATGTACTTGGTCTCCGCTAATGGATGGCTGAGTACATGAAGAAGCCCAGCAAAAACCTTGAGGCAAGTCAAGAATTGCAAAAAGCTTGGCATGACCAAAAGGCTGTAATGACTGTTTATCAGCCAATACAGAAAGTATGGGTATTGGATAGTGGCTCCAGCAGCGCTCCAAGACAAGTGGAGTGGACCCCATACTATTCTTGAGCAGAAGGGAGAGGTCACCTACTTGGTTGACCTTGGAACTCCTAGGAGCCCCCATAGGGTGCTCCATATAAACCGGCTCAAACCCTATGTGGACAGGGTAGACATGGGCTTGCTCATGGCTACTGATGAGGGACAGGAGGAAGAGAGTGACCCACTCCCTGACCTCCTCTCACAGGACCCTGATGATGGCTTAGTTTATGGTGTAGCCTTGGCAGGTAGTCTCACTGAGCAATAGCAGATTGATTGAGGGAAGGCCCTCAATCAATACAGGCATATGTTTTCTTTGACTCCTAGTCAGACCACCTGGTGTACCCATGAAGTGGACACAGGGGAGAATCTACCTGTTAAAAATAAGATTTACAGGCAGCCTGACCATGTCAGATTGCATCAGGACTGAAGTCCAAAAGGATTGGGAGTGATTGAACCCTCAGATAGCCCTGGGCGAGTCCAATGGTCCTGGTACCCAACCCTCATACCCAGGGTGGTAAGAGAGAAATAAAGTGTTGTGTGGAATACAGGGGGCTCAATGCACTCACTAGGACTGATGTTCACCGTATTCCTAGGGCAGATGAGCTCATTGACACTTTGGCCTCAGCCAAGTTCTTGAGCACATTTGACCTAACTGCTGGATTTTGGCAGATCAGACTGGCTGAGGATGCCAAACCCAAAACAGCATTCAACCCCTATTGGGCATTATCAATTTATAATAATGCCCTTTGGTTTGAAAAATGCACCTGCCACATTCCAAAGGCTGGTGAATAAAGTCCTTACATGACTCGAAGCCTATAGTGCAGCATATCTTGATGATATAGCTGTCTTTAGCTCCAGTGGGAGGATCACCTGGTCCACCTGAATAATTATTTGGAGGCTCTGCAGAAAGCAGGTCTCACTATCAAGGCCACCAAGTGCCAGATGGGGCAGAGTAAGGCTGTGTACCTAGGCCACCTTGTGGGTGGAGGCCAGGTTTAACCATTGCAGAGCAAAATCCAGATCATCATGGACTAGGTTGCTCCGATTACCCAGACTCAGGTCAGAGCTTTCTTGGGCCTGAATGGGTACTAAAGAAGGTTTGTAAAAGGATTTGGTCTATAGTACCTCTCTTGGATGATCTTACTTCAAAGAGAATGCCCAAGAATGTTCAGTGGACTGTTAGCTGTGAGAAGGCAGTTGATGATCTCAGGCAGGCCATGTGCACTGCTCCCATCCTGAAAAGTCCTGACTAACTGGGGCCGCCCAGAACTGCCTATCGGCAGTTTTTAAGTGGCTGGCTTCCGCCCAGTTGAAATGTAATGAGGATAAATCTGAGGTTCTTCTGTATGGGCAATTTCCATCTGATTTCAGAGCATCTTTATGGCCTTCTAACTTTCCTCGTCCGTACTCTGAGGGTGCTCCTGCGAAAAATCTTGGGATTTGGTTTGCAGAAGACCTACGGTTTACCTACCAAATTAATAAACTGGTCGGTTTGTGCTTCGGCACTCTCAAGGCCCTGAGAAGGTTTCTCCCGTTGCTGCCTCAGTCAGCTAAGGAAACTGTGATTCGTGCCCTTATCCTTTCTTGGCTTGATTATGCAAATGCTTTGTACCTGGGGAACCCAAGATACCTAATTAATAAATTGCAGACTATTCAGAATGCTGATGCCAGACTTCTGTTTAACATCTCAGGTAGACTTAGTGTAAAAAAACAACTTCGTGATTTGCACTGGTTGCCAGTTTTCCAAAGAGTGCAATTTAAAGCTCTGATTTTGGCACACCGAGCGCTGCATAACATTGGCCCTTTCTACAACAGAGTGTTGCGATCCGCCACCTTGCGTCATGTGGCGGTTTCTCGCTTCCGTAGGGCTCGTCTGGGTGGCCAATCTTTCTCAGTCAAAACAACTATTGCCTGGAATGCATTGCCTTTAAAGCCTCGAGTCATTCAAGATCTAGGCTTTTCAAAAAGCAATTGAAAACTTTACTATTCTTAGGTGCGCTCTAAAGGCCTCCCTACAAGGTTTCGCTCGCAGCTTCCGCGCCAGGACACTCTCGAGTATTAGTGCACGCTATAAGTATTATATAACATAACATAACATTTATAACAATTTATTGTCCAAACAGATGCATCTGAGTTAGGGGTAGAGGCTGTGTTGTCACAACATAATGCAGAGGGTCAGGATCAACCAGTAGCTTTTATTAGCAGAAGGTTGACCACCAGAGAGAACTGTTGGTCAGACATTGAGAGGAAAGACTTTGCTGTGGTTTGGACTCTGAAGAAGCTAAGGCCATGCTTGTTTGGCACTCACTTCATTGTTCAGACAGACCATAAGCCTGTCTTATGGCTACAACAGATGAAGGGTGAAAACCCAAAACTTTTGAGGCGGTCCATTTCCCTACAGGGGATGGACTATACAGTGTAACATAGACCTGGGAGTAACCATGCCAATGCAGATGGACTCTCCAGATATTTCACCTTAGAACATGAAGACTCAACTGAGCAAGGTTAGTCTCATCTCCTTACGTTTGGGGTGTGGGTTGTGTAGGAAGGTTGGATCTGCTTCTCATGGTTACCCCCACTTTTTGCTTGATGTTACACTGTTTTGACCAGTCTCACTGGGATCCTGCTAATCAGGACCCCAGTCTATCTGCTTTCTCCTTAAAATGTTATGAAATGTACTTAGGTACACTCCAGATTGGATACTGGGGTGCCCTTGTCAGCCCCTAGTATATGGTACGCACATACCCAGGGCATAGGTACCCCAGAGGCCTCCCATGGGCTGAAGCATGTATTATGCCACCCATGAGAGGCCATGCAAAATGGAACTACAGGCCTGCCATTGCAGCCTGTGTAAGATGGTGCATGCACCACTTACTTTAGATAAAAGTTTACTATATCTATAGGTCACCACATTTAAAACCTATAAGTCACCCCTATAGCAGGCCTTGACAATCCTGAAGGCAGATTGCTGAGTTTTATGTGAGAGGTTGCCCCTGCTTGAGCAGAGCACCCGTGCAGCCTTCTGAGACCATTCTACCGGGATGTCGGTGACGCAACCAGACATATAGGAAGAGGTGCATTATATGCTCGCATTAAATGCTATCTCGAAAATAGCGGCAACAAACCATGTCGTGTTTCGAACAAACAGCTTTGAATCATACCTCCACATGGGTAACCGGTGTGGGAGGTATGATTCCATCCTTCAGAAGCAAGCTTCCTGGGATCCCTGGTCATCCCAGTACCAGCCTCCAAGACCCAGACAGCACAAAATGGTTGCTGTTGATCAGAGACATATTTCTGCCATCCTGCTGCTGAGCCAAGCTCGAGCAGGGGAAGGCAGCACAATAGTCATCCTGTCACAGTGAGGTCTGTCCACCTCTCAGACAGGATTTGGTATATTGGGACTGGGTGGGTGCACTTCCAAAGTGCCTGAAAGTCTGCATGAGGGGCACTTTGTTGTCCCTGTGCATAGTCCAGTTCAAACTAGTCCTGGGAGCCATTGGCTCCTGCTCTGGTGTGAAACTGGGCAAAGGATAGGGGAGTATCCTCCACACTGTCCTGACCCTCCCCAGGGAGTGTCCCCTGAATCTTTCCAACCCTCTCCCGTGAGTAGAAAAGGGCTTACCTGGCTGTAGGACCCCAGATTCGATGTGGACAAGATTCTGAACAAGAAACCACTGACCTTCGACCGTCTGGAAACTCTGGACTTCGTTGGACAGTGAATGGGCCCAACTTCGTCTCCCTCTCTGTCCAAAGCCTCGTCTGTGTCAATGTACCATACAGGCTCCATGCAGGACCTGTGGAGCATCAAGGACAACTGAAGTATCACTCGTGGGGTGAAGGAGTCACTCCCCTGCATTCACAGGCACCATAATGCAACTGACTGGTCTGCTGATCCTGAGCTCCTGTGGACTCCGAAGACTCCAGTAACACAGGAGGTGGGTTCCTATGTTTCTTAAGGTTGAGCTGCCCTCTCACAAAGTTTGAGGCCAGTATTCCTTGTGGGGACCGCATAACATGAAGCATTGAGCACTGCATACTTTTGCAAGTGCATATGCTTGTTGGCATTCCCCACCTAAGTGCATTGGGCTATTAATAGCCCCAATCTCTGCTCATATTTTGTATAAAGGACTTTGGCCTTCTCTTACTCTCTGCCCTGTAAGCTGCTACTTTGTGAAACTGCTAGAGGTCCCCTCGCGACTCACGTGCCTTTGGCTTTTGGGTCCATTTGACAACTCTGCTTTTTTGGGCTCCCCTGGTTGCTCCAGGCCTGTCCTGACTCTCCTTGCTGTGGTGAGTCCCCTGGTCCTCGCTGGGCCAGACCGTAACCTTCTTTGACTTTCTTTATGGGTTGCTGTTGCCAAGGCCTGTTGGTGCTCCCGCCAGACACTGACCCCTCAGCACTCGACATCCTTTGTGGGACAGCTTGTATGCAGCTCCTGGTCATCCTCGACATCTCCTGGTCCCTGTAGCTGTAGAGTCAAGGTTTCATCTTCACACCTGAAGCACCCGACATCAGTGGGCATTCGTCTACTGAGCCCCTGGTCACTCCTAAGTGACCCAGACTCTGCCGCCTCTGTTTACAGGTTCCTTCCATCAAGAATCCACCTGTGGGTTCCACCGGACACTTTTCTTCTTTCCAGCAGTGGCATTTCTTTGAAGACTCCCATTGAGAACAATGGTGGTTTCAGACCCCACTTCGACCCTATGCACCTAGCGTCCCTGGGAAAGGTAACTCTGGTACTTCGGTATCCACAGGTGGGGTGGCTCTCCAATGTTCTATGTTCCAAAGGATTTCCTTGTAATCCACTGGGAAGGGTGCTTAAACTTTAAAACTGCTACCGCGACTCTCCCATTGAATTGTACGTAGCGAGCGGTCGTGTTCTCACACTGCACCCATCCTCCGTGGGGTACCTACTTACTCACCTTGGGTGGTGCCTTGGGGTCCAGCGATTCTATGTCCTGTAGACACTGTCTTGACTTGTGGATCTTATACCACTGTTTTAGTATTTGGGTTGGTCTCCCCTGGAGCCCACGTTGTAGTAGTGCTACTTACGATTGTTTCTGTGCTACAGTATTGTGTGCTTTGTGTTTGTCTGTGTGTAGCAGATACTATAAGGAATTTAAGGTGTGTTATAACAATAAAACATATTTTATATCTACTGGGTGGTTCTCCCTTTATTTGACCAATACAATAAGATTGCATTCTGGTAAAACAAGCTGCTTAGTAGCTTTCTAAGGTTATCTTTGACCTCTTAAATCACCATAAGGGTTGTTTGAACTGGTGCTAGGTGCCCATTTTAATTAGTGGACAGCATATACCTAACCATCTTCTCACAGCACATTTAATGCAACCCGGAATTTTAATAGTACTAATCGTAACCGGGCATCTGGAGGTGGAGATAAGTACGGAAATATATTCATATTTTCCCATGAATCTACCATATGTTTTGTGGAGGTTCTATTCCTTACATACTTCAAGTCCGCCAACTCAGCTGACTGGTAAACGTCATTCCCAGATACTTGTAGGAGGACACGACCTATACCCTACCCTACTATTGCCCAACCGCCACTTATACGGTTTACTTTTTTCCCCAAACATGATTACCTTTGTTTTTCCCATGTTTACCTTCAATTGATTATTAGCCTCACAATAATGATTAAACTTAGTTAACTTCCTCTGCAGGCCTACTTGGGTCACATCCAGAATTTCCAAATCATCTGCATAGAGTAGGTGTGACACATGTCTACCTCCCATTTTCGGGGAAAATAAGTGAGTCACTACCAACTCTCCCAGAAGGTCGGCAAAAAATATAGAGAACAATGTGGGAGCCAAGACACAACCCTGCCTTAACCCTTTTCCCAATAGAATTCTCAGAGAGAGGGCCCCATCTAAGTGAAGCTCTACTTGGGCCCAATTCCCGGTATGCAATTCCTGCAAAATTGCTATTAAGCAATTTGGAATACTCCAACATATTAATTGGGCCCAAAGTGTACTATGATCAACCAGATCGAATGCTGAGATAAAATCAACAAACAACAGAATAAGTTCCAAGTTGTTTCTTTTGCCTTCGGCCCCAAAGCCCATAAACTGAAACAATGGTATATTGTAGAATGCCCAGCTTTAAAGATTCCCTGCTCCATTGTAATAATTATGTTTCCCTCTATCCAGTTCTTTAGGGCCCTTAATATTACTTTGGAGTACAGTTTTGCAGCTAGATCCAACAGACTGATCAACCGTTAATTCCCTGGGTCATCCATTGCACATTTTTGTGTATAGGTTTAATTATTGCACTCTTCCAACTTGGAGGGATTGTCCCGGTCTCAGTTATGTAAATAAAAACTTTGGAGAAGAATCCTGCCCACCACAAGGGGTTTGACTTAATTACAATTTCTGGAAGGTTATCACCTCCGGCAGGGTCCCACCTCCCTGGAAGCAGGCTATGGTCCGGGCTTTACTGAAAAAACCCAACCTAGATCCTGGCGATTTTAGCAACTATCGCCCCATTTCCCTGCTCCCCTGGGTGAGGAAGATTCTGGAGAAGCACATTAACATACATATAACGGCTTTTCTGGAAACCAATCAGCTGCTGGATGTCACCCAAACTGGTTTCCGACCAAAACATGGGACGGAGACTGCCCTATTAGCGGTCACCGAGGAAACTAGAAGGATCTTGGATCAAGGCGGATCAGTGGCAGTGATCCTCCTTGATCTGAGCGCAGCTTTTGACACGGTTAGCCACGATGTGCTTCTCTGTCGCCTTTCTGAAGTGGGTATTTCAGGTAGGGCACTGTGCTGGCTTCAATCTTTTCTGAGTAATAGATCTTTTCAGATCTTTGAGGGTGACACTGTTTCCTCTAGCAAACCCCTGAGCTGTGGAGTCCCGCAGGGCTCTTCGTTAAGCCCTGCACTTTTTAACATCTATATGAGACCACTGGCTGAGGTTGTTCGTCCGTATGGAATTAAGATAATTTCCTATGCGGACAACACTCAGCTAGTGGTATCACTGGCACAGGAGGACAGCCGACACGCACAAAAGGGACTAAGGCAATGCTTGGAGGACATGAAAGGCTGGATGACGAGATCCTCCCTTAAACTAAATGGGGATAAAACTGAGCTGATGCTCCTGGGCCCTGTCACCCCACTGATCTTTGATCCCCTCTGGCCCCCTTGCCTAAGGACAACATAAAAAGCCTGGGGGTATGGCTGGACAAAGCCTTAACCTTTGACACCCAGGCTACCAGGTTGTCTGTAAGGGTGGGCGTAGTGGGCGTAGTGGGGCTACGTGAAGCAGCACGTAGTGTGCCCAAAGCTACGCACACTACGCGCTTCGCGTAGCCCCACTACGTGCCACCCACCTCCCGCCCGCCCTCCTTTTAAATAATATCAGCAATGTAAAATAAATTAAAGTAAAGCGACTTACCGTAAGCGCGGCGTCTCCGGGCCTCCCTCTTCTTCGTTTCTAATTTCTTCTGACAAATGCGCATGCGCGGACGCCCGCGCATGCGCATTTCTCGCAAGAAATGCGCATGCGCGGGTGTCCGCGCATGCGCATTTGCCAGAAGAAATTAGAAACAGAAAGAGGGAGCCCCGGAGACGCCGCGCTTACGGTAAGTCGCTTTACTTTAATTTATTTTTCATTGCTGATATTATTAAAAGGAGGGCAGGCGGGAGGTGGGTGGCGGGTGGCAAGCAGCTACGCTTCGCCCTCGGCGTGTGCGTAGCGCTGCCCTGCTTCGCCTACTTCGGAAAGTGCGAAGCAGGCAGCGCTACGTACACTACGTGGGCGAAGCGTAGTGCTACGCCCGGGGTTAGTTGTCTGCGACCTGTTTTGGACTCCTCAGGATGCTCAGGAAAGTGCTTCCACTTCTACCCATGGAGGCCAAGCAAGTCGCTGTTCAAGGCTTGATCCAGTCTCGACTGGATTTTAACAACTCCCTGTACCTCGGTGCCCCTGACTACACACTTCGTAAGTTGCAGATCGTTCAAAACTGCGCTGCTCACATTCTACTACAGCTGCCATGGAGACTATCAGCCAAACCTGGGCTGAGAAGCCTGCACTGGCTGCCGATCCAACAAAGAATCACCTTCAAGGCAATGTGTATTGCCCATCAAGCCTTTTGGGACAAAGGACCGGCAATCTGCCGCAATCTTACTACACAATACCACCCTAGGAAACAACTTCGCTCCGGTCAGGCCTTCCTAGCAACAGTCCCCAGAATCAGGAGAGCGAGAGCTGGTGGCAGGATGTTCTCGTACAACGCCGCCAAGCTGTGGAACCTCCTTCCCCTTCAGCTGAGATCCAATCCCAACCTGTCTTCCTTCCGAAAACAACTAAAGACTTTTCTTTTTACCTCTCTTAACTAACTCCCGGATGATCGCCTCTGATGATCCTACGACCTTCTTCAGGTAGCGCTTGGACGCCTCAGGGCAGCAATTTGCGCTTTATAAATCCACGTTTCATTTCATTTCATTTCATTATCTGGTCCGTTGCCTTAGTTACATTTAAGGAAGTTATCAACTTGGCGATAGATTGGATAGAGAATGACTCCAAAGCCTCCACCCCCACAATTGGCCAGTCATTCTTCACTACTGGTTCCCTTCGCTTATAGATATTAGTTAAAAAAGACACCCAATCTGTTTCTGACACCATGCATCGGTCCGGTGGGGCAGCCGTTCCGCATTCCTTCTGGACCAACTTCCAGAATTTCTTCATGTCCTTTTCCTGAAGTGTCCTAATCATCACATCCCAATTTAACTAAAAGTTAAGCCTGCTTATTTCTCATCACCAGAGCTTCATATTCCCTTTTCTTACAGCGGTAGATATCAATTGTCTTTGCTTGACCATCTGATCGCCTTGCCCTTCCTATTTTCCTTATCTCCTTCCTAGCAAATGCACACTCCTCATCAAACCATTGTTGGTTTGAAATTTGGCATGGCTGGTCCTTTTTTCATTTTCTTATTGCATACCCTTACTACTGGTATCAATCGCTTTACTACCTCTGCAATGATATTTGCATACCATGCATTATTAGTCTCTCCTACGGTCCTATCCTGGACCATATCATTGATTAATTGATACTTCATTAACTGTTCAATATATCTCCCATAAATTCTTGTTGTTAAGCGTTCGTTAGGGGAATGTAGTGCCATTGGAATAGCTTGTTCCTCATTAATGGAGCTACCTCTATATCTAATTTTAGCCCCTAGTGATTGCTTTCCTTTAGTCGTGGCACCCTAAATCCTATACAAAGATTTAAGTACCATGTCTGTATGAACATGCATGAACATGCAGTCACTGGGGCACTGTTGCTTCCCATATAAAAATGTTTGGCCTGCTGGGTCATCCTCTTTGAAACAGCCATTTAGGCATACAAATCCTAATTCTGCCAGAAAGTTCACCATATTCCTATCAAACTTTTACTGATCACATTTTGGAAAATTTGCATTAGGAATACCATAACAATCTAGCATATCTGAGACTAGAGTCAGCCTTCCTTGGATCTAAGTGAAGGTTAAAGTCCCCTAATAGCAAAATAGGATATTACCCCGGGATCTCTATTAGTTTTACCAGGTCCCTCTGAAACATTTCCCATGAGTCCTCCTGGGTTATTTGAACAGTTCACAACTACTTGGCTGTTGGTTGAATGGCAGTCGCTGGGCTTGGCTAGATATCGCACTCCCCACATATCAGCAATGGTAGCTGGACATGTTGGGTGTCTCTACAATGAAAGCACAGTGTATCCCAATGGAGCAGAGTGACCACATCAAACATTTATTGTCAATGATCTCGGAAATCTGCAGGTTTAAAGATCTCGAAATTAACTGTCCATGGCATTGTCTGTAAAGGTTCCACAGCTACACTGATAAAATATAAAACACACACGGGGTGAATAGACTAACAAGGAAAGGAGGAGAAATTACATTAGGAATTCTAAACATGGCTTGAGTCTTTGTTCCTCTCCTTATCCCCTTTGTGTGTGTGTATTAACAAACAGGGTTGGTGTTGGTGGTGATGGTCTTGGATTGACAGGGTGCTGATCACTGGGCTACTTGTTGCATTGCTGCTGTCTATCTCAAGCTTACCTAATAAGGACCAGCAAAAGTAGATTACTTAAATACTTGAATGAAAATTAATTGCCACATTGTTTATCACTTACCCACACAAATGCACACACTTACTCACGCACACACAATCTCTGCAATCAACATATTTCAGTATTTCAAATGCTGACTACACCTTAGTGACCAAAAGGAAAGAGTCACTTTCGAAAAACAGGGGCCATATCATGATCCTGTTCTCTGCACTTCACTGACGCAGATGGGGGGTCTGTGTGTGCTTTTTTACAGACAGCAGAGCTCTTCAAGTTTCCAAGCTCTGCCCTCAGCAACACATGCAGTAACCCAGATTTTTTAGCGCTGAATCATGATCTCATTCTTTGTGCTGCACAGATGCAGAAGGGTCTGCACATTTCATTTTACATCTCCTTGACAAACATGAACTTGAAAAATCTTTACTTTAGTACATGTGCTACTGAGTGCAGAACTTGGAAATACTAAGAGGCAATTTTTGCCCTGTGTTTCTGAGAACTGCTGTCTCCAGCCCATGCTAAAACTCGGAGACTGTTTGACCAAGACTTTGCAATGCTAAAAAGCCAAGAAAATGAATGGAATGTTGCACAGGCTTGCAAGATTATTTACTTTCTGCATTAAAAGGAATGTTTGTGCTAGAAAGTAGGGGTGGGTGGAATTAGTAGACTTTGGCCATGTATTAGTCTTTAACACAGATATCTGGCCAAATTCTGCCAATTGCTGTATGGTGGAATTTTTTCCCTGGGAGGCTCCAGAATATGCGAGTTGGCGAGTGCAAGTGAGATTTGGCGTCACCTAGCGTGATTTTCTAACACGGGCAGTCACTGGCGTTCGCGAACAGTCATGGTCAGAGAGCTGCAGTTCTACTTGAGAGTTAACAAAATCAACTTGAATGGGTGCGTGCCCTTGTGCAAAGCACGGTGCAGTTTGTGCTGACTTTCAGTGCTGCTTGTGCTATTGGTGCTAAATTGTAGTGCGACCTGCATATTTTCCACCCATTGGCAGAATTCCGTAGAATCTCACAAAGTTTTTCTACAACTTCGCGGAACTCCATGGAGTGAAGCTCCACTACTTCACCCACCCCTATGAAAAGTGCTCTTATTATGCACATATAGTGCTTTGCTAACTTGAAATGCTTTCATGTCTACAACCTCTGAACGCTCTGCATGTGTACTGAACTGTACAGCTGAACTGTATGTCCAGTAGGTTGACTGCTTTTAAATTTGTCAAGGTATAGGATCTTGTACAGGAACAGTATGCTTGCAGGACACATCCCATGGTAGTCATTACACACCTCTTTATTTAGGTACTAAAGTGGTTCACTGCGCTAGGCAACCTCCTTATGTACTTGTACAGGGGACCGATGCAGTCCCACGCTGAGTTCAGGTGGCACTTAGTTGGAGGGGGATGCAGTATTAGAAAATAACTTCGTAGTTTAAAAGCACCTGCAGCAGAGTTTTTTGTGTATTCAGCAAGTTTCAGGTAACAATAAAAAAGTCAGGATAACGCTGGTGATTATTGTTCCTGTTGGAGAGAGATTGGAGTACTGTCTAGTGAGAACTTCGTTCATGATAAAGTAGCTCAAAGGGTTAATATCCCTGTTGCGAAGAAGGTGTACCATGCTGATCAAAGAACTGTATTTATATGGACAGCTCAGTGGGTTACTGCTTTTGTCACAGATATCCTTTTGTTACTTGCAGTACATAAGTTACAATCCTCATATATCACCTATGAATTGTCCTCACAGAGCTGCATGCAAACTACATAGTATAGGTTAGAAAGTTACATTTCCCCCCCATCTTTCATTATCCTAATCCTGCAAAAAAAAAGGGTTGGTTTGGATGGGATTACATTCTTTTTTTAGTAAAGCCAACCCCAACCACTAAGAAATGTTTTAAAGCCTATTAAATTGAATTGAATTGAATTGAAAGGGCGCTTGTATAGCGCATGGCTACCCGGAGGCCTCCAAGCACTGAGCATACCTAATCAGATGGAGCTAAGGTGACTTAGGGGAACAGAACAGTTTTTAATTGTCTTCGGAAGACTAAGTGGTTGGGTTCCCTCCGGAGCTGGAGTGGCAATGCGTTCCATAGTTTGGCAGCATTAAGAGAAAAAAGACGACCACCACTTCTGGCCCTCTTAACACTAGGGACCGCCACACAGTGGAGGTCGTCCGACCGGAGTTTCCTGTTAGCTTTGTATGGGAAAATCATAGACGAAAATAATGGAGGTCCTTTCCCCTGAAGGGACTTATGAACAATGCAGAGGGCTTTAAAATGTACCCTTTCGTTCACCGGCAACCAGTGAAGTCAGAGAATGGCAGGTTTAGCTGAGGTGCGATTGGATACACCCAGCAGCAGTCTAGCTGCACAGTTTTGGACCGTTTGTAGTTTGGTTGTGACTGCCGTCGGGGCTCCTAAGTAAAGTGCATTGCCATAGTCAATCCTTGAAAGTATTGAAAATTGAACTAGGACTTTCTTGGCTTGTGGAGGAAGAAGGGGAAGCACTTTCCTAGCCATTCTGAGCAGGCCGAAACAGGTGGCAACTGTTTTTCCTGCCTGCACCTTGAATGACAGGTTCTGGTCAAGCCAGATGCCCAGGCTCTTTATTTCAGTTTTAGAAACTGGGAGTGGGCCCATGCATGCTGGCCACATGGACTCCAGTATCACTGGGGCGGGGTTACCCAAAATCATGATCTCTGTCTTATCCCCGTTGAGCTTCAACTGGGAAGCACTCATCCACTTAGAGACCTCAGTTAGGCATAGATAAAGGTCCTTAGTCTGATGTGTTGCTTGATTAAGAGCCATGACCAATTGGATGTCATCAGCGTAGGTTACCATTTGGATTCCAAATGGGGCAATGATTGCTGCCAAGGGGCCCATATATATACATTAAAAAGAGTCAGACTTAATGATGAGCCCTGGGGGACACCACATACCAGGGGCTGGGGTAGTGAGCTCACATATCCTTCGAAGGCCTGAAAGAGATGACCCTCTAGGAAGGAGCAAAGCCATTTCAGGGCCGTGGCAGCTATTCCTATTTTTTTGAGACGGTGGATAAGAATGCAATGGTTTACCGTATCAAATGCTGCGCTCAGGTCGAGAAGTATGATGGCTGCCCACCCTCCGAAGTCCACGCTCTTTCTACTTTCCTCTACTACGGCTACCAGAGCAGTTTCTGTGCTCTGTCGTGGGCGGATTCCGGTTTGAGAGGGGTGCAGAAGGCTATGAGATTCCAGAAAGTTGGAAAGTGTATATATTTGTGCTTCTTCAGACCAGCCACTCTTAAAATATACTGTCTACTAATATGTATGACATGTGAATCCTACACCCTGTAATCCTCATTATTTTCTTATAGACTGCTTGGCACACATATGATTCATTGTCCCTGTACAGTTTGTGTGTGATGTAAAGTTCTCTGACACTCTACCTTGGGTTGGATAGTGCTATCAAATAAATTAAATGCATTTGTGAGAGCGACTAGGGAGAGTTGAGGGGTACTGTGGTATGGTGGTAGTGAGAGAATCCATAGAGAAGGAGGTCAAAACAGATTGATGCAGTAGGCGCCCACAGCACTAAAGCTGGCCCTGTGAACAGCACCATGCTATTTTTAATAAATATGGCTCTGCACTGCTTTTCACCCTTGTGCAACTCAGCACAGCAACTTTGGTTGCTGCACTGCATTGCACAAAATATTAAGAGGCATATTTTGACCCCCCCCCCCATTGCACCACTCTTGCACCACACAACATGGTGCAGGAGCAACACAACTCAGAAATTAGATTTATGAAGCTATGCAAGCCCACCTTGTGTGGCCCTGAATGGCTCAATGAATCTTCAGTAAAGCAACACAGCACAAATTGCTGCATTGCCTTGCTTTGCACTAGGGAGGCATTTCATGTGCATTGCGTGGGTGTGTTCCCATGTAACTTCCATGGTTTTTGATGCATTCCCAGATTTACCAGAACTGGTAAACCTGGAAATGAGCCAAAAGACCTGTGTTCTTTTAAATACGTTTCTACCCTTTCCCTGTCACACCATGCAGCGCTACAATGTGACTTTCTACTCTGCAGTGCGTGACATTTCTTGCAAATAACCCTCTGATCTGACCGAAGTTCATGTATGTGCTATAGATGGAAAAAATAAATACACAGACCCTTTTTTGTCCTTATATTACTTCTTACAAGCAAGCGCCCTCCTGATCGCCACTGACCCATGTGCTTGTATCAGGGGTCTATTCTCAACGATGATTGCGCCGAGTAACTCCCAGCACCTTACACCACAAACTGACCAAGAGGTTTAATCATTTAACTTTATCCTCTTCAGTTAGTGTCCAGTAAATTCCAAATTAACCCCCATTCAGTCTTCCTTTTATTCAGGTTCAGCTTCAGATCCAGATCTCTAAAATATTGTACAGAGTTCCACCACTCACTCCAATTAGGAGCTGCAACCCAACACCACCTCTTGCATATCCCATACTTGCCAGGAGGACAACGTAAAATATTAACTCCTCTTGAAGCATAGAGAACCCCATCAAACCGGATCCAAGCTGTACAACAAACAAAATGTAGGTGAATCTTACCTCTACATCCACAACCATGAAGTAAGATACTGTCTTACCCACCTTCCTCCAAAACTCCTCCAGTGCCGGGCAATTGGCAAACACATGAATGTCACGGCTTCACGAGCTCCACACCATTTACACTTAGCCTCTCCACCTCCTCTTATCTTCGCCAATTTGGCCAGTGACAAGTAGATTCTGTGCAGGGTAAAGAAGTGGTTCCTTCTTAACGCAGGGGACTTACTTACAGAATAAAGTGTACATAAAGATAGTTGCCATAATTCCTCCAGCTCTTCAGTTGGCGAGTGACTTTCCCACACCAAATACGGGATCCCTTGCTCTCTTCTGCTGCTGCAACCAGGTAGCAAACCTCCTTCTTTCTACGTCTCAAATAATGTAAGTCCTTCTCTCTGGCATTTTCTCTTTGGGTGGACCACTGCCACTCCCTGACCTATGCAGATATTTGATAGAACTTAAACCGGTAAAGCCAGACGTTAGTTAAATCTCTCCATGCATCCCATGAGTGGCACGCGCCCCTCTCCACCATCTCCCCCCAGCGTGTTATTCCACAGCTTTTCAAGAGTATTGTCAAACAATCCAATAAACACACTGGAGTTCCAGGAGAGCCCCATACTGGTGCCCACTCACTATAATAAGGGATACCTAATAGAGATTTGCACTCGTGCAACACTTTTAATGCGGACTTCAGAACTTTTAGCCTAATTTTCTTGAAGAACTTCAGAGCCCCAAATGTATACATGGAGCCCACCTCCGATATATTAGCCAACATAGGGGCATATTCTCTAGAACGTGTGATAACCATTGCAAAAGTTACTTAACGCAACCTCCTACATCGCAGTCTATCGCGGGAAACTTACGCCGTGTTAACCAAGTATTCACAACACGGCGGTACCATGCGATAGTCACCAGATAACGTGGCAAATGGCCACAATAAAACCAATGCAATGCCGCAAAAATGCGAAACACAAATGCAAAAAAAGCTACAATGAGGCCAAGCGCGATAGAAAAAGCTGCGAAAACCAGCGGCAAGCCTGCAGAACAAGAATAACACACCAGAAACAATCCAAAGTGTGCAGCAACATGGATGCACCCTGACCCAGCGCAGAGGCCAACGCGAACCCCACAAGCCCCACAGACCACCGGCAAGGAACAATGGGGTCGGGGAAGCCCAAGGAGAAGAGGGAGAGGAAGAAGGGGTGCAGTCCACAGGAAAACAAGACCAGCGTCACCGAGGTGACAGAACACAACCAGCAACTGACCCACAATCAGACTACCTCGAATGCAGCCGGAGTGTCGAGGAGGGAAATGGAGGAGGCCAAGAGGCGCTGGCATTACATGAAAGCCTAAAACAGGCACAAAGACACCACCAACAGGAAGGCAGCAACGGCGACAGAAGGTGGTAGTCCTGCGCCACAGGAGGAGCTAGAGGAAACGGAGGCCACAGTCAACAGTGCGGAGACGATGCAAGGAGTCGGGAGTGCGGACACAGCTCGGGAGGACCTGACACAACATCAACAGGGTGAGTAAAGACCAGGGACTGGGGGGACGGGGGAAATGGGCACAATGGCACACATGCACAAATAAGCATAGCGCACTGCACACCCACAATGACCCTGAATCATGTCCCTCATCCCCGTGGCACACTGCAGCACACACACATAGCAATAACAGCACATCCACATTGACGACAATGTGTTACAATGTGCAACCCCGACAATGCAGAACAGAAGACACAACTGGCTCCGCACAAGCGCAGAAACAGGCCCACCACATCTGACAGAGCTGGAAACTGTGAAATGGAAATGTACATGTAAAACCACACACCCGTCAAGTAGTCGAAATGAACACTGTCCCGCATCTAAATCATGCACCTCCAAAACAGTCACAATGTACACTGTCATACATTCTGCATGCAAACAAGAACAATGCGCCAACACACATGTCAACACAGTGTCAACATGCATCTCCCCTCCACATTGCAGAGGGACACACAACACCTCCAGCAGAGCACAGAAGACCACACATCAGTGATGGCGTAGAGGACCACCACACCTTCGACACCGATGCCCTACAACAGCCTATGGACATCCCACACAACCCACCAACAGAAACAGGGCATCCAGGTTACTTAGAAGAGAACCCAGGCCATGAAACAGACCACCCAGCAAGAAGCACCCGCAAGAATGGCAGGCTCACAACACTTCACCGAACCACACATGGCACCCCAATGCCAGGTGTCAGAACGCCAAAAGGAAGTGGCCCTACAGGTGCGGGTGTGTTCCGAACTCATGGAAGGCAAACTAAAGCACATATGTGGGTGTCTATCACCCTTCAGGGACCACCTACACCCCACAAAGGAGACCCACACTGCCATAGAGACACATGCAGATGCACATTCCCAGTACAGAACCACGCTCAGGGTCACGCACATATCAGTCACACACCCACGTTGGCTCTGCATACGACAGCACAGTCCACTGCCCTTACGAATTGTGTGGGTGACGACAAAGCTACATGTCCAAGCTCTAAACCGCTGCCTGCGATGACATGTCTGCATCCGCTGTACACAGCACAATGTAACCTCCAGGGCCCTCATGCATACAACAAGACAACAGGGAAACACGCAGATATCATGTTGAACTGGCTACGGGCATGCGTGCCCGGCCCCTTTATTGCCAGGGCCACATGTACAGTGACGCCTGTGCTGGATGTGTGTGGGGTGAGTATAAGGCAGCCCGCACAGAGTGCTTGGTGCTGGCAACAACTTGAACAGTGGACAGCAGTGCAATGGAAACAGAGAACACCTGGATAACAGAGTCAACTGCTGAGCAACATGGAGGGAGCCGGAGCAAGTACAGAGGTCACCTAACATACAAACAGAAGTGTCCGTGAGTTGCAGTGCGCTGCGGTTGGGGCCCTAGAGCTGAGCGTGCTCATGTGAAGAAAATGTCTAGGATTGTGTCCCTTCTGGACATTCCTGATGCAGCTGCAGTGGGGGGGGGGGGGTGTCAAACCTGCATCATCTTCCTCATCGCCGTCCCAGGTCTCCCACATTGCCTGAGGTGACATTACTGCATGAGCTCTCCACAGCACATAACTAAAACAGTAATGGACGATGATTCATGGTACACAGAGCTAGTGGCACCTGGAGTGCTGAGCAGGGGGTCAGGCAGAAGATGACATCCATGACAGGTGTGGGCAACTCCGTCAGTCTGCCAGTACGACCGTTTCAACACTGGCAGTTGGCGGTTGCAGTTGGTCCTGGGGGTAGTGGCGTTTGCCTCCTGCGGTGATGCGACATCCGGGCCAGTCAAAACTTGATTTGATGTGTTAGCCCTAGTGCAACTCAGTTGAGGCCGGAAGCAGCGGACAGCGCGGAGCCAGACACATGGCGTTGATGACCCCAAGGCCATCGCCTCAGAGGCCATCCAACATCTCAGAAGAAGGGGTCTTGGGCCTGACCAGCACAGAGTTAGTGGCCACTGATGCACTGCGTCCAGCACAGGCACACTGCAAGGGGGAGAGGATGTGGTCTGCTGGCTAGACTGCCGACTTTGGTGCTGGAAACCAGGGATTAAGCCTCGGGGTCACGTCCACATCCTGTGATTCTGGGCAAATCACTTAATCTCCCCGTGCGTGAATGTGTAACGTAACCGGTGCTCATGTAAAGTGCTCCAATACCTTCGGGTCGAGTTCGCGCTATATAAAATCTACAACAACAAAAAAATGGTGACTTTTGTGTAGTGAAATAGGGGCACATGAAGTGCTGAGCGGGTCCTCATCGATGTCCAAGGTGGATGTGGCAGAGGCTTGTGTGGGACAGTGGAAGGTGTCCTCCAGAGCATGATGCAGAGGGTGGAAGCTCTCCGGAAGCAGCAAATGGAGGAGTGGAACGCCACTGCATCATTCTAGCCACAAAGTCAGTATCATCAACATGATGGCGACGACAACTCCAAGTCCATGGACTCAGTAGCCACCAAAGTTCAACCAGAAAGTGTCCATGGCTCTCGGGGAACAGACTTAGTGGCACTAGGGCTGAAAGGGGATACAGTCTGCATTGAGGCCTGTACAATGACATCAAGTCAGCCATAAATAAATCAAGACTGAATTCGAATGGTGTGTGACCTACTTGACCGCAGTGGAGGCCTGAGGCAGCGGTCAGCATGGTTCAGCGAGCTCCTCCTGGAACTCTAACACACGACGTTGACATGACATTTGGGTGTGATTTGTGGTTGATGGAGGCAAAAGCACCAGAGCTGAGCGGGTGTTCAGTCAGCGACGATGACGTGTCCTGCCTGGTACGGACTTGATTATATTGGCGTGAGGCCTGCTGGACCGCAGTGTAGGCTGACGGCGTCATCATCATGGGCCCATAGACACATGTTGTTGGGATGCCAGGCACAGACTTGGTGTCACCACATTGAAGGGAGTATAGTGAGTTAAGTCTGCCATTTCTGATGTTCTCGGTCATAGTGTAATCAAGACTCAATTCCAACTGTGTGACCTACTCGACCGCAGTGTAGGCCGGAGGCAGCTGTCAGCAGCGGCCCACAGCCATGTGTCATTGGCTCGCGATGCACAGAGTTGCTGACACCAGGGCAGTTGTCGGTAGTGTTCAATAACCTCCGTAATGATGATCCTTTTACCCTCCAGACTGAAAGGCGTCATCCTCTTACACCTCTCCTTGCATGCAATGATATGTACTCTGCCATTGACAAATCAAGACTCAGTCCCACATGTGCGAACGTCTCGAACGCAGCGTGGCCCGAGGGCAGTAGTCTGCGTGGGCTCACGGACACATGCGAATGGACTGCTATGCACAGACTCAGTGGCACCACGTCGATGGGAGTATAGTGAGATAAAATATGCCATAATAGATGTTCTCTGCCATAGTGTAATCAAGACTCAGTTCCAAATGTGTGACCTACTTTTCCGCTGTGCATGCAGGTGAAGTACCTCAACGAGAAGAGAGTACAGTGTGCCGGTGTCGCGGAGGCCGTGATGGTTTAAGGAGGCTGGCAGGTTTGCGGCACTCTGGCTTGGAGCTTGCACCGGCACGTGGTGGGCCCTCATCGACACACGCCGGTGTCGGCAGGTGTGCATTGAGGCCTGGGTGCGCAGGGCCTGGCAGGACTGGTACGGGGCACTGCGCCCGGGGTGCAGCAGGCGCACAGGAACGCAGGCAACACTGCTCATGGCGACGGCCTAGTGGCGGGGTGATGGGAGCCGCCCTGGCAGAGTCGTTGGGCATTCCGGGAGAGGACCACGCCCAGAGCTACATGCTTTTTATTCACACCCCTATGCGTGCCCGGCATACGCCAGGCCAGCCCACTCTGCACACGCTTACAGGATGGGACATAACAAGCTACATTTACAGGATCTTCCTCACTGGCTAGGATGACATGGTTGCGTCCACTGTCCCCTGCACTCCATACACCAGCGGTATATGTCGACATGGATATGTGTGTGGTCTGCATACTGCAGTCTGGCCATCGCTTCGACGCCACACTTGGCATTGTGTATCTTGTCATTCATCGGTCAGTTGCCTCCTTTGCACATGCCTGGTCCCCACCTCTTCCCACAATCTACTATCGTGTGGCTGAGGTGCCATGCAGTTGATGGCTTATGTGCACGACTGGCCTAGGTTGCCAGAGTGAGTTGTGCTGTCGTGTCTGGTGGGTGGGCATGTTGTTTGGCAGATTGTATGTGAGTTTGTGACGTGTGCGTTCCCAGTGTTGTGAGTTGCTTGGTTGTGGAGGAGAGGTGTGTGGTGTGTTCATTTGGTACTTGCCAACGAGCAGCGCATTTCCGTAGGTGCCAGCGAGGAAGCACCTGGTAATGATGAGCTGTCGGAAGATGTAGGACTCATGCACTCGGAATGGGTGGTTGGCGTTGAGGTTGGTGGAGATTCCCAGGTGGTCCACTATTGCCTGCACAGTGATAGTATGCATGTGCTTTCGGTTGCGGGTATTGTGTGCAGTGTCACCAGGGGGCACAAGTAGGACATGTGTGCATTCAATTGCCCCCGACACATGAGGGAATCCAGCTATGGCTTTGATGCCTTGCTTGGTCTCCAGCTGTTCCTGCGCAGTGTGGGGGAAGGATAGCTAGTGTGGTACCAAGCTGATGATGGCATCCAAGACAGTTGGGGGGGCTTGGATGTGGCTGGCTGTGAGACTCCTCGGACTCTGGCGGTTGTTGGTTGGGGGTACCAGAGGCCAACACGTGCGGCACAGCCAGCAGCTTTGAGTGGGGTGGGATGTTGGTTGTCCGCTGTGTTGGTGCCGTCGGCCTGTTGGGCGATGATGGTTAGGATGCGTAGGATGGTTGTCCTTTTGAGCCTGTGGTGGGCAATGACATCCTCTGGTGTTAAGTCTTAAAGGCTGGTGCGTTTCCTGTAGGTCTGCTGTCTTTGTCCGTGCTGCCTCTGTGGTGGTCCGGGGGATAGTTCTAGGGGGGGTTGCCCTCTTGGTTGTCTGGCACGCATGTTCACTAGCTCCATGGCATCTGTTGTTCTTCAGGTGTGGCTGTGGGCTGGGCTCCCTTTTCTGTTGCAGGCTGCCGTCAGACTTTGCGCCAGGTCAGAGCAGGTGTTAGTTTTCTGCTGCTAACGCGCCTTATCGCATGTTTCGTGGTCATTTCACCAATGTGGCTGGTAGTTGGGAATGTTGCGGAGTGGTGTTGTCACGGCTTTTTGCACAGGAACGCCTACTCTGCATCTCATTAGCGATAGTTGCCGGGGTCATCTGTGGCGATGTTTTTTGCGTCTGCTATCGCAGGTAAACTGGTGCTATGGGCTGTTTACACCGGCTTGTGAATGGGGTGATAAATTTATCGCAACCTTGGCTGGGCTAAAGTGCCGTTAACTCGGCGATAGCTCCTTGAGAATATGGCCCATAGCGCAGTACATACCGCCCACAAGGGTATTATTAGGCTGAAGCAGGAGCATCCTGCTATTCTTCATCTGGTTTGCCCAGCAGTTAAAAATCAGGGAGCCCCAGCCCACCACTTCCTAGCCATCTTCTTAGGCTTTTCCATGAAATTCTTACCCCCTTACCAGCGGGTTTTCTTATCAAATCCTAGCAGTATATTATCAAATAAGTAGGACAACATAGGTAAAATAGACATCTTGGCCAAGTTGACCCGACCATACAAGGTGAGAGGGTGATTATGCCACTTCTTCAGGATCTTTTCTACTTCCTTGACAGTTTTCTCTAAATTCATACAGGGGATCTCCTCTAGGTCCTGTAAAATTGTTGTCCCCAGGTATCTCAATTCCTTTGAAAGTCTTGTGCCACCATCATCCTGGCGGTTCCATACAATTACCTCTGTTTTGTTGCTGTTTAACTCATAGCCTGACAGCCTTCCAAACATGTTTACTTTCGCAATCAGATTCGGGAGAGCTTGGCTTATGTCTGCTGTAGTGTAGTTCCTATATCCCTGATAGGCTCTGCGCATTGGAATAATATACACTATAGATTTGACATAGGACTGAGGTCAGTATGTCTCTATCGAGTACATTAAACAATTACTTGTGTGTGCCAGCTAACTCAGAGGTCACTAGAAACTTCTCGAATACACAAGAAGGGATTCATTTCTGACAACCGCATAAACATGACAACTTTGTTTCCCTTAGAGTCAGAACAATCTCAGAACCGTGGAAACAATAGATAACAGTTTCACTCAGTCAATCATGCATGCTTCGTTTCTACAGAGTTGCACAGAAATAGAGAGACGGGCGTTTCAATAAAAGGGTTTATTGAACAGTCTTATTTCTCATGCAAGAGATATGAACTGCTACAATCGTAAGACAGGCTATGAAGTACAATATGTACAGAGTTAGCAGTAAGATAAAATAATACTACAGTAGCATGGTTTGTAGCTATGACATATATTAATTAAAATACATACATAAATAACACAGGCTAAAAGGTGAATACTCATCTAATGCTTCTAAATAGTTCTACCTCAGTGTACCTAACCTAAGTGTAGTACGAGGTAAGAAGTAGTAGGTGCTGTTTTCTAAAGTGTAGCTAACTATAGCTATAGTTTTAGTTTTGCCAAGAGTTGCCAAAAGTTTCTCTAAGTTCTTGTCTGCTCCATACCTTAGAATGTGCGAGGTTGAAATCTCTTTTCCGGGACTCGATATCTAACACCCCGCAAGGGGAGTCAGAAACACTGGAGGTGGATTCTCTGCGAAGAGGATGACAGCGTCTGGTCTGTGCGTCAGGCTGAAACTTGATTTCCTTCCGAACTTGCCGTGGCGAACCGCAAGTAGGCAGTCGAGCTAGATCGTGCCGGAACCGTGGTTTGCCAGGGTAAGTGCAGGTATATTTATACCTTGAACGTGTTTAGGAATGCCTGTATTGACGTAAAAGTCAGGCATCGGAACGTCATGAATGAACCCCTAAGGAATAGATGTTCATGCATACTAAATGAGTTCTTGGAGAAATCAATATCCAAGCAAGGGAAATTCCTAAAGGCTTAAGAGTCCGGTTTTCCAAGAACTCGTTGTGACGTGGATGGATGGATGTAGGAGACCATGCCTGTATTTTGTTAGCATGGATAATGCCTAAATAAGGGCTGGATTTTCTATGCCTTAATAATGGCAATATGGATTGTACCTATATGAGGGCATAAATCAGGAAACCTACATACAGAATCTAAATCTACACACAACACTGCAGTGTACAACATCGGCCATCAGCAAATAAGGCTATCTTCCTAGAGAAGACTCCCATGCTGAAAGGGCTAATTTCGCTGTTCTGCCTCAAGCTTTGGGCCAGGGGTTAAATGTATAGATCGAAGAGGATGGGTGAAAGAGGGCAGCCCTGTCCAGTACGTCTTCCTATCTTTACCGCAGCTGTAAGGGTCCCATTAACCAGAATTTGTGCTCGAGGTGCCTTGTCTATCTTTCCCAGGGATTTCTGAAATGCCTCGCCAATACCAAATGCCTGTAATGTGCCTCTCAGGTATTTCCAATTCACATGGTCAAAAGCCTTAGTGGTGTCGAGGGTTACTATTGCAAGAGGGGCTTCCTGGCTAGTGGCATGATCCATTGATCCTATCAGGGTGTGTGCATGTTCCCTCATCTGTCTTCCTGGAAGGAATCTTTTTTGGTCTTCATTAATCGGGTCCCGGTCTGTTTTACATAAACAGGATGCCAATATGCTAGTAAAAAGTTTATCGTCGCAATTTAGCAATGAAATTGGCCGATATGATTGACATTGCGCTGAGTCCTTACCTGGTTTCAGGATGAGCGAATTAACAGCCTCATTCCAGGACTATGGCATAGTGAAATCTCTAGTTAGCACGTCAATGAATAATTCAAGCCAAATGGGGATTACTACCTCAGAGAGCCTTATATAAACTTCATTTGGGATCGCATCTAGGACCGCTGCTTTCCCCTTTTCCAGTTTTTTAACTGCTGTGAGGATTTCAGTCCCTGTTATTTCCTGATTTAAATACTGCTGGTCCTCACTGCTCAGTTTTGTTAATTGTTTCCTTAAAAGCCAGTGATGTAACTCAACCTTGTCCACCTCGAGGTCTTCTGAATATAAGTCCTGGAAAAATTATAAAAATGCTTGCTCTATCCTTCTGGCATCACCGATCACTCTATCCTCTTCATCTACCTTTATTCTCCTTATATAGTTACGAGACCTGTCCATCCTAGTTTTCATGGCGCACATTTCTACCCCTGCTAATACTCCCTCAACTTGCTTACATCCGATTGCTGTTGGTGTTTCTTCTCCAGTTTCACTTTAAACTGATGTTGTAGATCTTCAACTTTTTCCTCTCTGCTCTTTTTTGTATTTCTGTGGAAATGCCCTGATTTTAACTCAGCTGCGGCCAATTTCTCTTCTAGCAGAGAGATTTGCTTTCTTTTTCATCTTAGCCAGGCCACAGAGGAGCACCGTAGGGCTCCCCTTAGTCAAGCTTTAAAATCATCCCATACCTTTTAAATAGGGGTTGAGGCTAAATGTAACCTGAAGAAGTCAGTTCCTCCCTCCGTTTATAAATCATGCTTTCAGAAGTAGCCTTCTATTTAATGACCATCTTATTAATGCAGGATGTGAGAATATTTTTTACTTTAAGCATATGGCTGCATGGTCAGAAACATGGATAGGTTGATATTCAATATCCATAACTCTTTCTGCTTCTGTGGCCTCCAGAAAAAAATAATCTAACCTAGAATAGTGCCCGTTCTTCTTACTATAGAAGGAGTAATTTCTATTCTTGCCTATTACTTTACGGCACACATCACAGAGATTCAAGTTGTCTAACATAGATAACAAATAAGCCCTGATTCTTGGTGAACTAATTTGAGTATGAACTGATGACCTATCTAAGGAGTTCTTCAATAATAAATTAAAATTGCCTCCCAAACTCAATGGGGCCTCAAAGTCTATCAAACAAGAATACAAATTGTTCAATGTTGTGACATCATCCACTTTCGTACCATAGTAACTGACTAAGGTGTACAAATTCTCCGTAGCCTTAATCTCCACGATTATCCAGCACCCTCCTTCATCCGCGTTATACCTCCTTAGCTCTACCCCAGAGTTTACTTTCATTATCAAAGCCACTCCTATTGTACAGTGTTGCTGATCACTGACTACCACCTACTCTATCCACCTTTGTTTTGTGAAAAGCCATATCGTTTTATACTGTAACAAATGAGTCTCCTGTAGCATGAAAACCTTAGACGGGCTTTCTTTCAAATATTAAAGCACTAAGTGGCACATGCATCAAGTATTTTACCGTTCGCAAACGGGCTGAGTAAATCGGCTTGTTTGCGACCAGTACAATGCTATTTGTGATGCATCAAGCCCAAAGGCATTCGCAAAACAGGTAATCACAATTTTTGTGATTACCTATTTTGCAAAAGCAGTTAGGGAATCACAAATTGTGATTCCCTAATTGCGATGCATTATGCATTCGCAAATTGTGTTTTCGCAATGTAGAATTGCAAATTACCATCAACTTGAAGTTGATGGTAATTTGTGATTCCTTTGAAAAATGAACAAAAATGCATTTTTCAAATTGCAATGTGGTACATACACATGATCTTAGGGGATGTGTGTGCACCACATGTGCATACGTACATTTGTTGGGGGTGCATCAGGGTGGCCTTTTGGCCCATTTACTCCCTTGAAATTGCATGCGCAATTTGTGATTACCTATTTGGTAATCGCAAATTGCGAATGGTGTCCCATTCATTCCTGTGGGCCTCTAGGCCCATAGGAATGAATGGGAAGGCATTACTTAATTGCGAATCGCAATTTGTGATTTGCAATTAGGTAATGTGTAGGAATCGCTTATATTTTAGAGAAACCTACATGCATAAGGAATTGCGATTCCTTAATAGCGATTCCTTAAAAATTGCTATTAAGGAATCGCTATTCCTTAGCTTGATGCATGTGGCCCTAAATGGTGTCTTCTTTTAACTCCTAATCCATTCACATTCCAGATCAAAATATTGAAGAGCTCACCCCCCCACAATATCTCTTTTTCCCCCATTACCCCTTATCAAAAACCTCCTACGGGGCTGTAATCCAATCATATCTATATGAGGACATGTTTTTGTTCCTCCTGTGCTCCCCACCACGTGTGCCCCCCTGGTAACCCTCCCACTTCTTCCTCTTGGCAAGCTAGGCCAAATCAAGCTACCACCCATGATTCCAGTTCTGATAGTCCAGTAATAACTGACTCATAACTTCTCATTAAGTGATGTGCCTACTTATCCCTTACTGCATTCTGAACTATAAAACAATCCATGTCCTCAGGGGCAAGGATGTTATGCACTTTATTACCTAACATAACTTTCAAAATTGCTGGGAACCTTAAGTGCACTTGTGCCCCCATTTCCCTAAGAGGCTTCATTCACTTGCCCAACTCCCACCGTCTCTCCTCGGTGGTAAGAGAAATATCTGACCTGGTTTTAAATGTAAGATCTTGGACATGGAGGGATTTCTCCTTTAATGTTGCTCCCAGAATGTTTTCTTTGGTTGTAGAAGACTCAAAGTTATTTAAGATTTTCCTGGGCTTCTTCCATCCGGGATTCAGTTTACAGGGATCTCAGTGCACTCTCTAAATCTTGGTTTCCAAGTTCACATCAGAGGCAAACTGAGGAAAAGCTTTAGTCAAAAGATCGACAACAAATGACTTAAAATCAGCTCTCTCCGCCCCTTCCTTGACCTTTAGGATCCTAATGTTCTTTCTTCTGGCATTGTTCTCCAACCTTTCTAGTTTCACTGCTCAATCCTTCTCCCTTTGTTTTAATCTTCCTACCTCTCAGGTGTTATCTTTCACGCTTAACGCAGTTCTTCGACTTTATCTTCTAGGGCTTCTGTGTGTTGTGTAAGGATTGACATCTTCTCCTCTAGATTCCGACACGTGTCCTGTATCATTCTCTGATTAGCTTCTGATGTTGAGAATCACATTTAATCTCTTTTGAGAGTTGACTTATCATACCTTGGACTGTCTACAAACCTGCCGTGTCGCTCCCTGTTCTTCCCAGAGATTGATTCAGCGGTTGACAGTGTTAGTATCCCTCATACACCGCTGCCGTGCTTTCTACGCTGCTCCTTACCTCATTGCTTAACGTTAAGGCTAATCCTTCCAGTGGTGAAAATCTATTTGCGGTAGGTATTACTGTGTGAAATATGGGATTATCCACTTCCCTAAGTATAAACTTCTCCTGACACATAGCTTTCTGTAACTCTCCTGAGGCTTCCATATTAGACATGGTGTTTACTTAAAAATAGGATCTCAGTGAGGGAGTTAGTCTGTTACCTTTTGAGGGAGTCTTATTTCTTTTCTCCTTTAAAGTAGTGTCTTTCTTATGAGAGGTTCTGTTAAGGGGGCTCTTAACTTTGCGCTGAGTGGGCTCTAATTGCTGCTTGCCCTTACCTCCAATAAGGCCAGTCTCTAACTCTTTTCAAAGGAAAGAGCAAGATCTAAGCTTATATCTTTTCCCCAAATCTTGCTCCTTCACTGCCCACTCTGCCGCATCCAGCTCTCTCTGTGCTGCTATTGTGACTGCCTCCTTCCCTTTAACCACCTTACCCTCTAAGCAGAGATTCACCGGTTCCATATCATAAGGGGTTGCTGTGTCTTTTTGACATTCTCTCTTCCTCCGGCCTTGGTAGACTCAGCTGGGAGGTGACAAAGCTGCCTCTTCTTTCCCTGTTCTGCTGTTGCCTTGCTGTTCTTCTCCCAGACCCCGCTCTGCATGCGGTGCAACTACCACCCTTGCCCAGACTAGAATTGCTAGTGCTGACTCTGCCTCTAGCATCCCCAAAACTGAATTTGTGTCAGAGAAAGGTGCGCTGAGCCGCTCTGATGATGCGTAGTGCGCTCGCCGCCGTGAACCAGTGTAGACCGGGGTGGCCGCACATCGGCACGCCGGCCACTTCAGACAATAGGCACCGAAGCCCGTACTTGATCCAACTCACTCGTCACCCCTCACAACATCAAGTAAGTAAGCCTCAAAAGCTAGCTGCCGTCTTCATTCGTCACCGCACTCTCATAGACTCTCCGGGAACCACAGGTGGAGCTTCCGACCAACTCTGTATCTGGCGACCATGTTCCCCCTCCCAGAAATACACAGACCCTGTAAAATTCAAAGAATGGGATAATGAATAGGTGGTTGTCTTTTCCTTGGTAATTTGTTGCCCTCTTGTTATTTTACAGAGGAGTTCATACATTTTTCTGGCTAAAAAGGAGTAGATTTTCAAACATTTTGTGCTGGGTTAGCATCACAAAAGTGACGCTAACCAGCACAATTATTTTGTACCAATTTACTTTCCAGCGCAAAACTTGTTTTGCATTGGAAAGTACCCTTCAAGTAACGCAAAGCAGCAGGAATAACTGCTTTGAATTACTTAGAGCCAAGCGGGCATTACATGAGCGATACATGGGCATTCCCATGCAACCACCCACGCCTTTTGATACAAAATCTTATTAACAAGCAATTGCAGATAGGGTTTAGGGCCAAAAGTTAATGCCATCTGAAAGGAGGCGTTAAGATGAGAAATGCTTACATTTCTTCTTTCTTTTCTTACTTTGCATGAGTGTTGCACTGTGTAGCACACATACAAAGTGGGAAAAGTGTTTGAACTTGTCTAGGCATAGTATTTTGTACAGGAAGGATATACTTCCAGTACAAACCTATGCTAGGCTCAGGCACCACCTTAGCGATATGGCATTAAGGTTCTTTCTTCTTTGTATGAACATGTAGACTGATAGCAGGTAATGCCATTAGAATAAAATTAATTCAGTGATATTTTATTCATACTGTTCTGAAGTCTGCTGTTGTTATTTTTATGGATAGACAATCAGTGCTTTAATTTGGTTTATATTTTCGTGTCCTAGAGTTTCTTCTCTTCAACTCTTTTCCTTTAGATTAATTTTATGTTAACCTCTAGTAGGCATATCTGCGTTCACACAACCTCCTCTACTACCTAGGTGTTTCCATTGGTGAACCAAACACTTACATAACACAAAGAAAGGGAAGGGGTGGGTCCAAGGGAAAATATTTAAAGACCTGCAAGGAAACTATCCCCAGACAATTTAGAAACAACACAAACTATTCCTTGGGTCTACAATTCTAACGTGAGCATGAAGAGTGACAGACCAAAGTCTCACACGATCTAACTGTGGGAGAAATCCCTTTCAGGGCAAAATCCCTCCCCCACCAAAGGTGGCATGCTTCATCATCTGGGATTCTCCTCTTGGTGGGAGAGTGTAGTCCCACCAAGGGCTACAACCTCCTCTCTACGAGGAAGGAGCTCAGGGATGTTTTTGGTATTCCTACTCTATTGAGGATATACTAAATCCACCAGATGAGAGAAGCTAGGAGGATAGTGGGGAGGGTGCAGCGCAACAAAAATGTATCAAACTGTGAAGGTGGGGAAGTTAAAACTATCTAGGAGGAACAATACAATCTTTAGTAACTTGCTCCTACTGACAGGGTTAAAAGACAGTGCAAAAAGTATTATGGATTTAAACTACTTGGAATTAGACGAAAAAAAACGGTCTACATGTTTCAGCGAAGTCAACCCAAACGGTGTCTAGGCTTTCGTCAGGACCTAAAAAAATGCTGCTGCCAACGCTTCGTTAAGGTGATAAGCATGCCACCTTTGGTGGGTGAGGGATTTTGTCCTGAAAGGGATTTCTCCCCCAGTTAGATGTGTGAGACTTTGGCCTGTCACTCTTCATGCTCAGGTTAGAATTGTAGACCCTAAGAATAGTTTGTGTTGTTTCTGAACCACACACTTACCCTGCTTCTAGCTTGCTTTCCTTCAGCGGCGGTTACTCCGCCATGGCTGAGGAGTGTCACTCCATGGAAAGAATAAAATGATAATAACACAATGTTATCATTTTATTTTTCCCATACTGACCCAGTTTGGTTTCATTTTAGGTACAGGTGGGGTGAGCTGGGCTGTCAGCCAGCAGGAGCAAGAGTGGTGGGCACTTTCTAAGTGTGAATGATGGTTTGGCTGGCCATCTTGGGCCAGCCAAACAGTCATGTGCACTTAGCATGTTCTCCACCCATCTGTATTGCAAAGCTGGGTGTAGAACATGTACAGGCTCCGAGAACCTTGTTTGAGCGCCGAACCACAGCACTCAGACCAATCACAACACTGTTATCATGCTGGTGACAGCTGTGTTGTCATTGGCTAGTGGGAGCCTGTGTGCTTCCTGCTTCCGTGCATCATCAACAGAAGAAAAGAAGCAGGGCAAAGGGGAGGGGGTGCCCAGCAGGTAAGTGAAATTGTCTTTTTTTAACCCCCCCCATTCCAGCCCCACGACTACTACCTTATAGGAGCCAACACTGCTTCCTTTTGCCCTTACTTATTAATCGCCTCGTTCCCGAATGGCTCATATTCTTAGTCTATTTGTCTGCCGGGCCTGAGAACAAAATCTTCTGGTTTACAGAACAAAATTAAACAAATGTAGAGCAAAGGAAGCAGAGGATTAAGGTTGCAATAGTTCGTACAGCGCATTAACAAAACAAAACGTTCTCTTATTTATACCGAATTGTAAAGAGATAATAAAATTGGTAAACGTTTACAGAACGTGAAATCATATATTGAAAGCAAAAAAAGCACAGAAATAAAGTTGAGAGTAGACTACAAATGAGCAATACACAGATAGAACAAAACGTATTCCAAATACTGCAAAAGCACAGTGGGTGAACAAAATTGCTTGTTAATAACTATGAGTCAGAGGGAGTAGAAATAGATGTGAGACATTGAAAAGTAAGTAGCAAAGGAAACTACAGAAGAGAGGGGATCCTCACTAGAGGGAGATCCAGGGTAAAACAAGCTAATTGGGCTTGGACGACAAAAGGGAGCAAGAGAAAATCAGACGAAAATAAAGACTGGTAAGGTTACCATCCGAGAAAACTGTTTTAAGAGCAGATTTGAAGGTGTCTTTGAAATAAAAATAGTTCCACCTCCTTCTTGAACATGTCTAGACAGGAAGTAGTGTGGAGGATGGGGCGATTCTGTCACATTGTCAGAAAAATGCCTGTGCCATCCTCTGTTCCTTCTTAAAAATAGGGATTGCTAGAAGCAGATATCTGGGGGGAATGAGGTGGTAAACATCTTCTGTGTGATACAGGCAGCCTTGTGTGATTTTCGAGTTTTTATAGGAAGTCACTGAAGTGTTAAAAGTACTGGAGAGATATGCCACATATTTTTGTTCCTGGCAATAAATGAGGCAGTACATGTAAAACTGCTTTTAGAGGCGCTACCCAGATTTGGAGAGACCGTCAGACGAGAGTTACCCTAACTGACTCAAAGGAGCAGGGTCGGATTGAGATCATAATTAGGCCGGGCACTCCTAAAAAGAGGCCCACATTCCCAAATCCTTAGTATTTTTGTTTTTGTTTTATATAGTGTGAACTCGGCCCAAAGGCATTGGCTCAATTACCATGAGCACCAGCTACATTGCACAAGAATTTTTCTTTTAAGTGAGGAGATATCGTGATTTGTCCAGAATCACTGGATGTTGAGATGATGCCAAACCTCAAACATACTTCCCAGTTCCAATTTCAGCAGCTCTGAGACCACAACACTACATCCTATGCTTTTGTTCCTCTTTGAAAGGTGGCCTCACAGCAAGGCCAATGCAAACCTTCCCCCACCCCACCACCAAGACGTAAAATACACTGTGACTGATGTGACACCACCTGACCCCTAACGAGGTCACTTCTCTTTCTAACCTTCTCCAGATACCACTATAGCCCCAGGGCATGACCTGGCATGGGAGGGAGACAGGTACTGCACACAGCTGCTGCTGCTACTCCAGGGGGGCATAGGTGAGATACTGCATACTCAGACGCTCCCCACATCCACCATGGCCTGAAAGTGCTGGCCCAGTGGGGTAATGACACTGCTTCTGGGCCGGCCACATGAGGCGGGGGTGGGGGTCGAGATGAGAATGGCCTAAGGGCCAGAACAACACCTGGCCCTCAGCCTCAGTTTGACATCATGACAGGGGAGGGCCCATGATACTGGCAACACATTACAGTGGTCTGGCGGGGACCAGGGAAGACAGTAAGTCTCTATGTGCTGGTTTACAGAGGCACTAGAAAACAGCCCACAGGTGACCCTGAGGCACTGGCCATTCGCCCAGTGCCAAACTGCAAAATTGCCCACCTTCCCACCTTCCCAATCCGACCCTGTAAGATAGCACCAGAGCTTGAACACAGGATTTCAGACCTAGTTGAGGAATAAAACAGCTCTAGCAATAACTGGCACAATAATATTTGCCTTACTTTAACAAGGCACCACTATATGGTAGCATTCATGTTTAAATGTACGGGATCTTTTTCCATGACCATTTGTGCACAACGAGGGATGAGGGTGAATATTCATGAACCAAGTGAAATGTTGTTGATAATTGTGCATGTGCAGTGACTCGAATGGTGCATGGACTGCACGCAAACATAAATTGTAAGTAACCAAGGTCACAATTATTATCTAACATCATACTGACCACACACATGGGAGACATGAGTCGGATATATCACATTGCAATCTCTCTTAGAATTCATAGGCTTTAGCAATGGTTTTCCTTAAATACCTTTCAAAAACCTTTCACTTGGTGTCACAAAGCAGACAGTCAGGAGAAAAATCCACAGAGCCATTACATGTATAAAGAATGAAAGAATACCTCATAGAAACGTTAAAACATCTCTCTCTGGATTTAGGTTTCACTACTTTCCCACCGGTGAAGGGATGTGGCTGGATGCGCATGCTCTTGGAGCAGCTGAGCTGCAGAAAGTGACAACATTTCGGAGTTCCAAGGGTGTCACAGACCCAGCAGACAAATACACAAACACCTCTTCGTTTCTAAGATGTTATTCATTCCCTACTGAATGACTGTGCATGACGCCCTTCAGAAACATTAATGTTCACCACTGTGTGTCTCAGGAATGCCAGCAATGTGTATTGAGCACACCCACTTCCCTCGGTGATGTGTAGGGCACTGAGCGGAGCCCACCTTGCACCAATATTGAGGGCAAAGGACGAGACTTCAAGTGCCACAAAACTGTATCTTCATGGGATTCACAATGTGTGCCAAGAGAGTCAAGGACTGAAAGCACGTGTGTCTAACTGCATCAATCAGAAGAACTCTGGGCCAATGGATTTTTCCATTTACATAATTCTTCCAAGGTATAAGTTTCATCAGTAGAGAGTGCAATATCCCTGATACAGGGTAGTAGTATGACTGATCATAGGTATATAATTATGCAGACGACATGCAGCTGATTTTCCAGATTGATGGGACAGAGGAATCCAAGGATTTCTACCAAAACACTATGCTTTTCATTAAAGATTGGATGAGTCACAACTATCTCAAATTAAACTCTGATAAAACAGAGATAGTTATCTCCAACAACAGACAAGATCAGTGGACGCCAGCACACTGGCCAGCTGCATTGGGTACTCCACCTATCCGTAAAAATTCAGTCAAAAGTCTAGGGATTAAAATAAATGCTGATCTATCCATGAAGGAACTGAGCAACCTGGTTACCTCATCTTGTGTTTACCACCTGAGGACCTTCAAGACATTCAGAACATTTTTCACCATGGAAGCAAGCATGGTTATCATGCTGGCCCTGATTATGCCCAGGCTGGACTATGTCAATGCCATCTATTTAGGGCTCCCTGCCAATCAGACCCATAGGCTGCAGTTGATCCAAAATCAAGCGGCTAGGCTGGTCTTTCAGCAACCGAGAAACTGTCACACTAAGCCACTAACGAAACAGCTACACTGGCTCCCTATGACTCAGCGGTCCATGTTTAAGACTGGTTGCATGGTCTTAAATACACTCTATGAGACGGGCCCCAAATTTATATCCACAAAGATATCAAGGTACTTACCTAAATGGAACCTTCGTTCAGCCACTATGAATATGCTGATTATACCTAGATTTAAGTGTAAGAGAATGGGTGGCTCTCGCTTTTCGATACTTGGCCCCACATTTTGGAATTCCTTGCCAATAGACATCAGACTTACATCTGAGTACACTAGTTTTAGGAAAAAATTTAAAACATGGTTGTTCGCCCAAGCCTACTGCTAGAGCTCCTTGGAAGGCTCTCCCTTCCCCCACCACAGCGCCTAGAGACCGTTTGGTATACGAGTGCTTAATAAATCCCCCAAACATAAACTGATCATTTCTGACGCTTCCGTTCCAGATCTCCTTTCCTGCTGTACCCTTCCTCAACACTCTTCACTTCATTTAGCCACGCTTATTCTCTGGTACACATAGGACACAGAGTCAGTGCACCTGGTGCGGCTTGGGTGCTACTGTTCCTGAGAACCTGCGTTGTGACAGGGGGTTGCCCATAGAGAGGTCAAAGACAGACAACAATTCAATCTTTGCATTGTTAAACTGCTCAATAAAAATCAAACTGCACAATATCATGTCCCTCAAAAATATACTTAGGCAAGATGTATGTCCTCTAACTAATTTTTGGGAAACACCTAGGACCTCATTTAAGCTATGCAGAATAAGTTAGCTCTTTACTACATTTGGCAAACACCACATATTCCATGTTTTTTTATCTTAAAACGAGGCGAAATGTGAGGACTTGGGGATCTATTTATGAGCAACTGTGAAATTCTCTTGCACCCTGCAATGTGGTGCAAGATGCAATGCAAACCTTACATGTGATTTATGAAGCCAAGCATTGTACTTTGCGTGGCCTTTTGTGGCTCCACAAATCTGCAGTAAGTCAACACAGCACAAATCGCTGTGTTCCATGGACATTGCATGGGTGTTCCCATTCAACTCCCATGGTTTTTGAAGCATACTCAGATTTACTAGAATTGGTAAATGTGGGAATGCGCCAAAAAGAGACGCCTTCCCAGGATAGGTGTAACAAGGAAAAATATCTTTATTTCTCTTCGTTACTTCCTCTTTTTATCTGTGCTGCATTCTGCAGCACACATAGAAAGAGGAAGAGGCATCTCAGATTGCTTTTTGTGCAAGAAGGTGTCCCTTCCTGCACAAAAACAATCCTGCATGCTACACAGGCACCCTTGCACAACAGTGCAAGGTCCCTGCGTTGGCGCTAGGCTGCCAAAAGGGCTCCAGCACAGGGAAAAAAGGCATGAATGCACTGTATTGCCTTAAATACGATGCATTCCTGTCCTTTCCCTGTCAAGCAGTGTAGCGCAGCAAGATGACTTGCTGGGCTGCATTGAGTGACAAATTTGCAAATATATTTAACTCACTGAAATTCACATTTTTGCTTTTTTTTACCAGATTCTTGCGCTGATACATTTCAGCAAGTTTGACCTGCCAGTATATATCAGATGAATACCTTTAGGGTGCGATAATTATTATATATCTCGTAATTCCTATCCCTGTGCAAAACTTTATTTGCACAAGGATTGAAATTTAGCCCTTAACTTATAAAGAGGACCTTAGTGGGGGTATTTTCAGCACAATGCAATTCTCATTTTTTCCCTCATGTTTGTAATTTGGGGATAACATTCTCTTTCAGATTTGCTTCTGTTCTAAATGATAAATAATATTTGCTCGCTGATTCGCTCACACTGTCACCTACAGTCACCCATCCACTATCATTTTCCCTGCACTGACTCACCATTCAAGCACCCACACACAAAACGTCGCCCATCAAGTAACAAGGGTATTCAATAATAAAATGCCAGCCCTCCTGGCTGTTCTAGTTTTTTTAGGTCAGGCCTAGAGTCAGAGTGTATGACTCTAGGCCTGACCTGTACTGGCATATGGAATAGAAGCCCCACCCACTCTCCGCCCATATTTGTCATTGGCTTCTGTCTTTGTACTTCGTAAATGCAGGCTTCTGATTCAGTAATAGGCTTGTTGGTCCCTCCTTAGTATCGCCTTGTCTTCATTTGTAACCTACCATGGTTACTGGCCCTTTCACTTTAGTTGTTACCTGGGACATGCTAATTAGTCTGTAAGCACTATTTTCTTTATTGAGTTTATCTTACTGTTTTTAAGCAGCATGGCAGTGCTTTATCTTATAATATGTGGTTTTAAATTAACAACATGGGCACCAGCTTTCTCATTAGAGTCAATGGGGTAACCCAAACAAAAAGTCCAAGGGCCTGGGTGTCAATATGATACAAAAAACAATGGTCCTAGACCAATATCTCAACAGTTAGGAATAATAATAATTATTTTCTTAGTGGCTAGACATTTTAGAGCATACAGAAAATTAGCTTGTGGTTACAAAAAAACTAATGTTATTAAGCAATATAAGATGTGCAACAACTAATATTTCAGAAGTAACAATATACGTTTATTGTGTTAATACAAAACTCAATTTTGGAAACTGATAGATTCAGAAAAGGAAAAGGGGTTGCTCCCACAGGGGAACGTGCAGAAAAAGTGCTCAAGAGGGTAAGGAGTTGAAAAGGGGAAGAGTTCCCAAGGCGGTTCAAGGGCCATGTATTTATAAAACTCTGCGTAGGACTGATAACAGATAAACAGTCTGTTTAACCTGGCCAGACATAAAATATGTACACTTGATTCATATGATATTTGAGAAGGGGAGGTCAAGGGACAAATCTCCTTGGATTGGGGATTAGACAACAGCGGGGATAAATGATCCAGGTTAAATGGGAAATGGCGTCGACATTTTGATCCGACTTGATGGCACGGAGGGAATTTTTTACCTCAGCCATGCGGATCTTCCTCAGGACGGGGAAATAGATAGGGTAAACCCTCAGAAATTGGTGGGTATCGTACAAGCCCGGTATGACACCCACTTATAGTTGCGGTGTGATGAACGAGAATTCCATCAGAAAGTATGGCATGTTTTTCCACTTGAAGGTGTAATCAGATGCAGAATTCAATTTAGCATATGAGCGGGGGACTGAAGAATCAGTACAGGCCAAAGCGGAATTAATTCGCTCAGAGCGCAGCCTTCTTTCTTCCTCGCGGTGTAAGCCCACTCTCTGCCGATATTTGTCATTGGCTTCTGTCTTTGTACTTCGTAAATGCAGGCTTCTGATTCAGTTATAGGCTTGTTGGTACTTCCTTAGTACCGCCTTGTCTTCATTTGTAACCTCCCATGGCTACTGGCCCTTTTACTTTAGTTGTTACATGGAACATGTTAGTCTGTAAGCACTATTTTCTTTATTGAGTTTCTCTTACTCTTTTTAAGCAGCACGGCAGTGCTTTATCTTATATTATGTGCTTTTAAATTAACAACATGGGCACAAGCTTTCTCCTTAACACAGGAGCCCACTTTCAATAACAACACGGGCCCTCATGTCAGTTTCTCCCCCCCCACCAACCAGACCTAAAGCCCACCTCCTCCAAGACACCATGTATGGTCTATACATGTACCCTTTTTTTAGTTATAGAGATGAATGGCTTGACTTGGTGACATTCCGGCCCAGCAGGCTTGTGCCTCTTTCTGCAGCCTTCATTAGTTTTATTCAGATGGCACCGCGGTCCGAGCGGAAAGAGTATTGTATCCCCTCTTTATCACAAGATGAATTGCATACACTCATGGGAGTTCAAAGCAGCCAATGGTGGTAACTTTTCAGCTGATGGTAGCAGGCCGGCATGGTAGTGTGTTTGAGGGTCATGGCCACGAGCATCACACAGTTTTTCTTCACTTAGTTACAGTGTATTGACCAGAGCTGTGTGGAAATGCCCGTGAGCATGCAGTAGCATCGACTCAGTCCTGAGACCCACAGCAGGTGCCTTCACCTCCAGACTCGGATGTGAACTGCTCATTGTCAGAGTTGGATGTGAGCTGCACAGCGCTACACTTGGACGTGAGCTGTGCAGCGCTACACTTGGACGTGAGCTCCGCAGTGCTAGACTCTGACCATGGCGGTCGCTCTGTACGTTTTCTGCCTCTTTGCTGGTCTCCTGCTTAAAGGTGGGCCTTCCTACGCTGTATGAGTAGGGAACCTGAACTGTATGTGGACGCCTCATGCAGTCAAAAATGTTAAAAAGTGCCCCATTTCATAGTAATTTATTGTGTGGCCATAATTTGATTTGTCTATACTCCCTTTTTTATGTATTGTTTATAAACTGACATGTACTTCTCAATAAACATATACCAAAAAAAAAAAAAAAAAAAAAAGTGCCCCATATTAGCAAGCCCCGGAGTGGTGACTCGGTTTGTACCCGACACTGTTCTGGGCTTCAATCTGAGCATGACCACCCTGCACCTGTCCACAAGGTGTCAGATTTGATAATTTTTGAGTGCAGCAGACTTGTATAATACTCCTAAAGAGCTATTATAAGCAATGTGCGACTTCTTGGCACTTCCAAAAGCCAACATTTGCCTTTTCTTTAAAATATAGCGCTTAACACTGGAAGTCAAGCTGCGTCTAAACTGTTTCGACAATTGCAGTAAGAGAGGTTTCATTTTCTAGAAGTATTCTCATGACTCCAATGCCCGTTCATCGTCCATAAAGAGATGTGCCAAGTTTCCTTTCTGCTACTGAAGTATGAAGCAGGGCTGCCCTGCTGGAACTCCCTCTGTGCTAAATAACTAACAGCCGCACTGCGCCTATTCCAGGAACAGTACCATACTTGTGTATCTGCATCACTAAACACAGCCAACAGTCATTGTATTTTGTGGTGGTTGTTGGCCGCAGTTTTATTTCTCATTACATACGTCATATTTGTACAACTCCCCCGACACCTTCTTGGGGGCAGGGTCATAAATCATTATCATACATTATCACAAATTGGGTATCACTCAGTGTTATTTGGACATCATAAACCAGGGGTCATAAATCATCGGGTATCGTAAATCATTCTGTCGCAACCGGCCATTATTTTGTTGTCATAAATCACTCTGCCTGATCGTAATAAATCAGCAGCCATAAATCATGGTAATAAATCATCAGGATGTCATAAATCATGCTGTCACAAATCTGTCATCATTTCGTTGTCTCAAATCATTCTGCATGAGCATCAAAATCATCAGCCATAAATCATCGGCTGGCCATAAATCACCGGCTTGTCTTTTGCTCATTTGCATCTCCTAGGGTCGTAAATCACTGTGACAGCTCGTAGATTGTTCTTTGCTGTTTTCCACGCCCCTTTGCGTGTGGGGGGTAGCCTTTCCCCGGAGTTAGGCCCCAACTCGCTACCTTGCTAGTCTCTTTTGTGCCCTGCCGTCTGACGGAGGCTGGGCTGCGAGTGCCGTCTTCGTTTGCTACCCGAATTTTTGTCAGGCGTACTCACCCAGCCGTGAGGCATCCCAGAGTGAGTGACCCTCCTCCTACACACCGCCCTGTTGGTGTGTTTCCATAACCAAACCAATACAAATTCTGTTTCCGCCCTTTTTGGTTGGATATGCGCTCTCTTCGCATGGGGGTAGCTTCTCCCCGGAGTTAGGATCCCAACTCGCTACCTTATTAGACTCTTTTGTGCCCTGCCGTCCGGTGAGGGCTGGGCTGCGAGTGCCGTCTCCGTTTGCTGCCCCCTTTTGTTAGACCACATCACTCAGCCGTGAGGCATCCCAAAGTGAGTGGCACCACTTCACCCAGCCGTGAGGCATCCCAAAGTGAGTGGCCCTACTTCCACACTCCGCCCGTCAGTGTGTCTCCATAGCCATCCATTGCACCATTAGTTCCTTTCGTCCCTGTCAGCACTGCGATGCTGCTGTTGTAGGTGTGGGTGGGTGGGACTCCAACATCATTGGCGCCGCTCCCCCAGCTCCCTTGATGTGAAGGTGAACTGCACAGGGGGAGCGTCATCTTATATTCCCCTCCCCTTCCTCCCTTCCCTTTGTTCTTGGAAGGGCCCCAGGCGCGTTTCACCGTGCGTCCTTTCCTGGCGGTGCAAGCCAGCGCCAACCAGATCTGTTCCTTTGTGGGCTTTGGTGGCCATTATGGCGCCGGCCCTCGAGGCCCCCTTCGGGGGCAGCCTTCGCACAGTCCCCCTGTACATAGTCTCTGAGTGTATATCTAGCGCTTTGGAGGGCATGCCTTTCCTTTTGCACACAAAACAGCTGAGCTAAGCTTGAGCAGGGGAAGGCAGCACAACAGGCACCCAGTCACAAGGAGGTGTGACCACCTCCCAGACAGGATTTAGTGTTTTGGGGTGGGGTGGGTGCGCTTGCAAGCACCACTCAGTCTGCGTGATGGCTGCAGGTGCCGGTAATTACGAAAAACGCGTCATCCTGAATATTTCTGGATTGCCGCCCGCAACATCTGAAGAGTCCTTCGGTAAGGTGCTGCGTGTACCGTGGCCCTTCGGTGTATTGTCTAGTCCGGTTGGGTGGGATAAAGTCCCACTGACAACAAACCAGGCGCCTGGGGAGAGCTTGCGCCGCGCCGACACTGGTAAACCACATCCACTCAAAAATCGTTGATGCCGCTTCCCCAGCTCCCTTGATGTGAAGGTGAGCTGCACAGGGGGAGCGTCACCTTATATCCCCCCTCCCCTTCCTCCCTTCCCTTTGTTCTTGGAAGGGGGGGAGGGCCCCAGGCGCGTTTCGCCGTGCATCCTTTCCTGGCGGTGCAAACCAGCGCCAACCAGATCTGTTCCTTTGTGGGCTCTGGCGGCCGTTATGGCTCCGGCCCTCGAGGCCCCCTTCGGGGGCAGCCTTTGCTATGAGCTCCTGCGGAAGTTGTACCGATCAGTATCCAGAGCCACCTTTCAGACTTGCACTGCAATTAAAATTCATTTAATATTGGTGGTGACCTCTGCAGTTTTTGGCACCAGCATATTTTCAATGTGATTATGTTCTCCATAGACTTTTTTACATGTAACACTTTTTTCAGCAATTGCCGTTAATTAATCAAAGACCACCAGCACAATTTAAAAAATAAAGCTTAAATTGAAGAAAAGTTTAAGTTAGTTCATGGGGTGTCACTTTCACCAGAAAGTTAGAGTGTTTTTAGAAAAATGAATAGGCTGGAAAGTTAAATATATCTTATTTCAAAACTCTGGTGCATTAATTTTAGTTTGCACAATTTATTGTACCATATCATACAACATTTATTTAGCTAACCTGCCATAGTGGCATGACCTCTAGAGAGTTATTGGCCAAGAACAGTAATTCTAGTGGCCCTACTCTCAAGTCCCAGCCTCAAAGCCGACTTTAGCGCAGGTGGCGATTAGTGCGACAGCCTCCCTCCTCCCCATATGTCTTCCTCCTCGGATTCCTTTATTACTTACTGGCAAAAGTGATCGTCATCTCTCCATAGCCCCTCCCTCAAATACATTTAATTTGTTTTTAAGCACTGGTAAAGACTGGATTTACTAATCCAGTGACATATCCCCTTAAAATACAGATCTGTTCTTTGCAGCAGACACATTAACACTCTGTGCTACTTTATGGTGATTCAAAACTGCCACTAGAAAAAAAAAACTGGTCACTCTCTCTAGCAGGAACATTAATCACAAGAGTTATCTTGACATTATTTTGCCTGAAAGCTGGATACCCAAGGAACTCAGAGGCAGATGTTTTTAAATCATAGGTTATTGCTAAACACAGTGCACCCCTGACGTCAGTGCCACTCTTTAAAGTTAAGTGCCCAATGCAGGTGCACCACCCTAAAGCTGGGCATGCCCATCCCCAACAACACCCTGTAGGAAAGTAGGATCTGCTTCTATGGTTACCCCCACTTTTTGCCTGGTGCTATGCTGTATTTGACTAGTCTGACTCGGATCCTGATAATCAGGACCCTAGTCTATCTGCTTTTTCTCTAAATTGTTATTTTCAATACTTAGGTACACCCCAGATTGGATACTGGGGTACCCTTATAAGTCTCTAGTATATGGTACCCATGCACCCAGGGCATAGGTACCCCAGAGCTCTCCCATGGGCTGAAGCATGTATTATGCCACCTATGAGAGACCATTCGAAATGGAGCTACAGGCCTGCCATTGCAGCCTGTGTAAGTTGATGCTTACACCACTTATGACAGATATAGTTTTCCTATGTCTAGGGTCACAGCACTTAAAACCTATAAGTCACCCCTATAGCAGGCCTTTGCAATCCTGAAGGCAGGGTGCTTGGTTCTGAATGAGAGGGTGCCCCTGCATGAGCACAACACCCCTGCAGCCTACGGAGTCCATTCTACCAGGTTGTCAGTGAAGCAACCATATACTATATAGCGGGGCACCCCGTAATTATGCGATGACCATCTCACAACTGGCTGCGACTAATACTATAATGTTTGGTATCAAACATGTTGATATGTGGGAGGTATGATTCCAACCACTGGAAGAGCCCTCCGTTAGGCTCTCAGTGTTCCCGGTACCAGTCTCCTTGACCCAGACAGCACAAAATGGTTGCTGCTGACCAGAGACACTATTCTGCCCTCCCGCTGCTGAGCCAAGCTTGAGCAGGGGAAGGCAGCACAATAGGCACCCAGTCACAAGGAGGTGTGACCACCTCCCAGACAGGATTTAGTGTTTTGGGGTGGGGTGGGTGCGCTTGCCAGCACCACTCAGTCTGCATGAGGGGCACATTTGGTGTGCATAGTTCAGTTTAAACCAGTCCTGGGAGCCGTTGTCTCCCGCTCTGGTGCAAAACTGGGCAAAAGACATGGGAGTAACCTCCCCCCTGTCCAGACCCTCCCCTGGAAGGGTCCCCTGAATGTTCCCAACCCTTTCCCTATTGTACTTAAGGGATAACCTGGGTGTTGGTCCCTATATTCCTCATGGGATAATTTTCAGATCAAACACCACTTCTTCTACCATCTGGGCACTCTGGACTTTGTTTGGGCCTGACTTTGTCTCCCTTGCAGTCTGCTGCATTGTCTGTGCCTGTGCATCATACAGGAACCTTTCAAGGCCTGTGATGCATCAAAGACACTTGAAGGAATCTCCCTTGGAGTGAAGGAGTCACTCCCCTGCATTTGCCGGCACCACAACTAAGAAAACCAGTCTGCTGATCCTGATCTCCTCCAGACTCTGTAAGGTTCTGCCACACAGGTGGTGGTTCTCCACAGCTCCTAAATCCTGCCCTCTCACCAAGTTTGAGGCCAGTATCCCTCGTGGGGGTTGCAATAACTGAACCCCTGGGCACCGTGTCAACTTGCAGTTGCAAAGACTTATTTGCTTCCTTCCAAGAAGATCTTCGGGCTCCAATTAGCCCCAACCTCAAGCACCTCCAGTGGTCAGTATCTTCAGCCACACCGCATTGTGTGCATCGTGGGCTGCATCTTTTGGTGAGCTGATTGAGGTCCTGTCCCGACTCAAATACCTCCGGCCTGTACATCCACTTGAGGGTCACACTTGTTTTTTTTTAGCTCCCCGGATTGCTCGGAGCCTGCTTGGACTCCCCTGCTTGTGGGTAGTCCCCTGGACCTTGCTGGTCCCAACGTTGCTCCTTCTTCACTGACTGCATTGGTTGCATTTGCCAAGGCTTGTTGGTGCTCCTAGCGGACACCGACCACTCAGCACTCGACATCCTTCATGGGACAGCTCATGCATGACTCGTGGTCCTCCTAAGCATCACTTGGTCCTCACAGCTGCAGAGTCAAGGTCATTGTCACCCACCCTGCAACACCCGACATCGGAGGGCATTCCTCTTCCAAGTCTCCTGGTCACTCCTGAGTGACATAGACTCTGTCCCCTCTGCCTGAAGGTACCTCTCTGCTAGAATCCACCTTTGGATTCCACCAGACACTTTCTCCTACTTCAGCAGCGGCACTTTCCTGAAGTCCACCATTGGGTTCGATGGCAGTTTCCGACATCACATCACATGTATGCACTTGGCTTCCCTGGTGTAGGTAATGTGGGTACTAGGGTATCCACGGGTGGGGTGGTTCTCCAACCTTCTGTCTTCCACAGGGCTTCTTGACGGTCCACTGAGAACGGTCCTTAATCTTTAAAAATTGAACTGCAACTTACACGTAGAGTTGTATGGAGCACACAGTAGTGTTCCCACACTGCACACACTCTCTGTGGGGTCCCTATCTAATCACATTGGGTGGTTCCTTGGGTCCCCAGCACTTCTACGTCCTCTCAACATTGTCTTGACCCGAGTCGTGGCTCTTATACCACTTTCTTAGTATATAGTTTGGTCCCCCCCCCCCGGGGTCCACTGTATATTTCATGCTATTTATTGTGTTTCTTTGCTAAAATGTTATTTGCATTGTGCTTAGCTCCGTGTAGGAAATATTTGAACATACTAGAGAGTATGATTTAATAAATACATATTTTTATAAATACTTGGTGTGGTTCTTTTCTCTTAATCTATACTGTAAGATTGCATTCTGGTAAAAACAAGCTGCTTTACACTCCATCTGGACTAAGCCTGAAGGCTGCTCTCCACACTACGACTTAGAGAGCTTTCTAAGGTTGTCTAGGACCTCTTAAATCTCCATCAGGCTTGTCTGGATTGGTTCAAGGTGACCACTTACATAAGTGGACATCATATACCAGCCCATCTTCTCCCACACCCTCACCCTCATCCATTACTAGTGCTCATCCCAGCCGAGGTGCACTTTTCCTTTCTCTTTAACTGATACTTCTCTTGGTCCTTCTCCTCCGTGTCTGCCTCGACAGGCTGTAGAGCCAAGCATTTGCAACTCAATAAGTCTTGCATTTACGCGAGTTTGAGCTATTGGCATTGTAAATGACAATGCCTTTTATTTAAGTTTTAAAAACCAAAACATAAATAAAACCATTGTCATTTACAATGCCAATAGCTCAAACTCACGTAAATGCGAGACCTATTGCATTGCAAATGCTTGTTTCTTTCTGCTACATATTCCAAGTTTTGTCTTTTGCTTTGTTTCTGATCAAGACTTTACTTTACATCTTTACATTCTAATCACATCACACTCCAGCATGCCGAGTTGAATCCAGTGTGATCGCACCTACCCACTGCCTGCTTTCGACGGAATGGGTCACCCCTTGGTTCCCCCATTCAAATGACATCGTAGGAAAGCATTACCGTACGCATCCGAACATACATCGCAAAGGACTTTTTTGCTATGTCCACAGATTGATGATGAACAGTTAATTCCAGGACTTGTGTGTTGTATCATTACCCGACAACTTCTTGATGAGGCGCACCTACTTGTGCTTCCACAATGTATGCATAAGCTTACCACTGCTGAAATAGAGAAAAATCTCACCTGAGATCCGTATTTCTGATATAGTCATCTGAAGAAAATTCCTCGAAAAGTCAACAATTGTGTTAAGCTATTCAGAATTATTTGCTTCGGTTTAAAAGCCTTTTCTCGTTATGAAAAGTGTTTGAGATCTAAAAAAATACTTTTTCACAGATTTGAAATCAAACACATTCTTTTTATTTATTTTTTTATTTATTTTTTATTGAATGCAAAAGGCACATCAACATACATAGCTCCACGCCTACAACCCGGGGGCCGGCTACAGTGTAGTTAATATTAACCCAGCAGCACAGGTTATCCCACATCCCAGAGGCCGGGCATCACCATGTGTAGCCGGTACAGCTCCCGCAGTATTCCCAGGGCTTTAAGTGGGCCGGGTCTGTCCGGGTCTGAGCACCAGCAGTTTTTTTTTGGGGCCCTCGAAACGGGTCTCTATCGGGCTCTATTTTCGTGGCTACTAAAGGTAGTCCGTTCTTTATTTTTTTTTTTTCAGACCCGTTTTGAGGGCCCCAAAAAAAACTGCCGGTGCTCAGACTCTGCCCACTGTTGCTGCACTCATGGGCGTAGGAAGTGTGGGGGACGCGGGGGATATATCCCCCCCAATTTTGGAGTGGGGGGGACACGGGGGACAAGGGTGGGGGGGACGAGGGGACAAAGGAATTTCCCCTCTCCCTTCTGTTATCACAGGGCCATTAGCACGCGAAAGCACTACCTAATGGCCCTGCACTTGACCTGCCTGGAGTCAGAGGCCACCCGCCCTCTGCCTTTTGTTATGCTGCAGGAAGGCTCAGCCGTTCTGGGAAGGGCAGAGAACGGAGAAAAAATAAACGCTGTCTCTTTTCCTTCATGGCAAGGACCGTGTCCACTACTCCTGATCTGCCTCTGGCGGCTGCCCTCCTCTCTTTATTCCTCCACCTCTTTCTGTCTCTGTCTCGCTCCTGCTTACGTGCTGATTTCAAGAGGCAGCTCTTAAGGTACTCTCTCTTGCCTCTCCTTTTCTTTATTTGTTCCCCTGTGAAATTGATCCAAAAAAGGCTGAACACTTTGGCTGTAAATGTCCTCATTTTCTGACCGTTTTCGATTGAAAAGAAAAACCTTGGAATGGAGAGAAAAAATAGTTAAATACCTAAATAAAGCAATACAGAGTGGACAGCAGACAGGCCAGACTGTTATTTACACCCACACACTTTAGCGCCACTTTACAGAGTTTGCCAGTGAAAGCGCTAGTTTCTTTTTATCTTCTTTCTTTGAACAACATTGTTTTCCCAGGGTGGGTAAGTGCGCCATTCCTAAAGGGACTGCAATACCTGGTTGATGGGTAGAGTGGAAACGTTTAATATGATCGTTTCCAACTTTTTAATTATTTTAGCTTATAAAATGCGGCTCTGTGTTTGGGGATGTGGTCTTTTTTAAACCAAACTGCATACATTTTGAAAGGATATAAGCAATGGACATTGAAAGGGGTCCCTTCCTGGTCCAGTAGCCATGTCTTGAACTTTTCAGGCAAAATCACTTACTGATTTCTGAATAATGAGTTTAAAACCGTTAATGTAACCATGTTTTTTTCTGATTACAGTTCGCATGCTTTGCTTATTCATGCATTCCCTATGAGTGTTTGCTTTTTCCAGGGTGTTATTCCTTTTTTTTCAGGCAGCATTTTACTGTTGCTTAGTGCATAATTTGAATTTAGTCGCAGCACAATTGAGTTGTGCTGAAGGCAGTGCGAGTTTCTCTCAGTGGGGCAGTATGGTGTTCAGTGTGGGAGAGAATGTGGCACTCTGGCCAGAGCTGCTGAATTTGGAACTGGAGAACCATGTTCAGACCTTCATGACCAGTTCACCATACCACACTCCTGACAGAGCTTATTCCGATGCTACACCTTAGAAGGCCCGATAGACCTTAAAAGCCCAGGTGTCTTAGCACCCGCAGGTGGACCTGTCCACCACAATCCATACTGCAGTTCAATTCCAGTCTTACGGGCAGGCATATGAAGAAGCACATCCTAGATCGACAGTGAATCTGTCACTGAGGTCACAAGACCCTTGAGGCCAGTCCACCTCACCCATTGGTACCTCCATTGGCCTTTTTCCAGCACTAGCAGTGCAACTTGCCAGGGGTTGGCAATGTAGGATTTGCATGCACACCAAACTTAGGGGGTGATTATAATGGCTGTGGGACCACCACGTCACCCCGTCGGTGGCGGTCCCACCGCCATTGGTGACTGCGTCACAGCCCGCCATATTACAATGGCGGGTGGTTACCTGGCGGTCGGACAGACCAACCACCACGCACCCGACGGGCTTCTTGAGCCCGCCGGTGTGGTGGAGGGGCTCGTGGTTCCTACAATGCTGGTGGTGCCTACCATGCACTGCAGCAGGGATTACGATGTCCCTTAGCCGCCAGCTTATCAATGGCGGTTCACCTGCCATGGAAATGCTGGCGAAAGGGACATTGGGGGCCCGTAGCAGGCCCCTTTACCCCTGGCCCTCAGACATGGGTCCTGGGGTCATCTATGATGCCCCACAACATATCACTGAACCATGTGGCAGGCACCGATATATTTAACATGTTCCTTTTTTTTTTACTTTGCGGCGGATGATGCAGCCAGCAGCACCTGCTGCAATGTAAAAGATAGGCACTGCGAACACCGTAGTGGCAGTCGCATTGTAATGCCTATCGTGGGGCCTCCACCTTGAAGGCCAGCGGTCCCATTCCCCGATTCGATGGCGGTGGTACTGAAGTCCATTTGGACTGAGCTGAAAAAGGATAAGATTCATAAACTGTAATTTTACAAAAATTAATGTCACATCTAGCATGAATTGAATTTAACAAAAGAAAATTGTGTGTGTCCTCCTACTAAAATATTGACAGGAGTTAAAGTATATAATTATGGACTACAGCCATGTGACAGATAAAGGTCACAGTTAAGAAATCCTCAATTTATGTCATCTGGCCGTGTGTGAAAGAAAATGGAAAAATCTTCATGCCTATGGATAAAACTCAATGGTCCTCCATTTGAAACATTTGACCCAAAGCTGTATGTAAAGAGTTGGCTTGCAAAAGGTAGAAGGTCTGCTGAAGAAAATTGTTGTGAGAAACCCCAGCAAAACAAACACACTGAATATCTTCGAGGGTTTTGGGGAATCCTGCAATAGATTTCTAAGTAATATAAATATTCTTTACATGTTTTTTAAAGTGTTTGGTATTTTTATGGGTTATACTTAATAAATATACCTTTTTGCCTATTTTATTATCCTTTGCTGGATGCGACTTCATGATTTTCTTAAGCACACAGTGCTAGTTATTTTGATTTAGACCACGCCCCTACTCGGATAGGCCACGCCCCTTCAAGACATTAACCACGCCCCTTTTAGAGCACCCCCCGTTTTTTTTTCCCACTTAAAGCACTGAGTATTCCAATGCGCTTTTGCAAGAAGACATTGTATTTGGAGTAACCCCTGACAGTGGCACAGTTAGAGCATGTTCTACCCGTTTCTTGGATACCTCTATTCCGTACCTTTGACAGTAAACTCTATACCCCCTATCCCCGCCCCTGAACCCCAAACATAATCAAAAAAATCCAACATATTCTTACATGTTGTATGAATGAATAACGCGTGTTACGGTCAAAGATGCTAATTATGTTTTAGCATAATTTAGTCTAATTTTATTTGCAATTTAGAACACTGCTATGTTAAATAAAATAAGAGCAGTCTTGCCAGTTTTTTTCTTGGATGATGGCTGCAAATGATCTCAATAAATATTCAACAGGAAATGTACCCTAGGAGCATGTCAGGCCTTGATAAATGTAGCTGGGGGTGGCTTGGAAACGGGTTCTGTCAGCTCTGTTTCTTTTAGCGCTCAGGGTAAACCCATCGATTATGAAAAAGAAGTAACACGAATTACGTACAGCTGTGCACTGTTTTACATCATTTATCCCCGGGGCTAGGAATTCTTTGAGAACTGTCTACGGGGAATGACGTCCATTGCAATGCTTTTATTTGCCACAAGCACAACAAACCAAGACAGCTCATGAACGATCATGCTGAGTCACCGGAACTGCTTCTAAAAAGACGCGCGTGGCTCATTTCAATACCGGAAGTTGAACAGATGAGTTATCTTTTAAAGACCGTTTCCCACAATCAGTTAATACTTTAATACTACTGCAAATCAGTCTAAAGCGCATTGACAGAACGACCACATTTTCGTTAATGAAATGGTTTTGGTGACTAAAGTGTGGCTCCAGGCTGGATGGATAGAAACAAGGGAAATGCCCTGCCTATGCTTCCCTAAATCAAAATATTAAACTGATATCTTAAATAGTGAATTACAGCAAACAGCAGACGTTGATGTGTACCAGGAGTTATGCCTTCACGCTAAACAGCACAGGGGCTCAACACACATGCAATGCACATGATCTCATCCAACATGCTCACAATCCTCATGCACTCATGCTTGCTGAGGACAATGGCCAGAGCATGGACATTTTGGTGAATGCAGGTCACTGGAGTTCTCTTATGGGACAGATCGAGAGACATAGGGGCCTATGGCTATACATTGTGTCCATGAGAACCCAACAAAGATTAAATGTGTGCTATGTTTTGTTATTCAGATTTGGGTCTGAAGCCACTGTGGAGGGTCTGCATCGAGGAAGCGAGGATGACAGCAGCGGCGTCACTGTAGGGGAATCAGTGGGGAATTGCTGTGGCTGAGGACGACAGCAGTGCTGCTTCAATGTAGTGCAAAATGTTCCAAAAGTTCAGAGGACAAGGCGAAGAATAGTTATGAGGGATAGACTTATTGCAGAGTCCAAGGAGAGGAGACCAGACGAGGAGAGTAGTGCTCAAGGTCGCGCAGTGCAGAGGATGATGGGCCAAAGGAGGCAGTGATCTTGAAAGAAGACAGAAAAGGGAGAAGCCAAGAGGATGGAAGGCTTTCCCAGATCCCTACACAGAAGAGATGCACACCAAGAAGAGCACTGCCGCCAAGGCTTCAGTGGAATGGAAACAACACTGGAGATGGCAAGTAAAGGGTTCACCTCCCTCCTGGAATGTATTCATGATGAATGAGGACACAGAGAGAGCAGGTGTAGGCAGGACACTTGTATCTCAAACACTGGAGCCAAGATGGAAGCGAGTGGCGAGATGCTCCTCTCCTTACACCAATGAATGCAATAAGCCCCACATCTTTAAAGGTTACAATGTCCTTAATCCGAATGCGAAAACCCACCATAAAACCAATAGCACGCCTCCTCATCGCAGCGTGAGACAACGCAGTGACTCACACCATATCTACAAGGCAATGCAAAGCCACGCAGGATGGCTTTACGTGGCCTCGTAGATATGGGTAAGCCCAGTGCACCACCAGAATGTCATAAAAAGTGACGTTCCAGTAGTGCACTGGGCTTGTAAATAAACCCCACTGTTTATTTCTGAAACACTGACATAAACGAAGGACTAATGAAACAAGCAATGAAACTCTCTTTGGACTGTAGCATGGAGCGGTATGTGGCCTCTTTGGATTGCCGGGTTACTCAGACTGAGAAACTGCTCTGGATTGTTGGAGGAAATACAATATAGTGTATTTTGTGTTGTTTCATGTGGTGGGGGTAGAGGGAAAACACATATATGAATATGAAGAGAAAGAGATCACTGTGTCTTATTGCTTGTATGCATTGCAGGAAGGAAATCTTCCCTCCAGCCACATAAGGCTCCATTTTAAACCGCGTAGAGAAGTAGTATTTTAGGTCCTCCTGTTCTTCAACTGCTCTCTTTTTTTAAGCTTTACACTCTAGTCATAGAGATGTGCATCATGCATAGCAGTAGACCTGCTCCTGCTGGCAAAATGCAGCATGACAAATTGTTGCTGCACTGATTCCCCTGCTGCAGCTTCCACTTGTGGGTTGCTGGGGAAATTTCCCAGCAGTAAATGTAACTTTCTTCTTGTGGGGGTGAGCAGTTGACACGCAACAGCAATACCCCTACTTGCAGTTCAGGTACACTTCACCATTCAAGCACTGCAGCAAAAGCACACTTCAGGCAGATGAGCACAATTTCTAGAGAATAAAGATGTTGTAAAGAAAAAGTTCGACTAAACGTGGAGCAAAAGCTCCTCTAAATATACTGCTTTTTAAGTTTTGATTATCTGAGCACTGGCATACATATAAAGCTTCTACCAGCAAACACTAGTAGCAGCAAAAAGACCCTAACAAAACTGAACAACTTTTTAGGTAAAATGAAAATTATTTGGTGGTAGGATTTACAGCTTTGCAGATGCAGGCCTTATGCCTAGAGTCTTAAACTAAACGTTGTTGGTTGATTTAGGTTTCTCAGTAGTCTTCACAAATGTTTAATTGACAAACTTGAATTTTGACAATTCAGGCTTAGGTTTTCTAAGAGTGGTGGGGATGCTTTTACAGCTCTGCACAATTTTGCACTGCACCAGCGGCTTTTATAATGGTAGTAAATTGACACAATGCTATGTGTTATTTTGCTAGGCAGAGGTAACCACAACCCAATTAGAGGGGCAGAAGCAGAGAAATAAATAAATAATGGTACAGCAACACCACTGGGGATAGACTGACACAATGCAAACATTAATAATTCAAACAGCATTTGTAAAGCGCAACACTGTCAGCCCCAGGGGTATCGGGGTGGTGTCTCTCCATCGAAGAGCCAAGTCTTGAGTCTCTTTCTGAAGTCTGCCAGCGAGGAGGCTGTGTCGAGCTATAGGGGCAGGTCGTTCCAGATCTTGGCAGCGATGTAGGAGAAGGAGTAGCCAACACTGCAGCTCTGACAGATGCGGGGTGTGTGCGCGAGTGCAGAGGAGCACAGGTGTCTGGAGGGATGGTGGAAGTTTTTTCGATGGTTGATATAGGCAGGCCCGAGGCCATGGATGGCTTTGTCGGCATGCATGAGGATCTTGAATTGGTATCTCTTCTGGATGGGGAGCCAGTGGAGGTCTCTCAGGTGGGGTCAATATGGGTTCATTTGGGGAGGTCCAGAATGAGTCTGGTTGCAGCATTCTGTATGGCCTGAGGAGCTGGGTGAAGAGTCCGGCATAGAGGGCATTGCCGTGTTTGAGGTGGCTGTAGACGAGGGCATGACTGACGGTCTTTCTTGTGTTGGTTGGGATCCATCTGAAGATTTTACAGAGCATCAAAGTGTGTTGAAACAGGAGGAGGTTACTGCGTTGACTGTCATTTCATGGTCAGTTGGCTGTCAAGGATGATGGCGAGGTTGCATGCATGGTCGGTCGGTGTGGGTGTAGATCCGAGTTCTGCAGGCCACCAGCTGTGGTCCCATGTGGAGGTGCTCTTCCAGAAGATAAGTACTTCAGTCTTCTCGGAGTTGAGTTGGAGGCAGTTCTCTCTCATCCATTTGGCTACTTTGGTCATAGCATAGCAGAAGTTAGTTTTGGAGTTGGTGGGGTCTTCGGTGAGCGAGAGGATCAGTTTAGTGTCGTCTGCGTCTGAGATTATGTTGAGTCCATGGGAAATAACGATATCCGAGACGGGGGTCATGTAGATATTCATTAGGTGAAGGGAGGCAGTTGGAAGCTCTGTGTGCATCCTGTAAGTAAGGATGCGATCCACTTGAGGGTGTCTTGCTGTATTCATATGCTGTAGAGTCTGTGGATGAAGGGGTTGTGGGAGATAGTGTTGAATGCCGCAGAGAGGTCGAGGAGGATCAGGGCCATAGTTTTTCCATGGTTGAGAATTCTTCTAATGTCAACTTTGGCGGCAATCAGCACAGTCTCAGTGCTGTGGTTGGCACGGAATCCTGATTGTGAGGTGTCCAGTAAGTGGTTTTGTTCCAGGAATTCAGTGAGCTAGTTGTTTATGGCTTTCTCGAGTGCTTTGGCCAGGTAGGGGAGCAGGGAGATTAGATGATATTTTTGAGATCGCTGGGGTCGGCGGAGTCTTTCCTTAGAAGGGGTCAGTTCACTGAGAGTTTCCATATGTCCATAAAGATTGCTGTGGGGATGGAGGTGTTGAGGATGCTGGTGAGTTGTGTACTGATTGGGTACATTGCGAGGGTTCATTGCAAAATCTCTGTCAGAACAACAGCTCTGTGGCCCCTCTATGAGGGCCTCTATGAGGGGCCCCAGAGCTGTTGTTCTGACAGCCATTTTGATGTGCAACTTCACCATATGGCGTTTCAGGCAACCCAGACCCCAAACAATTGACAAAAGTCTCTCAATATGTCTTCCTATTGATCTATGTGAATCTGGCATGCCAAAAACAAGTCCTAGTTTCTCCACAGTGTTGTAGCTTAGGAGTGTATAACTTCCTTCCAGGGTTATGTGAAATCTAGTCTGATTTTGCCTTTCTCTATTTGCCATCTCCATCTTGATCATCTACACTAGGGGTAGCGGCTAATGCCCTCCGTAAATGTATATCCTCAACATGGTTAGTTGCAGGGGCAGTCGTGGTGACAGAGCTGTGTATTGTTTATGGTCCATAACATCAACCAAGGATGGGAATCTCCCTGCCAGCAATCATAACGGTGCACATGGGTGGCAGGTATTTCTCTTTGCTCTGCTGATCACCATAGAATACCATAAAGACGTCATCATTATCACTGTGTTAGATTTCTGACGTTGCCCTGGGGGCGGGCTCCTTTTCATTTGGCAGCCCCTCATCTACCATGAGCTGTCTGAATGTTGTGTTTAGCCATTGTCATGGCATCAATTTTTATGCTTTCTCAATACCGTGACAGACTCTGACAAAGTAGTTGCTTCTGCCACATTTTGAACATGACCATCCTGCACTGTGTAGGAGTCTGGCTCATGTTGTTCCAATCCACAGTCCTGACAAGCGTTCTGGAGAGCAATCTGGTGCTTGCCTCTTTGGGGGTGCATCTGGTGTTTGTAAACTGCATCCACCACTTCTTCCTTCATTCTCTGTGGTTGGGCTGCAGTCTGAGGGCAGCGGCCTTTCAATAAGGCTAACTCCATCTCATTGTTGTGGCTATTAGCCATTTCGTGTGATCTCACAAGAACGAGGATCTTCTCTAGCTTGATTCCTGGTTGTCTCAAGATGAGGCACCTCAGAACAGATGAGTGGCAGCCTTTTGTTATCTGGACACGCACCTCCTTATTTTGGTATTTGTCGGTACATGAGTTTGCTGTTGTGCAGAGACATGCACGGAATCTGTCAATGGTTTTGTTGCTACAATGGTAGGTTTGGTGCAAGTTAAACTGCTTGCAGGCCAGACTCAGCTGGGAGTCAAAGTATGCATTGAGGGCCACAACAGCAGTGTCATAAACCTGGTCATCCCCAGAATCAGATACGCTTTGAAACAGGCTAAACACTTCTTCCCACCAAACTGTATCAGCAAACTCTTGACGGTGTCATTGGTTTCCCAGGTGGCTCCAAAATAATAGTTCAGCCTACCCACCCACATCTTCTAGCAAGGTGCCGCAATCCCAAGGTGAATTCAGTTAGCTGAATGGCGGTAACACCATCATGGACAAGTGCACAATGCTACTTTTTGGTATCAGTGAGGGTGGTGCAATCCATGGCTGTTGTGTCTTATCCACCATTCTGTGGAGTTATGTTGCTCTTTGTGTCCTTCTCTTTTTTGATTTGCAACTGCTCAGCACATGGTCTGCTTGTGTGAACCTTTTTTTATTGGCTACTGCTTATTTCTGTCCTGTCTATATGTCCCTTCTCAAATTTCTTTCCCTCTGTGCGTTTGTATATCCCGTCGGTCCACCCGCCAAAGGTTTACAAGCTTTCCCCATGGGTCAGTCCATAGAGGTTGGGTGACTCTTTGCAAAGATCACCCCCTCTTCTATCTTTTCTATGGGGAAATCACAGCTCAAGTAAGTTTACTATTTAGCAGCAAATATGGGGGGGGGCACAAGGAGTGGTGAGAAAATGGAGATACCTACTACAAAAAAGGAGGGGAGTAGGGTAAAGTAAGGACTGGTTTAGGGGGGGACAGGTTACTACAAACAACCACCCACAAACTACATGTCTAAGGTTACTACAGCCCTTAAAGTGGCAAAACAGTAGTAAATGTATTCCAGGCCAGTCCTGAAGTAGCCCCTAATAATAATTTGGTTTCCCTGTGTCCCTCAGAACCTGGGTGTACATTTATATAAAGCTACAGTGAGTTCTGTTGGGAGACACAATTTCTTTGCTTGATGTTGGTGCTTAAATAATACACTTATATTTTTGGAAAACTAAAGTATTCATAATAAAAAAATATTTACAGGTCTGGGCTCATGTCAAACAACATCAAGCGCAAACAGGGTCTAAGAAACATTAGCCACAACACACAAAAGACTGTGATTACTTGGTATAGTCCTCAATCATATTTCCAAGCTGAACACATATTTGAGAAACGAAGCCTCATGTATGACTTTTACACAAAAATACATAGACGCGTGACTTAGTGATAAGGTGACACAGTATGAACACATGAATCTAACAATAAAAAGTCAACAAATGACACAAAGGTAGTGTAAGACAAAAGAGTGCAGTGGAAGAATGTCAGTTTTTTCAATCATCAACAGCTGAACTCCATAAAGCCTATGTTATTACTGGCACATTCTGTAGGCTTGCTGCCCGTGAACATGGATCATCAATGCTATCATTGGCGTTTCGACCCTGTCGGTATGTGTTAATTGTTAAACATCACTGTGAGTCTTCCTCAGTACTATACATATGTGAACAGCCTGGGTTAAAAACGGCCTATAAATAGTTTTTTAGGAAATAGACTCCTGAATGGAGTTCTAATACGGATAAAATTGTATCCACAAAATTATATAATCAGGGTACAAATATTCCAGATAGGATCCCCAAGGGGATTCTTAATAGATGCAGCTGCCAAAAATCCTAGTAAAAGTAATGTCTACGGTGAGTGCAGAGTGGCATCATGATCCTATGGCACGCTCTTAGAAATGGCTAACTCGGACATTGTCTTCCCTCCGCGTGATTGATGCTTGAAGTAAGTTAAGCACCACATACGGATAGTCACAGGTACTGCAGTGCATTGTCATAGAAAATAATGGAGGCAGAGACATAAAATAACACACCATAAGAAAAAATTTTAAATAAATAAAATATGTGACTTACAAAATATATTTTCTGTTCAGTGATAGAAATTATGTAATTAGTACATGACTATGTTCCTATTGTGAAATTTCATAATGAATTTAACTGAAAAAAACACGTAAAATATTTTGTTGAAAAATAAATAATCATGCCCTCACTTGCGAGTCTTTTATTTCCAGATCAGGCGCCGGGTATCACGGGCTCTGCACGCATTAGTCTGCTTACTCCCCCGGTTGTGTGGCCCTTTAATTTTGTACAGCCTACTTCCCTGCATTGGGCGTTGCCTTGGGTGCCGCCAGTTTCACTTTCTCCACCGCCATCTTTGTCATCCTTGTTTTGAGTTTGTTTTGTTTCTGCGGCACTTCTTCCCTATGTGTGGGGTTGTTTCCATTTGCCTTTCTCCCCTGTGCTGGTCTAGGGAATAGGGTTCCGTGGGCTATACGGGCTTTTGCCAAGCTCGCTTCCTCCGTATTAGAGACCCGTGTTTGTTCGGCGGTCCTCTACCGGTTTCGTTTCATTTTCTCCCCCGCCATCTTGGTAAAACGTACGGTCTGGACGCCGCTCTCCCGCACTCTCATACATCAGCGCTCGCTTTTGACCCACCGCTTTCTGTTCCCTCCACCTCGGTGCCGGTTAATCATATTTTGGTGGCATTAGCTGGCGGAGCGGACGCACCTGTGTGCCTCAGCCATCTTAGAGCAGCTTACTCGCATTCCTTGCCTGGTTTTGCTTTCGTGTCTGCCATCTTGTCTCGCCTCACTGTGCGCCAAACTCGCTCACCAGAACGCTTTTGTCTCACCGCTTTGCTCACTCCGCCTCGGCGCCGATTAGTGTTGCTTTGGTGGCGTTTGCCGGCAAAGCAGACGTGCCTGTGTGCTTCAACCGCCTTAGAGCGGCTTACTCGTTTTTGGACCCCGCTCTCTCGCACTCTCATACGTCAGCGCTCGCTTTTTGACACATCGCTTTTGTTCCCTCCGCCTCGGTGCTGGTTAATCATACTTTGGTGTCGTTTGCTGGCGATGCGGACACGCCTGTGTGCATCAGCCATCTTAGAGCAGCTTACTCGCTTTGCTTGCCTGGTTTCGCTTTCATGTCCGCCATCTTGTCTCGCCTCACGGTGCGCCAAACTCACTCCCCAAGACACTTTTGTCTCACCGCTTTTGCTTCACTCCGCCTCGGCGCCGGTTAGTGTTGCTTTGGTGGTGTTTTGTCGATGGAGCGGGCGTGCCTGTGTGCCTCAACCGTCTTAGTTCGGCTTACTCGCTTTCCTTGCCTGGTTTCGCTTTCATGTCCGCCATTTCATCCCGTCTCACTGTGCGCCAACTCACTCCCCAGGATGCTTTTTTCTCCTTCAACCCCCGTGTCTCACTTCCTAGGGTTCATACCTTGCGCTGCGCTGGGTTTCCGATGCTTGGATCTGTCTTCCTTATGTGTGAGATCCCGATCGTAAGCTGGGTAAATCGCTTCGCTGTCTCCGTTTCGGCGCAGCGGCAGGATCAGGCAGCCATTAGCTCTGCCGTCCAAGCCACGCCCTAAAAGGACCTAAAACTTTTCACTGCAAACTGGATAACGCACACTGCCTGCTCGCCAGCTGACAAGAAAAAACACGGAGTCCTGACCTTGGTAGCCAAAAGATCAAAATTAACGATAGATTCCCAATCCCGGGATAAGGAGGGTAGACTACTACTAACAAACCTATCAAGAGGGGATGTAAGATTCCATGTAGCAAACATATATGGCCTCCAATACTGTCGACCCCACATTCTGTGAAGGCGTTGCAGAAGCACTAGACAAACTCCCCCAGGATGAACTTACGATTGTAGCAGGGGACCTCAACATACCACTTGATCACACACTAGACAGACAATCCTCCTGCCCGTACCACCCCACGAAATCGCACACAGCACTACAAAACATTTGCACCAAATACAACCTCAAAGGCGCATGGAGACTGCAACACCCAGACACTAGGGACTATACCTTCTACTCCAGGATAGACTACATTTTGATCTCAAGGACACACACACACCTAATTGACCAATCTGATATAGCTCCACGACTTATCTCCGACCACTCAGCCATCAGCCTAAAATTAAGCGGCTGCCACAGCGAGACAGCCCCTAGAAGGTGGCGTTTCAACAGCGAAATCGTCTCAGACCCAAGAAACAGAGAAGAAATTGAGAAGTCCATATCAGACTATCTATACCACAACGACACCCCAGAAACCAGCGCAGGCACACTATGGGAGGCTCTGAAAGCTACGATCAGGGGTAAACTAATAGATATCAAGGCAAGGATAAACAAAAAGGCAAATGTTAGATTAACCCAACTCGAAGAAGAGATAAAAAAACTCGAACTAAGCCACGCAAAAGACGCAAAGAACGCCACACTCCTGGCCACACTAACACAACACAAATACGAGTACAATAAAATCCTGAGCGAGAGGGCAGGACTTTGGTTCACCAAATGTAAGGCAAGAATCCTATGTGAAGCCAATAGAGCAGGAAAACTACTAGCAAACTATTTGAAGCACAAAAGAAACCAGGTAACGATATTGTCAGTAACAGATTTGAACAACAAAACTCACACGAGACACAAAGATATTCTCAGCACATTCCAAAAGTTCTACGCAGAGCTATATAACTCAGAGCAGTCGTTTAACCAAGAGGAATGCACAAGATACCTAGACAGATTACGGCTCCCCAAGCTAGACCCCGCAGAAACAGCACAGCTAGGCCATGAAATCAGTGAGGCAAAAATTGAAAAGGCAGTCAAGACCCTCCAAAAAAATAAAGCCCTGGGACCTGACGGCTACTCGGCGGACTTCTATAAGACCTTTCTAACATAACTAATACCCTCCATGAAAAGAGTCTTCAACCAGACCGCAATGACAGGGGTGGTACCTCAATCCATGTCAGAGGCTAATATAATAGTCATTCCTAAGGAGAGCAAGGACCACTCGCTACCAAAAAACTACTGACCCATATCCCTCATCAATGTGGACTGCAAAGTCTACGCCAAAATTCTAGCTGTTAGAATAAACACAGTACTGCCCAAACTAATCAGCAGTGCCCAAGTTGGCTTCATGCACAACAGAATATCTAGTGACAACACATGCCTTTTCTGCCACATTATAGATCAAATCTCCACAAAACAAGACCCGGCAGTGGCAATTGCACTTGATGCAGAAAAGGCCTTCGATAAGGTCTCGTGGGCAATGCATGCGGTCCTTCAACTTGGGAGAACCTTACATAAAGATGGCCATGGCCCTCTACCAGGCCCCCTCAGCCCGTATGGCAATCAATGGCTCACTCTTGGATCCGTTCAAATTGAAACAGGGAACCAGACAGGAATGCCCACTCTCACCATCACTCTTTCTCCTGGCCCTAGAACCCCTAATCCAAGACATAAAATTAAACGAGAACATAAAAAGGGTCGAAATCAGGGGAACCGTAGTAAAATTAGCCGCATACGCAGACGATATTCTGATCTTAACAGAACAACCAAAAACCTCCATAAAGGCCCTCGAGACCACAATAACACAATACTCCAAACTCTCAGGGTACAAACTAAACAACGAAAAATCAGAGTGCAAGCCAGTAAACATACACTGCATGAGGGTTGTGCTGGGCGATTCGGACTTGACTTGGCAGACGGGACACATCAAGTACCTTGGCATAGTCTTCGACACCAACCTGTACAACACCCTAAGACACAATGAAAGATCACTCATGGAAAAAATCAAGAACCTGTTAGAGGCCTGGTCCCCAAAATTCATCACATGGTGGGGTCGCATAGAAATGATTAAAATTATGATCACGCCAATGATCAACTATCTGTCAAGCATGCTTCCTCTACTACTCACCGACGACTTCCATCGAAAGATCGACGTCATGCTCACCAAATTCCTCTGGCGAGACAAAAAAGCAAGAATCAGTATTAAGAAGCTTAGGCTACCGAAAGCTCAAAGCCTATCAACTAGCCTTCCTAGCAAAGCAGGGAACTCATTGGGTGACCCAGACGCCAGACTACACACCAGTGTGGCTACAGGTAGAGAAGTAATTCATTAACAAGTAGTAGGTGGTGAGATGCACACCTTCACTTTTGTAAACTCGCTTTTTCATTATATACCTTCATCCTCGTACTCTCTCAATTCAACCTTGCAGGCGTGCTAGCTTGCTCCGCGCTCTGTCCAATCGCGCTGCAATTTAATAAGAACACGTGGGCATTGGGTGTTTGCCAATAAAGCGTGACATGTGGATACATTTCGTCATTCCTGTGCCTATTTTGAACAGTATTGAATGACAACGAAAATGAGTAAAATGAATTGAAGAAAACAAAGGATTAAAAGGATGAATTATTATGGAGAAAATTGCGGAATAAGTAAAGAGTTTCAGGAATTTAATTCATTGGATTCGTTTTGAAATAAGGCTGTGTAGCTTGAAGGGGATCGTAATGTGGTGCCCACGTATTCTTACAGGTAGAGAAGGCCATCCGGAACAACTTGCACCCTCTTGTCCTACTTACAACACACACATACCCACACACCTCTAAGCTGATAGCTTAAAGACACGAAGATAGCACTCCTAAAAGTAGACAGAAGAATGGAGGTTAGCATCAGGGGATCCAAGGCATCGTCCCTGTAGGCAAACAGGAGCCTCAAATATAAGGGGAAGAGTCTTAACTTTGAGTCTTGGATAGAGAAAGGTATAAGCTTTCCACACCAACTAGAGAAGGGGACAGCCCCTATCACCTTTGCAGACCTGAAAACTCGCTATCAACTAGAAGACCTAGACCTGTACAAATTCCTAAAAATAAAAGCAGCCCTGACTAAGACAAAATTAACCAGCACCCAACCCTCGATCTTCCGCTTAGTTACTAACAGCAATAAACTAGGTCACCAAGTCTCGCAAATTTACAAGCTACTACGCCCTAACAGCACCAAACTCAACAGAAAAAGAACCGAAAACTGGGACAAACAACTACACCACCCACTAAAAGACCAGGAGTGGAAAACACTTTGGTCCTCGGCCACACAAAACAAGATTACCCCAATCCTCGCACAAACTAAATTCTGGTTACTACACAAGACCTACTGGGCCCCAGACCGCCTCCACACATTAGGCCTCAGCAGTGCTTTAAATGGGCCGGTACTCACCGGTACTGAGTACCGGCACTTCTTAAATTTACCGAGCCCAGTACCGGCACTTCTCCACTGTTAAGGAGAGTACCGGTACTCACGGTCGGATTAATAAGCTGGGCACTGGACTGGTGCCCAAGAGCCAGCTGCGTGCCATTTGTTTGACAGCATGTTGGACGTTGCCGTATGTATTACTCGGCAGTGTCAAGCAGCCCGATGAGGCCTGAATGGCCTATTGGAGGCCTGCCGCAGGGGCAAGGGGTTCTCTGCTCCCTGCCTACCCAGATGGAGGCTTTCCTTGTCCTCATCATCTGCGAGGCGTCGATGCTGGGTCCGTGGAGGAATGCAGGCACAAAGGGCCATTTTCACCCCTTGGTCTCCCACTGGAGTCTGACTGTCTTTCTCATGATTCATTTGTCCCTGCGATTCCACTCCGCCCGCTGGGACATTGAGTCCATGATGGACGGGGATGAGGTGGAGAAGGTGGCTTAAACAGTCTCCCTCGAGCCCAGGTGAGGTGGGGGAGGTCAACTGACCTTCCCATTGGAGGCCAGTATTATTCTTCCCCCTGACCTCTACCCTGCAGGACTTTGTACATACTCCAGACCCTGCAGTTTTCACTACCTGCCAGTGCAAGCTCTCCGCCCATGGGGCCTCCTGTCGAGGGGAGAGGAGGGGAAATGGAGGTGAGTGAAGGTGAAGAGTGAGGTGGAAGGAGCAGAGTTTAAAGTAGGAAAAGGTAGAGAGGCAGAAGGGGTAAGCGCAGACAGATATGGAAGACATCCATATGGTTATGGAAAGAGGTAGAGAGGAGCAGAGAGGGCAGATTAGAAATAGAAAGAGTGATGAGAGAGTGATAGGATACAATTGGGGTAACAAGAGTGGGACAAAATTAGCTACAAACGGGAGAAAGGTGAGTGCGTAAGGGATCTCCAGCTTAGAGATGTGAAAACAGAGTGTGTGTGTTTGAGAGGAACAGAATCAGGAGGTATTTGAAAAGAAATGCGTGGGATGCTTGTTTGTGTGTGCACCCTTGAATATTTAAGGATTGCGCCAAATGCAACCAAGTAAGAACATTCGAAATATTATGATACTAAGAAGCTGCAAATATTACAAAACAAGAAAACATGAACATTTGGTGTTTCACCTTCATTTTGTATAACAATTTAACACATTTTGTTTGGATTGATACATTTCTCACATGTTTTGTTCTGTTGCACAACCGGTGTAAGTGCCTGAGTCTCTCTCGTCCTAGAGCACATTGATTATTAGCATGAAAGTGCTAAAAGTACTGTTGATGGTTTGGCTCATTCAGCGTTTTAGTTGTTAATCTGCACATATGGAAAATGTGAGACCACTATCCAGGACAATGCAAGGACAACATGAATACTCAACAGAAGTGTTTTTGTATCATGTCTAACTCCGCCTCTAACCCCGCCTACTAGCCACGCCCCTAGCTCAATTTAACGAGTACCTGCACTTATTTTTTCCCATTTAAAGCACTGGGCTTCAGGGATGACCCCCTGTGCTGGAACTGCAACACATGGGAGACCTAGCACACCTCATCTACCACGGCCCAACTCTCAAGACTCTCTGGGGAGGGGTGTTTGACTTCATTGGCAATGTGTTCAAAATCAAAACAACGAGGGATTTCGCTTCCCTACCCACTGCCTTTATGTGATCGGATCTTCTCTCGGAGAATGAAAAGGAGCTAATGGACTTCCTACTGACCGCGGCTGTCAAACTGGTGCTAACCAACTGGAAAGACTCTAGCAAAAAAAACTATCAGTGTTGGCTGAACTGGATTACTCACCTCAGAGGAGCAGACAGCTTAGCACTACAGTACTCCCCATGGAAGGCATCTTCCAAGGGGCTATAGGAGACTCTGGACAAGGCCCTAGACACATACAAGCCCCCATGAATGTGAGACAGTAAACTGCTGCTACGGAGAAAGCTCCGCTAACTCCTCTCAAGAATCCTGAGACGGGGACTTTTTGATATGCGGTCTGATCTTTTTGATATGCGGTCTGATCTACCGACCTCTAGGGGTCGTGCCGTGAATGTGAATGTATACCTCTCTTTCGGGCTTTTCTATCTTTCTCCTTTCCTTTCCTACTTTTCTATCCTTTTCCGAACTGTATATCTTCCTTCTTTCATGTCACAACCAGCACATGGGTAAGCACAGCCATAACATTGCAATAACGGCCAGGGCCAGATTCGGGTGCTGCTGCCAACAAGATTACTGATTGTATAAAATATATAAAAATGTTTAATAAATTTAGCACTTAAGACTAAGAGCCTATACATAAAGGTACAATTACATGTGAGTAAAACTATATGTGTAAATTTGCTCTTATGTTTTTAAATTAATTGCACTACTTTTGACTATTCAGCATTTATGAGTGTAAAGTTACTACATCATGTAGACTTACATGTCTCCTCCCCTCACATTAGTGGGTGGAGTCTGAACAAATGTGAAAAAGAACCATAAAGTTACTACTAGCATTTTCCGTTCCACACATTTGACAGAGACAATTTCAGACCTCTCCATGATAAAGTGTAGTGATTTTTCTTTTAAGTTTATTAACCTCCCCAAAACAAAAAACAGAATACAGGCTCCATGGTTGTGCTATTGTGTTCTGTGTTGCTACGAGCTTGTGTTGTTCGGCTGTTTTCTTTTGAGGTATTAATATGTTGCATTCATGTTTTGTATTTGCATTCTGCTGTGCAGTTCTTGCATATTTATGTTGTAATTCGATGTACTGTATTGTTACTTTTGTTGTTGGTGACTTTTTTTTATTGATATCTCATGTTGCGGTGTTGGCATGTGATGCTGTTGAGTTAGAGTTTTGTGTTGTTGCTATGCCTTATGTTCTTGGGCTGTCATTCCATTACGTTTTGGTGTGTTATTCGATTTTATTGATGTGTTGCCTTATGTTTTATCTTTGCGGTTTTGTGTTGTTCTGATCTTGTATTTTTGTAAAATAGTCTTTATTGTTACATGGCGTCATTTTGGGGGGATTTCGTGATGCTGTTGTGATCTTACTCTTTTGACGACCATCTACTTATTTATATATATGATACATTTTGTCACATCTAAAATTCATGTTTCCGGTACAGTACTAAATCATTTTTACACCAAGAACTGCACTAGCTACTTCAAAGGACATATAACATGCCACCACAATTGTCTGACCCAGCCGGAGTTGTGCAAAGTTCCCCAATTGGACTATATGAATACAAGTTTAGAGGCCTTTGACTTGATAGATCTTTGTGTATATCAGTGCAATATGAGCTATAAGATTTAGAGTCTGAATACAAATGTCCTGGTGTCAGGTGCTATGATTATCACACCTGAAAAAATTTGACCCAGTCGTATTTGGAATTTATTGAGACCAACAATGATTACCTATTTGAGGTGTGGCTGTGATAAGAGGGATAACAGGCTGATCTTGGCATGTAATACAACAAAATCTGTAAGTCTTGGCACTCATTGGGCGTTTTCCACCTGTTAAATTCCAGCTGGTTTTATCTGCTGATATTTAATGCAGCTGTGAACGTTCTCATGGCTGGAGGTTACCAGGTGTGATAAACACTCCACCAGTTATAATTATAATCCTTACACAAACACCTTGTGCAAATGTAACTGGGCACTTCTAATCACCCTGAAACTTCTTACAGGCCAATGAGGACAAACGCAACCCAATATCACCGGAGATCTGCTTACTGGCAAGAATAGCTCTGTACATCTGTTATGCTTGTTTCCTCATGTAGTAAGGGTGGCAAAATCTGGCACAGCTTAGGAAATTCTATATATGTTTTCATGGGTAATTTGCCTTTCTTCAATAGAAAAGGCAAATCGTCGAGGAGAATGGTGTTAAATAAGGTAATTGGCATGTAATCCAATACTTGTGCAATTTATATGTCACCTAAGAAAAACATGCTTAATTCGATTGCTCTATAAATATAAAATAAATATAAGGGCATGGGAACGGGTGAATCTCTGAAGGTGCAGTTATAACAATTGAAAAAGTGAAATTCAGTAGTCAGGTTCTAGAAATAACAAGTAAAAAAGCAAAAGGAGAGTGAGGCTTTGGAGACTTGAAATGATCAAGGGTATGCCAACTTGCCAAGTTCATATATTTCACACAATGTGACTTTAATATTTCCAAATGCTGCAAGTGAACATGCTGCAAAGCAGGATTTGATGCATGGCATTGTGAAACCTGAAATGTGGACAGAATGCTTGGTTGGCGACTTTACTGAGCCATTTTATAAAAAAAATGTAAGATGAAGGCACCTGCATTTTAGTGAAAATATTTGCTACTGCATTTTGTTGTAATCATTGTTGAAAGATAAAGGTTCATATTGATATTGTTATAAAGCATAATTAGATAAGTATCAATGTATAGCAACAATCTTTTTTTCAATATCTATTTTTTCTGCGGCCTAGAGGAGAAATGTACATATCATAGACAAGCATGTGTTGACATATGGTAATATTCCAAACATTACACAAAATAATTGATCACTTTTGTATAGTGTTTCACTTTGTGTATCAAATTTGCATTTTCCTAACTGATTAGTGAAGTGAGTTTATTAAAGACATGGAAGTGAATATGATGCAGTCTTTTCCTGCTTTTTTATTTTTATTTAGCAGTTAGTTCAAAGCAAAAACTACAAACCCATAATGCCTTTCATATGAAAAGCATTATGAAAAGGAGCATGCAACACAGAGGAAGGCTCCGCAGCCTCCGCAGCCTCCGGTCTTGTAGTAAAATTGCAAATATGTGAAAACCATCTGTACATTGTGCTGCCTGGTACTGTTCAACCTCAACCCAGACATCACATCATATGATCTAGTCATCTGTAATGTTATCCTAAATGACCCTCCATGCTCTTGCTACATAAAGATGATGACTATGTAATGATCCACTATTCCTATAGCCATATAGCCCACCACAGCAGGCTCTACCAGCCATTTAAGGCCCACTTCGGCTTGAAGGGCCGAGCCAAAGGCGGGGGGGCCTTTAACAAGGGAGCTGGACTTTAATGCCGGTATAGCCTAGCTATGGAGGTCTATAAGGCTATTAGAACATTCCACCGCTAGAGGGCAGAATGTTCGAACGAATAAAACAAAGGCCTCATGATCAGAGTGGATTGAAATCCCCTGGGCTCCTGAGGCCTTTGTTCACAATAACAGCTGGGAAGGACAACATTGGAATGTTGGAGCTCCGGACTTCTACCAGCCTTTATGCCTGGAGCACTCCATTGTTTTCAATAGAGCTAGCAACATTCCAATGTTCTAATTCCAGATGAACCTGAACTTTATAAATTACCAAAGAGCAGTTCTGGCCTCTTTCCCTGCTATGTGTTTTAACCAGTGATTAAAATGATGCGCACATCTGTTTTAGATTAAGACTACTATGTTAAACAAATTCCATTGGGAGGGTTTAATCCGGACAGACCCCTAAATTCGCTTTTATTCAACAACTTCTCCAACAATAATAACTTATAAATAGGTGCTTTGTGTCTTATTTACAGAGATTTCAAACCCCTGTGAAATTAAAGATGAATAAGAGAATTCAGAATAGAACAAATGTTATAAAAGTGTCTTTACCTTATACAGTCTGTGGCATGTGCTATTTCTCGAAAAAGTTAAATGTATATTTAGATTGTAATGTGCATGACGCTGAAAGTATTGTATCCAAGTTATGAAAGACGATTAGTCTTTTGCTTCACACCGGAAGTGGTCATGCTTGTTCCACGTTTTTGATGCCCTGGAGGCCTGTTGGGATCCGTAGAGCGGCTTCAGTGAGCGCAGCTGTGCGGACAGGTTTAGTGACGTTCAGTATGTTTTTTACCTCACACTTTCAATTACAGTATCTGTTTGAAAGAGGTTTTGTCGGTGAAAGGATTTGCATCACACCGGAAGTGGTCATGCTTGTTCTACGTTTTTGATGCCCTGGAGGCCTGTTGGGATCCGTAGAGCGGCTTCAGTGAGCGCAGCTGTGCGGACAGGTTTAGTGACGTTCAGTATGTTTTTTACCTCACACTTTCAATTACAGCATCTGTTTGAAAGAGGTTTTGTCGGTGAAAGGATTTGCATCACACCGGAAGCGGTCATGTTAGTTCTAGTGTTTAATGCCGTTGGGGCATATTGAGATCCGTGTGGCGATTCAGTGAAAGCGGCTCTGCGCGGTAAAATGAAACAGGTTTACTGACTTTCGCTATGTTTCATACCTCTAACTTGTAATTACAGCATATATTTGACTAATATTTTGCCAGTGTGTTTCTTTCAGGTCACTTTTTCCCTCAGGTTACAGAGTCTTTCAAAATACACTTCTCGCACGATTAAGTTGCATTAGTTTAGGTTTCGTCAATCGCTGCATTAAACCAGAACACTACATAAAAAATAAAAAAACAATGAGTTACCAGAAGGTGTCATGTCAGAAGGTATATCAGAAGGTATCGAATATGTTTTTATTATTATTTTAAAGAAGGTTTATGAGCTGCTTTAAAAAAAATTGCATTATGAAAACAAATAAACACAACAATATCTAAAGACAGGTCTACAGAGATCCTGGAAAAGTCCAAGAGTTTCCTGGAAGGAGTTTCTCATTATAATTGTATTTTTATTAGATATTTATACGAGACTCAACACCAACTGGTTTGTGTGCTGGCTTTTGTTATATGTTGTACTCATTTGAGCCCAGATTTAAGAATGTCTTATGCAGCGCTTCGTAGTATCCAAGTTAGCTGCACTGGGTTCTGCTAAGGGGGAAACACAGTGCAGAGCCATATCTAAGAAAGGCCTGCCGCTGCTGTCATTAACTGTGTCAGCTCACAAGCTGACTTGTGTCACCCACAGACTCTCACGGCAACACTCATGCAAGGGTGTGGGATACTCGTTTTAGGCTTGACCTGGAAGAAAACCCTGCTAGTAGAAATGGCTGTGCCTAGACAACAGCAAAAGGATCAAAAGAAATTGGACGTGTGTTGTGACGTCAGCACGCATACATTGTATCGTTTTTCTTGAACACATTTCCCCTCTGTTTGCGTTTTGTTAGTCTTTGGTCCAAAGCCTGGTCTGGCTATCTAAGTGGATCAGTGTTTGAGTCAAAACATGTAGGTGTGTGTGCAGGGCCGGCTTTAGCACTGGTGGCGCCCTACGCGACAATGTTTGTTGGCGCCCCCCAGAGACTCCCTCACTACCACCCTTTCACATTGCCCCCTCAAGTCTCCATAATCACTCTCTCGCACATGTATTTAATTAGTTGTATGGCACCTCCTATGCCAGTGTAGGGTGTCAGAGCACTTTACATCACACACACACACTACACAGAGACAATCAATCATAGGTGTGTAAATCAGTGTATAGGAAATGTTACATAAGCCAGAAGACTACAAGGTGTAGGAGTCACATGTCATCCATACTGGTAGACATTTTAGTTTAAGAGTGCTTGAACTGGAGAAGCACAGACTCATAATTGATAAAATAACCCCATGGTTTGTGGTTACATTTAATAATAGAGATTTTTTATTCTTACCAAAATGAACCCTTTTTGAAACATTAGAATAATGAAAGACTGGAAAAATTATAATGTTCTAATCTATATCTTGCAGTTTTCATGCAGCTCTTTGATAGTTATTAGTTCACTGTTCCATGTTAGGATGATTTTAACATCTACACTGCCAGTAACAAAAGGATCTCTCTGTCAAAAGCAATGACTGATTTAAAATATTTGCACTTTCTGATCAGCATGTTACACATTCTTGGCAGCAGGCATATAAACCCTCTGTGCTACCATACAATGAGTTAAAACATCCATTAGACAAAACTCCTCCTCTCTCCAGGAACAACATGAATCACCGTAGTTATCTTGACATTTTTATTGCTGTATGAGAATTACCAGAGGCTAGCAATGCGGCAGCAGGTGCTTTTAAAGCTATAAAATACTTCCAAGGACGGCGCCCCCTGGAAGAGTCAGCACCCGGTGCGGTGGCACTGGTCGCACCGCCCTAAAGCCGGTCCTGTGTGTATGCGGTCTGTCGCCAGTAATGTCCCCTTCATACAAAATGACACAGAGCTGTTTCGGCAGTGTGAAAAGGTCACCATTCCCGTATAATACCTCGAGTGCTGGATCGTAGGCAGCATGGGTTGCTTCTGTCACCTGGCATCACACTAGAGCCAGTGCAAGGGTTTTGTAAATTTGGCCCTTTGTCTTCTACAGACAAGGTCCCGGCTGACGTCAGGTTTTAATGCCCATCTGTGCAGCATGTGTTTTACCCAGGACCGGCGTTTCATGAGATAGCGCATAAGACGAAATCAACTTTAGCGCCCTTCTTGCTCTTCCTCCCTCTCCTCTCTCCTCTCGGTTTTCCCTTCAACCTTTCCTATGTGCTTTGTATAACAGGACAGACGAATCAGTTCTTCATTTGAAAAAATAAACAAACAAACAAACTAATAAATAAATACGTGCAATTGCCCAACATTTTTTCTATGGAGGCTGGGGCCCATTTTCACCGCGATGCGGCCCATTTGAACCACGGGGCCACTATCGCACTGCCACTGTCTTTAGTGCTTGCACCAGGCCGGCGTGAAAGCAGTATTTGCTGGTGAACCTACTAAAAAGGTTCGGATGGGCAGTCACGCCGAAAAAAAACTGTACCAAATGGGGACTTTTACAGCATAATTAATTGTCAAATAAACGCTGAAAACAAAACTGCGGCTTTGATGGACACTTAGGAACTGTTCCAATACGTATGCGGTGTCCTAACGAAGACTTCACACTCCATGTTTATAGGCGCGTACCCTTCCAATTTCCATATGGCCTATCCCTTATAAAAATGTATAGAGCATCTTCCATCACTTAATATTTTTTCGCTCTGTCCCTACAAGTAGGTTCTGAAAATGTAACTTAAGGGAAAAGGTCGACATTTCAGAATTAGTTGCTTTAGACTTGAACCCTCATCAGTTACTCTCAAAACCAATGCGTGCCTCTTTTGAAATGTGCATGTATCCAGTTAGATCAGTGTCTCGCAGACTATTGGTCAACCAGGGCTGCGCATTTCACAAAACTTTCAGACCTTCCAAACAGTGGATTAGAAAAGACTTACATTGAAAAGAATTTTCCTTCTTTGTTCAATGTGAAAGTTCATCCACTTTTAAAAGTCTGTGTAAGCACTTATGAAAAATATGTAAGATAGCTCACTAGGTTGAGCACCAGAGCTTCCATCCACAGCAAGGTCAACTCATGCCTTCATCCTTCGAGGTGCGATAATAGAATGCGTGCCAAAGAGCTTGGCTTCCTCTCTTTTTACTCTAATACAAAATTAACATTTTAAAATGAATACTACTTGGTGCAATTTGCTTATGTTATTGGCATAAAGAACAGCAATCCTCGACATTGTAATACCTTTGTTAAGAGGATTAGATGTTATGCTTGAAGGGGCTAGAGCAGGGGACTGGAAACCCAAAGCAGCCCTGGCAATTTTATCGGACCAGGCCCTGGGGATGGGGAAAGGGGTGAAGGGCCCTTTGGGGGTGCAAGTATTAAGCACTTCTGCTTTTGTTACTGGGGGCCGATATTGGAGCACCACTGCAGAACCAGCCACCAATAACAAAACCGGCTCCACACCACTGCAAAACCAGCCACCAATAACAAAACCGGCCCCACACCACTGCAAAACCAGCCACCAATAACAAAACCGGCCCCACACCACTGCAGAACCAGCCACCGATAACAAAACCGGCCCCACACCACTGCAAAACCAGCCACCAATAACAAAACCGGCCCCACACCACTGCAGAACCAGCCACCGATAACAAAACCGGCCCCACACCACTGCAGAACCAGCCACCAATAACAAAACCGGCCCCACACCACTGCAGAACCAGCCACCGATAACAAAACCGGCCCCACACCACTGCAGAACCAGCCACCGATACCAAAACCGGCCCCACACCACTGCAAAACCAGCCACCAATAACAAAACCGGCCCCACACCACTGCAAAACCAGCCACCAATAACAAAACCGGCCCCACACCACTGCACGAATCCACATGCTTACTGGACGCCATATGCAGCGCACAATTGTGTTCTGAAAGATACATGGAAGCAGTGGCAGGCAGTGTTAGGGAGGCAGGAAGCTTACGGCCACCTACTATTTATTTACTATGTTTTGTTCAGTGAATAGCATAGAACAGATTCCTGTTGATCTCTCACTACTATTTCCGCTGTAGGGGGCTCTCCTCCCGCTCCCCTAAAACTCCTATTTAGATGCTAATTTAGGAACGAGGGGCCGGGGGTGGGGGGGGGGGGCTGAGCAAGAAGGAAGAGGTAAGGGATGGGGTCTAAGTGAAGAGGACAAGATAGTTTATGCAGAGAGGCGCCGGTGGCCACCTTAAAATAAAATGAAAGATCAAAAGCAGGTTTCCAGGCAAGGCCATTGCGCCCCCCTTAAATTCGGCACCCTGAGCCTGGATCCAGCTCGCCAATGTCAAAAGCCACTCCTTCCGTCTGAGCTCTTGTACTGAGATTGTAAGGAGTAACTCGAACATTGCACACACATCTCTGTCGAAAATCCATTAACCTCTTGAATCATCCTATTTCTTCTGCGGGATTTCCTGACTGGTAGGGTTCAATAATGCTGCTAGACCAGGTCCAGGCTCAGTAACATATCTGGCATTTCCTACTCAATCCTGACTCCTTATGGGCTAAGAAGCTGAATATCTTTGAAATGAGTACAATAAAATATTGGCATGACGTTAGAGTATGCAGGAGCACCTGAAAGGTAGACAGGATGGGGCACAAGTCAGGTAGGCCTGGTTCAGTCTTTTGGTCTTTCGAGAATGATAAATTAGTACCATTGTATTTTGCATAATCGAACCCAACACTGATCATTTTATCGAGACTCTCTGATATTCATTTCATTAAATGCAGACAATAAGGACATCCATATCAGTGAGTCTTTATTCCCGACGCGGCTGCTGACGTGACTTAGCAGCCACATCTGGGTTACAAGGTCTGCAGGAACACCGCTGCTCTGGAGGATTTCACCTGGAAACTGTGGGGCATATTTTCAGCAGGTGTTCAGCAAACATTGCTAATGCCGCGCTTCTCCATTCTGAAAACGCAGGGATGTGCCATATTCATAAGAATGCGGCGCACAACTGCGTTCCCCCCTGTGCTGGCACTGAGTTCAGCTGCCTAGCGTCAACGCCGGTACCCTTGCACCATAGTGCACGGGTGTCTGCGTTGTAGGGAACATTGTTTATGTGCAGGAAGGTGTCCCTTCCTGCACATAAATGGGTTGTGGGCCCCAAAGCTTGTGAAACCTGCAGCTAATGTGGTTTGCCCCGGAAGCTTTGTATTGTCGGAGCCCATGAATAGCGCTTTCTAATCGTGTGGAAGCGCTGAAGGTCTTTGCACGCTACTCCCAGGGCGCTGAAGGTCTTTGCACGCTACTCCCTGGATACTTACAATGTTGGTGCCCTAGTCTTGCACATGGAGTGAGACGTATACTACTGTTTCTCACGTGGTTGTCACACGGATTGTAAGCAATCTGCCTTGCACTTTCTCATGCAAATCATTCTATAAAGTTATCACAGTCTTTGATAAAATCACTTATGCAATCTGACATGCTATATGACCACCTGTGTTCACACAATTGGCCATGTAGTTGATGACACGTATACTTGCAATGGTCATACTAGTTATCATGTCTGGTCAGGCAGGGTCCCATCTTAGCACAAACTCATTTGTGCCTGCTATTACAGTTGTTTTTAAAAACAAGCCAAAGGTTCTCATTTTATCAACATGCAGAGCATGAAAGTCTGAACTGTCCCTGCCATTGTTCAAGCGTAGAAAAGGGCTGTTAAGTGTTTGGGTTCATGAAGTATGTTACTTAGCTCTCTTTGGGCAGATAGGCGCATGTCTCACTTGCCTCGTCCTGCTCATCACATGTAAAGTTATGTTAGTGGTGTTCGCATAATGCACACGAATCCACTGGTATAGCCACGTAGCGCTCTCGAGATCTCCAAAGGCGTGTGTGAAATCCGCATAGGTCACTTTTTCATAATTATACAAAATTACTATAAAGTCCTCTACCATTTTGCGCTATGTTTCAGCATGGAATGCTTCCTTGCGTCAATTTTTGGTGCGACGGTGAATTTAATAAGAGCAGCTGTTTGGGTACCTGCGCGCGCATGGTCCATTTTTATTGAGACTTGCGCCAATTGCAGAAACTTTTTGCCACATGTTGCGATTAATTGCGCCAGGTGGCGTAGGGGCATAATTTTCGTAACACGAGTGCTAGGGGAGGTCCCGAAATTAGGCGCATTACACATTGGCGTTTACATTCCGCCCAGGCTTAGTTTCCAATAGTGACTGGACTCTGAGTCGTCCAGACATGTTTTGTGTATTAAGTGGTAGTCTGTCTTCCTACTGTTTGGTTGTGCTGTCATTCCCTTATTAATTCATTGACTTGTTCTAAATAATTCTTTTTGTGTACAAATACTTTATTGATTTTGATCGCATATAAGCAAGACCATGTAAAAAAAGCCTCGGAAAAGGTATACATTACATATGTTATAGTTTTCTAACTTGTGAACTATCTGAGCAGTTATTTAACTTTTTAATATCGGCTAAATAATTCTAAATCATGGCTCTTTTTTTTTTTAATGGCTGGCTCCGCTAAACACAAGGGGCCTGCGTGTCAGCGCTTCGAAACCATCGGGCATTGCTAGTAGGCGCTACAAGACTCCCACTGAGCTGTGGCTGTGTGTTGGTGTCGGAGAGGAGGCCAGCGAGCTTTAGTGTGCACTGTTGTGAAATGTCTTTGGCGCAGCTGATGTTGTTTCTGGTTTGCGGTGCGGTGCATACCTCAGTAAAAACACCATGAGGAGGGAAGTGTCTTCGGCAGGCGTTCTTTCCATCGGCTGGAACTCCCTCCGACTCGGAAAACTTCTGGACGTTGTAATTGTGTAACTGGAAAACATGCGGGCAAGGAAGCATACCCATGTACGTAACGCAGCGTGTTTACGAAATAGACCACCACCATTTTAGAACATCAAATGTTTTTACTTTCTATTTTTAGTCGAACTTTTCCCAGACTTGACTTGGAGAAGTTAGCTCGTTTGTAAACAGTTGTTTTGGTTTGACTGGCTTCCATTTTGAGTTTTCTTTCAAACCTTGAAACAGGAAGTGACATCATTGAAGGGCAGGAAGCATATCTAGTGTGACATCTAAGGTATAAATATTAAATGCCTCCTTTGAGTGTACAGGCAGACGAGAGATGGGTGGTTTTTCCTCAAAGCTGTGCTTTCGTTTTCACACACGGATGAACTGATGTGATATGACCCTGTTTTGGCGGGAACAAGTTCATAGATGTGAAACATGTGTCCCAGCCAGTTGACCACAGCATTCTTTTGCAGTTTTGGGGCAGATGTTTCCCTGGTGTGTGAGGGCATAGCTCCTTCTTAAGAGCTCCTGCCGAGGGAGCACCCTTCCCCACGTGCCACAGCGCACTGTGGTTTCTGGGAGGCTTCGATGAACCAGCCCTGCTACCTCGAACCACCCGTATATATGACGCATCCATTGCAGGTCGAAACCCTCAGGTAGGATCGGGGCATTTATGCAGCAAAGGATGGGGCGTATAGCAAACCCCCGATATGTGATTTTTGGATTTGTAAAATACAGACCTAGTAACTAAGCCTGAACAAATCGAGGGGGTCCACTCCAGAGTCCTTTGCCTCAGACCCCAGGCTTCTTTCCTTCTTACCCGTCCATGAACAAGCCAACCCATTGTGGAGCGCCTAGACATTTTTAGGAGTAACTGTCAGCTACATGACCACAAACTCTGTTCTGCTTTGTTAAAAATGATTTGTCATCTCTATTCGATTGTATAATAGTTGTGTCCCTTTTGTTGTTTGCCTCGCTGTTGTCCATTACTTCCCTCAAACAATCTCTCAGAAGTGACAGGTCAGGCAGCTAATATACAGAAATCGATTCTGGCTTCGATAAGAGTAATTGACAATCACCTTAAGTTCTGGAGAGGAATAAATGCATGGCTCTACCCACTTACAGGATTGACGCAGACAACTCTTAACATGCCCAAGCGCGCGCGCCTCTAGCGGCAGCAGGGGGAGGGGAGAGAGGAGGGGGCTTGCGCAACTCCCTTGCGGGAGCGAGCGGCCAGGCGCGATAATTGTTAACATATGGCGCCAGCTGCTTGCTCCTGCAAGTGAATCGCCCGACGTGCACGCATTGCCTTTGGAAGCAATGCAACCAGGGCCGGACTGGGAACCAAATCCGGCCCTGGCAAAGAGCTCGGCGGCACCCCGGTGTGCCGCCGAGCTCTTTGCCAGGGCCGGTTTTCGGCCGATTTTGTTACAGGGCCGATTTTGCAAAACGGCCTTGTAACAAAAACGGCCCCTGGGGCCCCAAACCGGCCCTCACCCGTGCGGCGCACCGGGGGATTGCCCGGTGCCCGTTACGGCCAGTCCGGCCCTGGATGCAACGTGTGCACGTTTTTGCAGGGAAAGCTATGCCGATTACTAAAGGTCTCTTTACTATGCATCGCATGCGCTGCGTAGGCGACACCTAAAAATATCAGACCTCCAGAGAAGTCATTGTACTGTCACATCAGAATTGCATCAGTCCCAATCAGAGGAACATCTAAAGGCCCATTAATGTCATTACTACGATCAGATTACTAATTTTCTGAAATCACTTCATTGGCTCCCCATGTGAGCGTGCATATTTTTTAAGGTGCTCCGTATAGTTAATAGCGATCTATATACATACTGTCCCAAAATGTAATCAATACATTACTGAGATTCTACCTGCCAATCACAACTCAACCCGAAAATATGAAATGCTCTTCCCCTGATTCTGGAAGTTTCCATTCACACTTTTGCTCGAGGCCTTACTTGAAGACTGTGATTTTCCAATATATTTTATTAAGATGCCCGACTAGCTGAAAACACAATGGCGTGGTATCATGTTGCCATTTACTGTGCCACACCACCGAAGAAGAGGTGTGCGAGCTTCTTCTTAACGTCTTGCGCACATATATTAACTCTAAGTATCTCGTGGTTAATGCATTTTTTGCTAACAGTATATTTAGCTCCGAAACAGAGGGCAGCCATTGCCTCACTGTGATTCCAAGCCCTGCTGTCACAAAAACATGAATTAACTAAGATATTTTGAGTTAATGCATGAGCTCAAAAAGAAGGGCACAGATCCCAACTACGCTGATGCAGTTCAGAAAACAGCTTCACAATTGTACCCAATGGTAATTACAGTGTCAAAAGACACTCAGGTGTTAAAATGCTCTACAAGTCATTTTAACATACCATACCACACCATACCATCCCATACCATACCAGAAGTGTCTCAGTAAATAAAAGTTAAAGATTACATTTTGATCCTTACATTGACAGGAGCGTAGTTTAATGCTTCATCAGTCTCTCTATACTGACAGTAAAAAGTGATTCAGTGCTTCAGCGTGCTGTTTGCAAACTCAGAGACAGGTTTATCTTACAGTGTGCTTCCTTGTTACAGTAGGATGGCTTAATGTTGCTGTTGGAAATGGGGTTTCTGGTTGGCTAGGGTATGCACCTAAGCCAGGCAGAACCCACCACTCTAGTTAGGGCAAGGGAGTTACTCAAACAAGAGAACCCCTGCTCACGCCCTTGGTAGCTTGGCAGAGCAATCCGGCTTATCCCAGAGGTAATGTGTAAAGCCTTTGTGCAAAACACACACCAGTCACACACTAGGCACACCAAAAAAGAGACTCCACGCAAGGTTGTATAAAAAATATACTTTGTATTATACATGAAACACATTAGACCACAATCACATACATTACTTCACCAACTAGGCAATTGTTATACCTTCATTTAGATCATAAATCACCTAGCCACTAAGCAATGGTTATAACCGCATAGGTAATGCAATAAGGTACATACTCCTAAGTTGCACAGGTCATCAATCACTTTGCCATAAGGCAATTGTCATAAACACAACAATTAGTTCAGTCATGCACGTACTTAGAAGTTGCACGTCATAAGAACGTTGTGAAAATCACATTACTGCGCATATTCCACCATCACATACATTTTAGGCCGTTTCTGGAAATTTCAGTACTTGTTATCCTTTCCCAAGACATTAAATGTAGGCTTTTTGGGTTACACTTAAATCATAATGTCAGGTATTAGTCTAACCTTAACCACCAGTAATCGTGCCAGCACCCCTGTGCTCTTCCAAAAAGTTACACAGTACTTAGGCACCGGGTGGAGGGCCTAGCAGCCCCTGGTGCCTCTCAGCATAAAAGTGACACACCTCCATATATGGGGCATGGAGGAAAAAGAAAAGCATGCAGCAGTTTCAGGTTTGAGGCCTAACCCATTCACTGCTCAATTTCCCTCGGGCCCGGAACCTAGGCCGCAGTAACACCTGCATGCCTACTATCAGCCGGGTGGTAGTTTCAATCAATGCCCACCAAGGTAAGAGCAGCTGCCATCGATTGCGCGATGCTGTGGTGGGAGACGTTGGACTGTAGCGGGGGGAAAACTCGCTTGGTCCCCTCCGGTCCTTTGTAGCAGTGAACGGCAGCGGCCCACGACCGCGTGGCGCAGCTGCTTGCTTCCCCCTGCGCAGCCTTTCTGGTTCACGCAAACGTTCAGCCCTCTGGTGCTGCATTTGTTTCCTTGAGCCTTCCCCGGGGGCTGGGCCCCGCCCACTGGGGGAATCGGCATTTCTTAGCAAAGTGGGGGTACTCCAGCTCGGGGCTTCCTTTTCCCTAGGCTAACTCTGCAGCTTCTGATCATTGCTCCAAGCGCTGCGGTGACTCGAGGGGAGCCAAACAGTGCTGAGGTGCCTGCAACGTAATCTCCTTTGCACGGCCCGTAGCCGTGGCAGGCAGAGACAGGCTAGCGTGGCTTTCCTCTCCGGGCCCTGCCCACCAGAGACACACATGGATCCTCAGCTCTTCCTGCTTAGGACCTCGGCAGCTTCTTGGTCCCCATGCAAGGAGAATACATGGAAAGGGAAGCGCTCACCACGTGTTAGTTTTAAAAACAGAAGTGAATTCACCCCAATGCGGCACTCACCATGCGCTCTTATTTTCAGTGGTCGGGGGCAGTGGCAGGCACTCCCCACGCACTGGTCTCTCAGATAAAGCGCTGTTGTATATTTTAATTTGAACGGCCAAAACTAAAAGGTGGAGAACAGTTCAGTCCTTCTCCTGCTCCGGGCAGGAGCAGTCCCTGCAGGCCATCCTACCCCAAACACATCAGGAGCACACAGCTTCTCCAGCTCTCCTTCCAGGTAGGTTCCTTTTAGACCCAACATGGATCTTTCCTGAAGTCTTTTATTTCCCTGAGGCTTCCAACAGGAGGCCAGCACACACAAGCCCTTATAGAATTGCCTTCAGAAACAGGACCCACCCGTCATTCAGAAAACACAGTGCTCTGCACACAGCAGGGTCCTCTTGTTTCTTGAAGTCATCTAAAGCCTAAACTCCATTTTCTATCTTGTTCCAATGGAAAGTTACACATGTAAAATGTTACAGCGCAACCTCAATGATAAGCCTACGGGACAGACAGGCTTTCAATAGTAAAAAACGGAAAACACAGAATTTTACTACCAGGACATGTCACACACACCAGTACATGTCCTACCTTTCACATACTCTGCACCCTGCCCATGAGGGTAACTTGGGCCTACCTTAAGCATGCCTTACATGTAAGAAAAGGGAAGGTTAGGGCCTGGCAAGTGGGTACACTTTCCAGAGCACATGGCAGTTTACAACTGCACATGCAGACACTACAGTGGTAGGTCAGAGACACATTTGCAGGGCTACTCATGTCGGTGAAACAACCAGTGCTGCAAGCCAACTATTAGCATTTGATTTGCATGCCCTGGCACACACCGTGCACTTTACTGGGGACTTACCAGTAAATCAAATATGCCAATCATGGATATCTAATCATATTCACAATTTATACAGAGAGCACATGCACTTTAGCACTGGTCAGCAGTAGTAAAGTGCCCAGAATCCTATAGCCAACAAAAACAGGGTCAGAAAAATAGGAGGAAAAAGGCAAAAGGTTTGTGCATAAATCTGTCAAAAGGGCCAGAACTAACAGTTGCAACTCAAAAAGTGCCACCATCAATAGTGTAGGTTTCTCTCACATACAGACATGGCCGCCATGGATTAGGGATGGCGGGGCAGGGGGTGTAAAAAAAGAAGAAAAAAAAGTATCTCATCTCCACGTCTCTCCTCCGCGTCTGGCCGGAACAGGAAGCCCACAGGCCCCCCTAAGCAAATCACAATGCTGTAATGCAGCGTTCGGATTGGTCTGAGTGCTGTGGTTCAGCACTCAGACAGACAGTGGGAGCCTGAGTGGAGAACATGCAAAGTGCGCATGACTGTTTGGCCGGCCGAAGATGGCCGGCCAAACAGTCATGCGCACTTACAGTGTGCCACCACTCCTCCCCATGCATCTGTCATTAGAGCAGCCTGCAAAGTTGGCACAGCATGAACAAAAAAAGATAATAACTTTGTGTTGTTATCCTTTTGCTTTCCTATATTGCACTGCTGCAAAGCAGTGGGGCGATGCTCCTCTGCTTTATCGGAGGAGCAACCACTGACACACACACACAGAACATGTACATTATTGCAACAGCTGTGTAGCAATCTATCTCGCTTTCACACACAAATGCACGTGTGCGTGCACACACACATGCACACATGTGCACACTCACATAGTAGAAATTCAGCACAGGCATCAGTAGAGAAAGCTCCCCTACACCTGGGCATCAATTCTAATAACAGATTCTTTGTGGGCACCGAGGCAGGGAGCGGGATGCTGAGCTCTCAAGTTGCCCTATATCAAAAGTGAGATTGGTCAATCCTGTTTACATGCCTGTGCCTATGGGACTGTTGATGGGACGCCCCCTTGATACAAAGTTTTGCAAAGTAGAGCATTGCGTTTCACACGTGTTTCTTTAGGTCTACTTGACAAGTTTATGTTGGAAAGTAAATCCCCAAAAAACACTTCCCGCTGGCTTGCATCACTTTGGGAGGCTGCACTTGTGCTAAATGTTAGTAAGTCTGGCTCCAATTTGCACTGATTTCATGGGATGTTAGTGTATCAAATGCGGACTCCCTTTATAAGTGTCTCTATTATGTTTTATCATTTTTGGAAAGGTATTTTACTTTTATTTGGATGCCTAACACGCATCATTATAATAGCATAGCAATCATTCAATGAATGTTAACAGACATTATGACATCAAGTCACAGTTTTCTTTCATCACTCAGTAATGACGTGTCAGGAGTCGACAACACAAACTGTAGACATGGGTAGTTCGTCAAAGGGAAGCACAACTTTGCTTCGTGAACCCGCTGGACAGCTTGCTATCCTTATCCTCGGCAGGCACTGACAGATCTAGCGGTGGAGTGTGAAACCGCGTGCTCAGCTAAATTGAAGCTTGACCTGTTTGTGGCATCAATTGGTAGTTGCCCGGAAAATCATCAGAGAAGCTGGCTCTGGTTGGTTTCAATACTGCCAGATGCTTTGTCTAAAACAGCTGCGCGTTTAAAATACCTCCATGGCTAATGAACCTATCAAACAGTGCATATATGTTGTATTCTTTTTTTACCCTCGCGTGCAGAGGCCTTGTTGGAACAGCTTAAAAGGCCAGCGTCTAAAGTTAGCTTCACAGACACGCGCCCTATAGGATTCGGGAACACCTTGCCCCTTCGTCTGGCAGCCGTCCCAGCTGGGCTGTGCGCAGATAATGAATGGAAATAGAAGGCGCCTGAAAGCAGGAAGCGCTGGAGCAAGCCCTTTCCTCGTTTTGTTGCACAGAGCGTCCTGACAATGCTCGGCTGCTTGGACAGGGACATTTCTTCACGGCCTGGAGATATCAAAGCCTCCCTCCGACAGACATTCGGTCTGCAGCAGAAAATAGTTAAGCACAGGAAGGGAGCTGCACAATACAATGGGGCCCTAACTGTCTGTTAGTGTCCAGCCCTGTCCCGCTCATAATGCTTGGGCAAGGGCCAGGAACAGCTAAGGTACTTAAAGAGGACCCCACTGACCTCAATCTCCACCCCCACCCACCCGCCACTAAATGACAAAAGATAGGTTCAGAATGCATAGACATTATGCAATACCTGGAGAATAGAATGACACAATTTCAATGCATGCGATAATTTAATAAAATCTTTCAACCTCATTTCATACATTTTCCACTAAATCCTCAATGTTCCTCCTTGTTCGAAATATGAACAATACAATCTATTTCACACACAAAATCTAAATTGTCAAGAGGATTAATAATATTTAATGGCTATACTTTTATAAGACAATTCTAATGGATACATTGATTACTATGGACTCAAGGGACCTGGGTTCTGGGCCTGTTTCCATTACTTGACTAGAGGGTTTGATCCTGGACAATAATGTTTTAAGTGGGATGAAAGGCTGAGAGGGATTTAAAATGGGTGCGGCCTAAAAACCGTCTCCAAGAAACCTCTGGAACATGTGTGGCTTACGTGCTATGTGTGACGTCTGCAACCGATGGAAGGAATTATATGCTTTTTTTTTTTTTTTTAAAGTTTTATTGAAATTAGACAAAACAAATAAGACAAAGGTAGCGTCTGTGTGAACAACAGAAATCAAATAAGGAGCCACATTGTGACACTTCCGGCTCTTAGATAACCAATACCATATCATCAATGCAATCGACAACAAGACCCCATCTATCAATCCATCATCAACATATGTCCGACCAGAACCAGGGGGATCTCTGACCAGTGGTCTGTCCCTAGGGTACCAAAGCCACCCCCCTCCCCTTCTCATAGCTCGGTCATGGAAAGAACGCCATGTAGTACACATCACCTGACCCCAGGAGCTAAATATCCCAGCGCCCGCACCCGCACATGACCACTACATCTACGTAACCTTGGTATGGAATGACCTACCCCACCCCAGTGGGAGCCATTCCGGGATTTGATGATGGCGGGGTCGAGCCAGGTAAGCCTGCAATGTATGTTTTATATGGGCCCCAGATGTCCCTAGGACGCGCTATCGTGGGGAGGAGACTAGAGTAGATCTCGCTGTTCGTGCTACAGAAAGCCATGGCTGTAAGCCATGTCTTGGATGTCGAAGCTGTTTTCCTCCCCCAGTGCCTTGCAATCTCCCTCTTGGCCAGCAGCAGCCCCAGAGAGGCCAGCCTACGGACATTCTTAGGGAAATTGACGGTATAACCCAACAGTGCGACCTCAGGAGTGGGCACCAGTGTAAGTCCGAGCATCTCTTCTAGGATCTTGTGAACCTGTGTCCAGAATGTCTGCAGTCTCGGACATGTCCAGGACATGTGTGCAAAATCGGCATGTGGTGTAGCGCATTTCCAGCATGTGTGCGGCCTCGCGGGATCAATGGAATGGAGTCTATCAGGGGTCATATACCAACGGCGCAGGAATTTATAGTGTATAAGTTTGTGACGACTGTTCAGTGATACCGTGTCGGTGACCTTGCAACACGCCGTCCATTGCTCGTCCGTGATAGGTCTACCCAGGTCCGCCCCCCATTCCTCCCGCGCCCGATCGTCCGCACAGGGAACCCGAGCTGCGCACGCCTTGTATAGCTTGGAAACAATATGTGCCCCTGTATCGTTGTCAATCAGGGTGGTGAGGGGTTCAAAGGAAGCCGGCTCGAGGGGAAATCCCTTGAGCTCCGCTCGCGCGGCGCAATATAGCCGGCGAAGAACGAACCGGTCCATGAATGTAGCCTCACTGAATCGCGCGTCCTCCGAAGCCGAGAAAAAGTGCCCACCCGGGTATAAGTCCCCAATCTTGGTGAGGTCGAATTTCCTTAACGTTCGTTGCACCAGTGCCTCATCTGTGCCCGGCAGCAACCCAGGGTTGGGTATCGGGAGGGACGAGGAGTACAGCAAAGGATGAGCCAAGTAGCGTGAGAGCCTGCTCCAAGCCCAGCTGGTGGTAGATACCGTTTGAATGTCCATCGGGTCTCTGGGGACACCTTTGGGCAACACCGCCGACAAGCGACCCGGGAGGACAAAGTCCGCCTCTGGGCGAAGGAATGGGATCCGAGCGTCAGGGTGATACCAGGCATAGGCATGTGCACACTGAGCGACTAGGTAGTATAGATATAAATCAGGCACTCCAAGGCCTCCTCGATCCTGTGGGAGTATGAGAGTCGCCCAGCGGATCCGGGGGCGCTTCCCACCCCAGACCAGTCTAATCAGGAGGGACCGCAGGGTGGAGAAAAAGGCTCGGGTAAGAGGAACAGGGATGTTATTGAAAAGATACAAAAATTTAGGGAGCACTATCATTTTAAGAATGGCTATCCTAGCGGACATAGAGAGCGGGAGCCGCAGCCACCCATCCACCTGAGTCTCCAGTCGCGTAATCGCGCGGCCATAGTTTAGGCGGATAATTTCGTCCGTGTTCAAATGTATTTGTATGCCCAAGTACCGCACCGAGTCCGAGCACCACTCCAGAGGGAACTCACACTGCCATGGGGAGGTGACACTAGTCAATGGAAAGATGATGGACTTATGCCAGTTTATGCCCAGGCCCGAGTGGCTACCGAAACGAAGGATCTCATGTATCAAGGGGGCAAGGTTGACCTGCGGCTCCCTGACATACAGGATTGTGTCATCGGCATAGAGTGAGGCCAGCAATGGGCCCGTCCGAAACTGGAGACCACTGTGGAGGTGCCGCTCCTGGAAATGCCGAATCAGGGGGTCCATTGCTAAAATGAACAAGAGTGGTGAGAGCGGGCAACCCTGCCGCGTACCGCGCATGAGCGAGAATGGGCGAGATAGCGTGCCGTTGATACGTAAACGGGCCGTAGGGCGACTATAGAGGAGTCTAACAGCAGCTAGGAAGTTCGCAGGCATGCCCATGCGCTCCATGACGGAAAGAAAGAAAGGCCATTCTAAGGAATCGAACGCTTTTTCGGTATCTAGGAGGATCGCTGCGGCCGGCGTGGTCGGGTTGATTCTGTGCAGAACCATGAAGAGCGTACGCAAATTCAGCGAGGTCGAGCGGCGGGGGACAAAGCCAGACTGTGCGGGCGATATAATGAATTCCATCAGTTGGGAAAGCCTGTTGGCCACTATTTTGGCCAAGATCTTATAGTCAGTGTTTAAGAGGGAGAGGGGCCTGTACGACCCACACAACGTCGGGTCCTTATTTGGCTTCGGGAGCAGCACAATGACTGCCTCACTCAGAGTAGGCGGGAGGGAGCCACGCTCCAACGCCTCCGCATACACCTCTATTAGCTTGGGCGCCAGCAGATCAGAAAAGGCCTTGTAAAAGTCAGCGGAGAAGCCATCAAGGCCCGGGGCAGAAGAGCCCCGAAGCACTTTGATCGCCCCCGCACTTCCGCTACCGTTATAGGTTCCGCCATGAACTCCTGCATGCCCCTATCCAGGAACACCAGAGCGATTTCCGCTAGATAGGCCGCACGAGCGGCCGTGGAGTCACCCAGCTTGGTGGCATATAGATCAGTGTAGTAGGCCAGGAATTCGTCCCGGATCTCAGCAGGCGTCGTGCGGAGCGCATCATCCGTGCCCCGCACTTCGGCGATCAGGGACTTGCTGTATGGTGGTCGCAAGGCCTGCGCTAGTGTGCGCCCCGGCCTGTCCCCCTCTCCGTACCTACGCGCAACCTGGTATTTCCCCAGATAAAGGATCTCCCGGTCCGCGGCTTCCCGGAAGTTGGACAACAGGCGTAAGCGCCTGGCAAATACCTCGTCCGAAGGTGTTCGTTGTGCCTCAGTGTCTAGCGCATCTAGCTGTGTCTCCAGTTGTGTTATTGTTGCGCGCAATACTTTCAGGACCCCCGCATGCTTGGCTATGCAAACCCCTCTGATGTATGCTTTGAACCCATCCCAGAGCACTGCCCACGAGTCCACCAAGCCTGTATTTATGCTGAAGTAGTCCTCTATGGCCTCGGAAACCTCGTGTACAAAAAGGTCATCTAATAACGCCCTCCCAGGGAAACGCCACCGCCGCTCAAAACCCTCAGGCCGAGGAACGTCTAAGCCAAGTAGGACCGGGGAATGGTCCGAGTACGTTCTCGGGAACGTCCTCAACGCGCGGAACCAGGGGGACAGGCCCGGGGAGAGGAGCCAGTAGTCAATTCTGGTCCAAGTATTGTGTTGTCCTGAAAAGTGTGTGTAGTCAGTAGTGTTCGGATTTCGCCTGCGCCATATATCCGTCAGCGAGAACCTACGGCAGAGGTCCAAGAACGCGCGCCGTGCCCTAGGCTTAGAATCTGTGGCCCCAGAGGTGCTATCCAGCCCCACATCCAGCAACATGTTGAGGTCGCCACCCAGCAGGACGCCGGCCGGCGCTAGGGTTACCAATTGGGCCGCAAGCGCATGGAAAAATTCCGGGGAATCGGTGTTGGGAGCATACACACAAACAAGAGTGACCGCATGGCCCATCAAAATCCCCTTTACAATACAGTAGCGCCCCTCCCTGTCCCCCAGAAACGTCTGGCACTGAAACGGGACTCTCTTATGGATCAGCACCGCAGTGCCTCTAGTGTAATTACTGAAAGTGGCAAAATATCGATGAGCGCCCCAGGAAGCTGCAAAGCGGGCGGTCATTGGATCGTGCAGATGAGTCTCTTGAAGAAAAGCAATGTCCACATGGTGCCAATTTAGGTAGTGCAGTATTTGTTTGCATTTACTCCGGTTGTTTAGGCCCCGGACATTCCAAGTCAGTAACGATAGATTGAGAGGAGCTTCATTCAGACCTACATGGGCCATTGATGCCAGTCAGCAGGTGATGTGAGCAACAAAACCGGGATGTCACTGTGTATCAATAAAGTCCGTTCACACATAGCCATATCAGAAAAATCAAAATTGCTTACCCCTACCCCCCTCCCCCCACCCAGCCAAACCACGCAAACGTGAGGCAATCCCAATCCTGGAAAAAAAGAACATAGCTCTAGACAGTAATACCAAGTAAAACCAAGCAGTAAAAGACAGAGCATCGCAACCAAAAACGATCCCAACGGTTTCAACCAAAGGGGGGTGACAACGATCCGCAATCAACCCAGCGCTGTAGCACAAATAAACTCCAAATGTTAATACATCCCCAAATAGCCAAAGTCCAACAGTACAAAGTTAGGTGACGGGCGCCGCCTCAGCCGACACCGGAGGTCAAGAACAGGTCCTGGCTGCCCGCAGATCCACTACCAGGGGGAGACCGTCCACCCTCATCCCCCCCCGGCGGGCCTCTGCGCGGCTTGTAGTTACGGCAGAAATCCTGCACCGCAGTGGGATTGTCAAATAGCCGACCTCGGCCATCAACCTCGACCCGAAGCCGGGCCGGATAGAGCATGCCATATTTTAGGCCCAAGTTCCGGAGCGCCGCCTTCACCCCCACATACTTACGCCTGGCCTCCTGGACCACGGCAGTAAAGTCTGGGTAGAGGGAGAGTCTTGAGCCCTGCCAGGTAATCTCGCCCTTCTCTCTGGCAAGCCGCAAGGCAGTGTCGCGGTCTCGGAAGTTCATAATGCGAGCAATCAGCGGGCGAGGCGGGAGCCCCGGGTTAGGCCTCGGACCCAGGGAGCGGTGCGCACGCTCCACTACGAAGCCAGGAGTGAAGGATTCTCTCCCAAAGATGTCGGCCAACAGTTGTTCCACGAAAACATCAAGCCTGCCCGTGGCTGTGGACTCTGGAACCCCAATAATTTGCACATTATTGCGCCGACTGCGCGATTCCAAATCTTCGTTTTTGCTGGCCACTTCCTTCAATTTGCGCTCCAGTCTGTCCACCCTTTTGATCTCCTGCACCGATTTATCCTCCACTGCAGAGATCCGGGCCTCGGCCTCTCCCAGACGCCTGTCGTGGGCCTGGATTTTGGCCCCCATAGTTTCCAAAGTCTTATCTAGGGCATCAAAGCGACCATCCAGGGCCCTGAAGCCGGCACGCATCTCCTGCAGCCAGTCCGGGGACGGGGCACGGGCCGTCGAGCCGCCGGTCGCTCCACCAGCCGGGTCCGGCATGTCAGGGCGGGTTTCCGCGGGCTGCTCAGATAGTTTCTCGAACTGCAGAGTTTTCTGTTTAGGGTCCTTGCGACCCATGCCCACAACCGCCAGACGGCTACCAGCCAGCCGTGTGAAGAGCAGGGGAGGCGCCGGTACGACGGAGCGTCAGTCCAATGGCGCAGGCCCAAACCTTAGCCAAGCTGCTCTGGACCCCGGGCGTTGTTGTGCCCACCGGGCACCGGACATCACTCGACCTCACTGTGCAGTAGGCAAGGGCCACAACTCTATGGAGCCAGCAGGGTCCCAATGGAACATCCAGCGCACCAGCGCGATGTAGTCAGCAGCCGCGACTCGACGCCGCCGGAAGGGGCAAGGGAGGATCGCACAAACCAACCGCGGAGCACATGGGCAACCCAGGGAGGGCCCAAGGATCGAGGCAGAGACAACCCGGGTGCCAGGCCCAGCGCCGAGCCCCACCGCCCCCCCCACCGCTAGCAGGCCGCCACGCCACCCCCCCCAGGCTCCCCGACCAAATTAGCCCGGGCCCCCGGGAGGAGACAACGAGCGAGGCCGCGCCCGGAGCGCAGGGCAAGAGCCGAGCGCCCGGTCGGCCTCCGGACCGCAACGGCACAGGGAGAGAAGCAGGCCCCCGCCAGACAGCACCGCGGTGCTCAATGCCCCCCCCCCTCTGAGCCCCCCGGGTACCTGTCTCTCGGCCGGCCGCCGTCCACGCACTCGCGACCCCAATCCCCGGATCAGCCCGCCATCTTAGGCCTCAGGTTGGTGTGGTCGGCGCCGGGCGTCCCCGTGGCTCGGGAGGTCCGTTCAGCATCCCAGCTCACTCCTGGGCCGTGGTAGGGTCAGCGGCGGTGTCTGGCGTCCCGCGCCCGCATCAGGAGGGCGAGGAAAGCAAAGTTTGCGCCGGGTCGATGGCGGAGCTTCAACGCCGCGCGGCCATCTTAGCCCGCGGCTTGGCCACGCCCCAAGGAATTATATGCTTGACAAATTCACAAATTGATTCTTACTAGTCAAAGAATAACTACCAACAGCAGGCAACGCAATATTGATCTAGAAGTTAGTATACCACCATTAACTGAGTCACAAGCATGAAAAACTTGAGAATGTAAATCTAAAAGTAAGCAGTGCTGGAACTGTTTGTAATTGCTGCTACCCTATAACTGAACAAAGGGGATAACTTGATCATTGAGTTATGATGAAATAAGCCCTTGGATACCAATATAATCAATAGTATTTACCATGTTCCTTCATCCCTTTATCACAAAGACTCCCAGCGAGGTTGCTCTGCAACCACGGCATGTGGCATGCACGGAGATTATTTTTTTTCAGTTCATTAGGCGGTGTGGCAGAAAAATATAACTTCATGGGATGTGATGTTAACAGTGGGTGCTTGGCAGTGATTAGCTATCTGAGAGGCAGACAGAAAGAGTTGAAGCGGAGGCCACAAAAGTGTCTGCTCATAACTTGTAAATTACATCATTGATGGCAATATATTTGTCTACCAATATGTTACTATTATAAACTTAGGGAGCTCTTCTTCGACTGAGAAGATGGGTAGGCCGAGCAAACAGTTGTGGAAAGGGTATGCTGCACTTATGCAATGTACTGTAAATGTCGAATGTTGCTTCCTATATATTACACGGCATATGTTTGTGAATTTAGATGTTTTTTTTATTTGCTCTTCCACTTGTAGACATTTGTATGTATAATATGTGATATGATATATGACGGTAAACAGCCAAAATATCGAGAAAAATAATATCGACTGGACAGAATATCGAGTTTTAAATATAGAGTGGACAGAATATCGAATTACCAAAATATAGTGGTGAAGAATATCGAAAATCAGGTAAGAAATATCGATTTTCATAATATCGAAGAAAGTAATATCGACAGTCATAATATAGTTGTTAAAAATTTTTATAGTGTTTTAAGTGTTAGTATATGTGTTAAAAGTATGTATTAATTTTGGAATGTATGTTTGAATATTTTTAAAGTAATGAATTTTATGTTATTTCATTTTTTTGTAATTTAATTCCGTAGCGGGTTGTGGGTTTATAGGGGATTAGGGTGGGAGGTAATTTAATTATAGTACAATAAATAATAATTTTTAGGAATTATTAATTATTTGTAATTTAAGTTCGCGTTTTACTTCTGTAGCGGGTTGTGGGTTTATAGGGGAATAGGGTGGGAAGTAATTTAATTGTTATTACGTAATTATTAATTGGTAATAACTAATGTATTGTAATTAATTATTCATTGGTAATTAATTTGTAATAATTGGTAATTATTTTTTATTAATTGGTAATTAATTTGTATTAATTGGTTAATTGATAATTATGTTAATTGTACTAATTTATTATTCGGTGCGGGTTGTGGGTTTATAGGGTAATAGGGATGGAATTAATTTAATTATAAGTAATTATTGAAAATATTTTTGTGTATTAATAATTAATTTACTGTTAATTATTAATTGGTATTTTTTATTATTTTTCAATTTTTGGTATAGAAAATTAATTGGTTGTTGATTAATTATTAATTGGTAATTAATGTGTATTAATTGGTAATTAATTTCTATTAATTGTTTAATTGATAATTATGTTAATTGTATTAATTTATTATTTGTAGTGGGTTGTGGGTTTATAGGGGAATATGGTGGGAAGTTATTTAATTGTAAATAATTAATTTGTTGAAATTATTTTTGTATATTGATAATTAATTTATTATGAATTAATTATTAATTTGTATTTATTGATTTTTTTGTATTGAACATTAATTGGTTGTTAAATAATTATTAATAGGTAACTAATTAAAAAAAGTTTTTATTGGTATTTATAAATAATTAATTATTAAAGGTTGTGTGATTGGTAAATAATTTTAATACATTTTTTATTACTATTAATAATTAATTTATTTTTAATAAAATATTCAATTATTATTTTTCCTACTATTGCACTCACTGGAGTGGGAATAGTAATTGTTACCCCTACGCTATCCAACGCTTTCCCTACTATTGCACTCACTGGAGTGGGAATATTAATTTTTACCCCTACGCTATCCAACGCTTTCCCTACTGTTGCACTCTTTGGAGTGGGAATAGTAATTTGTACCGCTATGCTATCCAATGCTTTCCCTACTGTTGCACTCACTGGAGTGGGAATAGTAAATTTTACCCTCCCGCTATCCAATGCTTTCCCTACTGTTGCACTCTCTGGAGTGGGAATAGTAATTTTTACCCCTACGATATCCAACGCTTTCCCTACTGTTGCACTCACTGGAGTGGGAATAGTAAATTTTGCCCTCCCGCTATCCAACGCTTTCCCTACTGTTGCACTCTCTGGAGTGGGAATAGTCATTTTGACCCCTACACTATCCAACGCTTTCCCTACTGTTGCACTCTTTGTAGTGGGAATAGTAATTTTTACCCCTTCGCTATCCAACGCTTTCTCTACTGTTGCACTCTCTGTAGTGGGAATAGTAATTTTTACCCCTACTCTATCCAACGCTTTCCCTACTGTTGCACTCTTTGGAGTGGGAATAGTCATTTTTAGCCCTACGCTATCCAACGCTTTCCCTACTGTTGCACTCTTTGTAGTGGGAATAGTAATTTTTACCCCTTCGCTATCCAACGCTTTCCGTAATGTTGCACTCTCTAGAGTGGGAATAGTACGTTTTACCCTCCCGCTATCCAGCGCTTTCCCTACTGTTGCACTCTCTGGAGTGGGAATAGTAAGTTTTACCATCCCGCTATCCAATGCTTTCCCTACTGTTGGACTTACTGGAGTGGTAATAGTAAATTTGACCCGCCCGCTATCCAACGCTTTCCCTACTGTTGCACTCTCTGGAGTGGGAATAGTAATTTTTACCCATATGGTATCCAACGCTTTCCCTACTGTTGCACTCTGTGGAGTGGGAATAGTAATTTTTACCTCTACGCTATCCAATGTTTTCCCTACTGTTGCACTCTCTGGAGTGGGAATAGTAATTTTTACCCTTCCGCTATCCAACGCTTTCCCTGCTGTTGCATTCACTGGAGTGGGAATAGTAATTTTTACCCCTACGCTATCCAACGCTTTCCCTATTGTTGCACTCTTTGGAGTGGGAAGAGTAATTTTTACCTCTACGCTATCCAATGTTTTCCCTACTGTTGCACTCTCTGGAGTGGGAATAGTAATTTTTACCATCCCGCTATCCAATGCTTTCCCTACTGTTGGACTTACTGGAGTGGTAATGGTAAATTTGACCCGCCCGCTATCCTACGCTAAAAATATAGAATATTTTTTATTAATATTACGTTAATATATATAGGTATTAATTTTGTTTTTTTTTTAACTTACATTAATTATTTATTCATTGTAAAGTTATTTAAGTATTTGTAAGTATGTTTTAGTTAATTATATTTATTATTTCATTAATTTTACATTACTTTTAATACATTAAAAAAAATCGATATTTTGACTAACTATATTTTTTACAACGATATTTTGGAATCGATATTTTAGTACTTACCTGTTTGTAGATAGGGATTCGATATTTTGGCATTCTATATTTTTTCCTCGATATTTTTGTAGGTCGATATTCTTCTCCTCGATATTCTGTCAGTGATCCATATATGACAAATAATACATCGTCCATTTTTTGAAGTTTAATTCTTGTCAGTCTCATTGGGTTTGTGTATTTGTATGGTTCATGCACTAATTACCATCGATTGGCTCTTCCCTACTGATCAGGACAAATACATATACTAAATTAATTTAGTCCTTACACGAAAGATCCATTTTATTATATACTGTTCTAATACCCTAGGTTCTGTGTGACACTGGGATACCCCATTACTTTTTCATGGTTTCTTGTAGCATCATAGCACCATACTGGGATACAATCTTTGTCCTAATCAATCAGTTATTGAAGACGTATTCACATGGAGCAAATCACATTTTTGGGATATGAGCCCAATGTCCAAGCCAGTGTTGCTAGGATCTTCATTTTGCTATAATTTCTGCCAGGTTGCTTATAGACCGAGCATGGTTTCAGTCAGAAGCTCTGGATCCTTTGGCCTAGTAGCAGGAATGTATTTTTCTTTTCCAGCTAAAAAAGGCAGTAATTCAAAATGACCCTTGACATAGACGGTTGCAAACGTGCTATAGATATGATGTATATTACCCTTTCTCTTCCTTTTGTCCCAGTCATGTTTGATTTCTGCTCTATATTGACTGCCTATTGCTTGTGTAGATTGCTTGCACCCTCGCATGATTGATTCATTTATACCTTTGGAGTGAAGGTTTTATAATTTTTGTGTGATGTCAATCCGTATTTAATTGCTGCATTAAAAATGTTGTGATATAGTGTTGTTTGGTACTGTTGCAATGGAAAAAAAACTTGTAAAAAAGATGAACAGGATATCTGCAACATTTGTCTTCACCTCACTCTAAATTAGGCCCACTTTGCATATTACCTTGAGTTTGATATCAGTCATCAAATGAACAATTACCCATAAAGAGTGGCTTAGCAACAATTTAGCGATGCATGCACATTTTACATAGTTGATTGTGCAGACTGTATTCCAGGAAAAAACCTCATGTATTGTTTTTTCATTTTTATATAGCACTAACTTGGCCCAAGGGCATTAGAGTGCTTTACATGAGCGTCTAGTTACATTACATAAGATCAGATTTTCTTTTAAACATGGGGAGTTTAAAGGATCTGCCCAGAATCCCAGGATGGTGAGCACATCCTGGGAGTCAAACCTGGGTGTCCAGCTCCAAAGTTGGCAGCTCTGGTGATGGCCGCACCCCTCCCAGTGTTGATATTACTAGACTCCAGACATGAAGGGAAATGCAACGGTTCCTTGATTGATGTTCCAGGATTTCCTTTTTAATAAATGCAGCAAAATATTAAGCAAATTTGTAAACAAATATTTTATTATACAGTCAGACCGCAATGAGAAATTATTGATTTTGTTTTTAAACCAATGCTTACCCCAGAATGTGCTGAGAAAACATGTAGATTATGGATGCACAACAACTCTAAATAGGTACGTGTGCTTCAAGACACAGACAGCATTTTAAAAAAAGGCACTGGCACAGAGCTAAACACACATGGTGACAATTAAAGGGTTCAATAAGTCCTGGGAAATGTTGCAAGCCTCAATTTTTTTTTTATAACAAAACGGTGTTTTTTTGCCTAATGCTTCTTTACTTATTTTCAACACAATTCCATGACTTCAGTCCGTAGCATTAAAACTTTGTCTTACCGTTTATGCAGAAAGAAGCTAAAAGGGTTAACATAAGTTCTTCTTCTTTCTTTAGGGATGCAGGGAAAATTTGCGTAATTTGCTTTTACATAATTTTGTGAAATTTCAGCAAAACTAAGCGTAAGTATGCAGAATGCAAGTCTGTCCATTTATGCTATGATTTAGACTGAAATGTGTCCATGAGTGAATCTTTGACGCAAGGATGCATTTTGCTCTAAAAAATTGCCAACAAAAAAAGCCTGCAAACAACTACCAAGCTGGTTCCCTCCGCAAATAATGCATTTTGTGATAAATTTATACAGCGAATGACAAGTATTTACGCAAAGTAAAGTAGTGGCATCATTTCTGAATTATAAAAATTGTGCGGGCATTATTTGAATTTCGCCATCCAGGCCTACTTTCTGTTACTATTTGTTAGACTTGACATCCTTGGCATGGTTTCCCCTGACTTTTTTCCTCTAACTCCTGTATTTTTGATGCTGTGCTGGATAACGTTTTTGCTGGCTTAGATGCTTTGGGCACATTGCCACTGCTGATCAGTGTCAGAGTGCAAGTGCTCCCTGCACAAATTGTTATTCCAATCGGTTCTTATTATTGATTAGCATATTTGATTTACTGGTAAGTCCCTAGTAAAGTGCACCGAGTGTGCCAGGGCCTTCAAACCAAATGCTACTACTGGGCCTGCAGCACTGATTGTGCCAACCACATGAGGAGCCCTGTAAATGTACCTCAGACCTGCCACTGCAGTGTCTGCGCGCAGTTTTCAACTGCCATGTCGACCTGGCAAGCGCACCCATTTGCCAAGCCCTAAGCTTCCTTTTTATTATATGTAAGACACAGCTCAGCTAGGCCCAAGGTACCCCCATGGGCAGGGTGCAGTGTATGTGAACAGTAGGACAAGTACTGGTGTGTGACATATCCTGATAGTGTAATACTGCCAATTTCGTTTTTCACTATTGAAAGGCTATCTGTCCGATAGGAGAGCATGGGAGATACTTTGTAATTATAACTTCCCAGTGGGATCAGATAGAGAAATAATGTCTAGGCTCTCTGAACTCAGAATTTAATAACACATCTTTTTTCAAAGATGGGTTTTAAATTGTGTGTTTGAAAATGGCAATTTTAGAAAGTAGGCTTAGTAGAATTTGTTTAACCATTCTATGTGCCTATGCATGGTTGTGGATTGACTGTCTGGTTTTGAAGTGGCAGGGGCTGGAGATGTTCAGTTACTGTTGACAGCCACTGAGGAGGTTGGGGCGTGCCTGGCCCTTCCTGGATGACTCAGAGCTGAGCTGAAAAGTCCTTGGCTTTACTTAGTTGGATAGGTTTTCCTTGCACCTGAATAGGGCCTATCTCCCTTGCACAATGCTGTCTCCACCCCCTGTAGTCATACTGCACCAGTGAGGACAGAACTGGTATAGACTGGGCTCAGAGACCCTTGCACAAAGAAGAACAGAGACAACATGGGGTATAAGTAGTGGACCTCAGAACCTTAGATCACATCTGGACTCAAGAAGAAACTTTTGCCAAGGAGAAGAGCTGAAGTGCTGGGAGGAGGAGTACTGCCCCTTGCTGTGTGCTGTGTGGGGTTGGCTGAAGTTGCTGCTACTGCTAATGAAAGGACACAGACTGTAACTTTGCTGAGAAACCTGCTTGAAAAAGAATCTCAAAAGGCTTGTGTGTGCTGGCCTTCTATTCTGACATCTCAGGGACACAAAGACTTCATCCCCAGCTCCCGGGAACTCTAATGCTGAGAGTTCTGACCTGCCAGGATGTGCCTGTTCCAGCTTTGGGCCTCTTGAGGTTGTTCCTGCGGCAGGCACAAACCTAAGAGAACCAAGAAAAACAATCTCTGATGCCGTCAGCACCGCCGCCCTGATGCTGCATCCTGCACCGAGGCCAGGGGCACTGTTCATGAAGTGAACAACGTACCGCCCTCCCTTCACCACAGCTCCAACGCTCTTCAATGCCTGCAAATATCAGCCTTCCGGATGCCAGCGCTTGCACCGACTCCATCAACGCCAGCAACTGCATCCAGTTATCCAGTGGCGTCACTAGGGTTGGTGTCACCCGGTGCGGGTAACTCATGGTGTCACCCCATCACGACTTACCGCATGGACCTCCTCCGCTCCGAGTCCACTAGTGGACACAGTTGGCAAATAACGGAACCATACAGAATCCTTAGTAACGTTTGTAAATTTAGGTCCTCTATTTACAAAGGCCATAGAAGGGGTTTGGACCGCCTACCTGCACCTGGTGGTATCACCTGAGAATAACCCCATGAACCACAGTGAGTACCGAGGGGTGGGAAGAGGGCCCACATGTATGTATTGAGCCATATAAAAAACTTTGTGCCTTCTGCTGAAGGTTTTTTCTTCATGTTGTTTAGGTCATCAGGAGGAAGGTCTTACCTTGGGGCACCAAAAAACTCCCAGAGGCAATGTCTGCTCAATAACATGTTGCTTTATTGTGGAGGCACGTGCAGACATGCAGCATTATATGCTTGGCATCCGTCATGTTCTAAAGCTGAACGTCCCAATGCACATGGACTCATCTCCGAAAATGCTTCCTTGTTGTGGCCTTATGTCACCAAACCACACTGTGCCCACTGCACTCAGTGAGATGTCACAAAACCCCATTCTTATTGTTTGTTTTCTTTGGGTGTCATTTTAGTTTGCCCATTGAAATGGCCACTAAATTTGCACAGACATTCAGTTTTACTGATAAAACTATATTGGTGACAAATGATGATGTGTGGAGCTTGGGTTTCTGTGACCATTCATCATTTGTGCATCAATGAGTTGCGTGTTCTGATTTGTTTTAACCCTATTTAAATCTGTGTTTCCATAACTCTTCAGAACTAAATGGGCTTTGTGCTTGGTTTTCTCACAGGTGAATGTGTACATTTAATTTACAGGTATCTACATTTTGTTGTGGGTTACAAAAAATGATAGCCTTCCCTTTCGCACTCCCTGTGCCTGGCAATATTGTCATATAATTCACTTTACTTTCTCTGACCACAACGTGAGAGAGGTTTGTAAATACCAATCCTTCACGTTGAAAAAAACATAAGAAGCAATTTGTCAGAAGTCAAATGTCAGGTCATGTCCTCTATCTTTGAAGCATAGGAAATGTGACAAGATAAATACAGAATATATGCTCGGACTAACTTTCAAGACCCACCAAAAGTAAGCTCGACCCTCCAGTGGGTCCTGAGCCACAGTTTGGGAAACGCTTTGCTGCTAAGGCATGCAACCACAGGTAGGGAAACACAAATGCAGACAGACTATTTGTGCGGTGCCTCTGTGTAACCTGTCACTTTCTGTTTGTATTTTTGTCTGTGCCCTGGATTTTTTGTCCTAAACATCTGGTGCTGCTTTTCTTTTTTTTCCTCAGTTTACAGTGCAAGTGCCTTGCCACATGATGGGGTTGGGGTGAATACCTAGTGGAACTGAGCTGCTGACCTAGGGAGCAGGGGTTGAATCCTTGTCTAGGCTTAGCAGTTTTTGTGGGCAAATCACTTAATCTTTCGCTGCTTAAAAAATGAAAAAATGTGTACGTAGTATGGTTTTGTTGTTAAGTGCACTAATGCCCTTGGGACAGTTTCACGCTATAAAAAAACTGCATAAAAAAATGTCCAGTCTGGGGTGACCTAGAAAGAATCATGCTCCACTGAGAGACCACATACATTGTCTGTGTTCGTTTATGCATGCCTCTGTTTACATACGTTAGCAAGTTCTAGTCAGACTTGCTGACTTTGTCAACGCTCGTTTTAATAGGTCCAGCAAAAGTAAATAAAATGACTTGAAATTTGCTGGAAAATCCTTATATGCATGTGGTTACTCACGCCATAAACCCCTTAGGTATGCGGTGTTTACGTTTAAAAGGCATACGTTTCATGACGTTTTTACAGTGGGTAGTTTAATAACAAGAGGTGCATGGCATAGTGGCGCAACCGCCCTGACCTTTCTCAGTACCTATCAGCACGTGATGCAGGTGTACTTGTGAGTGGGTGGATGCAGGGGTACTCGTGAGTGGGTGACATTGCCTTTGTCAGACAGCAGCCCTCATGCATGCATCTCTTCCCAGGGCCATCCAAGCTGACTCCAGGTGAATCACTGTAATGTTACATGAACTGTAACTGCAGTGTGTGTGGTCTTCCGGGTACTACGAGCAGCCTGATTGGATTACACGAAACATCTTACCTTTTAAGACTTCACTGTGGTGGTGGCTGGGCCCCTACCGTATGGGTTCTGCTTCTGCAAATCGCCCAGCAGCCCTCCCCTGCCGAGACTGTCTCTGTCTTCATGCAGTCTAAGCGCGTGGTGATGGTGCGTGTCAGAGGAGCACAGCGCGGGGGCTGGCCCAGGGCCGTCATTGGTAGCGCTATAAGATTGACGGCCCTGGGACCCACAAACTGGGTACGCCACCGCCGCGCATCGCACCATCACCACTATGCTAGTAGGTGGTGCGTGCATGGCGCTGGCGTGCACTGCAGTATTTGTTCCTCTGAGTCCTGATTATAAAGCAGTCAGAGGCAAGGCTGCAGAGCTGTGTTACACTTAACCAGATTGGTGTCACCCAGGGCCGGCTTTAGGGCTGGTGGCGCCCTGTGCGACAATGTTTGTTGGCGCCCCCCCAATGACCACCTCCACCTCGGATTCTCTCACTAGCACCCTTTAACAGTGACCAAGTCTCCATAACCACACCCTCTCAGATGCATTGAATTAGTTATACAGCACCACTCATACCAGTGCAGGGTGTCCGAGCACTTTGCATCACACACACATTACACAGAGACAATCAATCATACGTGTGTAAATCAGTGTATAGGCAATGTTACATAAGCCAAAGGACTAAAAGTGTAGGAGTCACATGTCATCCATACTGGTAGGCAGTATAGTTTAAGAGTGCTTGGTGTGGAGAAGCACAAACTCAGAGTCGAAAAAGAAACAGCCTAGTTGGGAGTTTTCTTTAAAAATAAGAATCGATTTCTAGCCAAATTATCCCTTTTTGCAACATTAATCAATGCTCTAATAATGTATATTTTGCGGTGTGTATGCAGTTCTAGGATGAAAGTTAATAGCTCACTATCCTATATTAGGACTTTAAGTTATAAATTGCAAGTAACAAAAGGATGTCTCTTTGGAAAGCAGTAACCTGCAGATCTGTTTACATCATACGCACTCTGTAATCTACTTGGTACACGTTCTTTGCAGCAGGCACATTAACCCGCTGCACTAACTTCACATAAAAGTCAAAACCTCATCTATACAAAATGCTGATCTCTCTCCAGGAAGATAATTAATCACACAAGTTACCTTGACATTTATGTGAGGCCTGGTAATTGATGGGGGAAAGAAACGCTGCAGCAGGTGCTTCAAAAGCAAAATAAACTTTGGAACACGGCGTCTAAAGCCGGCCCTGGTGTCACCCCATACGATGGTGTCACCCGGTGCGGTCCGCACCCCCCGCACCCCCCTAGTGACGCCGCTGCAGTTATCACGGCGCTGATAACCGCCGAGGGTGACTCTACGAACTCGCCGAATTCACACTGCATCACCGGAACCGACGCCCCACTGCTGACGCAACCGACTTCCACTGTCCTAGATTCAACACGTTGCCTCCTCTTGGACACGAAACCTGGCCTCCCACGTGGCAAACAGGGAGCCGGCTTCAACCCCAGCAAGGACACCTCACCTCCACGGCACTGTGCATCGTCATAGACTTCCTTTTCAGGGTACTGTTTGTTTCAGTGTCCGTGTGAGTCCATGCTCGACGCCGGGCACCTTGCGGTCAGTGCTGTACTCTGGATTTATTGCTGTCACGATGCCGAAATAGCCCCAGGTGGAGCTATTTGTTTTCTACAAGCTCTATTTTTGGAAATAACAGTTTTTTAGTGCTACTTTACTACATATATGCTGGATTTTGGGAGTTTTGGTTTTGTTGAGTTTATATAAAGATACTTTGTTTTTCTAAACTGCTGTGGTGTCCATTTGTGGTATTATCACTGTCTGTTGAGTACAAATACTTTACACATTGCCTTTGGAGCAAGCCTGTCTGCAGTGCCAAGCTACCCAGGTGGTGAGTAGGGGTTATCTAAAGTGTGAATCTCCCTTACACTGACTAGAATCAAAGGTCCCTACTTGGACTAAGGTACCTACCTCTGCCAATTAGAGACCCTATTCAATTATTACACTTTTTATCAGCCCTAATATCTGAAAATACTTCCAGGTTTATGTTGAATTGTTCCTATATATCAGTGTTTTCAAATATCAATTAGATATGGGAAATAGCATGTTGACAGAAAAGCAGGTCAGAATAATAGTTCAGTTCTGATTTGTGTCAAATACCTATTTTAAAAAAAATAGTGTATCATAGGAAGACCCTACCAAGAAACAGGGACTAATTCAAGCCCCTTTCAATGCTGCATTAAAATGTAGGACCATGTCTAAAAGATGGATGGCCTGTTTTGTGTGCTGGGCGTCTTTAACCTATTCCAAACATCTTTTTTTTACTTTTTCAAACGTTTCCCATAACCACCCACAATCACTTCTGCTCTAGAATCCGTGTACATATTTTCTCCCACCCACATTATTTCGTGAACTTACACTTTTCTTTCTCGTGTGTAGGAGGTTCTCAGTGTGGATACATTAATAGTCATTCAATTATAATAGCCTAATCTTGCTGATATCCTATCACTGTTAAATACAAGTCATGGTTTATCCTACGTCTCCATGGTTACTCTATAACAAACTATGAGCAAGTCCATTTGATTAGTAAGAGTTTCCGGGATTTGACTGCAAAGCTGTACTAAGCTGTTCGCGAATCCAACGTGAGCAGGAAATGTTAAACAGCATCAAATGTTTCTCTCACAACTGTGCTAATACAGTAAAAAAAAAAAATGCAGGAAGTCATTATGTCATCATAAGGCATACTTCATTCTGTGAAGTACTGGGGACTATTGTGGCTTTAAAAGTTGTGTCATGCTGCTCAGTTGTAGAGCTCTTCAGAAAAGAAAAGCTGGTTCTCGCACTCTAGCAGAATGCATGCTTTGTCATGTATCATTGTCATATAAAGGGCAGTCAGAGAGAAAAAAAAGGTAAATGGAAAACGTGTGATATAATACAATCACAATCACACTGCAAGAGTCCAGATGTTCTGTCATTTTCTAGAAAAATAACTGAATTTGCACGTTTCGATCCTGATGGAGTTCATTCTTAAAATCTATGGGGCATATCAGCAAGTGCCGGTGATAATTATCGCTAAGCGCACTTAGCGCTAGGATAATTTTCGCTGGCTATCGTGGAATTTTATCATGAGATAGAGTGCTATCAGCAACGCTTATCTCAAAAGCGGTAAAATTCCTCGCGCTAACAGCCAAAAGTGAGATTATCGCTGGAAATCCAGCGATAATCTCACACATTTTGACGTTAGCTCGCTGATAAGGCAGGGCATACTTAGCCATTATATCCACCTTACATTGGATATAATGGCTAAATCAGGGTGAAAGCAGGCGTAAGGAAAGTAGCGTTAACTGTGGTTAGCTCTACTTTTCTTATCGCTATGCCTGTTAGCGATTCCCTTGATAATTGGAGAAATGTCGGTTAGCGACATTTCTCCAGTTATTTTGGGACGGAACGCCCACTTTGCATCTCATTAGAGATGCAAAGGTGGGTGTTATGGGAAAGGGAGCTAAAGCAAGGAATCACACGTTAGCGTGACCTTGCTGATTAAGCGATAATATTTTCGCCGCTTTTCTTCCGAAAATGGACGCTAAAGCGGCGATAATTTTTCATCGCCAGCTTGCTGATATGCCCCCATGTTTTGAAAGTAGCGTTGAACTATTTGTCATGAACAAACTGCCTACTTCATGTACTACTTTGTCATATGAAGGGGAAGAACAGAAAAACGAGCTCGGGTACTTGTCATCCAGCTCAATTGTGTAAGAATGTTGTACACAGCAAACTAAGAAAAGTTCACAGGGAAGAAGTGGTAATCTGTCCACACTAGGCCGAATAATGTAGAATCGCTGCCGTTCTTGAAGGCATGGTAAATATTTCCACCATCGCTAGACTTCGCCTCAGTTGAAGATTAGCTGGCATAGCCCACCTAATGTGACGCTTCCGGCAGCAGTTATCCTGCTGGCTAGGATAGACTAATCAGCAGAATAAAATTAAACCACAGGCAGTCGCATTGGTACAGAAACATACAGGGGACAAAAAATGTGCTAACAATAATTTGCCTTTTACTGACCAGCAGTGACCTTAGCCCTAAGGGGAGATAGTAAAGTGTCACTATTCAACAACCACGCAATGGCTACTCCTCGTTGCCAAAAGGCTCAGCTGTTAGGGCTTGATTATAAATTAATTGCATGGTAATTGTCGGGTGGTAAATCCTCTCAGAATTACCGTTTCCGTGAACTGTCATCCTATTATTACAATACATTACAGTTTAATGGCCTGGAATGGGTATTAACATTCGGAATTTTACCTTTTAAGTGGTAAGTGAAAAACAATTCAAACTTTCCAACCTTACCCTAGTTGCAAGCTTTCTATGGAACTTTGTAAATGTTTAAAATAAATAAATAAGACAGCTTCACACTCCTAACGCATAAGCCACAAAGCATCACTCCCATAGCCATGTTCTTCTGACATTTGCTGCGTACAAATAGAAATAAAGACCAACCCATATCTAAGTAACAAAGCTTCACTGTGTAAGGATTTTCATCTAACTAGCAGCATTTTTCTTATGAAACTCTGGGGCTTATTTACAAGCAGAAGTAAAACAGCAGTGTGGGAAAAACCAAAAGGATTTGTTAGAAGAACCCTCACTCACCAACCTGGTTGGTGACATGCTTCATCATCGGGTTCCCACCAAGGAGGCCGAGTGCCTCCCTGGTGTGCTACGACGCCTGAGTTACAGCGGAGCTGTTTTTTGATGAATAGGTGGCGAAGAACGTGAATTTAAAACTGGTTGGTTAGGATAACCAAAGAATGTCCGGTTTAAGTCAGTGAAAGGAAGTGTTCGACATGTTTCTGCTTGTAATGCCAATTTAGCTAAGCATTCTTCAGGACCAGATAAAATTCCACGGCGGTATGCGCACGCTAAGGCGCACCCTAACCTGTGGAATATTGGTAGTGGTAAAATTTACGGTTCTACCGATATGCCTCCTCGTTATTCCTGGGCTACTAAATATCGTATACAATGTACGACAAACATCATGGGTCCGAGAGGGGGGTAGTGAGCTATAGTATTTCCATGCTCGCACACTCCCGCGGTGGACCTGTCTCAGTCCTGCTCGGCCCGAATGTTCGCCGTGGAATTTTATCTGGTCCTGAAGAATGCTTAGCTAAATTGGCAGTACAAGCAGAAACATGTCGACCACTTCCTTTCACTGACTTAAACCGGACATTCTTTGGTTATCCTAACCAACCAGTTTTTGTCCGTCCCACTTGATTTTTAACGGTCCTTGGTTTGCCGTGATTAAAATTGTTATTGGTTAAAACCATCCACCTTTTAAATTCACGTTCTTCACCACCTATTCATCAAAAACCAGCTCCGCTGTAACTCCGGCGTCATAGCACACCAGGGAGGCAATCGGCCTCCTTGGTGGGAACCCGATGATGAAGCATGTCACCAACCAGGTTGGTGAGTGAGGGTTCTTCTAACAAATCCTTTTGGTTTTTCCCACGCTGCTGTTTTACTTTAGCTCTTTCAGTCTAAATTCACTCTTTCGTTGTTTATACAAGTATACTAGGGGGAACAAGAGTGATCCTCTCCCTCTCCCTCTCTTTGTTGTTGTGGCTTATTTACAAGCCCCTTGCACCACTGGTGCATCACTTTTTGTGACGCGCCGCTGGTGTGTCACTTTTTGCGATGCACCGGCGGCACATTTTGCTGCCCCCATACTTACGGGGACACAAAAAGCCACCCTGCATGGCTTTTCCTGTCTTTGTAAATACGGCCCCTTTGCAAGCAGCCCTTTGCATGGAAGGCGCGTTCCATGGGTGCTGCCGTGGGTGTTCCCACGCAACACCCATAGAACCTAACACCTTTCCAGATTTACGAGAAATTGTAAACCTGGAACTGTGTCTGAATGGTACTCCTCCCCAGCGGAGGCGTAGAGAGGGCCAACAAGCAGAAATGTATTCCTTTCTCCTAGTTTTTTTCCTCTTTCTATGCGTGCTGCATTCTGCAGCACCCATAGAACGAGGACATCACCTCTTATGATTGTTTATGTGCAGGAAGGTGGTCCTAAGCAGAAACATGTTGACCTCACTGACGGTGAGGGGATAATGACTTCCCATATCACCGTCCATTTCTTTTACTACCATACATTTGACCTTTAATAAAAATTGCCTATAGACAAATGTAATGGTTTTTAGATCACTTTTCACCAAATCACGGGCCACCACTTGGCTTTAGAAGTGCATCCCTGTCTCCAGGTGTATGCCCGCCCTCCATCAAACGGAGTTTTTAGAGGGCGAGGACAGCCTATGATGAAGCATGACACCAGGTGGTGTGTGAGGCCAGTCTGTAGTGTTCTGACTTTATTATGCTAATGTGTCCATGTCAGGTTTATGATGTCATGTATTCTGAGTATGTTCCTTTTTAGAATGTTTTTCAGGTGGAATGTTATTCATTGAATGTTAAGTCAGTTGTATCTGTTATGCTGGAGGATGAGGTCTCATGATTACCTACTACATTAAAGGACCATCAAGGAACTCTACTGCTTCCTGTCTGATTCATGTAATACCATCTATACCACATTTTGGCGACGACTTGAAATCCACATTCAAGAGGCCTCAACTCAACATCCACTTCATCATCCACTTCATCAAGTTTTCTTTCAATCCGGTAATAGACTACTCTACTGCCATCAACAACAGTCTCAGACGGCTCACTAATACCTCCGGAGAAGTTCAGCTTCCGCCTTAAGCAGTCCCCATCGATGATTCTTCATGGCATTTCTATCGTAATGATGCTGAGATGATTTGCCCATCAGGTGAGGTCTCTCAAGTGAGAATCCCTCAACTGTATCTTCTCCTCATCCCTCGGGGACTCCGCAAGAGCCTTGGTGAGTTGGTTTGAGTCTTGGCCGGGCAGGCCTGTGGGCGCACCGGGTGCTGTTACCTAGCAACCCGTGTTGCCTGACTGTGCCTGCACCCGGCGTCGCCTCGTTGACTTTCACGTCTCCCACCTTGGCAACGTCATCGCGTCACCTCCCGGAGAAGCGGAACATACTCAGGTGCTGCTGCCTAGCAACCCGTGTTGCCTGACTGTTCCTGCACCCGGCGTCGCTTTGTTGATCTTCACGTCTCCGACCTTAACAACGTCATCGCCTCATCTCCCGGAGAACCGGAACTGCTCACTCCAACCCACTCTGTGAGCGTTTTTCAGCGCACACCCTCGCTTCCTCGGGGAAACTCCTCTTTGCCTGCGTTCAACTGTAGAGGGAGGTACTGTTTGCTTTCATGTACGTTTTGCTTCCTACTAGTTTCCTTGTTGTGTCACGATCTTGTTAAGCGGAACTGCTCACTCCGTCTCGAGGGAATGAAGTCATGTACAGTGAAATGAAGGTATTTTGTCTCGCTCGGTAAGCGTCTGTCAACTCACCTCCTCACTTCCTCAGAGAGACTCCTTCATGCCAGCGTTCAACAGTAGAAGGATATACTGTTTACTTTAGATACCTTTCTTTTACTATTGCTTGCCCCACGAAAGAGGAAAGTGCCTTTGTTCATCGCTGATCTGCACAGCTTGCTTCCTCCTAAAACAGGTTCCTGCAGATCGTGTAAAAAAAAATAAAAACAATAAGGGGGGCTTTTAGCAAAACATCTACTGTTATTGTTGAATGTTACTACTGAGAAGGTTGTGTCAATAATTATTCTCATTTTTTTTTCTTTCATTTTAACTTGGATTCAGTCTTAATTCAAACGTATGACATCTTTCTCATTTCCACCATGCAGAACGTTACTTCTCCTCCTTTCTTCCTCTCTGCCCCAGGTGAACTTCTCATACCTTGGTTGAAATGGAAAAAGGTATTCGCTAACTATGCTAGGGTCTGCGGTACTTTCTTAAGTGCCGAAAGGAAGTCTGCTCTGTTTCTACACTGCTTAGGTTCAGAGGGACAGGAAGTATTTGAACATCTTCCTGATTTACCAGATAAGGAGGGTAACTCCCTTAATGAGTATGAAATTTGCATTAGGAAAATGGACCTGCATTACTTACCTAAAATGAGCATGATATTAGAACGCTATCATTTTGGAAAGAGAGTTCAGAGGCATGAAGAGTCTGTGGAGCAATATGTCACTTCTTTGCGCAAACTTGCTTCCACTTGCTCGTTTGGGGGGAGCTTAGATGAAAGACTCAGAGACCAACTCATGTTAGGCTCCTCTATAGACATAGCGAAAGATGCGCTTTGGCAAAAAGATAACCCTTCCCTTGAAGATGTCATCACTACTTTAAAATTGCATGAACATTCCAAAGCCTGCTCTGAAGCCATACGTAAAGTTGCTGACAACAACAAGAATACTGATGTTGATGTCAAAGAAATAAAAACAGATCCGGCTCTAGGGTCTGATAAAACTTCCAAATCGTCCACACAAGGCACTTCTATTTCTTCAAAAATCATACGGCCAAACCCGAATACTAAGTTCTTCTCTGTAAAATGTTTTCGTTGTGGAAATACAGGGCATGTGGCCAACTTCAAAGACTGTCCTGGGTGGAAAGCAATTTGCTCTATTTGTAAAAAGAAAGGCCATTTTTCAAAGTGTTGCAGATCCAATAGGAATCAAAAGAGTGTAAGAGAAGTGGATCTTTATGAACAAGAGGAGGATAATTTGATTGTATCTCAGATTTGTTGTCAAGTGATGGATGGACCCATGGAAGAAGTATTAATTAATGACAAATGTGTTAATATGTTGTTTGACTCTGGGGCGAAAATCACCCTAGTTCCCAAAATGTTTTATGAAAAATATTTATCCGCAAATGTGAAGTTACTTAAACCTGATATTGTGCCGAGGGGTTATGGCGGACAAATCATAAATCTTTTGGGATACTTTATGGGGACAATTGACTATAAAGGTAGAGTCACCGCAGGCAAGATATATGTCTCGATGAAATGAGATTCCTTGATAAGTTGGTCTCATCAACGGGATCTTGGTGTTTTTCTAGATCCGAATGAAACTCCTTCAGTGTGTTTGAGAGACCTTCCCACTATAGCCTCAGTCTCTGTTCACAGAAATTGGATCAAAAAATGTCCCAAAGTTTTTGATAAAAAACTTGGATGTCTCAAAAAATACCTACACCTATTCAAATTGAAAAATAATTCTGTCCCTGTTGTAGCCAAAGTCAGGAATGTTCCTCTGTTAGTCAGAGACAAAATGAAAGAAGAATTAAATAAGTTACTAGATAATGGTGTCATCAAAGAAGGGGAGGTCACTGAGTGGGTTTCTCCGGTCGTTATGGCTCGGAAAGCCAACGGAGAGGCCAGGTTATGCATTGATTTGAGGGAACTTAACAAAGCAGTGGTGGTTGATCGTTATCCCCTCCCGAATATAACGGAAATGTTGTCCTCATTAGGTGGCGCCACACATTTTTCCACGCTAGACTTGTCTTCTGCCCACCATCAAGTCAGACTCCATCCTTCTTGCCAAGAATTGACTACCTTCATAACACCTTTTGGCACTTATAAGTTTCTTAGGATGCCGTTTGGCTTAATATCAGCTGCGTCAGTGTTTCAAAGGGTTATGGAGAATATTTTAAATGGCATTGATGGAGTCAAAGTCTATCAAGACGATGTTCTCGTTCATGGTTCCAGCTTGCGAGAACATGATGAGAGGGTGGGCCTGGTGCTCTCTAGATTTCAAGATTCAGGCCTTACCCTTAGATTAGACAAGTGCAAGTTTGATGTGAAAGAGATAGAGTATCTTGGTCATTTGATATCTGGCTCAGGGATCAAACCCAAACCTTCATTAGTTGAAGCTATCTCTAATCTCAATTATCCAGTAAGTAAAGATGAACTTACAAAGTTTTTGGGTATGGCAGAATTTTATAATAAATTTGTTCCTGGATTTGCTCAAAAAACTGAAAAAATCAGGTCTTTCTTAAAAAAAAGGGAGTGAATTCATTTGGGATAAGTCATGTAGTGATGAATTTGACTTAATTAATGATTGTCTTAATAAAACACCTAACCTTTCTAGTTTTGATCCCAAGAAAGAGTCCTTCATCATGTCTGATGCCAGTTGTTAAGGACTGGGTGCAGTACTGTTACAACCTGGAGAAAAGGTAGACAATACAATTTTGTTCATTTCAAGACCACTTAGGGGTGCGGAATGCAACTACTCAGTTGTTGAGAAGGAGGCTTTGGCTGCGTATTGGGCGATTCGTAAACTCAAGAAATTTTTGTGGAGTAAAGCATTTTCTGTAATTTCCGATCACAAACCCTTAAAGGAAGTGTTTGAAAGAAAAGGGATTGATCGTGTATCACATAGGATAAGGAGATGGGTAGTTGCTTTGCAAGATTTTGAATTCTCTGTCTCTTATTTGCCGGGGGCTAGTAACATTCTAGCAGACTGCTTGTCGAGACTTGGTAGTGCATCTGACTCTGATGGTGAAGATGATGATTCTTTCCTTGGGGAAGATTCTAGAGAAGATATGCAAGTGTGCTTGGTTACTCAAGGTGTAATCACTGAAGAAGAATGGAGTGCAGGCATGCGTGATGATTCGTTTCTTCAACAAGTCATTTCTTATATACGTGATGGGTGGTGTGAAAAATGCCTATGTGTTGAAGAAATCAAAGGATTTTGGTCTATCAAGGAAGAATTATCAGTCTCCAATGATCTTCTTTTCAGGGGAAGCAGGCTGATTGTCCCTTCGGTTTTGCGTAAAAAGTTGGTTGATAATGCGCATGCTAGCCACATGGGCATTGCAAAAATTAAAGAGAGGCTCAGGGAGAACTATTGGTGGCCTGGAATGGATACCTTTGTGGAAAGATTGGCGCGTGACTGCCTTCGTTGTGCCAGTAGTAATAAAGTTTTGAAATGCAGAACTCAACCTATGGTGGTTAGGAAGCAAGCTACTGGTCCTTGGATTGATATCGCTATTGATATTCTAGGCCCTGTCAAGGTAAGTTCACAGGTTCAGTATGTCCTAGTTTGTCTGGATATGTTTTCCAGGTGGCCAACTATCAAGGTTGTCAATTGTGTCGATTCCTTGTCTATCATTAATTTTCTGAATTAACTTTTTGCGAGTGAGGGGTTGCCAAATTCTGTGTTGACGGATAATGGGGTACAATTTGTCTCCAGAGTGGTAGAGGAGTTTTTGAGTGAAAGAAGAATTATCCATAAACGTGCAGCCTTATATCATCCAGAATGCAATGGGGTAGTTGAAAGATTTGTAAGCGTTCTAAAGGAGGCCATGCAATTGGCCTTAACCTCGAATCACAATTGGGAAAAAGCTATCAAGAAGAAAGTGTTTGAGTATAGCTTTACTCCGCATTCTTCTACTGGGGTCACTCCTTTTACTTTATTTAAAGGAAGGGTGGCTAGTACACAAGTAAGTCCTCTTTTGGTGACTTCAAAAAGGTTGGAAGTGGGTGGTGTGGTTGACAAAAATGTAGACTGGAAAAACCGTGAGTTGGAAAAAATGATAAAAAGGAAACAAGTATTTGATACAAGAAAATCTGTAAAAAAAACTATTGTTCAAGTCGGTGATTTGGTCAGGAGAAAACTTCCAGAAAGAAAGTTTGGTAAATCCAAGTTTAGTCAACCAATTAGAGTGACTAACCTTCTGGGTAATACAGTCAGAACACAAGATCATAAAGTGTGGAATCTCAGTAGAATTGCTAAATGCCCTCCTAAATGTAGCGAGGATGATCTCTCTGGGATTCCTAATAACTCTTCACTCTCTGAGGATATGAGACCTGTCAGGCTAAAGAAAATTCCTCTTCCATTTCAAGATTAATTGCAATGTGTTAGCCTTTTGTTATTTCTCTTACCTGTATTTCTCGCTTACTTTGGGTAATGAAAAGAGGGAGGTGATGTAGTGTTCTGACTTTATTATGCTAATGTGTCTATGTCAGGTTTATGATGTCATGTATTCTAAGTATGTTCCTTTTTAGAATGTTCTTCAGGTGGAATGTTATTCATTGAATGTTAAGTCAGTTGTACCTATTATGCTGGAGGATGAGGTCTCATGATTACCTACTACATTAAAGGACCCTCAAGCAACTCTACAGCTTCCTGTCTGATTCATGTAATACCATCTATACCACACAGTCCTTCACTTTTTGTGAGATGCCCCCATCGGATTTGCATCTCTAGAGACCCCGTAGGAACCTGTAGGAACCTTCACTAGGGGCAGCCCTGTTTTGTGTTTACATAATATATAGGAGGCTGGCTAGTCCCTAGGCCCTGCACCTCTAGTTCCCTACCCTAGTTCATCACTAGGGCTAGTGTGTGTAGAAACACCTGGTGGCCCACTGCCCTCAGCAGCCCGCCCACCTCCACGGACCACGCCCAGAACCTAGGCATCGTACTCGACTCCTCCCTCTCCATGACCCAACAGGTCAACGCCGCCACATTCCCCATCTTCAACACCCTCCACAAGACATTCAAATGGATCCACCCAAATCAAGAAAGACCTTCACCCACACACTCATAACCAGCAGACTGGACTACGGAAATACCCTCTATGCCGGAATCAACAAGTCTCTGCTCTGCAAACTCCAGACCATACAGAACGCTGCAGCCAGACTTGTCCTCGGCAACAACACATCTCTCAACACCTGCAAGACCTCCACTGGCTCCCCATCAAGGAGAGGGTAACCTTCAAGATACTCACCCACGCCTACAAAGGCTTCCACAACCCCGGACCCCAATACCTCAATGAAAGCATCTCCTTCCACGTACCCAAGAGAAACCTCCGATCCGCCGACCACGCTGAAACCCTGCACATCCGCAGAGCCGGAATGGGTGTAAGTCTTCTCCTACATTGCGGCCAAGACCTGGAACGAGCTCCCGATCAACATCAGATGTGCCCCCTCTCTGCACATTTTCAGGTAGACTCTCAAGACCTGGCTCTTCAACTGACCGGAGCTGCTTACCCCCGGCCAGCACCTTCAGATCCTCATGGGTGAGTAGCGCGCTTCACAATTCCCTGACGGATTGATTAATTGATTGTCTATTTATGGATACTACCGACAAGTCAATTTTCCATGCATTCACAAAGAAAGAAAGGCATTACATATCCACATCACTGCCTAGGGAGTATGCAGTGCCAGGTGCTTAGTTCATAGATACTGATCTGCAATTGTCAAATTCCATGATGGAAATTCCATCTAGTGTAAAACGTTCTTGAAAATCAGTGCTATGGTAATTCGGGGAGCCAGACAATATATCATATTATTGCTTGTGTGGAGGGAATGGAGATCTTCCAATTTAATACTGAGTTATTTAGTCCTTAGAGTAACTTTGCTTAGAAATATCATAGTTTTCTGACACGGCTTTTCCATCTGCAGCTGTCTGAAGTTTTTTTCCTAAAACATTGTCATCTTTAAGATCTTCATGAACTTTACATCAAAAATGTAAAGGAAAAAATAAGGTTGATGGATAACAACTGCCTGTAACAAATTGTGTTGTTGGTTGACTGGGGTGTGAGCCCCGGTCAGGCAGAAGCCACAATCCTTATCAGGGTGAGCCACCAGCCAAACCTAAATTAACCTGTGGGCAACCTTCTGGTGGCTTGGCACAGAACAGTCAAGCTTAACGTAGAGATAATGTGTAAAGTATTTTTGCAACACTTCAAACAGTAATTAAGTGAAAACACCACAGATAAATGATCACACACCAAGCTAGAAAAATAGAGCTTTCTTTAATAAATAAAACAAAACCAAAACAACAAAACTCCAATTAGTAGAACCAGAGACATGCAAATGCAAACATTTTAGGGAAAATAGCACCGAAAAGCACAAAGCCCCAACTGTGGATACCTGGTTGCTCCAGACAGGGACAAAGTCACAAGTTTAGACTTACCCCGATGGAGCATGGGCCACCTGTAGGGCCCCAGTTAGGCCTGCTGAACAGAGTACCTTAAATCCTGGTTCATGGAGCTTTGTGAGGATCCAGGTTAAAGGTGTGTTGCGCAGCTGAAGTAATGCATCGGTTCTGAGATGCAGTGAGACTGCAGTGCGAGGAGCTTGGGGGCAGCGGCAGCGAGGCAGGTCTTTGCAATGGGTCAAATCCACATGGTAGCTGAGATATATTGGTTCTGCTTGGGGTAGTGCCCCACAGCAGAGGAGATGCTGCAGTTTGGCTGGATCCACAGAGGCCCGTAAGCACCTTAGGGCCACTTCCAGGGGTCCAGGACTGGGTGGCACCACATGGCAGGGTAAACCCACAGGTGGAAGGGTCCAGGTGAAGGTGCAAGGTTGCTGGAAGCCTGTTGCATCTCTGAGGTTTCAGATCAGTAGGCCAGCCAACTATCCCTTGGAGTCACGCTGGGTTCAGGGATCAAGAGATGCAGGTCCCGTCCTTCTTGCACAGGCAAGACGGAAGCAGGTATTAGGCCAGCCCAGCAGGGCAGGAGTCCTTCATATCAGCAGTCCTGCAGAGTGGCTGTCCTTTCAGCAGCACAGCCGTCCTTTTTCCCGGAAGAGTATCTACAGGTCCAGAAGTGCACTGAATTTGTGGAGTTCGAGGTACAGCATATATATCCAGTGGTGTCTTTGAAGTGGGGAGAAGCTTCTAATGGTAGGCCTTTGAAGTGCACAGGTGCTCTGCCTTTTTGGCACCGGCTCTAGACTAACTACAGAGGGTAGGCACCTATTTGTGTGGCGACAGGACACATCCTATTCATGTATAAGTGGGGTTAAGCCCAATTCCTCCCTCCCAACCAGCCAGTGATGGCCCATCCAGGCACACCTAAGATCCCCATTGTGTGTGGCTGTCTAGGAGAAATACACAAAGTCCAACTGTCAACTACACCCTGTCATGTGACCCAGAGACAGGCTGCGTGGACCAAATGGCTAACACAGGAAAATGCCAACTTTCTAAAAATTGCATTTTCAAAATTGTAATTTAAAATCTGACTACACTATAAGTTAGGATTTTTCATTACAATTCCAAAGACATCAAACAAACTGATAACCTGCTTTAATTTGAAAATTACAGCTTATTAAATGTAATAAGGTAACTCCAATGTTATCCTATGGTAGAGGTGGGCCTTGCATTAGTAAAAAAACAAATTCAAGTGGGTTTCACTACTAGGACATTTAAAACCTAAAAGTACATGTCCTACTTTAAAATATATTGCACTCTGCCTCTAGGATGTCCAGGGCCTACCCAGGGGTGACTTAAAAGTACTAAAAAGGAAAATTATTTTGCCAGGTCGAAACAGCAGTCTAAAAGTGGGCACAACAGGCTGCAATGGCAGGCCTGAGACATGTTTAAAGTACTACTAAAAGTGGGTGGTAAAATCAGTGCTGCAGACCCACTCATATCAGTTAATTGACAGGCCCTGTGCACAGGTAGTGTCACTTTACTGGGACTTATCAGTAATTTAAATGTGTCAATTGACTATAAGCCAATGCTACCATGTTTTATAGAGAAAACACAAGCACTTTAGCACTGGTTAAGTGTGCAGAGTACCAAAACTAGCAAAAATAAAGTCAGCAAACAAGAGAGTTGAAAGCAAAAAGTCTTGGGGGTAAAGCGTGCCACGGATGCCATGTCTAACACTGTATTTTGCAGATAACTTGTCTTGTAAAAGGTTTCTGAAAGAAGATTCTGTTGCATGACTTACTTTTTTGATGGAAGATTCCCCCACAGGTAAAACTGGGCATAAATAGGAAACTTGACAAGCTTGAAAAATTGCATGAAGTGTGATTATTTGTGCATGTCTACCCAAATATAGAGCTAGATTTGGAGTTTGGTGGAGGGATACTCCATCACAATTATGATGGATATTCCATCCACCTTATGTCAGGTGTATGCACTTGTCATACGGCGAATGGGATATCCATCATGTTTGTGACAAATTAAGCTCTTACTCTGAAGTCTAATGTTTATATTTCTTTCCTTTTCTAACATATAAATATCGGAAATGACTAATGCATGTAAATCCCTCCATAGTCTGAGAAGCTGCATCTGCACTAGCAAGAAAAGTCCACAGACTCTTTCGGTTTTGGACCCTTTATATTTTGACCTCTTCTCGAGTCTGGTTCCTCTTAAACAGGCTTCACCCTCTTTGTTACTTTGGAAGTTTTCTGGTGTGAGCCAGGTCAGTGGTCTGCCATTGTAATGTGTACAGAAATCATACCAAACATATCAAACGCTATTTAAGTACATAAGTCCTGCACTGTTAGAACTATGTACAGTTAGATTACCATGAAGTAGAATATGTTATTGTTGTAGTCCTGAGAAATGTTTCTGTGGCCTAAGGCTGGTATTTAAAGTTCAGTAAGAGGGGGCATGGCCACGACGCCGACCAAGATGGCCGCCTGACGCGGGACCTCCGACGCACCGGAGCTTCTCCTTTATCCCGGTTCTTCTCCGGAGAGCATTTCACCATCGCGGACAGTGGTTTTCCATGTGGGAATGCAGCGCGCTTCTGGTGAGCGCTTTTTGATGCCTTTTTAGAGCCGGGCTGCCTCTTTTCTCGCCGCGTTCGTTCTCTCCTCAGAGAGCGGCCGCCATTTTGTTTGAGGCGCGATGCTCGTTTTTCTGCTGGCTTGGCTACATTTGCTCCACATTACCCTTTTTTTAGGGTTCTACGCCTCCTGAATGCTGTTTCATCCTTTTTTGGACACTGCCCTGCCACATGGATATCTTATTGCCTGTGCTGCCTCACGTGGCTGGAATGAGGTAATCTCTGATAATTGACTTTCTTGCCATGTTCCTGCCTCCTTTTTGATTACGCTCATCTTTGCCTCTGATGGGGGGCGTCCAGGACCTGGTTGGTTACTGACCCTGTACTCTTCATTTTTGCTTAGTCTGGCACTGGCTTGTCTCTGTTTATTCTGGAACATTTCTTTATTCACTCCACGAGCTCTCCTATGGTTACTGCTTCACCCTTATGCGACTGAATGCCTTCACTTTTTTGGTCTTACCTCATAGTCGTCCTCTTGCTTGCTGCTTGTCATTTCTGGCTGGCTTCTATGGGCAAGTTACGCAATCCAAAATTTGTCTTTACCCCTTCGGGGAACTCTCCTGTGGTAACCTCTTCACCTCACTCAACGGCGGACTCTCCTCCCAAGGTAGCACCAATGGCGGGAGTAACCCTCCCTCGCTCCTCCTCAACACAGCCGCCTTTAAACAAGTCCTCACCTCCGTCAGCATCATCTTCTAAGCGTCTCAAACAAGATGCTTCTTCGTCAGAGAAGCCATCATCCCCTATTTCCATGGAGATGCTTTTTGAGGAAATTCGTGCTCTTCGGCCATTTGTTGAGGAGACCAATAGTAAGATGCAGCTTCTTGAGGAGAAATGGTCATCCATGGACAACAGAGTTACAGTTGTGGAGCAACAGGTTTCGGACCTTCATTCTACTTCCCAGAGGGTCTCCTCCTTAGAAAAATCTGTTCTGGCGCTACAGCAGCACACGGAGGAATTAGAAAACAGGAACAGGAGGAACAACCTCCGTATTTATGGTCTACCGGAATCTTTAGAAGGGGACGACCCTGTGCTCTTTTTCTCCTCCTTTCTCCCGAAGCTTTTGGATATGCCGCCCACCACTTCCCTCAATATTCAGAGAGCGCATAGACTTGGTCCTCGCTCGTCTACATCAACCATGCCAAGGGGAGTCATTATCCTTTTTTTGAAGTTCACAGATCTTCTCTCTGTTCTTTCAGCTTCCAGAGCCAAGCGTCAGATCTCCTGGTTGGGTCAGAGAGTATATCTTTCCCAAGATGTTTCAAATGCTACTGCCTCTCGTCGGAAGGAATTTTTGTCCCTGCGAGCTCCTTTGAGGTCCCTTGGTGCTAGATTTGGTTTATTTCACCCATGCACTTTCAAAGTTACGTACCAGAATCAAACTTGGACCTTCCAGGATCCTGCTGAACTCAAAAATTTCATTCATATCCGCTCTAATTCTGCTATGGAGACCTCTTCCTCTTCTTGTGGCTGATTGTTTAATTGTTTTACACTTTCAGATTACTTGAAATGTCTAACTTTTGCTTCCCTTACAGGTCATTCATTTTTGTCCCTGTCTCTGTTTCCGTTTATTAGTTTTCTCCGTATTAGATTATAAATATACTTTCTTACTCCCATGTTTCTAACTTCAAACTCCCCCTATCCTTTGTCTAATAATTGTGTCTAGTTTTTGTCCTTCAACAATCCTTTTTGACTTCTCTGCTCTTCGCTTTCTCAGTTCTTTCTTTTATGTGTCGCTCTTGAATTTTCACCCTTTGATCGTCATAGTATGTCTTCATGTTCTCAAATGTTACTCATTCTTTATTCATTTATCTAGATGGACCGACTTCCTCTCCACCTGGCTCTTCGGTTATGTTCTTTGTTCCGGTGCGATCCGGCCTGGTCTCCCGTCTTGGGGGATCTGTCTCGTTGAGTGTCGCCATTTCCCCGTTGTCCTATTTCGTACTCCCCTCAGGTATGTTTTCCTCAGTCATCCCTCTGGGATATGTGCTGTCTCTCCTTGTACTTACTTTCCTTTCCCGCCTCCGTTTTCCTTTTCTCCCCCCTGTACTGGTTGATCAATTCCGATTCTCCTTTGTTTCTCTTTATCTCTTTCCTTCTTTTCTCAACCTACTTTTTCGATACTTCTCAAAATGTTCTCCTATTCGACTTGTCCTTTGCGTATGCCTCTTCTTCTTTACTTCTTCTGTCCTATTTGATTCTATGTTATTTGTTAATTCAAAGTTATTACCTGGAATGTAAAAGGTTTTATTAACCCTATTAAGCGGCAGAGAGTTTTGTCCCATTTAGCCTCCTACAATCCAGATATTGCTCTCTTGCAAGAAACTCACCTTAATGATGTTGAATCTCTGAAGTTGAAAAGAAGTTGGGTGGGTACAGTTTTATTTTCACCCTCTGACAACAAAAAGAATGGAGTTGCTATCCTCACAAGAGGCTTAAATGTACGGTTCTGTCTCAGGAGATGGACTCTGAAGGTCGTTGGATACTGGCCAAATTACTGCTAAACTCTATTCCTTTGACTGTTTTTAATGTCTATGGGCCTGTACAAGCAGACTGTTCTTTTTGGCCTTTGATTACAGAGAAATGTGTTCAATATAAGGATGTATCATTTGTTTTTGGTGGTGATTGCAACCAGATTGTTGATCCGTTCCTTGACCATAAATCCACAGTCCGTTTCACACCACACAAACCCCACAAACAATTTCTTAATACTATTTCACAATCACACCTTATCGATTCGTGGCGTCTTTCACACCCTGACACGTTGGATTATTCCTTTTTCTCTCCCCCTCACTCATCTTTCTCTCGCCTTGACTATATTTTCCTCTCTAAATCTTTATCTCAGAATGTTCTGTCTTCTTCCATTGAACCTATTGTCATCTCGGACCACGCTCCCATCGTGACAGATTTTGACCTACTCCCACCACATCCTAAACCTTCCCGTTGGCGTTTTAACAGTGCTCTTCTTACTGATCCCAATTTTTCTTCTTCTTTTCGCTCTTTCGTTGAGGAATTTTTTTTCTCTTAATTCAGACCCTAGTATTTCTTCCCACACTCTGTGGGATTCCTTTAAAGCCTCTGCGAGGGGTTTCATCATTGACTTTGTCTCTCGGAAGAAGAAACAGTTTACTCAAAAGCGGAAATCCTCCCTGGCCCATATAAAAATTCTGGAGCACCAGTTCTACACTTCTTCTGATAAATTTATGTCACCGGACCTCCTGCGAGCTAAGCTAGAATTCAACAAATTAACCACGGATAATGCTTCTTCGATTCTTCTTCGCAGTAGTGCACGGTATTACGGAGGTCGCAATAAATCTGGTAAGCTCTTGGCCAATTATCTTAAATCCCGTAAGGAGCGCACTCTTATAGACTCTATATATTCTTCTGCTGGCAGTCTTCTCCACAGAGACAAAGAAATCCTTGAGCAGTTTCAATTGTTCTATCAGAATCTCTATACCCCAGAGTGTCCTCCCACTTCTTCCCTTATTCAGAGTTATTTTGAGAAGCTCCCTACACCGTCTAATTCTCACCTGAATTTTCCGGACCTTGACCTCGATCTCTCTCTCCATGAACTCTCCGCAGCCTTGTCAGCCCTTACTAAAGGCAAAACCCCTGGCTCTGACGGCTTTCCTGTGGAATTTTATTTGCACTTTTCAGACATTTTACTGCCTAAACTTTTAATTCTCTTTCAATCATTTTCCTCATCTGGTAAGGCTGAAGGCACCTTTCAAGATGCTACCATCTGTCTGATCCCCAAAGAAGGTCGCGACCACCAATTTTGTAAAAATTACCGACCGATTTCGTTAGTCAATGTAGACTACAAAATCTTTGCCAAATTACTTGCAATGCGCCTAGACCCCCTTATGCCTCACCTCATTGGCAAAGAGCAATGTGGCTTCGTTAAGGGCAGGCTTACTTCGGACAACTCTCGCCTTTTTCTTAACGTCCTAAATAAAGCTCCCTCACTTTCAACCCCTCTTGCTGCTATCTCTGTTGACGCAGAGAAGGCCTTTGACAGGGTTGACTGGTCTTTTTTGTTTGCTTCATTGCGGTGGCATGGCTTTGGTCCCAAATTTATATCCCTTATCTCTCTCCTATATTCTGCCCCAAGGCCTCGGTACTTGTGAATGGACAACTCTCCCCATCTTTTAATCTTCAGAGGGGTGTTCGCCAAGGTTGTCCTCTTTCCCCACTTCTTTTTGTCTTATCTCTCGAACCCTTTTTATCCTCCATTCGCAATAACACTTCCATTTCTGGTTTCCCATATGGCTCTAATCAATTGAAACTTTCTGCCTATGCGGATGACATCTTATTATTTATTTCTGACCCTGAGTCCTCCGTTCCCCCCTTGTTATCCGAGTTTCACTCCTTTTCTTTGGTTTCCGGTTATAAGATCAACTCGGACAAAACCGAAATTCTCCCTCTCACCTCATCCTGTCTCCCCCATCTTTTCTCTGCTACTGGTTTTGCCTGGAGTAGCTCCAAGATTAAGTACCTTGGCATTCTGTTTTCCAATTCCATCTCATCCTCGGTTAAATTGAATTTGTCGGCAGTTATTTCCAGGATTGATCAGTCGCTCTCAGCCTGGAATCCCCTCTTTCTTTCCTGGTGGGGTCGTTTGGATTCAATTAAAATGATGATTGCTCCTATTTTAATTTATACCTTCTCTATGTTACCGGTTCATATCCCTACATTTTTCTTTTAAAAAATTGATTCTCTTCTTTCTCGTTTTCTTTGGAAAGGCAAGAAATCCAGAATTTCTATTGCCACCCTCCGCAAGCCTAAATCTAATGGTGGGGTTAATTTCCCTGATTTCCGTCACAGATCCTTTTCTTTACGTCAAGCTTCGAGATGGATCTCATCAACTCTTTCTCCTTTCACACCCCTTTGGCTTCTCATTGAACAATCTTTACTATTACCCTTCTCCTTTGCCGAGGTGATGCGATTCTCTGCCAGGAATCCTTTTTCTCTTTGCCCCCTATTCAAACATACCTCTTCTCTTTTAAGTCCTTTGGTTCTTCCCTCCGAGGTCACACGTACATCCTTCTTAAATTCTCCTATTTGGTATAACTCTCTTATTCTTTTCAAAAATAGACCCATTTTTTGGAAAGCGTGGAGGGTAAAGGGCGTAATGTGGGTCAACCAACTTTTTGATGGTGTATCCCCTTGCTCTTTTCCCCAATTTCAACTTTTATTTCGGTGCCCTCGTTCCTTTCTGCGGAAATTCACAATCCTCATGGCAATTATCCTTGACCGTTATTACTCTCTTCCCTCCTCATCATCATCGTCACCTCCTCCTTCTCTTCTTAATATTCTTGCTACACTCCCTAAAGCATCTCTCATCTATAAATCTTTTGTATCTCCTAATCCTAATCGTGTCAAATCTAAAGTGGAGCTTTCTTGGGAAACGGATTTTTGTTGTACTTGGCCGATCGCTCTTTGGGATAAGCTGTGGTCCAGATCTTTAAAAATTTCCCGCTCTGCTTCTCTTACTCAATCCTTATTTTATCTGTATCACAGGCTCTACCTTTCTCCCCTTTCTTTATCCTGCTTTTCTCCCTCCTCTGACTCTAAATGCTGGACTTGTGGCTCTTCGGATGCTGACCTTTTCCACATGTTTTTTCTGTGCCCAGTTGTTTCTTCCTTTTGGGGGAAAGTGTGGTCATGCCTCTCTCGTATCTTCCCTCTCCCTTCCTCTTTCACACACTCTTTTCTCTTTTTGGGTAGCCTTTCTGATTCCTTGAATCTCCCTGCTCATCTACACGGTCTCTTTGACCTGACGCTTGCGCTTGCCTTCCAACATATTTCTTCCAACTGGAAATCTCTAGCTTCTATTTCCTTACAAGGCTGGTGGAATTCATTATGCCACTTTCACAGATTGGACGTCTCCTTTGCCTCCACTTGTAAACCTGTTCGTAATGTTGATTTTTTCTGGTTGCCTCTTACCACGTATTTGGACTGCTTGGCCCTAAAGAAACCTATATGTCTCAATGCAGAAAATTTTAAACCTCCTTGAACGTCAGGAACTCTCTCCTTTTGCTATCCAGTATGGGTTTTGTTTACTATTATTGCTTGTTTTATGATGGTAATTTTGCATCGCTGATTTATACGATTTGAATATGTGTCGTAATTATTAGATAATGTATGGTCTATATTATTATCTTTAGGTCTTCCTTTCCCTTTCCCCCTCTTTTCCTCCCTTATCCTATCCCTCCCATTGCCTCCCTCAATGTTAAAATTCTCTTAAAATGCTTTGTGGGTTTCTAACAGTGATATTAGCAGTGTTGAGCTTTTCAATGGTTTCTGTATTATTGCAATGTATGCTGATATCTTTCTTTTGTTATCAACTCTTTAATAAAGCTTTCAAACATAAAAAAATAAAGTTCAGTAAGACCCCACATAAATATTAATAATGCGAATTTGCTGATTCAACTCCAGTGATAATGATTGGTACATTTTGCAGCCTGCATGCCGTTTCTACAGAAAGGAGCACTTCTTCAACAAATTATAATGTTACAATTCCAGTAAAAAGATAGGAGGACTGACATTTGTATACATTTTCTAGTCTCAAGGTGATTCTGTTGTACAACTAAACTTCTTATACTCATGGTGATGCCTTTTAGCTTAGGCTAATGGATTTTAGAGTTATCTGACACCACCTTCATCTCAAAGACTTTCCAGAACAAAGGGTAAGAACAGAGGGAGGAGTTATTAGGGCATGAACTCCTTTGGTTGCAAGTTGTTAATAATTCTGCTGTGATAGCTCTGATTCCTGAAGAGTCCACTATAAGACTTCCTGTTTGCAGAAACCTAGAGGGATTCTTAATTGTTGTGATTGGTACGTGGGGAATCCCTTAGCTCTTTTAGGGTAAAACTAGAATTTCTGTTGTTCTCTTTGCAGTTAATATGAGTTTTGTTGAGCCTTTTTCATTTGGGATATGTCAGTCTCAATTAGGCAGTCATACCATTTCATCTTTACCCACAACCTTTTGGATTTAGGGAAACAAAAGCTGATATCTACCCGAGCCACATGATGGCATATAACACTTGCACTTTATTAGGACTTTTAAGGCTCACGAACAATGGCTTTTTTAAAAAACTTTATTTTATTGTAAAGCAATGATTTTAATTAACTTATGCAAATAAATAAACTTAATTACTTACAACAGGACATTAACTTCATCACGTGGATATGGGACTGAAGTCTCCTTGTAGCTTTGGTTCATTATACTTATGGAATCCCACAGGAGAACTTGTCTTTAAAATGTTCCATGCAAACATTTCACAATGATTCAAAAGTTAAAAGTTCAAATGCACTGAAATATCATTGCACCTGCTTAGAAATGGAGGTTTCTCATTGGCAGAGTATTCACCCTGTCCAAGCAGAAGCCACAATCCTAGTCAAGGCAAGTCACATACACACCCTAAATGAACCTGTGCTCACCCTCTAGTAGCTTGGCACGGAGAAGCCAAGATTAACTTAAGAGGCAATGTGTAAAGAATTTGTGCACACTTAAATTACAGTAACACAGTGAAAACACCACTAAAGGAAACCAAATTAGAAAAATATGAGGGGCAGATTTACAAGAACTGGCGCATCCCTGCATATTTGCAGAGATGTACCAGTTCATTTGCATGACGAAAAAATAGCCTTACGCCACCATGGATGCGCCACATTGTAAGGGCAGACAGATGCCTGACGCAACTTTTGGTGGAAAGGCAACGTCTTGCTGGAGTCTTGTCGTAAGCACAACGCAACTTCAGCAATGGTCAGGAATGCCTATTCCGACCATACTGCGTTACTCCTTACGCCTGCTTCAAGCAGTCGCAAGGTTTTGACGCAGAGGGGTCATAAAAGTCACTCAGTGAAATAGTCCCTTTTACGAGGCTTCCTTGCATCTGAACGCACACCTTGCATACATTTTACCTGACACAGGTATAATGTTGTGCAGGGCTTTACAACATGATGCATCTCCCTAGATGCGCCATGTTGTAAATATGTAGCATCGTGGTGCATTGTTTATGACACCGTTGCGTCACAGAAGTGACGCAACGGTGGCGTAAAGTTGGTGCAAGGGGCTTGTAAATCTGCCCCATAGTATTTATCTGAGTAAAACAAGACCAAAACAACACAAATCCAGTAGTTAGAACTCAAGATATGAATTTTTAAAGATAAAGGGCCAAGTTACGATGTCGGTGAGTCCAACACCTATGGCACTTCGGTGTCAGATCCACCCACATCTGCCCCAGAGGGACCGTCCGTGGTGCTTCCATGTCGAAAAGACACCATAATCCCCGAATGACGGTGGCTCCGCTGTCGGGATTATGATGCCATTTTCTGACACCCTTTCCATGTCAGCCCTTCCAACATGAAAAGGCTGTTGGAAAATGACTTTGTGGGTCCCTAGCAGGACCCCCTTCCTCCCTGACCCTCCGCTAGGGGGTCTGGGGGGCACTTAGGTGATCCCCTAAACCTCCCTGAACCCTTTGGCTGGCAACATAAGGTGCCTGCTACACAGTGCAGGGATGTTTACAAACATCCATTTCACTATGGCAGCTCATGCTGCGGGCCTTATCCGCCTTCCGCATAAGTTGCCATAATGAAATGGATGTTTCCGGCCTCCTTATGGGCGGTCGCATCCAAATTGCAAGGTCGGACCCGCTGATCCATGGTCGGGCGGTTCCAGACCAATACACGTCTGTAAAAATGGTACTTGGAAGTCACTAGCAGTCAAAGGTCACTTGAGGTCGCAAGACACCAGTACAAATCCAAAGTTCAGGCAGACTATAATGGAGGGAGGGTCGGCTACAGAACCCATGCAGGGACTGCTGGAAGAGTACCTTGCATGGAGCAAAGCATCGATGTTGAGCGCACAATGCATCAGAATTTTCCTCGCAGTCTGGCTATTGCATCGGAGATGAGCCTCACAGACAGTGTTGAAGAACTGGTGCTGCAGTGTTATCGAGCCTTGCAGTCGGGACCCGTGTCATCATTAATTTGGGCCTGTGTCAGTTTCGGGGAGCGATCCGTTGCTTTTTTTTCATGCAGGTGGGTCAATGCGCCAGTTTTGCAGGAAAACAGCTACCAAACACACTTCTGAGACCCAAGACTGGAGGAGGCTCTTCAGGCAAGGGTAGGGCTCACAAATGTCATAGTCCAGTAGCACCAGCCGGGTTGCAAGAAGTCTTTTGTGTCCCTGAGACTTCAGAAAACAGGAGGCGAGTCAGCAAGACCTTAAAGAATCTTGGGTTCAAGAATGTAAAGAGAAGGTCCAGTCTCTGTCACTCTGAATCAGGTCATAATTGTTTACAAGTAATTAGTGAAGCATTTGCACCCCCTGGGAATGCCTCCATGGCCCCCCAGGGGGGTGGGCATGTTTGAAGACCTCTGAGATAAGCGCTAGCTGACGTAGGTGTGTTACGTTCCTCTTATGTCCCACTTGGGACACCGTTCTAGTTTACCACTGTGTGTCCCTGCGCGGACACCATACCTGTGAGGTCATCAGCTGTCCAACTGTAGCACTGACAGTTGACAGCTGATCGCCGACACTGCAAGTCGTCATTCGCTCCTCCCTTCTGGAGCATGTGTTGGTTTATGCTAATTAAAGGAACTTTCTGCTTCATTTAAGTGTGAGCACATCCTTAACAACTTGGCGACGAGAGTGGGATACGAACCCACGCGTGCAAAGCACAATGGATCATCCTTAACAACTTGGCGACGAGTGCCAACACAGAACCCACGTTCGCCGTTCAAAGAAAGAAACTTCATTCTTTCCTGACAAGAGACTTGCATTTTCAGTCGGATTTCCTTATTCGTGAGTTACTACAGGACATCACCGGAATTTGAGGCACTTGCAATCTATTTCATTTGACTTCGTTTTCTTTCATCGTGCCCAGCGGAGCGCTAACTAATTACTACTAAGAACACCCGCTTCTCCTGAGGTGAATATTCTCCTATGTAACATTTTTCTGTTAAGAAAAAAAAAAAGGATCTACAGAATCATTTTGTGGCGATTTCTATGTTTAGAATTAACTATTAAGCAGTGGCTGACAGTGGGAAAAATAAAACCTCCGTTTCTTTGACTGATATTCAACGGTTTTTTCAACCGCCACAACTGTCACCTGAACTGTCATCCGTCAACTGTCAACATTACTTGACTCGATCTCAGCTGCTTCGCACGTCATCACGCTCCTACGTGATACGTGCCGCCATCTTGGAAAATCCTTCGTCCAGCTTTTAGCGGTCTAGTGTTCCCGCTGACGATCGCCACGACGTTCAACACTGCATTCTTCCTTTCTTCTGTCAATTTCAACGCGCGCACCGGATTAAGCAAACAATCCACCACCGGTGCAGCGCGCGCTCAAGGAAGACCACACAATGTATCAGGACTATCCTTTGGGGCTACAAAACCAGTAAGCATTTTGATTATAATACTGGCATCTTGTGGATAGTTTTAACCCTTTTCACTCCCAAGGGCTTGGCAGATACGTTATCCCCTGCGCTTTTTAGCACATTTTCATTACATCTTTGCTCACCTTGAGAATTACCCTTACTATTTCATAACGTGTACTTTCCTCATTTCACTATTGTTCTTTCACCAACCTTTTTAACATAACCCTTGCCATGGCATCTGGATATGTGTGGAATCTCGCACCACCAGAGACATTTTTAAGAGCAGGGGATGAACCAGTTCTCAAATGGGAAGAGTGGAGAGACTACTTTTTAAACTACATATCCACACTGGAAGAAGATGACGAAGTCAAGCCTGAAAGGAAGTATAAATTACTTATGCATTCATTGGGGGCTGGTGGCATAAAAGTGTATAATGCTATAAACAAAAGGATTAGGGCCGAAAATGAAGGCGACGTTTTCCTTAATGCCATTGACGACCTCAATACGTACTATAAACCCAGAGTATGCGTTGGTGTGGACAGATACAAATTTTTCCACCGAAAACAATGTGACAATGAATCTATTGACGACTATGTGTCTGTATTGAAAAACCTAGCACTAAATTGTCGTTTCGGGGACCTACATGATGAACTTATACGTGATCAGATTGTAATGCAAGGATCTAACTCCAACATACAAGACAATCTGTGGGCTAAGGGAGAGTATCCTCTACAAAACATAATTGATATAGCCAGAAAGGCAGAACTTACAGGGCGTTGCGCCAAGGCAGTTCTGGCGGAGACGAAAGAGAAAAATAAAAGTGACGTCGTGGGGAAGGTGGTTGACAAAAAGATCTATAACAAAACCAATGTACATCAAAAAAACTATAGAAAAGTGTACAAGAAAAATGATACCAAAACTGAATTTCATTGTTATCGATGTTTGAGCCCATCTCACTTGGCCAATGATCCCAAATGTCCAGCCAAAGAAAGTAAATGCACACATTGCGGGGTTAAAGGGCATTATGTGAAAGCTTGTAATAAAAGAAAACCGCAAAAAATTAAAATGATTGAGTACAGTGGGAACTCAAGTGACAGTGAAGATGAACATGATGACGTTAACATGTATGTACTATGCATTGAAGAAGAAAAGGGCGAGTACGTAGATGTAATAAACACCACAGGAAAAATAACCAGAACAAGAAAACCTATATGTCACATGACTATTGGAGGAATAAATATTGACATTGTGGCAGATTCCGGATCTCCATACACCATAGTCAACAAGCAATTATGGAAGGATAAGTTCGAATCTAAACTGGGAAATGACCTAGAGAAACCAGACATAAAAATAAGGTCATTTACTGGAGAGCCAATTGAGGTTCGTGGTTACAAGAGACTAAGTTTCAAATATAAAAGTCGCGAATCCGACAGTAAACTGTATGTCTCTGAAGTTGGTCCATCTGTATTGGGATGGATGGATCAGGGAAGTTTGGGAATCATCCTTGATCCGAGTAGAGAGGATCCCGTTCTAAGCCTTTTTGATGACATGAATTACGCAGACTCTTTGCTAAAGAAATACCCCAAGGTATTTAGTGGGACTGTAGGAGAGCTCAAGGGATATCAACATAAGATACAACTTAAACCTATTAACACACCTGTGATACATAAATCAAGAAATATCCCTTTTGCCATCAGAGAGGAGGTTGAATCTCAATTGGACCAACTCCTGAACGAGGGAATTATTGAAAGAATCGATGCCTCTGAATGGGTCGCCCCATTGGTCATTGCCAAACGAGCCAACGGAAAATTGAGGCTCTGCGTCGATTTGAGAGACCTCAATCAAAACATCATTGTAGAACAGTACCCACTTCCCAAAATAAACGAAATGTTGGCTGCAACCAAGGGTATAAAGTGGTTTTCAACGGTGGACTTGAAGTCTGCATACCACCAAGTGCCACTACATCGTGACAGCAGGTCATTAACGACGTTCATTACTCCACATGGCTGTTTCAGGTTCACCCGAGTACCTTTTGGTTTGGCCTCAGCGGCAGCTATGTTTCAAAGACTTATGAACCATGTCTTCAAAGGAATTAAAGGAATTTTACTATTTCAGGATGATATCCTGATTATGGGAAAGACCAAGGAAGAACACGATGTAAGAGTTGAGCAAGTCCTCGAAATCCTGGAAAGTAAAGGTCTCACCGCAGAACATTCCAAGTGCAAATTTGCATGTAAATCTGTAAATTACCTGGGTCATAAGATAACAGGTGAAGGCATTAGCCCAAAAATGGAATTGTTACAGGCAATTAAGGATTCCCCCATTCCATCCAACAAGGATGAAGTAAGATCGTTCTTAGGTCTGGTGGAGTTTTACTCCAAATTCATCAAAAACTTTGCATTGAAAACATACGATCTAAGACAACTGCTCAAAACTAAGAACAGGTTTGAATGGAGCAAGGACTGTGAAACCGCTTTTCAAAACCTCAAGAACGACATGTGCACGGCTTTACCGTTGCAAGGATACGATTCAACCTTGCAAAACTATTTGACAACTGATGCCAGTAACAAGGGCATTGGTGCTGTCCTAACCCAAAAAGACTCCAAGGGCAATGAGAATACTGTGGCTTTCGCTTCACGATCACTAACTCCAGCGGAGGAAAAGTATTCCGTGATTGAACGTGAGGCACTCGCGTGTGTATGGGCATTGGAGCATTTCCGGCAGTATATCTGGGGAAGGATGGTCCATCTCTGCACTGACCACAAGCCTTTAGTCAAAGTGCTGACAACCAAGGGATTATACACTGCATCCTCAAGGTTGGCGAGAATGTCTGTACGCCTGTTTGACTTCGTTTACAAGGTGCATTACATACCAGGTGTGAAGAATGTCGTGGCTGACTATCTCAGCAGAATGCCTTTGAAGAACAGGGAGCAGACTGAAGAGGAAAATGAAGAAATGTGCATTGCTAAAATTTTTGATGAGGACAGCCGGTTGGAAAAAGACGAATGGTTCGCTGAACAGAGCAAAGATGACACCATCGTTCAAGTGATGGAAAAAATTAATAAGGGGTGGCCAGCAAAGAATAGGCTACAAGAAAAACTGAAACATTTTTGGGAAGTCAAGAATGAATTGTGCCAGGAGGACGGATTTTTGATCAGAAACGGAAGATTCGTACCACCGGAGTCATTACGTACCAAAATTCTCAACATATGCCATGAAGGGCATCTGGGTATTGCCAAGACTAAGAGCAGAGTGAAAAATATGTACTGGTGGCCAGGCGTGAGCAAAGACGTTGAAAGGGTGATTAGAGAATGCAAGCTATGCATGGACGCAGATAAATCACAAGTTCCATTTAGACCACCATTACAACCCATAGCTTCACCCGCCATGCCATGGGAAAGAATCGGCATTGATGTGATGGGACCCATCACGGAAGCGCAGGAACAATGGTATGTGATAGTAATTAAGGATCACTTCAGCAAATGGCCGGAAGTAAAAATAACCAGTAAGCCAGATGCGCACAACCTTGTTAAATTTATGGACGAGACATTTACAAGGGAAGGTCTACCCAAGCAGATTATTAGTGACAATGGGGCACAATTCATGTCTCACATTTTTCAAAATTATATACAAAAACACAATATAAAACATAAAACCACATCTGTGTATCACCCCGCTGCCAATGGTGCAGTTGAAAGATTTAATAGAGTGTTGAAGGGGACCATCAAACTGGCAGCGAACAATAACCTCGACTGGAGACAAGAGGTGTTGAAAACTGTGTGGGCTTACCGCATTACACCAAGTGACACCACGGGTTATAGCCCATTTGAACTTATGCGCGGCAGAACGCCACTATCTAAAGACAACGTGGGGTGGATAAATGCTGCCAAAAGAGTGGAGTGGTCAGCAAGAGAAATCCAAGAGAGACTTAAGCGAGCCCAGCACAAAACAAAAGATTTCTATGACAAAAAGCACGGATGCAAGCAAGTAGAAATCAAAGTGGGTGATCTTGTTAAGGTAAGAAGGAGTGGTCACGTGGGGAAAATGCAGAATAGATATACCCCACCCTTGTCAGTACGGGACATTTATAGCAACTCAGCTCGCTTGAGCGACGGAAGAGTGTGGCATTTCTCAGCACTGTCAGCGTACAAGTATCCAGCAAAACCCGAAGCTGAGTCCAAGAAGGATCCTGTTCCGGAAAACTACAGGGATAATCTAGGTGCTGCCTCCAAAGACAACAAAACATCCATGGACTTTTCAGACTACGAGTCTGACTATGAGTTCCCTGCAACACCCGTGACTGTGGAAAGAAGCGATACAGGAACCACCATGGATCCATCAAATACGACTAAAGACACTCAGGACATTAAGGAAAACCGGCGCAAGTTGCCACCCACACCTCTTGAAGGAGATTCACCACAAGTCCACAGAACACGTGCGGGAAGGTTGTTGGGGGCGCCCATGAAGCTCAAGGACTTTGTTTGTGAATGAAACTTTCCCCACTTAGACCTGTCAACTCTTCCATAGTTTCCTGACTTTTACGTTGATTTAAAGGGGGGAAGATGTGTTACGTTCCTCTTATGTCCCACTTGGGACACCGTTCTAGTTTGCCACTGTGTGTCCCTGCGCGGACACCTTACCTGTGAGGTCATCAGCTGTCCAACTGTAGCACTGACAGTTGACAGCTGATCGCCGACACTGCAAGTCGTCATTCGCTCCTCCCTTCTGGAGCATGTGTTGGTTTATGCTAATTAAAGGAACTTTCTGCTTCATTTAAGTGTGAGCACATCCTTAACAAGGTGGCGCTGCGTTGTAGAAAGAGAAGGGAAATCCCGAGAGAAAGTGTCTCTCTTCAAAGGATTTCCCTTCCTGCTACAACGCTCACCTAGGTGACGTCACCCTTAAGCAGTGCAAACCGAAACACCAATAAAAAACCGGGACATTTAATTAAATTAATTAAATTGGAGAAAAGTGTCGGGACACCGGGACACTTCAAAAACGGGGACCGTCTGGGGGGAAAACCGGGACGTCTGGTCACCCTACCACTGAGGTGCCAATTGAACCCGTTGTATTCCCTGTAACTCTGGCCTATAAATCGTGTTTGTATTTAACGATCTTAAAGAGTGTTTAAAGGACACCAGGGAAACCCCATGAGGTGCGGTTTGGGAAAGCCCTGAATGGAATGTATGACAAATCGTTTCAACATTGCAACTTGACTTGTAGCTGCACTCAGAATTATCAGTGCCAGGAACAGACACGCCCGAAATTGACTGAGAACTGCCACCCCGCCATGCCTTTTACAAGCGAGGGAACGTGTGATAGGAGCGATAAGGCGCCTGAATGGAACGATGAGTAATGACCGCGGCCGTTTGTGCTGCGTCACCAGTCTGGGAGGAGTTAAAGGAACTCTCCCGGCAGCATGCAAAACAACACATTACAGTACTGCAGACGGCTTGTTTTTCAAACGAGGCACTGAATGCATAGGCGGTTGGCATTCTAAAGAATACGCGACAGTGTGTATGCAACTCAGGGAAAACTCATTCTAGGAAAAGCTAGAAAGCCTGTCAGAATCAATTCAACGGTAATTGTCAAAAATAGATTCTAAATACAGTATGAGGAGAAATTGACTTGTGGGACGTTCGGCAAAATCAGGTGTCTAATCGGCGGATATTCATTTTGTAGCTGTAATTATTTGTTATCCAAATTTTTTTCTGTAACTTGCTGACCTACTGATAAATCATTATCTTCAAGTAAAGGGTCGGCACATTGTAACAGTGTGCGTGCGCTGCAGAATGTGTTTGTTTTTTTCACTTATAGCAACAACCATTATCAACACAAAAAGCTGTGGCTATCAGCCTTTTATCTAAGCCACTGTTTGTTTTATCGTGACTTTCGTAAAATTTTAATATTGGACGGGGCAACCAATATTACAAAATCTGGCTAAAACCCAAAAATATGTTTGGCTACAAAAGCACACATTGCCTTAGTAGTTCCTGTCACTGAAGTAACTAAAGTGTTCCTTGTGAAAGGGCAGAATGCTGTCAATCACAGTGAAGGGAACCAAATGTGGAAGTGCACTGGGCCATTTTCCCATGTTGTATGCTGCAGTGGGTGGAACAAAATGTGAGTGGCACAATATCAGAGCAATGGATAAAGTGTGCCGGTTGAGAGCGCCGACCAGTACGTATATTTTATATAGTGTTAGTAAAATCAAAAGGTCTTATCTAACACCAGACCTAAAATGGTCATGTCTCCTAACACATTCTTAACTATTGAGGATCATAGACTGCACTTTTCCTCATGGAGACATTCACAAATTGCTTCAAGACTTGGGTACAGATTTCTCTTGTGCCAGTACTGACAGTGCGGCCTCTATTTCATGTCGGTATGTGTGCAGGGGTCTCCTGGTTCTCCTTTGAAAAGTTACAGTGAACCTCTACGGAATAAGGTGCAATTCGTGACCACACCTCTAACTGAGTTTTTCACTGAAGGACCCTTCCTTCCTCTTTCCATCACCTTCCCTTTGGGGGTCCAAAGAGCAGTGCACTAAGCTTGAGCAACTTCCTCAGTGACACACACTCAACCGGTCCCTCATTCATGCCTGTCAACATCTTGCCTCAAAAATGCAGATGGTGCCAGGTGTTTATGAGAGAGATCCCATTCAGGCTAAAGAGGAATGAACATTTATTTGAATGATTATATTGATTTAAGAAGCAGGTGACTTCTACAAAGTCTATGGAGGCATTTTTTGTCAGGTGGGTGAACATAAGTAAAAAGTGTGTGACACCCACCAAATGAAGATGGGTATTAAATGTTCTTTGTGCTATTTATTCCTATGTGCCTGTAAACGTGTATTACAAACCATCATAGTAAGCATTTTATTTGCCACCTATTTGCAAGGTCAAAATAAAAAGCTTCTCCATGACGTAAACTGCAATGGAACCCTAATTTGCTATCCTGAAAAAGTAATTAGCTTAGGGATATTTTGGAACAATGGCAGTTGAAATGCATTAAAAAAATAGCACTTTGATTAATATGGGTCCCTACAAGTGGGCTGGATTTTGGCCACATTGGAACCATTGTACGATGTTACAACGCATGCTTTTACCATGCAAGTTAGTATAAATAAGGTAAGTGAAATATTACCTACTTGCAGTCGCCTGTAGGTTGTTATAGTTAGGACCAAAGTTTCCATAGGAAAGGCATTTTTTTTGTTTTGCCAATAACTTTGGTGCCCATTGACAAATCTCCACAAAGTGTTCACAAAACTTCCCCTTTTTGGTTTAGCTGCTGAGTTGAAAGTAGGTAATATTACACTTATCCTTATTTATACTTTCCTGCGTGGTAAAAGCATGTGTTGTAACATCGGACAACCATTCCAATGTTGCCAAAAAACAGGGCACTGTGGGAATACCCTGATCCCCCTGATAGGGTGGGGGTTCCCTCAGCTGGGGGTAAAAAGCCTTTTTTAAATAAATCTTGCCATGGACTTGTGGGTGAATCCACGAACTTGTGGCAAAATAAAAAAGCACGGGCTCTTGCGCTTCGTTTACTATAGGCCCCCGGATGGGCCAGGTCCATGGGTAATTATGGAAATGAAGGAGAGGGCACACGGGGCCCCTCTCCTAGGGCTGTTCAAAGCTCTGGGGACTGCCACCTCTCAGGAGCAGTGGTCTAATTGTATGCGAGGGAGCCTTGCGGTTCCTCCGCTATCCCAGGGGCCGCCACCTCCCCAGGGCACATACCTTAAGAATTTTTTTTAAAGCAATGCTGGGGAGGCCCTACGGCCTCCCCCAAAGCCCCAGGGACTGGCACCTCTCCAGGGCTAACATAAATAATAATGTATGGGGGGGTCCGAAACCCCAGGTGGCTTCGGGGACAGCCACCTCCCCGGGGAACAAATACAATTAGGAAGGGGATCCGTTGCGGCTCCCCGACCACGGTGATCACCACCTCCCTAGGGCAAATTTCAACAAAGGAGGGAGGCCACGTGGCCCCCCTCCAGGAGCTCTACATTGTGCTGGGGACTGCCACACCCCAGGCCCTGCTCCAGAAATGTCCCAGGGTGCCCACTCCTGGGGAACTACAGTTTGCTATTGCTTGTCGGATGCACAGCTCCCTGCATGCCAAAGCAACCAATGCTCCGCTTTGAGCAAGCGAGAGCATTTTGCTCTCACTTGCTCAAAGCGGAGCACACTTTGATTTTACACACAGGGAGCCACATGTTAGTATCTCCCTGTGTGTAAAAGCAATGCCTGCTCCCGCAGGAGGCGGGGAGCCAGCAGGAACCACCGGGGCCTTCAGGCTCCCTCGCTGTACCCAACAAGGTGGCTATGCCCCTGGAGATGGAGTCCCCTGGGTCAAAAATGGCAGAGGGCGTGGGTCGCTCAGCCCCCCTCCCTTTAATGAAAATATATTTAGAAAAAAGAAAAGTCCTGGCCCCAGGTGATGGGGTCCCTGGGGCTGAATTTGGCATGGGGAGGGGGGTTTCATGGCCCCCTCCCCTTTTTTGAAAAAAAAGAACTAAAGGCCTGGCCCTGGGGGATGGGGTCCCTGAGGCCGAAATTGGCCTAGAGAGGGGGGCAGCAGGCCCTCTCCCTTTTCATAAAAGAATAAAAATAGAAAAAGGGGCAATACTGAGGGATTGCGTCCACAGGGCAGATATGGCCCAGGAGGGGGAGGCCCCCTCCCTTTGAATTATATATATATATATATATATATATATATATATATATTTTTTTTTAGAAGGCTGGGCCCCAGGGAATGGGGTCCCCAGGGCGGAAATTGGCCCAGAAGGGTCGTGGCATGCCCCCTCCCAATTTTTATATTAAAAACATTATTAAAATGGGTCAGGCCCCAGGGGATGAGGCCCCTGGGCCCCAAAATGGTCCACTGAAGGGAGGCCAAATGGCTCCTTCCTCAAAAATAAAAAAAAGCACACAAAAAAAGCCGGCAACTCACCGGAGGCCTCATCCCCTATCTCCACTACTTTGAAAATGCACCTCCTGGCACGCTCATGGTTGGGGGATGAAGTCAAAACCAAAGGGGATGATAGACGGAGTGTTGAACATTGCAAGCACTCACCCCCAGTCTACTGATCTGGGTTTAATCCATCATCATTCTTTAGCTCACTCCGCCAGCCCAGTTCAGACATGGCCATATGCAAATCAGTCTGACCCTGCGCCTCATGGGAACAGTCCAGCCCGAACTGCCAAGCCATGTCTTCCCTCGACCGGAAAAAAGCATCCTGGGACCAGTTTCTGGCTAATCAGAAGGCATCAGTCAGGCTAGCTTGAATCCAGTGGCAAAGTGAGCAAGGGGCCCAAGTCTGGGCAAACCCTACCAACTTAGGGCGAACAAAGCAAAACCAAAGGGGATGATGGATGGAGTGTTGAACACTGCAAGCACTCACCCCAGTTAAGTGATCTGGGTTTAATCCATCATCATTCTTTAGCTCACTCTGCCACCCCAGTTCAGATATGGCCATATGCAAATCCGTCTGACCTTGTGCCTCATGGGAACAGTCCAGCCCGAACTGCCAAGCCGTGTCTTCCCTGGACCAGAAACAAGCATCCTGGGACTGGTTACTGGCTAATCAGCCGTCATCAGCCAGGCTAGCTTGAATCCAGTGGCAAAGTGAGCAAGGGACCCACGTCTGGGCATACCCTGCCAACTTAGGGTGAACAGAGCAAAACCAAAGGGGATGATGGGCAGAGTGTTGAACATAGCAAGCACTCACCCCCAGTCAACTGATCTGGGTTTAATCCAGCATCATTCTTTAGCTCACTCCACCACCCCAGTTCCGACATGGCCATATGCAAATCAGTCTGACCCTGTACCTCATGGGAACAGTCCAGCCTGAACTGGTTTTGCTTTGGAGGATAAAGTCTCCTTGGCAGCTGAGGGTTCTTAGGGGCCAACAAGACCTCCTGTTACCTCCAGGAGGCCCCGCACAGTGAGATTGCTGAGAGGTGATCAGAGGCCACACCCCCTTTCTCCATCACTCTTGCAAATTACACCTCTCAGCACACTGCTGGTGGGGGATGAAGTCCCCTTGCCTCCTGAGGACCTCAGGACGGAAGTGGACATCTTCCCCCAACAAGTAGTGCACCAGCAGGTGTGTTTGCAGAGTGGTGGAGAAAGGGGATGTGGCCTCTGATGAACTCTTAGCAGTCTACCTGTGTGGCTCTTACTGGAGGTAACAGGAGGGCTAGTTGGCCACCAAGGACCCTCAAGAGCCAAGGGGACTTTACCCCCAAATAGTAGTGTGCCAGGAGTCGAGTTTGCTGAGTGGTGGAGAAGGGTGGCATGGCCACCGAAAACCTCTTCGCAAATCCACTGTTTTGGATTTTCTGAAAGAAACAGGATGGGCAAAATCAAGAAAGCAGGGGGGCCATATCCCCCCTCATAGAGCCATGTAAGGCTCTGGGTACCGCCACCTCCTAGGGCCGGCTCCTGCTATGTCCTGGGTGCCCACCCCTGGGACATAGCTGATTGCTATGGCTTGGCAGGAGATTTACCACTTCCACCAAGCCACAGCAAACTGTGCTCTGCTTCCAGCAAGCAAGAACACAACAAAATGCTCTTGCTTGCTAGAAGTGGAGCACAATTGCTTTGACAGAGAAGGGCTGCATGTTCAACAGCTCCCTCTCTGTCAAAGCAGTGCTAGATCCCGCATGAAGCTGGCATGGACTGCAGGGGATTGAAGCTTCCCCTTCGGTCTGCAACATAAGTAACTGGGTGCCTTGGCTTGGACCAGGACACCCAAAAGAGAGGCCAGGCCCTGGAGGATGGGGTCACAGGGGCCAAATTCGGCCAGGGAGGAGGCTGCTCTGTCTTCCTCCCTTTAATGTTAAAATTAAATTTAAAAAAAAGGCTGTGCCGCAGGGTTTCCAGGGACCAAATCAGCCCTGGAAGGGGGGAAATGCAGCTCCCCTCCCATAATAAATACAATAAATTCAATATGAAATGCGAGACCGGCAAGTCACTGGAGGCCCACCCCATTTATCCCCCACTCTGCAAACATGCCTCCTGAAACACTGCTGGTTGGGGGATGTAGTCCCCTTAGCTGCAGAGGGTCCTTGCGGGCAACAAGCCCTCCTGTTACCTCCAGCAAGTCTCACACAGCGGGATTGCTGAGAGGTCTTCTGAGGCCCTGTCCCCTTTCTCCACCACTAGTGGACTACTAGTTAACAAAAACATTGAAATTCAATTAAAAAACAAAGGGTACAGGGACTTTATAGTTAGGAAATAGAATTTGAAAAACCTTAGGAATTTACTGAGAACAACAAAGGTTACAGGCTCGTTATAGTCAGGAAATAGAATTAAAAAACCTTAGAAAATGACAAAAAAAAATAAAGGTTACAGAGACATTATAGTTAGGCTCAGATTTCACTCATACAAAACCAGTGAAACTCAGAAATAATAGTTATCAGAACTATAACTATTACTTAACTACTGCAATGCACTGCTTATGACCTCAAATATTAAATCACTCATGACATGGTCAGTGACATCACTCATTACATTACTGATGACATCATCCACAGAACTACTCACACACCACTAACACCCCCATACAATCTTATATGCCCACTCACATACCCACACAACTCACTTACCAATTCACAGAACCATACCAGTATCAACATACCCAATCACTCACCATAGAGACACTCACACACCCACCCACTCACTCATACAGCCACTGACAACCATTCACTTACCCATACAGCTATTGATACAACTAGTCACTCACCCATACAGCCACTCAGCCAGCCAAACACTCAGCTATACAGCTACTCACACACCTACTTATTTATTCACCTACACAGTCACTCACACACCTAGTCACTCACCCATTCAAGCACTCACACCCTCACTAACACACCCACACAATCACTTACATACCCATTATCACATCAATACATGCACTCACACATCTACTCACTCACCCATATGACCATTCACACAGACACTCACTCTCCAATAAGGCCACTCACACACAGACTCATTTAACCAAATACCCAAAGAAACAGCCACTCACTCACCCCTGCAACCACTTACCACTCAGTCACTCACTAATACAATCATTCAGATACCCACTCACTCACCCACATAGTCACTACACACCCAGTATCCACCCATAGAGCCACCCACACTGCCACTCACTCACCCATACAACCACTGAAACATCCACACACTCATCCATACATCCACTTATATACCATCTCACTCACCCACACAGCTACTCACACACCCATTATACACCCATACAGCAACTCACACATCCATACACACAAGGAAACATATAGTCACACAGCCACTCACATAATATATCTTAAAAATAGTATCACTCAGTAGTAGTGCACCTAGTATTCCAATGTAACATTTGTGGAAGGTTTGTATATATGTTTAACTCCCATAAACTCTTAAAAACACTTACACTCACTTGATGATGTCATCAGTGATGTCATTGAGATGTCATGAGTGATTCACGAGTGATGTCACTGACAATGTCATGAGCGATGTAATATTTGAGGTCATACATAAGCAGTGCTTTCCGGGGGCATAAGTTATAGTTAGCTTAGGTAACTATAACTGCCAAATTTCACTGGTTTTGCACAAGTGAAATCTGAGCCTAACTATAACTTCCCTGCAACCTTTGCTTTTTTCAGTGAATTTCTAAGGTTTATTACCTCACATATTAAATAACTTATGTAATGGTCAGTGACATCACTGATGATATCAGTCAGTGATTGTGAGTGTTTTTAAAACGTTTCTGAGTTTTAAACATATATACTAAGATACCACAAAAGTTAAATTAGTTTACTTTGCATACTACTAATGAGTGATACTATTTCTAACATATATCATTTGAGTGGCTGTGTGACTATGTGTATCAATGTGTGAGTGGGTGTGTGAGTGACTGGGTGTGTGAAAGGTTGTGTGAGTGGTTGTACGGGTGAATAAGCGAGTGTGTGAGTATCTGTATGGATGAGTGATTTGCTGTGTGTGTGGCTATATGGGTGGGTGAGTGGGTGTTTGAGTGGCATTATGGTTGTCTGAGTAGCTGTGTGAGTGACTGGACAAGTGACTGGTTATGTAAGTGCTGTATGGGAGAGTGAGTGGCTGTTTGAGTGAGTTTTCATTAACTGAGTGGGTTTGGGAGTTGCTGCATTGGAGGGTGACTGCTTCAGTGGCTGTATGGATAAGTGAGTAGACATGAGAGTGCTTGTATGGATGTGTGAATGGGTATGTAAGTGGTTGTATGGATGTGTGGGAGTAGCTTTTTTGAGAGGTTGTTTGGATGAGTGACTGGGTGTGTAAATGGCTGTATGGGTAAGTAAGTGCAAGTGGAAGTAGCTTTATAGGTAAGTGAGTGTATGGGTTAGTGGGTGTCTGTGACAGTAGTTGTATAGGTAAGTAAGTGGCTGTGTGTGAGCAAGTGGGGGTATGAGTGGCTCTATGGAAGAGTAAGTGTGTGTGTGGTTATATTGATAGGTTAGTGGGTGTATGAGACGTTGTGTGAGGGTGTGAGTGGGTGTTTGAGTGGTTCTGTGGATAATATCATCAATGATCTCATTTGAGATGCCATCAGTGATGTCGCTGACCATGTCATGAGTGATGTAGTATGTGAAGTCATAAGTTGTGCATTACGGGGCATATGTTAGAACTATCAGCCAACTTTAACTGCTAAATTTCACTGGTTTTGTACGAGTGAATATTTGAGTCTAACTATAACATCCCTGTAACCTTTGTTTTTCAGTGAATTTCTACTGCTTTTGGATGCTGTTTCCTAACTACATGGTCCCTGTAACCTTTGGTTGTTTTTTAAGTGAATTTATAAGGTTTTCTAAATTATATTTTCTAACTGTAACCTTTGATAGTGAGTGTGTGAGTGAGTGCATGAGTGTCTCAGTGGGTGAGTGTCTCAATAAGTGTGTGAGTGGGTGTGGGTCTGGGAATGGCTGCATAAGTGTCTGACTGAGTGTGTGAGTGGGTGCATGAGTGCCTGAGTGGGTCCATGAGTAGATGCATAAGTGTCTGACTGGGTGCATGAGTGAGTGTTTTAGTGGGTCTGTGAGTCGGTGTGAGAGTGTCTGAGTGGGTGTGTGAGTGCCTTCATGAGGGTTTGAGTCAGTCTGTGAATGAGTGTATGAGTGTCTGAGTAGGTCTGTGAGTAGGTTCATTAGTCTCTAAGTAGGTCTGTGAGTAGGTATGTGAGTCTCTGAGTGGGTTTGTGAGTGACTGTGACAGTGGCTGTATGGGTCTCTGAATCGGAGCATGAGTGTCTGAGTGGGTCTGTGAGTTGGTGTACGTGTCTGAGTGGGTCTGTGAGTCAGTGAATGAGTGTCTCAATGGGTCTGTGTGTGGGCACATGTGTGACTGAGTGTGTCATATATTTCTTATACGCCCACTATGTTTTCTGCCTTATGTTAGCCTAACTGCATGTAATAGCCAGCATTTGCTTTGCACACGTTACAAAAGAACACACTTGTTTTGTGCTGCACATTTATTTTTCAAATAGGCTACACATGTTTTGTTATTTAACTCTTGAGATGAGAGAGAGCTCTGCTGCCTGAAGATGTACATCAACTACCTATATATGCCAGCCATGGGGTCCCCCACTAATCCCAGAGATCTATAATATAACAATATGGGGCATATTTACAAGGGCTTATTGCTACCAGAACGTCACTTTTTTTGATCTTCTGGCGGCGAGAACTCCTTCGCCTTATAAATAATGCCCCTTTAGCGCAGCACTTAGAGTGAGAGGGGTGGGCAATGGGTATTGCAGTGGGCGTTCTGCCGCAATACCCAGTGCTTTTGACGCTGACCCCTATTTATGAGGGTGGTGTAAATATTAAGACCGGGCAGAGAAATTCACTCCGCACATGGAGTTTGAGGAATTTGTGAACTCCACGCTCTGTGTGCAACACAGAGTTCCCGATGAAACTCCATTTCCACCGTGGAGCGGAGTTTAAGCACTACTGCTCTGTATCTGCTTTGCTCTACTAATGCCCCTTCATGCTCAGGTCCTCTCGACTATGCCATTCATAAGCGTTCTCTAGCTTTCAAATAGGCCAAACGACGTATCCCTGCCCTACAACCCTGTGTAACACCCAACCCAGAGGCATTACCTCAGAATGACTTCTACCATTTAACCTTTTAACTCGCCATAGGATCTTGTTGGCCCTCTGCGGATCGGATGAGTTATTGATGGCCATAGCTACAGCAGATGAAAGGAAGCCTGAATAGCAGGTCCGCAGCTCTAGCTGTGCCGGAGAAAACTCTTCCGCTTCCGGGTGAGGACGGAGCGCAAAGTGCAGAACTACTGCACATGAGAACATTTTACTGGAGGGAAAAGGAGTCCGAGTGTTAACTATTATTAATAAGCATAGATAAAAAAACAATGCCTGCAGACAGTCTTTAATATTGGCAATCCCATCTCAGAAACGAACCCCTTTCATTTTCAACTGCAGAAAAATGGTGAGACCGCCACATGCAATGGTTTTTAGGTCTCGCCTGAGACAGCGCTTTAGCGCTGCTCTCGCGAGAGCTTTTGTAAATGGGGGATCTGGAAGTGCAAACGAGTGCTTTCAGGCCTCCAAATACAGTGCATGTGTGCCGGGCGCGCGCACCATTTGGCAGCCTGAAAGCACTCGTTTGCACTTCCAGATCCCCCACCATTTGGCAGCCTGCACACCATTTGCTTTCACTTTCGCGGCCGCACGGCCGCTTTGATGTTTGATCGCGATCACTTCCAGTTTTGCGGCCGCACGGCCGCTTGTTTTGTCTTCCTTACATTTTCCCCTGCGATCACTTCGCGGTTAACTTCCTTGTATATTTATGAAGTGCACTGCTTTGACTTCAAGCCCACACGCGCTGTTTTAATCAATTGCTTTCTGTTCCATTATCAGCCGCCCTCCACCCTCCGAACACAAACACAGCAGAAGCAGTCCTCCGGTGGTCCGCCCATTCTGCGAGCAGGCCTCCACCATCTCCCTGCTCAGGTACGGAGAAGCCCGCCGAGGCGTACTGCACATTGGCAGACACAAATGTCGGACATCGGCAATCTGAAACTTGACCTTGCCAATGCTTGTTATCTTCGCTCCGGAACCACTCACGTATACTTAGATGCCCCTACTCGAGCTGTATACCTAAATGTTTCCTAGTAAAACAGGACATAGCACAGCGCTGTCACTGGCAGTGGACATCAAAGACGGACGAGTGTACATTCCTGTCTGCGGGAAATAAATGTAAACATATTTGCCTATAATCAGAGTCCAGCCCCCTTTGCAGAGCCAGCTACCCCGGGCCGGGGCCTAGCCTTCCCAAATGGAGCATATGTTTGCCCACACCCCAGGCCCCGTGCAGCTGCCTCACCCCCGCAGAGTAGGCCTGGCATGTGAGGGGGCTGGTAGGCACAGCATCAAAGCCCAGAGTGCGCTGTACCAACCCTGCGTGGCATCCCCCAGCCCGAGGGACAACTACGGCCTTTGTGCACGGTGGTCGCACCCACCGAGCAGGGCACACGGCTTCTGGAAGGGATTATGCATGTGCAGTGATGTGTGTGCCAGCCTCTTACTTGCTTTTAAATATGAATTTCACATTGACGCGGCGCCTTAAAGCCATGGATACCACATATGGCACTACTGCTTACACAGTGGGCAGTGCCAGTGGTAAACATTGGCACACCGGCTCCGAGACGAATGCAATATTGACCCTACTGTGACACTGATGAAGACATAAACAGAAAAGAACACTTGTTTTGATAACCAGCCTGATTTCACAATAGTTTAAGGCGCCCCTCACGTTCAATAATTTGATCACACCTGAATCCATTCATATCTAAGAATTACACCATTTCACAAAAACAGTAAAATAATAAATAGAAAGATAAAATAGCTTTACTTATAGTGGTATCAACATTAAATCCTTCTTATACTTATTATCATTATTAATATCAATAATAATTATTGCAGTCCTATAATTATTGTATTGGCGTTAATATTTTACTTGTTATTATTACTTTTGTCTTTTTTTGTTAGTACTTTTTTTTGTCTCATGTCTTTGGCATGCTAGTCTCTATTTTCAGCTAATAGGCAAATCTTTTTTTCCCGCCATTCTCTCTCTCCACTTTTATTACCTTTCATTCTCTTTGCCTATCTCAGCCTCTTCTTCCATGATAACTTTTCCCCTTCTTTCTTGCAGTCCCACTGCGCTCTCTCTCTCTCTCTCTCTGTCTCTCTCTCTCTCTCCCTTTGTCTCTGTCTCTCTCTCTCGCTCCCTCTCTCTTTCTTTCCCGCTCCCTCTCTCTTTCTTTCCCTCTCTCTCTCTCTTTCTATCTCCCCCTCTCTCTCTCCCACTCTCTTTCTCTCTCTCCCTCCATTTCTCTCTCTTTCTTTCCCTCTATCTCTCCTCTCTCTCTCGCTCTCTCTCTACCCCTCTCTCTCTCCCTCTTCTTTCCCTGTCAGTTTCTCGCCCTCTCTCTCTTTCTCTCCCTCTCTCTCTCTCTCTCTCTCTCTCTCTCTCTCTCTCTCTCTCTCTCTCTCTCTCTCTCTCTCTCCCCTCTCCCCCCTCTCTCTCTCTTTCCTTCCCTCTCTCTCGCTCTTTCTCTCTCCCACTCTCTTTCTTTCTTTCTCTCTCCCTCCCTCTTTCTCTCTCTCCCCCCTCGCTTCTTCCATGATGACTTTTCTCCATCTTTCTTGCTGTCCCACTGTGCTTTGTCTCTCTCCTCCCCTCTCCCTCCCTCTCTCTTTCTTTCACTCTCTTTCTTTCTCTTTCTCTCCCTCTCTCTCCCTTTCTCCCCCTCCCTCTCTTTTTCTCTTTCTCTGTCCCTCTCTCTCTCTCTCCCTCTCTCTTTCTCTCTCCCTCTCTCTTTCTCTCCCTCTCTCTCCCCCTCTCTCTTTCATTCCCTCTCTCTCATTCTGTTTCTCTTTCTCTCTCTCTCTATTTCTCTCTCCCACTCTAGCTTTCTTTCCCCCTCTCTCTTTCCCTCTCTCTTTCCCTCTCTCTCTCTCCCTTTCTCTCTCCCCCTCTATCTCTCTCCCTCTCTCTTTCTCTCTCTTTCGTTCCCTCTCGCTCTACTCTCTCTCTACCCCTCTCTCTCCCCCTCTCTCTCTTTCTTTCTTTCTCTATCTCTCAACCCTCTCTCTCTCTCCCTCCCTCTTCTCTCCATCTCTTTCTATCCCTCTCACTTTTTCTGTCCCTCTCTCTCTCCCTCCCCCTCACACTGCTGCACGCCTCACACTGCTGCATGCCGCACACTGCTACACGACACACTGCTGCACGCCACACACTGCTGCACGCCACACACTGCTGCACACTGCTGCATTACTCACCGCTGCATGCTGCACGACACTGCTGCACGCAGCACACTGCTGCACGCCTCACACTGCTGCACGCCTCACACTGCTGCACGCCACACACTGCTGCACGGCACACACTGCTGCACGCCGCACACCGCTGCACACTGCTGCATTACTCACCACTGCATGCTGCACGACACTGCTGCACACAGCACACTGCTGCACGCCTCACACTGCTGCACGCCACACACTGCTGCACGCCTCACACTGCTGCACGCCACACACTGCTGCACGCCTCACACTGCTGCACGCCACACACTGCTGCACGCCACACACTGCTGCACGCCACACACTGCTGCACGCCTCACACTGCTGCACGCCACACACTGCTGCACGCCTCACACTGCTGCACGCCTCACACTGCTGCACGCCGCACACTGCTGCACGCCGCACACTGCTGCACGCTGCACACTGCTACACGCCACACACTGCTGCATGCCACACACTGCTGCACGCCACACACTGCTGCACGCCTCACACTGCTGCACGCCTCACACTGCTGCACGCCGCACACTGCTGCACGCCGCACACTGCTGCACGCTGCACACTGCTACACGCCACACACTGCTGCATGCCACAAACTGCTGCACGCCACACACTGCTGCATGCCGCTGCACCCTGCACACTGCCACACGAAACACTGCTGCATGCCACACACTGCTGCACGCCACACACTGCTGCACGCCACACACTGCTCCACGCCGCACACTGCTGCACGCCGCACAATGCTACACAAAACACTGCTGCACGCCACACACTGCTGCACGCCACACACTGCTGCACGCTGCACACTGCTGCACGCCACACACTGCTGCACACTGCTGCATTACTCACCGCTGCATGCTGCACGACACTGCTGCACGCAGCACACTGCTGCACGCAGCACACTGCTGCACGCTGCACACTGCTGCATGCCGCTGCACGCCACACAGTGCTGCATGCCTCACACTGCTACACGAAACACTGCTGCACGCCACACACTGCTGCACGCTGCACACTGCTGCACGCCACACACTGCTGCACACTGCTGCATTACTCACTGCTGCATGCTGCATGACACTGCTGCACGCAGCACACTGCTGCACGCAGCACACTGCTGCACGCCGCTGCACGCCACACAGTGCTGCATGCCTCACACTGCTACATGAAACACTGCTGCATGCCACACACTGCTGCACGCCGCTCACTGCTGCAGGCCACACACTGCTGCACGCCTCACACTGCTACACGAAACACTGCTGCACGCCACACACTGCTGCACGCCACACACTGCTGCACGCCACACACTGCTGCATGCCACACACTGCTGCACGCCTCACACTGCTGCACGCCTCACACTGCTGCACGCCGCACACTGCTGCACGCCTCACACTGATGCGTGCCGCACACTGCTGCACGCCGCACCCTGCTGCACGCCGCACCCTGCTGCACGCCGCACACTGCTGCACGCTGCACACTGCTACACGCCACACACTGCTGCACACCACACACTGCTGCACGCCACACACTGCTGCATGCCGCTGCACACCACACACTGCTGCACGCCACACACAATTACACAAGCGCTTTGGGGGAGGGGAGGGGGTTACTGGTTACTGGCACTGGTTACTATCAAACATGTATGCCTTGTTAATATAGGGATATTACTCATTTTGTCTTTAGCGGTCAGCAAAGCCGATGTGGTAATCGCCTCTGGTCACAAGAGGCTGCTGAAGGGTGAGCTGAGAATGCATGCTTAGAACTTACTGACTATTTGCACTGGCTGTGGACATGTACGAGAAAGCTGGCCAGCTCCGGCGTTTGTTCTATAATTGTTCTGTATTTGCAACTACTGCTGCAGTCCTATAATAAATCGTGATCCTAGACATCAAAACTGTCGTCGGAATATCGTGCTTCCCTTCAGCATCTGGCACGCTCACATGCTGCAGTACTTGTAATGTTTGTAAGCCAAGGCAAGTCTCTAAATGTAAGCAGGACCGTAGGAAAACAGGAGGGTTTCTGTAAACTAGTGACAAACCTCTGACAGCGAAAGGAATCCCACTCAGAAGTCTGCAATGGATTCTGAGAATACATTTATTTGAAGAGTTATCAGTGTGGTACTAATGTTCCTGATTGAGGTTTGGCAATAGTTTCGAGTACAACACGATTCTCCTTTCTGCACCAGGGTGTCAACAAAGAACATGGTGCTACGCAGTAAAGAGAGAATCGAGTTGCTACATTTCAGGTTGATGTTGTACTTGAGTTGACTAAGTATAGTGATTTCTCAGGCTGGTGCAATCCACTGGTGCATTCCACTGGCGATTATTCGAATGTGTTTCTTCCGCCTTGTATTTAATAGAGGGAAATTATTTTGCCTTTGTCTTCTGGGCAGCATCTGTAAATACATTGATGCGCTGCAGGATAAAATGCACTTCTGCACTGGGTTCATTATATAGTAGGCACTTCAGTGATCACCCTACTGAAAATGCATGCATATTTGTTGATTCAGCTTACTCCGCTACAGTAGTGTTTCTTTATGAAGTACGAAACTACATTTCCCGGCATATCATTCACGAGCGACTAGTTGGTGTCCACAGTCAGGCAGTGATGGCGTTCAGCGGAAGTGGCAGAGCTGGGTTTCCACTTATGCATGCGAGCACCGCACAAGTCAGAGCCGGAGTTCTGATCATTTTTGAGACAAGATGGCATTGGCAGGGCTTCCCTGCAGGATCAGCAAGGATCAGCAAGGTGATGTGTGGCACATGGTGAAGAGGAATTGTGGGGGTGTTTGGGGCCTGGGACTGGCTCAGGCATAGAATTCAGCATTGCATGGGGGTGAGTAACATCCTGCTGTCACTTTTCTATGCCTCTGTGTAAGTGGTGGAATAGCTCCCTTTGGAATTGAACTCTGTCCCAAGAAATGAGGCTATTAGTATTAAAAAGTATTATAGGCAGTGAACCGGAGGGGAGTGGTCCACAGCACACCCAAGAGTATGCTGACCTCACCGATTAGGTCCGCCTGTGTGACATGTTTGTCAGACATAGGAGTAGGTGGAACTCAGTGGAATCTCACAGAGCTTTTATTCAACTCAGTGGAATTCTGCATAGTGCAACTCCGTAAGCTGCGCCTACCCCTGGTAAATATGGGGCAGCACCAAAAATAAGACCAGGGCAAAACTGCTCTTAAGCCGGCACAACGAGGAGAAATTATTACATAGCAAGAGCAAATGGCCATTAGTGATTGTTCATGTTGAGGAAGGTGTCCCTTCCTGCACATAAACAATCATTAGAAAATGACAAGTTGCAACTTCTATATGTGCTTCATTCCACAGTACACATAAAAGTTACAAATCACCATTGTTGATTGTTTATGTGCAGGAAGGAACACGTTCCTGCACATGAACAATCATTCCATGCAACACAGGCACCCTTGCACCATGGTGCAAGGGTGCCTGCATTGGCACTAGGCAGCTGATATTAGCGCCAGAGCTAGGGAAAAAACAGGGGTGCACCGTATTATTGTAAATACAGAACATCCCTGCTATTCCAGAATGTTGGAGCGCGGTGTTACCAATGATGGCGAAACACTGTGCTCTGCCATTCTGTTGTACATATGCCCCTGTGTTTCTATAGTGAAGGTAAGTTTAGGCAGATCTGTCTTTCAATATGACAGGACTTTTCATTGTGTACAGTCCGTTTATGAAAATCATATTTCTGACCTGGAAATGTCTTTCAATTGCAGCACAATTATTAGAAAAAAGATCATGATAGTTTCAATTAATATTGTAATCGTTCTTAATGTCTCTTTTGCATTTATTGTGGATATGTATGAGTGAATGAAAGGTGATGGCCTGCAACTGTGATCCCTGTGAAGGACTAGAGTGTTGTTTTCCGGGGTGAAAAATTACTTGTGTCTCTGGAATGGTTAGGAGAGAAATAAGGCACTATAAGCTAGTCTGGATTTGGGCCCATAGGTACTGATGTGGTACGGTGACTTGCATGCTGATGTTCTGTGGTCTCAGGCATGGCTCTGTTTCTAAGCAGAATCCCTGCAACAAGTGAATGTCTGAGTGCATCTGTGAGTGGGTGTGTGAGTGTCTGAATGAGTCTGCGAATGGGTGTTACAGTGTCTGAGTGGGTCTGTCAGTGGGTGTGTGAGTGGGTCTCTAAGTGTCTGGGTGGGCGTGTTAGTAGCTGTGTGAGTGACTCAGCCACAAAGGAACTGCACCTGCCCTTTTATCCAACAAGAGTCCCCAGTTATACTTAAAATACCTACCCAAGTGGAGTTCTTTTTACTGGTTAATTACTAAGTGCTACCTCCTTGGGAAAATGTCCAGTAAGTGTTCTACACTACAGCTGTGTAATGGATCATGAGGAAATGTAACCAGTGAAATTGTGTGCCTTTTGGCAATGTGATTGTTCCTGGTGCGTCTTTATCCAGAAATATGTGATAACATGAATCCTTTTATAGAAAAGGCAACAAGACTACAAAGAGGTAAATCTCTGCTAAACAAGGATCTTTCCTCGTAAATATATGCAGTATGTGCTCCTTTGTTTGGAGGGCATGTCCTCATATTTCTTGGCATCAAGGCTAATTGTCTTCGACTGGGCCATAGAGTCCCAGCATCTAGAGAGTCTTTTTAAGGTGTCAACACCATAATAGGAACTTCATTGTTATTTAAGAAAGACTAGAATGTACAAATTTTCCTTTCCTTGTAAGTGAAAAACACAGTACAATGCATGTCACCGTATATACTCTTAAGGATAGCGCTCATTTTCAATTTCTGTAAAGTACCTGACATATGCACTGTTGAAAGCTCCAATCATAGTAAAAGTACACACGTTATTGACAATGAACTTCGCTGTCAGGTAGGTACACATTATTATGTAAAGGACATTATTTTTGAAGCAGTTATACTCCAAGTCTCATATTTTTTCTTTATCAAACGAGAAAGAAGAAGAAAGAAAATGGGGAAAAGATCAAGTGAGAGCTGATACTGTCATAAGCGTTATAAAGTTATGGTTGGAATAGTATAACCTCAGGGAGGATATTTTTGTCAATCGATAAAGTGCATGGGATATATATATATATATATATATATATATATATATATATATATATATATATATATATATATATATATATATATATATATATATATTACCTACTGGCGGTCGCCAGTAGGTAGTTATAGTTAGGACCCCTTTTCCATAGGAAATCCGCAACATTCTATTTTGAATAACTTTGGCGCCGGTCGATGAATCCTCGCGAATTTCTCAAAATAGGTGGGGCGCTACGCTCCGCTCCTACCCTGAAAGTCTCGGGGGGATTCGTCAAGCGGGGGCTGAGATAAAAGGGGGGTCCCAAAACGCGTTTTTCCCATGCATTTTTCCATAGGACCTTTAGAACGAGCTACAGCCCGAACGGCTGAACAGAATTACTAGAAATTTGGCAGAGAGGTAGCCATAAGGTCAAGGAAGTGCCTTTTGCAGGTCTGGTGTAAATCTGTTCAGTATTTCCTGAGTAAATAGCATTTAAAAGCATATATATATGTGGGCGGAGCCTAACCACACATCTCATCCTGAGATCTGATTGGCTGTCAGCACTTCATCCAAGAAGTGTTGGCAGCCATCTTGGGACAAATATACATGATAGCACCTCATTAAAAAGCATTGCAGTTAATAGAAGGTTTTAAGACTTTAGTTACATTATAAATCATTTGTTGATGGTACCATACTCATTTTAGGAATTGTGGTATGTTCTAAGGTGATTTCACCATGTGAAAAAGCCTTCTGCTGGGATATCATGATTGAGAGAAAAATATTTTCTCATGCTTTTACCACAGAGGTTTGGAAGGTGATCTATAGGCTAAACTGAGAGCTTATTTTCTGTAAATTCACATTATCTTTCTCAGTCATGTGAGAATGAAGTCTGATATTCTCAGTAAAACATGTACATCCAACAAGGGCAGAGACTGTCAGTTGATTCCTTTGTGTTCTACTGCAGCTTCCCAGAGTGTTCCAAAGAACTACTAGAGCGCTAACAGTCCTACTTATGATAAACGTATGGCACACCTGAAGCCATCTTGCTTGGATTAAAGTGGTAACTCTTAAAACATTTAATTTAAAAAGGAACAAAATGAGGGGGTTCATTTTTCCATAAAAAGTATGATTAGTGCTGCAGAAAGAAAAATTAGGGCACATTTTGAGTGACTTCTCAAATCCTCTTCTATTTCATTAAAAAATTCTGACATGCAGACTGAAACATGCACTTTCAATACCAGCAGCAGTTTTCCCTGGTGAGCAGTAGCTTTACTACAGTGATCTAATGAGCAAAAAGAGTGCTAACATTCTGAATTTATGGCAAATGTGTGACACATCTGAATGCCTTCTTGATGGAATCAAAGTAAAAAACTGAAAGTATTTCCTACTGAGGAGACTGCAGTAAATGAGGAAATTAGGAAACTTCATAACAAATAAGTCTCCCAAGATGGCCACCAGAGACAAAAGAGCCCAAATGTAGCCCAAATATCACCCAGATGTAGCCCAAGTAGCCCAATGACAGAATGTCCCAGAATGTTCTTAAAAACAACTAGAGCGCTTACTGTCTTCATTATGACAAAAGTATGGCACACCTGAAGCCATCTTGATTGGAATAAACTGGTAACACTTAAAACATTTAATTTAAAAAGGAACACAATGAGGAGGTTCATTTTGCCATAGAAATTATGATTAATACTGAAGAAAGAAAATGAGGGCACATTTTGAGTGACTTCTCAAATCCTCTTCTATTTCATTAAAAAATTCTGACATGCAGACTGAAACATGCACTTTTAATACCAGGAGCAGACTTCCATGGTGGAGTAGTTTTACTACAGTGATCTAATGAGCAACTAGAGTGCTAACATTCAGAATTTATGGCAAATGTGTGACATATCTGAATACCTTCATGATGGAATCAAAGTAAAACACTGAAAGCATTTCCTACTGAGGAGACTGCAGTACATGAGGAAATTAGGAAACTTCATAACAAATAAATCTCCCAAGATGGCCACCGGAGACAAAAGAGCCCAAATGTAGCCCAAAATCAACCAGATGTAGCCCAAATATAGCCCAATGACAGAAGTGTGCAAAACACTTATTATTTTGTGTTTTTGCAGTGTTATATAGTGCAGACTTGTCAGGTATTGGAGTGCTTTACATGAGCATTGGTTACATCACACAAGAACAAATTCATTTTGGTTGTAGACATGGGGAGACTAAGTGATTTGACCAGAATCACAGAATGTCGAGCTGAAGCAGAAACTTCAACCTGGTTCCCCAGTTGCAAAGTCTGCAGTTCTGGAAGTAACACCACATCCTCTCCCCTAAGTGCAACATTTAATCAAGTGGTCAACTGGATAAAAAAACATAAAGATAACAAATAATTTAAAAGTGCTTTTTCGCTATTTGAAAACTCAGAAAATATGTCCTTATTTTAGTCTTTTAGAGCACTAACCATAATTTTGATGCCAATAAGACCCTCTCATATATGTAATTTCTAAAGGAAATGCTCTAGGTATTACAGTTTTGATTACATCAAGATGATGTCAGGCGTTCCACACTTTTGTAATAAATATAGAATGTTAGCAATCTAGTTGTTCATTAGGATACTGTTGAGAGGCAGAGGCCAGGGGCACGGACTCTGAAAATTGAAGGCAGGTAGGAGGGTGCAAAGGCAACAATTTAACCACACTGAGCAGGCAGGAAGGGCCGTGGAAGCACAACAGACTATGGAGGGCAGTGGAAAGGGGGGCAGGGGCAACAAACCAACAATACAGGACTTGCAAGAGAGGCTGTTGGAGGGAAGATCTATTACGGGTCAACGAAGCTAGGGGCGGTCCCCAGATCCCCGGGAGCCACCACAGAACTGAGCAGGAGAGTGAGTCAGGGACAAAAGGGGCACCTTAATTTGAGCCGGGGTGCCTAGGAACGCTTGCTCCAAAAATGAAGAAAACAGACATATGAGACATGGAATTGGAGGCAGAATACAATGGCAGTTTAATGAGAAGATGCAACTTCAAAGAAACCGCAGAATAGAGACATAAAGTACAAAAAACAGAATCCAGATAATCATACAGCTGTCATAATATTCTCTGTATCTCAATTAATGTACTGACAGAGAGAGAGAGAAAACACATCTATAAATGCATCATGAGAAACAAGTTACACCAAGGAAAATGTTACCTAGGAACACTCACGTTTACTCTTAGAGCAAGCATTCCTGCAATTACAATACAAAATCTTTTAAATGCAAAAGTAAAGAGAACAATGGTTAAACATAACATGACATTTCATATAGGTAAAATAGAATAAGATACTTCAAGCAAAGCAGAGCAAGACATTTTAAGCAAAGGAAGACAAGAGCTCCCAGCTCTTGGGGAAAACCTGCACTGCCTGTTAACTTACATACAGACGGCGAGGTAGTCCGTCGATATCTGTGGGTGCTCCCTTTTTATATCATTTTGTGGGCTCCTTTGCACGCTACATCTACCTACGTATGCTACCCAAAAGCTTCGACTGCAGATTTTACCAGACATTTCGTCATTTACCCACTTAATGCTGACAATGGACTGGGTGAAAAGGTCAGTCTCTCAGGCCAATCGCTTATCGTAAGTTCCATAGAGCAAGCAGAAAATAATGGGTATTGTACGGGAATTCAATATATTCATGTATAAAATCTCCTCAGTTCTCCTAACTTGACGCTCTGCGGTTGCCACTTCCTTAAAAGCGGGAAACCTGCCCAGGAAGCAAGTACCAGTCCAGGATGCAGCCTACTGTATGTCGACAGCTTCAGGGGGATGTTGAACTTTGATACCGAGCACGGAGCACTCGGGTAGGGTGGGGGCTACTAGTTTGGATCAGAAGGCCTCGCAGACCTGCCTTCAGACTGCTATACACTAAAATTGCAGAGCTATGGTCAATTTAACAAAGAGGCCTACATATTGAACAGAAGGGCCTACACAGGGGTTTTATGCTGGCTGAGTGGTAAGGATGTCTCAGGATAATTATATAGCAATACAGGACCCGCTGGTCAATTTAATACGGCCTACAAATGCAGCTGGCAGGGCAAGGACAAGGGTCTCATACTTCAGGTGTGGACAGAACGGGCCAGGGGCCCCCTGTGATACAAAATCTACCCTCCTTCAAGGCTGTGGCAATGTAATAGACCATTGTGGGCAGAAGGAAGAGGCAATGGTAGTACAACCATACATGCCAACAGACCCGATTCAGCCAGGAAACGTCCAATGTTTTTAAGCTCAAATGGGCTTTATTTGATCTGTCTCCTGTCTACAATATCCTCTTTTTCAATGTAACTCAAAGGGGAAAATCAATACCCCAGTTTTTTTTCAAAATCTCCCTCTTACCAAGTTCAAAATGTTCGCAAGTATGGTACATTGGATCATGGAAGGAAATGGGATAGGGACATGGACTTGGATAACAGAGGACAGGAGGGACATGGAGAGGTGCACCAAACTGACCCTGCAGGGCAGGCATCAGGGTTTGCAGCAGCACAATACACCACACAGGGCATGCAGGACGGGAGTGCAGCACAACAATCCATAGAAAGCAAGAGGGAGGGGACAGGACCATGCACATGGACAACAGAGAACAGAGGGGCAAGAGGCAATGGTAGCTAGCTGACCATAATGGACAGACAGGAGAGAAAGCTGCAGCATAACAGACCATAAAGGGCAGGAGGGACGGATCAGGGGCATTACAATGGAACAGACAAGCCAGGAGGGAGGGAGTAGGGCTGGGGGCAAGGGGGCAGGGCAGGAGCAGCAAGATAGCCATGGAGGTCAGGCAGGATGGGCACTAGAAGCAAGACACACCATGAAGAGCAACAGTGAGACTTTGATGGCATACACACAGACCATGGAGGGAAGGTGGGAGGGGGTCAGGGGCAGCTAACTGACCACACAGGGAAGGTGGGAGGGGCCATGGCAGCACAGAAGACCATGCATGGCAAGTGGGAGGGTTAGTGGCAGCACAATGGCTATGATGGGCAAGAAGGAGGGTGGAGGGGCATGCACAAAGGACAATGGAGGATAGAAGGGAGGGTCAGGACCTGTGCACAGACAAGAAAGTTCAGGGGAAGGGACCTCACAACAGACCACACGGGGCAGGCAGGAGGAGCAGTTGCAGCACAACAGACCAGGGAGGGCAGAAGGGTGTGGCAGTACAATGGACCATGTAGGACAGGAGGAAGAGGATAGGGGCATGGCATGTGGACAGGCAGGGTGGAGGTGGCAGGGACAGGTTACAGTCATCTGACAATGCTAGGCAGGTGGGAGGGGAGTGGCAGCTCAACAGAACACTCAGAGTAGATAGGAGTGGAGGTCCATGGGACATGGTGGGCAAAAAGGATGGAGCAGGGGCATGCACAAAGACATCGGAGGGCAGGGGGAAGGAGAATAGGGGCAGCAAGCTAAGCCCACAGTTTAAGCAGGAGGTCAATGATGGGGCATAGAATTGGGCAATGGAGGGCAGGAGGACTGGACTGGTACATCATACTAAATTGAGGGCAGTGGCAGCACATCAGACCATGCATGGCAGGAGGGAGGAGGCTAGTCCATGGATTCACACAACAGAGGATAGGGAGGAAGGGGATGGGGCAGCAAGCTAACTGTTCAGAGAAGGCGGGTATTAGGAACTTTATTGTTTTTAAAACATTGTGTCTGTGCGAACTACTTAAAATATGAACAAGTATGCAGCATAATCTCACTTTTATTCAGGAAGAAGAGGACGTTTGTGACTGTGACTCCGGGCTCACTTGGCAGAAACACCCCCTGACCCTCCACCCCCTATCGCAAAATGTATTGCCCGTGAAAAGGGTAGGTGAACACAGTGTTATATAGAACATAGTCCTGAGAGCACGATTGAAAATGAAAACTAGATATAGTGTATGGTATAAACTATGCACCAAAAAGTGTGATATAAGATGAACCGGGCGTGAAATATAATTTGCAATACATTGTGCGCAATGACAGATTCATTGGAGAGCGCGAGATAGCACAGGCACTAGCGCGTGCTATGCGATATGCGCCTTGGAGTGTAATATGCACAGGGCAGTGTTGTGTAACCTAACTAGTCTCTAAAGTTGTAATATAAAATATGTGCTGGGGAGTGTAACGTTGCATATGCACTGTGACAAATATATGGATCCCAGATTGTAATATGTATGGCATAGCACTGTGCGTTATAACATAGGCATCGAGAAAGGCACGTTAGATGGGGCAATATAACCCGTGCGAAGACAAGTGTGGCATGACATATTCACGGGGTGGTGTTACAGTGCACATGGGCTAGAGAGTGTCATAGCATATGCACTAGCTAGTGGAATACAACACAGAGGTGTGTGGCACTCGGCAGGCAATGGTGGGTGTAACACAGCATTGGGCTCTGTCAGGAGCACGCTGTGACTCTCAAGTGATGTTCGTCCCCTTTCCAGAGAGTAAAATAAAAAGTATTACACATCCGGCAGTGGATGTGTGTTTTATTAACCGTGAGGGGGGTTTCTTGCATAGTTTTGGTCGAATTTTTGTCGAATCCCCTTTGAATGGCTTGGTGTGCATGTGTATTAAATGTGCCCGTCAATAGCTACCCATGTTTGTATAAATAAACGACAAGGGTGTCTACCAGGATTAGGCACGGTAGGGCATCAGACATGTCAGAGCTTCACTAGTGGTGTAAATACATTCCACGTGGATTCATTGCATGCATAGTCGCCTTTTAATGAATATCACGCAAATCATCATGGTGATAGGTACGTACGGTTTGTCCAGCATGTCCTAGGTGTGTCTATAAATATATATTTTTTAAAAATAATAAAAAACAGTGGCCGGCCCTGGGGATTGGGGTCAAAAAAATATAATTAGGAGACTGGCCCTGGGGGATGGGGTCATCAGGGCCAATAAATTAGAATAAGAAGGGGAACCAAACAGCCCCCCTTCTTAAAAAACTAAAATAAATAAAAGACTGGCATCGTGCCGGAGGCCATGCCCCCTCCGTGCAGCACTCTGCAAACGCGCCCCCAACAGGCATCTCCAGTATGCGCCAGGGAGCTGCGCTGCAGCCAGGTGTTCTGAGGCCAAGCCCCTTTTTACACCTCTCTGCAACGCAGCTCTGTGGCGCTTACTGGAGGTACCTAGTGGTCTAGTTTGACCCTAGGGACCCTTAGGATTCAGGGGGACTCTCAACTTAGAACAGCCACAGGGCGCGTTTACACAGTGGTGAAGGGAGGGGACGGGGCCTGAGGTGACGTGTGCAAACACGCACTATGGCATGTTTTAAATTGGGGATATAATTTCCCTTCAATACTGAGGGCCCCTGGGGGCTAACTAGCCCACCAAGTGCTTCCAGTAAGCGCCACTGAGCTGCATTGCAGAGAGGTGGTCCAGGCCGTGCCACTTTTTACACCTCTCTGCAACGCAGCTCTGTGGGACTTACTGGAGGTACCTAGTGGGCTAGTTGGACCCTAGGGACCCTCAGGATTCAAATGAACTTAATCTCCCAACTAAAAATGGACACAGGGCGTGTTTACACAGTGGTGAAGGGAGGGGACGGGGCCTGAGTTAATGTGTGCAAAAACGCCCTGTGGCCTGTTTTAAGAGGTAGTTTTAATCCCCATGCCCTATTATACACTAGGGGCTTACAGAGGAGGTCATGCTAATCACAGGGGGACCCCAACGCATAATGTTCCCTAGTGTATGTAGGTGTTTTCACTGTATTCTAAGTGTCTTTTAACATAGCACTGGCTCTAGGACTGGTTAGTCAGACTCAGTTACCACCAGTATCCGTCTGAAAAAGTTGAGGGTACAGGATGATTTTGCAACAAGGCTTCTTTCTGCTCTTCTTTTTGTTCTTTCTGCACGTTATCCTTCTTCCTGCACTTATCTTCGTATTTGAGGACTTCTGTTGCTTCTTTCTGCACTTCTTTTGTTTCTTTCTGTGCATTTTTTCTTCTTTCTTCACATGCCCTATCTCTGTAGGCATAGTTAGAAATTAGCATTTAAAAAACCTTTGAAATTCACTGAAAAAACCATGGGTTTCACACACGTTATAGTTAGGAATTAGCATTTAAAAAACCTTAGAAATTCAATGAAAAAACCAAAGGTTTCACACATGTTATAGTTAGCTGGACATTTCACTCGTAAAAAACCATTGAAATTCCCCCGTTATAGTTAGTTCAGCTAACTATAACTCGCGCGCCCGCAATGCACTACTGATGACGTCACATATTACATCACTCATGACATGGTCACTGACATCACTCATGACATCACTGATGACATCTCAAATGACATCACTGATGACATCACTGATGACATCATCCAGTGATTGTGTGTTTTTATGAAAATTATATATTTTTTATATTTATGTATATCTCAAGGTCAAAGGAAGAATAAATGGGTATATAAGTGTCTAAATGGATACTTTTTTTTGGAATTTTTTTTGTGTAACTGACTGTTTAAGTGTATCATAGTGAATACATGGCTTACTGAGTAATCTTTAAATATTTAAATATCTGTATCAGTTTCTTACTTTGTGTATAAGTGGCTGCATGGGTTGGTGAGTAGCTACATGAGTGTCTATATAGGTTATTAGTTGGTTTTTTATCACTATGAGTGTCTGAGTTTCTGTATTGTTCGGTGGGGGGTATTACTTAGTGCATAGGTGCATGAATGAGTGACTCACTGTTTGTATGTGTTGAATACAGCATGTGTGCAGGACTGTATGGGTGGATGAGTGTGTGCATGGGTGTGTTAGTGAGTGAATGACTGTCTCAATAGTGTCTTTATGAGTAACTACATATGTTTTAAACTAGTATATGTGACTATTGGTGTATATAAGTGAGTATATGTGAGAGTGAGAGATTGGAAGAGTTCCTGTATGAATAAGTATGTGTTTCTATAAGTGATTGTTTAAAAGAGTAAGTATATGTAAGTTTCTGTAGAAGTAAGTGTGGTGGTGTGTGTATAACTGTATATGCAAGTAAATGGATGATTGATTCTTTATTAGCATGAGTGACTATGTGTGTGAGTTACTCTATGGATGAGTGGCATTGTGTAACGGGATGTACAGGTGTATGAGTACATATGATGAGTGAGTACATGTATGAGTGACTGTAGAGGACTGTTGGTGAATTACTGTATGTGTATGTGGTTCTTAGAATTACTGAATAGGTTGTTGTAACTGATATTGATATGTTCATTATTTTGAACATTTTAGTTTCTATTTTTGAATGTGTGTTTCAATGGTTATATTAGGGGGAGAGGAGGTCTGCCACTCTATCACAAGGATGATGTCATCAGTGATGTCATCAGTGATGTCATTTGAGATGTCATCAGTGATGTCATGAGTGATGTCAGTGACCATGTCATGAGTGATGTAATATGTGACGTCATCAGTAGTGCATTGCGGGCGCGCGAGTTATAGTTAGCTGAACTAACTATAACGGGGGAATTTCAATGGTTTTTTACGAGTGAAATGTCCAGCTAACTATAACATGTGTGAAACCTTTGGTTTTTTCATTGAATTTCTAAGGTTTTTTAAATGCTAATTCCTAACTATAACGTGTGTGAAACCCATGGTTTTTTCAGTGAATATATATATATATATATGTGTGTGTATATTACCTACTGGCGGTCGCCAGTAGGTAGTTATAGTTAGGACCACGTTTCCATAGGAAAACCTCAACATTCTATTTTGAATAACTTTGGCGCCGGTCAACGAATCCTCGCGAATTTCTCAAAATAGGTGGGGCGCTACGCTCCGCTCCTACCCTGAAAGTCTCGGGGGGATCCGTCAAGCGGGGGCTGAGATAAAAGGGGGGTCCCAAAACGCGTTTTTCCCATGCATTTTTCCATAGGACCTTTAGACAGGGCTACAGCCCGAACGGCTGAACAGAATTACTAGAAATTTGGCAGAGAGGTAGTCCGTAGGTCAAGGAAGTGCCTTTTGTAGGTTTGGTGTAAATCAGTTCAGTTGATTTTGAGAAAATAGCCTTTAAATCAATATATATATCTGAGCCAGCTTACGGTACGCTTACCGTACGCTTACGGTAAGCGTACGGTGGCGTGCGCGAGCGCGATTCTGATTGGCTCTTAGATCTTAGTAAACATTCGAATCGGCCGAAACCAGGAAGCGGCGGCCGCCATTTTGTGTATTTCACTCTGAAAAAAAAGAGTGAAAACAAGGAAAGGGGGCAATGAGGAGAGTTACAGACCCCCTAACAATTGTAAGGGGGTCAAAGAAGGACAGAAAAGTACAAAAAAAACATTTATTGATTTTAAAAAAAATCACGGGGTACGCGTACGGTAAGCTCACGGTAAGCGTACGGTAAAAAAAATAAAAATAAATAAATGAAAATCAGATTTAAGAGTTTAGAAATTAGGGAGCTCTAAAAAGAGCTGTTGTGTTTATGGAGTCATTTTTTTAGTGGTACCTACAAGTAAGTACCGATGCAGAGTCTAAGGTTCAAGAGGAAGACTCTGTTCCCTTCATCATTGAAGTGCACACCATCTCCTCTATAAATGTCTTGCATGTCGTAACGCAAGTTGTTGTGGTAAATGGCACCCATACCATAGTCACGGAGGAAAGCAGAAACAGATTTGTTGACGTGCTTTCTTGCTTTGTCAATCTGTGGACAGAAATGATTGGACCAGTTCCATTTTTGCCTTTGGCATATGTTGGAAAACACAAAGGCAGTTTTAGGGAAAAGTGTAAACAGTTGTGCAAAGGTGTCCTTCATAAGCATTTCCAGACCTACCCCAGTCAAAGTGCCTAGGTCATTGCCACCACAGTGCACTATTATGAGGTCAGGGTGTTGGATTTGCATGAAGGATTTCACCAATGGCATCAATTGGTGCCACTTTAACCCTCTCTGACCAATCCATTTAATGTCTACATTTGGCAAAGCAAGGTCTCTCACCATATCTGTTTTCTCTGCAAACTTTTCACTCCAGAAGACATAGCTGTGCCCTACAATCCACACTGTGAACATCTTCAAAGGAGAACTGGATGCACTCAGGAGGTGTCTTTCAGTAGAATGGCAATATGAAAAGAAAGACAGTTTGGAAATGGAGGCATACATATTTTTTACAAAACAAAAAGAACTGATTGGCTGTTTCATACCATTCTAGAAAAAAAACTAGGCTGTATGTGAAAATTAATAGAAGCATGTTTTGTATTGGTACAAAAAAATGTGTAACCAAAGAACAGTACTATGGATTTGCAGTTAGGTTTGAAAAGTCAAGCACTCTTGCTCTGTGGAATTGAAACATTGTGTGTCGAACTTCTGACCTAACTGCACACAGCAGTGTTCCATGAGCTGTTGCTATGGTAGCAGGCAGAAGTCAAGTTGGGGGAAGGGTACTAGGCAGAAGTCAAGTTGGGGGCAGGGTACTTTTGGAAAAGGGTTGGTTTTCAACCAATAGAAATGTGTCATTACATTTGAAAAAAAGGGGGAAGCACTGAGATTTGAAACTTACATGTATATGTGTGGAAAAATAGAGGGAAAGTTTGCCATTATCTGGTTCTGCTGAGAGGAGAGAGGTGTACAGAACAGAGATCCTGGCTCTGATAATCTGCTGTTTGAGTGACACATTTCTTTCACAACTAACTAATTTTAAAGGTGAGTTTACAGTTTGAGAGGGGATGTATGTGGTAACTTAAGAAATGAATAATAGAAATGGGAATTGTTTTTGTTGTAGTTACACATGGTGGATTCATAATGTGTCAGTCTGTAAAAGAGATTTTCACTTGGCCCGAAAAAAAAAGAGCAGTAAGTGTGCTTTCAAATTGGCAAAGAAATTTCGTTTTGGCACTAATGTGAAAACATGACTGTGTGTGCATAGAAGAATTATAGGCAGAAATGTATTGCGTCTTGCTCTGGTGATTTCACAGTTGCAGTAGATGGAAAAGAGGAGCGAATTTTTGGGGGAAGAAGCAGAGGTTTAGCACACACCCATGTGCTTGCCATGTATAGTCATGCACAGTAATTAGAAGCGAGTGGGGTTTTCAGGTTTAAGTCTGTAATGCAAATACATTCAGCATCACTAAGGCTGGTTGCCCCTGCTGGAGTGTAGGCAGTCACAGAGAATACACACGGTGGTGGTCTGAAAAAAAAACAGCTTGGACATGTGCATTTAAATAAATTTAAAAAAAAAGGTTTCAGAATGTGTCAGTCTGTAAAAGTGATTTCAAAGTGTAAAAAGAGATTTTCACTTGGCCCGAAAAAAAAAGAGCAGTAAGTGTGCTTTCAAATTGGCAAAGAAATTTCGTTTTGGCACTAATGTGAAAACATGACTCTGTGTGCATAGAAGAATTATAGGCAGAAATGTATTGCGTCTTGCTCTGGTGATTTCACAGTTGCAGTAGATGGAAAAGAGGAGCGAATTTTTGGGGGAAGAAGCAGAGGTTTAGCACACACCCATGTGCTTGCCATGTATAGTCATGCACAGTAATTAGAAGCGAGTGGGGTTTTCAGGTTTAAGTCTGTAATGCAAATACATTCAGCATCACTAAGGCTGGTTGCCCCTGCTGGAGTGTAGGCAGTCACAGAGAATACACACGGTGGTGGTCTGAAAAAAAAACAGCTTGGACATGTGCATTTAAATAAATTTAAAAAAAAAGGTTTCAGAATGTGTCAGTCTGTAAAAGTGATTTCAAAGTGTAAAAAGAGATTTTCACTTGGCCCGAAAAAAAAAGAGCAGTAAGTGTGCTTTCAAATTGGCAAAGAAATTTCGTTTTGGCACTAATGTGAAAACATGACTCTGTGTGCATAGAAGAATTATAGGCAGAAATGTATTGCGTCTTGCTCTGGTGATTTCACAGTTGCAGTAGATGGAAAAGTGGAGCGAATTTTTGGGGGAAGAAGCAGAGGTTTAGCACACACCCATGTGCTTGCCATGTATAGTCATGCACAGTAATTAGAAGCGAGTGGGGTTTTCAGGTTTAAGTCTGTAATGCAAATACATTCAGCATCACTAAGGCTGGTTGCCCCTGCTGGAGTGTAGGCAGTCACAGAGAATACACACGGTGGTGGTCTGAAAAAAAAACAGCTTGGACATGTGCATTTAAATAAATTTAAAAAAAAGGTTTCAGAATGTGTCAGTCTGTAAAAGTGATTTCAAAGTGTAAAAAGAGATTTTCACTTGGCCCGAAAAAAAAAGAGCAGTAAGTGTGCTTTCAAATTGGCAAAGAAATTTCGTTTTGGCACTAATGTGAAAACATGACTCTGTGTGCATAGAAGAATTATAGGCAGAAATGTATTGCGTCTTGCTCTGGTGATTTCACAGTTGCAGTAGATGGAAAAGAGGAGCGAATTTTTGGGGGAAGAAGCAGAGGTTTAGCACACACCCATGTGCTTGCCATGTATAGTCATGCACAGTAATTAGAAGCGAGTGGGGTTTTCAGGTTTAAGTCTGTAATGCAAATACATTCAGCATCACTAAGGCTGGTTGCCCCTGCTGGAGTGTAGGCAGTCACAGAGAATACACACGGTGGTGGTCTGAAAAAAAAACAGCTTGGACATGTGCATTTAAATAAATTTAAAAAAAAGGTTTCAGAATGTGTCAGTCTGTAAAAGTGATTTCAAAGTGTAAAAAGAGATTTTCACTTGGCCCGAAAAAAAAAGAGCAGTAAGTGTGCTTTCAAATTGGCAAAGAAATTTCGTTTTGGCACTAATGTGAAAACATGACTCTGTGTGCATAGAAGAATTATAGGCAGAAATGTATTGCGTCTTGCTCTGGTGATTTCACAGTTGCAGTAGATGGAAAAGAGGAGCGAATTTTTGGGGGAAGAAGCAGAGGTTTAGCACACACCCATGTGCTTGCCATGTATAGTCATGCACAGTAATTAGAAGCGAGTGGGGTTTTCAGGTTTAAGTCTGTAATGCAAATACATTCAGCATCACTAAGGCTGGTTGCCCCTGCTGGAGTGTGGGCAGTCACAGAGAATACACACGGTGGTGGTCTGAAAAAAAAACAGCTTGGACATGTGCATTTAAATAAATTTAAAAAAAAAGGTTTCAGAATGTGTCAGTCTGTAAAAGTGATTTCAAATTGAAAAAAGAGATATACACTTGCCCCCGAAAAAAAAAGAGCAGTAAGTGTGCTTTCAAATTGGCAAAGAAATTTCGTTTTGGGACTAATGTGAAAACATGACTCTGTGTGCATAGAAGAATTATAGGCAGAAATGTATTGCGTCTTGCTCTGGTGATTTCACAGTTGCAGTAGATGGAAAAGAGGAGCGAATTTTTGGGGGAAGAAGCAGAGGTTTAGCACACACCCATGTGCTTGCCATGTATAGTCATGCACAGTAATTAGAAGCGAGTGGGGTTTTCAGGTTTAAGTCTGTAATGCAAATACATTCAGCATCACTAAGGCTGTTTGCCCCTGCTGGAGTGTAGGCAGTCACAGAGAATGCACACGGTGGTGGTCTGAAAAAAAAACTGCTTGGACATGTGCATTTAAATAAATTAAAAAAAAAGGTTTCAGAATGTGTCAGTCTGTAAAAGTGATTTCAAAGTGTAAAAAGAGATTTTCACTTGGCCCCGAAAAAAAAAGAGCAGTAAGTGTGCTTTCAAATTGGCAAAGAAATTTCGTTTTGGCACTAATGTGAAAACATGACTCTGTGTGCATAGAAGAATTATAGGCAGAAATGTATTGCGTCTTGCTCTGGTGATTTCACAGTTGCAGTAGATGGAAAAGAGGAGCGAATTTTTGGGGGAAGAAGCAGAGGTTTAGCACACACCCATGTGCTTGCCATGTATAGTCATGCACAGTAATTAGAAGCGAGTGGGGTTTTCAGGTTTAAGTCTGTAATGCAAATACATTCAGCATCACTAAGGCTGGTTGCCCCTGCTGGAGTGTAGGCAGTCACAGAGAATGCACACGGTGGTGGTCTGAAAAAAAAACTGCTTGGACATGTGCATTTAAATAAATTAAAAAAAAAGGTTTCAGAATGTGTCAGTCTGTAAAAGTGATTTCAAATTGAAAAAAGAGATATACACTTGCCCCCGAAAAAAAAAGAGCAGTAAGTGTGCTTTCAAATTGGCAAAGAAATTTCGTTTTGGCACTAATGTGAAAACATGACTCTGTGTGCATAGAAGAATTATAGGCAGAAATGTATTGCGTCTTGCTCTGGTGATTTCACAGTTGCAGTAGATGGAAAAGAGGAGCGAATTTTTGGGGGAAGAAGCAGAGGTTTAGCACACACCCATGTGCTTGCCATGTATAGTCATGCACAGTAATTAGAAGCGAGTGGGGTTTTCAGGTTTAAGTCTGTAATGCAAATACATTCAGCATCACTAAGGCTGGTTGCCCCTGCTGGAGTGTAGGCAGTCACAGAGAATACACACGGTGGTGGTCTGAAAAAAAAACAGCTTGGACATGTGCATTTAAATAAATTTAAAAAAAAAGGTTTCAGAATGTGTCAGTCTGTAAAAGTGATTTCAAAGTGTAAAAAGAGATTTTCACTTGGCCCGAAAAAAAAAGAGCAGTAAGTGTGCTTTCAAATTGGCAAAGAAATTTCGTTTTGGCACTAATGTGAAAACATGACTCTGTGTGCATAGAAGAATTATAGGCAGAAATGTATTGCGTCTTGCTCTGGTGATTTCACAGTTGCAGTAGATGGAAAAGAGGAGCGAATTTTTGGGGGAAGAAGCAGAGGTTTAGCACACGCCCATGTGCTTGCCATGTATAGTCATGCACAGTAATTAGAAGCGAGTGGGGTTTTCAGGTTTAAGTCTGTAATGCAAATACATTCAGCATCACTAAGGCTGGTTGCCCCTGCTGGAGTGTAGGCAGTCACAGAGAATACACACGGTGGTGGTCTGAAAAAAAAACAGCTTGGTTTCATAATGTGACAGTTTGTTATACAGATTTTCACTTGCCCAAAAAAAAAGAGGAGTTTGTGTGCATTCAAATTGGCAAAGAAATTTCGTTTTGTGACTATTGTGAAAAGAAATGTAGTAATATATTTAAATTCAATAAAGAATTTTTTTTTTAGTTTTTTTGCAGGTATTGCTGAAGAACAGTGAACAAAATTTAAGATGCCTACAAAATCTCGAGTTCAAAAAACGCTAAAAAAAAAACTATATTTGAGGACAACTGGAGGACCAAAGTTAGTAGAAGATGCTGATGTTGGGAAAAAGAAAAAATCTTCTGGTAAGCAAAAAAGACAATTCCTAAACAAAATATTGAAAACAAACAAAAATGTACAAAATGTCTGTTCTCGGAAAAATGTAACAAAACCTACAGAACAGCAAAAAATTGAGGATTTAGTTAATGCAAATATACCTTCTGCAATTGAAAAGTTTAACATAAACAGAAAAACAGCATTTAAAGAGATACGTAGAAAAATGTTTCAGAGAAGAGTTATGTCCAATTTGATAAAGGATATAAAGAAATATAAGCAAAAGGCTAAATATTATAAGAGAAAAAAAGAAATTGAAGCCATTGCAGCAAAGGCATTAGAATTAAAAAGGAAACTATTCATATTAATTTTGAATAGGATGCGTACATTAGATAAAATGGTTAATGTACTGAAATCACAAAGCAAAAGCAAAAGAGTAGTGAACAGAACAAATTTTTGTAAAGTGTTTTTAGGAAAGTGGATGCATAGCTCAAGTAGTGAACCTTTTTTTAATGAAGAGAGCTATTTTCAAAGTAATAGTTTGCTGCATGCAGTTGACACCAGAGGTCGTTCATACGAAGTAAAAAATGGTTGCATAATGGAGAAGGAGATAATGGTTCCAAGAGATGAGGTACAAGTGATGGCAGATGAGGCAATGGGGAGACGTCCTAAAGCCCCAGTGTACACTTGGAATTGTAGTAGTATTTGCACTGTGCGTCAGGAATCTATTGACAGATTTCGAGAGTTTCTAAGAGAATATAGTAAAAAAAGTGTAAAACAAAAGATTAAGGTGCTTCAAAGTCTGGATCCATGCAGAGTGAGAGAGAATACTGGTTTGCAGGGTCATTCTCTTGCTTGTCTATCTAGAAAAGTGTGCAATAGTGTTTTCCATCATTTTAGGATGCTGGCTGTTCATCATACTGAAATGAGAAAGTTTGTGAGACGGTTGTATTTTGCCAAAAGTCCAGCAATAAAGTTAAATGAATTGAATAGGGCTCTGTTCCGAGGAACGGTATCAGATGTAGAGAAGGTTGTTGATGAAATTCAGTTTTGTTACTTTGGTCCTGAACAAAACAGTGCAGAGAAGGACACAGTAAATGAGGCAGAAGTGGAAGAGAATGTAGAACCTTGTGTAAGTAAGACATTTAATGATCACATAACAAAATTTGCAATAGTCTCTAATGAAAGACCAAATGTTACTTGTATTTGTTGCCGCAGAACTCATTATAGAAAACAAACTAGGAATGTTGATCTCTACAGAAAGAGTGAAAATGAAGATAATTATAAGTGGATGGATTTTGCAACATATATATTTCTTGAAAATTGTTTTGAATTGGGTGAAGATCAGCGTATTTGTAAATACTGCTACAACAAGTTAGAGGAAAATAGAATGCCGACCAGAGCTGTACATAATAATTTAGAATTGGATGCTATTCCTGCTGAACTTTCTGAATTAAATACATATGAGTCTATACTCATTCAATGTGTTCATCCGTTCCAGACCATAGTACGTATGGAGCCCAAAACTGGTAAATTACCTCCTTCAGATTTAGTGAGAGGTTTAAAAGGTAGAGTGGTGTATTTGCCCTTGGATTTGAAAAAAAATATGGAAACTATTGATGCGGATACTTTGGAAACTGAACCATTAATTATTCTGGTTAATGGTGTACCTACAAAGAATAAGAAGATTTGGCAGGAGCTGGTAGATGTGCGGAAAGTACAAAGAGCAAATTTGTATTTGAAAAAAAATAACAAATGGTATGAATCAATTTATATAGTAGAAGAAGAAGAAGAAGAAGATTTACAAGGAGATACAGAAACACCAAGTGGACAAATTGAAAAAGTGGACAAGTCAAAGGAAGAAGAAATTTATGAACATTTTAGCATACATCCTCTCCATTCGAAAGAAGTTATGGGAGACAATATTGATCTCTTTCAGATGAAGAAAGCAAAAGGAAATCCCGTGAGTGTATGGGAGGAGAGCTTGGAAGCTCGATGTTTTCCCCAGCTGTTTCCTAAAGGAAAAGGAGGACGATACGATGAACGTCCGGAACAGATTCCAGCTTCTGAGTATCGGACTACAAGACTATATGCTGAAGATCCCAGATTTCGACAAAGTATCCCTTATTTGTTCCATCTTTTATTTGAAAGCGACTTGTCTGCACTGTCTTATGCAGTAAATCACATTTTAAAAAGTGGAGTACATTTACAAAATGTGTCTGCTAAGGATTTTATGGAGAAAGTGCAGCACCGAGATGATCATTTGGAAACACAACTGATCAATCTGATGGCTTGTCAGCGTGGGACAAATGAATATTGGTACCGACGCCATGGTGAACTAAAATGCATGTTACGCAATTTAGGAACACCAACATGGTTCCTTACCCTAAGCTGCGCCGAGTACGCTTGGGATGATTTACTGGATTTTCTACGAGAGGCCAATTCAAACATTGAAAACATCGAATACAAGACAGCAGGAGAACTGTGCTCATTGGATCCGGTTAATGTTTGCAGATATTTCAATCATAGATTTGAGGCTATGATGTCCTTCATCTGCAATAAAAAAAATCCACCCCTTGGAGAAGTAGTGGATTTCTTTTGGAGAAAAGAGTACCAGGCAAGAGGTGCTCCTCATATTCATATGCTGCTGTGGATCAAGGATGCCCCAAAGTTTGGAACAGATACTGATGAAGCAGTGTTATCTTACATTGAAGAATATGCAACATGTGCTATACCTAAAAGCACAGAAGAGTACAAGTTAAAGGAGCAAGTTCTACGTTTCCAAAGTCATCGGTGTGGAAAATACTGTCGACGGAAATACAAGAGCAAAGAAAAATACTACACTAAATGTCGATTTGGATTTCCTAGACCTGTTCTTACAAATGGAAGAGTCAACAGTTTTATGTCAGCTGTGAGACATACTATCACAAGAAAATCACCTAAGAATACCTACAACCTTAAAAGAAAAGAAGAATCAAAAAATATAAATGACTACAACCCAGTCATTTTATCCATGTGGAACGCTAACATGGATATACAGTATGTTGCTGACAATTCCATTGCTGTTGCTCGATATGTAACGTCTTACATTACGAAATCAGAAAAAACAGAATTGAAGGAAATGTGGGAAGAGATTTCTCACGAGAAGACTGTCAGTAAGAAGCTGTACAGTTTCAGTTTGAAGATGTTATCGCATCGAGAAATTGGATCCTACGAATGTTCAGATAGATTATCTTCTGCAAGTCTCTACTCGAAGTCAAGAAGAATAATTTGGGCAAGTTTAGGCCTTGCAGCAATGAGAAATCGGGTACTGAAATCTGTTGGAGAAATTGAATATTTGGCACAGTTCGAACCTGAAAGTACAGATATATTGAAAACAAACATGTTGGACACATATTATCCCAAGAGAAGTCATCATCTGGAGAACATGTGTCTCTATGAAGTGCTGCAGAACTACATTTATTCACGGAAAGCTGCAGAAGACATCAATAATGGAAAATATAAAGTCGTTGGTGAAGAAGGATGTTTGGTGAAGCAAACCAAAGGAAGTTTGATAAATCACCGGAAGCTGAGTTGCGACACTACCGACAAGAAAGAATTTTACTACTTGGCTCTTTTACAGTTGTTTAAACCATGGCGTTCAGAGGATGAACTACTGGGAGAATTCCAGAGCTATGAAGATTCTTTTAATGCTTGCAAAGACAGCATACAATGCAGTACATTCTCAACTTATCTGCAAATGTTAAATGAAGAAATTGAACAGGAAACTACAATTGCAGCAGAAATTGCTAGAGACAGTTCTCAGGACAGCCAAAGTTCAGGAACATACAGTCAAGATCCCCTAGGACAACCAATCGTTGAAAATGAAGCATCAATAGCCATGAATGAAGTGGAAACGGCTATGAATCAAGCTCAAGAAGAATTTATAGACTTAGAAAATTTGGAAAGACAACTGAATCAAGAGCAGCAACAAATTTATGAAGAGATCAAAAACAAAATTGAACACGGATTTCTACATGAAAAAAAAGAGTGCTCATGCACATCATTTCATCCAATCAGGATGTATGTAAGCGGACAAGCTGGCACTGGAAAAAGTTTCCTAATTAAAGTCATCAGAAGCTACCTAAAGCAAAAAACAGATTCTACTTTGTCTTGTGTGGTTACTGCTCCAACTGGGTTAGCAGCATATAACATAAAAGGAATCACCTTACATCGTTTGCTAATGTTACCAGTGGAGCATGAGAACAAAATACAATTCAACAAGCTAACTGGAGAAGCATGCTTGGAAGTTTCAAGAGTATTGAAGAAGATGCAAGTTCTCATTATTGATGAGGTGAGCATGGTATCAAACTTAATGCTTGCCTTTGTGCATTTAAGAATGCAGCAAATTTTGAAGACAGACTATGACGTGTTATTTGGTGGAAAACACGTCATCGTTTTTGGGGATCTTTTGCAACTTACTCCGGTTAAAGGACAACCAGTGTTTAATACTGTGACACATGAAGACACGAAGAAGTCATTGGGAAGCATCGGTAATACAAATATTTGGTCCTTCTTTGAGTACAAGGAACTTACAACTAATATGAGGCAAGCAAACGATGAAGAATATGGAAGTATTCTGAAAGATATCAGGATTGGACTACTCACAGAAGCTGGCAAAAAAGCATTACAGACTCGGCTGCTACATAATTTATTTCCAAAGGAAGAAATAGTTGCAGAGAAGATATACAAGAACATTGCAGAAAACAAAAGTGTCATCTGCTTAATGCCAACTCTACGTGAATGCTCAATATTCAATGAGGAGCTTTTGAAATTGGAAAAGGAAGAGATCATGAAATTGGAAGCAGTGGACAAAATTGAGGATGGAAGAATTACTGTCACAGTAACAGGCAAACTGAAAAATAAATTGGACTCACTAGAGAAGAACATCTCCAAAACAGCAGGATTAGAAAAAAATCTATATGTTTGCATGAACTGTAGAGTGTTTTTAAGGAGAAATTTGGATGTTGAAAAAGGCTTAGTAAATGGAGCGATGGGAAGAGTTGTGGGTTTTATTAATTATCAGAAAAAAGATGGAATTGAATGGTTAAAAATAAAATTTGATCAGATAGAGGAAGTTAAAGACATTTGTCGTTGTTCAGTTCGTTTCATGCTTGTGAAAGACTTATATGTACGTAGGAAGCAGTTTCCGTTTTCTCTAGCATATGCTGTAACTATTCACAAGTCTCAAGGATTGACTGTAGATTGTGCATTTGTGAACATTGGATCTAGTGTGTTCAAAGAAGGTATGGCATATGTTGCTTTGTCACGAGTCAAAACATTATCAGGTTTATTCATGATAGACTTCGATGACTCAAAAGTTAGTGCTGATACAAACTGTGTAAAGGAGTATAATAGATTAAGAAGAAGCTATGCTCCTCATTTAGGTCAGTATCCTGTGTTGGAGAAACGTGTAGTTTCTCGTAAAAGGAGAAATGAGAATATCTGTAATGAAGATGTAGAGAAGAGGAAAAAAAAGAGGAGTGATGTAATTGCAAGCAAAAAGAATAAGGAAAATGAAGAACAGGTTGTAGGATGTCATTTTGAAAATAGCTCTGGTGTCAACTGCTACGCAAATGTAGTGCTGAATGTTGCTTTTTATCTGGAAAGTTTGCAAGAGCAGATAATAATAAATCAGGGAAAAAGATTCTGTTCAGAGCTCAGTCTCCTTTTTCAAAAGCTGAGTAAAGATAAAACTCAAATAGAAAGTGCTACTGATATTAGAAAACTTTTAGATGTATGTTCAGGACGAACACAGTTTTCTCAAAATGAACAGCAAGATGCTCACGAATTTTTGATGTATTTTCTTCAGGTAGTGGAAGAAGAAGGAGTTCCCATTGACATTTTTTTTGGTCTCTCTTATAAATGGGAACATAGTTGTGATAATTGTTATAATATAAGTGGTTCTATTGTTGATAATGAAAGGTTTATTTATTTGACATTGCCAGAGAGTAAAACAGTCACTTTTGCAAACTTAGTTAAAGATGCTAATCATAGCATGAAATGTGGTGAGTGTAATTCTGACATGTTATCAACATTAATTTTAAGGGAATACGGACAGTATGTAATTTTAATGATGCAACGATGTAGAGCTGATGGATCAAAATTGGATACTTTAATAAAGAAGTTTACAGGACAGCAATTATCAATTTCAGGAAAAACTTTTGTAACTGTTGCAATAATTTTCCATGATGGACCTACTGTTACTTCTGGACATTACACAGTTTATCTAAAATGTGAAAAAGGATGGACACTGTGTAATGATTCCCAATTGATTTTCAAACAACGTTTGCCTTTTGATTTAGCAAATTCCTATCTAATCTTCCTGAAACCTAAATTTTAGAGAGACTTGGCAAGATCTGGACAAAATAATTTTACCATTTTACAGGATTACCATTGCAATTTTGTAGAAAAAAGATTTTTAAAATTATCATTTGGCCTAAAGGAAAGATAACCAATTGTAATGTGGACTTTTTAAATTTTTAATGCAATTTTGAAAAACCAATAATTTAGAGATTATCGGTAACTTCTGCACATTTTAAATTTTGGAATGTTATTGGACTGCCACTGGAAATTTTTTCAAAAATAATTTCAAAAATTACTATTTGGCCATGTGGAAAAGTAAGCAATTCTATTGTGGACTAAATAAATTATTCGAAAAATTTTCGTGAACCAAAATGTTACAGAGAATCGGTGAGATCTGGACAGATTAAACTTTAGAATTTTAATGGTTTTCCCTTGGAAATTTATTCCAGGGAAAGAATAAAAAATACTATTTGGCCTAAAGGAAATAAAATCAGATGTATTTTGGAGTTATTTGAGATATATTATTGTGAATGTACTTCTGAAACAAAAATATCAGACGGTATTTTAAAGAAAAAAGTATTGTTTTTAGATGACATTTTTTAAGAATAATATGCATTTCTGTAATGATAAGTTTAAGTGAGAAGAGATTCTGGGCTTTTTTAATACAATCTTTGAGATTGTTATTTTTTTTTGCCCGCTGTAAAATGATGAATGCAATTGCTTTCACAATTTATAGTGAAATGCAATATATTCTGAAAACAGCAAAAATAAGGCAAAAATATTTTTTGGGAAAAAATGTAAATATGTGTACTGTATTATAAAATGTTTTAAAAATATTAATACTTTTTTCTTTTTTTTCAGATCGATATAGAAAATTTTCGTAAACTACAACCATTTTAAAAACTATTTTTTAAAAAAACAAATGAATAAATATTTTTTTCAGTGAGTATGGTAAGTCAATAGTAATAATTGTAGTCTTTCAAGGACCTTGTAATGTGAAAAATGATTTTTAGTGTTTTTTTTAAAAAATAAAAAAAAAGGTACGCTTACCGTACGCGTACGGTAAAAAAAAAAAGTTTTTTAAAAAAAATGTAAAAAAAAGATGAAAGATAAGGTTGGCTCTTAAAAGAACCGTTGTGTTCATGCAGGGACAGAGGAAAGGAACCATGGGAAAATCATTCAAAGCTACAAATGTGCTGATCTATTTTGTTATTCACTAGGGAAACACTGGTCTCCCTATAACAAATTAGAGCTTTACAAAATGTGCAATGAATATCAACCTTCCGAAATCGAGGGTTCATTTCCAGAGGGCCAGCAAAAGGAGATTCTCCCCCCACAGATGAAGGGCTCACCTGAGCTGCAGAAGAAGGAGTAAGCTCTGCAGGTGATGGTCCAGGCTGAGCTGCTGTGGATGTACTGGCTCGTCTTTCTGAAGAGTTACCTCCAAAAAGTTGAGCATGTGTCCTTTTGTGTACATCCTTGAGGTGCCTCATCATGGTGTGATTCCCAAAGGAATACTTCCTGTCAGGATTACCTCTAGAAAGTACACGCTGACACAGCTTGCAAGTAACTAAGGGTGCATTCACCTTTTGCTGGCCTTCTGGAAAAGTAAAATAATCCCAAACATAAGAAGGTTTTACTTTCCTCGCTCTCTGCCTCAAGACAGTGCTGCTGGTGCTAGCCTCACTCTCAGAAGAGCTCTGCTGTTCTGCCATCGTATCCCAAAGACAAACCAGCTCCTTCTCCCAAGGGATCACAAGCAGAAATGAGGGGAATGGGTGTGGTGTAGGAGAGTTCTAGAACTGAAAGTAGTTTCAACCAATCAAAAGTTGTGTTTCAAGATCACATGACCTACCGTACGCTTACGGTACGCTTACGGTGCGCTTACGGCAAAAAGTACGCGTGCGCGTAAAAAAGACACGCGCTTGCGCACATGCGCATAACAGTCATTTCCCGGCACTTCCGCGTAACGTGCGCGTGTTGCGTAAGCGCGCACGCGTCCCACGCGCAGTACGCGCGGCTACGCAAAGTGCGTAACTATACGCAAGCAGCGTAGATAGATTACGGACGTTGCGTAAACCGTACGCTTACCGTGAGCTTACGGTACGCGTACTATAAAAAAAAAAAAAAAAAAATCTGGAAATAAATTTTACATGTTTATTTTAAAAAATATATATAAAAAAAATATTTAAGGATTTTAAAAATTAAAGCATAGTCTTTATAAAAGATAAGAAAATTAAAATAAAAATATGTTTGAAAAAAATGAAGAATATAAAAAAAAAATAGCATTTAAAAAACCTTGCAAATTCACTGAAAAAACCATGGGTTTCACACACGTTATAGTTAGGAATTAGCATTTAAAAAACCTTGCAAATTCAATGAAAAAACCATGGGTTTCACACACGTTATAGTTAGGAATTAGCATTTAAAAAACCTTAGAAATTCACTGAAAAAACCATAGGTTTCACACACGTTATAGTTAGGAATTAGCATTTAAAAAACCTTAGAAATTCAGTGAAAAAACCATAGGTTTCACACATGTTATAGTTAGCTGGACATTTTACTCGTAAAAAACCAATGAAATTGCCCCGTTATAGTTAGTTCAGCTAACTATAACTCGCGCGCCCGCAATGCACTGCTGATGACGTCACATATTACATCACTCATGACATGGTCAGTGACATCACTCATGACATCACTGATGACATCTCAAATGACATCACTGATGACATCACTGATGACATCATCTAGTGAATGTGTGTTATTCTGAAAATTAAATATGTTTTATATATGTATATCTCATGGTCGATGGAAGAATAAATGGGTATATAAGTGTCTAAATGGATGATTTGTTTTTGAAAAATTGATTGTGTAACTGACTGATTAAGTGTATCATAGTGAATACATGGCTTAGTGAATAATGTTTAAATATGTAAATATCTGTATCAGTCTCTCACTTTGTGTATAAGTGGCTGCATGGGTTGGTGAGTAGCTACATGGGTGCCTATTTAGGTTATTAGTTGTTTTTTTGAGTATCAGTCTGAGTGTCTGCATGGTTCGGTGGGGGGTATTACGTAGTGCATCGGTGCATGAATGAGTGACTCACTGTTTGTATGTGTTGAACACAGCATGTGTGCAGGACTGTATGGGTGGATGAGTGTGTGTATGGGTGTGTTAGTGAGTGAATGACTGTCTCAATAGTGTCTTCAGGAGTAACTACATACGTTTTAAACTAGTATATGTGACTATTGGTGTATATATGTGAGTATATGTGAAAGTGAGAGATTGAAAGAGTTCCTGTATGAATAAGTATGTGTTTCTATAAGTGATTGTTTAAAAGACTAAGTATGTGTAAGTTTCCGTAGAAGTAAGTGTGGTGGTGTGTGTATAACTGTATATGCAAGTAAATGTATGTTTGATTCTTTATTAGCATGAGTGACTATGTGTGTGAGTAACTCTATGGATGAGTGGCATTGTGTAACAGGATGTATAGATGTATGAGTACATATGATGAGTGAGTACATGTATGAGTGACTGTATAGGACTGTTGGTGAATGAGTGGATGTGTATGTGGATCTTAGAATTACTGAAGAGGTTGTTGTAACTGGTATTGGTATGTCCATTGTTTTGAAATTTTTAGTCTCTATTTTTGAATGTGTGTATCAAAGCTTATATTAAGGTGAGAGGAGGTCTGCCACTCTATCACAAGGATGATGTCATCAGTGATGTCATCAGTGATGTCATTTGAGATGTCATCAGTGATGTCATGAGTGATGTCACTGACCATGTCATGAGTGATGTAATATGTGACGTCATCAGCAGTGCATTGCGGGCGCGCGAGTTATAGTTAGCTGAACTAACTATAACGGGGCAATTTCATTGGTTTTTTACGAGTAAAATGTCCAGCTAACTATAACATGTGTGAAACCTATGGTTTTTTCACTGAATTTCTAAGGTTTTTTAAATGCTAATTCCTAACTATAACGTGTGTGAAACCTATGGTTTTTTCAGTGAATATATATATATATATAGTGCATTAAGTGCATAGTTTTTCCACAGTACCAATGTCATATTATATTTGAAGGTGTAAAGTGCTAGATGTTCATCCACTAGGCCTCGGTTAAAAAAGTGGGGGGAGTTCTAAAATACTTGCAGTATAAAACAGTTAGTAAAAATACTTTACAAATATAAAGTGTGTGAAGTACATACATTCTCTACAGTACCTATGTCATATTTCAGTAAAATTAGCAAGGGCTAATATTTAAATCACTGGGACTTGATTTTCTCTTATGTCAAATTTGATATCATCCTGCTTTTCAAGATGGATTATTGGATACATTATTGCCACTATTTCTCTAAGGGAGATTGTGGCTATTAGGAAAAAGGAAATATTAAAGAAAAAGTGACCATGTAGTAGGGAATTACACCGATATATAAAAAAGAGGTTGCAGGGTTTATTAAAAATCGTCTTTATCTAATTATATCAGGTATAATAGAAGGAAACAGAAAAAATGTTCGCAATCCCAGATAATTCAGTAAAGTGCTATGAATTTAAAATGCTTTAGGGATTAAAGTGATTTTTAGTGTATTTTTAATCCAGAGTACTATGTTTGTGTTCCTACAAAAAAGGTGTACCTTATTTCCCTATCACCCAAGCTTTGAAAAGCAAAAAAGAAAAAACTAAAAAAATTTAGAAAAAGAGGATGGGGGGGGGGGGGTAAGGAAACAACAGAAGAAGGAAGTGTATTAATACATAGAACAATCAAATATATCAATACAATATACTAATGCTAAAATCCTCTCAATTCACACCTGTGATTTTCAAGGTCTGGCATCTGCTCAAAATAGGGGAAAAGAAGACGTGGTTCATAACAATGAAAATGCACCCCAGATACAGGAATAGTAAATATATATATATATATATATATATATATATATATATATATATATATATATACATTCACTGAAAAAACCATAGGTTTCATGGGCGTTATAGTTAGCTGGACTTTTCACTCGTACAAAACCATTGAAATTCCCCCGTTATAGTTAGTTCAGCTAACTATAACTCGTGCACCCGCAATGCACTGCTGATGACGTCACATATTACATCACTCATGACATGGTCAGTGACATCACTCATGACATCACTGATGACCCTCTGTTTCCATGTGCAGACCCCTTTTCCCTCCCTCCTGGCTTGCCTGTTCCATTGTAATGCCCCTGATCCATCCCTCCTGCCCTTTATGGTCTGTTATGCTGCAGCTTTCTCTCATGTCTGTCCATTATGGTCAGCTAGCTACCATTGCTTCTTTCCCCTCTGTTCTCTGTTGTCCATGTGCATGGTCCTGTCCCCTCCCTATTGCTTTCTATGGATTGTTGTGCTGCACTCCCTGATGCCTGCCCTGTAGTTTGGTGCCCCTTTCCATGTCCCTCCTGTCCTCGGTTATCCGAGTCCATGTCCCTCCCCCAATTTCTCCTGCCTACCATGATCTAATGTACCATACTTGCAAACATTTTGAACTTGGTAAGAGGGAGATTTTGAAAAAAAACTGGGGTATTGATTTTCCCCTTTGAGTTACATTAAAAAAGAGGAGATTGTAGACAGGAGACAGATCAAGTAAAGCCCATTTGAGCTTAAAAACATTGGACGTTTCCTGGCTGAAACGGGTCTGTTGGCATGTATGGTTGTACTACCACTGCCTCTTCCTTCTGCCCACAATGGTCTATTATATTGCCACAGCCTCTCTTGCCAGTCCTGTATTGTTGGTTTGTTGCCCCTACCCCCTTTCCACTGCCCTCCATAGTCTGTTGTACTGCCACTGCCCTTCCTGCCTGCCCAGTGTGGTCAAATTGTTGCCTCTGCACTCTCCTACCTGCCTTCAATTTTCAGAGTCCGTGCCCCTGGCCTCTCCCTCTCAACAGTATCCCAATGAACAACTCGATTGCTAACATTCTATATTTATTACAAAAGTGTGGAACGCCTGACGTCATCTTGATGTAATCAAAACTGTAATACCTAGAGTATTTCCTTTAGAAATTAGATATATGAGAGGGTCTTATTCGCATCAAAATTATGGTTAGTGCTCTAAAAAACTAAAATGAGGACATATTTTCTGAGTTTTCAAATAGCGACAAAGAACTTTTAAATTATTTGTAATCTTTATGTTTTTTTATCCAGTTGACCACTTGATTAAATGTTGCAGCTAGGGGAGAGGATGTGGTGTTACTTCCAGATCTGCAGACTTTGCAACTGGAGAACCAGGTTGGAGTTTCTGCTTCAGCTCAACATTCTGTGATTCTGGTCAAATCACTTAATCTCCCCATGTCTACAACCAAAATGAATTTGATCTTGTGTGATGTAACCAATGCTCATGTAAAGCACTCCAATACCTGACAAGTCTGCACTATATAAAACTGCAAATACACAAAAAATAAGTGTTTTGCACACTTTTGTCATTGGGCTACATGTGGGCTACATCTGGGTGATATTTGTGGTGCATTTGGGCTCTTTTGTCTCTGGTGGCCATCTTGGGAGATTTATTTGTTATGAAGTTTCCTAATTTCCTCATTTACTGCAGTCTCCTCAGTAGGAAATGCTTTCAGTTTTTTACTTTGATTCCATCAAGAAGGTATTCAGATATGTCACACATTTGCCATAAATTCTGAATGTTAGCACTCTAGTTGCTCATTAGATCGCTGTAGTAAAGCTACTGCTCACCAGGGAAGTCTGCTGCTGGTATTCAAAGTGCATGTTTCAGTCTGCATGTCAGAATTTTTTTATGAAACAGAAGAGGATTTGAGAAGTCAAAATGTGCCCTAATTTTTCTTTCTGCAGCACTAATCATAATTGCTATGGCAAAATGAACCCCCTCAATGTGTTCCTTTGTAAATTAAATGTTTTAAGTGTTACCACTTTATTCCAATCAAGATGGCTTCAGGTGTGCCATACTTTTGTCATAAGTAAGACTGTTAGCGCTCTAGTTGTTCGTAAGAACACTCAGGGACATTCTGTCATTGGGCTATACTTGGGCTACATCTCGGTGATATTTGGGCTACATTTGGGCTCTTTTGTCTCTGGTGGCCATTTTGGGAGACTTATTTGTTATGATGTTTCCTAATTTCCTCATTTACTACAGTCTCCTCAGTAGGAAAAACTTTCAGTTTTTTACTTTGATTCCATCAAGAAGGCATTCAGATGTGTCACACATTTGCCATAAATTCAGAATGTTAGCACTCTAGTTGCTTATTAGATCACTGTAGTAAAGCTACTGCTCACCAGGGAAGTCTGCTGCTGGTATTGAAAGTGCATGTTTCAGTCTGCATGTCAGAATTTTGTAATGAAATAGAAGAGAATTTGAGAAGTCACTCAAAATGTGCCTTAATTTTTCTTTCTGCAGCACTAATCATACTTTCTATGGCAAAATGAACCCCCTCATGTTGTTCCTTTTTAAATTAAATGTTTTAAGAGTTACCACTTTATTCCAACCAAGATGGCTTCAGGTGTGCCATACTTTTGTCATAAGTAGGACTGTTAGCGCTCTAGTTGTTCTTTAGAACACTCTGGGAAGCTGCAGTTGAACACAAAGGAATCAACTGACAGTCTCTGCCCTTGTTGGATGTACATGTTTTACTGAGAATGTCAGACTTCATTCTCCCATGACTGAGAAAGATAATGTGAATTTACAGAAAATATGCTCTCAGTTTAGCTTATAGATCACCTTCCAAACCTCTGAGGGAAAAGCATGAGAAAATAGTTTTCTCTCAAACACGTTTTGGGACCCCCCTTTTTTCTTGGCCCCCGCTTGACGAATCACCCCAAGTCTTTCAGGGTAGGAGGTGAGCGGAGCGCCCCATTAGTTTTGAAAATTTCGCGAGGATATGCCAACCGGCGCCAAAGTTATTCAAAATAGAATTTTGAGATTTCCTATGGAAACACGATCCTAACTATAACTATCTACTGGCGACTGCAATAATTAATAAGAAAATTAACCAGCCTGTAGCCAATCATTTCAACCTTGTGGATCATTCACTATCAGATTTGAAGATTTTCCCCGTGGAACATGTTTCAAAGGAAGAACTACTGGACTCCAAGGAAAACTTCTGGATGTACCGTTTAAAATCACTGCATCCAGATGGACTGAACATTACTGACAACACAACCTGATTACTGCATACCTCAAGAGCTCTCAGGACTGCATTGATTCCACATTCTAAATGGAATCTTCACTCATGATGCTTTTTGAAAATTCACCAGTCATCTGTGCAGCCACAGATCAAACCATCTTGTACTACCTGAGGAAGGCGGAAGCTGAAACGTTGTAGTGGAAATATATTTTTGTTCTTTGGTGAATCTATCTGTTTGAGTCACTTCTTTCTTGGATATTTTATTTCTTTGTGACTCATTGTATCCTTTGGGATCCAGATTTTTGCCCTGGCTGGCTGTTGTTTTCTTGTGATCCTTCATCTTCAAGTATATATATATATATATATATATATATATATATATATATTACCTACTGGCGGTCGCCAGTAGGTAGTTATAGTTAGGACCCCTTTTCCATAGGAAAACCTCAACATTCTATTTTGAATAACTTTGGCGCCGGTCGACGAATCCTCGCGAATTTTTCAAAATAGGTGGGGCGCTACGCTCCGCTCCTACCCGGAAAGTCTCGGGGGGATTCGTCAAGCGGGGGCTGAGATAAAAGGGGGGTCCCAAAACGCGTTTTCCCCATGCATTTTTCCATAGGACCTTTAGACACAGCTACAGCCCGAACGGCTGAACAGAATTACTTGAAATTTGGCAGAGAGGTAGCCAGAAGGTCAAGGAAGTGCCTTTTGCAGGTCTGGTGTAAATCTGTTCAGTATTTCCGGAGAAAATAGCATTTAAAAGCATATATATATATATATGCGCGCAGGGTGCGCGCACCGTGCGCGCACCGTGCGAGCACCCTAACGTGCGCGAGCGTAATTCTGATTGGTGGTTACATGTTAGTCAACGTTCGAATCGGTCGAAATCAGGAAGTGTCGGCCGCCATTTTGTTTGTTTTCAGTGCGAGAGTGAAAAAGGAAGGTGGCGAACGTGAAAAGGGGGCAGGGTAGAGAGTTCCTGACCCCCTAGCCTTTGTCAGGGGGTCCCTGAAGGACCCCGAAGGCAAAAAAAAATTTTTTTTTTTTTAAAAATCGCGGGGGTGCGCGCACAGTGCGCGCACCCTGAAAAACACAAAAAAAAAAAAAAAAATTCCAAAAAAAAAAAATAATTCGCAGGGTGAAAACCAAAAAAAAAAAAAATAATAATTTTTAATACGTAGTTTATTGTAAAATAAATATATAAAAAATAATACATAAATAAATTAGCATTTAAAAAACCGTACAAATTCACTGAAAAAACCATAGGTTTCACACACGTTATAGTTAGGAATTAGCATTTAAAAAACCTTGCTAATTCACTGAAAAAACCATAGGTTTCAAACATGTTATAGTTAGCTGGACATTTTACTGATAAAAAACCAATGAAATTCCCCCGTTATAGTTACTGTAGGCAACTATAACTCACGCGACCGTAATCCTCTGCTGATGACATATGTGTCTTTATGAAAAAAAAATATTTGTAATATATGTATAGCTAAAATTTAATGGAAGAAGACATGGGCAAATAAGTGTCTAAATACAGTATTAGCATCAGCAGAGGATTACGGTCGCGTGAGTTATAGTTGCCTACAGTAACTATAACGGGGGAATTTCATTGGTTTTTTATCAGTAAAATGTCCAGCTAACTATAACATGTTTGAAACCTATGGTTTTTTCAGTGAATATATATATATATATATATATATATATATATATATATATATATATATATATATATATATATATATATATTTATTCACGAAACTCCACAAACTGCAACCAGTAAAGGAATACTCGCACTCCAAGGCTCGTTGTTTGAAAAACGTTTAATGGCGACGCGTTTCGAGCAGACGCTCTTATTCACTAGCCACAAAATCAAATCACTCGTCCACCATTTCTAGTGTAATCCCAAACATAAAGAAAGGACCAACTGTTCCTCAAAGTCCCAACATAATAACAGAAATAGGACTTACACATGATTTGTAATGAGGAAAGAAAACATATATACTTCTCAATACTTACTAACGCAAGTGCATATTTTTCAAAATTATAAGAAGAGTGTTTAAAAAAAATTTTTTGAATTTTTTTGTGTTTTAGATTTCTAGATTTTAGATATAGTGTTGCCAAGTGGCAATATAACAACTATAATTGACATTAGTATAATATTAGCATCAAAAACACTCTCAAACCCAAATTAGGTAACCATATGGTCCTAAATAAAAAAGAATCAGAGTGATGTGAAAAATTCACAAAGTATTTGATACAGGGTTATCGATGCAGCAAGAGACGGCAGAGGGCACCCAACCGACAACCGCTATACTGGAAACATATGTTAGGACTATAAGGTTATTATTTATAAACTTCACAAAATTAATATTGATATTCAAACCCCTTCTAGGATTCCTATTTCCATATTAGTCCCATTTAGAATCTTATTTCACAGATCTGCGCGGAGTAGGTCTTTTCACCCAATAGCAACTCATCCAATATGAACAAAAAGTTCCTCATCTTCATTAAAAACATGCTGAAAATGCACGAAGTACTTCGTGCATTTTCAGCATGTTTTTAATGCCTTTCACGCTCTTTGACTTGTCACTTGACAGTTTATTTAAAAGTTCATTCACTACGCATTTATTTGTCTGCCTCTTATGTCACTTATAGGACACGGCCCAGGATTACCTTCATAACACACCTTTGGCACGACATCAAATATTCACGCATGGCCTTTTTACTGACAGTTTCACTCGGCACATCTGTGCCTTATTATTGTAATGCTATTTTAGCTGTAATCATTTACTTTCGATACTACACTGGCGTTGAAACATTAGTTTTGTGTGGCGAGCTCTGAATGCAATGTATTTATGTGTTATACAGCACACTACATTCCAAGATGTCTGCCATTGTTCAATCGTCTAGTCATTGGTTGTCCTTTGTTGATGTCGACTGAATTTACTTTATCAATCACCGTGTTGTGCACAATCTTTCACGTGAACAAGGCTTTCGAGCTGAAACGCGTAGTGAATTAAAACACCCCTTTCAAGAGATCCCCGTTTGTGGTCTGTTCTTCTGAGAGCGTATGAGGAATTGCTTTTGCATCTTTGGAACTGAATTACCGGCACGCTCCGCCTGGGTGTACGCCACCTCTCTCGGGTCATAGCAGCCGGAAGGAGCTATATGGATTTGTTTTATATATATATATATATATATATATATATATATATATATATATATATATATATATATATATATGTATATATATCACCAACATCCGTAGTTGAGCTTCAAAGCATTCACAGACACGGACCAGGTAATCAGTGCAAAAGATTTATTTCGTGCGGTATGTCGCCATAACGTTTCGGCTCGTCCGGGCCTTGTTCACATGACAATGTGAATGAGTTAGACCACAGTATTTAAAATGACAGTGCAAATTATTCAAGGTTCAAAGTTCAAACATGTGATTGCATTACGGGTAGAGGTAGAAAAAATACTACAGCATAGGATTAAAATCATGTGTTAAGGTTGCATTTTCAAATACATTATAAATATCTCACACATTAAAATTGTTTCATTTGTCAGATAATTTACAGTTGATTTCAAATAAATACAATTGTGCAAATCAGCAAGTAGTGCAAATCTGTATATAAGTCGAATAGAACATAATATTAATTTTCAATAATTGGTGTTCCCCTATTTTGCGTGAATATTAGGAGTCCGCAGTTCCCAGTCATTGTAACCGAAATTGCTACTAATGATGTAAGTTATCAAATCATCATTGGATTTCACAGCTATGGGGCAATCCTCATGTTGTACAAAGATCGCTTTGATACTTGACCACCCAATTATGAACAGAGCGGTCAGTTACGAAGTACCTTTGTTAAATCTTCTTTTATGTATAATCATTGGTTAAATCCCATATCTACAAATTATGCCTAATCTTTTTTATATACAATCATGGGTTAAATCCCATTTGTGCAAATCATACCAAAACACACTAATCACATGCTTACTTTCTGTGGATATATGCAAATGGATTAGAACATTTTAATCCGAAATATCTGTGTATTGAATACTACGAAAAATTAAATAATGCACATATTCGTATTATCTATTCCTTGCAAGATTGTGTGTAGTTCCTACCCCCCAACTTTTGTTCTGTAAATTGTAGATCTTTCCACACATATTATAGTCTGTTTAAAAAAACGAGAACCCTTGTGTTACGTGTTGTAAAACATATGTAAATCATTTTCTCTTTCATGGAATGTGGGACCAACTATCCCGGCTATACTTAGTTAATTTTACTTGAAATGGTAATAGCTGGTGCTAATAGATAATTTGAGAAATTTCAAAGCTTAAATGTAGTCATACTATCAGGATGGAGAACAACTTAGCTTGAGGAATGCTGACTTGGATCAATGATAGAAGTAATGTACACATGTTGAAAATAGATGTATGGCCCAATCCTGGAAGCCATAAAGTTTTCTAGAAAGTGGCAAAGACTTATACTAGTCAATATGAGAGACAATAAATGTTCAGCTAGTCTCTGTCTCATATAAAAAAGCATAAATATACTTCTCCAAACCTACTGTATATGGATAAAAGAATAAATATGTAAGAAAGTTAAAAGGCCCCCATTGGGATCTACTATCAAAAATATAAAATCACCACCTTAATTCAAGATAAACATGTGTGCAAATCTTCTGTAATATTAAGGCCTCCTGGGTGCTTCGAGTCCAGTTGCAAAATATATTTGGTTTCTAATTTGCGTAGCTTGGACTCTCGGTCACCTCCTCTTCTGCTGGCATTAACTGCATCTATAACATAAAACTTAAGGCCCTGGTTGTCACTGTTGTGATGTTCTTTAAAATGCCTTGCTACAGGGTAAGTTTTGTCTTGATTTACTATTGCGAGGAGATGTTGCAATATACGCTTGTGCACTGCGTGTTTAGTGCTTCTCACATATTTTAACCCGCAGGGACACTGTAAAACGTATATTGCAAATTCAGTCTCACATGTAAGTACCTTGCTGATTTGATGTTCTTTATCACTAAATGCATCCTTATATTTTTTCATATTTATGCCTTGTGTACATGATTTACATGTTTTACATTTGAAGAAACCCCAATTGGTTTGTAACCATGAGGTTTTTTCAATAGTTTCCGGGTTAGTATCAACTAATCTGTCCCTCATCAATGGGGCCTTGCTAAAAGTTAAAGATGCTTTGCGAGGTAGAGTGGGGCCTATTATTGGATCGCTCAAGACAATGGGCCAGTTACTATTCATGATTTTGTATAACTCTGAATGCTGTTTACTATATCCAGTAATTATTCTAAACAAATTAGCAGGGGAGCTAGTTGGACCAAGATTTGTCGGCTCTATGGTCTTATTGGAGAGATCAACCGGTTTGTAAACATCAAGAAGTTTCTGTCTGTTGATTTTCATTGACTTCGCAACCGATGTGTCAATAGTATATTCCGAATACCCCCGTTCTAGAAATCTGCGTTTACTAGCCTGTTGGGCTACTCTCAACTCATGTTCATTGCTACAGACCCTTCTGAGGCGTAGCATTTCCCCATAAGGGATGCTAGATATGAGGTGTGCTGGATGAGCACTGCCTGCATGGAGAATCGTATTTCCTGCAGTACTCTTCCTAAACAGTCTTGATTCGATTTTGTTATCAGCTATATAAATCTCCGTATCCAGGAATGTGACAGAGGATTGACTCATAGTAGCTGTAAAATTTAAATTGAGCTCATTATTGCTGATTTCAATGACGAATGCCTCTGCCTGCTCTTTGGTTCCCCTCCACACAATGAATAAGTCGTCAATAAAGCGTAACCACATTATTACATTGTCATCAAAGGCTTTCTTGTGTTTCATTTTGAGGACCAGTTCCTCCCAAGCGCCCATATGCAAACAGGCATAGCTTGGAGAGAAACTGGCCCCCATTGCTACACCCCGTAACTGTCGATAAAGCAAGTTATTGTACATGAATAGTTTATTCTGAAGACAGTATATATATATTTATATTTATTTATTTATTTCGCAACAGTTTTCCCAAAGGGATGCCTCTCCGCACTCACAACTCCGTCTTGTCCATAAAATAACTTTACCAATACTCCAAATTAGTATAGTTCCAGGGTGTTTATTAATAGCAAGCCAGCACACCGCTACGCATTTCAGTCTCATCCGAGACCTTGCTCACGGGGATGGCAAATAACACAAAGCGGCCCTCCATTTCTGCCGTATTTAAACATGTGACATCACATCCTGTTTTTAGCAGTGGTGCATTCTGGTATTCGTGGTCATACCAATTGGTTGCTTTGTTAATTTTTATCAGGACTGTTACTTATGTTCATTGTTGTCACGAGCGTCTTCCTCCAAGCGCTCGTGACTAGATCACGGTTGAGTGTTGACTTTTGGAATGGATGGTTGGTTCGTGGGTTAACGGGGTCTGTGTTCGTTATTAAACTGGAGACGCTTGTACTGAGAAGAGGGAATAAACTTTACTCAGCAACATTCTTCAAAGTCTACGATCCTTTATTACTGAAGTGTTCTGGTCGTATATCTTTTTACACTGGCGACGAGCGTCACGGATTCACCTCCGTTCTGTATTAAAATTAACATATATATAAATAATTATCCACATCGTTCTCAAGACTACCTTCCATCGGTTATCTACAAAGATTTGGCGGAGCGCTATTCTAACATAATATATTATAAGAAAGGACTTCATTTAGACCAAATATATTTCATGGAATTCTTCTGAACGATAATCATCGGACGTGCCTGGGAAAATTACTATGTCCATATCGCTTATGCTAACAGCCACATGAGCAGAGGATCCAGGGTGGTCGTAAGTGTTTTTTTAAAGAAAAAGAATATAATTACAAATATTCCCTCTTCTCGGGACCTTGGACTATTTTTACATAAAATCAAACAAACAATGCATTTTTACATTATAGCCTTGTTTTGGCAGCAGTGGAATATCGTAATTCATTCAAAGGTATTTATTTTTTCATTTTTCAATTTTGGTGATTGTTACTATTTTTTTAGCCCTATATTTCATCATGGACATCATATAACCAACAGGATCACATTGTGACTGTTTCAAAAAATATATATATTAAGAGTACACAAATTTCTAAACCCAATTTCAAAATTAGAGTATATAAGGATCAAAGCCTTAGTTCATGCTGTTCCTCGGGGTGCATCAATGCATCGTGCTATTCTATTAATACGACCCACCAGTGTGAATCTTCTCATTTAACCAACACATTTAATAATGTAGTACGATTTTTCACGAACCTCCAGTCTCACCTACTTATACTCCTGCCCTCCAGTGGCCCCTTATTATCCAGAGATACTTCATCTATTCGGCTAATTGTGTCACCCTTTAACTCTCATATCCATACTCTTGAAACATTTCTCTTTCAAAGTTCATTTCTCACCAGCCTATTTACCTCAAAACCAATTGTACTTTATTAGTCATTTGTAGCCTAAGCTATTGTGGTTCTATACCTACTTGGGGCTACCAAAAAGACTTTGTCAATTAAGCTATGACCTTAAAAGAAGATGCATTGCAATCTCATAGCACATCCAATATAAAAACAAGCATCAGGAAGGCAGTATGTAAAACACTCAATTGGTACATAGCAAGATAATATTTGATATGTTATATGATGTACATGATGAAATATAGGGCTAAAAAATAGTAACAATCACCAAAAATGAAAAATGAAAAAATAAATACCTTTGAATTAAATACGATATTCCACTGCTGCCAAAACAAGGCTATAATTTAAAAATGCATTGTTTCTTTGATTTTATGTAAAAATAGTCCAAGGTTTTTATAAAAATTAACAAAGCAACCGATTGGTATGACCACGAATACCAGAATGCACCACTGCTAAAAACAGGATGTGATGTCACATGTTTAAATACGGCAGAGATGGAGGACCGCTTTGTGTTTTTTGTCATCCCCGTGATCAAGGTCTCGGATGAGAATGAAATGCGTAGGGGTGTGCTAACTTGCTATTAATAAACACCCTGGAACTATACTAATTTGGAGTATTGGTAAAGTTAATTTATGGACAAGACAGAGTTGTGAGTGCAGAGAGGCATCCCTGTGGGAAAACTGTTGCGAAATTGGAAACGGCTTGGCCCTACCGTACTCGAAACGCACCACCACAGAGGCACCCACGGGGTCAAAAAAATGGGACCATGCAGGAAATAATATATATATATATATATATATATATATTGAAAGAGGACCTTCCACGAAATATAAGAAGGCACTTCATAGTCTACCTCTTAACAATACCAAATTAATTTAGTCGCAATGAGAGATAGTTGTAAAATTCACCAATACTTTTGTTTCAGGTCGGAGAAGATGGGTCATGTGGGGATAGGGAACAATTTCCATATAACAAAAATCAATGGAGATTAGTCATCTCAATTGGACCAAAATCGTAAAAGTACTCTATTGAAGATGAAGGTATAGCTCTGCATCTAAATTGTATCCAAGAGGGCTTCTGTACCCATTAGGATGATCAGTCGTATTCTATTTTTCTCAGAAGCAGTTCTCGATTCCCACCTCTGTCTGATGTTTTGATGTGTTTGATTCTATAATACTGCATCTCTTTTGGAACACCTGCATGTTTCTCCCAGGAATGTTTGGATATGGGATACATGAAATCATTGTTTTTATGGCCCTTATGAGTTAGAGAAATCTCAATTTCACGTTATTAGTTGTGCTTCTGACATAGTGTTTTCCACAATGGCATTTTAATGTACAAATCAGATATTGTGTTTCACAAGTAATATGTTCTGTCATTTTTTCTTGTTTCCCATTATGCAATTTGTATGTAGTTTTGTTGGTTCCGTACTCACAAGCCTTGCATTTGGCACATTTCTAGAAGCCAATTTGTCTCCACCAGTTGCAGCTTCAGGGTTTATGAGGACACAGGTGGCTCATTGTTAACAAGTCTCCGAGTGGGGTGACCTTCATCTATGTAATACTTGGGTGATCTGTGAGCACTTCTTTTAGATTTTACATCAAATTGTAAAATGTTCGTTTTGTTTTTTTAATAATGATTCAGTTTTTGATGTCAACAATTAAAATCCATGGTTATGTGTCTGCTATTTTCCTCTATTGCTTCTTTTCTTCGAGATGTTAACAGTTCTTCTCTTTTCCGTCCTTTTGCTCTTTTTACTGCATTTGTACGTACTTCAAATGGGTATCCTCTTGCTAAAAACTTGCTTGCATTTCCTGAATTTGTTCTTCAAATTCTCATTCCGCCTAGCAATTTTGTCTAGTTCTTAACATTTTCCCAAAGGGGATGCTCCATTTTAGAGTCTTTAGATGGCAACTGTGGGCATGCAAGAGGCTCTAAATGATTTATCTTTGTGATGGAGTCTAGTACATAGTTTCATTTTCTCGATAAATAGCTCAATTTCTAAGAAACATATTCATTCTGAGGTAATAGGGTGTGTGAAACTCAAACTATAGGTGTTTTGATTCAAAGAAACAATGAATCTCTCCAAAGCCATGCTACCCCTACCCAAATTAGGGAGAGGGCATCATTAAACCTTGTCCATAATCTTACATGATTTAACATTTCTTGGGTCTCATCCGTCCATACTGTTTCTGCTTCCTAGTGCCCCATAAACAAATTTTCATATGTTGAGGCATATGATGGCCCCACAGCCATCCCCTGTTTCGTAGGTATGTTACCATCAAAAATAGTAACGCATGCACAATTTTTATTGGATATAATTGATACAATTGAAGGCTGCCCTATAATTGAATAGTGCCTGTTACATTGTTTAATTTTGCTTTTGATTATGTTCAATATATGAAAGACATAGTATAATATGTCTTAGTTAAACTCTGTGTGTAAATTTGAGATGTATTGTTCTTTTTCTATTTTCACATTTATGCACCTTTAAGCGTATGTCGCTCGATGCTGCAGGTAAATCTTTGTTATCCCATGAGCAAGGTAAAGTGTACCCTTAAACACATTGGAATGGTGACTGCGGCCAAACAAACTTTCACCTTTTTGATGACTGATAGGCTTGTGGCTCCTGTTGTTTGGTTGGATGTAAAGAACGCTGGTGTTGGTGGATGTATCACAGGCTGTTTCCATGCCTGTTCCCACAAGTCTCCACTGTATAAGGCAGAAGTGATTAGTGGAAACTGCACAAAATATATATGGGTTTAGGGATGGGTAGGATATAAAGAGTTTTAAAGTTGTTTTTAAGGCTGAGGGCAAGATAAGGATATTGGGTTGAAAGGGTATTTTTAGGGTTTAGGGGTGGTAAGGGAACTGAGTTGTAAGGGTGCTTTAGGGTTTAGGGGTGCGTAATGGTATTAGAGGAAAGGGAATTTTTAGAGTTTAGGGGTGGGTAATGGTATTGGGTGGGACAAGTATTTTAGGGTTTAAGGTGGGGAGGGACATAGAGTGGTAAGTATATTCTAAGGGTTTATGTGTCGGTAGGGGTATCGGGCGGTGTGGGTTGTAAGGGGATTCTTATAATTTAGGGGTGGGTAAGAGTATTATGTTGTAGGTTATTCTTAGGGTTGAGGGGTTAGTAAGGGTCTTTTTTTTACAAACAAGCACTGGAGACTGCAAAATGTTGCAGCGTATTTTTTGATCCACCACGAATTTGCCGCAAAATTTAAATATACATTTTTGAACCCTCAGCTGTATGGGTAGGGCATATCTTAAGGGCATCACAACATCCACAAGAGAGACTAAAGAATCACAAGTAGGGGCACACTGAGGGAGTACTGGCAGCACAACCTACTGAGCCCAATAAAAGAGGAATTGACTTTGGGGAGACATTTTGGATCGAGAGACAGATCAACCCTGTCATTAAAGATTCTCAAGTATGGGAAATGGCACACCATATGATTTAGCTCCTCAAGCTGCCTTACAGAGGTGATGGCCACCCAAAAGAAAAACTTAAATGTGTTTAGTAAGCAAAGAAGGCTTCCCAGTAAAGAAAGTAAACACATTTAAAGTAATCATCATCCTTATCATCATCGGTCTTTATTCAGTTTCTTTAAACGACAATAAAAGAACACACATAGAATGCAGTTAAAAAGCTCCACAGAAAAATGCAGGTTAAAACTGTAACTAGAACTGCCCAACAAAAGTCTGACATCACATAATGTAGCAAATAAAGTCTTTCTCAAATGGACTACCCAAAAGAGGAAGAGAGCTAAATTAATACAATTAAACATATATGGCAATAACATTAAATATTAAATTGCAGGGTGGACTTGGACAAAATGCTTATCATAAAAAAATAGAATGGCAAAAGACCCTTTTAGTCTCTTGTTGAAAGTGCTAAACATGATAAATTGCATTGTGTCCTGAGCTAAAGAATTGTTACAACTACATAGAATGGGGGAAGATCTATATGATCCACCTCAGGAACTGCTTACAAGTGGTGTACTAAGTTTAATCTAAAATTTATCAAAAGAAATCAATGATGATCTGACACGTTGTAGGCGAGATATGGTGCGATCTAAAAAACGTGGTCTGGAGTGGTAAGTAAGCTCTTACAAATGATTCATCCATGGCCAATAATGCTCTCTCATTAGCCCTCCAAGTCGCGAAAACTCACTTGGTCCTAGAGTAATCCTCTTAAATGAAAGACTCAGGATGATAAAAAAAAATCTTGGCAGCGCATTTTAGTAAAACAGATCTTAATATAGCTAATCCATGGGATACTGGTCGCTTGATCAAGGGCCAAACAATCTTTTAGCATAGAGTGATTTCAGTGCTAAGCAGGGAGTACTCAAACCAAGATCCAGAAGAGTAAGGGTTGTACCATCAGTATGTACTCTAGGAAATCAATCCCTAGTTCCTCAGAAATATTTACTGAGGAGATACTCTAAGGGAGAGAACGAAGATTTCTTAAAAACTTATTTACAAGAACTTGCAGTGAAGACTCATTGGTATACCCCCAGATCTCACTCCCGTAAGCATCTATAACTACACATTTTAGTCTTTAGATATCAATCATAGCCATGATGGACTTATGACCCAGCCTAGAGGCAAAACCAAACACAGAAGCAATGCTCCTAGAAAACATATGTTCACTAGCCATTACCAAGAGAGACCAAGGTAAAGAGCAATCAAACACAACTCCCAAATAAGGGAAAAGGGGAAGTTGACTAAGGGGATTGCCTTTGACACACTAAGATCTAGAATAAGTAGACTGTGGACCAATCACCATAATGTGGGACTTGGTAAAATTGGTAATTAAATTGAGGCTATCCATAAATTCTATGAAATTGGTTGAGCAAAACCTCTAGACCGAGGGCAGTTTGAGATATAAGAACAGTATCATCTACATAAAGCAGTGTAGGAATCAGACGAGATCCAATTTTGGGAAAGTTCCAAGCAACTTCAATCAGTGACTTTTCTAGGCTATTAAAATTTAATGTAAACAAAAAAAAGGACCCAGGATGCAACCTTGGCAAATGCCCCAATTTAGCTTAAAGTTCTATGTGCATTCACCCCTTTCATCAAATCTCACTGACGCTGACAGGCTGAAATGTAGGTCACACAAATAAGAAAACTAACTGGGGATCAGGACCCATCTCCAACATGATGACCCAAAGCTTACCCCTGTTGACTCTATCAAAGGCTGCTCTAACATCAATGAATGCAAGATGTAAAGCCCCTTTTTTAGCAATAGTATATTGAGCTATAGTTATATACAAATTGAGACCCTGATTAGTAGTGCCCAGGCCCTGTCAGAAACTGCACTGAATGTCTGATAAGACGTTCTGATCCGTGGCCCAGTTCACTAATCTATTCAATATGATGTGGTGTACAATCTTAGCTGTGGAGCTAATCAGTGACATTGGTCTACATCACTCAGGGTCTTCATGGATGTCTTTCTATAAGACAGGGACAATCACAGAAGTAGACCAAGATTCAGGGATACATATTTTCACAGCTGAATTTAAATATAAAGCTAAAAGAGGAGCCAAAAAACAGCATCTATCTATCTATCTATCTATCTATCTATCTATCTATCTATCTATCTATCTATCTATCTATCTATCTATCTATCTATCTATCTATCTATCTATCTATCTATCTATCTATCTATAGACATAAATATATATATATATATATATATATATATTCACTGAAAAAACCATAGGTTTCACACATGTTATAGTTAGCGGAAATTTTACTGATAAAAAACCAATGAAATTCCCCCGTTATAGTTACTGCAGGCAACTATAACTCACGCGACCGCAATCCTCTGCTGATGCTAATACTGTATTTAGACACTTATTTGCCCATGTCTTCTTCCATACATTTTTAGCTATACATATATTACAAATATTTTTTTTTCATAAAGACACATATGTCATCAGCAGAAGATTGCGGTCGCGTGAGTTATAGTTGCCTGCAGTAACTATAACGGGGGAATTTCATTGGTTTTTTATCAGTAAAATTTCCGCTAACTATAACATGTGTGAAACCTATGGTTTTTTCAGTGAATTTGCAAGGTTTTTTAAATGCTAATTCCTAACTATAACGTGTGTGAAACCTATGGTTTTTTCAGTGAATTTGTACGGTTTTTTAAATGCTAAGTTACTTTACGCCATTCGTGGCGTGCGCGCCCACTTAACGCAGTTCGTTCTGTGCGCGCACGGTGCGCTTCGCGCACCGTGCGCGCACAGTGAGCACGCGGTGCGCTTCGCGCACCGCGCGCCCACTTTACGCAGTTAGTGCTACGCGCACCGCGTGCCCACGTTACGCTAGATGGGCCATGTACGCACGATGCGCTTCGCGCACCGTGCGCACATGGAGGACATATGATGTACTTCGTTTTGAAAGGTAATATTTTAATTTTTCGTAGATTTCATAAGCCATGCACAAGTGGTGCACTTCGGGCACCATTTGCACACGGGGTGGAGAGAGTGTGGATAATTTTTTTTTTTATTTTTTTTTTTTTTATATTTTAGTTTTTCTCAAAAATGATAAGCCATGCACAATTGTTGGCCTTCGGCCACCAATTGCACACAGGGTGAAGAGAGTATGGATGATTTTTTTTTTTTTTTAAATTTTTTACCGTACGCGTACGGTAAGCGTAATCGGCGAAATTACCAAAAAAATTAAAATTCCGTTTTTGGCCTTGGGGGATCTTTGGGGACTACCTCACCATGCCTATGTGTGTGGGAGCTGTCGAAACAGCCCCTTTACATGTTTGTGGGCTTTAAATCACTCTCAGTGCGAGAGAGAAAATGGCGGCCGCCACTTCCTGGTTTCGGCCGATTCGAATGTTTACTAAGATCTAAGAGCCAATCAGAATCGCGCTCGCGCACGCCACCGTACGCGTACGGTAAGCGTACCGTAAGCGCACCGTAAGCTGGCTCAGATATATATATTGATTTAAAGTCTATTTTCTCAGAATCTACTGAACAGATTTACACCAAACCTACAAAAGGCACTTCCTTGACCTGAGGACTACCTCTCTGCCAAATTTCTAGTAATTCTGTTCAGCCGTTCGGGCTGTAGCCCTGTCTAAAGGTCCTATGGAAAAATGCATGGGAAAAACGCGTTTTGGGACCCCCCTTTTATCTCAGCCCCCGCTTGACGAATCCCCCCGAGACTTTCAGGGTAGGAGCGGAGCGTAGCGCCCCACCTATTTTGAGAAATTCGCGAGGATTCGTCGACCGGCGCCAAAGTTATTCAAAATAGAATGTTGCGGATTTCCTATGGAAACAGGGTCCTAACTATAACTACCTACTGGCGACCGCCAGTAGGTAATATATATATATATATATATATATATATATATATATATATATATATATATATATATATATATATTCACTTAAAAAACCATAGGTTTCACACATGTTATAGTTAGCTGGACATTTCCCTCGTAAAAAAACAATGAAATTCCCCCGTTATAGTTAGTAAAGGGAACTATAACTCACGCGACCGCAATCCACTGCTGATGACGTCAGATATTACATCACTGTATTTATTCACTTATTTACCCATTTTTCTTTCCTTTAACCTTTAGCTATACATATTTAATAAATATTTATTTTACAGAAAGACACATATGTCATCAGTGATGTAATATCTGACGTCATCAGCAGTGGATTGCGGTCGCGTGAGTTACAGTTCCCTTTACTAACTATAACGGGGGAATTTCATTGGTTTTTTACGAGGGAAATGTCCAGCTAACTATAACATGTGTGAAACCTATGGTTTTTTAAGTGAATTTGCAAGGTTCTTTAAATGCTAATTCCTAACTATAACGTGTGTGAAACCTATGGTTTTTTCAGTGAATTTGTACGGTTTTTTAAATGCTAAGTTATGTATTTATTATTTAATTTTTTTATTTTTTTAAGGTTTTTCACCGTGCGCGCTCTGTGGGCGCGCGGTGACTTTGCGCACCGCGCACCCACGTTACGCCGTTCGCGTAATTTTCACGTTTCTACCGTGCGCGCACGGTAAGCGCACTCCGCGATTTTTCGTAAAAATATTAAATACATTTATGGCCCTTGGGGGTCCTTTGGGGACCCCCTGACAATGGCTAGGGGGTCAGGAACTGTCCACCCTGCCCCCTTTTCATGTTCTCCACCTTTATTTTTCACCTCCCTCGGACTGCGAGAGACAAAATGGCGGCCGACACTTCCTGGTTTCGACCGATTCGAATGTTTACTAAGATCTAACAACCAATCAGAATTGCGCTTGTGCACGGCAGGGTGCGCTTACCGTACGCGCACGGTGCGCGCCTATAGATATATATATGCTTTTAAATGCTATTTTCTCAGAAAATACTGAACAGATTTACACCAGACCTGCAAAAGGCACATCCCTGACCTGAGGACTACCTCTCTGCCAAATTTCAAGGTTTTCTGTTCAGCCGTTCGGGCTGTAGCGCGGACTAAAGGTCCTACGGGAAAATACATGGGGAAAACGCGTTTTGGGACCCCCTTTTTCTCAGCCCCCGCTTGACGAATCCCCCCGAGACTTTCAGGGAAGGAGTGGAGCGGAGCGCCCCACCTATTTTGAAAATTTCGCGAGGATTCGTCAATCGACGCAAAAGTTATTCCAAATAGAATGTTGCGGATTTCCTATGGAAACACGGTCCTAACTATAACTATCTACTTGCGACCGCCAGTAGATTATATATATATATATATATATATATATATATATATATATATATATATATATATATATATATATATATTCACTGAAAAAAACATAGGTTTCACACATGTTATACTTAGCTGGACATTTCACTCGTAAAAAACCATTGAAATTCCCCCGTTATAGTTAGTGCAGGCAACTATAACTCACGCGACCGCAATCCTCTGCTGATGCTAATACCGTATTTAGACACTTATTTGCCCATGTCTTCTTCCATTAAATTTTAGCTATACATATATTACAAATATTTTTTTTTCATAAAGACACATATGTCATCAGCAGAGGATTGCGGTCGCGTGAGTTATAGTTGCCTGCACTAACTATAACGGGGGAATTTCAATGGTTTTTTACGAGTGAAATGTCCAGCTAAGTATAACATGTGTGAAACTTATGGTTTTTTCAGTGAATTTGCAAGTTTTTTTAAATGCTAATTCCTAACTATAACGTGTGTGAAACCTATGTTTTTTTCAGTGAATTTGTACCGTGCGCGCACAGTGAGCACGCGGTGCGCTTCGCGCATCGCGCGCCCACTTTACGCAGTTAGTGCTGTGCACGCACGGTGGGCACGTGGTGCGCTACGCGCACCGCGTGCCCACGTTACGCTGGATGGGCCATGTACACACGATGCGCTTCGTGCACCGTCCGCACACGGAGGACATATTATGCGCTTCGTTGTGAAAGATTATCTATTAATTGTTCGAACCTGTAATATTTGCCATAAACAAAGGGTGCACTTCTGGCACCTTTTGCACACGGGGTGGGGAAAACGTGGATATTGTTTTTTTTATTATTTATTTTTGACCGTACGCGTACGGTAAGCGCAATCGGCGATTTTTCGAAAAAAATAAAAATTACATTTTTGGCCTTGGGGGTACTTTTGGGACACCCTGACCTTGACTAGGTGGTTAGGAGCTGTCTAGCTTGCCCCTTTTCTTGTTATCCGACTTTGTTTTTCCTCCCCCCCCCTCAGAGTGCGAGAGAGAAAATGGCGGCCGACACTTCCTGGTTTCGACCGATTCGAATGTTTACTAAGATCTAACAGCCAATCAGAATCGCGTTCGCGCACGGCACTGTACGCGTACGGTAAGCTTACCGTAAGCACACGGTAAGCGCACGGTAAGCTGCCACAGATATATATATTGATTTAAATGCTATTTTCTCAGGAACTACTGAACAGATTTACACCAGACCTACAAAAGGCACTTCCTTGACCTGTAGAATACCTCTCTGCCAAATTTCAAGTAACTCTGTTCAGCCGTTCGGGCTGTAGCTGTGTCTAAAGGTCCTATGGAAAAATGCATGGGGAAAACGCGTTTTGGGACCCCCCTTTTTTCTCAGCCCCCGCTTGACGAATCCCCCCGAGACTTTCAGGGTAGGAGCGGACCGTAGCGCCCCATTAGTTTTGAAAATTTCGTGAGGATTCGTCGACCGGCGCCAAAGTTATTCAAAATATAATGTTGCGGTTTTCCTATGGAAACAGGGTCCTAACTATAACTATCTACTGGCGACCGCCAGTAGATAATATATAGCTGTAGATAAATATGGATATATATTTAGATATCTATCTATATACATATATATGTATATCTCACCATTTCTATTTGGTGAGAGTAAACTTTACCCGGGCTGTGTATTTGCAGATATACTAGTCATCCAACCAGTAAATTATATATGTCCGTATAAAAGTTCAGAATTCTGAGAAAAATGCTATCTCAAAATTAATTTCCAAATAAAATGTCTTTATTCAGATTTGTACTCGTCTCCTTCTCCAGGTTGCCATAGCATTTCAATAATGCAAATTGTCCTAAACTTCAATTCAAATCAAACAGCCAACACGTGTTACGTAATCTAGTCGCTTCTTCAGGGCTGATGAATATAAAAAATACAACACACAAAACTCAATAATTCCAACTAAAGTGACAGTATACCAAACAGAAATTATTAATACAATGAATGTCCCAAAAAACCTTCTAGAACAATTCCCACTAATATCCTGCTGAATGATTTTCTTTAACCCCTTCGACGCTCATGACGGAACGGTTCCGTCATGAGCGTCGGTTGAGCTGTGCTCATGACGGAACCGTTCCGTCATGACCACGCCCGCGCAGGTAACGGTCAGCACAGCGGGGGAATCCGCCCCGCATGGAAGGGGTTAATAATCATTACCTGAACTGTGTTCGAGTCCAACTAATGATTGTTTGAGCTGTAAATATACAAATATTTTGGGATTTGCATGGCAAAAAGTTTCGAATTTTGGAAGAAATGTGAAGTGTTTATTTTTAACATGGAGGAAATGAGGTTAATAAATTTAAGTGATATTTTACTTTGGATTGGATTTTCAATGGGAGATGAGTTAATCGCGATGATTGTTCATTTGTAGTAATTTCACCCTGCAGTGCTTGGTTTTAAGTATGTCTGAGGTTAACAATGTGCAAAGTGTTTGGTCGACTTTTTAAAACTATAAATTGGTGTTCGTAAATGGAGGACAATTTCAATGGTTTGGATCTTATCATGTTTGTAGCAAAGTACATATATGGAATATCCAGGTGAGTTAAGGGATGGAAAGTATTGACACAGGAAGAGAGTAAAATTGTATAAAGTCTGAGGATACCATATATTATATAAATTTGTATAACTTTTGGCGAGATCAGATAATTGAGAAATATTTATATTATTTTTTAGATTCCCATTCTGTGGGGTATTGGAATTGGGGACTCAATCATGATTACGTTCGATATAAACTGGAGGGACTATCTTATAGCCTATCAAATGTGTCAAATTAGGAAGCATATATATTTTCCAACATGTACTTTCTACTGTCACTTTCAGATTTGCATGTTGGGAGTTTCTTGGGATGAATATTAAAATACAATTATTTTTAAAAGAAGGACTTTAATTTTAAGGTGAGTGTTGGATATTGAGTTGTTAAGAGTATATGATATTTGTTGGCGTGGTTGTAAAGTACTGAGCACGAAATGGGATGAGTATGTTATCAGTGGGACAAACATATCCTGAAATCTGGACCATTTCTCTTCAGAAGTTTCAGTATTTATGAGTTGTTTCTGAGAATTAGGAATCGTGCACTGGGTGTATTTCCACAATTGTAAGGATTTTCAAATCTGAATCTGTACAATGGGGTATAAATTTGATAATGTATAAAGAAAATCATTCACCTGGATATTACTGGGAATTTTTCTAGAAGTATTTCTAGAAGATTTATTGTATTCATCCTTTCTTTTAGGGATATCATCACTTTAGTTGTAATTAACAAGTTTTATGTGTTGTATATTTTATATTGAGCAGCCGTGAAGAATTGACAAGATTGTGAAACACTTCTTGGCTGTTTGCTTGTAACAGAAGTATGAGGCAATTTGTATTATTGGAATGATATGACAACCTGGAGGAGACTAGTCCAAAATTGAATAAAGGCATTTTATTTGGAAATTAATTTGGAAAATGTATTTCCCCCAGAATTTTGTTATATATATATCTCTAAAACCAAAGGTTACAGGGACATTATAGTTAAGTTCAGATTTTACACACACAAAAACATAGACATTCCACAGTTATAGTTATCTTAAGAAACTAGAACTCATGCCGTAAGGTAACTATCACTTGTATCAGCGCCATGCACAGTTTGCTCATTAATAATTTTATTGCAAATGTTGCATTAATATTATCAATGATATCATAAAAGATGTAATGACTGATGTAATATATGGAATAATTGGCTGTGCATGGCAAAGGTGTGAGTTATAGATATCTTAGGGCATGAGTTAAAGTTTCTAGAGACAACTATATCTATAACTGCTGAATTTCTATGGTTTTATGTGCGGACAATCCAAAACCTAACTATAATGTCCCTGTAACTTCTGTTTGTTTTTTCCCTGAATTTCTACAATTTGTATGCTATTTTATAACTAAAATGTCCCTGTGGTCAGGTCCTGTGGCTAACCCCCCAAAGGCAGCCAACCTGCATGCCCCTGGGTGTGTAATTGGCTGTGTGGGTATGTGATTGGGTGTGTCACTAGTTGTATAAGTGTCTACATGTGTTCATGGTTCTAAGTGGGTGTGTGAATGCCTGGCTGGGTCTGTGAGTGGATGTATGAGTGAATCTCTGGGTGTATAAGCGGGTGTATGGATGGCTCTATGAGTGTGTGGATTGGCATCTGGGTGGTTTTTTGGTGTCTGACAGGGTGAGTGAGTATCTGTATGGATGTGTGAGTGGTGTTCTGGGTATGTGAGTGTGAGTGGCTGTATGGTATGTGAATGGCAGTGTGGGTGGCTGTGTGGGTGTGTGAGTAGTTGTTTGGGTCTGTCAGTGTGGGTGAGTGGTTCTCTGGTCTCTGAGCAGAGATGTGACTGTATGGGTGTGTGAGTGTCTGAGTAGCTGTGTGGGTCTGTGAGTGTGTAAGTGGTTCTCTGGGTCTCTGAGTAGATATGTGACTTACTGTATGGTGTATGTGAGTGGGTGTATGGATATGTAAGTGGGTGTGTGAGTGGTAGTGTGGGGATGTGAGAACGTGTATGAGTGGGTCTGTAAATGAATGTGTAAATGGTTTTCTGGGTGTCTGCGTGGATGATTCAGTGACCTTATTGGTGTGTGAGGTGGTGTGTGAGTGACTGTATGGGTATATACGTGGGTGCATGGATGGGTGTATGGATGAGTGTGTGAGTGGTTGTGGGGTGTGTGAATGGGTCTATGAGTGGGTTTGTGAGTAGATCTTAGGGGTTCTGTGTTGATGTATCAGTGACTGTATGGATGTGTGGGTGACAGTATGGGAATGACAGTGGGTGTAAGTGAGAGTATGAATGGCTGTATGAGTGAATTGGTGTCAGTGGTTTCTGGGTGTCTGACTGGGTAAGTGAGTGTCTGTATGGGTGTGTGAGTGGATTTATGGGTCTCTGGGTGTGTGGCTGTATGGTATGTGAGTGGCTGTGTGAGTAGCTGTGTGGGTCTGTGAGTGTGTGTTTGAGTGGTTCTCTGGGTCTCTGAGTGGATGTGTGACTGACTATATGGATGTGTGAGTGGGTGTATGGATGTATGAGCTGGTGTTTGAGTGGGAATAAGAGAAAGTGTGTGATTGGGTCTGTGAGTGGGCATGTAAGTGTTTCTCTGGGTGTCTGAGTTTGATGCATCCATGACTGTATGAGTGTGTGAGGGGTGTGTGAGTGACTGTATGGATATGTGAGTGGGTATGTGAGTGGGTGTACGATGGGTGTGTGTGTGTGGTTGTGTGGGGGTGTGAGAGAGTGTGTGAGTGGGTCTGTCTATGGGTATGTGAATAGATATTTGATGTTTTGAGTAGATGTATCATTGTCTGTATGGGTGTGTGCATTACTGTATGAGCATGAGCAAGGCGTAAGCCGAAACACATCATTTGGAGTCATTAAAAACTTTATTGAAGCATGCCGGAGTGTCCGAGTACTTTCTGCTGAAAGCGGAGGAGAACCTGTGCATTTTTGGGGTTCTGGTAGCCTGAACTCGGACCGCCTGTGTGACAGCCTCGCAACTGAACCAGGACTGCTATGGTGTATTACTGTATGTGTGTGTCAGTGGGTGTGTGAGTGGTTGTGTGGGTCTATGAATAGGTGTGTTAGTGGCTCTCTGACTGGCTGCATCAATGACTGTATAGTTGTGTGAGATGGTGTGTTACTGACAGTATGTGTGTGAGTGGGTGTTTTTTCAGTGAATATCTATTTTTTTACCTAAAGTAATATTCAATTACCATATGTCGACTTTTTAAAACTATAAATTGGTGTTCGTAAATGGAGGACAATTTCGATGGTTTGGATCTTATCATGATCGTAGCAGAGTACATATATGGAATATCCAGGTGAGTTAAGTGATGGAAAGTATTGACACAGGAGGAGAGTAAAATTGTATAAAGTCTGAGGATAACATATATAATATAAATTTGTATAACTTTTGGCGAGATCAGATAATTGAGAAATATTTATATTATTTTTTAGATTCCCATTCTGTGGGGTATTGTATTATTGGAGTTAGATTGTGAGGTAAGTAGTAAACAGTGGTTGTGGTATATTAAAGGGAGACAATTAAGGGGATAAAATACAGGAATCTTATGAATGAGGTTCTAATTTTTTATTAGATTTGTGAATAGGATTGGAACCTAATGAAGTTTTATTCTCTGACACCTTTTGACAAATTGAGAGTCTATATTGGAATTATGTATTTGATTAATATGTTTTATCGGTGTTGTCTTCAGATGTTTATATATTTTTTTTTTTGAAGTACTAAGGAGTATTAGATGAACAGAATTTGCATTTTTAGATGAGATTTGCAGTTGAAGGAATTGGGGACTCAATCATGATTACGTTCGATATAAACTTGAGGGACTATCTTATAGCCTATCAAATGTGTCACATTAGGAAGCATATATATTTTCCAACATGTACTTTCTACTGTCACTTTCAGATTTGCATGTTGGGAGTTTCTTGGGATGAATATTAAAATACAATTATTTTTAAAAGAAGGACTTTAATTTTAAGGTGAGTGTTGGATATTGAGTTGTTCAGAGTATATGATATTTGTTGGCGTGGTTGTAAAGTACTGAGCACGAAATGGGATGAGTATGTAATCAGTGGGACAAACATATCCTGAAATCTGGACCATTTCTCTTCAGAAGTTTCAGTATTTATGAGTTGTTTCTGTGAATTAGGAATCGTGCACTGGGTGTATTTCCACAATTGTAAGGATTTTCAAATCTGAATCTGTACAACAGGGTATGAATTTGATAATGTATAAAGAAAATCATTCACCTGGATATTAGTGGGAATTTTTCTAGAAGTATTCATAGAAGATGTATTGTATTCATCCTTTCTTTTAGGGATATCATCACTTTAGTTGTAATTAACAAGTTTTATGTGTTGTATATTTTATATATTTAATTACCATATGTTAATCCAACCACTCCTGCACATGTCCAAAGGCAATACCAGGGGGGTTGGGCAAATGCAACCAACCTCATGCTGCACTGGGCCTTTGTCCATGTGAATTGGGAGTTTGCCACCAAAGCCTGTCTTGCAGCCTGGCCCTGTAGCCAACCCCCTACATGCAACAAACCCCGTGCTGCACACATATTTTGGCCATGCACAGTGGGGGATTGACCACAAGGCCTGGCCTGTGGCCAAGCCCTGTATGTAGCCCCCAAAAGGCATCCATGCTGTGGTACCCTGGCATGTAAGTGGCTGTGTAGGTCTGTGAGTGAGTGTGTAACTAGCTGTATGAGTGCATATATGGATCTGTGGCTGTCTGAGAGGGTGTGTGAATGCCTGTGTGGGTCTGTGAGTAGATGTATGAGAGGTTCTCTGGGTCTGTAAGTAGGTGCATGAATGGCTTTATGGGTATGTAAATAGGTGTGTGAGTGGTTTCTGGGTCTCTAGGTGTGCGCCTGTCAGTATGGGTAGGTGTGTAAGTCATTTTCTTGCGATCTGAGTGGGTGTGTGAATCCCTGTGTAGGTCTGTGAGTGGGTGTATGAGTGGTTCTCAGGATCTTTGAGTGTAGCCACAATTTAGGGGCCAGAAAGGGGAAAGAACGACAGTAACTTCTGGCCTCCTTGATTGTTGGAATGGAAAGAAAGCCTAACCTATTTGACCTCAGTTCTCTGTTAACCTTGTAAGGTTTGATAAGATGTTGAAGAATCTGTGGGCCTGATTTGTATTTAGCATGGTGCACGATAAATAGTACCTTGAATTGGACTCTGTATCGGCAACCGGTACAGGGTAGCAAGTGCTAGGCGAGCTGACTGGAACCTGGGCACACCCAGTAGCAGTCGAGCTGCTGCATTCTGGATGATTTACAGCCTGTTAGTCACTGAGCTGGGACTGCCTAAAACTAAGAATTACCATTACCAACACACAATAATATGGGTCCCTATACCACTATTCTTCTGAGCTCTATGAAGAGCCATTTAATTGTTTTCATCAGGGCTCTAGGAAAGCCAAAGCAGGTAGCTGTGACTCTTTTCGCTTGCACAGCCATAGAGATGGCTATCCAGTGTGGCACCTAGATTTTTCACCTCTAGTTTGGGGGCGGGACAGTTTCCTAAAGACGGAGGCCATGTGAGTTGGTCCCAAAAAGACAGATTGTTTCCCACTACTATGACTTCGGTTTTCTCCCCATTTATTTTGAGGCACCTCCTAGTCCTCCACTTGGTGGCTTGCTCTACGCGGTCTTTAAGTTTTAGGGATGTCAGCTCCACATTGAGAGAGAGAGAGAGTGAGAGAGAGAGTGAGTGAGAGAGAGAGAGAGAGAGAGAGAGAGAGAGAGAGAGAGAGAGAGAGATGATTATCTGGGTGTCGTCAGCATAGGAGACCATAGTAATGCCAAAGGATCATTTAATATCCGCTAATGGACTTATATATATATTAAAAAGTGTAGGGCTGAGGGATGAGATCTACGGCACCACACGCTTCAACTGATGCTATTTGGAGTGGAATGGACCCTCCCTACAATTAGATTGTTCACCTTTTGTCTTCCTTCTTGCCTGCTCCCCACTCAGTCCTCCTGCCTTGGAGAGCCAAGACGTCTCCAGTACTCTGGTTGTTATTTAATCATGTATCACGTGAGACTATCTGAGTTAAGATATATTCCACTAACTCCAGCTCTCCTTTAGATCCCTACCTCACAATGATCTTTAGGACTATTATCCTATCAGTTGCCCCATGATTACCTCCATTTATGATATGGGCCTGGTCCCAGCTTTCTGTAAAACTGCATTAGTAGTTCCACTTCTAAAGACACCTTTAATGGATCCAGAGACTCTTGCTAACTATCGTCCTGTTTCTCCCTTTCCCTTGATTTATTCAACACCTGCCAATCAGGCTCTTGACCGGCCTTGTTCACTGAAACCATATTCACTGCCTTCAGCAATAACATTCATATGATCCTAAACTCTGTGGGCCTTCATACTCCTTGATTTATCTGCGGCTATTCACTTGTTCTCTCATAACACCCTGCTGGACATCCTTCTTCTTGTCAGTCTCCTGGGTAAGGTTCTTGCCTGGTTTAGGTCTTTTTTTAGGTTAAGGACAAAGGATGTCCAACTTACACCCTTTCATTCATCCTTCAAAGATCCAATCTGTGGTTTTCTGGAGGGGTCTGTCCTAAGCCCCTCACATATTCATTTATATGTGGCTCCCCTGAGTGACTTGATGACTCATTTGGCTTCCAATTTTATGTCTATCCTGATGACACACAGAATATTCTGCATTTGAAGGGATGTCTCCCTCCAATCTCATTTCAAAAGAAGTATTGCAGCTGTTGCCGATTGATGAATGCCACATCATTATAACTCATATCAGACAAGACTGATGTTATGGTGTTCAGCTACCCTTCTTACTGATCTTCATCATGATAGCCTCAATCTTTGGACACCTGCTCTCTTTCTACCTCTAAAGCAGGTAAACTTGCCATCCTCTTTGATACAAAATTGTCCTAAAAGGCCCACATTCGAAAAATCACATCTACTTATTGTTTAATGATGAAAGTCTTAAGAAAATATTTCCACTCATTTCTGGGATTGCCAGACAAGTTTTTATCTAATCCTTGGTTATACGTAGATTGAATTATCGTAATGCCTTAATTGATGGTCTTCCCTCCTATTTGCTTAATAAATTATAACTTATCAAAGTGAGGTGGCTAGACGTGTACTGGGCATATCTAAATATTCCAGTATCTCAATACATCCCAATAGTCTTTACTGGCTTCCAGTTCTCAAGACGTGTATTTAAGGTGCTCTGTGCCTGTCCTAAGCCTATTTATTTGACAACTCATAAAACCTCCTTGTCTCAGATTTTTTCAGGTATCTATCATCAAAATTGCTTTGCTCCTCCACTCTGAGTCTAATCTTCATACATTTTGCAAACTTGCACTGTAACTTAGGGTTCGCAGCACCATGACACCTACAGGCATTTGCACTCTCTATAAATCTGACACTCAAATCAAATAAATAGCACACAAAACTGAGATTTAGACACAATCCTCAATTACTCAGAGCTACTTTCAGGAGAGAAGTAGGAGTTAGAGCATCATTTATTAGCACATTTGTCATGCCTACTTTGTGGAAAACAATGGCTTATTTAACACCACTATTTGCACAACTGGCTTCTACGACCATTTCCAAGCCCTTATTCGATTACCCCCCCACCCACACCCCATGACAATTACTAAACCTACTTGGATTTATCTTTGTTTGGGTGTATCCCTCTATGGTTGCCTAAATAACACTACCTATGCTTGGTCAGCCTCAGGCATCCAATCTGATTAGCCATCAACTGCTTTCCTTTATGAACCAAAATATTCTCCCCCAGTTGTAGTTTGCAGTAAGTAGACCAACTAAATTGATACTTGTGACTGCTTCTGATGGGCGGCATGCCCATCCTTAATTCATGAAACTTTACTGTCTGGTGCGTCACTTTTATTTCCGCACCAGCAGAGCAATAGGCTTTTCCATATTTACATGGCCATGTAAAGTCACCCTGCCTGACTTTTCATGGCTTAGGAAATATGTTTCCCTTTCATGCATACCTCTGCCTGAAAAGGGGCATTGCATGGGTGTTGCCGCAAGTGTTTTCATGCAACATCCATGGAACTTGACACAATCCTAGATTTACAACATTTTGTTAACCTGGGAATGCATCAGAATCCTACGCCTCCCCAGGAGGCGTAACGAGGCGCAACAATGAGAAATACTTTTATTTCTAAAGATTGCTTTTTTGAAGGAAGGTATTCCCTCCTGCACAAAAACAATAATCCCCTCAGTGCAGGCACCCTTGCAAAATAACACACGAGTGTCTGCGCTGGTGCACGGCTGCTGTTTGTGCACCTGTGCAGGGGACAAGGACAGGAATGCGCTGTATCTTGTAGATACAGTGCATTCCTGCACTTTGATTTTGACGCCCAGCAGTGCATCAGAAAGGCATGCTGCGCGGCTGTGTGTCAAAATAGTGTAAATGAAGCCCACAGTCATCAGTGGGTCAGTGCTGCCAAGATCTTCCCCATGAAGGCAGTGATCAGTCTGCATGCTACAAAAGCAAAGGTTTTCAAAACGTTGTTCAAACAATAGTCAATTTGGTTTTTGTTCCAGTAAAAGATTTCATGTCTGTTAATCATCTTACCAGTCTTGAAGCCCGGAAGACTTAGTGAACTCATCAGTGTTTCAGCTGGTGATTTCATACAGATATCAGGAGCAAACAAAAAAAAACGGTTCTAAATGCCTTAGCAGTCTGTATTTCTCTTTTAAAGACAGTAACAGTTCAAAATCCATGTGAGGAGTGGGCTGGTGTTTAGCAAAGCAAATGAAAACCTTTCTAGTAAAGTTTTTTCAGTAAAATATGTTTTCTACAGAAGTTAAAAGCTTACAGCCGTTTGGAGGAGATCGGTGTCAAGGGCCTGGCCCTCACTTGGCTGTCATCTTTCCAGGCGGATCAGACCTTTGAAGTTTCGGCCCCTCCCTTCCACTCCCATACTCACCCACTGTGCTGTGGGGTATTCCAGGGTTCAGCACTCAGCCCGACCTTATTTAATATCTATGTGAGGCCACTGGCTCTGCTGGCCAAAACCCGGGGAATCTCCCTGGTATCATATGTGGACGACACCCAGCTGGTGTTTGCCTTTTCCAACAATCCCAGCCAGGGAATGGTGACATTTGGACAAGACTTGACAGCGATTTCAGAGTGGATGTCTGTGAACTATCTGCAGCTTAATTCATCCAAATCCGAGATCCTTCTGGTGGGCAGAGATCGCCATCTCTGGAGCAAGGAATGGTGGCCCCCTGCTCTCGGAGTTCCCCCCACACCCAGGCCAGTAGTGAAAAATCTCGGCATAATGATGGACAGGGATCTCACTTTTGAGACCCATGCCAAATCAGTGGCAGGGGAATGTTATGGACTACTACGGGGGTTGAAAGCTATACTTGGCCTCTTTGACTCTAAAACTCGCCAATTGATCATTCAATTCTCTGTCCTTGCCAGACTAGATTATTGTAATGTGCTTTTCTTTGGAGTTAATAAATCCAATGTCAAAAGGCTGCAGCGCATTCAGAATGCAGCTTCTCGCGCAATTTTCGCTCTCCCTAAATACTGTCGTGTCTCCAGTCTCCTTCTCCGGCTCCACTGGCTTCCTTTTGAGCAGAGAGTGTGCTTTAAAATGCTGTGCATTGCTGAGAGAATTTTGGCAGACAGTGGCCCTAGAATCCTGAGAGATTTATGCTCCCAATATGCTCATCCATGCCCGCTACGCTCGGCAGACTTGCTTCTGGCCAGAATTCCCCGGATACATAGGGCCAGAGCGGGCGGGTGCTCTTTCAGGCGGTTAGCCCCTGCCCTCTGGCACTCCCTCCCCATTCACATCCGTAGTACCCCGGACCACCTTATTTTCAGAAGGTTGGTAAAGACAATGTTAATTTTTCTTTGTTTGTCGTCTCACTTGGTTGTTTTAGCGCTGGGACTCCCCGTTGCTGGGGCAGCCATGTGCTCTATAAAATACTCTAACATTAACATTAACATTAACAGCTAAGCCTAGAATCATTATCAGAGGGGGCCGCTCCATTAGAGTGGAGGAGCGCCACCCCCGCCCGCCACCACCAGCAAATAAAACGATAATAAAGCGGGTTTCAGATCCGTTTTATTATCGTTTTATTTTAATCCCCTGGACCCACCCCCAGGACACTGATGAGTCTTAGGGGCTGGTCCACTTGTTGACACCGCTGGTGGGGGACTGGTGGGCACTCCATTCACTGACCATGAGGTTTTTTACCAGCCACCCCAGGCCGGTCAAACCCCTCATGCACAGTGAAGCTCTCTCCAGTACCAGCTGCATTACAGGGGCTGCAGAGAGCATGCACAGGCTCCCAGTCTGCCTGGGAGCGTAAGTTACCAGCGCTCAGGCCTACTTGGAGGGCCTTCAGAGTAACATTGTGATGATGGTTCTTCTGATGGAAACTGAGATCAACAATAGGGCAGCTAAATACTGTCATGGTGAGATGCAGTCAGTCAGGGTGGCAACGTAATGTCCTCTGCTATCCTGACAGGCACCTGTCAAACTTTAAATTGGGCCTTAAATTGCGATGTATACTCATTTCCGTGAAGTAACATTTTCATATTGTTTTTCCTTTTAGGCAGAAAACTGATCTGTCTTTAGAGGGAAGAAGATGGCAGCAGTGAAAAGGGCAAGGGAAGATGCAAGGGGGTCAATGGGATGTAAAGCATACTAAGAGAGGAAAATGAAGGGGCATAAAATAGTGAAATATCGGAGGGGAAGAGACAAGGAGGGAGGCCCATCAGTTTCAAAGTTCACCAGTTGCCGCTTACTGTTGCTCTGGGTGATTCCTTGTAAGTGATGGAAGAAGCGCTAAACTGGCGGGATAATGCTGTTATTACTCAAGTGTTACACTAGCTACAACATCCACTCGTGCCTCTAAATATGCACAGTGCTTAAAGAGCCAAAGAAAATTGTTTGGAGATATTTTATTAGCGATACTTTCGGGAAAGATCAGCAATGGGTGCGGCCTGCAAATACATACTGATATTGATCTATGAGGGTTTAGGACAGCAATTTTATTAACAATGTGACCTGATTTGTTTTCATACTAAGTTATAGGTTTGGTAAATGGAAGATGATAAGCTCATATTGTGATAAGATAAATGTTTTGTGGTTATAAAAAAAGCTTAATTTTCTGCAAAAGGATTGCTATAATAAAATACGTCTGAAATGAAAACAATGGTTTCTATTGAAAAAAAAGATTCTCTTAATGTTTGAGAAAGGCATAAAGGAACTGTCCTGTCAAGATAGTGAGGCAGCCGAATTATGATCTGAGAGAGTGCCTATGTGTGTGACCAAAGGAAAACATCTCCGGAAGCAACATCATCTCTATGGAAAGGTAAACTACATGGCCATTAATGCTGCATTAATTTGGAAGTTGAGTCTAGCCCTTCAATCGACAAAGTAATATTCTACATGTAAGGGAAGTTGGCAATTGAATCTCTCATGGAAATGCAAAATCATTAATTCAGCTCTGTTAGAGTAAAAAAAATCAGGCGAAACCACAACAAGCAAAGGTGATGAAACAACATGGAAAGGAATGTCAACACAATTTGAGAAGAAAATGCAAGGCTAAATTCCCCCCCACCTCCCAGATGGGTGAGTGCCCTCTCAGGGCCTTTGGCCATCTACTGGCACCATTGCCCCCCATTCCCTGAAATTATAGGAGGGGGCACAAGACTTGCTGGTGTGTAAACGGCCGCAGTTTATAGAACAGCGTAACACTATGGATCACAAATCATCACAAGTCAACGGTCATTAATATGAGCCATATATCATGCATCACTTTAAACATTCAACTTTGATAACAATGTCATAAATCATTTGTAGTCCGTCCTATGATCACTCTGTCCCCACCATCTGTCCTTTAGAGCCGCCCTGACAGCACTTCCAGCAGAGTTCTTGCTCAGAGGCCCCCATTGGTGTCAAGCGCTGCAGCTTCTTTGCTTCCCTTGCTGACGAAGTTCTGCATAGGCATCCCTGTGGCCTTGTCTGGGCTGCAAGTGCTGTGTCCACCTGGTGCTGACCCTTTGTTGGCCGGTGTTTCTGCTGTGAGGCATCCCAAGGACGCTGTTCAAGGGGCTTTTCTTCGTGGGCTACTGTACTTTAATTAGCTGCTTTGAGTGGTATCTCCACCTTGCCTTGTCACCCAGTTGACCTTCACAGCTGTGACACCCACGATTTAGGTGCAGGTGGGTGGGACAACGTTTCAGCAACACAAAATGCTGGACTACCTCTCTCTGCCCTTTTGACAACGTGTAGACCCCACCATTTCTATCCGCATTGGGAGATTTAAACCTTGCCTGCTAATGCCAAGTGTGCCACTTTCGCGGGCTTGGGGCCGCCTGCCCCTGACTATTCCTGCCACTCGGGGTGTGTTTGTTGTGGGCCCCTCACTAGTTCGGTATTGCCACCCCAGAAGGGCAAGTGACCACTCCTGCCCTCTGGCCGTCTAGTGGCACTATCCCCACCATCCCCTGAAATAATAGGGGGAGGGACAAGCCTTGATGGTGTTTAAACAACCTCAGTTTATTGAACATTATGGATCATAAATCATCTCACGTCAATGGTCATGAATATGAGGCATAAATCATGCATAATTTTAAACATTCAACTTTGATAACAATTTCATAAATCATTTGCAGTTCATCCTCTGATCACCTTTTTCCAACCATAAATCCTTTAGATCATGTCCGGGAAGCATTTCTAGCACAGCCCTTGCTCGTAGGCCCCCCCTTGTGTCAAGCACTTCTACTTTTAGGCTTCCCTTGCTACCAAAGTCTATTGCCGGAAGTCCTCTGGCCTTGCCTGGTCTGCAAGTGCCATATTCGCCTGCTGCTTACTTTTTGCTGACCATTTGCTTGCTCAAAGTGGCCCAGCAGTGAAACACCCAAGGACTCTGTTCAAGCTACTATTCTTTGTGGGCTACTGTGCTATTATTTGATGCTTTGGATGCAGTCTCATCCATGGTCGTTCCACAACCACCGACAGCTCCTGCCGTGCCTTACCAATTGTGACACTTAAGCCTAAGAAAATCCTACTTGTTCCAGTGCTCCAACTACGTTCAACAAGAACATGTCCATCCCAACCCTTAATAGGTGAACCCCATCCACCATGTAGTTGCCTTGCAACCTGAGATTGATGAGCCCATGCCTGATGAAACCCCAGCCATTGCTGTTACACGACTTTGTCATGGAGATGTTAAGCGTCCTTCTGGGTCTCTTGACAGCCTTATGATTAATTGTGCCCCTTCACTTAATATGACTTCCAACCGGATAATCTCCACCGGTCGGACTAGTTTTGCCATTGTGATGAGATCTGCCCTCAAGGGACTCCAAGAGTCTTTTCCTACCTAAACTAGCCAAGTTGTCCCCCCTCGCCCCCCCCGGTAGACCAAGACCGCATCTCAATTCTACATCCATTGCAGCTCACTCTGCACAGCTGGTAGAAGCTGGTCCCACCTTATTCCTGATCCACCCAGCACACCACTGTTGTGTTACACAATCAAATGCCCCAATATTCTTTTTGTGGTGCCACTCATTGATGCGTCTTCCTGATGTAGAAGTGTTCCAGCATCCACACAGTCTGCTTGCCTCTAGAGGCCCCTGCTGTGAACAGATGCATGATTCAGAAGGCATTGGTTCTGATGGAGCCCTTAAAGACTCTGGACGACCACCTGCTGAGCTATTTTATGCACTCTTCACCCACACCACAGGCCACTGCAGTTGTAGCTGTACCTATGTGAAAGGAATGTGACTCAAACTCCCTAGCTGGAAGATCTGCCACCCTACTGCCATCTTCAGCACTGCTGAGAATTGAAATCAGCTGAGGTGTGTACCATCCTGGTGTGTGTTAACAAAGGGTTATCCCCAGGAGGTTTCTGCTGGATGTACACCTGCATTAGGCATACCGGGCAGCACTTGTGATCGCCAGCCAGTCCAGGTGCAGGTATCTACCCTTTCCCTCATGATTGGTTTTAGACCGTCTAAGCCTTACTACCATGTTATCAACCCTGAGGTGGACATCCTCACACTGTATGTTAGTGGTTCCCGGGCTAGTCTGATAGGGGGACACTAGTTCACTGATCCTGTATGCCCTGAAAAAGGCCAGTGAAAAAGCAGCTTCGGACATATCAACCTCGCTTGCTGACCCACATATGACCATCAGCACTTCGAATAATCTAATTTTGCTGAAGTCAATAGGCTGCCTGAGATCCTTCTGCTTTGGTTGAATGCGTCCCCACACCTCATAGGCATACAGCAGTTAAAGGAGCCTGTAGGGTCAGTTCTTTTGTGCAACTTTGAGAAGTATGTAACTGTGCAAAGGTACAATTTAGCCAAAGACTTGCCTTTTCTCTTTGCGAATGCCCAATGTATCAATCTTTCAACATCCCCGTTTGTCACACTGTCTAGTCCCTGTGTGCTTGTTACCTCTTGTAATAGTAACTTACACTTATAGTATTTGGGAGAAGTTTTTAGACTAGCACTCAATCCACCAAAGCCACTAGGTCAAGTCTACTAGGTTCCACAACGCCATCGGGATGTGCATCATGTTTGGATCTTCTCATGGAGCCAGTTGTTGGAATCTCTTCCACTGAAAACGAGAAAGAGCATCCGTAATGGAGTTATCACCCCCTAAAATGAGTCTGGCACTCATTTCTATGTTTGTTCTTAGCTGATGAGTCCATAAATGTTTGCAGTGTGTTTTAACATCGTACAGTGGATGCTAAAATTCTGAAGTAAATGACACCTGATATCAGTATAAACTATCACATATACAAAAATGTCTTTTTTTAGAAAGCAATGCTAATGCTCTGATCTGGGAAAGGAGGTTATCAGTATAAAATAGGCACTAGCTGTTAAGGGTACTGAGATTCATATGAAGCAAAAAACATGTGACATACCCATGTCTCTCGCTAAATTAATGAGAAACGTGATGTGTGTATTGCAGAAGGAGACTTGTTAAGAACGGCTTGTATACAAGTACTCCATGAGTGATTAATGGGTGGCTAACATGGACGTTCCACTGTGACCACTGAAATAGCGTGCACTGGGTGATGCATGCCACAAGTGAGAATCTCAAGAGGGAATCCTAGATGATTCACTGGTTGTCATAATAGGAAGTATTATGAAGAGTGAAAGTAATATGGCCTTTTTTTTAATTACACGTTGGATTCGGGAAAAAGAAAGGGGCAAGTATATTTATTGCCCAAACATGCACAAATTTGCATGCACCACATTTACAAATACAAAATAGCTTAATGAGTTGAATACACTAGGGAGGTGAGCCGCTTCACCCTGACGAAAGCCTTTTACCTATCTAGGCCATAGAGTAGGGCTGAAACTTGTTGGTAAATGGTCATAGGACCATCATATCCTAAATTACCCACATAATTTTTAATTTTAATATCCCGACCACTCCACCAATAAAGGGATACCTTGAAGTAGTCGGGGGAATTTTAATCTTTTTATTACGTCCCCTGGTCTTTTCTGGTAAGAGCTTCTTGGAAGATGGTTGAGCCCAACCTGACATATAGGAGCCAGGGTGAACCCAATGATGAAGCATGACACAACTAGAGTGTGTGAGTGTTATTTAAAGTAAATTAAGTCTTTCCTTCCCCGCATTTAGGAACCCGGTGCCATAGTGAGGACTAGCATTGCCCAGCACACCATAAACAATCCTTTAGGTGGGATACCTTTTTTTATGTCTAAATGATTGTAGCCGGTTATCAATGGCCATTCTACTTTAGGTTTGCACCTTTACTTCCTGTCCTTATCTTTCATGTCATGTGTTGTTAAATCAAACCCTGTCTGGTGCACCTCTAACAGAGAAAACAGGTAAAAAACCTCCTTGCACCAGATCTTCTCCTTTACTGATAGAGGAATAAAGTTGGCTAACCTTGATTCACTGGTGATAATAGAGGGATCCCCGGGGAAGACCTGATGTATTAAATGGCAGACTTCCTAATACTAAGTACATTTAATTAAAATAAGTTTTTTAATGAATGTGTATTACATTTTACATGTAATAACATTTAGAAACATAGTTATTATTTGTCAACTAGATCTTTTGAAACTAATAAAATAAGCAATTATTAATTTTGCACAATTTTAAGAACACACATATATATATATATATATGCCATACACTACCAACAGGGGGGCCAGAGCAAGGAATTGGAGACGATAATGGAAAAAGAAGACAACACCATATTAAATCTCACTGACACGGTAATCACGAAAGCAGAGCAATGACTTTTAACGCTTGGATTAACCTTTTGCCCTGAATCATAATTTTCCTATAAACAGACACAAATTGATATATTTAAATTCATTCATAAATTAAAGTTAAGGAAATTTTCCCACCTCAACAAATTTTTGCCCCAAACCGCTGAACCTGGAGCTGGTACTAGTGGTACTGGTAATTTACAAGTCAAAGATCTTTCAACTATCCATGTGATGCAATCACTTGCAAATGATGAATTGGATGACTCTATTGGTGAGCAGGGATCAGTGGATGGTATCAACATGGGTGTGGCTGCCTTCAGTCCATTTCGTTCTCCTTCATATTTCTATCCCCTCATGCCCAAAGATTCCATTGACGTTTTCAGCAATATGGTAATTGACAAATTAAAAGATCTGAACAGTTCTGTCAATTCCAAATACCGTCATCATTATTATCGTTCTAAATGCTATTGGACTCTAATGAAAAAACTGCAAAATAAAACGAGGTAATAGTGAGCAGTGCTGATACAGGAGGCAATATTGTCTTATGGCCTAGGGTGGAATATCTGGCTGAAGCGCAACGCCACCTTTCAGATTCTAACTGTTATCGTAAAGTTTCACATCAACAATTGAACGTAGTCAAGGAAGCCGTATCCAAACATCTCCAGCAATGGAAAAGACAAGGCCTTCTGTCTAAAAACGAGTTTCTGTTTTTTAAAGAACAACCATCCCACGATACCTATTTTGTACTTCATTCCATAGGTACACAAGGGCACATCTCCTGTGCCTGGTAGACCTGTAATCTCAGCAAGAAACAACATCTTGGAAGCTATGTCTAAATACGTGGATTTTTTTCTACAAGAACATATGATGCGGCTGCCCTCTTTCATTCAGGACACAGGAGATTTCCTGAGGAAGATCAAGGAAGTTGAGTGGCAACCCAACTTTCTGTTAATTTCCATGGACATAGCTTCTTTGTATACAAGCATTCACCACACTGATGGTCTTGTGGCTGTTCAATATTTTTTAAATGATCGAGCCCTTTGCCTGCATGATCATAACTACATGTTACTTACCATGATTGATTTATGCCTGAATAACAATCTCTTCTTCTTCAATACGGGTTTGTATCACCAATTTAGGAGAATGGCGATGGGGGCGTGCTTCTCTCCCAGTTATGCCTGTCTCCTGGTTGGCTGGTGGGAGGAGCACGCCCTCCGAACACTTCACAAAGTGATTTGGGACACCCATATCCGATACTGCTGTAGATACATCGATGATGTTTTCATGGTATGGGAGGGCTCCAAGGAGGAAGCTTTGCAGTTTGCAACTCTAATTAATTACAATAGGCTCAATCTCTGCTTTACAGCTTCCATCAGTGATCAGGGGGTAGAATTCCTTGATGTAGAAAATGTTTGTTAGGGACAATTGCATACAAACCAAATTACATAGAAAGAGTACCGTAGGGAATTCAACACTTCATGCCACTAGCCTGCATCCTCAACATCTGATACGTAGCATAACTTATGGCAAATTTCTTCGCATACGATGCATATGCAGTCTTGAAACAGATTTGAAGGATTGTCAGCATGATGCCTGTAACCGCTTTCTTAGGCGTGGTTATAAACACAGTGATTTACAATTGGCTTTGGACAAAGCCAATAGTCAAACTCGAGATATGCATTTAGTACCCAAATATAGACATATTTTGAACTCTACAATTCGACCCACTATTGATGAAAATAGTGCAGGAAATCAACCCATTAGATTAATTACCACCTACAGAAAACAGCAACAACAAATTCGCAGGATCGTAAATGCCCAATGGCCTATTGTCCTAATGGATCTGACTTTAAAAACGTTGTTGCCACCTGCTCCTGCCATTACATTCAGACGAGCGCCCTCTATGAGGGACGCTGTTGTGAAATCCAGCCCAGAATTAACATCTAAAACTACTTGGCTGTCTAAATCAGGTTTCTATAAATGTACATCATGTGAAGCCTGCAAGTTTGGAGCCAATTTCACTGAATACATGACAGCTTTCATTACCATTCCTGTCCCCATCAAAGAGCACTATACATGTTGGACCAAATTTGCTGTGTACATGTTAGAATGCACCTGCCAGCTTAAATAAATTGGCAGCTCCATACTTGCAGTATACAACAGAATTTTACAGCACTTGCGAGCCATTATTAATTCTGATCCTAATTATCCAGTGGCCCCCCATTTTAAAGCAGTGCATCAGAACAAAATTGACGACCTGAAATACTCAGTACTAGGGGCAGTTCCTGTTTCTATGTGAGGGGGCCACAGAGAGAGGAAGCTGCGACAACTTGAGTCTTTTTTTATCATGACTCTCGACACAAAGATGCCCAACGGGCTCAACACAAGTGAAGACCTACACAGCTTCTTGTAGTACTATCAGTCTTGGTAGGACTCTCTTGTACAGTATCTTGTGTTGTAGCCCAGGCATCATTTAGATCAAGCGTCTCTTCCTCCGAATCGCTGTTTGCTTTATTTGTTTATATATTTTTTTTCTGTTTTTTCTGCTACTTATTGGCATTCTCTATATCAGCTTTTTCCAGATTTATTCTATATATGATGAAGTATTTTATGGTTATTTGTCGCACAGGCTCTTTAACAATTCAGCACTTGCACTTTTATTACAACCTATTGGTTGTGTTTCTTTGTCAATATGCACCTTTTTACAGCCTCTCCTTTACTGTACATATTTGTGTACACTTAGAGGTTTCAGGGTTAGTTTTTTGCACTTGCACATTTTGCACACAACTTGGATTTACATTGCAAATTAATTGGTCTATCTGTTTTTGTACTAATGGAGTGTACAGCCATTAAAATTCTTGAACAGTATGTGTATACCTTACCCATTAACATTTCAGGTATAAAGGAATTTATAGATAGGGAGTGTTTTATACAACTACATGTATTTGTTGCACTTGCACTTTATTTGAGCAGTGATATTCATCACAGTGTAATTATTGTACATATGGTTTTATATTTCTGATATTTAATCATGTATATACAGGCTCCATTCATCTCTTCATCCTACCTCAAATTATTTTAACATACGCTAATTATATCTTTTAAGTAAGGGCCAGGTTTCCACAATATCTTCTGTGTTTTTTTTATAATAACATTGCTATTGTTCTTTTCTATTGCAATTTACATTGTACTCCATTTTTGTACTCATTCTTGATAGTGACCATTATTTGTGAAATTGTCTTCCAAATTGTAGTCTGTCTTTTATGTACCTACACTGTCATCTTAAGCTTTGATTGGCCACACATCGAAAATCAACTGTGATTCGTCATCGGAGCGTCATGTGATCAAGATCGCTGTAAGCGATCGAAATGCATCTGGGTGGACACTGGTCCGATACACTCTGTGGTGTCCATGATGGAATATAAAGAAATCTGCAAAAAATGTATTGGAGTGCCACTGTGGTCCGTACCTGTGCATACCCTTCATGGCAGTAAGTGTAGCAGGAGATATATATAATATCTACTGGCGGTCGCCAGTAGATAGTTATAGTTAGGACCGAGTTTCCATAGGAAATATGAAAATTCTATTTTGAATAACTTTGGCGCCGGTTGACGAATCCTCGCGAAATTTTCAAAACTAATGGGGCGCTCCGCTCAGCTCCTACCCTGAAAGTCTCGGGGTGATTCGTCAAGCGGGGGCTGAGAAAAAAGTGGGGTCCCAAAACGCTTTTTCCCCATGCATTTTCCCATAGGACCTTTAGTCGAAGGTACAGCCCGAACGACTGAACAGAATTACTTGAAATTTGGCAAAGAGGTAGTCCTCAGGTCAGGCATGTGCCTTTTGCATATATGGTGTCAATCTGTTCAGTAGTTCCTGAGAAAATTGCAGTTAAAAAACATAAATATCTATAAGCGCGCACCGTGCGCGAACCATAACGTACGTGAGCGTAATTCTGATTGGTGGTTACATGTCAGTCAACATTCGAATCAGTCGAAATCAGGAAGTGTCGGCCGCCATTTTGTGTGTTTTGTGTGTGACAGTGAAAAAGAAAGGTAGAGAACTTGAAAAAGGGGCAGGGTAGAGAGTTCCTGACCCCCTAGCCTTTGTCAGGGGGTCCCTGAAGGACCCCGAAGGGTGAAAAAAATATTCTATTTGTTTTTCGAAAAATCGCGGGGTGCGCGCACGGTGAAAAACCTTAAAAAAAATTTAAAAAAACATTTTAAACGAGCTATTCCAAATTACAGGATACAGTCAATCTATAACTATATACATAGGTAGTTTATTGTAAAATAAATATATATAAAATATAATAATACATATATAACTTAGCATTTAAAAGACCTTACAAATTCACTTAAAAAACCATAGGTTTCACACACGTTATAGTTAGGAATTAGCATTTAAAAAACCTTGCAAATTCACTTAAAAAACCATAGGTTACACACATGTTATAGTTAGATGGGCATTTCACTCGTAAAAAACCATTGAAATTTCCCCGTTATAGTTAGTTCAGATAACTATAACTCGCGCGACCGCAACTCTATCACAAGGATGATGTCATCAGTGATGTCATGAGTGATGCCACTGACCATGTCATGAGTGATGTAATATGTGACGTCATGGGCAGTGGATTGCGGGCGCGTGAGTTATAGTTATCTGAACTAACTATAACAGGGGAATTTCAATGGTTTTTTACGAGTGAAATGTCCAGCTAACTATAACATGTGTGAAACCTATGGTTTTTTAAGTGAATTTGCAAGGTTTTTTAAATGCTAATGCCTAACTATAACGTGTGTGAAACCTATGGGTTTTTTAAGTGAATATATATATATATATACATATATCTCGCTCCTGATGCACCAATCAGGCAAACCACTCTGCGGGCGGGTGCCTCGTTGCGGTGGTGCTCCGCAAAAAAATATAAATGCTCTGTTAGAACCGGCGGTCTCTAGTTGGCAGAGGTATACACTTCTGACAAATAGGGACCAACCAACTCTAGTCAGGGAAAGGGGATTACACACTCAGATAACCCCTGCTACCCCCTTGGTAGCTTGGCAGAGCAGACAGGCTTATCTCAGCGGCAGTGTGTTAAGCATTTATGACCACATACAGTAATAAAGTGAATACACTACAGATGGACACGACACCGAAGTTATTATAAAAATAGTATTTTTATATAAGGCTTAGCACAAGACCAAATAACGACAAAAATATACCACAGTCTTAATAAATACTCTTTGGGAGGAAAAATAATAGTTCAAGTAAGGTTTCTTCTTTGCAAATAGTTCTTTAGCAAAGTATTCTTCTGAGCACAGTTCTTTGGCAACAATGTAACCCCCACAGGAGTCACACGACGTCGAGTCTACAAGATTCCCAAGGTTCGGCGTCGACCGCGAGGAGCGCTACGTCGAGCCTGGAGTTGCAACAGACCCCACAAGTACAGTACCTTGAGAAACGAAGAAAACGATGATCCACGGCGTCGAGATGTCGGCGTCGGGGTCGGCGTCGATCGTGCCTCGGAGTCGGGTCAATCCGCAGCGGTGTCGAGGGATGTCGGGCCGGAGCAGCGCTCACGGCGTCGAGAAGGGCGTCGAGTCGATGCGATCAGCAGCGGCGTCGGGACGGGGTCGCTTGGAGGTGGAGCCGATACTCACTCCTCACTGGCGTCGATACCGGCGTCGAGACGGGGTCACTTGGAGCTGGGGCCGATACCCACTGCTCACTGGCGTTGCTGCTGGCGTCGATCGGGCCCGGCGGCCGGTGTTGAAGGCTCGGGACACTGGAGCCGTTCCTCACGATGTCGAGCTGGATTCGGCGGCGTCGGCGGCGTCGGCGGCGTCGAGACTGCAGATTTTCCCTTGTGTACTGGAAACAACACTTTCCAGCAATTCAGCAAATGGTGAAGTCCTTTGGCCCTGTGACTTCAGCAGGAGACTGGCACTCTTCCAGTCCTTGGAGATTTCCTAGCAAGTGTTCAGAGAGTACACACCAAGTTCCTCTCTCCTTGTTCCTTGGCAAAAATAAAGAAGCAGCTTCAGGTTCCTCCACAGCAAAACAGCACTCTGGCAGAAAGGGGAGGCAAGTCCTTAGATCAGCAGGCTTCTTGTCCTTGGTACAGGTTTCCTTGTCAGAAGTGATCTGAGTTCTTGGTTCAGGGGTCCTTCTCTTATACCCCTTTTTCCCTTTGTTCCCTTTGTCCAAGCAGGGAGATTCCCACCAGCTCAGGTTTGTTGTGGGTGTTGCCAGGCAGAGGCACCTGGCCTATTCATTGAGCAGGGCAGAGTCCTCAGCCGCCCAGCAGGAGGCGGAGCCAGTATTGTCACTGGCAGGAGCAGGGCTATCAGTCGCCCAGCAGGAGGCGGAGCCAGTATTGTGTCAGGCAGGGCAGGCTACTCTTCCCTCACTCTATGTGTAAACGCCCCATTCACCCCACACTGACTCATTCAGACCTCTGGAGCCACCCAGCCCCTGACACACACACCAAACCAGCAGAGACCGGTAGATAGTTGGACAAGAAAATAGCCACTTTCTAAAAGTGCTATTTTCAAACATAGAATTTAAAAACCATCCATCCTAAAGGGTGTGTTATTAAATTCTGAGTTCAGGGATACTAAACTCGACTTGCTACCATGCTCCCTGAGTCAGATAGATTATAATGGAGTTAATAATCAGTCTGCCCAGTCTGGCCTATTGGAGGCAGGTAGCCCTTCAATAGTGAAAAACGAAAATGGCTGTAATTCACTATTAGGTCATGCCACCCACATCAGGGCATGACCTACCTTTTACCAACAATGCACCCTGCCCTAGGGCCTACCATAGAGGTGTCTGAAATGTGGCAAAGTGAAGGTTTAGAGACTGGCAAGTAGGTTTCCTTGCCAAGTCGACATGGCAGTCAGGGACTGCACGCAGGCGCTGCGGTGGCAGGCCTGAGACACATTTTACACGCTGCTTCTGTGGGTGGCACAACCAGTGCTGCAAGCCCACCAGCAGCAGTTAACTTACACGCCCTTGGCACACGCAGTGCACTAGACTAGGGTCTGAACAGTAAGTCAACCAAGCCAATCATGGTAACACCAATCAATGTAACAATTTAACATAGGGAGCACTTGCACTGTGGCACTGATCAGCAGTGGCACAGTGCCCAAAGCAATAATCCAGCAAAAACATCGTAAACAGAGGAGGCAAACAGAAAAAAATGGAGGAGAGACTCATGCCAATGATGCCAGGTCTAACACGTGTCCCCTCCAGCTGAAATGTGGGGAGAACTACCCTTCACCCAGGGAGTCCTCATCACTAGGGCGGAAAAATCTGGACAGACCATCAGCATTGGCGTGATCTGTACCAGGGCGGTGTTCCACCGTAAAGTCCATCCCCTGTAGGGAAATGGACCACCTCAACAGTTTTGGGTTCTCACCCCTCATCTGCATTAACCATCTGAGGGGCCTGTGGTCTGTCTGAACCCGGAAGTGAGTCCCAAACAGGTAGGGTCTTAGCTTCTTCAGCGCCCAGACCACAGCAAATGCCTCACGCTCTATCGCACTCCACCTTTGTTCCCTGGGAAGTAACCTCCGGCTGATGAAGGCTACAGGTAAGTCTCGGCCCTCCTCATTCATCTGTGCTAGAACAGCCCCCACACCATGCTCTGAAGCGTCTGTCTGGACAATGAATTCTTTTGAAAAGTCGGGTGCCTGGAGGACCGGTGCTGTACACATTGCAGTTTTCAGGGTGTCAAAGGCGTTCTGACAGGCGTCAGTCCAGATCACAAGTCTCGGCTGCTTCCTGGAAGTCAGCGAGGTCAAGGGGTGCACAATGTTGCCATACCCCTTGACAAACCTCCTGTAGTAACCCGTGAGACCCAAGAAGGCTCTCACCTGAGTCTGGGTTTTGGGCGGTTCCCAAGCCAGGATGGTATCTATCTTCGGTTGCAGGGGGGCCACCTTGCCGCTCCCTACTTGGTGCCCCAAGTACACCACTGAACCCTGCCCAATCTGGCACTTACTAGCCTTGATTGTGAGGCCTGCTCTGCGCAGGGCCAACAACACTTCCTGGAGGTGGCGCAAGTGTTCCTCCCAGCTGGCGCTGAACACTGCTATATCGTCCAGGTAGGCGGCGCTGAAATCTTCCAGCCCAGCCAATACCTGGTTAACCAACCTCTGGAATGTGGCAGGGGCATTCTTCATCCCAAAGGGCATCACACGGAACTGGTAGTGCCCATCTGGTGTGGAGAATGCAGACCTCTCTTTTGCCCCATCAGTCAAGGCGATCTGCCAGTACCCAGACGTTAGATCAAACGTACTAAGGTACCGGGCAGCCCCCAACCGATCGATGAGCTCATCAGCTCTGGGGATGGGGTGCGCGTCAGTCTTGGTGACCGAATTGATTCCTCGGTAATCCACACAGAACCGAAGTTCTGGTGAAGCACCAGGCGCTGCAGCCTTTGGGACCAAGACCACTGGGCTGGCCCAAGGACTGCTAGAGGACTCAACCACCCCTAAGGCAAACATCTTGGAGACCTCCTCCTTGATATATGCTCTGACCTTTTCAGTCACCCTGTAGGCCTTGTGCCTCACAGGAGTGCTGTCCCCAGTGTCCACATCATGGACACACCACTGAGTGACACCAGGAATTAAGGAGAACAGATCAGGGAATTGTACCAACAGATGGCGACAATCTTGCTGCTGCTCAGGGGTCAGTGTGTCAGAGAGGACAACACCATCCACTGACCCATCTTTTTCTTTTGCACACAGGAGGTCAGGAAGAGGCTCACTCTCCTCCTCCATCCCAGCATCTGTGGCAAGGAGCATGCCCACTTCGGACCTTTCTAAGTGGGGCTTTAACCGGTTGACATGCAGGACCCTTAAGGGGTTCCTGGGAGACTTCAAGTCCACCAAGTAGGTGACATCGCTCTTTTTCTCCACAACCTCAAATGGTCCAGTCCACCTGTCCTTGAGCGCACAAGGTTCCACAGGGGCCATGACCCAAACTTTCTGACCAGGTTGAAGCTCAACCAGAGTGGCATTCTGATCGTACCACCGCTTCATCTCTTCCTGGCTGGCCTCCAGATTTGCCTGAGCAAGATCTCTGAAGCGCCGAGTCTGGTTCCTAAAGGCCAGCATGTAACTATATACATCCTGGGGAGGTTTCCTAGGAGATTGCTCCCAGCCTTCTTTGACCAGACTCAAAGGTCCTCTTACCGGGTGACCATACAAAAGCTCAAAGGTGCTGAACCCTAGAGACTTCTGTGGCACCTCACGGTAAGCAAACAGCAGGCATGGCAAGAGGACGTCCCATTTACGCCTCATTGGTTCTTCAAGACCCATGATCATGCCTTTTAGGGTCCGGTTGAATCTCTCAACCAGCCCATTACCTTGAGGGTGGTAAGGAGTGGTAAACTTGTAGGTTACCCCACACTCCTTCCACAGAGACTTCATATAATTCGAAATGAAGTTGGTGCCCCGGTCTGACACCACCTCTCTGGGGAACCCCATGCGGGAGAAAACACCCATCAGTGCCCGTCCCACCACGGGGGCCGTCACTGTGCGGAGAGGGATGGCTTCCGGGTACCAGGTGGCATGGTCCACCAAGACCAGGATAAACCTGTTGCCCATGGCTGTCTTGGGGTCCAGTGGCCCCACAATGTCAATTCCCACTCGCTCAAAGGGGGTACTGACGACGGGAAAAGGTTGGAGGGGAGCCTTCTGCTTCCGCCCACTTTTCCCACTTGCCTGGCAAGTTTGACAGGTCCTACAATGGATATCTGAATCCCTTCTCATCTGGGGCCAATAAAAATGGGTGACAAGCCTGTCATAGGTCTTGTCCTGCCCCAGATGTCCAGCTAACGGAACGTCATGAGCCAACCCCAGTAGGAAGGCTCTGAAGCGCTGGGGTACCACCAGCACACGGGCTGACCCAGGTTCAGCAGCCTTAGGCTCGCTATACAGGAGGTCGTTCTCCCAGTAGACCCAATGTGATCCTGACTGATCACCTGTCGTTTGGGCTGAGGCCTGCTGCCTCATACCCACAAGAGAAGGGCACACTTTCTGTTCAGCACAAAATTCCTCCCTGGAGGGACCACCATCCTGCTGCCAATGGGTCAGCTCGGGCAGGTCTCCCAGTTCGGCCACTTGTTCTCCTGTCGGTTCCAGGGCATCCCCCTCAGGGTCTGCTCCCTCCTGGACCGCGGGAACGATGGGGGATGGTTTCCCGCGCCCCCTGCCCCTTCTCTTCACGGTTGGGACCTGGGCCATACTTTCAGGCTCCAGGGCCCCATCAACACCCTTACTGACTGACATGGACCGGGTGGTCGCACACACCCACTCAGGCAGACCCAACATTTCCAGATGCGATTTTCTCTCCACCTGAGCCCAAGGGGAGTCCTCCAAATCATTGCCCAAGAGACAATCAACAGGCATGGCGGGCCTCACAGCAACCTGAAGAGTACCTGAGACCCCCCCCCCACTCAAAAGGAACTTGAGCTACCTCACACTGACTCTGTGAGTTGTCAGCAGCTACAACGGGGTAGAATGCATGAGGGACCACCTGCTCTCTGGACACCAAGTGACACTTGACAGCTGTCACACTCGCTCCGGTGTCTCTGAGAGCTTCCACCCTATGGCCATTAATGGTCACCCACTGCCTATATTTCTTAGTGTTACTAGGCAGAGGGGTTGGAGGGACCATTTCCACGTCTCCTAAAGAGACCAGGGACATTTCTGCGGGACCCCACCCACCGGGGGCACCCATCTCATCCCCTCCCAGGGCTACACTCGCTACCTGACGAAGGGGTGCACGCGGCGGTGCATTCGAATCCTTCATGGGACACTGGGGATCATAATAACGGTGTCCCACCTGCTTACAGGCATAGCAGGTCATGGGGCCCCTGTGAACAGGTTTACCTGTCGGGGCCTCTGGCTTCTTTACAGGGGGAGGCTGGGAACCCTTCCCTTGGTTCCCTTGGGGACTACTTTGGGGCCCTTTCTGAAACTCCCTCTGTTTACCCCTGTCCCCCCCACTCTTCTGCTGGGGACCCTGCCCACCTTTGGCTGAGTCTCCCACTGGACCCTTGTGGACCCTGGTACTGACCCAGCGGTCCGCCTCCTCAGCAAGTTTTCTAGGGTTAGATATCTTGCTATCAACAAGGTGCTGGCGTAGCTCTGGAAAACAGTTATTAGACAAGTGCTCCCAAGCAAACAAATCATAAAGAGCATCATAACTATCAACCTTGCTACCCTTTATCCAACCATCCATGGTTCTGCAGAAAAAAGACACATATTCAACCCACGTAGTACCAGGCAACTTCTTACATTCTCTAAAGGTTTGTCTGTACTTTTCTGGAGTTAAGCCATATCTCAGCATTAAAGCATTTTTCATATGAGTATAAGATGCCCTTTCCTCTTCAGGCATGCTCAACAAGGTATCTCTCCCCTCGTTTGTAAAGCGGCTCCACAACCCCGTTCCCCAATCCTTCTCAGGGACCCGGTGGGCCAATAACGCTAACTCATATGCTTTAAACCATTGGCTAATATCTTCATTCTTACTGTAATCTTTGATCACATCTTTAGGAAAATAAAACCTACTTTCTGCAGGCACAGATGGAGTGCTGCCACCAGAGGGATTCAACTCTAAACTCTTAGTTTTAAGCTCCATCTCCCTCACCATCTTCTCACGTTCAAACGCTAATTTCTCTCTCTCAAAATCTAATCTTTTGCTCTCCATTTCAGCTTCTCTCTTGCTTCTTGCATTCTCTAATTCCAACTGCCCTCCTAATTTAAGTTTTGCCATTTCTAACTTGTACCCCCTCTCCTTCTCCCTGTCTTCTAATTCTTCGGGGGAAAGGCTCCTAGAGGACGCACTACTGCCTGGAGATGACACTGGCCCACCTGTGGGCTCTTCCTCTTCCTCTTCTTCTTCCTCTTCCGGTACCACCACCGGATCAGAGGGATTTCTGGCCTCTAACCAGGCCTTCAGCGCTTTGAGGAAGCCCTCTTTCTTTGAGACACCTGTGGTAGGAACTTTAAACTGCTTGCAAAATCCTTTTAGATCTTTTAGCGTGTAGGAATCTATCTTCTCCTTATCAAATTCCCCCACAACAATCTCCACAGGTGTAGCAGCTCTGGCATTCTCCATGGTCAAAACTGGCAGTGTTTAAGAAAATAAGCTCCAGGAAAGCGGAGAACAAAAATAGGCAATCCTACCAAAACAGAATGTGGCTGCGTTATGGTCTGCTTTCACTATGTAGCGTACACTAATCACTGCACATGAGTCATAAATTCAAAGTTCAATCCTCACCGCTGACCACCAATGTTAGAACCGGCGGTCTCTAGTTGGTAGAGGTATACACTTCTGACAAATAGGGACCAACCAACTCTTGTCAGGGAAAGGGGATTACACACTCAGGTACCCCTGCTACCCCCTTGGTAGCTTGGCAGAGGCAGTGTGTTAAGCATTTATGACCACATACAGTAATAAAGTGAATACACTACAGATGGACACGACACCGAAGTTATTATAAAAATAGTATTTTTATATAAGGCTTAGCACAAGACCAAATAACGACAAAAATATACCACAGTCTTAATAAATACTCTTTGGGAGGAAAAATAATAGTTCAAGTAAGGTTTCTTCTTTGCAAATAGTTCTTTAGCAAAGTATTCTTCTGAGCACAGTTCTTTGGCAACAATGTAACCCCCACAGGAGTCACACGACGTCGAGTCTACAAGATTCCCAAGGTTCGGCGTCGACCGCGAGGAGCGCTACGTCGAGCCTGGAGTTGCAACAGACCCCACAAGTACAGTACCTTGAGAAACGAAGAAAACGATGATCCACGGCGTCGAGATGTCGGCGTCGGGGTCGGCGTCGATCGTGCCTCGGAGTCGGGTCAATCCGCAGCGGTGTCGAGGGATGTCGGGCCGGAGCAGCGCTCACGGCGTCGAGAAGGGCGTCGAGTCGATGCGATCAGCAGCGGCGTCGGGACGGGGTCGCTTGGAGGTGGAGCCGATACTCACTCCTCACTGGCGTCGATACCGGCGTCGAGACGGGGTCACTTGGAGCTGGGGCCGATACCCACTGCTCACTGGCGTTGCTGCTGGCGTCAATCGGGCCCGGCGGCCGGCGTTGAAGGCTCGGGACACTGGAGCCGTTCCTCACGATGTCGAGCTGGATTCGGCGGCGTCGGCGGCGTCGAGACTGCAGATTTTCCCTTGTGTACTGGAAACAACACTTTCCAGCAATTCAGCAAATGGTGAAGTCCTTTGGCCCTGTGACTTCAGCAGGAGACTGGCACTCTTCCAGTCCTTGGAGATTTCCTAGCAAGTGTTCAGAGAGTACACACCAAGTTCTTCTCTCCTTGTTCCTTGGCAAAAATAAAGAAGCAGCTTCAGGTTCCTCCACAGCAAAACAGCACTCTGGCAGAAAGGGGAGGCAAGTCCTTAGATCAGCAGGCTTCTTGTCCTTGGTACAGGTTTCCTTGTCAGAAGTGATCTGAGTTCTTGGTTCAGGGGTCCTTCTCTTATACCCCTTTTTCCCTTTGTTCCCTTTGTCCAAGCAGGGAGATTCCCACCAGCTCAGGTTTGTTGTGGGTGTTGCCAGGCAGAGGCACCTGGCCTATTCACTGAGCAGGACAGAGTCCTCAGCCGCCTAGCAGGAGGCGGAGCCAGTATTGTGTCAGGCAGGGCAGGCTACTCTTCCCTCACTCTATGTGTAAATGCCCCATTCACCCCACACTGACTCATTCAGACCTCTGGAGCCACCCAGCCCCTGACACACACACCAAACCAGCAGAGACCGGTAGATAGTTGGACAAGAAAATAGCCACTTTCTAAAAGTGCTATTTTCAAACATAGAATTTAAAAACCATCCATCCTAAAGGGTGTGTTATTAAATTCTGAGTTCAGGGATACTAAACTCGACTTGCTACCATGCTCCCTGAGTCAGATAGATTATAATGGAGTTAATAATCAGTCTGCCCAGTCTGGCCTATTGGAGGCAGGTAGCCCTTCAATAGTGAAAAACGAAAATGGCTGTAATTCACTATTAGGTCATGCCACCCACATCAGGGCATGACCTACCTTTTACCAACAATGCACCCTGCCCTAGGGCCTACCATAGAGGTGTCTGAAATGTGGCAAAGTGAAGGTTTAGAGACTGGCAAGTAGGTTTCCTTGCCAAGTCGACATGGCAGTCAGGGACTGCACGCAGGCGCTGCGGTGGCAGGCCTGAGACACATTTTACACGCTGCTTCTGTGGGTGGCACAACCAGTGCTGCAAGCCTACCAGCAGCAGTTAACTTACACGCCCTTGGCACACGCAGTGCACTAGACTAGGGTCTGAACAGTAAGTCAACCAAGCCAATCATGGTAACACCAATCAATGTAACAATTTAACATAGGTAGCACTTGCACTGTGGCACTGATCAGCAGTGGCACAGTGCCCAAAGCAATAATCCAGCAAAAACATCGTAAACAGAGGAGGCAAACAGAAAAAAATGGAGGAGAGACTCATGCCAATGATGCCAGGTCTAACACGTGTCCCCTCCAGCTGAAATGTGGGGAGGACTACCCTTCACCCAGGGAGTCCTCATCACTAAGGCGGAAAAATCTGGACAGACCATCAGCATTGGCGTGATCTGTACCAGGGCGGTGTTCCACCGTAAAGTCCATCCCCTGTAGGGAAATGGACCACCTCAACAGTTTTGGGTTCTCACCCCTCATCTGCATTAACCATCTGAGGGGCCTGTGGTCTGTCTGAACCCGGAAGTGAGTCCCAAACAGGTAGGGTCTTAGCTTCTTCAGCGCCCAGACCACAGCAAATGCCTCACGCTCTATCGCACTCCACCTTTGTTCCCTGGGAAGTAAACTCCGGCTGATGAAGGCTACAGGTAAGTCTCGGCCCTCCTCATTCATCTGTGCTAGAACAGCCCCCACACCATGCTCTGAAGCGTCTGTCTGGACAATGAATTCTTTTGAAAAGTCGGGTGCCTGGAGGACCGGTGCTGTACACATTGCAGTTTTCAGGGTGTCAAAGGCGTTCTGACAGGCGTCAGTCCAGATCACAAGTCTCGGCTGCTTCCTGGAAGTCAGCGAGGTCAAGGGGTGCACAATGTTGCCATACCCCTTGACAAACCTCCTGTAGTAACCCGTGAGACCCAAGAAGGCTCTCACCTGAGTCTGGGTTTTGGGCGGTTCCCAAGCCAGGATGGTATCTATCTTGGGTTGCAGGGGGGCCACCTTGCCGCTCCCTACTTGGTGCCCCAAGTACACCACTGAACCCTGCCCAATCTGGCACTTACTAGCCTTGATTGTGAGGCCTGCTCTGCGCAGGGCCAACAACACTTCCTGGAGGTGGCGCAAGTGTTCCTCCCAGCTGGCGCTGAACACTGCTATATCGTCCAGGTAGGCGGCGCTGAAATCTTCCAGCCCAGCCAATACCTGGTTAACCAACCTCTGGAATGTGGTAGGGGCATTCTTCATCCCAAAGGGCATCACACGGAACTGGTAGTGCCCATCTGGTGTGGAGAATGCAGACCTCTCTTTTGCCCCATCAGTCAAGGCGATCTGCCAGTACCCAGACGTTAGATCAAACGTACTAAGGTACCGGGCAGCCCCCAACCGATCGATGAGCTCATCAGCTCTGGGGATGGGGTGCGCGTCAGTCTTGGTGACCGAATTGAGTCCTCGGTAATCCACACAGAACCGAAGTTCTGGTGAAGCACCAGGCGCTGCAGCCTTTGGGACCAAGACCACTGGGCTGCCCAAGGACTGCTAGAGGACTCAACCAACCCTAAGGCAAACATCTTGGAGACCTCCTCCTTGATATATGCTCTGACCTTTTCAGTCACCCTGTAGGCCTTGTGCCTCACAGGAGTGCTGTCCCCAGTGTCCACATCATGGACACACCACTGAGTGACACCAGGGATTAAGGAGAACAGATCAGGGAATTGTACCAACAGATGGCGACAATCTTGCTGCTGCTCAGGGGTCAGTGTGTCAGAGAGGACAACACCATCCACTGACCCATCTTTTTCTTTTGCACACAGGAGGTCAGGAAGAGGCTCACTCTCCTCCTCCATCCCAGCATCTGTGGCAAGGAGCATGCCCACTTCGGACCTTTCTAAGTGGGGCTTTAACCGGTTGACATGCAGGACCCTTAAGGGGTTCCTGGGAGACTTCAAGTCCACCAAGTAGGTGACATCGCTCTTTTTCTCCACAACCTCAAATGGTCCAGTCCACCTGTCCTTGAGCGCACAAGGTTCCACAGGGGCCATGACCCAAACTTTCTGACCAGGTTGAAGCTCAACCAGAGTGGCATTCTGATCGTACCACCGCTTCATCTCTTCCTGGCTGGCCTCCAGATTTGCCTGAGCAAGATCTCTGAAGCGCCGAGTCTGGTTCCTAAAGGCCAGCATGTAACTATATACATCCTGGGGAGGTTTCCTGGGAGATTGCTCCCAGCCTTCTTTGACCAGACTCAAAGGTCCTCTTACCGGGTGACCATACAAAAGCTCAAAGGGGCTGAACCCTAGAGACTTCTGTGGCACCTCACGGTAAGCAAACAGCAGGCATGGCAAGAGGACGTCCCATTTACGCCTCATTGGTTCTTCAAGACCCATGATCATGCCTTTTAGGGTCCGGTTGAATCTCTCAACCAGCCCATTACCTTGAGGGTGGTAAGGAGTGGTAAACTTGTAGGTTACCCCACACTCCTTCCACAGAGACTTCATATAATTCGAAATGAAGTTGGTGCCCCGGTCTGACACCACCTCTCTGGGGAACCCCATGCGGGAGAAAACACCCATCAGTGCCCGTCCCACCACGGGGGCCGTCACTGTGCGGAGAGGGATGGCTTCCGGGTACCGGGTGGCATGGTCCACCAAGACCAGGATTAACCTGTTGCCCATGGCTGTCTTGGGGTCCAGTGGCCCCACAATGTCAATTCCCACTCGCTCAAAGGGGGTACTGACGACGGGAAAAGGTTGGAGGGGAGCCTTCTGCTTCCGCCCACTTTTCCCACTTGCCTGGCAAGTTTGACAGGTCCTACAATAGATATCTGAATCCCTTCTCATCTGGGGCCAATAAAAATGGGTGACAAGCCTGTCATAGGTCTTGTCCTGCCCCAGATGTCCAGCTAACGGAACGTCATGAGCCAACCCCAGTAGGAAGGCTCTGAAGCGCTGGGGTACCACCAGCACACGGGCTGACCCAGGTTCAGCTGCCTTAGGCTCGCTATACAGGAGGTCGTTCTCCCAGTAGACCCAATGTGATCCTGACTGATCACCTGTCGTTTGGGCTGAGGCCTGCTGCCTCATACCCACAAGAGAAGGGCACACTTTCTGTTCAGCACAAAATTCCTCCCTGGAGGGACCACCATCCTGCTGCCAATGGGTCAGCTCGGGCAGGTCTCCCAGTTCGGCCACTTGTTCTCCTGTCGGTTCCAGGGTATCCCCCTCAGGGTCTGCTCCCTCCTGGACCGCGGGAACGATGGGGGACGGTTTCCCGCGCCCCCTGCCCCTTCTCTTCACGGTTGGGACCTGGGCCATACTTTCAGGCTCCAGGGCCCCATCAACACCCTTACTGACTGACATGGACCGGGTGGTCGCACACACCCACTCAGGCAGACCCAACATTTCCAGATGCGATTTTCTCTCCACCTTAGCCCAAGGGGAGTCCTCCAAATCATTGCCCAAGAGACAATCAACAGGCATGGCGGGCCTCACAGCAACCTGAAGAGTACCTGAGACCCCCCCCCACTCAAAAGGAACTTGAGCTACCTCACACTGACTCTGTGAGTTGTCAGCAGCTACAACGGGGTAGAATGCATGAGGGACCACCTGCTCTCTGGACACCAAGTGACACTTGACAGCTGTCACACTCGCTCCGGTGTCTCTGAGAGCTTCCACCCTATGGCCATTAATGGTCACCCACTGCCTATATTTCTTAGTGTTACTAGGCAGAGAGGTTGGAGGGACCATTTCCACGTCTCCTAAAGAGACCAGGGACATTTATGCGGGACCCCACCCACCGGGGGCACCCATCTCATCCCCTCCCAGGGCTACACTCGCTACCTGACGAGGGGGTGCACGCGGCGGTGCATTCGAATCCTTCATGGGACACTGGGGATCATAATAACGGTGTCCCACCTGCTTACAGGCATAGCAGGTCATGGGGCCCCTGTGAACAGGTTTACCTGTCGGGGCCTCTGGCTTCTTTACAGGGGGAGGCTGGGAACCCTTCCCTTGGTTCCCTTGGGGACTACTTTGGGGCCCTTTCTGAAACTCCCTCTGTTTACCCCTGTCCCCCCCACTCTTCTGCTGGGGACCCTGCCCACCTTTGGCTGAGTCTCCCACTGGACCCTTGTGGACCCTGGTACTGACCCAGCGGTCCGCCTCCTCAGCAAGTTTTCTAGGGTTAGATATCTTGCTATCAACAAGGTGCTGGCGTAGCTCTGGAAAACAGTTATTAGACAAGTGCTCCCAAGCAAACAAATCATAAAGAGCATCATAACTATCAACCTTGCTACCCTTTATCTAACCATCCATGGTTCTGCAGAAAAAAGACACATATTCAACCCACGTAGTACCAGGCAACTTCTTACATTCTCTAAAGGTTTGTCTGTACTTTTCTGGAGTTAAGCCATATCTCAGCATTAAAGCATTTTTCATATGAGTATAAGATGCCCTTTCCTCTTCAGGCATGCTCAACAAGGTATCTCTCCCCTCGTTTGTAAAGCGGCTCCACAACCCCGTTCCCCAATCCTTCTCAGGGACCCGGTGGGCCAATAACGCTATCTCATATGCTTTAAACCATTGGCTAATATCTTCATTCTTACTGTAATCTTTGATCACATCTTTAGGAAAATAAAACTTACTTTCTGCAGGCACAGATGGAGTGCTTCCACCAGAGGGATTCAACTCTAAACTCTTAGTTTTAAGCTCCATCTCCCTCACCATCTTCTCACGTTCAAACGCTAATTTCTCTCTCTCAAAATCTAATCTTTTGCTCTCCATTTCAGCTTCTCTCTTGCTTCTTGCATTCTCTAATTCCAACTGCCCTCCTAATTTAAGTTTTGCCATTTCTAACTTGTACCCCCTCTCCTTCTCCCTGTCTTCTAATTCTTCGGGGGAAAGGCTCCTAGAGGACGCACTACTGCCTGGAGATGACACTGGCCCACCTGTGGGCTCTTCCTCTTCCTCTTCTTCTTCCTCTTCCGGTACCACCACCGGATCAGAGGGATTTCTGGCCTCTAACCAGGCCTTCAGCGCTTTGAGGAAGCCCTCTTTCTTTGAGACACCTGTGGTAGGAACTTTAAACTGCTTGCAAAATCCTTTTAGATCTTTTAGCGTGTAGGAATCTATCTTCTCCTTATCAAATTCCCCCACAACAATCTCCACAGGTGTAGCAGCTCTGGCATTCTCCATGGTCAAAACTGGCAGTGTTTAAGAAAATAAGCTCCAGGAAAGCGGAGAACAAAAATAGGCAATCCTACCAAAACAGAATGTGGCTGCGTTATGGTCTGCTTTCACTATGTAGCGTACACTAATCACTGCACATGAGTCATAAATGCAAAGTTCAATCCTCACCGCTGACCACCAATGTTAGAACCGGCGGTCTCTAGTTGGTAGAGGTATACACTTCTGACAAATAGGGACCAACCAACTCTAGTCAGGGAAAGGGGATTACACACTCAGATAACCCCTGCTACCCCCTTGGTAGCTTGGCAGAGGCAGTGTGTTAAGCATTTATGACCACATACAGTAATAAAGTGAATACACTACAGATGGACACGACACCGAAGTTATTATAAAAATAGTATTTTTATATAAGGCTTAGCACAAGACCAAATAACGACAAAAATATACCACAGTCTTAATAAATACTCTTTGGGAGGAAAAATAATAGTTCAAGTAAGGTTTCTTCTTTGCAAATAGTTCTTTAGCAAAGTATTCTTCTGAGCACAGTTCTTTGGCAACAATGTAACCCCCACAGGAGTCACACGACGTCGAGTCTACAAGATTCCCAAGGTTCGGCGTCGACCGCGAGGAGCGCTACGTCGAGCCTGGAGTTGCAACAGACCCCACAAGTACAGTACCTTGAGAAACGAAGAAAACGATGATCCACGGCGTCGAGATGTCGGCGTCGGGGTCGGCGTCGATCGTGCCTCGGAGTCGGGTCAATCCGCAGCGGTGTCGAGGGATGTCGGGCCGGAGCAGCGCTCACGGCGTCGAGAAGGGCGTCGAGTCGATGCGATCAGCAGCGGCGTCGGGACGGGGTCGCTTGGAGGTGGAGCCGATACTCACTCCTCACTGGCGTCGATACCGGCGTCGAGACGGGGTCACTTGGAGCTGGGGCTGATACCCACTGCTCACTGGCGTTGCTGCTGGCGTCGATCGGGCCCGGCGGCCGGCGTTGAAGGCTCGGGACACTGGAGCCGTTCCTCACGATGTCGAGCTGGATTCGGCGGCGTCAGCGGCGTCGAGACTGCAGATTTTCCCTTGTGTACTGGAAACAACACTTTCCAGCAATTCAGCAAATGGTGAAGTCCTTTGGCCCTGTGACTTCAGCAGGAGACTGGCACTCTTCCAGTCCTTGGAGATTTCCTAGCAAGTGTTCAGAGAGTACACACCAAGTTCCTCTCTCCTTGTTCCTTGGCAAAAATAAAGAAGCAGCTTCAGGTTCCTCCACAGCAAAACAGCACTCTGGCAGAAAGGGGAGGCAAGTCCTTAGATCAGCAGGCTTCTTGTCCTTGGTACAGGTTTCCTTGTCAGAAGTGATCTGAGTTCTTGGTTCAGGGGTCCTTCTCTTATACCCCTTTTCCCCTTTGTTCCCTTTGTCCAAGCAGGGAGATTCCCACCAGCTCAGGTTTGTTGTGGGTGTTGCCAGGCAGAGGCACCTGGCCTATTCACTGAGCAGGACAGAGTCCTCAGCCGCCTAGCAGGAGGCGGAGCCAGTATTGTCACTGGCAGGAGCAGGGCTATCAGTCGCCCAGCAGGAGGCGGAGCCAGTATTGTGTCAGGCAGGGCAGGCTACTCTTCCCTCACTCTATGTGTAAACGCCCCATTCACCCCACACTGACTCATTCAGACCTCTGGAGCCACCCAGCCCCTGACACACACACCAAACCAGCAGAGACCGGTAGATAGTTGGACAAGAAAATAGCCACTTTCTAAAAGTGCTATTTTCAAACATAGAATTTAAAAACCATCCATCCTAAAGGGTGTGTTATTAAATTCTGAGTTCAGGGATACTAAACTCGACTTGCTACCATGCTCCCTGAGTCAGATAGATTATAATGGAGTTAATAATCAGTCTGCCCAGTCTGGCCTATTGGAGGCAGGTAGCCCTTCAATAGTGAAAAACGAAAATGGCTGTAATTCACTATTAGGTCATGCCACCCACATCAGGGCATGACCTACCTTTTACCAACAATGCACCCTGCCCTAGGGCCTACCATAGAGGTGTCTGAAATGTGGCAAAGTGAAGGTTTAGAGACTGGCAAGTAGGTTTCCTTGCCAAGTCGACAATGCAGTCAGGGACTGCACGCAGGCGCTGCGGTGGCAGGCCTGAGACACATTTTACACGCTGCTTCTGTGGGTGGCACAACCAGTGCTGCAAGCCCACCAGCAGCAGTTAACTTACACGCCCTTGGCACACGCAGTGCACTAGACTAGGGTCTGAACAGTAAGTCAACCAAGCCAATCATGGTAACACCAATCAATGTAACAATTTAACATAGGTAGCACTTGCACTGTGGCACTGATCAGCAGTGGCACAGTGCCCAAAGCAATAATCCAGCAAAAACATCGTAAACAGAGGAGGCAAACAGAAAAAAATGGAGGAGAGACTCATGCCAATGATGCCAGGTCTAACACGTGTCCCCTCCAGCTGAAATGTGGGGAGGACTACCCTTCACCCAGGGAGTCCTCATCACTAAGGCGGAAAAATCTGGACAGACCATCAGCATTGGCGTGATCTGTACCAGGGCGGTGTTCCACCGTAAAGTCCATCCCCTGTAGGGAAATGGACCACCTCAACAGTTTTGGGTTCTCACCCCTCATCTGCATTAACCATCTGAGGGGCCTGTGGTCTGTCTGAACCCGGAAGTGAGTCCCAAACAGGTAGGGTCTTAGCTTCTTCAGCGCCCAGACCACAGCAAATGCCTCACGCTCTATCGCACTCCACCTTTGTTCCCTGGGAAGTAAACTCCGGCTGATGAAGGCTACAGGTAAGTCTCGGCCCTCCTCATTCATCTGTGCTAGAACAGCCCCCACACCATGCTCTGAAGCGTCTGTCTGGACAATGAATTCTTTTGAAAAGTCGGGTGCCTGGAGGACCGGTGCTGTACACATTGCAGTTTTCAGGGTGTCAAAGGCGTTCTGACAGGCGTCAGTCCAGATCACAAGTCTCGGCTGCTTCCTGGAAGTCAGCGAGGTCAAGGGGTGCACAATGTTGCCATACCCCTTGACAAACCTCCTGTAGTAACCCGTGAGACCCAAGAAGGCTCTCACCTGAGTCTGGGTTTTGGGCGGTTCCCAAGCCAGGATGGTATCTATCTTGGGTTGCAGGGGGGCCACCTTGCCGCTCCCTACTTGGTGCCCCAAGTACACCACTGAACCCTGCCCAATCTGGCACTTACTAGCCTTGATTGTGAGGCCTGCTCTGCGCAGGGCCAACAACACTTCCTGGAGGTGGCGCAAGTGTTCCTCCCAGCTGGCGCTAAACACTGCTATATCGTCCAGGTAGGCGGCGCTGAAATCTTCCAGCCCAGCCAATACCTGGTTAACCAACCTCTGGAATGTGGTAGGGGCATTCTTCATCCCAAAGGGCATCACACGGAACTGGTAGTGCCCATCTGGTGTGGAGAATGCAGACCTCTCTTTTGCCCCATCAGTCAAGGCGATCTGCCAGTACCCAGACGTTAGATCAAACGTACTAAGGTACCGGGCAGCCCCCAACCGATCGATGAGCTCATCAGCTCTGGGGATGGGGTGCGCGTCAGTCTTGGTGACCGAATTGAGTCCTCGGTAATCCACACAGAACCGAAGTTCTGGTGAAGCACCAGGCGCTGCAGCCTTTGGGACCAAGACCACTGGGCTGCCCAAGGACTGCTAGAGGACTCAACCAACCCTAAGGCAAACATCTTGGAGACCTCCTCCTTGATATATGCTCTGACCTTTTCAGTCACCCTGTAGGCCTTGTGCCTCACAGGAGTGCTGTCCCCAGTGTCCACATCATGGACACACCACTGAGTGACACCAGGGATTAAGGAGAACAGATCAGGGAATTGTACCAACAGATGGCGACAATCTTGCTGCTGCTCAGGGGTCAGTGTGTCAGAGAGGACAACACCATCCACTGACCCATCTTTTTCTTTTGCACACAGGAGGTCAGGAAGAGGCTCACTCTCCTCCTCCATCCCAGCATCTGTGGCAAGGAGCATGCCCACTTCGGACCTTTCTAAGTGGGGCTTTAACCGGTTGACATGCAGGACCCTTAAGGGGTTCCTGGGAGACTTCAAGTCCACCAAGTAGGTGACATCGCTCTTTTTCTCCACAACCTCAAATGGTCCAGTCCACCTGTCCTTGAGCGCACAAGGTTCCACAGGGGCCATGACCCAAACTTTCTGACCAGGTTGAAGCTCAACCAGAGTGGCATTCTGATCGTACCACCGCTTCATCTCTTCCTGGCTGGCCTCCAGATTTGCCTGAGCAAGATCTCTGAAGCGCCGAGTCTGGTTCCTAAAGGCCAGCATGTAACTATATACATCCTGGGGAGGTTTCCTGGGAGATTGCTCCCAGCCTTCTTTGACCAGACTCAAAGGTCCTCTTACCGGGTGACCATACAAAAGCTCAAAGGGGCTGAACCCTAGAGACTTCTGTGGCACCTCACGGTAAGCAAACAGCAGGCATGGCAAGAGGACGTCCCATTTACGCCTCATTGGTTCTTCAAGACCCATGATCATGCCTTTTAGGGTCCGGTTGAATCTCTCAACCAGCCCATTACCTTGAGGGTGGTAAGGAGTGGTAAACTTGTAGGTTACCCCACACTCCTTCCACAGAGACTTCATATAATTCGAAATGAAGTTGGTGCCCCGGTCTGACACCACCTCTCTGGGGAACCCCATGCGGGAGAAAACACCCATCAGTGCCCGTCCCACCACGGGGGCCGTCACTGTGCGGAGAGGGATGGCTTCCGGGTACCGGGTGGCATGGTCCACCAAGACCAGGATAAACCTGTTGCCCATGGCTGTCTTGGGGTCCAGTGGCCCCACAATGTCAATTCCCACTCGCTCAAAGGGGGTACTGACGACGGGAAAAGGTTGGAGGGGAGCCTTCTGCTTCCGCCCACTTTTCCCACTTGCCTGGCAAGTTTGACAGGTCCTACAATGGATATCTGAATCCCTTCTCATCTGGGGCCAATAAAAATGGGTGACAAGCCTGTCATAGGTCTTGTCCTGCCCCAGATGTCCAGCTAACGGAACGTCATGAGCCAACCCCAGTAGGAAGGCTCTGAAGCGCTGGGGTACCACCAGCACACGGGCTGACCCAGGTTCAGCTGCCTTAGGCTCGCTATACAGGAGGTCGTTCTCCCAGTAGACCCAATGTGATCCTGACTGATCACCTGTCGTTTGGGCTGAGGCCTGCTGCCTCATACCCACAAGAGAAGGGCACACTTTCTGTTCAGCACAAAATTCCTCCCTGGAGGGACCACCATCCTGCTGCCAATGGGTCAGCTCGGGCAGGTCTCCCAGTTCGGCCACTTGTTCTCCTGTCGGTTCCAGGGTATCCCCCTCAGGGTCTGCTCCCTCCTGGACCGCGGGAACGATGGGGGACGGTTTCCCGCGCCCCCTGCCCCTTCTCTTCACGCTTGGGACCTGGGCCATACTTTCAGGCTCCAGGGCCCCATCAACACCCTTACTGACTGACATGGACCGGGTGGTCGCACACACCCACTCAGGCAGATCCAACATTTCCAGATGCGATTTTCTCTCCACCTTAGCCCAAGGGGAGTCCTCCAAATCATTGCCCAAGAGACAATCAACAGGCATGGCGGGCCTCACAGCAACCTGAAGAGTACCTGAGACCCCCCCCCACTCAAAAGGAACTTGAGCTACCTCACACTGACTCTGTGAGTTGTCAGCAGCTACAACGGGGTAGAATGCATGAGGGACCACCTGCTCTCTGGACACCAAGTGACACTTGACAGCTGTCACACTCGCTCCGGTGTCTCTGAGAGCTTCCACCCTATGGCCATTAATGGTCACCCACTGCCTATATTTCTTAGTGTTACTAGGCAGAGAGGTTGGAGGGACCATTTCCACGTCTCCTAAAGAGACCAGGGACATTTATGCGGGACCCCACCCACCGGGGGCACCCATCTCATCCCCTCCCAGGGCTACACTCGCTACCTGACGAGGGGGTGCACGCGGCGGTGCATTCGAATCCTTCATGGGACACTGGGGATCATAATAACGGTGTCCCACCTGCTTACAGGCATAGCAGGTCATGGGGCCCCTGTGAACAGGTTTACCTGTCGGGGCCTCTGGCTTCTTTACAGGGGGAGGCTGGGAACCCTTCCCTTGGTTCCCTTGGGGACTACTTTGGGGCCCTTTCTGAAACTCCCTCTGTTTACCCCTGTCCCCCCCACTCTTCTGCTGGGGACCCTGCCCACCTTTGGCTGAGTCTCCCACTGGACCCTTGTGGACCCTGGTACTGACCCAGCGGTCCGCCTCCTCAGCAAGTTTTCTAGGGTTAGATATCTTGCTATCAACAAGGTGCTGGCGTAGCTCTGGAAAACAGTTATTAGACAAGTGCTCCCAAGCAAACAAATCATAAAGAGCATCATAACTATCAACCTTGCTACCCTTTATCTAACCATCCATGGTTCTGCAGAAAAAAGACACATATTCAACCCACGTAGTACCAGGCAACTTCTTACATTCTCTAAAGGTTTGTCTGTACTTTTCTGGAGTTAAGCCATATCTCAGCATTAAAGCATTTTTCATATGAGTATAAGATGCCCTTTCCTCTTCAGGCATGCTCAACAAGGTATCTCTCCCCTCGTTTGTAAAGCGGCTCCACAACCCCGTTCCCCAATCCTTCTCAGGGACCCGGTGGGCCAATAACGCTATCTCATATGCTTTAAACCATTGGCTAATATCTTCATTCTTACTGTAATCTTTGATCACATCTTTAGGAAAATAAAACTTACTTTCTGCAGGCACAGATGGAGTGCTTCCACCAGAGGGATTCAACTCTAAACTCTTAGTTTTAAGCTCCATCTCCCTCACCATCTTCTCACGTTCAAACGCTAATTTCTCTCTCTCAAAATCTAATCTTTTGCTCTCCATTTCAGCTTCTCTCTTGCTTCTTGCATTCTCTAATTCCAACTGCCCTCCTAATTTAAGTTTTGCCATTTCTAACTTGTACCCCCTCTCCTTCTCCCTGTCTTCTAATTCTTCGGGGGAAAGGCTCCTAGAGGACGCACTACTGCCTGGAGATGACACTGGCCCACCTGTGGGCTCTTCCTCTTCCTCTTCTTCTTCCTCTTCCGGTACCACCACCGGATCAGAGGGATTTCTGGCCTCTAACCAGGCCTTCAGCGCTTTGAGGAAGCCCTCTTTCTTTGAGACACCTGTGGTAGGAACTTTAAACTGCTTGCAAAATCCTTTTAGATCTTTTAGCGTGTAGGAATCTATCTTCTCCTTATCAAATTCCCCCACAACAATCTCCACAGGTGTAGCAGCTCTGGCATTCTCCATGGTCAAAACTGGCAGTGTTTAAGAAAATAAGCTCCAGGAAAGCGGAGAACAAAAATAGGCAATCCTACCAAAACAGAATGTGGCTGCGTTATGGTCTGCTTTCACTATGTAGCGTACACTAATCACTGCACATGAGTCATAAATGCAAAGTTCAATCCTCACCGCTGACCACCAATGTTAGAACCGGCGGTCTCTAGTTGGTAGAGGTATACACTTCTGACAAATAGGGACCAACCAACTCTAGTCAGGGAAAGGGGATTACACACTCAGATAACCCCTGCTACCCCCTTGGTAGCTTGGCAGAGGCAGTGTGTTAAGCATTTATGACCACATACAGTAATAAAGTGAATACACTACAGATGGACACGACACCGAAGTTATTATAAAAATAGTATTTTTATATAAGGCTTAGCACAAGACCAAATAACGACAAAAATATACCACAGTCTTAATAAATACTCTTTGGGAGGAAAAATAATAGTTCAAGTAAGGTTTCTTCTTTGCAAATAGTTCTTTAGCAAAGTATTCTTCTGAGCACAGTTCTTTGGCAACAATGTAACCCCCACAGGAGTCACACGACGTCGAGTCTACAAGATTCCCAAGGTTCGGCGTCGACCGCGAGGAGCGCTACGTCGAGCCTGGAGTTGCAACAGACCCCACAAGTACAGTACCTTGAGAAACGAAGAAAACGATGATCCACGGCGTCGAGATGTCGGCGTCGGGGTCGGCGTCGATCGTGCCTCGGAGTCGGGTCAATCCGCAGCGGTGTCGAGGGATGTCGGGCCGGAGCAGTGCTCACGGCGTCGAGAAGGGCGTCGAGTCGATGCGATCAGCAGCGGCGTCGGGACGGGGTCGCTTGGAGGTGGAGCCGATACTCACTCCTCACTGGCGTCGATACCGGCGTCGAGACGGGGTCACTTGGAGCTGGGGCTGATACCCACTGCTCACTGGCGTTGCTGCTGGCGTCGATCGGGCCCGGCGGCCGGCGTTGAAGGCTCGGGACACTGGAGCCGTTCCTCACGATGTCGAGCTGGATTCGGCGGCGTCAGCGGCGTCGAGACTGCAGATTTTCCCTTGTGTACTGGAAACAACACTTTCCAGCAATTCAGCAAATGGTGAAGTCCTTTGGCCCTGTGACTTCAGCAGGAGACTGGCACTCTTCCAGTCCTTGGAGATTTCCTAGCAAGTGTTCAGAGAGTACACACCAAGTTCCTCTCTCCTTGTTCCTTGGCAAAAATAAAGAAGCAGCTTCAGGTTCCTCCACAGCAAAACAGCACTCTGGCAGAAAGGGGAGGCAAGTCCTTAGATCAGCAGGCTTCTTGTCCTTGGTACAGGTTTCCTTGTCAGAAGTGATCTGAGTTCTTGGTTCAGGGGTCCTTCTCTTATACCCCTTTTCCCCTTTGTTCCCTTTGTCCAAGCAGGGAGATTCCCACCAGCTCAGGTTTGTTGTGGGTGTTGCCAGGCAGAGGCACCTGGCCTATTCACTGAGCAGGGCAGAGTCCTCAGCCGCCCAGCAGGAGGCGGAGCCAGTATTGTCACTGGCAGGAGCAGGGCTATCAGTCGCCCAGCAGGAGGCGGAGCCAGTATTGTGTCAGGCAGGGCAGGCTACTCTTCCCTCACTCTATTTGTAAACGCCCCATTCACCCCACACTGACTCATTCAGACCTCTGGAGCCACCCAGCCCCTGACACACACACCAAACCAGCAGAGACCGGTAGATAGTTGGACAAGAAAATAGCCACTTTCTAAAAGTGCTATTTTCAAACATAGAATTTAAAAACCATCCATCCTAAAGGGTGTGTTATTAAATTCTGAGTTCAGGGATACTAAACTCGACTTGCTACCATGCTCCCTGAGTCAGATAGATTATAATGGAGTTAATAATCAGTCTGCCCAGTCTGGCCTATTGGAGGCAGGTAGCCCTTCAATAGTGAAAAACGAAAATGGCTGTAATTCACTATTAGGTCATGCCACCCACATCAGGGCATGACCTACCTTTTACCAACAATGCACCCTGCCCTAGGGCCTACCATAGAGGTGTCTGAAATGTGGCAAAGTGAAGGTTTAGAGACTGGCAAGTAGGTTTCCTTGCCAAGTCGACATGGCAGTCAGGGACTGCACGCAGGCGCTGCGGTGGCAGGCCTGAGCCACATTTTACACGCTGCTTCTGTGGGTGGCACAACCAGTGCTGCAAGCCCACCAGCAGCAGTTAACTTACACGCCCTTGGCACACGCAGTGCACTAGACTAGGGTCTGAACAGTAAGTCAACCAAGCCAATCATGGTAACACCAATCAATGTAACAATTTAACATAGGGAGCACTTGCACTGTGGCACTGATCAGCAGTGGCACAGTGCCCAAAGCAATAATCCAGCAAAAACATCGTAAACAGAGGAGGCAAACAGAAAAAAAGGGAGGAGAGACTCATGCCAATGATGCCAGGTCTAACATGCTCCAAAACCCTTTCCGCTATGGTAAGGACCAGCACTCACGGGGTTCTTTAAGTTACAGCGGTGACTTTATTTTCGTACCATTTGAGATGTCAGCAGTGATGTCATGAGTGATGTCACTGACCATGTCATGAGTGATGTAATATGTGACATCATCAGCAGTGCATTGCGGGCGCGTGAGTTATAGTTAGCTGAACTAACTATAACGGGGGAATTTCAATGGTTTTGTATGAGAGAAATGTCCAACTAACTATAACGCACCTGAAACCTATGGTTTTTTCATTGAATTTCTAAGGTTTTTTAAATGCTAATTCCTAACTATAACGTGCCTGAAACCTATGTTTTTTTAGTGAATTTCAAAGGTTTTGCAAATGACAATGTTTAAATGTATTGATAGGTATATTGATTTTTTTTAAACTATTTATTTTTAGATATTTTATTTTTTAAATTACATTTTAATTACATTATACATTACATTACAAAATATACATTCTCAGAATGAATTACTTTAGTTTAAATACTTTGCAAATAGGCAATAGACTTTTAAATACAGTAGTTACAGTTGTTGCAATGAGCAGCACAATTTCAAACACAATGCATCAATGAGCTCAATATGAATTTCTAGTTAAATGCAATTAGTTACTTTATGGATTACTTTTCTAACCACAGGACTGGATCCTAGATTCAGTCCTTGGACATCTCCTGTAAACAGTTGAGTAAAAGCGTTTTGGTTACAGTAGTGATTTTTAAGGAATATTATTGTATTTTAAAAGTTGACACAAATTTTTTCACATAGAATGACCAATGTTTTCCTATGGCAGGAAATTCACTTAGCAGGTAAGTAGTGTTATCGTCACTTTTTCTTACTCAGTGGTGGATCCTGGATCCAGCACTGGTGCATCTCCTGTAAACAGTTGAAAGAATGCGTTTAAGTCATACATGTGATTTTTAAGGAATATTTTTAGTTTGTGAAAATAGACACTTAGAAACTTCTCTGCTGAAAGCCAGACAATGGATTCCTATGGAAGGAAATTCAAGTTACTGGTAGGCATGGTTAGAATTACTTTTCATGATCAGTACTGGTCTCAAAGATGCAGCACTCAGGTCTCTCCTGATAACAGGTGAGTAAATCGGAATTCGTAGTACATCCAGTAAGCGCCACAGAGCTGCGTAGCAGAGAGATGTCAAAAGGGGCACGGCCTGCACCACCTCTCTGCAACGCAGCGCAGTGGCGCTTCCTGGAAGCACCTGGTGGGCTACTTGGCCCCCATGGTCCCTCAGGTTTGAAGTGCAATTTTTTTCCCCAACTTAAAACGCGCCACAGGGCGTGTTTGCACACATCACGTCAGGCCCCGTCCCCTCCCTTCACCACTGTGTAAACGCGCTCTGTCAGCGTTTTAAGTTGAGAGATTAAGTCCCCTTCAACCCTAAGGGTCCCTAGGGTCAAACTAGCCCACTAGGTACCTCCAGTAAGCGCCACAGAACTGCGTTGCAGAGACGTGTAAAAAGGGGCATGGCCTCTGAACAGCTGTCTGCAACGCAGCTCCCTGGCGCATACTGGAGACACCTGTTGGGCTATTTGGCCCTCAGGGACCCTCAGTATTGAAAGAGAATTAATTCCCCAACTTAAAGCTCGCCACAGGGCGCGTTTGCACAGTGGTGAAGAAAAGGGGCGTGGCCTGAGGTGATATGTCTGCAAACACACCCTGTGGCGCATTTTAAGTTAGAGAATTAATTCCTCCTCGATTCTGTGGGTCCCTGGGGGCCAACTAGCCCACCAGATACCTCCAGTATGCAGCTCTGTGGCGCTTCCTGGAGGTACCTGGTGGGCTAGTTGGCCCCCAGGGACCCTCAGTATTGACAAGGAATTAATTCCCCAACTTAAACCGGGCCACAGGGCGTGTTTGCACACATGTGAACTCAGGCCCCGCCCCCTTCCTTCACCACTGTGCAAACGCGCCTTGTGGCACGTTTTAAATTGGGGGATTAACTCCCCTTGAATATTGAGGGTCCCTGGGGTGCAACTGGCCCACCAGCTACCTCCAGTAAGCGCCACAGAGCTGCGTTGCAGAGAGGTGTAAAAAGGGGCGTGGCCTCAGAACACCCATCTGCAACGTAGCTCCCTGGCACATACTGGAGATACCTGTTGGGCTAGTTGGCCCTCAGGGACCCTCAGTATTGAAGGGGAATTAATTCCCCAACTTACAACTGGCCAGGGGGCGCGTTTGCCGAGTGCTGCAAAGGAGAGTGCGTGGCCTCCGGCGCGATGCCTGTCTTTTATTTGTTTTATTTTTTAAGAAGGAGGGCTGTGTATAGAAACACCCAGGACATGCTGGACAAACCGTATGTACCTATCACCATGACGATGTGCGTGATATTCATTAAAAGGCGACTATGCATACAATGAATCCACGTGGAATGTATTTACACCGCTAGTGAAGCTCTGACGTGTCTAACGCCCTGACAGTATCAAAGGATTGTTTCTTCCTATTGTTGAGAAATCAAGAATTTCAGGTGGCACTAGTAAAAGAATGATTCTGGCGTCACAGGACCAGAAACTCTAATTGTGTGGAGATCTGGCTTTTGAGACCTCTATAACCACCTGAAATTAGAGTGTTCTAACATGGCTTTGTAAGTGAGGTTGCATAATAGGAATGTGATTGTTGCAGTTATTGGTAACTAAAGAGATCACAAAATATAGGGGTAATGTTGTTGGATTTATTTTACTCAGGTGACGAGTCTAGACAGAGGCACATTTTGTCTGCTTGATTTTTCATAATAGGGCAATGGCTTGTTTTTGGAAGGCCTCAAGCCTACATTGAAGTATGTCGATGGTACCATAACTGCAGCTTGTGTGAGGCTGTCTGATGGTTAGTCTAGAGCTTGGACACACCGGGTGCCAGATGCATGGCTAAGTAATGGCAGCATGGAGTGTTGGTGTACTGTGCTGCAAGTGAAATTTGATGTGTGGGTAGAGAAGTTTAGTGTGAGCAGAGAAGGCGAGTGTCTGACATTAAAATCACAGATATAGATCAATTACAATGATATTGGATTATTCATTTCTGGGATGACAATTGATAAAGTCTGTGTGACGGGGTGGGTGATATACCCGAGTCACTAGAGGCATCGTGGAACTGCTGGTCAACAGACGCTTCTTTGCCCCCTTGTATCCCCTTACAGCAGCCGGATGTTCCCTTCCTAAAGGACGAGTGGTACTCGTATTCTCCGCAAGACTGGGCTCCAGAAACAGGACGCGGTTCCTTTAACGCAGCTTTCCAGCAGGACGAAACCCCTTCCCTGGACGACGTCACGTTGGTGGGGCGTTCAAAAATAGGAGAAACCCAGAAGGAGACGGATGGCATTTCCCTGGAGGAGAGAGGAGAACCGGAGTGGAGAAGAAAGGTGAACCCTGATTCCTGGATGGGAGGAGAGAATGACGCGCTCGAAGAGAGAACGACCGGAGGAACCCCCAACGAGCCAGGAGGCCAACGATTCCTCGAACCGCCCTGCCACGTTCCCAAGGGAGGAGCATGGCTCGAACAGGTACCGGGCAGAGTAGCAGGCTGGGTGGGAAGAAGGAGCCACCCGTCCCTGTGAGAGCACGTACCCACATCGCGCTTGTAAATATCGCATAATCCTCTACCCCCACCCCTCACTGAGCACTGGAGCACATTTCCGTACGGAGGTAGCAGAAACACCAGAGAACCCGGTTTCCCTCACTCCCGGCCCCTTTAAATACAGCATAGGACGACCGTCCTAACCCTTGGTTTTCTTTTCTTTTACTCGTATGGTTCAATGGTCTGTGGATCCTGCCCACCGTCGAGACCCTGAGGACACGACAAAAGTAGATCCAGACAGTTGAACACGAACTGTTTACTCCGGAGTCCCCAAGACGGAGCAAGCCGGACTCTTCCTCTTTTGCTAGCTTCCGACTGACAGCTCGTCAAAAGAAATTGTTCTCAAAAATAAAGCCCTCGTTACACCACTCTAGCCTGGTTTCCGACTCTGTCACTGCTACCCCGCCACAGTCTGCTAAGTTAGAGCGTAAAGAATAAGAAATCATCAATTATGATTGCTTAAAGTATTTACTTAGGAATCATTTTTACTCCAAGAGCAAATGTCACTTCCATGGATGTAGTTCTGTGCTTCTTCTTGCCTAGGATGACAGTAAAATGAGCCAAAATATTAACATAGAAGTTCAGTCACTATAGACAAATTTGACCAATTCTAGCTTTCTCTTATAATTCCTGGATTGACTAAGAAAGTTTATAATTACAGTGGCACAACCCACCGGTGTGATGACACTCTGATGCTTTTGCAGTCCTGTTCGAAAGGCCATCTAGGGCAGATCAAAATGCTTCTTCGACATTATTTTTGCTTAGGGCTGCAGGAAATACATGAATGATTAAAAAAACTACTTGTAGGTGGAACCATAGCACATACATATGATGGAAATGACACAAGGTGCTTTCCGTTTGTTGAGTTTTCCTATCTATATTATAATCAAATCAAATCAAAAACAACTTTATTCGGTTTCACGTATAGAAAACCATAGAAGATTCACACATTCAAATCTCATTTAAAACATGATACAAATAAAATTACATACAAAATACAATTTATATTAATAAAAAGGAAAAGAACGACCAGTTAGTGTCACTCATATACTAAACATTAAAACAGAGGGTGCCTTCTACCAAGTATGTTTGCAGGCCCTGGTTCTCACTGTAGATTTCAAATAACCCACGAAAGTTGCAAATACAGAAGCGCTGGGCAAGCCTGGATAAAATTCAACTTCTTCAAAAGGGGGAATAAAAAATATCTCCGGGGTACGTCGTAAAATTTACAAAAGCGCATGAAGTGTAGCAAATCCTGTGGAGACAATCCGTCGCAGCCACAGGGTGCTAACACCTGTCCTCTACTGCACCCTTTTGGAACAGCGAGTAACAAATGAAAAAGACCCAAACGAAACCTAACCAATAAAAAAGGCTCATAAGTAGACAGTGACCCCAGGAGATAAGGCTCTGTGGATGGATTTGTTTTTAGCAACAGGAATTTGCGGACACTTGTTTTTCACACTTCTAGCTCATCTCTTTCAAGTTTCCTTAACCCCTTGTATGCCCATGACGAGCTGGACTCGTCATGGAGCATAGTCGCGCTGTGCCCCATGACGAGTCCAGCTCGTCATGGGGCATACCCTAGGGAATCCCTCTGGTGCGGGCACCTGAGGGATTCCCTTTCTGCAAAAATAGCCTCGGGAGCTGGGGAAAAGCTTCCCCAGCTCCCGAGGCCCCCCCCCCTTTCACTGTAATGACGATCGGCGCGCACGTCGCGCCAACGTCATTACAGTGAAAGTGAAACTGAAATGAGCCAAGAGGCTCATTTCAGGTTTCACTTTGTACGTGCTCAGAGGGCTATCTCAGCCCCCTGAGCACGTAGAAAGACGGGAGAGGTATCGTTGGAAAGGGGAGAATCTCCCCTTTCCAATGGTACCCCTCCCCAGTGGATCACTGCTTGGGGATCGCCACAGGAGGGCGATCCCCAAGCAGGGATCCACCCACTAGACACCAGGGAGGGGGGAACGGCCCCTTGGGCAAGGGCCTTTGCTCCCCCCTGTGTATTTTTGGCAATTTTAGTCTTTTTGCCCCCCCCGGGGGGCAGATGGGGGCATTAGCCCCCAATCTGCCCCCCCCGGGGGGGTAAAAAGCCCACTAGACACCAGGGAAGGTTTGTGAAAAATAAAATAGGGGTGGGGGCTGCCCAAAACGGGCAGGCCCATGCCCCCTCCCCCCAATTACTACAGTCTTTCTGCCCCCCCGGGGGGCAGATGGGGCATTGGCCCCTAATCTGCCCCTCCGGGGGGGCAGAAAGCCCACTAAACCCCAGGGATTAGTTTCTAGTTTTATTTTTAGAGTGGGGGCTGCCCGCAACGGGCACGCCTATGCCCCCACCCACCACCATTACAGCCTTTCTGCCCCACCTGGGGGGCAGATGGGGCATCGGCGCCCATCTGCCCCCCCGGGGGGGCAAAAAGCCCACTAGGCACCAGGGAATTGTAAAAAAAAAAATAGGGTGGGGGCTGCCCAAAATGGGCAGGCCCAGGCCCCCACCCCCTGCCCAATTACTACAGTCTTTCTGCCCCTCCCGGGGGGCAGATGGGGCATTGGGCCCTAATCTGCCCCTTCGGGGGGCAGAAAGCCCACTAAACACCAGGGATTAGTTTTTAGTTGTATTTTTAGGGTGGGGGCTGCCCGCAACGGGCACCCCAATGCCCCTACCCACCCGCCACCATTACAGCCTTTCTGCATCGGCCCCCAATCTGCCCCCCCGGGGGGCAAAAAGACCACTAGACACCAAGAAAATAGGGGTGGGGGCTGCCCAAAACGGGCAGGCCCATACCCCCACCCCAACCCACCCCCCAATTATTACAGTCTTTCTGCCCCCAACCCGGGGGGCAGATGGGGCATTTGCCCCTAATCTGCCCCTTCGGGGGGGGCAGAAAGCCCACTAAACACCAGGGATTTTTTTTTGCGTAATTGTTTTTAGGGTGTGGGCTGCCGAAACGGGCACGTCAATGCCCCCACTTCCCCCCCACAAAAATGTCAGTCTTTCTGCCCCCCAGGAGGCAGATGGGAGCTGTAGCCCCCAATCTGGCCCCCCCTGGGGGCGCAGAATGTCCACTAGAAACCATGGATTTTTTTGTTTTATTAGTGTAGGGGTAGGGGCTCCCCAAAATGGGCATGACAATACCCCACCCCACCCCCAGAGAAATTCCAGTCTTTCTGCCCCCCCGGGAGGGCAGATGGTGGCAGTGGCCCCTGATCTGCCCCCAGGGGGGGCAGAAAGCCCAGTAGGCACCAGCGAGTATGCAGGATTTTTTTATGCATGGGGGTGGGGGCTGCCCAAAATGGTCATACCAATGCCCCCACCCCCACAAAAAATAGCCACAGTCTTTCTGCCCCTTTAGGGGCATATCAGGATGAAACCCCCTTCCCCGATTCCCCCCCAGGGCGGCAGAAAGCCCACTGGGCTCCGATTTTGTTTTTTAGCAATGTGCCTACCTGTGGATTTTGGGCCCTAGCGCAGTTGGCACGTAGGCAAACCTAGAAAAACTGTACATTCTTTAAAACTAGACACCGAGGGGAATCCTGGATGGGGTGACTTCACTGGCTCTCGCCAGGTTCTGCTACCCAGAATCCATTGCAAACCTAAAAATGTGTTCAAAATAACACATTTTCCTCACATTTCTTTGTCGGAAAGTTCTGGAATCTGCGTGGGTCCACAAAATTCCACCCACCCTGCATTCCCCAAAGTCTTCAGAGAAAAATGGTACCTCACTTGCGTGGGTAGGCATAGTGCCCGCGTCAGGCAAGGGCCCAAAACCTATTGAGGAGACATCAAAATTACCTATCACAAAACAACCTGGTTTTGCAAAGGGGGTCCTATGAGTTTTTGGCCCCGGGCTTGGCGGCCACCTAGGGAAACCTACCAAACCCACACATTTCTGAAAACTAGACACCCGGGGGATTCCAGGGAGGTATGGTTTGCGTGGATCCCCCAACGTTTCCTTACCCAGAATGCCCTGCAAACCTCAAATTTAGCTGAAAACATCACCTTTTTCACACATTTTTGTGTGGGAAAGTTGAGGCATCACCGGGTTGACACAAATTTCCTACCACCCAGCGTTCCCCCGGGTCTCTCGATAAAAACGGTGCCTCACTCGTGTGGGAGGCCCAAGTACCCGCGACAGGCAAGGGCCCAAAACGTATTGAGGCGACCTTAAAATTGCCTACCTCAAAACGACCTGGTTTTGCAAGGGGGGTCACCTGGGTTTTTGGCCCGGTGCCCGGCGGCCACCTAGGGGAACCTACCAAACCCACACATTTCTGAAAACTAGACACCCGGGGGATTCCAGGGAGGTATGGCTTGCGTGGATCCCCCAACGTTTCTTTACCCAGAATGCCCTGCAAACCTCAAATTTAGCTGAAAAAATCACCTTTTTCACACATTTTTGTGTGGGAAAGTTGAGGCATCACCGGGCTGACACAAATTTCCTACCACCCAGCGTTCCCGCGGGTCTCCCGATAAAAACGGTGCCTCACTCGTGTGGGAGGCCCAAGTACCCGCGACAGGCAAGGGCCCAAAACGTATTGAGGCGACATGAAAATTGCCTACCTCAAAATTACCTGGTTTTGCAAGGGGGGTCACCTGGGTTTTTGGCCCGGTGCTCAGCGGCCACCTAGGGGAACCTACCAAACCCACACATTTCTGAAAACTAGACACCCGGGGGATTCCAGGGAGGTATGGCTTGCGTGGATCCCCCAAAGTTTCCTTACCCAGAATGCCCTGCAAACCTCAAATTTAGCTGAAAACATCACCTTTTTCACACATTTTTGTGTGGGAAAGTTGAGGCATCACTGGGCTGACACATATTTCCTACCACCCAGCGTTCCCCCGGGTCTCCCGATAAAAACGGTGCCTCACTCGTGTGGGAGGCCCAAGTACCCGTGACAGGCAAGGCCCCAAAACGCATTGAGGCGACATGAAAATTGGCTACCTCAAAACGACCTGGTTTTGCAAGGAGGGTCACCTGGGTTTTTGGCCCGGTGCGCAGCGGCCACCTAGGGGAACCTACCAAACCCACACATTTCTGAAAACTAGACACCCGGGGGATTCCAGGGAGGTATGGCTTGCGTGGATCCCCCAAAGTTTCCTTACCCAGAATGCCCTGCAAACCTCAAATTTAACTGAAAAAATCACCTTTTTCACACATTTTTGTGTGGGAAAGTTGTCGCATCACCGGGCTGACACAAATTTCCTACCACCCAGCGATCTCCGGGGTCTCCCGATAAAAACGGTGCCTCACTTGTGTGGGAGGCCCAAGTACCCGCGACAGGCAAGGCCCCAAAACGTATTGAGGCGACCTGAAAATTGCCTACCTCAAAACGACCTGGTTTTGCAAGGGGGGTCACCTGGGTTTTTGGCCCGGTGCCCGGCGGCCACCTAGGGGAACCTACCAAATCCACACATTTCTGAAAACTAGACACCCGGGGGATTCCAGGGAGGTATGGCTTGCGTGGATCCCCCAAAGTTTCCTTACCCAGAATGCCCTGCAAACCTCAAATTTAGCTGAAAACATCACCTTTTTCACACTTTTTTGTGTGGGAAAGTTGAGGCATCACCGGGCTGACACAAATTTCCTACCACCCAGCATTCCCCCGGGTCTCCCGATAAAAACGGTGCCTCACTCGTGTGGGAGGCCCAAGTACCCGTGACAGGCAAGGCCCCAAAACGCATTGAGGCGACATAAAAATTGGCTACCTCAAAACTACCTGGTTTTGCAAGGGGGGTCACCTGGGTTTTTGGCCCGGTGCAGAGCGGCCACCTAGGGGAACCTACCAAACCCACTCATTTCTGAAAACTAGACACCCGGGGGATTCTAGGGAGGTATGGCTTGCTTGGATCCCCCAACGTTTCCTTACCCAGAATGCCCTGCAAACCTCAAATTTAGCTGAAAACATCACCTTTTTCACACATTTTTGTGTGGGAAAGTTGAGGCATCACCGGGTTGACACAAATTTCCTACCACCCAGCGTTCCCCCGGGTCTCCCGATAAAAACGGTGCCTCACTCGTGTGGGAGGCCCAAGTACCCGCGACAGGCAAGGGCCCAAAACGTATTGAGGCGACATGAAAATTGCCTTCCTCAAAACGACCTGGTTTTGCAAGGGAGGTCACCTGGGTTTTTGGCCCGGTGCTCAGCCGCCACCTAGGGGAACCTACCAAACCCACACATTTCTGAAAACTAGACACCCGGGGGATTCCAGGGAGGTATGGCTTGCGTGGATCCCCCAACGTTTCCTTACCCAGAATGCCCTGCAAACCTCAAATTCAGCTGAAAACATCACCTTTTTCACACATTTTTGTGTGGGAAAGTTGAGGCATCACCGGGCTGACAAAAATTTCCTACCACCCAGCGTTCCCCCGGGTCTCCCGATAAAAACGGTGCCTCACTTGTGTGGGAGGCCAAGTACCCGCGACAGGCAAGGCCCCAAAACGTATTGAGGCGACATGAAAATTTCCTACCTCAAAACGACCTGGTTTTGCAAGGGGGGTTACCTGGGTTTTTGGCCCGGTGCTCAGCGGCCACCTAGGGGAACCTACCAAACCCACACATTTCTGAAAACTAGACACCCGGGGAATTCCAGGCAGGTATGGCTTGCGTGGATCCCCCAACGTTTCCTTACCCAGAATGCCCTGCAAACCTCAAATTTAGCTGAAAAAAATCAGCTTTTCACACATTTTTGTGTGGGAAAGTTGTGGCATCACCGGGCTGACACAAATTTCCTACCACCCAGCGTTCCCCTGGGTCTCCCGATAAAAACGGTGCCTCACTCGTGTGGGAGGCCCAAGTACCGGCGACAGGCAAGGGCCCAAAACGTAGTGAGGCGCACTACGTTTAGGACCCTTGCCTGTTGAGGCGCACTACGGTTTGGACCCTTGCCTGTCGCGGGTACTTGGGCCTCCCACACGAGTGAGGCACCGTTTTTATCGGGAGACCCGGGGGAACGCTGGGTGGTAGGAAATTTGTGTCAGCCCCGTGATGCCCCAACTTTCCCACACAAAAATGTGTGAAAAAGGTGATTTTTTCACCTATATTTGAGGTTTGCAGGGCATTCTGGGTAAGGAAACGTTGGGGATCCACGCAAGCCATACCTCCCTGGAAGCCCCCGGGTGTCTAATTTTCAGAAATGTGTGGGTTTGGTAGGTTCTCCTGGGTGGCCGCTGAGCACCGGGCCAAAAACTCAGGTGACCCCCCTTGCAAAACCAGGTCGTTTTGAGGTAGGCACTTTTCATGTTGCCTCAATACGTTTTGGGCCCTTGCCTGTCGCGGGTACTTGGGCCTCCCACACGAGTGATGCACCGTTTTTATCTGGAGACTGGGGGAACGCTGGGTGGTAGGAAATTTGTGTCAGCCTGGTGATGCCTCAACTTTCCCACGCAAAAATATGTGAAAAAGGTGATGTTGTCAGCTAAATTTGAGGTTTGCAGGGCATTCTGGGTAAGGAAACGTTGGGGGATCCATGCAAGCCATACCTCCCTGGAATCCCCCGCGTGTCTAGTTTTCAGAAAGGTGTGGGTTTGGTTGGATCCCCTAGGTGGCCGCTGAGCACCGGGCCAAAAACCCAGGTGACCCCCCCTTGCAAAACCAGGTCGTTTTGAGGTAGGCAATTTTCATGACGCCTCAACACGTTTTGGGCCCTTGCCTGTCGCGGGTACTTGGGCCTCCCACACGAGTGAGGCACCGTTTTTATCGGGAGACCCGGGGGAACGCTGGGTGGTAGGAAATTTGTGTCAGCCCGGTGATGCCTCAACATTCCCACACAAAAATGTGTGAAAAAGGTGATTTTGTCAGCTAAATTTGAGGTTTGCAGGGGATTCTGGGTAAGGAAACTTTGGGGGATCCACGCAAGCCATGCCTCCCTGGAAGCACACGGGTGTCTAGTTTGCAAAAATGTATAGGTTTGATAGGTTTTCCAAGGTGCCCGCAGAGCTAGGGTTCAAAAACTACAGCTAGACATTTTGCCAAAAAAGGGTCATTTTTCACTGCGAAATTGAGGTGTGACCACGTTGCGTTTTGCGCCGTTTCCTGTCGCGGGCACTAGGCCGACCCACACAAGTGAGGTACCGTTTTTCTCGTAGGACTTTAGGGAACGCGGGGTGGGTGGAAATTTGTGGATCCACGCAGATTCCGGAACTTTCCACCACAGTAATGTGGGGAAAATGTGTTTTTTTCGTCAAATTTTAGGTTTGCAAGGGATTCTGAGTAACAGACCCTGGTGGGAGGCAGTCAAGTCACCCCATCCTGAATTCCCCTGGGTGTCTAGTTTTCAAAAATGTATAGGTTTGCTAGGTTTTCCAAGGTGCCCGCAGAGCTAGGGTTCAAAAACTACAGCTAGACATTTTGCCAAAAAAGGGTCATTTTTCACTGCAAAATTGAGGTGTGACCACGTTGCGTTTTGCGCCGTTTCCTGTCGCGGGCACTAGGCCGACCCACACAAGTGAGGTACCGTTTTTCTCGTAAGACTTTGGGGAACGCAGGGTGGGTGGAAATTTGTGGATCCACGCAGATTCTGGAACTTTCCACCACAGAAATGTGGGGAAAATGTGTTTTTTTTGTCAATTGTTTAGGTTTGCAAGGGATTCTGGGTAACAGACCCTGGTGGGAGGCAGTCAAGTCAGCCCATCCTGGATTCCCCTGGGTGTCTAGTTTTCAAAAATGTATAGGTTTGCTAGGTTTCCCAAGGTGCCCGCAGAGCTAGGGTTCAAAAACTACAGCTAGACATTTTGCCAAAAAAGGGTCATTTGTCACTGCGAAATTGAGGTGTGACCATGTTAAGTTTTGCGCCGTTTCCTGTCGCGGGCACTAGGCCGACCCCCACAAGTGAGATACCGTTTTTCTCATAAGACTTTGGGGAACGCGGGGTGCATGGAAATTTGTGGATCTACGCAGATTCCGGAACTTTCCACCACAGAAATGTGGGGAAAATGTGTTTTTTTTGTCAATTATTTAGGTTTGCAAGGGATTCTGGGTAACAGACCCTGGTGGGAGGCAGTCAAGTCACCCCATCCTGGATTCCCCTGGGTGTCTAGTTTTCAATAATGTATAGGTTTGCTAGGTTTGCCAAGGTGCCCGCAGAGCTAGGGTTCAAAAACTACAGCTAGACATTTTGCCAAAAAAGGGTAATTTTTCACTGCGAAATTGAGATGTGACCACGTTGCGTTTTGCGCCATTTCCTGTCGCGGGCACTAGGCCGACCCACACAAGTGAGGTACCGTTTTTCTCGTAAGACGTTGGGGAACGCAGGGTGGCTGGAAATTTGTGGATCCACGCAGATTCCGGAACTTTCCACCATAGAAATGTGGGGAAAATGTGTTTTTTTGGTCAATTTTTTAGGTTTGCAAGGGATTCTGGGTAACAGATCCTGATGGGAGGCAGTCAAGTCACCCCATCCTGGATTCCCCTGGGTGTCTAGTTTTTAAAAATGTATAGGTTTGCTAGGTTTCCCAAGGTGCCCGTAGAGCTAGGGTTCAAAAACTAGAGCTAGGCACTTTGCCAAAAAAAGGGTAAATTTTCACTGCGACATTGAGTTGTGACCACGTTGCGTTTTGCGCCGTTTCCTGTCGCGGGCACTAGGCCGACCCACACAAGTGCGGTACCGTTTTTCTCGTAAGACTTTGGGGAACGCGGGGTGGGTGGAAATTTGTGGATCCACGCAGATTCCGGAACTTTCCACCACAGAAATGTGGGGAAAATGTTTTTTTTTTGTCAATTGTTTAGGTTTGCAAGGGATTCTGGGTAACAGACCCTGATGGGAGGCAGTCAAATCACCCCATCCTGGATTCCCCTGGGTGTCTAGTTTTCAAAAATGTATAGGTTTGCTAGGTTTCCCAAGGTGCCCGTAGAGCTAGGGTTCAAAAACTAGAGCTAGGCACTTTGCCAAAAAAGGGGAAATTTTCACTGCGATATTGAGTTGTGACCACGTTGCGTTTTGCGCCGTTTCCTGTCGCGGGCACTTTGCCTACCCACACAAGTGAGGTACCATTTTTATCAGGAGACTTAGGGTAATTCAGTTTTGAAAGGAACTGTTATTATCTATTGACTTTCGATGCATTTCTGCCTTCCAAATGAAAGATATTATGTAAAAAAGAAGTCATTCTAAAAAATGACTGATAATTCTCATGCTGGTATGAGTATTCCCAATTTCAGAAATGTGCAAATATCTACTGTTTCTAAACTCTATATTTTGTTCCCATTTCAGAAATACATAGGTGTCTTTCATACCGATTATTCCATGTACACATTTTTACAGAATAATTACTATATACTCGGTACATAATAAAAAACCATTGCAAGTTGCTGCTCAGTTTTTGTCTCTGGGTTCGTCGGGTTCTTGGTGAACTTCCAAGTCCTATATATCCCCACAACCAGTAATGTCCAGCGGATGTAATGGTATATTGCTTTCAAAGAGCTGTCATAATTAGAAGAAGTTACAAGTGAAAACTTGGACACGAAAGGCTTTTTTTCAACTAATTTTCAATTTATCCTATATTTAACTGTTAGTTTCTATAAAAAAACCTTGATGGAGCTACACAAATGACCCCTTGCTGAATTCAGAATTTTGTTGTCTTCTCGAAAATGTATAGGTTTCCAGGATCCATTATTGCTTTTGTACCCATTTCTGCCATTAACTGGAAGGAGGTCAAAATCACAAAATTAGGCTATGTCCCAGAAAAATGCCAAAACTGTGTAAAAGATGTTGGGTTTCTGACAAAAGTCTGGTATTTCCGAAAAGCTGGGAAAATGGTGATTTCAACCCCACAAACCCTTTTTTGATAACATTTGCAGGGAAAAACCCAGATGCTTTCATTTGCAGCCCGTTTTTCCAATTTTTCCGAAAGAAACCAAAATGTTGCTGTATTTTGGCTCATTTCTGTGACCCCTCTAGGAGAATCCACAAACCCTGAGTACCTTTAGAATCCCCATGATGTTGGAAGAAATTTGGTGTGGATACCTTATTTGGTCAAAAAGTTACAGGGGTCTAAGCGCGCACTACCCCAAATAGCCAAAAAAGGGCATGGCACAGGAGGGGAAAAGGCCTGGCAGCGAAGGGGTTAAACTGCTAAAAGCTTTCTTGACAAACTCTACATCCTTTTGTATAATAGAATCAGGCTTTAAGAAAAGTTCAGGGTGCCCCAACTCTTCAAAACAACTTTTAATATATTTCAGTCATGGTATACGGAACATGTGGTCAAGGCTCATACATTCGGATATAATCTGCTGGCTGAGGTCTAAATCCTTATTCAGCCAACACTTTAGCCAGAACACTAGGGAACGCAAAGCCAAGGTGTCACATAGAAAAGGCACCCCCGATTCCTCATGAGCCACCAAGTTCGATAAACCGCTTTGCACGCCCAGCAAGCACTTTAAAAAAGTGTTCTCAACCACCTGCATCTCGTCTGTGGCGATGTGTCCCCAAATTTCGCTACCATAGCGAGCTGTGGCTACACTTTTAGACTGATAAACTTTAAACATGGCTGCAATTGCGGCTTGCCTATCTTTGCAGCAAAGCTGAAAATAGCAGCATTTACCCTTGTAAGCTCCCCCTTTTTCTTCTGGATAAGGGGCCCCCACTTCAAACGGTCATCCAGTAAGACCCCCAGGTATGAAAAGACAGTCGTCAGAGGGACCTTCTCGGGACCTACTGTAAAGAGAAACATTTTCTTGGGTCGCATCCCTACCTACAATATATAGGATTTAGCATTATTTAATGCTAAATCTCGGGCCCCCATGAAGTATAAGAAAGAGTCAAGCAGAGATTGAAGGCCCCTAGCGGTTCTGGCTATAAGGACCGCATCGTCTGCATATAGTAAGACTGGGAGACCCCGTTGCCCTGCATACGGAAAATCAGCCCCTGTATTAGCCAAAACTCTGTACAGATCGTTTATATAGAGGTTGAACAAAAAAGGGGCCAAAATGCAGCCTTGCCGTACCTCCCTCCCGATGTTAAAATCCCTAGAGACATGAAGATCCTGGGCGTATCTAACATTAGCCTTAGTGGGCCTGTGCAGATCCTCTAGGAAGTTAACGATGTTGCCCTCCATCCCCATGGCCTTCATGGACTGCCACAGCTTGACCCGGTTGATACAGTCAAACACGAATGAAAGGTCCATGAAGGCCAGGTAGATTGTACCTGGGCGGGCAATCGTGTACTTACCAAGGACATTGTAAAGATTGTGGCATTGGGCCGTATTTAATATCAGAAATTATCTTGTGCTCCTCTGCCCAATAAGAGAATCTTTCCAATATCACCCCTCCCACGACCTTTACCACTGAATCAAAAAGGGAGATTGGCCTATAGCAAAAAGTGCTATTGCGGTCCCCCTTCTTAAACACTGTCACGATAGTTGAGGTGGCCCAGGAATCAGGGCAACCATCCCTGGCTGCAGCATTGAGCACAGACACAAGAACCGGTGCCCAAAAAAGTGGATCCAATATATTATGTGTTATAAAACCACAAGACTGCCTTATATAGGAACCCAGCTGAGTGATATTACATTCCTCCTGGGTGCTTGTCGTCGCGTTGTAAAAGTTGATCAGGCCCAGACTGGAGGTCCCTATCTTCAGTACCATAGCTTGAAGACCCAATCTTGGTGATGGGAGGATCTGGATCCGCAGTCCACTGCTAAAGACATATAAATAACCAGACCACCCTTAGCTCTGCCACATGCCGACGGGGGAAGCTGGGACAAAGAAGGCCTTGAATCCCTCCAAAAATAAATTGCAGTTTACCAACCAAGTTTCCTGAAAACTAATCACAGAGAATTGTTTGACGAACTGCTGCCAAATGGGATCCTGGAACTTATCTGCCAGGCCTGCAATGTTCCATGACAAAACATTATAGGGGCATGTCAGCAAGGCAATGCGATAAAATTATCGCCGCTTTAGTGTCTATTTTCAGACGAAAAGCAGTGATAATTCTATCGCCCCATCAGCATGGACACGCTAACGTGTGAATCCATGCCTTAGCGCCTGTTTCCTGAACGCCCAGCTTTGCACCCCTAATGAGATGCAAAGTGAGCATTCCTCCCCAAAGTAACTGGAGAAATGTCGCTAACCAACATTTCTCCAATTATCAAGGTGTACGCTAACATGCAGAGCGATAAGAAAAGTAGCGCTAGCCGCGGTTATCGCTACTTTCCTTACGCCTGCTTTTATTCTGACTTAGCCATGTAATCCAATGGGAGGTGGATTACATGGCTAAATCTACCCTGCCCTATCAGCAAGGTATCGCCAGTCGCAGTGCGATTATCGCTGGATTTCCAGCGATAATCGTACTGTTTTGTGGCTAACGCATGGATTTCTATCGCTTGGGAGATGAGCGTTGCTGCTAGCACGCTATCTCCACAAAAGAAAACAGCGTTAGCCTGCGATAATTATCCTCGCGCTAAGAGAGCTGAGCGATAATTATCGCAGGCCCTTGCTGATATGCCCCGTAGTTGGATACACGGGGGCCACTACACTTTGCACAATTGGAGCCCTCTGCTGAAACTTTGTCTCTTCAGTGGACTCTGAAGAATTATGCAGTCAGTCGCACCCCTCCAACCTTGATAGTGTGGAATATCTGTTAGGTAGCTCTATGGGAGGAGCAGGGGAGTGCCTAGCTGACTGGATTAAACTGCGTGCTGCTTGTGTACACCATTGATGTTTTAACACAAAAAGATTTTGAATCCGCCTATCTCGGGGAGCATCCATACTGCTAGTCCCTGGAATGTACCTTTGTATATCAGCTTTATAGAAGAAACCTAACGGTAGTGCCTGTAACGGATGTATGACGTTACAACGCACACTTTTACAACGCATGCACTTACAACGCATTTTTTACAACGCATAATCCATTACAACGCATGACATTACAACGCATGACACTACAACGCATTTTTAAAAAATACCTTTACAACGCATTTCCATTACAACGCATACTACCTTTACAACGCATACCATTACAACGCATAATATTAAATTACATTTAAGGTAAGTATTAGATAGTATAGGGGTAAAAGTTACTTTTCTAACTCCAGGGGGTGCAACAGTAGGGTAAGTGTTGGATAGTATAGGGGTAAAAATTACTATTCTAACTCCAGGGGGTGCAACAGTGGGGTAAGTGTTGGATAGTATAGGCGTAAAAATTACTATTCTAACTCCAGGGGGTGCAACAGTAGGGTAAGTGTTGGATAGTATAGGGGTAAAAATTACTATTCTAACTCCAGGGGGTGCAACAGTAGGGTAAGTGTTGGATAGTATAGGGGTAAAAATTACTATTCTAACTCCAGGGGGTGCAACAGTAGGGTAAGTGTTGGATAGAATAGGGGTAAAAATTACTATTCTAACTCCAGGGGGTGCAACAGTAGGGTAAGTGTTGGATAGTATAGGGGTAAAAATTACTATTCTAACTCCAGGGGGTGCAACAGTAGGGTAAGTGTTGGATAGTATAGGGGTAAAAATTACTATTCTAACTCCAGGGGGTGCAACAGTAGGGTAAGTGTTGGATAGTATAGGGGTAAAAATTACTATTCTAACTCCAGGGGGTGCAACAGTAGGGTAAGTGTTGGATAGTATAGGGGTAAAAATTACTATTCTAACTCCAGGGGGTGCATCAGTAGGGTAAGTGTTGGATAGTATAGGGGTAAAAATTACTATTCTAACTCCAGGGGGTGCAACAGTAGGGTAAGTGTTGGATAGTGTAGTGTAATATTATGCGTTGTAATGGTATGCGTTGTAATGGTAGTATGCGTTGTAATGGAATGCGTTGTAAAGGTAGTTTTTAAAAATGCGTTGTAGTGTCATGCGTTGTAATGTCATGCGTTGTAATGGATTATGCGTTGTAAAAAATGCGTTGTAAAGGTAGTGCGTTGTAAAAGTTGCGTTGTAAAGGTTGTTCCCCGCCTGTAACACAGGCCCATGATTTAGGGTGCGAGAATAAAAGTCCATGGACAGAATTCTTTCAGCTAGATATTATCTGTTAAAATTCACAATAACACAGTCTTTTCCTCCGAAGTTCCGCGAGCTGCCAATCCAGCTAACTCGGCGCACCATGATAATATTTTGTTCCGCCCTTAAACCCATGGTGGTATTGTTAGATAACCAGTGAAGTACTTTGTTTTTAAGCTGGCTAAAGTCCTCCTTTGTACCCGGTGGGAGCTGTGGCACTTTCCCCAGGATCACTACATAAGGCGTAGATTCGGAGGTTGTTTGTGGCTTCCGCCTCCCCATGACTTTTTTGAAAAACTAATGTGGAACCAAATCAGTGTCACAAATAAATGTGTGCGACCCCGGGTACGAGGATGCTCGTGGTATTAGACCAGCCACGATCCCCACCAAGAGTCTATATGCGGATTAATCTGGCAAAAGATTACACAGCAGTAATAGTCAGTCTTACGTCCTTCAATGACCATAAGTCCTGAATGTCCGGGTGGCCACGGGCGGTAGATGCTGTGAACCTGTAAAGGGATACAGCCAAGAAGGATGGCCCAGACCAGCCTCTTCCAGTCGCGCCCATTTTAGAAGCGCCTCCCAGCGCTTCGCGGTGATGTCAGTTGCCGGGAGCCGTGAAGAATCCTGGATGCTAGTGTCCCCCTCAGCAGGTACTGCGGCAAACAAAGATTAAGCGGGTCCCAATCAATTTATCTCCTTAGTGGATGAATAACTTATTGAAGAAATTAGCATGGAATTAAATGTATGGTTGGAAATATTGCAATCCATAGCATAGCCTAGTTATTTAAAAGATTGTGACATCTCTTAAACTGATTGACATATATGTGCTTGTTGTAAAGCTAAGAGAACTGAGGAAGAACCGAACATTCAGAAATGTAATAAAGTACATGAGTGATGGGGTTGTGTGTGATGGAGAATGTCATGCCCTAATTTGCATCCTGAAACAACAATAGGGCAACCCACTCTTCCCCAAGGAACTGGGTATAATCAACAACACAACATCAGTGATCCTTGAGGAATCATTCAGCTTTAACTCATTATTTAGGAGTCGTCACACTAGTGAACAAAATTTCTCAGAACTCGAAGAGTTTACATCAATAAATAATTATTTTTATCTTGAAATCAATCTTGACATGCAATACATTTTTTCAAACAAATATGGAAAAGTATTCATTAATCATATCACATATGGCAACACACTAACTACTGTCTTAATTCATATCATTCATATAACATACATTTATTTATTTATTGATGGAAACTCTTCGAGGTAGGTCCCTTGTGGCATCAGTTGTAAACAGGGAATTCCAGACAGTTAAACGTGATTAATCTCACCGTAGTTCTGCAATGCTGCAGTGAGCACATACAACTATGCTTTCCCAGGAACTAACACTTAAACTTTGTGGCTTTCCAATCTCATTAGGCAATGTGCTGTAACTTTATTTAGTAAACTTGGAGCATCGGCTATGTAACATTGCCATTTATAGCACTGGAACACAAATAACATTCCTAACAGATTACTGAACAAACATGAGGCTGTTTTCTTCCCACCATAGACGCGAATTTTTTTTGTATGTTGAGTGAAACCCACAAATGAGTCCACATGAAAATAGTAAACAGTGCTCATTAAGCTATATTCAGACTTAAGGTTAGAAGGTTTAAGTGTGCACTGGAGGTCGCATCTGCTTTCAGACACGTTCAACAAATACAACCAGTTGATTAGCACTTTACGTTGCCATATATTCGTTTTTGGAGAATTGGATCAAAATTGTATGTGAAAAACAATGTTTTTGCAAAAATCTAAAAAGTACTCCATGTCCCTCGCTTCAATGTGGTCAGAATTTTCAAGCAGTAGAGCCCTCTTGGAGAAATATAATTACAGCATAATCACATTTTGATGTAGATTGTTTTACTGCCCATATCTAGTTTTTTAAATTGAGAATTAATGAGGACATGTGGCTTTTGTCTTAACCACTGCTAAAATTATACACAGTTGACATTTTCAGACTGTGTTCAAATCCCTCATGTATCATCTGGAGGGGTTTGGAGGACAGTTAGCCTATTATGCCAAAGTTCGCCTGGAAAAAAAGAACTTTCTAAACTTAAAAGTTGAGAAGGCAGGTAACAAAAGCAAAGAACTTTTTTAAATTGTTAAAGATTTTACGGCCCCCTGTGCAATAAAGAATCCTTTTATTCCAACAGAGGAATGGACAGCGAGTATTGCACAATATTTCTTTAGGAAAATTTCCTCACTACAAGCTTCTTTCGGAGTTGTATCCTCAGGTTCTTTGGTCAACTCGGATAAGACCCTATTTTTGCCTCCTAAGGCAGAGAAATATCTGCTGCAATTTTCCACGATTGCATTAGATCACTCTCTAAAAATCCTACGCTCTCTTAAATCAGGCTCTCCTGTTGATCCCTGTCCTGTGAAGGTCCTCGCGTATATTGCCGAGGTGATAAATCCGGCTGTTAATAAGGTTCTGAACCTATCACGCTTTCAATTACTGGGACTGCCGTGGGGTGAACGGCTTGGATTTCCCTCCTTCCTTCCATCCAGTTTTGCATATCGTCGCCATGAGGGGAACGGCTTTTGCTGCTGGACAGGCTTTTCGCACTGCAGGACGCAAAACTACACTGCCCGCAAGGTCCTGCTTAGCGCCGAGGATCGGTGTCATTAGAAGGCGCCAGAAGCCCTCTTAGTCAGCGCGGGACGCGCACGCGCGTGCCCGGGCCAAGGGCGGGCCCGTCCGCGCCCGTCGGAGCCTGAAGGAGTCTGGGCTGGGCCACCCCTCCATCGAGTCCTGATGGGTAAGCGCAAGCATCTGGGTAACTCTGACAAGGGAGGTCTAAAAGCTAAAATACCCAGAAAGACACCATCTATAATTTCTTATCTGACTTCGGCCGTGGGTGCTCTGAACAAAGAAATAGCAAACGCGGAAAAGGAGTTAGGCTTGGACACAAGTGAAGCCCCTGGGGAAGGGATTGAGGCGACAGTTTCTTCGGCATCTGCCCCCGTACCCCTGGACCCGGTGGTATTGATTAATGTCCCCAATTTAAAGAGTGATGCTTTACCCCTTGATTTGGCCGGTATAGATGGTGTGGTAAGCCCCCAGAGAGTATGTACTTTGGCATGTGGTAACCCAGAAAGGGCCCTCTTGGAGGGGATTACAGGAGTAAAATGCTCTAACAAAAAAGCTACAAAGCTTTCTAAGGGCCCTAAGAATAGCACCTCCAAGCCCTTTCAGGGAATTGATGAATCCATTCAACAGACTTTGCAGTCCCTTATTGAGGATATTTTTAGCTCTAGATTTGAATTAATGTTGACCACTATTGCTAAGAACATAATTGACACTAGGAGATCTTTTTAAAAGTGAACCCACATTTTGGGCAAAAAGTTTGGCAATTGTTTTTAATGTCTCTGGTATTTCAGGGTTTCCCACATCATGGTCCCGATCGACTATCATTCCGATTTTTAAAAAGGGTCAGAGAGGGGACCCGCGGTGTTATAGATCAATATCCCTGATCGACTCTTCTGTGAAGATTTTAGGAAAAGTGATTTTAACCAAAATTTTGGATTGGGCTACCGAGAAGAGTATTATTTCTGTTTTACAATATGGGTTCAGAAAAGGTAGAAGCACCACTGACCAGTGCCTCAATTTGTCCCTATTAATCAGTGAATATACCGTGGCAAAAGAAGGCTGTTTAAGGATGGCATTTATGGACCTATCCTCAGCGTTTGACCTGGTTAATAGGTCAAAGCTGTGGAATATTCTGATGGACAAAGGTCTTGACCCATCTTTAGTGTACTTCTTGGCAGATCTTCATCAAGATCTTACCGCTTCGGTCAGGATCTCACAAGATGGTAAATGTTCAAGTTCATTCAAATTAGCCAGAGGCGTCCGTCAGGGGTGTATTCTGGTGACTTTGCTCTTCACTCTGTACATCCATGACCTAGACAAGTCACTTTTGGCGGCGTCTTTGGATATCCCGCGTGTAGGAGACTGTTCTATCCCGGTTCTCCTATACGCGGATGACGCTGTTCTGCTAGCACGTACGGCGGTGGGTCTCCAGCAGCTCTTAGATGCCTTTGGGGTCCACATGCAGTCGCTGGACTTGGTAGTAAACATTGGAAAGTCTCATATTTTGTCATCTGGTCACAGAGTAAGAAAAACCCAATCCTTTTATTGTAATGGGCTGGAAGTAACTTCGGTCTCTTCCTTTACTTACTTAGGGGTTGTTTTTGACGATAGGTCTTCTTGGATACCCCAACAGAAAATTAAAAATAATTCTATTACTCGATCCCCCCTAGGTCTAATGGGGTTTGCAAAGCGTCTGGGGGCCAGATCGATTGAGAGTATACTGAACATATATAGAGCAAAGTGTCTGGCGATCGCGGCTTATGGTTCCTCTATTTGGGGCTTTAAAGAACAGGCTGGTATCCAAATAGCTGAAAACAAATTTATACGCAGCATTTTATCAGTTCCACAATCTACTCCAACTTTTTCGATACATCACAAACTGGGGATTGGCTATATTTCTGACAATTTGAGCTCAGCTCTGTTGCTCTGTTGGCTCAAAACTTGGTTAAATCCTGAATTGACCTTGAATCACCAGATCCTACGAGATTGTGTTCATCTAGATAAGTCCAACAAGATTAAGTGGTTGTCTTATGTTAAACGTATGCTAACTAAACTGGGGCGGCCAGAGCTCTTTGAAGCCCCTGAAAAGATCCGGAAGGAGGATGTGTTGTGGGTGAAAACAAACTTCAAGAACCTATTGTCTGTGGAAAGGGAAGAACATGAGTTACATAAACCCCTAGTTAGGGCACATTTTTTAATAAAAACAAACATTTGTATTGAACCCTATTTGGTAACAGTAAATAAGCCCTTCCATTGGTGGCTTTTAATTAGGTTCCGTTTTAATTAGGTTCCTTTTTTATTAGGTGACTTCCAGGAGTGGTGTAATCCTGAGAATGCAGTCCCTTGTCAATGTGATAATTTTTCTCCCCAGGATACCCTCCATTTTATGATGTTTTGTTCCTTTTATACTGGTATTCGTAAGAAGTATATAATTCCTATTCTGAGAGGAAGGGGTTTCCTGCAGGTTAGACCAGCGTTATTTTATCACCAGACATGGAATACCCCATGGGATACTTTTAATATTGCGTGTTTCTTGGTTGCTGCTATGAGGCTTAAGAAAAATAGACATTCATCATTGATTATTGCTTAGATACCCAAATGTTATTATGTAAATTTAAATGTCTGTGATTTTAGATATGATGAATTTTATAGGAAGGATTGTTTACATATTTTGTCTGACTGTTTGTATCTATTGTGTATGTTTGTGTATTGTACTTTTATGATTTTAAATTAATCGAATAAAGTGATTTGACTGGCTGACTATCACTAACTGAAGGAACGGTGCCTGATAGCTGGAAACATGGGAAAATTCTCCCACTTTTAAAAAAACCACCTGCTGACCCCTCGATAGCAAACAATTATAGACCTATTTCGCTGCTCCCGGTTTTCTCCAAGGCTTTGGAGAGATTTGTGAATCAGGTCGTGGGGGAGTTTGTTGAAACCAACGGTATCTTACATCCGAGCCAATCTGGGTTCCTTGCTAATTTTAGCACTGAAACTGCTCTCCTTGAGATATCTAAATCGATTAAGTCCACACTGGACAAAGGTGGGAAGGCAGTCCTAATACTGCTCGACTTGTCCACGGCTTTCGATACCGTCCCGCATGACCTTCTTCTCGATCGCCTATATGGATGCGGTATCGGTGGCACTGTCCTGCAGTGGTTCAGGCCCTAATTAGAAAACCGTCAGCAAACAGTCTGGTCCCCTCCTTTTGCGGCACCTATTCTATCTATGAATGTTGGGGTCCCTCAGGGATCCATTTTGAGCCCTACCTTGTTCAATGTGTTTATGGCCCCTTTGGCATCACTGGTTGAACCTTTCGGCGCTAAGATTGTCTCTTACGCCGATGATACACAACTATTGTTTACCTGTGGTAAGGGCGAAGTTCTTGATGGGAAAATGATAAATCTTTGCCTAAACACAGTATTTGGGTGGTTTAATCATAATCAACTTCTCTGCAACTCTGAGAAAACTGAAATTATATTCTTTGGCTGCAACCCTGGGGACGAATGGCGAGAATGGTGGCCATCTAATATGTCCCCTCCCACTACCCTGGCCACCACGGTCAAAAATTTAGGGGTCAAACTGGATATGTCCATGAAATCCCAGGTCCAGTCGGTGGCGGGCACTTGTTTTGGCCTCCTGAGGATGATGCACAACTTTCTTCCATTACTCTCAGTTTCTCACAGGAAGATAGTTGTGCAAGCTTTGATACTGTCACGTCTTGATTATGTTAACGTCCTCTATCTTGGCCTGCCAGATTATCTGATTAGCCGCCTTCAGGTGGTTCACAATGCCGCAGCTAGAGCCATACTTATGGTCGACTTTAGGACCCATATGACTCCACATCTTAGATCTCTACACTGGCTTCCAGTACGCAATAGGGTGATCTTTAAGGCCCTGGTATTGGCTTTTAAGGCATTCCACAATATCGGGGCTCCGTATCTGAGAAATAGATGTCAGCTCTATGTTCCATCTCGTAATCTACGGTCCTCAACCTCATGCTTGTCACAGATCCCAAGGTTCTTTCGCTCCCGTCTGGGTGGTCGCTCCTTCCAGGTGGTGGCCTCCGGGCTTTGGAACAATCTACCGCTTGAGCTGCGTCGGGAGGAGGATCTTTTGTGTTTCCGCCACAAGCTTAAAACTTGGCTGTTTGTATGATCGGCGGCTTTGAGACGCCACAGATGTGTTTCTGTCACTGGTCCTTCTTGTCGTTAGCGCCAGGACACTCCTGGGAGTAGCCGTGCACTTTACAAATACACAGTAACATTAACATTAACAGTAACGCCATGTGTAGGAAATGTTACATCCCACTGTTTGAGCCCCAGTTTATATCAAGCACAGGTTTCAGAATGCCCCGGGACTGTGCTTTCGCAGACATTCAGAAAAAAGTATAATGTTCAAATGTTTTAAATGTTTGGGGAAATTTATCACACTTGAAATTTATACAATTAAAAATCCCAAAATAGGGCAATAGCTACAGCTAGGGAATTGTAGGCAATGACAGGCAGTGCCCCTAGCAAGAGGGACCAGATTCTCACTACTTTTTTTAGTGTTAATTATTAGGCACAACATAAGCTCTGATCTTCTTGCAATTGAGAAACACAATGGAAAAATGGGCTCAAAGAATAAGCAGCTAGCATGGATACAAAACAAAGTTTTTTCTCCCCTGTGGAATTCCACAGATCAGATTTCCCTGAGTCATTTTCCTAGCAATTTCAAGAGGGGTGCTCCTTTGCAAGAAATAAGGTTTTCTACTATTGGGGGTTTTTCAAACGCATTGCGACCACAGAGCGAACTTAGAGTTTCATGACAGAATAAGTGGGCTAGAGAGATACAGTACCTTGTGAGTCCAGAATAGTGCCTTTGTACTAAATCCGTTCTTGAAAGTACAGCTTTAAACCATGTCAGGGTACACTAACCTGGAGCTTCAGATCCAGTTGAAGCAAGGGTATTTTCCACAGTTTGCCGAACCCACAATCAACTCCGCAACATGACTTGTCTGCCCGACACCATCATGAAAACGGGACAGTGACCTCCGATGGGCGGTCCCAACCGCCCTCCGGTTGGCCTAATTACAATGCAACCACACATGGTGGGGTCGCATACTCACATTTCCCTATGGGAGCATGTGCTACTGCCGTAAACAGGCCATAGCACAAGCTCCCAAAGGGCTATGGGAGGTTGTGGTCTACCATGCACCATGTGGCACACAGTGCAGGGATCAACCCCTCGGCCCACAATCAGAGGCTGCAAACAGAAGGGGCCCTTCTAGGAGCCCCCAAATTGGCTCTCCGACAGGCTTTCCATGTCGAAAAGCCCGGCATGGAAGGCCTGCCGGAAACCGAGCATTGCTCCCCAAACGGGGGAAAACACTGTCCATATGGATTTCAGGCTGGTTCCGACTTGCTTGAGCACATCGGAATCCAGACAGAATGAACTGCCGTTTTCCCTTCTGACTGCCTAAATTGTAATTAGGCGGCTGGAAGTAAAACCGACGATCTCGGTCAGAAAGCCTCCGACCTAAGTTCGCAGAGAGCAGACATGGTGTTGCAACTGACACAAAAATATTCCACGAAAGCTATAAAAGATCAGGTAAATATGCAATGGATGAGAGTAAGGGCCCTTAATCAGACAGAATTGTGGCCTGTCCTGCACGCTAATTGTATTCCAGCTATCTAAAAAACCACTGGGACCATACCAACAAACAAACATATAATATTCTTTTTTATTGTCCCAAACAACTAGGGGGGTTGCGGGGGGGGGGGGGGTTAACAACTAAGGTAAAATAAGGCAAGGATACCTTGTAATAGCAATCAACTCTAAAATTCTAGCTGCTGCTGTTAGGCAAGGGAAACAGGAATTTATGCCATTTAAGTGGGAAATTTCATCCATGCATATAGGGCTAAGTACAAAAAAAGAAATGGATAAATGTAAAACTATAACTAGTAAATCTACTATGTGAGGGCACTCAGTCATTTAGGGCTGATGCCAGTCTCACTCCTACATATTTATGTGATAATCTCACCGCAAACATTTAAACATGTATGAAACAGGGAGAGGCAACAAGGCTGTACTACTCTAAAAGTCAATGAAAGTGGAATCAGAACATTCAAAGCGATATTTGTAGTAGATTGTGAGTACAAAAACAGGTTCCTGCATACCAAACATTGAGTACCGGACCTTTAACGGATTTGGCCATTGACATTTCAAATCTATGTGTATCCAACATTTAGAGAACTGCATACTTCTCTCATATATGACGGCATACAAGAAGAAGCTAAAAAACGTTATGTCGTCATGACAACCCTAAAATGACCAGGAAGAATATGTACTTGCATGCTAGACAATTCATTTGGGACCTGTAGCCGGTTTAAAAATAGGGACACATATTATCATGCTGATATTTAAAACATTTCGAGTACTCTGGCATCAGCACACAGACAGCGTGCTTAATAATTGCAATCAGGGAGGGGACGAGCACGCTTGAGCTAAGGTTCTAGCTCCAGTACCAGGGCAGCATGTAAATACTACAATGAATCAGTCATGTTACTCATCGCATTATTCCACCTAAGCAAACCAGCTTAAGGCGATCACTAAAGAATCAAAATAATGCGTTACTACCGAAAATTCTACCCTGAATCACACATGCTAGTACCCGCCTTACTCACTCGTGTTCGGCAATGAGCATTCCAACCAGCAGTGTCCGTCATTTGCGATCCACTGACGCACATGCTGGGGGCAGCTTAACCCCTTCCCCGCTCATGACGGAACCGCTCCGTCATGAGCCACGGTTGCCGTGTGCTCATGACGGAACGGTTCCGTCATGACACGACCGTTGGCGGCCGCTCCGCCCACGCGGCGCTGTTTCCCCGCCTGTGCGGGGGGACAACGCAACTGGGCGGAGTCATGACGGAACCGTTCCGTCATGAGCACAGCTCAACTGTGGCTCATGACGGAGCGGCTCCGTCATGAGCACCGGGCCACCACGCTGCCCCCCGCACCCCCCAGCGCCGCGGCGGAATTCCCGCCGCGGCGAAGGGGTTAAATACCATTAAGCCCAGCCCCCAAGAACCACTGGACCATCACCTCTCACCATAATATGCATGTGCCAGTATCTAACATCCACCAAACACCATCCTGTTCTAACAACCAACTACTGTTCTCGTGAACTTCCACAAGTGAACCCAGACATTTTTTCACAGCACTTCAAATGCCTAGTGGCCGTAACTGGCTTGGGTGCTCTTAATGTTCTTCATCTTTATTTACACATAAAGTGAATAGAGCACCAAACATTCCAAAGAGAACAAATATCTGTTCTTCTAGTCAGAGCCTCAATGAGTTGTTCCCATTACAATCTGATTAGTCCCACCTCTGGAGTCAGGTGTGGCTTAGGGCAACATTCATTCTCTGTTCTGGCTTCTAAAATACCTCTAAATGTCTGTACCTCCACGGGCACCACCATTTGTCCATCCACTTATCCACTCGCCAAAGTGATAGACCAGTTTGTAATCCTTTCAAATACCTACTGAACTTAGTAACTCTTTTTATTTTTCCTATATAACCATATGTCAATCCAGACAGGGCATGTGAACACATACCTATAGAGTCCCTATACGACACCTCCAATTTTTACCCATTGAAGAAACATCCCCATTTATATTTCTAACAGTTACTCATGGGACATCTACCTTCCTTTGCTCTGATCATACACCAAATAATAGATGTTACTCTCATCAAGCCAATCTATGTTTTTGGAAAACAATGATCCTATGTCCAGATATTGATACTCATACATTATATCGTGGTACAAATGGTATTTTCAACCATATTGTATTGAGATCTAAGACTCCAAAACAGAAACGAAAACCAGAAGATATGTGCAGTGTATTAAGTGCAACAAAGACAGGGGAACCATGAAATGGTGCTTTTAGGCCATCGAACACCCAAAATAAAAGCAAATCCAAACGATACATGGTCTGTTAAGCGAGGCATAGACAGGAGAACCATAAATGGGCCCTTATAAGAAGTGATATAATTCTTGATTTAAATTGAGTCCCTTACTCACAGATCTTAATTCACAAATCCACTTAGCCTCCAGCTGTCAAAGGTCCAGTTTACTATCCCCTCCCTTCCAGTCAGGAAAAGCAAAATCTATTGCATGAAACTTAAAATTAGCTCTATTGGCCCCAGCAATGCATTGTTGCAAAACCAGATAATACGAGGAATCATGGTTAATGCACGCCCTGTGATGTTCTTGAATGCAGGTTTTTAATTGATGCGTAGTACTACCCACATAAATCCTATCACAGACACTGATGTTGACATAAATAAGAAAACAAGATTGACAGTAGATTAAGTGGGAATGCTGTGTTTCTTTTTAGTATTGTATTCAAATCCCTTGTTCTGTTAAGTCCCAAATGACAAATATTCCATTTTCCACAGGTATAAAAACTGGTGGGTCGATTGAGCCAGATGGTGGGCTCTTTAGGATTGGTAGAGTGTAATTCAGACAAACCACCTCTCTAATATTTCTAATACTTCTATATGTTATGGATGGTTTGTCTGGAAGTATATTACCAACTCCAGGGACACCCTTAGCAGAGGTCAGTCTTTGTTCAGGATTTTAAGCACTGCCTGATTCATTCTTGAATTTGTGGTGATAAATGATAAAGGTTCCACAGATGTTCTGGGTTTGGTCTTAAGAGTATCACTTCTGTTGATTTTCCAAGCTATATTAGCTGCTTATCATAAATCTGCTTCATTGTAGCCACTGGTATTTAACCTATAATGATCTTTGAATCCTACAGTAGACCTTCAAAACCCATTGTACCATGTCACTCAGAACGGGAATAAGGTCACACCTTTTGGGGTGCTTGCTTTGAGACAGGGTTGACTGTGCTAATGATGAGGGGTAAGAATTAGGCAGCACTCATGTGACAGCAACAATCTGGGGCAGCATGACTACAGCTGTGCTACACAGATAACATCTTGAGTGGCAATACCCTGAGCAAAGAGCTGAAAAGGTGACAAATAATGTCCAGGGCAAGAGGCGGATGGGAGTGGGGTGAGGACTTGTGGAAATCCATGTCCTGATCAGTGTTTGATCTCACCATACCATGGAATAATTATTTTTAGTTATTATGCTTCCTCAGTGAAGATGACATCTACAACAGGGCCACTTGGAACTCCTTCTTGCCCCTCAGTGAAGATGACATCTACAAAACCCTGCTTAGCATTAACCCCTCCAATCACTTTAGCAACCGTCTGCCACCAGTTATCTTCAAAGAAATCAAGGAGGCCCTCATCCCCCTATGGACTAAAATTGTTAACGCTTCTTTAACTCAAGGTAAGATCCCTGAATGTCTAAAAGAAACCCAGGTCTCACCTATTCTGAAAAAAAACTGATGTGGACAGATCTGATCTCAACAACTTTCGTCCCATCTCCAACATCCCTACTCTGGCTAAGCTATTAGAGAAATGAGTCCAATCACAACTATGCTCGCACATCAACACCTTCAATCTCCTGGATCAATATCAATCTGGCTTCAGGAGTGGTCACAGTACTGAATCTGCATACCTCCACATCATTGTTGATATCTTAATCATGCTACACCATAATGAATCCTGCCTCCTAATCCTTCTTGATCTCTCTTCTGCATTTGACACTGTTAATCACGATAAACTTATAGCTATTCTGGAACATACGATGGGCCTCTCTGGCTTCGTACTGCAATGGTTTTCTTCCTTCCTTCACAATAGATCCCAAAGAGTTAAGTTGAACCATACCTCATCCCATCTGTCTGCAGTTTCCATGAGGGTCCCGCAAGGTTCGGCCCTTTCTCCTATACTCTTTAATCTTTTTCCTGGAACCACTAGTGAATCTTCTATCTTCCTTGAACATGCTCTTCCATATGTATGCAGACGACACGCAACTGTACCTGAAAATCAATTCATCTGAAGACCTCTTCTCACTCAACTCATCCTTGACGATTATCCAAAACTGGCTAACTGAAAACCATCTTCTGCTGAACACCTTTAAAACTGAATTCCTTCTCATCTCCCCCCTAAGCACACCTTCGAGATTGACACCTGGATGAAACACCTCACCACCTTCAACTGCTCCCGGGTTATCATCGACTAAGCAAAATCTCTTGGAATCACCCTGAACTCACACCTGAACATGAAAAAAAATATTAGTAAAATGTGTAAGGGTGCGAATCACCAAATAAGGACTCATAGGAACCTAAGACCATTCCTCCCTCAAGAAGACTTCAAGCAGGTGGTACAAGCACTTGTCCTACCTAGGCTTGACTATGGAAGTGCAACGCTCAGTGGCCTCCAGAAATATTCCTTAGCCCCGCTTAGGGTCTCCCTAAATGTCGCAGCCAGACTGATTACCGACACTAAAAGAAATGACCACATCTCCCCAGCCTTAGGATCTCTAAAGTGGCTATCCTACGAAACTAGAATACAATTAAAGATTTACGTTCACACAAAGCCCTTCAGCATAAATCACCCGGATATCTGGCACAAAAACTTGTATTTTCAGGGGGTGGCAGGCCTTCCAGAAGTGCTACCTCATTGCTACTCAAACCGCAGACATTTCGTAAAAAGAAAATGAGGCTCAGAGCGTTCTCGGGTGTAGCACCCAAGATCTGGAACTCTCTCCCACTTGAAATTCGCAGAATCCCCTACACAGTGGTGTTAAAAAAGGAAGTAAAAACAATCCTAATGAACAAGTTCCTGCCTTAATTTGTCCATGGCTCGTCTGCTTTCGAAGTGTCCGTTTGTTTTTTACCTACTATGTAACGTTGTTCCTTATAGTTTTGTATTTAAATTTTTTTTTTTTGCTCACATTTATGTACAATTGTACTAGCTTAATATGTAAGCCCCCCTTACTTCAATGTTCCCCTACTTTGTTTCCCCTTCCCATTAATGTGAAGCGCTCTGATACCCTTCGGGGTCTTGTTCGCACTATACAAAACTTTTAAAATAAAATAAAGAAATATAATAAATAAAATTTGAGTTTGTAGTAGTTCAAAAACTCTTGTGAAATAAGTGTACAGAGTTTGTAATTCTTATGGATGGCTCCCAGTGAAACAAACAAGTGCTGTACAGTTAGTTCTCCTTACGGGTGACTCCTTGTGAAACAAGCAGGTGCTATAGAGTCTGAATTGACAAAGGATGACTGATGTAAAAGAAGCAAGTGCTATAGAGTTGTTTTGTGATCCTTTTCTGTTTCCTGATTTTTTTTTCTTCACAGAGTAAATAACTGGACTCCCACAAGAATTACCAGCTGCAGCTATTATGTATCGTAATCACGTATCAAGAAAGCTTTTGATCACAAAGATTTTATACTCTATGCCTCAAGATAACCATCATATTTGGCAAGCATTGTGAGAGTTCTGCAGCTTTACTGGACCTGTTGTTCTTCTTTTCTTTACTCATGTGTTTCATGGAATTTGTCCTTCTAAACTGTGAGACTTCTGTTCACACAGCGTCTAGACCCTGCACACCCTTTGATCCTCCACAACTCCTGAAGGCATGCATGCTCATGAGTTTCAGAGTAGTGTGTCGCGCAAAACTAGAGCAAAACAGTAATCGTCATTTTACACTGCATCCTGACACCTTAACATGAGAATTAAAACAAGCTAATTTTTCATGACTACAGTACACAAGTTAAGTGGAAATATAGCCATTCATGAACATGATTTTGTAAGAAAATGAGAAAAAGATGAAATGATGCCTCAAATTTGGAAACTGGTAAGATCAGTTTTTCAAGACTGAACTGATATGAGGTCTTAACATCAGGTGAAAGCCATCTTACATATTCTAGTGCATATGCTGCGGAGGGTTGAACTCTTATTTGAGTTGGCCATAGTGTACTGGCTGCTAAGGGTGCCTTATCGAAATAGAACACAATCTAGTTTTTGTTATATTTAACTTCAGGTGATGGGTATGTTTGCAGACATCACTTATCACATGCCATGCTTGAAAGTTTTTTAGAGCACTCATATCCTTATGCACTTTGAGAAGAATCTGTGTGTTGTCTGTATACAAATAAAGGGGCCTATTCAAAAAGGTAAATCTGCATGTGTAGAATTATAACTAGTACATTTACTCTTTTCTTGAGTAAATGTACTACTTTGGCTAGTCACATATTCAATATTCAGAGTTACTCAAATGTGTAGACTTACATGTATCAACCCCCTGGAACAGGGTCAGAGTGAGAATTTAAAAGTGTAAGGTTATTACTACCACAAAGGAGCACCACACATAACCAACCCAATTTAGTGCAACACCCTGCTATAGAGAATAATGGAGGTTGGAACGTAGAATAAAACCCTAGGAAAAAAATGTTAAATGAATTATAAATTATTTAAAATAGTTACAAATATAAATAAATATAATGTAATTATGAAAAGGTTGTCTAACGGTAAAACATATTTAACTTTTAATTTTAAAATATTTTAATATCCATTTTTATCTAAAAATTATTGTAACATTCTTGTTTATTAAAATATGATTAAAATAATTGTAATTAATTCTATACATTACTTTAGATAGCTATTAGTACATAATAAAAAAAATATTTTGTTTTTGCCGAAGATTTGATTTTTGTATCTTAAACTTCAGAAAAACAAGTTGTTTTTAATCCCGGTCTTCAGCAGCCCTGCTTTATTGTCAACCACCTTCTTGGACCCAAGTCCTCTCAAGCCGCCAAATCTCTGATTAATCTTTTTGTTACACAACTATAGTGAAACCCAGTATTCAGCCAGACCTGGGCAAATAATAGCATAGAAAACAGTTGGTCCAACCGACCAGTATTTGTAAAAAATCTTTGTATGACACCCACATTCAACAAGTTAATTAAATAGTGACAAATTATTGAGCATTTATCAAAGATTTTATAATGTAAATTCATCCATAATTCAGAGTATAAATGGTTGCTGCAATAAACATGAAGTGATACAAGTGCTCAAGGAAGTGCTCATGACGGAACAGAAATGGTAGGTTATAAGTGCCAATAATTACAATATTTACAATGATGAAAAGACCTGTCTAGCAATGTTTGAAATGCTAACTAGTGAAATCCCAAGTAGCAAGACGCTGTGAATATGTATTTCATCACCCGCATCTGGGCATAAATTAAGAGAACAGGTGAAGGCAAAAGAAAAGTCGACGTTTCAACCCTAAAGAATCACAGAAGGCCAGTAGTTCCTTAAATCGGGGTCTTCCTCAGGACAGAGAAAATGAGCATCCTCAATACAACACTGCTATGTGGGTGGCGAAGAATTTATGGGGCTGGACTGAGAAGCTCCTATTCCAGAAAATGGCACATGCTACGCATAAAAACAGAATTCCCATCAGGGGACCCGTAGGGCATTGCAGTGCCGGCCCGACAAGGAGCAAAGGCCCAATGATGAAGCATGACATCCTTCGGGGTGTGTTAGGGCATCAAGATGAGGACACACTGCCCCCCACAATTAGAGTAGCACACCACAAGAGTACCTCTTACTTCCCATCTTTCTCACTCTACTTAGGAACGGTGACTCCCTTTTGGTATAAGTTTAACTTCGGGAGCACAAGTCACCGGACCTTTTGAATAGCTCCTAGATCCACCTTTTTTTTTTTAACCAGAAGGAATCTGTTTATTTCTCTTGTACGATGATGAACTCCAGAGGCGGCTCGCGTCTTGGTGCTCTGATTTAGGTGACTAAGTTGCAGCTTTCAGTTCCTGCCTTCTTCACCTTCCTAATCCTGCCTTTCCTCCAGTGGCAGCATGAGTTTAGGTCCAATTTCTCCCAGGCCACTTCTGAGGTACTGCCAGGATCCACGGTGCAGCTTTTATCACCAGTCTCCTTGGTACTCTCTCCTTAGTGACATAGGGGAATCGCTGATGGGGATCAATTGAGGTAGGCAGCCATGTGGTTGCCCCAGTGCTATGCTGCTCTTCATATCTGCACTTAGCCATGCCCACTCTCTTATAAAAAATGTGCATTCATTTTATTTTTGATCAGCAACAGCAATGTCAGAGTAGCAAGGCAAGGACATGCTTCTCACCAGCTCCTAGTCCAAGCACTGCAAGTTCTATGAGGGAGGTGACACCACTTATTTTTACATTGCACAAAACATCCCTCTAATGTTGGCAACAGCTCTAGGATGGGAAGTGCTATGCCTTATCCAAAGAACCATTCCCACTGACAGCATGTGCTGAGTAACAGTTTTGCGCGCTCATAGTGCATCAATGCAAAATGTGGGGGAAGAGCTTCCTGCAGACCCTCAAGTTTCAGGCACAAGTTGGTAAGTCATGTTTAATAGTTGTTACTTTTTTATAATTAACTAATGTTAACACTTAGTTTATTGTTTGTATCTCCTGTCAGTTTGCACAGGAATCAGAATTACGAGTTGTGTAAAAATTATCATACACTCACAGTTTTGTTCTGCTAAATTCTAGTATTTTAAACCTGATGAAATCTATCAGGTGAAAGTCTATAAAAAAGGCATTCCATGCTACATTTGGCATGTTAAATACCAATTGTGCAAGTTATTCCTCATTTTAAATTTGAATACACTGAATAGGAGGTATCTACTACATGGGACCCTGGGGAAGGTGTTGTGTAGTTTCCACAAATCCGTAGGAACTGCACGTTTGTGAGAAACTTAGGATGGTGCTGGACTGCCTTCATGCTCTCACTTCCTCAGAGAAACATACACAGAATACACAGAGGAGCATTTTCAATATTAATTGAACCGCAGGGATTCTTGCATAAAAATATGAGCAAAAAGAGAGCATGAGTGGTTGAGAGAATACTTCTAAGTCCATCATCAGGGAACAGAGTTGTCATGTTCAGTGGTCGCCAAAACTGTTTGCTCCATTTCTAGGTTTAGGGAAGCTAACAATAGCGCTGTGAGCTAGCTCGTCCAAGGGACAACATATCCTATAGGGGTGCATGGAATTAGTCTAGCACCATTCCAAGTTTGTCGTCTGCAAACGTACAGTTCCTACTGATTTGTGCAAAATTAACGACATGGTGCCCAACGTGGAGATGATTCTTCAGATAGCTTCCCCCTGTCTGTGATTTCTGGATTTTGCTGAGATTACATAGAGAGATGTTGAGTCTTTCTTCGATTTCTTCAATGGTGTTCACATTAGGGTTAATAAGTTGTGTTTGGTAATTTCATAGCTGTCAAACAGCCTAAAGTCAAAACAGTGGTGTTCAACTGGTGCTGATAATTGCCATACAGAAAATCTCGCTATTTCAACCAACGCCACCAAGCACACTGGAAATTCTACCTTCACAGGTCCCATTATAATAGGGAGACTACAATTCCAACAATCTATTTTGGTGTTGACAACTGTACAGTAAGCTGGTACAACCATGTGCTGTGGGCTATTTAATTATAATGCATGTGGAGTCATTTAGAGCCGTTCACTAGTGTTATAATGAAGCGCACTACATTTATGCTCATTCTATCACTAGTGCCATTAAAAATGCGAGACAAATGTGTTCTCCTCTGTGTTTGAGAGGTTAAATCCCACTGCATGCTGCCTCATGATACATAAGTGCACATGCTTGCCAATTCCTGTTTATTGTTTTCATTGAATAAGCACAGTTTTGGTTGGATTTGCCTGAGCGCAGCCAACTGTTAGAGTGGAGCTTGCTCCTTCCCAGTTCACACGTCATCAGAGAGACCAAGCTGAGCCCTAGACCTTGGGTTTTGCTTTCTCCTAAAGGCATGAAACAAGAGGGTGGGGGTTGCACTAGTGTAGCACATCTGTTTGCTCTGCAGTGACCACCAATTTTTATCTGCCTTTCATGTCCCCCTAGAGGCACCCATGGAGCAGGGGCGTACATATGCCCTCAACCAAGTATTTTCATCTTATGGCAAAAATTCCAATCTTTCTTTGAGTTAAGGATATTTCTTACCTGCTCAGGAACACATTTGCTTGAAGTGTGGGGCTTTAGTGGCAGAAAGGTGTTGAGTAATCCATCTTTATTCTGAACTATTGGAAATGTTGCCACCTTGCAGAGACCTAAAGATCTTGTGGCCTCAGCAAATGCACACACATGTCACTATTGTGCATCCCTACCTAATGCATGCCTTATGCTCAGATTTTAGCCGTAACCTATGCTATGCTCCCCTTTCTTGTGTATTATTAATACTTAAGCTTAGGAGAGGTGGGTCAAGATGGTTCAAATTGAAAAGATAACCAGCGGGTGTTAAAAAGGCTGTGACATCAAAACATCTTGGAGTGCATAGGTAACACCAAAATCTGCCCCCCACTGCTTGCCCCACCCCTCCTCTGTCAGTTTGTTTTCTTCTTTCTATGAAGCAAATCAATGTTTCCTTTCTGGGCAGTGCAATAGTGACTGTGATTCCCTGTGAAGATTGTGCACTGCATTCACAAGGGCAGGTAAGAGAAGAAGTACTTTCATGTTATACATAATGGAAGGATATAATGCTTGGCTACCAAGGAGAATAGCCAAACTTACTTCTGTTTATTTATCTGTATAAAACAAAAAGTGTTACTGAGTTACTAGATTGCCTCCAGGCACTTTCAGAAAGGGATCAGGGGTGTGAGCGGGTTAAAGTTACTTTAAATTTTGATGATGGCCAATGGGGTTATGCTTACCCTGTTATTGCATTTCATTTGTGTGGTATAGGTAATGAGTAACCATAAACGATTGTGACAGTGTCTAGTTTTGATGTGTAAGGATTGACAGCCTGTTGGCAGAAGTAAGGGTTGTTTATCTGGTTCTGGCATTGTGGAGCTTTTGTTTGGGCATTAACTATTTGCCTGCTGCGCCTGGGGTAGCTGGGCTACCATGCTCTGGAGTTCCCCATGTCAAGATATGGCTGCCTGAAAAGGCGGGTTCTTTGGTTTGTCCTGAAAGGGCAGGGCATTGTGAATGCACTGGGGGAGATGCTCCCAATGGCCATGGGCCCATCATTGATAAGTCAGTCTCCTCTTTACTTTTAGTGAGTTCTGAAAGTATATATGTGTGTGGTATGTATATCACACATGATGAGACAAAGCAGGAAATCAAAGATGGAAACTGCTGCCATTAATAAGTCACTGGCTACTAGCTCCCATGAGGGAGGCTGTCTTTTATTCTCCAGGGTAGTGGGACACTATACTGCATAAAAGTGAGAACTCTGCTATCATTCAACTATGGCTTAGAATGCTACCTTCTGCAGGGAAATGAAAGCCTAGATTAGCCTGGGAACCTTTATCTACTGACACTAACACAGCTATTTAACAACCTTTTGAGCATCTTTTCCCCTCACAGAACCACACTAGCAGCAACAACAGGGACAATAGCGTCTGTGGGTGTTGACAGTTTTAGACAGTTTGTTTTCTTTCTGAAGACTGCTCAGATTTTAAGTTGACCCATGTATGATGCTGTGCTTTTTCCAATTCTGTTATTTGTAGCCAACAAAAGTAGGTATTTTCTGTTAATTTTTCTTCTTATAAGATTGGCCCTACTGGTCCCAGCATGCTATGTGTTGTTGGAGTGTGTGGGCATGCAAGTGGGGATAATTTGCTGCATGTCTAAGCACTTATAAGGTGCCAAAGGCAAGACCTATTGTCGATGCCAATGCTTGTTAAAATTTCTTCAGGTGAATGCTATAGCATTGCCAGTAAGGAATATAAAAAAAACTGTTGGAAAAAGAGGTATGAAATGGTACCTGTCTGTCTGTGTCACAATATCATTTTTGCCACTCAGGTGGCAAGAATGTTGATGGGCCAATGCAGCTCCAAGGTTGGTGCAGAATCAGCGTGAGGAGGCGCTATTACCCAGCATCCAACTGCTATCGCCACAGCAGCCTTTGGAGCCCCAGCTTTCCAAAAGGACATTTGTAAAAACGTAATTCCAGTCTATAGTATATTAATCACAGATATGAGCACTGGGACAATAACCACTCCACTTTCTTTTAAAAACTATATGTGTTAGTGTTGTGGATATGGTTGGGTGGATGTTGATTGTTGTGTGAGGGGTTGTTGGGTTTTGGTGGGGGTTAGTTTGTGTTGTTGTAGGTGGGTTGCGTTAGGTTTAACGAGGAGGTGGGTGAATTGTGTAATTGTAATGAATTGTATTTATTGCCTATCTATAGCTGTGTGTGTTGTAGGTGGGATTGTTGTTGGGTTTAGGGAGGGATGATGTTTTAAATATATTTAGTTTGTTAAACATAATCATTTCATTGCGTGCATTTTGCATTATATACATTCTTTAGAGCTTTTTTACCTGTTAAAACTCCCAAAAGCACATTCTGGGAAGATATGGTATGTTCTCTTCATTTCATATGTATAGTTGGTAGTGTGTTGGCTATGGTGAATAGTTGTTTGTCTTGTGCATGATGTTTGCATGTGTTCTCAATAACAGCACAATTTGCAGCTGTACTTAACCATGAGGTGAATTGGGGAAAGGTGTCAGAAATAGAGTGGTTCACATATAATTACTAAATTACTAAGTTGCAACTGGGAAGAAGATCCCTACTCTACCAATCATCCATGAGAAGTGCAAATGTTTATTTATATATCTCTAAAACCACCTGTTATGTAACGTTCTGTAAGCTGTGGCTACCCGTTAGCCATTTTTTAGTTTGCTCCTCATCTTGTGTACTTTATTGGAAGATCTTCATTTTCAGCACCAATAGTAGTAGAGAGTCAGCAGGGGTTTTACAGCAGATCAGGGGACTAAATTAAAGGACAAGTTGTTCACCCATGCGGGCTTCGGCTATGGCAGATCCTGCCTGCACGTAGCCTCAGCTGAACATCGCCCCGCTATGCACCTGGAAGGCCGACCGTTGAGCGCGATGCGGGGCTCTCGACGCTCTTACGGCTTCTACCTCTCAGTTTCACGGTGCTGACAGATCCTTCGACTGAAGAATTAGCGGCTGGCTCTTTGGCGGTCCTACGGCGGGTCTACGGCGGTTGTTGGTGCGGGTTGCCGCTCAGTGCAGCGGAAAGAGAGAAAGCCGATTTGTTAGTTTATTTGCTTTTTGCTGCTCGCTCTGCCTCCATTTCACTCCGGCCCTATGTGAGCTGCTCTGTGGAGGGGCCGAGCTTTTCTGCTTCTCTGCAGCTGTGTGGAGGGCCTGAGGCTGCAGGGCTCAGAGAGATACTGCCGGCTGCCCCCTAAACTGCGCTGCACAAAGCTCAAACAAGGTGGTAAGTGCAGCAGGTGTGGCAGGTGTGAGGCGTGTGGATTACTCTGGACCTGCCTGACTCTCGGCCCCCATCCTCATATTTTACCTCCTTCTTCTGCATAGCTGCTACAGGGGTCATCAGCAGCTCTGAGCACTGGGGCCAATGTCTGGAGTTCTGAAGCTGGCACATGGAGGACATTAAGGCAGGGCTGTGAGGCTGCTTTGTGATTCTGGCGCTCCTAGCTGGAAGGAAGAAGAATAAAGCAAGATAAAAAAGAGGGGAAAACAAAAAAAGAGGGAGTTCCCATGGTGGCTGCAACGTGTTGAAAGAACAACAAATTAACAAGTAAATAAGGTGAGAAAAAGGCACGCAGTAGTTGAGAGGGGATACCCTCCCCTGGTGATGCTGTGATATTTCCCTCATCTATCTTTTGTTTGACCTTTTTTGACTTTTGCCATCCCAGAGAAGGGGGGGAAATCATTTAAATAACAATAAGCAGCACCCTACCCAATGGGAAGGCATACCAAGAACCTTAGCTCACCAACTCAGCCGGACACAAGCATGCCCCTCAAATCCAAAGCTCGTACTACACAGATGAAGCTAACCGCAAAGGCGGAGTGTGAGCATGTGCAGAAGGCCCGTCGTGGTTCTTCCCCTATAGTAAGTCCCTCATTTTCTGAAGATGAAGTTTTGGGCCAGGGAGAGGAGGGCCTAGGGGGTACAAGCCAAGCAAAGCTAAATTTACATGCCAGATATTAACTAACGCAACTCCCGAGGTGATTGAACCTGGCAGTGAATCATCTGGCTTAGTTATGATGGTAGGAAGCCAGGCCAGCGATCCCCCTGTGGACAATCAGGAGAATAGTCAGCCAAATCTCTTCGGTATACCTTCAGGCAAAGCCAAGGAATACCCCATGTTTCAAAACCCCAAGGCATCTCAATCTCAGTGTCAGCTTCCACTCCCTTTGTCACAGCAGGCTTCTAAGCAAGCCTCCAAGCAGGATAGCCACGGAACTAACTATGCACAGATTGCCCAGTCTCAGACTCAGCCGCCGCAGCCACTACCCAGTCCTGAAACGACCATCCTAGCGCCTTCTCTGCTTTTCCAACCACTAACGAATTCACCACCCCTAATTTCATTATCATCGGAAGAGGTTGAAGCAACTACGCCAATCCCCTCGGAATCTGCAAACAGGGCTGGCTCAACCTTCCAGTGCGATGTAAAAGACATGCTAAATCTTATTCTCGATGAGATTAGGGAAATGAAGGCCACACAAGCAATGGAAATTGCTGTACTGCACACCCACCTATCCAAAATTGAAGATGTTGTGGGGGCCCTACCATCCAGATTCCAAGAGGCCGAAACTAGAATCTCTCAGTTAGAGGACCAGATGACCTCTATGCAGCAGCAGGTCTTAATGGACAAAAAACAAAAGAATCTGCTGGAAGCGAAACTCGAAGAATTAGAGAATTATTCACGACGGACTAGTCTACCCCTGGTTGGGGTTCCCGAGGGCTGTGAAGGGTCTCAGCCAGTACAATGGGTTGAGTCATTAATAAAAGAGACAGTGCTTCCTGAATTTTCAGGGGATCTCATGATCACTCGTGCCCACAGAGTTCCAGCACAGCCTTTTCCAAATTCTAAATTGCCCAGAACTATCCTAGTGAATTTTTCAGATTACCGCCTGAAGGAGCAGATTCTAACCAGGTCAATACAGAAGAAGCAACTCTCATCCAGAGAGATTCCTAGCTGCCGTATATTCTCAGATATGAGCGTAGCAGCAGCACGTCGCAGGAAAGAGTTTGTCAAACTCCTCTATTTGTTTAAAGCACAGGGAGCCCAAGCGGCCATTGCCGAACAGTCAAAACTTCGAGTTTTGGTTCATGGCAAGTTCCACTTGTTCACGAGTTTAGATGCGGCTCAGGAACTTTTGCAACAAATCACGAAGGATAAGTAAAGGGATTTGTTTGATGTTAAGGACATTTGTGCTGCTGGTCTTGGGTTTCTTTTTGTTTTCTCTTTTCTCTTTTCAGTGTGTTTTTGGTTCCTTCCAGGAGCGTGGGCGATGCATCACACCAGGGTGCAATTGCATGGCACCCGGTATCAAGAGCCCAAATTTTGGGCTGGCAGGGGGTAAGGCGGGCAATGCCCCATCTGCCAGTAGAGGGAAGGGTCACAGGGTCCTGGGGTGGGTTAGGGTCAGGGCACTGAGGGAGGGTGGTAGTTCAGAAAAAGAAAATGAGCAGAATTATTCAATGATGGTTTGGAACAAAGAAATTGTGGTGTATTTAGAATACCATTTTAATATGAAGGGTATGTCTACTGACGTTCTTGAATCAAAGTAATAGTGCTGGATAATAATCTCCGTATTTTATCGATCAATGTAAACGGCATCTCGAACAAGCGAAAATATGGTGGCTTGATGAGATGGTTGGCGGCATTTTTGCCCCAAATTTTGTTTTTGCAGGAAACTCATCTCAAAACTAATCAGCCTAATTTGTTTATCCCCAAGGCTTTCTCCAAAGCCTATTTTGCTTCAGCCCAGGCAGCAATTACGGGGGTGGCTATTTACTTTGGTCGTGGCATAAACTGGGAAGTCATCCAAATCCATAGAGATCCCTTTGGAAGATGGATTTGGATAGTTGTGAGGGTAAAGGGCAATATGTTAAATCTTGTGAATTATTACACACCTGTGGTAGATGATTGTCTGGCTCTAAAAAGCATAAATGATAAAGCCACATCAGCAGAGGGCCCAATTATTTTAGGGGGCGATTTTAATTTTATACAAAATTTTCAACTAGATACTTCGAATAAGGCAAAGAAACAAATGAAGCCCACGATCAAAAAGCTGATCAATATCATGAAACAGGACTATCAATTGGTAGATCCTTGGTGAAGGGCCCATGGTCTGACTAAACAGTTTACTTTCTATTCTAGTCAATTTAAGTCTGCTTCACAGATTGATTTCTTTCTGGTTTCACGCTCCCTGAGCTGCTTGAATGCTGAGATCTTGGCCAACTCTTTCTCTGATCATTCTCTACTAAAATGTGAAATTAATCTAGCACTGGGAGATAGAGAAAAATCCAAGTGGCAGATGGATATACTTCTCCTGGCCCATCAACATTGGATAGCGAGCACTCGAGAATGGATCGGGGAGTTTTTTAAGATCAACAGGGGCACTGCGACCCCTTTCTCAGTTTGGGGGGCATTTAAAGCCTCAGGACAAGGACTTATGATTGCTGTCAGGCCCAGCTCCGCAGGATCCAGTCGTAGCAGAAGATAGGTCCACCTCCTGATATTAAAGGGAAGGGACAGCTGTGGAATAGAACCTGCAACAACAAAACATAAAGATGTAAACAGAGCATAAATCTCTACTCTCATTAATCTCTCACTAGAAGTACCTGCACAGAATACTGCTGTTGTGCAATCCTGGAAAGCCTCCATGTCAGTAGACCAACATTCGACCTATTAATGAAAAGAGGCTCAACATTACATCCAAAGACCCATCCAAATGTGCTAAACAATAATTTCCTATTCATATATCTCACATACCAGAGATTGCAATAAAACACAAGCATTAATCAGTAAACGGTGCTGTATAGCATTCAATATTCCTCCATGAATGATAGCAACCGAAATCAAAGTTCTTTGGTTAGGGAGGTATTGACCCTCTCCCTGGAAGTTAGTTCAAGAATGATTTTAACACGGGGTTTCTTCACACAGTGAAACCAAATCCTTCATGAATCAGATTAGAAATTCCCACTGTTCCAATAAGTGGATTTCCGCTACGGTCCACAGTTTTGCTACTGTCCCCACACTTCCAAAGTATATAAAATAAGGAAAACACCCATGGCAATACGTGGTTTCTTCACTGCTGTATTCCGCTGTGCAGTCGGGAAAAGGTAATGAAGAACACAGACGGCAATACTAGGTGACCTCACCGCAGTATTCCGCTGTGCCAATGAAACATAGATAAGCAAAAGTAAATAAAGACTCGCAGCCACAGAAATGGCAATACGCAGTCACACCGCAATATTCCGCTCTATTAATGACCTTCGTTTTTGGCCACTCTGAAACAAACAAGGGAGCCGAACTCCAGGCTCTCCCCCCGGTCTCCCACAGTACTCACTATTCCCGCAGTGAATCCTCACCGCTTACGAAACAAGAATCCAGGATCTCCAGCGGAGAATCTCCGAACGGTGCCTTCAAGCCTCCTACTCTCTGTCAGCCGAGAAAGAGTGATTCAAGCGAACCAGAATTACGCGCAACTTCCTGCACGACGTTCGGAACTATATCCTTTCCCGGAACAAGCATTAAGGGAAATGTAATTCCTGGAACTCGGCAGATCGGGTCCTGACAATTGCTTTTATGGCGGAGCGAGCCAGAGAGCGTAAAACTCGTATAAAAGAACTTCAGGAAGCTGTCATTGGCAAATAAGAGTGGCTCCTCTGGGAGGGGATATCGAGCTGGGGAGGATCTATTTAAGGCTAAACAGAAACTGAGGGAGTTTTTTAATATCGAAGAAATAAGTAGTTCAAGAGCATACCAGCAGAGAGTGTATGAAGAAAGCCAGATGGTAGGTAAATTACTGGCATGGTCTACTAGAATCAAGCAAGAGGCTGCAGTAATTGATGAAGTGGTAATACCTGGGTCACAGATAATAGTTTCTGAAAAAGATAAAATCGCGAAACTTTTTGTAGATCATTACAATGATCTTTACTCAATCGACTACCAGGTATCTAAAGAAGCTATTCAGTGCTACTTTGACGATTTAATTCTCCCTCAGCTCTCTGTAGGCCAGAAAGAGTCTTTAATGGCAGACATTTCAGTAGAAGAAATCTCTAGGGCTTTGGAGGTAAGGTTTGTGGGAACGTCATGCTTCCGATCAAATTTTATAAGGCTTTCTCGGAAGAGCTAGTTACATTCCTGCAGGAGCTTTTTCCAATCCAATCCAAAATTTCTTTATTTCGGCCGATTAGGCCATAAAAGATAGAATCACACAATACATTTAAAACGGTCACTAAAAATACAAGCATGATAAAACCAGTAAAATCAATATACAAATGTTACGGACATCTAGACAATGGAATTCATTAAACAACACAGTTCTTATTTATATTAGACCTTATGTGCCACATAGCCGTTAAAAATTTTGCAACTGCAAAGACTATGTGCGGATCAGTGTTCGTTTTCAATATTCTGTACACCTGCTGATGACTCCTAATGCCCAGATTTCTGCATAGCGGGACTAGCCAGTATCTTCTTGGTCTATTGTAAGCTGGGCAAAAGAACACAATGTGGGTTTCTTCCTCATCATGATTGCAGCAGCCTGGACAGATTTTATCATTCTTTATTGTCCAGTTGTGGGTAAAAATTTTGATAGGGAGAGTCCCTAGCCTCCATTGTATGAACAATTTTCTGGATAAGATGGGAAAAATAATATCCATAAATCCCTCAAACTGGTAATGGTCCTTGAAAGTCAGAAATCGATCAGTCAAGGACCCTTTGTTAGATGCAGAGACCAGGGAGGCATAACGTTGCTCCCTATATATACCCACAAGGCGTTTGCGGGAGACCCCAAGACAGCCTTGCTCGGGCGATTCCCATAATTCGGGGAGCCCCAGCCGATAGAGTTCTTTCTTAATCGAGGCTAGCCAGGTAATTTTATCGCAGGAATTCAGATTCATAACATGTACAAGCTCTTGCCTATAGTGTAGAAGCTCAACAGTGGACCAGAGCCTATGCCAGAACCTTAATGGCATAAGTTCCAGGTCCTCTTTTATAGAGGGTAGACCCATATCCATTCTTAGGGGAAGAAGGGGTGTGCCTCGGGGGAGGGCCAGGAGACGCCTTAAAAAATTGTTTTCTACATTAATGATTCCTGTGCCCGCCGTGTATCCCCAGAGTTCTCCACCGTAGGATGCGGCTGCTTTGGCTTGCGACTTGTACATTACAACTGCCGGGCTAATTGGTTTGTAGGTGGAGGAATTTGCTACCTTCAGAATTCCCCCGGACAGTTGTGCAAGTTTCATGCGACTAATTGCTACGTGAGGTTCCCATGATAGGTTCTCATGCAGCGTTACCCCTAGGTACTGAAAGGTTTTTACTCTCTCCAGTGTGACTGAAATCAGGGATGGGTTTGGTCTAGTTTTGGCTGAGGGGTTAAATATCATAAATTTGGTCTTCCCTGTATTTATTTCCAGGCCATGTTGGCTACAGAAAAGGCCAAAACCATCTAAAATCCGTTGAATCCCCATCGGGGATTTGGACAGCAGGAGGGTATCATCCGCGAACATAATGGCCGGTACCCTCCTGCCGGCCAGAGACGGGGCGTCATTATCATGAACATTGTCAAGATATGCAATTACATTATTAACATAGAGGCAGAACAGGGTCGGGGCAAGGACACAACCCTGTCTGACCCCTCTATGTACTGGGAATTTAGATGTCAGCGCACCCGTCCTTCCATACCTGACCTGTGCAAAGTTGTTTTCATGGAGCCTAATAATGGCATTTAGTAGATGGGGTGGAACTCCCAGCCCCGTTAGTGTCTCCCATAGTTTCTTCCTGGGGACCAGGTCAAAAGCTGACCTCAGGTCCACGAACACCATGTACAGCCTTCCCCTCTCAATGATCACAGTTTTCCAATATAGGAGTACGAGGCGGAAGATCTGATCCATGGTGGACGTTTTTTTCCGGAAGCCAGCTTGTAAGGGGCTAAGAATTTTATTTTCCTCCATCCACTCCAAAAGGTGGTTTAGGAGTAGGCGCGAGTATATTTTCTGGGGGACATCTATGAGGCTTATTGGCCTGTAGTTGGCTGGGAGCAGAGGAGAACCCTTTTTGAAAATGGGCACTATCTCAGCCCCCAGCCAAGTACAAGGAATCTCCATCCCACCCAGAATAGCGTTAAAGAGTGTAAGGAGATAGGGACCCCATATGTCTGCGTATGAGCGAAAAAGATCGCCAGGCAACCTGTCAAGACCAGGGGCCTTCCCCCTCGAAAGGGCTAGAATAACATTGACCACCTCGGAAAGAGTAAATTCCAGGGCTGGTACTGGGGCGGGAGCAGCAGTAGAGACCATATCCCTCCCACCATCAATTTGAGGTGGTTCCTGGTATAATTGGCCAAAATGGCCCTCCCAAACAGATGCTGCAATATTTGGCTCTATTGCAGCTTTGGGGTCTGGCATACCAGTATTCACCAGGGACCAAAATTTCCTCAGATCTTTCGCTTCCAGTGCTGATGTTAAATCCTGCCATTTATTCCAATCCCATTCGGCTCGTGCCACTGCCATGGTTTTCTTGTAGATTCGTCTAAGCTCAACAAGTTTGCTCTTGTCCGATCCTTTTTTAACACACTTCAGGAGTTCGGACTTAGCCTTTTTACAAGATGCATTATACCAGGTTGGAGTTCGAGTTGTATTTTTCCTTGGGGGTAACACTGGGTAAAAGACCTCACCTAAAAGGGCCACCAATTCCTCATGTATGTGGGCTAGTTTCTTATTGAATTCCAAGTTTCTTGGCTGTGAGATTAGATTGTCCGTTTCTATTAGCTTCGGGAGTGCTAGCCGAAAAATCTTACTTAGGGACTCTTCGGAGCTCGCCAGTTTCCCCCATTTGATCCTACGTCTATTGGAACTAATTGTCAAGTTCCCGGGATCTTTGCTGGGCTCAGCGGCAAGTGATCGATCAGCACCTTTAGGGTGCGCCATATACATTACAAGTGCATTATGATCACTGTCCGTTCTTGATATTATTCTAAAATCCAGAACCGTAGGCCAGAGACTAATGTCTACAAAAATGTAATCTAGCCTAGATTCTTGGTTCACCCTGTTAAAAGTACATGCAGAGGGAGTATCTGAGGTACTGCGGCCATTACATGCCCTTAAAGAAAAATTTAGCGTTAAGGACAGAATTTGTACTACTAGGGGCGACCAGATTTTGACATATGGCGATTGACAACGCGGTACGCCCCAAAGGTCGTCTTCCACTACGAGGGCTCCTTCCTTAAGGCCTTCTAAGGGCTCAAAGTGGCAATTCAAATTGCCTCCCAAGACTATCTTAAAGTCATTAGGGAGGCTGGCCAAAAAGCAAGTAAGATCATCAAGTGTGGGAGATTCCATGGCCAGCTTGGTGGGACGGGAGTATACATTGATTATTGCTAGACTCGAAGCGTTAGGCCACCTGAGTAGAACGCACTGGATGTCCTGCGAATGCGTCGGTAAGCTCTCCGCATTACACCCAATGTGGCTAGCCACCCAGATCGCCAACCCTCCGGAGGGCCTCCCTCTGCCTGACCAGATCGCGTTTATTTCAAACACAGCATACCCCACTCTAGATAATGGTTCCCTTGCCCATGTCTCTTGAAAGAGGCAGATGTCGCTGTTGGCTATCAGGGACTCCCAGTCGCTCGTGTCGAGTTTATTGACAATGCCAGCGACATTCCAAGAAAGAACCTTTAAGGAGACGTTAAGCGGGTCAGGGACACTTCCAGCACTTTTAAGCGGGGCAGCATCCAATGGTGCAATCGTAAGACTGGGCAGGAATGTTTCCACAGTAGATAGTTCCATCGGGTCTGCATTATGATGCGTTGGGACTGACAATTTTAACTTGTTATTAGTACAACCCAAGATGATTTTAGTTTTGGATGTTACAGTTTCTTCACCGTGGGGGTTAATGGATGTCAAGTTCTCCCCTTGGGGGGCACCGTATTCTTGAGTGGCGGTATCTATTTCGCATACGCCATGCCCCTGACCCTTAGAGAGTCAATCTGTCTGTTCAAGACAGCTATATCTATTGGGATGGAAAAGGTTACCAAAGTTTGTGCATGAAGCATTACGGGTGGGCCTGACTCTGCGGCCATCAGCAGCCGTTCCAACCCGGGTCCAGCCATTGTCAATGTTCAAAATTGGCTTAAAAATATTGGGATAAAAGTATGACAGGTGGACCACTTCAATAGATGTAGACCCTTTGTTCCCGGTCCAATTACAAATATAGGACACAATTTTGGGGTTCCTAAAATTTACAATTATACAGTCACCAGCACATTTCTTATCGGTATGGCCGATCCAAGGGACTCTTCTAACCATGAGAATTTCTCCCTTAGTGTTAGGTGGTAGTGGCCTGTGAGTGTTAAGCCAACTAGTGACCTTGTTATGTAAAGAATCATATGGTTCCACCACGGTTCCCTCGAACGGGGGTACTCCCTTCAAAACAACAGAATAGGCAGCAGCCTCGGGAGGCAAATTTACCACTTTGCGCCGATCTTGTAGACTGTCTTGCCTGTCTGTAGGGTTCCTTGCGTCATTTAATAATTTTACCTGATTAGGACCAGAGGCCGTACCAGATGAGTTCAGCCTACTGGTAGATCCTGTGACGGGTTGGTGGTTGCAGGGTAGTGCGGAGGCGGATTTTAACAAAGAAGCTGGCTGCACATTTTCCAATGAGGTGGCTGTGAGGGGTACAGGGGACGGGATGATGGAATTTAAAAGTAGATTAGGTAAATTGGGAGCCCCTATGGAGTGCCCACCTACTGCGTGCATACCTGCTCTTTGGTCTGAGACTAAACCTAGTAATCCCCTACGCAAATCTATTAGGCAGATTTCAATGTTGGCCAGACGGTCTTCTAGGGGATTAAGCAGTTCCCTCAATAGAGTGCGTAAATCAGAGAACATACTATCATACATCCCGGCAGCGTTTTGTTGGCTAGGAGGATTTTTTGCCGGGGTGTGTTGGTGCAGGGCTTCGTGTTTACGGGATGAGACCGGCCCTTTGCTAACTATGTCCTGTTTAGTTCCCCTAGCTCTAGGATTAGCTTTAGCAGCTTTAGAATTACCCCCCCTGGTTTTATAGGCCCTTTTATCCAATTTCGGGATTGCTCCCTCCTTCTCCTGCTGTATGGGCTGAGTCAGGGCCTTGGTATTGCTTATGGTCTGCTCAATGACAGCTACCTCAGCAGGAGCTTTTTAATCATGTTAAAGGGGGAGGTGATGTGTCAGCGGCCTTTAAAGAATCCACAATAGTCAGCTTTGTAAAGAAGGGTAAGAATCCCAGAGAGGTCGGCTCTTACAGGCTAATCAGCTTCTTAAATGTTAATTATAAACTTCTGATGAAAATCTGGGCTAGCAGATTCACCTGTGTTGCACAATATGCCATACATAAACCAATCAGGCTTTATAGCCGGTCCGTCAATGTCATCAAACACCTGTTATTTAATACAAGCAATTGGCTATTTTAATGCCCACCAAACTTCTTCAATAATAATGATGGTTGATTCCGAGAAGGCATTTGACCTTGTGAACTGGGGTGCGCTATTTTACGGACTTGAAAGGTTTGGGTTTCAAGTACAAATTATTAATATGCTCCAGAATATTTATCAAGGAGCTCAGGCTCAGATCAGGATTAATTCTAAATTGGCAGGCACAATAAATATTAGACGTTGGACCCGGCAGGGCTTCCCCTTGTCGCCAGTTCTATTCACTTTTTTTATAGAACCCCTAGCCGTCAGGATTCGAGGTAATTTAGACATAAAAACTCCATAAGAGGGGATGTCAAAAATAAAACAATTTGCTGATGATGTTATACTTTATCTTGAACCAGAGAAACAAAATATCGATAGGATTTTGAGGGAGTTCGCTGATTTTGAGGCGATAGGAGGATATAAAATCAATCATAAAAAAACTAAAGTAGTGGCGCTAAATGCCTGCTGAAATTTTCTCCCAGACAATCTAAAACAACAAGCTTACTCCTCTGAGCCGATTCGTTATCTTGGAATTTATGTTTCAAATAATTATGCGGATCTGCTTAGACTAAATTATGAAGCCACACTCTATAAAATCAAAGCTCTGTTGGAAAAGTAGATTCTTCTTCCCCTTACCGAAGGAGGCTGAGTGGCGCTAATAAAGATGTCAGTACTACCCTTATTAATTTTTTTCCAACATACCGATTAAAGTCAATGCAGTTTATTTTAGAGAATTGGAAAAAGCATTTCGCCAGTTTATCTGGGACAAAAAGACGCCAAGGTTAAAATTATCTATCCTTCAACTTGATACTAGCTGCGGTGGGTTGGCTCTCCCCCATATTCGTATCTATTATGAAGCAGCATTTATGGACATAGTAGTTCATCTGCTTGATAATGGGGGGTCTTTGGATAGCGTTTTTCTTGGTAAGATGGCTCTTGAAGCCGAGACTCATCTTCCGGTCTTCTTAAAAACTTCAAAGCTTTCTAAAAAAGTAAGGTACAAGACGCTTCAAGCTCTTTCTAATAGGCTCCACAATTTTTACTCTCAAAAGGTTCAATCTACGGGGTTTGAATATTTGGGTTTGACAGAGGCCAGAAGTTTGGGTCTCTACATTCGTAATGGTCATTTTAACTCTGTGAATCAAAAGGTTTTAAAGAACTAAGCCATGATATAATAGGAGGCAGATGTATTAACTGGGAGGAGCTTCAGGCCAGATGTGGTATTCAGAGCAGGCTTCTCTTCTTTAGCTTCCTTCAGATTAAATCTCTTATAAATAAATTCATACCATCAGGAAATCCAAAGGCTCCATCGCTTCTTGCTGCTGTGTTTTGAACAAAACTGCGAGATATACGGAATTGGTATCAAATTTTTCGAAATCAAGGGGAGCCCTTAGTCGTTACCAATTTTCTTGAAAAGATAAAACATGAATTGCTCTGTAATTTTTCAGTTAGAGAGTGGCAGACTGTTTCTCAACATGGCAGTAAGGCTTTGAGAGCCGCAAATTCTAAGAGAATGGCGTTCTTGTCACGCTGGACGGCCTATTATACCTATTATACACCTTACGCTCTCCATAAAATGTATCCTGAGGTTGAATATAAGTGTTTCTGTTGCCAGCAGGTCGGGGAGGGAAGTTAGCTACATGTCTCTTGCACATGCTCGAACTTGAGCCAAATCTGGGGGAAAATATGTGCCGAACTCAGTCGTGCTCTGGGAAGCATTATACAACCTGTGCCGGAGATTGTACTGTTTGGGCTGTTAAAACAGAATTTAAACCAGGTTTTAATAAGAGGTGGACAAATGTTTTTATCAATCTCTTCTGATTGCACGTTCACTGATTCTCCAGAATTGGAAAACTACCAAAGCCCCGTCCTTCTTTGAATGGTATAACAAAATGAATCGAGTAAGAACTTATGAAGAAGCCTATGCAAAAAGGGTGGGAGCTAGTAGAAAATGTATTTCAGTTTGGAAATATTTTGATCAAATGGAAAGACATCTTCAAGGGTAATATCTCTATTGCACTTCTTGCACTTTAACCACTGTTATTGCGACATTTTGTTTTTTTAATTAGGATATAAATGGAAAAGGAATTCTAGAGATATCATGTTTGTTTGTGATAGGCCATTTTTTTTTGTACTTGCATTTTACTTCATATGAAACAATTTCTCTAAAAATGTTTGTCGCCTTGTGACGATTTTTTTGTTGATTTTTTTTGGCAAGAAAAGGATTGTATAGCTTGAACTTAATCTTGATCAAATAGAAATGCCTCTTGGGGTTTATACAGACAAGGGTTCTTTTGCACTTTAGCACCTGCACTTTAGTCGCTATGAAACGATCTTTTAAATGATATACATTTTTATTATCTATATAATGTTTTCTTTAAATAACTGGATACTTTAGGATGAATTGTATTTGTTGGATTAATTGCACCTTAGCATTTGCACTTTAGTCCATATGAAATGAACCCGTCCGAGATTGTAATAACTTGTGATGAAGCTTGTTTCTCTCTATGTTAAACTGCTCTTTTTATGTTATTAATTCCGTTCAATAAAATAAATAAATAAATAAAGGTGTTCACACATGCAGATTAGACTAGCAACATAAATTACTAAAGGTGGGAAGGTTTCTAGGTCACCTCTGACCCAAGGGAGGATTGCTAATTGCACGGTAGTAGGTAAAGAAAGGATTTATAGCTTATGCTGCTGTGCAGTATCTTATTGAAAATCCGAAAGTATTACCTCTGCCCCTTTTTTTTAAATACAGTTTGCGGTGTGGTAGAGATGCGCTTGGGTTGTGCTACAGAAGAGACCTCAAGGAAATCTGCTGGGTAGTAGCATCATATATACATATATACATGCAGCGAGGGAAGCTGCAAGATTTGGAAAAGGCAGTGATAAACGTCTTGGATTGAGGTTTCTCAGACGGTACATAACTAGCCCGCTTAAAAAATGTTAACATTTCTTGAAATTTCTTTACGTGGACAAAACAAATGGAAGCTTATTCAGCCAAAGATTGGCAAGCCTTTTAGATGGGCAAGTGCAATATATTATCTCAGCACTATCAACATACAGTACAGCACTTTTTTAACTTGTCATCTCACAAAAATTGACAGAATTTTACATAGAAAAAATCAATGTTTCTAACTCTGAGCCTGATAGGGAGAGGTTGGAAGAAAAAACGCAGTCTGACTTGTCTAAGGACTCTACTTGCCGCAGGGATTGAGTTTGTACATTGCTGCTGCATTATTAGAATTCCATTCATGTAATAAGTTTTAATATTATTCTGCACTCGCACTTTTCTAATCTAAATGTTAATAGTGAATCCCGGGACTGGTACGGTCTAATTAGTTGGACCAGGTACTATAACAGTTAAATTAAACCGAGACTTATATTTTTAGTTCTTGCCATTTAGATGAAAGAATAATGAATTATTAAATAGTTTTATTGCATGATGTGTATTTCAGTAACTGTGTTTTTACATCCTTTTTCTTAATGTACTGGGATCCTTTCTAGTAATTTGTATGCCCTAATTGCTGAAAACAATAAACTTGACTTTCCAAAACGAGTGCTAAGACAGGGGACTAGCATGTGAAACAGGTACAGTCAGTGCAGATTCACATGGAAAAAGTATTGGATATGCTGAATCTGAGTATAAATCAAGTCAACATTGGTTTCACAAAGTAGAAGCTTCTGATTTTACAAATGGCCGTTTCAGCTTTTATAAAAAAGGTACTTACTTTTGATGTAAAAAGGAATTATTTCATCATATCCTGTTAAACAAATTCATATTACTTCAAGGTAAAGCCTAAAATGAGGTTCCTTTCAACAAAATGAATAAGAAAATTGACTCTGCACTTAGAAGAACAATGACAGTAGTAAATTCAAAACACGCCAACTTCATAAACAGTACTAAAAGGAATCCTCATGTTATTCTAGATACTCTCAATTTTATCATGATTTGTGTGTACAAGAGGGAAATAAATCTATAAATCAGAGTCCAAATACATCTAGGTGATATAAAAAGTGATGTTTTATATTACAATAATATTCAAGGGTGGGTATACCCATGAGGATTTTATGTTTTTGTAACCAGCAATATAAATAATGTGGGGATATTCACTTAATTCTATGATTGCAATAAGGCTGCTGTTTCATATGAATAACTTGTTATCTGTAGCACATGTTAAGAATGGATATAGGCAGGGAGTCCTATATTTTAGGAGAACAATTTCATTTCTTGTAGAATTCTTGTCACTAAAGCTTGAATTGCCGTATGTCTCCTTTATCGTGTTTATGTCTCTCTGGCATTTATTATTATATTTTGCTTAATTTCGTTTTTTTTTAAATTTTTCTTCTATATTCGATAATTTTATAGTGTTTATTCAACTGTTTTAAAGCCCTGATGAAGTCCATTTTTGGGACGAAACGCGTTGGCTGGGCTGATGCATTTGATTGAAAATGAAAATAAAGATTAATGGAAGAAAACAGAGATTTCAAGACTCCTTGCACTATAATTTGGTGTGAACTGCACGGATTTGAAGAGACTGTTTATAATTTAATTATACTTTACTATATGTTGCTTTTCATTATTTCATTACCTTTGTAAAGCATATGCAGTGAGTGATACTATTTACATCAGTGATTTGCACACCTGCCTCTTGTGTGTTTTTATCGGTGATACACACACCAGTGAGTACTATTGATTTCTGCCAAGAATTGTGCAGTAAGAGTTTTAAATATCTTTGTATTTTTGTTTTAGCATCTAAGTGTTTATTTGTAATTCGGGGTGATCATTGAATCAAGTGGTACTTTAATCCTTACTCCATCCCAGCTGTTTGAGCCTTCCTCAGGAGAGAATGCTCTTAAGTGGCAAGAATGGAAGAAGTATTTCCTGAATTACATTTCTATCCTAGATGAAGATGATGATTTTACTCCTGAAAAACAAAGTTTTTTAGCACTCGTTGGGTTAAGAGTTTACAGCTAAAAACAAAGCTATATACTGGTGAAATATGTTTTTACGTACAATGAATGATCTTGATGAATATTATGCTCCCACTGTGTATGTTTATTTATTTTTGTTATAGTGAGCATCTACAGCCTAAGACACTTCTGCAGGATTTGATTGATATAGCGAGAAGGAGACCTGTGAGTAGACCCATAAGTCTAGAAAAGCGTGTGCCCATAACCCTGCTGGACTGCCCTCAACGGGCTTCTGTACTTCCAGCCAGTACACAATGCCTGCACCCTCAGTCAAGATGGAGCTCAGGTTCCTTCAACTGAACAGGTGCACTTCACAAATACCCTCAACATAACATAACATAAAGTTTGCCTTAGCATTATTGTTGCGGTGTTTTTCATACATCTCTCACTCTGGTGTTTTCTGTTTCACACTGTCTCTGTTCTTTTCCATCTCAGTCATACTCTCCTCATATCTTTCTTACCTTTCTGTCCATATTCGCAAACATTCTAAATTCTCTTTCACTACTATTTAAATTGTTTTTTCTCTCTCTCTCTCTCTCTCTCTCTCTCTCTCTCTCTCTCTCTCTCTCTCTCTCCCTTTTCAAGCGCTTCTCTCAATCCCTCCACTCTCACTGGCCTCCTGCCTCCCACCTTCTCCTCCTCACTCCCTATCAGGAAGATTAACATGGGTGAGACATGTGTGATAGTCCCACAGAATATTAGCTGGTCCTGATTTCTCAGTTCCCACAGATCCTCGGGTTTTACATTAAAGGAATAAATGCTGAAAGAGCTCAAATCTTGTTGAGAACTGGCTCACCTTGATATCTGTCTGCACAGGGGTTCACGACTGTCTGCAATGGAGCTCAGCTGTATACTTGAAGGAACTCAGCTCTGTCTGCCCAGGGTCTCAGTGTTATGCATGCAGAAACTCATCTCAAGCTCAATGAAAGACATTACCAATGGGTACACGGTCTGTGCTATATCTGTGCATTGTTTCAGCCCTATATATGTAAGGACTTGGATGTGTTTGTGCTGGAGCTCAGCTCTTTCTGCAGAGGATTGAGTTCAGCTCAAAAAACTTATATTTCTGGCTGAGCCTCGCTCTCTCTCTGTGTGCACAATAACCTATTTTTCTCTGTGGAATTTATGTCTTCTAAGTGTCTGGCTTATTTCCAGAAGAACAAACAACTTTCTCCCCTTCATAAAATAGGCACTGAAATAAACTTCTTGATAGCGAGCAGACATCACCTTTTTGAATGGTGATTTTTTTAATTGAGTTTGCGCTGCAAGAGTTTGGACACATGATCTCTATTTACCCTGTCTTCTTATCCTCTCTCAATGGCACACCCTCCTCCTTTCCAAAGTGTGATTTATTGTGAAGTTCTTCTTGATATTCATTGCTTTTATGTCATTTTGGTATGTGCTTTTGGTCTACATTTGTAGTGAGGAAATATAGAAAGAGCAGGGAAGATCAGGCTGAGAAAAATTAGACAATGTTACATTTGAAACTAGACAAATTTGAAATGTATGGGGTGGAAAGGGGCAGGTTGAGAAAAATGAAAAGGTAGGATGATAGGGAGCAGGAGAGAAGGCAGTGACATGTGGAGAAAGTGACAAGAGGGACATAGAGCAGGATGAACAGTGCTAAGGTCCAGGTGACTACCTATGGGCAATGCAATAGAGGTTAAATTGCACTGTAACACATGGGAAGGAAATAGTTGGCCTAAGCAGAAAAGCAAAGCTAAAGAAAAAACATAAACTTTGAACTCTTGTCTGTGACCACCAAGTGTGAGCTTTAAAACAGGTGGAATCTGAAAAGAAGGGAGCCACGTGGATTGTGCCCCTGAAGTAGGAGTGTTAACCCACGGGTATAACGTTACCGGTTTGGATAGTTTGAAATGTGAATGTGTCTTGGATTTGGAGCAGGCACCATTCTCCCTTTTGCTCAAGGTTTTCCAACCACCAGGTGCCACTTACAGAGATGGTAAGGAAGATCAAGAGGTAGAACACACAAGAGAAAGCTTTGGTGGTAGAAGTGGCAGGTGTTGTTTATCCACACTATCATCCTGATCCACCTCTTCAGTCTAATATGTGTCTGTTCACCAAAGAAAAAAAGGCAAGTTTCACACAAGAACCTTCTGGGAGGTGAACTGGGCAATGTGTAAGGGGTGTAGTTCAAGTATGATCCCCTCACACAGGCACAATCCATTTTTTTTATTATCACACATACTTTGCATGCCTCAGGCAGTACAGTATGTCTGCTAAAATGGGGCTGTCAGCACACACATCAGTGCATCCCTGAAGCCAATGAAAAGCCACAAAGTCCAGCAGGGGAAGGATCCTCAGCACTATCCCAGCTTCATATATGCCTGTGCTTCGATCCCTATCAACTGGGCTACTATAAATAAGTGAGTGAGCAGCTGCAGCACTTTTTGCATTATTATGATTTTGCCACATTTGCCACATAATCCACCATCTGCTGCATAATCCCCAGATTTTAACAAACAAAAATAGTTTTAGCTCAAACCGTTCAAAAAATACTAAACTCCTAGCAACATATTGCTGTGTTGCAGAAGTCCCGTTGCAAAGGTTAACTTGTTACCTTTCTGCTGCTTATTCCTATATTTAGGTGTTAAATTGGCACCAGTGAGGTGCAATCAATGCCCAGAAAGTGTTAAAAAGTGTAAAAATGACAACACAATGAAATTATATTATCACAAAGTTTACAGCATTACGCTGCATACTTTTTCCCTTTCTTGCAGCATAATTTAATCAACCCTGTGGCATAAATCGGGCCTCCCCTGAGGCATAATTCCAGTGGTTCTGCCTCTAAAGAGACTAAGAGGGGTATTGAGTTTCGTGGTCCACTTTTCTAGCCTGCCCTTTGGCTCCACCTGGCTCCTTGTTTGGAATCATGACCTGCTGGTTCCATTCCCCAGCACTGTATTCCTTCTCTTCTACTGACATGGAGCCTCCAAGTTGCCAGCTAAATAAGCGAGGTAAGTAGAATTTTTTTTATTTCTCTATGCATTTGTGTATGTGTTTGTGAGTGTTTGTGAGTGATTGAGAGTGAATAGGATGGAGTGAAAGTGTGTATTTGAAAGTGCCAATGAGAGTAAAAGTGAGAAACAGAGTTTGGGAGTGTGCATTAATACATCAAAGTGAGTACAAGGGAGTGAGTGAAGGAGTATGAGTGTGTTAGAACATGGTATTGATTTTAGCTTGTGAGAGGGAGTGAAAGTGAACTGTGGGTGTAGCTATCAATAGTGCAGCAGGTGCAGTGCCCAGAGTTAGTGAGTGTGTGTAAGTGTGTTATTAAACGAGAATCAGTGAGTATTAGTATGTTTCTGTGTGAGCAGCAGTGAGTGGGAAGGAGTATGAGTGAGAATGTGCAAGTGAAAGAATGACAGAGTGAGTGAGGGAAAAGAGACTAAGTCCCAGATTATCAAAACTTTCACACAATGCAACAAAACACCCAAAGCTGCTGCATTGCATGAGAGGGAGAGAGCAGGAAAGCACCATATCTACAATGATATGGCACCATCCTTCACTCTCCCTAGTGCTGGCACACAATTAGGCTACCGAGCGCTACACACACACACACACACACACACACACTTTTGCGGAACAGTGCAAAGGTGTCTGTGTGAGTCTAGCATAGGTTTTATACTGGAAGGGTGCCCTTCCAGTACAAAATACTGTGCTCTGACTAACTTTAAATCTTTTCCTACTTCAGATTTGAGCTGTACCATCCAGTGCATGTGCAAAGTACCAAAGTAGCAAAAGGATAAGAGAAATAAAAGCATTTTTACTTTTCAATGCCTGCTTTTATGCGTTGTTTCTTTTTTGATGCAAAACACTATGTACTATTGTTAGTAGGTACGTTTTGATGTAACAGATGATGGGTGGTGGGAACGCCGTGTGTGACCCATGAAATGCCCCCTTGACCCAGAGTAACACAAAGCAACGATTTGCACTGCTTGGCATTACTTTCAGGTAACTGTTGAGTGCAAAACAGGTTTTGCAATGGAAAGTAAATTCAATTAAACATTTTGCGCAACCCAGCACGAAATGCTTGTTAATCTGGGTCTTAATGTGAGTGGGAATGAGAATGAGTAAATGAGTGAGGCAAATTTTGTGCGGTAAACTCCTGGGCAGCAGTACACCCACCACTTTCAGAGATCACCAGCCGCCACTGATGCCAATACAAACGGACAAGATTTGGCCTAACTGCCTCAGCTGCCAACTTTGGAATTGAGTAATGAGGTTTGAATACCAGTGTCAGCTCAACATCCTGTGATCTTGGGCAAATCACGTAACCATGCCATGCCTAAAAAAAGAAATCAGATTTTGCGTAATGTAATCTGGTGCACTTGCTTTTGGGCTGGGTTTGCTCTATATAAAGCTGCACAGATAAAAAAAAAAACAGGCAGCCGGGAACATTTCACCCAGAGGATCAGGACTGCTACCCTCTGGCCCTCTTTGATGTTTATTCACCCCATCCCCATTTTGCCAAAATAATTTTACATGTTCTTATATCGTAGTCAGCACTTGGAACTTTTAGAACCAAAACCGCAAATTTCACTCTTTTTAAAACAAAGATGATTAGTAGGGCGCACAGCTTTGCACTTTTAGAACCTTCACTGTGGGGTTTTTGTCCTAGATGTTTGAATGACCTGTGGCCCCCCATAGACTCCTTCGAGGATGCTGCAAGCAGCAGGATAAGCTGTGTGTCAGAGAAAAGAAAAGGTTTATCCTGGCGGACTCTTCTCAAGCCGGGCATCGCCCATTCTTTACCTGGGACAGCAACTCATACAGCTGCATGCCTGCAGCCCTGCTGTAAAACACGTCGGGGGTGGGCTGAAGCCCTTTCAGCTCCATAGGTGTTGCGTGCCAGTTGAGAGCCAAGGGCTAAAGGGGTGCACTTGGTGAAAAGCAAGGTTAAGCACTAGAACACCAGAGCAATTAATCAGCCAGTCTCGGTCCAGTAAGCCCAGACTGTCCTGGTTCTCCTTAAAAATTTCTGAAAGGTGCATAGCCATCCATAGTTTCATGTGTGAATGAAAAGCTTTAAGATGAGGACCCTTATAAATTGATATAAATGTGCCAAAAACTGCAGTACGTTACATGCCTGGTTTGCAACCGAGACATGCAGGATGCAGCCCACACCTAACACATCTGAGCCATCTTCCATCTCTTCGGCCTAAGTCTTGAAACTAGAGGCGTCCAAACATTCGAGCGAAATGGAAGCCTCATGATATCTTCCAGTGGTAGAACGTTTAATTGGCTGAATGAATTTGCCACTTTTTATGGTTTATTTTGCTGAGCATATTTTGGCATCCCCAACCCCTCCAAGAACCATCGCAAACCATCACGAAACACCTTAAACCATAAACCTCACCAGAAGGTTTTTGTGGAAGAGGAAAGACGACAACCTAATTATCACTACCTCAAATACTACCTGTGACTTACCTCACTATGTCCCCTTATCCCCTCTCTTTCAGTCCTCTAGGGTCTGCAAGGGATTCCAATGTAAGATCACTATCTAAACATGCTATTTGAATTTTGGGACTTGCTGTCCTCAATGATACCTGAAACAGAGACATGGTTGAACCCTACTATGGCTCCTTCCATTGTGCTAGCTCTCCCGGGTAGTTATTGCATGCTGATATTAGTCAGGGAAGGCAGTTGGTGGCGATATCACCATAGCTTTTAAAGACACATTGAAAGTCTTGTTTATTGAGACCCTTTCAGAGGACTGGGCTGAGATATGTGTTTTCAAGGTTGAACTCTCCCACCACGGTTGTTGGATAGGTGCTCTTGTATATCGCCCCCCTGAACCCTTAGGAGATTTTAGTCTTCAGCTTATGGAACTCATTGCCACTTGTGTTAATATCTAAAAAAAAATTCCTACTGGGCGATTTTAACATCCACAATGAAGATCCCATAAATACAGAAGCAATGGAACTCCTCTCTGACCTTTCTACGCTTGGCCTAAAACAGATAGTCCAAGGACCTATGCACTCCTCGGGCCATCCTTGTCTGGTGAGCCCCCTGGTCCACTCCTATGGACTGATCATTCACTAATCAGTTTTTAGGTTACCATCACACCATCACACATGTGCCAGAACACCCCAATAAACCTAAGAAAACCTTATGAGACACAGGTGCAAAGTCACCCTGGACTATTTTGGTACGGAATTCAATCTTACGGCTACAATGGAGGATGGAGATGTGGACAAAGCTCTATCAGATTATCACTCAGCTTTAAATAAGGCATTTGACAAATTGGCCCAGTGAAAAATCACCATTTAGCGACTCATGGTAAACATGCTTCATGGTATACACTAGAATTGTGCAGTGGGAAAGCCCCGTGTAAAAAGCGATAGAGACGCTGGAGGCAGTCCTATACCCCAGTGATAAAAAGGCGTCAAAGTAACCTTAGCGATATATCATCATGACATTAAAAAAGCGCGGAAGTCACATATTGCACTTCAACTTAGCCAGGCGGGAACCTCCTCTAAAGAGTTATATAAAATACTCAAAACTTTTTTAAACCTGCATGCCTGCTCATCCGACACCCAAACTTCTGTGTGATTCTATTGTGAATCACTTTGAAGAGAAAGTTAATTTGATTTATAACAAGCCTCTCAGACCTATGGATCAAATGTGCCTAGAGTACTATGTTAGCCTCTCTACTGCTGATCATACGTGTACCTTAGACAATTTCATACTTCTTAGGCCAGACTCCATTTGTAAAGCACTGAAAGCTGCCAAATCAGGGTCTCCCATGGGCATCGCTCCTGCTAGGGTCTTAGCAGATCTGTCCAATCAGCTCACCCCAGTCATGTGCTCCTTACTTAACTTTTCGATCATCTCTGGGAAAATTCCACTAGCCTGGAAAGCCGTTCAGGCCATACCTTCCAACAAGAAGGCTAATATTCTAGCTAAAGACCTGTCCAATTATTGTCCAATCTTGCTACTTCCCGTATTGTGTAAACTGCAGGAAGGACAAATAAGCATCCAATTTATGGAATCTTTAGAATCTAATGGGATTCTGAACCCCTCCCAATCTGGGTTCAGACCCAGGCACAGCATCAAAACTGAGCTTATTGCAGTTGATGACTACATTAGATGTCCTCTGGATGAAAATAAGTAATCTCTGCTTGTGCTGCTTGACTTGTCAGCAGCCTTTGACACTGCGTTTCACAATAGATTGCTTCTGAAGCTACAGACGATTGGAATTTGTGGCATGGCTCTTCAATGGTTCACAAGCTTTCGATCTCACAGAACCCAGACCATCAACCTAGGACCTTTTGATTCACGCACCAGAAGTCAACAAAGGGGTGCCCCAGGGCTCATGTCTTAGACCCACATTATTTAATATCTATGTAGCCCCCCTTGCCGAAACCATCAGATCTTTTGGTTTCTAAACTTTCATATGCTGATGATACTCAGCTTCTAATCTCTTCTGACTAAAGACCTCCATAACATGAAAGCACGTTTTGCAGCCGGGATGATAGCCATCTCCTCCTGGATGACCGATAATTTTCTCCAGCTGCACTCCAGCAAAACGGAGATCATATTTTTGGGCAGAGCCCAACTGCTCTGGTCCCTTGACTAATGGCCTTCAAAACTAGGCACACCACCAACCCCTAAAGTGACAGTAAAAAACCTGGGTGTTTGCTTAGGTCAAGCGCTGACCGTGAAAGAACAGGTAGTGCCCACCACTGGCACCTGCTTTTACATGATGCGTCTGCTGTGAAGCGTTTTTCCTTTACTTCCACTTTCTGTGTGTAAACCTTTGGTTCAAGCATTGGTTATCAGCCACCTGGACTATTGTACCACCCTATTGGCCGCTACCAATGAGACACTACTTACTAAACCTTAAGTGTCCAAAATCTTCCTTCCAGGGCTGCCTCTTCACCCCTTTTACACTTGCTTCACTGGCTCCCCCGTGCATAAAAGAATAATCTTCAAGATCTGCTGTATAACTCATAAATCTCTGAACGGCAAAGGACCTAGTTATCTTGCCACAAAGCTTACACCTTACCAGCCAGGTTGACCCTTAAGATCCATGGAAAGATCCTTTTTTACTATTCCTCGAAACAGGAAATTACTCTCGGGTGGTAGATCTTTTTTCTACTTGGTCCCATGGTACGGGAACAAACGACCCATATACATACGGAAATGCACAGATCACCTCAGATTTAGAAAACGTCTTAAGACTGAGCTGTTTCTGAACTAGTGTGCCCTTCTCGCCTGAGTTCTATGCTGCTCCGAGATACCACTCCCAGGGGGCTTGGTGCACATTATAAGCTAACATAACATGTCTTGTACACTGACAGCTGCTGCAGAGGCTCAGATGCCAAAGAGAATAAACAATTATCATTTACTTACTGGTAAAGCTCAGAGGAGACAACATATACTACTGTTGGCAAACTCAAGGAATTCGGTTAACACCTGTACCTACCTCTATTTGTGTTCTTATAACTTAGATGCACACTCTAGTGAAATACTGCTCTAACTCTCCACAAACAGTAGGAGCCCAACAACGTTTTGAGATGAGAGATAATGTCAGGCATGGTATGTGTTGTGTTGACCTTTTTTTGCAGTTATGCAGGGCTGCCAATAAAATGTGGCATTCTGTAGCAGATTGCTGGGAACTGTGCCCAGGCAATTTTGGCACTAAATATGATTTGGACATACTTTATCCAAAACCTCTTCTGTCACAAGGGGGGGTGAGAGAGGCACAGTCAATGTTATCCTGAGATTACTATGTTCCCTTTAATACACAATTTACAGAATGAAGTGTGCATGTATTTTCTAAGAAGAAAGAAGGAAACTGGGCATTGCTTAGTGTTGTGTCCCAGGACATGGGCAGTACTAACTGAGAATCTTTTTAACTTTTCTGGCAGAAGTAGAAAAGGTGTCCAACACCAAAAATTGAAATCCGTTGATATCCTTTCTATACTATATACCATATGTACCATTTATCATGTACAGACGACATTGTAAACTATGGATTATGGAGGTTTACAGGTAAATTAATATATAAATTAAGAAAACGAATTTCGTTGTGTGCACAGCATCGCATTTGAGGATGCAGTGCACGCAACGAAATTCGTTTTATTAATTTATATGTTAACTTACCTGTAAACCTCCGTAATCTATAGTTTACTACCCCCCACCCTGCCCCTCCCCCTCCCCACGTCACCGCCCTGCAGTTACTCCTACTACCGACGCGCTGGTTATGACCACCTGACTGAAAAAACCACACAAGAGAATCAGCATATAAAGGAAAGGGATGTGGTAGCGGGAGCTTCTCTGGGTCGGGTTGAAGATGAGGAGGCGGGCGGAGAATCAATCCTTGTGGTTCAGCCGCGGTCGGTAGTAGGAGTAACTGCAGGGCCAGTTTTGCCATGTTTGGGGATTGTCAGTCGAATGTATCTTAATTCCGGTGCCACAGTGAGCATGGGACCCACATCTAGGCATACCCTTGCCATCTAGAGCAGTACATTAAACACACAGAAGATGATGGGAGACTGGGGAAAACTGAGCATAACCCCTGACTAATTCTTAAATCACCAAGAATTGCCCCATATCACATCCAGACTTCGAGTGGATGTGGGTACCCATTCAGGAGCAGACTCGATAATGAATCATGCCACTAACTAGTGGGAGAGAGTTTGATGTGCTTTTAATGTTTGCATTCTCAATAGCCATGCTTTTCACTTCAACTAGAGAGGGACTCCAAGACAAACCCCTTGCATAGGGATAGGTAGAGGGAATAGTGCCATGTCAACGTTCGTTTATGTTATTAGGAAGAATGCACTATTTTTCCATTCCCTTCCTGCGTAGGTTTGCACCTGTCTACTGACATATACTAAACTTTTAAGTAGGCAGTCAAATCCAAACAGATTTGTGTCTTTGTGATGATAATTTAAGGCTGATATCCTAAACTTTCCCTTCAACAAAATAAAAGGGCAGAATGTTTCACTTTCTCAATTAACAATGTCAAACCACATTGGGGTTATAGGGCTGTGGTGGGCAAACAGATTGCCATCAAGCCAAAAAGCAAAGAGGCTAGTTTTAAATCAATTCAAAATTTGTCCAAAGCCCAACATGATTGAGTGGCTTAACTTTGCAGATTAAAACAAGTGATAACATTTGATCAATAGATGACGAAATGAAATATTTCATTGGCTTTTAAAATAAAAGCAACCAATGGGTGAAATGTGAAAAAAGTTGTTCTTCCTTTTAAATCAAACAAACATTATTAAAGAGGTATTCAAAATATTGATGACCGTGACATAATTTTGGAAAATATTATAAACATGTTAATAAAGTTTTCACGAACACGTTAACTTTTTTAAATTCTGGCTGTAACATATGTGCCTCACCCCAAATCTGATGCCTTTTTAGAGACCATATTTTGCTGGTATTATGAATCTGTGCCACTAGGCACTACTAATCAGTGCCATAGTGTGTGTGCTATAGCCCTAAAATGATATTAGTATATTTTGTTTCACCCACTTCAGTTATTTACCTGCCCTGTATGATCATTGTAGATGGTGCAGGAAAAGCATGGCACGGATGTTAAATGTCAGTACAGTGTGTATTTACACCACACACATATACTACAAAAATATATGTCTTTCATGAGCACCACTGTGCTCTTACTGCGCTACACTTTAAATGTACATGGCAAGTAAAAGTGACTCTGCCATGTAGGAAAAGCCTATGTTTAATATTTATCCAAAAGTCACCCATAAAGTGTGCCTTCTAAGCTCATACAGCAGGATGCTATTATATAAAAATAGGGCACACAACATATAGGGGTCAATGTGGTCTTCAAATATAATAAAACTCAAATGAATTTTTCCTGAACAGACCTAGATGGGATTCAGGGCCAGATGTCTGACACGTTTTAGTGGCCACTTCACACTGATTCTTAAAATTAGAAATGTGTGTTTGCTAAGTAGTTGTTATGAGTGTGCTAACCCCATTTCAGGAGTCTGTAAAGTTTTACCAACTCCTAAAATTGGTTTTTGAATGGCTATTGCATTGCAATTTTATAAAGAGATTTTATGGGTGGTGTAAGAAATCGGGTAGTTGGTTGGGGGTGGAAGTCTCACACAGGCAACAACCCCCAATCCATATCAGGGTGAATCACAAAAGTCACTCAATTAACCTGTTCTTAACACTTTTTTAGCTTGAAACAAAGGCAGCCAGACTTAACTTAGAGGCAATGTGTAAAGTATTTATGCTATATACAAGAAGGAGGCAGTGAGAAGTTATACAGGGTTGCCTCACCTTCTCAAACATCTAACCATTCAAAAACAACAGGAGAGAACCCCCACACTGCTTAGCCTATCTCTCCATAAGGGGATCGCCCTAGGGTGTTAAAAGAACTCTCACCCACTTGGGTTCCAAGTGGTGAGCTTCATCCCAGAGTCCTTGTCCAGATACAGTATACAAGGGAACTTTTTGGTTTTGATTCAGTAACAGACAATATTGCAATTTTGCAAACGATTCTTGACAAATTTGTTGTGTCAAATTTACAAATTGTATACTGTGCATGTATTGATTTCAACTCGGCATTCGATAGGGTAGACAGGTCAACATTCTGGAAGAAACTGGTGAGGCTGGGAATCCCACATGACTTACTTACAATAATTATATCCCTCCATACTGCAACATGGTGCAGAGTCCAAATGGGGGGTGTAAAGAGACCAATTCCCACGTCAAACGGACTAAAACAAGGTTGTCTTCTCTTGCCCCCTTGCATTTTCTCTTTAGTTAAGCGATCTGCCGGAGTACTTTAATCAAGTAAATAATTTCCCACCGAAATTAGCACTGATTGTATTGTATTGTCGGTAGTACTTGTATAGCGCACTGTCACCCTACGGGTATCCTGGCGCTGCGATTACCAGCACTGCACAATTCTATACCTGATCATTACTGGAGGAAAAAAGTGTGATCTAGTACTGTCCTAAAACCTAGGGAACAACCAGGTTTTCCGTTTTTTCCTGAAAAGTAGCAGATTCTCAGTCTATCTAAGGTCGATCGACAATTCATTCCACAGCCGCGAGGCTGCGGAGCTGAAGGCTTGACCTCCCATCCTGGTTCTTCTAACTTTAGGGATACACACCAGATTTGTTGAAGCAGAGCGAAGATTTCTAGATGGAGCATACCATGTGAACTTGCTCTGCAATGGCCTTGGTCCCAATCCATGTGTTGCCCTAAAGATGAGGCACAGTGACTTAAACTGTACTCTCTGCTGAATTGGCAGCCAGTGAAGATCCCTCAAAGCTGAAGAGGCAGAGGACTTACGATGTCTATTTAAGGCTACCTTTGCCGCCAAAGTTTGAACTCTCTGTAGTTTCTTTATCAAGATAATAGGGGCCCCAAGCATCAGGGAATTGCAGTAATCTAATCTGCTCAGAATGGTGCTTCTCACCACCTGTGCCCTTGCTGGGATCGGTAGAAGCGGTAGAATTTTCCGAAGTGCTCTAAGCAGCGAGAAGCACAAGCCAGCTAAGTTGTTCAATGGAGATTCCAGCTGTAGTGTGTTATCAAACATCACCCCCAGATTGCATACCGATGGGGATGGCGTCACAGGTTTTTTGGAGGGAATAGGCCAGAAATCAGCTGAGAGTGGATGCAGAGGCTTACTAGCAGCACAGTGTAGTACCTCTGATTTTTCCCCGTTAAATTGTAAGGGGATTTCCCTAAGCCACTCAGCAGTTTTCAACATGCACTCATGAAATCTGTCCAGTGACACCGCTTGATTCCCTTCCAACGAGAAAATGAGCTGAGTGTCGTCTGCATAGTTTACAAGTTCTAGTCCATAAAATCTAATGATATAGATTAGTGGTCGCAAGTAGATGTTGAATAAGATGGGGCTTATTGCTGAGACTTGAGGGACCCCGTTCGAGATGGAACTATAACTGGAGGAAAAAGGTGGCATAGACACTGCTTGCTTTCTACCAGAGAGATAAGACCGAAACCATTCTAGTGTTGTACCCCTGATACCTACATCGGTCAACCTTTCCAGCAAGATAGTGTGATTGACCGTGTCGAATGCGGCTGACATGTCTAGCAATACTAATCTTACTGGATGTCCATAGTCAGCCCACATTCTGAGTCAGTCAAGGACTGTCACTAGAGCTGTTTCAGTTCCGTGAGCCGGACGGAAACCGAATTGCCAGTCATCCAGCAGACGGTTTTCCTCCAAAAATAGGGATAGGGTTTGACGGACCAGCCTCTCCAAGATCTTTACCAGGTAAGGCAGCAAGAAGATGGGTCTATAGTTGGACAAACACAGGGGGTCAAGAGTGGCCTTTCTCAAAAGAGGTGTTACAATTGCCTGCTTCCAACACTCAGGGACTATACCACTACTTAACGATTGACCGCATATCAGTTGGAGTTGGGGATAGAGCTCTTGGTTACATTCCCTCCATATCCTGTGCGGAAGAGGGTCAAGAGGGGATCCAGAGGACACACTCAGTGCAAGTATGTTAAAACCCTCCTTCGTTGGGATCAGCAAGTGATCCATGATGGCCTGAGCTCCATTAACTACTCTACATTCTTGCAGCTCCTTTGTGCTTAGGCCTAGTGGATCATGTCCATGGGTCATTTCAACATCTTTGCTGCTCTTGAGACTGCCAATGATTTTATTAATCTTCTCTTCGAAATGCATTGCTAGCTTGTTGCATAACTCTTGTGTGGGCACAACTTAAGTTTTTACGCACTCCAGTTTGGAAAGGCTATTTACTACATTAAATAACACCTTCTTTCTATTGGGTGCTTGTAGAATTGTTTTAACATATTATGCAGCTTTAGCTTTAGCAATAGCTACTTTATAGGCACTCGGTGCCTTTTTCATAACCCACTTCCCCACTTTCTCTCAGCCTGTTTACCCTCTTTCCTCAATCTTCTTAACTCTTCACTATACTACGGGGCTGATGGTTTGTCCCTGCATTTATTTCATGGAGACCCATTTGTCCAGAGAGAGATTTATCTGTCTACAAAGACTAGAGTCGTTTTCCCCCACTGATTTACTAGTGTCAACAAAGCTATTTCCATAGAAAAAAGAACCGTGTTTATTTTTAAACAATTTATTCCATACCCTGCCATGACGACAGGAGCCAGACTGGGCAGTTTTGTTACCTCCTTTATTTGCTGTGTGAAGTGTTAGCTGGAATTGTATTAAGAAGTGGTCTGTCCAGTCTAGTGGCTGTATTTCAGTGATTTCTACCTCATTAAGATTGGCAAATATTAGGTCTAACGTATGACCTCCTTGATGCATGGGTTGCTGCACTAATTGCTGGAGATTCCAGGTCTTACAGGCTTGTAATAAGTCTCTCAGGGCTGAATCTAGGGTCCCATTGTTCCATAAATTAAAGTCCCCTAAAGTAAGTATTTTGGAGTGGGTGACGGCAATGTTAAAAAGAGTATCAATTAGTACTTGACACTGAGGGCTTTTTCCTCCAGGAGGTCTGTAACAGACTATGCCAGAGACCAGATGTCCTTTAGCTTCCCTAAGGTAAAAGCCTTGCATTTCAATACCCTCCACTTCGTCCACCGTAAAAGGGGCAAAATTCAATTTTTCATTGTACATCACTACCACCCCCCCTCCTTTCCCGATTAACCGAGGCTTGTGGAAAACCTTGTAGCCTGGGGGGCACGCCAGCCCCAATTCGACCTCAGAGTCAGGCGCGTCCATGTTTCTGTAAGAAACAGTGCGTCCAAGTTATAGCCCTCTAACAGGACAAAGATATCCTGATAATGTTTTACCAGCGATCTCACATTGATAAGGCCACACTTTAAACTGTTTTGTGTGCTGTCTAAAAGTCTAAACCCCTCCTTCTAGCGCACTGTCCTTACATTACTCGCACTGCCGTGCTCACCTATTGCCATGAGGTGGTCCCTCGAATAGCAAACAATGGTATCCTTAGTGGGGAGCTGGTATCAGCCGGCATTATGGCTAGTGCTAAATGCTCCCTGTGCGCGCTTGCATCTCCTCTGCTTAAATAGAGAGAGCTTGCTGGGTGAAACACTAATATGCTGACCAGGATGGCGTGTGCTTGGTGACCCGCTCTTGCAGGCGGAGTACACAAGCTCACCCTGGTCAGTCTGGTAGCCGTAAAATGCAAGTGCGGTTTAAAATAAGGTTAAAACATTTGCCCAGTTTTAAAAGCCTAAAACCCTAAGACTCTCTCCCCTTCTACTAAACAAAACTATGTACGCTGCTGCCAACAATGACAAATTAGAAAAGCGCGACAAAGTAATCATTGACATACATATTTTAATGTACGCTGACGACCTTGTGATATTAGATCTTACACTGATAGGACTCCAAAGAAACTTAAATGCACTAAATTGCTATGCAAAGGAAAACTATCTAACCCCAAACATCTTGAAAACCGAAATCTTAACTTTTAGGGGGGAAAAAGTAACTCCGACCTTTCAATTGAACATTGGTAGGAAAACCATTGTAGACCGTCAAAGAATACACCTACTTAGGATTAATTTTTTCCCAAACTTTACAGAACTTCACCCATTTACATCACATAGGGCGAAAGGCAGATGCCCATGTAGGGGCACTGCTGAGGCTATACTCTTCTTCCGGAAAAAGGCATTTCCAACCTTTTCTAGAGGTTTATCGTGTGAAAATCCCTCCCATCTTAACGTATGCCTTAGAGTATATACATATAAAAACCTGGCAATTGGGAAAAGTGAGAGAAGGGTACCTTCTACGCAAACTGGTAAAAGTAAATCAAGCTGTTCCGGTCCAAGCACTTCACGTCGAGCTTTCCTTAGCTAGTACATATGCTAGGGCTATCTCGAACATAATAAGATGGGCATATCACCTTTTACACGCTGATCCTGGTTCTTACAGGCACATTTTGAAATTGGAAACTTTCAGAGATGAGTCGTCGCAAAACACTTTTAAGAAGAATCTTAATATAGCTTTCAACCTGTCTCACTGCACAGTAGCACTTTTACAAACTTGGACCCCGGGCACATTTGAAACTCTTTTTAAAGAATACAACACCAATAATACGCTTTGACCTGGATATAGAACACTGTATTCAATTAAAACACTACACACAATATACAAAAAAAATATAGAATATAAATCCCTGAAAAATACACTTATTTTCACTATGTTACCGGGTATGGCGCTGTATTCTTCTACTGAGGTTGGAAATCCTCCAATTAAAAGTATACATAGCACACTGAATAACTATGAAAACACAACAGGGCTCTGTGACTTGTGTAAGGGATGAACTCAATATCTACCTCACGTATTGACAGTTTGCCCTAATCCAACCTTGGTAGAAGCCCGGAGGCGATATTTAAGGCTCAATTGTCTCAGATACAATGTCTCTTCTACACGAGGTCTAATTAAGCTCTGTAAATCACCACCTGATGAAGTTGCCTTTCATCAATTGTATTCATTCTAAAGCTATTTAAAGTTGTTTTATTGTCTGTTATGATAAATGTTTTAAAAATATAAATGATCAAAACTGTTTTTCAGGGTATTACGATCAAGGTCTTAAAAAAAAATCTGTGTACTTGTGGACCTCAGTAGAGGTCTATATCAAATAAACTTGAACTTGGTTATTGGGTAGGTTCCTAGATTTAAAATAGTCTAGAGTGCCCGAAGGGTTATTTTTATTTTTAAAGGGCACCCTGACAGAGGTAAAACAGGTAAGTATGCACTAAGGAAATTAGTATTCTCTGTATCCCTCTGTAAAATGTTTCAGCCATCACACCAATGCCTCCCCAGTCTAGTTGGCTTTCGTCAGGGCCTCACAAGGATCCTGTTAGTATCTTATTTGGGGCATTCAACTGTGAAACTTCCATTCACCATACTCTTACATGCCATACATACCGAATCATTTGGTCTCTATTTTCGCATTTCTCTGTTGGTATGAGAGAGAAAGAGATAAGTAATCAGGCACAACATGATTACATATATCCATGTCAATCCTTGTACATGTCTCTAAGTGATCACTGTGATCATTTCACATTAGGCAGGACCAGTGTGTAAGCTGTGCAATGTGTGAGTCGCCATCACAATCACTCTAAACATGTGTGTAAGCACTAAGTTGGTATTCAGTGTGCAAGTATTATCCTTGAAATTACCAAGATATTTTATGTGCTACACTCATCATGCATATTAAGTGTGGTTTCTGCTCATTCCCCTTACCTAGTAGCATCTCATTCAGAGCTACATGAGGGTAAGGAGGCATGTGTACCTTATATTCAAATTCTGTTACTGCATAGGGGAAAACAATCTATAAGAGCATCAAGGTTTAGGTTCTCTCAGTCAAAGGACCCATCAAAGCTCCTCCTTTGCATCACCTACTTTATCAAAGGTCTCTTCCCAGCCCTGAACCTATTTGGTTCCTCTGTTTCCCACATCTTAGCATGGGGATATTTTCCTGGCCTTAAATACCCAGCGTTCCTCTGAGTCATATGACCCAGGTGCGTCACCACATGATGACTTACTGCCGTCTCATTGTACGAGTGTCACAGGAGGCTGTTCTGAGACCTATTTTTCTCGTTTTGTATAAAAAATCACCCACATGTTCTCAATCATGAGAGGCTCTTTTACTGCCTATTCATTTTGTTATATGTCAAAAAACACTTGAATTTTCTAAATGTGCTGTATATCGATCAATCAATCAGGGGTTTGTAAAGCGTGCTACTCACACGCGAGGGTCTCAAGGAGCTGGGGGGGGGCAGCTGCTCCGGATTAGTCGAAAAGCCAGGTCTTGAGGTACTTCCTGAATGTGTGCAGGGTCGGGGAGCGTCGGATGTTGATTAGGAGCTCTTGGCCACGATGTAGGAGAAGGCTCTCCCACCTGCTCTGATTCAGCGTATGTGGGGGAACTCAGTCAGGGCGAGGTCGGCGGAGCGGAGGTTCCTCTTGGGTACGTGGAAAGAGACTCTCTCTTTGAGGTATTTGGGTCCGATGTTGTTGAGGGATTTGTAGTTGTGGGTGAGGAGTTTGAAGGTGACCCTCTTCTCTACGGGGAGCCAGTAAAGGTCTCGTAGGTGTTGGGTCATGTGTTTGTGATGTGGTGTCCCGAGTACGAGTCTGGCTGCGGCGTTCTGGATGGTTTGGTGTCTGTGTAGAAGAGTTCTGGTGATTCCGGCGTAAAGGGCATTGCCGTACTCTAGTCTGCTGGTTATGAGCACATGGATGACGGTCCTTCTGCATTCGGGGGGATCCATTTGAAGGCCTTGCGGAGGATGCGCAGGCAGTTGAAACTGGTGGAGGCAACGGCGTTGATCTGGCGGTTCATGGAGAGGGAGGAGTCGAGGATGATGCCAAGGTTTTGTGCATGGTCTGTAGGGGAGGGTGGGATTCCGAGGGTTTAGGGCCACCAGGTATTGTCCCAGGCGGAGATGCAGGGTCCGAAGATGAGGACCTCAGTTTTCTCTGAGTTGAGCTTCAAGCAGCTGTCTTTCATCCAGGCTGCGATGATCTTCATTCCTTTATGGAAGCAGAGTCTGGTGTTTTCAGGATTCTTTGTGAGTGAGAGGATTAGTTGGGTGTCATCGGCGTAGGATACTATGCTGAGCCCGTTCTGTCTGACGATGGCAGCAAGGGGGGCCATGTAGATGTTGAAAAGCATGGGGCTGAGCAATGATCCTTGGGGTACTCCGCAGTTGATATCTGTGGGTTCGAAGAGGAAGGGAGGGAGTCTGATCCTCCGGGTTCTGCCGGAGAGAAAGGAGTGGATCCAGTCAAGGGCGGTTCCTTGTATCCCCGCATCGTGGAGTCTGGCTGTGAGCGTGCGATGTGAAATGGTGTCGAAGGCTGAGGAGAGGTCTAGAAGGATGAGGGCTGCATTGTGTCCCTGGTCGAGTTGCATGCGGTTGACGCTGGTGGCGGCGAGGAGGGCGGTCTCGGTGCTGTGGTTGCTGTGGAATCCAGACTGGGAGGTGTCTAGGATGGAGTTTTCTTCGATGAAGGCTGTCAGCTGGGCGTTCATGATTCTCTCGGTGACATTGGCCGCCAAGGGGAGGAGAGGGATGGGTCGGTAGTTTTTCAGGTCTGTTGGATCGGCCATTGGTTTCTTGAGGAGGGGTTTAACCTCCGCCTGCTTCCAGTCATCCGGAAAGATGCCGGATCTGAAGGAGGCGTTGATGGTCCAGCCTAGTTCGGGTGCGATGGCGGCTGCGGCCCTGTGGAATATGTGCGGTGGGCAGGGGTCCATTGGGGCTCCTGAGTGGGTTTTCCTTATGCTTGTGGTGATATGGTCGAAGGTGGCAGGATTCCAGGTCCTGACGGTTGGCTTATCTGTGGCAGTGACGAAGGGGGCTGTGTCTGGCGTCTGTATGCTGAAGTTGTCGTAGAGAGCCTTGATCTTCAGGTAGAAGTAGGAGCTGAGCATGTCGCAGAGTTCCTGGGAAGGTGTGACGTCCGTGGCTTCGCTGGAGGGTTTGGTTAATTGCTGTATGACGCTGAACAGTTCTTTGGCATTGTTCGCGTTGGTCTGGAGTTTCTCTCTTATGAAGGTCCGTTTGGTGTCTCTTATGCGCTGGTGGTATTCCTTCAGGGCGTTCCTGTGGTTGTTCTGTGCTTCCGTGGTTTTCTGGTTTCACCAGGTTTTCTCTAGGTGTCTGCAGGAGTGCCTGGCTTCTTGTAGTTCTGTGGTGAACCATGCGGCCTTCAGAGGGCGTTGTTTGAAGGGGTGGCGGAGGGGTGCGAGTTTGTCGGCGCAGCAGGAGATCCAGCGGGGTATATCTTTGGCTGCAGAGTTGGTGTCGGTCGTGGCGCTGGGGGGGGTGTTGGAGGAGGGTAGTGTTGAGGTGTTCCTCTGTGACTTTGCTCCTGTTCCTTCGTGGCGGGCGAGGGGCTGGCTTGGGTGCAGCGGTGGTGTTGAAGGTGGAATGGATGCAGTGGTGGTCCGTCCAGAGAGGCTGGGTAATGTGGCTGAATCGGATGTTTGTCCCTCCTGCAAAGATAGGGTCGAGGGTGTGTCCGGCTCTGTGGGTGGGCGTGTTGACCAGCTGCTTCAGCCCGAGGTTGGCGAGGTTGTTGAGGAGAGTGGTGGAGTCGGGGTCATTGCTGTTGTCGAGGTGGAAGTTCAGGTCCCAGAGTAGAATGCAGGTGGAGGTGATGGCGTGTGGTGCGGTGAGCTCGGCGATGGTATTCGCAGACTGAGTGCGAGGTCCCAGTGATCTGTAGATGAGGGTACCACGTAGCGTGGTCCTGGGGCTGGTCTGGATCTGGAAGTGGAGGTGGAGGTGTTGGAGTGGGGGTAACTTGTGCTGGATGTGGAGAGTCGGAAGGGGGTCTTGTGTGCGATGGAGAGGCCTCATCCTGGCTGGTGGGTGCGGTCCTTTCTCTGGATCTTGTGGCCATCGGGGATGGCAGTGGCAATGTCAGGGCCAGAGGTCACGCTGGGCCCGGTCTCCGTGAAGAAGGCGACGTTGGGCGAGAGGGTGTCAATCAGGTCCCAGATCTCTACAGTGTGTCAGTGTAGGGAGCGCACGTTGAGGAGGATACATGTCAGGGATTCGGTGGTGCGAGCCTCAGGCAGGCCTCCGGCGGTAGTGGAGGCTTTGCCAATGGTGAAGGATCTATGGCAGGGTCTGCACGAGAACTGACCATGGGTGGTGTTCGGCGAGGATCTATCGCAGTCGGTGTGTCTTCCGGGACTGAGTGGGTGGAGGGTAGTGGACTCGTAGTGGTGGGTCCTAGGAGAACCAGGGCTCCTGGCGCTGGTCGCGGTTGGGTCCTGGATGGGCACAGACGGGCTTGCCTTAGGCACGGCCGCTGCTCACTTCCACTGCGTGACTGCGCAGCGGCCGCCATTAGGTAGGGGAGGGGGGCGGGACTGGGGTTGGGAGGCAGGAGCGGGGGATGCGTCGGGGGGAGGGGCCGCAGGGGCAGCAGCGGCGGGAAGGCGGAATTGCTGATTAAGCGTGAACTGAACAATAACAGAAGTAAAGATAACACAAGGCACAGAAGAGCGTGAAAATAAAATAAACCAAAAGCAGAGAAGAGCGAGAAGATTATCCAACCAAAAAAATATCGCAAGGATTAACCTGCCACTCAAGGACAAGGAAGCAGTTGAGAGCTGAGGGGGGTGGGTGGGCTGCCGGCGTGAACACACAAGCAGGGTGGGCTCAAAGGCTGAGGCGAGGTGGTGCTGCTCGCGGAGCTGCTGGGGAGAGTGCTGGCCTGGAATAGAGACTCACATTCCTTAGACATCCTAGGATTATGCCTTATATAATTGAGTCTGGTATTAATTCTATCTGGGGCTCTATAGAACATATACAAAGTATATAGTATATAAAAAAAGGGGCCAGAACCTTGTGATGTGGTTACTCAATTGCTACACTTTTTTCATTTTTATTATATGATTATGGGTCCCCTGGAATGGCCTCTAATCTCCAATTTTCAAAATGTAAAGGAGAGTCAGGACTTTATGTCTGTAGTGACATCCATGAGATTCCATAATTTAATCCTGTTTTATGAGTTGACAAATGGTAGATCCATCTTTGTTCTTTCTCACCTAGGGCTCTCTCTGGGTTTTCGATATTCTCTTCTTGTAGTTGTTGCACTTTGGCCACACCATGGATTACTACGGCGCTCACAAACTCGGGTCTTTACATTTCGCATAATTATACCTATGTATCTAAGTTTGCACAGCAAGTGATGATGTAAATTACTTGTGTGGAATAGCAATTGGTATGGTTTCTTAAAAAACACATTTTATTCAAGCCTAGGTCAATTGTCTTGGTCTTTGTTGCCAGACTACAGACTCTACAATGTCAGCGTGGGTAATGTCCGACCACCCTGGAGAGGCTCCATGTTGTATGAGCTTCTCTGGAAAGTTTCATGCTTTAAGTTTCTTTATTAGCATGTCTGCTCATTTTTGGAAGTCTTCTTTTATACTGTAGTTTATGTGAAGATGTACAAACTGCGTGGTAGGTTTTCTTTCAGTGGTCTCTGATGAAAACATGTTGACCCAGGAATACAGAGGCTACTCATTTCCTTAGTGCATCTCCACTTGTTTTTAACTCCATCAAGGTGCCCTTTAAAAATAAAATTTACCCTGAGGACTCTATAGACTATTTTAAATCTTGGATGCCACCCAATAACCTAAGCGGTCACTTGGCTACTAAAGTTGATACCATCCAGATACACTAGGTATGTGGATGACGAGTAAATGATGAAGCATGCCACTTGGACTTCCAGTGGGTGATCCCCCTGGGTGGGTACGGAGAGATAGGTTAAGCATAGTAGGTGTTTCCGCCTTTTGTTTATGAATAGTAAAGTATTTATGAAGCAAACAAACAGTAATAAAGTCAAGACATATCACAAGAAAAATATAAAACCAAGTTAGGAAAACAGAGTATACTTCAATAAATAAAATGACAACCGAATAATAAAAATCCAATCCGACTTCACCATTAAAGAGGATTTTTAATTGCAATTAATTTAGGTGTAAACAGCATATCTCTATCCACTTCCATTCTATGGTTAGCACCTTTTAAATGTAAAAAAATAAGCCAGCATTAGTCAATGGAAGAAATAGGCCTTACAACAGTAAAAACCGGCGTTAGGAGATTTTCACTATCAGGACCTGTAAAACGTAAGTACTCATGCCCCCGTCTAAAATACAATGCACACTGCCTATGAATATTTAGGGCCTTCCTTATGGTCAGTTATAAGAAGTAAAAAGAAAGTCTTGGACATGGAAAACGGTTGATTTTTGCAGGTCTAAATGGCATTTGAAAACTGCACTACAAGCTGCGGTGGTCACTTTGAGACATGTTTTAAATGGATACTTTATTGGATGGCACAGTGAGTGCTGCAGGGATATTAGCACCATTTAAATTACAGGTCCTCGGCACATGTAGTACCTTCTACTGGGGACTTACAAGTCAATTAAGTATGCAAATTAGTTGTAGACCAATGTTACCATGCTTGAAGGAGAGAGTAAAAGCACTTTAGCACTTGTTAGCATTTGGTAGGTGTACAAAGTTTTACAGCCAACAGAAAAAAATCGAAGTGAAGGCAACACATTTGGGGGAATACCACACCGAGGAGGTCAGATCTAAAAGATGACCCTTCCAAATTGGAATATGGGCCCCTTATCTATCAATGGTTTGCATTCACAATTCCAGCCACAAGCAATTAATAATTTACAGCTTTGGGAGGAGTAGGCTGTGGACCTGGGGACCACTGCGAAAGACCTACTGAAGGTTTTCAAAGTTCAAATTTTTTTTTAAAAGCAGCCCTATTTTCTTTAAGAGGGCTGGGATGCATTGAAAAACGTTTTTCATTTTTGAAAATCAATCATATGGATGGTGTTCCATTGCAACTTGCAGGTTACCATCCCAGTGATTAGTCAGTCATGGTGGGTTGCAAATAGTGACCTGCTTGATTGTTATTAATTTGGCGACCCACTATGATTTAGTATTTTGTGAACCGGCTTACTAGTATATAGATCGGTTCACAATTAAAGATACTGGTCGCAAATTTAATGTCACAATTTGTGACCAATATCTTATTACATTTGGCTATCTTATCTATTTTCCTACCAACTCCTGGATAATGCTAAAAAAATGCCTTAGTAAATTTTCAAATGGGTAAATCAGATTTTTGACGGCATATGTGGAAGAGTACCTTTTAAAATATGTACTTTGAGCTACCTGAGCGAAAATTGGTTTAAAACCAGACACAGCTGGAATAAAATTCCTTCAGTAGGAAAGTTAATGGAATTAATGACTCTGGCTCAGAGAACAATAGCCTCCCTCTGAGCCAAGGTAGGGCAGAATTGTGTTAGCTGCTGACCACTTAGCAAGGATTAGCTAACTAGGGGTGAAATTGAAAAACTGAAAGGGCATCCATAGCTCAACCTCTTTTGACTTGCAGATGCCAGGAAGGGCCTTTTCTATTAATTCCCAGCAATCTCCCAGATAGTCAGGATCTAGTCACAGTGGAAAAGAGAAACGCCTTGGACACTTTTAGGTACAAAGGGCCTCATGTAGGTAGCGTACCAGTTACCACTTCTTAAATACCGAGCCGTACCGACTCGGTATTTAAGAAGTGGTAACTCGTATGTAGGTAATGAGTCGGTAATTTTTACCGATTCGTTACTAGTCGGTGATTACCGAATCGGTATTTACCGATTCGGTAATGAGGCATACCTTCCCATTGATGGGAAGGTATGCCTCATTACCGAATCGGTAAATACCGATTCGGTAATGGGGGGAACACATACAAGGGTGGCAGGGTGTCACATACCCTGTTGCACCCCTGTTTCGGCCATGTGTGCACATGTGGCACACATACATGCCCTAAGGGCATGTATGTATGCCACATTGCACACAGCTACGCGCGTAAAAATGCATTTACACATACATTCATTATTTACCACCAACTATAAGTTGGTGGTAAATACCGACTCATAAACACACACACACACTCCCCCTACATCTCGATTTTGCTTTCGGAATTTACCGAATCGGTAAAATTACCGATTCGGAAAAGTTACCGATTCGGTAACATTACCGATTCGGTATTATTACCGAATCGGTAATTTTACCGATTCGGTAAATTCCGAATTCCCCCTACATACCAATGGCCAAAATACCGGTCGGTAACGGTATTATTACCGAAAATCGGCCGTTACCGACCGGTATTTGGCTTCCTACATGAGGCCCAAAGTGAGGTAATATATCTATTCTTTAAAACTTTGTTTATTCATGGTTGGGAGAACCCCATTCACATACAGACAACTTCACAGTTAAACAACTGGGGGGACACAGGCAGTCTCCACCCAAACCACACCCTGTTTCTCAACAAGCGATTTGTGTTAATCTGATCCACCTCTACTTGCACTATCACCCGTCTCATCAGCATCACTCTCCTACCGGCTTCCATATCACCTTCCTAGTTCATCCCATTTCCCAGTGTTATTATCCATTACAGCCAACATATCCAACCACAAGACGAGGTCCCTCTCCGCTGCACATCTGTTTGCACCTTACTCAGTTTGCATTCCACTGCCTCTGCCCACTCCCTAAGGTCTGCCTTTCACTTATGGGGCTAGCCCAGTGTATAGCAATAGGAGGACGAGCCAAAGGCAGGCCAAGCTGGGCAGATTTATGCCTCAACTTACACCCTTTCGGGGGGTGGGCAGCAAACCCAGCAGGCAATGATGGATCGTCAGCTCCACTGATACTCTGGTCACTCTACACAGTTCCCCACACACCTCACCCCAGTAAGGCCAAAGCTGTGCACAACAGCAAGCCACATGGCAAAAATATGTGGATGCCGTTCCACATCTAATCCAGCCTGGTGATTTTGCAGGGTATGCTCTATGTAGCTAGGTAGTGGTCAGATAGGCCTGATGAAGAAAATAAAAATGCACTCATTTAGAGAGGGCATTGCTTGCTACTTCATGAACTTGTGCACATGGCCTATACCATTCTCCGTCCCTCAGCCAAACCTTCACCTCTCTGTCCCAGGCCTCCAGCCCCCTGGCCACGACTGTCATCCTAGCTGCCTTCAGTGCCACATTCAGTCTGGAAATGATGCCTTTATAGGACCCTAGGTCCAAGATCACACCAAGGACATGTGATAGTTTTTTTTTTTTTTTTTTGGGAAAACCTTTATTTTCAAAGTCAAATTTTACACAGCTTTTTACCTACATCCTGCCTTATCGCAGGCCGGTAGCGACAACTCGGTATCAAGAGTGATATGCAATACAGAGTAAATACCGGCCAGCTAACACAGCTTATACGCCTACAACCCTTAAGGGCCGGCAGCAGGATAGATGCAACAGGTTACGAATGTGAAAAGCGAATGCATAGTCGCGATGTCATAAGAGGTCAAACAGGCTGTAGTCAAGGTTTCGGTTATCTGTATCAACAAACTCAAAAAATAAAACACAACATTAGCCTCCTCCCAGGGTGTGTCCACCATACACAGTATGTGGAGTACTGTATCTTACAGTGCGGGGCTGCGGCACCTGGCAGCGCACCACAGAGGAAAGTAGGAGCATGACGTGGCGCAGCGCAGCCCCGGCTCGCAAAACCGCTGCCCTGGGAGGGGGGGTCGGTATAGACCGACCAGGAAACTAAGAAAGTGGTGTTACCATCTAGGATGCCATGCCATCTACCTCAGTAGGGAACCAGGGTCCCAGGACCTCGGAGCCAGGGGATCCGCAGAGTTCCTACCCATCCCACCCGGGCCCCGGCATGCGATATGTGAGTACCCTGGAGAGCCCGTTGCTGATCCAAGTGCTTCAAGAAGCGCAGCGTGAGTTGTGCACCAAGAGGGGCGGGGGCAAGCAGGGTGAGGTGATGCAGCAGCGGGGGGGCGTTATCTGGGGCTAGGCGCAGGTCAGTTCGCAACGGGCAGGCAATCTCCCCTCGAAGTTCCGCGCGGGTTCCCCTCTGTACTAGTCGCGTCCTGAGGGCGTATGAGATAGGCCCTGAGGGGCCCCCATAAGTCTTTGGGACGGGACTTGCGTGGCAACAGGTCCGCGTAATTGTGAAGTTGTTCCTGCCAGGTCGACATTGTCGCCAGCCAAGTCTTGAATTTGGGCGCTCGCCCTCGCCCCCATCTGCACGCCACAAGGCGCTTAGCCAGCAAAAGTCCCAGTGCGAGGAACCTACGGTGTGTCTTTAGCGCGGGACAGGAGCGACCCAGGAGAGGAATAGCAGGGCAGGGCGCTATGTCCATCCCGACCATAGCGGAGAGGGCAGCAAACACCTCAGTCCAATACCTAGCCACTGCACGGCAGGACCAAGCCAGGTGCATAAAATCTGCACCCGGCTTCCGGCACCGCCGGCAGCGGTCGCCGTCTCGGAGGCCAAAGCGGTATAATTTGGCTGGGGTGAAATAAAGGCGATGCAAAAATTTATAATGCACCAAGCGGAGACACGCATTACCAGTCACTGCAGTAAGGTGGGAGCAACTTTCCTCCCATTGGTCATCCGACATGGGATCCCCCAGGTCTTTGTCCCAGTCTCTCCGCGCCCTGAGCGAGGGGGGGGTGGGAGCTTCCCGCACATGTGTATATAACAGCGAGACTACGTGCGCCGGGGCGGGCGTCTGGAGCAGAGCGTGCAACGGTGCCACAGTCTCCGGCTCATCCGGGAAGTGTGGCGTAACAGCCCTGATATTTTGCCGAAGGCGAACGTAGAGAAATGTGTCCATTGCAGATGGGGTAACGTCCCCAAAAAAGTGTGTCGCCGTTCGAAAGCTCCCCTGATGGTATAGATCTCCCCACGTATGTATCGCTAGCCGCGTAAGCATCCGGCGCCCAAGTTCTTCGCAAGTGACACTCAGTCTGGGATCATGCGCCAGGACCATGCGGGGAGAGTATAGGAATTTGACATCCATGTAGTCCGCCAAAAGCTTCCAGGCTCTCACTGTGCAATCAACCGTGGTGGGGTCGCGGGCCCCCGGTTGAACCTCCGTGTACAGGTACCCCGATGGCTGTGCAGGCCTCATGAACCCATCCTCAACTGCAAGGTGGGCCATAAAGGGGGGGGGATGGAGCCAGTAAACCGCGAAGTGACCTTGGGCGCAGTCATAATATTTCTGAAAGTTCGGGACATCGAGCCCTCCCTGATGATAGGGCAACATGAGTGTCCGCAGTCCGATCCGGGCCTGTTTCCCACCCCAGATTAGCCGAGAGATCTGGGAGTTCAGGGTCTTGAAAAAGAATGCCCCCGGGCTATAGGGGATGTTAGTAAAGAGGTATAACAATTTGGGGAGCACCACCATCTTGATCAGGGAGATACGGCCCGCCATGGACAACGGGAGGTGGATCCATTGTGTGATTTGGTCAGTGAGTTTGTCCAGGACCGTCCCGTAGTTAGCTCTGATCATGGCTTCCTTGTTACGGGTTACCCGCACTCCCAGATAAGTGAGCTCGTCCGTTTCCCACACCAAGGGATAATCCAACGGCAACCGCGTAGTACTGTCTGTCAGGGGGAACAGAGCAGACTTTGCCCAGTTAATTTGTATGCCCGCTATGGCTCCTCACGCAATAATGGGTTAAGATTTTCTCGCGGCTTGTGGACGAACAGGGTCATGTCGTCCGCGTATAACGCGATAAGGAGTTGGCGCTCCGGGTAAATCAGAGATCGGTGTTTGTGGTGTTGTCGGAGTTTGGCCGCCAGCGGCTCTATAGCAATGGCAAATAAGACGGGGGAGAGGGGGCATCCCTGCCGGGTGCCTCTGTGGATAGTGAAGGGAGCAGAGCGAGACCCATTCAGCAGAACAGTGGCCCGAGGATGTCGGTATAACAGCCGGATCCAGTCAAGGAAATTGAAGGGCACTCCCATCCGCTCCAACAAGGCCAGGAGATAGTCCCACTCCAGGGTGTCGAACGCCTTGGTGGCGTCTAAGAAAACCGCCGCGGCTTCACACCTGGGATCAATATCCTGAATCACCGCTTGCAGGGTGCGCAGATTGTGGGATGTCGCCCGATTGGGGACGAACCCGGCCTGGTCGGGGAGGACCAGGCGCTCCATCAGAAGATTTAGGCGCGTAGCGAGCACCTTCGCTAGGATCTTGCTGTCCGTGTTCAATAGGGAGAGGGGTCGATAAGAGTCGCAATGTTCCGGGGGTTTGCCCGGTTTCAGCAGGGATGTTATGAGGGCTTCGCGCATCGTTCCCGGCAGGGTGCCCTCCTCTAGGGCGGAGTAATACACTCTCTTCAGTATAGGGGCGAGAACATGGAGGAAGGCCTTATAGAATTCTATCGGCAAGCCGTCCGATCCGGGTGCCTTGCCAGACTTCATAGACATTATCTCCTCCTTTATCTCATCGAGTTCTAGTTCGTGGTGTAGGAATTTCTGCTGGGAGGGGCCTAGCCACGCTATCGCGGTGTCCTCAAGGTATTCCTGTAGGACTATTGGAGTAGTTCTGCGAGAGGTGTATAGACCTACATAATGGTCTGTTAGGACTTGAAGTTGGGCCGAAAGGTCTCTCTGTGGGACACCCTGGCCATCCAGGAGGGTGGATACGTAATTTCGGTATCTGGGGGGGCGTACCGCGACTGCCAAAGCCCTGCCGGGTCTGTCTCCCTCCCCATGTATCCGCGCAACGTATGGTTTCCCCAGAAACTTACATTCTTTGGCTGCAGCGTCAGTGTATTCAGTCACCTTGTCCCTGAGACGCGCCGCGAGTGTACGATCGTGTGGAGCCCGTGCCACCTCCTGTTCCAAGTGGAGCAGTTCAGACTCGCGCTTACGCACATCTCTGCGAAGAACCTTAAGGACCCCCCCGCCCCTCGCCAGACACCATCCCCGCACGGTAACTTTGAAAGCCTCCCACACCGTAGTGAACTGGGAGACTGAGGTGGCATTGCGGTCAAAGAAGTCTGTGATATCGTCCTCCAGTTCCGCCATAAAGGCAGAGTCCGTGAGGTGCACGGGGTTGAGACGCCAGCTCAGGTATGGGGAGGTATCCAATGGAATGCAGAGCGACAGTAAGACAGGGGAGTGATCGGAGAAAGTCCGGGCCAGGTGACGCGTCCCGAGCAACCACGGGGCAACGCCTGCGGAGAGAAAAATATAGTCGAGCCGGGCCCATGTCGAGTGTACAGCAGAATGATGTGTGCCTTCTCGGAGTGTCGGATGAAGGTGTCGCCAAGCATCAACCAGCTGATGCTCATCCGTTAAGTGTAACAAATGGCGCTGGGTGCGCGAGTAGTGGGACGGCTGCGGGTTCGATCTTTCCATTGCGGGTCTGAGTGCGGTGTTGAAATCTCCCTCTAGAATGACATGAGGGATACCTAACGTGTGTATCTTACCCCACATGTTTAGAAGCGTTGTCGGGTCGTCTACGTTAGGGCCGTAATAACATGCAAACAGTATTGTGTGTGAATGTAGTTTCCCCCATATCATGCAATATCTGCCACAGGACCCCACCCCAGTACCCGCTGGAATAAACCCCACCCCACGCCGGACCAATATGGTCACACCCCTCGCATAGGTAGAATAAGAGGAAAAGACCCTGCATGCAGCCCACAGCGATGCAAAGGGAGGGTTCCCTCCCGGCCGCAAGTGCGTCTCCTGAATCATGGCAACAGATACATTGTGCTTATCTAGGTACCCCAAGACCTGGCGGCGCTTTCTCGGGTCGCTCAGTCCGCGCACGTTCCAGGAGACAATCTGAACCTGCTGTACTGGCTCAGTGTTCTCTACGCTCCCCATGGATCCAGGCCTAATAACACATGACCGGTAGACACAGCATGAGATAAATCATAACAAACGTGGTAACGATATGAGAGGACATTCCTAGGGGCATCGTCAAATACCCAACCCCACTCCTTCGTAACAAGGGAGTCAGTAGCAGAACATCGCAAATGGTACACATGCCCACCCACTCCGGCAACCCCAACTGGCCGGGAATATAGACCCCACCCCACCCACCCTATCTCAACCAAACCCACCCCAACTAGAAAAAGCTGTAGAGCAGCAACACCTACCCCGTATGAGGGGGGGTGCAGTGGGGTTCGCCCATCGGGGGGATGATGTCCAGGGGGCGCCCAACCAGCCTCCCATCTCCCTACTTGCACCCACGAGGACCAGACAGCTAGTCCAGTCTCTCAATGTGGGACGGAGATGGGTAACCAGGCAAAGGCATCGGCAGTGACCAGATCAAACAGTCATAACAGAAGAGGGTTACCTCACCGGTGGGTGTAGCATCTCGAGCAGATATAGGCAGCAGTGGCACAGAAGAGTGTCCGCGTCCCTACAGCAATATGAGTTAATCCTGCTGTGCCATCGGAGAGGGCGTTCTATCGCGTTGTTGGCCATCTCTGTCTCGAGCATTGTCCCTCTTGTGGCGTTTAAGAAAGTCTTCCACCTGCTGAGGTTGCTGAAAGAAGAGTTGTTTGCCATTATGCGTTATTTTCAATTTCGCCGGATACAGCATGGCGTATGGTATCTCCTGCGCTTGCAATTTCTTCTTGACTGCAGCAAATTTGCGTCGCGACTCTTGGACAGTGGCGGTAAAATCAGGGAAGAAGGATAATGTTTCATTACCGTAGCGCACGGCGCCCATTTCTCGCGCCCGGCGTAGCACGGCATCTCTGTCCCTGTAGTTCAGGAATCGGGCGATGATGGGCCTCGGAGGGGAGCCAGGTGGTGGGCGGGTGGCCAGGGATCTGTGTGCCCTCTCCACGATAAGGTGCGGGGAAAAGGAGTCCCTACCAAAGAGCTCAATCACCAGGTTTTCCACGAAGGTTTCAACTTTCCCCGTATTGTTGGACTCTGCCAGGCCCAAAATGCGAACGTTATTGCGTCGGGAGCGGGCTTCCAGATCCTCGTTCTTGTCCGCAATGATTTTGAGGAGCCTGTCCATCTGTGTCAGCTGTTTGCCCGAGGAAGCAGCGCCGTCTTCCAGGGAAGAGATGCGCTCCTCAGTCTCCTGGATGCGGGCATCATGCTGATCCAGTTTAGCCACGACCCCATCCAGGCGGGCTTGTATGGTGTCGATTTTGGAATCGATGGAGGATAGGCTTTGTCTCATACCTAGCAAGAGGGACTTCCAGTCTTCGTCCGGGGTCTCGGTGAGCGGGGGCCCCTTCTCTGCTCCGTCCGACGGAGGCGGGTTTCTCTTGGCCTCATAGGGCAGTTTGGACTGGCGCGCCTCACTGCGGCCCATGGCGCGGCGATGATCCGACCCCTCCGCTAGTTCGTTATCCCACCGGGGGGGAGGGTTGCCCGGAGTCTGAAGGGGGGGGGAAGGCCGCCGTCCGCAGCAGCCCAACCGTCGATCAAGCCCAGTTCCAAGCCAGCCACGTGGGTGAGGGCAGCGGGATAGGACTACGTGAGTCGTCGCTGGCCCAGCCGGGAGTCCGCAGCGCAGCTAGGGCACCAATCAGGCAGAGAGTTCAGCTGGCCCAGGGGCAGGCAGCCGCGCTCCCTCCACCCCTGCCGCACCCCAGGCCGGGGGGCACCCTCGTCAGCAATGTAGGCCAGAGGCTCGGCGGGCGGGGGGGTCTGAGCCCAAAAGGGTTTTGATGCAGCAGCCACTAGTGGCCGGACGCCACAGCAGTCCCAACGATATGGACGTTTTGCCAGATGGTAGCGAAGGTGGGAGCACCCTCCACGCCCCGGTGGGGAGGGGGGGGGCCGGCACAGGCCGCGGGAGCGGCGGAGGCTGCAAAGTGTGTAGTGAGGTGGAGGCAGCGAAGCCCCAGCCAGCCCGGAGGGCGATGTCAGGGAGCGGCCGGGCGCCGCGACGGAGCAGTTCTATATTGAAAATGGCGGAGGGGACGCGATCACAGCACCAGTGTCCAGCACGCCTCCCAGCTGCTCCAACCAGCCGGCGGCAGGCAGCAGACGGCCCAGGGCTCCCCCCGCCGGCCCGCAGGACGACCGGTAGCAGGTGAGCTCGTGCGGAGGGAGTGCGGTCAGAGTAGCGGCCCGCGGTGCCCCGTGTCCCAAGAAGTACCTCCGGAGAGGGGGGACCTCCACCAACGGTCCAACGCGGCAGTTTGCGGTCAGTAAGGATCCGCAGCGTCCTCCGCTTCTCAGCTCCCCTCGTGCGGGCAGCAGTCGGGTGTCAGCGCCGCAGATAGCCTAGTTCTTCTTCTGCAGCGCCGCAGCGTCCTGAGCGGAGCTCCGTCTCCATAGCTCGCAGCAGGCCCTCAATCCCCGGGATCTTCCAGCGGGCCGCCGCCGATCATGGCCGGCCCCTCGTGAGGGCCGGCCACCGCTCTCAGGTACCTCCTCAGCTATCTCGGCTCACCAGGGTGCGAGCGCTCCGGTTTTGATCCCGTTGGACTCAGCAGGCTTTCATGCAGTCAGCGGTGAGGGTTATAGTTGGAATAATCTGGTCAGGATTGCATTAAGGATGATGACAATGCCCGGTCGGGCAGGAGCCTCACTACAGTGCGGCCATCTTGGTTTAGCGCCACCTAGCACCCCCAAGGACATGTGATAGTTGAGGCTCCTCCTGAAAGGTGGGCCAAATACACCGCACAGTGCATGAGATGCTAGCATATTGTAGGACCTGTCGGCCATTGACCCCGTAGTGGGACCCGATCTCCACTAAGTCTTTGAAGTTACCATTAATATACAGATCACCTGCATTCTCGCATCCCCCATAATCCAGCCCTCAACATTCATGGCTGTACAGATAAGCCTGAATGGGCGCAACTACCATAGCGGCAAGAGTGAGCCATAGGGCACCCTCTTAATAACCATACTCACTGCTGTGTCTCACACCTTAGCCACCTTCGCTATCGCGGGTAATCTGGATACCTAAATATGAAAAACAGTGCCTTTCCCATGCCATTGCCATACCTGGAAGACGCAACACCGCTCTACCCACCAGTCTGGACTGAGGTTAAAGAACCGTTTTATGGCGGTTAACTCTTAACCCGCATACCAAACCAAACTACTCCAGCAGCTGCATCAGGAACGTGACAGATTCCCCAGCGTCCTTCACATATACAAGCGTGTCATCCACATACATGGAGACTACATGATGACCTTCCTCTATTGAAACACTCCAACCCGATAGCTGATCACTGAGGAATATCTTGAGAACCTCCGTAGCAAGCGCAAACAATAGCAAAGACAAGGGGCAGCTCTGCCGAGTGCCCCTTTCAATATGGAATGGTTCAGACACCTAAAATCCCAACGCCGAATTGTTCAGACACCTCAGACCCCAACACACTCTTGCCATGGGCAAAGTATAGAGCAGCAGGACTCAAGACACAAACCAGGAATCCATCTCCATACGTCTTAGGGCCTCCCACAGATATGGCCATGCAAGGGTGACAAAAGTCTTTTCGATGTCCAATGACACCAATGCAGCCTCAAAGGTGGACTCCCATGTTGCATGTATCACATGAGCCAGACGCCTAAGGTTCATATATGAACCCCCCCTCTCCCCCCCAGACAAAGCCACACTAATCATACTCCACCAGATGCACAATAACTCTTCCCAACCTCAAAGCCAAAACCTTTGCAATCAGTTTCACAACTATGTTCACCATGGACATTGGCTTGTACAACGCCAGATCCACAAGGTCTTTACCTGGCTTAGGGAGCATTATAATAATCACTTCCAGCATAATGAAAGGCAACTCACCCTTGTTGCAGGCCTCTAAGACTGTTTTCAATAATGCTGGGAGCATTGGGGCAGCACATGCCTGGTAATATTCCTCAAGGAGCCCAACGGGTCCTGGACATTTCCCCTTCACCATCTCTCGAAGCACCTCCTGCAGGTAGTCCAGTGTTATGTCCCCTCTGCCTGCTCTGCCATTAGATGCTGTAATTCCAACTATGCTAGGAAGTTGGCAACTATTGAGGTCATAACTTGTGGTGGGGCAAAGTAGATACCAGCAGGGTGAGCATGCAACAACCTCACACTGCTTACTGGCCCACTTTCATCAGGCCGTCAGGGGCATGGAGGGTCAAGATTGTAGGGAAAAGGTGCTCCCTCCTAAGCAACCAAGCAAGCATGTGCCCTGACCTATCTCCCTCCCTGTGTAGTCGTTGGTGATACTCTTTTCGGACAATACTGTCCAGCCTGTCCCAGATTTTCATCACAGTCCCATGTGCCTCTGTCAGTGCTGCATCATCCCCCTCCTGTCCCTGCGTTCGTCTCTGTAACTCAACAAGCCACAATTCCGAATCACCCAGTTCCCGCTCTAGCTTCTTTCTTATGCCATAGGTCTTACCCATGCTAGCCCCTCTGACAATCACATTCAGTGCATCCATTCCATCCTGCGCACATTGGTCGTACACCAATTGGTACCGAAAAAAGCCCTCCAGCACCTCCTGCATATCCATGGTGTATTCGGGATCTCCCAAAGATTCAGGTCTGAATCTCCATAATGGAACAGCGGGGTGCCGCCCCCACACCCCACACTCCAAGAGCAGGGGCGCATGTTCATAAAGGAATGCTTCCCGATGTCCAGAACACCCTCATGAGCGACAAGGAATCTATCAAGCCTACTGCAGATACCATGGGCTGAAGAGCAACAGGAACATGCCTGTGGAGTGGGGTGAAGTACTCACCACACATCCTTAAACAGAAGTCTGTGCCGAACCTCCTGCAATCCAGTCACTATGCGAGGGTTCATACCCAATCGTGGCAGATGTCTATACAGCAGGCCATCCAACACACAGTTGAAATCTCCCACCCAAATAACTGGGGTACCCACATAAGGTAAAAGCGCATCCTCTAACATAGCAGTATTGTCTACGTTTAGTGCATAAAACATTAGCAAACACAACTCACGGCCATCTAGGGCACCCTCCCAGGTGGCCACCCCCTGGCATACGACAAATACGCAGCAGAGTAAAATTGACCACGCCATTTTTTACCAAGCTTTTGGGCCTCCATGAGGTGCGTCTCCTGTAGAAAAGCAATGCTAAACCTCAATCATCGTAGGTAAGTCAGTGTCTTGTACATCTTTACAAAGGAAGTGAGCCCCCACACATTCCAAGTCAGCATTTGAACATCTGTAGCCATCATATATCAGCTCCAGATGTATCTTCTCCCCGCCATGTACCCCCCACCACCCCACCTCCCTACCCAGACCCCACTGTTCCTGCAATGTGTTGCTGCCATCAACATAAAAACAAAACTCTGTGTAACAGCTTGTCCCTCCCCACCCAGGGTAAACACCACAACTGAATTTGTGTTTGCCCATCCATCTCCCAGAACACCCACCTATTAATATTGCCATATCACCCAATTGTCAGAGTCCAGTGAAACCTGTCACAGACATTACAGTGTGCACAGAAAAATGCGAAAGAGACAGATGGTCAAGGGAGAAAGTCACCAATCCCCTATCTCCACCCCCCTTCTGTGTGTCCTAGTGTCCCCCTTTCCGGACTCCAAACATGTGAACAGTTAAAGAAGTAATGCAACTGACCAATTGGTCAGCAATCTAAAAAACAAAACAAAAAAACGATACACCAATCATAAAATAGATATAGAAAAAGAGCAAATGAGAGGAAATGCTGTAGGCCAACTAGTCCAAGCCCCATCAACAGTGGCCATCCCCATGCACCCACCCCAAGGCATATAAACAAAGTGTAGGATCAAACAGCAGTATACAAACATAGAGTTGCCCCCCAGCCATATCAGAAGAGATGGTGCCATCAGTCCTCACCACTCCTCTTGTGCCTGATCGTGTCATTCTTCTCTGCCTGCTATGCTTCCGTGGCTGTGTCGCCAGAGATGGTCCAGTACTCGCTGCATCCCGCCTCCACACCACAGCCGGCTCCTGCATCTGGTCCCCACCTTGTATCTCTAGCCAGTCCTACATTTCCTTCAGTATCGTGAAGAAGAAGGTGCGGCCATCATAAACCACCTTCAGCTGGGCAGAGTATAGCAACATATACTGCAGTCCCATGATGGACATTTTCTGCTTAACAGCATGGAAAGACTTCCTCTGCAATTGTACTATTCTACTGTAGTCTGGGAAAATACGGATGATCGCATTATCACTTTCAAGTCCTGCTGCTTCTGGACAACCTGTAGGATTTGATCCCTATCCCTATAGTTCAGAAACTTATTGATAATCCTGATGGAGGGAGCTCCAGTCTGAGGCTGCGGGCCAACGATTGATATGCCCTTTCCACAGTGAAGAAGTTGGAGAGCTTGGCAGTTGAGAGCGTCAAATTGATCCATTCTTCCAGAAAGACTTCAGGCCCACCCTTCTCAGCTCCCTCCGGAAACCTCACAAAGCGTAGGTTGCACCTATGCGATCTCCCCTCCACGTCTTCCATCCTGGCTTCCATTTTGCACAAATGGGCCTCAAGCACGCCCACAGTCTTGTTCAACTGAGTGACTTCTTCCCTGAGTTTGGCTCTACGTCTCATTGGAGTGTTCAGCCACCTTAAGTAGATCCGCCCTTAACAGGTTCACATCTATTTAGCCTACACCACCAGGCCTGACACCTCAATGGCTGCCATTATCTTAGAACCTGTGGGTTTCGTCACATTTGTGGGTTGGGATCCCTCCATTGCCTGCTGACCCCCACCAGTATGTGGAGCAGTGTACTGATCTATTTTTGTTTGCTTCCTAGGACGGGCAGCCCTATTCTAGCCCATGATGCGACACCACAGATCCACCGGCTAGCATTCCAGTCACCAACAATATACAGAGACTGCAATACCGGCCAAACCACACTATATGACTCAGTATCAAATGTAGTCCCAGTGCAAGGCTCCAGAACAGCTGTATCCAGTCGTGCTAGGTAGGCACTTGTCTCATCTCATACACCCAGTACGCTGGGCAAGGCCACACCACAGCATCCGCTGCCACCTGTATTCCTCTGTGTAGGGTCCGCGGGGGCTCTAGTGGTACCAAACCGGGTCATAGGCAATTAAAGTAAGGTGCTCCCCCCAGAATGCAGCCACCAGCGCTGAAGAAAACACTGCCCGAGCTCGCCACAGCCGAGCATGCAGCCAGCAAACATCAAACCCCCCTGGGTCCTCCCCAAGGCATGCCCACCAATCTGGAGCACACAGAGCGTGAGGAGGTCAGCCAGTCTATACGACAGGAAGAAGGCCAGATGCAAGCCATCAACAGCACTGCAGCTCTGGGTGAGTTAAAATCCACTGTGGGGGGCAGGGAGCCTCCTCCAAGGACCATGCCATGCCCAGCCGCGCAAGGAGAGCCTTTCCAGCCGCTGGCAGACTTACAGGGGGGCCAGGAGGCATCGCTATCACTCCCCCACCCAGTCTAACGGGGGGTCCATTACCAGGTCCACTCTCCGGATTCCGTTTCACAACCCATGTAGGCTCCGGTCACCACGACCAACCAGCACTCAAGTCCGCTGCACTGCTGCATCAGCTGAGACCCACGTCTTGTTCCTTCCCGCCATAGGTGGAACACAGTCTCCCGGCACCCCAGAGCCACCTCGGGGGCCGATATTGCGGCACGGCCAGAACCCCTGCTCACCAGAAGCTATTAGTCACACAGCAAGGACAGGGGGGCAGCAGGATGCCTTGGGACATTTTATACGGCTCAGGAGCTGGCATTCAGTGCTGTTGTTTGGTCATCTTGTTGGCCATGCCCCCAGTGAGCTCATATATCTAAGGGAGTGACCAAGCTGATGAAGACAGGCCTGTCAAGTGGTGAAAGGTTTTCTCATAATGAAATAGGGATTTCTAAGTAATTTTACAGTAAGACAAAGAGGAAGTGCTACAATAGGAGCAAGGAACAGCAAAGAAATAGTTAGAATTGGGTGGCAGAATTTATCCAGTCACTAGTTATTGCACACTCCAAATCTGTCATCTCAACCACCACCTCCTCAGATCTATACTGAACATAGGAACATAGGAGGAGTCCACCTGTAGATGCCTCAATGGAAGAAGTCTCCTGTCTCCTGCCGGAAGAAGAGAACTCATTCTAAGAGTCAAAATCTCATGGACTCCTGACTCCTGCTGGCACCAACAAACTGGACTTGCTTTCTATGGGTCAAAAGGTTGGCCTGGTGTTTACTGGCTTCATTAACAGATAAAGGTGAAGAACCTATGACAATAAGAGAGTTCAACTGATCACAAATGACTGGTCACTGCAAGAGAACCAGCTGGAAAGACACCTGGTGCCTAGCGTCTTGTCCTGAGTAGCTAGAAGCTGCAGGACTAACCAGAAGGAACTTTCCCAACAGTTGTAGAAAACTAGGACTTTTTCAATTTTTACCACACCTGGAGGACCAGGACAAGGTTCTAAAGATGGCCCAGGAAGGTTACACTGTAAGTGGGCAAGAAAACCAGGCTTGAATCTTAATGATGTAGGTAGCTAGTTCTAACTCACTACTATTGGAGGTTATCACAGCTATGGTGGCCAGATAGGGTAGACAGACCACCATGTCTGTGACTCCTTTTCAATAAAAATATTTTGTATGCATCCCATTTTCCTAAAAAGAAACAAGACTGTGTAAAAACAGTTTTACTGTTTTTGTTTAAGAGTTGGGTGTTGTTCCCTGGGCCACTGCCTTCTCTTCAAAAAACTTTTTTTACATTCACAAACGAGTTAGTAGAATGCATTACCACCTTCTCCGGGTGTCAGCAAAAAATGAATGTTTTGTGACCGGATTCTGGTCAGAAAACATTGATATAATTCTTTGTGCTGAGACCTCTGGCACTGCGTTGAAGATCTCAGCACCCAGAAAGGATAGCAGAGGAGGAGGTGGAACTCTCCTCACATAGGATTGTGAATTGCGTTTTGTAGTACATGAAATAGTACTGCTAAAGTTCTATTTTACGTGCTTCTGATAATATTGAAAAAGACGATTGTACTATGAAATAAGATACATTCAAGTATAAGAACTAAATTGCATCTTTATTGATGAATTCATCTGTTGTAAACTCCATATCACCCCAGACTCTCAAATATGTACTCAGGAAGGCTGTGAGACATAGGCCTGAGGTCACTGATTGATAAATCACAGGTGGAGTGGCATGTAGCCAGTAGACAAGCGAACAAACAGGAAATTGCCTTGCAATCCCATAAATAGGCGCAGCGACATCACAATAGCCCAGGGAGATTGGCCCCATTAAAGCACAAATGGCCGGAGGGGTATGAGTGAACCCAAAAACACCATGAAGCTAGATACCACGTGAGCTAGGAACATATATCCAAACAGGAGACAGCAAAGGCAGTGGTCACACGCTCCCCATGCTGGACATCTGGACATGTTACCCACTGGCCACATTGTGTCCACCCATGGTTGAGGACCACTTGTACTTTCCATTAGAATATTAATTTATGACTCCAAAGGAAGCAACTAGATTCCGTTCCCTACATGGACCTATAGACATACTCCATTGCATACAATGAACTCTATAAAAAGAGGCCTCAGAACCCGATTGTAAATTGAGACGTTCTAGGGCCCTATGCCAGAAACTGATCTCTTGACTGCAATGTTAATTAAACAAACTGTTAATGTTTTGCCAAACACCTCTTGTCTCTTGTTGTTTAGAAAGGTATTGCATGCTCAAGCAGCAATTCAAAATGCCTCTTACGAATCAGGCCCATAGTGGACACCTGCTGATAAAGATGGAATGGAGTACTCCAATGCATGTACAAACATAATCTTGCAGGGTGCATACCACCTACCTTGTTCACAGCAATTTGCCCTACACACAACGCATTTAAATCTAGCAACCTTTACATAAAATGTCTCAATGTCTCTATGAATATTTGGCTCATATGTAGTATACATACAAGACACAATGAATTATTATTGCTGTAAAGATGGATTGATGGTATCTTTGGTGGTGCTTTGGAACAGTACAAGGTTCGATTTTTCTTGTTTCTGTTTGAGACCTACTGGGCGGATTTGAAACAGTGAACCATTGCTATGATTGCTACAGGACACAAAAAAAAGTTTGTGGTTTGATAGGCTACATTTTGCTACGGATTAGAGAATAGTTTGTAAAACAGCTGACTGAGATTAATTCCTGGACTCCAGTCCTGCATGTGGCAGTTGCTGGTGAAGGTGGTTGTTGTAAAGTGAGGAAGTCACTCTGTAGCCTTCAGACACTTCAGATACAGGGAGTGACTTTAAGATTTATTAAAGGTACAAAGAATGGCCATACTGGGAACCAGAAAGCTTGCATGCTCAATCTCCATCCACTTCACACTATCGCCACTCGAACAAGTGTTACCTCTACACATACTCTGATGACAGCTACAGCATTCTAAGTATTCTCTGCAGGTGGACAATGCTTTCAAATGAGATATGTAAGTCATACCATTGGCCCTGAATGGGATTGCATTGAGTCACATTGAAGAGAGTCCTGACTGTTGATTAATCTTGCACAGTGACCCCTTCCTGGGTTGACACCCCAGTTTTTCATTTTTATTGGGACTCACCTGCTGGTAAGTTTGAACTATAACCCTGGGACACTGCTATCCAGTGACCAGTGTGTGTGCTCTTACCCAAAAAGCAAAGTCACAATTGGCTTAAAACTTCATTTGGCATATTTATTTCTACCATGAGTCCACTGGTTAAAAACAACACCTATGGCATGTAAAATGAAATGTCACATGTGGACACTATATTGTGTCACCCACTTGGTGACACTCAAAACATGACACAGGCCTCCACTGAGGCCTGGTCCTCTGCAGCTTGCAAGATCTCATGTTTGCAGATAGACCTGTAAACATAAGCTCCTTTACATACCTAACAATTCACTTCAAAGAGCTAAGTCAGCTCTAAAATGACCTCATTGCCGAGAAGTAATACATGCCTAAATTAATGTTAATATATACCTACAGGCTATTTTCACTGTATTGGGTTTAGCTGTTTCCATATGAAATACCTGTGAAGCCAATTAAAACACGATTTCTACAGTATCCAGTAGGAACCAGCTACAGAAAAATAAAGTGTCCTAACTGATTTTCAAAATACAATTCATTGGAAAAGTTGAATATTTTCTAACTAGTTAAGAAATATAACTTTCAGAAAAAAGTTAGATTTTCTTGCCCGGTCAATTGTAGGTTAATTAACCATACTTTGCAGCTGCTGTCCTGCCTGTAATGAGGTGAAAACCTCTTTTTTAGAAGCCACACAATAGACCACTTTGGTTGACAGGTCCACATGAATGCGTAAGGATGACCATCTGAGCACAGAATAATATTTAAGGTGGGAGCTGCTGCCCCTCCTGTTGGCACAAAAGTCTCAAATGCTGCATAACAGGCCTGTTTGAGATCCCTATAAAGAGTTTGCACTTTAAAAGGGAACAAACAGGCCCAGACTCAATTCTGGAAGGACCTTGAGACCTGGCTCTTCAACTGAACCTCCACACCCAGACTAATCAGAACCACCCCATCAGCATCTTGAGACCCTCACAGGTGAGTAGCCACACTATACAAACCCCTGATTAATTGATTGATTGAGGACACACTTCTTGTATGTATTCTGTTTGGATTCTGAAGTACCCTCTTTTGCCTTACTAGATTTCAGTTTCATTTTATGTTGTGGGTCTAGGACCTGCCTCGAACTGGAATTGGTTTTACATAACTAGGAATTTTGATAGTACACATCTCTACACATTCCACTCCTCAGAGCCCAAGTTTATAGTGTGGCTGAAAACATTGTCCATCTTGAATTTGTCCTGACACATTGCGGGCCTGTTTGCACTTTTCATCTAAGACCTGTGAAAAAGACCCGAGGATGTTGGACCCCAATTCTACCTGAAATCCAAGGGCTGAAAGATCTCCCAAAAAATAAGGCTGATTCCATGGGTGACCCCAGGAATACAAAAAAAATGAAGAGGACATTCCTGTGAAGAATCCCAGTGGTCAAGCGGTAGCAGACCTGGGACTGTACTTTGCAATTGGCTTCTGCCTGGTATCCTGAGAGTCTCTTAATGCCTTCCACTGAGGTGCTGGTATCCGTAGAAGCAAAAAGAACAATTGATGGATAGACTAAAGAAAAATGTCATACATTCACCCCAGTATAGAGATATGGCCCTAAATCCATCGTTGTTTTGCTCACCATGCCATTCTAGTTTGGACCCAGCCATATGCAAATCAGTCTTGACCCTGCACCCAATGGGAACAGTCCAGTCCGAACTGCCATGCCAGGTCCTCCGTGGACTGGAAAGAAGCATCCTAGGGCGGGTTTCAGGGTTTCACCCCTCGTCAGCCAGGATAGCTTGACTCCAGTAGCATGGAGAGCACGGGACCCACGCCTGGGCATACCAGTCCGACTCAAGGTGACAAATGCAAAAAGAACGAATGATGGACAGAATGCAGAACAATGTCATATCTATTCACCCCAGGACAGAGATCTGGGCCTAACTCCATTGTTTTTTTGCTCACCATGCCATTCTAGTTTGGCCCCAGCCATATACAAATCAGTCTTGACCCTGCATCCAATGAGAACAGTCCCGCCCGAACTGCCAGGTCAGGTCGTCCCTGGACTGAAAACAAGCATCCTAGAACCAGTTTCAGGGTTTCACCCCTCATCAGCCAGGATAGCTTGACTCCAGTGGCATGGAGAGCACGGGACACACGTCTGGGCATACCCCTCCCACTCAGGGTGACAAATACAAAAAGAACGAATGATGGACAGAATGCACAACAATGTCTAATATATTCACCCCAGCACAGAGATCTGGGCCTAAATCCATCGTTTTTTTGCTCATCATGTCATTCCAGTTTGGACCCAGCCATATGCAAATCAGTCTTGACCCTGCACTCAATGGGAACAGTCCAGCCTGAACTGCCAGGCCAGGTCCTCCCTGGACTCGAAACAAGCATCCTAGGACCGGTTTCAGGGTTTCACCCCTCATCAGCCAGGATAGCTTGACTCGAGTGGATTGGAGAGCATGGGACCCACGATTGGGCACGCCCGTCCCACTCAGGGTGACAAATGCAAAAATGCTGGACTGTTCCTATAAGGAACAGGGTCAAGACTGTTTTGCATATGGCTGGGTCCAAACTGGGGTGGTGTGGTGAGCAAAAGAATGATGGATTAAACCCAGATACTTGTGACTGGGGGTGAATGTTTGCATTGTCCATCAATTGTTTCTTTTACATATGTCGCCCTAAGTGGGAAGGGTATGCCCAGACGTGGGTCCCGTGCTCACTACAACACTGGATACAAGCTAGTCTGGCTGATGAAGGGTGATGCCCTAAAACGTGTCCCAGGATGCTTGTTTCCAGTACAGGGAGGACCTGGCTGGGCAGTTCGGGCTGGACTGGTCCCCTGAGGAACAGGGTCAAGACTTATTTGTATATGGCTGGGTCCAAACTGGGGTGGTGTGGTGAGCAAAAGAATGGTGGATTAAACCCAGATCCTTGTGACTGGGGGTGAATGTATGCGTTGTCCAGCATTCCGTCCATCAATTGTTTCTTTTGCATATGTCACCCTAAGTGGGTAGGGTATGCCCAGACGTGGGTCCTGTGCTCACTACACCATTGGATACAAGCTATCCTGGCAGATGAAGGGTGATGGCCTGAAATCGGTCCCAGGATGCTTGTTTCCGGTCCAGGGAGGACCTGGCTTGGCACTTTGGGCTGGGTCAATTTTGATTTGCATATGGCTAGGTCCAAACTGGGGTGGTGTGGTGAGTAAAAGAATGATGGATTAAACCCTGAACCTTGTGAATGTTTGTATTGTCCAGCATTCCGTCCATCAATTGTTTCTTTGGCATCCGTAGACGGGCACTCCTGTGGTTGTTTGATCATGAAAAGAATGTTTGAAAACTTTTCTTCCAGATTTTCAGTGGGTAAGATGTCCAACCAGCAGTTGCACAGAGTCAGATTGGTTTTCAGTTTCATCCATCATGGAGGTTTCTGCAACTTTAAAAAAAATGATGTAGCACCATTCTGATAGGAGACTTGGCACATTTCCAGGGAGAAATCTCAAACGCTCCACAATGCCAGTGACACCAACCTGCTTGAGGTTTCAGGCCTTTGGTTCCACAGCTACGGCTTTAGTTTCAGTGGTGACCAATGCAGGGTGGATTTTTCTTCTGAAAAAGTGCCCAAGTCACATTCTGTATTTGGAACTTAGAAGATATTCCACCATTTGTCTTAAAAAAAGTGACAAAGTCCCTTTCTAAAGTGTCATTTAGAGGGGGGGCGTGACCAAGATGGCGTTGAGATAGGACGTGTTCTCCTATGCCTCTGGCGCCGCCCGTCATTTGCTTTGTATATCGCCCTCAAAGTGCCCATTTGTGCTCACCGGCTGATCGACCGTTGCTTGCTGCCCCCCTGTCGTGGGCGGCGGGCTCCTTGCTTGCTGCCCCAGTGTCTCTCCCCGGGAGTCGGCCCGCCCGGTCCCGGCCTTGCTGCGGCCTGGCGGATCCTGAGGTGGACATGGCGGCGCTGAGGCAGGCTGCTGCTTCGCATAGGGGCATACGCGAAGACGCTGATTGCCTGAGGCCACCTTGCGCTGCTCTGGGGGTGAAGCACGGCCCGGTGACGCTCCCCGGTGCGCTCTGCTGCGACAGAGATGGTGCGCCCGCCATTTTCTTTCCTCTGTGGCGTGGCGGCGCAGTGATGGCAGCAGGCCTTCAGGCCTAGACGAGCACTGAGTGAAGAAGGGGCCCGCCGCTGCTATTGGCGGTACATCGGAGCGGCTGAGGTGAGGAGCGGTGGGGTAGTGGGCACGATCGGTCCGTGAATCGGCAGACAGCGCCCGCGTTGGAGGCGGTGGAACAGAGGGGGTCAATGGTCCATCTACGCTGGGAGCTGGGTGCAGGGAGCAGCGCCTGACCGGTGGCCCTGACTACACAGAGGGCCCCCACATCTGCAGGTGTGCTGTGCATCCAGTGGAGGTGAGAGGAGTGGGGTGCCGATGGTGGTGGGGCTCGGTCCGCATTTCGGCGGACGGCATTTTTGCTGATAGTGGGGGAGGAGCTGGGGCTGTCGGCTCCTGGGGCCCCCCGCCCCCCTACTTGCCTGGGAGGTTGGTTGCGAATAGGCCACGTACTAGTAGCGTCAGCTGGAGTGGGGCGTGCGGCCTCTTGCATATCCAGATGCCTCCTGTGACTAGGGGCTCATGATCTGCCCCGCTCCTGTGTGACTGGTGGTTGGCCCGTGGTTCGACGGGCGGAGGCATTCAACGAGCAGTGCGTCCTTTTCTGCACACAGGTGGCTGGGACCCCACTGGTGGGACTTTGGTGCTTGGGTCTGGCTGTCGCCGGGTCGCGGTTCACTCTCCAGGGGTGCTCCCCCTTGGGACTGCTCTGGCTTGATCCCGGGCGCTGCAGGGCTCGAATGTCTGCTTCTTTGCCGGCACGGTCCTCTTAGCTGCGGGCGGCCTTCCTCCTTCATCACTTGCTTCCCGGCAGCCTGACTGGAGGGGGGGGCCTGTTGGGGGTGGATGCGGCTTCTTCCCCTTGCTTGAGTCTGGGCTCCCCTGCGACAGTTCGTCCCCGCTTTCCTGCACCATGTCGTCCAATAAAGGCAAAAGGGACAGGGCCCTAAAGGGTCCATTTCAGACCGCCCCTGGTCCGCCAGCCACACGGCCCATCGACGGGCCCCTTGAGGTGGATGATGCGGATGGCCCAGTGACCAAAGCCTTTATGGTTGAGCTGTTCTCCTCCATGAAAGAGGACGTTCAAGAGTTGCGCTCCCAGCTCTCCTCGGATCTTAGGGATGTCAGGCGGGATGCCAACGCCATAAAGGAGCGGGTTGCGACGCTGGAAGAGCATGACCTGGGTAGGGAGGATGACTTGCACCAACTTCAACAGGAGATGCTCCGACTCAAAGAACAGAATCTGGATTTACAAGCGCACGCGGAGGATTTGGAGAACCGCTCCAGACGTAATAATATCCGCATTCGGGCGGTTCGATGGAAGGAAGAGGGGGACGGCCCCGTGCTTACATCAGTGCCCTATTTCAGCAGATCTTGGGTGATGAGGAGGGTCGGGCGGTCCAGTTGGATCGTGTCCATTGGGTGGGTCTCCTGCGCAGTGCTAAGGCCCCCCCTCCGGATATCCTTGTTTGTGTGCACGATTTCCAAATTAAGGAGCGAATCCTCCGCAAAGCCAGAGACTTACATCCGGTGCAGTTCAGGGGTCATCAGCCTGCTCTCTTTCAGGACCTGTTGGCTTCCACTCTGGCTAAGCGCAGAGCGTTTAAGCCTGTTACCACTCATCTCAGAGAACGGGGTATACCTTACTCCTGGGGGCATCCATTCTGCCTCATCTTTAAGCTCAATGGCAAGCTCCTGCAACTGCGCTCCCTTGAGGATGCCTGCTCCGCACTGGGCTTGGACCGACCTTCTCCTCCTCCTGACCTTGCTCACGCGCGGCGGCGCAGGGGCACCTCCGATTGGCAGCGGGTGGGGGGTCCATCGTCTAGCTCTATACAGGATGCATCTGTCAGGTGGCTGGAGCGAGAGGCGGTCCTTTCGACAGTATCGCAGGTGACCGAGGGCACTGATGTCCCCTGATACACGTACCTTGGCATCTTTCTGGGCTCAGTTGCTGGCGCTGGAGGGGAGGAGTTGTCCGGCGGCACATACTTTCTCTGATACCTGACGTGCCCAGGACTTGTTCGGTACTCTGTGGTTCGGATTAAGGATGAGCTGCGGCCCCTTGAACATTTGCTCACTGCGATGAACTGTTGTCCTTTCCTTTGAGTACCTGATTTTGCCTTTTGCTTCCAGGATTTTTCCTCTTGGAGGGAGGGGGTTTTCTCGGGGAAGGCCTTCCATCCTGTTCCATTGGGTGCTCATTGTTCTGTATTTTTCTTACCTTGTTTTTGTTATGTCCTGTTCAGGATTTTCTGTGTCATTGATAGGGGTTGTGGTAGGGTGTTTTTTTTGGGGCTCCGCATCAGTTCAGGGCCGTGCTCGGCTGATAGTCCTAATGGTGAGGCTGATTTCCATTGGGGTTGATCCTAGGGGGTTGGGGCTGGTATATAGATGCTTCCTCCTTCTTCATTTCGATGAGTAGGGACCTGACTATTGTTAGTTTGAATGTGCGAGGGCTGAATAATCCGGTCAAGCGGTTAGCCATACTGTCCCTCTTAGAGAATGCTGGGGGGGATATCTGTTTACTGCAGGAAACCCACCTTCTGCCTAAAGATACCACGCGCATGTGAGATAGGCGCTTCCCACAGCAGTTTTTGTCCTCAGGCCAGCCCAACCACAATGGGGTGGGGATCCTTTTTAGTGCACAGTCGCAATGCAAGGTGGTCTCTATGATAGCAGAGATGAAGGGGCGGTTCCTGGCAGTCAGGGTGCAGTGGGGGGACATGCATTTTACGGTTGGATCTTTGTATGCCCCGAATGAACGTCAGGAGTCCTTCTTGCGCTCCGCCCTGTCTGAGGCTCTTGCCTTCCCGGATTCAACGCTTCTGATTGGCGGCGACTTAAATCTGGTAATGGACCCGGAGGTCGATAGGTCGGGACTGCGGTCTAACTAAGCGGGGGTGTTGTCAAATGCTGGGAAACAGTGGCTTTCTGACTGCGGTCTAGGTGATGTGTGGCGAATTCAGCACCCAAGAAACCGCGACTATACCTACTTTTCTGCGGCACACAAAACATACGCGCGTCTTAATCACTTTCTGGCCTCCGCCTCTATTCTCCCTCATTTGCGCGCTGCGACTATTGCTCCCCGATCCCTCTCAGATCATGCCCTCCTCTTGTTCCAATTATTGGCATGTTATGCGCGTTCTACCCCTCCGGGCTGGCGCCTTCGTGATTCCCTGCTTCATTCTGATGACGTCATTCAAAAGATCCGAACCGTTATTAAGCACTATATCTCTGAGAATGCGCACGAGGGTACGTCCCTTGCGTCGGTCTGGGAAGCCCTAAAACTCGTCGTTCTAGGGGAATTTATTGCGCTTGCTGCGTCCTTTTCGCGACTCCCCAAGCAGAAGCGCGGGGAGCTAGAGGCGGCGGTTGAGGAATTAGAAGCGGTTCACAAGCGCACTGGGACAACAAGGGTGTGGAGGGAGTTGGAAACTCGGCGCCGTGTGCTGAAGCACTTGGATTTGGACCGGTCTGAATATGCGCTCCTGCGGCTGCGGCATAAATTCTACCTCAGTGGAGATAAGGGTGGGAGGATGCTGGCGCATAGATTATGAGCACAGGTGCAAATGTCTGCCATCCCTGTCATCCGGGGGCTGAATACGGTGGCGCATACCATGGATGCACTGATTGCTGACACATTCTGTCAATTTTACCAGCAGCTTTACTCAACGGACGACGCTCCTTTGCCTTATCCAAACGACTATCTTCCAGTAATATCACTCCCTTACTTAAGTCCTCGGCTGATGATCTAGACTCGCCTATCCGTCTCGAGGAGGTGATCTCCGCGATTGCGCGGCTCAAAGTGGCTAAATCACCTGGCCCTGGTGGTTTTTCGGCCTTATTCTATAAGCAGTTCTGTGTGGAACTGGCTCCTCTTTTAACAAAGCTTTTTAATTCCTTCCTCGATACCGGGGAGGTGACGCCCTCCATATCTGAGGCGGCCAACTCTGTGCTTCTCAAACCTGGGAAGGATCCGAAGGTGTGCAGATCGTACAGACCGATATCGCTCCATAATATTGATGCGAAATTGTTCGCGGGTGTGTTAGCTTCCCGTCTTAATCCCCTCATGGATGCCATTATAGACCCGGACCAAGCCGGCTTTATACCCTCAAGACAAGGAAGGGATAATACCAAGAGGCTATTGCACCTCATCGATTTTGTCCATGGATCGCATACCCCGGCCTTCCTGCTGTCCATCGACGTGGAGAAGGCCTTTGATCGGGTGGACTGGGGTTACTTATTTGCAGTGCTCCGTGCATTCGGCTTTGGGGACTACTTCATTCGATGGGTGCGCTGCCTATACGCCTCCCCCAGAGCGGCGGTTCAGGTTAATGGCTGCAAATCTGCTATGTTCCCTATTGCCTGGGGTATGCGTCAGGGCTGTCCCTTATCCCCCCTCCTGTTCGTGCTCTATATGGAGCCATTTGCTCACCACATTTGTTCCAATCCTGATGTAGTGGGTTTGAAGTTCGGAGCGGACACCCATAAAATTAGTATGTATGCTGATGACATCATCCTCTCTCTTACGCAGCCACGAACGACTCTGCAGTACCTGACGACAGAGCTTTCTACCTTTGGAAGGTTGGCGGGGTTTAAGGTGAACTTCTCCAAGCCTCAAATTCTTAACATCTCTATCCCGGAGACAGAAGTTCAGGACCTCCAACAGGACTTTCGCTTTCAGTGGGTATCCACGGATATTACCTATCTCGGCATTCGTTTGACCCCTTCTATCGCTAAAACAACCGCTCTTAACTATTCTCTGTTGCTGGAACAGACGACCAAGGCCCTGGTGGCCTGGTCCCGTCTCAAGTTGGCATGGTTTGGCAGGCTGGCGGCAGTGAAGATGACGGTTCTTCCGCGCATCCTGTATATCTTTCAAATGCTCCTTTTGAGCCCGCCGCCGGGTACCCTTTGCAAACTCCAGGGGCTGCTTAATTGATCCCTGTGGGGCAATGAGAAACCACGCCTTGCGCTTGCTCATGTGACCTCCCCGAAAGCGCAGGGAGGGCTTGACTTCCCGCTTGTACGTGCCTACTACCAGGCAACATGTCTTTGCTTCATAGCGGAGTGGAACAGACCGCTTTCCAGCAAGCACTGGAATTTTATGGATCAGACGGTGGCTGGCCGGAACATATGGCGGGACCTATGGCTCCCACGTCGGCACAGAGCATGGGGGCTTTACTCTTCTCTGAATACGTCCCCGACTCTTAAAGTGTGAGATCGACTTGCGGGCCCGAAGGGGTGGACGACGTTTCCCTCTCCCTTGTCCCCTATAGTTGATAACCCCGACATTCTGCCAGGTTACGCATCCCAGATCTTCCAGCGATGGAGGGAGGAGGGTTGTATGTGGGTGGGTGCCCTGTTTGATCACGAGGTTGTGATTCCCTTTCCTCAGTTGCGCAGGGAACATGTGTTGCTGGAGGCCGATGCCTTTCCCTACGCGCAAGTTATGCGCTGGGTTACGGGGCCGGAGAATTTCGAGCTAATGTCCCGTCTCCTGACATCCTTCGAAAAATGGCTGGGGTGTGAGACGGATGATCGTACACTCATCTCTGAACTCTATACCCTCTTCACCTCTCAAGCGCAGAGGCGCCGCACCAAAGTGCAGGTTCGGTGGGAAACTGACCTGGGGAGGCCCTTGTCGCACAAGGAGTGGGACCACATTTTTTATAGGGCACGTCATACTGCTTCCAATGCAGCCAGGGCCGAATCTACCTATAAGGTGGTTACTCACTGGTATTATACCCCAGCGTGCATCAAGAGGTGGGACAATTCCAAGTCAGATCTCTCTTGGCGTGGGTGTGGATCTGTGGGCACTCTGGTGCATTTGTTTTGGCGCTGCCCCAAATTAGTGCGATATTGGAATGCAATAATTGATGATATCGATGCAGCTTTCCAGATCCTTTTGCCGCGTGCGCCCGAGTGCACCTTGCTAGGTCTTTCCCATCCCAAGTTTTTCCCGCTGAAGTCGCTAAGAGGTAAACAAATAGCGATGGCTTTGCTGGCAGCGCGACAGGTGGTCTTAGCACACTGGGGATCGTTGATGATCCCCGATCCTCGAGACTGGATCTGGAAGTTTTGGCAACTCTTAGCGATGGAACGGATGTCCGTAAGTGTGGAGGGGAAAGGCACGGACTTTCCAAAGCTGTGGACTCCCTTTTTGCAGATCCTCACTAAAGATATGAGGGAAGTTACGTGTCCGAAATATTTGCAAATCTTGCACCTTGTACCTCTTGAACCTCCAGGCGCAGTGGGCAGTGACTAACTGGTTTGGCGACCCCGAGGTGGAGACATGATTGACGGTCTTGTCTGATCTGAACTGATGCGGAGGGTGGGTGGGGGGAGGTTATGGGTGGGGGGTTTGTTTCTTTTTCCCTGTTTTTGTTAGATATAAGTGGTGCTTCCATTTGCGCCTACCTGGCTCACTCTGACTTCCTTTCATTGCGAGGTCGGCCTCTGGGATGTAGACGATACGCTGTGTCTATCCCTACAGTTTTCGCTCTGCTGGCGCATAGATGCAGGCAGTATAGCTGTGTATCTGTTTTTGTGCCCACATAATAAACATGATTCATTCCTAAAGTGTCATTTAGAAATGTTTTCAAACGTTTAACTTCCATACTTTCACTGGGGCCAAACTACATGATGTATCCACTTCATCACGGTCAGTCTGAAATCACAACTTGATCCCAGTCTACCTCCACCATTTGACTTACATTGGGCGCTTCTTCATTTTAATTCTTCAAAAAATCATATCTTCGGTTCCCCTTATTGGACTTTTGTTCTTTTGGTTCTATTTTACTGCCAAAGATGTTTGTTTTAAAATTGGTTGTAAAGTTTTTTACAGTTTTGTGTGAATTGTTCCACTGTTTATGTACTGCTTAAATCCTTTACATATTGCCTTTGATTTAAGCCTGACTACTTTTTGTCACTTTACCAGGGACTGAGCATAGCGTTATTTTATTTAATGTGTGTGATATCTAGCAGGTGGTGGCCTTATCCTTTGAGCTGGACATTTGTCTACCCAGAGTAATAATTCACTTTTCTACAATGAATATAATCAGTAGCCAGGCCTGCTTAACATGGTGTGTTCATGGGAGTTGATGGTGTCTTTGATCTATTTGTGTAGTTGATGGACTGCATTGCAGTCATGAAACAGTGGGGTCCAATGTAGTGTTTAGAAATAGATTAAAATCTATGAGGAGTTTTCTTTTTAATTGTTGGCATCCAAAATTGAAGTGTGTTGCCTTTTAGTCTGTGATAGAGGCGTCGGATTATGGTTTTGAATGTCTTGAATATGTGTGGATACAATTGTATTGAATTTCCCTACAGAGTACTCCTCCTGATTTGAGGATTCAGTGAGCTTGATGAGTGTCTTTCTCACAGAACCTGTCCTCTCTGCCTAAACCTGTACTTTTTCAGGTTTGAGGATTTCTCTTATAGAAGAGGATTTATTGTTTGATTAATAAAATAATTACAATTAAGACAAAGTAATTAAAAATTGCAGTTTAGCAACTATATACCAATCATAATCAAAGTCTGCGCATGGTAAAACTAAAGTGCTAAGCTTTAAGCCAATTCATTCAGCAAAATGCTAAAAATTACAATTAACTCGAGTAAGTAAAATTGTCACCTGAAAAGAATTAACAATCATGTTAAAAAATCAGTGCAAGATAGTACAAAAGTGCTTACATTTAAACAAATTCATTCTACGCAATACTAGAATTCCAATCAGGTCTTTACCGTCATTACAGGTAAGACAAATAATAAAATATTCATTTAAGGCACTATACATATACAGCTAATTTGTGGCCAATTCATGCTACCTAATGCTAAAAATATGTGGTTTATTATTACAATCATTGGGGTAAAGACAGATAATATAATTATTCAAACCCCTTTTCATTTACGGTTCTTCCGAGTTAAAACATGTTGAAGATAGTACCAAAGTGCTCAACTTTCAATCACTGCACTCAGAATAGGACCAAAACTTAACATATAACCACTCTGTAGGCTTGCACAAATCATTCCAGCTATAACTACAAGAAGTGAAAGATGTATACCATTTAGTTGTCATCTTTTGGCTTCATTAGCTGTCGCTATTTTACCATAGGGCATGCATAAATTTTTCTGTAAAAGCAAGTTAGAAGAAGCCACATAAAAAACTAGCCATTTAAGATACATATGTAAACATTCTTTCTGTCTTGGTCAAAAACTTAATAAACCGGCAAATCAATGGAATTGACATGCCTGATAAACATAGCATAAGAGCTTCAAGAAAGAGTCAGGACTAGTAAACATTGCCGACTGTGATAATTGCCGAACCCGGGGCATTATGCCCGTGATATTTGAGCCCTGAAGAAGCCCCAGCCGGATGGCCATGTAAAGGGGGCGAAACACGTGTTGGCTGTTACTTCCCTTTTGCGATCTGACTCGGAGTCCTTGAAGCGAGTAATAACACATAAATCTAAATATCACTATCTTGCATACCTTGTACTGGAATTTTCTCAGTGCGAAACGGTAATTTTTACTTGTCCTGACTCCGTCTTGGAACTCTCTTGTGGCTATGGGGTTAGGGGTCTCCCCCTGTCAAGGACAAGTACCCTCCCCTATCCTGCTCAATTAAATGTGGCCAGTAAGGGATCAGAACCGATCACCCCTACTCACCTTGAAGATAGCATAAGAGCTTGGCGGCATATTCTCACTCCTGCTTTCAAAAAAACAATTAATTTCAAAGAATTCTGAGTGCATATTGCAGGTTAGAAAAGACAAAAAGTATATGCAGTAAAGAGTCTTGGTTATAACCGCAAAGACTTCCGCAGTTAGTTGCCCATTGTTGCAGCCATCTTGGAGCCCTGTCTTTAGCTGGATATCTGCCATATGATAACTTAGGAAATGCATCCTTCATCCGTGATGGAAAGTGTGAATGCATATAAGACTGAACTTCCAATTTCTTGTACGAGTTTACTACTGTCCAAGCGTGATTCTTGGCTGCTAATGCTTCATTATCTACTATTAAGGAGAGTATTCTGTCGCTCGGTTCAAAAAGTTCTTGAAGCAGATTCTATTCATTTCTGGAGGCCCAAGTGACCGTAAATTCCAAGTGTGATTGCATAATGAAAAAGTAGGTTCTCAAAGCACCACAACACATAGTTATTGATTTTTTGCCTGCACATACTTGCTAGAGTACCATGCTCAGATGAGAACAAGGAGTGTAGACCTTTTTTTAATAGTGGCCTGTCTCACTAGGACGTGACTTTGAAGACCAAACTTGAAACAAATGTCTGCATGGCAAATGTTCTTTAGCGTCATAAAAGCAGATTTAAAAGCCTTAATTTGCAATAGGTACAGTCATTTTTCATAATTCCCTCAGAAAATGAGTGAACCATAGGCTAGGGCTGGGATCAGCTTAGCCCCCATGATTTTCACTAAATGGTCATATGTTGGGGACATTCATTTTTCTCATAGTGATTTAAAAGCAAAGGTGGAGGAAGCTGTTTTGGCTCTTAAGAGAATAAAATGTCCTTTAAATGACATTTTATCATCAAATAAAATGCTTAGATATTTATAACTCCTGACTGATGCTTAGATATTTATAGCTCCTGACCGATTCAACAGCCTTTCCCCTTACTTGCCAAAGTTGAGATCTAAATGTGGACTTCCCTATTGAAATTGTTTTGGTTTTCTCGATATTTAGGTCCAGACAATTAAGTGTAATATATTCGTTGAAGACTTGTAAATCGCTGTAAACCTATATGGGTATGACTGAGTAATATGGTGTCATCGGCATATTGTACATATTTTAGGTGACAGTTTGCAATTATAGGAGAGTGTGCATTAATATTAACCAGATACTGAAAGAAATATGCCATGAAAAGATTGAATAAACATGGCGCAAGTTCACATCCTTGCTTTAGGCCATTAAAGGTTTTAATTTGCAGCGTCAAACTAGTTCCATTTCTCAACTTGACCTGAACCCAGGTGTTTGCATAGAAGAGGATAATCAAATCAAGTATTTTTCTTGGCACTCCCCATGCCGCTAGCTTTTTCCATAGCAATACTCTTGGAACAGTGTTGAAGGCTTCCTTTAGATCAACAAAGCAAATGTACATTAGTTGCCTCTTGATAGTTACCCTCTCAGATTATATTGAGAGATCATGTTATGTGCTTTAAGCTGGTTGTGATGACTTGAGCTGTACCACATAAAGTGAGTACTAAAATTACTGATTTAAGATGTGAGGCCATATCACACAAAGTAAGTACTGGGAGTTCTATGGTTAGACTCAGGACCATATCACATACAATTAACACTAGAGTGTTAAATTTAGACTCAAGGTCTGTTTTAGAGTTTGGGGGATGGAATACTCCATCACAAATGTGATGGATATCCTGTCCGCTATATTACAGCTAAAGTAAAAAACAGAACACCTCAATAACATACACATAGTAATATAGCAACACAGTAACATACACGAAGGGTACATTACAACAATACAGTCAAAACAGAACGCAATACAACAACCGCAGAACAATACAATTATACAACAAATTACATTGCTATAATGCTTCACATCAAGACAGAAAAACAAAAACCAACCGAACAATTATCACTAAAACAAAATACCACAACAAATGTACACACATGTTCTTTCCAAATATTACCACCCCACACTCCAAATCCAGTTTTCATAATGCGGCGTTAAAATGTGTTTGGGGCAAGCACTGCTCTAACTTACCACCAAAGTCATGAAATAGTGCCACTCAGAAGTGTTTGAGATCTGGCCATGTGTATCAGCCATAGTGTTGGCCTGACTGGGATCCTAAGTAGTAAAAGATCTGGAGAAGCACTGTTTTGCTGTCTTAAACAGTGATATTGGTTGCATGTCATATAAATATAAAGGCATAAGTTGCTTTTGGCTGGTTGATGTATCTAAAGTAAACAATAGAAAAAAGCACAATAACAACTGAACACATCTAAAACATAACAGGGCACAGTAAAACAGAACACAACATTCAACAACCACTTCGCTACACAGGATCCTATTGCAATAATGATGCCCAAAAATATGCTAGTACAAAAACAATGGAGCATACACGGTGGTAAAAAGCGTTTGCACCTAACACTACCTTTACTAACCGCCTAGGACATGAGACATCCCCAAGTCAACAATGTTTTGTGATCAGGACCCAGGTTAAGTGTGAAAATAATAAGCATTAGATCCTGAACGTATGTGGGGTTGATGTGAATAGGATGTATTTTTCTGGGGTTGTTAGTTAGGTTTGAAGCAGTGTGATGAAGATTTTAAGTGCATGAGGTTTTTGCGGGTATGAAGTGATGCAATGAACAGTTTGTGACAGATTGAGTAATGGAGTCACCAGCGTGAGTGGGGGGGAGAGAATGGAGCGAATGCTACAAATCAGCGGAGTGATTGGTAGAGAGAGATGCAGTGAGTGGTCAAGTCAGTGGACCAAATTGAGAAAAGGAATGGGTATTACTGACTAAATGGTGGGGTGACTGGTGGAGCAATTGTGTAGGTTTCACTGCACTAGAAAGCATTATATTTATCTTGTAGATGGAATGTATTCTGACTTGATAAATCCTGCTTTATTGAAAGTCTTAAGTGAATTGACTAATCGGGCCATTAGCTTGTCAGTAGAGGATTTAGTGTATAGTGAATATGCCCATATTACAATTAAATTAATCACAACTGGCCCGATTCACAGAACTAACTTAAGACAAAATCCTAAATTTACTACCATTTTGGTATTCACAGAAGGCACTTACTCATTTTGGTATTCACAGAAGGCACTTACTCATTTCGGTATTCACAGAAGTTAGGAGTCCTCAGTTTAGGACTCCTAAATGCCTTCTGTGAATACCGAAAGTCTTAAAATTAGGATTTTTCTCAGTTTAGTAGTAGTATAGTTAGGACTCCTAACTTTAGGACTCCTAAATGACTTCTGTGAATACCGAAAGTCTTAAAATTAGGATTTTTCTCAATTTAGTAGTAGTAAAGTTAGGACTCCTAACTTTAGGACTCCTAAAGGCCTTCTGTGAATACCGAAAGCCTTAAAATTAGGATTTTTCTCAGTTTAGTAGTAGGATAGTTAGGACTCCTAACTTTAGGACTCCTAAATGCATTCTGTAGATACCGAAAGTCTTAAAATAAGGATTTTTCTCAATTTAGTAGTAGTAAAGTCAGGAGTCCTAACTTTAGGACTCCTAAACTGAGAAAAATCCTAATACTTTCGGTATTCACAGAAGGCATTTAGGAGTCCTAAAGTTAGGACTCCTAGGACTCTGTGAATACCAAAGTGAGTAAGTGTCTTCTGTGAATACCAAAACGAGTAAGTGCCTTCTGTGAATACGAAAATGGTAGTAAGTTTAGGATTTTGTCTTTAGTTAGTTCTGTGAATCGGGCCCAACATTCTCAGTAACTCGTATAAGTTATCATAATAATGACAGATCCCGGTATGATGCAAACCTTTTACCCATTACAAAACCCATGATGACATGAGAAACCGTTCACCGGAAAATGCCCTGACCTTTAACATATGTCCTGGAAAAGGCATCAGATATCCTTGTTTTTGGCCGCCATCAATTCATTTCCGGACTAGTGGAGCGTTCGCCATTTCACTGAGGCATTCACTGCTACCGATTCATTTCACATCTAATGATTTACTGGTTGTTAACTCTTGCGCATGTTGGCAAGAGCGCCTGTTCTGTTTGTTTTTTCGTTTTTTTTTCTTGCAGAACTCAAAGGTATAATTTCCACAAACATCTTTGGTTGTATCTGCATTGTAAAGGATTCAAAAATACTTCTAACTGAGTGTATTTTAGGGAAACGTTACGTTTAGAGTTCCAAGTATACATACTTCATAATGCTTCGAATTTTAGTAATACCTAATCAAATATAGAGCAGTAAATTACTTTCAGAGTGCCTATTCGCTTTAAAGACATTTAACAACAACTATTAAACTAACTTTATAATTACTATTATTACCCAAGAGGCTTGCCCTTCATCCTATAAACCCTGAAAGGAGAAAAGTCTGAGTTAACACTCCAGAATCCAAACCTGTGGCCTTCTTTTTGTTTATGAAGTTGCATGCAAGTGTAAGTAAAAAACGTTCTCCCTCTGACAAATATCTGCACATGTGGGCGTAAAACCGTACCCCAAAATTTAGCCACCACAAAACGTACTTCCTTCAGTTCTCCCACTGCTTAGTGGTCCAGATACGGTGTTAAAGCTCAGTTGGTTTCACGAGGTAATGTGTCCCCTGCATTAAGATATCTCTTCAAACATCAAATTAGAAGAATAAAACAGCCTATTAAGTAATAGGGTCCATTCAATAATTGAGCTCCAGATCAAACCAAACAAAAAAGGTTTGTTTAGAAATATTCACAACATAGATAGAGTCAATGCCCTGGAGGCTTTCAGTACTAGAGTTACACAGAAAATGTAAAATCAAAATGTATTCCAAATCCCAAATGAGCAGCAACATCAGAAAGAAATTAGGCAGAATCCCTATAGAATTGGAAAGTCTTCTGGCTCATCCCCAAATTCAAGAGGTTCTTATACACAATGCTTGCATGGGAAATTAGAAACACTGCAAACTCATCATGGTGTGAGTGAAAGTATCATTCTTTAGCAAATCAGAAAACAAGAATAATAAATGTAATTACCTGAACATATAGGCATCATTTCATTGTTTTAATAAATATTCAACACCATCTCTGCTAATGTCTTCAGGATATGTTCAAACAAATATGAAACGTTTTTCAATAAGACTTTCTTCGAATGAATGGGACCAGTGAAATAACTGAAACTATGGATATTTGTTGCAATCTTACATCCTCATCATAGAATATTCAACCCTAACAAGACATTTATCATAGGGTAAGTAAACTATTATGACATGAGCTCGACTCTGCTCTGTAAAGCCTGTGGGGAGAGGATGTGTGCATGTGGGAAAGAGGAGTGAATGACAGAGATGAGATCCATCTTGCCCAAGATGATGTTTTATTATTGCTTCTATACATCATAAGAGATTTGTTTCACTTGAAATTATGTTAATTCAGTCAACATATATGACAAATCATGTGCAAATTTCCTAGTATTCATCATTGTTAATGCACAAAATTCAAACCCAAAAATCTTTTGCACACATATGTCAAACCACCTCTATAGGATGAATGGCAAGTCTATTATGTACTATATATATATCTATATCTATACCTATATCTATATCAAGTCAAGTCAAGTCAAAGTATGCTTTATTCGAATTTCATTCATAAAAGCAAAGTACAAATTAGAATAAAAACAATACATACAACATTTTAAAATAGAATTAAATTCCCGTCAATAACATCAAAATTCAAAACATACTTTTCAATGTTTTCTGACTTGGTTGCGAAACCTATATAAATAGAATGCACTGTTCCGTTAGTAGTGGTAGGTTATAAAGAGTAATGAAATAATTTAGGTAAAAGTAATTTTAAAAATGGCATACAAGATAAAAATGCAGAAAAAATTGGCATAGCAGAGAATAGTCAAATGACTAGCAGTCTCTATCTAATCAAGAGAATAGTCAGGTGACTAGCAATCTCTGTCTAATCAACCATGCCCATCCTAAATACTTTGCGGTAGCTACTAAAATCCAAGTCAAAGTGCTAGTGCATATAATACGCAGGGCTACAATACTACTGCTTGTCCCTAGGTTTTTGCACATCGGGGACAGCCAGATACGTCTTGGAACCGCATAAGATTTACAAGAAAATAAAAAATGACCGATGGTTTCTTTGGTAATACCACAAACAGGGCAGTTATCACAAGATCCACCTATCCACTTAGCTGTCAAAGATTTGAGGGGGAGTGCACCTGCTCTGAGTTGGAAGAGGAGCTTCCTTTCTCCAGGCCTAGTTCTAATATCCCAATAGGGTTCTAGACAGGGGTACATCTTGGCCTCTAAGAATTCTCCAGTCATGGAACCAGTGCTGGAGCTACTCCAGTGCCGGGAGGCAACCATCTCCCAGTATGTACTCAATGCTTTTAGATGGAAAAGTTGCTCTCACCGGATCTACCCAAAGTGAGCACATACCCAGCTCATTCAGGGATATCTTAAGTGATTTTAACCATCCAATTTTGTGGTATACATCAGAACGTATAATATCTAAAAAGCCCTCAGCGTAATGAGAGAGCACAGGAGTCGTCCATAGCCTGCGCCAATACAATATCGGGCGAAGCTTTACCATATCTGAGACTGCTCTTCTACCCAAATCGTATTTGAGGGGCAACAATGGGGTGCTTTTAGGGACACCAGTTATTGCCCTAAGAAATCTATTCTCCGAGGATTGAAGTGCAACCACCGTCTCGAAGCCCCAGAGTTCAGCACCATAAAGCGCAGAGCCTAGAGCCTTTGCTTCGTAGACCTGTAGGGCAGGTTTTACAGGTTTGGTTATAGATTTTCTGTGCTCTATACAAATAGCACCAGACAATTGCCTATGTCTAAGTGTAGCAATATCAATATGATGCCGCCAACTCTTCTCGCTAGATATATGTATACCTAAATATATAAAATTATTCACTACCTCTAGCGGGCGGTCATTCAAGGTAATTTTAGTTTTAAAACTACGATGGGGGTTAAAAATCATTAGTTTTGTTTTGGCTATATTAACCTCTAAGCCATACTCCCCACAAAATTGATCAAAAATAGACAAGGCACGCTGTAAACCGCTAGGGGTTTTAGATAGGATGAACGTGTCATCTGCAAACATTAAAATAGGGATTTTGGTCCCAGCTAAAAAAGGGGCATCCACTTGTGCAGAGAGCATACGAGCAACAACATCATTGATGTACAATGTAAAAAGCACGGGAGCCATCGAACATCCCTGCCGAACTCCCCTCTCGACAGGTAAGTCCGCAGTTACCGAGCCTAGTCCCCCCCACTGGATTCTAGCATAGTTAGATTCGTGGAGCCTCATTATCAAAGACAATAACTCGCTTGGGAGACCCTGCTTTTTAAGGACCGACCATAACTTAGACCGGGGAACAAGGTCAAAAGCGGCCCGCAAATCAACAAAAGCCGCGTACAAGCTTCCCTTACCCAGCACAACAGTTCTCCATTGCAACAGGGTAAAACGAAAGACCTGATCCACCGTACTTGTGGACCAACGAAAGCCTGCCTAGAAGGGTGAAAGGGCATTAGACTCCTCCGCCCAATCCAGGAGCCTATTGACGATCACACACCCCACAACCTTTTGAATAGTATCTATAAGGCTTATTGGTCGGTAGTTACCCGGTTGAGACCGGTCACCTTTTTTAAAGACAGGTATGATGACTGCACCCTGCCAAGATGTCGCTACCGCTGCACCCCGTGCAATAGCATTCATAAGAAGATGAATGTACTTGCACCAGCGCTCTTTATCATTAATGAATAAGTCAGCTGGCCCCCCCATCAAGACCAGGGGCGCATCCAGAAGCCACTGAGCCAAGGGCCATCATGACTTCAGCAATACTAAAGAAATTATCTTGGAATTGATCTACACTAATTTCTGTATTCAGATTGGCATTATTTCGCTCGGCGTACTGATTTTTAAAAATTTTTACCCACTCTTCCTCTGGCACATTGTTATGCGGGGGCTCGGGAGAACCCGAATTTCCCCACCTAACAATGTGCCAGAACAAGCAGGAATCTTTACTGTCGCTAGCTGCCTTTAGCTCAGACCAGTGGTGCTCGTCCCAGATTTTCTTTGCCCTAGATATACTGATTTTGTAATCCTTTCTAGCAGATTGAATCACAACAGATTGCCCCCCCTTGATGGCATCACCTAGAGCTAGTCTTGCTTCCCTACACTGGTCATTATACCACTTAGCAGGCTTTGGAGCTCTAGCTCCTTTATTTTTCGCAGGTTTAAGGAAATAGTTTTTAATTGTGCAAAAGAGGGTATTGTGTATTCCTACTACCTTATCTAAGCCAGTGCTAAGTGGGTTAAAGTGCTCTATGTCCAATATTGCTTTGTCTACCTGTCCACTGATATTAGCAATAACCTGATGGTTAGTCACTATATTTTCCCACCTTAATCTATGCATATCGTTAGTGGGGACAATCAGGGGAGGGACAATCTCAAGAGGGCCTATGGGATGGTTAATATGGGACCACCATTTATGAATTGCACACAGGGGGTTGTGATCGCTCTCTATCCTCCCAACAACCTCCATATCGCAGATCAAGGGCCATAGTTTAAGACTACATAAAACGTAGTCAATTCTACTGTTATATCGCCCGTTATCAAATGTACTTGTCCCGTTTCTGTCACTACTAGTCCTTCCATTTAGGGCTCTTAAACCCTTTTCATAACAGAGGGCGTTCAGACCGATCACATCATTGGACCAACGCACAACCGGAGTGAGCTTCAATTTAGGAACTCCCCATTGCCGGTCCTCTTCGTCCCCGAAAAGATCATCTTCATTGACTAGGGGTTCAAATGTTCTATTGAAATCACCCACAATGACGATGTTGGTGCTTGAGGAATGGGTATCAAGAAGACAACCCAAGGCTACTAGAGCCTCAGACCTCAGACGTCATCAGCAGAGGATTGCGGTCGCGTGAGTTATAGTTGCCTGCACTAACTATAACGGGGAATTTCATTGGTTTTTTACGAGGGAAATGTCCAGCTAACTATAACATGTGGGAAACCGATGGTTTTTAAGTGAATTTGCAAGGTTTTTTAAATGCTAATTCCTAACTATAACGTGTGTGAAACCTATGGTTGTTTAAGTGAATTTGTACTTTTTTTTAAATGCTAAGTTATGTATTTATTAATATTTTTTTTTTCCAGGTATTTCACCGTGCGCGCACGGTGCACGCACGGTGCGCTACGCGCACCGTGCGCGTGCGCTGTGGGCCCTGTGCTTTTTTGTCAAAAAAATAAAAATAAAATTCACCCTTGGGGGTCCTTCAGTGACCCCCTGACAAAGGCTAGGGGGTCCGGAACTGTCCACCCTGCCCCCTTTTTATGTTCTCCACCTTTGTTTTTCACTGCCTCAGACTGCGAGAGACAAAATGGCGGCCGACACTTCCTGATTTCGACCGATTCGAATGTTTACTGACATCTAACAACCAATCAGAATTGCGCTCGCGCATGTCACCGTGCGCGCACCGTGCGCGCACCGTGCACGCACGGTGCGCGCTTATAGATATATATGTACTTTTAACTGAAATTTTCTCTGGAACTACTGAACAGATTGACTCCAGATATTCAAAAGGCACATCCCTGACATGAGGACTACCTCTCTGCCAAATTTCAAGTAATTCTGTTCAGCCGTTCGGGCTGTACCTTGGACTAAAGGTCCCTATGGAAAAATGCATGGGGAAAACGCGTTTTGGGACCCCCCTTTTTTCTCGGCCCCCGCTTGACTAATCACCCCGAGACTTTCAGGGTAGGAGCGGAGCGGAGCGCCCCACCTATTTTGAAACATTTGCGAGGATTCGTCAACCGGCGCCAAAGTTATTCAAAATAGAATTTTCAGATTTCCTATGGAAACACGGTCCTAACTATAACTATCTACTGGCGACCGCCAGTAGATAATTAATATATATATATATATATATATATATATATATATATATATATATATATATATATATATATATATATATATATATATATATATATATATATATATATTACCTACTGGCAGTCACCAGTAGGTAGTTATAGTTAGGACCTATTTTCCATAGGAAATCCGCAACATTCTATTTGGAATAACGTTGGCGTCGATTGATGAATCTTCGCAAAATTTTCCAAACTTTTGGCCAGCTCCGGTCCGCTCCTATCCTGAAACTTTCACGGTGATTCGTCAAGCGGGGGCCGAGAAAAAAGGGGGGTCCCAAAACGCGTTTTCCCCATGTATTTTCCCATAGGACCTGTTGACGCAGCTACAGCCCGAAGTGCTGAACGGAATTACACCAAATTTGCCAAAGAGGTAGTACTCAGTTCAGACTCGTGCCTTTTGCTTAAATGGTGTAAATCCGTTCAGTAGTTCAGTAGCGGAGCCTAACCACACATCTCAGCGTGAGATCTGATTGGCTGTCAGTACTTCATCCAAGAAGTGTTGGCAGCCATCTTGGGACCAATATACATGATAGCACCTCAATAAAAAAGCAGTGCAGTTAATAGAAGGTTTTAAGACTTTAGTTCTAAGGTGATTTTACCATGTGAAAAAGCCTTCTGCTGTGATATCAGGAATCATGTTTGAGAGAAAACTAGTTTCTCATGCTTTTCCCACAGAGGTTTGGAAGGTGATCTATAAGCTAAACTGAGAGCATATTTTCTGTAAATTCACATTATCTTTCTCAGTCAGGTGAGAATGAAGTCTGACATTCTCAGTAAAACATGTACATCCAACAAGGGCAGAGACTGTCAGTTGATTCCTTTGTGTTCTACTGCAGCTTCCCAGAGTGTTCTAAAGAACAACTAGAGCGCTAACAGTCCTACTTATGACAAACGTATGGCACACCTAAAGCCATCTTGGTTGGAATAAAGTGGTAACTCTTAAAACATTTAATTTAAAAAGGAACAAAATGAGGGGGTTCATTTTGCCATAGAAAGTATGATTAGTGCTGCAGAAAGAAAAATTAGGGCACATTTTGAGTGACTTCTCAAATCCTCTTCTATTTCATTAAAAAATTCTGACATGCAGACTGAAACATGCACTTTCAATACCAGCAGCAGACTTCCCTGGTGAGCAGTAGCTTTACTACAGTGATCTAATAAGCAACTAGAGTGCTAACATTCTGAATTTATGGCAAATGTGTGACACATCTGAATGCCTTCTTGATGGAATCAAAGTAAAAAACTGAAAGTATTTCCTACTGAGGAGACTGCAGTAAATGAGGAAATTAGGAAACTTCATAACAAATAAATCTCCCAAGATGGCCACCAGAGACAAAAGAGCCCAAATGCAGCACATATATCACCCAGATGTAGCCCACATGTAGCCCAATGACAGAAGTGTGCAAAACACTTATATTTTGTGTATTTGCAGTTTTATATGTAAATGTGTTTGTACTTGTATAGCGCACTGCCACCCCCAACGGGGGCATCCTGGCGCTTTTACTCATACCGCTATGGAACCCTTCCTGGCTTTCCATGTGAGGTGTCCACTCCTGGGCACCCCCATGGTGAGGCCAGGCATCCCAGCGCTGTTGGGGCCGTTGTGGAGATTAAGCAAGCTTTTGCCCAGAGTTGCAGCATGGGATCCATGATTAGAATAGGCCCTGAGGCGAGAATATCCGGTCCGCGGAATTTATAGCCCGAGACCCTGCCGTGACAGGAATCGAACCCTGGTCCCGGACAAGTGCTCTGCATCGAGGACTGCCACTCTAACCATTGAGCCACACTTCTCCAGACCAGAATCACAGAATGTTGAGCTGAAGCAGAAACTCCAACCTGGTTCCCCAGTTGCAAAGTCTGCAGCTCTGGAAATAACACCACATCCTCTCCCCTAGGTGCAACATTTAATCAAGTGGTCAACTGGATAAAAAAACAGAAAGATTACAAATAAAGCTATTTGAAAACTCAGAAAATATGTCCTCATTTTAGTTTTTTAGAGCACTAACCATGATTTTTATGCAAATAAGACCCTCTCATATGTAATTTCTAAAGGAAATACTCTAGGTATTACAGTTTTGATTACATCAAGATGACATCAGGCGTTCCACACTTTTGTAATAAATATAGAATGTTAGCAATCTAGTTGTTCATTGGGATACTGTTGAGAGGCTGAGGCCAGGGGCACGGACTCTGAAAATTGAAGGCAGGTAGGAGAGTGCAGAGGCAACAATTTGACCACACTGGGCAGGCAGGAAGGGCAGCACAACAGACTATGGAGGGAAGTGGAAAGGGGGTTAGGGGCAACAAACCAACAATACAGGACTGGCAAGAGAGGCTGTGGCAATATAATAGACCATTGTGGGCAGAAGGAAGAGGCAGTGGTAGTACAACCATAAATGTCAACAGACCCGTTTCAGCCAGGAAACGTCCAATGTTTTTAAGCTCAAATGGGCTTTATTTGATCTGTCTCCTGTCTACAATCTCCTCTTTTTCAATGTAACTCAAAGGGGAAAATCAATAGCCAAGTTTATTTTCAAAATCTCCCTCTTACCAAGTTCAAAATGTTCGCAAGTATGGTACATTGGATCATGGTAGGCAGGAGGAATTGGGGTAGGGACATGGACTCGGATAACAGAGGACAGGAGGGACATGGAGAGGTGCACCAAACTGACCCTACAGGGCAGGCATCAGGGTTTGCAGCAGCACAATACACCACACAGCGCATGCGGGACATGAGTGCAGCACAACAATCCATAGAAAGCAATAGGGAGGGGACAGGACCATGCACATGGACAACAGAGAACAGAGGGGAAAGAGGCAATGGTAGCTAGCTGACCACAATGGACAGACAGGAGAGAAAGCTGCAGCATAACAGACCATAAAGGGCAGGAGGGACGGATCAGGGGCATTACAATGGAACAGACAAGCCAGGAGGGAGGGAATAGGGGTCTGCACATGGAAACAGAGGGCTGGGGGCAAGGGGGCAGGAGCAGCAAGATGACCATGGAGGTCAGGCAGGATGGGCACGAGAAACAAGACACACCATGGAGAGCAACAATGAGACTATGATGGCATACACACAGACCATGGAGGGAAGGTTGGAGGGGGTCAGGGACAGCTAGCTGACCACACAGGGAAGGTGGGAGGGGACATGGCAGCACAGAAGACCATGTATGGCAAGCGGGAAGGTTAGTGGCAGCACAATGGCTATGATGGGCAAGAAGGAGGGTGCAGGGGCTTGCACAAAGGACCATGGAGGATAGAAGGGAGGGTCAGGACCTGGGCACAGACAAGAGAGTTCAGGGGAAGGGGCCTCACAACAGACCGCGCGTGGCAGGCAGGAGGAGCAGTTGGAGCACAACAGACCAGGGAGGGCAGAAGGGTGTGGCAGTAAAATGGACCATGGAGGACAGGAGGAAGGGGATAGGGTCATGGCATGTGGACAGGCAGGGTGGAGGTGGCAGGGACAGGTTACAGTCATCTGACAATGCTAGGCAGGTGGGAGGGGAGTGGCAGCTCAACAGAACACTCAGTAGATAGGAGTGGCAGGTCCATGGAACATGGTGGGCAAAAAGGATGGAGCAGGGGCATGCACAAAGACATCGGAGGGCAGGGGGAAGGAGAATAGGGGCAGCAAGCTAAGCACAGAGGCTAAGCAGGAGGTCAATGATGGGCCATAGAATTGGGCAATGGAGGGCAGGAGGAGTGGACTGGTACATCATGCTAAATGGAGGGCAGTGGCAGCACATCAGACCATGCATGGCAGGAGGGAGGAGGCTAGTCCATGGATTCAGACCACAGAGGATAGAGAGGAGGTGGATGGGGCAGCAAGCTAACTGTTCAGAGAAGGTGGGTATTAGGAACTTTATTGTTTTTAAAATGTGTGTCTGTGCGAACTACTTAAAATATGAACAAGTTTGCAGCATAATCTCACTTTTATTCAGGAAGAAGAGGACGTTTGTGACTCTGACTCCGGGCTCACTTGGCAGAAACACCCCCTGACCCTCCACCCCCCATCGCAAAATGTAATGCCCATGAAAAGGGTAGGTGGACACAGTGTTATATAAAACATAGTCCTGAGAGCATGATTGAAAATGAAAACTAGATATAGTATATGGTATAAACTATGCACCAAAAAGTGTGATAAAAGATGAACGGGGGTGTGAAATATAATATGCAATACATTGTGACTCTAAAGTGAGGTTCGTCTCCTTTCCAGAGAGTAAAATAAAAGTATTACACATCCGGCGGTGGATGTGTGTTTTATTAACTGTGAGGGGGGTTTCTTGCATAGTTTGGTCGAATTTTTGTCGAATCCCCTTTGAATGGCTTGGTGTGCGTGTATATTAAATGTGCCCATCAATAGCTACCCATGTTTGTATAAATAAACGACAAGTGTGTCTACTTGGAGAGTACCCACCGGCGGGGGCGCCGGGATTAGGCACGGTAGGGCGTCACACACGTCAGAGCTTCACTAGCAGTGTAAATACATTCCATGTGGATTCATTCTATGCATAGTCGCCTTTTAATGAATATCACACAAATCGTCATGGTGATAGGTACATACGGTTTGTCCAGCATGTCCTAGGTGTTTCTATAAATATATATTTTTTTTAAATAATAATAAACAAAGGCCGGCCCCGGGCGATGGGGTCCCCGGGGCCATAAGTGGCCTGAGGAGGGGGGCAACGCAGCCCCCTCCTAAAGAATTGAAAAAAAAAAAAGGCCATGGCCTGGGGGTTGGAGTCCCCGGGGCCGATTAAGGCTTGGGAGGGCCAAATTTATTGTTTTCAACAAAAAAACATTAGGGTGCAGTGCAGACCCTGGGGTATGGGGTCCCCAGGGCCAGTAAATTAGAAAAAGAAGGGGGGCCACACAGGCCTCCGTCTTAAAAAAATAAAATAAATAAAAGACCGGCATTGCGCCGGAGGGCACTCTGCAAACGCGCCCCCTGGCCAGTTGTAAGTTGGGGAATTAATTTGTCTTCGATACTGAAGGTCCCTGAGGGCCAACTATCCCAACAGGTATCTCCAGTATGCGCCAGGGAGCTGCGTTGCAGACAGGTGTTCTGAGGCCACGCCCCTTTTTACACCTCTATGCAACGCAGCTCTGTGGCGCTTACTGGAGGTACCTAGTGGGCTAGTTTGACCCTTGGGACCCTTAGGATTCAAGGGGACTTAATCTCTCAAATTAGAACGGCCACAGGGTGCGTTTACACAGTGGTGAAGGGAGGGAATGGCGATATTGGTATGTCCATTGTTTTGAACATTTTAGTTTCTATGGCTTTTTTCAGTGAATATATATATATTCACAAAAAAAAACATAGGTTTCAGGAGTGTTATAGTTAGCTGGCCATTTCACTCGTACAAAACCATAGAAATTCCTCCGCTATAGTTAGTTCTGCTAACTATAACTCGCGCGCCCGCAATGCACTTCTGATGATGTCACATATTGCATCATTCATGAAATGGTCAGTGACATCACTGATGAAATCACTGATGACATCTCAAATGACATCACTGATGATATCACTGATGACATCATCCAGTGAATGTGGTTTAGTTTGAAATGTAAATATGTATTATATATATACCAATCTGTATTGAAGATTGAGTGGATATATAGCTATCTGGATGGAGGATTTAGTAGCTGTCTGACTGTCTGTTTAAGTGAGTAATTAAAAGTGTCTCACTTAATACATGGATTAGCAACTAAACTATGTGAATGTGTGCAGCACTGTCTCTGTTGTTGTATAACATGCTGCATCAGTTGGTCACTAACTACATGAGTGTGTATTTTAGTTATTGATTAGTTGGGTGAGTATTTGTATGGGACACTGAGTTTGTGTGTGGTTGGATGGGGTGTGTGTAACTCTATGCATAGATGTGTGAATGGTGGATTGACTAGGTGTATAGGTTTAAGAGTGCATGTGGAAACAGTTGTTTGGGTGACTGAGTGTATTTATTTGTGTGTTGGTGAGCAAATATATATTTTATTTGTACATCTTTAACAAAGTAAAAAAATAAAAGGCATTGTAGGTGAGAGTTGGTATATATAAATAAGTATGTGTAAGAGTCAGTGATTGTGAGAGTAACTATATGAATGAGTGTATAATTGTAATGGTGATTTTTTTAACATATTAACTATGAGTTACTGTGTGTTTGAATAAATGAGGTGTTGTTGGATAGTTGTGTAAGTGAGTAAATGTAAGCGTGATTAAGTTTTTTTCATGAGTGAGTAGGATGACTGCATAACTGACTAAGATGACTGCTGATGTGTCAATGTCTATATATGTGTATAAGTGCATTTGATAGTGTTCTATTAATTAGTGACTGCATGTATAAATGATTCTGATGTTGAATGGGTAGTTGTGTGTGTAGACTTACGAATCAGTGAGTGGGTATGTAGTAACTGGTATTGGTGTGTCAATTGTTTCAAATATGGTACTCTGTATTTTACATTGAGTGATGAAAGGTTATACTAGTGTATGATGAGGTGTATCAGATTGTCACATGGATGATGTCATCAGTGATGTCATTTGAGATGACATCAGTGATGTCACTGACCATGTCATGAATGATGCAATATGTGACATCATCAGCAGTGCACTGCGGGCACGCGAGTTATAGTTAGCAGAACTAACTATAACGGAGGAATTTCTATGGTTTTGTACGAGTGAAATGGCCAGCTAACTATAACACCCCTGAAACCTATGGCTTTTTCTGTGAATTTCTAAGGTTTATTAAATGCTAATTTCTAACTATACCGTCTCTGAAACCTATGTTTTTTTCAGTGAATTTGAAAGCTTTTTTAAATGCTAATTTGTAACTATAACGTCTCTGAAACCTATGTTTTTTTTCAGTGAATTTCAAAGGTTTTTTAAATGCTAATTTTTAAGTGTGATAGTAGTTATACCTATTCTTTGTACTGATTTTCTACAGTTTTTTAACAGTTTATTTATGAATACTTTATTCATCAAATAACATTATTTATTTTTCTGAAAATTGCACAAAAATGGTTTTTTAATTAAAACTGAAATATTGATTAATTTTCTTGTTTTCATTTTTTATTTTAATATATTTATATTATTTTCTTTAAAAAAAATCCATTTTTTTTCGAAGTCGCGCACATCACGGTGGGTGCGCGCTTTCTAGCCGCCATTTTAGAAAAGTCGTGAAGGATCCGCATACGGTGTGTGACGGCTGCGTGTTTTTCAGTTACATCATATACATTTAATATTACGTGATGTGTGCGATTGGAATGCGACCAGTCCGCGACTCCTGCTCCCGCGCATTCGTGACACATGCGCATTACGGTACAAGATGCTTGCGCGGTTGCGGGTCCCGCGTGACGTCATATACGTGCTGGGGCGCGCTGGGTGCGCGACTCACGCAAAAAAATGTTATGTTCCAAAATGATATGTATGTGTCTTTAATATACATATTAGGGCAAGAGATTATCTAAGATATTCATAAAAATAATATATTTGTACTTATAATAAACTTATATTATTTTAAAATATATTTTCGCGAAGTCAGGTGCGTGCATCGTGAGTGCAGAGAACCAGGTCAGAAGAGCTGCTGTAGAGCCAGAGAACTAGGTCAGCAGAGCTGCTCTAGAGCCTAAGAGGCAGGTCAGCAGAGCTGCTCTAGAACCAGAGACCCAGGTCAGCAGAGCTGCTCTAGAGCCAGAGACCCAGGTCAGCAGAGCTGCTCTAGAGGCCGAGAACCAGGTCAGCAGAGCTGCTGTAGAGCCAGAGAAACCAGGAAAGCAGAGCTGCTTTAGAGGGAGAGAACCAGGTCAGCAGAACTACTTTAGAGCCAGAGAACCAGGTCAGCAGAGCTGCTCTAGAGCCAGAGAACCAGGTCAGCAGAGCTGCTTTAGAGCCATAGAACCAGGTCAGCAGAGCTGCTCTAGAGGCAGAGAACCAGGTCAGCAGAACTGCTTTAGCACCAGAGATCAGGTCTTCAGAGCTCTTTAGAGGGAGAGAACCAGGTCAGCAGAGCTGCTTTAGAGCCAGAGAACCAGGTCAGCAGAGCTGCTCTAGAGCCAGAGAACCAGGTCAGCAGAGTTGCTTTAGAGCCATAGAACCAGGCCAGCAGAGCTGCTCTAGAGGCAGAGAACCAGGTCAGCAGAACTGCTTTAGAGCCAGAGAACCAGGTCTGCAGAGCTCTTTAGAGGGAGAGAACCAGGTCAGCAGAGCTGCTTTAGAGCCAGAGAACCAGGTCAGCAGAGCGGCTCTAGAGCCAGAGAACCAGGTCAGCAGAGCTGCTTTAGATCCAGAGAACCAGGTCAGCAGAGCTGCTTTAGAGCCATAGAACCAGGTCAGCAGAGCTACTTTAGAGCCAGAGAACCAGGTCAGCAGAGCTGCTCTAGAGGCAGAGAACCAGGTCAGCAGAGCTGCTTTAGAGGGAGAGAACCAGGTCAGCAGAGCTGCTCTAGAGCCAGAGAACCAGGTCAGCAGGGCTGCTTTAGAGCCATAGAACTAGGTCAGTAGAGCTGCTTTAGAGCCAGAGAACCAGGTCAGCAGAGCTGCTCTAGAGCCTAAGAACCAGGTCAGCAGAGCTGCTCTAGAGCCAGAGAACCAGGTCAGCAGAGCTGTTGTAGAGCCAGAGAACCAGGTCAGCAGAGCTGCTCTAGAGCCAGAGAACCAGGTCAGCAGACCTGCTGTAGAGCCAGAGAAACCAGGTCAGCACGGCTGCTTTAGAGGGAAAGAACCAGGTCAGCAGAGCTGCTTTAGAGCCAGAGAACCAGGTCAGGAGAGCTGCTCTAGCTGACACTGACTGGCTGACACTGACTGATTGACACTGACTGACACTGATTGACTGACACTGACTGACTGACCATGACTGACACTGACTGACTGACACTGACTGGCTGACTGACACTGACTGACGCTGATTGACTGACACTGACTGACTGACACTGACTGACACTGATTGACTGACACTGACTGACACTGATTGACTGACACTGACTGACACTGATTGACTGAAACTGCCGCTTGTAGGCTTGGGACTGCTTGCTGACAACTGTGGGCTCTCCACGAGAACGCCGCGCTGCCCTGGGGGCGATACCTACCGGACCATCACCATCAGAACGCGGGACTGCGAGGACCAGGCTGCTTGGCGGTGAGCGCAGCTGCATCCTCTTCCCGGCTCCTCCCCCAGAAGGTTCTTGACGCCTCGCGGCCCCCGCTTCACGGGTGCCGCTTGTAGGCTTGGGACTGCTTGCTGACAACTGTGGGCTCTCCACGAGAACGCCGCGCTGCCCTGGGGGCGATACCTACCGGACCATCACCATCAGAACGCGGGACTGCGAGGACCAGGCTGCTTGGCGGTGAGCGCAGCTGCATCCTCTTTCCGGCTCCTCCCCCAGAAGGTTCTTGACGCCTCGCGGCCCCCGCTTCACGGGTGCCGCTTGTAGGCTTGGGACTGCTTGCTGACAACTGTGGGCTCTCCACGAGAACGCCGCGCTGCCCTGGGGGCGATACCTACCGGACCATCACCATCAGAACGCGGGACTGCGAGGACCAGGCTGCTTGGCGGTGAGCGCAGCTGCATCCTCTTCCCGGCTCCTCCCCCAGAAGGTTCTTGACGCCTCGCGGCCCCCGCTTCACGGGTGCCGCTTGTAGGCTTGGGACTGCTTGCTGACAACTGTGGGCTCTCCACGAGAACGCCGCGCTGCCCTGGGGGCGATACCTACCGGACCATCACCATCAGAACGCGGGACTGCGAGGACCAGGCTGCTTGGCGGTGAGCGCAGCTGCATCCTCTTCCCGGCTCCTCCCCCAGAAGGTTCTTGACGCCTCGCGGCCCCCTCTTCACGGGTGCCGCTTGTAGGCTTGGGACTGCTTGCTGACAACTGTGGGCTCTCCACGAGAACGCCGCGCTGCCCTGGGGGCGATACCTACCGGACCATCACCATCAGAACGCGGGACTGCGAGGACCAGGCTGCTTGGCGGTGAGCGCAGCTGCATCCTCTTCCCGGCTCCTCCCCCAGAAGGTTCTTGACGCCTCGCGGCCCCCGCTTCACGGGTGCCGCTTGTAGGCTTGGGACTGCTTGCTGACAACTGTGGGCTCTCCACGAGAACGCCGCGCTGCCCTGGGGGCGATACCTACCGGACCATCACCATCAGAACGCGGGACTGCGAGGACCAGGCTGCTTGGCGGTGAGCGCAGCTGCATCCTCTTCCCGGCTCCTCCCCCAGAAGGTTCTTGACGCCTTGCGGCCCCCGCTTCACGGGTGCCGCTTGTAGGCTTGGGACTGCTTGCTGACAACTGTGGGCTCTCTACGAGAACGCCGCGCTGCCCTGGGGGCGATACCTACCGGACCATCACCATCAGAACGCGGGACTGCGAGGACCAGGCTGCTTGGCGGTGAGCGCAGCTGCATCCTCTTCCCGGCTCCTCCCCCAGAAGGTTCTTGACGCCTCGCGGCCCCCGCTTCACGGGTGCCGCTTGTAGGCTTGGGACTGCTTGCTGACAACTGTGGGCTCTCCACGAGAACGCCGCGCTGCCCTGGGGGCGATACCTACCGGACCATCACCATCAGAACGCGGGACTGCGAGGACCAGGCTGCTTGGCGGTGAGCGCAGCTGCATCCTCTTCCCGGCTCCTCCCCCAGAAGGTTCTTGACGCCTCGCGGCCCCCGCTTCACGGGTGCCGCTTGTAGGCTTGGGACTGCTTGCTGACAACTGTGGGCTCTCCACGAGAACGCCGCGCTGCCCTGGGGGCGATACCTACCGGACCATCACCATCAGAACGCGGGACTGCGAGGACCAGGCTGCTTGGCGGTGAGCGCAGCTGCATCCTCTTCCCGGCTCCTCCCCCAGAAGGTTCTTGACGCCTCGCGGCCCCCTCTTCACGGGTGCCGCTTGTAGGCTTGGGACTGCTTGCTGACAACTGTGGGCTCTCCACGAGAACGCCGCGCTGCCCTGGGGGCGATACCTACCGGACCATCACCATCAGAACGCGGGACTGCGAGGACCAGGCTGCTTGGCGGTGAGCGCAGCTGCATCCTCTTCCCGGCTCCTCCCCCAGAAGGTTCTTGACGCCTCGCGGCCCCCGCTTCACGGGTGCCGCTTGTAGGCTTGGGACTGCTTGCTGACAACTGTGGGCTCTCCACGAGAACGCCGCGCTGCCCTGGGGGCGATACCTACCGGACCATCACCATCAGAACGCGGGACTGCGAGGACCAGGCTGCTTGGCGGTGAGCGCAGCTGCATCCTCTTCCCGGCTCCTCCCCCAGAAGGTTCTTGACGCCTTGCGGCCCCCGCTTCACGGGTGCCGCTTGTAGGCTTGGGACTGCTTGCTGACAACTGTGGGCTCTCTACGAGAACGCCGCGCTGCCCTGGGGGCGATACCTACCGGACCATCACCATCAGAACGCGGGACTGCGAGGACCAGGCTGCTTGACGGTGAGCGCAGCTGCATCCTCTTCCCGGCTCCTCCCCCAGAAGGTTCTTGACGCCTCGCGGCCCCCGCTTCACGGGTGCCGCTTGTAGGCTTGGGACTGCTTGCTGACAACTGTGGGCTCTCCACGAGAACGCCGCGCTGCCCTGGGGGCGATACCTACCGGACCATCACCATCAGAACGCGGGACTGCGAGGACCAGGCTGCTTGGCGGTGAGCGCAGCTGCATCTTCTTCCCGGCTCCTTTTCCGCCCCTTTGTCTTTATGTCATAATTTTGCTACCGCGCGCTAGCGGGACGCGCGCGGGACTAAGCCCGGGGCGAAGACCGGGCTAAGAGCGGGCCGTTTGAGGCCGTTCGAGACTGGAGACACTGGGCTGGGCCACCCCCCCCTATATCTTATTAAGTGTATTCGATTGTGATCATCATATCGATATTGGTGGGAGAAATGTCTAGGAATAAAAGGGCTGCTGCTGGTACATCTATGGCAGGGACCCTGGATAATTTTATTGTTAGAGCTGCAAACATATTAGAACGAGAGATAGACCTCACCGAGCGTCGCTTATCGCTTGAACCCTTTACAACTAAACGCTCATCCCTAGGGAAAATCGCTCTATCTGCTACACCTGGGGTAACCACTACTAAACCTATATCAACTGAATGTTTGACTAGTGAGACTGAAAGCATAGACCTCAGCACGGACCTAACTATTGAAAGTAATAAGTGCAGAGACATTAGAAGGTCTACTACTTCTGTAACTACCTCGGCTGCTGCTACCAACAATCTAATCGAAGGTGTCTCTACTCGTGCACAATTACACGCAATAACTGAGGCTACCTCTTTTTCTTCCTCCCCTCCTTTAAATTTAGGAGCAAAACCAAAACTCAAGGCTGCTCCGCAAGCAAAAAAGGGGAGACAACCAAGAGTGTCAAAAAATAAAAATAAAACAAATGCGTCTAATATCACTCTGGGTGCTGCTGATTACCCCCTGAACGAAATCACCTCAGACTTGACTAGGCAACTAGATGTTGGGTTTCACTCCAAAATAATAGAAGTGTTTGAAAATTCAACCCGTCTGATCTTGGATAGACTTTCCAAGATAGAGGAGCGACTACAGAAACTAGAAAAGACTGCCTCTACTAATCTAGAACACAATCAATTTCTGAGGACAGACTTACTTAGGGAGCTCCACGAACACTCTCTTCTTGCCAAACCTGTTAGCAATCCAAAAGAGAAAACTCCTCCCCCTATGCCTTTGCCGCTAACGGATAGGCACTTGGGATTATCAGGGGATAAATGTGAAAACACAGCCCGTATTGAAAACACCATAACTAGTAGTGGCCTCCAAAATTCACACGCAGGAGTAAAGCCCCAGCAGAATCTTTCGGAAGTTAATAAAAAAACTAATAATCCTATTACACAAGATAAAAATGCGGTAGAAAATGGAACTGCTCCTGCCCAAGATGTTGTTCCCAAATTACCTATTTTAGATCTTCCCCCAGAATCCTTACCCTACGTCATTATATTGGCGGGAGTACCTTGCCTGGAGGGAAAAACCAATGAGTCTTATCTCGAATTGAGGAACAAAACTATGCATTGGCTTAATATCAACCGACCCCTCCCTCCTCACATTCATACTAAAATCTTATTTGTACGGAGAGTTAGCTGGGTGGGTAGAAGGAGTAAAGATATACCGGGAGATTGTATAATTGTTAATTTTAAGGACACCCAGGCTGCAAAATACATCCAGTATGTACAATCTTCTGTCCTCAACACAAACATCATCCCACTACCTCTTGATTACTTTTATCCTTATCAATTAATCAACAAGAGGTGGGAACAAGTAGGGAGGGCAAAAATACATACTAACCAGGAAAGAGGCATGTTGCCTATATTAAGTCAAGGTTGGTTGGAGACCATTCCATTGTCAAACAGGTACAGCTGTCTGGATATGGTCGACTGACTACCCCTAAATTATAATGTCGCCGATTATGTGGGGGAAGTCGCAGTCGGTGATAAGCCAACTTCACCGACTGACTTACGGCCCGTACAATTGTCAACTTCCTTAGAGAACAACTTAGAAACTATCCCCATCAATACCGAGGATGATGAGTTATCTGATCATCTCACACTGACGTGCAGCAGATCTTCTGAAACTGTGGCTCCTGGTGCAACTCCCATTGTGATCTCATCCTCAGGGGGCGACATAGGCCATTCTATTACATTTTTATCCTGGAATGTTGTAGGGTTGTCTTCCAGGCTGGGCGACATAAACTGTGCTTCCTTTGTAAAACGGTTTTCGATTATCTGTCTCCAGGAATGTTGGACGGTCGAGCCCATTCATATGAATGGTTATCGTACCTACCACACGCCAGCTGTACACACTTTGAGAGGGAGAAATAAAGGAGGCCTTTGTATTTACGTCTCAAATTGTTTAAAAGAAACTAAGATTTCTTTTTTCTCTGATTCCATCTTCTACCAGATTTTGCATATAACGTTGGGGGGCAATCAACACATTAACCTGATAAATTTCTACAACAACATACCGAAAGATGTATGGGCCTCGACCTTTAAAGAATTACTTGAGACCCTCAAAAACATAGACGAAAAAGAACTTTCTGATAGTTGTGTGATTTGGATGGGCGATTTTAACTACTTTCTATGCCCATTGAGCGACCAAAACCTATGTGGACTGGGAGAGATGGACGGTGTTCCTGTGACACACTTATCACATACATCTCTGGGAAAACACCTTAATGACATACTTTTCTCCCTGGACCTGGGCTTTGTGAATGAACTATGCTCCCCACCAGTCTCTTTTAACCCCACATTCATTGGACGGGGCTGCAAATCAATAATTGACTTCATGTTAATATCCAAACGTTACTCTCATTATATTCTCGCGTTTGAAACATGCGAGGTAGCAATGAGTGACCACTTACCGCTTAGTTTGTCCCTTATTACAATGCTGGGTAAAAACAACACTGTTACCATGACTCAGACCCTTTATGACTTTAGATTAGAACTTGCAAGGAAGAACGGTTATACCCTAAAATGGGACAAAGTGGAACCAGTGGCCTTCCTAGGAAATTTAATTCGTTCCAAGGAAGAGGAATTTAATATCTGTCTCACAGAGTACGCTGAGCCTCTCAAAGTCAATGATGCATTCCTTAGTATCTCAGAGGAAATTAAAAAGCTACTCACGAGACCTCTGAATTCTGGGGCAAACAAAATTAAGAGATGGTTTGATAGAGAGTGTAGTAAGACCCACGCTCATTTAATGGAACAACTAAAAAGGGAGCCTAGGGTAATGATCGAAGTTAGATCAGCCAGATCTGCCTACCAACAGGCAGTTAAAAAAAGGAAAAAACTAATTAAACAGGAAGCCTGGAGTACCCTTCGGGAAACCTGCATTTCTAAAAATAATACCGCATTTTGGAAAGCGGTGAATGCTCCTTTTTTCTCCAATGATTCAACAGACTCTATCGTAACAGCCATCTCGGAAGAGGGCTGGATGTATTTCTTTCGTGAACTTTATACAAAGGACTCTCAGGTCGAGATAGAAGGGGAATTTAACTCAGGTGATAAGGACGTAGTACCCTATCCAATAAATGTTGATTTTAATGTGGAGGAAGTTATGACAGCTATCAACAAGAACCCAGCGGGAAAGGCCCCGGGTCCGGATGGAATTCCCGTAGATGTTTTTAAGGCTAACAGTAAGTTATGGGCCCCACTGTTAACTAATGTCCTCAACAGTTTTACTAAAACGGGCTTCCCAAAGACTTGGCAGGAAGCCATTGTGGTACCCATTTTCAAGAAAGGAGATCGCAGTTTACCGAAATGCTATAGACCGATCTCCTTACTTGATTCACTCATGAAGATCGCGGGGAGAGTTATACTTAACAAATTACAAGTATGGGTGAACGACACAGGTACTCTCTCCCAATTTCAATACGGTTTTAGGGAAGGCTTAGGAACAATAGAGCAAGGCCTGAATCTAGCACTCCTAGTAGCCAAATATGTTGAGGCAAAAAAAGAGAACTTATTTCTAACATTTGTGGATTTAAGCTCGGCCTTTGACTGCATCAACCACAATAAACTTTGGCTAACTATGCAGGATATGGGAGTGGACCCGAACCTCCTAATATTTATTAGAGAATTATATCGGGAGGCGGGCGCAAGGGTACGCTATGGGGAGAAGGGGGACTGCACTTCCAAATTTTCCATAGAAAAGGGTGTGAGACAAGGCTGTATTCTAGCACCTTTTTTATTTAATTTATATATTAACTCGGTCGCGTCTCACCTCCTGGAAGATAAGCAGGATTATCCCAAAATTGGTAATTCCTTTATTCCCATTCTTTTATATGCAGACGATGCTGTAATCATGGCCCGGACCCAAATTGGTCTCCAGAGATCGATTACCAGCTTCTCTGAATACATGGGTAGTAGAGGCCTAAAGATTAACATAAGCAAAACATTTAACATGTGCTGCACAAAAAAGAAGAATCTTAGCTGTAATTCATTTTTATCTAACACGAAAATTGCGACTGTCAATACTTTTTCGTATTTAGGTATTACTTTTGATAAAAAGGGAACTTGGACAGCGGCAGGTGAATCCCGAAAGCTAGCATTCTCGCGAGCAATTGGGGCGGTCAAACATTTTTCAAACAAGGTTGGAGGCCGCCCGGTACCAGTCTTGCTTGATATCTATAGGGCTAAGTGCGTATCAATTGCACTATATGGCGCAGGAATTTGGGGGATTGTGAACACCCCAAGTATTCAAATTCAGATCTGTCAGAATGCTTTTCTGCGGTACTTATTGGCTGTGCCGGGGTCAACTTCTTCTTATGCCTGTCATCAAGAGTTGGGCGTGCCCTATATTGCTGATCTCATCAAACTGGAGCTCATCTTGCTGTGGCATAAAGTATGGTCTGGAACTGAGACAGACCTGAACAGGGACATAATTAAGGACTGCCTAGGCCTAGATGGAGCACTGAAAATTCCCTGGTTTAATTACGTAAGGAATTTCTTTACGGAGTTAGGCCATCCGGAGTTCTTTGACTCTCCAGCTAGCATGACGAATTTTTCAAGAAAGAAGCTTAAGCAAATTTGTCTGCATTTTCTTTCAGAGCAACGCTGGATGTCAGAGAAATGTAAGAGCTCTGTTATGGCCAATCAGCTACTTATTACTAACCCGGGTATCCAACCATATTTGAAACTAGTCCCCAGCTGCTATACTCGCATGCTGTTATCTCGTTTTAGGGCTGACATCTTTTTTAGAATGGTCACCTTTCCTGAGAAGAATTGCTGGCTTAAGGAACTTACTCCTTGTCCCTGTGACCAGATTTCTGTCCAATCTTCCCTCCACTGTATTCTTTTTTGTAAATTTTATACAGAACCTAGAAAAAGTATTCTTCAACCCGTTTTAAAAAAGCTAGGGTTGAGACAATGTAGAGCGGCGTTGGTCAGATTACAAATGTTAGACGATGAATTTCTTATCTTTTCGGTCTCTATGTTCCTAAAAACTGTTATTAGATTTAGGATCTCCATGAATTAGATCATTTTTAACATGCTGTTATTTTTAACTTTTAAAGTTTGTCTTATTGAATGAAATGTGATATATGTTTGCTTTTATGGTTTTGTCTCTTAAAAATCGAATAAAGCTGTTTCTGATTTTGATTCTGATTCTGACTGACTGACTGACACTGACTGACGGACACAGACACTGACTGACTGACTGACAGACACTGACTGACACTGACTGACTACTCTCTACTACTCTACCACTCTCTCTACTACTCACTCTCAACTACTCTACTACTCTCTACTATTCACTCTCTACTACTCACTCTCTACTACTCTCTATTACTCACTCTACTACTCTCTTCTACTCTCTACCACTCACTCTCTACTACTCACTCTCTACTACTCTACTACTCTCTACTACTCACTCTCTACTACTCACTCTCTACTACTCTATACTACTCACTCGCTACTACTCTCTACTTCTCACTCTCTACTACTCACTCTCTACTTCTCTCTACTACTCTCTCTACTACTCTCTACTACTTCTCTCTACTATTCACTCTCTACTACTCACTCTCTATTACTCTCTACTACTTACTCTACTACTCTCTACTACTCTCTACCACTCACTCTCTACTACTCTACTACTCTCTCTACTACTCTCTACTACTCTCTCTCTACTACTCACTCTACTACTCTCTACTACTCACTCTCTACTCCTCTCTCTACTACTCAATCTCTACCATTCACTCTCTACTACTCACTCTCTACTACTCACTCTCTACTACTCTCTACTACTCACTCTCCACTGCTCACTCTCTACTACTCGCTCTCTACTACTCTCTCTCTACTACTCACTCTCTACTACTCTACTACTCTCTACTACTCTTCTCTACTACTCACTCTCTACTACTCACTCTCTACTACTCTCTCTCTACTACTCACACTCTACTACTCTCTACTACTCACTCTCTACTACTCACTCTCTATTACTTGCTCTCTACTACTCGCTCTCTACTACTCTCTAGTACTCACTCTACTACTCACTGTCTACTACTCTCTACTACTCACTCTACTACTCACTCTCTACTACTCTCTACTACTCACTCTATACTACTCACTCTCTTCTACTCTCTACTGCTCACTCTCCACTACTCACTCTCTACTACTCGCTCTCAACTACTCTCTACTACTCACTCTACTACTCACTCTCTACTAATCTACTACTTTTTCTTACTCTCTCTACTTCTCACTCTCTACTACTCTCTCTACTACTCACTCTCTACTACTCTCTACTACTCACTCTCTACTACACACTCTCTACTACTGGCTCTCTACTACTCGCTCTCTACTACTCTCTAGTACTCACTCTACTACTAACTCTCTACTACTCTACTACTCACTCTACTACTCACTCTCTATAAATCTCTACTATTCACTCTCTACTACTCTCTACTACTCACTCTCTACTACTCAACTACTCTCTCTCTCTACTACTCACTCTGTACTACCTGCTCTCTACTACTATCTACTACTCTCTCTACTACTCTCTACTACTCACTCTCTACTACTCTCTACTACTCACTCTCTACTACTCTCTCTCTCTACTACTCACTCTCTACTACTCTCTACTACTCACTCTCTACTACTCTCTCTCTACTTCTCTCTACTACTCACTCTACTACTCACTCTCTACTACTTTCTAATACTCTCTCTCTGCTACTCACTCTCTACTACCCTCTACTACTCACTCTCTACTACTCACTCTCTACTACTCACTCTCTACTACTTTCTACTACTCTCTACTACTCACTCTACTACTCACTCTCTACACTCTCCACTACTCTCTACTACTCACTCTCTACTACTCACTCTCTAATACTCATTCTACTACTCTCTACTACTCACTCTCTACTACGCACTCTCTACTACTCACTCTACTACTCTACTACTCACTCTGCTACTCTCTCTACTACTCTCTACTACTCACTCTCTACCTCTTTCTACCTCTCTCTCTACTACTCTCTACCTCTTTACCTCTCTACCTCTACCTCTCTACCTCTACCTCTCTACCTCTACACATCTACCTCTACACCTCTACCTCTTTACCTCTCTCTACCTCTCTCTACACGCACACATATGCACATATATATATGCATATATGTATATATACAAATATAAACATATATATAATCTGCATATCTGTAGAAATACAAATTTAAATGCATGCATACATATACATATACATATATGCATACATATGCATGTTATCTACATGAAAGTTTGAAAAACACTAATACAAGCAAAGCTAAAAAGCCACCTAATTACAAACAGAATTGCTTGAACTTAAACGAGGGCGAGACCTATTGCATTTTCAATGCGTGTTTAGTTTGGTCTAATCAAGAAGTCATTCAGATGTGTCACACATTTGCCATAAATTCTGAATGGTAGCACTCTAGTTGCTCATTAGATCACTGTAGTAAAGCTACTGCTCACCAGGGAAGTCTGATGCTGGTATTCAAAGTGCATGTTTCAGTCTGCATGTCAGAATGTTTTAATGAAATAGAAGAGGATTTGAAAAGTCAAAATGTGCCCTAATTTTTCTTTCTGGATCACTAATCATAATTTCTATGGCAAAATGAACCCCCTCATTTTGTTCCTTTGCAAATTAAATGTTTTAAGTGCTACCACTTTATTCCAATCAAGATGGCTTCAGGTGTGCCATACTTTTGTCATAAGTAAGACTGTTAGCGCTCTAGTTATTCTTTAGAACACTCTGGGACATTCTGTCATTGGGCTATACTTGGGCTACTTCTGGGTGATATTTGTGCTACATTTGGGCTCTTTTGTCTCTGGTGGCCATCTTGAGAGACTAATTTGTTATGAAGTTTCCTAATTTCCTCATTTACTACAGTCTCCTCAGTAGGAATACTTTCAGTTTTTTACTTATATTCCATCAAGAAGGCATTCAGATGTGTCACACATTTGCCATAAATTCAGAATGTTAGCACTCTAGTTGCTCATTAGGTCACTGTAGTAAAGCTACTCCTCACCAGGGAAGTCTGCTGCTGGTATTGAAAGTGCATGTTTCAGTCTGCATGTCAGAATTTTTTAATGAAATAGAAGACGATTTGAGAAGTCACTCAAAATGTGCCCTAATTTTCCTTTCTGCAGCACTAATCATGCTTTCTGTGGAAAATGAACCCCCTCATTTTGTTCCTTTTTAAATTAAATGTTGTAAGAGTTAGCTTTTTATTCCAATCAAGATGGCTTCAGGTGTGCCATACATTTGTCATAAGTAGGACTGTTAGCACTCTAGGTGTTCTTTGGAACACTCTGGGAAGCTGCAGTAGAACACAAATGAATCAACTGACAGTCTCTGCCCTTGTTGGATGTACATGTTTTACTGAGAGTGTCAGACTTCATTCTCACACGACTGAGAATGATAATGTGAATTTACAGAAAATATGCTCTCAGTTTAGCTTATAGATCACCTTCCAAACCTCTGTGGGAAAAGCATGAGAAACTAGTTTTCTCTCAAACATGATTCATGATATCTCAGCAGAAGGCTTTTTCACATGGTAAAATCACCTTAGAACATACCACAATTCCTAAAATGAGTATGGTACCATCAACAAATGATTTATAATGTAACTAAAGTCTTAAAACCTTCTATTAACTGCAATGCTTTTTAATGAGGTGCTATCATGTATATTGGTCCCAAGATGGCTGCCAACACTTCTTGGATGAAGTGCTGACAGCCAATCAGATCTCAGGATGAGATGTGTGGTTAGGCTCCGCCCACATATATATATGCTTTTAAAATGTTCTAAGATGATTTCACCATGTGAAAAAGCCTCCTGCTGGGATATCATGATTGAGAGAAAAATATTTCCTCATGCTTTTACCACAGAGGTTTGGAAGGTGATCTATAGGCTAAACTGAGAGCTTATTTTCTGTAAATTCACATTATCTTTCTCAGTCATGTGAGAATGAAGTCTGACATTCTCAGTAAAACATGTACATCCAACAAGGGCAGAGACTGTCAGTTGATTCCTTTGTGTTCTACTGCAGCTTCCCAGAGTGTTCCAAAGAACTACTAGAGCGCTAACAGTCCTACTTATGATAAACGTATGGCACACCTGAAGCCATCTTGCTTGGATTAAAGTGGTAACTCTTAAAACATTTAATTTAAAAAGGAACAAAATGAGGGGGTTCATTTTTCCATAAAAAGTATGATTAGTGCTGCAGAAAGAAAAATTAGGGCACATTTTGAGTGACTTCTCAAATCCTCTTCTATTTCATTAAAAAATTCTGACATGCAGACTGAAACATGCACTTTCAATACCAGCAGCAGTTTTCCCTGGTGAGCAGTAGCTTTACTACAGTGATCTAATGAGCAAAAAGAGTGCTAACATTCTGAATTTATGGCAAATGTGTGACACATCTGAATGCCTTCTTGATGGAATCAAAGTAAAAAACTGAAAGTATTTCCTACTGAGGAGACTGCAGTAAATGAGGAAATTAGGAAACTTCATAACAAATAAGTCTCCCAAGATGGCCACCAGAGACAAAAGAGCCCAAATGTAGCCCAAATATCTCCCAGATGTAGCCCAAGTATAGCCCAATGACAGAATGTCCCAGAATGTTCTTAAAAACAACTAGAGCGCTTACTGTCTTCATTATGACAAACGTATGGCACACCTGAAGCCATCTTGATTGGAATAAACTGGTAACACTTAAAACATTTAATTTAAAAAGGAACACAATGAGGAGGTTCATTTTGCCATAGAAATTATGATTAATGCTGAAGAAAGAAAACGAGGGCACATTTTGAGTGACTTCTCAAATCCTCTTCTATTTCATTAAAACATTCTGACATGCAGACTGAAACATGCACTTTTAATACCAGGAGCAGACTTCCATGGTGCAGTAGTTTTACTACAGTGATCTAATGAGCAACTAGAGTGCTAACATTCAGAATTTATGGCAAATGTGTGACATATCTGAATACCTTCATGATGGAATCAAAGTAAAAAACTGAAAGCATTTCCTACTGAGGAGACTGCAGTACATGAGGAAATTAGGAAACTTCATAACAAATAAATCTCCCAAGATGGCCACCGGAGACAAAAGAGCCCAAATGTAGCCCAAAATCACCCAGATGTAGCCCAAATATAGCCCAATGACAGAAGTGTGCAAAACACTTATTATTTTGTGTTTTTGCAGTGTTATATAGTGCAGACTTGTCAGGTTTTGGAGTGCTTTACATGAGCATTGGTTACATCACACAAGAACAAATTCATTTTGGTTGTAGACATGGGGAGACTAAGTGATTTGACCAGAATCACAGAATGTCGAGCTGAAGCAGAAACTGCAACCTGGTTCCCCAGTTGCAAAGTCTGCAGTTCTGGAAGTAACACCACATCCTCTCCCCTAAGTGCAACATTTAATCAAGTGGTCAACTGGATAAAAAAACATAAAGATAACAAATAATTTAAAAGTGCTTTGTCGCTATTTGAAAACTCAGAAAACTCAGAAAATATGTCCTTATTTTAGTCTTTTAGAGCACTAACCATAATTTTGATGCCAATAAGACCCTCTCATATATGTAATTTCTAAAGGAAATGCTCTAGGTATTACAGTTTTGATTACATCAAGATGATGTCAGGCGTTCCACACTTTTGTAATAAATATAGAATGTTAGCAATCTAGTTGTTCATTAGGATACTGTTGAGAGGCAGAGGCCAGGGGCACGGACTCTGAAAATTGAAGGCAGGTAGGAGGGTGCAAAGGCAACAATTTAACCACACTGAGCAGGCAGGAAGGGCCGTGGAAGCACAACAGACTATGGAGGGCAGTGGAAAGGGGGGCAGGGGCAACAAACCAACAATACAGGACTTGCAAGAGAGGCTGTTGGAGGGAAGATCTATTACGGGTCAAGGAAGCTAGGGGCGGTCCCCAGATCCCCGGGAGCCACCACAGAACTGAGCAGGAGAGTGAGTCAGGGACAAAAGGGGCACCTTAATTTGAGCCGGGGTGCCTAGGAACGCTTGCTCCAAAAATGAAGAAAACAGACATATGAGAATACAATGGCAGTTTAATGAGAAGATGCAACTTCAAAGAAACCGCAGAATAGAGACATAAAGTACAAAATACAGAATCCAGATAATCATACAGCTGTCATAATATTCTCTGTATCTCAATTAATGTACTGACAGAGAGAGAGAGAAAACACATCTATAAATGCATCATGAGAAACAAGTTACACCAAGGAAAATGTTACCTAGGAACACTCACGTTTACTCTTAGAGCAAGCATTCCTGCAATTACAATACAAAATCTTTTAAATGCAAAAGTAAAGAGAACAATGGTTAAACATAACATGACATTTCATATAGGTAAAATAGAATAAGATACTTCAAGCAAAGCAGAGCAAGACATTTTAAGCAAAGGAAGACAAGAGCTCCCAGCTCTTGGGGAAAACCTGCACTGCCTGTTAACCTACATACAGACGGCGAGGTAGTCCGTCGATATCTGTGGGTGCTCCCTTTTTATATCATTTTGTGGGCTCCTTTGCACGCTACATCTACCTACGTATGCTACCCAAAAGCTTCGTCTGCAGATTTTACCAGACATTTCGTCATTTACCCACTTAATGCTGACAATGGACTGGGTGAAAAGGTCAGTCTCTCAGGCCAATCGCTTATCGTAAGTTCCATAGAGCAAGCAGAAAATAATGGGTATTGTACGGGAATTCAATATATTCATGTATAAAATCTCCTCAGTTCTCCTAACTTGACGCTCTGCGGTTGCCACTTCCTTAAAAGCGGGAAACCTGCCCAGGAAGCAAGTACCAGTCCAGGATGCAGCCTACTGTATGTCGACAGCTTCAGGGGGATGTTGAACTTTGATACCGAGCACGGAGCACTCGGGTAGGGTGGGGGCTACTAGTTTGGATCAGAAGGCCTCGCAGACCTGCCTTCAGACTGCTATACACTAAAATTGCAGAGCTATGGTCAATTTAACAAAGAGGCCTACATATTGAACAGAAGGGCCTACACAGGGGTTTATGCTGGCTGAGTGGTAAGGATGTCTCAGGATAATTATATAGCAACACAGGACCCGCTGGTCAATTTAATACGGCCTACAAATGCAGCTGGCAGGGCAAGGACAAGGGTCTCATACTTCAGGTGTGGACAGAACGGGCCAGGGGCCCCTGTGATACAAAATCTACCCTCCTTCAAGGCTGTGGCAATGTAATAGACCATTGTGGGCAGAAGGAAGAGGCAATGGTAGTACAACCATACATGCCAACAGACCCGATTCAGCCAGGAAACGTCCAATGTTTTTAATCTCAAATGGGCTTTATTTGATCTGTCTCCTGTCTACAATATCCTCTTTTTCAATGTAACTCAAAGGGGAAAATCAATACCCCAGTTTTTTTTCAAAATCTCCCTCTTACCAAGTTCAAAATGTTCGCAAGTATGGTACATTGGATCATGGAAGGAAATGGGATAGGGACATGGACTTGGATAACAGAGGACAGGAGGGACATGGAGAGGTGCACCAAACTGACCCTGCAGGGCAGGCATCAGGGTTTGCAGCAGCACAATACACCACACAGGGCATGCAGGACGGGAGTGCAGCACAACAATCCATAGAAAGCAAGAGGGAGGGGACAGGACCATGCACATGGACAACAGAGAACAGAGGGGCAAGAGGCAATGGTAGCTAGCTGACCATAATGGACAGACAGGAGAGAAAGCTGCAGCATAACAGACCATAAAGGGCAGGAGGGACGGATCAGGGGCATTACAATGGAACAGACAAGCCAGGAGGGAGGGAGTAGGGCTGGGGGCAAGGGGGCAGGGCAGGAGCAGCAAAATAGCCATGGAGGTCAGGCAGGATGGGCACTAGAAGCAAGACACACCATGAAGAGCAACAGTGAGACTGTGATGGCATACACACAGACCATGGAGGGAAGGTGGAAGGGGGTCAGGGGCAGCTAACTGACCACACAGGGAAGGTGGGAGGGGCCATGGCAGCACAGAAGACCATGCATGGCAAGTGGGAGGGTTAGTGGCAGCACAATGGCTATGATGGGCAAGAAGGAGGGTGGAGGGGCATGCACAAAGGACGATGGAGGATAGAAGGGAGGGTCAGGACCTGTGCACAGACAAGAAAGTTCAGGGGAAGGGACCTCACAACAGACCACACGGGGCAGGCAGGAGGAGCAGTTGCAGCACAACAGACCAGGGAGGGCAGAAGGGTGTGGCAGTACAATGGACCATGTAGGACAGGAGGAAGAGGACAGGGGCATGGCATGTGGACAGGCAGGGTGGAGGTGGCAGGGACAGGTTACAGTCATCTGACAATGCTAGGCAGGTGGGAGGGGAGTGGCAGCTCAACAGAACACTCAGAGTAGATAGGAGTGGCAGGTCCATGGGACATGGTGGGCAAAAAGGATGGAGCAGGGGCATGCACAAAGACATCGGAGGGCAGGGGGAAGGAGAATAGGGGCAGCAAGCTAAGCACAGAGTTTAAGCAGGAGGTCAATGATGGGGCATAGAATTGGGCAATGGAGGGCAGGAGGAGTGGACTGGTACATCATACTAAACTGAGGGCAGTGGCAGCACATCAGACCATGCATGGCAGGATGGAGGAGGCTAGTCCATGGATTCACACAACAGAGGATAGGGAGGAAGGGGATGGGGCAGCAAGCTAACTGTTCAGAGAAGGCGGGTATTAGGAACTTTATTGTTTTTAAAACATTGTGTCTGTGCGAACTACTTAAAATATGAACAAGTATGCAGCATAATCTCACTTTTATTCAGGAAGAAGAGGACGTTTGTGACTGTGACTCCGGGCTCACTTGGCAGAAACACCCCCTGACCCTCCACCCCCTATCGCAAAATGTAATGCCCGTGAAAAGGGTAGGTGAACACAGTGTTATATAGAACATAGTCCTGAGAGCACGATTGAAAATGAAAACTAGATATAGTGTATGGTATAAACTATGCACCAAAAAGTGTGATATAAGATGAACCGGGCGTGAAATATAATATGCAATACATTGTGCGCAATGACAGATTCATTGGAGAGCGCGAGATAGCACAGGCACTAGCGCGTGCTATGCGATATGCGCCTTGGAGTGTAATATGCACAGGGCAGTGTTGTGTAACCTAACTAGTCTCTAAAGTTGTAATATAAAATATGTGCTGGGGAGTGTAACGTTGCATATGTACTGTGACAAAGATATGGATCCCAGATTGTAATATGTATGGCATAGCACTGTGCGTTATAACATAGGCATCGAGAAAGGCACGTTAGATGGGGCAATATAACCCGTGCGAAGACAAGTGTGGCATGACATATTCACGGGGTGGTGTTACAGTGCACATGGGCTAGAGAGTGTCATAGCATATGCACTAGCTAGTGGAATACAACACAGAGGTGTGTGGCACTCGGCAGGCAATGGTGGGTGTAACACAGCATTGGGCTCTGTCAGGAGCACGCTGTGACTCTCAAGTGATGTTCGTCCCCTTTCCAGAGAGTAAGATAAAAAGTATTACACATCCGGCAGTGGATGTGTGTTTTATTAACCGTGAGGGGGGTTTCTTGCATAGTTTTGGTCGAATTTTTGTCGAATCCCCTTTGAATGGCTTGGTGTGCATGTGTATTAAATGTGCCCGTCAATAGCTACCCATGTTTGTATAAATAAACGACAAGGGTGTCTCTACCAGGATTAGGCACGGTAGGGCATCGGACATGTCAGAGCTTCACTAGTGGTGTAAATACATTCCACGTGGATTCATTGCATGCATAGTCGCCTTTTAATGAATATCACGCAAATCGTCATGGTGATAGGTACGTACGGTTTGTCCAGCATGTCCTAGGTGTGTCTATGAATATATATTTTTTAAAAATAATAAAAAACAGTGGCCGGCCCTGGGGATTGGGGTCAAAAAAATATAATTAGGAGACTGGCCCTGGGGGATGGGGTCATCAGGGCCAATAAATTAGAATAAGAAGGGGAACCAAACAGCCCCCCTTCTTAAAAAACTAAAATAAATAAAAGACTGGCATCGTGCCGGAGGCCATGCCCCCTCCGTGCAGCACTCTGCAAACGCGCCCCCAACAGGCATCTCCAGTATGCGCCAGGGAGCTGCGCTGCAGCCAGGTGTTCTGAGGCCAAGCCCCTTTTTACACCTCTCTGCAACGCAGCTCTGTGGCGCTTACTGGAGGTACCTAGTGGTCTAGTTTGACCCTAGGGACCCTTAGGATTCAAGGGGACTTAATCTCTCAACTTAGAACAGCCACAGGGCGCGTTTACACAGTGGTGAAGGGAGGGGACGGGGCCTGAGGTGACGTGTGCAAACACGCACTATGGCACGTTTTAAATTGGGGATATAATTTCCCTTCAATACTGAGGGCCCCTGGGGGCTAACTAGCCCACCAAGTGCTTCCAGTAAGCGCCACTGAGCTGCATTGCAGAGAGGTGGTCCAGGCCGTGCCACTTTTTACACCTCTCTGCAACGCAGCTCTGTGGCACTTACTGGAGGTACCTAGTGGGCTAGTTGGACCCTAGGGACCCTGAGGATTCAAATGAACTTAATCTCCCAACTAAAAATGGACACAGGGCGTGTTTACACAGTGGTGAATGGAGGGGACGGGGCCTGAGTTAACGTGTGCAAAAACGCCCTGTGGCCTGTTTTAAGAGGTAGTTTTAATCCCCATGCCCTTTTATATACTAGGGGCTTACAGAGGAGGTCATGCTAATCACAGGGGGACCCCAACGCATAATGTTCCCTAGTGTATGTAGGTGTTTTCACTGTATTCTAAGTGTCTTTTAACACAGCACTGGCTCTAGGACTGGTTAGTCAGACTCAGTTACCACCAGTATCCGTCTGAAAAAGTTGAGGGTACAGGATGATTTTGCAACAAGGCTTCTTTCTGCTCTTCTTTTTGTTCTTTCTGCACGTTATCCTTCTTCCTGCACTTATCTTCGTATTTGAGGACTTCTGTTGCTTCTTTCTGCACTTCTTTTGTTTCTTTCTGTGCATTTTTTCTTCTTTCTTCACATGTCCTATCTCTGTAGGCATAGTTAGAAATTAGCATTTAAAAAACCTTTGAAATTCACAGAAAAAAACATAGGTTTCAGGCACGTTATAGTTAGGAATTAGCATTTAAAAAACCTCAGAAATTCACTGAAAAAACCATAGGTTTCAGGGGTGTTATAGTTAGCTGGACTTTTCACTTGTACAAAACCATTGAAATTCCCCCGTTATAGTTAGTTCAGCTAACTATAACTCGCGCGCCCGCAATGCACTGCTGATGACGTCACATATTACATCACTCATGACATGGTCAGTGACATCACTCATGACATCACTGATGACATCTCAAATGACATCACTGATGACATCACTGATGACATCATCCTTGTGATAGAGTGGCAGACCTCCTCTCACCCTAATATAACCTTTGATACACACATTCAAAAATAGAGACTAAAATTTTCAAAACAATGGACATACCAATACCAGTTACAACAACCTCTTCAGTAATTCTAAGATCCACATACACATCCACTCATTCACCAACAGTCCTATACAGTCACTCATACATGTACTCACTCATCATATGTACTCATACACCTATACATCCTGTTACACAATGCCACTCATCCATAGAGTTACTCACACACATAGTCACTCATGCTAATAAAGAATCAAACATACATTTACTTGCATATACAGTTATACACACACCACCATACTTACTTCTACGGAAACTTACACATACTTAGTCTTTTAAACAATCACTTATAGAAACACATACTTATTCATACAGGAACTCTTTCAATCTCTCACTCTCACATATACTCACATATATACACCAATAGTCACATATACTAGTTTAAAACATATGTAGTTACTCATAAAGACACTATTGAGACAGTCATTCACTCACTAACACACCCATACACACACTCATCCACCCATACAGTCCTGCACACATGCTGTGTTCAACCCATACAAACAGTGAGTCACTCATTCATGCACCTATGCACTACGTAATACCCCCCACCGAACCATGCAGACACTCAGACTGATACTCAAAAAACCAACTAATAACCTATATAGACACCCATGTAGCTACTCACCAACCCATGCAGCCACTTATACACAAAGTGAGAGACTGATACAGATATTTACGTATTTAAACATTACTCACTAAGCCATGTATTCACTATGATACACTTAATCAGTCAGTTACACAATCAATTTTTCAAAAACAAATCATCCATTTAGACACTTATATACCCATTTATTCTTCCATCGACCTTGAGATATACATATATAAAACATATTTAATTTTCAGAAAAACACACATTCACTGGATGATGTCATCAGTGATGTCATCAGTGATGTCATTTGAGATGTCATCAGTGATGTCATGAGTGATGTCACTGACCATGTCATGAGTGATGTAATATGTGACGTCATCAGCAGTGCATTGCGGGCGCGCGAGTTATAGTTAGCTGAACTAACTATAACGGGGGAATTTCAATGGTTTTGTACAAGTGAAAAGTCCAGCTAACTATAACACCCCTGAAACCTATGGTTTTTACAGTGAATATATATATATATTACCTACTGGCGGTCGCAACATTCTATTTGGAATAACTTTGGCGCCGGTCGGCGAATCCTCGCGAAATTTTTAAAATAGGTGGGGCGCTACGCTCCGCTCCTACCCTGAAAGTCTCGGGGGGATTCGTCAAGCGGGGGCTGAGATAAAAGGGGGGTCCCAAAACGCGTTTTTCCCATGCATTTTTCCATAGGACCTTTAGACACAGCTACAGCCCGAACGGCTGAACAGAATTACTTGAAATTTGGCAGAGAGGTAGTCCTCAGGTCAAGGAAGTGCCTTTTGTAGGTTTGGTGTAAATCTGTTCAGTAGATTCTGAGAAAATAGCCTTTAAATCAATATATATATCTGAGCCAGCTTACGGTGCGCTTACGGTGCGCTTACCGTACGCGTACGGTGACGTGCGCGTGCGCGATTCTGATTGGCTCTTAGATCTTAGTAAACATTCGAATCGGTCAAAACCAGGAAGCGGCGGCCGCCATTTTGTGTATTTCACTCAGAAAAAAAAGGGTGATAACTTGAAAAGGGGGCAAGGAAGAGAGTTACAGACCCCCTAACATTTGTAAGGGGGACAAAGAAGGACAGAAAAGTACAAAGAAAACATTTATTGATTTTAAAAAAAATCGCGGGGTACGCGTACGTTAAGCTCACCGTACGCGTACGGTAAAAAAAAAAGAAATGAAATGCAGATTTAAGAGTTTAGATATTAGGGGGCTCTAAAAAGAGCCGTTGTGTTTATGAAGTGATTTTTTAGTGGTACCTACAAGTAAGTACCGATGCAGAGTCTAAGGTTCAAGAGGAAGACTCTGTTCCCTTCATCATTGAAGTGCACACCATCTCCTCTATAAATGTCTTGCATGTCGTAACGCAAGTTATTGTGGTAAATGGAACCCATACCATAGTCACGGAGGAAAGCAGAAACAGATTTGTTGACGTGCTTTCTTGCTTTGTCAATCTGCGGACAGAAATGATTGGACCAGTTCCATTTTTGCCTTTGGCATATGTTAGAAAACACAAAGGCAGTTTTAGGGAAAAGTGAAAACAGTTGTGCAAAGGTGTCCTTCATAAGCATTTCCAGACCTACCCCAGTCAAAGTGCCTAGGTCATTGCCACTACAGTGCACTATTATGAGGTCAGGGTGTTGGATTTGCATGAAGGATTTCACCAATGGCATCAATTGGTGCCACTTTAACCCTCTCTGACCAATCCATTTAATGTCTACATTTGGCAAAGCAAGGTCTCTCACCATATCTGTTTTCTCTGCATACTTTTCACTCCAGAAGACATAGCTGTGCCCTACAATCCACACTGTGAACATCTTCAAAGGAGAACTGGGTGCACTCAGGAGGTGTAATTCAGTAGAATGGTAAAAAGAAATGAAAGACAGTTTGGAAATGGAGGCATACATATTTTTTTTATAAAAAAAAGAACTGATTGCCTGTTTCATACCATTCTAGAATAAAAACTAGGCTGTATGTGTAAATTAATAGAAGCATGTTTTGTATTGGTACAGAAAAATGTGTTACCAAAGAACAGTACTATGGATTTGCTGTTAGGTTTGAAAAGTCAAGCACTCTTGCTCTGTGGAATTGAAACATTGTTTGGTGAACTTCTGACCTAACTCCACACAGCAGTGTTCCATGAGCTGTTGCTATGGTAGCAGGCAGAAGTCAAGTTGGGGGAAGGGTACTAGGCAGAAGTCAAGTTGGGGGAAGGGTACTTTTGGAAAAGGGTTGGTTTTCAACCAATAGAAATGTGTGATTACATTTGAAAAAAAGGGGGAAGCACTGAGATTTGAAATTAACATGTATATGTGTGGAAAAAGAGAGGGAAAGTTTGCCATTATCTGGTTCTGCTGAGAGGAGAGAGGTGTAAAGAACAGAGATCCTGGCTCTGATAATCTGCTGTTTGAGTGCCACATTTCTTTCACAGCTAACTAATTTTAAAGGTGAGTTTAGAGTTTGAGAGGGGATGTATATGTTAATTAAGAAATGAATAATAGAAATGGAATTCCTTTTGTTGAAGTTGTGTTTATCATTTTCTTTTTTGGGAGAAATTTAAATGTGAGGAACATGTAAAATAATATGGACTATGTTTTCACGATAAATTAAGGTGTACTAGTAAAAATAAGGAATACTTTAAGGGTTTGAGGTTGCACTCAGTAATGCAAATACATACAGCATCAGTAAGGCTGGTTGCCCTTGCTGGAGTGTAGGCAGTCACCCAGGTTACACATGGTGCTGGTCTGAAAAAGCAGTTTGGACATGTGCTTTTTTAAGAATCTAAAAAGTGGATTCAAAATGTGTCAGTCTGTAAAAGTGTTTATCACTTGCCAAAAAAAAGAGTAGTAAGTGTGCTTTCAAATTGGCAAAGAAATTTCGTTTTGTGACTAATATGAAAACATGACTCTGTGTGCAAAGAGGAATTACAGGCAGAGATTTATTGCGTATTGCTCTGGTGATTTCACAGTTGCATTAGATGGAAAGGGGGAGCCATTTTTTGGTGCAGAAGCAGACTCTTAGCACACACCCAGCTGCTTACCCTGTGGAATCATGCACAGTATTCACAAGCGAGTGGGGTTTGAGGTTTCAGTCAGTAATGCAAATAAATTCAGCATCACTAAGGCTGGTTGCCCTTGCTGGAGTGTAGTCAGTCACCCAGGTTACACATGGTGCTGGTCTGAAAAAGCAGTTTGGACATGTGCTTTTTTAAGAATCTGAAAAGTGGATTCATAATGTGTCAGTCTGTAAAAGTGTTTATCACTTGCCAAAAAAAAGAGTAGTAAGTGTGCTTTCAAATTGGCAAAGAAATTTCGTTTTGTGACTAATATGAAAACATGACTCTGTGTGCAAAGAGGAATTACAGGCAGAGATTTATTGCGTATTGCTCTGGTGATTTCACAGTTGCATTAGATGGAAAGGGGGAGCCATTTTTTGGTGCAGAAGCAGACTCTTAGCACACACCCAGCTGCTTACCCTGTGGAATCATGCACAGTATTCACAAGCGAGTGGGGTTTGAGGTTTCAGTCAGTAATGCAAATACATTCAGCATCACTAAGGCTGGTTGCCCTTGCTGGAGTGTAGTCAGTCACCCAGGTTACACATGGTGCTGGTCTGAAAAAGCAGTTTGGACATGTGCTTTTTTAAGAATCTGAAAAGTGGATTCAAAATGTGTCAGTCTGTAAAAGTGTTTATCACTTGCCAAAAAAAAGAGTAGTAAGTGTGCTTTCAAATTGGCAAAGAAATTTCGTTTTGTGACTAATATGAAAACATGACTCTGTGTGCAAAGAGGAATTACAGGCAGAGATTTATTGCGTATTGCTCTGGTGATTTCACAGTTGCATTAGATGGAAAGGGGGAGCCATTTTTTGGTGCAGAAGCAGACTCTTAGCACACACCCAGCTGCTTACCCTGTGGAATCATGCACAGTATTCACAAGCGAGTGGGGTTTGAGGTTTCAGTCAGTAATGCAAAAACATTCAGCATCACTAAGGCTGGTTGCCCTTGCTGGAGTGTAGTCAGTCACCCAGGTTACACATGGTGCTGGTCTGAAAAAGCAGTTTGGACATGTGCTTTTTTAAGAATCTGAAAAGTGGATTCATAATGTGTCAGTCTGTAAAAGTGTTTATCACTTGCCAAAAAAAAGAGTAGTAAGTGTGCTTTCAAATTGGCAAAGAAATTTCGTTTTGTGACTAATATGAAAACATGACTCTGTGTGCAAAGAGGAATTACAGGCAGAGATTTATTGTATATTGCTCTGGTGATTTCACAGTTGCATTAGATGGAAAGGGGGAGCCGTTTTTTGGTGCAGAAGCAGACTCTTAGCACACACCCAGCTGCTTACCCTGTGGAATCATGCACAGTATTCACAAGCGAGTGGGGTTTGAGGTTTCAGTCAGTAATGCAAATACATTCAGCATCACTAAGGCTGGTTGCCCTTGCTGGAGTGTAGTCAGTCACCCAGGTTACACATGGTGCTGGTCTGAAAAAGCAGTTTGGACATATGCATTTGTATAAAGTTATGTTTATGCAAAAGAGATTGTGGGCTTTTTTAAAACAATCTTTGAGATTGTTAATTTTTTTTTGCCCGCTGTTAAATGATGAATGCAATTGCTTTCACAATTTATAGTGAAATGCAATATATTCTGAAAACAGCAAAAAAAAAGGCAAAAATTTGTTTGAAAAATATGTAAATATGTGTACTGTTTTATAAAATGTTTTATTAAATATTAATACTTTTTTCTTTTTTTTCAGATTGAGATAGAAAATTTTCGAAAACTAGAACCATTTTTAAAGCAATTAAAATTAAATTTAAATTAATAAATATTTTTTTGAGTGGGTATGGTAAGTCAAAAATTTCATAGTTCCTTTTTTCCACTTCTCCACAATCACATTTTCAGTTTTTCATTGTAGTCTCTCAAGGACCTTGTAACGTGATAATTGATTTTTAGTGTTTTTTTAAAAAAAAATAATAATAATTACGCGTACCGTACGCGTACGGTAAAAAAAAAATCAAAAAAAAGTTTTAAAAACATATATAAAAAATAGATGAAAGGTAAGGTTGGCTCTTACAAGAGCCGTTGTGTTCATGCAGGGACAGAGGAAAGAAAGAATGGGAATATTAGTCGGTACGACAAATGTGCTGATCTATTTTATTGTTCACTAGGGAAACACTGGTCTCCCTATGACAAATTAGATCATGACAAGTGGCGCACCGTATTTCAACCCTCAGAAATCGATGGTTTGTTTCCAGAGGAGAAAAAAAAGGAGATGCTCCCACCACAGATGAAGGGCTCACCTGACCTGCCGAAGATGGACTCGGCCCTGCAGATGATGGACCAGGCTGAACTGCTGTGGATGTGCTTGGTTGACTTACTGAAGGGTTACCTTCAGTATGTCGAGCATGTGTCCTTCTGTGTACATCTTTAAGGTGTCTCAACATGGTGTGATTCCCGAAGGAATACTTCTTGTTGGGATTCCCTCTTGAAAGTACACGGCCACACAGCTTACAAGTCACTAAGGGTGCATTTACCTTTTTCTTGTCCTCTGGAAAAGTAAAATACTCCCATATGAAAGAGGTCTTTTCTTTCCTCCTTCTCTGCCTCAAGGTAGTGCTGCTAGCCTCACTCTCAGAAGAGCTCTGCTGTTCTGCCATCGTATCACAAAGACAACCCAGCTCCTTCTCCTAAGGGATCACAAGCAGAAATGAGGGGAATGGGTGTGGTGTAGGAGAGTTCTAGAACTGAAAGTAGTTTCAACCAATCAAAAGTTGTGTTTCATGATCACATGACCCACCGTGCGCGTACGTTACGCTTACGGTGCGCTTACGGTGCGCTTACGGCAAAAGTACGCATGCGCGTAAAAAAGACACGCGCTCGCGCGCATGCGCATAACAGTCACTCCCCAACACTTCCGCGTAACGTGCGCGTGTAGCATACACGCGTACGCGCCCCACGCGCGGCTACGCAAATTGCGTAACTATACGCAAACAGAGTAGATAAATTACGGACATTGCGTAAACCGTACGCTTACCGTACGCGCACTAAAAAAAAATATATATATATTTTCAAAGTTATACTAATATATCTTACCTGTTTGGTAAAAAAAAAAAAGAGAAAACTTGAAATATTGCAGATTTTTTAGAAAAAAAACATAGTGTTTTAAGAAAATAAAAAGTTTTAAAAAAAATTTTTTTTTTTTTTTAAAAAAAACACATTTAATATAAGAATTTATAATAACAAAATCATAAAAAATCAATAAAAAAAAATATGGGAATCACATATGTTATAGCTAAGAATTAGCATTTAAAAAACCATACAAATTCACTGAAAAAACCATGGGTTTCACACACGTTATAGTTAGAAATTAGCATTTAAAAAACCTTGCAAATTCACTGAAAAAACCATAGGTTTCACACATGTTATAGTTAGGAATTAGCATTTAAAAAACCTTGCAAATTCAGTGAAAAAACCGTAGGTTTCACACACGTTATAGTTAGGAATTAGCATTTAAAAAACCTTGCAAATTCAGTGAAAAAACCATAGGTTTCACACATGTTATAGTTAGCTGGACATTTCACTCGTAAAAAAACAATGAAATTTCCCCGTTATAGTTAGTTAAGCTAACTATAACTCGCGCGCCCGCAATGCACTGCTGATGACGTCACATATTACATCACTCATGACATGGTCAGTGACATCACTCATGACATCACTGATGACATCTGAAATGACATCACTGATGACATCACTGATGACATCATCCATGTGATAGAGTGGCAGACCTCCTCTCACCCTAATATAACCTTTGATACACACATTCAAAAATAGAGACTGAAATTTTCAAAAAAATGGACATACCAATACCAATTACAACAACCTCTTCAATAATTCTAAGATCCACATAAACATCCACTTATTCACCAACAGTCCTGTACAGTCACTCATTCGTGTACTCACACATCATATGTACTCATACACCTATACATCCTGTAACACAATGCCACTCATCCATAGAGTTACTCACACACATAGTTACTCATGCTAATAAAGAATCAAACATCCATTTACTTGCATATACAGTTATACACACACCACCACACTTACTTCTACGGAAACTTACACATACTTAGTCTTTTAAACAATCACTTATAGAAACACATACTTATTCATACAGGAACTCTTTCAATCTCTCACTCTCACATACACTCACTTATATACACCAATAGTCACATATACTAGTTTAAAACATATGTAGTTACTCATAGAGACACTATTGAGACAGCCATTCACTCACTAACACACCCATACACACACTCTTCCACCCATACAGTCCTGCGCATATGCTGTCTTCAACACATACAAACAGTGAGTCACTCATTCATGCACTTATGCACTACGTAATACCCCCCACTGAACCATACAGACACTCAGACACTCATACTGATACTCAAAAAAACAACTAATAACCTATATAGACACTCATGTTGCTGCTCACCAACCCATGCAGCCACTTATACACAAAGTGAGAGACTGATACAGGTATTTACACATTTAAACATTACTCACTTAGCCATGTATTCAATAAGATACACTTAATCAGTCAGTAATACAATCAATTTTTCAAAAACAAATCATCCATTTAGACACTTATATACTCATTTATTCTTCCATCGACCTTGAGATATATAAAACATATTTAATTTTCAGAAAAACACACATTCACTGGATGATGTCATCAGTGATGTCATCAGTGATGTCATTTGAGATGTCATCAGTGATGTCATGAGGGATGTCACTGACCATGTCATTAGTAATGTAATATGTGACGTCATCAGCAGTGCATTGCGGGCGCGCGAGTTATAGTTAGCTTAACTAACTATAACGGGGAAATTTCATTGGTTTTTTACGAGTGAAATGTCCAGCTAACTATAACGTGTGTGAAACCTATGGTTTTTTCACTGAATTTGCAAGGTTTTTTAAATCCTAATTCCTAACTATAACGTGTGTGAAACCTATGGTTTTTTCACTGAATATATATATATATATATATATATATATATATATATATATATATATATATATATATATATATATATATACAACTCAAAACTGCCCCTTCAGTTTAGAACGCACTCGGACACAAACTGTCATTAATCCTTTATTGGCAGACTCACGTTCCGTATACAGATGTCTTGCAGCTTCACAGTCAATTACGCCTGACGCGTTTCAAAGCCTGTAGCTCCTTTCTCAAAGGCTTGACGTCCGTGTGCAATGTGGGACACACTTGTCTGTCTACGATACCACGCCCTCCATAGGCAAAGGATTCTGGTTCACATAGTATGTCCCAATAATATTTCCCTGGATGGGTTCCCTGAATGGGTGCACTCGTTTCTGCTGCTGACTCAATTCAAAGCCCACAGATGGGCCTCCGCATACGGATGTGAGATAAATCCAAAGTCCATGTCCCCATGAGAGAGGCAAGGTTGTATACCGAGCCCAATGGCCCCCAATGCTGGTGGGGTGGTGCGTTCTTCGCGGCAAGGGCTGCCGCGTCGTACATCCAACTCAAAACTGACCCTTCAGTTTAGAACGCACTCGGACACAAACTGTCATTAATCCTTTATTGGCAAACTCACGTTCCGTATACAGAAGTCTTGCAGCTTCACAGTCAATTACGAGTGATGAAAGGTTATACTAGTGTATGATGAGGTGTATCAGATTGTCACATGGATTATGTCATCAGTGATGTCATTTGAGATGACATCAGTGATGTCACTGACCATGTCATGAATGATGCAATATGTGACATCATCAGCAGTGCACTGCGGGCACGCGAGTTATAGTTAGCAGAACTAACTATAACGGAGGAATTTCTATGGTTTTGTACGAGTGAAATGGCCAGCTAACTATAACACCCCTGAAACCTATGGCTTTTTCTGTGAATTTCTAAGGTTTATTAAACGCTAATTTCTAACTATACCGTCTCTGAAACCTATGTTTTTTTCAGTGAATTTGAAAGCTTTTTTAAATGCTAATTTGTAACTATAACGTCTCTGAAACCTATGTTTTTTTTCAGTGAATTTCAAAGGTTTTTTAAATGCTAATTTTTAAGTGTGATAGTAGTTATACCTATTTTTTGTACTGATTTTCTACAGTTTTTTAACAGTTTATTTATGAATACTTTATTCATTAAATAACATTATTTATTTTTCTGAAAATTGCACAAAAATGTTTTTTTAATTAAAACTGAAATATTGATTAATGTTCTTGTTTTCATTTTTTATTTTAATATATTTATATCATTTTCTTTAAAAAAAATCAATTTTTTTTTCGAAGTCGCGCACATCATGGTGGGTGCGCGCTTTCTAGCCGCCATTTTAGAAAAGTCGTGAAGGATCCGCATACGGTGTGTGATGGCTGCGTGTTTTTCAGTTACATCATATACATTTAATATTACGTGAATAAAAGGCATTGTAGGTGAGAGTTGGTGTATATAAATAAGTATGTGTAAGAGTCAGTGATTGTGAGAGTAACTATATGAATGAGTGTATAATTGTAATGGTGATTTTTTTTAACATATTAACTATGAGTTACTGTGTGTTTGAATAAATGAGGTGTTGTTGGATAGTTGTGTAAGTGAGTAAATGTAAGCGTGATTAATTTTTTTCATGAGTGAGTAGGATGACTGCATAACTGACTAAGATGACTGCTGATGTGTCAATGTCTATTTATGTGTATAAGTGCATTTGATAGTGTTCTATTAATTAGTGACTGCATGTATAAATGATTCTGATGTTGAATGGATAGTTGTGTGTGTAGACTTACGAATCAGTGAGTGGGTATGTAGTAACTGGTATTGGTGTGTCAATGGTTTCAAATATGGTACTCTGTATTTTACATTGAGTGATGAAAGGTTATACTAGTGTATGATGAGGTGTATCAGATTGTCACATGGATGATGTCATCAGTGATGTCATTTGAGATGACATCAGTGATGTCACTGACCATGTCATGAATGATGCAATATGTGACATCATCAGCAGTGCACTGCGGGCACGCGAGTTATAGTTAGCAGAACTAACTATAACGGAGGAATTTCTATGGTTTTGTACGAGTGAAATGGCCAGCTAACTATAACACCCCTGAAACCTATGGCTTTTTCTGTGAATTTCTAAGGTTTATTAAATGCTAATTTCTAACTATACCGTCTCTGAAACCTATGTTTTTTTCAGTGAATTTGAAAGCTTTTTTAAATGCTAATTTGTAACTATAACGTCTCTGAAACCTATGTTTTTTTTCAGTGAATTTCAAAGGTTTTTTAAATGCTAATTTTTAAGTGTGATAGTAGTTATACCTATTCTTTGTACTGATTTTCTACAGTTTTTTAACAGTTTATTTATGAATACCTTATTCATCAAATAACATTATTTATTTTTCTGAAAATTGCACAAAAATGGTTTTTTAATTAAAACTGAAATATTGATTAATTTTCTTGTTTTCATTTTTTATTTTAATATATTTATATTATTTTCTTTAAAAAAATCCATTTTTTTTTCGAAGTCGCGCACATCACGGTGGGTGCGCGCTTTCTAGCCGCCATTTTAGAAAAGTCGTGAAGGATCCGCATACGGTGTGTGACGGCTGCGTGTTTTTCAGTTACATCATATACATTTAATATTACGTGATGTGTGCGATTGGAATGCGACCAGTCCGCGACTCCTGCTCCCGCGCATTCGTGACACATGCGCATTACGGTACAAGATGCTTGCGCGGTTGCGGGTCCCGCGTGACGTCATATACGTGCTGGAGCGCGCTGGGTGCGCGACTCCCGCAAAATAATTTTATGTTCCAAAATGATATGTATGTGTCTTTAATATACATATTAGGGCAAGAGATTATCTAAGATATTCATAAAAATAATATATTTGTACTTATAATAAACTTATATTATTTTAAAATATATTTTCGCGAAGTCAGGTGCGTGCATCGTGAGTGCAGAGAACCAGGTCAGAAGAGCTGCTGTAGAGCCAGAGAACCAGGTCAGCAGAGCTGCTCTAGAGCCTAAGAGGCAGGTCAGCAGAGCTGCTCTAGAACCAGAGACCCAGGTCAGCAGAGCTGCTCTAGAGCCAGAGACCCAGGTCAGCAGAGCTGCTCTAGAGGCCGAGAACCAGGTCAGCAGAGCTGCTGTAGAGCCAGAGAAACCAGGTAAGCAGAGCTGCTTTAGAGGGAGAGAACCAGGTCAGCAGAACTGCTTTAGAGCCAGAGAACCAGGTCAGCAGAGCTGCTCTAGAGCCAGAGAACCAGGTCAGCAGAGCTGCTTTAGAGCCATAGAACCAGGTCAGCAGAGCTGCTCTGGAGGCAGAGAACCAGGTCAGCAGAACTGCTTTAGCACCAGAGATCAGGTCTTCAGAGCTCTTTAGAGGGAGAGAACCAGGTCAGCAGAGCTGCTTTAGAGCCAGAGAACCAGGTCAGCAGAGCTGCTCTAGACCCAGAGAACCAGGTCAGCAGAGTTGCTTTAGAGCCATAGAACCAGGCCAGCAGAGCTGCTCTAGAGGCAGAGAACCAGGTCAGCAGAACTGCTTTAGAGCCAGAGAACCAGGTCTGCAGAGCTCTTTAGAGGGAGAGAACCAGGTCAGCAGAGCTGCTTTAGAGCCAGAGAACCAGGTCAGCAGAGCGGCTCTAGAGCCAGAGAACCAGGTCAGCAGAGCTGCTTTAGAGCCAGAGAACCAGGTCAGCAGAGCTGCTTTAGAGCCATAGAACCAGGTCAGCAGAGCTACTTTAGAGCCAGAGAACCAGGTCAGCAGAGCTGCTCTAGAGGCAGAGAACCAGGTCAGCAGAGCTGCTTTAGAGGGAGAGAACCAGGTCAGCAGAGCTGCTCTAGAGCCAGAGAACCAGGTCAGCAGGGCTGCTTTAGAGACATAGAACTAGGTCAGTAGAGCTGCTTTAGAGCCAGAGAACCAGGTCAGCAGAGCTGCTCTAGAGCCTAAGAACCAGGTCAGCAGAGCTGCTCTAGAGCCAGAGAACCAGGTCAGCAGAGCTGTTGTAGAGCCAGAGAACCAGGTCAGCAGAGCTGCTCTAGAGCCAGAGAACCAGGTCAGCAGACCTGCTGTAGAGCCAGAGAAACCAGGTCAACACGGCTGCTTTAGAGGGAAAGAACCAGGTCAGCAGAGCCACTTTAGAGCCAGAGAACCAGGTCAGGAGAGCTGCTCTAGCTGACACTGACTGGCTGACACTGACTGATTGACACTGACTGACACTGATTGACTGACACTGACTGACACTGACTGACACTGATTGACTGAAACTGACTGACTGACCATGACTGACACTGACTGACTGACACTGACTGGCTGACTGACACTGACTGACACTGATTGACTGACACTGACTGACTGACACTGACTGACACTGATTGACTGACACTGACTGACACTGATTGACTGACACTGACTGACACTGATTGACTGAAACTGACTGACTGACTGACACTGACTGACGGACACAGACACTGACTGACTGACTGACAGACACTGACTGACACTGACTGACTACTCTCTACTACTCTACCACTCTCTCTACTACTCACTCTCAACTACTCTACTACTCTCTACTATTCACTCTCTACTACTCACTCTCTACTACTCTCTATTACTCACTCTACTACTCTCTACTACTCTCTACCACTCACTCTCTACTACTCACTCTCTACTACTCTACTACTCTCTACTACTCACTCTCTACTACTCACTCTCTACTACTCTATACTACTCACTCGCTACTACTCTCTACTTCTCACTCTCTACTACTCACTCTCTACTTCTCTCTACTACTCTCTCTACTACTCTCTACTACTTCTCTCTACTATTCACTCTCTACTACTCACTCTCTACTACTCTCTACTACTTACTCTACTACTCTCTACTACTCTCTACCACTCACTCTCTACTACTCTACTACTCTCTCTACTACTCTCTACTACTCTCTCTCTACTACTCACTCTACTACTCTCTACTACTCACTCTCTACTCCTCTCTCTACTACTCAATCTCTACCATTCACTCTCTACTACTCACTCTCTACTACTCACTCTCTACTACTCTCTACTACTCACTCTCCACTGCTCACTCTCTACTACTCGCTCTCTACTACTCTCTCTCTACTACTCACTCTCTACTACTCTACTACTCTCTACTACTCTTCTCTACTACTCACTCTCTACTACTCACTCTCTACTACTCTCTCTCTACTACTCACACTCTACTACTCTCTACTACTCACTCTCTACTACTCACTCTCTATTACTTGCTCTCTACTACTCGCTCTCTACTACTCTCTAGTACTCACTCTACTACTCACTGTCTACTACTCTCTACTACTCACTCTACTACTCACTCTCTACTACTCTCTACTACTCACTCTATACTACTCACTCTCTTCTACTCTCTACTGCTCACTCTCCACTACTCACTCTCTACTACTCGCTCTCAACTACTCTCTACTACTCACTCTACTACTCACTCTCTACTAATCTACTACTCTCTCTTACTCTCTCTACTTCTCACTCTCTACTACTCTCTCTACTACTCACTCTCTACTACTCTCTACTACTCACTCTCTACTACTGGCTCTCTACTACTCGCTCTCTACTACTCTCTAGTACTCACTCTACTACTAACTCTCTACTACTCTACTACTCACTCTACTACTCACTCTCTATAAATCTCTACTATTCACTCTCTACTACTCTCTACTACTCACTCTCTACTACTCAACTACTCTCTCTCTCTACTACTCACTCTGTACTACCTGCTCTCTACTACTATCTACTACTCTCTCTACTACTCTCTACTACTCACTCTCTACTACTCTCTACTACTCACTCTCTACTACTCTCTCTCTACTACTCACTCTCTACTACTCTCTACTACTCACTCTCTACTTCTCTCTACTACTCACTCTACTACTCACTCTCTACTACTTTCTAATACTCTCTCTCTGCTACTCACTCTCTACTACCCTCTACTACTCACTCTCTACTACTCACTCTCTACTACTCACTCTCTACTACTTTCTACTACTCTCTACTACTCACTCTACTACTCACTCTCTACACTCTCCACTACTCTCTACTACTCACTCTCTACTACTCACTCTCTAATACTTATTCTACTACTCTCTACTACTCACTCTCTACTACGCACTCTCTACTACTCACTCTACTACTCTACTACTCACTCTCTGCTACTCTCTCTACTACTCTCTACTACTCACTCTCTACCTCTTTCTACCTCTCTCTCTACTACTCTCTACCTCTCTACCTCTCTACCTCTACCTCTCTACCTCTACCTCTCTACCTCTACACATCTACCTCTACACCTCTACCTCTTTACCTCTCTCTACCTCTCTCTACACGCACACATATGCACATATATATATGCATATATGTATATATATACAAATATAAACATATATATATTCTGCATATCTATATAAATACAAATATAAATGCATGCATACATATACATATACATATATGCATACATATGCATGTTATCTACATGAAAGTTTGAAAAACACTAATACAAGCAAAGCTAAAAAGCCACCTAATTACAAACAGAATTGCTTGAACTTAAACGAGGGCGAGACCTATTGCATTTTCAATGCGTGTTTAGTTTGGTCTAATCAAGAAGTCATTCAGATGTGTCACACATTTGCCATAAATTCTGAATGGTAGCACTCTAGTTGCTCATTAGATCACTGTAGTAAAGCTACTGCTCACCAGGGAAGTCTGATGCTGGTATTCAAAGTGCATGTTTCAGTCTGCATGTCAGAATGTTTTAATGAAATAGAAGAGGATTTGAAAAGTCAAAATGTGCCCTAATTTTTCTTTCTGGATCACTAATCATAATTTCTATGGCAAAATGAACCCCCTCATTTTGTTCCTTTGCAAATTAAATGTTTTAAGTGCTACCACTTTATTCCAATCAAGATGGCTTCAGGTGTGCCATACTTTTGTCATAAGTAAGACTGTTAGCGCTCTAGTTATTCTTTAGAACACTCTGGGACATTCTGTCATTGGGCTATACTTGGGCTACTTCTGGGTGATATTTGTGCTACATTTGGGCTCTTTTGTCTCTGGTGGCCATCTTGAGAGACTAATTTGTTATGAAGTTTCCTAATTTCCTCATTTACTACAGTCTCCTCAGTAGGAATACTTTCAGTTTTTTACTTATATTCCATCAAGAAGGCATTCAGATGTGTCACACATTTGCCATAAATTCAGAATGTTAGCACTCTAGTTGCTCATTAGGTCACTGTAGTAAAGCTACTCCTCACCAGGGAAGTCTGCTGCTGGTATTGAAAGTGCATGTTTCAGTCTGCATGTCAGAATTTTTTAATGAAATAGAAGACGATTTGAGAAGTCACTCAAAATGTGCCCTAATTTTCCTTTCTGCAGCACTAATCATGCTTTCTATGGAAAATGAACCCCCTCATTTTGTTCCTTTTTAAATTAAATGTTGTAAGAGTTAGCTTTTTATTCCAATCAAGATGGCTTCAGGTGTGCCATACATTTGTCATAAGTAGGACTGTTAGCACTCTAGGTGTTCTTTGGAACACTCTGGGAAGCTGCAGTAGAACACAAATGAATCAACTGACAGTCTCTGCCCTTGTTGGATGTACATGTTTTACTGAGAGTGTCAGACTTCATTCTCACACGACTGAGAATGATAATGTGAATTTACAGAAAATATGCTCTCAGTTTAGCTTATAGATCACCTTCCAAACCTCTGTGGGAAAAGCATGAGAAACTAGTTTTCTCTCAAACATGATTCATGATATCTCAGCAGAAGGCTTTTTCACATGGTAAAATCACCTTAGAACATACCACAATTCCGAAAATGAGTATGGTACCATCAATAAATGATGTATAATGTAACTAAAGTCTTAAAACCTTCTATTAACTGCAATGCTTTTTAATGAGGTGCTATCATGTATATTGGTCCTAAGATGGCTGCCAAAACGTCTTGGATGAAGTGCTGACAGCCAATCAGATCTCACGATGAGATGTGTGGTTAGGCTCCGCCCAGATATATATGTGATTTTACTTTTGATTTTCTCACGAACTAACAAACGGATTTACATCATTTAAGCAAAAGACACAACTCTGAACCAAGGTCTACCTTTCTGCCAAATTTGGTGTAATTCCGTTCAGCAGTTCGGGCTGTAGCTGCGACTAAAGGTCCCTATGGAAAATTGCATGGGGAAAAGATGTTTTGGGACCCCCTTTTTTCTCGGTCCCCGCTTAACGAATTACCCCGAGACTTTTAGGATAGGAGCAGACCGGAGTGGGCCACGAGTTTGGAACATTTCGCGAAGATTCATCAACCGGTACCAAAGTTATTCCAAATAGAATCTTGTGGATTTCCTATGGATAACAGGTCCTAACTATAACTACCTACTGGCGACTGCCAGTAGGTAATATATATATATATCTATATTAACAGAAAAAACCATAGGTTTCAGGCACGTTATAGTTAGGAATTAGCATTTAAAAAACCTCAGAAATTCACTGAAAAAACCATAGGTTTCAGGGGTGTTATAGTTAGCTGGACTTTTCACTTGTACAAAACCATTGAAATTGCCCCGTTATAGTTAGTTCAGCTAACTATAACTCGCGCGCCCGCAATGCACTGCTGATGACGTCACATATTACATCACTCATGACATGGTCAGTGACATCACTCATGACATCACTGATGACATCTCAAATGACATCACTGATGACATCACTGATGACATCATCCAGTGAATGTGTGTTATTCTGAAAATTAAATATGTTTTATATATGTATATCTCAAGGTCGATGGAAGAATAAATGGGTATATAAGTGTCTAAATGGATGATTTGTTTTTGAAAAATTGATTGTGTAACTGACTGATTAAGTGTATCATAGTGAATACATGGCTTAGTGAGTAATGTTTAAATATGTAAATATCTGTATCAGTCTCTCACTTTGTGTATAAGTGGCTGCATGGGTTGGTGAGTAGCTACATGGGTGTCTATATAGGTTATTAGTTGGTTTTTTGAGTATCAGTCTGAGTGTCTGCATGGTTCGGTGGGGGGTATTACGTAGTGCATAGGTGCATGAATGAGTGACTCACTGTTTGTATGTGTTGAACACAGTATGTGTGCAGGACTGTATGGGTGGATGAGTGTGTGTATGGGTGTGTTAGTGATTGAATGACTGTCTCAATAGTGTCTTTATGAGTAACTACATATGTTTTAAACTAGTATATGTGACTATTGGTGTATATATGTGAGTATATGTGAGAGTGAGAGATTGAAAGAGTTCCTGTATGAATAAGTATGTGTTTCTATAAGTGATTGTTTAAAAGACTAAGTATGTGTAAGTTTCCGTAGAAGTAAGTGTGGTGGTGTGTGTATAACTGTATATGCAAGTAAATGTATGTTTGATTCTTTATTAGCATGAGTGACTATGTGTGTGAGTAACTCTATGGATGAGTGGCATTGTGTAACAGGATGTATAGGTGTATGAGTACATATGATGAGTGAGTACATGTATGAGTGACTGTATTGGACTGTTGGTGAATGAGTGGATGTGTATGTGGATCTTAGAATTACTGAAGAGGTTGTTGTAACTGGTATTGGTATGTCCATTGTTTTGAAAATTTTAGTCTCTATTTTTGAATGTGTGTATCAAAGGTTATATTAGGGTGAGAGGAGGTCTGCCACTCTATCACAAGGATGATGTCATCAGTGATGTCATCAGTGATGTCATTTGAGATGTCATCAGTGATGTCATGAGTGATGTCACTGACCAGTGCATTGCGGGCGCGCGAGTTATAGTTAGCTGAACTAACTATAACGGGGCAATTTCAATGGTTTTGTACAAGTGAAAAGTCCAGCTAACTATAACACCCCTGAAACCTATGGTTTTTTCAGTGAATTTCTGAGGTTTTTTAAATGCTAATTCCTAACTATAACGTGCCTGAAACCTATGGTTTTTTCTGTTAATTTCAAAGGTTTTTTAAATGCTAATTTCTAACTATGCCTACAGAGATAGGACATGTGAAGAAAGAAGAAAAAATGCACAGAAAGAAACAAAAGAAGTGCAGAAAGAAGCAACAGAAGTCCTCAAATACGAAGATAAGTGCAGGAAGAAGGATAACGTGCAGAAAGAACAAAAAGAAGAGCAGAAAGAAGCCTTGTTGCAAAATCATCCTGTACCCTCAACTTTTTCAGACGGATACTGGTGGTAACTGAGTCTGACTAACCAGTCCTAGAGCCAGTGCTATGTTAAAAGACACTTAGAATACAGTGAAAACACCTACACACACTAGGGAACATTATGCGTTGGGGTCCCCCTGTGATTAGCCTTACCTCCTCTATAAGCCCCTAGTATATAATAGGGCATGGGGATTAAAACTACCTCTTAAAACAGGCCACAGGGCGTTTTTGCACACGTTAACTCAGGCCCCGTCCCCTCCTTTCACCATTGTGTAAACACGCCCTGTGTCCGTTTTTAGTTGGGAGATTAAGTTCATTTGAGTCCTGAGGGTCCCTAGGGTCCAACTAGCCCACTAGGTACCTCCAGTAATTGCCACAGAGCTGCGTTGCAGAGAGGTGTAAAAAGTGGCACGGCCTGGACCACCTCTCACCTCTCTGCAATGCAGCTCAGTGGCGCTTACTGGAAGCACTTGGTGGGCTAGTTAGCCCCCAGGGGCCCTCAGTATTGAAGGGAAATTATATCCCCAATTTAAAACGTGCCATGGTGCGTGTTTGCACACGTCACCTCAGGCCCCGTCCCCTCCCTTCACCACTGTGTAAACGCGCCCTGTGGCTGTTCTAAGTTGAGAGATTAAGTCCCCTTGAATCCTAAGGGTCCCTAGGGTCACACTAGACCACTAGGTACCTCCAGTAAGCGCCACAGAGCTGCGTTGCAGAGAGGTGTGAAAAGGGGCTTGGCCTCAGAACACCTGTCTGCAGCGCAGCTCCCTGGCGCATACTGGAGATGCCTGTTGGGGGCGCGTTTGCAGAGTGCTGCATGGAGGGGGCATGGCCTCCGGCACGATGCCAGTCTTTTATTTATTTTATTTTTTTAAGAAGGGGGGCTGTGTGGTTCCCCTTCTTATTCTAATTTATTGGCCCTGATGACCCCATCCCCCAGGGCCTGTCTCCTAATTATATTTTTTTGACCCCAATCCCCAGGGCCGGCCACTGTTTTTTATTATTTTTTAAAAATATATATATTATAGACACACCTAGGACATGCTGGACAAACCGTACGTACCTATCACCATGACGATTTGCGTGATATTCATTAAAAGGAGACTATGCATGCAATTAATCCACGTGGAATGTATTTACACCACTAGTGAAGCTCTGACATGTCTGATGCTCTACCGTGCCTAATCCCGGTAGACACCCTTGTCGTTTATTTATACAAACATGGGTAGCTATTGACGGGCACATTTAATACACATGCACACCAAGCCATTCAAAGGGGATTCGACAAAAATTCGACCAAAACTATGCAAGAAACCCCCCTCACGGTTAATAAAACACACATCCACTGCCGGATGTGTAATACTTTTTATTTTACTCTCTGGAAAGGGGACGAACATCACTTGCGAGTCACAGCGCGCTCCTGACAGAGCCCAATGCTGTGTTACACCCACCATTGCCTGCCGAGTGCCACACACCTCTGTATTGTATTCCACTAGCTAGTGCATATGCTATGACACTCTCTAGCCCATGTGCACTGTAACACCACCCCGTGAAAATGTCATGCCACACTTGTCTTCGCACGGGTTATATTGCCCCATCTAACGTGCCTCCCTCGATGCCTATGTTATAACGCACAGCGCTATGCCATACATATTACAATTTGGGATCCATATCTTTGTCACAGTGCATATGCAACGTTACACTCCCCAGCACATATTTTATATTACAACTTTAGAGACTAGTTAGGTTACACAACACTGCCCTGTGCATATTACACTCCAAGGCGCATATCGCATAGCACGCGCTAGTGCCTGTGCTATCTCGCGCTCTCCAATGAATCTGTCATTGCGCACAATGTATTGCATATTATATTTCACGCCTGGTTCATCTTATATCACACTTTTTGGTGCATAGTTTATACCATACACTATATCTAGTTTTCATTTTCAATCGTGCTCTCAGGACTATGTTCTATATAACACTGTGTTCACCTACCCTTTTCACGGGCATTACATTTTGCGATAGGGGGTGGAGGGTCAGGGGGTGTTTTTGCCAAGTGAGCCCGGAGTCACAGTCACTAACGTCTTCTTCTTCCTGAATAAAAGTGAGATTATGCTGCATACTTGTTCATATTTTAAGTAGTTTGCACAGACAAAATGTTTTAAAAACAATAAAGTTTCTAATACCCGCCTTCTCTGAACAGTTAGCTTGCTGCCTCATCCCCCTCCTCCCTATCCTCTGTTGTGTGAATCCATGGACTAGCCTCCTCCCTCCTGCCATGCATGGTCTGATGTGCTGCCACTGCCCTCAATTTAGTATGATGTACCAGTCCACTCCTCCTGCCCTCCATTGCCCAATTCTATGCCCCATCATTGACCTCCTGCTTAAACTCTGTGCTTAGCTTGCTGCCCCTATTCTCCTTCCCCCTGCCCTCCGATGTCTTTGTGCATGCCCCTGCTCCATCCTTTTTGCCCACCATGTCCCATGGACCTGCCACTCCTATCTACTCTGAGTGTTCTGTTGAGCTGCCACTCCCCTCCCACCTGCCTAGCATTGTCAGATGACTGTAACCTGTCCCTGCCACCTCCACCCTGCCTGTCCACATGCCATGCCTCTATCCTCTTGCTCCTGTCCTACATGGTCCATTGTACTGCCACACCCTTCTGCCCTCCCTGGTCTGTTGTGCTGCAACTGCTCCTCCTGCCTGCCCCGTGTGGTCTGTTGTGAGGCCCCTTCCCCTGAACTTTCTTGTCTGTGCACAGGTCCTGACCCTCCCTTCTATCCTCCATCGTCCTTTGTGCATGCCCCTGCACCCTCCTTCTTGCCCATCATAGCCATTGTGCTGCCACTAACTCTCCCACTTGCCATGCATGGTCTTCTGTGCTGCCATGGCCCCTCCCACCTTCCCTGTGTGGTCAGTTAGCTGCCCCATACCCCCTCCCACCTTCCCTCCATGGTCTGTGTGTATGCCATCACAGTCTCACTGTTGCTCTTCATGTTGTGTCTTGCTTCTAGTGCCCATCCTGCCTGACCTCCATGGCTATCTTGCTGCTCCTGCCCTGCCCCCTTGCCCCCAGCCCTCTGTTTACATGTGCAGACCCCTACTCCCTCCCTCCTGGCTTGTCTGTTCCATTGTAATGCCCCTGATCCGTCCCTCCTGCCCTTTATGGTCTGTTATGCTGCAGCCTTCTCTCCTGTCTGTCCATTATGGTCAGCTAGCTACCATTGCCTCTTGCCCCTCTGTTCTCTGTTGTCCATGTGCATGGTCCTGTCCCCTCCCTCTTGCTTTCTATGGATTGTTGTGCTGCACTCCCGTCCTGCATGCCCTGTGTGGTGTATTGTGCTGCTGCAAACCCTGATGCCTGCCCTGCAGGGTCAGTTTGGTGCACCTCTCCATGTCTCTCCTGTCCTCTGTTATCCAAGTCCATGTCCCTATCCCATTTCCTTCCATGATCCAATGTACCATACTTGCGAACATTTTGAACTTGGTAAGAGGGAGATTTTGAAAAAAAACTGGGGTATTGATTTTCCCCTTTGAGTTACATTGAAAAAGAGGATATTGTAGACAGGAGACAGATCAAATAAAGCCCATTTGAGCTTAAAAACATTGGACGTTTCCTGGCTGAATCGGGTCTGTTGGCATGTATGGTTGTACTACCATTGCCTCTTCCTTCTGCCCACAATGGTCTATTACATTGCCACAGCCTTGAAGGAGGGTAGATTTTGTATCACAGGGGGCCCCTGGCCCGTTCTGTCCACACCTGAAGTATGAGACCCTTGTCCTTGTCCTGCCAGCCGCATTTGTAGGCCGTATTAAATTGACCAGCGGGTCCTGTGTTGCTATATAATTATCCTGAGACATCCTTACCACTCAGCCAGCATAAAACCCCTGTGTAGGCCCTTCTGTTCAATATGTAGGCCTCTTTGTTAAATTGACCATAGCTCTGAAATTTTAGTGTATAGCAGTCTGAAGGCAGGTCTGCGAGGCCTTCTGCTCCAAACTAGTAGCCCCCACCCTACCCGAGTGCTCCGTGCTCGGTATCAAAGTTCAACATCCCCCTGAAGCTGTCGACATACAGTAGACTGCATCCTGGACTGGTACTTGCTTCCTGGGCAGGTTTCCCGCTTTTAAGGAAGTGGCAACCGCAGAGCGTCAAGTTAGGAGAACTGAGGAGATTTTATACATGAATATATTGAATTCCTGTACAATACCCATTATTTTCTGCTTGCTCTATGGAACTTACGATAAGCGATTGGCCTGAGAGACTGACCTTTTCACCCAGTCCATTGTCAGCATTAAGTGGGTAAATGACGAAATGTCTGGTAAAATCTGCAGACGAAGCTTTTGGGTAGCATACGTAGGTAGATGTAGCGTGCAAAGGAGCCCACAAAATGATATAAAAAGGGAGCACCCACAGATATCGACGGACAACCTCGCCGTCTGTATGTAGGTTAACAGGCTGTGCAGGTTTTCCCCAAGAACTGGGAGCTCTTGTCTTCCTTTGCTTAAAATGTCTTGCTCTGCTTTGCTTGAAGTATCTTATTCTATTTTACCTATATGAAATGTCATGTTATGTTTAACCATTGTTCTCTTTACTTTTGCATTTAAAAGATGTTGTATTGTAATTGCAGGAATGGTTGCTCTAAGAGTAAATGTGAGTGTCCCTAGGTAACATTTTCCTTGGTGTAACTTGTTTCTCATGATGCATTTATAGATGTGTTTTCTCTCTCTCTCTGTCAGTCCATTAATTGAGATACAGAGAATATCATGACAGCTGTATGATTATCTGGATTCTGTATTTTGTACTTTATGTCTCTATTCTGCGGTTTCTTTGAAGTTGCATCTTCTCATTAAACTGCCATTGTATTCTGCCTCCAATTCCATGTCTCATATGTCTGTTTTCTTCATTTTTGGAGCAAGCGTTCCTAGGCACCCCGGCTCAAATTAAGGTGCCCCTTTTGTCCCTGACTCACTCTCCTGCTCAGTTCAGTGGTGGCTCCCGGGGCTCTGGGGACCGCCCCTAGCTTCCTTGAACCGTAATAGATCTTCCCTCCAACAGCCTCTCTTGCAAGTCCTGTATTGTTGGTTTGTTGCCCCTGCCCCCCTTTCCACTGCCCTCCATAGTCTGTTGTGCTTCCACGGCCCTTCCTGCCTGCTCAGTGTGGTTAAATTGTTGCCTTTGCACCCTCCTACCTGCCTTCAATTTTCAGAGTCCGTGCCCCTGGCCTGTGCCTCTCAACAGTATCCTAATGAACAACTAGATTGCTAACATTCTATATTTATTACAAAAGTGTGGAACGCCTGACATCATCTTGATGTAATCAAAACTGTAATACCTAGAGCATTCCTTTAGAAATTACATATATGAGAGGGTCTTATTGGCATCAAAATTATGGTTAGTGCTCTAAAAGACTAAAATAAGGACATATTTTCTGAGTTTTCAAATAGCGACAAAGCACTTTTAAATTATTTGTTATCTTTATGTTTTTTTATCTAGTTGACAACTTGATTAAATGTTGCACTTAGGGGAGAGGATGTGGTGTTACTTCCAGAACTGCAGACTTTGCAACTGGGGAACCAGGTTGAAGTTTCTGCTTCAGCTCGACATTCTGTGATTCTGGTCAAATCACTTAGTCTCCCCATGTCTACAACCAAAATGAATTTGTTCTTGTGTGATGTAACCAATGCTCATGTAAAGCACTCCAATACCTGACAAGTCTGCACTATATAACACTGCAAAAACACAAAATAATAAGTGTTTTGCACACTTCTGTCATTGGGCTATATTTGGGCTATATCTGGGTGATTTTGGGCTACATTTGGGCTCTTTTGTCTCCAGTGGCCATCTTGGGAGATTTATTTGTTATGAAGTTTCCTAATTTCCTCATGTACTGCAGTCTCCTCAGTCGGAAATGCTTTCAGTTTTTTACTTTGATTCCATCATGAAGGTATTCAGATATGTCACACATTTGCCATAAATTCTGAATGTTAGCACTCTAGTTGCTCATTAGATCACTGTAGTAAAACTACTGTTCACCATGGAAGTCTGCTCCTGGTATTAAAAGTGCATGTTTCAGTCTGCATGTCAGAATTTTTTAATGAAATAGAAGAGGATTTGAGAAGTCACTCAAAATGTGCCCTCATTTTCTTTCTTCAGCATTAATCATAATTTCTATGGCAAAATGAACCCCCTCATTGTGTTCCTTTTTAAATTAAATGTTTTAAGTGTTACCAGTTTATTCCAATCAAGATGGCTTCAGGTGTGCCATACTTTTGTCATAATGAAGACAGTAAGTGCTCTAGTTGTTTTTAAGAACATTCTTGGACATTCTGTCATTGGGCTATACTTGGGCTACATCTGGGTGATATTTGGGCTACATTTGGGCTCTTTTGTCTCTGGTGGCCATCTTGGGAGACTTATTTGTTATGAAGTTTCCTAATTTCCTCATTTACTGCAGTCTCCTCAGTAGGAAATACTTTCAGTTTTTTACTTTGATTCCATCAAGAAGGCATTCAAATGTGTCACACATTTGCCATAAAATCAGAATGTTAGCACTCTTTTTGCTCATTAGATCACTGTAGTAAAGCTACTGCTCACCAGGGAAAACTGCTGCTGGTATTGAAAGTGCATGTTTCAGTCTGCATGTCAGAATTTTTTAATGAAATAGAAGAGGATTTGAGAAGTCACTCAAAATGTGCCCTAATTTTTCTTTCTGCAGCACTTTTTATGGAAAAATGAACCCCCTCATTTTGTTCCTTTTTAAATTAAATGTTTTAAGAGTTACCACTTTAATCCAAGCAAGATGGCTTCAGGTGTGCCATACATTTATCATAAGTAGGACGGTTAGCGCTCTAGTAGTTCTTTGGAACACTCTGGAAAGCTGCAGTAGAACACAAAGGAATCAACTGACAGTCTCTGCCCTTGTTGGATGTACATGTTTTACTGAGAATGTCAGACTTCATTCTCACATGACTGAGAAAGATAATGTGAATTTACAGAAAATAAGCTCTCAGTTTAGCTTATAGATCACCTTCCAAACCTCTGTGGTAAAAGCATGAGAAAATATTTTTCTCTCAATCATGATATCCCAGCAGAAGGCTTTTTCACATGGTGAAATCACCTTAGAACATACCACAATTCCTAAAATGAGTATGGTACCATCAACAAATGATTTATAATGTAACTAAAGTCTTAAAACCTTCTATTAACTGCAATGCTTTTTAATGAGGTGCTATCATGTATATTGGTCCCAAGATGGCTGCCAACACTTCTTGGATGAAGTGCTGACAGCCAATCAGATCTCAGGATGAGATGTGTGGTTAGGCTCCGCCCACATATATATATTGATTTAAATGCTATTTTCTCAGGAACTACTGAACAGATTTACTCCAGACCTACAAAAGGCACTTCCTTGACCTGAGGACTACCTCTCTGCCAAATTTCAAGTAACTCTGTTCAGCCGTTCGGGCTGTAGCTGTGTCTAAAGGTCCTATGGAAAAATGCATGGGAAAAAAGCGTTTTGGGACCCCCCTTTTTTCTCAGCCCCCGCTTGACGAATCCCCCCGAGACTTTCAGGGTAGGAGCGGAGCGTAGCGCCCCACCTATTTTGAAAATTTCGCGAGGATTCATCGACCGGCGCCAAAGTTATTCCAAATAGAATGTTGCGGATTTCCTATGGAAACAGGGTCCTAACTATAACTATCTACTGGCGACCGCCAGTAGATAATATATCTAGCTATATATATATATATATATATATATATATTACCTACTGGCGGTCACCAGTAGGTAGTTATAGTTAGGACCCTGTTTCCATAGGAAATCCGCAACATTCTATTTGGAATAACTTTGGCGCCGGTCGACGAATCCATGGCGTGGTATCGTAGACAGACAGGTGTGTCCCACATTGCACACGGACGTCAAGCCTTTGAGAAAGGAGCTACAGGCTTTGAAACGCGTCAGGCGTAATTGACTGTGAAGCTGCAAGACATCTGTATACGGAACGTGAGTTTGCCAATAAAGGATTAATGACAGTTTGTGTCCTGGCTGTCGCCAGTAGATAGTTATAGTTAGGACCGTGTTTCCATAGGAAATCTGCAACATTCTATTTGGAATAACTTTGGCGCCAGTTGACGAATCCTCGCGAAATTTTCAAAATAGGTGGGGCGCTCCGCTCCGCTCCTACCCTGAAAGTCTCAGTGGGATTCGTCAAGCGGGGGCTGAGAAAAAAGGGGGGTCCCAAAACGCGTTTTCCCCATGCAATTTTCCTTAGGGACCTTTAGTCCAAGGTACAGCCCGAACGGCTGAACAGAATTACTTGAAATTTGGCAGAGAGGTAGTCCTCAGCTCAGGGATGTGCCGTTTGCATACATGGACTCAATCTGTTGAGTAGTTCCTGAGAAAACTGCAGTTAAAAGCACATACATATCTATAGCCGCGCACCGTGCGCGCACCGTGCGAGCACCGTGCGAGCACCCTAACGTGCGCAAGCGTAATTCTGATTGGTGGTACATGTTAGTCAACGTTCGAATCGGTCGAAATCAGGAAGTGTCGGCCGCCATTTTGTTTGTTTTCAGTGCGAGAGTGAAAAAGGAAGGTGGCGAACGTGAAAAGGGGGTAGGGTAGAGAGTTCCTGACCCCCTAGCCTTTGTCAGGGGGTCCCTGAAGGACCCCGAAGGCAGAAACATTTTTTTAATTTTTTTTTTAAAAATCGTGGGGGTGCGCGCACCGTGCGCGCACGGTGAAAAACCAAAAAAAAACATAGGTTTCACACACGTTATAGTTAGGAATTAGCATTTAAAAAACCTTGCAAATTCACTTAAAAAACCATAGGTTTCACACATGTTATAGTTAGTTGGATATTTCACTCGTAAAAAACCAATGAAATTCCCCCGTTATAGTTAGTTCAGGTAACTATAACTCGCGCAGCCGCCACTCTATCACAAGGATGATGTCATCAGGGATGTCATGAGTGATGCCACTGACCATGTCATGAGTGATGTAATAGGTGACATCATCAGCAGTGGATTGCGGTCGCGCGAGTTATAGTTATCTGAACTAACTATAACGGGGGAATTTCATTGGTTTTTTACGAGTGAAATATCCAACTAACTATAACATGTGTGAAACCTATGGTGTTTTTAAGTGAATATATATATATATGTGTCTCTGTGTGTGTATATATTAGCTGAAAAATGAAAAAAACGAGGTTTAAGTGGTGTTAGAGGTACAAAAGTTAGGTAAAGTACTAAGATTTTATCTTACACTAAAAAAACTAGAAATTCACGATGAAAAAAAAGGTTTAAGTGTCTTTATAGTGAGGCCTTGTATATAAACTATTGTTTTAAAACACAGACATTCGGCAGATATATGTTACTGAGTTATCAGTAGAGAGGGCTTCGCTGTTGGTCTCAGTGTTCCCTCAGCCTATTTTCTGCACTATATGAAAGCATGATTTCATTTTTGTTGAAAGTCTATCGTAAATTGCACCATCTTTTTAATCTGCATAATCGTGTTGTTTTTTAAACTGGCACTTGTGTTTTAACTTGCTGCTCAAATCGCTTTGCACATTGCTCATTTGCACAACGTGTTCGTATAATTAACTGCAATATGGAGGGAGTATTTCTCTGTTGGTTATCCGGTTGGCATTCCAGACGCTCGACCCAAGCGGACCCGGTTGTAGGCGGGTGCGCATTGCATCTGGGCTTGACGCGTCAGTAGGGGGGCGTGGCTAATGCACTCAAAAGAGGCGCTGGGACGGCCGCGCAGCGGTCAGTAGAGAGGGCTTCGCTGTTGGTCTCAGTGTTCCCTCAGCCTATTTTCTGCACTATCTGAAAGCGTGATTTTATATTTGTTGAGAGTCTATCGTAAATTGCACCAACTTTTTAATCTGCATAATCGTGTTGTTTTTGAAACTGGCACTTGTGTTTTAACTTGCTGCTCAAATCGCTTTGCACATTGCTCATTTGCACAACGTGTTCGTATAATTAACTGCAATACGGAGGGAGTATTTCTCTGTTGGTTATCCGGTTGGCATTCCAGACGCTCGACCCAAGCGGACCCGGTTGTAGGCGGGTCCGCATTGCACCTGGGCTGGACACGTCAGTAGAGGGGCGTGGCTAATGCACTCAAAAGAGGCGCTGGGACAGCCACGCAGCGGGCGCGTGCAGCGGGCGCGCCAGCTGCGCGCTGAAGGCGCCCCAAAGGCATGCCCTTGTGCGCTCATCCGCGCCCGGATCATGCCCAGCGCCAGGACCCCTGCCCCTCCATACACATACCTCTACAGCAGAGGTGAGTAGCTGGCTCTGGATGACCCCTCATGCAGGCCCCAGGACTGGGACCCATTTTGGGAGGTCTCAGAGCTTGGGTCCTGCACTGGATGTGATTTTCAGAACAAGGGGCTTTGCGAGGGGGCTGGCCTGAATAATCTGTTGGACAGGCAGCACATGGTTGATGTAGCGAACAAGGGCGGACTTAATGCCCACTCTGTGACGAGAGCCAAACAGCCCCAGACGTTAAGCTGTATTTTGCTAAATGTCCGTTCGCTACATAAACACAGTCATCAAATTTATGATTTGATTGAGAGTGGTGCGCCTGATATAATTTTCCTATCTGAAACCTGGACGGACAATACATCCGGTCCGGACTGGAACATTGCCTTACTTAGTGGGTATGTTTTTACCTCCCAGGATAGAATGGGTAAGAAGGGGGGTGGGATAGCAGTAGTTCATTCAGCACACCTTAAAATTTGTGTGGAAACATACCTAGATCTTCCCGCGGAAGCACTTTCTTTTACCATCTATGTAGGCAATTCCTACAAATTCCAAGGAGTATTAGCTTACCGTCCACCTGGGCCCAAGTCCACTTTCCCTGCAATGCTTATGCATTTTTTAGAATCCCGGATGGATCACCATCCTATTATGATTCTGGGCGATTTTAATTACCATCTGGAACGCACGGGTCAGTCGGAAGTGGCTTTGCTGACTGAAAATTTAGCAGCATTAGACTTTAATCAAGTAGTTAAGGGCCCTACTCATAGCTTAGGCCACACTTTAGATGGTATTTTTATTAACAACATGGACTTGAAGATTGTCAACATTCTGACTCTTCCTTGGTCTGACCATAGGGCAGTTCATTTTAATATTATGACGGGAGTATCAGTTATTCCCCCTGGTCCCAGATTAGAGAAGCAAAAGATCAGACCATGGTCTCAGGTGACCGCGGACAATCTTCTTTCTGTACTGGGAGGCTCACGTCCCACCTACAGTAGTGATATCTCAGAGGCCGCTTTGCTCTTTAAGGGATGGATGGCGGCTGCGGTTGATAAGGTAGCACCTGAAAAGCTGCTTGGCTCTAGGAGAACCAAACCATCTGCGCCCTGGTACAATAACGAACTCAAGGCCTTGAAGAGCACTTGTAGGAGGGCAGAGCGTCTGTGGAGAAGGGACTACAGTGTTGAGGGTAAAGAACACTATAATCACGCTCTCACAGCCTACAGGCAAGCAATAATGGCAGCTAAAAGGTGCCTTTTTTGCGATCAAGATTAGGGAAGCTGGTAACTCGGCCAAGGAGCTTTTTAAGACTCTATCTGCTCTCTCTAAGCCTCATCAGGATAACACCTATCGGCCGGACCTAGAAACATGCCAAAAGCTGGTCGTGTACTTCCAGGATAAGGTACAGACAATTTATAATAATTTTATGAGCTCGGCTCCCGACTCGGAGTGTTGCGGCCAGAAGCAGGAACTTAGCCCCAAGGGCAATATTGGCCTTAGTAACTTTGCCCCTATTACAGAGGAGGAAACATGCAGGCTGATCACTTTAACAAAATCAGGATCACCCTTGGATCCCTTCCCCCTTCAGTCTTTTATCTTGCGGCAGAGTTGATTGCAGAGGAGTTGTCCCCGTTAATCAATCAAGTAATTGAATCCGGCCGCTACCCCTCAAGTTGGAAGAGGGCAATAATTAGACCATTGCTAAAAAACCTACTCTGGATCCCCATATTTTAAAGAACTACTGTCCAATTGCTGCACTGCCTATGGCTGCCAAGATTCTGGAGAGGGAGTTAAATCACTCCTTAACGGAATATTTAGGTTCCCACGATCTGCTTGACTCTTCCCAGCACGGTTTCCGCGCTCAACACTCTACGGAGTCAGCACTTCTGGTGGCAGCAGAGAAAATTTGTAGCATAGTAGACGGGGAGGTCGGGCAGTCCTGGTGATGTTAGATCTGTCGGCTGCCTTCGATACCGTGAACCACGCGGTTTTGATCAGGAGGCTCCAGGAGATTGGTGTTAAGGGATCTGCATTGGCCCTCCTCTCCTCATTTTTGGAAGGCAGGGAGCAGAGCCTGCTATGGGACGGCCTGCAGTCAAATACTTTCCATCTGCCGTGTGGAGTACCGCAGGGTTCAGCCCTATCACCGACGCTTTTCAATATCTATGTAGCCCCTTTGGCCAAGCTCATGAGGAAACATGGCTTTACGATAATCTCCTATGCTGATGATTCCCAGATCATAGTGTCAAATGACATGGCTATCAATTTCCATAGGTGCCTGTCTGAAATTATGAGCTGGATGCGAGATAGCTTCCTGAAAATCAATACTGAGAAGACGGAGATTATAGAGTTTGGCCAGGGTAGCCCCTTATGGAATGGATCTTGGTGGCCGGCAGAGGCCGGGGAGTGCCCCTGTCCCGTGCCCAAAGTTAGAAATTTGGGCGTGCTGTTTGACAACCAGCTCAATTTCTCTCCACATGTTAGTAATCTTGCGTCATCCTGTTCCTTTTCAATAAGGACCCTGCGGTAGATCCTTCCTTTCATTGAACCAGCCCTTGTGCTGTCTAGACTGGACAACTGCAACACCTTGCTGTTAGGGATAAATAAGACTCTGATGAAGAGGCTGCAGATTCTGCAGAATGCTGCAGCAAGACTTCTGCTAGATGTCCCCAGAGATCAATCCATTGCTGCGGCAATCAAAACACTACATTGGCTCCCGGTTCAGCAGCGTATACACTTTAAGGCTATATGCTTAGTACATAAGGCTGTGTTTGGGGGGGGAGCCAAGGATGTTCAGAAGCTCTTCATTCCTTACTCTCTGGGTCGGATACTTAGGTCCTCCACTCACAGCCTCATTAAGATAAATCGGATCAGGAAAGCTAGATGGGGCAGTAGAGCCTTTTCTTTCCGTGCTGCTAGTCTCTGGAACAAGCTCCCTTGTCCTTTGAAATCAACAGATGATCATCAAGCGTTCAGAAAACTGTTAAAAACATGGCTCTTTGACGGGATCCGTTGCTAAGACGGGGTCTTTCTCTCTCTGCTTACCAGCGCCAAGACGCTTCGGCATTCGTTGCGCTATATAAATGGTTATCCTATCCTATCCTATCCTATCCTATCTGTAAATCATACTCCCGTCATGCACTGTTTATGACCTACCTCACATATTAGATCACTGATGATGTTAAATTACATCATTGATAACATCATTGATAACCTGTAATCATTAACAGGATAGGTTTACTGAGTGTACCTCTGTGGGTCCATAGCATGGAAACGTAAGCCCTAGAGTCAAGCATGATTGTGCATGTTGATATTTCAAACCACTAAAGTCTAGGTTGCAAGAATTACTTACTCTCAAACAAGATAAAGGTTAAGAGCCCCTACGGTCTGATTCACAAAGGTGATTTACATTCTTGAGTAAGTTACACTTTAGAGTAGGTTTACTATGCTCACTATTCACAAACTCCAAGTGTAAACTCTTAGACCTGTCATCCTTAGAGTGTTCTCTCCCCAAACATTTTGCCTGCTTGCCTCCACTTTTTGCTGTATCTTTTTGTTGGCCTTAGGACTCTGAGCATGTTACCACTGCTAACCAGTGCTAAAGAGCATGTACTCCTCCCCTAAACATGGTGACATCCGTGTATACATGAGTGGCATATTTAGTTTACCTATATTAAGGCTCCCTGTTTTCCGTGTTTACTGAGTTTTACAGATAGAGACAAAAAAACATTTAATTTCCAGTATGTATTATATTAATTTTTAAATGCAGAATTTTTTTTTTGTAGAGATTCTACATGCTGCCAGTCATGACTGCCAGGTCAACAGCTGTGCGTATTGATAGGCAAGAAGTAAAAAAAAAAATTAGGAAAGTGGTTTAACAGCAGTAGATTCATAACATTGACACTAAAATGTTCATGTTTTCATAGAAGTGAATTGATTTATCATCTGTGGCAGTACCTATCACTAGAACCTATCAAGCGTTCAAGCATGAATGCACATTTATTAATTACATAAATTTAGAAATATACTAGTTTCAAATTCATTTATTCACAAAACCTCAAATAAATATGGATAAACACCAAAAGTCAACAACAAAAACACCATAAAACTGGGAGCCCTACTGAGAAGTCCCTTGTAAAGTGGTGTACCATGTAGCCAGGGCCAGTCATCTAAATGCTACCTACCAGTGGACCTGCAGCACTGGTTGTGCCACTTAGACAATGTCTCAGGCCTGCCATTGCAAGGCCTTTGTGTGCAGTTTACTTCCACTTAGACTTGACATTGAAGACCACTTGCCACACATTAAAGCCCCCTTTTTATTACACAGAACTCACCACTAAGGTAGGCCCTAAGAACAGGGTGCTGTGTAACAAAAAGGTAGGACATATACTGTTACGTTTTACTTGTACTGACAGCTAAATTCATTTTTTTACTACTGTTAGGCCTACTTCTCTCATAAGCTAGCATTGGGAATAACTTAAAACACTTTTAAGCTGGAGTTCCTGATTAGAAAGGAGTGGACACATCAGGTTTCATATTTTTAAAATGGTAATGATAAATCCTCGTTACTGGTAAATGTATGTATATATATTATCTACTGCGGGTCACCAGTAGATAGTTATAGTTAAGACTTAGTTTGCATAGGAAAAGCATTTTCAGACTTGCCTATATCTTTGGCGCCATTTGACCAATCTTCACAAAGTGTTCCCAAAAAGTGGCACACTAGGTCTTGTCGTGCATTAAATGTTTCGGTGTGTTCCATCATGCGGGGGCCAAGAAAAAGAGGGGGCAAATAAAGTGCTTTTTCCATGGTAATTACCATAGAGGTTTTAGACAGGACTACAGCCCAAATCACTGGATGGAATTGCACCAAATTTGCCAGAAAGATAGCTCTTGGTCAAGAAAACGCCCTTTTTGGGGGGTATATCTGCTCAGTAGTTTTGAAGATATTAAAGAAAATCCAAATTTGCATATCTAGGCGCGTGAATAATTTGTGACTATTTTGCAGTGAATCACAAATTACACGTGCTAAGCGGAATGCTGTGATTGGCTATCTGCAACCTGAGTAGAAAGTTCCAGAACACGTTCCCGGGGCTGAAACTAAAGATAAAAAGTACTATGAGGGGTCAGGGTAGAGGTATCCTGACACCATGGGTGGGTGGCATGGGTGTGGGATCCCATATGTGTACAACATGATGAAAAAATTTTTTTACCACAGTCGATATTTATAAATGCGTTGCCATGCTTAGCGTGGCCCCCATGTAACGCTGTGACGAATTTGCGAATATTACCTAAACAATTTTATAAAAATGCTTTCAGACACTAATGTACTAATTCAGAGATCAGCTCACACTGTTACACCCAATCACAGACCCACTCAGAGACTCAAGCACCCACTCACAGACCCACTCAGACACTTACACATCCACTCACAGATCCACTCAGACATTTATGAACCCACTCACAAACCAACTTAGACACTGACGCACCCATTCATAGACCTACTCAGATACTCATGTACCCCCTCACAGGCCCACTCAGAGACTCACACACCCTCTCATAGACTCACTCAGGTACTCATGCACCCACTCACAGACCCACTGATACACTCACACACCTGCTCAAAGACCCACTCAGACACCTACTCACTGACTCCTCTGATACTCATATACTTATTCATAGACAAACTCAGACACTCATGCGCTCACTCACAGACCCACTTTGACACTCATGTGCTCACTCCCAGACCCCCTCTAACACTCATGCACCCACTCATGGACCCACTCAGACACTTAGGCACCAACTCAGAGACCCCCTCAGACACTCACTCATCCACTCACAGACCCACTCAGACACATGCACACCTACTCACAGACCAACTTAGACACCCACTTACAAACCCCTTCTGACACTCATGCACTCACTGACAGACCCACTTAGAAACTTATGCACCCACTTAGACAATAATACACTCACTCACCCCTCGCAGATCCACTCAGACACTCACACACCCAATCACACACTAACTGAGAGACCCATGCACTCACTCACATACTCACTCAGAGACTCATACACTCACTCACAGACCCACTCAGAGACTCACATATTCACTCACACACCCACTCGGAGACTTATGCAGTCTGTCACAGACCCACTCAGAGACTCAAGCACAGACCTACTCAGACACCCACACACCAGCTGAGAGACTCATGCACTCACACACAGACCCACTCAGAGATTCATGCATTCACTCACAGATCTACTTAGATACTCATGCACCCTTTCACAGATCCACTCAGATAGTTACGCGTCCACTCTCAGAACCACTCAGAGACTGCACACCCTTTCTTAGATCCTCTCAGACTCTCGCGTACCCAGTCACAAACCCACTGAGACACTCATATACCACCTCACAGACCGAATCAGACACCTACTCACACATTCATTCAGACACTTATGTACTTACTCACAGACCCATTCACGGACCCCCTCTGACACTCCAACACCCACTCACAGAGTCACTCAGACACTCATGCACCCACTCACACACCTACTGTGAGACTCATGCATTCAGTCAAAGACTCACTCAGAGACTAATGCACTCATTCACAGACCCACTGAGAGATTAAAACACTCACTCACAGACCCATGCAGACAGTAATGCACCCAATCACACAGCCACTGAGATACTCAAGCAGTCATTCACACACCAACTCAGAGACTTACGCACTCACTCACAGACCGACTCCAAGACACATGCACTCATGCAGAGACTCACTCAGGCACTCATGTACCCACTCACACATCCACTGAGAGACTCATACACTTATTCACAGACCCACTCAGAGACTCATACAATCACTCACAGACCTACTTAGACACTCATGTACCATTTCACAGATCCACTAAGGCACTAATGCACTAAGCCAGATGCACAGAGTCACTTATATAGTTGTGAATTTTTAAATGTGCTGGTGTGTATGGAGCATCTACGTTTGTTTCATGTATTCCTGGCGTATTCGCAAATTTGAAAAGAAAAAAAACAGGTATTTAAAAAGAAAATGAACCAATGTTTGAGAAATAGGGTGCCTCTGACAAGAGCCATTGTGTTTATTGTGTGTAGATGATAACTACACATAAAACAGTGTGCAGTCTTTCAAGTTGTTGAGTTTCACCATGTTGCCTTACTCTGCGAAGTTAACTCCATCACTTCAATAGATACCATCCATGTCAAAGAGCCAATTGCTGTTTTAGATAGAGCCCATGTTAGGGTCTCAAGGAATGCAGAAACAGTTTAATTGACACGTTTCCTATCTTTGTCGATTTGTGAACAGAATTTGTTCGGCCATATCAATTTCTGCCTTTGGCATATGTTGTATAACGCCGAGACAGTCTGAGGGAAATGCATCATTAATTGAGCAAAGGTATCCTCCATTAGGAATTCTAGTCTTACTCCAGTAAGTGTGCGTAGGTCACTGTCACCACATTGCACAATTACGTGGTCAGGGTGTTGACAATCCACAATACTTTTTACAAAGGCAGCAATTGATAGCACTTTAACCTTCTCTGGCCAATCCAAGTAATGTCCATATTAGTCAAACACAAGTACCTGTCAATGCCACTCTTTTTATCACACTCTCTAGCCTGAAAACAAAAGCTGTGATCTACTATCCACACTATAACTATTTTGAAGGCAAGGAGTAGTAGTACAAAGGAGAAGGCTGTAGCAGAATGAGGCCATTTTCAAAAAGAAAGTCAGTTAAAATGGAGAGAAGGACCTAATTTTAAAAAAGGACATATTTGATTGAATGGTGTAGATATGCCGGTCGTTAAAATTAGGCAGTGATGTTTTGGAAAAAGTAAAAAGATTTGTGATTGGCTTTGGGTGAAAAAAAATGTAATGCAATCTTGGATATGCTTTTAATTGCAAACAGCCAACCACACCTGCTGTGGTTGATTTGGAAAGTAATGTGCTGCTTCTAGAATGTGTTTTGAGCATGTGACCTACTGATTCATGAGAGACTTCTAAAGGGGGTTTCAATTGAACCTGTGCTAAGAGAGTGTGGGGCGAAAGGCAATAAACAGACTGTATTCTGCTGTTAAAATTACAGTAGTTTACACATTATTTATGAAGAAGGGTTTATTTTCTTAGTCACTTGTATTTTATAAAGATTAGGGCAGTTGCAAACTAGGAGCAGTATAAAGCTAGATATGTTCTTGGACTCCCATACTTATTCACAAACTTGTCACAAAATTACACATGGACCCGCATTGATGGTTGCGAAGAATTCACGTATAGGCCTAGAAAAACTACCAGAATGGGCTTTTTTATGGAGTGCAAAAGAGGGTTAAAAACACTGACCATTGAGAAGTGAGTTAAGAAAAGTTAAATATGAAAGGGATGTTTTAATTTGCTACCTTCAGCAGTATACCTGAGAGCAAAGTTGAAAAGGTTTCCATTAATGGTTGTCTTATATGAGAGTGGCATTACATTCTTATGCTTAGTTTATATATTAACACTAAGCCTACGGTGTAACTGACAGCATATAAAAAAAACATGATCAACCAATTCAATTTACAGGTATGTGAATTGCAGTGTAGTTTTACAGTCACTGACATACCCACTCACTAACTCATACAGTTAATGAGAGACCTACTCACTCAGTCATACAGACACTAACCATCCACTCACTCATCCATACAGCTTCTGACACAGCCACTCACCCTCTTAAATATCCACTCAAACACCCAGTAACATACTTATACAGTCAGTGACACATCCACTCACTTACTCATACAACTAGTAACATACACACTCACTCCACCATACAGCCTGTCACACAGCCACTCATTCACTCTCCTATACAGTCACTGACACAGCCACTCACTCACCCGCACAGTCATTGACAAACACACTCACTCACCCATGCAATCACTGACACACACACTCACTGAGCCATACAGTCACTAACACACCCACTTACCCATACAGTTACTAATACAACCACTCACTGACCTCTACCACCATTGGCACAACCATCCACACAGCTATACAGTCACTGACAAGCCCATTGACCCATACTCATGGCTACTAACACATGCACTCACTCACTCATACATTCACTCACACACCCAGTCACTCCTGATGCAGCTATTAAAACACCCACTCACCCATACAGTTACTAACACACACACTCATACAGCCACTCAATAACCCATACAGTCACAGACATGCCCACTAACTCACCCATACAGAAACTCACACACCCACTCACAGACCCATATAGCCACTGGCATACCCACTCACTCACCCATATAGTCACTGGCACAGCCACTCACTCACACATAACGTTAATGATAGACTCACTCACTTAGCCATATAGACACTAATACACTCACTCGCCCCTCCACTCACTTCTCTATACAGCCACTTACTCACTCATACAGTCACTGACACACCCACTAACTCACTCATATAGACACTCACACACCCACTCACAGACCCATACAGCCACTGCCACACCAACTCACTTGTTCACCCATACAGCCACTGACACACCCAGTGACCCACCCATACAGTCACTGACACACCCACTAACTCACCCATACAGAAACTCACACACCCATCCACAGACCCATACAGCCACTGGCATACCTACTCACTCGCTCACCCATACAGTCACTGACATAGCCACTCAGTCACACATAATCTTAATGATTGACTCACTCACTGAGCCATACAGACACTAACACACCCACTGATATACCTATACATTTACTATTACAGCCACGTACTCACCAATACACCCACTGACACACCCACTATCTCACCCATGCAGATGCTCACACACCCACTCACAGACCCATACAGTCACTGGCATACCTATTCACTCATTCACCCCTCACAGTCACTGTGAGAAGTTGGCCTGGTAAATGCTGTCCACTAATTAAAGTGGGTAACCTGTACCAGTCCAAGCAACACTTATGATGATTTAAGAGGTCAAAGTTAACCTTAGAAAGCTATCCAAGTGGTAACTGTGGAGAGCAGCCTTCAAGCTTAGTCTTGAAGGAATGTTAAGCAGCTTGTTTTACGAGAATGCAACCTTATAGTATTGGTTAAATAAAAGGAAAACCACACAGTAGTTATACAAATATGTATGTATTTATACAACACTCTAAGTACAACACAGTATTCTCTACATGAGGATACTCCCAAAGCAAATAATACTAGGCCTGGGCTAAAATTCCGTTCCGGTCGCGGAAATTGCGATAATTTGACATTTTCGCGTTCCGCGGAGAGCGCGAAAATGTCAAAATTTCCGCAATCTGCATTTTACCAGAAATGTTTTGCTAGCTCGCGCTGTAAAATAATACATTCTCGCATGCGCGCGATCGCCTTACCTGAATCACCGCGTTCGCCGACAAGTTTTCCCGATCCGGTCGCGTTCTCCATGAGATGTTGGATTGTTGGTAGCCATTTGCGCTGTCTCGCGACAGTTTGCGCCCGCAGTGACGTCATTCGTCGCGCGATCACGTCTTTCTTCTCGCGATCATGCACCGCGAGACAAGTGAAAACAAGATGGCCGCGCCCGCGAGCAACCACATGGGTAAGTTGGCGAGCCGCGACCATGCAGAAAATACCGCGAACGGGCGGGAAAAAAACTTCCGCATCTTCGCGATATTTCCACGTGTTTGCGGAGATTTTTAACATTTTTGCGATAATTTGCGAAAGTGAATTTCGCAAATTCCACCCACCCCTAAATAATACTGTAGCACAGAAACAATAGTAAATACCACTAATACACAGTGGGATCCAGGCGGAGACCAACCCATATACTAAAATAGTGGTATAAAACCCACGACTCAAGTCAAGACAGTGTCTAGAGAATGTAGCATTGCTGGGACCCCAAGGAACCACCCAATGTGAGTAAGTAGGGAACCCACGGAGGACGGGTGCAGTGTGGGAACACGGCCACGTGCTACATACAATTCTATGGGAGAGTCGTGGTTAAAGTTTTAAAGTTTAAGGACCCTTCTAAGTGGGATTCTAAGAAACCCCATGGAAGTTAGGAGGTTGGAGAGCCACCCCACCCATGGATACCATAGTACCAGAATTACCTATCCCAGGGAAGTCGGGTGCATAGATCTGAAGTGGCATCGGAAACCGCAGACGATCTCTATGGATGACTTCGACGAACATCCACTGCTGGAAAGAAGGAAAGTGTCCGTCAGAATCCAAAGGTGGATTCTTGCTGAAGAAAACCTGAAAGCAGAGGGGACATAGTCTGGGTCACTCAAGAGTGACCAGGGGCTCGGTAGACAAATGCCCACATATGTCGGGTGCTTCAGGTGCGTTGAGGGGGTTCTTGACTCCGCAGCCACAGGGGACCAGGAGATGTTGAGGATGACCAGGAGCCGGATACGAGCTGTCCCACAAAGAATGTCGAGTATTGAGGGGTCGGTGTCTGGCTGGAGCACCAACAAGCCTTGGCAACGGCAACCCACACAGAAGGTCAAAGAAAGTTACAGTTCAGACCAGTAAGGTCCAGGAGACTCACCAAACACAGGGGAGTCAGGGCAGGCCTGTAGCAACCAGGAAAGCCCAAGAAAAGTAGTGTTGACCCTCAAGAGGACCCAAAGGCCAGAGGCACAGGAGTTGGCGAGGGGACATCGATCAGTTTCACAAAGCAACAGCCCACAGAGCACTTGGTGCAAGGGAGGCCAGAGTTCTTTGGTGAAAATGGTGCCAGAGGTTGGGGATACTCGGAGCCCAGTGCACTTGTTTTGGAAACGCCAACAAGCATATGCACTTGCAAAAATATGTGGTGCACAGGGGTACAGGTATTTCAGCCCCCACAATGAATTCTGACTTCAAACTTGGTAAGAGGGCAGCACAAACCTCAAGGGACATGGAAACCCACATCCTGTGCTGCTGGAACCTTCGGAGTCTGTAGGAGCTCAGGAGCAGCAGACCAGTCAGCTGAGATGTGGTGCCTGCGGTTTCAGGTGAGTGACTCCTTCACTCAAAGGAAAATATCTTCAGTTGTCCTTGATGCTCCACAGGTCCTACACGGAGCCTGTATGGTGCATGAGCACAGACGGTGCTTTGGAACGAGAAGGAGATAAAGTTGAGCCTAAACAAAGTCCAGCGAAGTCCAAAGGGCCCAGACGGTCGAAGGTCAGTGGTTTCTTGATCAGAATCTTGTCCACATCGAATCTAGGGTCCTACAGCCAGGTAATCCCTTTTGTACCCACAGAAGAGGGTTGGACAGATTCAAGGGACCCTCCCAGGGGAGGGCCTGGACAGTGGGGAAGTTACTCCCATATCCTTTGTCCAGTTTCGCGCCAGAACAGGAGCCAATGGCTCCCAGGGCTGGTTCGAACTGGACTATGCACAGGGACACCAAATGTGCCCCTCATGTAAACTTTTGGGCACTGGCAAATGCACCCACCCAGGCTTAATACACTAAATCCTGTCTGGCAGGTGGTCACACCTCCCTGTGATGGATGCCTTTTGTTCTGTCTTCCCCTGCTCGAGCTTGGCTTAGCAGCAAGAGGGCAGAAATGTGTTTCTGGTCAGCAGCAACCATTTTGGGCTGCCCGGAACTAGAAGGCTGGTACTGGGAACAACAGGAACTTCCCAAAGCTCGTTTCTGAGTGGTAGAATCATACCTCCCACACCGGTTACCAGTGTAGGGGTAGGATTCCACAATGTTTGACACCAAACACGATAGGGTTACTTTCAACTGATTTAGAGTTGGTCATGACGCAGTTGCATAATGCCACTCTATAATGGCTGCAGCACTAACAACCTGGGAGAATGGACTCCGTAGGCTGCAGGGGTGTCCTGCTCATGCAGTGGCACCCTCTCACTTAGAACCAAGCACCCTGCCTTCAGGATTGTTGAGGCCTGCTGTAGGGGTGACTTATAGGTTTTCAGTGTAGTAACCCTTAGATATAGTAAACCTATATCTTAAGTAAGTGGTGCAGGCACCAATTTACACAGTCTGTAATGGCAGGCCTGTAGTTCCATTTTGCATGGCCTCTCATGGCTGGCATCATACATATTCATCCCATGGGTGGCCGCTGGGGTACCTATGCCATGGGTACCATATACTAGGGACTGAAAATGGTGCCCCAGTATCCAATCTGGAGAGTACCTAAGTACATACCATAACAGTTTATGGAGAAAGCAGATAGACTGGTGTCCTGATTAGCAGCATCCCAGTCAGACTAGTCAAAAACAGTATAAGATGAAGCAGAAAGTGGGGGTAACCTTAAGAAGCAGATCCTACTTTCTTACAGTCACTGGCACACCCATTGACCCACCCATACAGCTACCAACACATGCACTTACTCAACCATAAAACCTGTCACACACACACTCACACACCCATACATCCACTCACACAACCATTCACTCATTTATTCAGCCACTCACACACCCTCTGACACACATGTAGTAGCAACTCATGCACCCATTCACTTACTTATATAGCCACTCACACAACCACTCACTCACCCATACAGCCACTCACATACCCACTCACTCACCAATCCAGCTACTCTCACACCCATTCACTCACCCACAAATCCACTCACTCATACTCTTTCTTACAAACACCCACAGACACACACTTTATCTTTTTTTAAACCAAGAAAGTTGGTTCCAATGAAAACCTCTTTTTTTTGTTTTTTAATATTTTTAATTTTTATTATAAATAAATTAGCAAAAGGCAAAAATAACAACAGAAAAAACTCCTAACTGGAGTCACAAGTACAATTTAACAGAAAAAATAACCCTGGTGGTTCTTGGCTGCCTTTAGAACTGCAGCACCTGATTGTTCCCCAACCATTAATGCTTTTTTACAATCCAAACAAAATGTGCCTATTCTTTGGCGCTCCGGGGAACTCTCTGGGAGATGCTGCTCAGCTTCTTCAGGAATAAGCTCCCCTTGCGTAATCAGTATTGCACCTGAAGTTGATTCATCTTCTTCTGCTCTGATCAAGTTCTTGTTATGGTATGTTTTCAGATGAGTCAACATACTTGTTGTGCCACAGAAGTATTTTTTTTAGGTACCCCTGGCCAGAGTCTTTTTGTATAATGAGCACTTCACATGTTTTGCAACTGTCTTCTTTTCCTCAGACTGAATTGTAAACCATTCCCAGAAAATGGACTGCCGCTTCACTGGGGTTCCTCATGGCATGAGTTGAGCTCCTCAGTGTGTGCCTCCTGCTCTCCACTGCTACCAGATGCCCTTTATTTTTTTATTTTTCACAAAAATATTGCCAAATGATATCCTAATATTTAAAAATAGCAAGTGCTGCTAGAAATACTTCTAATCTGAGCACTGGAAGTGTGACGAAAAGAAAACTGGGGGGGGGACTTCCTTTCTAGAATAATGAAAAGTGTCTTGTCCAATGAAATCCCTTTATTTCATGGTCATGTGATATATTCACGAACGCTGACATCTTCGCAAATGCTGATGTACATGCGAATATGGGAAATGGAATAAAACAGTGTTGAACCATAAAATGACTTATGAAAATCTCACTTCACTTGTTATATTAGGGAACTACTGACCTCAAACATTAATTACAATATGTGTATATATGTTATTAACACTTTCTAAAAAATCACACCATTTTCGTGAATAATAGGTGAACCGGAATATACACAATAAATTTGCAAATATTAAAAAAAACACATAGAAAAACAACAGGCTGTTAAACTCTAAATAACATGTTCTATTTCACAACTGAAGAGGACCTGCTACCACAAACGTACCAATGTGCCATGCAACCAACACTGCCTAGCCCTATTGGCCTTTCATGGGCACAAGCTGACATGTTCCCCATAAGACAAACCTTTCACAAGCTCCAACATGACCTGTGACTAACTCTGTCCAGTCCTACTGGCCTTTCACAGGTTGAAGCGTAGGTTGTGATGTGATCCATCCCCCGTCCACTCTCAAACCAGCTTTTCACAAACAGTAGCAAGACATACAACCTCCTCTGCCCAGCCATATAAGGCTTTCACTGCCAATATATTTTCAGAGGCTCTGGCCTGATGTATGACTCACTCTTCTTCTCACTTCCATGAAAACCATTTATAGCACACTGACAGGACCCTAACTATGCCCCAAGTTCTAACCCTACATCTCTTTCATATGCAAGAGCTGGACATTTGACGGACTGTCCATACTCTATGCCTTTCATGGACACTATCTTGCAGTTTCACTACCTCTGCTCCAGACCCAGGAGTCTCTCAGAGGTAGAAGACTGAAAAATGTTTGACTTTCCACTATCCCGGCCTACATTTTACAGGCTCCAGTGGGGCACATTACTCTCTTTACAAGCACAGACATAATTTAGGGGTTGCAGCTGCAACCACTGGCTTGTCCATTCTGACCCCTGGCATTGGTTTTGCGAAACCTAGTCTCAGATGTGGCAAATTACTTCCAAGAACATAGGTACAGGTTACTCTTTTGGCTGTGTTCAATGAGCTCTTCTTGTTTACTGCCATGTTTTTAGTTAAAGCAATGATTACAAGGATTTTATAGTTAGAAATTAATTGTAATTAACCTCGGAAATTCTCAGAAAAAACAAAGGTTATAGTTAGGTGATAGAATAATAAAGACCTTTGAAATTAATTGAAAAAAAACAATGGTTACAGGAACATTTTAGTTAGGAAATAGAATTTAAAAAACTTTGAAATTCACTGAAAAGACAAAGGTTACAGAGACGTTATAGTTAGGCTCACAATTCACTCATACAAAACCATAGAAAGTCAGCAGTTATAGTTATCTCAGATAACTATAACTTATGCCGCTGCAATGCACTGCTTATGACCTTACATATTACATCATTCATGACATGGTCAGTGACATCACTGATGACATCTCGAATGACATCACCGATGACATCAACAATGACATCTCCGGTGAGTGTGTTTTCTAAACATTTATGAATGATAAGCATATATATTAAGGTATTACAAAAGTTACATTTTTATACTTTCTGTACTACTAATGAGTGATACTAGTTCTAACATTTATTATGTGTGTGACTATGAGTATCTGTGTATGAGTTGGTGTCTCAGTAACTGAATATGTGAGTGGGTGTGTGAGTGGCTGTATGGGGGAATATGTGTGTGTGAGCAGCCGTTTGATGGAATAAGTAGGTGTGTGAGTGGCATATGGGTGAGTAAGTGGCTGTGTTGAGAGGCTGTATGGGTGAGTGACTGGGTGTGTGAGTGGCTGTATAGGTGAATAAGTGGATGTGTGAGTAGCTGCATGAGTCAATGTGTAGCTGTGTGAGTGGTCATATGGGTGGCTGGTTGTGTGAGTAGCTGCATCAGACAGAGCATGGTTGTGTTATTGGCTATATGAATGAGTGAGTGGAAGTGTGAGTGGCTCTATGGATCAGTGAGTTGTCGTGTGAGTAATTTTATGGGTCTATAAATGGGTATGTGAGTGTTTGTATGGGTGTGTGAGTGGGTGTTCGAGAGGTCGTATAGGAATGTTAGTGAGTGTGTGAGCGGTTCTGGGGATGATGTCATCAGCTATGTCATTTGAGATGTAATCAGTGATTAAGTTTTCCTAACTATAACTAAGTTTTAACCTTTATTTTTTCTCATTGAATATATATGTAAGTTATGGTAATGTTATCGTTAAAATGTCAGTGACAACATAACATTTTAAACTAAAAGAAACACTGAAACACCCAAGTTATAGTTATCTCTAGTAATAACTATAACTCACACCCTAAGGTCACTATAACTCGCTACCCCGCAATGCAAAATCTTGTCATCAATGATGTTATTTCAAATGGTGCACTGATATTATAAATGATGTCATAGAGCATGTCATATGTGATGTAATATGTGAGATAATTAGCTGCGCATGTTGTGGTGTTGTTTACAGGGCCTGGCCTCTGAGCAGCCAACACTACGCCCCGCACAGCCTTCTACAAACCCAAAATATAACCAGCATTTGCAATGCAATAGGTCTGAGCTATTGGCATTGTAAATGGGAGGGGGGGGGGTGCTAATTCCTGCCCTCTCTGTGATTTGAGTGCGCATTCTGGCATTGCGTAATGTCATTCATATCTTTGACCTAATAAAAAACACTCCAGCTGTAGTAGGGCCCTGGCTTCACCTCCTGGTGCAGGGCGGGCTGTGCTTTATGGCAGGCATGGAGGAAGGGAGGAATAGTCTTGGCTGCAGCTCTGGCCTCATACAGTGCCCCTGCTCTTACTTGTGAGCTAGGGACGCTGAGGTGGTGGTATTGGTATTGGTGGTGGTGGTATTGCTATTGGAGGTGATATTGGTGATGGTGTTATTGGTGGTGGTGCCATTGGTGGTACTTGTGGTGGTGGTATTGGTGGTGGCAGTATTTAAATTGGTGGTGGTTGTATAAGTGTTGGTGGTGGTATTGGTGGTGGTGATAACAACTGTGCATATCTATATTTTACATAGTTTATATCAGTGATGTCATAAATGATGTCATAGAATAGAACATGACATAAATGATGTAATATGTGATATCATAAGCAGTGCATGGGTGGGGCACAAGCTATAGTTAACTCTGCTGACTATAACTGGTGAATTTTAGTGTTTTTCTAGTTTAAATTGTTAATGTTGTCACTGACAAACTTACATAACTATAACATTACTTTAACCTTTGTTTTTTCAGTGATTTTCTATGTTTTTTATTTTTTTTTAAAGATCTTTTTATCAGACCTAACAATAACGTTACTTTAACCTTAGATTTTTCATTGAATTTCTAGAGTTTTTGAGTAACGTAATGTAATATATATTACCATACGTAAATTCACCCCCAGCACAGGGCCTTATGTTTTTTTATTGGGGTGGAGGGGCTACGTAGTCCCCTCTCTGAACCTAATTAAGACCATCTGTGCCTTATATGTTTAAAAGGGGGGGCAAGAGGACCCCCTTTAAAAAATATAAGGCCCTATGGTGGAGGTTGGCTTTACATATAGGCCTTTAATGTCTCAGGAAGGGGAGCCATGTGGTCCTCCTCCCCTTATTGAATATGGCCCGGATGCGCTCCCCGAGGTTTACAGTTAATCAATGAGCAAGGGCCGCCCTTTTCTTTTAGTTTTTCTCAATCCCGCAGGAATACCGCTGGATTGCAGCATTTTTGCCCATTTCATTTTGTTTTCGGTACCTCCCCTACCTACTAATATAATTGTTATTATTTTACTTCAGGACAGGTGACTAATTCCCTGAATAATGTACAGGCTGCCAGCAACAAATTTCTCATGTTGCTGGCAGCCAATCAGAGTGCTCAATCTCGCAGGAGTTTGGCTCCTGTGGGAGAGAAATGTCCCAAGCGAAAGAAAGCTCCCTGGGCCAACCAGAATTCTCCATTTTTAATTGGCGCTTCTGCAAGAGTTTCTTGAGCCTCTCTCTGATCCATCCGTCCAGATATACAATTATTTTCAATTGTTAACTTCTCAAAAACCACTGAAAGGATTTGCAACGGATCACTAAGTTCTATCTTCTTGCCAAATTTGGTGGAATTCCATTTAGCAGTTTTTGCGGTAGCCCATCTTAAAGAAGTCTATGGAAAATGCATGGGGATTTAGCATTTTGGGAGCCATCTTTTTTCTTAGTCTCTACTTGATGAATCATCCCAAAACTTTCCATGCGCAAACTAGTCAAAAATATGCCTTTTTTGTAAAGTTTCATGGAGATTATTCAAACTGTGTGAAAGTTATTAGCAACACAAAAACTCCTGCGCAATGCATTGCTTATGACCTCTCATATTGCATCACTCATGGAATGTGTTAGAACTGGGGGTCTCTAGTTGGCAGAGGTAGGTACCATTGACCAAATAGGGACCCTTGCTTCTATGTCAGGGAAAGGTGATTACACTACTGGATAACCCCTGCTCACCCCTTTGGTAGCTTGGCATGAGCAGACAGGCTTATCTCAGAGGCAGTGTGTTAAGCATTTGTGAACACATACAGCAATACAGTGAAAACACTACAGATGAACACCACAGAGGTTTTATAAAAATAAGTATTCTTTATATTGACTTAACACAAGACCACAAACGACAAAAATCCACAATACTGTACTCAAAATTGACTTAAAGATGGTAGAAATAACTTAGTTCAAGTTCATGGTAAATGCAACAGAGTTCTCACAAAGGTACCTGGATGCGTAACGCAAAATAAACAAAAGGCTCGCAGCGTTGGAGATGCGTCGGTTCCTTGATCGGAAAGACGATGCGTCGCGCCTCAATGCTTGTGCAGAGTAAGGGCTGCATCTTGATCCTTACCGGAGAGGAGGTGATGCGTAGATTCTCGTACTGCGGCCCGGTTGCGATGCGACAAGACGGTGCCTCGATGCGATGCGAGAATCCGGTGCGATGCGATAAGATGGCACCCTTGATGCGACGATGTGTAGACGATGCGTGCACACCTGGCGGCGGTGTGGCGACTCTGTAACTTTGGAGCCGCGACAGGCCCTGTAACACGCTTCTCCGGTGATGCGACGGCGACCTCTACAGCGGCGTCACGCTTCTCCGATGATGCGTCGGGTAACAGCTTTGACGAAGACATGCTTCTTTGGTGATGCAGCGGCGACCTCTTTGGCGGCGTCACGATTCTCCGGCGATGCGACGGCAACAGCTGTGGCACGCTTCTTCTCGTTGAGTCGCGCTTCCAGCTCCCAGCAACATGCAGGCTTCTGCAGGCAGAATTCCCAGCAAGGAAATTCAGAGGGGAGCTGGTGGTGAAGTCTTTTCTCCCTGAGATTTCAGCAGGAGACAAGCCCAAGTTCAAGCCCTTGGAGTAATATTCTGCAAGATGATGAAAGTTCTTTAAAAGTTCCTTCTCCTCTCCTTGGCAATGAAGACACCACTGCAGGCCAACCCAACCACACAGCACACTGGCAGGGGGCAGTCCAACTCCTACAGCTTCCTTTGGTTCTTCTCCTTGGCAGAGGTTTGTCTTGTTGTTCCAGAAGTGATCTAAAGTATTTGGGTCTGGGTCCCCATATTTTACTACTATTCTCTTTGTTCATCTGAAGGCAGAGAGGCCTGGGGCTAGTCCAAACCAGTTCTGGTCAGTCTTGGAGCACTTAGTTTATAGGACTCCTTCTTTCCTTTGACAGTGTAGCCCAGGGATATCAGACGCACCACAGGAGGTGGAGCCAGCATTGTGGAGGGAAGGCACAGCCCTATTCAGGTCCCAGGTGCAACTCCTCCCGCCCATCTACATGCAGATCTCTCTATTCAGCCCTGTGCTGACTCACCCTGTCTCCTGGAATCCCCCGGCCCCTGTCACTCAAACTCCAGACACACAATACACAACCTAGCAGAGGCAGGCTTGGACAATTAGGCAAGAAAATACCTCCTTTCTAAAAGTGGTATTTTCACACACAGAGTGTTAAAACCAACTTCACTAAAAGATGTATTTTATCATTCTGAGTTCAGGCATACTAAACTCGAATTTCTACAATGTTCCCTGGGTCAGTTACGATTGTAGGATGTTATAATCAAACAGCCCATTCTGGCCTATTGGGAACAAGTAGCCTTGCAATAGTGAAAAACGAAAATGGCTGTAATTCACTATTATAACATGCCACACACACCAGGGCATGTCCTACCTTATACTTACAATGCACCCTGCCCTGTGGCCTACCTTAGGGGTGTCTGATATGAAGATAAGGGAAGGTTAAGCGACTGGCAAGTTGGTGCACTTGCCAAGTCGACATGGCAGTCAGAGACTGCACACAGGCTCTGCAATGACAGGCCTGATACACACTTTACAAGCTGCTTCTGTGGGTGGCACAACCAGTGCTGCAAGCCCACCAGCCGCATTCGATTTACAAGCCCTGGACACACATGGAGCACTCTACTAGGGTCTAGTAAATCAAATAACCCAATCATGGAGTCACTAATCAATACATCAATTTAACATAGAGAGCACTTGCACTGTGGCATTGAATAGTAGTGGCACAGTGCCCAAAGCATCTAAACCAGCAAAACATATCAAAAACAGAGGAGGCAATCAGAAAAAAATGGAAGGGAGACTCACGCCAATGGTACCAGGTCTAACAGAATGGCTAGTGACATTACTGATGATATCACGGTTGGCCTCTCAAATGACATCACTAATAACATCATCCAATGATAGGGAGCATTTTGTAAACGTTTATGAGTGTTAAACATATATACAAAGGTACTACAGAAGCTACCTTAGTATATTTTGTGTACTACTAATGAGTGACACTATTTCTAACATATTTTATGTGAGTGACTGAATTTATCTAGGTGTGTGAGAGGGTGTGAGAGTGATTGGGTGTGTGATAGGCTGTATCGTTAAATAAGTGGATGTGTGAGTAGCTGCATGGGTGAATAAGGGTGTGTGTGAATAGTTGTATGGGTGAGTGAGTGGCTGTGAGAGAAGTTGTATTGGTGAGTGAGTGGGTGTGAAACTCATTCCCCAGCACACGTAAATTAAAGCTAAAGTTTTTACATTTGGTAAAACACAATACGATTGGCAATGTGTAACAGAATGAAACACAAATATGATCTTCTCTCTTTTCTTTAGTATTTATTCACGTACGCCTCCACAACAGCTTCCAACAGCCAACACGTGTTTCGTCGTGCAAAGGTATGTAGTCCCGCGACTTCCTCAAGGCTAATTCTTCCGTATATGAATCCTTTAATCTGTGGTGATAATTCCGGACCACAAATGGTTTCTGTATAGGCGGCGTCAATCACAAAGTTCCTATTAAGCTCTCAATATGTTCTGTCAGGCCAGTATTATTAATGCTCCGTATTATTTGCCGTCAGTTTGACCCGACACCACCAAAAGCTCACGAGCATGCCATCTGAGTACAGCAGCATCTTGCTGCTCTACTCAGATGGCATGCTCGTGAGTTTGGTTGGGTGAGTGACTTTGTGTGTAATTGGCTGTGTGGGTGATTTAGTGGTTGTTTGAACGGGTGTTTGGTCAACTGAGTAGGTGTGGGAGTGACTGTATTGGAGAGTTGCTGTGTGAGTGGCTGTTTGGGTAAGTAGACATGTGACTTCTTTTATGGATAAATTCATGGATAGGTAATTGGTTGTGTGGGTGACTTGATTGAAAGGCTGTATGGGTGAGTGACTGGGTGTGTGAGTAGTTGTATTGGTAAGTGAGTGACTGTATGGGTGAGTGAGTGGCTGTGTGAGTAGGTTTATGGGTAAGTTAGTGGCTGCGGGAGTGCCTGTATGTTTGAGTGAGTGGGTGTATGAGCAGCCCTGGGTATGAGTAATTGGGAGTGTGAGTGGTTGTATGGGAGTGGGAATAGATGTATTAGAAGTTGGGTGGGTATGTGAGTGATTCTGTGGAAGATGTCATCAGTGATGTCACTGACTATGTCATGAGTGATATAATATGTAAATTCATAAGCAGTGCATTGCAGGGCGTGATTTATAGTTAGCTCAGGTAACTATAACAGCTGAATTTCTGTGGTCACTGCATGTAAATTCTGAGCTTAACTATAACATCCCTGCAACCTTTGCTTTTTTGAGTGAATAAATATATATTACCGAGTGGCGGTCGCCACTGGGTAGTTATAGTTAGCCAGTGTTTCTATAGGAAATGCATTTTTTTGTGTTGCCAACAAGTGTGTGTATGTGTGTGTGTGTGTGTGTGTACACGCATGCATTTGACTGTGTGTGTGAAGTTTTCACTTCTCATTCCCATTAATTGCCTGTTTGTGTGTGCATACGATGCTTGGCTTCAGATGTCTGTATGGTTATTTATCTGTGCGTCAGAGAAATCTGCTCTTATACTAACCACTCTCTACCTATTTTACATGTGAGAGAGAAGCTTGCACTTCTGAAGACATGCAGTATACGTGTACAGGGCCGGCTTTAGGGCAGTGCGACTGCGGCGGCCGCACTGGGCGCTGACCTGTGGAGGGGGGCGCAGACCTCAAGGTAGAGATGTGTTTACCACTATCTTAATATTGGAGAGATGAGGGACACTTTTGCCCTGTGGTAGTGAGAGAGTCCGAGGAGGCGGTCATGGGGTGTGGGGGGTGCCAAACAAAAGTTATTGTCGCACTTGGTGCTGTCAGTGCTAAAGCCGGCCCTGTGCGTGGCTATATGTGTGTGTGCGTGTCTAAGAAGCATACACTGCTGCTGCCTCTGCTGCATTTGTTGGTGTGTGCAAAGAACATATGCTCTCCCGCTTTCACTCTGTACTTTTTTTCTGCTCCCCGTGCACCTTTCACTCTAACTTACGCCATGCTCTTCCCATTTTCACCCAGTGCTCCCCTTTTGCACCCTGCACTGCACCACATATGCTGCCCCCCTTTCATACTGCAATCCACCTTGCACAGCCCCTTGTGAGAAAGTGCCATCTTTCTTGCATGGTATGCCCCCACTTTTTGCTGAATTGCTGATGTACTTTGACTGAGAGTGCCCTGGGCTCCTGCCAATCAGGTACCCAGGGCCCATGCTCCTTCCCTAAAACTGTGTTGAAGCCTAAACCCAATTGGCATCTCTGGCCAAATGTCAGCCCCTGGTAAATGGTACACTAGGTACCCAGGGCCTTGTGACCAGAGAAGGCCCACAAGGGCTGCAGCACTTATTGTGCCACCCTTAGAGGCCCTGTACCCTGACACACACACACTGCCCTTGCAGGCTGAGTGTCTGGGTGCAGAACAAAAAAGAAAGTCGACATGGCACACCTCCCTGTGTGCCATGCCCACAACACACACTGCCCTGGCATACATCAGCCACCCCTCTAGCTGGGTGCCCTATGCCACTGGTGTGGGTAGAGGTGCATGAGCCCTGTGCCCTACAGTACCCAGGTCCATTCCTGGGCACTGTAAGTGCGGTGCCGCCATCTAAGAGTATATGGTGCTGGGAGATCGTCAACACGAACTCCACAGCACCATGATGGCAACACTGAAGACTGAGAAGTTTGGTATCAAACTTCTCAGCACAATAAACATGCACTGATGCCAGTGTGGGATTTAATGTACAATGCACGACAGAGGGCATCTTAGAGATGCCCCCTGAACCTAACCTACAATCCACGTCTTGCCTGAGGGGCTGCCTAGGCTGCCACACAGCAGGCATGTTGCTGGACCCCTGGGTAGAGAGCCATCCACTCTCCTGGGCCTGCAATAATGCACATCCTGGGCGAGGTGCTAGTTCTCCTCCCCCAGGATGGGCAGGGGAAGCTTCAAAGGCATGCCGCCTTTTGTGAGCTTCTCCAGGCCACTTGCTGTACTCAGCAACTGGCCCCTACCGGTTCTGACCCCAACTCTGGCAGGAAGACTGTCCGGAAACCCCAAGGAAGGAAAGGGGGTGTGCCAGCCTCTGCCAACCCCACCCCTCAGGTGGGGGAGGCGAGGTGAAGCACATCTCCAGGCTCTCGCCATCTTGAAGATGGGAAGCCCTGCCCAATCAGGACTAGGCTACTGCCCTCCTCCCACAGGAGAGTGGCAGGATAGGGGGTGTACCCACCCCAGGGCAGGGACCCATGGGTCCCTGCCCTTTACCTACCGGTAACGCCCCTAAATTTAGTATTTAGGGGCATCCTGAACCTTCCTTCCTGAGATCCAGATTCTGAAACAAGAAAGAAGAACAAGGCACAAGAAGACCTGCCGTGCAGCTACTAACAAGAGGAAGACACCAACTGATTTGGCCCCACTCCTACCGGCCTGTCGACCCTCGAACCTGCTCCTGCTAAACCCCGGTATCTCCAGTGGTCAGCAACCTAAAAAAAACAGGAGGACCTGACTGCCTTGTGACTCTAACTACCTGGGACTCCCACGAGCAGCGGTACTGCTCAAAGCAAGTAACTGACCACTTGCATCAGCCAGGAACCACAAACCCTGAACACTCTGCACCCGCCAAGCCTGGCCCTTCCTGGAGTGAGCAAAGACCACGAGGACGTCCCCCCAGCGACTGTGACCCTGAATCCAGCACCCAAGGACCCACCTTGACGCTCCTGACGACGCCTGCAGCCTCAGAACCAGGGACCCCTCCAACTGCGACCAGCAGAGGGTAAGATTTCCCGACACAAAAAGGCACCCCTGCACCCGGCGCCCTGCAGTCCCCTGTGCCCAACTCCTGGATGCCTACCTATCCTCCAACTACCCAACTTACCTCTTGAAGTGGTGGTCGCACCTGAAGAATCTTCGTCCCCGAGCTCGCAGCCGTTGTTCGTTCTTGAGCTTCTCCATTGCAATCCATTGAGAGCCCGGCGGCTCAAAAGCACCCTGCACCCAGCCGCCCGAGTGCCCTGCCAGTGCAACTTCTACTCTAATCTACTTCCCCATTTGCCCTGAGCAAGTGACCAGGAGCCCAGCTCCCACAGCCGCGTGGCCTGCTAGCCAGCAGCCACCAACCAAAGGCCCCCTGCCTCCCATAGGCTAACATTGGGCCTAACTCACTCTGCACCCGGCTGCCCCTGTGCCGCTGAGGGTGTAACAACTGTAATTACCTGACCATGGGAGACCCCTGAGTCTATGCCCAGAACCTTAACTCTGCCAGTCGAGTACTTACCCAAAAGCCGATAACTCAATTTTCTTCCATAGGGTAACATTGACTGGTTTCACTTGGAAATTCTTCGGTGTTGAGTTTTGAAACTTTAACATATTCATCTAAAATCAGCCGAATTATGAAAACAAATTTACTCACCTGTTATCAGGAGAGATCCCAGTGCTGGATCTTGGTGCCCAGCCCTGACCCTGAAAAGTAATTACAACCGTACTTACCTATAACTTGATTTTCCTTCCATAGGATAACATTGCCTGGTCGCCAGAATTTCTTCGAAGTGTCGATTTTGCAAACTTACAAATATTCGTTAAAAATCGCCTGTATAACAAAATCACATTCTTTCAACTGTTTACAGGAGATGCCCCAGTGCTGGATCCAGGATCCAACACTGAGTTAGAAAAAATAATAATAACCCCACTTACCTGCTAAGTGAATTTCCCCCCATAGGATAACATTGGTGATTCAATGTGAAAAAGTTTCTAATTATCAACTTTTAAAATACAATAATATTCCTTAAAAATCACTACTGTAACCAAAACGTTTTTACTCAACTGTTTACAGGAACTGTCCCAGGACTGAATCTAGGATCCAGTCCTGTGGTAACTAAAAGTAATCCAAATAGTAATCAATTGCATTTAACTAGAAATTCTCATTGAGCTCAATGTTATATTGTGTTTGAAATTGTGTTGCCTATTGCAACAACTGTATCTATTGCATTCAAAAGCCTATTGCATATTGAAAGTATTCATCTAAACCATCTCATTCTGAGAAAGTATATTTTGATACCTATTGTTGGTTCTAAAATAAAACAACTATATATTTTTATACAAAACCATTGGCCTAGAGTTCAGTTCTTGTGTGTGTGAGACCATTTGCTGACTGAGTGTGTACAAAAAATGCTTTACACTGTCCTCTGATACTGCCTTACTGCTCAACCAAGCTACCACTTTAGAGAGTGAGGTTATATCTAACTTTAGCCTCTGCCAAACATCTGGGGACTGTGGACTCTGTGCACACTATACCTATTTGAGAACAGTATATACTGAGCCACTTTCTTACACCCCTGTATTCCACACCCTCTTTACAAGCTACCCTTTCCTGTTCACACCATACACCCTCCATGTATTTTCATTCTGAAAAACTAATCCCATTGCACCAAATCCACCAACCCCTTATATCCAGCACCTACTCTTCTAGTCTATGATCATTCAGTATCTTTATACAAAATCAGAGCTCAATGAAAGAAAAGATGTGAGGTTAGATGACATGACTGGTCAGGTATGACACTTTTAACTCATCACCTTAATGTATGGACTGCATGCTAGTAGGCCGGGATAGAAAAATCCTTGATAAAGGACACTGACACTTTGGGCAAGACTGAAGGCCAAAACTTGTTGGCTACATTGCTGGATGGAAGACACATTGTTTACATCCACTATCCACATATGACTTGTTTCTAAGAATTTCTAGGGTGCCCATTTCACAAAAAGGGAAACCTCACTGGTATACTCTGAAATATTTTAAAGAAAAATATCTGGATCCCTGCACCTGATCAGAACGAATTGATAAGAACTCCTGATTAGCGGTAGAGTCTGCCACGGTGGTATTTACCTACCATGGTTTGGATAGGTCACCAATAAGGAAGAGGGCTCCAAACTGTGGGTGAAGGAACCCACCCAACTCTTATAAGACTCTTACAAGTGTATCAGAGCGGAAGAAACATTATTCCTCTGCTATAATGAACTGAGCACCTTTTGTGTTAATTAGCTGCAATTTGCTGCCAGGTTCTCAACTACATCAAAAGCTTTTTAGCACACTTCACCTTTTTTTGTTGTTTATTTACAAAGCTAAATTGAGGCTGCCATCTTACATCAGTTAATAAAAGGAAATGGAAATTGCGCCTGTGCCTTTCTGCAGACATTCGCATGCACAGTGACGCGTGCACACCTACAGAATTCAGTGACTGGCCTACGCAGCCACACAGCATTGTCCAAAAGAAAAACCAAAAGCAAGTCATTTTGGCTTTTCCGAAACTTGATTTCAAATTAAACAAATTCTTAACATACCTAACTCATCCTGGTGAATGTTGAAAACATTCTTTGCTTTCTATTCTTCACGTAAATTATTATTTTTCGTTAGTTTCTTTACAAGGCACTCTCCAACCCACTTGTTCCCCTCTGTCAACCCTTCTTTTTTCCCTCTCTGTCTCCTTTTTTCTTTCTTCCTCTTTTCAGTCATTATACTGTACTCTGGCGTGACCATCGCTTCTCACTCAAATATGTTTTTTTTTGCCTTGTCCTCTAACCTTTCCTGAATCTTAGTAATTCTATGTCCTTTGCTATCTATATTCATTTACTGCTTCTGTTACCTTTAACATAGTTCCCTTCCACTACCCATATCCTAATTTCTTTACCCCCTCTGTGTAACATTGTACCTCTACCCCTACATCATGAATTATATCCCTGTACACATTCTCCTATAATAGTACCTCCACTCCTTCTTAAGTGTAAGTGCCCCAAACCTACCTCTAATCCAAGGATGTTTAAATGTACCTATACCATAATGCAACAACTACAGTCTGATCCTTGTGCTCTTCTATACATCCTTTGACAGAGCCTCTTACCACTACACCTTCCAAACCTAAGCACATTTATCACTGTAGATACGCTAGTACCTCTACCCACATATATACCCTTATAACTTTACCACATCTATATAATTGTACCAATGCCAATACTTTCACGTTCCTCTACCAATGGCTACATCCTTGCATATCTACGCACACTGGTACCACCCTTAACGGCAACTCCTACTTATATCGTATTAGCCTTACTTCTACCTAATCCTTTGTAACAATACCTCTACATGTACCTTTGAATTTCCCTCCAGCTTTCCAGGCCTGGACTTGAAGGATGTACAATGTGCATTCTGGACTTGTTATGTTTTAGGTATCACATGAAACGTTTAAAAGCGGACACATTTGATATACTTCCTCATCAGTTTGAATAGAATGGGAAACTTGTATTTCAGGCCCTGTCCATCGGTATTTCTTGTCTATCAGTGTATCTTGTATCACGCCATCAGGAGCTATGGGAACACTGCCCCTGGGTAGAACCAGCTCTGTCAGAAGAGGTCAATGTTCCTGCATGTTGTGTTGCATTCTAGTGCTTTACCCGTGACGTCTAGACCCACGTGTTCCCCTGGGGTCTGACGTGAGTGCGCGCTGTGTCGTGCAAGTGGACCAGAGTCATCGGGGGAATAAGATGCACTCATCCCTCTCTATAATAAATACACTACTTCAAAGTAAGCATCTTGTCAGTGCGTTTGTCTACCACTATAAATTGGCAACGAGCGGACTCCGGACCTGCCATCCCGACCACCACGTCATCCCGTGCTCCAGCAGCACTCCCGGACTGCTGAACGCTGCCTGAAGGGGATATCAGAGAGGGAGAGTGACGTCACGCAACAGCCGCACAGCAGAGCAGACCAGCTGTATTCCCCGCAAGCCCTGCACACATGTGTACAGCGCGGTAAGAAGACAGTGCTATTCCTGCTTCCCGCCAGCCTCAGCAGTTAAGCCCACTGCACCGATTGCAGCAGTGTACTGCTTGCCAGGGGGCGCCAGCACTTCCAGCAAGACATTACCCAACACCTCCCACTGCCAGCAGACACAGCCAGACCCAGGAGTCTGGAAAGCGCAACCTCCTACCAGCGCATGAGCAGTCCTGCATGCCTGTACCTACTGAGGGTCAAGCAGCCACAGTCTTCACCACAGTGACACCCACAGCTGTGACTAAACACGTCACCACCCTTCACGTGAGCCATTGCACCTTGTCTCCTGCACACTGGATGGCCACACAGTCTGCGTCCACATCCAGGAAGTAGCCACCTCATGCTACGCCCCATCCTGAGCCATATTTGCTTAAAATTCTCCCTCGCGAACCCGGTGTCGTTCCTCTCGAAACCAGGGGAGCCTGCAATGAAGTGAGCAGACTGGAAGGGGTACCTCCTAATCTACTTGTCAGTGTTGGAGGATGAAGGGGAGGAAGAATTCTCCAGTAAACGCAGGAAGAAGATTCTGCTCCACAGCCTGGGATCAGAAGGTTTGTGGGTTTACGACAACATGGTGAAAAAACCGCGAGCCTCAACCAAAGCAGATGTGTTCCAACGTGCGTTGGAGGACTTAGACGCCCACTACCAGCCGGTCATCTGTACAGCCATTGATAGGTACAACTTCTTCCAGAGGAAACAGGCTGACACGAAAACGGTGGACGATTATGTGACCGCGCTCAAGAAATTAGCGATAAACTGCAAAATTGGGCAATTGCACGATGAGTTAATAAGGGACCAGATAATAATGCATACGACCAGCACCAAAGTGCAGGAAAAGTTGTGGGTGAGTGGAGATGCAGCTCTCCACGAGGTCATAGCCATCGTCAAAAGGGCTGAACTCTCAAAATGCAGTGCGCCGCCGCCGGCCAGAAAGAAGCAGAGTAGAAGCCTTCCGTCTGTAAAGTTAGCAACTCCGCAGGGTCGAAAGACAAGCCACTGGCTCACTCACCCTATTGCCAGCCCAAGCGCACCACGCATACTCCGGCGCAGGGTGCAGCCTCTGGGGACAAGAAAGGGTCATGCTACAGATGCGGCAGTTCTGCTCACATGGCCAACGACAAGTGTTCCTTCTGCGGGATCGTGGGACATTTCGGAAAAGCCTGCAGGAGAAGACCCAGCAACATGTTGGTGAAATGCATCATGTACGAATCTGAACCCGACGAGGGAGAAGGGTCGCGAGAAGATGACTGCATACTCTGAGTGGATGACCAAGTTTGGGGCATTGACTGCAACATTAGGCAGAAACCATTGTGCACAGTGACAATTGGAGGAGTCCAGGAGTCCATTGTAGCGGACTCGGGCTCCCCATTCACCATAATACAAAAGACTGTCTGGGAGTCAGAATTTGCCAACCTCCTGGGATCCCAACCCACCCCACGGACATACACCCAGTTACCTAAACCGGCAAGAAGATCCCCATGGTGGGGTTCAGACCCCTCACATTTGAGTTTAAAGGCAGAACGGCCACAGGCAAACTGTATGTCACAGACAAAGGCCCCTCGCTCTTGGGATGTGCCGACCAAAGCTCCCTGGGCATCCAAATCAATCCCAGTGGTGACATTCAGGTCCTCATGACTGCTGAACCGTCCACCCTTACAGAGGACATTCTGAGAAACGACTTTCCCAATGTCTTTGGAGGTACCATTGGCCAACTATCCCACTTTATGCACAAGATAGTCCTGAAAGACGGGGCTGTACCTGTCATCCACAAAGTGCGCGACATCCCTTTTAACTGCTGAGAAGCGGTACAACAAGAATTACAACGCCTAGAAGAGAGCGGCGTTATCGAACCCGTAGAAAGCGCTGAATGGTTGGCGCCCCTAGTGGTGGCGCGGAAACCCAACGGCAAGGTGCGCCTATGCATTGATCTTTGAGAATTGAACAAAAATATCCTCGTAGACAAGTTCCTCCTACCACGCATCTGCGACCTTCTGGCTCAAACCAAAGACATCAAATGGTTCTCTACAATCGGCCTCACTGCAGCGTACCACCAGATCCTGCTCCACCCAACCAGTCGGAAGCTAACCTCCTTTATCACACCGTTTGGCTGCTACAGGTACCGTTGCATGCCTTTTGGACTGACGTCAGCGGCATCGGTGTTCCAAAATCTCATGCACAAACTTTTCAAGGCCAGCAAAAACGTACTGTATTTCCAAGATGACACTCTGATCATAGGAAAGTCCAGGGAGGAACACAATGCCACCCTCCGAGAAGTGTTACGCACCCTGGCTGCCAATGGCCTCAAGGCTGAACTAGCAAAATGCTAATTTGGAGTGCGCTCAGTGACTTACCTAGGACACGAAATAGGAGAATCGGGGATATTTCCCAAACGAGCTAATGTGGCCGCGATCAGAGCAGCACCCCAGCCCCGTAACAAAGACGATGTCAGGTCATTCCTCGGACTCGCAGAATTTTACAGCAAGTTCGTCTGCAACTTTGCCACGAAAACCCACTCACTACGACAACTTTTGAAAGATAAAGCCAGCTTCTGTTGGACGCCTGATTGCAACCGTGAATTTGAAGCGATCAAACGGGACATTTGCGAGGCCATACCCCTACAAGGCTTCGACAGTAGAGCCCCCAGCCTCCTGACCACGGACGCGAGCGACAAGGGATTGGGAGCTGTCTTGACGCAACGCAACACTGACGGCACAGAAACCATGATCGGCTTTGCATCCCGGGCGCTAGCGCCCAACGAAGTAAAGTTCAGTGTGATAAAAAAAGAGATGCTAGCAGTCAGCTGGGCCATGAGCAAGTTTAGACAATACCTATGGGGCTCCCGATTCAGTCTTCGCACGGACCACAAACCACTGATAAAGATATTAACCTCCAGCGGCCATGCCACAGCCACCACGCGCATCGCCTAGATGTCCCTCAAACGTCTTGACTTTGTGTATGACGTGCATTACCTCCTGGGCCAGAAAAACAAGGTGGCGGACTTTCTCAGCCACTCAGCTGCCATGGAGACAGCGCCAGCGCCCAGTGAGTGGGACAACTATCAAGTCGCATTCATGAAAGACCACGAGAGCAGCATTAGTGCACACAAATGGGCATCTGCTTACGACACCGATCACACGTCGGTGAAAGTCAAAACCTTCGTCACGACGGGTTGGCCGGAGAAGAGGCACATACCAGAAGACACAAAGAAGTATTGGGAAGTACGGAATGAACTATCCCTCAGTGATGACTCTGTCTTTCTGCACAGAGGGGACAAAGTGGTACCCTCGACGACATTACAAGACCGTGTCCTCACCATAGTCCATGAAGGCCATATGGGGATCGTAAAGTCCAAAAGGAGGGTTAAGCAGTCATACTGGTGGCCAGCCATCGACACCGCTGTGGAAAAACATGTGAGAACATGTCAGCACTGCTCCAAGGCGGACACATCCCTCACCCTACTACGACCACCGATGGGAGAATTCGCCACCCCTACCAAGCCTTGGGATGAGTTGGCAGTGGACATTGTGGGCCCCATCCTTGACGTCTGGGAGACAGGTACTCCAAATGGCCCGAAGTGGAGATCTGCGGGAAGGCCGACACTGACAGAATCCTTACTTTCCTCACCAGCGTTTTCTTGCGGGAAGGCATCCTGAGGGTCATCACCTGTGACAATGGACCCCAATTCGTGTCGGACAAATGGAACACCTTCATGCAGAGAAACGGGATCAAGATACAACATACACCAGTGTACCACCCAGCGGGCAACGGTTTGGCCGAACGCTTCAACCGCGTCATCATGGGATCCGTCCAAGTCGCAATCAATGCCGGCAAGAACTGGGAGACAGAAGTTAAAAGCACGATCTGGGCATACCGGATAACGCCCACTGTGACGGGATACAGCCCATTCAAGATCCTAAGGGGAAGAGAACCCTTCACTAAGGACAATCGTGCATGGATGAACATGACGCTCCAGAGCAAGTGGTCAACCGCAGTGGTCAGAAGCAACTTAGCCAAAGCGCAGAAAATATACAAAGAACACTATGACCGACGACATGGAGTCCAGGAAGTCTCCTTGGCGGCTGGTGACTGGGTTAGGGTGAAGCTGGGTCCACTCGGCAGGAAAGGAGACAGCAAATACAGCAAACCACTTCAAGTTCAGGAACTTTATTTGAGGTCCGCTCTCCTGAGTGATGGCAAGATCTGGTCTCACTGCCGCATGGCGAAATGCAATAAAGTACTCCGATGGACCAAGGACGACACAGCGCCTGAAACCAGTTATGATGGGGAGGTAGAGGACACAAGGGAAGAACACCCGACAGCAAATTCCAATCGGCTTGTCTCAGAAGGGTTAACAGGGGGTCGCCCTGAGCCAAGCACCAGTACAAACAACACTCCGCACAGCACACCCCAGCAGACAGTGGAGGCAAGCAACTCTGGCAGCGAAGAAAGTGAACTGAGCAACACAGGCACCACACCAGAAAGGGCAGAGACACACAAAGGACAGGACTCTGGTACTCGCACCCGCACAGGAAGGTTTGTGGTACCCCCCACTAAACACAGAGAATTTGAAATGTAACTCCTTCCTACAGGACATTCCCACTCACCCCCCCATCCTTCCCCTCACCCTTCCTCCCCGGCCATCATCCACAGCCTACGGGAAGGACTACCTCTATTGTGGGGACAGTTCCGTTATCTCTTTGTTAATGATAAAAGGGGGAGATATGTGGTGTTGCTTTCTAGTGCTTCACCCATGACGTCTAGACCCACGTGTTCCCCTGGGGTCTGACGGGAGTGCGCGCTGCGTCGTGCGAGTGCACCAGAGTCAACGGGGGAGTAAGATGCACTCATCCCTCTCTATAATAAATACGCTACTTCAAAGTTAGAATCTTGTCAGTGTGTTTGTCTACCACTATACTGCACTCAGATTTTCCAGGTGCAGACTTGATTTTACCGGGTGTAAATACAGCCGGTTAAAATCATTCTCTTTGAGCAGGGAGCGTGTGCAGAATCCTCCCGTCTGACTGGCACCAACCTCCCCTGCCACTGATGCTCTCCCTACACCCACTCCCCGTCCCCGACCTCATACAGGCCTCCTGTGTCCATTTATCACCTGCTCAGAGCAGCTGGATTTAGGTGCAAGGATACCTGCTGGAAAGTGGAAACGTTAATTCCAACAATCCTGGATCCCGGAAACTAAATGAGGCTCGCATGTAATCGAGGCCTAAGTCGAAAGGTCTCTGTGAATATGATCATATCTAGTCAGAACATCGTATGAAGTGATGTTTCTTCCTGTCATATCATAATCATCTGTATTCGATTCAAAGGTAATGCATCATAAAAAGTATGCATAACAATACATTAAAATGACATACAAATTGTAAAATAAGAGTACAGATAAAAAGCATGTGCAATTTAGCATACAGTAGTTAGTGACTTCCTTCTGAAAATAGCAGCCCTCAAAAATCTAGCCAATGACACACATGAATACAAATTTTGGAGTGATTTTACACATGAATACGCCGGCCTACATTGTCTAAAATTTAGTGATTTCAATAAAGGCTTGATAAAAAAAATCTTCAAATCCTTGTACAATTTACAAAAAAACAGTACATGTATGGTCAATTGTTCAGCCAACTTGTCACAAGGGCAGTGCATTATTAATTGTGACCAGTTGTTGATAGTTGGGAAGCTTGTCAAACGGTGAAAAAATATCAAGCCTAAATCATGTCAAAACAAACCTATGTTGGGGGTTAAGAACACTAATTAAATATGGTTGAATCGAGAAACTGGTCAAAATCATTTGGTTGTGCTGTACAGTATGTTTGACCAGTTCCACTGATAATCTCATTACTTCCAGTGGATTTAGACATTCTGTTTTTAGTGATTTCCTTGTAATGTGTTTCAGGGTTTCAGGGTTATCAAAATATTCAGGATGACTAATGTCAATCATAAACCCTTTGATATAGTTTAACCATGGAATTTTCAGAGCAAGTTCCGAATCACAACTGTCCTGTACAATAGAATGATTAAAATCCATAATATCAGAAGTCCAAATCATTTGCCAGAGGAGCACTGGCTGCACTTTTATCAGATCAGCTAAGTTAATTGCTCCCAGTTCTGAGTGGCATACAAAGTTCAAGCAGCTGGTTGGAAGCTGAAGAAGATTTTTGAAAAAAACATTTTCTAGCAGCTGTAAAGAGTCCACATTTACATACCCCCTTAGCTCGGAGCCATACATTGCAATTGATCGACATTTGGCATTGTATATGGTTAAAATGTCTTTTGGCAGTTTGTATCCCAATTTCCTTGAAAAATTGCACAGGCCCGTAATTGATTTGAGAAATTGAATCCTCATCGAGCTTACTGCACTTCTCCAATGCCCTGCATCATCAAAAGAAATCCCCAAGTATGAAAAAGAGGGAGTTTATGGTAAAATCGCTTTAAAATGTTACGCCCCCTGGGTAGTCTTCATCCTGCTTTCATGACAAAGGTTTTACTAATGTTAATTAATAACCCCAAATTCTCCATAAAAGTGCTAATTCATCTAAAAGATGCTATAAAGCCAGTGGTGTGCGGTCCATAAGCACCGCATCGTCTGCGTAGAATACAACCGGTATAGGCCGATGTCCAATTTGGGGCAGGTCGATGCATGCATTCGCCAGGGTGTCACCCAAGCTGTTAATATATAGATTGAATAAAAGAAGAGCGAGTACGCAACCCTGACAATCCCCTTTTCTGATGTCAAAAGATCGTGTGCATTTACCACTTGCCCTAAAGCGGACCCTAGCTGAACCAGTTGAGTATAGGTATCTGAGATAGTTTATGATTGCTAAATCTATACCCATTGAAACGGATCGATAATTGGATCGCAGGCACACACTAGTAAATAATATCTCGTACATACTATGTACCTTTTTATGTTGTTATCATGTGTTTGGACTACTAACGCTCAGCATGATAACTACGTTCTCTGGATTTTTTGCCCGTTCTAAGATGGCGGATTCATGGTGGTAGGAATAGACGGACATAGTTGAATTTATAGAACTTTATAGGCAACTGCTAACAGGAACAACTGATACGTATTGGATGATGCTAAAACTATTAGAAGACAGGTATATTTTATTTTTGGAGTTCTTACACAAACTAGTTATAATAAGACTCCAATATAGTATAGTAATGCGATATCAGAATCGAAAAACCGTCGTAGATATGTGTGACATTACAATCGTACAGATGTATGATTTGCGAAACATATTCTCGGTTAAACCAACTAAATTAGGTTACTGTCATGATCATAGTGAAAATTAGATTATAATAAAGAGATTTGACGCAACTTGCATACTTAAAGATGGCGCCCGTCACATTTCTATATAAAACGTAGTGACAAGATGGCACCCGAGTAGAACGCCGTCTTTCAGTAACGAGTGAGAGGCTTACGACCTGTGTTGGGTAAGTGGGAGACTTATGAATATTATTTCTTATGAATATTATTTACAGATGCTTTACTCGCGTTTGACGGGATACAATTTAATGCATTTTATACTGGTCTTTGCTTATTTTAAACCACGTAAACGTGAGATTCGGAAGACTATTTGAAGGTTATGAACGGTGGAGTTACGGGTACTTATGAGGCAGGGTGAGATAGTTTGTACTCTTTTCTGATGGACTGATATCGGGGATATTATATGGCTATGAAGTTACAGATTGCAGTTGCTTATCTATACATGATATGATCTAATGAATAAAACTGATATGGATTTTGATCATTTGGTAAGACTGTGAGTGGTCTATTATGAGGCACTTTAAATATAATTGACAAGTGCTCCTGATGTTTTTGTCACTTTCAGAACCCAGAGTCCAGTGAGGATTTGGCAACATATGGATATATCTCCGGATATATCTTCAGAGTTGGATATTTGTTCGTGAAACAACAATGCTGGGCAATTATAATGGGGGAATTACACTATAATGCTTTATAACTAAGGAGAGAGAAATGGTAATGTTATAAGTATATTATTATTTAATTTGGGGTATTATTGACTTATTACATTGGGTGTTTATTAACATGGCATCCTTTGTGTGTGATAATATAGGACATAGCAATGGGTTTTCGTTTTAAAAGTGAAGAGGCTCGTATCTGTTACTAGTTACGATCTCTATTTTAAGTATATTAAACATGAGATCAGATCATGTAATTGGGGGTTGATCTTGTTATAACTGGAGTTGTATTTGAGATTATGACTTTGACTTTACAGATAGTGTGTGAGGCGTTCTATACAGGAGGATATCAATATTTACTTACTTTGGCATTCGACTTTTAGGTGATTTTCAAGAACTAAAACTTAATCTCTGCTCTTGGGCTTTCATGCACTCGGGTATTGAAGCGGGAGATACTTAGTGCGCTGATTTTTATTTAAAGTTTTCTTTGAGACTTTATTCTTTTTCACAATGGATGATGGTCTACTATGATACCTTGAATATCTTCTTGTTGCATTTTTAGTCTCTTAATTGTATAAGGATAAAGGTGTAATAACATGCATTTATATAATTAAGTAAGAATTGCGCTTATAATTTGTTTATTTGGGTTTGCAGCCCTGAAGAAGTCAAGGATGCTTGATTTAGCATGACGAAACACGTGTTGACTGCTTTGAAAATTGTTTATACCTGAAGAAATACCTTATTGATTGTTTTAGATGCACAGACATGAAAATTCTGCTGTACCAAATGAAGAATATCTGATTTAAAGAAAACAGAATAAATTGATGGACATTTAATACTGTATTTGTGGATCATATAATTTTAGAGTGCTCAGGGAGGATCCAATTTTTGGTTACCATTTAAGATTGATGTTAATACATGCATTATTTCTACGCATCTTGAAGGAGTATGATCCACCTCCGATAATGGATTAGTCTGTACATCAACTATCTGAAAGCAGCTGTCCGGGGTCATGGTTGTAGTGGCAGAACCATCGATGATATAACCATTCGGTATATCCACCTTCAGTCAATCCACCCCGGTGAGATTAGAGAGACAACCACACCTGTTAGATGTAGCAATAGAGAACAGGGAAGAACGGCATAATCTACATTAGCGAATGGTTGAGATGACGATTTTGGGTACGGAGAGTGTTGAAATGGTACAATAGGTTGAATTGGTACAATAGGTTGAATAATGGTCACCGGGAAGGTTGGTAAAAAGATTCAAAAGGCAGAACTGAGATATGGTTTGGATTTAAAAATTATGAACCAATTTTACTGAGTATATCAGTAAATATTGCAGGAGATTTAAAAGAAAGCACCACACAATCCCCCTTCAGTAATATAGGGCCTCTTCCATCCCACCCTATTTGTCCATCCATCTTAAAATTTGCAAAGGGCTTCCCCCCCAAGCCGACTCTGTTATTCAGCCAGTGATTTATTTCTTAGCTATTCCCATGCTTCTTCTGTAGGTGCACATATAGTCAGGATGTTGGCCATGATAATCACATAAGGAGTCACATCGGGCGGGAGATCTAATCTGTCATGGGTAGGCAGAGAAGGGGCAAGAACTGCTCTTGTGCTATTATTGTTTAACAGAGTAATAGGTGGGGACCTACTGTCAGAAATCCCATTCTCTGCAGCTATTGCTAGTTGATGCTGGGACACCAGATTTGGCACAGAGTGGGCGGGTGGCTTGGAATTCCCTAGTGCAGACTGATGTGATGGGAGGATTACAGAATGACTTGGATTTGGGTCAGTGTTACTCGAGTGTTCAATTGACCCCCCCCCCCCGATTTGCAGAACCCAAATGCCCTTACAAGATTGGTCGCACATTCAATCAATTTAAGTCTATCCGTAATGGAGCAAAAGGTTGTCCTGACTAATTCAGTTAAGGTTTGTATGGATGCTGCCAATGATGTATAGTTTAAATAAGCTGCTGTAGGTAGAGTATCCATGCTGGTGCCCTTTTTTAGTCTTTGTTACCCCTTCAGAAGAAGCCATGGCAGAGTCAACATTACATCTCCTCGATGTTTTAAGGTATTTGAGGGGCGGATGCGAAATCAAAGTGACTGGAGGTGTGGAAACCGGAGTAATCCCATCCTTGTCCCGGTTAACCGACCCTGCAATATGCAGGTTACATGGTTGAACGGCGCATGGTGAAGCTGAGCATAGACTTGGTAGATTAGGACCACCCTCCAAGCATGTAGTTAGGGTTTCTTCCACACATAAAATCTGTTTTTCGATAGCCCCCATAGCCCCTGTGATGTAGTTCATAATTGACTGCAGAGATTTTGGAGGGGGACTTAGCTAGCGCAGAACTAGGGTGTTTCCTTTCCCCCTTGATCTATAAAACACAGTTACTTGTAAGCTTAATGTCGGGGACTAAGGACAATAGTGGTAGCCGTGTCAGGGAAAGGTACTGGTGGCCCGGGATGGATCGGTTGGTGGAGACGGTTGTGAAGGATTGTCATTTGTGTGCTATCAATGACAAGTCTCATGTGACTAGTCATGCTCCTCTTTCACCTGTGGAGGTTCCGGATGTGGTATGGACCAAATTGGGGTTGGACATTATGGGTCCTTTTGAGCTTATGCCTGCCCAAGAAAGATTTGTTGTTCTCTTGGTGGACTACACCTCGAAGTGGGTGGTTACCAAGTGTATGGGTGTGGTCAATTCTAGGTCCATTATTGAATTTTTAAAGGACGTCTTTACGTCTGAAGGTGTTCCAAAATATCTAGTCACAGATAATGGGGTGCAGTTTGTCTCCCAAGAAATGCAGCATTTTCTAGAGAGTGTTGGTATAATTCATTTAAAAACCGCGCTATACTCGCCACAAGCTAATGGTCTCACTGAGAGAATGAATAGGGTGGTGAAAAGTTGTGCTCAAAGGGCACTTGATACTGGGGTTTCCTTCAGTTGTATGCTGAGGGAAACATGGTGGGCACACCGCACTGTTCCTAATGCTATTTCTCAAAAATCACCTTTTGAGGCTTTGAGGGGAAGGGTGGCGATGACTAAGCTAAATCCAGGGTGGCTTCCTGTATGGAAAGGGAATGAGGTCGGTGAGGATGTGAGAAAGAGGAGATTGGCTGATTATCAGTCAAAATACAAACAGCGCTATGATGACAAGATGTTTGTGAAAGAAAGGAAGTGGAACCTTGGTGATCGTGTTTGGGTCAAGAGATCCAGGTTTGGTCGTAAGGGTCTGTCTAACTTTCTGGGTCCTTTTGTTATCACAGCAATAAGAAAAAATGTTGTGACTTTGAATAATGGCTGTACCTGGAGCATGTCAAGGCTGGTTAAAGTTGTTGATGCTAAGTTGCATTCAGACAACAGCCGGCCCTGTGTTCCTGTAAATGGTAATGGGAATTGTAATGGTTCCGCCAGGCTCAGGCATGTACCAGCCAAGTTTAAAGATTATGTTATGTATTAAGCATATGTTATTCTTTATATTTTGCACTGTATTTTTGCACCTAGTAATTGTTATCTTTATTTATTATCATTTTGTTTTTAATGTATTGTAAAGGGGATGTGTTGTAATCTACTAATGGTTGGATTGTGGAATCCCTGTTGTCTTGGCAATGGAATGTGAATGTTCTGTGGACACAGGCATTCAGGCTGAGAGACGCTGGGAAGAGGAGTTGGTTAATGTTGGTGGTTGCGATAATAAAGCCTACTTCTGGATTTCAACATGTGTACCGGCTTTTAATATAAAACCATTTGCAGCATCTGCCTGGGGAAGGTCTGAGGCCTTGATTCATGCTTTTCCGTTGTATCTCAGCTGTAAACATTATCTGTTTGTGATGTAAGCTTGCTTCAACATGAGCACTGTGCTGCTCTCATGTCTCTTCCCCCTCCTTGTATGTCACATGGCTCCACTATCTGTACCCAGTAATTCAACCTTGGTCTTGGTCTCCACTATCACCCTGTTCTCCCCATCACCCCAGAACACCGCTCCCCAATCACTTGTATTTTGCACTGAACACATCTTGCATCTTGGGATCCCAACCCACTTATCTCCTACACACACACACCTTATCATCTTAAGCAACCCACCCACTGGAACCCATTTTACCGATGCATTGCATTGGGTTCTTCCTCTGTGCTCCCTAGATGCCCAGCCTCTTAGCTAACTGCACTATTCACCAAATGGCACTTTAAACAATGTTCTATCTTCTTTATTTTTTAGCCCAACCAAGATAAAGCCAATCTTTACAGTTTTTCTGTAGTAAGAAGGTGTACCCCAACCTTCACTAACATACAGCAGAAGTACAGCATGGAAAACTTCTCTAACACAAAGGACGGTTAAAGGTACAACTTGTGCAACAGTAGTGCAAGGTTGCCTCTGTATGAGAACTAAGCATCACTATTGCTACCCATGGGCTTTCCCCTCTGCGTATTGCTCAAGCTTGTGAGGATTTTTCACTACATCAAAGCCAAAAACAAAGTCAACGCCAATGAGTTCTTGGTTTCAGGTAAGTATTCTTACTTCACGGTTTGGTGTGTATGTCTTGCTGTGCTGAAGTAGTAAGAGCGGCTATGAATGACCAGTGCCTGGATCTCACCTTAGTGAGTTTGCCTCTTGGAAGAGGATTGGCGTCTCTTATCCTGTCAAAGTGGGCACATGTCCTGGCTGGCAGTGCCCTGTGGAATTATATATTTCTTTATTTTTTTAACCTTCAGAGAAAGACTTCTATTGGAGAATGGTCAAGCAGTGAATAGTAAGCAATCTTACTCTGGCTAAACACAATCAACTAATTTTGGATGTAATATAATTGTAATGCAAACGTCATTAAATTAATGTAAGGGTTTGAATATGTTGGCAGCCTCTTATAGATATTGATACAACAAAGAATCATTTACATGCTACACAATCATTTTTTAAATACATCATACATAACACACTATCCAAATCCTTGGTCTTCTTTTGTATGCCATTTATTCAAAATGTCCAGAGAACAGAAGCAGTCCTGTATGCTTATTGATGCTTGATGGCACTATAGGTTTTACAAGTACTTAATTTGTAAAATAGCCCACATTTTTGCTCAGAAGCTGCCATCAGCACTGAAGAAGCTCATTATACTGTGGGAGCAGAACCCCAAATGCAATGCCCCCCAAAACTTGGATCACCCAAATTTAACTTAGAAGTTCTGCCCCATTACTCTTGATCGTGCAATAAAGAACACCACCAGGGCTGGCTCTAGGGCGGTACGATTGGTGCCACCGCACCAGGCGCTGACTTAGGGGGAGGCATCGTTCTTGCAAGTATATTACCATTTTGAAAGCACCTGCTGCAGTGTGTCTGGCCCCCAGCACTTTTCATGCCTCAACTAAAATGTCTAGATAAATCGGGTGATTAATCATCTTCGTGGAAAGAGACTGGAGGTTTGTCTAGTGGATGTTTTGACTTATCCAAAGGTAGCGCAGTGGGTTAAAATGCCTGCTGCTAAGAACGTGTACCGTGCAGATAACAAAGTGTATGTAATGTAAATAGGTCAGTGGGTTACTGCTTCTGTAAGAGAGCTCCTTTTGTTACTTGTGGTTTATAAGTCAAAATCCTAATAGAGAGCATTGAGCTATAAACTGTCATTAAATACCTGCGTGTAAACTGCAAGTATTATGTTAGAGCAATATGTTTGTTTTGCGCAGTCTTTCATTAGCAAAATCTTGCCAAAAGGGTTCATTTGAGTAGACAACAATTCTTGTTATTAAAGAGAACCCCTAACAATGGTGTTACATTTTAAATTCTGAATTTGTGCTTTTCTAGAATATTGCCTACCAGTATCGATGACATCCTACTCCTACACTACACCTTGTAGTCCTGTCTGATGTAACATATGCTATACACTGATTTACACACCTATGATTGTATCTGTGCAATGTGTGTGTGGTGTAAAGTGCTCTGATACCTTACACTGGTATGAGTGGTGCTATAAAACTAAATGAATCCGAGAGATAGTGGTTCTGGAGACTTGAGGGGCACTGTTAAAGGGGGTTGGTGAGGGAATCTGTGGCAGAGGTGGTCATTGGGGGGTGCCAACAAACATTATCGCACAGGGCATCACCAGTGTTAAAGCCGGCCCTGAACACCACTCTTAACCAGAACCAACAATAATTTAGGAGAGTTGCAAATAAATAACTGGACTGGGTTCACTCCATAACTGAGTTCTAGAGCAAGAGAAAATTAAGGAGTTTTATTACAAAATCTCAAATAAGCGATACAGAGATGGCCAAAGCATATGCCATGAAGGCTCAAACGAGGTGTACGTAGTCAGGAAATCAATGGACAATAAATCATAAAAGGAACAGACAAAATCCATAGCTATTTAGGAAGTCAATTTAATCCTTCTGAATAAATGACAGAATCTCTAGTACTATAGAAAAATCATAAAAACTCTCTCACTCCCAAACTCAAGTGTTTGTTCTACACAAAATCTACAAATCAAATTGGTATTAACACAATTTCAGCATGGTGTGATCCCATGGATGATTTGTTTAGACAAATCAGAGAAATCTACATAATAACAATACATGTTAGCACTACCCTATTTTCTAAGAAAGATTTCAGCAGCCTCAGCAACACAGCATCATAGGGAGTTCGACTAATGCAATATCTTTAAACAATAAACCTTACAACAGCCAAGGAGATCTAAATGAAGCAACAGTACAGCATAAGAACAGAAAGACCACGACATGTTACAATTGTTAACAAACACTAGAAAGTGTATTCAAAATACATGCGTAATCGAGAAATACACTTTGATGTCAGCTTGTCTCTTGTTCCGCGGAGCCTGTTGGGACTGAAGACATTGCAGGGGAAGGGTATGGGAGAAGGAAGAGCAGGAGTAGAATGAGCAGCATCAACCAGCTTCCATAATAACTAATATAGCACATTTTTGGAAATGTAGAACCACTGAACTTCATTAATAAGCACACTTCTGCATGGCAAACTGAATTTGTTTAAACTACAATCATTATTTTAGTACCTCTTTTAAACCTAACATAAAAAAATCATTATTTATTCATTAAAATTGTTCATAGCTAAAAATACTACCACAGTGCTGAATACTAAGGGGCAGATTTATGAGGCCCTTGCGCCTCATTTACGCCGCCGTTGCGTCACTTTTGTGACGCAGCGGCGGCGCAAATCCTGCGCCATGCTGCAGGGTATTTACAACGTGACGCATCTGGGAGATGCGTCACGTTGTAAAGCCCTGCGCCAGCAGTAGGCGTACCTGTGCAGGGGGGGGCGTTCCGTCGCAGGAACGCCTCCTAAAAGTGGCTGAGTGAAATCTACAAGATTTCACTCAGTCACTTTTGAGCCCATGCTGCGCCAAAACCCTGCGCCTGCTTGAAGCAGGCGTAGGATTGACGCAGCATTGTGAAGATAGGTCCCCCCAAAGCATTGCTGGAGCTGCGTCGCGCTTGTGAGGCAACTCCAGCAATGCGCCACTTTTAAGGCACAGATGCGTCACGCATCTGTGCCGTTTTTGCCCCATGGTGCGCCGCATTGTAAATGCGGCGCATCCATGGTGGCGGAGCTGTGGTGCACAATAACGGGCGCATCCCTGCTGATATGTAGGGATGCGCTAGTTATTATAAATCTGCCCCTTAGTCTTGATTCCCCCTCATGCATCTTTAATCCATCAACAATCACTCCCTGCTTCTCAAACTTATTCCTGCATGTTCTTTATTGTGCCTGCTTTGTCCATTTGTCATGCTTTTTTTGTCTTTCTATTCCTCCTTCTTTCCCCCTTTTGTTTTTTTCTCTGTCTTATTCAGGGTTAAAGTCTGATGAGGAAAAATAAGTGCTGGTGCCCAAAAATAAGATACAATGGGTCTCACCTCCAACTACTGGATCAAATTGTGCGCTGGGTTTGATCCTTTGCCCACCTTTAGGCCCTCAGCATCTTTCTATTTTCTATGAGGAAACAAAGAGAACCACAGGATGTAGAAAATAAAAAAATTAAACATGGGTTGCAAGACCTGTGTTACGGATACCAAAGTACTCTCCTGAGCTAGCAGCTGATATCTAATAGTACCTATAGCTGGCCTCTGTATCCTTTTTTTCCAGAGGCCTAATCGTTAGACTTCCTGAAATTTGTCCACCATGCCGCACAAGACTAACATTGCTCTGTGTGGTAATCAATGGAGTAGCCAGAATATCTCCCACATTGATCCATTTATAGTAATAAATGTGCCAGTAAAGTGAGTGACACCAACTCTTTCTATGAAGTGCCATGGAAATAGTACCTCTGAGGAAAACGTGTGCAGATTGGTGCAAAATTATGAATCTTACAGAAAGATTTTATATGATTTTGGCCAAAAACCAAAAATTTACCAGTACTGGCTTATTTCTCTCATTAATCCATTCCATCTTCTTCCTTTCCTTTTATGCATCTTTACTTCCTTCTTTCCATCATCTTTCCTTTGTTTCATTCTTTCTTTCCATATTTCTTTTCTTCTGTCTATTCTTCTCTCATTCCATCTGACGTTTTTCTAGTTTTCCATCCTCTCAATTTCCCTTTATTCTTATCATGCTCATGTTGTTCCATCACACCTATTTGCATCTTTTCTTCTTGTATTCCTTCCATTAATTAATTCTTTTATCTTTTCTTTCCTTCAGTCACCCATTATTTTGGCTCACAATAATTTTTCATTTCAATATATTTTACTGCTATCCTTCTTTTCTGACTTTCATTTTTCTTATTTATTTCGTTTTACCTTCTTTTTCTTCTTTCCACCCTTTTTTCTTTTTCGTCTTGTTTCCTTCCTTTTTCTCTTTTAAGTATTTTTTCTACTTTCCCATGTCTTTTTATACTCTCTCCTCCATGCTTATTGTTCCTTCCTTCCTTATTTTCATTTTACTTTCTTTCATTTAGCCTGTCTCACTTAATTTGCCTATCTCTTATATTTTCTTTGCTATTTTGCTATTTTTCTTTCTTTCTGTCACCCTTTCTCCTCCTGACTTACGTTATCCTGGGAGCCTGAGATACAAGTTAAGAAGGGTCATAAAACAGTAGAATCTGTTTCTGGAGCACCCCAGCTTAAGCTGATATAGTGGGTGGTTAACTAGGCCCTTGGTGGTAATCCCTGTTTCACAACTTAATTTACAATGATTTGGCATAGGGCAGCGCAGCAAGTGATTTTGCTGCACTGCTCTATGCCAAACCGAAGGGGCAGTAACGCACCGTTTCAGCCATTGCCGGCACACAATATGGTGCCTAGCGCCAACGCCTGTGTTGTTGGCAGGATTGTGTTTGTGCAGGAAGGGTTACCATCCTGCACAAAACTAATCCATGGAGGTCTTTTCCTCTTTCTATGTGTGCTGCAAAATACAGCACACATAGAAAAACTGATCATTATGCATTCCCTGGGGTGGAGTACAGTTTTGACGCATTCCCAGGTTAACAGATCCTTGTAAGTCTGGGAATGCATCAAAAACCCATTGGCGTTGCATGGGAACACCCTCCGCAATGCCCATGGAACGCCTCCACAACGCAGTGTAAGGAAATGCAGTGACTTGCGCTGCGTTGTCTTGCATCATATCTACGGGGATATGAAAAGCCATGCAAAGGTCCTTTGCGTGGCCTCATAAATATGGGTCTGCACTCTGCGCCGCCGAAGCATCATAAAAAGTGACGCACCAGCAGCGCAAGGGGCTTGTAAATAAGCCCCTTTGTGTCTGAGAAAATTAGTCTCTTCTAAAGCCGATACTGGACTCCACTATCTACAGATGATTATCTACTGATTCTCACCCTTCTCTGGTGGACTAACCACCTTGATTCTTTCTGAAAATGTAATCACTTCTCTTATTTTCCTTTTGTACCTCTTTGCCTGACCTTTTACTCGTCTTGCCTTTTCCATTTTTCGCACTTTTAAACTACAGTTGCAATTTTCCATTTAGTTGTTTCTTTCTTCTACGAAGCTGACTTGCCTCTCTCTCTAGTTTAGCCAGTTTTACTCTGTGTTGGGCATATTTTAATGTTATCTTTATTTACAACGTATGTGTGTCTCTTCATAATGCCATTGGGCCACGGTCGCACTACAGAAAAATAAAATACATGTTCAATTTCTCCGGTCCAAAGATTTCAAGTTTATCAATGTGAAATTTCACATCGTAAATCTAAATAAGAGCTATTGACAACTGCATGTTTTCGTTATTAATTTCACATTCGTGAATCTAAGCGATTTTAGTTACAGGACACTAAGGTAAGCTCGATGTTTCATTTATCTTGTATTAAACTCTGCGCACGGGGAGTTGGACTGCAGGGCGGCTCCCGGTTTCCTGATTGAATTGTCCGCGTTTCCTCTCGTGGGAGTGGGAGAAGGTATCTGGACGGGGAAGCATACCTGAGGCCAGAGGCGCAACTAGAGCCAAATCGCGGGGGGAAGGGGCGGAGTGCTAAGGAACAATTTCGGGGGGGGGGGCTGAATCTTTAAGCTGAATGGAGCTGCAGGGGCTCTTAGAAGGGGTGAAACAACAGCGAGGCCTCATTAACATGCAAATGGTCTTTTAAAGACATGTGAAGTGCTCGGGTGCGCTGTGTGTTTGCCCGGGAAGCTGTCTCATCCCGGGCTGCCATACACGACGGGGGAAGCATACCTGAGGCCAGAGGCGCAACTAGAGCCAAATCGCGGGGGGAAGGGGCGGAGTGCTAAGAAACAATTTCGGGGGGGGGGGGCTGAATCTTTAGGCTGAATGGAGCTGCAGGGGCTCTTAGAAGGGGTGAAACAACAGCGAGGCCTCATTAACATGCAAATGGTCTTTTAAAGACATGTGAAGTGCTCGGGTGCGCTGTGTGTTTGCCCGGGAAGCTGTCTCATCCCGGGCTGCCATACACGACGGGGGCAGAGGCACGGCAGGATTAGTCATGGGTTGGCTTCAGTGGGAGGGCCGCCGCTTTATTCAACGAACGAACAACAACATTAAATAAAGGAGTGACCCCGCGATAAGCTGATGTCATCCTAAACCAGGATAATGGAGAGATGACGCACGAACCATCAACCACTCCTAGTGCGCGTCTGGGCCCTGCGCAACTCAGGAGCCAGTGACGTTAAGTGCATTCTTCCCGTCGGCCCACATAGAGTGATTGTATTTTAATCTCCACAGGGAATTGTATTTTGAAAGCGCCCGTGGATCACAGAGACTCGAGTAATTTACTGTGGTGTGGCCAACATTAGGCAAAGTAATTCCAACATTGATTGGTTAACATCCATGTAACGATTATCCTGTTTAAGAACCGTAGAAGCATGAAGAGTGTGCATAATATGTTGTGTATTATATATCGAAATTGGGTACATGCAGGGTTTATGGGCTGGTACTGTCCGGTAAGGAGTACCGTCGCTTTTTTATTCTGAGAGGGAGAGTACCGGCACTTTCAAGAGTGACGTAATACTTTTAATTATAGAGGACAGGCACTTCTCAAAAACAAGCAGGTACTTTGCTACAGAGTACCTTCCACTTCTATTTTTCCATTTTAAACATTGTGTACATGTGAATAATAAACCGGTCTATTTTCTTTTTCCCCCGAATGGGCTACCACCATTTAAATTAGCACCATCACGCCAAACCTTAGTTACAGAAAAAACAAGACAATACTTACACATTGCTTCACCTGTCTCACCCTAATTCCTCACAGAATTTACAATGGAAATGACGTACTTTGTAAATACGATGCGATATACAAGCTCTTCTTTTTTAAATGCCTCGCAATCCACCTGTAACTTACACGTGGCAACTATAATGCCGGCTGTCTGTAAAGTGCTCCACTAACCAGTGTGAACACAACTGTCCTTTATGAGGATTCTCAAAATAATAAACAAATAATTAAATACATATATTTTAAAACTGGTTTCTTGCCTATGACCTCTGGTCGCTCCCCACGTCGCACGGCTCCTCCTGGTTGCCCGTGACTGCCTTCTGCCACTTCTGCTGACTAGGGTTCGCTGCTGGTGTGCCCCTGGTACCGGTTTCTGTTAATTGTATTGCTGCTCTGTTTTATTTTTGTCTCCCCCTCTGGCTGTTATTTCATTAATCGTTTACTGCCCCTCTGTATTTGGCGATTCTGTTCCCTCGCCCTCTGTGCCCGCTCCCCGCTTCCCGCTGCTGCTCCCCGCGGCCCCGCCCCCTTTTCTCTTCTGTACCCTGCGCCCTCGCCCATTGGCCGCTCCGCTCCCGCCTCCCAGCTGCTCCTCCCTCCCACTTCGCCTCTTATGGAGGGCACCGCGCGGCTGCGCCGCTGGCGTGCCGAAGGCGTCCCTAAGGCAAGCCCGTCTGCGCCCGTCCACGCCTGGACCACGCCTAGGGCCAGAACCCCTGGCCCCCGCCCCCCCCCTCAACACCAGACTGCACTACGACTCCAGCACCCTCCATGCACTCAACACCGGACGATACCACCCCTGCTACCGGGCCATCCCGAAACACACCCAAGGACCCTTCACCTGCCGGAACTGCAGATGCACCAGCATCCAGCCCTTCAAACCACCAGCCAGCGGACCCAACCACCTCCACTGCATCCTCCTCAACACCCGCTCCGCTCGCAAGCACGCCATCGAACTTTGGGACCTCCTAGACTCCACCGCTCCCGACGTCGCCTTCCTGACGGAGACCTGGCTGAACGCCACCTCAGCACCAGACATCGCCATAGCCATCCCGGAGGGCTACAAGATCTCCCGCAGAGACCGCACCAACGGAGTGGGAGGGGGACTCGCCATCGTCCACAAGGACACCCTCAGAGTCTCAACCAACACTGACAACACCCTCATCACCGCCGAGCACATGCACTTCCAGATCCACACCGACCCCAACACCACCCTCAGAGGAACTCTCGTCTACAGAACACCCGGTCCACGACCACAGTTCTGCGACACCATCGCCGACCTCATCAGCGCCCACGCACTCGCCTCCGCAGACTACATCCTCCTCGAGGACCTGAACTTCCACCTCAAAAACAACAACGACACCAACTCCGCCGCCCTGATTGACAACCTCGCCAACCTCGGACTCAAACAGCTCGTCACAACACCCACCCACGCCGCTGGTCACACACTGGATCCCATCTTCTCCACAAGCCCCCACGTCTCTTTCAACCACACCACCGAACCCCACTGGACCGACCACAGATGCGTCCACTTCACCTTCAGGAAACCCACCACACACCACCGCACCCAACAGCTACCAAGCCGCCGCTGGGGCAAGGTCTCCAAGGACCAACTGACTACCACCCTCGCCCTGAGACCACCCGCCGACCCCACCGACCCAGACACCGCCGCGACCAACCTCAAACAATGGATCAACGACTGCACCAACACCCTCGCCCCCCTCAAAACCTCCACTACCAACCACACCAACAGGAAAGCTGCCTGGTTCACCGAAGACCTCCGGACCTCCAAGCGCACCTGTCGGAAGCTGTAGAAAAAATGGCACCACGATCAAACACCAGACAGCCACGAGGCCCACAAAAGCGCCACCCGCAGACACCACCAACTCATCAGAACCGCCAAGAGGACTGCCTTCAAGGACCAGTTAGACAACAACACACACAACACCAAAGAACTCTTTAGCATCGTGAAAGAACTCTCCCACCCCAGGTCCAACACCAACGACATCCCACCATCACAAGACCTGTGCGAATCCCTGGCCACTTTCTTCCATCGCAAGATCGCCGACATCCACGACAGCTTCAACTCCGACACCCCAACACCCACCACCGAGCCCACCACCCCTGCGATCACCAGCAGCACACGCCGCCTGACCACCTGGACCCATGTCAGCGACGAAGACACCATCAAAACCATGATGTCCATCCACTCCGGATCCCCATCCGACCCCTGCCCTCACCACGTCTTCAACAAAGCCAGCACAACCATCGCACCCCATCTCCGAAAAACCATCAACTGCTCCTTCGAGACAGCAACCTTCCCGACAAGCTGGAAGCACGCCGAGATCAACGCCCTTCTAAAGAAACCCAAGGCGGACCCCAAGGACCTCAAGAACTTCCGGCCCATCTCCTTGCTCCCGTACCCGGCAAAAGTGACAGAGAAAATTGTCAACAAACAGCTGACCCGCTACCTCGAAGACAACAACGTCCTGGACCCATCCCAATCTGGATTCCACAGCAACCACAGCACCGAGACCGCCCTCATCGCCGCCACTGACGACATCAGGATCCTGATGGACAAAGGAGAAACAGCTGCCCTCATCCTCCTGGACCTATCAGCTGCCTTTGACACGGTCTGCCACTGCACCCTAGTAGCGTGCCTCCATGACGCCGGAATTCAAGAGAAGGCCCTGGCCTGGACCACATCCTTCCTCTCCGGCAGAACCCAGAGCGTCCGCCTCCCTCCATTCCTCTCAAGAACCACCGAGATCATCTGCGGCGTCCCACAGGGTTCTGCCCTCAGCCCGACGCTGTTCAATATCTACATGGCTCCTCTCGCCCATGTCGCAAGACAACACAGCCTCAACATCATCTCCTATGCCGACGACACCCAGCTGATCATATCCCTCACCAAAGACCCCAACACCGCCAAAGCCAACCTCCACAGAGGAATGAAGACCGTCGCCGACTGGATGAAGGAGAGCAGACTGAAACTGAATTCAGACAAGACGGAAGTTCTCATCCTCGGACCCACCCCATCAGCCTGGGACGACTCCTGGTGGCCCACATCGTTAGGCACAACCCCGGAACTCACCAACCACGCACCAACCTGGGGGTCATCCTCGACTCCTCCCTCTCCATGACGAAGCAAGTCAATGCCGTCTCCGCATCCTGCTTCTGCACCCTCCGAATGCTCCACAGGATTTTCAAGTGGATCCCTCCCGACACAAGAAAAACCATCACCCAGGCCCTCATCACCAACAGACTCGACTACGGAAACGCCCTCTACTTGGGAACAACAGCCAAGCTCCGGAGACGACTACAACGAATCCAGAACGCCTCGGCACCACTGATTCTCGACGTCCCCCGACGCAGCCACATCGCCCCCCACCTGAGAGGCCTGCACTGGTTCACAGTCGACAAGAGGAATCACCTTCACGCTCCTCGTCCATGCACACAAGGCGCTACACAACACCGGACCGACATACATCAACAACCAACTCAGCTTCCACACCCCCACCCGCAACCTCCGCTCTGCTACCCTTGCCCTCGCCACAGTTCCTCGCATCCGGAAAACCACAGCGGGAGGCAGATCCTTCTCCTACCTCGCCGCCAAGACCTGGAACGATCTCCTTGCCAACCTACGACAGACCCAGGACCTGCTGGCCTTCAGGAGACTTCTCAAGACCTGGCTCTTCGATCAGTAGCAGCGCCCCCCCCCCAGTGCCTTGAGACCCTCACAGGTATGTAGCGCGCTTTACAAATGCATTGATTGATTGATGCACGTTTTGCCCCTTCCACTAGCCAAACCACTTTTTCTGTCAGTACTTTTTATAGCACACATCAGATCGTGCAGTCACAGCACGTTACAAGAAACATATCTCAATCAATCGATCAGGGAATTGTAAGCGCGCTACTCACCCGTGAGGGTCTCAAGGCACGGAGGTGGGGAGGGTACGCAGATTTGTTCAGCCGAAGAGCCAGGTCTTGAGAGCCTTCTTGAAGGTGTCCAGGGAGGGGGCGCATCTGATGTTTGTCGGTAGCTCGTTCCAGGTCTTGGCTGCAATGTGAGAGAACGATCTTCCGCCTGCTCTGGTTCTGCTGAATGCGCGGGGTTTCAGCTAGTGCGAGGCAGATCGGAGGTTTCTTTTGGGTACTTGGAAGTTTATTCTGTCATTGAGGTATTTGGGTCCGTTGTTGTGTAGGCATTTGTAGGCATGAGTGAGGATCTTGAAGGTGACTCTCTTCTCCACGTGGAGCCAGTGGAGTCTCCACAGGTGTTGGCTGATGTGTTCGTGCCGGGGGATGCCGAGGACGAGTATGGCCGTGGTGTTCTGTATTGTCTGGAGTTTGCGGAGTAGGGACTTGCTGATGCCGGCGTAGAGAGCGTTTCCATAGTCCAGTCTGCTGGTGATGAGTGCGTGGGTGACTGTCTTCCTTGACTCTGGGGGGGATCCATTTAAAGGTGGGTTTCCAAGGGCGGTGGGCCACCAAATGTTGTCCGATGCTTAAGGGGTGGTTCCAAGGACAAGGACTTCTGTCTTTTCGGCGTTGAGTTTTAGGCAGCTGTTGGTCATCCAGACTGTGATGTCCTGCATCCCTCTCTGGAAGTTGAGTTTTGTGGTGGTGGGGTCTCTGGTGAGGGAGAGGATGAGCTGGGTGTCGTCGGCATAGGATACGATGTTGAGGCCGTTTTGTCGGACGATGGCTGCGAGGGGGGCCATGTAGATGTTGAAGAGGGTCGGGCTCAGTAATGACCCCTGTGGGACTCCGCAGGTGATTTACGTGGGGGCGGAGAGGAAGGGTGGTAGTCTGATCCTTTGGCTTCTTCCGGTACGGAACGATCGGATCGAGTCCAGCGTGGTTCCTTGTATGCCGGCGTCGTGTAATCTGTTGACTAGTGTGCAGTGAGAGACGGTGTCGAAGGCTGCAGAAAGGTCGAGGAGGATGAGGGCTGTGGAGTGGCCTTGTTCCAGGAGGGTGTGGATGTCGTCTGTAGCAGCGAGTAGTGTGGTCTCAGTGCTGTGGTTGCTTCGGAATCCGGATTGGGATGGGTCAAGGATGGCGTTCTTTTCAAAGATTTGTCTTAGTTCCCTGTTGACTGCCTTCTCTGCCACTTTGGCTGTGAAGGGGAGGCACGAGATGGGCCGGTAGTTCTTGAGGCCGGTGGGGTCAGCCGTGGGCATCCTGAGCAGGGGCCTGGCTTCTGGCGCTTCCAGTCATCTGGGAAAGTGCCTGTTGAGAAGGTGGTGTAAATGGTCCGTTGCAGTTCAGGTGCAATGGTGTCCACGGCCCTGTGGTAGATGTGGGGGGGGGGGCAGGGGTCGGTGAGGGCCCCCCGAGTGGATGCCTTTCATGGTCGTGGCAGTGTCTGTGGTCGCGGTAGGTGCCCAGTTGGAGATGGTGGTCTGGCTGGTGTCTCTGGGGAAAGGGGGGGGGCGGCTGTGGCGTCTAGTGGGTGGTCGACAAAGTTTTTGTAGAAAGTTCTGATCTTGAGATGGAAGTAGGTTCCAAGCTTCTCGCAGAGGTCTTGGGATGGGTGATGTCTGTGGCTTCGCTGTGTGGGTTGGTGAAATCCTGAATGACACTGAAGAGTTCCTTGGAGTAGGCGAGAATTTCGTTGTGGATGAAGTTCTTTTTGGTTGTTCTGATTTGGTTGTGGTAGTCAGTCATGGCGTCCTTGTAGGTGGAGTGGCTGTAGGTTGTCTTGGTGTTCCTCTAGTTCTTCTCCAGGCGTCTGCAGGTGCGCCTGGCTTCTTGGAGATCGGTGGTGAACCAAGCGGCTTTCCTGGGGCACTGTTTGCCCGGGTTGCGTAGCGGGGCACGCTCGTCTGCGCAGTTGGAGATCTAAGTGTGGAGTTCTCTGGCTGCAGTGCTTGCGTCAGATGCCCCGGTGGGGTTGTCTTGGGTGAGGGTGGAGTTCAGTTGCTCGTCGGTAACCTTACTCCAGTTCCTTAGTGGTGGGCAGGGACTGATTTTGGTGCCTTGGGTTTGTTGAGGGTGAGGTGGACACAGTGATGGTCAGTCCATGGTGGTTGCGTTGTGTGGCTGAAGTGAACACTGTTACCTAAAGCGAAGATGGGGTTGAGGGTGTGTCCTGCTCTGTGTGTAGGTGTGGTGACGAGTTGGTTGAGTCTGATGTTGGCGAGGTTGTCCCCGAGGATGGTGGAGTTGGGGTTGGCCGGGTTGTCGATGTGGAAGTTGAGGTCTCCAATGAGTATGTAGGTCAAGTCTGTGATGGTGGTGGTGAGGTATGGCCGGGTGTCTGTAGACGAGGGTTCCTCGGAGTGTGGTGTTGTGGCTGGTCTGGATCTGGAAGTGCAGGTGTTCGGCATAGGGGAAGGTTTCGCTGGAGGTGGTGAGGCGGAGTCTGCTCTTGTGTGCGATGGCAAGGCCCCCTCCTGGGTGTTTGGGGCGGTCCTTCCTCTGGATTTTGTGTCCGTCCGGGATGGCGGTGATGTCGGGGGCGGAGGCGGCATTGGTCCTGGTCTCTGTGAAGAAGGCGATGTCGGGTGAGAGAGAGGTGAGTAGGTTCCAGATCTCTATGGCGTGTTTGTGTACAGAGCGCACGTTAAGGAGGATGCCTCTTAGAGTGTAGTCGGCTTAGGTGTCAGAGTTGCCGGGGGTCAGGTGGTGGTGAAGGTCTGACAGCAGTAAAGGCAGGATAACTGGCCATGGGTCGAGTTTGACAAGGCCTGTTTGCAGTCTGAGTCTTCCAGTGTTGAGTGCGAGGAGAGCGGAGGAGTCGTAGCAGTGGGAGGCCACCGATCCAGGGTTCCTGGCGCTGGTCACGGTCAGGTCGCAGACGGGCACAGATGGGCATGCCTTAGGCACGTGGTCGCCATTAAGTAGGGGAGGGGGCAGGACTAGAGGTAGGGGGGGGTGTTGGGGGGAGGGGCCACAGGGGTGGCAGCAGCGGGAAAAGACTGAAAAGACAGTTTGCACAATTAAAAATAAATTAATCAAGGCGAATAAGGGGAAATTAAGGATTATCAGTGGGCAGCGAGGAGGAAAAATAGTTGGGTTGCAAGTTGGGTTGCAATGCATAAAGAGTCTACAACAAATTACAAATATTGCTAAGAAGGAAATTCATTAACTTTGAAGAAGCAAGTATGACAACAGACTCACAGCAAAAGGCTTTTGGAGTCCCCACCTTTTCCTCACCTTCACCAGTACAGTAGTGCAGCAGGGGGGTCCTGGGCCACAACGTCTGTTCGGAAACTCCCGCTGAACCTTTGGTTTTGCTGGGGTGGGACTCTGTCCCCCAGCAGGCTCCAACATCAGTGCGGGGCACGAAGTGACGCCATCGTCTCGCCGCCTAGTGAAAAAGATGCGCACTCCTGCAGTGTGGGACACGCGCGGGCGTGTTTCAGGTGAAAGAGGAGCATGACTAGTCACATGAGACTTGTCATTGATAGCACACAAATGACAATCCTTCACAACCGTCTCCACCAACCGATCCATCCCGGGCCACCAGTACCTTTCCCTGACACGCGCTTTCGTAAGACTCCTACCAAGATGTCCCTCATGAGCCAAATTGACTACCTTCTCCTTAAGAACATCAGGTGGAACTAGTCTTTCTCCTCTCATAAGCTTATCCCCACAAAAGGTTAATTCATCCTTCACACACCAAAACGACTTCACATTTGGATCAAGATCCTTACAACTCATCCATCCTTTAGATATTAAATCCTTCAAAACACCAAAAGTAGTATCCTTAACCGCAAAAGACAACCACTCCTCTTCCAACAACGGGTTTTCCATCACCCAATTCACACACTCAATCTCATCACTCTCCTCCCCAGAACACACTGGCAACCTGGACAAACAGTCAGCAGACTTATTATCCAACCCAGAAATGTAGTGTACACGGAAATTAAACTCTTGCAGCCCCTCACTCCATCTTTTAAGCCTAGGAGTCATGCGCTCACTTTGACGATCAGAATAAATTTGTACAAGGGGACGATGATCTGATTTTACCATAAAAGGAATTCCCCACAAATAAAATTTAAAATGCTGTATCGCCCAATACACACTTAATGCCTCCCTTTCAATGCAAGAATAATTGATTTCCGCATCCCTAAGAGCCCTCGAAGCAAAAGCTACTACCTTTTCTTCCCCATCAACAACCTGAGAAAGTACAGCCCCCAGACCCTTGAGATTGGCATCAGTTGTGAGAACAGTCTTTAATCTGGTGTCAAAATGACCCAGCGTTGGCATCTTCCCAATCTCAGACTTAACCAAATTAAAAGCCTTCTCACAATCTGGCGTCCAAACAAAACGTGAACCTTTTTTTAAGAGCACTCTGATCGGCTCTACTACTCCAGCAAACCCTTTTACAAATTTGGAATAAAATTCGGCCATTCCTAGAAAAGACCTAACCTGTTCCTTGTCCTGAGGTGCTGGAGCACCAATTATACTCTCTGCAAGCTGCACTTTGGGCTGTATACCCTTCCCCGAAATGACATGTCCTAGATAGGTTACAGACTCCAGACCAATACGGCACTTATCTTTTCTAAGAGTGAGACCTCTCTCCCTCAATTTACCCAAAACAGATCTTAAAACTTTCTCATGTTCACCCTCACCCTTCCCATAAACCAATATATCATCTTGAAAAAACAAGACATTGGGAAGATCCCCAAGTACCGTCTTCATGATCCTTTGAAAACAAGCTGCGGCCGAAGCCAAACCAAACGGCATCCTCAAAAATCGATACGCCCCCAAAGGAGTGACAAAGGAGGTCAGATGTCTGGAGTCCTTGTGAAGTCTCACTTGATGATAAGCGGACGATAAATCCAGAACACTAAATATTTCAGCACCCTTCAATAAGCTTAAACATTCTGAAATATTTGGAAGAGGTTGGCGATCCACCCAAATCCACTCATTCAACCCACGCAAGTCAACACACATCCTCACCGCCAATCCTCCATCCTTGGGTGCTAAAACCACCGGAGACAACCACTCCGAAGCCTCTATCTCTTCAATCACACCTAGTTTGAGTAACCTCTCAAGTTCCTGCTTTAGCGGTTCAACCATTAAATTTGGCACTCTCCGTACCTTATGCACACACGGCTTGGCTGAATCCGTCAAGATTATCCTATGCTCAAACCCTTTCAGACAACCCAGAGAATCAGTAAATACCTCCGGATAATCTTCAATATACCTTTCCACACTCACTCCATCTACAGCTAATATCTTGCTAGCTGAGCCCATACCTATATCCTCCATCAACATAACCTGGTCTTCCGGGTTGGTAGCACTAGGATTAAGAATTATGCCTAAATCACGCTGATGTCTCCAACCCAACAAATTATCACCTCTCACAGCCACATAAACATTTTACCGCTGCTGTTGTGTTCAAATGTGCAGGTGGTGGGAAATCTTTCTTATAAAGCACAATAGCCAGGGAAAGGTGCCAATTTTTAATCCTCACCAGAAATAAATTCTACAGCTAAACCAGCATTTTTTGTATTCTTTTGTAGCCCCTTATTTTAGTTTATGAAAAGAATCCCAGGAAACTTTGCTCTTGGGAATCTTTTACGATGAGAAGACGCCAGTGGGAACCTGTGGAACTATTAAATCCCATTTACTGGTTGTCCGACTGAAATGAGGGACCACCATTCAAAACTAATACTGGTTGGTTTTGAGGTGAGACCTCCTCTTCTTCTGAGTAGAATCAGATTGTGTGTGAACAAGTCACTATTTAAGAGCTTCCTCCTCCCTCTTTCACATCCCATGTTTACTCTCAACATCAAAAATATCCAGGCCTAAGTTTGGTCGCCATGGGGACATCTGTTTTTGTCCAATCTCCTCATCCACATTCCAAGATCGGTAGGAGAAGATAGCATGTAATTAACTCCTCCGGGCCTTCTTGTCAGGAGGCCACGCTTAGTTTCCTCTCCCAGAAAACATATTTCATCCTCATTCAATAGTTAATTACTGCCAGTGGAGAAGGAAGTGGTTTGTTCAAGCTTTTGGGCAGAAAACAGTATATTTTAATAAAATTACCTCTGCAACTTATTTAAAAAACGTCATGTTTATAACTGAATACGTTTTTTGCTAAATATTATAATAGTGCACAGACGATTGCTATAGTTATTTCCTATTCCGACTTATTTATTCACAAGTATCTAGGATGTTAGCATTGCTGTTTTAAATATTTTTAATATTGATTCTTGTTTGTGATTTACTATTCTTGCTATTTATGGAAACTTTCTGAATTACTCCTATTGAGGACTGGGATTGTAGTGAAGTGCTTTGTGTACATAAATTGTTAATATGGAGGTCAAAAGCTCATAAATTGTCCCAAGGAGTGTTATAAGTATTTTGACAATCACTGATAAATATTTTGGGAATGTGCACAAATTATGTCATTGCAAAATATTTAAAGCAACCTATGTAAAGATTCTATTGAAGACATTTACAATCCTACACTGTCCATGAAGCTTCATCTCAAGTGTGTGCCTTGCACCAGAAAAGTAGGATGTTACAATTTGAGTTTGTAAACAAGGTTGCTTTTTGCAGCTTCTGCCTGTTAAGCACAGATAACAATGAGTCATGAATAATTTGAATATTGAGCTTCTGGTTACCACCCAAAAGAGGCCTCTTGATTAACCAAAGGATAATGGTGATGATGTAATAATCATATATTTAAATAGCAGTTTTATTGAAAGCCCTTCACAACCTCCTTTTAATTTTCAAATATTATTACCCAATTAAAATTGGCCCTTATCATCCAGCCTCAGAAGGATGAGAGACTAAGTAGATGTTGCCAGTATTAGAGCCTGTAACACTAAGGCCATTGCTCGCTGTCCATGCCTGGATATAACAGGTCTTGCAAAGCGAACCCAAACCAGGAAAATGAGTGACTGAGTCGTGATGGAATCTACCTAAATAGATTGGGTCAACCACCACTGCGAACTGGTGATCCTTAGCCTGATAGGCCACCAGATCAAGGGTTTCTGATTGTAAAATCCCTGAAGGTGCCAACATCAGAAAATGACTTCCATTTGGAAGATGGATCTATTAAACTGATGAAAACTAATGGTGTCAGTTCATGGTATAGCTCCTGCTTCACTGAACTCTAAATGTTCCTTTTTACTAGAGGAGTTCATTTTATGTAACTTAAAATGTTGCTATAATGTACACGTTTGTTAAATTGAATCCGATTCTGTAATAAAAAGGAAAATGAACTTTTACAATCTTTTATAACAAAATGTATTAGAAATAAAAGAAAACAGAAAGGATTCAGACTGCTCACCATAGGTTCAATACGACAACCATGAGTGGTTACAGTTCCAGGTACGATTCTTATGGGGTTCTTTTTTTTTTTTTTAAGTTTTTTTTATTTTCCAATGCATACGATACATAGATTTGAGTTATACCAACTCCCACCCCCCACCCCCCACCCCCCTTACTGTCAAATGACAAATTTCAAGGACACAGAGAAAAGATGTACAGCTTAAGAATAATAAGTACGAAAATCGTCAAGGAAGCTTTAAGCAAAGTTAAAAGAAGAAGCACAAAGAAAAATATGAACAGGAAAGAGAAGGCAGTCCAATTAAACATATGAACCTGACTGATCTGATTGTTCCAACCAGGTGGAAAAGGGTCCCCGGATGTCTAGTCCCTTTTTTTGCCCTTAGCGTCCTTTTTTAGCGTATATGGCCTTTTCGAGATGGTAAGTCGCAACTAGCCTAGCTAGCCATTGGGGGAAAGAAGGTGAGTCAGTCTCAATCCATGCCGATGCCACACAGATCCTCCATATTGTCATAGCAACGTAGATGAGCGCCCCGCCTTTTTCCCTATTAATCTCTTCCTGAGTTCCCAGTAGTATGGTTATAGGGGTCAGAGCTATAGTCTGTGTGATGACCCTTCCCAGAAAATCCTGAATTCTGCGGAGAACTGGAGTAAGTTTGGGGCAGACGGCAAACATATGTACTGCATCGGCACCAAACTCCAAGCATCGGGAGCACATTGTCCCCCTGCCTGTCCCCCATTTTGCAATTTTACTGGGTGTGATATATAGAAAAAAAATAGTCTTGAAATGTTGCGCCTGTAGTTTTGCTGACAATAAGTCGCTTTGAGAGAGCGCCAGTGAGTTGTAAAACATACTGTGCGGGGCCTCTAATTTAATAAGCCACTTGTCTGCTATTTTAAGCAAGTCATCTGGGGTTTGGCTATTTAGAGTAGAGTAAATGAGATCTATTCGAGGGGTCGTTGGGGTTCGCAGTGTATTATTGAGTTCATTCTCCAAGAATCCTGCAGGCCCCCCGACTTTTCGAACGAGAAAGTCATGAATAGCAAGGTATTTGAAGGTGTCATGATTTTTCAGTCCGTATTTGCTTTGTAGCTCTGGAAATGGCTTAACTCCTTTGTTGGAGATTAGGTCTCCTAGCTTAGTGATACCAGCCGTATACCAATTCAGTAGATAAGACCTGTCAAAAATGGCAGGAAGGTTGGGGTTCTCGGTAATAGGAGTATAATAGTTAAATGTTCCTAGCCCATAGGTTTTGCGGATACTGCGAAAGACCTTAAAAGAGTTCATCAATGTCTTAAACCTAACATGCTTATAGTATCCGAAGGATATTTGTCTAAATAAGCAGCCGCGGGTCTCTTCTCCCAATAGAAGCCAAAATGGTGAAGGAGGGCCGGTTGGAAAAGGGATGGAATGTTCCTTCAGCAGTTCAGTACTGTATTGTAGAACTGAGGCCCAATAGTATAGTGCTATATTAGGAAGTGCCCAACCACCTCGTTCCCTGGGAAGATACAATTGTTTTATTGCTCGTCTAGGTTGTGAGTAAGCCCAAATAAATTGCGTAAAAATTTGTTGGAGTTTCTGGAGCCTGGCCTTGCTAAATTCCAATGGGATGGAGCGGAAATAATATAACAATTTTGGGAAATAGGTCATTTTGATTACATTACATCTGCCTACAAGAGTCAGGTGTAAGTTGTCTATTTTTTTCAGGGCTTTTTTGGTTTCGGTAATCAAGGGGGATATTTTACAATTTCATCTATGTTGGCTGTGATTATGACCCCCAAGTATTTAGCCTGAGTCACGATCCGGGGATCAACCCAATTGATTTTCCTGTTTATAATTATCTGGGTTTTATTTTTATTCAGCGCATATCCCGAAATTTTCCCGAATTCTCGAGCCTCCAATTCCAATGCCAGAATGGCACTCTTAGGTTCAGAAGTGGTTATGGCCAGGTCATCAGCATAAGCCATGATTTTAGTGTCGATTCCCTGCATGTTTATTGCCAGAATTGTTCGGTTCTTTTCAATCCTCTTGATTAGGGGGACTATATAAAGGGCAAAGAGTAGGGGGGAGCAGGGGCAGCCTTGCCTGGTTCCCCGAAAGATATTAAATTGCTCGGTCAGTCTCCCATTTACCAGCACACAGGCCGTCGGGCTTTGGTATAGAGCTTGTACAGCCTGCGTGAGTTTTGGCCCGAAGCCCATTCTCTTCATGACACACCACAGGAACCGCCAGGAGAACCGGTCGAATGCTTTCTCAGCATCTAGTAAGATCAAAGACATCGGGTCTCCTGTCACCTGTGCTGCGTCAAACAGAGTAATAGCCCGTCTAATGTGTTCAGTGGTGCCTTTCTTGGGTATGAATCCGTGTTGCCATTCTGACACAAGGGATTCAGCTACAGTAGAAATTCTTGAAGCAAGTATTTTCGATATATACCTTAGAATCGCAGTTTATAAGTGTAATTGGTCTATAAGAGCCCATTTCTAGAGGTGACTTGTCTTTTTTAAGAAAGATAGAGATTTTGGCCTTTGACCAGGAGGCCGGTGGGGAAGCCCCGTTAAATATGGTGGTTATCACAGCAAGAAAGATAGGCTTAATTTGGGATGCGAATATTTTATAGAACTCCACGGGAATGCCATCCATTCCCGTGGCTTTCCCGTCTGGAAGGCTGGTTAGGGCTTCCAGGATATCATCCCAGTTCGGGATAATTTCCAGCTGTTCACGACACTCCTGGCTAAGCTGTTTTAACTCTATCTCTTTTAGATAATTGGTAGTCTCAGGATCTTCTAAATCGACTGGCGTGTTATTCTCCTCTGAATATAGCTTAGAGTAAAAATCTTGAAAGCTTTTTTGTATTTCACTAGGATCGCTAGTTTCAACTCCTGTTGGTGTCTGAATCGAAAGTATTTGGCTTTCTATGGTCTGTTGTCTAGTTATGACAGCAAGGCGATGACCAATGCGAACGCTACATTCATAATTTGTTTCTCGCGTCGCTGCCCATTTAGCTGCGGTTTTTTCAGCAAATACTGTCCCTATTTCGGCCTTGATTAATATAACCTCATTTTGTAGGTTCTCGACATCCTGACCAGCGATGATGGTGTCAGTGTGAGCCCTCGAGCGATCCGCTGCTCACGCCGGTCGCATAGCCGATCGACTAGACGCCCTGCGATGCCACGATGCTCAGCTCAACGCGCAAACTGACAGGGAGAGGATTGCCAGTGCTGGGCTCGCGTTCTCGTGAAAATATTTCAACTTGCTTTTTCAACATCGCAATCATTATAAATCACCGGAAACTACCCGCCTGGATCCTGCTAACTCAGCTAACTCGGCTCCTGCTGTTTATGTTATTTTTGGTATTTAAAACTCCTGAACCCACCGCATCGATCTGTATTTCTGGACATGGGGGAAATCGCCAGCGGCAGCGACAGCTCTATCGAGGCCTCCTGATAATGAGTGACAGAGGGCCCAAGAAGGGAGCCAAACCGAAGGCTGCAGTCAACAATGACTTTAAAGACATGGCCCCTGAGAACATTTCCAGGCCCAGACTCGAGGTTAGTGGCAACAGAAAAGTGCTGGGATGACTGGGGGGGGCAGGGGTATCTAGAGACTCAGCTGGCGCTCAGCCACCACTTGCCAAAATGTTTTTGTTCCCCAAGGGACAACCACCTGCCGCAAGCGCCAAGACCTTTCTATTAGATACCCCGGAGGCCCCCTCCCTAGATTCACTAACCCCCCAATCACCTACGCTAAAATTACGTCAAGAGACCAGCCTGGTAGATTTAAAGACAGTAGGGGTGCCACAATCTGGTGGAGGAACTATCACGGATTCACCAGATTTAGCCAAAACATTGAACAACTCCCTCTGTTTGCATAAAGATGATAATGATAAAACGGATAAGAAGGCAATAGAACCTGATATCCACCCAACCCCTGCTGGCATAGTTCTAAGTAATCAAGACTGTACCCATCTGAGCTGTCCTGATACTCCCTCTATAGCCCCAGATATCGATGTCGCCAATTACATTCAGGGCCTGGGAACCGCGATTGGTGCACAAGCACCTTGGACTCCGGAACCTGGGCCTGAGAACTTTTACTTGGTTTCCGACGGCACAGAAACTACCTCTGATGAGAAAGGTACTGACTCTAGTGAAGATGGCAGCGAGGAGTCAGTCAAAGATACCGGCACGGTCCAAAGACCCAAAAGAACTGAAAACAAAGGAAAGAGACGCAGTCAACTCAAATGGGATTACTCTGACTCACAGATGTCTTATCCTTTGGATGAAGACGACTCCCAACCTGCAATCTGGGAAAAAACAAAGAACGTACCAATGGTCGCTACAGAGCCCTCACTAGCGTCAATCCTAGCCTCAATTAAAGAATTCCAGGAAGAGGTTCGGGCAGACAACCGAGCAGCCAAAGGGGCCGCTAAAAAACTACAAGGAGGTCTGAGGTGACTGAATAAGACAAGCACCGACATAAGCGACCGCGTCTCCATGGTCGAGGGGCGCACTGAGTACCTTGAATCAGAGACCACGGCTACTAAAAAACAAAGCAAGAGAAATGCCGCCTGTCTAATAGATATCATGGCAAAGATGGAGGAGCAGGAAAATCGCCAGCGCAGAAACAACCTACGTTTACTAGGCATTCCGGAAGGGAAAGAAGGTGAAGACCCCAGGCGGTTCATTGTCAAACTCCTTCAAGAATCCTTCCCTGAACATCCAGGCTGGGACTGGGACCATGAGGTGCAGAGGGCACATCGCTTCCCCTTCAACATCCGAAGACAGCGTGGTGGTAACAGGGCTACAGATGAACAACCAAGAGTATTCCTGGTATACTTTGGGAACTTCTTGCTGAGGGAACTGATCTATGACCAGGCTCGCCCAAACTCCAAGAAGGGGGCCAACGGAATAACTTTTTTCACAAAACCTGACTTTTGCCACCAGACCGTGGAGCGCAGATGGCGTTTAAGACAACTAATTTCCCCATTTCAGCAGCTAGGAGCAGAAGTCTATCTCATGAACCCTGCTAGACTTAAAGTGATTTTTAATGGGGGATTTAAAATATTTCTGTCTGAAATAAAGGCTGGGGAATACTTAGAGGAAATTAAGTCCAAGAAGGGTCCAAGATAGAGAGCTAGAGATAGCACCACCGGCACAAGTATAGACACAGACACATACACTGAAAATGCTTAACGCATTGGGAGGATGGGTGGGCTAAACAATTTTTTTAATTTCCTAATTTCTTAGGGTTAGCTTTGCTACAGACGAAGTAAAAGCTCTATTAATGTAGTAATGTAGTAATGTAGTAATGTCCTACACTAAATTCTCAAGAGCAGACTAGTCGAGCACACAATTAAACTCATTCGGCGTGATCAGCGGCGGAGCCTCACTAATGACTACCATCATTCAGGTTATTCCTGATCGCTCCAGAGTAGGGGGGGTGGGGGGGGCGGGGTAAGGGTTACTTTTAGACTAGCACAATGGAATCAAGGACACAGTTTTTCACACAATTTTTTACTCACTCATTTAGTAAGCACAACTAAAGAACTTATCAAAGAAACACATCTAATCAATCAATCAAAAAACTTCTGGTTATCTCAAATACCCAAATGGCTAAAATAAATACTCTCAGGCTTATTTCCGCAAATATCTGTGGGTTAAACGACGCCGTAAAAAGGCAAAAAGTCACGCAAGGCATACGGTCTTTAGGGGGTGCTATCATCTGTCTCCAGGAGACACATATAGAGGGATCACAAAAACACCTATTAAATTCACTAGGGCTTACAATTATAGGGGCTACTACACAAGGAGCTAGAATAAGGGGGGTGGGAATTATGGCTGACAGGAGACTTCCTTTAAAAAACCCATGTGTCAAATCTGATCCACTAGGCAGATGGGTAATCACTGAGTGCCATCTCTTTTGTAATCCCCCTTTTACTCTATGCTCTATCTATGGTTGTAACTCTGACGACCCAGGGGTCATAAATTGGATCTCTGGAGAATTAGCTCACTGGCCCACCCCAATAATTATTTGTGGTGACCTCAACATTAATTTTCCCTGCGACTGGGAAACCGATACTAGGTGGAAATATAAAGGCAGAAAACCGCTAGTATATCAAGCAATCATTAGCGTAGCCCAAACCCATGGGCTGAGCGATGTTTGGTCTAAACTTAATTCCAACCAACCCGGATATACCTATTTTTCTGCACCCCACCAGTCATTTGCTAGACTAGACTATTTTCTCATTTCTGCATCCCTACTGGGCAAATGTACCATAGACACAGCGCCGCGTTTTATGTCAGACCACAACCCACTTATTTTGGAAATCAAAGGGATAGAGAACTGGAAAGAACCCCCAAGATGGAGCTTTGAGAAAGCCCTCCTACAAGATATAGGCTATAGAACTCACATGCAAACCTGGATTCAGAATTTTCCGGAGATAAACATTGGAACGGCCTCAACCATGGTAGTCTGGGATACACTAAAAGCGGGTATTCGGGGAGAAACTTTAAGGTTCTCGATTAGGAAAAATAAGAAAGACAAATTGAAAATACTCAATCTCCAGGAAAGGCTTAAAGAATCAGAAATTAAACTAGTCCAAATGGTTCTTATGGGGTTCTTATATGAAAACATATTTTTGAATAAGGGACCACAAATATCCCAGAAAAATAAATATGTTTTGCCTCAATTCCATCCAGGCTCTCAGTGATACTGGGGTGCCCCTGTTCATTACACAGTGACCATCTGAGTGGTGGTAGTAATTGCAGGTTCAGGAGAATGCATCGACATAATGCAAAAGTTTAAAACAACCATTTTACTCTTTCAAATGATTAAAATTCATGTATTCTATCGCCCTTCCACAGGCATTGTGAGACAGACACATCTCCTAAATTATGAAATCACCCTCCTGAATATTATAACAATTATTAATATTTTTACAAACAGTGAAAAACTTCACACCTAAATGGGACCCCTCTGCACGTTGCTTCTAATAGTGGTCATTTTTTTGTCTGTCAATCGCATATTTACTAGCTCAGTGCGCCGCTGGAACATCTCTTTTTCTGATGTTCTGGCGGCGCACAGTGGAGACCCATATCAACGATGCCTCAAAAAGACACCTTAGGTGGCTTTTCATGGGCTCATAGATATGGTATAAGGCAACGCAGCGCAAGTCACTGCATTGCCTCACACTGCCTCGGGGAGGCGGGCCATGGGTGCTGCGGTAGGTGTTCCCACTCAGCAACCATGGTTTTTGGCACATTCCCAGATTTACAACATAGCATAAATCTGAAAATGTGTCAAAGCACTGCACCTCCACAGGGGTGGCATAATGGTTGCTAAGGAAGATATCCCTTCTTGCAAAAAACACAACCTGCTTCAATGCAGGCACCCTTGCGCCATGGTGAATGGGTGCCTGCATTGGCATTAGGCAGCCATTTATGTGCTCATGCAGTGTAAGAGGACAGTAATGCCCTGTATCTCATACATACGGCACATTCCTGCTCTTCACTTTCGGCGCATGACAGGGCAGCAAAGTGACATGCAGCGCTGGCCTGCATCAAATTGTTGTAAAATGAGGCCCATAGTATGAAAAGAAAGGCACCTCATCAAGATGGCTATTTAGCTTAGATAAGTAACCCAGCCAATCACATAGAGGGAACATCAATCTGCATACAGGAGAATTAGTGTGCCCTACTTATTTATACACATAGACAAAGCGTCATGAATCACTTTTTCAGTGTAAGTGCTATAAAGGTGCAGAAGTACTATTATGCCAAACTATTAAAAACTTGGAGTTATTCAGTAAAGTGTGTCACTAATTATAGTCTCCCCTTTAGTAGAATAGTTTTCTTAACTTCAGAGTTTCAAGCAACCGGGATGCCTTTTAGAGACTGAGATGAGGAAGATGTGTGATGTGGTAATGACCGAGTTCTTTGTTTTGCTTTTGGTATGTGGTTTCTCTTTTAAAGCTGCAACCAGAAGGCAAGTTAAATCCTTCGGACATTAGTGTCCTCTCATGATGTTTCATATGAAAGTGAAATCCACAAAGATAATCCTAAAATGAGGATTTATTCTTCTTAGATGCACAATATCACTTTCAAATCTAAAGATGGTGTGTTGGCCTTCTGCTGGCAATTTGCTGACACATTGGATGCCAGCATCAATCAGAGCAGAAAGAATGGCGAGAGGTGGGGTTCAGGCTAGCCATTGCTAAAGGATTTACTTCTCATTGTGCCCTTGCTCTCCTAAGGTATGGAGAGATAGTTTGGCTCCTTTTTGTACTAGCGGAAAAGAGGAGGGTTGCCAAATGATAAGTTGCAACACTGAGCATGTCATGAGAATTCTTATTGATGGGTGCCACATCTGAGCACTACCTAGGAATAACTAAGAGATGTCTGGTAAACCTGAGCATGCCCAGTGGACTAGTTTATCAGTGACAAATACTAACCTGACCTGAGGAGTAGTAAGTCAATTTGAACTGAGTTTAACCCCTTAACTGCTGGGCTTTCCCCCCAGTGCTGAGCAGTTCTTTGTCTATTTGGGGTAGGTTGCACTTAGGGTACCATACATCTTTTTTCACACAATGTATCAATGCCAAATGTTCATCCTTTTTTTTCCAACATACTGGGAATTCTACAGGTACCCAGCGTTTGTGGGTTCCCCTGGAGGAGACTAAGAAAATAGGCAAAATATGACAAAATTGTGAGTTTTGGGGGAAAATAGTAAAAAAGTGGTCCTGAGAAAAGTTCCTGTGTTTTTTTCCCTTAAAAATGGCATCAATTAACTGTTTACTGTGCTGAAGTCACCATCTTCCAGCTTTCAAGATCATACCGAGTTGATTACCACCGTTTTGACATTTTTCAAGGGTAGCCTATTTCTCCTATTTTTTGTGCACTCAACCTACATCCAGATTGTGGTCAAAACTATTAGGACATCAATGTGTGTTCCAGGAAAGCTATAGATTTATGAAAATTAAACAAAATTCTTTAAATTCATAAAGGGGTCTTAGAACCCTCACGGTTTTCCTAAAGAAATTAACTGTTGGTATAAAAAAATATTAATAATGAGCAAGAAAAAATGGCAGTTTGGGACAAAATTTTCATCTGGAGTTTGTTTTCTTGATGGCCTATATTACAAAAGCAATTAACCATTATGTCTACTAGGACCTTCTGGTTGTGGGATTATATATGGGTTGTAGGTTCTCCAAGAGCCCAAGGTACCCAGAGCCAACAACTGAGCTGCATTGTATACTGGTTTTTCATTGTGTACCGAGTACAGACAAATTTACAGGGTGAAATATGTAGAGTTAAAATGTGGGTATCACAGAAACCTATTCTTTTCCAAAATTAGCATAAGGTATGGAGTTTAGGAGCAGTGTTTATGTGTACATCTCTGAATATTTGGGAACCCGCACTGGCAAATGATTTAGAGGGTATTTTTCAAAATTTCTTCTTTCATATACACTAGCTTGGATTTGAAAGGCACAAATGCTGTAAAATTCAAATGGCAATAACAAATGTTCTACTATTCCATGCTCTCACATAAGTTCCGATAAAATGGCATCTCACTTGTGTAGGAAGGTGTAGTAGTTAATCTACCTCTCTTGCATGACCATTCCTTTGTATGATGACACCTCCATGGTTACAGAATTTGTTTGTTTGAACTTCAGGGTCTGTTGCTGCAGTTCCCTGGAAGCTGTGTAGATGAACGGTCAATAAACGTAGTACTTATACACTTACCTGTCATAGTGTACTTACTACAAATTTGGCAACGAGCTTGACCGTTCCTCTCTCCACCCATGTGTGCTACACTGGAAGCTTGTATGTGATCCCGTCTCAAGATTCCAGAGAGGAGTTTTGTTGTGTTCAAGTGCCATGGTTGTATCTCCTGCATCTGTATCTACAGGCAGTTCAACAGTTTGAATCCTGGTGGCGGAGCTGACCCTCCCAATGGGTTTATTCATCAACTACAGCTTAATTCCAGTGAAAGAAGACTGAAAGAAAATAAGGGTCAGTGGGAGCTATCCATTTTGGCTTTGCTCCACAGGATCAGTGATGTTACCGCATTAAATCTGAACCGCACTCGTCTAATCATTGCAGAAATGGAAAAACAATGAGTTGTGGTTTTTTTGGTTCTAAAGTGGCGCACCGATTGCCGTTTACTGTCTATGTGTGATTTGAGCTGCACGGAGATCGTTTTGCGTACTGAGCTAGTCCTGAATGGTGACGTACTAGAACTCTCTTTGTGGCACTTGCGTGTACTTGTTGACCTGTGAGTCATCACGCTATGGCCTGTTGCTTGGAAACAGCCGACGCTCCTGCGTGTGATGGCTGATTTCACATTCATCACACTTGTTCTGTCACTCGAGGTCCAGTTGCTAAGCATTGGTGAGTGCCCCTAAAGGACTAAGAAATCTTTGTTGCTAGGCACCCGCCAGCGTGTCTCTGTCTTTCTGCGGCCTAACTGCACATCGAGGTCCCAATAGCAGTTCAATTGTATCTTACTTCTGCGTAAGTCACTGTGTGGCTCATCTTTGTATTTCCTTATTTTTTACATTAAATTATTCAGTTTTGGCAAGTGCTGCACCCTTATCGACACTACACTTGTTTTTGCATTGTTTGTTCCTCCTACGCGTATTGAATAGATATTTCAACCATTTTGCCACAGTGGAGCCATCTATCCAGTCAGTTAAGTACAAAATAAAAAAAGTTTCTTTAATGTGTGTGGTCTGAGGAGCATTTGCATTTTCACTGTGGAGCCAACTCTGCAGTTTGCCAGTTTTTGAGTACCTATGTTTCTTATACAGGCATACCAATTGAGTGTAATATTCATTTATTTCTTTGCAGGTGGACATTATGTAATTATTTTATTTACCAACTTTCAGTCAACAGAAGAACATTTTAAGCAACATGCAGAATGTACACCCCCCCACCCTTGTTTACAGCTTCCAGGAGTGATGTGGAAGATCTGGTATAGCGCCTTTACCAAATATTTAGGTGCCATGGGGGGTGTAAGGTTTCGCGCTGAATGCAAGAGATTCATTCTAGACACAATCTAGGGTTGGAGGGACAAGCTACTCTTGGGCACCTACCTCCTCTTGAGGTTATTGAGGGTGAAGAGGCTCTAAATGAGTTTGATCAAGCAGTGAAAATGGTGGAGAAACAGTCTGATGTTGAAGGTAGTTTAGTAGTAGCTAGACACACGTTTTTAATGAGGGAGCAAGAGTTGGACGAAAGCATTGTGTCATATGTTTTTTTTTTAGTTAGTCCTCATTGTGCAATAAGCTGTAGTAGGAGGTATCAGGGGCCCTGATCTTATCTACTCCGACTTGGGTCTGCCCCCTGTGAAAACATGAGATTGGGGGAGATTTTTTAGCCGTCCGACGGGGCCCCCTTTTTTCCCATTCCAAAATATACTTTTCGCGGCGGGTAGATAGCGATTATGGCTACTCGTTCAAGCACATTGCTTGTTGGTTATTGCTATTGCATAATCATTGGACATCAATAGACCATTCAACATATCCATTATACTCAATTTATCTCTGCTCCCAAATATCCCAAAAACAATATCTCTTGCTTTGCCTCCCACTACGGTCTAACTTATTTACCCTCTGAATCGATGCTCAACATTCCTTCTGGGTTGGACATTATCCATTTGATACAGATTTCACATCTGGCCAATAAAATTAAGATGAAAAGGAGGTTCTTCTGTTCTTCACTTAATTTGGGATAACCCTCAGTAAAGTTTCGGACCCTAAATATAACAAGATCTATGCTTACCTCTATTTGTTGGTCCAAAAATTCCGTGAGAACCCTACCAATTTTGTTCCAAAATTTCTAGAGCTAGGGGCACTGCCGAAACATGTGTATGTCATCCGCCCTCTCTTCTCGACATTTTGGGCAGCTTTTCACCTTCTGTTTGTTTAACTTAGACAACTTCTCCGGTGACCAGTAAGCACTATTTATAGTGGATAAATATTTTGTTCTTAAAGAGATTTGACAATATACCAACATGTAGACATAGATACCTGACACATATCTTGTACATCCAGCGTCGGCAGCTCTTTCCCCCAGATCGTGTCAGGCAAGATAAACTCTTCAATGGCCAATGTAAAAGCCCAGTACCAGGTTGCGACCTCTTTTTTTAATGTCACGTTCCCTTGGAATTTCTCCTCTATCTCTCTACTTCCTCTTTCGTTTTCCCCCAAGGCTCTTGACCCAGCTCATTAGCTGGTAGTATTTACATTTTAATAGTGTGCCTTTAGTCTTAGTTATGAGTGGGTTCCAATCAATTAGCGTGTTTTCTTCTATAAGTTGACCCCATTTAGTTATGCCTTCTTTTCTCAGTGGGATAGCAAGCTTATCTTTCAGGCATTCTGGGGTCACCCATATTGGGGCATAGTCACTATAGTAAGGTATTTTTAGAGTTTTCCTGACTTGGTACAAAAATCTGGAAGCTGACCATAGGATTTTCAGTTTTACTTTTCGGAAGAACTTTAGATGTCCAAATTTGTACAAGAAATATCTACCTTCGATGTTAATCATTGCATGTTAGTATGTGGGGTAGGTATCAAATTCATTCAACAGTACTCTCATATTCTTGAACTGAAATTCTCTGCAATACTCAAATAGGTCTGGACTAGTTATCCCTCCTTGCTCTTTTCTCTTTCTAAGCTTCCTCCAGGCTATCCTAGCCCCTTTCGAGGCCCATATAAAACTACTCAGTTCCCCTTGCAACCTGATTATCCACTCTTTTTTAAATTCTAGTGGTAAGGAGCTAAATATATATTTAAATTTAGGGAGGATTATAATTTTCAGTATATATCTGAACACCCCATAAATGATATTGGGAGACCCCCAAAACTTTAAGAAGTTTCCTGACCTCTGACAGTATTTTATTAAAGATTATGTGAGCTATGTTATTTATATAATTTATTATTTCCATGCCCAGATATTGTATTTTTTCTTTCACTAATTGTTGCTTTGTTTATTCCACTTCATAATTTCAGATTTCGATTGATTAACCAAATAGCCTGACACCTTCCCAAATTGGTCAAGTGTATCCTCTATTGCCTGAGTGACCCTGTTAAATTGTTAGTAAATATTATTAAATCATCAGCATAGAAGGCCACTTTCTTCTCCTACCCGTGATATTTGAAGGGAGCGATCTCTCGGTTACTTCTGAACTCTCTCGCCACCAGTTCAATATATAGGTTAAAGAGCAGAGGGTGAGGGGGCAGCCCGGCCCAGTACCTCTCTTAATTCTTTTTTTCTCAGTAAGACTTCCAATAACCAGGACACTACCTGTTGGATTTTTGTATAAGGATTTTATGGCACCCCAAAAGGTTTCCCTTATATCATATTTCCCCATTACTGCATTTAGGAACGGCCAGCTAACTCTCTCGAAAGCTTTGGCTGCGCCAAAGGTAATGAATGAAAGGGGTAATTCCTCATATATTGCCACATCGATTGCACCAATCATCTTGTGCATCAGCTCTTGTATCTGTCTACCTCTGATGAAGCCTTTTTGGTTTGGATGGATTAAGTGCCCAGCTACTTGTCCCAGTCTCTTGACCAGGATTTGTTTGTAAATTTTGTAATCACCAGAGACATATTAAGGCATGGGCAAAGTTGGCCCTTACCCAGGGCCCCAGCCTTTCAGGGGGCCCCTTGATAGAGCCAGCTCTGTTCTGCTGACACTCTTGCCCTGTTGACTTTGAATAATTCTTAAACAGATTGTTTTAAATACCGTTTTCCTTTAATGTGTTTTAATGTGGATGATGTATGAGAGTCTACTATAGACATTTTGTAGAGAAAGGGGTTTAAGTTTCATACAACATCTATAACAAAGTTTCTTTTAGATGACAGTAGGACATCTCATTTGAGAAATGGGAGTGTGTCACAGAGATTATTTGCAGTAACATTAGTGACCTGCTGCTGTGTTACAATATTGAAAACATGTCACTATCCCTAAATATTAGATGTAAATACATTTAGAATTTGAACTAGTGCGCCTCTACACTGTTAATGACCTGGCCGAAAAGTGCAATAAAGTTGCTAAAATTGAATTATAAATTGAAAGCTGTTCTGAACAGGGGCCCCAAAATACATTTGGCCCAGGGCCCCCCAAATCCTTAAGACGTCCCTGGTAATCACTATGCAGAAGTGATATGAGTCTGTACGAGTCGTATGTTTTTGGATACTTTCCAGGTTTTAACAATATACTAATAGTCGCTTCATTCCATGAATCTGGAAGTTCTTGCCCTGCTCGAAAAATATAATTTAATAATTCCGTCGGGGGGGAACCAAGACTTCCTTTAATATGATATATAATTCATTAGGTAGTGCGTCAGGGCCTGCAGCTTTTCCCTTTTTTAGATTTTCGATTATCTCTGCCACCTAGCCCATTGCGACAGTAAGATCCTCCCTTTGTTCCTGCGTCAAGGTTGGAAGGGCTATTTTATCTAAATAGCAATTAACTTGGTCCACTGTTGAAGTTATGTCCTCGGTGTATAGGTCCTTGAAGAAGTTTAATCAGACCGTCTCAATCACTGGGTCTTCGGTACTAGGGGCAGTTTGATTCTCTACCTGGAGACTTGTTATCTTAGTCAGGGTTTGATCTGTTTTTGTTTTCCAGGCAAGCATCTTACCTCAACCCTCCCCGTATTCATAGTGGGATAATTCCATTTACTTTTTGTTATGGAGTCTAAGACATCAGACAATGCCTCCTTTTGCCCCTTCAATACTTTCTCTAACTAAAATACTCCTTGTGGATTCACACCGTTCCCTATTACCGTTTTTAGATTTTGCATTTCTTTTTCCAGTTGGCTAATTTTGTTCTTTGTATTCTTGTGTTTATCATTTGCTAGACTTAATAACTTCCCCCTAATGCTAGCTTTATATGCATCCCATGCCAATTGTTTGTAGGTCCCCTCCCTGTTTAATAGAAAGAATTGTTCCAACTCTTTTACCAGCATCTCTTTGTTCAGTGGATCTGTTAGTGTAGTTCGATCTAGGCTCCAACTTGGGGATTCTGGGGAATTCTCTATCTGAATTGGTAGCAGAACTGTGGAATGGTCAGAAAAATGCACTGGAAGGTAATCTACCTTCTTTGTACTCTTACTCAAACCGTTATCCATCAGAAAAAAAAACGATATCTTTTTATTTTGGAATGTGTATCAGTGTATTATCTCCCTTTTCCTTCCAGGCATTAACTATCCCCAAATCCTTGATAAAGGGTTTAAACCATTCCCTCATTCTAGGTAAATTGCATGTCTTCCTAATAGGGAGTATATCCTCTCTGGGGTTTATTATTATATTAAAATCTCCACCCATAATTATCAGGGCTAAGACGTCTAATAAAGGTGTATACACCTTCTGTGGTGGTGCAGGATCATCCACATTGGGGCCATAGTACCCCACTATGATATATAATTTATTATGTATTCTGACTTTCACAATTACCCATCTCCCTTTTGTGCCCGTATCTTTTGCTTCTATCCTTACTATAAATGATTTCTTAAAGAGAATCGCCACCCCCTTAATGCAAAAATGTTGGTCCGTACATACATATGTATCCACCCATCTTCGTTTACTGATTATGTCAGACCATTCTTCCTTTAATAGGTGTGTTTCCTGTAGTATTACTATTTCACTATCTATTGTTTTAAGTACTCCATAATTTTCTGTCTGTGACTTTTGATTCTAAGGCCATTCACGTTCCATGTAAGAATATTAACTAGCATTAGCCTCTTCTGGCTTAGGCCGCGGCTTTCTCTGCCGCTCTGTAGATCTCCACCTCCTCATTTTTACACAACTTCCACTATTTTTGTATGTTTTCTCCCCTTATGCTCCCCCACCCAGTGCATACTTTTTAACAATTGTATTTGTGGATTACAACTTCATCTTCCTTCCCCTCCCGCCCCCCTCCCAGGCAAAGCCTCCCTTCCTCCTTCTCTGGGCGGTACATTCCGCCCTTTTGAACTCTCTGCTCCACAGGCTTAGCTATGCTCACGGTGTTGAGATTTCAATTGTTTGATAAAGCACTCCACTTCTTTGGCTTCTCTTATGTTGTACATTTTGTTCTTCCACGTGCTGGAAAGCGCATCTGGACAGTTGCTCCTAGAGATTTTAATTGTTGCATTAATTGACCTAGGTCCCACTGCCTATCTTGGGTTGCCTTAAAAATATCTGACCGGATTCTAAATGCCCACTCGTCCTTGGTATAAGAACCAGCCTTGAGGGCTTCATTCAGGATTTTTTCCTTAAGTACATAAGTGTCATACCTGTGCCCAAGCCGCAGTCGCGGCAGTCTCCGGAGTTAATCCCTCGCCTGTATAAAACGAGTCGCGTCGGAACCTTGGGTGCTTCGCATTCTAGTTGTTTAGGAAAGACGTCACTTCCGGGTCAGCCCTTCCGTTTCCGGGTCTCGCTCTTCAGCGGAGTAGCGTCGCGTTAGAGTCCTGTCTTCCCTCTTTGGTCCTTGAGGGGGAATCGTTATCAGTGGTGTTCCTGGCTTCATCACCGTCAGAACGAGAACCATCCGGGACACTCTGCGTCTGGATCATCCGCAGTCAGGGAACCTTCACCAATTTGGGGCGGTAACGCGCTAGCGTCCATTAGAGGGTTTGGTCCCTTCCATGAAGCTCCTTCTGCTGGCTGTTTAGGGGCTTACGTCAGTGGCTCTTTGGCAATTAGTGTTTCCCAGGCTCTCGTGGCTGGCATTATGGGGGCGTTTTACAAAGGCGCACCAGCATCTGCATCTTCCTATATGTTTCAACTTTAAGCAAAGCCGCACCCCACTTCTTCTGTGCATAGTAATCCATGTTGTATTGTCTTGTATGTATAGAACGGTATTGAAGGAATAGTCTTTTCTTTCACGCACTACCTATGCCGCTAGTTATGACGAATAGCTGCAAATAGGTACCTTTGAAAGCGATAGGGTTGTGATGTGAACAACCTACACAATTTGGTTTGATTGGATATCGTTGGTTGTGCTATTAACAACCCATGCTGATTATTGAAGCCACACGACATTTTATGTCGACATTTACTTTGAGAGGGTAAGAGGTTCGGTTTCTATACTCTATACATTCTATTATATTGCATGGTGTGTAGACACTTACTGTTCTTATTTCCTTATGTTTAGGAGCCTCACATCTGTCATTTAAGTTTTTATCACCTTTTGGACACCAGTGGAAGAGGGGAGATGTTCAGGTAGATAACGGGGACAATCATTTAGCTTGGTATTGCGCATCTAGTTGCCCTGTCTGTTAAGCTTGCTGTCTGCTAACGTAGCCTTTTGTTTGCAGGACTTCTTTCGGATCTCAGTGAGACTCTCGAGGTGCTGGAGGTGCGCTGGACCTGCCTTGTTTCTCCTTCCCTTGTCTCCCCTCTTCCCCCATTCACTTGTTCTGCTTTGACCTTGTTGGGCGGACTAGTGGTGAAGGGACGTTGGGAATTGTCATCTGTCTCCTGCTTCCTGCCCCCGCAGAGACCTCAGGTGAGCCTGTCAATAAGTCCTAAAGTTTATTAAGATCTTCCTAGGGTTCTTCCTCAACTTCCCCTTCCCAAATGGTTCTCAATGCATCCTTTGTGTGTCCTCTGCTAGGGCAACTGATTTGAGCCAGGGGAAGCTTTCTTCCAGTAAGGTAATCATACATTTTTCAATGTCATCCCCTTCCAAGCCTTCGGGTACATTCAAAACTCTTAAGTTGTTTCTTCTTGCTTGGTTTTCTAGGGATTTGATTCTATCCCTGAGATCTCCTTCACTTTCTCTCTGATTCGCCTCTATTTCCTTACTTCCAGCTGTTACGGAAGTCTCTACTGTAGTTACTTGTTCCATTAATGCGTTAATTTTAGTGTCGAAGGCTTCACAGTTTCCTTGTATTTTTAATTGATTTTTTTCAGTTGTGGCAAAGTTCGCCCTCATTTCCAGTATCATAGACTCCATCAGTTTCTCCATACTTGCTTGTGATCCCTAGAGGATTTGCCCTTCCCGTTGTGGGCTGCAGGGGGTTGCTGTTTGTCTTTCTTGAGGGGTACTCTAGGCATTCTCCTCCTCCACAATCACCTCTGTACTGAGGACCTTAAACCTATTACTGTCCATTTTTTCCCTCTCCTGAGCTTACCTCCACTTTCTTTATGCTGTTTGGACTTTCCTTCAGTTCTATACGCAAGGCATTGAGGATATCCTGTTTTGCCTGAACCATTAAAAAAAAAACCTTAGGATGGGATGATTTTTACCTTTGGGCCTGTTGATTTGCCTTGTCTTGTCCGGGACAGGGGGGCTTTGTCTTGGGCTGATGTGGGTGATTAATCCCTTTTTTTGTGCTTATTGGTGCCATAATACTTCATCCCTTTGGTGGTTCCTGGGGTTTGTGGGACGTTAGGTGGCTGTTCCTCAGGCAGTAGCTAGTCCCCCTATTAAGCGCTCAATCCTAATCAGTTAATTTTGCAGGACATGATGTGGGATATGTTTTTTCCTTTCTTCCTAACTCCATTACCTCCATTAACAGCCAGTGCACCAGAAATATGGGGAGATTGATTTGAGTCCGTTCCCCCACCTTCAGCACTTACCCCACACATGCGGCCATTCAGTTCTCTCCCTACCGCTGTGCAGTCCACTATGCACTTCTTCCATGCTCCAGGCAGCCTCAGTACATCCCTTGCTTCCACACTGACAGCCATCCTGCCCCGGAAGGAAACCCTCACGGCGGTCCTCCGGTTACTGCGGCAAGCCGCAGCTACTTCCACCCACACTCAGGGAGGTCCGCTTGAGCAATGCGGGATCCTGCCGCAACCGCTGCGTCCGTACTTGTCACAGCAATCGCTTTGATCTCCGCTTCCTGTCCCTCACCTGCAGTTGCTAGATAAGTTCAAAATAGCAGTTTCCCTCATCTAATTTATTTTAAATTATGTCTTGTTTCGTGGGTACTCGCGGTGTTCGCTTATTTTCCCCTTCCTGTCGTAGTTTGCCTGGGGAGCTTAGAGCTCCCGACGGGCTGATCTGCCGGCCGCCATCTTCTGTCCATGCCTCAAATATTCATTGTGTCATATGTTGCCGCACTGCGCTTTCTGGCAACAGAATCTGAGTTTGAGCATTTCACTTCTCAGCTAATCAGCTATCAAGTAGTAGTTCATTGCAGAGACAAAAAAGTCCAAGAGAAGTTGCTAACCCTCAAAAATCCCTCTTTGCAAGAAACAATTACCATTGTTAAGAGCATTGAGTTATCTCAAAAAGCCTCAAAAGAACTGAAACCTGAGAAAGCTTTTGTGGGTTTGGTAAAAAAATGCAAAGATCAAGGAGAAAAACAGGGAGAGAGAGAGAAACAACAGGGGCGAAGTAAAGGGTAGCAAATACATTCCTGCCAGGTCTGAGAAGAAGTGGGGTCAACAAAAAAATGTGTGCACAAAGTGCAGACTTCCCTTGCATTATCCCAATTCACGGTTTTGTCCCGCGAGAAATGCGTCTTGTCACAAATGTGGAAAACAAGGGCATTTTGCTAAAGTGTTTAGTTCCCGAGGCAGTGTCAACACAGTCTACTCTGATGAAGATAAGGGAGATTTATTGTGTGATGTTGTGAGTTCTGTAACTGATGTGGGTCTTGTGGTCAAACATGATTCTGAGAATTGTGTGAATCAGTTAATTGAGGTGAATGTTGATGGGAAGTCTATTAAACTATTGGTAGATTCTGGGGCACACATGACCATGATCACAGAGGATTTGTTTGAGTATAATTGGATGGATAAGCAACCCCAAATACCAGATAGAAGTCCAGTTTCTTACAAAGGAAGGAAGATTGAGTTAAAGGGATTTTTTGAGTCCACTTAAATCTTCAAGGATAGATGCATTTAGGGAAAGATTTATGTGGCAAGAAAAGGACTGAATATCCTGGGGTGGTATCACTGGGGTCTTTTTGGCATGACCCACAGGCCAGGTATGAAGGAGCAAGTGTCTGTGGTGGACAACAGCAGTCAGGGTGAGAGTTTGATTGTGTGGGGAAACCAATTCACAAGTGTTTTTGCTGATAAGTTGGGGTGTATCAAAGGATTCAAACACTTAATCAAGGTGATGGACCAGGCTATCCCAGTTAAGCACAAGTTGCGCAATGTACCATTTAGCATCTGAGATAATATTTCCAATGAACTTAAGAGAATGTGCGAGTCGGTGTCATTGAACTGATTGAGTCGTCCATTTGGCTGTCTCCGTTGGTAGTTGCCCGCAGGAAGAATGGGAGTTTGAGAGTGTGCATTGACTTGCGCAGTTTGAACAAGGAAATATGGTTGACTCTCATCCCCTTCTTCGCATTGGCAACATTCTTTCAAAGTTTACTGGTGCTAGTATTTTTCTGAAATAGACCTTGATTCTGCATATAACCATGTGGAATTGGATCCTAATTTCAAGCATTTGACAGCTTTTGTGTCTCCAGTGGGTACAATTTAATTTAAAAGAATACCTTTTGGGCTGGTTTTGGCAGCCTCAGTTTTTCAGCGAATAATGGAGAAGGTGTTAGAGGGAGTTGATGACACAGTCGTTTTTCAAGATGACATTTTGGTTGCTGGGAAATGTAGAGTGTCACATGACAAACATCTTACAGAAGTTTTGAACAGACTGCAGGAGAAAGGGATTGTTGCTAACAAACTTAAGTGTGTCTTTGGGGTGGAATCTATTGAGTATTTAGGTCACCACATATCAGGTGAAGGAATTGAGCTGAGAGAAGGTTTGATTGAGGCTATTGGAAGGCCCTCTGTCCCACGTCCAAGGATCAGGTTTTCTCATTTTTGGGTGTGTGTGAATTTGACACTTAATTTATTCCAAATCTTGCTGCAAAACAGTTCATTTGAGAGAGTTACTCAAGAGGAAGGTTGCTTTTGTTTGGGATCAAGATTGCCAAGATGAATTTGATCACATAAAGCAAGAACTGGGGACTTGCAAGATTCTCATGCCTTTTGATCCTCACAACCAGTGCATTGTGTTGGTGGATGCAAGTTTGGATGTTTTAGGAGACATGATCACTGTGGAACGGTTTAAGTGTTTTTTGTGAGGGAAAACATTCAAGTTGTTAACTGGCCACAAGCCTGTCATTCCCATTCTTAATGGAAACATCGTTAAGGAGCATACGCCTAGGATCGCAAGGTTGCGCTCAAAATTGTTGCAGTACAATGTTGAAGTGGCACACATCCCTGGTGAGAAAAACACAAGGGCGGATTTCCTCTGAAGGTCACCACTACCTTTGGGAAACCTGGAACAGGCTGACAGTGATTAAGATGAAGAGTGTTTGACTGCCGCTGTGGATGTTTGCAGTGTGGGTTGTTTTTTCAGAACGAGAGTAGTTTGACGTCATGCAGACTAATTCAGTTCTCAAAAAAGTTAAGGAGCACATTGTTTTATGGTGACTGAAAGAGAAGCATTTGGATAGTGAATTCCAGCCTTTTGTCAAGATTGCTGATGAGCATACATTGGAGGGTGGACAAATTATCATGCGGGGGATAATTTTGTTCCCCCTGAATCTTTGAGTGTTTGTGTAATTGATTACGGTCATGAGGAACATCTGGGGCAAATGAGTATTAAGAGGAGGATTTGTGGTGTTTACTGCTGGCCATCCATGGATCGTCAGGTGAATGATGTGAAGTGGCGTGTGACATGTTGTACCAGTGACAAAGTCATCAAGATTGTCACTCCTCCTGTTCAGGAGGTTCAGCTCCCTAGTGGACCTTGGATGAAATTGGCTGTTGATTTTGTGGGTCCTTTCAATGCTATACCAAAAAAATACAAATTTGCTTTGGTGGTAGCCGATTACTACACTAAGTGGTGGGAGGTACATTTCATGATCGATTCCAACATTCAGGAAGTTATCACATTTTTGCAAAGTTTGTTTGCCAGGGAAGGTTTCCCAAAAGAGATCATGTGAGACAAAGGGGTACAATTTGCATCAAAGGAAATGTCCAGTTATTTTTGCCAAACGGGTTTTTCACACCACAGGGTGGCTTTAAATCACCCACAAGCCAATTGTTTCATTGAGAGCATGAACCGCATCCTTGTTGAGTGAGTGCACTGGGCAGTTTCTAGCAGAATTGAGATCAAGGAAGCGGAGCAGAGCATGTTGTGGGTGCATCACACTACACCCAATCCAGCTGCAGGTGGTAGTCCGTTTGAGTTTCTGCATGGGATAGTAGCTGCTTTCCACATGTGTCCTGCCTGGATGAAGGAATGGGGTTTGCATTCCTAGGTTTGTTCTTGTGAGATGGATGTGAGTACACCTACTGGGTCTACAGAATCGGGTGGTGCTGGGTCCAGTCCAGTGTCCTGTGGGTGATTGGGTGTGAATCAAGTTACCACATAATGTGTCCAAGGGTCTATCCAAGTTTGGTCTTCCTGTCAAAGACAGTGGATGCTACCTCACGATTTGCTGTGAGGGTCAATGGAAGGAGTTGGTGGAATCTCTTCTCAGAGGGGCGTGCTGATATGTATGTTTATCAGCAACCTTCTCAGCCTTCCAAGTTGTCTCTTAAATATTTCATTCCACGCACGAGTGGGAAGAGAAGTGTTCCACCAAAATGTTTGGCTCTATAACAATATTGTACTCTCATTATTGTACTTGTATAGTATTTTCTCTTTCCATTCCATACATTGGCTATTTCTTTCTTCTCCCCTTTTTATTGCCCAGGCTCTGTGTTCTTCTTTCTATTTTCTTTCTTTCTTTTATTCTGTGATGAAAGGTAGAAGGTGTTGTAGTAGTTAATCTATCTCTCCTGCCTGACCATTCCTTTGCATGACGTCCCCTTCATTATTACATAATGTGTTGGTTTGAACTTCAGGGTCTGTTGCTGCAGTTCCCTGGTAGCTGTGGAGATGAACGGCGAATAAACGTGGTACTCATACACTTCCCTGTCATAGTGTACTTACTACAGAAGGCCTAATTCCCAAGACAAGACAACTGGGGGAATCCAGGGTGGGCTGTCTTACATGCCCCTCACAAGGTTTTTATCTACCAAGTATCCCTGTAAACCTTAAACTTTGACTAAAAACCAAATTTTCCTCACATTTCTGTGATGGAAAGTTCTGGTATCTGCGGGGAGCCACAAACTTCCTTCCACCCTGCATTCCCCGAAGTCTCCTGATACGAATGGTACCTCTCTTGTGTGGGTATGCTTAGTTTCCGTGTCAGGAAACAGCCCAAAACACAACGTGGATACATCACATTTTCCCACTCAAAACTGAGCCTTTTTTTGCAAAGCAGGTAGTTGTGGATTTTGGGCCCTAGCTCAGCTGGCACCTAGGGAAACCTAGAAAACGTGCACATTAGCAAAAACGAAACAACCAATGGAGCCCAGAAGTGCATGGCTCGCATGGCTCTTGCCAAGTCATTCTACCCAAAACCTTTGCAAAATTATAATTCCACTAAAACACACACATTTCTCACACATTTCTGTGTGCAAAACTTCTGGAATCTATGGAGAGCCATGCATTTTTTATGAGCCAGCATACCCCTAAAGCTCCGATAATAATGCAACCTCATTTGTGTTGGTAGGTCTAGTGTCCATGACAGTAAAAGGGTCCAAACCACAACATAGACAATCATTTTAGTGGCATTACACAATTCAAAGGTGTAATTTTCCTGAGTAATTCATTTATGTCTGCAGGATGTCTAAGGATCGAGTGTCCCATTTTGCATTGTTGGCTTTTTCTAGGAGTACTATTGTGTGTGTAGGTGTGGCCAGTTTCTCCACACAATGCAAAGGTGTACTTCTGAATAATTTGCTTACCTCACCAGGACTGTCCAACTAACCAAGCTGCCTGATATACATTGTAGACTCTGAACCTGATTTAGATCTTGGCAGTGGAGTATCTAAGATTCACCAAGGTAACAGTATCCCGCCCACCCTATTTAGATGTGTGCTGGCTGAAATGCCGTCCTCATTGACAGACTGCTTCCCGGCATGTAACCGGTGCACCTTTGTCGAGGCGGTGGACTTCTCTGCTAGCTAACAGTACTCCGTCGCTGTCAGGTTGGCGGAGTTGAGCCGAGCCTACTTAGATGTCCTCGTTGTGCTGACATTTTACTAGCTAAAGTGGTCCTATCAGGTGTCACAATTTTGGCAGAAATTGTGAGAAATGCTTTTTATTAAGCACGGATATAAAGGGTCCCATAGTGATCCCTATCAGTCTGTGCTCGAGAGCTACTATTAGTGATTCATTACTTGCCTCCACACATCGAAATTCTTAATATCCCCAAACCATGACACTGAAGAGTAATTCATCAATAACATGTATCATTCTGGCTTTCCATAACAAACAGATTACATATAATACTATTATTTAAACTAACATTATGTGGAAAATCAAAAGATTACAGTGTTCACGTTTATAGACATGAAAACATAAAAGCCACATGTAGTCAAATGTCCACACTTGTGAAGCTCAAAGTATCCTTGTATTGTTTCCTTTATATATTTGTAGGGTAGCTGATGCAGGACATTGGATAATTACGCTGACGTTTTAACCCTCTAATAACGTGTTAATGGGTATACATCTTAGCGGGTCTTCCTCAGGACTAAAAAACCAAAGGGACAGCCTCCAAAGGAGAATCCAGATCACAAAATGAGCGCCCTAGCAAAATATATCGCAAAAAGAACTATTGATGGACAGAATGCAGAACTATGTCATACATTCACCCCAGTACAGAGATCTGGGCCTAAATCCATAGTTTTTTTGCTCACCATGCCATTTCAGTTTGGACACAGCCATATGCAAATCAGTCTTGACCCTGTGCCAAATGGGAACAGTCCAGCCCTAACTGCCAGGCCAGGTCCTCCCTGGACTGGAAAAAAGCATCCTAGGACCGGTTTCGGGGTTTCACCCCTCTTCAGCCAGGATAGCTTTATTCCAGTGGCATGGAGAGCACGGGACTCAGGTCTGAGCATACCCGTCCCACTCGGGGTGACATTTGCAAAAATAACTATTGATGGACAGAATTGCAACATTCAGTCCATCATCTTGTGTGTTTTGCTATTTGCCCTATGTGGGAAGAGTATGCCCAGACGTGGGTCCCGTGCTCACTGCGCCACTGGAGTCAAGCTATCCTGGCTGAAGAGGGGTGAAACCCTGAAACCGGTCCTAGGATGCTTGATTCTGGTCCAGGGAAGACATGGCTTGGCAGTTCGGGCTGGACTGTTCCCATGAGGGACAGGGTCAAGACTGATTTGCATATGGCCATGTCTGAACTGGGGAGGCGTGGTGAGCAAAATAACGATGGATTTAACCCAGATCTGTGACTGGGGGTTAATGTTTTGCCAATGTGCAACATTCCGTCCATCATCTTGTGTGTTTTGCAGCAAAATATATCATCAATGTATGTTCCATGTCATCATGGTCCTCAACCGGGGTATGCAAGGTATGTAAAGTGGGGTAAGTATCTCCCAATCATCCTTTTCTTTAAGTACGCAAAACCCTTTCAAATGAATTCTTGGTAATTATGTAAGGAAATTGATCCTGATCAGCAGCTGAAAACTTGGTGAATGTCCTCCTCATGTTATATTAGTTTGATTGATTGTATTATATACAATCTGTTTGTTATAGACAGCCAGAATAATACATGCTATTGATGAATTACTCTTCAGTGTCGAGGTTTGCGGTCATTAAAAATTTCAATGTGCAGAGGCAAGTAAGGAATCACTAATAGTAGCTCTTGCACACAGCCTGAAAGGGATCATTATTGGACCCTTTATATCCATGCTTAATAAAAAGCATTTTTCACAATTCCTGCCGAAATTGTGACACCCGACAGGACCACTTGTAGTTTATTATTATATACCCATTTCTGAGGGACAGAGTGCAGTCCCATTATATTTAATGGCATTGTTCTAGCGGCAGTTTGCAGATAGATTGAGTCTCTGATGGAGTAGAGACTGATAAGTACTATTGACTTATGTGTCAATACACATATATGTTGTGTTTACTTCTAAAATAAATGTAGGTAATGTGGTATGCCACTTGTATTACATATTGCATAGCACACAAACAACACACACACACACACTATTGAATGCACACCCACAGGCACCAAAATAACAGCACCCAGAACCACCATAACAACATCATTGTTCTAAGTGTCAATACAAGTGTGTTGATTTTACCTTGATAAGTTGTAAAATGTACACTTATGCATTACACAAAAAAATGCATGTAAGAGCAATGTAAAAATACACAAGACTAAAGCAAATGTCAACACACTATTTGTTGTAAGACAAGTGTAAAATAAGCTTACCGCATGCAGTTGATTAACCCATGGAAAGTAGGTGTCCATGTACAGTCATTGAAAGGTTTACCTTATAGCAGCTCCACCACAGTCAATTTACCAATATTTCACTTTTGTATGGTACAACACAAAGCAATTAGGAAAACACAGGGCTGGATGAGATAAGCACTTGGAAGAGTAAACACAACTATCCTGCCTCTCTCCTTCCATAGCCCAAACTCTACAACAGCAACACGGTCAATTATTTTTAGCTGTTTCAGGAATGTGATTGACAAAGTGTTGATCCTGCAGCATTACCATGTCCTCCACAGCACATGAAGTGGAGGCTACTGCTTCTGTAGCTGTAAGACTTTTAGTGATGATCAAGTGAAAGTCGCGGAAAGAGGATAAATAACATTTGCATTGTATGTTGCCATCTTGATTAGGTGGGAAAATAGATTCTAATACCAAGTGCGAGCTTTATGACTTGCTTTCTATGGCTGAAGAACCTGGTCATTTTTATCTACTCCTCCCATGTACTTGTTGTAATCAAGAATACAGGTGGGCTTGTGAACTTCACCCATCTGACCCCAAACAGTGACCGGAAAAAAAGCTATCCTCATCAATTGTAGTGAGCACATCCATGCCTAACAGAGAACTTGACTGTGAGCAGTTTGTTGGAGCACAACACAGTGCTCTGGGGTCTTTGGAGACTCTTACGAACAAGCTCCTGTGAGAATCTTTTGATGTGACAACTAACTATTCCACATGCCAGGGTACCCGCTTTGCCAAAACAACAGTTGATGGACAGAATGCAGAACAATGTCATACATTCACCTCACTACAGAGATCTGGGCCTAAATCCATCGTTTTTTTGCTCACCGTGCTATTCCAGTATGAACCCAGCCATATGCAGCCATATGCAAATCAGTCTTGTTTGGGAGGACCTGGCCTGGCAGTTCGGTGTGGTCTGTTCCCAAGAGGCACAGGGTCAAGACTGATTTGCATATGGCTGGGTCCAAACTAGGGTGGTGTAGTGGGCAAAAGAACGATGGATTTAACCCAGATCTTTTGACTGGGGGGGAAATGCTTGCATTGTCAGCATTCCATCCATCATTTGTTTGCTGTAACACTTTTTGCCCTAAGTGGGATGGGTATGCCCAGACGTGGGTCCCTTGCTCACTGTGCCACTGGATTCAAGCTAGCCTGGCTGAAGAAGGGTGGCATACCCTGAAACTGGCCCCAGGATGACTGTTACTGGTCCAGGGAGGACCTGGCCTGGCAGTTCGGTCTGGACTGTTCCCATGAGGCACAGGGTCAAGACTGATTTGCATATGGCTGTGTCCAAACTGGTGTGGTGTAGCGGGCAAAAGAACGATGGATTTAACCCAGATCTTTTGACTGGGGTAGAATGTTTGCATTGTCAGCATTCCGTCCATCATTTGTTTGCTGTAACGGTGCCAGCTTTGTACAGCTCACTAAACAGCTCTACTACCATATAGAAGTTATCCACATAAAGGTTATAACTAGGCCTGTTCACGGAATTTGCAGAGTTTTTCCTACCCTACGCTCCGCTTAGAGTGCAGAGTCTTGAAACACTTAACGTAGTGTTGCGATGTGGAGTGGAGTTGTTCCTTTCTCGTGGCATTGACAAGCGGTACATCACCTCCCGGGCAGTCGCGACAGGTCACAACCGCTCTCGTTGAGAAACCTGCTGCTTGCATTCATGAAGCTGCTGCTCGAGTAGAGCATCTACCTGAGTAGCAGAAAGAAGCTGCACCCTTTTGCACTACATGTGGTGCTCTTCCTGCTGATTTTACTGCATGGGACAAATCCCCAGCGATAAAAATCAGCATCAGCAGCGCGACTTACCTCACACCGCCACTTATGGCAGAGGCTTCTTATCACTTTGTGGAGTTCTGCATAGCAGAGCTCTGTGAACTCTGCCCAGGCCTAGTTATAACCTTTGTGATGGAGTGACTGGACAAGCTCCCATATAATCTTTCCTGTGACTCCTAGCTTGGGTGAGCAACCTACAGGGTTTAGAGTGGAGTCCTTCCCTGTATACACTCTCAAGTTGTACACATAGCCAGTAGAGCTCTCACACAGCATGTACAACTTGATGCCATAGCAAGAAGTATTGTTCTAAATCAGTCAGTGGGTGTGTGCATCTGTGAGATGTGTGCAACAGTAAGAAAACAAAACTTATTTCTCTTTTTTTAGTGAATCTACAGGTTCTCCACAGACACTAAAAAAGAAGCAAAAAACACAAAGTATTACTTCTCCTTGCCACATACCCAATTCCACAGGATACTTTTGTTATGGTTTATAGGCAAACCATTATTGTTGGGGGATATGCTGAACCACTTGCAGTATAAAAATGATTTCCAAAAGCAGCAAATCTACTTTTGATCTCAAGAAGCACACATTTACATATTAGCCCCTCCAACGTTGTGGGCCGGCGTGCTCCTTGTGAAATCTTGCATTCCAATTACCAGGGTCACTTGAATTCTGCTTCAGGAGAGCACACATTTATGAGACACAGTTGATTAAATTATGCAGGATAATTTGGCACATTTATTTGATAGTATTATTTCATTATCTTTTTCATTTGTATACATGGTAATACTGTCTGGCCAAACATTTCACCTCATTGGTACCAGTTTAGCAATAAAATGGAGAAATAAACAACTGAAAGATGACCAGCCAACCTTTGCGCAAGCCCTTCCACTGCCTGCTCATATCACTACATTGATCCCTTTGCGCTATATCTGTCTATGAATGACCTTTATTGTATAATTATTTAAAATCTTTTACAAAAGCAACAAAAGTGCAAGTTAAAAGCATAAAATCTGATTAAAACGGCATGTGTAAAAAGCAAAATTGCATACAGTGACTAAAAAAATGTCCGTTTGCTGGCAGCATGTGCAAAATTTGCATGGGGGAGAGCAGAGTACAAGTATCAGAGGTGCTGGGACATAGTTTATTCAGCTGACTCTTCTCTGGCTATTTGTATGAGCATTTCAGCATCCGCATAAAACTTCCCAATTAATGCCAGCTCCATCGGGACTATGGTGGTGAAGATATGCCTTAAGGCCTCCTTACATGATCTAACACTGTGCTGTCTGAACAAAGCATGCATATAATGGTGGGGAGATGGATCCAGTTGCCTTCGTTGCCAAATATGAAAGTGCAATGGCATTGTCCATGGTCGACGAATTCGGCCGAAAGCCAGTCTGATAGTGCGGGATTACTTGTTTTTTCGTGATCCATGTCTCTAGTTCTTTCAAGAGCCTTTTTGCAAATGCCTTTCCTTCCACATCCAGTAGTGCGATCAATCTATAGTTCTCTGGATCTGGTGCATCCCCCTTTTTAGGTCTCGCCTGAGCCAGCGCTTTAGCGCTGCTCTGGCGAGAGCTAAAGAAAGCGAGATTTGGAAGTGCAAACAGGCCGCCAACTACAGTGCATGTGCGCCGGGCGCGCGCACCATTTGTCTGCCTGCTGATCACTTTCGCGGCAGCTTTGATGTTCTCAGTGAGCCGCGCGGCCACTGAGAACATCAAAGCGCCCGCGAAAGTGATCACCATTTGCCACCCCCTCCCTGCTTGTTTTTTTTCTTATAAATTGTGCTCTGCTTGGAAGTAGCAGAGGATAGATCTGTGGTGGAGATTAGCTGCTTCCAATGTCTGTACTACTCCCACTACGGAGGTGCACTATGGGGAACAGCCTTCGCTAATTTACACTGCACTGATCAGTTAAACTGATTCTAGTTAATTTAACTGTGGCATAAGGAATTTTGAATAACGGGCTGCACATAACCAGTAGAAGAAATGAGATATTTTACTGATTTAACAAGAATCCCCAGTGAAATTAATGGACAGCAACAAAAAAAATGCATTAAAAACCAGTTCCACTGTAACCGGGATCACGCAGGATATCACAATCGATAAACTCAGCGCGCACATAACCTGCATGCTGTGTTATCATTTGCCGACCTCTCACAGCTGAGGGAATACAGGCACGAAGTGCGATTACCAGGCAACAAGGGAGCAAAGCCTGCCGTGCCTCCGCCCACCTGGAAGAGGCAGGGCCGATCTATTATCTTTCTACTTTCCCCTGCAGCAGGTAAGCAGGCGTTGCAATGAGTAGTCTGACCAGACTGCTGCAACCTATGCACCTTGCCCCATACAGTGGTGGTCAATAGTCGCCACCGCCTTACCTGTGGACCCCATGCATCTTCTCAGCCTAGCGCTCAAAACCTAATAGCTCCCACAACAGCAACCTCTTCTCAGCCGCTCTGCGTGCACCCGGCAGGTAAGACTAGCACACACTGGTACTCCAGGCCATGGAGCGTCTCTTCCGCCCGAGCAGCCAGGCAGAAAGAGTGATTCGTCTGCTTGACTTCTGCCCACGGAGTCTGGCTGCCTTGGACCCGTCTGCCTCTCCTGCCCCCTCCTCCCCGAGCACGAGAGCCGTGCTACAGCCCATCCCTCACAGTGGCATCCTCCGTGCGTGCTCCTCTGCCATCCGCATGTGCCTAAGCCCTAACCCTCGTCCACCCTATGGTGACCTCCTGTTAAAAAATAATTAGAGAGGCCGTAGGCTTGGGCCTCTCTCTCTCACCCGACTGGCAGCCCCTCTGTGAATCCATCACCGAGCCACCCTGATTCTCCCAATTATCCAACGGCCTCACTATATGGCTGCGTCTTTGTTCACGAGCCCTATCACTACTTCACAGCCTCCCTTTTAATCGCTCCCTCTTCTCCTTTCTCTGCCACTTTCTCTCACTCATACATACTCTGTCACTCCCTTTCTCTTTCTTCCTCTAAATTTGTCTCTCCTCCCTCTGCTTTTCTCTCTCTCACATTTCCTCTAACGCTCGATCCATCTCTCCTCCTCTTTCGCCCCACCTTCTCATTTTCCATATGCGGGTAGATACAATTCATTTTGCACTTAGAGTGGTACCGTAAAACGCAACTTTTTAGATTCCGCTTTAACTCCCGCTCGTGCTGTCAAATTATGGCCCTTTTATTACCCAACCCAGGCTGCCTTCTGATGGAAAAGTGAGACCAAAGGGCAATTACACAGTCACTGCATCCGACAATATAATGAGGTGTTGGGGGAGCGGTGGTATTAACAAGATGTTGTCAGGAAAGGGTGCTAAGGGCCTCCCATCAAGAATTCATCGGAATAGAGGTCCCCTCGTCTATAGTGACACTCCCCCGCCACCTCCCCAAAGTTGACTTCCACTGTTCTGCGGCATGATTTACTGTGAACAGATAGGGACACTTAAAATGTACCCCCATTTTAAGTTGGAGCTATCTCACAGTATTTCAGGCACTGGAAACCCAAAGCTGCCGGGCAAATTTGCCAGACCAGCTCCCTGGAGGAGCGGGTGGCGTGCAAGTTGAGCTATTGGCATTGCCCACACACTGCCCCCCTTGCACACAGCCGGCACACTGCCCCCCTCTCACGCAGACCACACACTGCCCCCCTCTCACACAGACCACACACACACTGGCCCCTTCTCACACAGACCACACACACACTGCCCCCCTCTCACACAGACCACACACTCTGCACCCCCCCACACTCTGCACCCTCCCACACTCTGCACCCCCCTCACACTCTGCACCCCCTCACACTCTGCACCCCCCTCACTCTGCACCCCCCTCACACTGCCTCACTGCCCCTATACACTCTGCACCCTCACACATTACCCACTTACACTACTTTAGGCCACACACACACTGCACCCTTACAGCCCGCACCCTTACACACTCACACTTTGCCCTCATACAATGCCCCCTCACACACTGCCCTCTTACACACTGCCCCTTATTTTGTACGATGTCAGTAGGTGCATTTTCACTTTTTTTTAAAAGTCACAAACGTTACAGGAACAAAACGTTTCCAAAACGCATTTTAAGCATTTTTTTTTGTTTTCGGTCAATGTTTGTCGGTGCTATGTACTTGGTGCGAAAGTTAAAACTATTGGAATTGGAAATGACAAAGCTATTAATTTAGCTATTTTCAAAACCAACACATAAATAAAAAATGTGGCATTTCCAATACCAATAGCTCAAACTTTCCTAATGCGAGACCTATTGCATTGCAAATGCTTGTTGTAAATGGGATGTAGAATGGAACCTTTCCATGAGTCCGGGACAAAAGAAAGATTGTAACAATGATTGAATAAGATTTGAATGGGGGGGTGCCCAGAATTCGCGATCTTCCTTAAAGATATTACCAGGTAGCCCATTGGGCCCTGGCGCCCCATCCTTCCTGATGCCCTGGAGGATAGTTAATATTTCCCTTTCTTTTTGATGTAGATCCACCGCATTGCTCTCCTCATGTTGGTAATCTTCTTCTTTGGCAATGCATTCCATAGGTGTTTTCTGGTCGACGTATAGATTAGTGGCGTGTACATCCCATTTGTTGGAGGGCACGGCATTGTGAATGTAATGGCCACCATGTAGTCCATTAATATATCTCCAAAATTCCTTGCTTTTGTTGGGTGCTAGTAATGTATAAATGATTCTCCATTTTTCCTCTATACTGGATTGTTTTAGTTGCTAAACAATTTATTTGTGGGTTTTTTTGCTGTCTTCAATTGTCTTTCCGTCTGTATGGACTTTTCCTTCCTATACTTTGATTCTGCCAGTCGGCAGCTCTTTTTGCTCTGTAAGAAGATTTGATTGTCCGTGTAGTTAAATTTCCCCGATTGTATGTATTTATTGTTATGAATATATTGCTTTCCTGGAGTTAATGCATTGTATAGCGAAATCATGATGTCTGCCCAGCTGGTCTGTGGGCCATTTATACATGTGTTGTGTTTCCATTTGTTGTACTTTGTCCAACTTATAGGCTCCCATTTGATGCCTTTAATTGAGGCTGTTTCATTGTCTAGTCTGAGCATGTTGCCTACAGCTAGGTATTCGTCATGCCTCATGCTGCTATTGTTGACCAAAGCAGAGATTGGTTGATGGTCGCTTCCGGAAGTGGATAATACCTTATACTCTACGCATCTCCTCAACAAATTCTTGCTCAAGAAAATATAGTCAAGCGTGGAGATATTCTTAAATGTAGGTTGTGGAGTTGTTGTGAGCTGGCATATGTTATTCGTGGATCCCAGGTTAAATTCGTTAATGCAGGCTTCCATAAGCTTGCGACTACGGTCCTCGTGATTTTGTTCCGGGGCACATAAGTCTCTGATGTTAAAATCCCCAGTAATGATACATTCATGTCCAGGGTTCTCAGGGAGGTAAGCTCTAACTATCCTGATGATCCTTCTGATGTTTATGTTTTTATCCTTTTTTTTTGGGTTGACATATAAATTAATTACTCCAAGTTTGAGCGGAGTGCCCTCTACTCTAAGCCCATTTATTGTTATAATCTGGACATCTGGTGCATATGTGGGCCAATCCTAGAATTGTAATTGCATATTTAATTTTGCAAATATCGAGATCCCTCCGCTAGGTCTTCCAAAGATGTTTTTTTGCTGGCCATTGTATGGAAGGCCTGGTAGCCTTTAATATAGTTGGCTGTTTCCATCCAGGTTTACTGCAAACATAAAATGTCTCCAGACATCAGTAGTTTCATGGCTTCATTATTGGTCATGATCGACTTAATCCCTGCCACGTTCCAGCTAATTAGCCTAAACTTCGTGTTTAATGTCTCCTTTTTGATGCCTCTATGGTTGTATATTTTAAGCCTCCCTGCGGGGCCGCATTTATGTAAACCATACAAGTTTGGTGTGTCCCTTGTACTAGGAATTTCCCCAATCCTTGGAATGCACTGCAACAGAAAGCCATGCCCAATCTTCCTGTTTATTGGCCTGGGCGATGCTCACCTCCTTGCAAAGTCTGGTGGCAGTGCCTTTATGTAGCTCAACTTTAATGTCGTTGTTTAATGATTGGCTTAAAATTGTCTTGGTACCCCTTAATGTGCTACACTGTGTGCGAGGCACTACTTGTTTTTGTGACCTCTGAAGAAGCACTTGTGGGTACTTTTCAGCTGGGCAAGTGTCTATTCGGATGCCCCAATCCTTGAGAGTATCTATTTATGCCAGAATGTTCTGAATGTCTCGCTTATTGAGCCACTTTGTTAGGGTTGATTCCTTATTCCCTATCCAAGTGTATTGTTTAAAGTATATCACTACAAGTTGGGCAGATGTTAAATAAGCGAGTGAAGGTATACTTGTCAAAAGATACAGGATATTTGCACGATTTAGGATATCACCTGGGCCCCTAGTCTCAAATTCAGGAGTGAAGATCAACATGAACTCCCCGTCTGCCTGAGGATTTAGAGCTAGGGCATTTTCCATGCCCTCATAACTCGTCCCTTGATGTATTTGTGCTGAGGGCTTAATTTGGCCGTAATTCCGGCCGGGCGCTGCATTTGCGGCCTTTTCTTGGTTAATGCTAGAGTGGCGAGACTGCTTGTGCCTCTCGCTCCTTTGGCCAGGTGAAGAGCTCTTCCTTCCTTGTGTTGTCTTTGTTGTTTGTGTGGGGAAAGCGCTTACTGTGTTTTGAGATTTGCAATAGCTTTCCATTTGGAGTTGGTGGGTTATCACTGCACCGGCTTCCTTCTCAGTTACTAATGGAATTAGCTCAATTTTATCTCCTAGTGACTTTTCACTGAGCATCTGATGTTTTGGGTGAGAAGTCGTATTGTTGCTGATGTCTAGCCTATACCTTTGTTCCTGATTATCTTCCCCTCTCAATGACTCTACTCTAAGATCGCCGGTTTCTGGCCCATTAGTTGGATTGCCAAAATTAGTAATCACTGTCTCAGCATATGTTTTTGCTTGTGGATTTAAGGAAGATTGTGAATTACAAGGTGAGGCTTTTTCCTTATGTGGGCCTTCCATATGCTGTATTGGCGGGCATGTTTTCCCATAGGTTTCCTGGCAGTTGTTCTCCTTGGGTACTTTGGATGAGGAGCTGTTTTTCATTTGAAAAATAGGATAGTTCATAAGACCCACTTTATTGCTGACGTTATCAATATCAACCTGGTTACCGTGTTGGATTGAGATGTGTGTAGTTTTATGCTTTTTTTGCATGACTAGCATCCCACCTTTCCGTTTATTTGTTTTTTGAGCTTTCCGAAGTTTTTTCTTCTGCCGTCTTGATAGCTGCCCCTCAGTTGCCTTGTGGTCTGTATTCTTGGTTTGGTTGACCTCCTCTGTACTGGATGTGGAGCTGGCCCTTTTAACCGGGATGTAACAAGTATTTGTAGCTCCGTTATCGTTTATGGTCTCTGAGTCCATAACTATGGGAGTATTTATGGCTCTAAGGCCACAGCCATGGTCCCGTTTTTCAGAATATTTACTATTTAATGTGGGATTTATCCGTGCCTCACTGCATTGTTTTATTAGCGTTGCCAGCAAATCTGGGAGTGTGGTTAATTTCTCCACAATTGCTTCACTAAAGTTTTTAGCGGGGCTTAAGGTGCACCCAAGGGCTTTTTTACTGACAATCAGCTGATCGACGCTCTGGCCGATTGTGTCCACTTTTTCGTTCATGATCAGAACCGTTTGCGCCAACATGTATATTAGGTCCACCTGGATCTCTAATTTATGTGATTCCCAAGAGAGTGCCTTTACTGCTTCCAGTAAGGACGTGTTTATTGTGTTTAAGATGTATTCGGGGCCAGTCTTTTTATTTGTCTCTCGTTCGTCACTCTGGGCTCTGCAGTGTCTTTCAGCTGTGGCACCTACCAAGCCCTCTCCCAGTGGCTGCTGTTTAAAATCTGCTATAGGTGTGGTTTTTATTGACTCTGTGGATGCCAGATCTAAAAAGGTAGCCACACCTGATTGTTTTTGTCTTTGTTCCACGCCTTGATGTCTGGGCGTGGAGCAGCTCTGGATGCTCCCCTGGTTCCCTGGATTGATGAAGGCATCCGAGTTGTCCTGTGGCTGGTTATTTAAGTGGTGGTGGTGGACCAGGGCCTCTATAACAAAAGCGTTCCTATTACGAGTAAGTTCCCTAGGTTGAGGGCCCTGAATTGGACCCTGAGATTTATTTATTGCTTCGGCATCATTTAAAGTCGATGATATCTCAATAATTTGCTCAGGGCCCTGTTCCTCCAATTCATGATTTTTATAATTGGCAGTGATATTTTTAATGACATTATTAAACGTGTCTGCCTGCTCTGCCGATTCTGCGAGTCTCGCCATCTCTGAGATCAAAATCTCCTCCAGGCTGTCCTGGTCTGTGTTTTTTGAGTTAAGGGGGTTATCCTCATTCGGTATTTCCAGCTCCTGGCTGTATGCATTGAGATTGAGGCTATTATTTAATGTACCCCCTTCATTTGTCGCGTGGGCCTTATGTGTGTTATGAGCTTCAATTTTTTGTCTTGTGAAGTATTGGTGGATCTTAGAAACCCCTATTGTTGGTTTGCGGGCCTCTCGGTTTATATTGTTGCTGCTCATTTTCCTGGCAGCGATGCTATGTCTTCGAGCAACAAAAACTTTATGCGAGTACTTCCAGTTAGAGTGAAAGACAGACAGCTGTTGCCTAACCCCGCTTTCCCACGCTCTTGACCGCTCTCTCGCCTTCTGCTGCCTCAGACTATTGCGGCATGCGCTTGCTTGACTTGTGCATTTACTCAGTAGCACAATTGAGCTGCCCCCCCCCCCAGGCAGCGTATAACTGTAAGTTGAGGGGGCAAGTGTGTAAAGTTTATAAAGGAGGGAGAGGATAGGCAGAGCGAAGGCTGATCGGAGCTGAACTGTCCTGCTCCAATCAAGGCAGGTCTAGCTTGTGCACCAAGAGGCTATGTAAAATGATTAATCTCCACCTCGTGCAGCTGAAGCTGTTTTCTTCCAGTCGGCTCCTCTCCTATCCACTCCTGTGGTTTTCCCCCTTGATGCTTCGCTTCACTTCACTTCACCTCATGTCGCTTCACTGATGCCCCCTCCGCTGGTGTAATAAAGTTGTTGAGTGATAAAGGTGGGGGTGGCTTGTCAGGTGCTATAGTGGCAGAGGCGACCACTATGCTGAAGTTGCTTCTTTCCTCCCTGTGAAGATATCACTTTGCTGCCGCTGCTGTAGAGCAAATAGGGGCGAGGGTGCGCCTTGTTCTGCACACCTTGCTTTACTTTACTCAGGTCTCAGATCTCTCCACACCCACCACTGTGTCCTGTGTCCTGTGTCTTACTTCCGCGGCAGTGCAGGAGGCAGCACCGGCGATGGCGGGTGCCCCAGAAGCTAACCACAAGCAGCGCCGTCAGCTGGGGCGGCTCTCCGCGCTCTCCCTGCTCGAAAAACCAAACGCAAAACTAGACGCGGCGTCGCCCTGCTGGATGTTCAGCCACCGCAAACGCTGCATGCGCAAAGGCTGACACCCATCAGCAGATCTCCTCACGGGAAGGCTTCCGGCGGCAGGCGGCCGGCAGAAATGCAGCGGGGGCCGGGGGCCGCTCCTGGCTCGCGGGTCACAGCTCGTGGCAGCTCTCTGTGCGGGCTCTTGCTCAACAGCGGCACTCAGTGGCTCCAGGATGTCTCGGTTCGTTCGTGACCAGTCCACAGTCGTGTAAACAATTCCTTGTTTTCTGTCGAGTCTAGCATCACTGCTGCAGCCTTTGCGCTATATATACTGTGTATGCCACATAAATCTACCATATTCTGTATAATCTGAAAATGACAGACTTATGTTGCATATGAAGTGCATACATATTTTTGGGGAAAATGCTTGTTTTCTCCTGGGGAGCACTACCTTCCCCCACCCCTGGGAAAAAAAACACACATTTAAAAAGGAGGTCCACCCATGTCCTAAGGGTCAAACCCCTCCCTACTTTTTACCTAGGGTACCAAACATTTTCCCGAAAATAACTTTGTGCCCACAGGGGGCCCGGCCTACATGCAAGGAGGTCTTACCTCCTGACAATTTTAAGTTAAGTTTAACAAAAAATCCCCATTTGGGTCCGATTGCACCCCTACGGAAAAAAACACCTTCTTTTTTAAATTTGTCCCATTAGGGGGGAGGCCGGTTACCATGAGGGACGACCCCTGCCAAACAAACATCCCTGGCGGCCTAGTGGTTTCCTGTCAACGAATCGCTGCACAACCACGATCCACAGCCAGGAAATGGTTTCAAAAAGGCCTCAGTGGAAAGGGGAGACTCCCATTTCTGACAAGGCCTTCGTGAAACATGGGGATGCCGTTTTTGGCATTTTTTCCCCACCGGAGTTGGAGAGAGCACTCACTTGATCCTTCTTGCCATTCCGGTGGGGAATCTGTGATGTCACAGATGGGCGGGAGAGAGGATGAGGGCTGACGTGGGAGCGTTTCTGCATTGCCCTCACACTATGGTGAAAAAAAAAAAATCCTTTGTATCCTTCCCCATTATCAGCCCATTGCCTACAGGTGCACTGGGGAGGGGATGCAGGTATTGGCAATTGGCCAGCATCCGCACCAAAGGGGTTAAGCATGCAATATTTTATTGTCATGGTGGAATATTTTCATTGTGACTATTGCTACGCAAATAGTCTATTCATTAGTCTCTATTTAGTTGAAGCACCTGTATGTTGTATAGGCTGTGTTAGACCTGGCATCCTTGGTATGGTTTTATCCCTAACATTTTGGTTTCAACCCTTTTGTTTTGCTGACTTCGTTTTTGCTGGCTTTAGGATTCTTCACACTATACCACCTCTAACCAGTGCTAAAGTGTTTGTGCTCTTTCTTTAAAACGTGGTAGAATTGGCTTACAAATAATTGGCATATTTAATTTACCTGTGAGTACCTAGTAAAACTGTAATGCATGTACCCAGGCCCTGTAAATTAAATTGTACAACTAGGCCTACTTCACTGATTGTACCACCAACTTAGGAAGCCCTTTAAACATGTCTCAGGCCTTCTATAGTGTGCAGTTTTAAACTGCCATTTTGACTTAGCAAAATAAACCTTTTACCATGCACCAACAGTTAGAAATGGGGTTTCTGGTTGGCTAGGGTATGCACCTGAGCCAGGCAGAACGTACCACTCTAGTCAAGGTAAGGGAGTTACACAACCAAGATAACCCTTGATCACCCCGTTGGTAGCTTGGCAGAGCAGTCAGACTTATCCGAGAGGCAATGTTCAACGTTTGCGCAACACACACACACACACCAGTGACACAACAAATGCATCACTAAAGAGACTGCACATAGTAGTATGTAAAAATATCTCATATATTGCATATATAATACATAGATCACAATCACATAATTCGTAAATCACTTTGCCAACTAGGCAATTGCCATAACATCACATTTAGTGCAATAAAGCAAATACTTATAAGTTGCACATGTCATAAAAACATCATGAAAGCCACACCCTATACCATCACTGTACATATTATGCAGGTCCTGAAAATGATACTTGTTATCTGGTCTTCACAGAGATTATAATGACATTCATCATAACATTAGGGCAAAAAAATGTAGGTGAACATAATGAATCACATTAATCATCACAGGTGTGCGAGAAAGCGAGGCAGGTTGGGAACAGGGTACATGAATATCAGTGTGACACTAAAACCTCTAACAGAATTTATTAGGCTTGTTACGGTAAAGGCTCACTGCCAATCAAGCAGTCACAGAACGCAGGCTGAAGGAACACCTGTGCACCTACTTTAAAGGCTGCGGTAATTCCTCCCTGTTTCCTTAGATGCAGCCAGTTCCAAAACACAGGCCCCAGAGAGGGCTCCCCCCACTATGGCACCCACATAACCAATGTCTCCTCCCCACCACCGGACGGTACGTGCTAGGAAAGAAGAAGAGTGAGGGACGCTTCGGGACCAAGTTGGAGACCTTGATCGGTCCCCACGGTCCACTTTTACTGGCGACTGGCCGCGAGCCTGCGGCACAGCTAGCAACAATGTTGGGCAGCCCGGCTCCTGGTGTAGAGGTGTTCACTGGCCCTGAGCAATGAGCCCTCGCAGGGCTCCCGGTAGCACAACACTGTCACCGGACCTCTCTCTACCTCCCTGCCCACAGTGGAATGACAGCAGAGCTCCTCTGCTTTCTCCTCGGGCCTCCAGTGGCTGAAGCAGCCTGCAGTGCAGTCTCTCTTTGGAGGCAGGGCCCTGCCCACTGCTGATGTTGGCCGAGGTCCCTCTGGCCTTTTCCCCATGCTCCCTGGGCACTCCTTTCACTGCTGTGGCCCCTCCCCCTTGTTGGAGAGTGCAGTGTGATGCAAAAATTGCAAGAGCTTCACGGCAGTATGAGCTCAGGCAACTAACACCCAGTGCTCCTTTCTGGATTCAGGGCGTGAAGTAGCAATTCATCACGTGCTAGTTTCTAAACAAAGTTGATTTGCCCAATGTGGCACTCACCACACGCAATTATTTTATCAGAGGTCTGGGCCAATTTCGAGCACTCCCCATGCACTGGGCTGAAAGATAAAGCGCACCTCTCACACTTAAAAATAAAAAGGGGAAAAACAGCCCAGGCCTACTCCTGCTGCAGACAGGAGCAGCAGCTGCAGGCCATTCCACCCCACACATATCAGGGGAAGCGCTCCACACCCAGTTCTTCAGCTCTCTTACAAGGCAGGTTTCTTTTTAGATGTAGCAAGGATCTTTTCTTGAAGTCTTTTTATCACCCTGAGACTTCCAACAAGAGGTAAGCACACACAAGCCCTTGGAGATTTCTTAATAAGCAGGATTCCACAGCAGGGCAAAAATAGTCAGTCCTTTTCCTCAACCACAGACAGAAACAGCAACTGCAGGCCCACCCACCCCTCACAAAGAAATGATAGCACTACTCACATAGCTCTTCATCTCTTCTTCCTGGCAGGGTCCTCTTGTTTCCAGAAGTAATCTAAAGTCTTGGGATTTTAGGTCCATACATATAACCCATTTTCTTGTTCTCTTTGCTTCAGAGTCTGTGAGCTCAGTACAAACCAGCTCTGTCCTCCCTGGTCCACAGGGGGTGGAGACAGCATTGTGCAAAGGAGACACAGCCTATTCAGGTGATAGCAAACCTCCTCCCACCACTCTAAATGCAGACCAAGTCTATTCAGCCTGGCAATGAGACACCCAGGCATGGCAGGACACACCACAGCCCCCCTTGTGACTGTCTAGAGAGAATGCACATTTTCAGGTCCTGTCACTCCAAAACCAGACGGTGAATACACAACAAGGCAGAGGCACACAGAATGGTAAAGCAAAAAATGCCCACTTTCTAAAAGTGCCATTTTCAAACACACAGTTTAAAAAACACCTTTACTAGAAGGCGTGTTATTAAATCCGGAGTTCAGAGACCATAAACTCTATTTTTCTATCTTGTCCCAGTTGAAAGTTACACAGGTAAAATGTTATAGTGCAGCTCCAAAGATAGTCTATGAGGCAGATAGCCTTTCAACCATGAAAAACAAAATACACAGTATTTCACTATCAGGACATGTAACACACACCAGTACATGTCCTACCTTTCACCTACACTGCACCCTGACTATGGGGGTACCTTGGGGTTACCTGAGGGGTGCCTTACATGTAAGAAAAGGGAAGGTTCGGGCATGGCAAGGTGGTGCACTTGCCAGGTCAACGTGGCAGTTTAACTGCATATGCAGGCACTGCAGTGGCAGGTCTGAGATACATTTACAGGGTTACGCACCCACCACTGTGTCCTGTGTCCTGTGTCTTGCTCCCGCGGCAGCCCACAGTGCAGGCGGCAGCACTGGCGATGGTGGGTGCCCCAGAAGCTAACCACAAGCAGCGCCGTCAGCTGGGGCGGCTCTCCGCGCTCTCCCTGCTCGAAAAACCAAACGCAAAACTAGACGCCGGCGTCGCCCTGCCGGCTGTTCAGCCCCCGCGAACGCTGCATGCGCAAAGGCTGACACCCATCAGCAGATCTCCTCACGGGAAGGCTTCCGGCGGCAGGCGGCCGGCAGAAATGCAGCGGGGGCCGGGGGCCGCTCCTGGCTCTAGGGTCACAGCTCGTGGCAGCTCTCTGTGCGGGCTCTTGCTCAACAGCCGCACTCAGCAGCTCCAGGATGTCTCGGTTCGTTCGTGACCAGTCCACAGTCGTGTAAACAATTCCTTGTTTTCTGTCGAGTCTAGCATCACTGCTGCAGCCTTTGCGCTATATATACTGTGTATGCCACATAAATCTACCATATTCTGTATAATCTGAAAATGATAGACTTATGTTGCATATGAAGTGCATACATATTTTTGGGGAAAATGCTTGTTTTCTCCTGGGGAGCACTACCTTCCCCCACCCCTGGGAAAAACACACATTTAACAAGCATTGGCAAAGCCAATAGGTCTCGCCTATGGGAGAGCTAGTGCTGGCTTTCGCAATCAGGTGGGAGTGGGTAACGCAGGGGTGGATGGGTAAGCTGGGTGGGTAATGCGACAGCTAAAGAAAGCGATATGAAGCGGCCAGCGCTGGCTTTGCAGCGTTTTTTTTCCTTCTCTCAGTGGGAGGGAGAGAAGAAATATGGGCGGAAGGGAGGGTGCTGGGGGAGAAGAAACAGGGATGGGAGTGCAACTGGGAGGGGAGCAGAAACAGGATTAGGGCAGATGAGGAAAAGGAAAAAAGCGCTAGCGTTGACCGCATCATATCGATTAAAAAATATATTTCCTGAATAGCAGCGTATGGCCAGTGGAGGGACTCTAATTAAACTTAAATAATCTGTGCCTGGTCCATGAGCCACCGAAAGAAAAGGAAGTGACACATGGCAGGAACTGCCAATTAGAAGGCAGCAGGGAAAACTGGTAATACTGCAAACGAATGGTAAGCAATGGGCGTGTTTCAAGACCATTATAGAACACAAGAGCATTGCACAGTAGAGCGCATGCACTAGTGCATGCTCATGCAGGTAAGACCTAAAAATGACTTTAAGGAACAGTATGAAGCAACAAGAAGGTGCACACCTGTTTCTTAAATTTATTGGTCAGCCTTGGTGGAAGGCATATAGCGCTGCCTATGTATGAATGAGCGATGATCCCTTGCTGGTCCAAAAGGCATCAGTTCACAACTGACAGACTGGTGAGCACCAGTGGCATCTTTTGTGGCAGTGTTTGCATGAACCCACCAGAGGTTTACCATCTCATTTCAGAAAGTCCTGATAAAGTGATTATGTCAGTCCCTAAAAGTATTCAAGTGTCTATTCTCAGCATACCAAAAGTAGCTCATATTTTACAGGCTCAGGTCTATGAAAGCAGAAAACTCGCTTAGACAGGGTCACTGCATTATACAGCAGAGGAGGGTCAAATTATGTGAAAGGGTTAACTAAATTATACTTTGGGAACAAGCAAATTATGCAGCACAATGCAGCACATTTTCTGCTTGCATTGCTTTATTATTTTGTGTTTCTTTGCACACACCAGACAGTCTTACTATGTGTAAAAGATTTTACCTCATAAGTAGCAGTTTAATAACCAAATATAGTAATAAACAACTAAAAGTTGACCAAATAACATTTACAAAGGGTCTTCTACTGTGCGGAAAGATGTGTTGCCATGTTTTTAGTAATTTTTGATCCGATTGCAGAATAACTATCAATCAGGTTAGAAAGGTTTCCCACCCCAGGCTTTTTAAAGTAAGGCTATACATTAGAGGACATAACTTAAAGGCCCAGTCATCTGACAACAAAGCTATCGCCATGATTACAGAGCACCTATAGGTTCATGTCCATGACAGCACAGGAGGCTTGAAATCTGTGATTGTCGGAGGATTCAAGGTCCTCTCCTGGAAACCTTAGTGAATTCCCAACAGTTGTAAATCTGGAAATATGCGCGTGCATAAACTTCAGTAGCACAATTACAATATTCTTTAACTATCAAATACTCTGGGCTTGATTCTTCAAAAAACACTCAAAAATCTGCACTAGCAAGAAGATTCCAAGCATGCCTGGGTGCAGATTTCCAGTTACAAATTCACAAACCTTTTCTGGTTCCACTTGGAAACCTGCGGCAGTCACAGCTTTCCACTAATAATACTGAATAGGTTTTTATGAATCTCCCCTCACGTGCGAAAATAAACAAAAGCACATATTGGGGAAGAAACAAATGAACACGTTCAGAGACACGTGGCTGTGTGAATTTCTGCCCTGTACCCCCCACTTCCGACCCACAGAGATTTACCCCTAAGAGTACTGTACTTCCATGTGCATAAACTGTCTTTCGAGTGCGAAACTGACTTCTGTCAATTGTAAAACCGATTTGCAGTTGTAAACAAAAATACAGCAGCATGTAAATGAGACTTACACTGCCTGATTTGTTATTGCTAGCACCTACTTAAAGGGGGATAATTTTGCAAATATCTTACTCTGTGTTGAGTGAAATCAAATGCTTGCTGTGATTCATGTTGGGAGGGGCGTTTAGGGACCATCCAAACCACATTCCTGTCTAGGCAGAGGGAGGAAGTAAGGAACGGATGGACTAGTGGGTGGGGGAGGGATCTACTGCAGCTTGCATAGGACAAAGCTGGAGTCAGTAGTTGGCATTGGGGTTGTATAGCGCTCAGCTGCCACTTTTATGGCCTTTTTGATGTAATCCCCTTGTTAGTGTTGTTTGACCTTTAAAATGAAATTGTTTTCAAATATTGTCTGGGCTGTGTCATGAATTCATGTGTCTTTTACTTGGCACTGTTTAACATCCGCTCAGCCCCGGGCTAAGAATAGCGCTTCATCCACTGAAAGCCAGCTTCAATGCGCAGTGCAATATGTCATTTAACTGTTGCTCCTATGAAGCAGCGGAGCTCAAGCGAGCAGGGCGTCTGACAACCGGTGCTCAGAAAGGTATGGTGTTGTAACACTCTCGGTGCCCTCACTTTTAAGGAACAGTGCCATACACCCCAGAGGAGGGGTACACTCAAAATTCAAGCTTTGGCAAAGCCAATAGGACTCACTAATGGACCAGTTCGCTAGCTTTGACAAATCTGGTGGCTGTGGGTGATTTTAAATAAGCGCTATAAAGCGGCCGGCGCTGGCTGCCTCATAGCAGTTTTTAGGTCGAGATTGAAGAGACGGGCAGGTATGAGGGGGAGATGAACGAGAACGGGCCGAGAAGAAACCGAGAGGGAAGGGTGGGTAGTAAAATAAACAAGCAGGAAGTGGGATAAGGGAGGGGGTGGCAAATGGTGATCACTTTCGCGCCCCCTTTGATGTTCTCAGTGGCCGCGCGGCTCACTGAGAACATCAAAGGGGGCGCGAAAGTGATCAGCAGGCAGCCAAATGGTGCGCGCGCCCGGCGCACATGCACTGTAGTTGGCGGCCTGTTTGCACTTCCAAATCCCGCTTTCTATAGCTCTCGCCAGAGCAGCGCTAAAGCGCTGGCTCAGCGAGACCTAAAAAGGAGGTCCACCCATGTCCTAAGGGTCAAACCCCTCCCTACTTTTTACTTAGGGAACCAAACATTTTCCCGAAAATAACTTTGTGCCCACAGGGGGCCCGGCCTCCATGCAAGGAGGTCTTACCTCCTGACAATTTTATGTTAAGTTTAACAAAAAATCCCCCTTTGGGTCCGATTGCACCCCTACGGAAAAAAACACCTTCTTTTTTAAATTTGTCCCATTAGGGGGGAGGCCGGTTACCATGAGGGACGACCCCTGCCAAACAAACATCCCTGGCGGCCTAGTAGTTTCCTGTCAACGAATCGCTGCACAACCACGATCCACAGCCAGGAAATGGTTTCAAAAAGGCCTCAGTAGAAAGGGGAGACTCCCATTTCTGACAAGGCCTTCGTGAAACATGGGGATGCCGTTTTTGGCATTTTTTCCCCACCGGAGTTGGAGAGAGCACTCACTTGATCCTTCTTGCCATTCCGGTGAGGAATCTGTGATGTCACAGATGGGCGGGAGAGAGGATGAGGGCTGACGTGGGAGCGTTTCTGCATTGCCCTCACACTATGGTGAAAAAAAAAGAAATCCTTTGTATCCTTCCCCATTATCAGCCCATTGCCTACAGGTGCACTGGGGAGGGGATGCAGGTATTGGCAATTGGCCAGCATCCGCACCAAAGGGGTTAAGCATGCAATATTTTACTGTCATGGTGGAATATTTTCATTGTGACTATTGCTACGCAAACAGTCTATTCATTAGTCTCTATTTAGTTGAAGCAAACTGTATGTTGTATAGGCTGTGTTAGACCTGGCATCCTTCGTATGGTTTTCTCCCTAACATTTTGGTTTCAACCCTTTTGTTTTGCTGACTTCGTTTTTGCTGGCTTTAGGATTCTTCACACTATACCACCTCTAACCAGTGCTAAAGTGTTTGTGCTCTTTCTTTAAAACGTGGTAGAATTGGCTTACAGATAATTGGCATATTTAATTTACCTGTGAGTACCTAGTAAAACTGTAATGCATGTACCCAGGCCCTGTAAATTAAATTGTACAACTAGGCCTACTTCACTGATTGTACCACCAACTTAGGAAGCCCTTTAAACATGTCTCAGGCCTTCTATAGTGTGCAGTTTTAAACTGCCATTTTGACTTAGCAAAATAAACCTTTTACCATGCACCAACAGTTAGAAATGGGGTTTCTGGTTGGCTAGGGTATGCACCTGAGCCAGGCAGAACGTACCACTCTAGTCAAGGTAAGGGAGTTACACAACCAAGATAACCCTTGATCACCCCGTTGGTAGCTTGGCAGAGCAGTCAGGCTTATCCGAGAGGCAATGTTCAACGTTTGCGCAACACACACACACACACCAGTGACACAACAAATGCATCACTAAAGAGACTGCACATAGTAGTATGTAAAAATATCTCATATATTGCATAAAGAATACATAGATCACAATCACATAATTCGTAAATCACTTTGCCAACTAGGCAATTGCCATAACATCACATTTAGTGCAGTAAAGAAAATACTTATAAGTTGCACATGTCATAAAAACATCATGAAAGCCACACCCTATACCATCACTGTACATATTATGCAGGTCCTGAAAATGATACTTGTTATCTGGTCTTCACAGAGATTATAATGACATTCATCATAACATTAGGGCAAAAAAATGTAGGTGAACATAATGAATCACATTAATCATCACAGGTGTGCGAGAAAGCGAGGCAGGTTGGGAACAGGGTACATGAATATCAGTGTGACACTAAAACCTCTAACAGAATTTATTAGGCTTGTTACGGTAAAGGCTCACTGACAATCAGGCAGTCACAGAACGCAGGCCGAAGGAACACCTGTGCACCTACTTTAAAGGCTGCGGTAATTTCTCCCTGTTTCCTTAGATGCAGCCAGTTCCAAAACACAGGCCCCAGAAAGGGCTCCCCCCACTATGGCACCCACAGAACCAATGTCTCCTCCCCACCACCGGACGGTACGTGCTAGGAAAGAAGAAGAGTGAGGGCCGCTTCGGGACCAAGTTGGAGACCTTGATCGGTCCCCACGGACCACTTTTACTGGCGACTGGCCGCGAGCCTGCGGCACAGCTAGCAACAATGTTGGGCAGCCCGGCTCCTGGTGTAGAGGTGTTCACTGGCCCTGAGCAATGAGCCCTCGCAGGGCTCCCGGTAGCACAACACTGTCACCGGACCTCTCTCTACCTCCCTGCCCACAGTAGAATGACAGCAGAGCTCCTCTGCTTTCTCCTTGGGCCTCCAGTGGCTGAAGCAGCCTGCAGTGCAGTCTCTCTTTGGAGGCAGGGCCCTGCCCACTGCTGATGTTCGCCGAGGTCCCTCTGGCCTTTTCCCCATGCTCCCTGGGCTCTCCTTTCACTGCTGTGGCCCCTCCCCCTTGTTGGAGAGTGCAGTGTGATGCAAAAATTGCAAGGGCTTCACGGCAGGATGAGCTCAGGCAACTAACACCCAGTGCTCCTTTCTGGATTCAGGGCGTGAAGTAGCAATTCATCACATGCTAGTTTCTAAACAAAGTTGATTTGCCCAATGTAGCACTCACCACACGCAATTATTTTATCAGAGGTCTTGGCCAATTTCGAGCACTCCCCATGCACTGGGCTGAAAGATAAAGCGCACCTCTCACACTTAAAAATAAAAAGGAGACAAACAGCCCAGGCCTACTCCTGCTGCAGACAGGAGCAGCAGCTGCAGGCCATTCCACCCCACACATATCAGGGGAAGCGCTCCACACCCAGTTCTTCAGCTCTCTTACAAGGCAGGTTTCTTTTTAGATGTAGCAAGGATCTTTTCTTGAAGTCTTTTTATCACCCTGAGACTTCCAACATGAGGTAAGCACACACAAGCCCTTGGAGATTTCTTAATAGCAGGATTCCACAGCAGGGCAAAAATAGTCAGTCCTTTTCCTCAACCACAGACAGAAACAGCAACTGCAGGCCAACCCACCCCTCACAAAGAAATGATAGCACTACTCACATAGCTCTTCATCTCTTCTTCCTGGCAGGGTCCTCTTGTTTCCAGAAGTAATCTAAAGTCTTGGGATTTTAGGTCCATACATATAACCCATTTTCTTGTTCTCTTTGCTTCAGAGTCTGTGAGCTCAGTACAAACCAGCTCTGTCCTCCCTGGTCCACAGGGGGTGGAGACAGCATTGTGCAAAGGAGACACAGCCTATTCAGGTGATAGCAAACCTCCTCCCACCACTCTAAATGCAGACCAGGTCTATTCAGCCTAGCAATGAGACACCCAGGCATGGCAGGATACACCACAGCCCCCCTTGTGACTGTCTAGAGTGAATGCACATTTTCAGGTCCTGTCACTCCAAAACCAGACGGTGAATTACACAACAAGGCAGAGGCACACAGAATGGTAAAGCAAAAAATGCCCACTTTCTAAAAGTGCCATTTTCAAACACACAGTTTAAAAAACACCTTTACTAGAAGGCGTGTTATTAAATCCGGAGTTCAGAGACCATAAACTCTATTTTTCCATCTTGTCCCAGTTGAAAGTTACACAGGTAAAATGTTACAGTGCAGCTCCAAAGATAGTCTATGAGGCAGATAGCCTTTCAACCATGAAAAACAAAATACACAGTATTTCACTATCAGGACATATAACACACACCAGTACATGTCCTACCTTTCACCTACACTGCACCCTGACTATGGGGGTACCTTGGGGCTACCTGAGGGGTGCCTTAAATGTAAGAAAAGGGAAGGTTCGGGCATGGCAAGGTGGTGCACTTGCCAGGTCAACGTGGCAGTTTAACTGCATATGCAGACACTGCAGTGGCAGGTCTGAGATACATTTACAGGGTTACGCATGTGGGTGACACAACCAGTGCTGCAAGCCCACTATTAGCATATCATTTCCAGGCCCTTGCACTCACCGTGCACTTTACTAGGGACTAATCATTAAATCAAATATGTCAAACATGGATAACCAATCAAAACCATAATTTATACAGAGTGGACAGGAACTTTAGCTCTGACCAGAAGTGGTAAAGTGCCCAGAGTCCTATAGCCAAGCAAAACAGGGACAGAACAATAGGAGGCAAAAGCCAAATGTTTGGGGAAAAATCTGCAAAAAGGGCCAGGTCTAATATCAACCTTCCTTTTTTTAATACATGTTAATCACCCTTGCTTAGCCAGTACTTAAATTGTAGGAAAATAAGTGCAAGGGCTCTTGTCAGGACGCCACTGCAACTTGCACCACACATTGCTCTGCCATGCTGCCAATTATATTAATATCACAACTACTAACCATCACACTCCTTCAAGGGTGACAATTTGGACTATTCCAGGCCCCAAAAGCAATAAGAATGGCATGGGTGGCAGGTAATATTAATTTTTAATGCATATTGAATTAACTGTTGTTGTGGTCATCTCTAAATTGGCCAGACAGTGCCACCTTGTGGCAGACTGTCACAAGCACCGGTGTTGACAATTAAGTGCCGGTGCCAAGCACCTGAAACCACCGGGTCAAATTATGCACTTGATTAGGCCCTTGATAGCCCAGAGGGTAGGGTACAGTGTATTTAAAAAGTGGGACATGTACTTTTAAGTATTACATATTATGGTAGCGAAAAACACTTGAATGCATTTTTCACTACTGCAAGGCCGATCAGTCCCATAGGATAACATTGGAGTTGCCTCATTACATTTAATAAGCGGTAACTAGGGCCGTGGCCAAGATGGCGTTAGAGTAGCAGCGTTCCTCTGGAGCTCCGCTTGCTGTGGCTGGTAAATCAGAATCCAACCGCGATCCTGGACCACCCGCGCAGCTGGAAACATTTCCTTTGAAGTCCGTAGATAATACTGTCCAGGGAACCCACTGCTGCCCGCGAGGTACGGCTGGAGTGCGCCGGAGCACTGGACCACAGGGCTTCCTGGCTGCAGGCAGAGAGGAGGTGCGGCCTGTCTGGGAGCCGAGCTAGAGCACTGGTACGCCCGATGCGGCACTTCCACAGTGGCCCCACTCATGGAGACCTGGAGAGACCGGGGGGTGCGGAGGAAGACTCGGCGACATCCAGGCTGAGCCGGGGAAGAAAAGGATCCCTCGTCGAGCAGAGGCCAGACGCGCTGTATGGGCTGCACCTATGGGGAGCTGCACACTAGCCCGGGCAACAGAGAAAACGAGCTTGAGCCCAGGCATCTCACCGCCTGTACGCTACAACAGAGCAGCGGAGGGGCACCTTGCCTATAAGACGCACTGGTCAAGTGCGAGCCGGGGGATAGAAGACTCTGTAGAGGGCATCGAGTCAGGGAGTGGCCCACTCTCCACCACTGGGTCGAGTGAGAGAGAGAGACACGTTGCTGCTGGGCCGGCAGGCGGATACCAGGCCCCAGCATCACCATCCAAACTCCCCAGCATCGGAACGGAGCAGCCAACAGAACCCCAAATAGTAGGTGACACTGCGCAGGTGAGAGCTGCTGTAAAGAAGACACCGAGAAGAGGAACTCAAAGACCGAAACAAGGAGTTATACCTTCGCCGCGAAGACCTAGAAAACTGCCCTCGAAGATCCAACATCCGCATTAAAGGAGTACCAGCAGAAGGAGCCTATTATGGCAGCCACCAAGGACAAAGCAACTATTGCCTACGAGGGTCTCCAGGTTGGAATGTATCAGGGCCTATCCCCGCTCACTCTCCAAAGAGGTAAAGCTCTGAAGCCCGTTACATCTTTTCTGCGAGACAAGGGAATTCACTATCGGTGGGGGTACCCCTTCCGACTATCCTTTGTTTGGGACAAAGAGACACGCTCTGTACGTTCGCTGAAGGAGGCACAGGAGGTGCTTGGCCTAGAACTGGAGGAGGGTGACACTCTGGGATCCACCGTGGAGGACTCTGCCATACGTGACTCGCAAAAATCTGGAGGACGAAGAGGCAACAGACGTGGGAACCCTTCTAAACCCACTGCCACCGAAAGCCAGAAAGAAAGAGAGGCACTGCTTCGACAGCTCCAGAGCCGTGAAGGTGCTGGAGATAACCCTGATGCGTGAAATACAAATTTAAAGTGCAATAAGGGGCCGCAAAGAGTACAAGTGCTTATAAAACACAAGATAATAGAAAAAATAATAATGAAAAAAGGGTATGGATGTGGTCTTAAGCAAAGTCAGAGTAAGGTTTCACAGCATCAGATGAACTGGAGGTTGAAATCACAAGTGCCAAAGATAACTTAGCATTCTGGTATCAGGACCACCTTGTACCTAAAGGTTACTTCTCGCATTTGCAAAATGTGCAAATTAGCATTAAACTGCAATATCAAATAACCAAACAGAAGCATAAAATCCCACAATTCATTAATCATAGAGTGTCCAATTGATAAGAAAACACAATAAAGCCATGAATGTGTTTGCTCCAATCAACATATCACACTCCTTTTTTACATGACCAGCATGTAACCAATTCCCAAACAACTGCTGCTTGGATTCACTTACATTGCCAGATGCAGACTGACTTTGAAAATCTGACGATTGAGAAGGCCACCAATTTGCTTGTATCAGACAAAAGGATTCTATTTACATTAATATATCGACTAGTAAATCACCTCCTACAAAGAGGGGTTACCCAATTTCTCCTCTGATATCGATATGCTGGGAAAAAAAAATTGCATTAGAGATTCTTTGGCCTCTTCACAAGCGGGGCATAGATCACCCCCAGGAATGGCTCTTGACCAATTGTTACAGAATTTTTGGTTGACAGAGTCCGTTACTTGAACTGAATGTATAGCTTACATGCCAGCGGGGGAGTTATTTAATCTATGGTTGGCTCGTAGTATAGAAATGGTTTGATGTAAAAAAATTCCATTTTCAAAGAGCCTCCACAATCTACAATTGTTTGCCTAGTGGTGAATTCCCTGTATATTTCTTTTAATCTAGCTTTTAGATTGAACATGTCTCTTTGGGAGAGACCCAAAGATTGTCCAACCCCAGCTTCCCCAATAGTAATCTTACAGAATCCAGCCACGGGATTTTGCGTACACATACTAGGAACATATGGTCTTTGAGACCCACACAATAGGAGTTCAATGCTGCTGTCGACCATAATCGCTGCCAATCCGTCAGCATTCTGTGCACAGTTTTTTGGGCAATACATCATTTGACCATATCTAAGCATAACTGACCCATCGGGGTGCTTGCAGGTAATTCAAAGAGCGATCTTACTAACGTATTTTCTGCTATTGATAAAGATTGAATGCTCACAAATCCCCAGATTTCCCAGCCGTACAAGGATGCACCAAAGGCCGCATGGTTGTAAATTGTGTGTTTTAATATAGGTCTTTTATTTGATGAATTGCATGCATAGTGAGGAAAAGTATCACTTACGCAGCTATTCTAATAACAATACCTAACTCATTCAAAATGCTACATATCACACTCACCCTGCAGCAGTACGTACTTGTGCTCACCCTTAATTCAAATTAGAAAGTGGAATGTTATCCCAATGGAAAACCATCAATCTAAAAAAAGATGGCTATCAACGCTCCAGTAAAAAAAGATCTACCATATACAGATATGCAGGGCATCTTGGTTACAGTTTTGAAGGGTAGCATTATTAGTGTTATTCAAAACCCATTCTTTAGGGAGACACTGGGGAGGCAAACATGGATATGATCTTACAAATAATGATGTTTGTGGAGAGGAATATGGCAAGAGCAGTCTATAATTGTCTACTAGAATTGCACAGAACATGATCTTTTGGTAAAAAGTAAATATAAGGTATCAACTAAATTAAATGTACTCTAGCTATTTTAGATTAGTGTGAATTGCAAGAAGTGGAGCAGGGAAGAGATGCTAGTACCTTTGTGTAAAAGAGGCTTCTGCAAATTTTGTGATGGCAGTAAGAATGTGTTTTGTTTGACATAGACATGGCACCTCAAGCTTCAATTAAATTTCTGGAATTGGGTGACCATTCATGGCCGTAGATAGATAAATAGGTAAACCACGCAATATCAGCAACTTAAACTTGCCCAAGAAAGTAGATATTTGACTATAAAGGCAACACATTCTAGTTATTTTGAGATCTTAGTAGAGGAAAACAAAAAAAAATCAGCTTTGTTTTTAGCAATCAAATATGCCATAAAAATAGTATGTATTTATCAACAGTAAAAAGAGCTAACTTTTTTTTCTAAAAGTAAAGCATTGCATGTTCCTAAATTCAAGGGAACCAATTGTTTTCCTAGGACAATTTATTTAATGTTAAGTAGCCATTGATTTATAGATGGAGGTGTACAGAGTGTATCAATTACCAATAATTATACGGTTGATTTAGACTTTGGCTGAGAGGACTCCGTTGCAAGTGCAATGAAGTACCCTCTCCACCAAACTGAAGATCTGCCTGCCTGATTTACAGACAGCGGACCTTAAGTATGTCAGCAACAGAGACTACTCCACCTCCATCCCCGACATACTCCTCCAAAGGCCTGAGGGACTATAGAGCCATCGGTGATTTGGCCATTGGACTAGATATAGAGCAGGGGGTCTCATTGCCAGCCTTTACTTTCCTTCACCTCCGTTTAAAACCTAGCGGTGAGGGTCGGTGAAAACGACCCCCAAATCATGGGAGACATCTCCCATGGTGTGAGGGTCATCAGTTTTTGTATTTCCAAAAACAAAATCCGGCTTTGGGATTTTATCTTTGAATTTACAAAAGTATTTAAAAGTTTGACAGACTGTACTATTTGATGGATAGTACTGTATGTTGACGGTAACCTCCATCAAACTTTTAATACTTTAACAGGAGCTTTCGTTGTGGTGGTTCCTGCCAATGTTAAGAGATGTCTGCTGGGTGTGTGGACATCCAAATTCAGAGTATGTTTACTCCATCAGGGCGAAAGAGTATTTTAATCTGTTGCACTGAAGAAGTAAATAACTTAAACCGAAGTCTACATCGGGCCCTATCTATTTTGTGGTAGGATTTGTGCTGATTGATTTGAGATTATGTGGGCATTAAGGATGATTTACAAACATTTGTGTTCATTGTCCCTGTTCTTAGTGATTTGGGGCATGCAAAATTGGCCAAAACATTCGATATAATTTTGTGAAAATTACAAAAAAATCATGACATTAATTTGTCTGTATCTTGTTTGAAAAATAAACGTGAGGACATACCTCACACTCAAAGCAGAGCAAAATCAACAGAAGACAGTTTTGATGTGAAACTGTCTCCTTCAAGACACTTTCTATCAAATCAGTTTATTGATTTAGACCTATCAATAATATAAATGATTAATAATCAGTGCTATATTATAAAAATATTAGTGTATATACATGCCTTCTATTAATAAAAGGGTAAGAAAGTTTTAAAACATTAGTATAGTTTATAAACACACAAATTTATTAGGAGGTAATCTAATTAAATCAATCAGACCATTAATGCTAAATAAATGATATTTAAAACAAATTGGTTTTATAAAACAGTTCCACGTTTCTACTGAGACTTTATTGGGGTAGACATACAGAACATCCACAATAACTAGAGTGCCTCCCCTACATAATTCACAAGATCCTGACTTATTACTTGTGTCATTCCATTGTTTAGTGTAGGCCTTTAGTGGTAGGATCCCTAAATGTAGCATAAGAATGCAGCAGCTATAGCTGTGATCTAGTATAAATCTCAAATATTTAAATTATCAGTGAAGGGCCTATAATGTAATAACTTGGAACAGTGTGCAATGTCAATCAATAAATCAATCAATCAAGTATTTGTAAAGCGCACTACTTACCCGTGAGGGTCTCAAGGCGCTGAGGGGTGGGGGAATGCTGCTACTGTTCGAAAAGCCAGGTCTTTAGGAGTCTTCTGAAGGTCAGTGGGTCCTGGGTCTGCCGTAGGCGGATGGGGAGGCTGTTCCATGTCTTGGAGGCGAGGTGGGAGAATGATCTGCAGCCGGCGGTCACTCTTCGGATACGGGGGACAGTGGCAAGGCCGAGGTCGGCGGAGCGAAGCTGGCGGGTGGGGGTGTAGAAGCTGAGTCAGCTGTTGAGGTACGCTGGTCCGGTGTTATGGAGTGCTTTGTGTGCGTGGGTGAAGAGCTTGAAGGTTATCCTCTTGTTTACGGGGAGCCAGTGCAGGTCTCACAGGTGGGGTGTGATGTGGCTGCGGCGAGCGATGTTGAGGATCAGGCGTGCGGAGGCGTTCTGGATGCGGTGGAGCCATTTCAGGAGTTTGGCCGAGGCTCCTGCATAGAGGGCGTTTCCGTAGTACAGTCTGCTGCTGACGAGGACCTGGGTGACCGTCCTTCTTGTCTCAGCGGGGATCCACTTGTAGATCCTGTGGAGCATGCGGAGGGTGTTGAAGCAGGAGGAAGAGACGTAGTGTCGAGTTCGTAACTCAGTCTCAATGTTATCTTTTCAAGAATAGCTTCAAAAGTGCAAGTGGCCAGGACTGCAGAAGCATAATAGAGCATTGACAATGCTCTATAGCAGTCACAAAATTTTCTTTAAAACTATACTGACTTGCTCCGGCCTTAAAACTTTTGTTCTTTAAAACAGCTCTTAAGGAGCCTTCTGTTGCAAGCAGTAAGTTAAATGCCCATCTAATTATATTGGCCAGAGATCTAGAGTAGGCGCTAATTACTGTGAGCTCTAAACGTAATGCTTGTACCGGTGTGGCTTGGCTCATTGTAGTTATCTTACAGAGTATCTTCCTTTGTTCAAATTTAAGATAAACTACTTATTTAAAGAAATATACTCTAGTGCATATGACAAAGTCAAGGGTATCTTAGCACAATACATTTCAAGAAGGAAATGAAAATGTCTCTTCCCCGAAGAATAATACAATCTTATTAGAGCACTAACAGGGGCAGCAGCCTTAAGCTCCATGAGCAGGAAGTGAGAAGTAGTTTATAATGTCTGTGAAACAACTCTCCCCAGGTAGGTATTTTGTCCTTGCTACCTCAACTGGTATCCCACCTAGTTTCCAATCGTAGCGTCTATCGTGTTTCCTATCCCTACGTTTTCCCACTTTTTTTCCCGAAATGTTTAGTTTAAGAAACTGTCCTTCAGTATATGTGAAAAGAGCATCCATATTACGCTGTAGAAATATAGGTTTGAGGTTAAAAATGACCACATCGTCTGCGTAAATTAAGGCATACATGTCGTGGGATGCAATTTTTGGAGGGTAGATGTTTAATTTTAAAAAACAGTCAAAAAGATAGCTAAAAAACAAGGAAAACAAGAGAGGGGCTAATAAACATTCCTGCTCCAGGCCATTCAAAGTAGGTATCTTTGGAATCAGCCTCTTGTCCTCCCCATCTGAACTCTACACCAGGTTGATGAATGAAAAGCAACTATTAGCCTTAGGAGACCTTCTGGAATTCCTATTTTCATAACTTTCCTTCACAGGGTAGGTCTATCTACCCTGTTGAAGGCTGTTGAACAGTTAACAAACACACTGTATACCACCCAATTTGCTTGATACATACATGTAAATTATCGTTTGCAATTGTGCAATATTATCAGTCACTAAGGGCCTCATGTAGGTGGGCTGGCATTTACCACTTCATAAATACCGAATCATACCGATTCGGTATTTATGAAGTGGTAAATGCTATGTAGGTATTCCTGCGGTAAAAATTACCGATTCGTAGTAATTCGGTAATTACCGAATCGGTATTTACAGATTCGGTAATGAGGCATACCTTCCCATTGATTGAATCAATGGGAAGGTATGCCTCATTACCGAATCGGTAAATACTGATTCAGTAATGGGGGGAACACAATCAAGGGTGGCAGGGTGTCACATTGACACCCTGTTGCACCCCTGATTCCTGCATGTGTGCACATGTGGCACACATACATGCCCTAAGGGCATGTATGTCTGCCACATTGCACACTTCTATGCGCTTTAAAATGCTTTTACACATCCATTCTTAATTTACCACCAACTATTAGTTGGTGGTAAATACCGACTCCAGACAACACCCACACACTCCCCCTACATCTCATTTCTGTATTCGGAATTTACCGAATCGGTAAAATTACCGATTCGGTAATTTTACCGATTCGGTAAATTACCGAATACAGAAATGATCCTCCTACATAGCAAAAGCCTAAATACCAGTCGGTAACGGTATAATTACCGAAAATCGGCCGTTACCGTATTAGGCTACCTACATGAGGCCCTAAATGTTTTGGCCGAAACCCTGCTTGAACCATGGGAATCACACTCCTGGAAAAGGCCCAGTTTTTAAGATTATCCAAGACACTAGCTGCAAAAATCTTCCCTACTGCGTTCATGAGTACAATGTGATGATAATTGCTAGGAGAGAAGTGGGAGCCTTTCTTGAGGAGTGGAACGATGATACTTCCTGACCATGAGCCAGAAATATGGCCGGTTTTGTAGCAGTAGGTAAAAAGAGGGGCTAAAAATCTTCTCCACCTTTCCAAACTTTTACAGGGATCTTATCTGGACCCATCGCTGCTAAGGCTCTTACTTTCCTCATATGGCAGAACTGCCTCTTGTAGGTCCACACAGTTTTGGACAATGATATCTCTGCAGCTTTTCCTGTTGATTCTCCTTGATTTTCTGAAGAACTGAAATTTCTTTCCCCCTGATGGATGAGAAATTAAATTGCAGACTGATTTGCTTGTTCAGCCTACAAGATAGGCTAGAGTTTTCTTCATTCTTAGTGCTGTAGGGTTATAGGGGACTGACATATTCTGCAGAGTATGGACTACTGAGGTGTATATAACCTATCGAAAGAATATTGAGTTATATAAAAAAGAAGAAGAAAAAGAAAAGAATTATAAACAATGAGAAAAACAACATTCAAATACTGTTTAGATAAAGGATACCCATGCATAAATGATCTCAGTTTGTAGAAAATGCATTAACAAAAGATAAATAGTTGTAATCAAAGAAGTGGCTGAGGAAACAATTATACAAATACGAAGTAAAAAATGTGTCCTCTTCAATTAAGGCCACATATATGCGTCACCGCATATATGTGGCCCTAATTGAAGAGCACGTATTTTTGCTATGAGTTATTTTTGTTTTGTCCTGAACTTATTTGTATAATTCTTTCCTCAGCCACTTCTTTGATTACACATTGTATTGTTTGTATTGTTGTTTGTGGAACTTGTTGAGCGCCATTATTATTATATTTTATGATTTAACTATTTATCTTTTGTTAATAAATTTTCTACAAACTGAGATAATTTTTATTTTTCTTCTTTTTGATTTAACTCAATATGTTTTTGATATGTTAGGCTGTATGTTTTGTTACTTTAAGTATTACTCTTGAACCGTTGTTAGGATTCTAGCATTAAGTTTGCCCCATGTTCAGGACTTAGGGCTGCCCCTGTTGTCGATAATTTCCTCATCTTCTCAGCCACGTCAGCCCCACATGGCCTGCTGAATTTATAACCTCCTCCACAGTCACTGAAGGGGCAGGGGCCGATGTGAGGCTTTGAGAGCTTGTGGATGGGTGACTGGCTTTATGGGCAATTTCCAGCATCGGTACTAGCACCCTTCAAATTGGCAGGTAAGTGGGTGGGTAAGCAGAATGCATAAATGGGGCAGAGGTACTGTGCAGCTCAGCCTTGGCCTCCACAGTGACAAAGCTGCCGCACTGTCTGCCCATCCTCTCTGGTTTTACGCAGTAGAACCTGTCGGTGGCATGTGAGGAAGAGCCTACGCCCGAGCCCAGCGGGGCTGTGGAGCCACTCACCCGCACTTGTTACGTGCTCCGGGCTGATAGGTGGCAAGCTTAGGCGAGATCGGGTCAGACTGCCCACCTGGCCAACAGCGGACAGGTTACGGTTGTGGCTACGGACGAGTGTATCGTTTTGGCACGGGCAGACCCCGTCAGGCACGGACTAGAATCCAGGCCGCTGCACTGCCGCACATTAAGGCCACGCCTCGCTCCTTACTCAATTGCTCGACTGCTCAACTGCTCATGACTCAGACACTTTCTGCTCAAACCAGTCTGTGGAAAAAAACATATGAAAATATGCAACACATGAATTTGAGAAGAAATAAAAGATACAACATTTGAGAGCATCATTATTGCCCATGCCGTATCAATATAAAGCTTTCAACCTTTGTGATTTTTGTTTAGATAGGAAAGTGAAAGGTGGTGAGGGTTTGTCCAATTGTGATAACATGAGGCTCACCCACCCAAAATAGAAACCTGGGTGACTGAGTAAGTGCTAAACTAATGAAGAATAAGTGTATGTGGTTAGTCAACGTAGAGAGAGTCCCAGGAAGAAAAGTTCACTCAATTTGTATTATAGTTGTATAGTTGTAGCCAATAATAATGACTGGAAGTTGAGTATTACTGTAAGAGGACTGCACGATGAACACAAACTCATTGGTTTGTTCACTCTTCTGGCACCTCAAATATCCCATGACTGTATTTCTAAAAGAAACCTTTTCTATAGAAAATATTTGGATTTTCTGTGTAAAGTGCCTTTTGATAGCTATTTACACAGACATCAACACTTATATCAACGGGACAGCTATTCTGATTCACATTAAGCTTCTTTTAATGTGATTTTCTTTTCAAGATTCGGTATTATATATTATGTCCTTTAGGGCCTACCTGTAATGAGGCAGTGAGATCAATCTGTCACATTAGGTCAAGTTGGATAGATCCTCTGTAGATTATGTGCATTGCTTATATTTCCCATATATTTGAACAAGAGTACAGAACAACAGATGAAAATTGGGAAACTGGAACATTTCCCTTATTCAGTAGTGATGCACTTTGCAATCAATCAAGATTTTTGACTTGATGAAATATCATATGTACATGTAGCACATTCTAAAATAAATATGTGTATGTTGAATTAATAATGTAAGTTATCACTTATATTTGCACAATTGCTCTATTTTCAGACAACTCCACAAAATGCGTGCTAGGTTTAACAGGTCGCACCGTTAAGGCAAAATTTGGTTTGAAATGTATATTTGTAATGATCTAAGTACATTTTTTAAAAATTATTTTTATTAAGCAGTTGTTCGCCATCAACAAATCTGAAACAGTATTACAGTAGTGCAGTATTGGCCACATGCAGGGGGCCAAGCATCAGGATTGCCCATTACCACTCCCTCCCCCTTGTCTCTCTAAGAGTCTACTATGCTCTAGTGGGAAAACAAGCGACCACCTCCCCACTGGATTGAGCTCCCCCTCCCCTCAATGGTCACCCCACCGGAGACCCTGTACTTCCTCCATGGACCCCAGATCTTTCTGTATTTATGGGGGCTGCCCTGGGCCCAATATGTTTCTTGCTCTGCCAACTGACACAATTCCAAGTCATCCTTCCACTCTTTTACCATTGGGGATCTATTTGCCCCCCATTGCTTGGCAAGGTTACGTTTCTCCATCCCAGCCACCGTGTACAACCATTTGCTGGGGTATTTTGCCCAGTTCTTGTCCCCCATTATACCCAGGAGGAACCATTTCACGTCTAGTTGGACTTCTAGTCCTGTAACTTCCTGCATTACCTCTATAACCTTACTCCAGAAGTATTGGATTGAGGGGCATTCCCAGATAATGTGGTAGTCAGTGCCTATCTCCCCATATCCCATCCACACTCAGCTGAGCCCATCCTGTGCACCCTGGACCTGGAGAGATACGATCTATATAGCACGCAGAGCTGCACTAGGCAGAATCGGGCTCGGATGGCTCTCTATCTAGGACTCTGGACCGCCTCCCCCCATTCCTCATCGTCCAGTGGACCTATGTTTTGATTGATTTTATTTGATTGATTTTATTTTTTTATTTATACAGCACATAAATGCCCAAGGGCGTCTTGGCGCTAGAGTCAGTAGGACAGTATAGTTTTAATGAAAATGATGCGCCATGTCTGTTCGCAAAGAGCCAGGTCTTCAATGCTCTTCTGAAAGACATAAGCGAAGTGCTGCTCTAGATAGAGATTGGGAGGAGGTTCCAGATTTTAATTGTTCCCACTAGGAAACTTCTTCCTCCCCACCGGACCTGCTTGAACTTGGGTGTTTTTAGCAGTTTAGAGTGAGCCGATCTTAGGCTCCTACCTGGTGTATACCATTTCAAATGTGTCTTAAAAAACTGCAGGCCAGTGCCTTCTAAAGCTTTAAAGGCCAGGCATTGGGATTTGAAAATAATCCTTTTGACCACTGGGAGCCAATGTAGGGCTCCTAGTCTATGGGCGACAGGCTCATGTCTGGGGATGTCAAGTATCAATCTGGCTGCTGCATTCTGCAGTCTCTGCAGTTTCAGTAACAGCTGCGATTGCATCCCTACATAAAGGGCATTGCCATAGTCCAGTCTGGAAAGGGTCAGAGCTGTAGCTAATGTCTTCAATGCCTCAGGAGGGATGAATTTCCTAATCATTTTTATGATGAGCCAAAAGGTAGAAGTTAGCTTATTGATTTGAGCATTAAATGCTAGTTTATCATCAAAGACAAACCCCAGGTTCTTGACCTTAGAGATTGGGGTTGGGCACCATCTCGGCGACCAGAAGCATAACTTCAGTTTTTTTTACCATTTAGCTTCAAACAATTAGACTGCATCCATTCATTCACCTGCGTCATGCAGTGATTGAAACAATCGGCTGTCTCCTCCATATTATTTGAGACAGACACCACCACCTATGTGTCCTCTGCATACGAGACGGCTGAAAAACCACACTGTCTAATAATGGAGGCCAAGGGAGCCACATATAAATAGAAAAGGGTGGGGCTAAGTGAGGACCCCTGCGGTACCCCACAAGGCAGTTTGAAGGATTTAGAAGCAGAGTCTCCCAGTTCCACCGAAAAGGTTCTGTCTGCTAGGTAGGATGACAGAAGAGTTAGTGAGGAATCTTAGAACCCCAACTATGCTAGTCTACTGGCTAAGATCGCATGGTTAACAGTATCGAAGGCCGCCGAAAGATCTAACCAGGTTTTCTGACCATGCTTTTCTCAAGTGGGTGAGTGGGTCCAGTAAATTGTTCATGATTTTTTTTATTTGTTTTATAAATGAAAGAGACTGCCTTAGTTGGCATAGGGTCAAGGAGCAGTCGGTCTTCCATAGGGGAATAGTCCGGCAACTGTTCGCCTTTGGGTAAATGGCAATGCAGTGCACGCTTTAGCTGCAAATATTCAGAATGTCTCTCCATGGGTTAGGTCATACTCCTTTTGTAGTACTTTGAAGGTTAGTAGTGAAATCCCTCTCCATACGTCCCCCAGTTTTTCTATGCCAATTATGTGCCACCATACATGGCTACACAGCTTCTTAACTTCTCTCAAACTATCGCTCTCCCATAACAAGGTTTCTGCTGTGAGCTTATTATGCCATCCCAGGTGTCCTTTAGCAGCCTTCCATGCTGTAGCAAAGCTGGCATGTGGAATGGAAGCGTTCCCTTCTTTGCCTTTCTATAGAGGAGTACCTTCCCCTACCCATGGCCCAGTGATCCACCCATAGCCTGGGTTGTCCCTCCCTCCAAACACCCAGTCATTCACTACTACTAAAGGAGATGCCCAGTACTATGCATGAAGATTCGATACCGCTAGCCCTCTATCAAAGACTCCCCGCTGTAGTTATACCAGGGATATACGAGCTGCTGCTCTGTACCACAGCTGTGCCCTCAGTATAGTGTTAATTTTATTAAAGTGATCATCTGGGATCTTGTACAGGGTGGTCTGAAACATGTAAGGAAGACATGGGAGGGTCATCATTTTGAAAAGGGTAGCTCTTCCCATGAGGGAAATGGGAAGTGAGCGCCAATGGGCTGCTTCGGTTTGAAGGCATTCCATCTCGGGGAACAAATTGTAAAGTAAGAAGTCATTTTTTCCTCTGCATTACAGACTTATCCCAGTTTATTTGGTATCCAGAATAGGTCCCGAAGAGGTCAGAAATGTGGAGAATGCTTAGTATAGAGGAGCAGGGCCTAGTCACATAAAGCAGGATATCGTCTGCGTATAGAGAAATATTTTCCTCCCATTCTCCTTTCCCCACAATTCCTCTAATCAAGGGATTCCCCCCATATCCAGGCTGCCAGGGTCTCCAGGGCCAGGGCAAAGATCATAGGTGATAGGGCATCCCTGGCGCGTGCCCCTTCCCAGTCTGAACACCCGGGCGATATGGCCGTAAGCCCTAGCCAGCTGGCCAAAATAGAGAAGATGGACCCAGGAGCAAAACTTTGGGCCAAATCCCAATCTGGGCAGGACTGCAGAAACAAAGTCCCTCTCAACACTGTCAAATGCCATTCTTACATCTAGTGAAAGAACAGTCACGTTCTCCATCTCCGAACTCTCCGTCAGGTACATCACCTCATGCAGGCGTCTCAGAATCATTGATCCATCCGGACCAACCTGGCTTGATGCCGAAGCGAAGCACTCGCCTCAGCCTATGACTCCTTTCAAACGGTTGGGCAGAACTTTAGCCAACACCTTAGGCAACATGTTAAGCAGTGATATTGGGTGATAGGAACTGCAGTCCGTAGCCGGCTTACCCTTCTTTGGGACTACAACTACTGTGGTCAGCCTCTGATCTTCTGGGAGTGACCCCAGCTCTCTGCTAGCCAAGAACATGTTAAGGAGGTGAGGTGCAATTTGAACAGCTCCAGGGGGAGGCCGTTCGGGCACAGCGTCTTGCCCACCTGCAGCTCTCCAAGTGCCCTCTCAATTTCTGCAACTGTCAGGTCGCCCTCCAGGGCGTCTCTGTCCTCCCCTGTGAGTGCACTCAATGCCATTGTTTCAAGGAGCTCCTTGCTATCTCCTCCGGACCTGACGGTTTCAGACCTATTCGTGTCTTCATAGTAGGTTGTGAATGCCTCTGCAATGGCTCACGCACTGATTCCCCCCTTTGGCATTGTGAATCGCGGTCACCCAGCTTCTACCCCTATCTCTCCTGTCCAACCATACAATGAGTTTGGTAGCCTTATCCCCCACATCGTAATGTCTCTTTTGCACTGCTGAGACATGAGCCCTTGCTGCGTTTTCAGCTATATCTTTTAGCTCCTGTTGTCTCAGTCGTAATTGGCCCAACAGGTCTGATCCCCTAGACCCTCCCTTTACTATGTTTGTCTCTGCCTTTCTCACTTTTTCGGACATCTTTTGAAAGTCCACCTGTAGGATACCCACATCTCTAGTGACTGAATCTATTTTGGGTTTGAGTGTAGCTTTGAGTTCTTGTATCGCTGCTTGATTGCTCCTAGAGATGGCTCCTCTCTGGCTGGCGGTTCGCTGGTTCGTCCCATTTCCTCTACCTTGTCCTTGAAGACTGCGTATTTGTCCAAATTGTTCGATTGCAATGGTCCCTGTCCCTTAGGTTTCACCATCTCACTGGGGCTGTTTATCTTTCTCTGCATGTTGCCTCCGCGCCTGTGTTGCTTGGCTGTAAGTTATGATGAAACACTGGAATTCCTGCGGTGTGTCATTTAAGTCCCACTGCCTCTCTCCTACTTGCGCCGGGGGGTACCCCTTCATGAGCCTCCGGACCTCCTGCCATCCCTCACTTGTGTCCAGGGTGCTACCTGGCTGTATTCCTGGCCTGGACGTGATGCCTGCTTAGATGTCCGATTGGCGGCTAATCACGTCTTCAGCCAGATCCCATGCGCCCCCTTTGAACAGTCTCAGTCGCTGGGCGAGGGTACCTGCCTGGCCTGGAGCACCCTGCTGTTCCCCCCCGGTTAAGCCGATAATATACTTTGCAGTTGTAGGGGACGTTCATCTTTGCCCACGGCCCTGGATGCTATTTTCCCCTGGCCCTCCTCTAGGTGTGCACTAGGCTGCTCTTCCATTAGCTACCCTGATGGGGGGGTGCACTTCCACACCCTGTCCTGTGTAGGTGCCTCCCGGTGTGGCTCTGCACCCTCCTCCTTCACATGTGCGCTCGGTCAAAGCAGTCTGCTTCCTTTGTTCCCGATGCATGCCCTCGTGCAGCCGTGGAGCTAAGTGTTTTGAGAGTCACCAATCCAGGTGCTCATCCAGCCTCTCTCCCGCATGGTGCCAATATTTTTGGTTCTAGGCCCTTAGCTTCCGCAGCCTATGCGGTGTGTCCCCTCTGGCCCTGGATTTCTTGAGCCTGCGTCCGCGTCCTTTTTACCGCCTTTGGCCCGCAACTCACTCTGTGCTGCTCCTTTCTACTGCCATACGCAGATCCGGACTCTCACTTAGCCTGGGCCCGCGTATTTCTGCAGGCCTTACGCTACCACAGGCTGTTCGTCAAGGGGACTTCGCTATCTTACTCTCTGCTCCCGAGTCACACTGCAGTTTCTAGACGGAATGGCCCAGTCTCAGGCAGCAACCGACGCCCCCGAGTCTTCTCCTTACCAACTGCTCCCAGCTGAGCAGAGGGGGCATTCGCGGCATCACACTCTGCAGCTGCGTAGGTCGCCTTGGGCCATCCAACCCGCTACTTCCCCGCCTGCATGGTGTAGTGTCCGGTGTGCGCAAGGCATTCTAGCCTTCCGCGCTGCCGGGACGCGCTAGCGCTGACGCGTGACGTCAGACGCTAGCGAGGTTAAATAAAGGGGCGTGGCCTCGACGCATTAGTCGGAGCCGCGTGTGTGCTAACTACAAGTCGGCTCCCGTATCTTATTAAGCGCCTATGCGCTGCCATGCTAATTAGGCCTCTTAAAACATCACACTGGCGATGAGGGTCTATTGAGCCCTGATGTGCTGTTTATGCCCCACAATATCCATTCTGGCCACCCAGGTGTCCTGAGCCTGTGTGTGTAGGCCCCCCTCCTGGTGACCCGGCAGAGCCTGCTATGAGGCCTGGTGAGGATCACTGCAAGAGCCCTGGAGGCCCACCAAGCCATCGACGGCGACGCTGTGTGCGCCCTGGTGCCCCAATCCACAGCCGGTGAGGGGTATGTCTCGCCCAGGTGGTGCCGCACCTGCCCCACGAGGTGCCTGACGACGACCGCGCTCTCCTACGGTTCAGGCCTATGCCGGGTGTGCTCGCCCCCACCCAGAAGCGCCTAAGGGGTCCCGCGGATGACGTCTGGAGGTAGGCGCGCCCACCGTTTGGTGTAGAAGCGCGAGGGGAGTCTACGCGCCATGGCCGTAGGGGGTGCACGCCTGGTGGCGTCGACGCAGAGGAGAGGAAGCCAGCTTCCACCGCGTGCTGCGCACGTGCGAAGATGGCGTCAATTCCCGCCATTGAGCCGTTTGCCGTTGACGGTGCCCTGTCATCCCTTGCCCCGCGCTGCAGGGATTGGACAGACCGTCTACAAATTTACTTCGAAGGGGCTGGCATCGCGAGGGAAAGGCGCAGAGCGTTGCTGCTCCACCTAGGAGGCAAAGACATCCACCGCATCTACAAAACTCTCGTGGAAGCCACGCCGAAAATGTACCACACACTGCTGAACGCGCTCAACGCCCACTTCGAGCCCATGGCGAACAGAGACTATGAACGGTTCATCTTGCGTCAGGCCAAACAAGAGGCGGACGAGTCCCTGGATGCGTTCCATGGCAGGCTGAAGGAGTTGGCCAGCACGTCTGGGTTCCGCGACGAACAGGAGGAGATCCGAGGGCAGATTATACAGGGTTGTTACTCGTCTAAGCTTCATGTCACGGTCCTCCAGAAAGAAGGAAAGCCCCTGGCGGACATCCTCACCCTCGGACGGTCGAAGGAGCTATCGCAAGCGAGAGCCTCGCAGATGGAGGCGGCCCTACATCGCCCTGTCAAGACGGAGCAAGTGCAGGTGGCGGAAGCGGTGAACGTAGTGCGGCCAAAAGGAAGGCAAGCCGGAGGGAAACGGCAGCCGGAGGCAAAGAAGAAAGACTGTGGATACTGTGGCGGCCAACCCCACCGCATGCAAGACTGCCCGGCCAGAGGGAAAAAGTGCGGCGCCTGCGGGTGGATGAACCACTTTGCGGCGGTGTGCCGGTCCACCAGAGTCAAGAAGGAGGCGGCCCATGCGGTACGAGAAGAAGCAGACAGTGAGGACATGGACGATGACACCGAAGAGTACCCAGTCCATTATGTGTTTGCAATCCATCAACCACAGAAGAAGAAGCGCAGACTTCCGAAATGTCGCATCCTGGTACAACGTCAAGAGGTAAAGGCGACAATTGACACTGGGGCCTCCATTGAGCTGATGGCCGCCAATGTCTACCACCAACTGCGGGTCAAACCCCCGCTGAGAGAGGCGAAGATTCGGGTGTTCGCATACGGCCAGAAGACGCCCATTCCCCTCATCGGGTGCTTCAAAACAGAGCTACAACATGGTGAGAGGAGCATCAACACCACCGTCTATGTCACGGAAGAGGGCAGCGGGATGCTGCTGAGCGGCCAGTCGGCCGAAGAATTGAGACTGATCTCGTTCGCCATGGCAGTCCTGGACGAAGAACTGGATATAATCATGGAAGAATTTGGAGAAGTCTTTAACGGCATCGGGTGCCTGAAAGGAAAGGAAGTATCCTTACACATCGACCCATCGGTCCAACCAGTGGCGTTGAGGCACCGGAGAATTGCTTTCCACCTGCGGCAGAAGGTCGAGGAGGAGCTGGAGGCCCTGGAGAGACAAGGCATCATCTAGAAGGTCAGTGGGCCAACCCCGTGGGTATCCCCGATCGTCATCGCCAGGAAGCCGAAGCAGCCAGGACAAGTCCGCATCTGTGTGGACATGCGCCTCCCTAACGCCGCGGTCAAAAGAGAGCGACACCTGACGCCCACCATTGATGACATCCTGGGGGAGCTGAACGGGGCCAGGTGGTTTTCGAAGATGGACATACGGTCAGGCTACCACCAGTTACCACTTCACCTGGACTCGAGGTACATCACCACATTTTCCACCCATGTGGGCCTCAGACGGTATCGGCGCCTGAACTTCGGCATCTCGAGTGCCGCCGAGGTATTCCAAAATACCATCAGAGAAGTGCTCAGTGGGCTCCCCGGTGTGCTCAATGTGAGCGACGACCTGCTCATATACGTGTCAACCATAGAGGAACACCACCAGCGGTTGAGAGGGGTCCTCAAGAGGATCCAGGAGTCAGGTTTGACCCTGCACCGGGAGAAGTGTCAGTTCCTGCAGAAAAAGATCAGCTTCTTTGGGTACACCTTCTCGGACCAAGGGGTGGCCCCAGACCCGGACAAGGTGAAGGATGTCCAAGATGCCCCAGCTCCGACGAACATCTCGGAGGCCCGGAGTTTCCTGGGCATGGTCAACTTCTGCGGCCGCTTCATTCCGGACCTCTCCAACCTCACCAAACCCCTCAGGGAGTTGACCAAATCGTCCACCACGTGGCAGTGGGGCCAGGAACAGGAACAGGCGTTCCTAGCAACGAAGGCGGCCCTGTCCGCGGACACTACCCTCTCATACTTCGACCCGGCGAAGCCCACCAACGTGGCGGTCGACGCAAGCCCGTTTGGGCTGGGAGCGGTCCTGACACAACTCCAGGACAACGAGGAGTGGGCACCCATCGCCTACGCCAGCCGGTCCCTGACCGAAACAGAGCAGCGGTACTCGCAAATCGAGCGAGAAGCCATCGCCATCCACTGGGCATGCCGGCATTTTCACGTGTACGTGTATGGACATCATTTCACGGTAACAACCGATCACAAGCCACTCATTCCTCTGTTCCAAGGGTCGTCCTCAAAGCCGCCACCCCGGATTGAAAAGTGGATACTCCAACTACAAGGGTACGACTACCGAGTGGAGTACAAACCAGGGGCCACGAACCCGGCGGACTACCTGTCACGGCACCTGCGGAAAACCACAACAGAAGAGAAGGAGGAGGCCGAGGATACAGAGGAGTACGTCCGGTATGTGACAGAGCGGTCACGACCCCTCCCAATGAGCCTGGCCGCAATCATAGAAGCCTCAGAAGGTGATGAATGCGTGAGAGCAGTGGCGGAGGCAGTCAGGTCGGGAGATTGGAGGGCAATCCAAGCCTCGCTCAACAGAAAGACGCCCCAAGCCAAGCTGACACTGGAGTCATTCCTGAAAGTGCAGAGTGAGCTGTCCGTTGACGCCCAAGGATGCCTTCTGCGGGGCCCGAGACTAGTCATGCCGGCCAGCCTCGCTCAACAGGCGGTGGACCTCGCCCACAGGAGACATCAAGGAATGGTAAAGACAAAGGGCAGGCTCCGAGCCAAAGTATGGTTCCCAGGCATGGATGCGATGGTTGAGCAGACGGTGAGAACCTGCACGTGGTGCCAAGCCGCAGGACAGCCGGAACGCCCTCACCCTGTGGCGACCGAAGATAACCCCTTGAGACCGTGGGAGTGTGTGAGTGCCGACTTCGGACACCTCCCCGATGGACGGTATGCGTTGGTCATCATCGATGATTTCACCAAATACCCAGAGGTTGAAATTGTGGGGAGCCAGACAGCCACGGAAGTAATAGCAAAATTCGAGAAAACCATCGCCACTCATGGCATATTCGGGGTGGTCAAGACCGACAATGGACCACCTTTCCAGGGGCAGGAGTTTTGCTGAGTACCTCAAGAGCTGGGGGATCCATCACCGCAAAATAACACCAAGGTGGCCCCAAGCCAATGGAGAGGTGGAGAGGTTTATGAGGGCACTCAACAAAACCATTCGCATCGCCATGGCTGATGGATCTCCACTGGAGAGAGCGATCTACAGTTTCCTGCGGGAATACCGGATGACCCCCCATGTCACAACCGAGGCAGCACCAGGAACAGCCACCATGGGAAGAATCGTAAGTGACACGATCCCACACCACCCTACTTGGGTTCCGGCGCAAGCCTCAAATGAAAAGACCCTAGCCAATCGGATGCGCTCGAATGACCACGCCAGCCAGCGAAGGGGTGCTAAAGAGTCCACGATACAAAGGCAGGACCGAGTGTATGTAAAGGACCGCTACCCAGGCAGCAAGTTCAGACTTCCTTTTGAACCACAACCATGGGTTGTCACCCGCCGGACAGGCACGATGGTGACCGCTCAAAGAGGAGCTGAAACGGTCACGCGAGATGTGTCGTTCTTCAAAAAGGTCCACCCAGGAACACCTTCCCGTCCCGGGGCCGAGCCAGAGGGGCCGGACCCCGACCAGCCGAGCGGAGATCAGGAGGGAGAGGACGGTCGGAGTGAGGATGGTGGTTCCCAGTCCATCCCAGCCACCCCGGGGGGTGATCTGCCTGGCGGTTCCCCAGCCCGGGCAGAGCCTAACACCCCAAGGTGCAGAACCCCCGATGTGGCCCTTTCCAGAGGCGGTCCGTCCCGCTACAACCTGAGAAAGAACCCGGCACCGTCATCCCAGCTGGCGGACTATATGGTGTAACCTGTAAGGACTGGCAGACTGGTAACAGACTCATCGTTGATTTTTTTTTGGTCCTCTGTTTTGCTTAATGTTTATAAAGGTTGGAAGGAGTGTAGTGTCCGGCGTGCACGAGGCGTTCTAGCCTTCCGCGCAGCCGGGACGCGCTAGCGCTGATGCGTGACGTCAGACGCTAGCGAGGTTAAATAAAGGGGCGTGGCCTCGACGCATTAGTCGGAGCCGCGTGTGTGCTAACTACAAGTCGGCTCCCGTGTCTTATTAAGCGCCTATGCGCTGCCATGCTAATTAGGCCTCTTAAGACATCACACATGGAGTCTGGGTCTGCAGCTCGGTATGAGGAGCCGGAATTCTCCAGACCCGGAGCTATGTACGTTCTCCAAGTCTGAGGCGGGGGTCCCTACTATGCCGCTTGTGGATAATTGGCTGGATTTTTGGTCTCAGGCAGTTAGCTCACCGGAGCTTCGCTACAATACAGCCATCTTGCTTCGAGCCAGGCCACCCCCCCCATTCTAAGATAATATTGATATAATTCTGTATAGTGAATATTTGTTAGACAGTGAAAACTAGTTTATGTGAACTATTAAGTTAATTTCTATCCAAGAATGTACCAATGATAGATTAACAATATCGAAATGCCACTATTTTTTATGATAAATAATTCAAAAGGTTATCAAAGGTTTCTTAAAGAAAATACATTCTCTATAAAGGTTTATCTTTCCAGGCATGGGTAAACTTGAAATTATGCAAGCAAAAATTCCTACTTTATGTGTTATACAAAATTCAGGAAGTCTGCAAAAGACAGGTCCACTCAAAACATTTTTCTAACAGGACATTTTATTACAGAGATTCATGATTGCCTCAATAAGGATATCACATTTTCTGTCTCATTTATAGTCTGGAGAAATTTCTTAACCTGTTTTAATTTACAAAATCCTCTTGAAAGAAGGTTTCCAGGTATGTCTACAATATTAATAAGCAGTTTTTAATGATAGGAATTGATGATATCAATTCAGTATTTCTCCTGAGTAAGTATCTGTATTTGACCAAAACCTACATATTTCAATATTGCATTAACAACAAATGTATCATGTGAAAATTGATACTGTATTTTATTGCTTTTATAGCTTTGCCTTGCCTCGATAGAAAAAGCTCAATGCGACCAATTGACTTCAATAGATAGTGTCACTTAATGTATTCTCCTGTATGAAAGCATCATCAGGTTAATTGAATAGCTTGATTTGCTTAGAGTTTTGTGAATGTCCACACATAATTGCCATCATAGCATTGAAATTCTTTTTTTTTTAAAACTGTTTTACAAACAGATGAAAAGTGGTCAACAATCCCCTTGTCACTTAGTCACATAGTTTGTCATAATGTGTGTTTTAAGTTTTATAGAAATAAAAATGTAATTATTGATTGATTAAATAAACCTTTGCTGATTATGGGATACATTTGAATTAACTTAGTGAGCAAGTAGGACATATGCTGGCAGTATGGACGAGGCTTAGAAGGGTGATGGGGGAGATAGTCAAGATACAGGACAAATATGGGAATTTGGTCAAAGAACCTATGGGCATATGAGAGAAATTTCATAAATATCATAGCGAACTGTATCAGGAGGAACTCAAGCTATCAAGAAATTCTGTTAGGGAATATTTGAAAGACATGCAAATACAGCAATTTACCACTAATTAAATAGACCTTATGGAGATGAACTTGCCAGAGGAGGAAATATACAGTGCCCTGATGAATCTCCCTTCGGGCAAGGCGGTGGGGCCGGATCAGATCCCCTTGGAATTTTATAAAATCTTTTACCATGTAATAAAACAGATTTGGGAAAAAGGGGATGGTGATGGACAGAGTTTCTGAATGATGCAGAATACTCTTACCAAGTCAAGAGATCATGGTTTTAATCCATCACCGTTTTTTAGCTCACTGCACCATCCCAGCTCAGAACCTGGCTACATGCAAATTAGTCTGTACCTGTCCCAGTGCATGATGGGAACAGGGCAAACCAAACTACCAAGCCAATTCTTATACTGGGAAGGAAACAAGCTTCCGGGGACCGGTTTCTGGCATCACAGCCTTCGTCGGCCCGGCTTTCCTGAATCCTGATGGTGCAATGAGCAAGGGACTCACGTCTGAGCATACCCTCCCACACTGAGTGTGGATAAAATCGATTTGGGAAAAAGGGGGTGGTGATGGACAGAGTTTCTGAATGATGCAGAATACTCTTACCAAGTCAAGAGATCATGGTTTTAATCCATCACCGTTTTTTAGCTCCCTGCACCATCCCAGCTCAGAAGCTGGCTACATGCAAATTAGTCTGTACCTGTCCCAGTGCATGATGGGAACAGGGCAAACCAAACTACCAAGCCAATTCTTATACTGGGAAGGAAACAAGCTTCCGGGGACCGGTTTCTGGCATCACAGCCTTCGTCGGCCCGGCTTGCCTGAATCCTGATGGTGCAATGAGCAAGGGACTCACGTCTGAGCATACCCTCCCACACTGAGTGTGGATAAAATCGATTTGGGAAAAAGGGGGTGGTGATGGACAGAGTTTCTGAATGATGCAGAATACTCTTACCAAGTCAAGAGATCATGGTTTTAATCCATCACCGTTTTTTAGCTCACTGCACCATCCCAGCTCAGAACCTGGCTACATGCAAATTAGTCTGTACCTGTCCCAGTGCATGATGGGAACAGGGCAAACCAAACTACCAAGCCAATTCTTATACTGGGAAGGAAACAAGCTTCCGGGGACCGGTTTCTGGCATCACAGCCTTCGTCGGCCCGGCTTTCCTGAATCCTGATGGTGCAATGAGCAAGGGACTCACGTCTGAGCATACCCTCCCACACTGAGTGTGGATAAAATCGATTTGGGAAAAAGGGGGTGGTGATGGACAGAGCTTCTGAATGATGCAGAATACTCTTACCAAGTCAAGAGGTCATGGTTTTAATCCATCACCGTTTTTTAGCTCACTGCACCATCCCAGCTCAGAACCTGGCTACATGCAAATTAGTCTGTACCTGTCCCAGTGCATGATGGGAACAGGGCAAACCAAACTACCAAACCAATTCTTATACTGGGAAGGAAAAAAGCTTCCGGGGACCGGTTTCTGGCATCACAGCCTTCGTCGGCCCGGCTTGCCTGAATCCTGATGGTGCAACGAGCAAGGGACTCACGTCTGAGCATACCCTCCCACACTGAGTGTGGATAAAATCGATTTGGGAAAAAGGGGGTGGTGATGGACAGAGTTTCTGAATGATGCAGAATACTCTTACCAAGTCAAGAGATCATGGTTTTAATCCATCACCGTTTTTTAGCTCACTGCACCATCCCAGCTCAGAACCTGGCTACATGCAAATTAGTCTGTACCTGTCCCAGTGCATGATGGGAACAGGGCAAACCAAACTACCAAGCCAATTCTTATACTGGGAAGGAAACAAGCTTCCGGGGACCGGTTTCTGGCATCACAGCCTTCGTCGGCCCGGCTTTCCTGAATCCTGATGGTGCAATGAGCAAGGGACTCACGTCTGAGCATACCCTCCCACACTGAGTGTGGATAAAATCGATTTGGGAAAAAGGGGGTGGTGATGGACAGAGCTTCTGAATGATGCAGAATACTCTTACCAAGTCAAGAGGTAATGGTTTTAATCCATCACCGTTTTTTAGCTCACTGCACCATCCCAGCTCAGAACCTGGCTACATGCAAATTAGTCTGTACCTGTCCCAGTGCATGATGGGAACAGGGCAAACCAAACTACCAAGCCAATTCTTATACTGGGAAGGAAAAAAGCTTCCGGGGACTGGTTTCTGGCATCACAGCCTTCGTCGGCCCGGCTTGCCTGAATCCTGATGGTGCAACGAGCAAGGGACTCACGTCTGAGCATACCCTCCCACACTGAGTGTGGATAAAATCGATTTGGGAAAAAGGGGGTGGTGATGGACAGAGTTTCTGAATGATGCAGAATACTCTTACCAAGTCAAGAGATCATGGTTTTAATCCATCACCGTTTTTTAGCTCACTGCACCATCCCAGCTCAGAACCTGGCTACATGCAAATTAGTCTGTACCTGTCCCAGTGCATGATGGGAACAGGGCAAACCAAACTACCAAGCCAATTCTTATACTGGGAAGGAAACAAGCTTCCGGGGACCGGTTTCTGGCATCACAGCCTTCGTCGGCCCGGCTTGCCTGAATCCTGATGGTGCAATGAGCAAGGGACTCACGTCTAAGCATACCCTCCCACACTGAGTGTGGATAAAATCGATTTGGGAAAAAGGGGGTGGTGATGGACAGAGTTTCTGAATGATGCAGAATACTCTTACCAAGTCAAGAGATCATGGTTTTAATCCATCACCGTTTTTTAGCTCACTGCACCATCCCAGCTCAGAACCTGGCTACATGCAAATTAGTCTGTACCTGTCCCAGTGCATGATGGGAACAGGGCAAACCAAACTACCAAGCCAATTCTTATACTGGGAAGGAAACAAGCTTCCGGGGACCGGTTTCTGGCATCACAGCCTTCGTCGGCCCGGCTTGCCTGAATCCTGATGGTGCAATGAGCAAGGGACTCGCGTCTGAGCATACCCTCCCACACTGAGTGTGGATAAAATCGATTTGGGAAAAAGGGGGTGGTGATGGACAGAGTTTCTGAATGATGCAGAATACTCTTACCAAGTCAAGAGATCATGGTTTTAATCCATCACCGTTTTTTAGCTCACTGCACCATCCCAGCTCAGAACCTGGCTGCATGCAAATTAGTCTGTACCTGTCCCAGTGCATGATGGGAACAGGGCAAACCAAACTACCAAGCCAATTCTTATACTGGGAAGGAAACAAGCTTCCAGGGACCGGTTTCTGGCATCACAGCCTTCGTCGGCCCGGCTTGCCTGAATCCTGATGGTGCAATGAGCAAGGGACTCACGTCTGAGCATACCCTCCCACACTGAGTGTGGATAAAATCGATTTGGGAAAAAGGGGGTGGTGATGGACAGAGTTTCTGAATGATGCAGAATACTCTTACCAAGTCAAGAGATCATGGTTTTAATCCATCACTGTTTTTTAGCTCACTGCACCATCCCAGCTCAGAACCTGGCTACATGCAAATTAGTCTGTACCTGTCCCAGTGCATGATGGGAACAGGGCAAACCAAACTACCAAGCCAATTCTTATACTGGGAAGGAAACAAGCTTCCGGGGACCGGTTTCTGGCATCACAGCCTTCGTCGGCCCGGCTTGTCTGAATCCTGATGGTGCAATGAGCAAGGGACTCACGTCTAAGCATACCCTCCCACACTGAGTGTGGATAAAATCGATTTGGGAAAAAGGGGGTGGTGATGGACAGAGTTTCTGAATGATGCAGAATACTCTTACCAAGTCAAGAGATCATGGTTTTAATCCATCACCGTTTTTTAGCTCACTGCACCATCCCAGCTCAGAACCTGGCTACATGCAAATTAGTCTGTACCTGTCCCAGTGCATGATGGGAACAGGGCAAACCAAACTACCAAGCCAATTCTTATACTGGGAAGGAAACAAGCTTCCGGGGACCGGTTTCTGGCATCACAGCCTTCGTCGGCCCGGCTTGCCTGAATCCTGATGGTGCAATGAGTAAGGGACTCACGTCTGAGCATACCTTCCCACACTGAGTGTGGATAAAATCGATTTGGGAAAAAGGGGGTGGTGATGGACAGAGTTTCTGAATGATGCAGAATACTCTTACCAAGTCAAGAGATCATGGTTTTAATCCATCACCGTTTTTTAGCTCACTGCACCATCCCAGCTCAGAACCTGGCTACATGCAAATTAGTCTGTACCTGTCCCAGTGCATGATGGGAACAGGACAAACCAAACTACCAAGCCAATTCTTATACTGGGAAGGAAACAAGCTTCCGGGGACCGGTTTCTGGCATCACAGCCTTCGTCGGCCCGGCTTGCCTGAATCCTGATGGTGCAATGAGCAAGGGACTCACGTCTGAGCATACCCTCCCACACTGAGTGTGGATAAAATCGATTTGGGAAAAAGGGGGTGGTGATGGACAGAGTTTCTGAATGATGCAGAATACTCTTACCAAGTCAAGAGATCATGGTTTTAATCCATCACCGTTTTTTGCCAGAAACCGGTCCTAGGAAGCTTGTTTCCGGTCCAGGGAAGGCATGACTTGGCAGTTCGGGCTGGACTGTTCCCATGAGGCACAGGGTCAGACTGATTTGCATATGGCCATGTCTGAACTGGGGTGGCAGAGTGGGCTAAAGAACCGTGATGGATCAATCCCGGATCTGTTGACTGGGTGTGAGTGTTTGATTGGTTCTGATGCTCCGTCCATCACCACCCCCTTTTGTACCGCTTTGTTCGCCATAAGTTGGCAGGGTATGCTCAGACGTGAGTCCCTTTCTCACTTTGCAACTGGATTCAAGCAAGCCTGGCTGAAGACGGCTGAAATGCCAGAAACCGGTCCTAGGAAGCTTGTTTCCGGTCCAGGGAAGGCATGACTTGGCAGTTCGGGCTGGACTGTTCCCATGAGGCACAGGGTCAGACTGATTTGCATATGGCCATGTCTGAACTGGGGTGGCAGAGTGGGCTAAAGAACCGTGATGGATCAATCCCGGATCTGTTGACTGGGTGTGAGTGTTTGATTGGTTCTGATGCTCCGTCCATCACCACCCCTTTTTGTACCGCTTTGTTCGCCATAAGTTGGCAGGGTATGCTCAGACGTGAGTCCCTTGCTCACTTTGCCACTGGATTCAAGCAAGCCTGGCTGAAGACGGCTGAAATGCCAGAAACCGGTCCTAGGAAGCTTGTTTCCGGTCCAGGGAAGGCATGACTTGGCAGTTCGGGCTGGACTGTTCCCATGAGGCACAGGGTCAGACTGATTTGCATATGGCCATGTCTGAACTGGGGTGGCAGAGTGGGCTAAAGAACCGTGATGGATCAATCCCGGATCTGTTGACTGGGTGTGAGTGTTTGATTGGTTCTGATGCTCCGTCCATCACCACCCCCTTTTGTACCGCTTTGTTCGCCATAAGTTGGCAGGGTATGCTCAGACGTGAGTCCCTTGCTCACTTTGCCACTGGATTCAAGCAAGCCTGGCTGAAGACGGCTGAAATGCCAGAAACCGGTCCTAGGAAGCTTGTTTCCGGTCCAGGGAAGGCATGACTTGGCAGTTCGGGCTGGACTGTTCCCATGAGGCACAGGGTCAGACTGATTTGCATATGGCCATGTCTGAACTGGGGTGGCAGAGTGGGCTAAAGAACCGTGATGGATCAATCCCGGATCTGTTGACTGGGTGTGAGTGTTTGATTGGTTCTGATGCTCCGTCCATCACCACCCCCTTTTGTACCGCTATGTAATAAAACAGGACATGATAGAAACTTTCAGACAGGCAAAGGCGGAACTCAATACCTGAGTCTTGGGCTCAGGCGGTAATAGTAGTTTTCTTAAAAAAAGGTAAACCCAACGAGAACCTGGTTCATGCACCACTATTAGTCTAATGAACAGTGAATCCAAAATCTTCTTGAAAGTATTTGTTACTCGATTATGTTCCATCATAAGCAAAGTAATCCACTCTCGACAGTACTGGTATATACCCAGAAGGGGAACCACCGAACACATCCGTAGCGCAATAACACTATTTGACACTGCAGCTGTTTCAGGAGACCCTATGGCACTGATTCTTCTCGATGCTGAGAAAGCATTTGATAGGGTCTCCTGGGACTATCTGTGGGGCACCCTTGAATGGTATGGGCTCAGAAAAGGATTTATTAAGGCAATTATGGCCCTTTATAAGAACCCTGTGGCTCGCGTCAGAGTAAATGGGCGGTATACAGAGCCAATACAGATCTCAAGGGGAACTAGGCAGGGGTGTCCCTGCTCCCCCTACTCATCGCTATATATATTGACCCCCTGATCCGAAGAATTGAAGGAAACTGTACAGTTAAACCAATGAGAGTTCAGGAGCTGGAGATGAAAATTCTCACATATGCGGACAATCTGCCAGTTGTCACATTTGACTCCCAAACTGCCGTCACCGAAATTGGTAACGAAGCGGCAGAATTCGGACTCATTACAGGGTATAAGCCTAACCGGCAGAAAACCCAATTAGTCGTCAACAGGTTGTCCGCCTTTGTGGATACTCGGGTCACAAATATGGCTAGATATCTAGGGATAAATATCACGGCCGAGCCTGAGCAATTAGTGGAGGTTAACATTGATCCAGTAATAAGGAAAGAGAAAAATGACTTTGACAGGTGGCATAATCTTCACCTCTCTATTGTAGGTAGATGCAACATAATACAGATGCTGTATCTCCCCAAGATACTATATCTCTTTAGGACTATCCTCCTGGAGTTTGGGAAGCCCTGGTTTAAAAAAAAAAAGGAAAATATGCTTAATAGATTCATCTGGTCGCATGGTAAAACTAGAAGGGCACTCAAACTGATAACATTAGCAAGGGAAAAAGGAGGATGGGGAGTCCCTGATGTATGACTATATTATTGGGCTGCCACTCTCCAATACATGTGGTGGTTGTTGGGAGGGAAAACAGAAGAGCAGAGGAACCAGCCCGGGACAGAGTATGTGTACGAACTATTAATAGGCGGGGCTGCACGGGGCTGCTTCCTGAACTTTAGTGAGCCCAGCTATTACAAAAAAGTTAGACCTAAAACTCTGCACGCAGCTTTTAAGATTTAGGTATCCCTCAAAAGAAAAGTTGGGCTCGGTCGTCTGAATTATTATATGCAACTCTTTAAAAATCCAACTATGCCAGAGATCTTTAGGGATAACATCATGACAAGATAGGAGGACGCAGGTATCCGCTCGATAGGAGATCTGCTAGCACATCGGGTATACTATCATTTAGTGATATCCAAATCAGATTTGGTATACACACTAGGGAGTTTTTTACATACTTGCAAGTCTGGAGTTATTTAAAGCAAAAGAAGGGGGGTATAATGGGCTTCACAAATAATTGTGTTGTGGATGTGGTCCATTCTGGTGAAGCTTGCACAATTAGTCAGATTTACTTGAAGCTGTCTACGCTTATCCAGGATGACCTTGAGAAACATGGGTCTAAATGGGAACAGAAGTTGGGCACAGAATACAATATATTTCTAGAGTCTCTGGAACTTGGAAGGACTGTGCTCCTATCGGCAGGATTACAGGCACAACATTACAGAACGCTGTTATCATTGTACTATACCATGACTAGAAGTGCTCAGTGGGGAGGGCAGGATGGAATCACATGTCCTCACTGTAGTAGCACTGAAGCTGATCTGACACATATGTTCGCGACATATCCTGTGTTAGGTACTTGGATAGGTGAAATCGAAAACTTTATGAATTTAATGCTGAAAATAAAAATGATTTTAACAGCCCAACTCATACTGTTGTGAGTTAGCAATAATGATGCACCAGAGGACCATCGTCACTTCCTTCTTATAGCCATGGCAGTGGTTAGAATATGTATTGCCTCAGCTTGGCTGGACCTCCTGGCACCCAGATTCCAGCAATGGTTAGGCAGACTATTAGCCACCTATAACCTAGAAAAAGGGGTATATGAAAAAAGGGTGGAAGAGAAAGAAGAAAGGAGAAAACATGTGGGCTCCTATAAAAAGATGAAAGGAGGGTAATTAAATGTATAAAAAGTCATCAGTTCGCTACCGGAGTGTCCGGAAGATAACCGTCTCTTTATTTATTTATATGTACATGCTTTTTATAATACTGTTAAACGTGTTATTTTGTATCCTGTATAATTGTAGTTCTTTATGATATAGGCTTTTCCCATATGCTGCTGTTTAATATTTACTCTCATGAAACACTTATGTATTTAAAGTATCGGTGATGAAACAATTAATAAAAAACTAAAATTAATTACCTGAAAATAAATGATAATTTTTTTCTTTTAACACGACGCAGTGAAAGATTGAGAACAGTGATTGTTTGTAAAATAGTGTTATTGCAATTCGTACCAGTGGTTTGAAATGTGTGGTGGAGAACATTCATTACTGTGTTGGGTCAAATTTGGTTGTATAATTTCAGAAGTGCAGTTTGTGAATAGGACTCGTTTGTGGGTGCATATCCTGCACTAAACTCCTCCTTATCCCACCCTTAACCTGTTGTTACTCCTTCATAATCCCCACCCATTAAGTAGTAAGTATTCCCCAGTTTCCAGACACTCTCCAGCATCCTTCCCACATTTACTTCTCAAATGTACGCATACATCTTCGGAGACCTCTGTTGCAGGGGTGGAGAGCTCTGCACATAAAAGAGAGATGAGGTTAAGGAAGAGACCACCACATTTCACTTTAATAGCATTTTTTGGGGTATATGATTAGTGCTAATATTGTTCTACCAAATGCATGACAAAATGCATTTTGTGAATTTATATGTATATTACACACTGGTGGTGCTGCCACTGTGTAGTTATGATTAGGCCAAAGTTTCCATTAGAAGAGCTCTTTTTTTAATATTATATGTTTTCATTGTTTCAGCAACCATACAAACATATATAATATGTCATATATTTGGTGTTGGCTATGCAGTGGACAATGTAACATTATAGATATAAAATTAAAAATATTAACAGGTATATTCTGGGCTCTCAATTGTAACATACACTGATAGGCAGTGAGTATTCATGAGATACAAATGCCTATTACTTATGCCCATGCAATAACAGTGTTGTCTTAGTGAGTAGTGTTTGCCGGCGCTATAGTTTGTTGTTACCTATTGTCTTGTAGTCTAAGGAGGCGGATGATAACGTAACAGGGACAACTTAAAACATAGCAGGTGTTGTAAAGCTGAGTGAAAGCGTTCCCCCGATTCCCCCACCTGATGCATCCCGTGTGCTGTTACGTGTGGTGTCAGTTGTGACATGTGTGCGCTAATTGGTACTGGTTGGAATGCAGACATATTTGTCACACACTGCGTCTGTTTCGCTCATTGCTCTAGGCCTTTCCTGCTTCTCGTATGTGTATTCCTAATCTGTAGCGCCATTCGAGGGCGAACCCTCCCTGGTAGTGTTGTGAATGTGCATGTGCAGTAGCCCAGCCAATATCACTATCCAGCTTGTGGCAAGGGGTCTTAAGTATACACATGGTGTCCTCTCTGTGGAGCGCAGTACTCTCATCTTTGGCCCATGCAAGCATGGAGTGTTGCAATGCTAATATATGGGATCCTGAGCCTTCCATTTCCTAGTAATTAATCTCTTAGCTACTGCTATTCCCAGATCTAGGAATCTAGTAGTTACTTTGTTGCTCCGGCACCTGTGATATGGATGTAGGATGTAAGATATGCCATTCAAGTGGGATTGTGTGGTCTCTGCAGAGTGCTGCAATTTTCTTCCAGTCTGTGTATAGGTGAGGACATCCCCAAAGCATGTGTTATAGGTCTACGCCGGCAAGGGAGCATCGAGGGCAGGCAGCATCTGTGTGGTTGAAGTATCTATTGATTTTACGGGGTGTAAGATATGCCATTTGCGTTATGTAATACTGGATTTGATGTAATTGCATGTTTCTGGGGATGTGCACCGGGCTTTCTAGCACTGAGATCCACTCTGTGTGTGCAAGTTGGCAACCCATGTCTTGCTCCCAGTGGTGCCGGAGCAGTGTTAGTTTAGCTGCTGTGTGTTGCCTTAATAAGGCTGTGAACCATCGCATGAGGTGTCCGCCTTATCCCAAAACATGTAGGTATTGTATGGTAAGATGAGTTTAAGGCTTGTTTGTTAGGTCACCCAATCAAGACGTGAGCGAGGCTATTAGTGAGCGGTGTAGTAGGAACTGACATGGGGTAACTCATCTTCTCCTATTAATGTCATGTATGGGATTGGAGCGCTGTCACGGTATGAATTTCCCATGTTTTGAATATCCACCTCATGCCAGCTTCATAGTTCCACCTCTGTAACTGTTGTTGACCCCTGGGTGTTCCCCCCAATGGTAACACAGACGCATTTGGTGTGATGTGTCAGTTTAGATACAGACTTCTGCGGAAGCATCTGTACGGCACTTTGAGTAGTAATAGTTCCTGTTGTCTTGTGCTTGCATCGGGATGAAACAACCTTATCAGCTGCAGTAATGTGTAAGGTGGGGACGTGGTTGTGGTATCCTTGTGTTGGCGATCAGCTAGCCATCTAGCCACCCACTGCAGTTGAGCGGCTAGGTAGTATGTTCAAAATATGGGGCCTCTAGGGCTCCCTGGTCTGTGGGCAGGTATAGTTTTTTAACCACCACTCAGTGCCAGGTGTCCCATATGAAGTCTCTAACCAGCTTTTCTAGCGAGCGGAAAAAGGAAGGGGATATATGTTGGCAGATTTACTAAACAGTATAGGAACGGTGGGAGGGTAACCATTTTGGTAAGGGCCCCTCTGCCTCTTACCGATAGTGGGAGCGTGCTCCAGAACAACATCTGGGAGTGGATAGCAGTCAGTGCTCTGCCCAGGTTGCCATCAAACAAGTCTGTTGACTGCCTATACACTCTTATGCCTAGGTATCGGAATGTGTCTGCCCTCCACTGCACATTGAAGATGTATCCCGGGTTTTGGTTCGCTTCGTTAAAAGGATTATGGCAGGACTTAGCAGCGTTAACTTTCAGACTCCTAGAGGGCGACGAAGTCTTGTATGATATGTGCTAGTTGTTGAGGGATTCTACTTGTGTCTCTGACATAGACCAGTGGGTCATCTGCATATAGCGATACCACGTGTGTGCCGTCTCCCAATTGGATGCCCTCCCCTAGTTTAGTGCAAATTGTCCCTGCTAATGGCTCTATGGCTAGCGAGAAGAGGAGGGGGATAAGGGGCTCCTTGCCTGGTCCCTCTTGCACCAAAATTGTATCCAATATGTACGGGCCCACTCTCACTCGGACCGTTGGCTCCGTATTAAAACTCTCGAAAAAACTCTTTATGCATCATATGAAGAAACAAGATTAGCAACTGAATGTAAAAAAACCTCAGCTGCCAGATATATGCAAATCGAGAATGTGATCCCAGCGATGCCTAGATATCTCTCAAAACCTATTGGCCGCTGGGAAAGGGGCTTACTTTTTAGGCTAAGGACAGACACAATGAAATATCTGCTGTCATTTTCTATTGGTTTTACCGCCAACCTTGATCTTTTATACTGCCCTTGTAATAATACACACAAGCAATCAATGTTACACTTCTTATTTTTTTGCTCTTATTATCTACTTTTCACTAAAAGATTCCTGATCCCATATTATAAAGCTAGACATGTAACTGATTATAAGGCAGCCTATGGGATGGTGCTAGCTATAAGCGATGATGAATTATGTTTTTGGGTGGGATCCTTTTTTAAAACGGCGGTGCATACCCGTAACTCTATGCACCCCGGTTAATTCAAATGTTTTTTTTGCCTCAAACCTTTCATCTAATGGTTCTGTATAATTATGACCTATTTATTAATTCTGAATAACATTTTAATTATAATGAATTGTGTCTCTTTTAAACTTGTACTTTTATGGATATGTTGTTTTTATCCGAATAAAGTTCATATTGATTGATTGATTGATTGATTGATTGATATATTATTTTTAATGCATTTAAAAAATTCGATATTTTAGCTAACTATATTTTAACATTCTATATTTTGGAATCGATATTTTAGTACTTACCTGTTTGTAGATAGGGAATAGGGAGTCGATATTCTGTCCTTCTATATTTTGGCGTCGATATTTTGTGTAGTCGATATTTTGTCTCTCGATATTAAGTCACTGAACCATTCATATACCCTTGGGCTAGTTGACAAAATTGTCGCTGGGACCCTACGCACTGAATGCGGTCAGATACCTGCTTTCAGATGCTATACTTTAGCAGAAAAATCCATTTGAGATATCAGGGTGCCGATTCCAGGGAATCAAATGCTTTTTCTAGGTCTAGTAAAAGGCAGCCTGCGTACGGCCATTGAGATACTGAGTCAGTCATGACTCTGAAGAAGCGCTGTAGATTTAATGAGGTACTTCAAGAGGGTACGACAACGTTTTGGTCTGCGTGGACCCGGGTTGGGACCTCCTGTGCAAGCCTGTCTGCCAGTATCTTTGCTAATATCTTGTAATCTACCTTAAACAGGGCTAGAGGGCTGTAGGAGCTGATTTCTGTGGGATCTTTGTCAGGTTTAAGCAATGACACCAGGTTCACTTTGCGCATCGAAGAGGAGAGTTTCCGCTCATTCAGAGCTGTGGCGTAGAGTGTGTGTGTAGGTGTGGGGTTAGTGATACGTAATATACTTTGTAATGTTTCACCAGGAATCTGTCTGGCCCAGGCATTTTCCCGGTGGCTATTGCTGCTATTGCATCTCGGATCTCCTCGGGTGAAATTGATTTGTTCAGTATCTCCCTGTGTACCAGTGTTGCCTCTGGTAGGTGTATAACCTCTAGAAAGGTAGTTAGATTCCGTTCATTACACTGCCTCAGGGATTGTTAAAGTGTAGTAAAATAGTGTGTCTTGGCTGCGTTTATTTCAGGCTGTCTGTGTAGCATGTATCCTGTTTCTGTTTGTAATGCAACTATTGGCTGACGAGTTTGCTCCTGGCGTATGAGCCATGCCAGCACCTGGCCTGCTCGGTCCACTGTGGTGTTTGTGCGCGCAGAGTGTGTCGCATCGTTATGACAGTGGAGCCTTTCTAGTTGATCAGTGTGTTCTCCATGTAGCTCTTCTAGGGGCTGTATGTTTCCCGCGTCTGTCACCACATTTGTTTCGTGTCACAGTAACTGCCTCTCTATTTTACTAAGTGTGTCGGTCAGTTGCTTACGTATGTTCCAGGTAGCCACCAGGCTTTGTCCTCTCGTAGTTATGTTGAAAGCGTCCCATTCCAGAGGCGTGTCGCCCATGGTGCCCTCATTTGTCTCAAAGTATTCCAAGATTGCCGTCCCATAAAGAGGTTTGGAATGCTTAGTCTTCTAGTGCTGCTGGTTGGAGCCGCCATTTGGAAATTGGGGGGTGGTGGGGCTACCTCCCAGGTGAGATGCAGTCGTTGGGGATTGGGGTCAGAGTGTGTGTCCCCCAGGTATTGGATCTTCTTGATGCCATGTTTTAGATGTATTTTCCCTATTGTGAGCAAAGGCAGGTGCACTGCGCAGGGTCGGAGGGTCATTGTGAGATCTTTGGGGTGTCAAAATTAAAATTGACACAGGGGGTTTAATTGCATTTTGCATAACTGTATGAAGGCAAACCCGTAGTTGACTTTGTCCAAACTAGGGTGCCCAACCTTGGCATTAAATATGTTTATTTGCAAATAGTTATGGGGGTGCATGGTATGAACCTATGTGGTGTTGGCTTCCCCTCGATGTTCTGTCGAGGTAGCATGTATCCTGTTTCTATTTGTAATGCAACTTGGCTGATGTGTTTGCTCCTGGTGTATGGGTCATGCCAGCATACGGCCTGCTCGGTCCACTGTGGTGTTTGTGCGTGCAGAGTGTACCGCATCGTTATGACAGTGGAGCCTTTCTAGTTGATCAGTGTGGTATCCATGTAGCTCATCTAGGGGCTGTATGTCTCCCGCGTCTGTCAGCACATTTGTTTCGTGTCACAGTAACTGCCTCTCTATTTTACTAAGTGTGTTGGTCAGTTGCTTACGTATGTTCCAGATAGCCACCAGGCTGTGTTCTTTTGTAGTTAATTGAAAGAGTCCCATTCCAGAGGCGTGCCCCCCATGGTGCCCTCATTTGTCTCAAAGTATTCCAAGATTGCAGTCCCATAAAGAGGTTTGGAATGCTTGGTCTTCCAGTGCTGCTAGTTGGAGCCACCTTGTGGGAATTGAGGGGCTGAGTTGCAGTAGTCGGGGACTGGGGCCAGAGTGTTTGTGTCCCAGGTATTGGATCTTCTTGATGAGTGGGGAGAGGATGTGTGATCACACAATGCATTCCAGCCTTACATGCAACCTGTGTATGGCTGAGTAGAATGGACAGATGTGTGTGTTGGGATTGAGGGCCTGCCAAATGTCTGTTGGTGACCAGTGAGCTAGCCATTCTTTAAGTGCCTGTGCGTTGGATCCTTCTGTGATTCTTGTCATGGGTGGGAATGACCTGTCTAGGTCCCCGTTTGGTACAGAGTTCAAATCCCCCCTATACGCCACAATATCCTACTCCATCTGGACAGCACCCCAGTCAGTTTACCAAGAAATGAGGCTTGATCTGTTAGGTGCGTATATAGAGCCCATGAGCATTGTGAGGCCATTTAATCTGCCTTCCACAAACACGTATCTACCCTCCGGATCCGATATCACCTCTTTCTTCACATAGGGGACCCAGGCTTTTATCCATACTAATGCACTTGTGCCTGGGAGGAGCAGTTAGTGCCATATACCTGCGCCCTCCCCCATCGGCGCAGTCTATCCATTTCTGTTTGGGTCAGGTGTGCTTCCTGGAAAAGGGCTACGCTGGTGGATCTGTGCTGCAGATTGGAATATATGGAGTATCGGCGTGTGGGTGTGTGCATTCCCATCAAATTCCATGTAATTATGTTCACTCGTTCCATGTTTGAGTGGTATGTTCCCTATTGCCTATTGTGAGCAAAGGCAGGTGCATGGCGCAGGGTCGGAGGGTCATTGAGAGCAGGGGGTTTAACTGCATTCTGCATAACTGTGTGAAGGCAAACCCGTAGTTGACGTTTGTCCAAACTAGGGTTTCCAACCTTGGCATCAAATATGTTTATTTGCAAATAGTTATGGAGGTGCGTGGTATGAACCTATGCGGTGTTGGCTTCCCCTCGATGTTCTGTCGAGGTAGCAAGTGATCCCTTCCAAACTGTTAGCGCAGGAGTGTGTGCGGTTTGCTTAGTGAGCAAACCAGGACTTGTGTGGGTGGTATGCTTGGCAATGTGTATTCTGACCCTTCCATATGGTATTTGTGTACCCATCAGGGCAACTGGTGGGCACATGTCAGTTTAATGTATGCATGCTATTTAATAACGTTCCCATCTCAGATTACTGTTGAAAGTTCATATTATGTCATCTGCTGTCTGCAGGGTGACATCTGGTGGACGCAGGAGTTCTAGGTCTACAGATCTGGCAGGTGTTGACCCAGCTGTGCTCGGTAAGTGGACAGGACTCAGTTCTTGTCAGAGTTCTGAGATGTAGTTCTGATTGTTGCAAACACGTGTATTGCTTCTGGTCTTTCCATCAGTCTTTGCTCAAGATCTGCGGCTGCAGATGGTGGCATTGTGTGGCCAGGGCCCCTTCTCCTGCAGCAGTTTCTCTGCCAGGTCATCCCGACGTGTTGTCTGTGCAAGGCCTAGGCCCTGTCAGTAGGCCTGATTCCTCCAGCCAGTCCCAAACATCGGAGGGTGCTTCAAAAATACAGGTGGTGTCCTTCATGGCTACCTGTAGTCGAGCTGGGAATATCAGTGAGCAACAAATATTTAATTCCTGAAGTTGGCATTTCAGCGCATTGTAAATTCCTCTCCACCTCTGCACCAGCGCGGTATAGGCCGGGATTAGCATGACTTGGTGGTTTCAGATCTTGATGTCAGTAAGTTTGCATGTCTCCCAAAGTACAGTGTTTCTGTCTCTGTAGTGGAGTAATTTAAAGCGAAATGGTCTCGATCACGTATTGCAGTGACAGCACGCCTTCTGGAAGCAACTCTTTTAGCCACCATTCAACATATTCCATTGGGTCATGTCCTTCTCCTTCGGAAAGGCCCACAACGCAGATGTTATTGCAACGTGAGTGCCCTTCCGCGTCTTCCAGTTTGTCTTCGAGTATGCTTACTCGGTCCAGGAGATCCTGTAGGGCTGCCATGTGACTGTCCGCTAATGGTTTCAGATTCGAAAGTGTATATTCATTGGCTTGGACTTAGTCCGCAAGTTTGCAATGGTCGGCTCGTAGGAATGTGAAGTCCGATGTGACCTTGTCTATCTTTCACTCTAGGGAGGTCCATGTTTGATCCAGCGCAGCCCCAATTTCCTCTCCTGCTGCCAAAACTGATTTAAGCTAGTAAAAAGCGCTGAGTGTAAGGCTTCGCTGGCTCCATCCCCCTCTGTGTGCAGGGCCTCTTGGGTTTCTGGGCGCATAGTGGCTTGTTGCATATTTGTATGTAGTCAGCCCATGGCCAGTTTTTGTGCAGAGGGCATACTGTGGGTAGTGATGGCATCCTCCTGGGATCAAGTCACTGTGTTGGACAGACTGTATCTCGGCCAAAGAGGTAACACGTTAGCTATTGCTATTGTTCTGGGTGAGGCAGTTTATATCAGGTGGAGCACTGAGATATGTTTGCGCACTCCGCAGGTCTGGTGTATTGAGGTTTTTCTCCCTCCACTCAAGGTTGGCACTTAAGATGCCGGAACAGACCACCCTCTGGCATTATGAAGGGGTGTCAGCTCAGACTCACCGTAGCGATGTGCTCCATGTGTGTCACTGCTCCTCTGTGTGAGGCCTGCCTCACTAGCCCCGTGATCTGTGCCCGAGCCAACCCCCCGATATTTGTAGGCCTTGCTAGGCCAGAATGTGCCTCCACTCACTTAGCGTGTCAAGGACATTTCCGGCAAATCTTGTGCGGTACGCCTCCGAAGGCTCCTGCAGTGCCACCTCCTCAATCCTAAACACAAGGAGATGATGGACGGAGTGCTGAAACTTTTCAGACACTCACCCCCAGTCACAGATCTAAGTTGAATCCATCAGCGTTCTTTAGCTCACTTAGCCACCCCAGTTTGGACCTTGCCATATGCAAATCAGTCTTGAACCTGTGCCTCATGGGAACAATCCAGCCCAAACTGCCAGGCCAGGTCCTCCCTGGACCGGAAACATGCATCCTGGGGCCAGTTTCGGGGTAACACTCCTCATCAGCCAAGCTAGCTTGAATCCAGTGGAAAAGTAAGCAAGGAACCCACATCTGGGCATACCTTGCCAACTTATGGCGAACAAAGCAAACACGAGGAAATGATGGACGGAGTGCTGAAACTTTTCATACACTCAGCCCCAGTAACAAATCGATTCCATCATTGTTCTTTAGCTCACTCTGCCACCCCAGTTTGGACCCAGCCATATGCAAATCAGTCTTGATCCTGTGCCCCATGGGAACAGTCCAGCCCGAACTGCCAGGCCAGGTCCTCCATGGACCGGAAACGAGCATCGAGTGGGACGGGTATGGCCAGATGTGGGTCCTGTGCTCTCCATGCCACTGGAGTTAAGCTATCCTGGCTGATGAGGGGTGAAACCCCAAAACCAGTCCGAGGATGCTTGTTTCCAGTCCAGGGAGGACCTGGTCTGGCAGTTCGGGCTGGACTGTTCTCATTGGGCGCAAAGTCAAAACTGATTTGCATATGGCTGAGTTGAAACTGGAATGGCATGGGGAGCAAAAAAATAACGGATTCAGGCCCAGGTCTCTGTACTGGGGTGAATGTATGACATTGCTCTGCATTCTGTCCATCAATTGTTCTTTTTGTACCTCCTCAATCCTGGTGCTCGACCACGTTTATGTCCCCATGCGTGCCCTGTTCTGGAGAGCCTGGGCAGCGCCACATGGTCCATGTACCTTCCAGTGGGGAGGGCCTGTCCTCTGATTTGTCCCTGCCCCGCATCCCAGCATCTCCCCTGATGCTCTTTCTCTTCCCTTCAGTGTCCTCAGTTCGCGGCAGACCAGGGCCATGGTCCCACTGCTGTTTGTTTGGTCGTCAGGCCAGCACTTGTGTCATCAGGAGTGTGTGCCTGTCCCGGCCTCTCCCCTTTTTGGCTTCCCTGGGGCTGTTCGACAGGTACGACGATTCTGCGCCTTCCTGCATGGTGGGGTCCCGCTCAGGACAACCTTCTTTGCTGGTTTCTAGGGATGTGCATGGCTAAGCTGGCATGTTTGCAGACTCTTTGGAGGTGCAGGGGCAGTTTGTACTCACCACCACTCAACCTTGGCGGCACCATGATGTTCCGGGCGGCCTGGCCTACGATCTTCCCGTCATTGCTTCTGGGGTCCACCACCGGCATTCAGGTCCTTCCCTCTCCGGCCGCACACGATGTTTCTAGCGCGAGGGGGCCCCAGTCCACAGCTTCGGCGACGGGTGAGTTTTCCACTAGTTGGGCAGCTGGCACATTTTTGCTGCCATCCTTCGCCATATCGCTATCTTGTTCATCAGTTCATGGCAGCCCACACTCCTGAGCCTAGCGTGATGTGCTCTGCCGTCCAATGGAGTGGGATTCTGTTGTTTTCAGGATAATCAAGGGTTTATGCGCAGAGCATCAGGAGTTCAAGCCCGCCATGTTGGCTGATTGGCCACGCCCCCAGGAAGTTTTCTTTTTGTTTCACTAATAACTTTAGCAGCATTTCAGGAATCTTCACCAAACTTTCCAAAAATGAAGTTCATCAACCTCATCTCCTGACTAGAACGTTTTAGGGTGATCCATCAAGTGGTGTTGAGGAAAGAGGGAGGTTCCAAAATATTGTTTTCACATGTTAATTGGCAAGGACATTTTGTAAGTGATACAGATAAAATGGCTGAATGGAATTACTCCACATTTGGAAGAATGTTAAAACTTTTGAACCTTTACTGTGGGTGATTTTCACTACTCAAGTCTTACCCATAGTAATCACATAGTGATTGGACTGCGCATGTTTACTGCCAGTGCCCACCTTTTTTAGATAAGTCCGTTGCGACACAGCTAGGGTACGGCAGACTGGGCTGGTTACACGTGAACATGTACAGTCATACATGTGCAATTTGAAGGCTGCATGTGTGTGACCATTGTCTGCAATCCAGTCATTTGCACACAGGTAGCCTGGCACAGAAGGGACTCGGCAAAGATAGATGTTGACCTGGAGTAAGCCCTATAGTATTAGTGGGTACTCATAGATAGGTCAGTAGGGTTTACTGGATTATCTGCAGTGTCACTTTCTTATACTTATACGGGAAATCTGCCTTAAATTGCAACTTTGCTACACTTAGGATTATACAGTTCAGTGATGTGTCAATCTAGGGTGGAACATGCATGCAGAGTTTGAGTAGGTCATCCAGAATTCTCATAGTTCACTGGCTCAACAAATACACAGATTCCAGGCCTTATGACCCCTGCTATGCCAAGTTAATAACTATTCTCACCAGCACCGGGAACAAATGCCTCCCCACATGAAAGGAGCAATTATCAGTGCTTCACTCAGCTCCTGAGGTGAAGGGGGTGGGGAGGAAAATCTGAATCTGGTAATATACTGTCATGCCACACTGGGGTTGGGACAGCTCAGGCCCACTAAACAAAAGAGGAAGCTCAGATATTTGGAGCCAACTCAGGAAGGGCTCACTTTTGAAGTTGTGGAATGGAAGTTCCTGGCAGTAATCTCGCACAGGGATAGAGCTTAGGGTATCATGGAAGCTCTTCTCATAGACAACTTGACGGTGTCATTTTGGATTGTCCTAGAATGCTATGCAGGAGGGTTGGGACAGGGGTGAAGGGATGATGTGGCATCCTATGATTGGTCTGAGGTGCATGGCATTTTGAACTTTCCACCCATACTTAAACCCCTGCACAAGGGAGAGAGGGAGAGATCGACTCTGGACTTGGAAGGTGATGGTAGCAACACCATGTACAGCTGGAAGGACAAGCCCCCTGAACCCCTAAGGACTAAGGAGTCTGTAAATGACCCCAGTACTAGTGAGTCTCTTTAGGGCCAGTAAGGCCGGTCTCCTTACACCTCCTGAGGACCAATTTGGAGAAGTCCTGGACTTCAGTACCCCAGCAGGAGAGAAACACCAGGTGCCAAATAATGAGATCCCTACTGAGTTCCCCTTTTTTATCTGAAAATGTGTTTACACTGCTCCATGTCACTAGGGCTCCTCACCACAAGGAGGAAAATGAGCCCAAGCGTATCAAAATCCGGCCAGCAGGGCCTGAGATATGCATGAGGAAAGTATTTGACCTTTGGCACCTGCTTGAGCGAAGGATAGCATGGCGTTCTGCCAAAGGTTCTAAAATGTTCCCCCAGCTGGGCCAGAGCCCAAGGGTCAGCACAAATATAGATTCAATTCATTTGTGGAAAGGGGGTTGGGCTTGAAGACTCCCAACCTGAGCACGTGTTCACCATGAGGGTCCCCATCTCCCAGAGGGCCAGCACATAGTCGGCCTCCATTTTCAAGCGCTCTGAGCTGGAGCTTTTGCTTTACAGTTTTAGAGTGTTGGGCCCTCTAGAGGTTGGTCCTGTGGCCTCATTCTTTGTGGCCTGAAGTGGTGCAAGAAAGGCACAGACATGTTACGCTCTTTTTTAAACACTATCTGGCACATGCATCAAGCAAAAATCCAGTCGGTAAAATACCGAATCGCTAAAATCACCAGTTAGCGAGTGTCAAAAACCGATTCCCAATGCATCAACCCAAATTGTGAGCAAATAAAGAATCGCTAAATAAATACCGGAAAAATAACTACTCGCAATCAACCAATCCTAAAAAATACCGAATCGCTAAATACCGAAGTCGCAATTACCGGAACTCACAAATAGCTCCCGGCAAGTGCCAATGGCTAACAACCAATCTCTACCCAATGCAACACCACTCGCAAATACCGAAAATCCCCAAATTCGCTATATAGCATGAGCAAAATAAGGGGAATCAGAACCTGGAGGTAAAGTTAACAAAAAATGTTTTGAAAGATAAAAAAATAAATAAAACATGTGCAACTGATTGTGCTAATCAGCAAACCCTTAAATGTGGCCCAGGAGACCGTGTTGGCCAGCACAAAATGGCAGCCCTCTACGTGCTTGCAAGGAGGATGCGAATCAATGCCGCAGGACAGCGCAGGAGAAGGGTCCAGGAGAGAGTATTCAGACTGCGCATCACCTTGCTCGGACAGAATGAGGACGAGGTGTACGAGAAGTATCGACTGAATCGTGCCATGATCATGCGCCTCATTGCAGACCTGGAACCACTACTGCAGCACCAGACACATCGGACCAATGCAATCCCTGCGCACGTCCAGGTCCTATGCAGCCTGCACCTACTGCCCTCAGGAAGTTTCCAGGGGGTAATCGCCGTAGCCGGAGGCATATCGCAAAGCGCACTCTCACGTTTCTTCCAGAAATTCATAGACGCCATGCTGACAATGATCCACACCCACATCAGCTTCCCCACAACCCCACAGCAGTTGGACCGCACCAAACAGGCATTCTACCAGGTGGCACAATCCCCCCATGTAATTGTATGCATCGACTCTACACATATCCCCATCTGTCCACCCTCTGCAAATGAGTAAATCTTCCGTAACCGCAAGTCATACCACTCAATCAACGTGCAGGTTGTGTGCGATGCCAAGCACATCATCACTGACCTAGTGGCACAATTCCCGGGGAGCACACATGACTCCTACATATTCCGACACAGTGGCATCCACAGGCGTCTACTCAACGGAGAATTTGAAGTATGTGTACTGCTTGGTACGTACACATACCTCTTCCACACATGAGCACCACACATGTCTCAAAATCACCATTGCTAAGTCTTTGCTTCTATCTTCTAGGCGACAGTGCATACGCCCTGCGTGAATATATACTCACCCCCTACATCAATCCAGCAACACCACAGGAGCAACGTTACAACGCCGCCCACATAAGCACAAGGAATGTCATAGAGAGGACCTTTGGGATTCTGAAGAGTCGCTTCAGAATCCTACATAAGACTGGCGGCGCCTTGCTATACAAACCTGATACCTGCTGCAGGATTGTAGCTGTATGTGCTATGCTGCACAACATTGCGACCAGAAGGGGGATACCCATAGAGGTTGACCGGAATGACGACCACCGGGATGACCAACCACCCGCCCAACACCGACAGGCACACGTCCCTAACACAGCAGAGGGCCATAGGAGGCGGACATACATCATGCAACATCATTTCTGAAGCAGGTAAGAATGAAACATTGCAATATCATTGGTGGTGCAACTGTTTAATGCACAGGAGCACTGAGGTATGTGCGACCAAACAAGCTATGAAATGAATGCTCCCCATGAAAAATGTAACAACAAATGTCCGTTTCAGTCACGGCTGTGAAGCGTCAGGAAGGGGGGGACCATGGTTGCCCCACCACGGTCATGTATGACTGTCATTCAGTCTAGTGGCGCTTGCCACGTACGCCAAGCCTCCTCTCAGGTGTCTCCGACGCCTCACCACGGCCTGTCCCCGTGGAGCACCGCGAACTGCGGCGCCTGGTGCTGGCCTCTGCCACAGAAACACTGCTCACACTCGAGGCAGCCTCACTGCCGTCTTCCCCTCCCAAAGCGCCAGCACTGAATGTGCCGCTCTGCAGGTGTTCTACTGCAGCGGTGACCTGCCCTAGAGCCTTGGCGACATCCCCGCAAAAGTGTCCAAGGTCCACCTGCAGTGACACCGAGCGGCGTGCCAACACTTCGGTGCTATTGCTCATCCTTGTGATGGCCTTTGTTGAGGCCGCGGACCTCACCAAGTTCTGACGGTGCCTCCTCCTCTCGCTCTCATGGCCTTCCCTCATGGCATGGGTGAGCTCATGGATGTCCTCCCTCAGGTACCCATTGCCCTCTGCCACCACAGTGGTCATGTCCCTCACCGCCGCAGTCATGGCACGCATTTCCTTTGCAAGGCGCGCTATGTTGGAGCTGATTGTCGCCATGTGTCTTCCCTGCAGGCGCTGGACACGCAGCATCCTTTCCTCTATGCCAGCATTTGGGGTGATAGCAACGTCGCCTGAGGAGAGTGAACTGCGCCGAGACCTGTGCCGCTGTGGGATTCTGGCACGTGCAGGTGGTGCAGCAGGCGGTGTGATGCTGCGCAGACTTTGACCCGATGGTGTAGCGGGTGTTTCCATCACCTGCATGGGCGGAACTTGGGACCTGCGTCTCAGCGCTTTAGTAGAAGTTGTAGCAGGAGCAGGTGTAGCTGGCGCTGCTGCTGGTGGTGCTGGTGGTGCTGGTGGTGCTGGTGGTGGTGGTGGTGGTGTTGCAGGTGGAGGTTGTGAGTGCGTATCCTGCGCTGTATCCATGTCGGAATCGGCAGGAGTCTTGGAAATAATCAGCCTGCCGCTGTCGTTCGAGTCCCCAGGAGATGCATCTGTGTGTGAAACAGTGCATGGTTAGTGGGATAGTTACACCTACGTAGTATTGTAAACATACATGTCCCTCTGTGATCCACTGAATAAACAGTCTATATCCAGGTTCAACTGATGTGGTGATTTGTAATTATATTTTATCCTGTACATGCACACTGGGCTGACTAGACTACAACTCCCATGATGCACTAGTGTTAAGAGTAAAGTTTTGTGGGCCAAAGCTGCATGCACACTCTGATCCTGCTGGGGGCATGGGAATGGATTTACGCTATGCTGGGTATGGGCACAGGCATGCATCTTACCTTGGGCACTTGTGGCTGCGCCGGAGGTATCCATCTGGGTTACTCCCACGACGGCCTCATGCTCATTCGTCCCTTCCACCAGCTCCTCCAGGGCAGTGTTGGCTTGCACTGTAGAAGGTCCGCCTCCCGTTCTGGATGCCTCCCGGAGCCTCTCCGCAATCCTCTCCTTTGCCCGCTTCCTCAGGTCATACCATCTTTTTTTGAGGTCGTCAATGCTGCGGGGCGTCACTCCAACTGCATTTACCCTCTCCCGGATGCGCAGCCATATGCGCCGCTTCTCACCCTCTTGCACCTTTAGGGACAGCTTACCAAAAAGGCGATCGTGCTTGCTGCTAACTCCCTCTATCAGGTGCTCCAGCTCCCGGTCGGAAAACTTGCGTTTCCGCTTGCGTGCAGCCTCTGCGCTGGATGGTGCTTCCTTATCCATCCTGGTTGTTTTGGAGGGTAGTACAGTTAGTGTGGCTTCAATGTGCTCAGCCAGTCTCCAGTCCCAGCTCCTGTTTGCTCCTCTGGCGAGGCAATGAGGGTGGGGCTGCAGTATTTCCTGGTTGGTGATGTCATAGACACGTTCCCGGAGCGACCCGATCTTTCCCGTAATCGCTATCAGCTATTTAGCTAATACCGAAATCGCTATTAGCTATTTCGGTATTACCGATTTCGCAATTAGCTCTTGGGTGTTCGCATTCCCCGCTATTGGATATTCGGTAATAAATAGCGATTTTTAAGGAATCGCTATTTTTTACCGAATCTATTGATGCATTCACAAAAGCGATTCCTTAATACCGATTCCTTATTTCTCGCTATTAAGGATTCGCTTTTGCTTTTGTTGATGCATGTGCAGCTAAATTGAATGCATGTTGTTGACCATGATTTTTTATAAACATTGCAATGCCTTTATTGATGAATATAATAACATGTAAAGATGGTTACTGGTTTCAGTAATAAGATAATCAATCCTAACATGTTATTGGTCTTCTAATGTGGTGATCCTGAGAAAGCCAGTAGGCTTTCATTGCATACTGACAGTGGTGTCCCCTTGACAAAGCAAATAGGCTTTCCTTTGATATTTTTGTGGTGACTTTCTAACAAAGTCAATAGTCCTGTATTAATGAAAATGACACCTCTTATATTGGTATGTTCTATCCGGTATGGGTGGGGGTGTATTGTGATTTTGGGGTTTGTGACCCACTAGGGGTCAAATGCGATTTCAGAATGTCACTAAAGTTTGTTCATCTTCCGGATGTATATTTTTGTAATTAACTGCATACTATTTTGTAGTGAGTATAATAATTTTTTTTTTCCTTTTACAAAGAAAAGGTGCTGACTGGACAATAATTTTAATGGTGTTCTTATAATGTGCAGACAAATGGTGGTTACTAAACCAGACCACCTCTCATGAGTCTGCCTTGGACTGCTCTACTTTGCTACCCTGAGAGAGTTAGGTACTACAATGGTGTGCTTAGTTACCATAAAGAAGATAAATCTTGCGCAGGCCTCAGATCCTGCACAGCTAATAACTTGATTTTTTACAGCATGATTTTTCTTATTTGGTGTAAATCTGTTCAGCTGTTTTTGAGAAATTCATGTTTAAATGTGCACAGGGTGGTAACAAAGAGATTCAATTATTGTGATATCTGGATGGTTGACCATTTGGAAGTCCTATGGTAGCCTACTTTTTAAAAGAATAGCCCCTGGTTTTAAAAAAACTGATTTTATTCCCTTAAGCCTTCAAGGTACTGTGGGACCTGTACTGGTAGTGGTCCTGCAGTATTAAGCCATCTGATTGGCTGGACACACCTTCAAGAAGAATATTGTGGCCGCCATTACAGGACATGCGACTTGATCCTCGTATCCTGAAATCATTTTTAGAAAAACATATAAGTGGGCAGGTCAGGGATACACTGATCCCTTGACATTTGTGGGAGAGAGACCTCCCGCAGACACAAAAAACAAACAGAACATTGTGCCATGGGTACCCATTTACTCCAGTGGGACCTGTGAGGTACTGCAATACTCCCACAGGAGCTGCCACACAACCGGCATCCCAGTGGTACTGTGTGACCACACAAGTTCTGTAAGTGAAGCTTGTGCAATTACACAGCAGCATATAGGTGATGTTTACATGGCGGTGCAGAGAATACCTCAACGGCCAAAAACCTCCCCCAGTCACATCAGATGCAGTTGGGGCTTAGATCTTTGTATCTCATGTAACTTCTTCACACTCTCCTTTATGGTATCTATCTGCTTATGTACGGTAAGAGAAACGTTCAGGAGATGAGCACAGTATTCAGCCCCTATAATTTCTTTAACCTCTTCTGTGCCCATGACGAGATAGTCTCGTCATGGAGCACGGTTGCGCTGTGCCCATGACGAGACTATCTCGTCATGAACCCCAACCACTAATACAACGCCCGGCACAGGAGGGGGAAAGGGCGTGGCACTGAAGGGGTTAATATTGTAGGAGTGTATCGTCATTTCACTGAAAATCCAACAAGACAGTAAAGAAAGGGGGATTTATAGGGAGTAATATTTGTTGGCCCATGATTACCTCGTACAAACTCAACTTTGTTTTCTGGAAAGAGATTGCTCTCAAGAACCATATTGCTAATGGCAGGGCATCAGGTCATTTTAACTGTAGTTCTGATTAAATCTTCACTATCTTGCAAATGCTATTGCTCCTCTCTATCTTGCCTGAAGACTCTGGTTGATAGTAGGGGTGGTGGAATTTTAAATTCCACCAGCAAAATTAGAGGAATTTAGTAATTGTGTGTTACTCTTGTAACGCAGAATTACTAATAAATTCCGTCGCTCCTCTCAGCCAGCAGAATTAATCAGCTCTGGAATACTGGCAAACAATAGTTTTCCAGCAAAGTGAAAAATTCCGAAGCCAATCATTTAGCACTCTAGCTCTTTGTCAGAAAGTCTTGCACTTTTCTTGTAGTCCTTCTTTAGTTTCTGTGGATCCGTGAAGTTAGAGGCCACACTTGAAGAGTGAGCCACAGTCAAGGTTCAGGTCTAGCATGAGGAGGTTACTTAGTCCTTGCACAGCTGCCACGGGTACTACACGCCTTCCACACAAGGTCCACTACAGCTATTCTAGAGAGTACATGAGGGAGCACTCGGGATCTGAAGAGTCTTTGTTCAGAGTAACTCCTCACACCAACTCTACCCTCAAATCTAGGGACTTAAATGTGACAGCTCGATCCATTCTTAAACATATCTACAGACCCCTGCAATCAAGTCACCGTTTATAATGCAATCAACATTTATTTGCAAATGATCTAATCTCTGAGTACATGTAAAATTGACCCAAATTCCAAATGGCACTGACATAGTGACCAAATGGAGGGAAAATATCAGTACACAGTTATAGTGGCAAGGAAGCACCGAGATGCATCATAAACATGTCTGTGTGCTCCCGTTTCCTGAAAGGTATCTATAAACAACCCTGACTGCTAATTATATAACATACACTCCAATACATGGTATATTTAAAATGTCTTTAACCTTACTTTAAAATGGCATTATTTTAAAGTGATGTGTGAATTTAACGGAGCTGTAGGTGAAAAACTGAAGTCACCGAGGATGCAAATAAGCCACAAAGAAACTAATAAGTAGACAATGTTATAACATACCAGATGCCAGTTTCATGCCATGCTAAAATTCATGGTGTGATTGAAAAGCTTGTGGGCAAATATCAAAAGACGTTTGCTCTTTAGTGAGCGGTATAAAAACAACTTAGAATGATGTTCTTAGCACTCTAATAATTCCTGTTCTATAAAAAAAAAAGCCAGTGTGTTAATGAGGAGATTCCCCAACCATCTATGATGAAACTCAGCCATATACAGATTAATAAAACGCATAACCTATGCTCACTACACTATGAAAACACTCGCACATCAGGGCAAAAATACTGCATGCATTGTTAGTGCATTAATGAATGTGAGGGGAGCAGTGCACGTCCTCTCACCTACCCACTCAGCTCCCTTCCCCACCCCTCAACCAGTGCATTCCTCCTCTATACATGCACCATCAATGAATGTTTGCCAAGGTGACAATAGAGCCAGTCATGAAGATGCTGTTGCTCATGCTGTCACACATACATCCGCCCATCTCTCAACCACTCAAACATTAATCAGCACATCAGAGAGGAGGCACACTTTGCTTCATTTGGTGACAGCATTACCCGCCAGCCCACCAAGCGGCGGCCACGTGCCACTGCATCTCTGAAGAGGAGTCCTATGTCCACCCTCAGTAAGAACACAGTTTAGCAGGCATGTCAAACAAGCATTTGCAATGCAATAGGTCTCGCATCAGTAAAAGTTTGAGCTTTTGGCGTTGCAAATAATAATGCAACACTAATATCTCTAATTGTTAGTAATGTGAGACCTATTGCATTGCAAATGTTTTTTTTAACCGGAATGTTAATTTGTATTTAAAGAGTGGACAGATAAATAGGGAGCAAGGGAGGGAGCAAGATGATGGGAGAGAGTGGAAGAGGAATATAGGGAGAGGTAGAGGAAGAGATGTGAGATAGGAATAGTGAAAGGGAGGAAAAGATCAAAGTAAACAGAACGCACCAATAGATAAAACCTAGGGTAGATGCTCACAAGCCACGGTATTTTGACAAAACATGATGTGTGCAGTATTATGGAAAAGAAAAACTGCAGAGATTAATTCATTAGGAGGCAGTAAAGAACAAGCGTGCGCTGTGATAAAACAAAGCGCGGCAACTATGTAAATAGAACCTATGTGCACCGCGGCCCATGAAGTGCACAGGAAGTTGTGGTGCGCCGCGTTACTTCATGGCATCTAGTGCTAATCAAATTGAGTGCGCGAAACACGGTTTACGAATACGACCCTAGAGTACATATTAAAACTTACCACATACAACTTTTCCTTCTCAAGAAACCATTCTACACAGAATTTCTACAAACTGTACTAGCTTCAACAGACAAGGCTTCTTGGCCCCTGAAAAAAAGTTTGTGAGTACCCACGGACCAACTTCACTGTGGGTGTCTGCATTCTGCTTTTTCACAAGGAGCACATTCACACACAGAGTAGGTCCCTTCAGTGCCAGGTACTATTATAGAAATGTGCGATTTTTTAACCAAATATATTTGGGTTTTTTTGCCATTTTTTATATTAGTGAATGCCTGACAGCTCCCCCGAAAACTGAAGTTCTACAAAAACCAAGCACTGACACAGCCAAAAAGGTGGTAGCAGAGCCAGACATATTGGGTTTGCTAGTGCTTGTTTTAATGTGAATGGTTTCTCATTTATAAAGATATCACTAAGAAGTTGGACTTTATCTCCCAGGACAAACATAATCTGGATCATCTCTAACCACAGATATTAAGGAGTGCTTTAGCTCAATCCACAGACATCTAAGGATGCTCTAGAACCAGTTACAAGAATGCCAATTGTACTGCATCTGTATCAATAATGAGCATGACTTGACGGGACTGATTACGTATGCTTTTCTGATTGTTTAGTTCCTCTCTCATGTTCTGCTACATAATGCAAATCGCCCTCCAATACATGGTATATTTAAAATGTCTTTAACCTTACTTTAAAATGGCATTATTTTAAAGTGATGTGTGAATTTAACGGAGCTGTAGGTGAAAAACTGAAGTCACCGAGGATGCAAATAAGCCACAAAGAAACTAATAAGTAGACAGTGTTATAACATACCAGATGCCAGTTTCATGCCATGCTAAAATTCATGGTGTGATTGAAAAGCTTGCATCTGCTGACAGCTGTGAGTTGAGCCTGGGACTGGATGTGTCAACCATCTATTATGAAGTTCCCCTAATGCACCAGGATTTCCTAGTGCTCGCCAAAATCGTACCTTTAAATCAGTTATTCTTCAGTAATGTTCTCAAGGTGGGGAATGTCTGAAACTTGGAACAGTTACATGTACAGGTTTAATCTCAACATACACTGTGAGTGACATGGTCATACAAAACATGATAACAGACAGAAGCATAAATATGAACTTTTCGAACTAGCACTTTATTTAAGAAAGCTCTGAATACCAGTCACTAAATATTCACTGCCTCATTTCAGTAGTTACAACACGTTTCACAGCAATGCCCAGTGCCTCCTGTCACATGCCCAGAGCGGCGGTAGAGTAACTGGACTATATCGAGAACCGAACCAGTAAAAATAAACCATTTTCTGTCCATTGGTACACGTCGATTAAGACACTACAAAGCACATTTGTACAATAGCAAGTAACACCCGCGAACGATAAAATAACCTTTTCCAGTAGTTAACAGGCATCAATTAATCAAAACATGTACAAAGCACGGCAAATTACTAGTGGGGGGTCTCAAAGTGCAGGATCTATCTGATGCTGCGTGAAGGTTTGAAACACTCCGACATCCAGGTCTTAAGATCGCTTCTAAATTGCTGGAGCGATGGGGCAGCCCTGAGGTGCAGGGGGAGGACACTCCAAGCTATCGCTCACAGCACGCCTGTGCAATGTATACTGCTAACGACTACGCAAAAACACTTCACATTTTAATCATCGCTTGCCCAAATAAATGCATATTAGATATCATGCAAAGCAAGCAGCGCGCCAACAGCTCACCAGAGATCCTCTTCCTCAAAAGTCAGCTCGAAGAACCTGCGCAGCAGGGAGAAAGAACCATCTTATAAGATGAGCCACACCGCGGGCGCGCAGCCTGCCATTAGTGCGGCTTTGTAGCGCTGGTGCACGGTGAATACATGCCATTCTAAAGACCGAGTTCAGGCCGCACCTCGCCACAAGGACATCCGCCGCAACAAACACAGGCCTGGGTCCGAGGTAGCAGAAAGCGCGCACAAGAGACCGAAGCCGACGCAGTGAGCGTGCACATCTGCTGTCTGGGCGCAAGCTGAGATCGCCAGAGAAGACACGCCGTGAGCATGCAGATCGGCTGTCCGGGAAAGTGCACATCACCTGTCCCCTTTCGGAAACAAAGTCGACAACAATAGATCTCGCCAAGGCGTGCAGCGCATGCGTTGCGTTGCTAGGCGAGACCTAAAAATGAAGTGACAGCACTGCCACAGCATGCTACTTAACTTTAACAAACAGAAACTGCTTTTCTCAATTCCCAGAATCATAACGCAGTCACTGCTGAGCAGAATGCAGTGTAACTCAATAAACAAGAGAACACATTTCTAAAGTACCATGCATGACTGAAACAAAAGCATACAGCTTAAATAAAAGTAATCTTCATGAAGGTTGCATGAACATGTGACTCGAATGTGACACGCACACATACTGAAAAGAGCACCCGGCTCAAATGTACCCTGTATGCAGGCTGCAAGGCCACCCAGCTAAAAAGTACCCTACATTAATGCCAGACAAGAAAATATGGCTTGAAAGTACACTGCAGCCAACATGCAACTGAGAGTTTAAGGATCAAACAAAAGTACACTCCCTAATAAAAGGACATACAACACGTCATAAGGGTGGACGGAACTCTGCGGAATCTCGCATAGTTTTTATGTAACTCCACGGAGTAAAACTCAGTGAGTTCCGCCCACCAGTAAAACAATAACAATTCTGGTTTTCACCTGACTTCATACAAACTGCCTCCACTGTTGCTGACATGAAGTGGAATTCATGGTTACTATTTATTCAGCACGGTACTCAAAATCGAGGAATAAAATCTCTGAGTAATTAGCTACAGTGATGGCATCTGCAATTGCACAAGGATACACTAACACCCATCTTGAAAACATATATATAACAACTAGAATGTATGAATAATTTGCACTTTTGGGCATCTGGATAAAGTGTAATTGGATTTTGGATGTGTACAAAGTGACCCCAAGGGGAATGTGAGAAGCCAGGGTGGCCTTAATCCCTTTTCCAATATTGTGTGACAAGCAAAAGACACACGATTGGCAATAACTCTGAGAAATGGAAGAAAACAATGCAGCTTACCAATGGGTTGCAGCAGCACCTTCCATGCCATCCCTGCCAACATAGGCTGCTCTGTTATGCAACCTGAAGAAATTGGGGAGTAGAAATGTTGGTGCAATAACACATTCAGTGATCTCATTCCCAACCCCTTCAAACCCTTTTATATATTGCCTCTTGTTGAAGAACTATTTTTCATTTTCGTAGGCTTGATCCTGGAAATAAATGTGGTGCAGGTAATAGATTGGTTCTTATAACATACAACGCAGCATCAGCATTTTAGACAAGGCAGCATTCTAAGCAGTCATACGTCTAGGGCATTGCCCCTTGAAATATCGTCATGAGGGTTCTAGTATGTATGTAAGTATGTATTTTGGTATTTGTTAAGCGCATATATCACCCATAGGTCTCATAGCGCACTTCACCGCTGCCACCTTTTCTGGTAACTGCAAATGGTTTTGAACATAATGTCCTTTCTTAATAGAAGTACAGACTGAGGTCAAGAACCCTCCTTGCATCCAGAGGAGCCCAAAGTTGTACATAACTCCAAGTGCATACTTTGACTCCATGTACAGATTAAGAATCTTTTTTGGCTGGGATACAAGCTCATTTGAGCGTGATGAGCTTAGAGACTTCAGATGACTTTGCAGTTGGTATATGGCAGCTTTACACAATTGCAAATGCAGCACAAGCAGCATAGCCTATAACCAGTGACTAGGATACCCTCAGCATCTCTGAAACATCATCCATCCATCCATCAATCAATCAATCAGGGGTTTGTAAAATGCACTACTCACCCGCTAGGGTCTCAAGGCGCTGGGGGAGGTATTCGCGCAGCTTCATCTCATCCGAAGAGCCAGGTCTTGAAGCTCTTCCTGAAAGCTTTCAGTGTGGGGGCTTGTCTGATGCAAAGTAGAAGTTTGTTCCAGGTCTTGGCTGCGATGTAGGAGAAGGATCGCCCTGACGTTATGGATCTTTGGATGCATGGTATTTTGGCTAGGGCAAGATCGGCGGTCAGAGGCTTCTCTTGGGTGTGTAGAAGGAGATTATTTCATTGAGGTATTAGGGTCTGAGGTTGTGGAGGGATTTGTTGGCGTGAGTGAGGAGCTTGAAGGTCACTCTCTTTTCAACCGGGAGCTAGTGGAATTCTCGTGGTGTTGGGTGATGTGGTATTGTCATGGGATGCTGAGGACAAGTCTAGCTGGGGCACTCTGGACTGCCTGGAGTTTGAGGAGTAGAGATTTGTTTATTCCGGTGTAGAAGGCATTACCGTAGTCCAGTCTGCTGGTTATGAGTGCGTGGGTGACGATCCTTCTGGATTTGAGTGGGATCCATTTGAAGGTCTTGTGGAGGGTGTTGAGGCATGTGGAGGATACGGCGTTGATCTGTCGGTGTATGGTGAGGGAGGAGTCGAGTATGATGACGAGGTTGTGAGTGTGGTCTGTGGGTGTGGGGTATTCACCGAGGGTGGTGGGCCACCAGGTGTTGTCCCATGCTGACGGGGTGGACACGAGAACGAAGACTTCCATTTTCTCTGAGTTGAGCTTTAGGCAGCTGTTGCTCATCCTTTCATGCCTTCCTGGAATCTGTGTCTGGTGATGTTGGGTTCATTGGTGAGGGAGAGGATGAGATGGGTGTTGTCGGCGTCGGATACAATGCTGAGTCCTTGTTTTCTGGCAATGGTGGTGAAAGGGGCCATGTAGATATTGAAGAGTGTGGGACTGAGTGAGGATCCTTGGGGTACTCTGCAGCTGATCCATTCACAAAATGCATTAGCTCGCTGTCAGTAATGGGCACATCAGTCCTATTGATACAGGGCTTAGTAACATGGCAGTGGCCAAGACACAGTCATGTGGATCTCCACCATGGTTAATGGGCATTAAAGAAGCATGGTTCAAAGAGGGATAGTGGTCCTAAGTAATATAGTATGCAGGCAATAACAGTATTTCCTATCGAGACAGCAGGTTGTGGAGAGATGCTGAGTGCGGTGAAGTGTAACCACTGAATGTGGCAAAGCAACAATTAAAGGGAGCTCAACACAATATTTCCAAGAGCTTCAAAACGATCTGCAGCCCTCACCATAGAACATAAACATGACAGGGGACAGCCACAAACAGGGTGCATAGCTGAAGATTAATCAGCTGTGGGATTTATTTGGTCCCCATGACTTTGTACCAACACTCCAAATGCAAGTCTATTTTGTTCACAACAATACAAAATAAGCGGTTTGGTTTAATCAGGGAGTCCACAGCAGGTCCAGAAGTTAGAACTCCTTTAACTTTTACCAAATCATTTTTGGCTTCACTAGACCTCTCCAAGGCTTCAGGTATCCTTTCAAAGATATCTTTACACAGGTTCTGCCATTTCAGTTTATTTCAGTGTATCCCAGAAACCACTTTCTACAGTGCCCGGGCGTTGCCAAAACAAATGTACCTGGGAGAAGGTCATAAGTCGGAGCAACTTACAGATGACTCCAACTGTTCAGAAGACAAAACAAGCTTGCCAACAGTAATTTTTGTTTTATGACTAGGCTCGGTCTTCTCCAAAAACCCTGCAGCCACTTGCCCGGTTCAGAAGCAAGGCTGTGCTTCTTGGAAATGTGCAAAAGTACAACTTTGAGTTACATGGCTTCCCTCCTAACTTTAATAATGGAAATTAGCAAGGATAGTCAAACTACTGATCCAGCGCAAAAACCCTAGCAACGGGGAAACAACCCGTACCAGTATCCTCCCTGCGTCACAGACCCGATGTCGCACTAACTCATTCACTCATGCAGTCATTGGTGGGGCCCATAACACCAACACTCACACGTTACTTCCACACCAGTCTGCACACACAGGAGGGATGAGTTATTCAAGCGCCAGACATGTGGGGGAAACACCTTATAACTTATAGGGAAGGAAAAGTCATTTACGGTATACATTAACACCCTTTCGCATACAGATCCTTAATCCTAAAACATCAAGGCACTCCTCCCACTTCGGTCAATGGACCAAATTAGTTGAATCGTTGGTGGTGATTTAGAACCAGCTAAAACACATTTTAAGACTTCAGAATCTATCTCTTAAATGAAACTCATGACTCATGAATTCTCGTTAATCAATAATTTTATCTATTATTTCATAATGATTCGAATTCGCATTTGTCTCGTCAAAGTTGAGAAAGTTTATATCAAATTTTGAGTGAATTGCAGAACATCATATTTACCTAATCTGGCTATTTGGAGTCCTCTAATTCATTGGCTCTGCATAATTTTGTCGTAAGTCGTCCGAAAGCAAGCCAAAGCTCAATAGTTCTTAGCTCGGCACGTTACAGTCCCAAAGATCGGCAAAGGACCAGAGACGTGCAAGCATCTATCATTGCCCGTAGATTTAGGAAAAGTTCACAGTCATCAGATGATCTAGCAGCATCCGGACCTTCAGGGATTCAGGAGAACGCGCAAAATGAAGCAAAGCAACGTAAGCGACGTGACCCAAAAGTAAGAGCGAAGCAAACGCGAACGTGAACATACCCTCTGTATTCTACTACTTCTTTTATAATAAAATGAAGTCAAGAAGATACAATATAATAATTTTGGACAGTCGTGATTGGCTGGTTGAGATCGTCCGATGTCAAATTTAAGTTTTCAGTTCAGTTCGAGGGGTAATGTCATGAGATTGTCCAAAAGTCGGCTTCTTCTGGTTTCATTGTAAGGTTGCTTGTTCTCTAGGCTTGGCAGATATCCCACTCTGTCCTTGTTCTGGTACATGGTGAACAAAGGTCATGATGAGGTTTCGGAGATTTCTCGCGCATGTGCAGCTTACTCCGCACCTCGTGGAACTGTGGCCACATCATTGTGTGGCGTCAGCGGCCATCTTGGATTTAGGCCCAAATGCTAACTTAAGCGAAACAAACACAAAAGAGTAATTAATACATAGAAATAATGAATCTAATGTTAACCCCTTACTAATCCCTCTATGTGCTTGTATTTATCTAGCGTATAGCAACATTTAAAGCCATTATATTCACCTTTTCGGTCCTCCTATTGGGCAACATTACAAAAGCAACATATATCATGCAGTATTCTAATTACCACATATACTACTGTTAATATGCGTACTGATTTTAGTTATACAGGTTATTTTTGCCTTGCAAATGCAAATCCCACGTATAATTAGAATGTTAATAATGTTGGTTAATAAACATGCAAACTCGTTTAATAATATTATAGTTAATTGATTATTTAATTAGTATTTTCATGCAGCATAGAGGAGGTATACAAAAGTTTGCTTTTCCCGCTCCATCACTACTGAAAGCTCTAAACCAAAAAATCTGACATCCATATTTTAGTTTAAAACATTGATATATTCTTGATCACATGACTAAACATGAATTTGAATTCTGTAATGTGTAGGAGTATATGTGCATGATACATATATGATTTAGGTTTTCACAGAGGGATTGATGGAGCGAAGGACAGGCGAATGGAAGCTGAATTGGTGCTATGGAGAATTAAGCTTCATGCCTACTTACTATGTACCCTCTCAGGGGAGGAAATGGCTTTTAATTGGGGATAAAGTAATGGTTGGCAATGGACTCAAGAAAACGTTTGGTTGATGGGAGTCTTTGTTGTTCATCCATAGCCACTCCTTCCAGGTTTCCGAATTATCACCTTTAGGATATCAAACAGTGCAAGCCACATGCCCATTCCATTCTGAAGTCATTCATTTGAATTTGTAGCACTTCAATTCACTCCTTATCCATAGGGCTAAAATATGTAATAGTTGAGCTACCCGTTACACAGTGGCCAATACACAAAATATAGTCATCTGGCGCATTTTATTTTGCAAACCATAATCAACTATGTTAGTCCATTTTAGCTGAATGCATGCATTAACAGTGTCATGTTTTATTTTCTTTAATAAAACATGCATTTGGTGTTTGCTATAAGCAATTTCAGTGAAGCTGAAGTTTGTATAATTTACTTCTCTGGGTTACCAAGCATTTTAATTAGTCTTGTCTCAGGCTTCTTTTCCTTGCCAGAGCACACAGTGGTATACTTCAGAGAAGAATGGCATACTGTACTTGATGACACCATTGGGAGCTGTGCATTTAAGTAGAAATTGTTTTTCTTAATGAGGTGAGCACTGTTTGTTGTGCAGGAGAAGAGCAGAGATGGTTAAATCGTGTTTTAGATTTTCCCTGGGTCCTATGTAACACCTTTACCTAATCCTGGGGTTTTGGCCAGCAGCATTTTACATGCTAAATTTGTAGGACTAAATTTGTAATGTTCTTGCAAAGTTATGATGACTAAGACAATAGAACTCTCTGAAGGTGTCACACGTGATATCAGCCACTTGACAGCAATGCACATAACACAATAGATTCAAAATAAAAAAATTCTCTTTATGATGATGTGACGAACAATTGAACATGTTTTATTTTGTTGTTTTGAAGTGATCTTCACCAAAAAGTGTGTACACCTCTCTTAAATATTGTATACTGTGGGACAGATATATCAAGACTTTATGCCACCAAAGAATCCAGCATAATGTTGAAAAGTCTTGATAAAGATTTGTAAAGCACTTACTTTCCAGTCCAAATATTTTGCTCTGAAGAGTTGATCATAAAGTAGCAATAGTGGTGCTTGTAGGCAGGTAGGATCTGATTTTATTGTCACCTCCACTTGTTGCATGGTGTCAGTATGTTTTTGACCTAGTCTGATTGGGATCCTGCTAATCAGGGCCCCAGTCACTGTGTTTTGTCCCTAAATTGACCACGGTTAGTACTTTTGTACATCCACAATTGGCTACTGGTGCACCCTTGTAGTATATGGTACTAAGGTACCCAGGGTATCGGTACACCAGGGGTCTCCCCTGGGCTGCAGCATGTATTGTGCCACCCATGGGAGTCCACCTAAACTGTGACTACAAGCCTGCAATTGCAACCTGTGTGAATTAGGGCTTGCACCCCTTATGACATATATATTTCCTTATATTTAAGGTCACTGCACTTTAAACCTATAAATCACTCCTATGGCAGGCTCTTCAACCCTGAGGGTCTTGGTGCTTGGTGTGAGGGTTCCCCTGCATGAGCTGGACACCTCTACAAACCCCGGAGTCGATTCTCGAGGCTTTGTAAGTGTGGTCAGCCATTTTCAAACATACAGTGGACATCAGTCAATATGAGATGTCTAACTATACAGTGGCAGCACTAAAACCGGTCATGTTTGGTATCAAACATGTTGGAATCATACCCCAACACCGATTCCAGTGTTGGGAATATGATCCCTTGTACTGGGGGCTTCCTTTGAGTACCCCCTGTACTCCTGGTAACAGCCTTTTAGGGTCTGACTGCAAGATAGTGCTGCTGCCGACCAGAGACATAATCTGTCTTGCTGCTGCTGAGCCAAGCTTGAGCAGAAAAGGGTAGAACAATAGGTTTCCTGCTGCTGGGAGGTGTGACCACCTTTCCGACAGGACTTAGTGTATTGGACTGGGGTGGGGGCCCTTGCCAGCACTACTAGACTGCTTTGAAGGGCATATTTGGTGCCCTCCGTGCATACTTCAGTTTGAGCCAGCACAGGGAGCCCTTGGCTCCCGCTCTGGCATGAAACTGGACAAGGGACATGGGAGTATCCTTCCCTCTGGGAGGGACCGCTAAGTCTTTCTAATCCTTTTCCTAGGGTAATTAAGGGCTTACCTGTGGGTGGTTCATTAGATTTGTCTTGGCACAAGACTCAAGCCTGAAACCATGTCACTATTTGGCGGTCTAGACACTTGGACTTTGCTGGACTTCATCTGGAACCGATACTGCACCAAGGAAGACTCTTACTGCTCATTGTCTCGTTGTTCTGCAAGTCTTCTTTGTTGTCTGTTTCTGCTCTTCTTTCAGGATCTTCACTAGACCTGTGGGTATCAAGGACACCCAAAGTAATCTCCCTTGGTGCAAAGGAGTCACTCCCCTGAATATGCAGGCACCAAAGTGGAGCTGATCAGTCTGCTGTGCCTGTCGTCCTATGGACTTCCTGAGTCTCAGCAACACAGGTGGTGGTTTTGCAACTCCCTTGAGCCCTGACCTGTCCTCTCTGCAATTTTGAGGCTAGTGTCCCTCATCAGAACCGTTGGGACCGAACCCCTGTGCACCGCATCGACTTGCCATTGGCAATGCTTGTTGGCTCTGCAATCCAGAGACCTTCAGGCTAGAAAGGATATATGACGTAACAACTCAAACAATTACAATGCATGCTTTTACAACGCAGTTTTTACATCGTAACTACCATTACATTGCATGATTTTAGAACACATGCCATTACAACACATTTTTTTAAACTACCATTACAACGCATTCCATTAAAACGCATACCATTACAAAGCATACCATTACAACGCATAATACTTTTAGGGCAACAGTAGGGTCCACTCCAGTGAGTGCAGCAGTAAGGTACGTGGTGGATAGTGTAGAAGTAAGAAATTACTATTCCCATCTATTACTTACCTTAGAATGCTTTGTAACGGCATGGGTTGTAATGGTATGCATTGCAATGCATGTGTAGTAGTGACATGCATTGTAATGGCATGTGTTGTATTGGCATGCAATGTAAGGGCAGTTGCGTTGTAACAGCTGGGTTGTAAAAGCAGTGCAATGTAATGACTGCATTGTAATGGATGTTTCCTGATAGAAGAAGCTCTATCCTCCAGAATTTCTTCCTGCAAAGAACAGCATCCTTTCCACATCCTCTCCAGCATGGACCTTCCTTCTTGGTGAGCTGCTTGAAGTCCTCCTGTGACTCTTGTGTCTTTGGCCTGTGGGTCCTCCTGAGAATCTTCTCCTGCTTCAGTGGGCTCCCCTGCTTGCTCAGGCCTGCTCTGACTCTCCTGCTGTTGGTGAGTCCCTTTGACCGTGCTGTTCCCAATGATGCTTCTTCTTCGTTCTCACCTTGTCTTTCTCAGCGGCAGCGACAAGGTCACCATCAACTCTCATGAGCCTCCCGACATCTGTGGGCATTGTCTTCGTGCCTCCTGGTCACTCTTAAGTGGCATTGACTCTGTCCCCTCTGCTTGCAGGTTCTTTACTTCTCCAATCCACCCTAGGATTCCATCGGAATTCTTTCCCTTCTTCTCCAGAGGCACTTTTCTCCATTGTATGACGTCTCTTCACCCCTATGCATTGGCTTTCCTGGTGTAGGTAAGCTGGTTCCCAAGGCTTCCATGGGCGGGGTGGCTCTCCAACCATCCGTCCTCCAAGGGAATTATTTGGGGTCCTCTGGGAAGGGTCCTTCTTCTGCAAAACTGCAACCACAACTTCTTTATTGACTTCCATTGGTCACACAGCTGTGTTTCCACTCTGCACACAGCCTCCGTGGCATTCCTGGGTACTTGCCTTGTGTGGTTCCTTGTGTCTTGGTCCAATTCCTGTTCTCCTTTGCAGTTCGCATCTCACTTTCTTAGTATATGGTTTGGTCTCCACCTGGACACCACTGTATTTTGTGGCAGACAAGGAAGAATTCAGCACAGTAAAGTAAAAGGTTGTCAGTGTGGGATGTGGGAGATGTGAATTAGGTCAAGAAAAGAAGTAAATCAATTGGACTCGGGGACGGAATTATTGGAAAAAATAGTGAAAAGCAGAAGAGCAACCAGTGCAAACTTGGGAGTAACAATTAATAAAAAGACAAAACCAGTTGTCTATATTACATGTTATACAGAAATACACAGTAAAGCTGTAGATGATAAGAAGTCGGAGGAGAACAAAGAGGGGAGGAAAGTAAGGTGTATTGACACCATAGAATGAAATTACGATATGTAGGATTAGCGATGCCTTTAGGGTCACATCTATCAGTGAAAATGAAAAGCCCTATTTGGAAGCATGAATATTTGGATGTTTTTAAATTGTTACACTGGGACATTCAGTCTCAGGAGGGATCTAAAGCAGTGGAGTAGGAACTGGCAAGGCATCCGGCAGTGCCAATAAATACGGAAAACTGGCCATCAGCCTTTTTAATATATGCCAGTGTATACTGTGGAAAGCACAATAGTAGCAATTTGTGAGTAAATGATGTAAATGGATATAATTAGGAAAGCGCAAATTCATTTTGGGGGATGAATGGCTAAGTTTGAACCCAGATAAACCATGGGGGGATGCAGACTAAACATTTTGGCCAGCGGTGGGCAAACCCCACATGCTCCGCTGCTGCTAGGTGACGGGCTCATCCTTCCCGCAATTCATCAGTGACATTCTGTTTCCACTTCTGGTTCATTGGCCGAAGCGATGCATAGATGTCAAAAGCCCGAAACATGAAGAAGCGGAGGCACCGCTGAAGGGGGAAAACACTTTCACTGATGCGAACGCAATTTCTCCCTTCCAGTGAATGAGGCATTGTGGTGCTGGGCTGTTCGTCGCTAAATGACAAGTACGCCGACCAGCTGAAAATGTGAAGACACAGCAAGGCTGAGCAGCAGGGGCCACGCTGGGACCAAAGGATTGTCGTCTCTTGATATGGATAAAAAGGCCCTTTAATAAATGTACTCCAGGGAAATGCTGCGAAAGAAAGGGAGGCAGTAGAGGCTACGTCAGGGGGAAAGCCACCAGGTTTCACACCAGGGGTGAGTAAAAAGTTGAATGTGGGCATATTCATAGGTTTACCTGGTAGTGGGTCGCTGGCTGGCTTCTCCCCTAACTTCTCATTGAAACCTGGATTGAAACCTGGAGATGCACTTTGGATTATATGGGGAAGCATTTTAAATTTACCAATTTGATGGGCAATCTGGATGCTGCTGGGGCTCTTAAAGCCAAGTCAAGGCCAGCCCAAATAAAGACTGCTTCAGCAACAGCAAGAGCACACTGCAGGTTGAAGTCACGCCAGGGGTCTGTGCTAGTGTCAAGAACTCTGAGTTCGAAGGAGGACTTGGCGCCAAATGGTGCAGAAGCGGTACTTCCGGGGATCACCCTGAATAATTCTCCCCAAGAGTTGCAGGCAGCAGAAGGGGGGTTGGGAGAGGCAAACCCCATGCAAGGGGAAACAAATAATTCTTGTCTAGAAAACAGAAGGGTTGCAAGAGACAAGGAAAATGAGGCATCTAAAAAGCTCGATGAAATAAAAAAAAATATTCTTTTTCTGGTAGATATTAATGCAGCAAGCACTAGCTTGTCCCAAAGCAAGTCAAAAGATTACCCGCTCTTCACAAAAGGGAAATTGATACACCTTGTGCCTCAGGGACGCTTCCCTCATGATGAATCTGGGCCCCCTTTAAACGAACAGTCTCCTGTGCAGAGTTAAAAGCAGGTAGCCAAGCAGCAGGATAATGATATTCAGCAATCCCTATACTACTGATTCGGTCCTTACCTCTTGTACAATCTCTGGCTTTTGAAGTTGACTCGGACATGGTTCAGCAAGTTCAGCAACAGTCTTATGATCTGGAAACAGATAGATCCCACGAGGTGCATCCTTTAAATCTGTAGCAAGGAGAGGAGGCTGTGTTTAGTGGGATAAAAAGACTATGGTAAACCTTAATTTGGGCGAAGTTAGAGTTTTAAAAGTTACACAAGCAAACTAAATATTATTGCTGCATCAACGATTATCTAAAATTGAAGAAGAAGTGGTTAGTTTCCCTGCAAGAATGCAGGAGGCTGAGTTGGAGGACCAGGTTCATGTTATGCAGCAAAAAGTAAATCAAGTGAGGAAGAAAAAATGTTCACCGGATTTCCAAATCGATGAGCTTAAAAATCAATCCCTCCACTCCAATCTGCACCTGGTAGGAGTTCCAGATGGTATTGAAGGGGTCCAGGTCCTTCAATGGATGGAGACATTTCTTTAAAAAAATGTTTTACCCAAAAATTCAGGAGACCTTACAATTACACGGGTGCATAGGGTTCCGTCTCCTAACTCATAACTGCCAAGGAGGATTCTGATTAATTTTGCTGACTTCATATAAAAAAAGCAGATTCTGGCCAGAGCTATTCGAAAGAAATAATTTTCCACTGAGGAAGTACCTTGCTGTCAGATTCTTTCTAATATGGTCAATGGCAGCTCGCCATAGGAAGGAATTTGTAAAGCTGTTCAACCTATCTCAGGTCGCAAGGCAGCAATTGCTCAAAAGTCTAAGCTAAGGGTGTTGGTTAAAGGCCAGTTTCACATGTTTGCCACCTAAGATGAATCTCAGGAGCTACTGTGAGAAATCTCCAGATAATATATAGCAATGAAATATTTCGCCGGAGGTGAAAATGGATGGTTATAATGAATGTGTTTATGAAGTGGGAAGAGGTGTTGGTCTATGCACCTGAGGTGCCTCACCATGGCACCCAGAAAACCAACTACTTCACTGTGAGAGGGGTATTCACTCGGGGTTGGAGTGTTTTGGGGCTGGGTGTGTTTTCAGTGGGGGGAGCATGGGTAGTAAAAATAAGCATATCAGAGGGGGCAATGCAATTTTAAAAAACATTTTTAGTAAGATGGTTCAATTGAAAGAAGCTTACATGGGCAAATGGGTCTTAAAGTGCAAATAATATCATTTAATGTTACTAGAATCTTCAATGAGCAAAAATATGGTGGTCTTCTTAGGTGGTTAACTTCTTTTTCCTCACGAGTTTTATTTCTCCAGGAGACTCGTCTTAAAACCAATACACCAAAGCCTGTTATCCCTAAACACTATTCAAAGGCATATTTTGCTTCTGCTGGGTTGGTAGTAAGAGGGATAGCGATTTACCTTGGGCAAGGATGGAATGGGAGGCTACTCAAGTTCACAGGGATCCCAATGGCAGATGGATCTTGATTACAGTTGGTGTGAATGGCAACCCTTTACATTTAGGGAGCGATTCCGATTCCGGCCGCAAAACGAACCGACCGACACGTACCCGGACCGAATACCGACCGACACGGACCAGCGTTGTACGACCCGTGCAGTACGATGCAACGCGAGTGATTTACAACCGACATGTACGGAATACAAGCCGTACGACCGAGCCGGAGGAAAAATAGTGATCCGGCCGGAAAACCGACGCGATTTTCACCGACCGACACGAACCCAGAATCAACCCGACCGACCCGTACCCGCGATGTACGATTAGCGCAGTATGATGCAATGCGTGTAAAACCAGACCGACTCGCACGGAGACCAAGCCGCACGACCGACACGCACAGACAACCCAGCACACAAGCAATAGAGACCACTGCGAACAACGCCTACCAAACATAGAAGACAGGCAGCGTGAACGAGGCGGAGAAGCCCGCACGAGACAACAGCAGCGTCCGTTTCCGTCACATGAACGTCTCCTACATGTCTACAAAACACAAAGGAAAAAACACAAAAAAGGGCCAAACTAGCAATGATTAAGCCAATAAATACCCAACACAAATTAATTGAACAAAGACACACCCACAACTACAACTATATAAAGGACTGCAATCACTACCATCATCCCTTGCAAGCAGGAGAAACAGCCAGCAGCAAACACCAGTACACAGCAACCACAGACACACTCACAACTCACCCATCACACAACTCACACACCATCAGCACCTCATACAAAAGCATACACACAGCAAAACCAACACCAAACCAACATCACTTGCACCCTCACACACACATCCCTCACCACCACCACCCATCACCATGCCCCCAAAGAAGACTCCAAAGTTCACAGATAGTGAGTTAGAAGTGCTGGTAGATGAGATCATCAGAGTAGAGCCACAGTTGTTTGGTTTTCTTCACAACATATTTATTGTTGAGCTGTGGTTCATGGCCTCTGCTGTTGCTTCTCCACATTGTTTTCCCCATGCAATTTGAATATTGCAGACATCCCCTGGTGGGTTACACTTTTTTAATGCTCCATTTTTTCTGGAGTACTCTTGCTCTTTCTTTTCTTCTTTCTAGTCTCTACTCCCTTATTTTCTCTTTATCCTAATTCTGGGACATCTTCTTCATTTCATTTTGGGATTTATGTTACATTTCCTTTAGCTTTTAGTTATTTCTTGGCTTCCCTTTTGCCTCTTTACCAGATGTACTCAATCTTGTTGTTCCATTCATATCTATGATGGGCTTAAATGTATTATCAATTAATGTTCGGGGATTGAATCATCCAATTACGAGGAACAACATTTTGGATTACTGTAAACGTTTATCTGGTTATGTGGTTCTACTTCAAGAGACCAAGATAGCCTTTAAAGAGGCTCTTCTTATGAGGAAAGATTGGGTTCTTGATGTTACTTGTTCTGATGCCTCCGGGAAAAAAAATGGGGTTGTCGCTCTTATTTTCAAAAGCTCTGGTTTGTCTATTGTGGCAGCTGAGCATGACACCAGCGGTAGATGGCTACTTGCCCGTTTGACTAATGGTTCGGAAGATTTATACATTATGAATTTATATGCCCCTAATATTGATGACTCACTTTTGTGGTGCACCATACATAAAAAACGTATTGATATTCCACAGGATTCAAGAACAATTGTTGTCGGGGATTTTAATCTTCTCCTTGATCCTATTTTGGATAGACACTCTGCGTTTAAATTTCGTCCCCCTAGGGCGCATAAACACTTACTCTATATGTGTTAGTTTCATTATTTGGTTGATGCATGGAGATTGCATAATCCTACTTGTAGTGATTTCACGTTTTTCTCCTCGCCACATTCTAGCTTTTCCAACATTGATCTTTAGGTAGATGCCTCTCTTCTAAAACATACTATGAATGTCATGATTTATCCAATAGTTGTTTCTGACCATGCGGCGGTGTCTTTAACTATTCTTAATCTCACAGATATGAGAGGCCCTCGTAACTGGCGTCTCAATATTGAAATTTTTGAAGTTAAAGATCTTATTGTGGAAAATGATAACTTCTTTAAGCATAATGAATCTCTGGTGAACTCCCCAATTGGTATGTAGGATGCATTTAAATGTACTATACAGGGTCATGTTATTAGAATAATGGCCAAAAGGAACAGTGACATTAGAAAATCCCTTCAATCTATGGGGTATGAGATTAAGCGCAAAGAGGAATTATTTAGACAATCAAATGACAAATCACTACTGCAAGATATCAAAAACCTGAAAAACTCTTTTAATTCCATAGTCATTAAAAGAGGTTATATTGGTGTACATGCCCAAAAATCTCGTCATTTATTTTTAGGGAATAGAGAGCAGGTAAGCTCTTGGCTGCCACACTAAAATATCCAAACACGAATGTCAATATGACTCGTATTTCTCATATTACAGATAAAAACAGTTAAAAAAAATTCCATACCCAGGAAATTCTTGGGGTCTTTCGTGAATTTTATGAAACATTATACACTCCTGAACATCAATCTACCAAGACTACTTGTCAACAGTTTCTTCAGTCAACTACTAATACTATTTCACATACTGACAGGATTAAATTAGGTAAACCAATTGATATTGAGAAAATCATCCAGGGCATTAAGGCTACTCACTCGGGGAAAGCTCCAGGGCCAGATGGTTTTCTAATAGCTTTTTATAAAACTTTTACTCCTGCAATTATCAAATATCTTAAGAGGATATTTGGAGATTATATTGTTTCTGGTAAGGTTTCTCATTCTGCTGCTGAGGCTACTATTGTAGTTATACCGAAAGATGGTAAAGATCATGCTGATCCTAAAAATTATCATCCAATTTCATTATTAAATATGGAAGTTAAAATCTTTGCCAAGGTCTTAGCTAAACGCTTAGAAAGTCACATTCCTATTCGCATACATGTTTCCCAGACAGGCTTTGTAAAAGGGAGACTTCCCAGAGACAACATTCAGACCTTTTGTCATATTTTGGAAAAAACAAAGCTTTCAGTATTGCCATCGCCGGCGATCGCCCTTGACGCCAGAAATGCTTTTGATAAAGTTTCTTGGCCTTTTTTACAAGCAGTATTAGAATCCCATAACCTTGGTGATTCATTTATTAATATGGTCATGTCTCTTTATGCGTAACCAAAAGCTAATATTAGAATTAATGGCGTTCCTTTTTTAATCTTAGTCAGGGCACTAGGCAAGGGCCCCCTCCTTCACACCTTCTTTTCTCTTTTCTATAGATCTGCTTCTTCGTCTACCTAATCTGAATAAGGGTATTAGGGGGTTTCAATTTGGTTTGTACGCGCTTAAATCGGCCATGTATGCGGATTACTTTCTTATTTTTTCAGAAGATATTGCAACAGTAATCCCCGGTATCTCTAACATCATAAGTGATTTTTCGCTCGCGTCTGGGTACACTCTTAACAAAGATAAGACGGAACTGTTTCCCTTAAAGGCATTGCGTTTTCATTTTCACATGGGGGATTCAGGTTTTAAATGGCAATTGACTCATATCAAATAATTAGGGATTTGGTTCTGTAAGACCCTGTCAGACACTATCACCTATAATGATTCTCAAATCTTATCCAAGGTTAAAGACCTTTTATCTTCCTAGTCTCTTAAATATATTTCTTGGTGGGGAAGATTACAAACTCTTAAAATGATGATAACCCCGATTATTAATTTTGTAATCTTCCATGTTACCTATAAAGCTTTCTTCTGCCTTCTTCCATGAGTTTGATTCAATCTTTTAAAAAATGTATAGAATGATAAGCGAGCTAGAATTGCCTCCAAGCACCTCAGAAAACCATCTGAGTTGGGTGGTTGTAATCTTCGGATTGGAATCCATATCAGATCTCCTTCCTTGTGTCTCAGGGTGCCCTTTAGTTCTTACTGGATTCACCACTGGTACCCCCTTGGATTTATATTGAAAGGGAAATTTGCACTCCTTTCTCCACCCCTTCTTTTCTCAAAGTTTCTAAGCTTAATTTAAACCATTCTCAACATATTATATTAGACACGATTAATGCATTAAAATATGTTGACAGGAAAGTATCTAAACCTGTACATAAATCAAGATGGTCTTCGTTATGGCACAATCCTAAACTTTCTACTGATATTAATCCTAGCATAGCCTCTTTGTGCGTTGCCGAAGGTATTAGATTTGTGAAGAATCTATATGATTCTAATCATGATCTGCTACCCTTTTCTTTTTTAGCCAAGAAAGATTATGTTTGTAATATGGACTTTTATTCTTTTTTGAAACTAAAGGTTAACGTTTCTAAAATATCCTTGTCTACGGATTCAGGTATAGTCTCACTCCTTTCTATGTGGTTAGGTTCATGTCATACTGCGTCTAAAATCCATAAATTCTTATCTGCTCCACTTCCTTCAGAATGTACGATTACTTCTGATAAATGGCCTCACCGTTTTGCAGATGACATTTTTAAACATATTTCACAAGATACTTGGTATTTGATTGGGAAATAATCCCTAAGCAATATAATTGCTCCTTCGCTTATCCAATCGAAATTCTTCACATTAAATCTTCTACATTGGACCACGGCTCGTTTATATAAATTAAAACTTCGAGATAGTGATCTATGTTGGAATTGTAATCTTGTACCAGGCACCCATCCACACATGTTCTTTGAATGTAGGTTATTACATTCCTTTTGGGGCCCGATACAGAAACATTTATCATTAATTTTTAATACACATATACAACTTTCTTTGCCTATGATTTTATTAGGTCCATGGGCTGCAGTTATTCCTTTACCCCTTGACAATACAGATCTGGAGCTATTAGATCTACTTTTATCCGTAGCTGTTAAAATGATACTTACAGAATGGAAATCTTTTCACCTTCTATCTTATCATACCTGGTGGGCATGGCTCTCATATCTACGTGGAGCTCATACTTTTGTTGAGAAAAAACATTACTCGCCTTTCATCTCCAGTAATGTTTGGCGATCTATGGATAATTATATGAATTTGTCTACTATATATGTCATGATATTTATTTGCTTACATTTCTAAATAATGATATGTTTATCATCCTTTTTTATCCCAGCCCACTGAATTTTGCTATGTAATCTTTTTATTCTTAAAACGTTTCTGAGCTAATATATTTATATCTCACTCTCTACTGGTGTATTGTTAGTGTATTACAATTGTATTTCTCTTTTAATATGCAATAAAGATATTTGAACTTAAAAAAGTACATCTAATATACAAAAATTATACCTGTATTGATTGCGGGCGCCGGCGCTCATATATATTCAGTATTTCATTTATGCTGGACAGGACGTTGTATATTTTAAAACGTTTATTGCGCTTTGGCAGTCCTGCCTAACGTGCCCCAGCTCAATCAAAAGCCCGCCCTCAGCCATTCTTCAACACAAATGAAACAGTATTTCTGTGAAAGGCAGGCACAATCTGCTCACGACGTGACATCACTAACGTGATGACAACACTCTTTAAATATGCTTGGACAGGGGTAGGACATACCAGGCAGCAGCCACAGAAGGAGAGCAGTGCAGGAAATTATTTAAATATTTACCGGGCCATCGATCTGCCGGAGGAGAAAAATCATATAGACCCAGCCCGGTAAAATAAGTGCCAGTGCTCAGCACCAGAAAGCTCCGGCACAAATTAAGCACTGGTTTAGACAAGGCAGGAGCATTGCCTTTTTGAAGCTTTGTCCCTTGGTTGTAGCTCTAGTGGTTTGGGGAAGTGAATTATCAAACAAATCAGTGATGGTCAATGTGAATAACACAACAGTGGTGTAGTTGGTGAATAAACAGAAAGCTCATGACCTTAGGGTGTTGCTGCTAAATATTGTGTTTTGGGCAAGGCATGTGCCTGGTGTGAACAATAATATAGCTGATGCTTTTTCATTCCCAGTAGCAACAATTTTGAATGTTTGCTCTGGAAGCAGAAGACATGAAGTTACCGTTATCACAAGACATTTGGGTGTGGGGCGAATAAGAGTGGTTGAGTTAATTGAAAAGTCAATTGCAGAATCCACAAGGAGATATTGGCAGGCATGGCATGAGTTTGTGAGTATTGTTTAATTGAACAGTTATGTAATGATGATAATCATGAGAATATGGAATGTATGGTGATATGCTTTGTCCTACAACTAATAAACAAGTTCTTATCTCCAAATAAAATAGCTGGTTAATTAGCAGGGGTGTCTGTGGAAGGGCTGGGCAAGTGAATAGGCGAGAAGGCTGTATATATTTTTTAATGATGAAGTTTTATTGATTTATCACACAAAGTATTTTTGTAACATGACCCACTGGGTCTAGTAAGACTCTGTATGGTCTCACGATTCTTCTTTTTTCCTTCAGATTCCCAGACTCAAGGAAAAGAAAGAGCAGCGTAAGAAAGTGTTCTGCAATCACCTTCTTCCAGAACCGTCATAGGAGTGATCTCCTCCCCCCTTTGCGTTAGTTCATGAGCCACTTATATCAGTTTTGTATTGGTTCACACCCGACAGTACTCCACCCGATTTCAAAGCTTCAAAACCCGCAAGAGCACTGGGGTATTTTCGGTGTTACCCAACGCAATAAAAAACAAACAATGTGGTGCTCCCCTTCACCATGGTCCCGTTACCGCCTGGCCTTCCTCCGGTTGGTTCATTCTGCTAGTGTTCAGCTCTCCGTATTATTTCCTCTTCCCTTCATGACTTATGTCTTTTCCGTATATGTCCTCCTTCCTGCCTCAATGTTCTATTCACTGCCTCCTGGATCCAGGGATTGGTTGATGCCCCCACAGACTCTGCCCCTCTGCCTAAGACAACAAGAGTCCTTTGTTAGTGTTGGGGTTTTGTTTACTTTATTGGGATTTTCTTTGTTTTCACAAGTCATGCACCAGAATTTAGATACAGCTGCGGGAGCCGTCGGTTGGATATATGGTGAGTAGGGGCTCGGGCCTTTTCCTAACAATGTCATTTAATGGAAAGGTATGCTTGTAATATGTTCCAGTAGAAGGTGACTTGGTACGAAGGATCTTGGGAGGTTGGGCCAGAGAGCGCATTTCAATTGCCAGGTTGAGAGTACCAGTGACATTTGATTTGATGCAAAAACTCTTGGAAGTCTGCTGCCATAAATTCCTTGAAGTTACTATTTTCAGATTATGTATGCTATGGATGTTCTTTGGTGCCCTCAGGGTTACTGAGTTTCTAGATTCCAAGTTGAAAGCAGGAGTACGCCATAATGAAGTTCATTTGGAAGGGGGGAAGTTGAAGATATGGCTTCGTAGTTCAAAACCAGATCAGCTAGTTAGAGGAAAATAGATATGGCTCAACAAAGGAGGAAGAGCAGAGGCATGTTCGGTGAGGGAATGTTTTATAGTATGGCTTGGGCAGAGACAGGGTGAAATGTACTGTCATGAGAGTGGAGGAATGGTTAAGGCATCTAGTTTTAATCAGTGTTTAGAATGGCTTTGATTAAATTGGGGCAGGTACGGGACATTTTTGTTCAGTATTGGATTAGCTACAGAAGCAGCATACATAGGTTGGAATTTGGGCCTGGTGAGAGAAATAGGGAGATGGAAATCAAAATGTTGTGAGTGTTATGTAAGGAAATAGGACACAGTGGACAAAGGTTTGTCATTTTCAAGGTCTTATGCTGCAATTCTTTGTTTTTACTGTAGGCTGTGTGCCCGGCCCCTTGAGGAGCAAAATGGCAACATTGATAGAAGGACATCCATTGATGCATTGGGCAGCTAAGTGTGCAGATCAACAAATATACAGACAACGTCTTGGTACTTAGTTGCAGACATGAAGTGATATGGTGGGGAAAATGTGGTATGTGTTGGGGCAGTTTATTGCCTTTTTAGATGTTGTTGATAAATTTGGTACAGAATGATTCGGTCATGTTATCAGGTTTAACACTGTTAAAACAGATGAAAGAAGATTTGCAACTGATATGGAGACAGTTTTCAGGGACATGTTCGATCTGGACGTAATTTGTGCCAAGAAGAAATTGGAGAGCAGGGATAAAGCAAGCAGCTATTAACAAAGCAAGGAGAGAATTGAATAGAGCAGTGAGAGTATTGTGTATGTCAGTAGACATTAATGTGTTATCTCATGGTTGCATTAAGGAAGAGGATATGTTTTTGATTCAGAATGATCGTGCCCATTTGTGTCAGTCTGATAATGCAGATTACATGCTGGAATTGAGTTAGTTAGTGGGGAAATTGTGAAAGGAAAATGATTGGTGCAAAGGTGTTTATCAGTAAGAACTTTTTACATGCGTTTACAGGTTTGTGGGGTAGTAAATACACCCTTCTGTGTTTTCGTGAATGGTGGCAGTTTGGGGGGGAGGGAGAGCCAGATGCGGGCATATCCACCCCTCAGGGGAATGTGGGGCTTTGGAGCAGAACACACACAAGATGATGGACGAACTGTTGCACATTGGCAAAACATTCACCCCCAGTCACAGATCTGGGTTTAAGCCATCGTTATTTTGCTCACCATGCCACCCCAGTTTAGACATGGCCATATGCAAATCAGTCTTGACCCTGTGCCTCATGGGAACAGTCCAGCCCGAACTGCCAAGCCATGTCTTCCCTGGACTGGAATCAAGCATCCTAGGACCGGTTTCAGGGTTTCACCTCTCTTCTGCCAGGATAGCTTGACTCCAGTGGCGTAGTGAGCACAGGACCCACGTCTGGGCATACACTTCCCACATAGGGCAAACGTCAATAGACAAGATGATGGACGGAATGTTGCACATTGGTAAAACATTCACCCCCAGTCACAGATCTGGGTTTAATCCATCGTTATTTTGCTCACCACGCCACCCCAGTTTAGACATGGCCATATGCAAATCAGTCTTGACCCTGTGCCTCATGGGAACAGTCCAGCCCGAACTGCCAAGCCATGTCTTCCCTGGACTGGAATCAAGCATCCTAGGACCGGTTTCGGGGTTTCACCCCTCTTCAGCCAGGATAGCTTAACTCCAGTGGCGTAGTGAGCACGGGACCCACGTCTGGAGCAGGACAAGGAGGTTTCACTTGGGGATGCTTGGTAGGCTGTATTAGAGAGAGAGTGGCAAATGCTCGGGAAAATTGGTTAATGAAATAAAGAATGAGGTTTGGGGCATGGGGTCATGGTGGGGAATAGTTTGTATGCTTTGGGGAGTTGTTTAAGGGAGGCGGGGCTTGTCAGAAATTTGATGTATTAGCGACGTTGATACAATGTTGTATTTGAATCAATTTATACAACTGCAAACCTGTCCTAATAAATCAGCCTTTTATACTATACTGGTTTGTGAAATGTGATTATTGCATGATGAAGGGACCCGGGGGAGCAAGGCAAAGCCAGTTTTCCCGACTGCGTATCTTTATGTGGTTGGAAAGGGCCTCAAATAGATAAAGCAAGTGATAGGCCTAAATACCGTGAGGGTGGAGTCAAGTGACAGCGCATTTAGGGACAGTGGGGTGACGAGTTCAGTTTCTTGCTGACTCCATTCAACACATGGGCAGGCAGAGTAAGTTTTTAGAGCCACCATCCCACCCTGCAGTTATAAAGCAAGGTGAGCAAGAGTCATAATTTATGCCACAGTAGGACATGTGATTGTAGGTTAGCTTTGTAGGCGATAGTTTGGGGGGATGGAGAGTCAGGTGCCGGGGTATCCACCCCTTGTGGGGTAGGAGAGAGGAGGAGCACATGGGAGTGTAACACCAAGTTTGGGGCTTTGGAGAAGGACAAGGAGGTTTCACGTGGGAATGCTTTGTAGGGCGTGAGAGAGAGAGAAAGTGGCACATGTAAGGTAAGGTTGGTGAATGAACCAAAAAAAAAAAAAAATGCGGCTCGGGGCAAGAGGGTTTGGTTGGGGAATGGTTTGTACACTTTGGGGAATCGTTTAAGGGAGAGGAACTTGTTAGGAATTTGATGCATTAGAGAGGTTGATACAATGGTGTATTTGTGTCAATGTAGCCAACTACAAACCGGTCCTAATGAAGCTGCCTTTTATGCTATAAGTGTTTGTGATTATTGCACGATGTAGGCTTTTTGTAATCAATGCTACTGGTAATATCAGGGAAATCAGCAATAAAACATAACACATACCGACAAATAGCGAATAAACCGGCACACACACAAACTTGTCAGAACGGCTCTTCTGGCACAGCCAGATCGCCCTCTAAGCCAGCCCGACAATTTATCAAGGTACAAATAAAATAAAAGCTCCAACAATTTTTTTCCCAGCAAACGCTATACTCTGTTACACTAGTATGTGCCATTAAATTCACTAACAGTGACTCCAGCTGTTTTAAAGAAAGACGCCCTACATGGACTTGCTTAGATATGCAAAGTGCATAGCCTCGACCAGAATCTAAGGTCAGCAACTGGCCAAGCAGGCCCGGGCCAGTTCAGAACCGAGCATTTTGCTGAACTTGGGAGACTCAAACGGAAACTCGAAATGCGGAACAGCGCGAGCTGACAGTGCTTTCTTTTACCTGAAATTGCTCTTGCAGCTGGTTCTAGTCCGGGTTGATCAGGATGTGACGCGTCACTACGCAGGCTGCCAGGAAACAAAGTCCTGTTCTTTGCCGCCTCCTAAGTGTGTAATGTGAACACATGCAAATTCCCATGACAGGAAGCCTGGATCGGACCGCAAGTCTGCAGGTTCTTGGCGGATTACCCTATCTAAAGCCATGTTATGAAACGCCCGATTGTCTATTCTTTTACCTATGTACATAATATAGTTAAAAAGGGAAGTCAGAGTTAACCAGCCACAAAAATATAAATCCAGTATTCCATTCTACTATTGTTTAATTGTTTAAAAGGGAAATATGCAAATACTGCTTAAGTGTTCTCGAAACAAAAACCACTTAAATCTTTAAACTTTTTTTCTGGAGTTTTTCTGAATGTTAATTGGTTCTAAACCTTCAACTAAGCAGTAGTGCTCCGGCCTATTTTAGTATCTCGCAATTATCTACTGGAACCCACTCTGGTCAGATGGAACTTTTTACTTGCCTGATAGCATGGAGGGAAAATTACCGTTATCACAATTACAGTCTGCAATTTGCCATAATCAAGGACTCGAAACTTAATCTCTTGGCTCTCTGGTTTTTATTATCAACATAAAGATTTGGAGATACAAAGTCCTCAACACGAGGCACAACAAGTACATAGGCACTAAAACAAATGCTACTCTACGAAGAATCCGCATACGGCTAAAAATAACTAAAAGTACAATCTCTAAAAGCATGAGGTAGAACACTACCAAGCAAATGTCGATACTAGGGACACTGAACCATACCATCTCTGTCCCTACTCTGTACTAGGTGACATCCCTACATAGCAATCCCTTGAGACCCTCATCAGAATAAAAGGTGTCAGATCGAAACTTCCTAAGAAGTCCTCACTTAGAGAGCTTGGTCTAAGTTGCCCCCTCTACCCTTCGCCTAGCCGTCCTCTGCTTTGGGCTGCCCCGCTCTGCTCTGCCTCCACCCTCGGGGCGCTGTCCCTAATACAGTACCCCAAGTCTCCGAACACGCCCTTTGCGCCTCCTCTCCTTCCGGGGTCGTCTTTCAGTACTTTTCCACAGAGCGCTGTCCAGTTCCATCGTCCATCGCTTGGCCTTGAGTCCCAGACGCCATCCGCACTAGGAGTTACGATTGGCACATTCCAATACACTCCCATGTCTGGCTTTCTCTACATAATTCAAATTACGAACAAAGAGCTTCTCTACTAACGAGCAACTGTCCTTGCACCTGGGGTGAGATCATGCAAAGCAGACATTCTTCACATCTTTTAAGTTGCAATTTACTACAGCCTAAAACCTCTACTGGAATAAATCCCTTTTGGCCTATTGCCCTTGGCTAACATAAGAAAATACCAGGCCTTTCGCCTCAACGATATATGCGAATTCTGGCCACTACTTCGGTTACACAAGCAGGTTTCAATCACAGTATTGACATTTACGTCTTTCTTTCATGTGTGGTCAACCTAAACAACCTACAGACACGAAGTCTGGGGTACACATTTCTAACACCACATTGCATTTCCCGTAGCTAAACACTATACATTTCTCTAATACGTTTACCATGTGCTTGTACATAGCTAGCACTTCTACTAAAATCGATATAGGTTATACAGTTGTAATACATTGCACACGAAATCCCTGAGTACACATTTGGTTATATACGGGTGCCGACTAACAGTGAATATAACGCACCCCTACAATTCTCAAACTTTTAAACGCTACATCAGTTCCCCCCTTTGATGACATCCGTCATCACACCATTACATTTCCTTCTTCAGAACTGATTTAAACCGTGCTAGTCATAACATTTCCATGTCGGACTCCCTCCAGTTTCTTAAGACTCTCATATTGCTGCTCCTGGAGCTTTGCCAACCTCCTCTCGTTTGCCTTTAGAGCTCTTTCAACCTTGCCTCCTTGATACCACTTCCATGCCTTCACACATCCCCACAAACAGATCACACAAACCACGGCAATAATAATTGGTTTCAACACTGAACCTAGAAATCCCCTTCCCAGATTCGCAAACCAAGTTCCCACTCTTCCAAATCCTAATCCAATCTTCTCCCACACATTCACCTCCGTCAGATCCGTAATCTCCTTGTGAATAGTCGTTATGTTGTCTATGTACTTCCCTATCTCCTTCGAGTTGTCTGGAATATACGTGCAGCATTCCTGAACTTTCAATAATTTGCAGACTCCGCCTTCTTTTGCTAACAACACATCTAAAGCAAGGCGATTCTGCAAAACCATATTCCGGATCGACAACATCTCTCCAGCCACCAATATCAAAGATCTCGCCGTGTTCATAGACAACTCATCAACTACAGTCGCCAACCTTCGGATCTTCACATCATTCAACACCACACCCATACTAGGTATCATTGCTCCGTATATGTCCCCAATCACTGCACCGGCATTTGTAGCCCTACGTTTCCTGGGCGGTCGCTTCGTCTCTAACAACTCCAAGTCCCTTGTGTGATAAATCTTCGGGAATATGATAGCCAAATAGCATACTCCATACCAATTGTCGGGTAGTCTGACATAAGCATTCGTCCCACAAACATAATACACTGTCGGGATTACCTCTACTGGACCTTGCATAAAATTCTTAGCATAAGCTTCCACTGTAAAAGTCTGAGAACAAATGCTATGTCCTACTGCGACCTTCTCCGTCTTGGATTGAGGCCGTGCAATACACAAATTCCCTCTCTGTGCCTCATCCAATGCTATTGGTCCATAACTTCCCTTAGATCTGTGAGCTCTCTCCTCGTCCGTCCAATCTACTGGGCTATCTCCGGTGTGTCGTGTCTCGGTCAACTTTCTATACCTGTCCTCTACTTGGTCTATGAATTTCTTCTCTATCTCTGATAACGCACATGTCAGGTTATTCCTGTGAGCATGCGCCGTATCCAGTTTCACAGTCGGTCTAAAATATTTCAGGAGCCTGTCCTCTTTCTTATCCAGATCATATCTATTCAAATGCTTGATTGCTGGCACCTCGGGAAGTACCGTGTCAAAATTTGAGAAGAAATACTCGAACTGTCTCCTGTCATAAAATAAACTGAGCCATATGCTACAAGAAATCCCATAAGTCAATGGGAGATGATGATACTTGATACCCTCATCCACTGAAGCAGGCAACTGCATGCACACATAACAATCCTTCACATCCATCGCATCAACATACTCATACAGCAACCTTGCATACGCGTTAAGCTTAAAATCACCCTTTGACAAATCCATGTGAAGTCTGCGAACATCTCTCAACTCCGATGATTCCTGTTCGCTAATACTAACACCACTCTGCCCTGGGGTAATAGGTGTGGGTGCTCCCTGAACCTTCCCCTCTTGCCTGTGAGCCACCATGTAGGAACTGATCACTACCGCAAATATGGTGACTACTACAACTCCTATCAATGTGCCTATTATCAGTTTAGCCCTACGATGTGGGCTTACAGGATCTGCCATCTTCGGAATATGCTCAATGTCCAATGCAGTCTCTGAAAGGATAAGTCTCTTTCTCATTAATGTCTCTTTCGTGAACTTAGGCAACCCTCCCTAACTTTCTTCGTTCTACAACGGAAAAAATCCCTAATTTTGTTCTTCTTCCGCTCGGCTCTAGGTAATCTTCTTCTTAGCTTACAACCTTTCTCAAATCAATCTAACATAAGCGCCGGTCCCAACAGCTCCAGGACTCCCTGCAATATTTCGAGCTTAAGAATAATCAGTTCTTGTGGATCTGGCAATGCTGTGAACGTCGGGAACTCTAAATTGTCCAAGATCATACCTCGAATGGTACTCAGGAATGGCGGACTTGGGATATGAATCGTCAGAATCCCTTCGATCTCCAATCCCGGAACTTTCAGCAACACTTCCACCCTCTGGAGCGGGACACTGTTGACCAATGTCATCGACCTCAATCTTCCCGTGCTCGGTAACCCTGGCATCAGTCACTTGGTATGCCCACTCCGGGGAAGCGTACTTCCGACTTGGCACTCGAGTTCTCTTGGACCTTCTCACACCACCTTGAGGATTTTCCTCGTCTCCCGATTCTTCTTCTGGTTCTTCCGAAACTGGTGCAAGGTCGGTGTCTGGGGCCAACCTCAGGTTTACCCGGTTCTGCTTTGCGGGCCAAACCCTTTCCGCTTCGGTGGCTCCCCCCGTCTTCTCTCCGATACCCTGTGCACTGACTTCCTCTTCTTCGGCAGAACTCGATTCTGTACTACCCACTGCACCTCTCGCTCCTTCGCCGGTTTCTGGGTCAGTACTTTCTTCACGTCCTCCCCCAACTCGATTCAGTGCACCATCAGCCGCTTCAGCAACCCTTACAGCTTGACTGGCCCTCTCTGGCGATTCTGTCGGCTCACTGGGATCTTGGTTCTCGAGAGGGGCTGTATCTTCCAAGGGTGCTGGAACTCTGCGGGTATGAGAAGCATGCACCCAGTTCGGTAACCCTCCGCACTTGACAGCAGTGTTCGTAACAAGAATTACTTGGAAAGGGCCACGCCACCTAGCATCCAAACAACTCTTCCTCACGTGCTTTCGGACCAGGACCCAATCGCCTGGGTCCAAGTCGTGGCACCTGTCACTCGCAGCTGGAACCGTTGCTGTCTGCACCTGCTGAGACACAGAACGGACCACGTCAGCAAGGCCTTTACAATAGTCCAGGATCATATCATCAGTGATATTTATCAGAGCAGTGGCAGGTATTGCAGGCAAACGCATCGCTCTTCCCATGAGGATTTCATGGGGTGACAACCCAGTTCTTCTATCAGGCACACTTCGAAGGCTCATAAGGACCAAAGGTAATGCGTCAGGCCATTTCAGAGACGTAGACGAACACACTTTCGCCATCCGAGCCTTCAGAGTTCCATTCACCTGTTCCACTATCCCTGAAGCCTCTGGTCTATAGCTACAGTGTAACTTCTGATCTATATTCAAAGCAGCACAAAGCAATTTCATAACTTCGCTGTGAAAATGAGTTCCTCTGTCCGATTCAAAGGACGTCGGGAACCCGTACCTTGGAATGAGTTCTCTCAATAAGAGTTTCGCTACTGTGAGTGTGTCACATCTGCGTGTAGGGTACGCCTCCACCCACCTGGAAAAGACACATACTATCACTAATATGTACCTCAACCCATTACACTTCGGCATTTCGACAAAATCCAACTGCATCCTATTGAAAGGTCCCCCTGACCTCCCTATGTGGCTCAATGTCACAGCAGTTCTTTTCCCTACATTCATCTGTTGGCAAGTGACACATCTCTGGCACACAGTTTCAGCCACGGCACGAAACTTCGGATTGTACCAAGTCTGACGAAACACTCTCATCATGGCATCCCTACCCAGATGTACAGCACCATGTATCAACCTCGCCATGGGATTCAACAAACCTTCTGGCAACACTGCTCGTCCATCATTCGAAACCCATATATCCACATCTCCCTTCTCACATCCAGCTCGTATCCAGCTGTCCCGTTCTTGATCTGAGACCCCTTCCTGAAGCTGCTTCAGTTCCTCCCATGTGTCAGCCACTGCTAACATCTGACCATACACCACCTCTTCCCCGGTTTCCTCAATGTGGATCTCAGTAAAGTTGCATCCCTGCTCTGCACAAAATCGAGCTACTTCGTCTGCATAGTTATTTCCCAACGAGACAAAGTCGCTTCCCTTCGTGTGGGCTGCACATTTAACAACAGCAATTTCATCAGGACCTTGCAATGCTTTTAACAATTTCCGCACATAATCACCATTTCTTATAGGAGAACCTGAAGACGTCATAAACCCTCTCTGGGACCATAGCTGTCCGAAGTCATGAACCACACCAAACCCGTACTGGCTGTCCGTGTAAATAGTTACACGGATCTTGTCGGCTGCCAAACAGGCACGAGTCAGGGCAATGAGCTCAGCCACCTGCGCGGAGTGTACTCCTTCTAAACAAGCGGCTTCAACCACACCCGTGATGGTGCATACAGCAAACGCTGCTCTCAGTCGACCGACACTGTCTCTTAAACATGAACCGTCTACAAAGAAAATCTCATCTGACACTGGGAGCGGTTCATCGACAATGTCGGGTCTCGGTTTGGTGCATAGTTCAGTCACATCGAGACAATCATGGTCCTCACAATCTTCATTATCATCTATTTTTAGAACAGGTAACAGTGTAGCAGGATTTAAAACAGCACACCTCTTCAATGTCACATTATCGGCTGCAAGAATAACTTGCTCATAACGAGTCAGCCTATTATTCGTGAGGTGCTGCGTTTTAGTCCTAGTCATCAACAATTCAACAGAATGTGGCACATGTACAGTAAGTGGATGACCCATCACAATGCTCTCACATCTCTCAATGCTGACACCTGTTGCCGCAACGGATCTGAGACATCCGGGCAACGCAGAAGCTACTGGATCTAGAGTAGCTGAGAAATAAGCAACTGGTCTACGGACACCTCCATGATTCTGGGTTAACACTGCTAATGCGCAACCTTCTCTTTCGCAGCAGAACAATGCAAATGCCTTGTTATAATCCGGCATTCCCAACGCAGGAGCGCTACATAAGGCTTCTCTCAGCCTCAGAAATGATTTCAAACAGTCGTCGTCCCATGGTACCGGATCACTTACATCCTTTCGCGTCAGCCGCTGCAAAGGCTTCGCTTCAAAGGAAAAGTTTGGGATCCACTGGCGGCAATAGCCCACCATTCCCAAAAACATTCTAACTTCCCTCTGCGTCGAGGGAACTGGCATTCTCAAAATCGCATCAATGCGATCTGGAGACACCTTCCTTTTACCCTTTTCAATTCTGTGCCCCAAATACTGTACCTCAGGTAAACAGTATTGCAGCTTGTTTGGAGACACCTTGTGACCGTTCTCTCCCAGGAAATTCAACAACGCAATGGTATCGATCCTGCAAGCGTCTTCTGTCTCTGACGCGACAAGCAGGTCGTCAATGTACTGCACCAAAACAGAGTTTTTCGGCAACACAAGACCTTCCAGATTCTTCTTTAACAGCTGATTGAAAATCGATGGGCTCTCCGTATACCCCTGTGGGATACGGCACCACGTTAATATACGATTTTCTAGCCTAAAGGCAAAAAGAAATCTACTCTCTTCATGTAGGGGAATCGAAAAGAATGCCTGACACAAGTCAATCACTGTGAACCATCCAGCTTCGCATGGGATCTGGAACAGTATCACAGATGGATTCGGTACCACTGGACAACATGGAACAACTATGTCGTTTATTTTCCGCAGGTCTTGCACTATCCTGAACTTCCCACTCGGTTTCTGCAGTCCCATAATGGGTGAATTACATGGACTACCCATGATCTCCACCAGTATTCCCTGCCTAATCATAGACTCAATCACAGGTTTGATCCCAGCAATCGTCTCAGGCGACAGTTTATACTGAGGGGTTCTCGGGAATTCCGCGTTTGGCTTAACCTGTATCTTCACTGGTTCCACTCCCCTGACTAAGCCGATCTCCTCTCCGCTTAGATCCCACACATCGGTCGCAACTGACTCCCTCAAGTCCTGTGGAAGCTCCTCCACTGTCAGAGCCGGGTACACTTCCACGCACCCCTGCTGATTTGCAACCTTAAAGGTCGCGTCGTCATCTCTGGTCTGTACCTCTACTCCCCTCGGGGTACAGTAAATTGTGCAATTGAGCTTACACAATAAATCTCTTCCCAACAGACAAACAGGACTAGAATCGCACACCACGAACTGATGTCGATCCCTAAAGTTTCCTATCCTGACGGGAATCGGTTCCGTCAAGGGGCTAACTAGTCTCTTGTTCGCCACTCCAACCACTTGTATACTTTCTCCCGAGAGGGCTACCCCCGGAACTACTGCTGATCTTATGGTTGACCTGGTAGCCCCCGTATCTACCAAAAAGGTAGTAGGGCGTCCATCGAGTTCGGCTTCCACAAAGGGTCCCTTCTGATCTACCTCTAGTATGGCCCTGAGCAGGCAATCATCGTCCTGACCCAAACTTAACTGCGCCAGCAAATCCGCATCCCTCTCCTCTTCCACTTCGAACATGGGCATCTGCAAATAAGTCCGAGCTCCCTGCTGTATGTTCTGCATCCTGGGTGGCTGGGGAACCTGCACCTGCGAGACGCCTGTCCCCCCTTGCATCGTTCTCGGTACAGTCACCGTCTGTACCTGTTCCGCCCCAGGGACCTGACCCATTCCTCCCTCCATCTGCGGCTGATTATAGGGGTTCAAGGGACACTCGCGCCTCCAGTGTCCCACCTGGTGACACTGGTGACAAGCAGTCGTCTTCTTCAAGATCGCTACCTCTATTCCTGTCCTAGGGTCTACGGGTCTCGGCCTTCCCTGACCCTGCATATTCTGATTCCCTGTCTGATAATTTCCCTGTCTTCGCCCCACTGGACCCCCATTCGGCGGTCCCTGAGCCGCTTGCATCTGAATGAGCAATAAGTTATCCTTCATCTTCTTGTGCTTGGACTCAATCTCATCCGTGCAGTATCTAGCATACCGCAAGATCTCATCTACAGGCTTATTCTGCCAACAGATCAAATGCTGCTGTATCATGAGACTGACTTCGGGTTTCAAACCCAGCACAAACTTAGACACAAACTGTCCCATGTCCTTCGTTTCCAGCTCATCTAAACCACTGTACTGCTTAAAAGCCTTCAAAAGTCTCTCATAAAATTCATGTACTGTCTCCTTTGGCTCCTGCACTGTCCTGTCTATCTTCACCCAATCGATGTCCTGGGGTGAAACCTTCGATTTCAACCACGTAATTACCTTATCGTACAGCCTCATTACCACGGGCGACGGACCATTTGTAACTATGTTCCTATCAGGCTCATAGTCCGGCCAATCAACAGCAATTTTACATGCGTTCCACAGATCTCCCGGAACTACGATATCGAATAAGGTGTTCAGATCTATCCACAACACCTTCGAAATCTTAACGAAACGCTCAACTTGCTTGTACCACTCTGCAGGCTTCTCCCTGAGCCTGGGAAAATCATTCGTAAATGATGCCAAATCCCCCCTGCTCCATGGTACATGCACATATCCTCCATTCGCCACCTCTCTCAAAGGAAGGATCTTTACCTCCTGCAAATCTCCTTCAGAGCTCCCTCCTTTCGCTCCCCTAGAATTCCTTTTCCTAGCATATTTCTCTTGCCATTTGTCGAGCATCAGCCATATTCTCATAGCTACAATCAATTCCTTGGTATGTGACCTTAGACCAACAACCCTTTTCTCTTCCAATTCCCGCTCGGTACAATGCATCCTATGGCTCCCTTGCAATGCTCTAGTCTTGGATAGATCCACCCCATATTCTCTAGCCAAACCCGCCAGTTTCTCATGTGCCACTCGTGCTTTACGAGTCACATCCTTTGCCACAAAAAGCAATTCATCGGGAGTATAGGTCAATACTCTCTCCAGAGGTAGATTCCCATATATTATTTCATCCGCCTCTGCTTTAAGTCTTACTACATCTATCATTCCTGCCTTCAAGGCTCCTTTCAACACCTGACAACTTGCTCCATGTCCCTCATCATACTCGCATTCCGATTCCTGCTCTCTCCTTTCCTCTGGTAGTTCTATGGGAGCAGAGTGGCTCGTAAAGGCAACTGGGGTTGTCCCCGCTCGGCCCATATTCCAGCTCATTTGCTTCTTTGGCGGTACCCATGATCCTAAATCTGGTCTCGACTCCATCAGAGTCCTCGGCCTCACCGGTCTCTCGTCCTCTTCGCCCCTAGATGTGTCCGACACCGCTGCTAATGGTGTACTCCATTGTACAGGGCTTGGAGGTCGGGCCGTTGCCCCTTCCAACTCACTTTCCCCACTTTCTCGCCTAGTTCTCTCTGCCTCTCGTTCGGACCTCTCTCTCGCCTCTGATTCCGGGCTGTATATAGACACAATCGGTCCAATGGTGACCGGTACCCTCAATGCATCCGGTAACCTCATCTCTCCTTCAATCCTTCGGCTGGTCCCCGACTGACCCTGTGAACTCGCTGTTTCAAACGAGACCAACCCTTCCACTCGGGTCTCGGGCTGGATCGTTACCCTTCTAGTTTCCTCTCTCTCGCTCCACCTATCATCTGCCTCATCCGGGTTATAAGGGGGTGGTCTCTCGTCTAGCAATCTTTGCAATACATCATCATCAGAATCACTATCCTCTTTCTGTGCTTTCCCATTCCTTATCCCCGTCTCCTCCATTATCGCGGGATACAGTTTCGCTTCCTCGATTGTCTGCACTCTCCATCTTTTCTCCGCTGCGTCCCATTTGGCATCCTGAAACGCCCTAATCGACTTCCTCATCCTCTCCTGACTTCTTCCCTTTTCCTTATCATGCGCTGCTCGGATCCACGCATGTAATGCTTCAAACTGTGCTGGTCTTGGCAAGGGTTTTAAGGACCCCATCACCGTCTTCAGTTGGTACAGCACCGCTAATCTAAATGAGCCGTACCTCGGGAAAGCTAATTCCCCTTCACCTTGTGTAACCTTGTGCCAATTCTCGATCCAAACGATAGTATGTAACCCCACATTCTGTGCCATGTAATGTGCCGGTGTATCCTCGGGAGGAGCTTCTTCTCCCCCGCGGACAACCACATGCCTATCACCTCTACACAACTCTCGCAAAGCCCTAAGGCACTTCATAATGAGCAAATTCGATCTCGCGCTCTATTTACTTCTTGTTCTCAAATCCTCCAATAACAGCGCGACTCACACCAACCGGCCTATCACAGCGCGACACCCTCTGACGTCACCTTCCTTCGTTCGCAGGAGTTCCCTTCTCCAAACTCGTTTCACGCTTACTCACGTCCCATTCATACACTGAAATAACCAATTAAGTTATTTCTCTGGCTGTCCGTCCACAGCCTCTGACTGTCCGTCCACAGTCTCTCGACCTTGTTGACCTCGATTGGCGCCCGTCTGCCCCCGTCCGGCCAGACAAAAACGCCTCTGATAGGTTACTAACACTCCGATCTGCTCACCACAACCCACGACCAGCGTTAAGTTGCCATACACACACGCATTCGCTCCCCCTATCTCGGTCCAGGTGATCGATGGTACCTCACGATCTCCTTTGGGTGGTCAACAAAATCTATCTCAGGTGTCTTCTACACCACAATTCCCGGGCTGCGCGCGCTCACAGCCTGATCTCACAATCACACGACATACACAACAACTCCGCAAGACATCACACAACAAATCAACACCGCAATCTACAACCACTCATTATGTTCATACTCACTCCTGGAACTGCTGCTTTCTGCCGCGCTGCTACTCGCCGTCGATGCTCATCTGCCGCCGTCTGCTGCTCGCCATCTGATGATTCAGCATCACTTATCGTCTCTTGGGCCTCAAGGGTCACTTATCCTTATCTAATCTTCCCTCGCTATCAGTAAGAAACCATCCTCGTTTGCTACCAACTGCTCCGGCCTATTTTAGTATCTCGCAATTATCTACTGGAACCCACTCTGGTCAGATGGAACTTTTTACTTGCCTGATAGCATGGAGGGAAAATTACCGTTATCACAATTACAGTCTGCAATTTGCCATAATCAAGGACTCGAAACGTAATCTCTTGGCTCTCTGGTTTTTATTATCAACATAAAGATTTGGAGATACAAAGTCCTCAACACGAGGCACAACAAGTACATAGGCACTAAAACAAATGCTACTCTACGAAGAATCCGCATACGGCTAAAAATAACTAAAAGTACAATCTCTAAAAGCATGAGGTAGAACACTACCAAGCAAATGTCGATACTAGGGACACTGAACCATACCATCTCTGTCCCTACTCTGTACTAGGTGACATCCCTACATAGCAATCCCTTGAGACCCTCATCAGAATAAAAGGTGTCAGATCGAAACTTCCTAAGAAGTCCTCACTTAGAGAGCTTGGTCTAAGTTGCCCCCTCTACCCTTCGCCTAGCCGTCCTCTGCTTTGGGCTGCCCCGCTCTGCTCTGCCTCCACCCTCGGGGCGCTGTCCCTAATACAGTACCCCAAGTCTCCGAACACGCCCTTTGCGCCTCCTCTCCTTCCGGGGTCGTCTTTCAGTACTTTTCCACAGAGCGCTGTCCAGTTCCATCGTCCATCGCTTGGCCTTGAGTCCCAGACGCCATCCGCACTAGGAGTTACGATTGGCACATTCCAATACACTCCCATGTCTGGCTTTCTCTACATAATTCAAATTACGAACAAAGAGCTTCTCTACTAACGAGCAACTGTCCTTGCACCTGGGGTGAGATCATGCAAAGCAGACATTCTTCACATCTTTTAAGTTGCAATTTACTACAGCCTAAAACCTCTACTGGAATAAATCCCTTTTGGCCTATTGCCCTTGGCTAACATAAGAAAATACCAGGCCTTTCGCCTCAACGATATATGCGAATTCTGGCCACTACTTCGGTTACACAAGCAGGTTTCAATCACAGTATTGACATTTACGTCTTTCTTTCATGTGTGGTCAACCTAAACAACCTACAGACACGAAGTCTGGGGTACACATTTCTAACACCACATTGCATTTCCCGTAGCTAAACACTATACATTTCTCTAATACGTTTACCATGTGCTTGTACATAGCTAGCACTTCTACTAAAATCGATATAGGTTATACAGTTGTAATACATTGCACACGAAATCCCTGAGTACACATTTGGTTATATACGGGTGCCGACTAACAGTGAATATAACGCACCCCTACAATTCTCAAACTTTTAAACGCTACATCAGTAGCATTTAGCTTTCTTTTCTTTTAGTTAGGGGTTGTTTAATTAAAAATGGGCCTTTTACGAACTGCAGAAAGTATTGTGAAGTCATGGTCTCAGTACAAAGCATTTAATTAAGTACTAAACGGAACCGCCATTTCACTCTAACCTAAATACAAGATATTGACACTAATCATGTAACAAAACGCTTGTCTTCAAAAATATATATCAGATTGTTAATCTTCAAATTTTTAGATTTTTACTTTATCAATTGATAACATTTAGATGCATAACAATGACAAAGGAAAGTACAAACACAGAGTGAAATGCATGGTAGGGAAACGGGAGAGTTCATGGGGAAATATTTAGGTCTATGAAGGCAAGAAGGGTTCCGAAATACCATCCAAATATTGTGTCTGCTGCTTATTTAGGAAGTACATTGTCTTAATAGTAGCCTAAGAGACAAGTTAGCTAAATGTATTAGTGGGACATTGTTGAGGGTTGCCTGAGGGAATATTGCTACGTAGCGCAGTATTGAAGAATATAATTTGAGTTTTCACTTATTTATTTTATAAGAGCAATTTTTAGCATTCACAACAGCCTGATTAGAGGTTTCATATTAGCGGAAGTCTGGTAATTCCGCATGTGAAATTTACATTATTGTGTGGTAACCCTTAAGGAATGAGGAATAAATGTGTGAATAGGGATTTACAAATCCCAAATTCGAATGCAATTTTAACACATAGATTTATCACATGTTCTGAGCCTCCATGTGGGATTGGAATGGAGTAGGGGCATGTGGATAGCAGGGAATGGAGGAGGCAGATAAGTTTAGGAAGAAAAACAATGAAGGGACGGAGCTTGGCCTGCTTGTATTTTTACTGAGAAGAATTACCACTTTGTAAAAATCGGGCTTGGTGTTTCAACACCCGGAAAAAATGGATAAAGGAACAATTGTCCACTCATGATCAGGCAAACAGTAATTCTTCATAGTAATTCCACTCTTCCTGTCTCATAATCAGGGTCCAAGTATCGAAATGCCAAAACCTCTTGTCACTTCTGCATGTGTCGCTTTGACATATAATGTGTTAGCTAGTGGATGCTGCATAAAGGGGGTAGACACTTATCAACTTTCCGCAAGACTGGTTCAACTGTGTTGGGTGTCCAAGTCTTGACTTAGATGTTCATGTCATTCTCAATCTCATCAGCAGTGTAACAGTTATACATTTGCTGGGTTCCTCCTTCTTGGGGTTTCACATAGTAGCAGTTGTCACCATTTACTTCTATGCATGCTATCTGTTGTGAGTTGGTTTGTTGATTAACAAAATGGATGCCTTCGGAAGAAGGTTGGATCTTGAAACATTATTTAGCGCACACAATTGTAATTGAGGACCATTTATTCAGAAAATAAGTGGATGTCATTCTTGTGTTGTCCCCTGGTGTATTATAATGGTTTCGTTTCCATTCTTAATGCCCAAGTCCCACTCATACCCTCCACAGGGACCTCTGCTCAGACAGCCCCCATACTTCAGTGTCCTGGAAAGTGTTTTTCTTCAAGTGTTCTCATTCTCCAATCCCAGCTCCATCCCACCGATCGATCCTCCAACACCTGTGTTCCTGCTCTCTGAACGGTCTCTAATCCTTGGTAGATCTTTCTGTGGGTGTGATATCATGCAGCCAGAAATGAGACCATTTTGTTGCTAGGGGTGTGGTCAACTGGCCAGGTTTTAAGTCAAGAAACCTTTTCTTTATTCGCGAAGCCAACATTTCTTGAATTCATACAGCTTCAGCAGTGACAAGAAATCCTTTGAATGCCTCTATTTAATGTTAGATAGCTGATCACTAATGTCATGTAATAATTCACATTGACACTTACAGTGGTTTTATTAAAAAATAGCCTTACATTTTATTATATGTTCATTTTTCAATACATCGACAAGCCTTGACGTATTGGAGGGTAGGGTGATGTCTGTACTGAGCACGTCAAAGTGACTCAAGATTTCAGTCAGACACCCATGTGGCCTCACAGTTGCGGTTTTACCTAGAAGACTATAACATTGTACATGACTACCAGGTGGGGTCCAACCCCAGGAAAGCACCATGACAGTCCAGGAGGGCACACTGTGATTTACTCATGTACAATGACAACAACGGCATTGCACGCTAATATTAGATCTGTCTGTAACATTTGACATAGTTGATGAGTCTCTTCTTCTTGAGAGATGGCAGGAGATTGTTTTTCCAATGATTATAGCCCAAAAAATACCTTCAATCAGCATATTCCATGAACATGAAACAAACATGATCTGTTCTATCCCTTAGCTCGTTTAATCTCTGCATTCTGCCTCTGGTCAGCCCTACTCAGTCTTTCTGCCTTCTACTTTAGATGTATGCAGATGGCACTGAGATCATCCTCTGGTTAGCCCATGATATGTATTTATTTTGGGATACATTTGAGGAAGCATCCATGCAGTTAGTAATTGTATGAGAAGTCAGCAGTGGTCATTTAACTCTCGGAAAACATAGATAATGGCAGTGAGAGAAGGGGCACAGATATTCTGAAGACATTAGGTTGAGGGAGCTTGGAATCTGTTGTACGTTTGTGTAATGGTCTATTTCTTTAAACTATGAGTCTTTAATAAAACATACATCACTCTTGTGGGCCTGACTTTTGCCAATGACAGCATTAATTGACCACCCTCTAGAAAATGGGAACATTCTCTGTTTGGATCGACTTGAGAGAATATTGTCTCCTATGCAGCTAATTCAGAATACTGTTGAAGAACTTCTGAATGGAGTCCCTAAATTTATTTTGGCTTAAACTCTCTTAAAGAAACTCTACTGATCTTCTATTAAAGAAGAGACATATTCAAAACCATGTGATTAACCTATCAATACATTTTTGGGACCACCCCAGAGCTTCCTAAAAAACAATGCTGGACAGCGTGCCGTTAAAAATTTGCACTCATGAAATTGGCGCAGTTATAGACACCAAATTTACTCGGGATCAATAAGAATAGCTGTTTCCTCTATGTATTGGACCCAAACATTGGAATGTCTAGCAACTTCACGTCACCTCTACTTCTGACTCTTATCTTTTAGGAGGAAACTGAAAACACAGATTTTCTCAGAAATACTTATAGTCCCTGCTTCTTTTACCTACTTCAAGTTTGAAGTCTGTAAAAAGTGTATAAATACACTCAAATACTTTGATTCAGAGTTTTGCTATGATTGTGTTCCTGTTAGAGTGCCTACATCACAAACTGTTCCCGTGAATAGGTGTTGCTTACACATTAAAATTCAGAAGTCATCACATTTAAGTCAGGAGTACACCTACTTACAGAAAAACGTTTTGCCAGTCAAGCACTACAGAGTTTTATTATCCTTTCAAAGTGGTTAGTTTTCTAATATAAATTGCAAAGATTGGAACCCAAAAATCCATTTATAACAGAACAGGTACAGCACCAAAGGAAACTTATCAAAAACAGATGTCACACTATTTGTGCTTACTCAACACATTGAGAAAATCCATTTTCTACTCAAGTTCAAGTTCAAATCTTAATTGGTCGAATGAAAGGCCGTAAAAGTGCATAAAAATACTACACAAATTCAGTATAGCTCAGATAAGTTTAAAACTATTAAGCAATTGATTAAAATAATTTTAAAACTCCGTATTTAAGCAAATAACAGCTTCAGGGGGCGATCTACTATGCAGTTCATATTCGAAGATTCGAGGTGCCAAAACACTCCCGTCATGTTCAGTCAAAGACAAGGAGCAAAACATCTCAAGCGGGGTCTGCTCTATACTTCTCTTCTCGCGATAGTTGAGAGAGGTGCCTCTACTTTACACCATCTACTATGAATGAGTGCAGCACAGACATCTACCTAAGCATGAACTAGAATAAAACGTTGATCTCCTCCAATGCATACCAGCTTGTGTTCAGACGTTTTAAAAACCTACATTATGCATACAGCAAGTAGATGCGTTCAAGGTGTGTAAAACAGTGCAGTAACCTCAGGACAATTATCCTGTCATAGTTTTTCTAGTCCGGATGGCTGCCTTCAGAAAAGCGCAAACATGATAAGTTTCATGTAAACCTAGAAACTGTAAGGGAAGCAGGGCTACTCTACACTTCTGGAGCCCTAGTATGCGTAGCAGGGGCTTCAGTGAGTGCTTACGCGGTAGACTTTAGAAATTGCAGAAAAACAAAGTGCAGAAGTGATTGTGCAGATCGGTTGTCACAGGGGTACGAATAAACTATGGGGCAGATTTATGAGGCCCTTGCGCCTCATTTACGCCGCCGTTGCGTCACTTTTGTGACGCAGCGGCGGCGCAAATCCTGCGCCATGCTGGGGGGTATTTACAACGTGACGCATCTGGGAGATGCGTCACGTTGTAAAGCCCTGCGCCAGCAGTAGACGTACCTGTGCAGGGGGGGGGGGCGTTCCGTCGCAGGAACGCCTCCTAAAAGTGGCTGAGTGAAATCTACAAGATTTCACTCAGTCACTTTTGAGCCCATGCTGCGTCAAAACCCTGCGCCTGCTTGTAGCAGGCGTAAGGATTGACGCAGCATTGTGAAAATAGGTCCCCCCAAAGCATTGCTGGAGCTGCATCGCGCTTGCGACGCAACTCCAGCAATGCGCACTTTTACGGCACAGATGCGTCACGCATCTGTGCCGTTTTTGCCCCATGGGGCGCCGCATTGTAAATGCGGCGCATCCATGGTGGCGGAGCTGTGGCGCACAATAACTGGCGCATCCCTGCTGATATGCAGGGATGCGCCAGTTATTATAAATCTGCCCCTATGTGTCCTTCTGAGTCTGTTAAGCTTTTAAAGCACAAGGACCAATATATTGAACCAGCCCTAAAATGAAGTAGGAGTGCGCACTCCCATTGTGGAAGATGTAGTGATAGGTACATGGGGAGTTCACGTGTGACAAAAGATCTATAGTAGTTCAAAAGTGGGGGTTTTGCTAGCTCATTTGTTAGTCTTGAATCTTCAGAGTGCACAAGGAATACTTCTTTCACCTCTATTTTATCTGCTTTGGATATGCTGCTAGGTTCAGTCATGAGGGAAGTAAGATCCAGGTGTGCAAAAGTATCCCGGATATATCTGAGCCATGGAATGGAGAAAGCCTTGTCCAACCCAAGGCAATCAAGGATGATATCCCTACATAACGTCGCAGCTGGGCTCGTCCAAACGCTAACCCATAACTAAAGGGGCGCCAAAAAGACATTGTCTGAAATAAAACCCTGGTTTATTTCCGAATGTATGATAAAACTAGAAGTAGGGGGAGGTAAGTTTAACACCCAATGGAGAACACGATTTTCCTCAACCTGCAAGTAGCTGCATTTATTATGACCCCTCACACCTCCACCATAGGTAGCTACACTGATACACTGAGAGTTATACACCTTCAGGGCCTGCAAGACAGTCCTTCTAAGGCCTGGTCTAATGAGATTGCAAACTGCCCCTGCTTTCTGCTGAGTTTAAGGCTGGAGTTGGTAAACTGGGGAATCGAGGATCCTGAAGAACTAAAGGTCAAGTCTAAGCAAAAGAAGTGTTCAACACTCGTTAGTGCATGCCCCCTGCAAATAATTTTATTTAACCTTAATTTGCCGGGTCCGCAAGACATTATATGCTACTTGGCATAATTGGTGTGTAAGTCAAGATCTTGCATTAAATTAGCGAAATGCTCCATCTGCTTAAATTAGCAAAATGCTTAATCTGCATTGTGAGTAAGGGCTAGAAGCACTGCATTGTCCGCGTGTAATAAACCTGGCACGGGATGCCAGCTATTCTAGGTATGTTCGTTTGGGCTGAAGTTAGGTGAACTGCTAAATCATTTATATAAAAAATAAAAAGCAACGGTGCCAATATGCACCGCTGCCAAACTCCGCTCTGCAATGAAAAATTCGCAGAGAGCTCACCACAAGCATTTAGACGGACTCTAGCTGAAAGATCAATGTTTTAGGGAGTGCAGAACATTTACCAAAGGAGGGTTCACTCCTTAATCCAGCAACATTATCCACAACTTAACTCTGTTTACTGAACCAAAGGCAGTGGACAGATCCATGAAAGCAAGGTAAATAGGGCAACGCCTAGCGTGAGTATACTTCAAGATTAACAGAGCCCAGTCCAGACATTGCTCGTTGGTGCCTAGGTTTGGTAAAAATCTGTATTGAAATTGTGACAAAATGCCCTTGTCAGCAGCCCAGTTAAGTACTCGATTATATATAATTCTGCCAATAACCTTGACCGTACTGTCAATAGGCAAAATCGGACGGTAACACATAGGTGAAAGTGATCTCCCTTTTTGAGTAATGACACGATTGGGGCAGTGGACCAAGAATGTGGAATATTAACTGTTAAGCAGGATTTGAATGTATTAGTGATCAGTGGGCCCCATATCTCGAGCATGCATTTCACCAAATTAATTGGCACCCCATCCTAACCTGGTGCTTTTCTGCCCCAGCTGTGTTGGATGGCCAGTTCCACTTCCTGCAAGGATGTCAAGAGGGGCAGTAAGTTTTGAAGTCTGTTACATAAAGATGCTAGCATGCTTGGGTCATCCTCAATGTGATAAATGGAGGAAAAGTGTGTGACCCAATCTGAACTAGGGATATTGTTTTGCAAGTGGGGATTAGGGGGGATTTCCTTGTTCTAATTGTTTTATTAGAGCCCAAAAGGACTTGCTATCCTTCCACCGAGCCGTGCTTTCTAGCGACTCTCAAGCCTGTTTGTATAATTCCCTAGCCGATGTTAATGGACAGATTTATATTTGCAACGTGCATGGAGGATCTTCGATCTTGTCCTTGGCTGGGCATTTAAAGCCACTCTCAGATTGCGGTTCGCCTTGGAGCACGCCCCGTCAAACCACATAGGATCTGTGTTGAGTGAGTGAAGTGGTTTGAGCATAGACACCCTGATGCAACGAGTTAGCCTATTGTAATGCCAAGCCATCTTCTTGTGTCCGTTGTCTGCTAGGCAGTTGAGGAACAGACCTAAGTGCGAGTGAAGTAAGATAGACAGCAATTCTAGGGGTTTCTTCAGGCACCAAACTAATCTTAGGCCCTCCGTTGAGTGTTGAAGAATAGAGACAAAGTTACTATTACGCAGATGTCTCTTAATCGGTAATTCCATGGAGGTACGACATGCATTGTGATCTCCCCAATCTGTCGATAAAATCACTCCTTTGGAGAACCATGGGTTACAATTAGAGCTAACAAACAGATAATCAATTATGGGGGCCTTGGCCCCCCTCCGAATGTTGGGACCATGCTTTTCCTGGTCAGCCTTGTGGTTGCCACAATATGTGCTGCAGTCCACCGATGACGTTTAACTTTCTACGCCATTGGTGTATTTTTCATACTATGGGTGGCCTTACAGGAAAGTTACATATGCAGTTGGTTATTAGCCAATTTTACCGTGTTTTAAGGGTCTGAGCATAAACACTGTGGACAGGACTGCAGTACTTCCGTATTCAGAGTTAAAAAAACAGCAATGCAGTTCAGCAAAAAATGGTGTTGACCATGCTAAAGATTGTCTCAGTGTCCCCCCAAAAAGTTTGGAACTACTAGAAGGCACTTTTTGATGACGTTGGACTCTGAATTAATCAACTGCTCTAAACATAGAATGTGTTCATATGATTGTGAAAGGTTCCTGACATACAAAAGTCATGTATATCATTTGTCTACACCATGTTATATGTTTTCCTGACATTCACAGAATGTTTATCTTCTGTGTCTGTTGTTACTTCAATGGCGTGCACAAGAGATGATTCCATAAAGGATAGTCTATGCCCTGCCTTAGATAGGAATGTATCCACAACCAATGTGTCTTTTGGGTTGTTCTGCTGGGCTTATAGATATTGTTGGCAAGTCTTTTCCTGTTATGATGTTCAAGGTCCCACCACTTATTCTGTAATGCATTTGGGTCACAACATGTGATTCCCAGGACTATTAACTTGTTTTTTATACCTCACAAAATGATTTTTGTGCTGCTTTCTGTGATCGTAAGTTTGATTTTCAAATTGGTCACTGTTAGACCTAGCCCTTTTGACCGGTTTATCCACAAACATTTTGCCTTTTGTCTCCTATTTTTCTGACCATGTTTTTGTTGGCTATATGATTCTTGACACTTTATCACTGCTGATCAGTGCTAATGTGCAAATGCTCTCTGTATAAATTATAATATGATTGGTTATCCATGATTGGCATATTTGATGGACTGGTAAGTCCCTAGTAAAGTGCAAAATGTGCACCAGGGCCTGTAAATCAAATGCTATTAGTGGGCTTGCAGCACTGGTTGTTCCACCACATGAGTAGCCCTGTAAAGGTTTCTCAGACCACCAACTGTAGTGTCTGCATGTGCAGTTGTAACTGCCATGTTGTCCTGGCAAGTGCACCCACTTGCCAGTCCCCAAACCTTCCCTTTCCTTACATGTAAGGCACCCGTAAGGTAGGCCCAAGGTACCCCCAGGGGCAGGGTGCAGAGTATGTGGAAGGTAGGACATGTACTGGTGTGAGGGACATGTCCTAATAGTGAAATACTGTGTATTTCGTTTTTAACTATTACAATTCTATCTGTCCCTTAGGCTTATCATTGGGGTCGCACTGCATCATTATTACAGGTGTAGCTTTCCATAGGAGTAAGATAAAAATAAGCATTTGCAATGCAATCGGTCTCGCATTTGCGAGAGTTTGAGCTATTCGCATTGTAAATGACAATGTCTTTTATTTATGTGTTTAAAAAACCTGCAAGCGGTATGTAAACACGCAGTTTGTACTTATAGCCGCTGCTTACAAGAAGCAAGGCTGGCAGTAACTGCGCCCCTTTTACTGCCAGCCTTGCTTCTTATAAGCAACGACTATAAGTACAAAGTGTGTGTTTACGCACCGCTTGCAGGTTTTCAAAACACAAATAAAAGGTATTGTCATTTACAATGCCAAAAGCTCAAATTTTTGCTAATGCAGGACCTTTTGCATTGCCAATGCTTGTTGTAATATGGAGTCTTTGTGTGGGGGGGCAGGGGTGCGTTTGCAGACCTATGTTGTGGGTGTACAATTATGGTCCTTTAGTAGCCACAGAATGTGTGGACACAGTTCTATTTCTTTGTCTGTGGCCGTTTTGGTTTCTGAAAATCTGGTCACTTTCTATAGACAACCTTTATGTGGCACATGGTCTTAAGCACTTCTTTGCACCCTCAAAGAATCTCCAACCCAGAATACCCTCTGCCATTCCAACTTCCTGCTGCAAGATTCAAGCCAGCAGGGGGCAGCACCAGGCTGCAGGACACCACAATGTTCTACACACCTCCTTAAGATTCTATTTGAATCTGGATGGTCACAGTTTTGAATTTCTACAAGCCAGATGACTCAGCCTTTTATCCTTAAGAGGCTCGTAGCACCAGTCTTACAGGAGATGGGTGGCAGCAACACTCTATTTACAGGCTGAGAGAAATAATGTTCCTAGCATTTGAATGGTGCACAGCCTGTGGCACCAGCGTGGCTTTCTAGTGCTTTGAGGCATCAGAGTTGGTACTGGTGCGCAATTGCCAGGTTTCCATGGCATACTGGAGCCTGAGACACCCAGTGATGATGTTTGAGTTGGTATGTTCTGCCTGGCATGAGGCTGGTCACTGGGTTAATCCCTGGTACGCTGGAAGCTATGTAGTAATGGGGCCTTCCCTGAGCTCTGTGTGGATCAGTGAGGAGGCAGGAGGGTGAGAGGAGGCAGGAGGGTGAACGCTGGCTCCATGCCCAGTGGATAGAGAGACCACCAGACAACATATAGGTAGCAAGAGCTGCATAACTTGAAAGGTGTATGTATGTGTACAGCGCACCTACACTGCTGGTGCTGAAATAACAGGTGTTTACTGTTACCCAGCTTCATGTTACTCACGTTATCCACCTCGGACGGCTGCAATATATAACAGACCAGTGCTTCATCTGGAACTAATTTTCTTATAATGTAATTTTAGCAAAGAAAAAGAAAATCTGTGCATACATCTAATGTAATGAGCATTATCACATTTTAGTCTTGTGCGGCACAATAAAAAAAAATTCCATTGAATTTTAATAGACAACTATAGTGCCTTCTGTCGGCTGTTTATTCAGGCCAGTTGAGCTTGTGTGCAGTGGGTTCAGGGGGGCTTCCAACTCGCTTGTAGCACCGAGTTCCCATCAGGACAAAGCTTGATAGGGACACCTGAGGAATTCAAACAGCCTCGCAGACACATTCGTGGTAAGGGGTACCCTCGGAAGGATGGACACATTCCATTTGGGTATGATTTAACTTTTCATTCTGTGCATAAACCACGAGCAATGTTTGCACATGTCTTTGGCCGTATTCTTTATGTATATGAAAACCACTCATGAGGCTTGACGGTGATAATGCCAAGGCTGCCCGGGGGCCACGCAGCGGCACCTCAATAGGGCGGCCGCCTTAATGCCACACGAAGGCACTGGAGTCGTCCTTCTAGTTTCCCTGGGCCAGGATCCAGGGAAGACTTCCGGCCGACCCCACTTCCGGGGAGGGGGGGAAAAGGGGTACTTATGCTGTCTCCTGCCCAACGTGCAGCCTCTTGGTCCCTGCCGTCTCGCCTTGCTTCACGCCATCTGCAGGTCGTCTCCTTGGTTCGGCGTCGCGTCGTCTTTTGGTCGGAAACAGAGTCGAGTTTCCTGCCGGTCTGGTGCTGAGATAGCTCGGTGAATTCGGGCCATTTGGGGCAGTCCTCATGGGGCTTGGTCCATCCAGGTGTGGTAAATAAAATTCCTTTACCTGGACTTAATTTGATACAGAAACATAATAAAATAGCTCAGTAAAATGAGAGGCAGAATCCGTGGTATTAGAGGTTCGGAATGGGCTTTATTCCAGTGATCGATTATAATCGGTTGCTCCAAGTTCCATCACCACGAAGGTTCAGGAAGTGAAGTACATACATTATTGACATGAAATGACTTTTATAGATCATACATTACAATGAGGCGAATGCAGTAGGCGTAACAATTGATAAGGAAAATGACGATTTATCTGCGTAACCAAAAATGGGTGTAATAAGGAGTAAAAAGGAACATAATTGGTTATGATGTCACATATAGGTGGATCTATAAGATAATACTTGGCATAGATGCGCGCGCAGCAGTATGACGTGTAATTGACGTGTAACTAGGGGGTGAAGGGGACTTGACATTTAGCTCTACATGTGGAGACAAGAAGTCTGGGGGGTCAAGTCAACCTAATCCCAAATCATATCTAACATCCTATGTTTAAAGAACTATGTTATCCACGAAAGAAGGACTCTCGGACAGAATCTATTCTATACTGACTGTGCGTGCGTGTACAAGCGTCTAAGTGTCTACACTAAATGCGAGGGGATAGGAATATTCCATGGTAACAGGGCTATGAGTTACTTGCATGAGGGCAGAGAAGCCGGGCCTTTTGCTTGGTAACTGGAAGAATGTTTACTTAAACTATTAGGCAGGAATGCATCGGCTGAGGGGGAAGCAGATAATTCGAAGGTGAAATACAGTTCTTGGCAGAGAATAGGCTGATGTCAGGCTTCGTGAGCCGCGCAGAGAATGAGACAAAGTTCATGGTCACAGATGCAGGCTCAGACTGGAGCTTTCAGAGGCAGAAGGCAAGAAGAGTTTGATGACAGAATCAGGGCCTACTTGCCTGGACTGTAAAATGGAGTAACTGAGCCATATAAAGCCGGTGGCCTTTCATATTTAGGAATGGAATATCCGGCCTATTCATGGCGGATCTGACAGAGGACATGTTGACGGTGGACGCACATGTATTTGCGTCTTCATAACTGGAACTGGAGGGAACATACATGTACTTGTAACATGCACATAGAACCGTTGGGGTCCAAGATAGGGGACATAACTGACCAGAAAAATCCATATTTCCACATTCCCTCCTTGTCCCCTACTTGCCCGTCAAGAGATATCAATCTTCATTAATCCATTGATCTGTTCGTATAGCATCATTTGTTCTTCTTTCTTCTTCCGTGACGAATGAGATCTTGGTGGTGGAATACACGATGTGGCACACAGGCCACAGATCGCTGGTCCACATTGTAGACATAGACAGCAACTGAATAGTATGAGAAGGCCAATACCTAGGAAGGATAGAACTCTCCATCCCCAGGCTGATATCACACTCCAAAACCAACTGGACCAAGTCCAAGTGCCTGGGTTCTGGTGTATCTGGTTTACAATCTTATGAAGGCGAGTTATGGCTTTATATACTGATGGCGAATTTTCTGGTATGAATACGCAGCAGCTTGATCCGATGACCCTACAAGCTCCGCCCCTATCAGCCAGGATGACGTCAAGGACAAGACGATTTTGAAGCACAACAATCCGCATAGCAGACTGCTCTTCTGTTAAATTGCCTAGGGCGGAAATAGTTTCATTCACTACTGCTTCAAGGGTTCTAGTTAATCTACGTATCAGCTTACTATTTGTAACAGTACCTATATAAGGAAAGAGACCTTTATTGAAATCTGTGTATTTTTCCCATGCTGTTTCAGTGTAATCGACAATTGGGAGATCTCTCCGCTCTCTGTTGTGTACTAAATGAATATTTCTGTAATAATCAGGAGGAGCTAGGAAAACAGGTGGCAAAAGAAATGCAATGTAGCAGGTACCATCCCAATCTAGAGGTAGACGCATATATGCAGTCTGACCACATATAAAGTAGGAGTGGCGATAAGCTCTAAATGAAGATTTGCCTTGATCACTGAATTCTACTGTAGTAGTGCATTTACTATGGCCCATATGTATGGAACCAACTTTTCTTACACATAATTCACCTTTCGCTGGGAATACTGACATGGTGGGTAAGACTAGTTCAACTTCGGATACGACATTTAGAATCATGAGATTAGGTGTAAAATTACCTAATCCATATACTTCATTTTCTAGATCAGTTCCTGTTCTTTTGGGGCGACCCTCCTTGTCAGGGTAGCAGACCTTGAGTAAAACTAGGTTCAGGTTTCCCCACACCCACTGATCTTGGTAAACTGCCGTGTCTGAGTCTATGGAATTGATTAAACTAAACCATGCTCCACAGGAGCCATTATGTGTAAATGGGTGTGGAAAGAATGGCAGGACTCCTTCATAATTCTGATAGGGAGGGAGCCGACCACACACCCAACAATTGGTTGCATTACTAGTCTGATGGGAATGATGTAACATACTAATGAAAGTGTTATTGCGCAGCGCAAGTCTATAAGACAGTTCATGCGGCGGTAGGTCACTAAAAGAATGTTCTGCGGTAACATTGTAAACGTTTCTGGCAATAGGGTAATATATGTGCAACAATATACTTGCAGTAATTATTAAAAGACTTAAGGAAAACAAGATTATTAATGTCACTATGCAATGGCTACGCAGTGATTTACAATACGCCTGTCGTTTCAACATTTTCCGCGACTGTCCATGATTCAGGTCTAGAGGATACATGTCAGAGACAAATTCAACCGCTTCACCTTGGAGAGGACTTAAACAATCAAATTGTCTGACGTTCTAGGCCTCAATTTTACTTTATAGAGTTCCGTTTTAGTCTTTTTAACCAAAGGAAGTTTTGAAGCAGTCTGTGAGGGAGTGCAGGGCACAATGTCTATATCCGAGGATAGTCCATGAAATTTCCTGATATGACTTGAATGAATCCAGCCCTTGCGGCCCTCGATCTTCACGGCTGTCCTTGTGGTCAGCAGAACCAACCTGGGTGTCTTCCACCTGGGCTCCAGCTGAGTCTTTCGGTCGAAATTTCTCACAAATACGAGATCACCCGGAACTACGTCATGGGGTTTCACCTCAGTGTTGTCGGGAAAGGCTGCAGCTACCTGTGAACGACAAGATTGTAGTGCAGACATCAAGGAAGCCAAGTAATCTGTCAGCATATTACAGTCAACATCAGTTATTTTGCGTGGTATAGGCGTCCCCCACATATTTGGTGGTCTGCCGAAGATCACCTCATACGGGGATAGCCCTGTTCGAGAGTGTGCTACCATTCTCATGTAAAAGAGTGCAACTGGTAACGCTACTACCCAGTCGACACCTTTCTCTCTGCATATTTTGGACAATCTGATTTTCAGTATCTGGTTATGTCTTTCTACGAGACCTGCTGCCTCGGGGTGTCGGACACAGTGGAATTTCCACTGATATCCTAACAGAAGTGAAACATGTTTCATTAATTCGGATGAGAACGGCTGGCCGTTATCTGAGTAGACAACACGTGGTAAACCGTATCGTGGGAAGAATTCTCGAACCAACTGTTTGGCAGTAGTCGGGGCAGTGTAATCCGAAACCGGGTATGCCTCCGTCCAACGGGACAGAGCGCAGACAACTACGAGAACATATTTGAATCCTCGACATCGTTCCATCTGGATATAATCCATCTGGAGGGCTTCAAAAGGGTGATCAGGAGGATGAAATCCACCCTGTTCTACGGGAACGCTTTTTCCTGGGTTGAACTGGCAACAGATCATACAGGTACGGACTTTTTGTTTGGCTGCTGCTCGTAAATGTTTATTGAACCAAATGTGTTGAATGCTGTCTAGCATAGCCTTTTCTCCTAGATGTGCTGGACTATGTATAGTGTTAATTATAACTTGGACCATTGAATCAGGAAGGAACCATACAGACTTTTCCTTCATCATCCATCCTTGGTCCGTTTGGATCCCTCCTAATTCAGTCCATTTCTTTATTTCGTCTGGTGTAGCATGTGTCTGTATGTCAATTACGTCAAGAGTAGGATCTTTAACTGTCATACACTGTGTCGGTGTCTGGACTATTGTCTTTATCATGTCGGGGGTTTGAGTTTGAGCAGTCTGTTTAGCTGTTCTGTCGGCTAGATCATTGCCTTGGGAAATGATATCAGTAACCTTCGTATGAGCCTTACATTTCATAATTGATATTGCAGTGGGTAGATGTATTGCATCTAATAAGGCATGAATGAGGGGTCCGTGCTGAATGTGGGCACCGTGGGAAGTTAAATAACCTCTCTCTCGCCACAGCACGCCGAAGTCATGTACAACTCCGAATGCATAACGTGAATCAGTGTATATGTTGACTTTTTTATTCGTGGCTTGAATACAGGCTTGTGTCAGAGCGATGAGCTCTGCGGCTTGAGCTGACAAAGTATTTATACGATTAGTTTCAATGACTTCAGTATCTGTTGTGACTGCGTAAGCGGCCACTAACTCTCCTGTATTTGTTCTCATACATGAACCATCTACATACAATGTCAGGTCTGGGTCTGACAATGGGACATCGGTTAAGTCTTGTCTAGGTTTCGTCGTTATTGTAATAACTTCAATACAGTCATGGGCTAGTGGGTCTGTTCCGGTTACTGGCAAAAGTGTGGCAGGATTCAATGTGTTACAGCGTCTGATTTCTATATGCGGCTGAAACAATGTAAGTTCGTACCCTGTAAGTCGCGCTATAGTCAAGTGTTGTGTTTGCGTTCTGTTTACAAGAACCTCTACTGCGTGTGGTACTTGAACTGTCAATGGATGTCCTAACACTATGGCATCGCTTTGTCTGATTGCTAAGGCTGTCGCTGCCACTGATTTTAGGCATGCAGGCAAAGCCTGAGCTACGGGATCTAATGTACTAGAAAAATAAGCACATGGTTTGTGTGCTCCTGCTTGTTCCTGTGTGAGTACTGACAGAGCAGTACCTTCGCGTTCTGTAACAAAGAGTGTAAACTGTTTTCTGTAACATGGTGTTGCTAAGACAGGTGCTTGACATAAAGCTTTCTTTAGGCTTTCAAAAGCTTGTGTATGTTCCTGAGTCCAAGGGAGAACAGTCGATGTGGCTGCCTCCTGTGTTGTCAACTGAATGAGTGGTTTTGCTAGAAATGCGTACTGAGGGATCCACTGCCTACAATATGAAGTGAGGCCTATGAAAGCCCGCACCTCCTTTTGTGTCTTGGGTGTTGGCATGTTAGCTATTAACTGAATGCGGTCCGGTGTAAGCTGCCTTCCCTCCTTGGACAGCGAGTGTCCAAGATAAACAACTCGCTGGACACAGAATTGCAGCTTAGAAGGGGACACCTTGTGCCCCTTTTCGGCTAGAAATTTTAAAACTGTCAGTGATGCTTTTTCACATTCTGGTTCGCTTCTTGCGGTGATCAGCAGATCATCGACGTATTGGAGCAGAGCAGTGTTAACTGGCATGTGGATACTATCTAGTTCTCGTTTCAGTGCTTGGCTATAGATGCTGGGGCTTTCTGTAAATCCTTGAGGTGCGCGTGAGAATTTAAAGCTACGTCCATTTAAACTAAATCCGAACAAATATTGGCTCTCCGGATCTATTGGGACGCTGAAAAAAGCATTCTTGAGATCAATTACAGTAAAGAATGTTGCTTCGGAATCAATGGCTGTCAGTAATGACGAGATATCTGGGACCACAGGGAATTGTGGCACAATGCATTTGTTTAACTCGCGCAGATCAATAACCAATCGATATACTGGCGGGGCCTTTGGATCTGTTCGTTTAAGAATCGGAATTATCGGTGAATTACATACATTGGAGTCTGTTTCCACAACTACTCCTTGGGCAATGAGCTCGTCAATGATTTGTAGTAAAGCCACTACAGCATCTGGTGGTAACTTATATTGTCGCATTCGTGGTAGCACCACTCCTGCCTTTAATGTGACTCGATATGGTGTAATATTCATGCAACCAACATCAGTAGGGCCTTGTGCCCATAGATGTGTAGGTAAAGTCTGCAGTCGGGGATCCATGTCTCTAGACACATAGTGACCTTTAAAATCACGTAAAAACAACCTTACTCCTTCCGGAGAACAACATATTATAGCTCCTAGAGCTTTCAATGTCTTTATTCCTAACAGGTTTTCTGGACATGATTTAGTAAGCAATAAATCTGTAGTTCGGGTCAAAGGTCCTATCGTAAGTGGGAGAGGCTGTGATACTTCATTAACAATAGGTTTTCCTGAAAAACCAAGGGAAATATTCTGTGAGCCTGAGAGGGGTACCCCTGGAACTTCACTACGTTTTATAGTTGTTCGACTTGCCCCTGTATCGAGTAAAAATTTTCTATCTTGGCCTAATAATTCACTATGTACATAAGGTCCTTCTTGATCTACAGGTATTTCAATAAGGGGTAAGTCAACTTCCCTCTCTAGGCTAGTTCATGCGTAACGCTGATACTCAGGATATTCATACTGGGCGGTCTGATACATTTGTCGTGTTGTTGTCTGTGTGGCAGCAACAGGCAACGGTGGTGCAGCTGGCACAAACTGTATTGGCTGTTGTGCGGCTGGCATGGCCTGGGCATGCTGCGGAGCTCCTTGTTCATTCTGCTCTTGTCTAAATGGCCGTGATCTTTCTTGTGTTTTACCTATGGCGATATTATGTTTCAAAACTGGACAGTCGTGTACGTAATGACCTGGCTTTTTACAATAATTACATGTCCCTTTTACAGGTCCTGCTGAATCGGAATGTGTCATACCCTTTTTATGTCCTTCAGCTGGAACTGTCTGAGAAACTAGCATTTTCATTTTCGTGTCTTTCATGCGTCTGTGCTCATGTTCTTGTTCCTCTCTAATTCTATTGTGATGGTACTGTAACATTTGTAACATTTGTGATGGAGTGTTACCTTGCCAGGTACTCTCGAATTTTAATACTCTATTCTTTACTGGGGGCAGGGCATTTTCTACTAATTTTGTTACAAACAGATGTGGATATGATTCGCTACTTGCTTTTATGCCACTATTTATACCAAAACATTTTTCAAATCGGGCATAGTAATCACTAGTGTCTTCATCTTGCTTCTGCTTACAGGCTGAAATTGTACCCCAATCTTCCTTTTTCGTAGTTAATAAACGTGGCAGTACCTGTACTAATAAACCTGGTAGTGCTTTAGTTTTATCCCCAAGTCCTGCTCCTGCAGTTCGGGCCTTTTCTTCCGCTTCTAACACTGACCATTCTATCTTTTGGTCTCCTACCTCCCACTCTTTTTCCTTGAGTTTCTCATAAATACCAGCAGGCATCAATACCTTTAATATTGTCATAATGTCGGGATAGGTATACTCTCCCATGAGTAACATGTCTTTAATTTCTCGGTGAAAACCCGCTGGATCTTTGTCATGACTGGGTACCACTTTCTTCATTTGTAACAATTCTATTTTTGATATGGGCGTATATACAAATACGCGCTTAAACTCGTTGTCCTCGCCTTTTATTGGGTGCACTTCTCGTAAGGGATTCTGTCTATCCATGTAATACGTGGTTCTTTCCTTGACGGGTAATGAGACACGGTCTGAACATACAAAAAGAATATACTGCTTTCTTGATTCTAGAATTTCTTTAATTAATTTAGTACTTGCACCTCTCCATTTATTCTTAAGCAATTCAGTCAATATGTCAGGTAAGGGACCAGGGTCCGAATGCTGACTCCGATATAGTATAATGAGTTGTTGAATCATATAAATCCCAACTAACCTCTGTTCGTCTGGGGTGAGATTCAAAAATGTGCGTACTACTGTATCATCACTATATTTTCCGGGACTGTCCACCCAATGGACAGCTGCCCTGGCTAAATCTTGTTCATCCATAGAATCGAGAAAATGATAACCCCTTCGTTCTCGGAGTAGTTTGTCGGCAGTTTGGAACGAATGCTCGTTAGACCTTATATTAATTATAGGTATTTGGAAATTCCTGTTATTAACTGGACATATCGGACGTATCGGGTCAATAAGACATCTATTACTATTACAAGATCTTCCTCTTCCTACATAGGCTATGGTGTCTGACTGTCCTGTGGGCAGTCCTGACCCTTCTTCCTCGCTTTGTTCGAACTCGTCTACCTCTAATCTCTCTTCGTGTAGGCGTTCTATTTCTTTACGGATCTTCCGGCACATGGCTATTATACAATTTTGTTTATCATGTCTACCTTCTGATATATTCTGGCTCCATCTGGTAAGAATTTGCATTGCTTCCGGGTCTGCCCCCGGTCGGTCTTGATTTCTGATCACACAATTTATGAGGAAACGTAACAGTTCCCCCTGTATCTCTACTTTCTGGTATTCCATAGCTCTGTTAATACATTCTGGATCTCGCCCTGTTTGGACAAAATGATATATTTTATCTAGATGCGCAGTCATTCCTGGTAACTTCCTAAATACACTGCGGCTCGTCTGATACGCAATGACGCCAGGGTCATTTCGTCCTCTTTACCGGGCACAGGGTCATATCTGCAATCTATAAGAAGTTCCTTCAGCGTACGGGCGCTTATGAGTTTGGGTGTACGTGAATGTGCTGACTCTTGAAAAGTAAGTTTATTTATTCTGGGTGGCGTAGAAAAAATATTGGCAGCACCTCCCGTGGCCCCATCTGGGGTGTCGGGTGTGAAAGGATTCGTCGAACGTGACACAGCAACTACAGGTGTGGACACAGCTATAGAAGTAGCTGTAGGAGCGGATGCAGAAACAGATGTGCTTGCCGGAACTTGTGACTCGATTTGTTGCTGTAGGGATACGGGTACTGGATCTTGGCGTTGGACCTCCCTGGTATGCGGTCTATGCGGGGCAGAATTAGCATACTCGGGAGCTGCGTCATCTAAATATGAAGAAAGAAAAACATCTTCTGCGGTTCTAGGATGCCCCTTAGGATGTACCTTTATTGGGAATAATGGGGGTGGCAAGTCTTTCGGTTTTTCTGGAGTAGCCTTAGGTAATCCTTCGGCCAGGAGGGGATACATACCATTCATAAGGGCATTTCTTTGCCTATCTACTTGTTCTGATTTCACTCGGATACCTTCCTCAGTTAATAGATTTTCTCGAACTTTATTTGAACTCTCTTTATTCTTTTCTTCCTGTCTACGTGCTTTTTCTGTGCGTCTATGAGATTCTTTACGCCATAACTCAACGGCGTCCTTCTGTGACTGTCTGACCTTCCTTTTCCATAACTCTTCCTCGACTTTCATGATGCACTCTGCATCCCAGGTTCCCGCTGCGGGCCACCTCTGACTTTCTGGTAATCCCTTGGTGTAGTCTACCCATAAATCAAGAAATAATATAGCGTCTAAGCCATGTTTGTGATACATGAAGTGCCCTGGAGTGTCCCTAGGAGGAATAGGAACGGCTTCTTCGAGTACCCCTTTTCTTGTAGTGATCTGTCTTAGTTTCGAAAAGAGCGGCATATTGGCAACTGATCCGATACTTAATCTTGAACACATTTAATACAAAAGCACAATAATGAACAACCATTCATACCACAATATGCAGGACGTTTTTAAACACATTAAACATTAAACATTAAACATTAAACTGAAACAACAATGATGATCGTCTGCATAACTAATCACCAAGCATAATTCTTTGACAATAACTAGATACTTCGGAATACTTGATATACTGCTAAACAGTACAGATACACTGCTAAAACAGTGCAGACCGGATTTGTGTACCCAAACCCGTCTTGACCGGCACAACCTATGTGCACGTCAGAAATGCCTCCCCAGTAATGGTACTCACCGGGTAGCTTCGGAAACGGAAGGCCTCGGAAACCGGACTTGGACCGGACTGGACTCGAATCGACTCGTCGGAAACTGGACTCGACTTCGAACTGGTGGGTCTCTGTATACCTCGGATCTTGCTCTCTCAGCTAGGCTCTGGTCGGGATACTTCGCACTTCTCACCGCCTCGTCTGGGTGTTGGTCGCAGCCTCAGTCGCCCCCGCTTGACCGGAGGGAGATACAGGAAATCCTGCTGGTACGCGTTATTGTCCGTCCAGCTGTGGCAGGAGACCGGGCCTGCAACTCACCGCCGGCGCGTGAGATGAGAAAGTGTCCCTGTTCGGGCGCCATTCATGTGGTAAATAAAATTCCTTTACCTGGACTTAATTTGATACAGAAACATAATAAAATAGCTCAGTAAAATGAGAGGCAGAATCCGTGGTATTAGAGGTTCGGAATGGGCTTTATTCCAGTGATCGATTATAATCGGTTGCTCCAAGTTCCATCACCACGAAGGTTCAGGAAGTGAAGTACATACATTATTGACATGAAATGACTTTTATAGATCATACATTACAATGAGGCGAATGCAGTAGGCGTAACAATTGATAAGGAAAATGACGATTTATCTGCGTAACCAAAAATGGGTGTAATAAGGAGTAAAAAGGAACATAATTGGTTATGATGTCACATATAGGTGGATCTATAAGATAATACTTGGCATAGATGCGCGCGCAGCAGTATGACGTGTAATTGACGTGTAACTAGGGGGTGAAGGGGACTTGACATTTAGCTCTACATGTGGAGACAAGAAGTCTGGGGGGTCAAGTCAACCTAATCCCAAATCATATCTAACATCCTATGTTTAAAGAACTATGTTATCCACGAAAGAAGGACTCTCGGACAGAATCTATTCTATACTGACTGTGCGTGCGTGTACAAGCGTCTAAGTGTCTACACTAAATGCGAGGGGATAGGAATATTCCATGGTAACAGGGCTATGAGTTACTTGCATGAGGGCAGAGAAGCCGGGCCTTTTGCTTGGTAACTGGAAGAATGTTTACTTAAACTATTAGGCAGGAATGCATCGGCTGAGGGGGAAGCAGATAATTCGAAGGTGAAATACAGTTCTTGGCAGAGAATAGGCTGATGTCAGGCTTCGTGAGCCGCGCAGAGAATGAGACAAAGTTCATGGTCACAGATGCAGGCTCAGACTGGAGCTTTCAGAGGCAGAAGGCAAGAAGAGTTTGATGACAGAATCAGGGCCTACTTGCCTGGACTGTAAAATGGAGTAACTGAGCCATATAAAGCCGGTGGCCTTTCATATTTAGGAATGGAATATCCGGCCTATTCATGGCGGATCTGACAGAGGACATGTTGACGGTGGACGCACATGTATTTGCGTCTTCATAACTGGAACTGGAGGGAACATACATGTACTTGTAACATGCACATGGAACCGTTGGGGTCCAAGATAGGGGACATAACTGACCAGAAAAATCCATATTTCCACACAGGGACCATCTTATTGTGCAGAAGGGCGTGTCTGTGAGCTTTGTATTGCATGTTCTCCCCGACCGCCGATATGTGGGAGGCTGCGTCAGTGAGTTTTTGGTGGTTAGTGTCTCCCCCACACACTTTTGGTGGCGGCTTCGTTTCCCCCCCTTGCCCCGGTCTCTTGCTGGCTCGGGGCATGCGAGCCAGCGCAAGATGGCGAAGGTCAATTGCGGGGAGGTGGGGTTTGTGGTTGTCCCGCGCCTCCACACGTAAGACTGCAGCAGGGCTGCAGGCGAAGTGACTGAGCCCGGCACAGAGAGATGGATGAATAATGGCGCTGCTGGCACCAACACGCTTCGTGATTCAGAGGAGGCTCCAAGTAAAGGAGCAGGCCGTAGTCGTTCGTGGATCGGGCTGCTTGTGCGATCGTCAATTTGCGGGAAGGGTGCTCGGGGCACCTCCTCGACCCGTATGTGTATCGTGTCCCACCCCGAGATTTACTTTTGGCCCCCACCTCATGGGTCATGGCGAGGGCTGCCCGCCCGAGATGATGCGGGCCCAGAGGGACAGCCGAGCGCCTGGGCACGCCTGCATCAGCTGGTGGGTATTTGTGGTGGACACTGCATTGGCCTTATAGTGAGCGGGGGGCTTACCACAAGCGCCGCCGTAGCCGTCTTCCATGGCGGTATCCACGGTGTGGGTGGCGCGTAGCTTGGTTATTACGCTTGGCCCACGTCGAGTAATTGTATATATATGCAAGCGTCGCATGGAGTACATGCGCCCTGCCATAACTGTGCTTATTGCTGCCTACTCCTCCGTTGCTGTGAGGATGTAGCAGGGGGTGCTTAGCATTACTGAATGAGTTAGCCTGGATGTGCTGTGCCAGTGTCCTCCGTCTTATTGCTGCCTTGCTCCTCCGTTTCTGTGTGGAGGTAAGCAGGGAGTGCGTACTCCCTGGTCCAGCAGGAGGGCAGTGGTCACGGGACGCATCATCGGTGCAGGGTTCTCGTCTTGGGCTTTGGGACCGTGCCTCGGATGTGAGCCAGGGGTTTGCTGGGTGGCCAGCGGGCCCCCCCTCGCAGTGACACCGCCTGTAAGAGTGCCCAGCCCGTCATCTAGAAATGTTCGCCTACTAAAGAAGTTTCTAGGTCGGTGTGGCATAATGAAGAAAGCTGCCGTCTGTGTAGGATTGGACTTTTAATGCAGGTGTGGTTAGTCTGGGGTGTTGGTGCAAGATGGTTGGTTTGCAGTCTTTTGAACCGCGGTTGGCGTGCCGATGGCTCCCCTCATGCTGTTGGTTTGGCTGATTGAACAAAAACAGGGTTTAGGCTGCAATCAGTAAGGCCATGCCTCATATCATAAGTAACAACAACAGTTCCAATACTGATGGACTTTTACTCCACTTTCTTATGTGGGAACATTTTGAAAGGAAACAAAATGAGCGAGGACCTTTTGTTTAGTCGATTTAATCAATCTATTTATACGTTTTGTTTTCAATTTACCATAAACTTATGGTGTATTTCCACAATTTACATTGAACAAATAACAAAAAATTAGTGACTGTACATATATAGACTTAATTACACATTCCACCACAGTCATATCAACATTCACTCCCATACCACACTGGACAGTCCAAAAACAGACATACTCTCTAAAAATGCAATCAAAATTCACTCTAAAGACACAAATTGGAATAAGGCCATAGGAAAGTGGTATACTCTGTAGGAAACAATACAGAAAATTCCAAGTGGTTCTTTGAGTCCTTTAGGCCAAAAGATTAGGGTCGACGCGTTTCAAGCCCCTTCTAATACTGGGGCTCTCATCAGGACCTGGGAGCTGTAAGGAGAACACAAGGGGAGTCTTACTAAACTGTCACCTCCTCTTACATGCAACGGCGTGTTTCGTAATAAAAGTTATACCTGTGATTGAAGTTCCCTAATGTGTCCACCAGACCTCTTGCCGTCTGAGATCTAAATGACAAATTAAACCGAAATTCAATCCAACTGTACCATCTTCGAAACTACAAAATTAGAAGACCACCATACATACAAGTGACATTTATACTGTTATGCTTACGTGTAGAAGTGTTGGGGCGGAATTAATCTGGAAAATCAAATGGGAAAAGTGTAAGCTACAACGTTATGTAAAAACGATGTCAGGTCGCTGCATCTTATTATTGTTAGTTAAAACGGGTTACTCGATTCACACATATGCGAGGTGTCAAAAGCGCCTTGCGCGCCGCTGAGAGGCAAGTCGCCTACCTTAGATCAGGGAGCTTTTGAAGGAAAAAATCTCTTCGTATATTCCGTTTAGTTTTTCGTTAAGTTTTTTTCGTCGTGATTTGATCACTGGAAAATGATGAAAAAGAGTTCATCAACGGGGTTGAAAACCGCCGAAAAAGCGGGTGCGCTTTGAAACATTTGTTGACTCATCCTCATACCTGTGTTCGTTGCTTCTCACTCTTCAAACTCGGAGGGAATGAACTTCCGTGTTTGTTCTCCAAATCTCGTGTGGATAAAATCTTGTCAAACACACCCAGTGTGTTCTGGGTAGTGTAGTTTTTGGTGGTTTTTACCGCGGGACAAATTAAGTTTAAAAATTGCGGACTGATGGTTGTTTCTCAATCTTCTTCTCAACATGTAAATACACTTTTCTTGGCTGGGCGGATGTCCATTCATGTGGGGAACAATTTTGATCAATGTGAAACTTGTAATCTGGCTTTCTTAGAATAGGTAAACTTTATTGTTCAGTCAAAGATGAGCGAAGTCAGCAGTTGAGTGCGCTGTTTTGTTCACTAGAATGGGTCCTCACAAGCAGGGAAGTGAGCTGACTTGTGATTTGAGTATTTCCATATATTACTCAACTTAAGATGAGAATCTTGAGCAATAAGTGTCAGGCTCTTGAAGGGATAGTGTGAGGGGGGGGGGAAGGGGTCCCACTATCATCCACGATGTTTAATCCAAGATTATTGATTTCCGATAATTCATTCATGGCTGTGTTTTAACCAAGATTATAGATTTCCGATAATTCATTTAGACCGTTCATGGCTGTGTTGAATTTCACAATGAGCATTGCTTCGCGCCGCGAGAGTTGTCGTTCAAGGTCACCTCCTCTTGAGTCAGGATCCACCTTGGAAATGACAGTCCATTTTAAATCAGTTATTTGATGGTTGTGAGTTTTCCAATGTTGAACCAGAGGAGCATTTTGTACATTTTTATTGATCCGTGATTTGTGTTGTGATATTCGAACTCTGATTTCCTGGCTGGTTTTACCTATATACAATAGTCCACATGGGCAACGGATCGCATAAATCACATTTTTGCTCTTGCAATTTGTGAAGCATTCATGTTTCCAGTACATTGAGTTATGTGCAAATAAATCACCTTCTTCTGTTAACGGACAACAGGCACATGTTCCGCATTTATGATGGCCAGTTATTGGAGGGAGGCCCACCTATTCTCTTAGTGATTTTTTGGTTGTTGTTGGCATAGATGCTCGCACTATTTGATTGGAAATGCTGCGATCTTTTTTGAATGCAAACAGAGGATAGTCACTTAAAGAGGGGTCTAGGTTCTTGACTAGGTGCCAATTTTGGCGAATGATCCTCTTTAATGGATTTGAGTTTGGACAGAATGTTGAAACACATACAATCTTCTTTAGAGGGGATTTTTCTTTCTGTGTTAAGAGCTCCTCTCGTGGTGTCCACCACGCTCTTTTCATGGCTCTTTTCAATAGTTTCTTCGGATAACCTCTCATTTTTAAGTTATCTAGCAGATTGGTTGCATGGAGAAAATATTCATCCTTGAAAGAACAATTTCTTCTAATCAGGATTAGAAGAAATTGTTCTTTCAAGGATGAATATTTTCTCCATGCAACCAATCTGCTAGATAACTTAAAAATGAGAGGTTATCCGAAGAAACTATTGAAAAGAGCCATGAAAAGAGCGTGGTGGACACCACGAGAGGAGCTCTTAACACAGAAAGAAAAATCCCCTCTAAAGAAGATTGTATGTGTTTCAACATTCTGTCCAAACTCAAATCCATTAAAGAGGATCATTCGCCAAAATTGGCACCTAGTCAAGAACCTAGACCCCTCTTTAAGTGACTATCCTCTGTTTGCATTCAAAAAAGATCGCAGCATTTCCAATCAAATAGTGCGAGCATCTATGCCAACAACAACCAAAAAATCACTAAGAGAATATGTGGGCCTCCCTCCAATAACTGGCCATCATAAATGCGGAACATGTGCCTGTTGTCCGTTAACAGAAGAAGGTGATTTATTTGCACATAACTCAATGTACTGGAAACATGAATGCTTCACAAATTGCAAGAGCAAAAATGTGATTTATGCGATCCGTTGCCCTTGTGGACTATTGTATATAGGTAAAACCAGCCAGGAAATCAGAGTTCGAATATCACAACACAAATCACGGATCAATAAAAATGTACAAAATGCTCCTCTGGTTCAACATTGGAAAACTCACAACCATCAAATAACTGATTTAAAATGGACTGTCATTTCCAAGGTGGATCCTGACTCAAGAGGAGGTGACCTTGAACGACAACTCTCGCGGCGCGAAGCAATGCTCATTGTGAAATTCAACACAGCCATGAACGGTCTAAATGAATTATCGGAAATCTATAATCTTGGTTAAAACACAGCCATGAATGAATTATCGGAAATCAATAATCTTGGATTAAACATCGTGGATGATAGTGGGACCCCTTCCCCCCCCCTCACACTATCCCTTCAAGAGCCTGACACTTATTGCTCAAGATTCTCATCTTAAGTTGAGTAATATATGGAAATACTCAAATCACAAGTCAGCTCACTTCCCTGCTTGTGAGGACCCATTCTAGTGAACAAAACAGCGCACTCAACTGCTGACTTCGCTCATCTTTGACTGAACAATAAAGTTTACCTATTCTAAGAAAGCCAGATTACAAGTTTCACATTGATCAAAATTGTTCCCCACATGAATGGACATCCGCCCAGCCAAGAAAAGTGTATTTACATGTTGAGAAGAAGATTGAGAAACAACCATCAGTCCGCAATTTTTAAACTTAATTTGTCCCGCGGTAAAAACCACCAAAAACTACACTACCCAGAACACACTGGGTGTGTTTGACAAGATTTTATCCACACGAGATTTGGAGAACAAACACGGAAGTTCATTCCCTCCGAGTTTGAAGAGTGAGAAGCAACGAACACAGGTATGAGGATGATTCAACAAATGTTTCAAAGCGCACCCGCTTTTTCGGCGGTTTTCAACCCCGTTGATGAACTCTTTTTCATCATTTTCCAGTGATCAAATCACGACGAAAAAAACTTAACGAAAAACTAAACGGAATATACGAAGAGATTTTTTCCTTCAAAAGCTCCCTGATCTAAGGTAGGCGACTTGCCTCTCAGCGGCGCGCAAGGCGCTTTTGACACCTCGCATATGTGTGAATCGAGTAACCCGTTTTAACTAACAATAATAAGATGCAGCGACCTGACATCGTTTTTACATAACGTTGTAGCTTACACTTTTCCCATTTGATTTTCCAGATTAATTCCGCCCCAACACTTCTACACGTAAGCATAACAGTATAAATGTCACTTGTATGTATGGTGGTCTTCTAATTTTGTAGTTTCGAAGATGGTACAGTTGGATTGAATTTCGGTTTAATTTGTCATTTAGATCTCAGACGGCAAGAGGTCTGGTGGACACATTAGGGAACTTCAATCACAGGTATAACTTTTATTACGAAACACGCCGTTGCATGTAAGAGGAGGTGACAGTTTAGTAAGACTCCCCTTGTGTTCTCCTTACAGCTCCCAGGTCCTGATGAGAGCCCCAGTATTAGAAGGGGCTTGAAACGCGTCGACCCTAATCTTTTGGCCTAAAGGACTCAAAGAACCACTTGGAATTTTCTGTATTGTTTCCTACAGAGTATACCACTTTCCTATGGCCTTATTCCAATTTGTGTCTTTAGAGTGAATTTTGATTGCATTTTTAGAGAGTATGTCTGTTTTTGGACTGTCCAGTGTGGTATGGGAGTGAATGTTGATATGACTGTGGTGGAATGTGTAATTAAGTCTATATATGTACAGTCACTAATTTTTTGTTATTTGTTCAATGTAAATTGTGGAAATACACCATAAGTTTATGGTAAATTGAAAACAAAACGTATAAATAGATTGATTAACCCCTTCGCTGCTGCGGACATTCCGCTGCAGCGCTGGGGGGGGCAGGGGGGCAGCGCGGTGGGCCTGTGCTCATGACGGAGCCGCTCCGTCATGAGCCACAGTTGAGCTGTGCTCATGACGGAACGGTTCCGTCATGACTCCGCCCATTTGCGTTGTCGCCCCGCACAGGCGGGGAAACAGCGCCGCGCAGGCGGAGCGGCCGCCGACAGGATTGTCATGACGGAACCGTTCCGTCATGAGCACACGCCAACCGTGGCTCATGACGGAACGGTTCCGTCATGAGCAGGGAAGGGGTTAAATCGACTAAACAAAAGGTCCTCGCTCATTTTGTTTCCTTTCAAAATGTTCCCACATAAGAAAGTGGAGTAAAAGTCCATCAGTATTGGAACTGTTGTTGTTGGTTTGGCTGAGCCATCTACTGGGCTGGACTGCGACAGAGGAAGTATTAGTATTGTCCTATTAAACTGTACAGCAGTCCTGCTGTGAAGCATTTCAGGTTTCCCTTGTTAGTGATTACACCGTGTTAGGCAGGCGGCGCTGTGCGGTGGGAATTACCTCTTTGTGTCTGCCCAGGCTTAATCAGCCGACCTGCTCTCCATGTCCGCTCATCCCCCAACTTATAGCTTTGACCCTCCGGGTCACAGTGGAGGGTTGCTCACCTAGGCGCCGGGCATGCTTTCACCCGCCTGTGGGCACTAATTTGGACTCTGGGTGGGCGGGGAGAGAGGAGCCTTCTCACACACACCGGTACGGCCCCTCCCCTGCCCCCAGGAAAGTACCTTTCCCGGTCTAGGGCGATGCGTAGCGGCCGGTGAATACGGGGGGCAGGAGTAGTATTGGCATCGTGCTGCCGCGGGGCCCCTCGTATGCATGATTGCTCCCTGCCCAGAGAACTATACTACCGTTTCCCTCTTGGGTGGCATTGCCCTACTTGGGCGGGTGGTTGGCATTGTTGCGGTCTCCCTGGCACCCATGGTACACGCTGAGTTGGCAGCGCGCCTCGGGTGTTGTGTACCTGGTACCAGACAGGCGTCGTGCGCGGTGAGTCCCACGGGCAGGGAGGTTCCTGGCGGGGGGGGGGGCTTTTTTCATTCTTATTTCTCTTGCACATTTCAATATTACAGAAGGCAAATTTGGAATAGGGATGCAGTAGTATACACTGGTAATTCTGATCACTCTGCTGGATCCTACACATGCCCAATATACCCCTTTCATTGCGCTGTTGGTATTAGCCTCTGGATGGATCAAGATGAACTATGATATTGCGAGGCTCGAGTCCACATCCCTAGGGAGCCCTAGGAGTGGTCACGATGGGCAGCAGGTGAGGCCACCCCGTCTTGTGGCACCTCCACCGCACTGCGGGGTAGGGGGCCAGGTGGGAGTGGTCACGGGCGGCTTGGTGCTCCATAGGTTAGGCCACCTCTCACATGATGTCGTTTAGGCATAATTTGTGGCGCTTGGGGGGAAGGATCGAACATAAGCAAAGAGTTATGGTGTCCTGGGTGCAGATTTTATTGATAGCACCTAATTTGTGCCCTTATATTCCAGTAGTTATGTTCCATGTTTTCTTTTATCCTGCAACGGATGTGCTTGTTCACAGAAAAGGTGCTCGCCTCGCATTGGAGGTTCATTAATGGGGATTAGGACGCGGCGCTCTGTGGCAACCCAAGCTAAGGTATGGCGTCGCGGTTGAGAGTTCAATAGGAACGCGGCGATTTTGCAGCTCATCTGTGTGCGGGGGGATCCGCTCGGCGCATCTGTCTTTTCCAAACTGCCACACGGCATCAATAAGGGCCCTTCCATTTCTGGTGCTTCGCATGAGGGGTATGATCCTTTTGGGTTTTGTTTCTCGAACTGGTGCAAGTTCTTATATTTATGTCTCCTTGGCTTGATCATGCTCGCGATAAGTGTCACTCATAGTGGGGCAACTATCACTCTTTACACAGTTTGCGAAAACGTCACACATAGCAATCTAAACCTTTGGCAGTATTGTTCAATGTGTTTTGACCCCAGTCTGGTGCCATCCATATTCGAACCAGATCCTCTATGGGTATGTTGAAAAACGTCAGTCACATCATGCAGCGAGTCTGGTGATTTTGGTCTCGGCCGCGTGCATGCGGTTATCCCATAGGGCCTAATCTTTGCCTACTGGTCAGACAGCTGGGTATTTGTCCACTCAGCAGCGGTCTGTTGGGAATGTCTGAGAATCTTTCAGACATGGTGAGGGAGGCCAGGTTCGGGAACCAAACCCCTGGTTATGGTCATGAGCCTTATTGCATCAACGTTTCTTATTTCTGGGTATATTTCTACCTTGGGTACTGTCGCTACACGTGTCCCTGCATTACAGCTCTTTTAGTAGAGCACAATTATTATGTGGTGTGCAGTGGATAGGCGGGATACATTAGTGTTATAAGGAAAGGTTTTTCTGATGTCACCTTCCCTTCATAAGAGCTTGGCGGTGTGTGTGTCATATCGTCCAATTTCCGTGAATGTATACATATTTTCCAATCAAGAGTAGAATTATAGAGCAGTGATGAGTGTGCAGATGGATTTTTGGGATGTTATTTGGTTACCTGCATGCTAGCGTCATATCAATTTACATCCATGAATCGTGAGGTGTTGCTAGTTTTGATGACATCAGTAGGATTGATGAAAGGGAAGCCTGGCAAGTAAACAAAATATAAGAAGAGGGCACGTCAGCGTTGGAATGCCAGGGGCGGTGTTGGAACTGGGCAGGCGATGCAGCGCGATTATTGGAGGATGCATGGATGATCACGCCGTCAACCAGGTCCCGGGGTCACCACATCGCAGTGTTGAACGCGCAACAGGGGTGATGAGGAAGGCTCTCCAGTCATTGTTTTCTTTTGAGTGGTAGCTGACTTCACGTTATCGGGGCATTATGTTATACAAATTGCAGGAACAATCGTTGTTTGCTTGATTTTCTTGTCCCCTACTTATCTGCAAGAGGCGCACCGCGGCAACATGGCTCAAGACAGGTTGAGGACTGGTGCCAGCTGGCATAGTGGTGGCGTTCTGTGACAGTATGGTAACTAGGTGAGAGGTGTATGCAGTCGCTGCTGTGGGAGCCTAGTTGGCTACTATGGGTGTGCGGTTGGAATAGTATATTTACACTGCCTTTGGGATAGGCCCTGAGGCTCTGGCTAGCGACCTAGGGGGTGAGTAGGAGTTAGTGGTAAGGTGTACTCTCTTTTCCTGACTTGTGGGGGGTTCAGGCAGGCTCAGGTGCAGACCTTAGCCAACCAGAACTCCACTTTTTACATTGGTAGAGAATGCCTAGGAGTTGTTCGCAGTCCATTTGCAACCGCCTCACAGGGTGAATGTTTTAGGCCACATGGCTTGTGAAGGGCTCTTGTGGTGGAGCCTGGTTCTAAATTTAACGTCGTACTAGTGGGTCTTGTGCTCTCATCGCACGGTTAAGTCCGGGTCATGAGCTGATTTTATCAGGGTTAGCTGGCTGGGGGTGCCGATGCATCAGAAGCACGGAGCAGCTTTCAGCCAAGAGGGTATGGTTGATATTTGATGCAAGGGGCATCTGTTAGATCAGAGCTGTACTCCATTGTTCCGCCTCCGGTGCTTTGAGGTCTGTTGCCACCTCCGTTTCAATGGAAGCCATTGGCTAGCGGGTTGCTCAGAGTGGAGTATTTGCAGGCTTTATCAACGCTATCCGCGACCAGTTCAAACGTGCATCTTTTACTAATTTATACAATGCAGAGCACAAGCACCAATTCCCAGGCTCCTGCAGGAGGTGCGTAATAAGGTCGTAGCAACCTGGCAAGGGGACTGTGCCACGTGTGGTGGGTAGCTTGTCGTTTGGTTTGGGCATGAGCGCGATCAGTCCTTTCGCCGAGGGGCGGCAAAGTTGGTGGCCTGTGCTCTGTGCAGTACTGTTTACTGAATTCGGGTTGACTACATTGACAATTTTTTGTTGTTTGTGGCAGGTCACCTTATTTGGGGTTAGAGGCTGCTGGTCTATGGGCCAGCCAGTTTGTCTTCCTGCACTCAGGTCGGTGAGCGATAACTTTGGGTGTTGTGGCGTCTATGGTAAGTTCTGGGCAGGGAGACTCAGGTCTGTCCACGCCCTTTGGTCGACCAGGACAGTCCGCACAAAATCCTTTAGCTAGGATCTTTTCAGGGATGGGTCATAGGATTAAAAACTTGTCAGCAGGCACAATGCAACCCCTAGTCACCCTGGCACAGGTATTCTAGCTTCCTGCAAGTTGAATTTTGGGTGATGATATAGAATATATCATTAAAAGGGGCCCAGTGCAGGCACGCCAAGGTCTATTATTCCGTGGCTGTAATTTTGGCCACGTCAGGGTGGGCTAGTGCATAACAGCTACATGTACCTGTAAGTCTCTGTGGCGGGGCGAAAAAAGGATGCTTGATCTGCACGCAGGGGCAGGCGATTTCTTTGGGGGATTAGCCCTGCAGGCTACCTAGCGCCCTGTTTTTTGTTTTGACAGATTACGATACGCATTGATGTGTGTGGCAGGCATACGCCTAGAGATGGGTCTTCCGAGACATCTATACCTGGTTTCGTGCCGAGCTACTGCTTGGTGGCGTAACACTCTGGAGTGGGAGGTGGCCAGCCGGTTGGCAGGCCTTCTAGATATAGGTTTTTAGCTCGGGCATGTCCAAGTAAGGGTTAGGTGCCAGAAGTCGGCTCAAGGCTACAATTTCAGGCATGTGGAGCAGCAGAAAAGTAAGGAGCTTGGGTCCGACCTCTTGTTTAGAAAGGGTAGGCGGCACCCTCCAGTGCCTTGTTTTGGGCGCAGAGGTCTGCCCTTTGAGTGAGAAGTGTTTTAGGGACATGGAAGTGATCTTGAGGACCCGCACCTAAGCCTGTGCAGCATGGGTTAGGTTCAGAGACAGACATGGCCACTGTTTATCAGAAAGTGGCAGGGCTACTCGGAACCAAGGTAAAGGGACTCAGAGTTCTGGCAGGACTCCTTGTCTGGGTTACACAGGTGGATCTGCTAACAGCTTGGGCTTTACATGTGTCCAGGCATTGTCTGTGCACACTCATAGGTTTTCCAGCTATGGGACGCACCACACATTTCCAGGTAATAGGAGCAGTGAGTACCGGTGCACCTAAGCTCAAGAATGATTTGGTTTTAGCTCTGTATTGGACTTGCTGCGCTTCTATGATGGGGGTTTGAATGTGAAGCTATGTCCCCGGAACAGTCTGCTTGCTTTTAGTTTTAACAATGTGATTGGTCTTCCAATCTCTGGACGTTTTTCAGTTAAGTCGACTGGGAGTTTCTAGAGGATGCATCAGCGAGGTGAAGAGGTAATTTCTCCCGCCCTTCAGCCTTGGCTGGCGGCTATGCAGGTTGTGGAAGTGGTCTTCCAACTAGGGCGATATGGTCTGTATGATTGGGGGAAACCCCTGGGGTTAAACACAATTGGGCTTCAAAGTATTAGGAGAACACTGGGCATTCCCAGTATGCAAAATAGAGAGGTATTTTATACTTTGGTTCCCCTCTGGGTCACTCTGTCCTGTCTGCTCCCTGGTATACTAGCAGAAGTTGGGGGGGCAAGGCTTCACATAGGGTTGTGACTGACGGAATGCGATGGACATACTCCGACTAGTGCTAGACTCAGACAACTGAGTGAAAGAGGAAGTAAGGCGGGCTTGTCAACTCTTACCTCCACCCGCATTGGCACTTCCTGGCAGGAGTGGCTTGTCAAAGGTATTGCTCTTCTGCCAGGCAATGGTAACATTGGACCAATGCCTAATTATTGGTTTTAGGTCATTCAGTAAAAAATCCACGGGGAGTTTAGAAAGGATGGGGGCACCTGTCCTGAAGGGGCATGCTGGCCTCCGGTCCAGTATGGGCTAAGACTTGTTTTGGCTGGACCTGGGAGAAGCCCGGTAATCAGCATGTTGTAAGTAAAAGGCCTACCTTGGTGGGGGGCCCTGGTTGTGACGGTGGCCACCCCCAGAGCTGTGGAGGAGTTACAGGGCGATCCAGAGTCTGCAGATACCAAGGGGTACTTCATGCAGCAGCACAGCTTGGTGCTAAGCCAGGATACCCAGGGATGTCTTAGCGTTGTCCCCTGGAAGAACTACGGCGCCCCGTTAGTCCTACGGGCGGTTGTGGGTCTGAGCAACCGGGGGCTGCCAGGAACGCTCCGCCCACCTCTTTCGGGGGGGGGTGAGTAAGCGAGTGGACTGGCGGTCCACGGATGGGAGGGGTGGCCCCTCCCAAGATTTGGTATGCACCATTTGACGACGGCCACGGTGTAATTTGGCTTATCAGACGGGCAGGCGGCATATGGGTTGGCCTGCCCTGGGATCGCCCGTAAGATAACCCACCATGTTGGTATATTGGTTATGCTAATAAACCTGCAGCAAATTTCTCCACTAAACAAGGTGTCGTGTGGTTTATTGATGTATTGTGATGTTGATATGTGATTACAGTTGTCAATATTGGCACTATGCCAAGGCTGCCCGGGGGATCGCGTAGCAGCCCCTCAATAGGGCGGCCGCCTTAGTGCCACTGGAAGGCACTGGAGTCGTCCTTCTAGTTTCCCTGGGCCAGGATCCAGGGAAGACTTCCGGCCGACCCCACTTCCGGGGAGGGGGGGGGGCAGGGGTACTTATGCTGTCCCCCACCCAACGTGCAGCCTCTTGGTCCCTGCCGTCTCGCCTTGCCCGCCCCTCCGCTTACCCGGCGGACGGCCAACATAAGGTTTTTGGGAGGGGCATAAATTCTAACCTATTGTTTTGTGTTGCAGGAGGAGTTACAGGGCAATCCAGAGTCTGCAGATACCAAGGGGTACTTCATGCAGCAGCACAGCTTGGTGCTAAGCCAGGATACCCAGGGATGTCTTAGCGTTGTCCCCTGGAAGAACTACGGTGCCCTGTTAGTCCTACGGGCGGTTGTGGGTCTGAGAAACCGGGGGCTGCCAGGAACGCTCCGCCCACCTCTTTCGGGGGGGCCGTGAGTAAGCGAGTGGACTGGTGGTCCACGGATGAGAGGGGTGGCCCCTCTCAAGATTTGGTATGCACCAATTGGTGACGGCCACGGTGTAATTTGGCTTATCAGACGGGCAGGCGGCATATGGGTTGGCCTGCCCTGGGATCGCCCGTAAGATAACCCACCATGTTGGCATATTGGTTATGCTAATAAACCTGCAGCAAATTTCTCCACTAAACAAGGTGTCGTGTGGTTTATTGATGTATTGTGATGTTGATATGTGATTACAGTTGCCAATATTGGCACTATGCCAAGGCTGCCCGGGGGATCGCGTAGCAGCCCCTCAATAGGGCGGCCGCCTTAGTGCCACTGGAAGGCACTGGAGTCGTCCTTCTAGTTTCCCTGGGCCAGGATCCAGGGAAGACTTCCGGCCGACCCCACTTCCGGGGAGGGGGGGGGGGGCAGGGGTACTTATGCTGTCCCCCACCCAACGTGCAGCCTCTTGGTCCCTGCCGTCTCGCCTTGCCCGCCCCTCCGCTTACCCGGCGGAAGGCCAACATAAGGGTTTTGGGAGGGGCATAAATTCTAACCTATTGTTTTGTGTTGCAGGAGGAGTTACAGGGCAATCCAGAGTCTGCAGATACCAAGGGGTACTTCATGCAGCAGCACAGCTTGGTGCTAAGCCAGGATACCCAGGGATGTCTTAGCGTTGTCCCCTGGAAGAACTACGGTGCCCCGTTAGTCCTACGGGCGGTTGTGGGTCTGAGCAACCGGGGGCTGCCAGGAACGCTCTGCCCACCTCTTTCGGGGGGGCCGTGAGTAAGCGAGTGGACTGGTGGTCCACGGATGGGAGGGGTGGCCCCTCTCAAGATTTGGTATGCACCAATTGGTGACGGCCACGGTGTAATTTGGCTTATCAGACGGGCAGGCGGCATATGGGTTGGCCTGCCCTGGGATCGCCCGTAAGATAACCCACCATGTTGGCATATTGGTTATGCTAATAAACCTGCAGCAAATTTCTCCACTAAACAAGGTGTTGTGTGGTTTATTGATGTATTGTGATGTTGATATGTGATTACAGTTGCCGATATTGGCACTATGTTCATTACAAATAGGAGTTCCAGATAACCTACTGTTCCGTATATATGGCCAGGCTCACAGCAGCTGTTACTGTTTTGTTTGAAGGATGAAAAGATGAATGAACCCCTGCCAGACTCCTGGCGTGGATGCATTAGTCCACCAGTCAGGCTTAGAATACTGTCCATGTCTCAGCGTTTTGTTGTGGAGTCGCAATGATTTGGAAATCGATCTGCAAAGCAGCCGTCAGACAAAAAAGTCACACATTTGGAAAAGCGCAAGTGTCAGCATTGCACCTATGTTTTTTACATCAGAGCCACGCAGCTGACGTCACTTAGGGAACAACACGACGTCAGAAGGGCCAGGAAGAGCACGGGTGCTCTCAGGGCCCGATCCCTGAAGGTAGCATGAAGAACAACTGTGCACGAGGGCCTGCCTTCTTCGGATGTGTGCAACTAATGGATGAAATATGTCCCCCATATGTAGGATGAGCTTAGTAAGCATAAAACGCCATTGCGGGTGCAATTTCATGCGAAACCAGGTTTGTTGAAGTACAATAATGAACCCCACTCTGAAATGCAGCCATTTCCACTTGCGAGGTCAGGTTATCCTGGATTTTAAAGAGTGCAGCCTTAGAACAGAAGAAAAGGGCCCTCAGGTGGAGGAGGACTCCTTGTCCTTGAACACTACTGCATGTATTACATCTTTACTATGAGAAGAAAATGCTTCATTTGTCACTGCAGTGGCACTACAACGTGTGATGCACCAGTGGCGTAATGATAATTGAGGGGGACCCCCTGCAAGGTACGTGGAGAGGCCCCCTCCGGACTCTATCAGGAGCTCCCCGGCCGAAGTGCAGTGCTGTGGGGCCCCCTGGAGCTTGGGGCCCCCCGCACTGCAGGGGATGCGGGGGCCTGTGTTACGCCCCTGTGATGCACCCATTACATTCTCACTGTGAGAAGAAAATGATTATCTGCTTCTGCAGCGTCACTATGCCGTGTAACGCACGCTCGCTGCGAGAAGAAACAGGAAGTGAGGCCGCCGGTACCTTACCTTCTGGTCCACAATGGAGCAGACCAGCTGCTTGAAGTGCGCCTGTGTTGGGACACTGAGGTAGGACATGCGCCCTCAGAAATCAACATTGTGCTGTCAAGAATGCACAAGCTTGGCGTGCCGCATTTCATGAAAAATTATAAATTAAAAAAAAAGATTTTGGCGGTGCGCCCGCCGTTATTGAAGTTTAAATGTGGCATGGGAGCTAAGAGATTAAAAAGGCCATGCAAGCAGCGTGTGCGTCCCTGCTCACCACCGCGGCAGTACTCCGTGGGAGCATACTTTCAAGAAAAGGTGGGACATGCACCCCCCAGTAGCCATTTGCAGGCTATGATTTCTAAAGAACACACATAAAAGCCAAACTTAATGCGTGGGAGGAGTCAGACCCCACAAAGTAAAGATAACAGATCGCCGAAAGTGCAAGCACTGTTTAGGCTCGACCGAAAAATGTAGTTTAGGCTCTCTGAGCTCAGAATTTATTAACACACCTTTTGGTAGAGGTGGTTTTTAGGTCGAGCCTAGTGGCAGCGCGCATGTGCTGCTCACTCTACGAGACAGCTGTAGTAGTGTATGGGAGCCAAGCCACGCCAACTCTCCTCCCATATTTTTCATTTGCTTGTGTCATTGTCTTTCATAAATGTTGCCTTTGGATTGGTTAATAGGCTTGTTAGTCCCTCCCTAGTACGGCCTTGTCTTCATTTGTACCCTCCCATGGCGACTGGCCCCTTTACTGTAGCTGTTACACAGGACCTGTTATTTAGTCTGTAAGCACTATTTACTTTACTGAGTTTCTCTTACTGCAGGCCAGACATGCGCTACTTCAGCTGATACCACTTGTGTTTTGTTAAGCAGCAGAGCCGCTCCCGTAACACGGGTGTCCGCTTTCAATCACTTTAACCCGGCATTATCTTGTGTCTGTTTCAACCCTCCCAAGTAAAATGGATTTAGAAATGGTTAGCGAATTAAGTCATGTGAATTCCAGGTCACACATAATCATGTGCTAATGGGCTGAAGCAGACAACAGCACATCTGTGTTACTTGTCATCTTTACTAAAGCCACCTGAAGGGTTGTTTTCAAAAGCCTGTTTTATTAACAACACCACCAATACCACCACCTTCATCAACACCACCAATACCACCATTACAACCACCAATACCAACATCACCAATACGACCACCACCACTCCAATACCACCTCCACCAATACTACTGCTAATACCACCACCAATACCAGCAATACCACCACCAATACTACCAATACCACCACCAGTAATACCACTACCACCACCAATACCACCACCAACACCACCACCACAAATACCAACACTAATATCACCACCATCACCAATACCACCACCACTACCAACATCACCACCAACAATACTATCAATACTACCACCACCAATACCACCAATACCAATACCACCACCACCAATACCAATATCACCACCACTTATACCAATACCACCACCACCAGTACCAATCCCACTACCTCCACCAACACTACCAATTCCACCAATACCGCCACCAATAACCACACCAATACCACCACCAACACCAATACCACCATCAATGCCACCACCACCACTACCACTAATACCACAAATACCCCCACCAACACATCACCAAAACCACCACCAACTATATCAGTACCACCCCCACCAATTCCAATACCACCACCAATACCAATACCACCACCACCAATACCACCACCATCACCAATACCGCTACCACCAATACCAGTACCGCCACCACCACCACCACCAATACAATACCACCACCACCAATACCACCACCAATAACACCAACATAACCAATATCACCACAACCAATACCACCACCAATACCACCACCACCAATACCACCACTACCACCAATACCAACACCACCAATACCACAACCACCAGTATGAATACCAATACCACCACCATTAACAACACCAATACCACCACCAATACCAACACCAATACCAACACCAATACCACCACCAATACCACCACCACCACCAACACCCCCACCACCACCACCAATTCAACCACCAATACCACCACCACCACCATCACTAATACCATCACCAATACCACCACCACCAATAGCAATGCCACCACCACCAATACCACCAGTACCAATACCACCACCATCAATACTAGTACCACCACCACCAATACCACCACTAATACTGATACCACCACCACCAATTCCACCAATACCACCACCACCAATGCCACCACCAATACAACCAATGCCACCACCACCAATACCACCACCACCAATATCAATACCACCACCACCAATAACACCACCTCTGTGCCCCTCACTCACTAGTAATAGCAGGGGCACTGTACAAGGCTGGAGCTGCAGCTGAGACCCTCCCTCCCTCCATGCCTGCCATAAAGCACAGCCCGCCCTGCACCGGGAGGTAAAGCCGGGGCCCTACTACAACTGAAGTGTTTTTTATTGACAAAAGATAGCAATTACATTACGTAGTGCCACACTGCACACTCAAATCACGGAAAGGGCAGGAAATTGCCCCCCTCCTGCTATTCCTCCTGAGCTGCGACTGTGTAATCACAGAGCGAAAGGTGTTGGAGCGCTTTGTTAGTGTTTATAGCTCAGATCATATGTAACTCTCACTTCACACTTTGTGTTTGTGTAACTTACAACACTTACACATCTTCTTCCCTGCACTATTTATCAATACTTTGAAGACGTTGCAGGCCGGTCTCTTCCTCCGATATTTACAATCTAACAAGCGGTCTAGAAAGACCCTTTATTGCAGTGAAAAAGGTCTCGCATTTGCGAGAGTTTCAGCTATAAGTATAGTAAATGACAATGCCTTTGATTTAAGTTTTAAAACCCAAAACATAAATAAAAGGCATTGTAATTTACAATAGCTCAAACCTGCATGAATGTGAGACCTATTGCATTGCAAATGCTTGTTAAATTCTGTGTTAGAAAATGTCACTTTTAGAAAGTAGGCATTTTCTTACTTTAGCATTCCGTGATAATGGGGTGAGAGGGGGAGACAGTCCCCAGTGGAAGGACCAGTGGGTCAGGGGCTGCCAACTCTGAGGTCAGAGCACCCTAGGAATGGCCCTGGTGAGGCCACTTCTGGCCTCGGGGTCTTCATGCACTGTCAGGTGGACAGAAGGCTTGAGACCTATGCCAGGCAGACTCTTGTACTAATCAAGCGGAGCGTGTTTACCTTGGGGCGGGGGTGTACTCCACTGGAAGTCCTGGGTTGCCAGGCACAGGTCCGGCCTAAGGGTACAGACCCTGGGTTGTGGGACCAGGTTCTGTGTGTCCCCCTGACCTGGAGGAAGGGGTGACTGCTAGAAGTGCCCCTGTCAGTTTGTTTTCTGGTGGTACTGCTCCAGGTTGGAGAGTGCAAAGTGCCAGGTAGGAGAACGGAGTGTGAGAGAACCCACCCCAGTCTCCTGTCCAGCTGCAAGGTACAGACCCTGGACTGGTGGATCAGTGTAAGAATGCCACCCCTGACCTGACAGGAGGGAGAGTGGATAAAGGGTGCCAGTATCTGGGGCTACCATCCCCCATTCTCAGATGACACAGAGGATTGACAGCTTTGAGAGGCATGACGCCTACCTCTATTCACTTACAGCTGTCAGTGGCCACTATAGCTGGCTGTCCTGGAGCACAGAGTTGTCCCAGGGAATAGGACAGCAGTTTCACTCTGAGGTTGGACTATGCCACACCACTGTGTTGGCCATTTGGATACTGTCTGCCAGTTGCGACACATATGTGAGCAAGGTAAACTTAGGCACTGCATAGATGGGGTCCGCAGGCAAGTAGAAGGGTTCCCTATGGGTTAGCGAGGGCCCTGAGAGTATGGACTGGGTTCAGGAAGACATGGAACTGGAATGAGCCCCTGCTGTTGCTGGCCAGGGTTCTTTCACCCCAATCACAGAAGTCCGTCAAGATAGTTGATTGGTCTCCCCTGGCTTTAGGCTGGTGAGGGGTTGTGTTAGACCTGACCCTCTACCCCTGCTGATCAGTGCTAAAGTGCATATGCTCTCTGTATAAATTGTGATATGATTGGTTATCCATGATTGGCATATTTAAATTACTGGTAAATCCCTAGAAAAGGACATGGTGTGCACCAGGGCCTGTAAATGAAATGCTACTAGTGGGTTTGCTGATTGAGCAAAAATAATGGGGTGACCCGGTGTCCCTCAGAACCTGGGTGGGCGTATTATATAAATACAATGGTTCTGTCGGGAATTTCTCATTTCTTTTTAGAAAGTTCAAAAAATATTAATTACATGTAACAAATTTCAGATAAATGAGGAAAAAAGCACACACCAATGAAGTTTGCAATTTGGTAATTTAAGGGAATAAAGTATTATGGGCTGTTGTAATACATAAGTTCAAAAGAGCAAAATATTGGTGACTTGTGGTGATAAAGTGACATGTGATGATAAATAGTATATACAATATATTTCAAATGCGGTAAAAGTGAATAAGTAGAATAGAAAGGTACATTATTTCTTGTTATGTCTTTATGGTTTTTCACATATGCTACAAGATCCTATGTGAATTAATCTGTGATCAGAAGCATTGTGTAGACATATAAGGGTGCGTCGACGTTTCGACCCCGTGTACTGCGCAAAATATAATAAGCGTCACGGTGGGTCTTCCTCAGGACAGTGCAGATGGGTATACAGCCTACGGAATGAATAAAAGCTAGTTTAGGGTGTGTGCTCAGAGATCAGGCAGAAAAGGACTGTTCTCTATGAGGGTAAAAAGCTTACCCAAGCGCAGATTTTGGTTAATATCTGCGGGCGAGAAGGTTTTCTCAGTCAAAGTTGTAGTCCTGGTGAATCAGGAGAAGGCCTATGGAGTGATAATAAGGTTATAAACACTCCCATGATAGCAATTATCAGGGCTTAATACAGGGGGAAAGGCCTCCTGGAAACAACAACATTTAATGAAGAGCGGTGGTCTATGGAGAGTTAATGTAATTGTAAACACTCCCATTTACTGTGCTCAAGGTGAAAGAATTCCTGGTATTATGAAAAACTAGTATTGTGAATAAATTAGGTAAGTATGTTGTTTTTTCCAGGAGGCCTTTCCCCCTGTTAAGCCCTGATAATCGCTATCATGGGAGTGTTTATAACCTTATTATCACTCTGAGCACACACCATAAACTAGCTTTTATTCATTCCGTAGGCTGTATACTTATCTGCACTGTCCTGAGGAAGACCCACTGTGACGCTTATTATATTTTGCGCAGTACACGGGGTCGAAACGTCGACGCACCCTTATATGTCTACACAATGCTTCTGATCACAGATTAATTCACATAGGATCTTGTAGCATATGTGAAAAACCATAAAGACATATCAAGAAATAATGTACCTTTCTATTCTACTTATTCACTTTTACCGCATTTGAAATATATTGTACATACTATTTATCATCACATGTCACTTTATCACCACAAGTCACCAATATTTTTCTCTTTTGAACTTATGTATTACGACAGCCCATAATACTTTATTCCCTTAAATTACCAAATTGCAAACTTCATTGGTGTGTGCTTTTTTTCCTCATTTATCTGATATCTGTTACATGTAATGAATATTTTTTGAACTTTCTAAAAGAAATTAGAAATTCCCGACAGAACCATTGTACTAGTGGGCTTGTAGCACTGCTTGTGCCGCCCATGAGTAGCCCTGTAAATGTGTCCCAGACCTACCACTGTAGTGTCTGTGCTCGCAGTTGTAAACTGCCATGTTGTCCTGGTATGTGCACCCACTTGCCAGGCCCCAAACCTTCCCTTTCCTTACATGTAAGGCACCCCTAAGGTAAGCCCAAGGTACCCACATGAGCAGGGTTCAGTGTATGTGAATGGTAGAACATGTACTGGTGTGTGGGACATGTCCTGATAGTAAAATACTGTGCATTTCGTTTTTCACTATTGAAAGGCTATCTATCCCATAGGCTTATCATTGAGGTTGCACTGTGACATTTTTACATGTGTAGCTTTCCATAGGGCAAAATACAACAAATTGAGTTTAGGCTCTCAGAACTCAGAATTTATTAACGCACCTTTTGGAAAAGGTGGTTTTTAAATTCAGTGTTTGAAAACGCCACTTTTAGAAAGTGGGCATTTTCTTACTTTACCATTTTGTGTGCCTCTGGCTGTTGGTGTATTCAGCGTCTGGTGTTTGACAGGAGCTGTAATGTGCATTAACTTTAGACAGTGACTAGGGGTGTTGGGGTCTGTTCTGGCTGGCCTGGGTGACTCATCACAGGGCTGAATAGACCTGGTCTGCATTTAGAGTGATGGGAGGAGTTTCACTTGCACCTGAGTAGGCTATGTCTTCTTTTTCACAATGCTGTTTCCGCCCCCTGTGGTCATGCTGCAACAGGGAGGACAGGACTGGTTTGAACTGGGTTCAGAGACCCTTATAGCCCAAAAAATAATGACAATTTGGGGTATAAGTATTACACCTAAAACCCCAGGACTTTCGATTACTTCAAAAATCAAGAGGACCCTGCCAAGAAGAAGAGCGGAAGGACTGTGTGAGGAGCACAGCCTTTTCTGAGTCAGGGGTGGGTTGGCCTGCAGTTGCTGCTTCTGTCTGTGGTGGAGGAAAATGACTGACTCTTTTACCCTGCTGGGGTATGCTGCTTGGGAAGGAATCTCCAAGGGCTTGTGTGTACTGGCCTCCTGTTTTGGAAAACTCAGGGACATCAAAGTCTTCCGGTGCTGTAATACATAGAAACTTCTAGGTGATTTACTTATTTGAAGTTTCTTTGTGTTGGAAATTCCTTGGATGTTACTGGAACTTCCTGGTACTTTATAATGCTGGAGATTTCCTGGTTGACTTCCCGCTGCTAGCGAGCACAGGGGGCTTTAAATTGCAGAGAGCCCCCATGTAATGGGGTTCCCAAACCAAGCTTTCCCTGAGCAGTGTCTCACCGACCATGTTTGGGCTGAGCCCTACCCTTCTGCTGCCCTCTCTGTGATCGGGGGGTCAGTAGTTAAAGGCACTGCAGTGCTTCAACTCTGCCCCAGCAGGTTGCCATAGCAACGAGGAAGCCGTGAAGGAAATCGGCCCAGTGCTGTGTAGAACCGGCATCATCCAGGAAGGCCTCGCCCACCCCTCCTGGGCGGGAAGTGGAATTAAGGGGAAACTCACGCTGCATGCACCGAAGTACGGTGGAGTTATCCCCAAGGCAGTGCAGCAGTGGAGGAAGGGATTGCAGTGCAGCCCTGGGGCAGAACTTGAAGAAGAAAGTGGAGGAGCACCGCCAACGCCTCCCAAGGACGGGGCCCAGCCCCTGAAAAAGTGCCAATCCTAGCACAGCCCGCCTCAGAAGAAAGGCGCTGAAGGGCCGGGAAGGTGCTGACAAAAGAAAATTTCTGCTGGGGAGAAAGGGAGGTCACCTGTAGTGTGGTAAGCCTGGGAGCCCTGTAATTACACCCTTGGGGCATTCTTATGATAGGGGGGAATCAAGGTGCGGTCCCTCCCCTGTTGACCGCACAAGACCAAAAGAGGTCTCCGACGTGTTAGCTTGTTGCAGCTGCCCCTCAGCACAATCGCGGGAAGTTGCTTACCGGTATACCTGTTGGGCCCTTGCTACATAGACTCGGCTAGCAGGTTAGGGTGGCAACTGACGTCCCAATCCTGCTCTTGCTGCAGGGCAATTCTCTCATAAGTCACATGTGCATGTTATACAAGGAGCGCCTAAGTTCTGGGGCTGCGTATTGGAGGGCACACCATGGTGATTTGTGCCCAACGATGTCTGGGTGACCTGATGTGCTCCATGATAATGTTTGCACAATATTTTTAGGACAGGTGCCACCTAGAAGTACGTACTTTGGTGCTCTGTGATGTTATTTCCTCATGGGAAGATAAACATTGTGTTATGTGATTTGGCTTCACATGTACTTTACCTATAATACCAAGAGTTGGATGGCCTAATGTTGTGGGTTAGGCCACATTCACCTGGCAATTATAGAGGGACCAGTACCCTCTCAGAAACTGCACCATATGTATAGTGGGGGTGCACTAACTGGCATTTTTACAGTTTTTTATGACATGTGCAGCTAATAGGAATTTAACTAATGCACTAACTGATTTGTTTAAGACAATTGCCTTATGAAAAAATGGTCAATATGTTTTATATGCATTTTTATGAAAAGTGCCTAGTGGCACAGTGATTTATTTGATTGTGGTCTAATGTGTTTTATGTATAATACAAGGGATATTTTTATATAACCTTGTGTGGAGTCTCTTTTTATGGTGTGCCTTGTGCGTCACTGGTGTGTGTGTGTTGTGAAAACGATTTACACATTGCCTCTGGGAAAAGCCTGACTGCTCTGCCAAGCTACCAAGGGGGTGAGCAGGGGTTATCTTGTGTGCATAACTCCCCTACCCTGACTAGAGTGGTGGTTTCTGCCTGGCGTAGTTGCATACCCTTGCCAACCAGAAACCTCCTTTCTAACAGGCACTTCTTCCACCACATCATTGAACTCATTCTGTTCGTTCGCCTTTTTTGTGCATCCGACATCCATTAGACCCATCACTAGTCTCTTTTTTGGCCACTGTCAGGAAGATTGATAAGGATCTTGTGCATGTTGAATTAATGCTTAATTGATGTGCTGTGTTTTGCTGTGGTTATTCATGATCTATATTAAGTTATCATCATTAATCTCACTAAACACTATCAATTTAGTACAACATGAAAAACCTATAGATGTTGTGAGAATTGTGCGTGCTTCACAAGAAAAACAAATATGCAGCTTCTCACACGCCTGTCAGTTTTCCAAATGAATTGATGCCTCCCTCATCTCAGGCACCGTCTCTTTTCCATTACTTTTTCCTTGCATTCTTACAACTGGGGAAGAGCGAATTTAAAACTGAGAAGGCGTAGTTGGTGAAAATGTGAAAGTTTGCACTATGTATACTAGCCAGAGATCTCCCATTTCCTTCTCCACATTCGTGGACACTTCTAACTTCTTGATCAGTGGAGGATCCGAAGCGTGTGCCAGCGAGGGCACTGCTTTTCAGTTATTTGGGTAGGGTATTCTGGTCTTACTGCTGGCCTGAATATCTCTGGTTGCTCTGAGCAGGCACTCATTTAAATTTTCCAAAAACTGCGAATACATATGCACCTTGTGTAAGGAACCATAGTCAAGGCCACTGTATTTATGCGGCATGGGAGAACCGAATTCTGCAGCAGTGTTGACTAAATTAAGCGGCAAGGAAGTGCAAATTATGTGGTATAATACAGCACATTTTTTAATCGTATTTCTTGCTTATTCTGTAAGTTTGACAAATGGCAATGCTGTCTGGGCAAATATTTCATCTCATTAGTACCAGTTTAACAACCAAATACAGAAGTAAGTAACTGAAAGATGACTATTTAATCTTTGCTAAGGGCCTACCACACACGCGAACACATGGGTCATGGTGTTGAAAAAAGATAAATGTAGTTGTGAGTCGCGTGCAAACGCAACCTCGCACACCCATGTTCACAATCCCTTCTATTCTGTCATCCTTTCTCGGTTTTAATGTGACCCTCTACTCCTAGACCGAGAACGTTTATAATGTTTTCTAAGCTACAATGTTTAGCGAATGTAACTTTTATCAATTGAAATCAACTAGTGTGAACAGCATATAACCACATTTCAGTCTTTTTATTTCAATAATATAAAACATTCTGCTGCATTCTGATTTGTTTTTTTGCAATTAAAGCCTTTAAACTCTAAACCTAACTTGCTGGTGGAATATTCAGTCAGGCAAAGCTGATTTTAACAGAATTTTGGATGCCACCGTGAAACGGACATTATCCCTTGTATCTGCTTACACACAACGCCAAATTAGGTAGGAAAATATAGCTACTGGAGTGCTGGATTCAGTTGTTTTTGTTGGCCAAGTACATCAAGCCAAGAAAGGGCGATGACTATAAAGGAAATGCTGACAAGTTGATTAGTGTGCTGGCTCGATTCGCCATCTGATACCAAGGCCTGCTAATATGGAAGTGGAGGCAAGCTGTCTGCAGCCTCCCGGGAACATTGTTGATGGTAGGGCACGTGGAGACAGACGCAAGATAATAATCGCAGACAATAGGCAATGCTTCCTCACTTCAAGGACAAAGGCACGGCGAAAAAAACTGCAATTTACATGCACATAACCTTTCTCTTTCACAGTCTTTTTGGCTCCCATCTGTGGGCTATTCTGCAGTTTATTGAACTTGACAGAGCTTTGCTCACCACTACAAATATAATTTCACAAGCCTGAATAATAAAAGAGGAGCCTGCACTACATACATCAACAGACCTACATGACTTCTTATGTAGCTGTAAAAACGTTTTCTAAAACTATGGAAGCACATGAAAACAATGCTTCATGTGTGACTGGATTTAGGGACTTTTTTGTGCCTTAATTTAGGCCTTGAATGTAAGCATTAGTCTCGCAGTGAAACTCTTTTGCAACAAATGCCCAATTCCTGTTGAGTGGGTAACAAGGAGTGGTGGAATGTACCACATAGTATGTTGCCTGGACTCAGTACAGCTGGCAGCCAGATCTCGTCCTATATTGAAAGTTGGCAGATGACTCTGTAACATCTTGCTGCCAAGTGCCCTGGTCACAAAGGCGCATTCAGTCATCAGCATAAGCTTATGACCAAATTTACCTTTCTTTTACAAGAGACAGGAATTCACAAAGGTATTCCTAGCAGGCGTACATGCTTTTACTATTGTGGATCCCTCACTGTTAGAAATGGGGGTCTCTAGTTGACAATGGTTTGCACCTTTGTCCAAGTAGGGATCCTTCTTCCTAGTCATGGTAAGGGGGATACACTTCTAAAATAACCTCTGCTCACCCCCTTGGTAGCTTGGCACGAGCAGACAGGCTTATCTCAGAGGCAGTGTGTAAAGCATGTGTCCATGCATACCTCAGACAGAGATGCTGTACGTTTTCTTGATATTACGAACAGTTTAGGCCTCACTCAGCAGGTGATAGGTAGCACTCACTCAGGAGGTCATCTGCTGGATGGACTGTTTACAAACAACAAGTCCTTGCTTTGTCTTCCTTCACTCCCGCTTGTATGGTCAGATCATAAAGCAGTAATGTTTTCACTCCCTGTTCAAAACCCTCAGTCAGGGATTCGGAAACACAAACAGCTGATAAAGATTCGACCCTGGAACAGGCATTGAGGATCTTAACAGCTTCCTGTCACAGAACCCTCCGGTTTTCTTAGAGATTCCCTGTGAGGCAGCTAACACTTTTGAAGCCTGGCTAAGGAGCTCTATAGACCAGGTGCTTTCGGTCAAATCCTCCATTTGCCACAGATCAAGGCACTCTGAACGATGGTTTTCAGAGCAACTTAGACTGGAAAGACAAAAGTGTCGCCGTCTGGAAAGGAAGTGGAGACTTTCCAACGATACCAATCACAAGCTGGTCTATAAACAAGCCCTGCTTGATTATAAAAAGCTAGTACATAAGGAGAAAGCTTCTAATTTTACCACAGCCATAATAACTGCTAAAAACTCATCAAAGGAACTCTTTCCCACGGTGAAAAAGCTAGCCAAATGCCCTGAGGTGACCATTTTACCATCGAACCAAACATTCTGTAATTCCCTGGCCACGTTCTTTCAAGAAAAAGTGAAAGCCGTATACAGCAGATTCTTACAGAGTGCTGCCCTAGGGAAGTCGCTACCTTTAGGGTCTCCTGGCGATGTCACGGTGGAAATGGAAACCTCTCCGTTATCCGCTGATAGTAACGACGCTCATGAACTTCTTTCCTTTCCTTTATTAACAGCGGAGGAGGTCATTAAGCTCTTGATGTCCATCAAATCCGAGTCCCCCCTAGATCCCCACTGGCAAGGTTAATTAGATCCTTGGGTTTCTCTGCTATTTCGTATGCAGATGATACCCAGATTATGGTTTCATTGACATGCTCTCCAGACGGAACAGCGGCACGGTTCCACAACTGTCTTCATCAGGTGGAGGACTGGATGTCCGCTAACTGTTTGAAGCTGAATGCTAGTAAGACTGAGGTCTTACTTTTTGGCAACCATACCAACTTACTGCCCCCGCTCTATGGCCCTCAGAGTTTGGTCCGCTTCCCAACCCAAAAAATAAGGTCAAAAACTTGGGTGTTACGTTTGACTCTATGCTCTCCTTTGATGGACATGTTAATCAGGTCACATCCGCCTCCTTCTATACTTTAAAAATACTGAGAAGGATTCTCCCATTCATTCCAGTTGACTTGAGAAAATTAGTGGTTTCGCCACTTGTTTCATCCAGAGCCGACTATTGTAATGGGCTCTTTATGAACCTCCGCAAAAATTGCCTCAATAAGTTGCAGATTGTGCAATATGCTGCAGTACACCTCTTGTTGAATATCTCAAAAGATAAATCGGCCTCCACGGCACTCAAAAAGCTTCACTGGTTGCCAGTGAAAAGGCAGAGAGAGTTTAAGGCTCTCTGCATTGCGTTCAAAGCCACTCATGATATTGGGCCAGCATTTTTTAAAAAGAATTTGCAGCCTTATGTTCCTGCCCTCCAGCTCCGCTCGGTAGGCTCTCATAACCAGGTAGTTCCCAGATTTAAAAAGTGCGCCTGGGGGGGAAGGAGATTTCTGGTCAGTACGACCAGACTCTGGAACACACTTCTGGTGCGGCTTAAGAAAGAAACTCATCTGTTGCCATTTAGGAAGGCATTAAAGACGTGGCTTTTTAATCTTTGAGGCTGTCTCTATTGGTCTTGTCTGTTTTGTGCTGAGCTAGCGCCTTGATACCTTTGGGTGAATGTTTTGCGCTCTATAAGTCTCCTTTTCATTTCATTTCATTCATTTCATTCATACAGTAACACAGTGTAAACACTACAAATGTACCCCACACCAGTTTAGAAAAATAAGTAAAACTTTATCTAAACCAACAAGACCAAATACAACAAAAATTCAACATACAATACTGTAAAAATAGTTACTTTGCAAGATAGCCTTTAATTTGCAGAATTATCTCAAAAACATAGTTCTTCTGATTCGGTAGCTCCATCCGGGGTTACCGTGATGCTAAAAACGATAGAGTCTAACAGTTCTAGCTGACCCTGCCGGTACGGGGCAGCTGTAGCGTGGACAGATTCGAAGACAGTACCTTTCTCATTGCGGCCGATCCCGTTGGTATGAGTTGGTTGGGGCAACTGGTGCAGTTGCGTTGTGAAGTTAAGCAGTGCAACGTTTGGTACCCTCACGGCACGGTGCAGGCAGTGTCTCGGTAACGGTCGTCCAATGACGTTGGTGAGACCAAAGCTTACGATGCGGCGATAGAGGTGGTACTTGATGCGCTGCTGGCAGGCCATGGTGCTGGCGACGGAGCCAGTCGATGTTCAGGTCGGGCGGTGATCCTGTCGGTGATGTCCGCGCAGAGTGAAGCGAGGCAGTGTGGAGTGCGGTGCCCACAGGACCACGGTGAAAGCAACGGCTTGGTGACAGTCGCCCAGCGGCATCAGTGAGACTAAGGATGTGATGCAAGGTGTGGTGGTGCCTTCAGGACGTGGAACCAGCCATGGACTCGGTGACAGAGTCGGCTGCTCTTTTCTTCTGTACTGACCAAAACCATCGGTTTCAGAGACAGTGCGCAGAAGGATGGTGAAGTTTTTGCTGTTCCTGAGACTTCTTGTTCAGGGGGTAAGCTCTACTTCCAAGCCCCTGGAGATACTTTGTCAAGCAGGATACACACAATTCCTCTCCTTGCCAGAAACAGCTACTGCAGGCCAACCCCAGACAGCGCACAGCAATGGGGCAGTACTACTCCTCCAGTTTCTTCCAGCTCTTCTCCTTGGCAGAGGTTCCTCTTTAAGTCCAAAAGTGATATAAAGTTCAGGGCTCACGGACCCAACATTTATAGTACAAAATCATTTGTTCTCTGCAGGCAGAGTGCTTGTGCTCAGCAAAAAACAGTTCTACCCTCTCTGGCCCAGCTTCCTGGCAGATGATGGAGACAGTATTGTCCTAAGACATGGGTACTCACAAACTTTCTGTTGGGGGCCAAAATTACAGTGTGGTTTGTGGCCGAAGAATGCCCTGGTAGGGGTGGGGTCAGTGGAATGGTTGGCAGGGGATAAGTGCGGGGGGCAGGGTCAGTGGGGGGGGTGGGGCTAAAGTAAAAAAAATCAAACCGTTTCAAAACATTAGACAATGCGACAATGCTATATCAAAAGCAGATGTAACTAAGAAGAGCACATTTTGATAATACATTTCTATTACCAGACAATAGCAATCTTTAGAGGCACTGCATAGCTTTAAAGACACTTTGACCCCAATTCCATCACAGGGTTACTTTTGGCCCACTCTTAACCCCGCAATAGCCTGCAATGTTTTGCTAACGGAATGGCGGAAAGGCAAGGACCAAAAACTGAAGAAACTCAAGAGGACTCCAAAAGTTTACTTTTTATTCCTGGAGCCAACTTCATGACTGCTGAGGCCAGTCTGAGAGGGCCCCTCAGATTTTCTTCTCCTTCCGCCTGGCCTTCCTCCCTTTACGCTCTTATAGTGCAGACTCTAAGAAATGCCCTTGCCATTTCTGGAAGGATGGGGGATGGCGATCCAGCCATGCAGAAGCAATACAAATACAACAAACTGCCATGGTGATGAAGATCCTCCCTTCTTTCACTGTTTGCTTCATCCTTTCTCCCGGATATGTGTAAGGGTTTCCTTTTGTCAATAGTAATGCTGTATGTCAAATATTAATGCTACTTACTGCATCTTCGTCTTCGATATGCTATCATATAAGAAAAGCTTTAAATACATAACAAAAAATTGTTGGCATGCATTGTAGTATTTTGTGCTATAGGTTTTTAGGAATTAGCAAAATGACAGGTGATGTTTTTGTTAACTGCAGTTCCAGTGCCATAGCATCCTACAAGGTGGACATCTTCATATCCACGCTACCATACGGCCATCACACACCCTGGATCTACTACCCATCGGCACTATCAGTGCAGATGACTGTTCTGAAGCTGTCTATAGCAAGCCCACAAAAATGATCCGAAGACTTTCACAGCTTTGCATACAATATTACATAAAGTGGGCTTTGGTTCAACCCCCTGCTCATGATTGCAAGGCTTTTTGTCCATTCCATTGCCAGATCCTGATTTTATGTCTTTTCTCTCTATTCTTGTGCTGGCCTCACTCATAGAAGAATTTGGCTTTACCAGAATTGAATGAGTTGTTTCCTTGAAATACTAATATCAGCTAACAACTTTTCTTTTATTTCTTTACCATTTGTGTTTACCACTCCAGGGAAGTGCATGTTCTGCTCTTTCCCCTATATTTCTCTCTTTATTTATCTTTGCCCTTTTCTAGCTCATGCTCTTTCCCTTGCTTCTCCCCTAAGGTAATCTTTTGTTGTTTCTTTCCTCTGGCACAAAGTACTGACTTCACAAAGTACCGACGTCAGCCTCTCTCTCTCTCTCAGTCTCTCTCTGTCTCTCTCTCTCTCATAGTCTCTCTCACTCTCACAGTCTGTCCCTCACAGTCTCTCTCTCACAGTCTCTCTCTGTCTATCTCTCACAGTCTCTCTCACAGTCTCTCTCTCACAGTCTCACAGTCTCTCTCACTCTCTCTGTCTCTCTCACTCTCTCTTATACTCTCTCACAGTCTCTCTCTGAGTCTCTCTCACAGTCTCTCTGACATACTTTCTCCCACAATCTCTCTCCCACAGTCTCTCTCTCACAATCTGTCTCTCACAGTCTCTCTCACTCTCAGTCTCTCTCACTCTCTGTCTCTCTCACTCTCTCTTATTCTCTCTCTCTCTCTCTCTCTCTCTCTCTCTCAGTCTCTCTCTCTCACAGTCTCTCTCTCTCACAGTCTCTCTCTCTCAGTTTCTCTCTCTCATAGTCTCTCTCTCTCGCTGTCTCTCTATTACACAGTCTCTCTCTCACACAGTCTCTCTTTCATAGCATCTCTCTCTGTCTCACGTGGTCTCTTTCTCACAGTCTCTCTCACAGTCTCTCTCTCACACAGTCTCCCTCTCAGTCTTTCTCACTCACAGTCTCTCTCACAGTTTTTCCCTCTCACACAGTCTCTCTCTGTCTCTCTCACAGTCTCTCTTGCTGTCTCTCTCTGTCTCTCTCTGTCTCTCTCGCTGTTTCTCTCTGTCTCTCTCACAGTCTCACAGTCTCTCTCTCAGTCTCTCTCACAGTCTCTCTCTTAGTCTCTCTCACAGTCTCTCTCTCACATTCTCTCTCTCACAGTCTCTCTCACAGTCTCTGTCTTTCTCTCTCACACAGTCTCTCTCTCTGTCACACAGTCTCTCTCTCCCTCTCTCACACAGTCTCTCTCACACAGTCTCTCTTGCTCTCTCTCTTTCACACACACAGTCTCTTTCACACAGTCTCTCTCTCACACAGTCTCTCTCTCACACAGTCTCTCTTTCATAGCCTCTCTCTCTGTCTCACGCAGTCTCTTTCTCACAGTCTCTCTCTCACACAGTCTCCCTCTCAGTCCCTCTCACTCACAGTCTCTCTATCAGTCTCTCTGACACAGACTGTCCCTCTCACACAGTCTCTCTCTGTCTCTCACAGTCTCTCTTGCTGTCTCTCGCTGTCTCTCTCTGTCTCTCTCACGGTCTCTCTCTCAGTCTCTTTTGCTGTTTCTCTCTGTCTCTCTCACAGTCTCTCTCACAGTCTCTCTCTCTCACATTCTCTCTCACATCCTCTCTCACAGTCTCTGTCTTTCTATCTCACACAGTCTCTCTCTCTGTCACACAGTCTCTCTCTCACTCTTTCACACAGTCTCTCTCACTCTCTCTCACACAGTCTCACTCTCTCACAGTCTCGCTCTCAGTCTCTACTCTCTCTCTCTCACACACTTTGTCTCTCTCTCTCTCAGTATCTCTCTCTCTACCTCTCTCTCTAACTCTCTCTCCCTCTCACTCTACCTCTCTACCTCTCCACTCTCACTTTCCACTTTCTTCTGTCACTCCTAATATTGGGTGCAATTTTGAAAATGTCCAGCCTTGGGAAGGCTGGACTGTTTCAAAACTGCACCGTCCTAATTTTGTGGTGAAATCGTGAAAAGCTGGGGGGCCATGGGTACATTACCTGCAAGGTCCACGGGCTGTCAAGGAAGGCCTGCCGGGCCGCTGGCGGCCCTCGCGCCGTACTATGAGTAACACGGTCCTAAGCAGACAGTGTCCATTCAGCTTTGAAAGAAATCTCCTCTCCCTACTCTGAAAACAGCCCATATCTATTCAGCCCAGCCCTGACTCACCTTGGAAAGGCAGGACACATCTCAGCCCCGCCCCCAAGTGGCAATTTGAACAGAATTCACATCCCCAGCACCTTTCACTCCAAAGCCAGACAGTCAATACACAACCCTAACACAGGCACACTAGATGGCAGAGCAAGAAATTACCCACTTTTTAAAAGTGGTATTTTCAAACTGTAAATGTAAAAATCATCCTTACTAGAAGATGCACCTTTAGATGCTGAGTTCAGGCATACTAAACTCCATTTTCCCATATTGTTCCCATGGGCAGTAATACTTATAAGATGTCATAAGTACACTCCCCATTCTATCCTATGGGACAGATAGCCTTTCAATAGTGTAAGATGAAATTGGTAGTATTTTACTATCAGAACATTCCACACACAGAGGGCTTGTCCTACCGTTCACATACACTGTACCCTGCCCACAGGGGTACCTTGGGTCTACCTTTAGGGGTGACTCACATGTAAGAAAAGAGAACGTTAGGGCCTGGCAAGTGGGTGCACTTGCCAGGTCCACTTGGCAGTGCAAACTGCACACATGCACTGCAATGGCAGGCCGAGACTCTTTTGCAAGGCTGCTTTGTCATGTCGTTCCTATAAATCTATATAGGATCCGAGCGTTTAGACAACATAAACTGTGGAATCGGTGTCCAGACTGATTCCATATACTCCCCCGGATATGTTCACCTGTATACCAGCTAGATCACAGTGCCACTATGAACTCCTCTGACCAAGGAGCCAATAGATTTTTGGCAACTATCAAACATGACAACCCATCCCCTCAGGGATCGTAGAAACAGTATAGTACTTTTTGCTCATTCACTCGTGCTCATTTTGTCTCAGAGAGATACACAGAATAAACAATGGGGAAGTTTTCAATAAGTATTTATTGAACCAGCATCATTCTAGTGTAGAATTTGTGTTCTGCAACAGCCATAAAACAGAAACAGATATAAACGATTATAAGCACCAATAGAGTAAAATGATGGTAGATTTCTACCATAGTGCTAAAACAGTGAATATATGCAGGTATATGAATACATGACAGTAATAATGCGTACCCCTACGATACTATCCCTAACTAGATGTACCTAAATGTATCTAGCATCTATGTAGGTGTACAGACAAGAATCCCCCTAGAATATAACCAACCCCATTACCTGGTGTGAGATGAATGAAGGACACCATCTTGGTTTTGAGATGGACACCCCGCGAGAGATGTCAGACCACTGCGTGCTGGAGTGTCTGCGTGCAGGAACCTCAGCATCTTATACATAGTTATTATGCAGAATATGTAGGAGATGGGAGTCCCACTGTGAGTCTGAGAATCCTCATGCATAATAGATGAGGCTAGTTTTTGGGGAAAACCACACAACATTTATGCGGTACCTAACTAGGTAAAAGGTCAGCACAAACCTGTTATGTAGTACAATGGCACAATACATGTAGGTGAAAGGTTAGGAGACCACCGTAGTCTATATTGGGGAACATTACGAATCATAACAGCTTGTATGGGTGGCACAATTAGTGATTCACAGGCCATGGGCACACACAGTGCACTGTACTAGGGACTTACCAGTTAATCAAATATGCCAATCATGGAATCACCAATCCATAAACACAATTTTCAGGGAGAGCATATGCACTTTAGCACTGAACAGCAGTAATAAAGTGCCCAGAGTCATAAAACCAACAAAAACAGGGTCCAAAACAGGAGGCCAAAAAGCTAAAAGTCGGGGGATAAACCGACTGGAAAAGCCAGGTCTAACACTCGCCATGAGTGCAGAGAATTCCAAGAGAAGAATGGGAAGTGGGTGTTCCAAGGCATGGTTTGTCTTGAAAATGTGGGAATAGTTTGCCTTGGAAATCTGGGAATTCCCACAAGCAAGGACCTTTGTGGGCAGTCCCAAACTCCCCCCTCACCTCTTTCGATCCAGGAAGTAGTTAGATATGTACTCCATTTTAGACCTGGAGTAACTAACTCCCTTTCCATGAAGTGAAGGGGAATGGAACATTTCCTGGATTTCTAGGTTTGATTTATGTATGGTTTGTGAATAGAAGGAAAAAGTATGCTCAGGTGATGACATAATTCTCTGGCCTTACTTTTCTAGTTTTCTTCTGAGAACAAGGTCCCTGGTTTCTGAAACTGGTAGTCTTAGCTCAGGTGCACTTAATAAATTAGCCTACAACACTGCATAAAAATATTCCTTTGTAAAATCAAAGCATAGTACTGGAAAAGGTAACATGGGACTATGTATCATGCCTAACCATGACTAGATTTTATTGTAGTCTGTAGTGCATCTGTATGAGTTCTCTCATGAGGTGCTGTGAATGGGTCTTACTTGATGTTATCTGATTTCTGCCTCACGGATTCCATTGCAACAGGGCCACCCAGGTGCACCTTAAATGTCTGTTATTGAAACTGGACTTCTGTGAGGGGGCGTGGCTGAGCACTTTACTGTAATGGCCATACTGCAGTGAAGCTCTGAAGATAATTGCCCTAATCACACAGGTTGAAGCATCCATTCTCACTTCACCTGACTGCGCAGAGGGGATGGAGGCCCTGGGGCCCTGTGAATCCTGCGACCCCTCCGTTCATGCCTGATCCACCCTGGACGCATAACCCTGTTGTGGAGAGGGAGTAGTCCAGACTACCTCGGAGGACCTGCTACGTGAGGGGCAGCAGACGAGCCTGAAACCTGGGCTACGGAGCCCCGCTGGGAACCTACCATCCTCTACACTCTATCCAGACCTGCCCCATGATGAAGAGAGGGTCTGGGGCCGGGCATCCCGCCGAGGATCGATGCAACACGGCCCTTACCAGCGACCACCATGCCTATCTACTCATCGAATTGCAGCCGACCTGCAGAGCTTCTTGTGCCCAATGCCGCCTAGCACTGACGGGGCACAGCTTCATGCTCGACCATCGTGTCCCGCTTGGTCCAGTGTGAAACGGTGCTCTCCCGTTGCGGCATATATTTACTGACATTGCCTGGCTGTGGCTCTATGGCCTTACCATCAACAGTTTTCCATCATGGGTCGGGGAGACCCCAAACAAAGCAGACTGACATTCGATCAACCTAAATCATCAGGTCGCCCAGATCCCCTCTCAGATGTTAATGACGATCATGGCTCCGCAGCACGTACCGACCCTCTGGAGGATCTGGCATTGATCCTGGCAGAGCTGCGGGAAGGATTCTGCACCATAGATGCCCATTTTGACTCGCTTACATCCCGGCTTGATCACATGGGGTAGCTCCTGGATTGACAGGGTGCCTGCCTTGACACTGCACGTGTTTCCATCCTTGAGGATACCACAACCTCCCTGTCCCAGAAACTAGAAAAGACGGAGCACATCTTGAAGGCTGTAGGCATCAAAAATCAAGATTTGGAGGGGTGCTCTTGATGGAACAACATCCGTTTCATTTGTCTGGCCGAGTCTACCAATATGGGCCACCCTGAACAAATTGAAGAAACTTTACTTTCCTAACTGTTTGGTTCTCTACACTTTTCATATACCTTCACAGTGGAGAGAGCACACAGGTCCTTGAGGCCACGTCCAAAATTATAGCGTGTCTTCTGAACTACAGTGACCGTGACACCACACTTCATGAACTCCGACCTTACTCTATCAGGGTGCCATGATTTCAGTTTACCTGCAACTTCATCCTTGCTGTACAAAATGTGAGATGGAAATTCACAGACACAATGGTACTGCTCAGGAAACATGGAATAATGTACGCAAAGATAGACCCTGCCAAACTTTAGGTGATGAAGGACAGTAAACCACATTTTTTCGACAATCCCGCAGATGTCATTGCTTTCCATAAATGGCTGGGCCCAGGTGCCCTTCATCGACCCGCATCACTTCAGAATGCTCCTCCCCAGACATTAATATTTCTGCAAGTGCTGATCTCTGCTATTCGGCTGAATGGTCCTGTTATGACTCTATAGCAAGCGTTGTACTCTAAAGTAACAGTTGGTAATATTACAATGTCACTAATGCACAATTGTGTACACCTCATTATTCTACATGTTATTTACTTTGGCCCTTCAAATACTGTGCTTACTAATCCCTATTAGAATGGGCACCAAGGTCAAATGCGTTGCCTGCCCTCGAGGATAAATCCGGATTTCCAATTGTTCAGATTTTGTTTTTTGGGTTACTGTTGTTGTGTGCTTCATTGGAATTTGCTAGGTTTTCTTCTCCTAGTGCGGGTGGGAGGTTTTTTATGTGGGATTTTATTTTGATTGTCATTGTTATATGCTTCTTTTCCTTATGTCTTTGCAGTCCTCACCACTCCAGACAAGACAGGATGTTGTAGCAACTATCCTTCGAGACATGACTAGGCTTGCACAATTATTTTGCTACTCCCATGGGCAACACTAAGCAGGCTGCAGATCTGACTCTCCTCACCTGGAATGTCTAGGGATTAAATAACCCTCGCAAAGGCAAACTGGTGCTACCATATCTTACCCAACACAGTATTAAAGTGGGCTTCTTGCAAGAAACACACCTGCCTCACCAGTCAACCCCAGTTTTTGCTACATTATGGGACCAACACAGTTATTTTGCTAGCTACAGCTTCTACTCCAGGGGAGTTTGCATACTTATACACAAGTCTCTCCCTTTCATACACCATATTTTTATCGCTGACACTCAAGGCCGCTACCTTTTGGTGAGAGGGACTATGCTGGGGAGGCAAATTTTCTTCCTGAATTTAAATGTTCCAAACACCGATGAGTCACTCTTTTCTCAGACCACAGCCGCCCTCTTAGACACGTTTGATGCAGACACTATTTTAGTGGGTTGTGACTTGATTCTCCTTCTTAATCCCACCAGACTTCTCCAGTGCTTGCCTAGGAACCAAGCCACAATTATTATGTAACCTTCAGAATATGATCCATACACATGCCCTAAGTGACGTGTGGCGCACAAATCACCCTATGATTTCTGGCTACACCTTTTACTCGGTGTGGAATCGGTTGGATTTGTAGCTCCACTCCCTGACTGCCAATCCCTGACTGTGAGACGTACAGGTATTACCCCACACATTATCTGACCATGCACCAGTTAGGCTCTCACTTACACTTTCTTACGGTGGGGGTTGGGTGCGTCGTTGGTGCTTCTCCTCTACAGCTTTATTGGACATGGATGTTCCGCTCTGAACCCCACAATGGTATCACTGCTTTTAGCTCAATGCGGGCTCTGTTAGCCAGTATGCTACTCTTTGGGATGCCTTTAAGGCATATATCTACGGAATTTGCTTTTCAAAACAAGCAGGGGTACTATGCGATATTCGTACTGGCCTGGCACACATGGAGGCTACAATCACAGACATCGACGGGGAAAACACTCCTGTATCCTCCCCATCATCCCTGTATAAATGTTCCATTTTGTTTGAGGATTTTCACAACTTGGCCGATAGGGAGGTCACCTTTCTGAGTAAATATGTATCTGCACAAAGAAATGGTGAGGGTGAATGCCCGGACGAACACCAAGTCACCTCTTACACTCTCCACATTGCTGCACTGGAGCTCGACGATGTCTCCCAAATCACAACTAATGAGGGTATAATCCACAAAAGTGTCACATATTACAAATTGCTGTACACTTCTCGCCTCCCTCCTGACTTGATGGCCGGTCAGTCCTACCTTGAGGAGATTGCTGTGGTCTGGCTTGCTAGGGGCCAGTCACAGTTCCTGAGTGAGCCATTCACAGCCGAGGAAATGGCACAAGAACTCAACTCCTTGGATGGCCCAAGGGCCCCTGGCCTGGATGGCCTTACAGGCACTGTTTATAAAGCATGCAAAAACACTTTGATTACTTACTTACTGGAGGTGTAAGCTGAGGCACTCACCAACGGGGTTCTCCCCACATAATGCATGCTGAAACGATTTCCCAACTGCGTAAGCCAGGGAAGGGCACCAAACATTGCTGTCTCCTTACTCAAATTCGACAATAAAATTCTTGCCAAAGCGACAGCTAATAGGCTGTTGTTATTGATAAACACAATATTGTCCCCCATACAGACCCCATAGGTCCACTTCACTCAATCTTCGTGCCATTTTATCGGTCCTAAATAGGATATCCATGGCTACCCCTGCAGCAGTCGCCCTTCTAGATGCAGAGAAGGCATTCGACTCTGTTGAGTGGCCCTTTCTTCATGCTTCCCTACGGAAACTTGGCATCCTGGATAGATTTCCAGCTCTTGGCTCTCTACTGTATTCAAGCCCTACAGCCTGTGTACAAATTAACGGTTCCATCTCTCACCCCTTTGACATCACCCGAGGCACCAGACAGGGTTGCCTACTATCATGTTTATTTTTTATTATAGCCATGGACCCATTAGTGTATCACGTTCAAGAACGTCAGATGCACTGAGGCTTACAATTTGCACCTGGGCCACTCCTTTTTTTTATTGTACGCTGATGACATACTTTTTTAATCAGACACCCTTCCATTAATCTGACCCCTATAGTACGGGAGGTGGCCCTATTTGGTGACCTCTATGACCTCTGTATTAACTGGGTGACATTGGAGCTGTTTCCCCTTACCGATGTCACCAAGCCCCCTGCATGTGATTACCCTTTCAAATGGTCCTCTGACACCAACAAATACCTAGGCATTGTTTTACTTAGAAACACAGATCGGGTCATTCGTTTAAATTATGGCCCAGCTATGGACATACTCTCCACCCAAATAGACTGCTGGATACAACTTCCTCTCTCCATGGCTGGCCACATAGTCATTATAAAGATGACTATCCTTCCCTGCTTCTTGTATCTCTTCATAAACATTCCTATCCCATTGACAAATTCCTTTTTTGCAACATTGAGCAGCCTTCTACTGAAGTTGGTGTGGGTGGGTCGCCGACCCAAATTTGCTAGGGACACCCTCACTCTACCATATGATTGTGTTGGCTTTGCTGTCCCAGATTTTTGTTTATATTTCCTGGTAGCCAAGGCCCTATTTGTGTATCATTGTTTTCATCCGTTTGCCCTATGCCAAGCCAGAACGAGATCTGGCCTACCCTACCCCCCTGAATGCTCTGTTTCCACAGGGCCTCAAAATAGACCCTAATGACCTCCAAACTCTATCCACAACCTGCTTGGCATGGCGAAAACTTAGTGGCACACTGGGCTTTGACCTCTTATACTCGCCTGAGGTCCCCCTTTCCCCGAATCCATGGCTTGCACTCACAGCTGAAAAACAAGTACAGCTTACCCTGAATAAACATAAACTCCACTAATTTGGAGATGTATTCCCTGATGGGCATGCCTTGTCACTCCATATAGACACCACACATACTGACTCCCCCTTCATGGACAGATTCATTTTCGACTGGTGCGTTACTGTCCCTCATTCCATCATACCCTCTAGCTTATTCTGACTTTTCCCCACTCACCTTTCAGAAATCAGACCCAGACGGATCACACCTAATTGCCAAGCTCTATTGTGCTTGCCCTGCTCTTAAACATGCCAATGTGGGTGGGGTTTGACGACAAGGGGAGAGAGACATGGGACACCCCATCACTGATAAAGACTGGGCCTTCTGTTGCGCACAAATTAAACTGATATCCTCAACCCATTGCCACAAACTACTTCACTTCTGTTTTTTGCAAAGATCATATGTAACCCCCAGCGGACTTGCCTGTATAGATGCCTCTAGTGAGGCGGTTCCAAATAAGACCTGAAAACCCCCTCTATACAGGGGTTTTCAGACCACATTTGATCTACCATGTGATATCCGCTCCTCACTAGGTTACCATGTGATGGAAACCAATATTGTGTGCGCAGGGTAACACTATATGCAGTGGTGCTGGAACGATTTTCAGAGTGGCGGTGCTGCCATCAATGTTACATCACTGAAGTCACAGGGTGTGTGAAAATTCCAACCCTGACCAAAGACCATGTATAGCAAATGTATTCGGCAGGAGCGTGGTAAGGGTGCAGTATTTAGCTGGTGATGCATTTTGGAGCACACTGTTGCAAATATATATATATATATATTTTCATTGAAATGAAATGACTAAATGTGCGTAGACATACAGTTTCACTGATGGAACTAGGTAGAGCACAAATAATGAAGTGTGGAAAACGGTTTCAGAGAATATTTCTAATTTGCACATCAATTACTAAAATTTATTGATTTGTTTGATCCTATTATGATCTTTATTTCCATCACCCTTCAGATTTACCAAAAATGTGCCTCATTTGTGCATCCCTACCTGCTGATATATACTATTGACATGTTTTTAAATGGTGTGTGTTAGAAAAAATGATAAACAACAGTCCTTTCTTTGGCACTCCTTGTACTCCAGGAAGATTGTCACATAGATCACTTTACAAAATCCTCTCACTTTGCAGGCAGAGAAAGAGCAGTAAACACACAAACAGCAGTTTGTCAGAAGGCCTAACCTGCATTTTGACATCTGTCTTTGAGGCAGAGCAAATGTGACAAAAACACAAATGTAATTGCATGTTAATTGCTCATTTACCTTCTGAGCTCCAGCATGGTTATTCTGGGGGCACACCTTCTTCCAGTGCCTATGACCATATGTGTTGACAGGTTTACATCCCTGCTAGTGGTATCGAAGTTGGCTATCTAGCTTTGCCTTGCCTTAGAACCTGCCCTGCTAACAAAATGCAGGCCATTATGCTCTCAGGGTACATTCCAAACATGATGACCGTGTGTTCCCATCAGTAAGGGATGGAAAAGGCACAATCAGTTCTCGCAACAGGAGCGAGCCAGCCCCAAACCATTCGCAGGTGCAGTTCTGAAGAAATAGGCCAGTATCAAAGTTCCAATCTGCACGTAGACCGCAGGATACTGCGGGGAAGAACAAGCCCTTTCCACAGTGGGACTGACTGATGGGCCAAGAAAAGGCGGCGTGGCACGGTCACGAGATGGCACCAGTCCAGTGGGCTGCTCTGAGACAATGGGCTACGAGCAAATGATGAACGTGGGTGTGGAGACAGCAGGAAAGGGAGGGACGGAGGTTTGGGAAGAGGCCATCGCTCTGTTTCCTTTTCTGCTTACGATTCCTAGCTCATCTCGCAGCTTCTGGTCTCTAGACGGCCAGGGAAGTTGTATCAAGTTCAGGCCTGCACGCGAATTCCAAATAAATGAAGGGCTTGAAATAAAAAAGTGAAAGTTATGGATTTTTTGTATCTGCCCCGAATGAGTTGTAGTGCAACGTCGTTTATCATTTTTAGATCAGCTTGCAGCATATTAAAGAACACAAAATCAATTTTTTTCTGTAATTTCATGAAGATTAACTACAAGCTAATTAAATAAGAACATAAAACGGATATTCACTAAATTGTGGTTAATTTGTCCATTTTAATTGTTTTTCTTAGTTAATGAATGCCTAAAAATTATTTGTTGATTTTGAACTCCCAGTATCCAATAAATCACACAAATGAATTCGGGCTTGTGAGCCTCTTGCAAATATATTGTTAGCCTTATGCAGTATATTTGAGTAAATCCATTATGTTGCCAGGAGGGAGAACCTTACAACCCACACCATTACTTCTTTAAAATGTGCAATTCATTTTATGGCGTGAAATGTCATGCTCATGTGCTTTTTTTTTTAACTAGTTCTCTGTTCACTTTGATGTATAAGGCATGCGGGGCTATTCCAAATATGTCAAATTAGTCAATCAATCAATCAATCAATCAATCAAATGATCTTTATTCGGGTATTAAAAATATCCATAAAAGATACATATTATAAGACAATCCCACTTTAAAAATTTGAATCAATAAACACATTACACATAAATAAATACAATAGTAATAAAAACCCGAAATTGCATACAGTTTAGAAACGAAACAATTATGTAAAATATTCAGCTCATTCGACCATGTAGGGTTTCCCCCAGAGCGTGAAAGGAGAAACCCTGTAAAATGCACCTGTCTCACAATAGGAGTTACAAGCCAAATCTAAATAGAGGACTTTAAATCCTTCCAACTTTTAATGAGTTCAACACAGTTACTCCTCTCCTCTAGTGTTTCTTAGTTTTACAGCCAATCGTAAAAAGTGTACGGTGCTAAATAAAGTAAAAGGGTCGGGGCAAGTTTGAGAAATAAGAGAGCCACTTTAGCCTGTCTAATTTTACTGAGTCTTAGGATAGTTTTTAAAAACAGAGACCTTGGGTGAGCGTAGAAGGGGCAAATTAGGACGAAATGAAGGGTATCTTGCGGAGATCTTAGATCGCAGCCGCAATACCCTTTTGTACTTATATCATTCACAAAACCAGCTGGGACTTACAGGATGTGATGCAGGAGAATTAACCTGAATCTGGTCATCAGAAATCTATCCTGTCTGTTATACATATTGGAAAGATAAAATTCCATGCCCATGCATGATTTTGTGAGCTGATATTGTCTTACTGTAATTTTCTGCCCTTCTCTGTCCTCTATAACCCTGGCTGAATAGCGCAGAAAATCTGCCTTTATAACACCCTTGTCTCTGCTAACTAATGTAGAAGGTTTGTTAAAAAAGTTTGCGTGGCCCAGTCTGGTCAGAACGTCCCTTACATGTTTAAGCCAGGGTATTTGGGACCCCTTATCCCCCCTCATGCAGTCCTCCAGAATTTGTCTGCTTAGACTTACCTCTGGGTTTGTCCAGATTTTTATCCAGCAGATAATGGGTTTAAGGCAAGCCCTCTCGCTAAGATAGGTAATGCCCAACTCCTCATGGACAATAAAGGCAGGGGTACATTGAGGCACTTGCAAAAGCCTTCTTAAGAACTTATTTTCCTCCAGTTGGATTTTTTCTCCATCTGTGAAACCCCACACCTCACTCCCATACAAAATCTTAGCGCAACATACCGAGCTATATAGTTGCACTATTTCGTTAGGTGACCAGCGGCCAAGTCTAGTCGCGTAATTCATAATCGACCCCACCACACTAGGGTGTTGACTACATTTGTGCCTTACTAGTGGTTTAAAATTAGGTCCTTATCGAATAAAATCCCCAGATAGTTAAAAACATTTACCTTTTCAAGTTTATATGTTCCTATTGTGAAGCTGCAATTCTTAGAAGGCATTTTACCCACTTCCATAATATATGACTTTGACAGGTTGGGCACTAAATCTAAGTCCGCCATAAATTCAACAAATCCACTAATAAGAACCTGCAGGCTCCTTCCCGTACGCGCCAGGAGGACCGCATCATCTGCATATAAGAGGACGGGTATACTTCTCCTCCCGATGCAGGGACAGTCTGCCTCCAAGGCTCCAAGCGCCTTATCTAGCCCATTTATATAAAGCGTAAACAGAAAAGGCGCGAGGATACATCCTTGCCTCACCCCACTCCGACACCGGAAGTGTTCCGTGAGGTCCCCCTCGTCAGTAAATCTGTCCCGTGCCGTTGTGCATTGATGAAGCATTCGTAAGACTTGTATCATTCCAGAGTCCACACCCATGGCTCCCAGAATTTCCCACAGCTTTCTTCTGTTAACACATTTGAATGCTGCTGAAAGATCCATGAATGCCAGGTACACAGTGCCGTCCCTGGCCTGGGTATACTTTGCCACCAAGTGATAGAGGTTGAGACACTGGTCCGTCGTAGAGCGCCCATTTCGGAACCCATACTGAACGTCTGTGATAATATTGTTTTCGTCCGCCCAGACCATTAAACGGTTTAAAATTACTCTCCCCAAGACCTTCGCCGTGACATCTATAAGGGATATTGGGCGATAGCATTGCGGTTCATTTCTATTTCCCTTTTCAAATATTGGCACAATGACGGCCGTGGACCAAGATCTGGGCATACCTACTTCAATAGCTGTGTTAAATACCCTGGTCAGTATGGGAGCCCAAAGGTCTACCTGACTTTTGAATAGATCGGGGGGAATCCCATCAGAACCTGGCGCCTTTCTCATTACCAGACCGTCTATTCCTAGTTTGACCTCGGCTACCGTAATAAACATCCAATCACAGACAGGGAGTCCTGTGACTAAACTTGGCTGCTCCTCTGATTCACCACGGTTATATAAGCTTGTAAAGTGCGCCACCCATGCTTCTGGCAAAATGTGGGACGCCACTTGTGGTTTATTTGAGGGTTGGAAACACGGGTCATTTATTACCCTCCAGAAGCTATTCATATCACGACGCTCAGCGGCCTCTCTCAGTGACTCCCAAGCCTGGACTTGAAGGGATTTTTTCCGCACTTTGGTAGCCTTTTTATACCGAGTCTGTTCTGCTTGGGTTTTCGGATCAGATAGAACCCGCTCATCAGAGCCTCACTAACCCAGCCAGAACGTTTCCCCCTCCCCGTACCTAGGGCCTATTTACAATAGGTAACCACATATATATACCACCTAAGGACAGGGAATTCCTACTATACATACCAAGACCTCTTATAATCGGCGGCCTCGCGATCCCATACGAATCCAGACCTCTCTGCCCAGACGGCAGTCTCAGCACAAATGACGGCCTCGCGATCCCATACGAATCCAGACCTCTCTACCCAGACGGCAGTCTCAGCACAAATGGCGGCCTCGCGATCCCATACGAATCCAGACCTCTCTGCCCATACGACAGTCTCAGCACAAATGGCGGCCTCGCGATCCCATACGGATCCAGACCTCTCTGCCCATACGACAGTATCAGCACAATCGGCGGCCTCGCGATCCCATACGGATCCAGACCTCTCTACCCAGACGGCAGTCTCAGCACAAGTGGCGGCCTCGCGATCCCATACGAATCCAGACCTCTCTACCCAGACGGCAGTCTCAGCACAAGTGGCGGCCTCGCGATCCCATACGAATCCAGACCTCTCTACCCAGACGGCAGTATCAGCACAATCGGCGGCCTCGCGATCCCATACGAATCCAGACCTATCTACCCAGACGGCAGTCTCAGCACAATCGGCGGCCTCGCGATCCCATACGAATCCAGACCTATCTACCCAGACGGCAGTATCAGCACAATCGGCGGCCTCGCGATCCCATACGAATCCAGACCTATCTACCCAGACGGCAGTATCAGCACAATCGGAGGCCTCGCGATCCCATACGGATCCAGACCTCTCTACCCAGACGGCAGTATCAGCACAAGTTCATCCTATGATCACCATAACATACAACAAGGGAATCAGTCTCACTATTCATCAGATCACACAAGGACTGCCAGTTCGAGCACAGCCTGTTCTCTGGTTCGAGGGGCTCCTCTCTCCCTTATTCAGTTACCACTTACCTGATCAGGGTTAACATCTGTTCATGTAGCCGCAGCTGACTAGAAAAATAGGCTACCCTCTCATACAAGAACACGCAGCATCTGTTGGCTCACTACAAACTGGGTACTTTATTACTCATTACATACGCAATCACATAACATTACAATATAACACATAACCTGCAAAGAAAAGTGAAAGATTAAGTTGTACACTCTAATAGGAAAGGGGTCGACATCACCTTAGTAGTGTGTAGCCTGCACTCAATGGTCATCTAGGTTCCCTTCTCGTCCGTGCCTCGGCTCGTCTGGAAGTCACACCTCCGCAGTCACGGATCTGTTCCCTTCACCCTTCTCCGAGTCACTGGGACCTCTTCCTCATCGGCTACTCTCTCCTCTCTGGCTATTCTGCTGTAAGAGTATCTGTCTCTCGGTTTTTCTCCGCCTTCAAGATGGCGTCTGTCTTCCCTGGAATAAGTAGTAGCTTTACTGCTAACGGCTAGATGCCGCCTACGGACTGAACATGTAACTGCCTCAGACTTTCACTAATATAGAGGTGCATTTCCTCATGGAAAATTCCGGCCCGTAACCTGCCGCCCACCAAATTCTTGTACCTCCCCGTACCAAGGACACTTTCCCAGCCGGCCGGCCTGATGTAGTGTCTTCGGCATGAAGAAAAATACAATCCTTCGATAAGGGCCGGCCTGAACCGGTTCTCTCCAAGCGAATAACACCTCATAACTAAAACATTACATTTGACCTAGAAGCATCCCAAGCTGCCGGAGCAGAAAGAAAGATGGAGTCTCTCCCGTTTGAGGCCTACCAGGCCTGAATTCAGCACGGCTCCATGAAATACCCTCACTGCAGGACAGGTTATCCCTAATACTAACGAATCTATCCCCTAGGCTATGTGTGCAAGCCCTGATCTATGGGGAAGAGCACAGGATCATATCGAAGTGCCTAGTTAATAGGCTCCATTCACTACTCTAACCCTTAGACTTGAATGGTAAGAGACTGAAGTCACATTCAATCACCTCTTAACACAAGAAGGCCGGGAAAATCGAGCAGAACATTTCACCCTTGACTTCAGTCTATTATACATTCATTAAACAGAACTAACATCTGTGGAAGAATAATATGAAACCAAACTAACTGATCTATGTCTAGTACCAGGTGTGCAGAATTAAAGTAGTGAAGGAATACACTGAATAAAGCAACAGATAGAAATCAAAATGCCGATAGTAACCAGAATACCTCCTACTATCTGACGTAACATATGCAAATCAGGTAACCAATTAAAGAGCCAGTCAAACCAGCCCTGGTCAATGTGTTTTCTAACTTCTTCTGTCAAGTCATGTAGTTTATCAATGTGAGCTTGAATGGATTTTGTATGATCAGACAAGTTAAAACAACAAAGACCCTCAAAATCAGAACAATCGTGTCCATGTTTAAGCAAAAGATAATCAATGGCCGCTCGATTTTGCAAGATAGCTCTACGTTCACCCTGGGCGTCTAATAGCATGTCAGACAGGACTGTAGAAGTATGATTAATGGATTTCACCATCCAGCAGGCCATTTTCCCAATAGATTTGGCATTATAAACTGCCAAAGCAGGAACACCAATAATTGAAATAGCCAGGCTAAGGTATTCAGACTTGGAATATAAATGCAAAGATGAGTCACAATCCTCCTGTAACCTCACTGTATCTCGAATCACACGAGAGTTGGCATTCGGATGTGAGGAAAACATTAACAAGCTCAGTCTAGTAATGGCACAAGGGCCTCCAGAAATATTTGCGGGGATATATGGCCAGGAAGTATTACCACATGAGAAAAGCCATCCGGCAGGTAGTAACATCGTGCGATAATGACTGGGGGTAACTACCAAACTCTTGCAAGTCATGTTATTCTGAACAGAAGCACATGTTTTCGATGTCCTTTGAAAGCACAAAGTTCGTTCATGAGCGGTGAATGAAGTGGCACCTTTCAATCTTAAACGCATACATTCAGAAATCGCACTAGGATCACAAGTAAGGAAAAAAACACAAATCACCCTGTGTGATATTATAGGTAACTATTTGGGACTGGATGGGGGGTATCGGGTCTGACAGTACAGTACACAAGGGGCAATACTCATGGGTAGCAAAATCGCCCAGAAGAACATTGGGGCGAGCATTCGATATATTGAAAATATGAGTCAAAGTCTCCAATGAAGCAGGGACAGCAACTAAACAAGTTGCTAGAATGTCCGTCACCGATCTCATCGGTGTCAAGCAGAAATGAGGGGCTTTAGTCACCCGTTTGGCTAACATGGTCCAAAAGTTCGATGACGAATCCCACGCAGCGAAGGAACGCGACACTCGGGTTCTCAACTCAACCCGGGTTGATGGGATCCCTCCTCTCTCGTCGTACCAGCCCAAAAGGAGTCCAACGCCGACACATCCTGCAGCAACAGTCCAAAGAATGATCTGAAAGAGAATCAAATACAGGCATTATTCATTCTCGTAAGTAACATTTGTCAGCCGGGACTGCTTCCCAGCTATCTTTCCCTGGTCTCATAACTAAAATGGTGTTGTCTTGACCGGTTGCAATGACCTCTGCTTGTTCAGGGGGATTCTTAGGCGACTGCACCCAAACTCTGGCCCCAGGATTATCTGTGGAGCCAAAACCTTTCTGGCCTCGTACAGTTAGCAACGTTGGGGCAGTGCCTTTTGTGATCTCACCACTGAAAACAGGCATTATTAGCAATTGAGCCACTCGGTCAGTTTGATGTATCAGTAAGTCAACCTCACTGCTATTCAGCAGGAGCACCTTAATCTCTCCCTGATAATCACTGTCAATGATTCCTCCAAGCACCTGAACGCCTTTTACAGCCAGCCCCGATCTAGGGGCGATTAATCCAAAATTCCCAGTTGGTATATGAACACCAACACCAGTTTCAATGATGACTCGATCCTTGCTTTTTATAACGGTGTCATCCATGGCATGCAAGTCTAAACCTGCCGACCCTGAGGTCGCTCTACATGGAGCCAAAGCTCCGGGAGTAATTTCCCAGTACATCACAGTCTCTCTGATTTCATTGGGCTTAGCATCAACATTCGGAGGAAACAAACGCATAAGTGGGGATTCAGCATTTAGAAAAGGACGGTTATTCAAAATCAATAGCGCTTGAGGCAAAAAGTCTCGCCAATTCTTATACTTGTCATCTGTTAATTTGCGTAACTGATCTTTCAGCAAGCCATTCAACCTCTCCACAAGACCCGAGGCCTGTGGATAATATGGTATATGAAACACCCATTCAATATTGTTTTCCACACAGAATTCCTGTACCAATCTTCCACGAAAATGGGATGCATTATCAGATTGAATTTGAAATGGCACACCATAATACATCATAATCAATTCCAATGTTTTAATAGTATTCAATTGGGTAGCTTGCTTACAGGGAAGGGCCACCAGCAGGCCACTGTATGTATCAACAATAGTGCAAACATATTGACAATTCCTACTCATAGGAGGTGGACCGATGTAATCAATCTGCCAAATTTGAGCGGGCAATTTCCCGCGATGTAAATGACCTTTAACAATTTGGGGCACTTTGCGCTGCCTGATATGCTGACAAATGGGACAATGTAGAATAACATTTTTGATTAAATCTAGGGGAATATAAATTCCTCGATCAGCAGCCCACCTGCTAGTGGCTTTCTCTCCAAAGTGTCCTGCTTTCTGGTGGGCCCATTTCGCCAATCCCGCAATATCAGAAAGAATTTGTCAAGAGAGTCTATCGGGGTATGAGCATCCACATGGAAGATTGTAACAGTACTCTGTGGGAGCATTTCCCAAATCTCCTGCCATAATTCTTTTCCCCACAGTTCTTTTGAATGCAATTTCCAACTATGGGAATGCCAAGTCGGTAACCAAACTGCCAGTCCATTGGCAGTAGACCAAGAATCGGTGAAAATATGACATGTGCCAGGTAACTCTTGTTTCAGAACTTGATAAACAGCATAGAGTTCAGCAAATTGACTGCTCTTACCCTCACCAGTTGTACTCAGCAATTTTTGTGTGATCGGATTATAGGACACCGCCTTCCAATGCCGTTTTGTCCCTATGAACCTTGCTGAACCATCCGTAAACCAGACAAGGTTTCTGTCCTCAGCGGACAAATCATCAAAAGGTCTACCCCACTTAACAGGAGACTCCTGTACTAAAGGTACGGAACATTCACTCTCAGTCTCAGTCGATGGCGCCCGCGCCACCTGCTCATGCAAAGATGCAACTCCTTTTTGTCCCACACGTGCCCTGTCTTGTATATACCATTTCCACTTAATCACACTCGCCTCTTGAGCGTGTCCAATTCGGTGAGTTTTCGGCGAACTCACAACCCACTGCATGATAGGAATTTCAGGTCGCAAAACTATATCATGTCCCAAAGTCAATTGCTCGGTATCCACCAGAGCCCAATAACATGCAAGTAACTGTTTCTCAAAAGGTGTATAACGCTCACCAGCATCAGGTAACTTTTTGGTCCAGAAACCTAATGGTACTCTACTCTTGCCTTGTTTCTGCAACAAACTCCAATTCGCATAAAGGCCTTGTACAGACACATTCAAATCCACATCACCATCACGTACAGGCCATAAATCCAGAGCATGCTGAATTGCTTCTTTTGCCAGACTGAACGCATCTTGCTGTGGTTTATCCCATTCAAATGCATTCTTTTTACGAGTGACACGGTACAAAGGGGCCAATATTTGACTCAAATGAGGAATATGCTGACGCCAAAAACCAAACAAACCAATGAAGCTTTGGGCTTCTTTCCTATTCCTCGGAACTGCAAAATCAAGAATTTTCTGTTTAACCTGAGGGATCACTTCTCGGTGCCCCTCATGCCAATTAATACCCAAAAATTTCACAGCCTGGGACGGACCTTGTAATTTATCCGGGTTAATTTCCCAACCTTTCTCACGCAGGCACTCAATGACTCTGTCCAATTGGGTCTGAACTTCCTCTTGTGTTTCGCCTTGGATCAAAATATCATCAATATAGTGACATATCTGAATTTGCGGATGAACCGGTACCTCAGCCAAATGCTCTGCCACCAGCCGGTGACATATCGTAGGACTATGCCCATAGCCCTGAGGAAGACTTCTAAACGTCATCTGACGCCCGTTCCACGTAAAACTGAATTGTTCCTGACACTCAGGGGCAATCGGAATTGAAAAGAAAGCATTAGCAATATCAATGGACGCATACCATGTACCTGGATGTTTTTGGATTCTTTCAATTAGGGTAATAACATCCGGTACTGCAACAGTCAAAGAGGGTGTGTGTCTATTCAATTCTCGATAATCAACAGTCATGCGCCAAGAATTATCACTCTTACGTACAGGCCAAACAGGATTATTCCAAGAAGAAGTAACTGGGGTTATAACTCCTGCATCCACCAACTCCTGAATAGTGGTACTAATCTCTTCATGACCACCTGGAATACGATACTGCTTCTGACAAACCACTTTTGTCGCCTGGGGAACTTTTATGGGGGGCATTCTTAAACGACCAACCCGTACAGGCCTGGACGATATATAATGTTTAGTTCCAAATTGGTAACATCCATCCTCTAAGTGCAAAGTCATTCCTTTCAAAATATCAATTCCAATTATGAATTCTAAGAGTGGCACCACTAATACAGAGTATTCTTTTCTAGGAATTCTACCTATTCTCATTTCAAGTAAAGTTTGAACTGCAGGAGTTTCCTTTCCACCTAATCCGGTAATTGTAAAAGGCTGACCTTTAAACTTCTTTGATTTTCCATGAATAAGAGTGGCCTCCGCTCCTGTATCTACCAATGCTCGGGCCCTTTGGATATTACGATGTCTCCAATAAATATCAATATCTACATAGGGTCTATTATCTCTGTGAGCCCATCTGTGTACTGGAGCTTGACCTATTTCCTAGTCATTTTTACTACATTCTGTGTACCAGGATAAATCAGGATAAAGACTCTCACGTTTCTTAGGTATCGATACCTCCTGTTCATATCCATCTCCATTACGAAATGGATTCCTGTCCTCTGCATTGTACTGCGGGTTTCGATCGGCCAATCTGTGTCTATCCTCTCTCCTTCTCAACTCAGGGGATTGATCCCTATCATCTCTATGTCTGCTGTTAACATAATCATCTCTCCCCCTTTCTCTTTCCCCCTCTCTCTCTCTGTCTCTCTCACGACGGGGGGACAAATCACGTACATAACGTCGATCATCACGACGATCAGAGCGCCCACGGCGGTCGTCATCACCGCTACCGTCAGAAAAACCACGATCACACTCAGTCGTCCGAACACGCCGGGCACCCTCCTTTCGATCCAAGCCACGTTTGCGAAACATTTCCCACAAACGAGGAGTAGTCTCACCGTCAATGTCCTCCTTCCGCACACCATCGGCCACAAGACCAAAAAAGATATCACGTCTAGTAAGTTTATTGTCACCAGGAGTACGAGTGTCAGGCCGGGACTGCCGTTCAGGTTTAAACCACTCACCCAACTCACCGAGTTGGCGTACCGATTCCAGCACCGTAGATAACACGTTACCAGTCTGATTAATCAATAAAGTCATCATGACCTGCTTATAAGCAACAGGGGAAGAACGAATAATACGATTCCGCACAGAAGATGTCAACAAACCATCAAGCAACCTGTCAGCAGTACCCAGAAAAATTGCCGTTTTCATCACCTCCTCTTTGAGACGTTGTGCAGCATCGCGCAAAGTATACCACGGTTTGTCATTCACAGGCCAGTCAGACTCAGTAGGATATTTTTGATTACAACCCTCAGTCGCCAATTGAAGCAAAGAAATTTGACCACCACCATTAAAGTTACGAAAATGATCTTGTACAGTAGAATCCGAACTCAAGGAACAAAACTTCAAACAATCGCCAGTATCCAACATAATGCCAGCAGCGCCCAGTTCATAAAGGCGCACCATCCATGTGAGTAAGGTCTCACCAGCTCGCTGCCGAAATCGCTGCAAAATATCACTAATTTCTTGTTGAGTAAAATCCTCCAAAGAGTCTAAAGAAATACCATTCGGAGCATTGGGAGCCTGCTGCAACTTCCGTCGAAAAACTGGATGCACCGAGACCGCGGGACGAGCATCACAAGGAGCTCGATCAGTACACGTAGAGGGACAATCAGTGTAAGAAGCATCGACCCCACTCGAAGGACGAGCTCAATCACGGGGTGCACCATCAGAGGTGCGAGAAGCAGACTTACAATCATGGCCGGAGCGAGAGGACTCGCGCTTGGCAGACTCCTCACCCGAGGAACAAGAATCACTCGAGTTCCAGATATTACCATCCCATTCATCAGGATTCCAATCTAGTCCGGCTTTCACCACGACCAGACGCACCTTTCGCGTTGAAACCCGACCACGCCGATTCTTGTATTTATAACGAGCAATTCGCACAGCCGCCCTCTCGGCAATAGTTTGGTAAGTCTCAAGTTTGTCAGCAAGCAACTTATTTTGACACCGCAACAAAGTATGAGCATTCTGAATGTCAACAAAGTTCGCTTCCACATCCTTATGTGATGTCTGTAACTTCAACAACCTCTCATGCAGAATCCTGTACGCAGACAGAACAATCCAACCTCTGCGCCCCAAAACGGGAAGCTCATCACCCTTAGATACCGGCGCCTTCTGTAAACAAGTAATCACATTAGCCGGCTCCGCCAGCTCCAAAAAAGAATTCCAATTCTCACTCAAACCAGTAGAATCAGCCCACTCACGGGCTAAGGCTTCATACGGCGTTGAATCCCATCCGGGAATATCAACGGGCAACTTAAAAGTAGATTTCGACTTTCTAGAAAACATCTCGGAAAAGAAAGAAGAAAAAGAAAAGAAAGAAGAAGAAAAACTATACACACAATTATACCACAAATAATATACAAACAAAACCACGCACGCGCCGAAAGCAAACACGATACAACCACAACGCACACAGGTTTCGTAAACGGTTCGTGACGCCAAATGTTCTGCTTGGGTTTTCGGATCAGATAGAACCCGCTCATCAGAGCCTCACTAACCCAGCCAGAACGTTTCCCCCTCCCCGTACCTAGGGCCTATTTACAATAGGTAACCACATATATATACCACCTAAGGACAGGGAATTCCTACTATACATACCAAGACCTCTTATAATCGGCGGCCTCGCGATCCCATACGAATCCAGACCTCTCTGCCCAGACGGCAGTCTCAGCACAAATGACGGCCTCGCGATCCCATACGAATCCAGACCTCTCTACCCAGACGGCAGTCTCAGCACAAATGGCGGCCTCGCGATCCCATACGAATCCAGACCTCTCTGCCCATACGACATTCTCAGCACAAATGGCGGCCTCGCGATCCCATACGGATCCAGACCTCTCTGCCCATACGACAGTATCAGCACAATCGGCGGCCTCGCGATCCCATACGGATCCAGACCTCTCTACCCAGACGGCAGTCTCAGCACAAGTGGCGGCCTCGCGATCCCATACAAATCCAGACCTCTCTACCCAGACGGCAGTCTCAGCACAAGGGCGGCCTCGCGATCCCATACGAATCCAGACCTATCTACCCAGACGGCAGTATCAGCACAATCGGCGGCCTCGCGATCCCATACGAATCCAGACCTATCTACCCAGACGGCAGTATCAGCACAATCGGCGGCCTCGCGATCCCATACGGATCCAGACCTCTCTACCCAGACGGCAGTATCAGCACAAGTTCATCCTATGATCACCATAACATACAACAAGGGAATCAGTCTCACTATTCATCAGATCACACAAGGACTGCCAGTTCGAGCACAGCCTGTTCTCTGGTTCGAGGGGCTCCTCTCTCCCTTATTCAGTTACCACTTACCTGATCAGGGTTAACATCTGTTCATGTAGCCGCAGCTGACTAGAAAAATAGGCTACCCTCTCATACAAGAACACGCAGCATCTGTTGGTTCACTACAAACTGGGTACTTTATTACTCATTACATACGCAATCACATAACATTACAATATAACACATAACCTGCAAAGAAAAGTGAAAGATTAAGTTGTACACTCTAATAAGAAAGGGGTCGACATCACCTTAGTAGTGTGTAGCCTGCACTCAATGGTCATCTAGGTTCCCTTCTCGTCTGTGCCTCGGCTCGCCTGGAAGTCACACCTCCGCAGTCACGGATCTGTTCCCTTCACCCTTCTCCGAGTCACTGGGACCTCTTCCTCATCGGCTACTCTCTCCTCTCTGGCTATTCTGCTGTAAGAGTATCTGTCTCTCGGTTTTTCTCCGCCTTCAAGATGGCGTCTGTCTTCCCTGGAATAAGTAGTAGCTTTACTGCTAACGGCTAGATGCCGCCTACGGACTGAACATGTAACTGCCTCAGACTTTCACTAATATAGAGGTGCATTTCCTCATGGAAAATTCCGGCCCGTAACCTGCCGCCCACCAAATTCTTGTACCTCCCCGTACCAAGGACACTTTCCCAGCCGGCCGGCCTGATGTAGTGTCTTCGGCATGAAGAAAAATACAATCCTTCGATAAGGGCCGGCCTGAACCGGTTCTCTCCAAGCGAATAACACCTCATAACTAAAACATTACATTTGACCTAGAAGCATCCCAAGCTGCCGGAGCAGAAAGAAAGATGGAGTCTCTCCCGTTTGAGGCCTACCAGGCCTGAATTCAGCACGGCTCCATGAAATACCCTCACTGCAGGACAGGTTATCCCTAATACTAACGAATCTATCCCCTAGGCTATGTGTGCAAGCCCTGATCTATGGGGAAGAGCACAGGATCATATCGAAGTGCCTAGTAAATAGGATCCATTCACTACTCTAACCCTTAGACTTGAATGGTAAGAGACTGAAGTCACATTCAATCACCTCTTAACACAAGAAGGCCGGGAAAATCGAGCAGAACAGAGTCCTACAAGCAACGATCTTTCCTTTGTCCTTTGGAACTGTATTGAGTGCCAGCTTCAGGTCCCTATGGGCCCTTGAGCATTCCTTGTCGAACCATCTGGGGCAAAAGTCGGCCTGCCTCTCTGTTTTGCTCCTCAAGAGGCTATCTATATGATGAGCAGTGCCCTCAAATGCTGCGATCAAATCACTCCCCTCTACAGTGGGGTCCAGGCACCTCCAAATCTGGTTATCAGTATTGGCGAGGAGCGCTCCATGGAGTGCTACCCCGTCAACATTGCTCCATCTGATTCTCCTGCCCTGATCCTTTGCCTTATACTGGCCCATGGTAGTCTTTCTGTCCACTATAGTAGTAAAATTAGTGTCCCTCAATAACAATACCAGGGGATTATGGTCACTAAAAGCACTGGGCACTATCTCGAAATGGCTAACCCTACCTTTTAGTATGTTTGATACAAAGATATAATCAATAATTGAGTCGCTTCCTCTTCCCTTAAAGGAAGGAGTTATTATGTTAGGCAACCCACAGTCGATCAGATCCATCGTATGGGTTAAGGCAAACTTGCCCAGAATTGTACTTAATGCCATGCGCTCTCTATAGTGCTCTGGATGCCATCCCTTGGAGGAGGGGCATGCATCCCGGATTCCTCCTTCCCATTTCAGATAAGGGCACTGGTGGCAATTAAAATCCCCCATGAGGATCAATTGGATACTTGAATCCCCTGTGTCGCAAATCCTGTTTGCACAAAATTTGACATTTTAGGTTGTGCACAAATTTCACATTGACCTTTAGTTTTTACCAACACAAATTCTTCCAAGTTTTGTTCATACAAATTTCTGTCATGTGAAAAAAAATTTGATTCCAAATGTTGTACCTTTGAGGAGAGGAAAAACTTGGTTTAAAATGTAGTAAAACTGAAGTTGCCTGGTATGCCTCTTTCTGAACTGTAGAATTCAGAAAGGAAAGGTTAAATCGCTCTGAGGAAAAACCGCAAGTGGTGTTAACAGTTTTCACGGGGCAATTTTCCATGTTACTATTTCTGACGTTCTGGAATAGAGGCTAAGTTTTTTTATTGAGTCCTGTGAACCATCGAAGACCGATTATGTGAAGTGCTAGAAGAGGAACCTCTGCCAGCATCAATATGGGAGAAGGGACTTTGGGGCATATTATCAAGACAGGCGATAAAATTGAAGCCCATGTTAGATGTGAAGGACATCTAACATGGGCTTCAATAGGAATTCCATAGAGCATATTATCAAGCCCATTATCGCCATTTTAGCGGCAGTTTTCTGCCGCTAAAGCGGCGATAATTTTATCGCCTGGCTTGTTAATATGCCCCTTTGTATCTTATGGTGACAATACCTTGCTGCTTCTCTTTTCAACCACCCACTTCTTAAAAAGGCAGCACCCGGGTTACGGTGCATTAGTTATAGTAGGATGAAGGCTGATGAGGTAGAAGCAGGTCAACCATCACAGCAGGTGAGGTCAGCATGCTGACTTTTCATAAAAGTGCTGGCCGCAAAAGGTATGAAAGCTAATTTCTAAAGGCATTTATGAGTATGGAAAATATCACTACCGGAGTACTCTTCTAGGTACCCTTTTATATTTCAGTGAATCATCCCTGAAAGGTCAAAATTCCTTACAGTAGAAAGGCAAAAAGGCGCAGTCCATTCTTTTTATACTAGTTCCAAATGAAAATCCCCCACATATTCCAATTTTATTTTCACTTCAGATGTTTTGGAGCGAATTCACAAAGGCCAAGTAATAGTGCGTTAAATGATACTATACGAGTACTACTTTACCACTGCAAAATGCCTTTGTGAATAGGCCTCACCGGTGGTAGCTACCTTCTTCCCAGGTCAAAGCTTGCAAAATATGTGCTCACTTAATGTTTTGGATAAATATTCTAGCTTGAAGCTTCTTATAGGGCAAGAGGCTGGACACCCCATTTTTAAAGTGCATACTCCTCTGACGATTAGAAATAAGAATGGGGCATCGTGTTAAGAGATTTCTGAGGTATGAATGCAATTTTTAAAACTATAAATAAAACTGGAAATACAAAGTGAGTGCAAAGGGTTGAATCTATCACAATGCATTGCTGTGAGAAATGGTTGTGGAAACTGATTTTGAAGGTCTACAGATTGGAATTTGCATACAGAGACACAATACTTAGCATGGTGCAATGAAGCTTTAAATGCTGAGACCCAGTCTTGTCTCACATTGATACTAATCTAACCACATCGATAAAGTGAAAAGGCTCTTCTCAATTGAATTGTTATTGGTGAATAGTTTTCTTTTGTCTGTCAAATAAAGATGTGTATTTGATAGTGTTTATATTGTAAACACAAAGGGGCAGATTTATGTTGCACTTGCGCCACTTTTGCGCCGCCGTTGCGTCATTTTTGTGACGCAGCAGCGGCGCAAATCCTGCGCCATGGTGCGGGGTATTTACAACGTGACGCTTCTGGGAGATGCGTCACGTTGTAAAGCCCTGCGCCACATGTAGGCGTTCCAGGGCAGGTGGGGGCGTTCCGGCGCAGGAACACCTCCTAAAAGTGGCTGAGTGAAATCTACAAGATTTCACTCAGTCACTTTTAGGCCCATGCTGCGTCAAAACCATGCGCCTGCTTGAAGCAGGCGTAAGGATTGACGCAGCATTGTACAGATAGGGCCCCCCAGAACATTGCTGGAGCTGCGTCGCGCTTGCGACGCAACTCCAGCAATGCGCCACTTTTACGGCACAGATGCGTCACGCATCTGTGCCGTTTTTGCCCCATGGTGCGCCGCATTATAAATGCGGCGCACCCATGGTGGCGCAGCTGTGGCGCATTATAACTGGCGCATCCCTGCTGATATGCAGGGATGCGCCAGTTATCATAAATCTGCCCCAAAGAACTTTGGATAAAAAGAGTTGTGTAAGTAAAAATGAACCGGCCGTGGTGAGGCTCTAGACTGCTGCTGATTGTCTTACCGGTGTGCATAGCCGAATCCTTCAGGACAAGACGTTGTGCAAGTTGTGGAGAGAGAGGGTGAAGAGATATTCTTTTGTATAGAGTAGGGCAGGGAGGTCTCAGTGAGATTTTGTTCTGTACAATTGAAAGCTTCTGTGCTGTTGTGAGAGATCAGAGTTTAGTATGACATTGTTCTAAGGCCTGAGAGGCATATTTCTAGGAATATGTGATATTTGCATAATTACGTGAAAACTCTGACAATTTATGAGACATTGTGGGCAATTATAAAAAATGAAAAAATGGCATTTGGACCCATCTTTTTGCGTGAAATGCACCCTCGCATACATTTTGGATGCAAGAACGCATTTTGAGCTAAAATGTAGAGCAAAAATCACCAGCTCCGCAAACGGCACTCCTGGTCATTTGCATTGTTCCCATCCTCCCAACAGAGTATAATTAGGCGACGTGGGATATTGGTGGAATATTGAGAACTGTGTGTAACAAGTGTATGGATAAAGTACGGAAATTAAGTAAAATTGCTCCAGTTTAATGTACATTTTACCTAGGCCTACGTATTTCATGATAGCTACGACAGAACTGGTTTTGTATCTTTTTGTGCCCGAGGCAAACAAGCATTAATAAACAAATAGCTCTCTGGAAACTTCTACAATTCCTGGGATCTGCCAGTGTTGAGACCACGCCAAAGTTCATTTCTTTAATTAGAAATCGTCTATTATTTAAAGAGCATTTCACTGCCAGTACCCAAGCATGAGAGATTCCCTTTGAAGTGAATCCAGAGTTTCTGACGCATTCGTACCTTGATTGACTTTAGCACCTGCCATAGGTTGGCTAATATCACTCAAGCCCAGACTGGGGCCAATTAATGAGTTGTTCATGAGAGTCATGCGTCTATGTCGACGCTGCAGGACAAAATGCACCTCTTCCTACGTCAGTTTAATCTACTGATAAAACAGACCGACTTGTATAGCACTGACAGCAGAGGGATGTGACGGTGCCTCTATTGACCTAGCTTCCTTCTCTGCCACATTCGAAAGCGCTTAGAAATATGCAACCCTTTATTAGGCACTAGATGGAAACGGGATATTAGCATTTATAGGTTATGGCTTGTTTTTAGTTTATTGGAGGAGAACGGGACTGTTATAATCTAATATCTGCCTCTTGGTATATAGAATAAAAACATTGCTTAAATAGTATGGAACACACCAACCAATGTATCTGGTAAAACAAAAATAATATGGAATCCATAGTTCATAGAGTACCCCTTTATTTCCTCTTTTACCTTTATGACCGTCATCCAGTTTCCTCTCAGGCAAGAATGTCAATCTTTTTATTGGTGAGGTTGTTTTAAGTAGCACTAAATACAGAACCCAGAAGTAACTTCAAAGAGCTTGATGTCAGACTTGACGCGACTCAAGATAATCACACCAACAAATAAAAAGACCACCTTATATTATATTTTTTGGGCCTCATTACAAGAGATGAAGTAACACCACAAGGTTAAATGTCAATACTGCAGGGTTCTGCTTTTTTCCACATGTGGTACTATCTAGGCCTGGGTGGAATTTGAATTACGCTGGAGTAATCGGAGTAATTTCAGCAATACAGAGTTACACTTTGACGCAGAATTACCAACAATTAGACGTTTAGTCCGGTTTACGTAATATTGGGGGGAAAATCCTACCACAAGAGCATATTTAGCCAGCATGAGCAGCTGCTTATGCTCTCTATTTGAGTTCTGCTGCATTTGGCACCATTTCTTAGTACAAAAATGCATCCCAAATCCATTTTGGATGCAATGGTGCATTTTGTATGAAGAAAATAGCGCTAACTGCCGGGAGTAAATTAAGTAAAACCCTACCCGAAGAGCACATTTAGTGAGGGCAAGTGGCTGCTCGCCCTCGCTATTCAAATTCTGTTGCATTTAGCGCCATTTCTTAATGCAAAATGCATCCTTGCGTCCATTTTAGACATGAAATGGCATTTATGCACCAGGAAGTAACACTAAAAGCAGGATTACTCTTCTCGCGTGATTCTGCATAATATTGCCAAATTCTTAGGTCATTCCGTGTGATTCCACATGTTTACGCTACATGGAATTACGTGAGTTACTCCCACCCCTGATACTTACCTCTCCATCCCAAGTTCTGCGGGCTGAATGGGGAATAATGCATGTAATACATAAGCTTTTCCATGTTCTAAACTCAAATACTTAGGCCCTCATTTACAAGCCCATTGCGCCGACGGTGCGTCACTTTTTTTGAGGCACCGGCAGCACAATGGCTTGCCCATATTTACAAGGTCAGGTAAAGTCACCCTGTCTGATTTTCATGGCCTTGTAAATATGTTTCCCTTTCACGCATTGCTCTGCATGAAAGGTGCATTCAATGGGTGTTGCTGTGGGTGTTCCCATGCAACATCCATGGAACCTGACACATTCCCAGATTTACAACGTTTTTTAAAGCTGGGAATGCGACAGACTCCTATGTCTCCCAAGAGAAAAAGGCCATCAGTGATTGTTTTTGTTCCGGAAGGTCTCCCTTCCTGCACAAAAACAATCATCCTCGCAACACAGTCACCCTTGCAACATGACACAAGGGTGTCTGCGCTGGCTGCAGTTTGTGTGCCGGTGCAGGGGAGACAGACAGGAATGCGCCATATCTTGCAGATATGGTGCATTCCTGCTCTTTTATTTTGACGCACAGGCTGAAGGCTTACTGCGCTGCCTTGCGTCAAAATATAGTAAATTAAGCCCTTAGAATCTTGTGTTTTTCCTGCCCAGTTTTTTGGCAGAAAAAGCTGACTCAGTGTGGCATTTGTTCACCACTACTTATCCCAATTTTATGGCAAGCCCTCATTTTCATTCAAGTCAAGATTACCATAGGTACTGAACTTAAGAAGTAGTGAGGCAAACATTTTTGCGCACACACTAATTTGCTCATAAAAAGTTGATGGCATTCTGTCGCCATTTGAGAATAAAGGTCTGTTTTTACATGAAATCTGGGGCTAATGTAGATCAAAACTTTTTTGGAAAATGATAGACAGTCATGTCAACATGAGAAATTGGAATCATAGATTTCGGAGAAAGGCAACAAGAGGAGCAGAAATATGTTCGAAAGATTGAAAATGAAACTAAAAATCAGTGGGGTGCACACATTCTCACAATCTTGCAGATCAGAGTCTGACTGCAACAGGAAATAGGCCCTGGAATCAAATTAAATTGGCCCTCATTAGTGATTAAGATAGCTAAAAAAAATGGCTCATGTTAATAAATTGCAGTGTTTTGTAATATCTGGTATTTCCAAAGAATTGGGGCAGTTTTGAACTTGTAAAGACATGTCCTGTATGTTTTTTATGAATATAGCATGTTACAACGCATGCTATTACATCGCGTTCCTGTACAACGCGGTTGTTGCAACGACCACATTGTTAGAACGCAATACCTTTACAAAGCAGGTCTTTAGATCGACTTGCTGTAGGGGGTGCGCTGGATTTAGGAATAGTATAAATTACTATTACAACTCCAGCCTGCGCAACTGTAGGGAAGGTGTTGGAATAGTAAATTATACCATTCCTTAGGTTGGAGTGCCATCAAGAGCAAGTCAATCTAATGACTTGTGATGTAAAGGCATCACGTTGTAAAGGGAACGCGATGTAATGACCGCGTTGTAAAGGCTGTTTACTGTTCTCTACACGATATGGAAGGCTGTCTGGCCTATAAAGCAGTTAGGCAGTGCCCGACGGGCTGGTTCAGCAGGTCAGTGTGTGGGCCCGCAACCAGTGTCATTCCTGGTTGTCTTAGTAACTGCCTGTGTGAGGCTACAGATCCTCACCCTTGGATGAGCTGGGTTTTCACCTCTTTGCTGGAGATGTCTTTGATACACGTTTGCAAGCAGTGCAAGGAACCCATTGATGGATTCCTCTACTTTCTGACAAACTTACCTAATTTTGAACCACACAATTAGGGGTTCATTTGAGGATGAAAGTGTTCCTCTAGGGCTCCTACTTCCCACTCGTAGTCATGTTCTGTGTTGGTGAGGTTCTGGATGAGCTTGAAAGTTGCTTCTTTGGCATTGTGTAGCACTAATTACCTCTTGACCTTCAGTGGTGTTAGATATTGGGGTTCTGGTTGGCAGAGGTATGTACCCTGTCCAAGCAGGAACCACAATCCTATTCAGGGTAAGTCATATACACACCCTAAATTAACCTGTGCTCACTCTCTGGTAGCTTTGCACAGAGCCGTCCGGTTTATCTTAAGAGACAATGTGTCAAAGTGGGTCAAACCAAACTTCCTGATCAGGTCTTCTTTCATGGGGGATATCTCATCCTGTCACCCACAGCTAGGGCCAGTAGGGTGTCTTTCCCCTCACTAGGAATATGCCTCCACAGACTAGCCACTCAATTCCTCTTTGGGATCTTGTGCATCTGCAGGGCAGCCTCATAAGCCTCAAGCCATATGTCTATGCCATCTCCCAACACAAAGTCGGGCTCCAGACCCTGGGGTATGTGGACTACTTCTCTCGAGAGGACACTGGGGTATTGGGGCCACCACTGGACTCCACTTGCATAGCTTTTATGTCCAGTTCCTTACGGCTCCTCTCATGAGTCGAATGCTCCAAAGCTATCCTCTCCTCCATGGACAGTTTCTATTCCTAAAAGGCTCTCTGCTTCCATGGCCAACCTTTTCTCCTCTAAGGCTTTCTTCTCTCCAATTTGAGCTTGGCCATCTCCAATTATCACTTTCTATCCTCCCTCCTGTCCTCATGCTCCTCTGGGTGACAGGCCTCTGGATGACACACTGCTCCCTGGCACGAAGGGGATCACTAATCCTGGCAGGATGTTGCCCCTCCTCCACAGGTATCAGTCCCAGACTCTCCTAGAAGTCTTGGTCCAAATCATCCTCCTCATCAAGCTGCTCATTCTCCTCTGGGGTTGCATTCAAAGCAGCAGGAGCTTCTGCCCAGGCCCTCAGTGACTTTTGAAGCTCCACCTTCCTGGTGGAACTCTTTGCAGGAAGCCAAACTCCCTTGCTGAAATCCTTGAGCTGGGCCACGTTTTTGCAGCTGCAAGTGCAAATGAAGAAGCTCCAGGTAGATACATGATTTTGGGAAAACATTTACAATGTCAATCAGGGAGAATTGACTAGAATTGGTCTTTAGTATGGATTGGTAGTGTACACCCAGTTACTGTACGGCATTGCACTAACACAAGTCCTATCCTTATCACTAATGCTAGAAACTGGGTTTCTATTTGCCAAACTCCTGTACCCTGTCCAAGCAGGAACCACAGTCCTAGTCGGGGTAAGTCAGATACACACCCTGAAATAACCGGTGCTCAACCTCTGGTAGCTTGACACAGAGCAGTCATGCTTAACCTGAGAGGCAATGTGTAAAGTATTTGTGCAACACTTCAAGCAGTAAAACTGTGAGAACCCTACACAAAAATATCTCACCTACTTAGAACGACAACATTTAATTTATGGAACAAAACAAATCAAAATGACAAAAATCCAATAAGTATAACCGGAGTTATGAAATATAAAAAAAACTGAAACAGAGTGCCAAAAACCATAAAGTGCCAACTTGGGTTATCAGGTCGTGCTAGAGCGGGTCAAATCTGAAAGTGCAGGTTGACCGCAATGGAGCCTGGGTTAAATACAAGGACCAACCATGGCCTGGTGAAACAGTACCTTCATTCGCGGTTGCCTCGAGGTCGAGATGCAAGGGGCAGGGGAGGGGATGCTTCGTCATTGATCCCTTAAGATGTAGGCGATGCATCAGTTTCAATCTGTGCAAGTGGGAGATGCATCGTCATCAAACCACAAAATGGAGGCAATGTGTCCTCATCAAACCTCATAAGTCAGGAATGCATCGAGAATGCAACTGGCGATGCAACGTCTTTGGTCCTTGCAGAGATATACCAGCCTCGAGAGAGAGACGTGCCAGTTCTGAGCCACAAATGATGGTGATACATGGGTTCTTACTGGAGCAGCACTTTATACCCACTTCCAAGGGCCCAGGACTGGATAGGCACCACTTGGCAGGGCAAGATTCTCAGATGTCAGAGTACAGGTGCTGTAGATGGGTATATTGAAGTATTTGATGTCCCTGAGACTTCTTACAGGAGGCAAGCCAGCAAGCTCTTGGAGTCACTTTGGTTCTGAGTTGTAGAGAGGCAGGCCCTGTCCTTCTCACTCCCAGCCGAGGAGGACAGCAGGTCAGCAGAGCAGGAGTCCAGCAGAGTGACAGCCCTTTCAGCAGCACAGTAGTCCTTCTTCCTGGCAGAATATCCACAGGTCCAGAAGTGTACTGAGTTGGTGGTGTCTGAGGTCCAGTACTTACACCCAGTTGGGCTTTTGAAATGGAGGAGACATCAAAGGTAGGCCTTGGAAGTGCACAGAGTCCCTGCCCTTCCTGGCCTGGGTCTAGACTCAGTAGAGGGGGGTATGCAGCCCTTTGTGTGGGGACATGACACAGCCAATTCAGTTGAAAGTATCAGCTCCTCCCTCTCATTCTGCCCAGGATGGCTCATCAGGATATGAATGGCCCATCAAGTAGACCTAAGCTCCCTTTGTGTGTGGCTGTCTGGAGGGAATGCACAAAGCCTAGCTGTCACCCACTCCAAATGTGTTTTCATGTGTTTTCAGAGACATATAGAAGGCACCAAATGGCTATAGTAAAAAACAAATGCTAACTTTCTAAAAGTGGCATTTTTAGAATTACAATTTAAAATCTAACTCCTCCATATTTTAGGATTTTAAATTGTGATTCCACAGACACCAAACTTGAGGGGTCCCATCTCTTCCCAATTGGAAGTTACACTTATAGATGCAATGCAGTTATCCCAATGTTAATCTACGCGCGAGAGAGGCCTTGCAGTAGTGAAAAATGAATTTCAGAGTTTTTCTCTACCAGAACATGTAAAACGTAAAAATACATGCAGCCTGCCCTTGGTCTGCTTAGGACCCACCCTAGGGGTGCCTTACCTCAATTCAAATGGAGATTTAGGTCTGGCTAAAGATTTATTTTGTCAAGTCACATTGCCAGTTTAAAACTGCATAAGGGCTGAAATAGCAGACCTGAGACATCTTTAAAAAGGCTATTTAAGTGGGTGGTACAATAAGTGCTGCAGGTGCCCGCTAGTAGCAATTCATGTACAGGGCCTGGGTACATGTAGTACTAATGTACTAAGGACTTACAAGTAAATTAAATGCACCAATTGGGTGTTAGGCAATTTTACCATGTTTAAAAAAGAGCATACAAGCACTTTAGCACTGGTTAGCAGTCGTGAAGAGCACAGAGTTCTAAAAGCCAACAAAAACTAGCTCAGAAACTGGAGGGGCAATGGCAGCAAGTTTGGTGGTTACCCTGTAGATAGGGCCTGGTCTGACATTTATCCACTAGCCTATTGGTAGTCCACGCCACATTAAATGCCCAAACCATTAGGGTCCCTATTAAGCTGAAAGAGTTAATATATGACCCACAGGCAACACAGGGCCCATCCATCTGAAGTGATATTATGCCATCAAGGAGGACAAATTCACTCCACTATACCCCTAACTGAGAAGAAAGCATATAATTTTCACAAGTGTGTGAATAGACCTACAAACGATGAAAACTCCAATTGGTGTCTTGAGTAAACTTCATATATGTGAAAAATGGTGACGGAGCAGGATTTCGTGAAAGAAACCTGCTCAACCGAGCACCACTATAATACGTACTAACAGTAAGTAGCGTCTAATCGACTCATGTTCACAATTACACTACACATGGGAAGCACGGTTTGGGAACATGCATGAACTAATCATAATTAATGTGTAAAATAAACACAAATGTAATAATCTCGTGTTTAGAATGGATTAAAGGGTTGGCATGGCAAGGCTGCATGTGTAATTCTTAAAATACATGAAGTGCGATGCTTCAAACTCACAAATAACGCTGCTTTCTGCTTAAGCTATGCTAGGCTGACACGTTGAAGATGAATTAGGGCTATAGCAGTGGTAAACAGTGAATAATACATTGTCACATAATAAATGACTGTTTCTCGTTTTTCCAGTAATGGACGAATCCTCCATCTTTCTAAAGTTGTCAATATTATGGTGGGTGAAATGGTGTGCATGAAAGTACCATGTGATCACATGACTGAAATACTCAACAAGCTGAGAAAGCGTGACCTGGTGAAGGACGAACCGTTTGTCAAGCTGCCAAAGCAAGTGTCTGCGTGTGAACGGAAACCGAAATTGTTGAAAATACAAACTGTAAATTAAAATGTAGCATATGTACCCGTGAGAGAGAAGCTGAAATTGATGACTGTATAAAACAATGCTTAGAACAATAGTGTAGTTAAGAGTAGAATGATTTCACCATGGGGTGACATCCCACCCCCACAACTCGACCAATCTCTTAGCTTGAAAAATTTGAACTTTGCTACTATTGTGGACCGGACATGCAATTTAAAGTATAAGAATAGGTGCATTGGGGGTGTGGTTAGTTCGCGCTGCTGTGGGTCGCAAAGGCTGGAGGTGTCCGAGAGAGAGGTGCACCGCTGATCGTCGGGTTGCAGAGAGGCTTAGCTGTTCCTGTCCTGTCCCTGTCCTGATTTCCTGAGTCTTTGATCCCTGACTCTTGGTCCAGGGGTCCCCGCTGCTACCTAAGCCTGGGTGGTGGTTTTCCCTCACAGAATTATTGGGTTTGTATTTGATCTAATCTAGCATTGCAGAATATTTTCCAGTCATAGTTATCTTGTTTTTGTACCTTAAGTTTCTTCATCTATCCCTTCAAATTGACATTTTAAATCAATATATCTTGCCTGTAATCTGATGTCTCTTCATCTGTCCATTCCTTTGCAACTTATGTTTGAAATAACAGTTTTGTTGTTATGTTGATAAGTTTTGCTCTCTCTCACGAGGTTTCCAGCATTTGATTTTATGTAATAATCGATATGAGTAATTTAAATTACTAGATAAAATTATTAAATCCCGAGAGTCTCTAATTATTTTAGTCAGTTTATTGATTTGATGTTTCCTTTAGAAATTCCATTACCATCAACTCTTCAACTAGTTGGTTCATCGATCATGTAGATAAGTCGATCATGATTATTCCAGGATTGCATAGATAATACAAATGTTTAAAGTTTAACCTGAACAACAAGAGTAAAAATTCAGACAAGTTAATAAACTTGACCCCAGCGCATCAGGGATCTGGGTGAATGTGTATGGGCCAATGTTTATGATTAATCGAATGGTTATCCCTGATCAAATTATTGGGTTCACGCTGGATCAATGGTATCCTGATTTTCTTTAGGCCTGTACATGCTGAGGTCTAGGTGCTGAAATGACAGTCTTGTCTTGTGTGTGAAGTAATCTGGTAGCATCCGTATAATACTTTCCCTGTGGTGTTACATATAAGTAATGTATAGTGTTGAGTTGTTGTGTGGTAAAGTACCTCTATTCTACTTTTTTTTTTTTAACTCAACAACAATGATCAATTATTCTGCCTGTTGTTTGATTGCTTGATTTCTGACTTCGGCCCTCAGCACCTGATCTCTGAGATGCCCTGGAAGCATAATGCACCAGGGTGCACGTGTCTCAGTTTTCATTTCCAGACTAAGCTGGAGCCCAGGGCACCAGTGGCAAAATAATCCATCCCTCCACGGTGGTGGCCCAGTAGACCCTACCTGTCTCGGTGACCCTCCCAAACAGTTTCTGACAGACATCCCGAAGCTCAAGGTTGGTGAAAGAAAGGCCACTCAGGACATTCATCCTCTAGAGCAGGGGTGTTCAAACGGGGGGGCGGGCCTCCCTTAGGGGGCCTTAACTAATGCCAGGGAGGCCGCCGGGCTCTGCTCAAAAGGAGCATCATGCTGATACCAGTGCTTTGTTTTAAGCTGAAAAGAAATAATCAGCAGTCAGCAACTCTTTAATGTACCATTTTCAAAAGGTTTAACATAACTCTAATGTTTAAATAGGTTTAACTTAAACATTGCATATTGAATAGAATAATTGTGAAAAATGTTGAAGGGGGGATCCCAATGACTTTTTTTTATACTGGAGGATCGCAGCATTAAAAGGCTTGAAGACCACTGCTCTAGAGTCTAGACTAAATAAATATGAAATAATCTTATGAAAAATATCAGGGAAGCTAATGTTTTGGCTGTTTATTACCTAGCTCAGTGGTGTAGTAAAAGCACCCTGGATCTAATGCAAGAAAGGAAACTCGCTCCTGCTTGAGCTGGAGTAGGCCCAATAATAGTATTCATACTGGAAATTGTGGAAAATAAGCAACTTTATACCATAGGGGATTGCTCAATTTCGGAATGTAGGACAGTAAAATAACCTTTGAAGCCAGATAATTCAGCTACTGCCGATAAAGCATGCACGTGGCCTTCATTGTCTTTTCAAAACGGGTACGTGCGGTTTTCACGGGCTGCCCAGCCTTTATTTACGAAAATAATAAGACAGTTGTCTGGCACTGGCTGGCAGCCCTTTGATGTGCCAGTAATTATTGCCTCCCGCGCATCCGATTGAATGTCTGTTTGGATTACAGGGCGTAGTCCAAACATTCATTCGATTTGTGTGGCCGAAATCACGAGCTCTTCTCTAAACTAAACGCATGGCCGCGCGAGAGTGATCAGTGTGTCCCACTGCAGCACAGAGGATCTGATATTCGACCTAAAGATGTTGGAAAGGGTGCCTGACGAAAACATAAACAAGCCGCTTTATACACCTACGGTCCACATTTGGTAGACAAAGAAACCCCAGGCCACGGAGGTATACTGACGATTTGAGGAGCACAAAATGGATGCAAGCAAGATGGGTCGGAAGAGAATGCCTGGCTCAACAACAAACAACAAAGTCATTCAAAAATGTGCCTGTACAAGACTAACACGCCTGCACTTATGCCGGAAATACATGGAATGACAGACAGCGTACTTTGAAACCATCTGTATAAAAAGATATCATCTGCCCATTTCCCTGTCCTTTGTGTAACACAGACCCTAGGTAGTCTCTAGACTTGTTTTTTTTGCTTTTCTATATTGACCTCTTTGACTTTCACAGTTCAATTCTGCCACTGATGTTTCCCCACTGATCCTGTTGGAAAGAATATCCATCCTGTAATTAATACGTGAGGAGTATTATCACCGCAGACTGTGTTTTGGGCATCCTGTTTGCACTACAGCCTTATAGCCCACTATCAAGGGCTATACCAGTTGTTAAAGGCCCTTAGCCCGAGTGGCAAGTGCTTATAACGCTGGACAGTGCCTGTAACAACCGGTATAGCCCAAGCCAAAAGGGCTATAAGACTATTAGAACATTTCAGCCACTGAGGGTCAAATGTTCTAAATTATAAAGGGAGAAATAGAAAGCCAAACTTTTGGAATGTTGGAGCTGAAGGCTTATACCAGTCATTATAAGCCCGGAGCTACTGCATTGTCTTCAATGGAGCTCTCAACATTCCAGTGTTCTAATATAGCTTTAGAGCCCGACCTAGCAGGCTCTACCGGCCCATAAAGGCCCACTCCAGCGTTAAAGGCCTTTAACAAGAGAGTGGGCCTTTAATGACCAGTAGAGCCCACTAGGAGGGCTCTAAAGCTATTAGAACATTCCGCCCCTAGAGGACAGAATATTCTAATTACTAAAAACTAAGGCCTCTCGGAGCCCGAGGGGATTTAAATCCCCTCCAGCTCTGAGAGGCCTTTGTTCACAGCAGCAGCTGTGATAAAAAACAACATTGGAATGTTGCTCTGCGGGCTTCTATAGAAGCCCAGAGCACTCCATTGTACTCAATGGAGTGCTCCACATTCCAATGTTCTAATTTAGATTATAATTGTGTGGAGGGATGTATGAGGCATGTTTTGGCCACAGTGTGAAAGGACACATTTCCCAACAAAATACATAATTTACTAATTTTGTTCAGAAAAAAGGGCCCTCAGGTGGACAGAGTGAGGGGAAAGAGTGCTCAGTGTCTAGCTTTTTCGAGTGTGTAAAGGTAAATGCCAGAACATAATTTCCAGAATATCGCCCAACCTAAAATTTGTGCCCTTAATATTGTTTATCAAACTATCACCACATTGGAGTTAATAATAGAAACTGTACGGCAAATGGGATGATATTTTGTAAACATTAGCTAGGATATTACATTTATGTCTACTTCTGTAGATAATATTCTGACATGCATCTAGACATGAAAGGCCCGATTCACAAAGGACCTCTGCACTCGTGGCGGAGGCCCCACAGTCATGGCAGAGATCTGCACTCATGGTGGAACCTCTGCATTGCAGTTTCTCATTGCAGTGCTCCCACCACAAGTGCAGGCCCCCGTTACACCTGCGGGGCCTCCGCCACAAGTGCGGAGGCTTTTTGTGAAGTAGGCTCATAATCACCAGGCGTAAGCATGTGTTGTCTGCGGCTGCAGAGTAATAATGCTCATTGGGGCCAATGGCAGGACGTGAAGGGAAACAGCATGAACAACATGGGCAGAGCCACGTGTGCCGTTCCATCACAAGTGCAACCAAGCTTGCCTCAACTATGCATATGCCTTAACCACGTATATGCGTTGTTTCGGCATATTCACAGTCTAGATGCTGAGATGGATGGGCCCAGGAACAGGAAGGATTGGGAGAGGAGGCTGTGACGTAAGTTGGGCTGGGGCCATATTTTAAGTGGGTAGGGTGTAGTTTTTAAAGGTTGGAGTAGTTTTTAGGGGTCAGACTGTTTACAGGGCTGGGGTGGGTTTGTTTTCAGGGCTGGGGCGTCGGGGTTGCTTTTAATCTTCGGGGGAGCATGTTCGTTTTTAGGGCTGAGGGATCAAGGTAGTTTTGGGGTCTCAGGGGGGTTGGACATTTTTTAGGGCTGGGGGGTCAAGGCAGTCGTAACGGTTGAGGGTGTGGGGTACTTTTTAGGGCTTGTGGGCCAGGGTATTTTTAGGGTTCGAGGGGGGGGGGGTTTGGAGATGTGTGTAGGGTTTGGGGGTCGGGCTAGTTTCTCGAGCTCATGGAGGGGTCAGGGTACCTTATAGGGCTCATGAGGGGGTCGGGTAGTTGTTAGGGCTAAGAGCAGGTGGCATAGGGTGGGATCTTTACCACACATCTCTATACCACTCATGCCTTTGGCATGAAATTGCTTGGTAAAGGCATGCGTGGCTAAGGAATGCATTGTTCAGACACATTCATGGTTTATGCAGAGTAGTAGAGGCAGGCGTGGTTTAGCCATGTGTGCCTCGGTCATACAATTGGCCTTGAAGTGTAGAATGAATGTTTGAACTCCAATACAGTTTTCTCTATAAATCCTTGACCTTAGATCTGTGTTGTTGAGATCAGTGCTGTCTAGGCAGGCATGCAACGCCCATTGGGCGCAAAGGGCTTCAGCCCCCCCCTTCGTGTGTGTCAGCCCGGCTGAGACAGCTTCCCAGGCACACACACAGCCTCGCCGAGTACTTCACAGGTCTTTAAAAAGACCATTTACTTGTTAACGAGGATGTGTTGTTTTTCACCCCTTTTTAGAGCCCCTGCATCTCCACTCTGCATATTGCTGGAAGAGTTAGCCCCTACTCCCCGAAATTGTTAGTAGCCCCCCCAAAATTTGGCTCTAGTTGCGCCTCTGTGTCTAGGGCACCATGGCTCATTCACAACAATGTCTTCGAAATATCCCCCAAAGAAACGCAACATCTTATATATTTTCGCAGTGCTTTTTGTGCCCTTGGAGCTTCCAACTGACAGACTGCTTCACTAATGTGTCTCAGGGAAGGGAGCCATGCCTAATTTGTGGTGTTTAACCCCTTCAGTGCCACGCCCTTTCCCCGCCCTATGCCGGCCGTTACATTAGCGGGCGGGGTTTATGACGAGCTGGACTCGTCATGGGCACAGCGCAACCGCGGCCCATGACGAGTCCAGCTCGTCATGGGCACTGAAGAGGTTAAGGCATGAGGTTGGTACCAACACTCAATGTTCAGGAATGAGACTTGTTTTTCATCATCTGACCAAATGTGAGAGAGAGAAAGGAAGAAGATAGAGAGAGAAGAGGGATGGGAAAACAGTGACATAGGGAGAAAGGGGTTACAAAAGGAACTTGCAAGACATAGAAATAAAGACTAGAATGTCAGGGTGACAGCAGAGGCATCAGATGGAAGCAGATCTGGTATTCGACAACCATGGCTTTTTCCAGCCTCACTAGGCACATAAGAAAACATTTGGGTCACTGCATTTTTTCAACAAAACAAGCATTGCAGGAAAGATTGCTGGTACTAAGCACCTCAAGTCTCACTCTTTACACGTGAGAATCACACATTTGGCAATTGGACTGAGGTTTTACTCAAAGTAGGGTATATGCCACACCTGGTGGGAAGACCAAGAAGGGAACTCTCAATGGAAATAATATCAGAGATCTGCTGTGTGTATAGAATGTTTTATGAATTGTAAAGGCCTCAGTGACTGGTCACATCACAGGGCACCCTCCTATAGACCCCTTCATGTAACGCAAGAAACCACTTTGGGAACATCAGAGTCCAGTTCCATCTCTTTTTGTAACCAATCTGTTTCATTGATTTCAGTGGCTGCGTGACAAAGCGTCATGTAATATCATCAAATATGCTAATTCGCTCTCACTCCTAGGAATCTTCGACACTTGAGAGCTCTCTGTTGCAGGCCGTCCGTGCCGGAATTCACTGTGGCGGAAGAACCACAACAACTCTTTTATTTAAATGGATGGTTAGAATTAATATTTTTGTTATGGTAGAAATGACTTTGGAAACAAAGGGGCAGATTTATGTTAACTGGCTCATCCCTGCATATCAGCAGGGATGCGCCAATTATTATGCGCCACAGCTGCGCCACCATGGATGCGCCGCATTTATAATGCGGCGCACCATGGGGCAAAAACGGCACAGATGCGTGAGGCATCTGTGCCGTAAAAGTGGCGCATTGCTGGAGTTGCGTCGCAAGCGCGACGCAGCTCCAGCAATGTTCTGGGGGGCCCTATCTGTACAATGCTGAGTCAATCCTTACGCCTGCTTCAAGCAGGCGCAGGGTTTTGATGCAGCATGGGCCTAAAAGTGACTGAGTGAAATCTTGTAGATTTCACTCAGCCACTTTTAGGAGGCGTCCTGCGCCGGAACGCCCCCACCTGCCCTGGAACGCCTACATGTGGCGCAGGGCTTTACAACGTGACGCATCTCCCAGATGCGTCACGTTGTAAATACCCCGCACCATGGCGCAGGATTTGCGCCGCTGCTGCGTCACAAAAGTGACGCAACGGTGGCGCAAAAGTGGCGCAAGTGCAACATAAATCTGCCCCAAAGAATATCCTGAAGGGTTTTGAAGTGAATAATTTAGCAAGGAGGCAAATTCTTGTTTTGGCTCTGTAATTTACTGTCTGATACAGGAAAGCCCTGCGGGCTGGCCCACTCTATGCACAAAGTTATAAAATAAAGCAGCTTTTCAATTCCAAATAGACAACGTCGTTAACCTTTGATTTCCGTTTGTCCTCTCCGTAGTTCAGGTCCATTTATGTCTGTAGAACAGAAAAAAAACTCACATCCCAGTGATGTGCCTCTTTCAAAATGTTACGACCCTTTCCATAGCGTTTTTAAGAGTAGTCTTGATAATTGTATGTGGTGTTTGTTGCTGTCTGGTTTCTTGTCAAAATATATGAAATACAGTATAAGCACATGTCAGTCTGAAAGCCCCAGTGCTTGGGTTTGTACCTGTGGTGTTCAGGTATCGTTCATCACCAACCCTCATTTTTGGGGACAGGTACGTATTTAATCATCGGACTTTGACCCAAGGGAGGAAGGAGAAAGGCAAAAAAGGACGAAAGAAGTTGGACGACAAGGATATTAAAAAAGTAGCCAATTTCGAAAGTGGTTGATAAAAGCCTGCAAGAGTGACATAAAGAGACAGGAAGCGCATTGTAGCTGAAGAAAGGTGCACGAGGTGGCATGAAGTCTAGGTGACCCTGGCATTCAGCAGCACCAACGCAGGGCTTCTAAGCGAAACGTTGGGACCCTCAGTTATTTTTTTTTATTTGTAAATTAATCAATATGTGTTCAAATGTATGTTAGAATCCTTGCATTGCACTTCAAACAAAACCTTTGTTCAGCGTGATGTCAGTTTACCATCAAGTTCCCAATTTAAACAATGTGCTTGGTTTGTCCCGTTAATGGTTCCTTTCAGCTAAAACGTCGCAAGTTTCTAAGCAAGTTTATAATTCGAACACATGTTAGAAGACTGTGAATAGCACATTTGTATGTCTTAATATATTGGCATTGTCAAAAGTCAAAAATGCAAGTAAGGCTAGTAAATATGTGCTCGCTGCACACTCATGTCTGCATCCTATAGGTCAGCTGTATCGGACAGCTTTCATCTTTCAAAAGTGTGGAAAATAAGCATTATTACTAAAAACATTTTAGTGAGCTAAGGTTGGATGATGAGCGTTAAAGTTCCCAGGGTCCTCTCGTCTCAGCAGCTCGCTTTCAAATATATTCACTTCAGAATCGAGGTACAAAGAAGTGACAGAACAAGAATTAGACAATTACCCTATCAAGACATCCAAAGCAAACATTCCACATGGTCTATTATCAGAACCTCACTCTTGTCTCTATTGTGTGTGCAAAGCGGTGAGGCGAGTGCAACAGTCCAGCGTCGCTCACTGCAGCACTCTCAAACAGGGCAGCTCGCAACTTTCTGAAAAGTTCGAAAGGGTGGATCTTTTGTTGGCAGCATCGGGCTCTAGGGGGGTGGGTGTTGGGCTGGCAGGGATCCCAGCCGCCTGATGTCGTCACTGTAACTCGATCTTAGAGCCGCTGGGCTGCCTTTAAATCCCGGCAAAGCCGGCGTGTAGCTCACAAATCCCTCTACAGCCAGAGGAGGTCGCAAGCGCAGCCAGTACATGAAAGTGCAGAGCCGCCGACGCCCCTTCGCCATGTCCACCTCTCTGAGAGTCAGCCCTTCCATCCACGGCTATCACTTCGACACCGCCGCGCGCAAGAAAGCCGTGGCCAACATCTTCGAGCGCATCGACGAGGAGTCTCTTCAGCGGCTCTTCAAAAAGTGCGGCGACAAGAAAGCCGAGGAGCGCGCCAAGATCATCTTCGACATCGAGCAGGACCTGGATGAGAAGGCGAGGGCGCTCATGGCGCTGAAGCAGCGCACCAGAGACAAGCTGGTCCAGTTCTTGAAAATGGCCAAGCATTCCCTGAAACTCATCTGAGAGGCCTCCAGAAGGAGGAAAAACGAGAGACAGCACAGACCGTTCAGCATTCCTGTAATGCTGTGTATCTGGCATAAGCAGCCGGGGAGAGCGCCCCCCGGGCACCTTCATCAGGTGGTGCGCAGGGCACAGGCAGACAGCACAGAGGCTTCTGGGCAGTGCCCGGGCTCAGAGCGTGCAGCACAGAGACTTAACTGCCAGTGCCTGGCCACAGAGGAATGCTGCACGAGACTTCCAGCGCCCGACAAATCGAGATGTCCGGTCAGGACATGGGCGCAGAGGCACGGAGCACAGAGACGTTCAGCGCCAGGGTGCAGAGGCATACAGCGCAGAGACTGGCATAGCACCATACAGCACAGAGACTTCCAGGGAGCAAATGCGTGCGGCTCAGTCACGTATGCAGAGCCTGGCAGCATCATGTGGGGCTTCCATACAGTCCATGGGCGCAGTGGCATGAAACACAGAGACTTATTTTATGCATTGCCTGGCAACGTCATGTGGCACAGAGACTTCCCTGCAGTGCCTGGGCATTGTGGCATGCAGCAGTGAGACGCCTATACAGTGTACGGGCGCTGAAGTATTCAGAGCATTGAACTGAATTAGCAAAGACTAAGGAGGCTACAACATCTCTCCCCATCTGCAGCCGGAAGTATGACTGATTGACTGATGACGCATGCTTGACTCACCGACTGTGAACGCTGCCACCACAAGCTGACCTCTGGTAACGGTGGCTGCAGTCACCATACACTTGACCACTCTGACACGAAGGCATAGTAAAGACTGCACTCACAAAGGCTACGTAAGTAAAGTACTTTCATAACCTCAGCGAACTTTTTTTTGCCAAACACAACGATGCGAGTTGTTGTATTTCTCGTGTGGCAAAGTGTTGGCACAAAACAAAAAATAATGAAGCCTGAAGCTGAAAGAAGCAAACTTACTGTGAAGATCCATTTGCGAACATTGTTTTCACTCTTCGCTGCCGGTTTTGACTTTGAGATTGTGTATTTGATATTCAAAACAAGTGGTTCTTTGTTGGTATTTCACGAAGATGCTGCAATGTTATCAAGTATAATTTATGTCACTTGGCGTGGACCAAGGAAAGCTAATAAATTATTAGAATAATTTACTCACGTTGTCTCCTGCCCGTTTTATTTCTGCAGCTAGAGTCTGCATGTACATATAATGTATGTTGTCTTTTTTCATTCTGAGTGCAAGGCTTAACTTGAGCGTGTGTGAGGGGTCTCTGATCATTTGTTTCCATTCCAGCAAATTAATTTCAGAGAATAGGTGATTGTATGCAGAACATACTTCATCATTAGTGAATCTATAAAAAAGAAAAACTGTGCCACACGTGTTCCTTCCGCATCATTGTGAAAAGGGCATGCCACGGTGATTTGTGACGTCATACGAACAGCTGTAGCTAGAGATGGGAAATGCCCGCAATGTACCAAGAGGAAGCATGCATATGCCCACTCACATTCTGGGTAAACCCAATCAGCAACCGCCAACAAAGTGTACCTTAGTGTGGATACATAGCAGGTCCTGCAAATAATATGTTAATTATTTAACAAAAGCACGAACATGTTCAGGTTCACCAAGTGACTAGCAACTAATTAAAAGTATGTGTGTACATTTACTAAGTGTATTATGACGTTTCCATTTGGAAGATTGCGTTTTCTATTTAGCAAAATCACGAACACGTTTAAGGTCACCAAATGTCTAGCAACGAAAAATCCAAGCTATCTGCATATTTACTAAAAACATGGTTTTCCCAATGCCAGGATGTTCGTACATTTGCTAAATGCATTATGACTTTTCCATTCATTAAACATGTTAACATCTATGAATGGTGGATTCTGGTTAGTTTGATACAGTAAGTAGCCGCAGGACTTAGGGTAGATGTCACAAAAATTGCCTAGTATCTGTTTTATGTACCAAAAGCACATGCACTATAATTTACACAAATAGGGGCATATTATCAAGCCAAGCGATTAAATTATCGCCGCTTTAGCGGCAGAAAACTGCCGCTAAAATGGCGATAATGGGCTTGATAATATGCTCTATGGAATTCCCATAGAAGCCCATGTTAGACTCCTTCACATTGAACATGGGCTTCAATTGGAATTCCATAGAGCATATTATCAAGCCCATTATCGCCGTTTTAGCGGCAGTTTTCTGCCGCTAAAGCGGTGATAATTGTATCGCCTGGCTTGATAATATGCCCCAAAGTCCCTAAATTAGCTCTCCCATGGCCATCAATCGCGATTCACCACGATTGACAGTCTGTGCATAAAGAGGGATTACATCTATTGCAGTGATATCACACATTTTGCCCACACATATTTCTCCAGTTAAAGCCTTGCAGAATTTGTGTGGGAAAATTACAAGAAAACCTGGGTTCTGCATCTTGGAAGGTAAAAACATGCAGCGTTACTGTGTTATCCCACACATTGCCGTGCAGAACTCTAGATGCAGAAATACCGCACGGTAAATACTTCCCCCTAGTGGAGATATTACCCTGGAATAAAGAGGACCCAGAATGAAAAGCAGGCAGTCCAGAGGTGAAGGTTCACACGGCACTACGGCTAACACATGAGCCACAGACTAGAGGCACACTGCCAATCAACGCGAGGGCGCCCGACTCGTGCAGGAGGCTAGAAGAAATATATAATGCAGTGTCAAAACGAATTGCCCAACACAGGCAGATGGCTAGATCGCCATTGTCATTAAAAGTGAAGTCCTAATTATCGACAACAGACAAGGACCCGAGTAACACGGAACCAAGGACGGCTGGCACGGGCAGTAGGGCACAACCTCATGTAGAGCCCAGCAACTGGCAGGGAAGAGCCTCACTGACATTAAAACGGAGGGTCTGTAACAGCGGTGTCAAACCAGGTGTTTGTGCAGTCTGGCAGTGCCAGATGGGGAAGCTTGGCATGGCCAGTGCTGTGTGGCCTGTGTTTTTTGGTTCCATGAGTACCCACGGGCCTAAAAAGAACGTATTGTACGGCAAGTGCAACACTGTGTAGTACTGACTGCCATCTCACTGCCATCATACCTTCAAACCCTAGACTGGCAGTGTGGCAGACCCAATTTGATTTTCTACCAGGGTTCCAGACAGGTTACATGATTATAGCTGAGCAGTGCTGCCAGAGATGTCTGGCATTTCAGAGGCCACAGGACATTTATTTCAGGAGGTAGGCACCATGCCTGGTTCTCAGGGCACAAGTCCTATAAAAAGAAGTGGGGGGGGGGGACTAACCTAGTTAATCAGAATGCAAGTTGCATCACAGCACGTGATATCACGGCATGTGACACGGCTGCGTGTGCCATCAAGGCACGTGACATCATGGTGCGCGACATCACAGGAAGTGGCATCAAATGAAGTGACATCAGATCTTAAGCCCTCACATATATGTTTAACATGTTTATCATGAGTCCATTAGAACACATTTCGAGTATACAGGGAAACCCTACTGATTTAGGCAGAAGATCTACACTTTTGTAAGCCACACATAAAACAATGTTGCCTTTTGTCCGCGTAAACTTACTCTACCAATAGTGCTTTAAAAGAAAAAATAGTGATATTTAAATTATTTCAATGCCTCCTCAGGGTCAGTAAGCTCTATCTAAATGCTATTTATTTTTTGCAAATACAGGGAAAGACCTACACATCTGACATTCTTACAGCACATACATATCTTGTAAACAGGGACTGAACAAAGTGAACATCTGCCTCTCTTAAGTATGTGAAGTGCTAACAAGGTGTGAGCCTCTGTTTCCCCTCTGCTGCATTTGCTTCTAGGTGTGAGGCTCCTGACTGCTGCCAGCCAAGAGACTCCAACAAAACAAGCATTGGCATAGCCAATAGGTCTCGCCTTTGGGACCTTATAAGTGTTTATTTAGCCATGCAACAGTTGCATAACTAAACACTTATAAGGTCCTATTGGCTATGCCAAGCGGCCGTGCGGCTGCAAACGTGAAAGTGATCGCGATAGCGATCAAACATCAAAGCGGCCGTGGGGCCGCGAAAGTGAAAGTAATCGCGGTAAAAGTGGCGCGCGCGCCCGCGCACATGCACTGTAGCTCTAGGCTGGCCTGGTAGCACTTTTTGGAGCCCTCTCAATAAGTCTCGCCAGACCAGCGCATGCGCTGGGTCAGGCGAGACCTAAAGAGGCCTGATGACCCCTCAGATTTGGCCTTTGTTATTGGCCCAGCAGGAGTCTTAACTAAGAAAGCCCGTCACAGCCTGTACGTAGTTGCGGATCGAAAGCAGACAACACTGTGCAGGCGCTGCTGCTGAATGTGTCCCGGTGTTTGCAAATTACACCAGGACGAATTCAGCATATTTTTCAGTGGGGTCCAACCTCTTGGCTGGGTGGACGGCGTCCACCCCGTGAAAATAGTGGGTGGACGGTGTCCACCCACATGTACCCCCGACTCGTGCCCTGCTGGTTCTAGAGGAGAGGGAGGGCAGATAGGCCACACCCTCTCAATGTATCCCTGTGGCCCTCACAGGGCCCATTTACAATAAGAAAAACATATGTTGCTATTTTTTGGTAATGATTCACATGGGCCTGCAGCCTCACTTTCTCAGCTTAATTGTTTAACTGATCACCTTTGACTATTTGAAGTGTCTAGGGTAGATGTGAAGTCAATGGGGTTTCTGGCAGTTAGAATGTATATTGGAACTGTGGGGATATCTGTATATCTCCCTTTTATCAAAATAAACTACAAGCTTCCCTAACACAGTACTTGAGAGATACTATAGGGCACAAACAGTCTGATAGCATTTTGACATTTCAATTACTATTCTTGGGATATCAAAATCATTTTGAACTGGTTCTGCTACATGGTGCGCACACACACACACACGCATGCACACACACACACACATACACACACACGTGCATACACATACAAACACACGCACACAGGCACGCACACACACACTGTACTTCACATGAAATTGTTGGGCAGGCTATCCTCACAAACAAATAAAAGATAGGATAGCATGTGGTTGCAAGTCAAAACCGCACAGTGATGGGTAGTCCCTCTTCGCACGTCATACTCATCACTCATTGCGACCCCGCTACGTGAGGGAGACCCTTCATATGGCATTTGCAGAGATTGCAGTGATCATCAGCAGCACCTGAGTGGGGCACAAAATAACGGGCAGGCTGCTTCTCTGCCAGTGACGACTAAAACACACAAGGTGCAATGGGTTACAATCCAATCAGAAAGAGTTTACCCATTCCAATGATCTTGGGTCCCTTGGGGTTTGCTTCTGATTTGGTGCTTACTCACTTAAACTTCTGGAATGCAACCAGCAGGGCTTTAAGTGGGATGAAAAAACTGGGGGGTCTCTCAAAGGGGCGTGGTCAGTGTAATCATGGGCGTGTCCTAAACCCATAAGCTAAAAATCTGTTCTTAGCATAGTGTGCCATTCGACCAAGTCATGACTATTGGCTTTGTTAATGGTTGTTATTTGCATAAGATAAATAAGCAGCAACTAGAGCTTGTATATAATATTGAAAAAGCTTCCACTTAAAGCCCTGGTGACACCGCAACAATGTTGCTGCTCCCGAGTTTCAAAAAGAGAAGGTAAATCCAGAGAGAAAATGACACTCTTGAAAGGATTTTTCTTCTCCCTACAAGGCTCACCTGGCATGACGTCATGCGTAACTTCTCCACTAGTGAGAAGTGAGCAGGGTGAGCACGCGATTGATGTGCCTGCTGTCACTGCAGTCCTGAACAACATTGACCGCCTGTGCCAGGGCACAAAACAGAGCCCGATAGAGACCCGTTTCAAGGCCCCCTTTAAAAACTGCCGGTGCTCAGACCCCGTGAGACCCGGCCCACTTAAAGCCCTGGCAACCAGAACAATTACCAAGGCTCTAATTCTGTCCACCTTGTTCATCAACCAAGTTGTGATATTTATATTTCTTAAAGGAGAACATAATACATGTGCATTAAAAAGCCAAGCAGAAAATGTATAAGTTAACGGAAGCCCATTAGACTTGCTGGGGAGTAGGTGTATCATAATGGTTTACTTGGTGTTTGCACTTGGCAGCTCAAAATGTATATACATAACATACAGTAAATGTTCAGAAGGCATTTTCAGAGTCAGAATGTTAAAATCTAATATTTTCCTCACAATTCCTAAGGCCTACTTTTTAAATTATGGGGTAGCACCTTGAGTCTGTCAGAGGTAGACCTTTACATAGACGCTTGCAGTATTACAGGAAGGACTTCACCTTTTAAAATAAGATGGATTGTGAAGCAATAATACGAATTTCAGGATTTAATCATAGGAACAGAGGCCCTGATTCACAAAGGCAAGCTTACACTTTTGTATAAGTTTACGATTGTTTGCAATTCACAAAGGAATTTTAAGAGTAGTATATTTAAGACTGCGGTGTCTGCGCACTAATGGCGGAGACTCTACCTACAAAAAGAGACGTCGTTGTAAAGATAATACTCTTAAAATTGCTTTGTGAATTGCACTCAATCGGAAACTTACACAGAAGTGTAAATTTACCTTTCTGAATCAGCCATAAGACACCAAAATTAAATTATAACTCTAGTTCAATCAATCAATTTCAGCTTTATTTCGACTTATTTTGTCATAAAAGCAACATACATAGGTTAAAAAAAAAAAAAAAACATAATACATAATCCGAAGTTCCAGGCAATATGATGGAGGTCAATCACGTTCAATTCTGTCACAGCTATGCTAAAAACATATAAATTAGTTAAAAAGCCAGATAATATATAAAAAGTTATTAAAATACATTTTGCAAAGGGTGAAAGAGTAAAATTCATAGTGTCAAACCAACCAAGTACATTAGCTAACCAGTCTTTAAGTATTATAATTTGTATCCTTTCTTATTCCTTATAAGATATACATTAAATAGGAATCTACTTAGACCAAAGACTATTAGTTGTGAAGTATTTGCTTTGAATGTACGTTCTGCCTCTTTGAAAAGCCTAAACCCCAGATTTATACACAGGGGTTTAATCCATCGAATTCTTGGTTTTTTGTAAGCTGGGCAGAAAAACAGTACATGAGCGTCATTTTCTATTGCTTTTTGTACGCAAAGGGTGCACAAACCACTTTCATCTTCATTGCCCCTCCAACTACTAGTGTTTGCAGCTATCTGTAAAACTCCATATCGGTATTGAAGATACAGTGTTTTAGCTAGTGGTGGTCTTATCTCATCCATGAATTGTTCGAATATAGGGGTATCCTTAACAGATAAGAATTCCTGTGACAATGTACCCAGTGTAGTATTAGTGGATACTTCGTTCTTTACATATATCCAAAAAGCAGATTTCAAAAGGTTTTTTGAAGTTGGTGACATATTCTGAGGGTTTTCCCAAAGATGAGTAAACCCAAGCTTTTTGAACCACTGGGAGATGTGTTTTAACCAGGGGATACTTTTATATTCGTCAATCCTAATTATTTCTAGCAATCCGTTCTTGTAATCGCTCAACTCAGGGGTTGTCCATAATCTAATCCAATAGAGTAAAGGCCTTAGTCTAGCTTGATGGTCAGTTCTCTTAAGATTAATATCCAGAAAGACTGGAATTATCGGTGTTCTTACTGGTATTTTTAGTAACCTGCGTATAAAGTTGTTCTCTTCCTTCCTAAAGTTGTTGTTGCAGGAATAACCCCAGACCTCGGCACCATAAAGTGCTGCTGATTGGGCCTTTGCTTTAAATAATTCGAGTGCCGGCGTGATTGATTTAGATTGGCTACTGCCGTGCACCTTTAGGATGGGCATTGAATTTTGTTTTAAAATTAAGTTACTTTTTTCCAATTGCCCTTTCCAATTGGGTGTACTGTCCAGCATAATGTCCAGGTAATTAAAACTCTCAACATATTCCAGCTTCTGGTTGTTTAGGGCCAAATTCTTTCTAAAGGATTTCTGGGGATTTATGGACATATACTTTGTTTTAGATGAATTAATTTCTAGTCCCTTTTCCACACAGTAATTATTAAAGGTGTTTACTAAGTTTTGTAAACCTTGCGGGGTTTGCGAGATGAGGATTGTGTCATCAGCAAAAAGTAATGCGGTGACTACCTCATCTGCTAATTTCGGGGAATCATGTTTACAATCTTTAAGATAGTTAGGTATATTGTTAACGTATAAGGAGAAGAGGGTGGGCGCCAGCACACACCCTTGACGGACACCCCGCTCCACAGGGATCTCTTTTGAGATTTCTCCTCCCTTACCCCATCTAACCCTAGCATAGTTTCCTGTGTGGAGTCTAATTATTTCCCTGAGTAGCTCACTAGGGACTGCAATGTCTTTGAGAGTGGACCAAAGTAATTTACGGGGTACAAGGTCGAAGGCAGCCCTTAAATCGATAAATGCTACGTACAAACTTCCCTTTCTTATATTAATATATTTCCAGCAAATACACATAAATCTAAATACTTGATCTACTGTGCTGGTTTTTAGCCTGAATCCTGCTTGGTATTTAGTTAAAATCTGTTCCCCTTTTATCCACAATAAAAGTCTATTTAAGATATGTCTGGCGAAAGTTTTTTGTAAAAGATCAATTAAACTAATGGGGCGGTAATTTGCTGGATCATAACGATCCCCTTTCTTAAAAATTGTTACAATTTCAGCCCCTTTCCATGAATCAGGGATTGGTGTCCCAGCCACTATAGAATTACATAAAAAATTTATATAGGGTCCCCAGATTCCTACATCGTGCTTTAGCAAGTCACCGGGGATTTTGTCAGGGCCTGGTGCTTTACCCGATTTAATAGCCAGGAGTGCCTCAACAGTTTCTTCATGGCTAAAGTGTAGACGGGTGTTATTATCAAGTAATCTATTTATTTCGATATCATCCATAGCCATCTCCTCATTTGTATTGCAGTATAATTTAGAGAAGTGCTTGCACCAGGTTTCTTCATCAAGATATATATCCCTAGATGATCTGCCTTTTTTATTTCCTTTGGAAATTAAATTCCAAAATGTGGCCTGTTCTTTCTGGTGAGCTGCAATTAAAAGGTCATCCCAAAGAACATCATCCCAGGTTTTTTTTGCTTGGGACAATGTATTTTTATATGCTAGTCTACTGTCTTTAATTCCCTGTGCGTCCTTTACTTTTACAGCCTGAATCAGATCATTTTTAGCCTTGCGACAATCTTTATTATACCAAAGATTTGTTGTCGCTGGATTGTTATCTTTCTGACTCAGATCCTTTTTGTAGCTTTTACTTAGATGGAGAGTCAGTGCATCTACAAGTTTATAGTGTAAGTTAAGGACATCCTGGGTACCTAGAACAAGCATATGACTTCCCTCCAATACGTCAGCAAATGAATTATATATATTTAACATCGTTTCGTCTTTAGCCAGAATGTGGGGCCACTTAATAGCACGTCTATTATTGGAGACCTGGTGATCTCCTACTGGGACATTTGATGTATCTGCCATATTTATTTTCTGTACGAAAGGTTCTGGATGTAACCATAAATGGAGGGGGAAGTGGTCGCTCTCTATTCTATGGTCTATTTTAAAATCTTTTATTAAGTACCATAGATTCATAGAAGCCATTAAGAAATCTATATGGGACCTGTAGTTCCCCCTACCAAAAGTTGGAGCCGCTGGTCTATCTGACTTAAAACGGCCATTACACGCCCTTAATTCATGGTTTACAGTAATTTGTAAAATCTGCATAGCTGCTCTTGAATTTTTTACCATATTATTGGACTCTACAGAAAGGACATTATTAGCTATATCCTGTTCCTCAAATAAGGTATCCAAGCCCAATATCGGCTCATATTGACAGTTAAAATCTCCACCAACAATTACCTGCTTACTTGGACTTAAAGTGTTTAAAAAGGAGTCAAGGTGGATTATCACCTGTGAATCTTTGCTATGGGGATGCGGTCTATTATAAACATTTATTAAATATATTGTTTCTTTCCCCTTAGTCACCATTCTTAATCCCATTATATCTAGGGAATCAATCGGCAGTAATGTGATTTCTGCCTCCACAGTAACCCTTATCCAAATCACCAGACCGCCAGATGCTCTTCCTCTCACGGATGGCACTGCGCCCCGACTAAAAGTTTTATAACCCAGTCTATGCGGTGTATCTGTGGCCCATGTCTCCTGGAGAAGAATAATATCAAAGTTTTCAATGTAGGAGCACCAACCCTCATCCTGCATATTCCTTGATACCCCTGCTATGTTCCATGATATTAATCTAACAGATGGGAATTCAGCTACACCGTCCGCAATAGTATGTGATACATTATTTCCATGCGGTGGTGAGTTTACGATGGTTGGACCCCCATCCTTAGTGTGCCTGATACCAGATTGTCTCTTCTCACCCAAGCTATCTGTAGTTAACATGGGGACCCCCACCCCTATTTGGGCAATTTCATCACTAGCTACCACAGTGGACAAAGTCATATTTCCACCTTGAATTGTTAGCTTAGATTTCCTATCTGACACAGGTGGTGGAGTTAGTCAATCATTCGAGTCCAAGGAGCTTAGTGCCAAGTACCTATTATTCATGTTAATCTGGAATGGTAAACCTTGGAAAACATTTTGAGATATGCTCGGAGTGGTAATCTGCTTACCCCTAGCTAGGTGCTGGTAGAAATAGCCTAGCGGATGTGCACCCACACTATTCTCTGTCGGTACCAATGATGCTGCTCTGAGTAGTACGGTCGCCACGTGTTGAGGATGTTTAAAGTTGATTATTATGCAATCTCCTTTACAAGCTTTCCTGGCACTCCCAATCCAAGGGACCCGTCTGGTTGATAGGATCTGTTCCGAATAGTTGACAGGGAACCCACAGTTGTGGTGTAGCCAGGAAACTGTTTTCCGTTTAAGACAATCATGTGTTTCATTTTACACCTTAGACTGCATAGTATCTAAGGGTGGCACATTTGTAAGTACTACAACATATGGTTCGCATTGAGGGGGTAAATTAGTAGAGCGGGTTTTCTTTGCTTGAACCATTGTCCAGCCTGAAGGGGATGGATCAAAGTCCGGGGCGATTATTTTGTCTGGCAAATGTTTGCTTAGGGTAGAATTAGATGGGGGGATGTTCTCCTTGGACGGGACTTGTACATTTCTTTCCTCTTGCTCATTTGAACCACCCTGCGATTTGGTCTGAGTGTTAATCAATGAGGATAGGGAGCCACCTAGTCTGAGCACTTCTGCGGATAATCTATCTATTTTTTCAACTAGTGGTTTTACCACTGCCTCTATTTTGTCCTCAAAGGCCTTAATAATACAGGACATAGTGTCGGGTGAAAATGTATCATTGCCACAGTTATCGGTCATAGTCCCCTTTTGGGTAAAGGGGTTTTTTGTGGTGACTTGACAGTTCGATTTCTGCTGTGCCCCACCTCTGTTTTGTTTCGTTTTCCTACACTCCCTTACAACCCTTTTTTTTGGGGAGCATTCGGAAAGAGAGACAATTCCAGTTTCTTCCAACAGATTCAGGGTTGTGGTGTTAGAGTCTACAGGCATAGGTACAGGACGCTCTAAGACTACAGGAGACTCAGGAAGCGCCGTGAACTCTGTTAACAAACACTCAGTCACAGGGACATTAGGCGTCACAGTATTTATGATAGTGTTACCACTGTTACTCAAAGTGCCTAAATTGGTAGAAGTAGTATCTTCGCGGCCCAATGACTTCCTTCTAACCTTGTTAATTTGGCTTACTACTTTCACAAGGTAATTATCCATAGTTGAATATTTCTTTGCCATAAATTGACAATATGGATCACAATTAAATTCAGAGTCCTGTTGCTTAGCTCTCTATGGCCAACCTTAATGCCCCGCGCCTCAAGATATATTACTTAAGCTATCACCACAATTACAACACAGTAAATAGTAAATTCTAAGTTGGATCACACACAGAAACAAAAATCCAACGCGTGTCCTCTTATTGCACTATCTAGATTTAACTGCAATCATGTACCAAACGTATTAGGGAACCTCTGCCAGTAAAGATTGGTGAAAGTACCAAGCAAACCTGCAACTAATTGGGCACCATTTAGTAAATGTCCACTGATAGGGTCGGTAGTCTCTCTAACAAACTTGTAGCCAACCAACTCTCAGGATAATACAATATGCAAGCTTGCATGGGAAAGTCAATTCCGTGATAGTGAATATATTCAGAGCAGATGGTGGTATAGTACAAAGGGTATCCAATTGTGACGAGAGCACTTGCCTTAGAGGGGTGGCCCAGCCCGCCCTCTGCCCGGGCTCAGCCCGGCGGCGCCCGCGCGCGTCCCGCGACGCGGAGGGAGCCTCTGTTTTTATGGCGCCTCCGGGCGCGTATCAAGCCGGAAGGAAGTCCTGGCTGGCGCTTTGACTGCCGGGGGACCGACAGCGTGTGCGTCCCGTCCCTGGTGGCCTAGCGGCGTTCCTGCGGCGTCGGAATGGTGTGGCGATGCAAGGTGAGTCCCCCACTCCACCGAGGGAGCCTCTGTTTTTATGGCGCCTCCGGGCGCGTATCAAGCCGGAAGGAAGTCCTGGCTGGCGCTTTGACTGCCGGGAGCTGTAGTCCCCCCCCACTGCGGCCAACGATCACTGAAGGCGGCGAGGGGGACCGACAGCGTGTGCGTCCCGTCCCTGGTGGCCTAGCGGCGTTCCTGCGGCGTCGGAATGGTGTGGCGATGCAAGGTAACTCTAGTTATTATCTGGGACTGGCCATTGTTTGTTGACTATTAAAAGCAAAATGCACAGGGTACAATTTCTATGGAGTGCTTGATAAGGTGGCCAGTACAATTATTATAACTTTGAAATGTTAGTGGTCTGCACCAAAAATGTGGATTGGGTGCATTGTAAGTTCGAGCATTCCTGGTGGAACCCGCGGATGTGACCTGACAAACATAAACTTGGGAGAGTTTTTACAGTGCATTGGTTGGTATAGAAAACATTGGGGCATATATTATATGTGTTTGAATGAGGAGATGAGACTATTACAAACAATTGGCTAACGACTCAGTAATCAATGGCACACATTCAAATCAAAGAGATTAAATGCATCAGAGGAAAGTAAAAAAAATATTGGTCAACAGTGACGTTATTATTTGAAGAAAATAATGGCTTCTGAAGAGCGATAAATGATTGGTGTTCCCAGACAAAGTTGAGTAAAATAACTGAGGTTTTCTGCAAAGATGCGTCGTGGACAAGGGTGGCTCCACCGCAATGGTGGAGTAGCGTCGCCCCAGTGGCTCAGAGCCAGCCGTTGAGAAATAAAACGAAATTCTGTCATCATTTTATTTTTCACCTCCTGGCTGAGCCAGTGTGCATTGGGAAGTGTAGGGCCGGGGCCATTGGATGGGGAAGGAGGACTGGTTTGTGCACTTCTAAGTACGCATATGTGTTTCGCCGGCAGTCTTAGGCTGGCCATACACACAAGCACACTTAGGTGTCTCCAACTCACCTGTAATGAACAGCCGGGTTGGAGAATCAGCACAGACTCCCTGTCCTAAGTGGAGCGCAAACCAGCCTGACCAGGCCAATCCCGGCACTAGTCTCATTTCAGGAGAGCAGTGTGGGGTTGCACATGTAGTCTATGCTGCTGACCCAGTGTCTGTTGGTACCAGGAAGCAGTAGAACACAGAAGGATGATGAGTGATGCACCCGGCAGCTTCAGGTAAGTGTTTTCATTTTAAAATGATCCCCCCTCATGCTCCCCTCCCACGCTCCTCGTGCCACCTCGAAATGCCGCACCACCTCTTCCTTGTGTCAGCCGCCACTGGTCATGGAATCAACGTTTCCGCTAGTTTTTAAATCCTGGTCATTGAAAATGGCACACAAAACATTCCAAACAAAATCTAGATGAGCTCCATTAAAATAGCAGACTAATAGGACCACCAATATTTTAGGTCTGTTGTAGGTAGTTGCTTTAAGATGTGACCATAGGTGGTCAAAATAAGATATACTAGCTTGAAACAAATGGCCTATATAAAAACCTTGTAGGTATGGGGAAACAAGGTTCCTTTTCGTTTTATAAAGCATTTGCTATTGCACATTTATAAATTATTTTTTATTGCACATTATTTCATATACATAGATACACCAAAACATTCATCAGATAGAAGCAAAGATTATGATGAAAGATAAAAGAAAACAGAATCATACCAGTAACAGTGTGCATTTTATCTAATGTTACCCCACCCAGTACCCACCCCAGCAGCTGATGAAATCCTGAACACCATATATATGTAATTCATTCTTAAGGCTCAAACACTTTCCATAAAAAAAACCTTTTCTCAAATATAAATATAGGTCCTAAATAAATATCCATTCACCCCTAAAACCAGTACTGTGAAGTGTACCATAGCAGCAGTCTTTCAACTTCGTCAATGTAAAGATTCCCCCCTCTACTCATTCCGTGAGTGGCACCCAGATTCTTAAACCTTTCATTCGCGCACGAACCCCCCTTCTTACATAGACAGCGTTTTCTAAATTATAGACTGCTAAAAAAGCGGACAAGCCACTTCTGAAATCCCGGCGGGTTAGAGTCCAGCCAGGCAGGTGCAATACACAATCGCAGAACCGCCATATCAATACAAATTAGATCTAGCCCTGCACTCCCAGCCCCCTCATCTGCCACACCTAACAGAATCAGGCTTGGAAAAAGGGTACATTCGACTCCTAATGCTTCATTAAAAAAATTGGTGATATCTTGTTTTATATTCATAAGCACATTACATGAAGAACAATCAATCAATTAATTCTTTATTTCGAGGGTTAAAAAAAAAATCATCATAAAAAGTACATATTTTAAAACACAGAAACATACATGATTTTTTATCACATCAATATCAAAATTAACCATCTATCACCCTGTTAAAATACAAAAAGAATCAATATATTATTCATGATAGGTTAGTCTCTGGTATTTCTTAGTCTTACTGCCGCTTTTAGAAAACCTATTACTGAACATAAGGTATGCATATCATTTGCTCTCTGTAGAAACAGCAGGGCTATTTTAGCATGCCGAAATTTTCCATTTTTTAAGATTTCAACCAGAAACATACGCCTTGGATAACGATAAAATGGACATAATAATACAAAATGAAGGGTGTCCTGCGGAGACATGTTGTCGCAGTCGCAGGCACCCTTCTGCTCAATAGTTGCAGTAAAACCAGACGGGTAAGCTAAAATATTTTGCAACAAATTGAGCCTAAAACGGCACATTAAAAACCTATCCTGGTGATTATATATCAGAAATAGGTACGGTTCCATACCCGGTGCCTCTTTAACTAAGGAGTGTGCTACCACTGACCGTTTTAGTGCAAAAGCTTTAGTTTCCCTAAGCCTCTCCCAATTGTCAAGCAACAGTCTTTTGATTTGTAATTTACTGTTCCTTGTAATTAGTGCAGGGGTGCTAAAAAGGGTGTGATGACCTACGGACTCTAAAGTTAGTTTAACATAATTCAGCCAAGGGATTGACATCCCTTTGTCCATTTGTATACAGTCAGAGAGGATTTCTTGGCTTAATACAGCCTCCGGGTTAGCCCAAATACTAAGCCAAGCCAAGACCGGTCTAATCTTGACCTGATCTACAATATACGGAATTCCGAGTTCGGAATGTGCAATTTCAGCTGGTATTGAGTGTGGGATCTTGAGGATTCTACGGATGAATTTGTCTTCCTCTAGTTGTAACTGTTTGGCATCCCTAAAGCCCCAAACCTCGGCTCCATATACTGCTTTGGCTGTGCTTATTGAGCGATACAAGCTCATTATTTGCTCTGGGGCCAACGTCCCAGTCTCTGGGCAAAGTTCATAATTGCACCACATGAGGAAGCCAATTTAGTACAGTGTTCCTCTAGTAATGTGTCAAATTGCATCTTGCCATCAAGTAATAGACCTAAATATGGGAAGGTGGTTACAATGCCCATGGTATGAGTCCCAATTTTAAACACCGGTTTTTTGATGGGTTTTTTGCCTGCAATCAGTGCAAAGGACTTGGTCAAATTCACGGACAGATCTAATTTTTCCATGAAGACCACAAATCCATTGATCAGAGATTGGAGACTTCTCGGTGTCCGGGCGAGCAGGACCGCGTCATCTGCGTACAATAGTACCGGTATTTGACGCTTCCGTACCTTGGGACAATCCACCGCCCGGGCTATGAGGCATGACTCCAGGTCATTAATGTATAATGAAAAAGGAAGGGGGCAAGAATGCATCCCTGCCTTACTCCGCTAGAGCACGGGAAGGAGTCAGTTTGCCCTCCCTCCATACTAAAGCGAACCCTGGCTGTGGTGTTCCAGTGTAATTCTCTTAGGATACTTATAAGTCCCTGGTCAATCCCCAAAGTGCTCATCCTTTCCCAAAGTTTACTTCTATTTACATTGTCAAAGGCCGCCGCCAGATCCATAAAACCCATATACATGGTACCATTGCTCGCTCTGGTGTATTTAGCGACCAAAAGGTATCAATTTAAACATTGGTCACTGGTCGACTTTCCTGCTCTAAAACCATACTGGGTATCCACTATTGTATGGTGCTCTTCTGTCCAGATCATTAAGCGGTTTAGGATCACCCGCCCCAGTATTTTGGCAGAAACGTCGATCAGTGATATGGGTCTGTAACACTGAGGATTGTCCCTATTTCCCTTCTTGAAAATAGGTACAATTAAGGCGGTGGACCACGACCTAGGGAGTCCTGTCTTGATAGCTGCATTTAACACCCTCGTTTAAATTGGGGCCCACAAGTCAATATTACTTCTATACAAATCTGGGGGGGTGCCATCAGGCCCGGGGGCTTTATTTGGAGTCAACCCTTTAATTGCCTGGATAATCTCGGAGAGTGTAAAATCCTGCACCCAGCTCCTATTACCATCCCATTCCCCTTTATGTTTAGGATCTATAGACTGGTTATAAAGGCTCTCGAAGTGGGTCATCCATTGCTGCGGGAGGATATTTGTGCTAATGACTGGGGCATTTTGGTCGTGAAAACAGGGCCTATTTATGATTTTCCAGAATTCAATAAAATCCCTGTTTTCACCGGCCTCTCTTAAGTCAGCCCATAGTTCTGCTTTTAGGGAAGCCTTCCTTTCTTTAATCTTAATGTTATAAATTTTCCTGCACTTTACCACTTCCACTGTGTCCCTTGGAATTACTTTAAGGCTTAATTTTAGATTTCTTAGCGCTCGTGCACAACTTGCGTCAAACCATCTTGGATGGGTCCCAGATTTTCTAGGACCTTTCGCCTCCAATAATTTTTCGGCCAATTTAGTTAGTTCGCTGAAGGCAGCTACTAAATCAGCTCCTTCTATTTTAAAATCTAGACACTCTTCAACCCACTTTTTCCCCTTTACTATCAATGCAGTATAAAATTCTGAGGCATTGATTTTTGCCCATTTTAAACGCCTTCCTTGATCTGAAGGCTGTAAGATAATATCTAGTTGTTTATTCATTTCAACATAACCCCTGCAGAGTATTTCTATAAATAAGGGATTATGATCGCTAAAGGGACTCCATTTAGTGCATACCATCCCCACCCATTGTTTGGCAAAGGCAGTTATCAGGATGTAGTCTACAATAGACGAACATCCCCTGCCTTTAAAAGTTGGTACCAAGGTAGCCTTTGGCCCTGGGATTACTAGATCCATGGTATGTACTAATGAGTGACTACCTATTAATTTTGTAAGTGATGTACCCTCCGAGCTGTGCTCGAAGTGTGGCCCTTTACTAACTGGACAAAGATCCCAGTCCGTGGTTACTGAAGTTAAATATGGGCATAAATGACAATTTAAATCTCCCATTAAGAGGACAAATGAATCTACACCGCCTTTCCTTGAATCAGCTTCATGTTGTAATCTAGTGTCTAGTTCCTCTAGCACGGTTTTAGTGCCGCTTCCTGAGCCTGAGTTATAAATGTTAAATAGTTGTACCTTCATCCCATAGCCATGAAATATTATTGCTTGCAAGTTTTTTGAGGTCCAAGATGGCACTATCCATCTCCCCTTTAAATTAATATCAGCATAAATTATTAGACCTCCTTTAGCTCTGCCTGCCCTACTCTCTTGTGCAGGGACAAAAAATAGCTTGTAACCCTCCAAATGGTAGAGGTCGGGCTCAACCGCCCAAGTCTCCTGTAGAGCTACTATATGGGATTCCCTCAATTGATTCCTAAAATCTGCATTAGCTATTTTTCCTGCTAAACCTGCTATATTCCAGGATGTGATTTTCACCTTTCCCCCCTGTTTCCCTATCAAATTTGAGTCACAAATATGGCAAGCATCTGCCTCCCTCTCTTCAGGCCGGGGGTCTTGTATCTCCCCATTCTGATTTAGCTGGGAGCCTTCCTGGGGGTTCGGTGTATATCTTCCTGTAGGAGTTAAATCAATGTTATCCCTGGTCATTTTAGTTTCTTTCCCCACAGGTTGTATATCTGGGTTGGTTAGTCAGTCGTTTTCGTCCAGGTATTGAAGGGGACTGAATCTATTTTTCCACTGCAGGCCATCCAGATCCAGTGATGAGAAGTGACTATATTCAGGTTTTGTTTTCCTATAATCGTCTATTCCTCCTTCCCTGATTTTGGGCCAAGGGATATGTGTTTCTACTTCTCAGATAGAAATAACCTAGTGGCATAGCCTGTACAGTACTAGTTACATTTTTATTAAAGTTACCCAATATGTATTCCACTAGACCCGGATTCCTAAAATTTACAATGACACAGTCCCCCTCAATATCCTTCTCTCTGGTCCCCAGCCATGATACTCTCCTCACGTGAATAATTTCTCCCCTTTCCTGCCCCCGGAGAGGTCTGTGTATATTAAGCCAATTAATAATCTTGTTTTTTAAATCTAAGTATGGCTCTTTTTGACCCATCCTAAATTCAGGCACCCCAGCAAGTACCACAACATAGGGGCTTGTTTGGGGGGGTAAATTTACACGAGGGGGGGGGAGAGTTTCTCCTTTACTCTCATAGTCTTTTTGTTGTTTATTTACCTGGCTGTGAGAAACGACCTGCCCTAACAACGTCTGCCCTAACAACGTCTGCGCCCGACTTTGCGGAACCTGGGGATTAACGCTAGGTTCTTTCACATTTTCATTAAAGCCTCTGTTCTGCGAGTGGGCTATAGTTTTAGGCGGCACATGAACCTGGGCAATAGTACATGGCTCATTGCTTGTGCAGTTATTGTTCATGGGTAATATCCTTGAGGAGGGGGTTTCAATTGAAGTTGGGTTTCCAATAGAGATGGGATTTACATTTTCCTTCAGTCTCCCTAACTTTTGCAATTCATTTGTGATTTTATCTATTTTGCTAATTAAAGGTTTTATTTGTGAGATAATGAAGGTTTCTAAATGTTTTTGAAGGTCACTTATTACCGGTTGGAGCCATCCTGGCGGGATTAGTGGACCTTGCACATCTACTTCTATAATCTCATCTTCTAGTGTCTTCCCACCCATGTTAATTGATTTTAATTTCCTTGGATGCATATTCTTTGTGCGCCTTTTAGGTGGTCTATGTTTTGGTACAAATAGTCTTTTTGCTGACCTAGCAAGGGGAGGGTCAATCTCTGATACCAGTTGGCCGCATGGCACATTTTCAGATGAGATATCTTGGGTATTGTCCTGTGAGCTGTCACAAAGATTTATATCTAACACCTGCGAGAGTGTACTCTGTGTTTGTGAGTGGGGGTTGTTTGTAGGGGTCATCGAGAGGCGTCTCTCAGCGCGCTCAATCTCCCCATCCACTGCCCCAATGACCTTATGTAGCATGAGATCTATGGCAGTGGGGGGGGGCTAAGTGTCCAACTACATTAGTGATATTCGATCCAGTTTGTTTGGCCACCGATGGGGTACTTGGTTTTCTCTTCGATGATCTTGTTTTAGGTTTGGAAGCCATGGTACCCTATCGGTCACAGTCCCCCTTCTCTCAGTGTATCCCACACAAAATGCGCAAATTACAGTCACAATTTAGTACTTCACTGCCCGAGTGGTCGGGGCACATCAGAAGAATAGATTAAGGTCCCCTGCTTATACTTCAAGAAATCAGTGACCAGTATATAGGTGTTAAAAACTTTGTCCACCACTCAGCCTCACAAGTGGATCACGATAGTTTGGAAAACCAATCGGATTACAGTACCTTGATTTTTATGGCAATAGATGTGGCCCAGCCAGGCCTCCTTGTGCCTCTGAGGGCCACAGAGGGCCCGCCCTTTGCCCGGGCTTAGCCCGGCGCCGCCCGCGCGCGGTCCCGTGACGCGGAGGGCGGAGTCACTTTAGAACAAATATGGACAAGGTCTGCCTGATACAGTGCAAAATGAGGCCAGTATGTCCCCTTACCCTTCCCACATTTAGCAATCTTATGTGGGGTATAATAAAGGGAAAGGCAAGTCTTATAGCATTGTGCTTGGAGTCGAGCGGGTATTAGAACATTCAGTGCCATTCTAAACGACTGATGGAACAATGTATGTGAAATGCCAATTTTCCTAACCATTTCAGTGACCATTGCTCCAAATCGTCTTTTATCAATGAGTTAAGGAGATTTTAGATAACCCATATGTACAAATACCTATTATCTACCCGTTTGTCAACTATGACGTTTTTAGAGAATCCAATTGGTCCACCTTCTTTCTTAGATAAAAAGTCCCTTTTTTGAAGGTATTTTAAAAAATCCCTCCAATCTAGCCCAAACACCTACTTAAGATATCAAAGGAGACAAAGCCCCCTAAAGAAAAGAAGGACCCTAGTCTAACCAAACCAGACTTCTCCCATCTTTTAATCAGTTGATCCCCAAAGATCCCAGGAACATTTCGGTTATTTGCTAAAGGCGTATAGAAATTAAGCCTACCTATTCCAATTAGCCTCCGAGCTGTCTTCCACATTTAAAAAACCCCGTATAATGTTTTAAAGAGAACTTTCTTATAGTAGCTGTCATTTAAATACCGCCACAAGCATCCCCAGCATCTTCCCCCATTATGAGTTCTAAGGAGGAAGGAACCTCTTCAATACTTCTTTCCACTGGTTGTTCTTGTAACAGGACTAAACTATGCAATAGGGAGGTGGCCCAATAATAAAATCTCAGATGAGGCAAAGCCCATTCCACTCTGTCCCTGGGCAGTGTAAGAAATTTAAAAGCTCTTCTTGGTTTAGCATACACCCAGACAAACCTAGAGAACAGATCTTCCAATTTCTTTAGCCAATTGGCTGAGAACTCTAAGGGATTGCCTGGAAAAGATATAAAATCTTGGGGAAAAATAGCATTTTAACCATATTACACCTACCGATAATTGATAGATGAAGATTGTTCAATCTAAACAAATCCTGTATGGTTTTAATTAAAAGGGGTTCTACATTTTCCTTAACTATATTGTCTAAGTTTGCTGAAATGTTAATCCCAAGGTAGGTTGCATTTTTTACCAATCTGTCATGTCTGTGTATAGCTATATTATCATTCACCACCACCTAAGCTTTATAGCAATTGAGAACATAACCAGAGAGTTTCCAAAACCTCTCTGCTTCCTCTTTTACTTCCTGAAGAGTGGTCATAGGATCAGTGGTCACAAGGGCGATATCATCGGCATAAGCCAACACCTTTGTTTCCCAACCTTGTGTTTGAATAGATAAAATAGCCCTGTTGTTTTCCAACCTACGTATAAAAGGGTCAATGTATATAGCAAACAGCAGAGGGAAACTCAGGCATCCTTGCCTGGTCCCTCCAGTTATTAAAAAAGAGTCCAATAGTGCCCCATTGACAAACACCCTGGCCATTGGTTGGTGATATAGCATTTTAATTGCCTGCACTTCCTTAATTCCCACCCTTGACAGGGCCTCCCATAAAAATTGCCAAGAGACTCTGTCAAAGGCTTTTTCTGCATCAAGCAGAATTAATTCCATCGGATCCTTAAGTATTGTAGTGGCATCTAAAAGTGAAATCACCCGCCTTATATGATCGATTGTCCCACTTCCTGGACTAAATCCATGCTGATGGATTGAAACTACCTTATAAATAAATGGCGCTAAGCGGGAAGCCAGGATTTTAGAGTAGATTTTACAATCACTATTAATCAAGGTTATTAGGCGATATGAGCTAGGATCCGCTGCTGGTTTATTTCTTTTTAAGAAACATCACAATCTTAGCAGAAGACCAGGAGCTCGGAGGCCTGCCCCCTTAAGCAAACGAACAAACAACTGAGTCATACACTCTTTAAGTTGCTAAGAATATTTTCTATAAAATTCAGCAGGTATACTATCCATGCCAGTAGCTTTACCACTAGGGGTACTATTTATGCTTACTAGAATCTCTATCCATTGGGGGGGGGGTCCTCTAGCTGCTGCTGCTGTTCTAAGGAAAATTGTTCTCCAGGGGTTAAATCCAGATACTCCTTAATCTCTCTGAGATTCCCCTTCAAATCATCCCGATACAGGTTTTGATAGTATTGATGAAATTATCTGATATTATCTAAGTCTGTGATTAGCCCCATAGTTGGATCCTGTATCTTGTGGATTAGATTTTGCATGGTGCTTTGCCTGGCTTATATTGCCAAATGGTGTCCAATCTGTTCACTGCATTCATATGAGTTCTCTCTTCAAACAATAAGTTTATCTGCAGCACTTTTGGCTATAATTTCAAAAATAGAGGATTTAGACACTGCCACCTTTGCCTGAGCTTCCTCCACATCCCCACCCTGTTGTAGGACTTTAACCAAGTCCTCCTCTGCTTGAGCCAACTCAACTTGTAGGTCGTATACTTGCTGTCAGCCTTTTTTATTAAGGTTCAAAGAGTATCTAAGAGTTTACCCTCGTATGCCAGCTTTCAATGTGCCCCAAAGAATATCTATTTCCGCACTCCCTAAATTTTGTTTAAAAGAAATCGTTATCCAGCTCCCCATATGATTGCAGTGTTCCTCATTAATTAAAAAGGCTCGCTGAAAAATCCAGAATTTTTCCTTGGGCTTAAAACCACCCCCCTTAATCTCAACCACTAAAGACTTAAGGTCTGAAAGTTTGCGCCGAGCTTTCTCTATTGAACACTCATGAAGCAAAGAATAGGAGACAAGCACAAAATTAAGTCGGGCATAAACATTATGTGGTATGGAAAAAAAGGTAAATCCAGGATCCAATGGCTTGTGCCAGTTCCATTCATCACTTAACCCATAATCCTCACATAACACCCACAAAGCATGAAACACCTTAGGTTTCCTCCCGGTATATATCCTATCTGTTTCAGAGCTCAGCATCCTATTAGCAGGTATAATAATATTAAAGTCACCGCATAGAACGACTGGGAGAGGCCAAGCTGCAAGATCAGTGGTTATCTGCTCAAATACTCCTGGATCATCAAAAATCCGACCATAGATTGAATATATAGTAAATGATTCTCCTATGCTTCTCACACATTGAGTTATAAGCCATCGACCGAATTGATCGGCTAACATGCGTATGAATCGTAGATAAGTATTACGTGTCAGGATCGCTACTCCTCGTGTCCGGGTGTTCTGAGTGGTTCCCCCAACCAGTCTATATCCCAGTGAATTCAAAAGATACAGTTGGGCACCCTCTGTATGGGGCGCCTGGATACATACAATATCAGCATTCAATAGACGTAATCTTGCTGCTCTGGTCCGCCTTTTTTTAGAATCATTAAGGCCACTGATATTAATAGTGACTGTACGTATTTTACCCATCCCTTAAAAGTTAAGGTTATCTTAACATTTCCTTGCATCATATATGCTGAGAAAAAAGAAAATTCATATAAGACACCTCTCCCACCAGCCTGCACCCCCACACCCCCGTACCGCCTGCCACCCACCACAAATAATAAAGGTGACCTGGCTCAATCAGAGTCAGGAGGATGTCATCCAAAGTAGTCCCATCCTCACCGCACCTCCAACATTTCCCCCAGCCACCCCAGAAAATAATATGACAATCAGATAGTGAACTACCGCCAATCACAGTGAATGCAACATAGAAATAACACCATAATCATATACCATAATACCACATAATGTGACATATTATACACCATCAAACCCCATTCTCAGGTCAACCAGAAATATCCTTTAAATACAAATGGGCCTGGATTTCTGAAATAAAGCTACGTGTTTCCCCGCTGAAGATAATCTTCAGTCGATCTGGATTCTGAAGATATACTTCAGCCCGAGCTGTTGAAACGGAGCACAAAGTTGCCTAAGCAGCCTCCTCCATTCAACAGTGGCATGGGCAAAATCCAGCCCAGTGAAAAAAGCCATTTGATCATGTTCTTTTTTTGCTATTGGGCGGGCTAGATCATAAAGGGCCTGTTGTAGCAAAAAGTTTTCAAAATATAGCAACATTGCCCATGGGCATTCCGAGGTATTAGGAGAACGTTTCAGTAGCATTAAGGGAAACCTGTGGGCCCGTTGGATTTCCTTATCCCAGTCCAAAGTGTTTAGCTCGGGAAAGGCACCTCTCAGCAGGGAAACCATATATTTTCAGGAATCGTTCCCCTCAACTCCTTCAGGGATTCCCTAAAAACATAGATTATTACGACGTTGCCTGTTATCTTGATCTTCCATTTTCCACATCATATATTTAACAACCCCCTCGTGAGCTACACTCTGTGTTTTTAAGGTAACAACATATGTTTCAAGGCTTTCTGTCCAGGTTTCTACAGCAGCAATTCTTTCGGCAATATCAAAACTTGTTCTGGCCACTTTCCTAATGGCACACTGTAGTTTTTAGCGGCATGCCGAGCTCTGCGATAATACTTTTTCACCTCCTACTGGAAGCTCTTAATAGATTGAAGAACCACTGAAAGGGAGGGGTCACTCTGGACTCCAGTCTCCAATGCCCCTCCAATATTTGCCATTGCAGAGCCCATCAGATTTACTTCATATTTGCCCGCTCGTCCTGCAGAGGCAGTGAGCTGTGAGGCCGAATAGTCCCACTTCAGGTCCCCTGTGCTACCTCCATCACATATCTCCCGTAGGCCGTTATCTTTCTTCCTTCCCTTTTTAGAGAGAGATTTCTTTTGCCACTGAGGGTTTACAAGGTCGGCTGGCCCTGAGCTGCTATTCCAGTTAGCACCCCTCTCCACGCTAGACACTGATATACTTACATTCAAGATTTCTGACTCATTTGTCAGAGAATAACATTTCTCATTTACATCAGGAATCATAGCACGACTTGATGGGGTGCTTACTACTTTCTCCCTGGTAATTCTATCCACATGAGGGGCCGCAACTTTAGTTAATGTATTGCTGAATTCAGTCACTCTGTCTCCATCCGCGGACCTAGATGGGGGAGAACATAACCATTCTGAGGCAGGTTCTACACTGGAATTTACAGAAGGATCAGACTCTGCTTCTACTAATCTCACAGTCAGCCACTTGCACTCCTTTTCCCTTATCCTGCCTATCCATAAGCTGCAAACCCGCACCAGTAGGGACAGAAAGTTTAGTGAGCAAGGGCTGACAGCCTTCTACCTCACAGGGATTCCTCTGAGGTGCTTTCTTTACAGTTTCCAGTTTATCCACCTTTTTCCCATTACCACCTTGTCTGTATCTCTTCTTGCCACCACTGGTGCGGTTTTCTGAGACCATCTCTTGTCATGAGGGGGCTGTATAGCTGCTACTGATGCAGAGAGAGCTGACAGAGCACCCCTCTGTTTTGCGGCTTTTCCACCGCGTCCTGCCATCTCTATCCGTGGGTAGCCCCGCTGAGAAACTGGAGGTCTAGACAGAGTCTACCAGCACTGACACTGCAAGTTCTGTGAGGCAGCAGGAACCGTCGGAAGCAGCAGCTGACTCAGCTCGAGCCAACGCCGCAGGCTTTCTGTAACTGTAAGAGCCACCCAGAGCAACAGCTGATCTGACGCGTGCCGCTGCCGCAGGCAGAAGGAAGCAGCAGGAGCAGCAACACGCAACAGCTGATCCAGCGTGAGCTGCCACAGCAGGAGTCACCGAGAACAGCTGATTCCGTGTGGGTCACCGCCACAGCCCTCTCCGGTGATCCTTCCGTGAAGCAAGCCGTGGTTATCTGCCTTCCCGATCTTCATATTCAGGTAGATCTTGTGTTGCATGATCCTGTTGATCCGGCTATTTTCAGGGACTGGATGTCTGGCTGGGGCTGTGTCTCGGAACTACTTGATTGCCATCTTGCCTGCCCGGGGAAACAAGGTTCCTAAGAAGAAGATATCATTTTGGCTAGGGATCCTATAGCCTTCTCACCTGAATTTCACAATAAATAAAGGTTCTAATGTACAGGTGCGAGCCAGCACTGGTTATTAATGATAAGGCAGCTAACACAGCTTGACCAGAGACTCTGGAGCTATCATTTTTAACATCAAAACTGATTCTCGTCCTATGTTGGGCCAAATGAAAGTTTTGACCAAGGTCCCTGCAAAACATCTGAGAGGCCTGGAGGGGAGGGTGGGTTTGAAGAATGTCACTGGGATACCCCTGACTTCTCAGAAATCTGAGTTTTCCACAGTAGGCCTGTCGTACTTTAATATTCGGGACCGCGTAGGGGACAGGGCCCTACCCCTGTCTATCTTGGTATTAGCGAACCGCAAATGGTAAATGCGGCATGTACGAGTGCTTTATATATCGTTCTAGCTATGAATGCACTGTGTACACGTTATTCTGTTTCACTACGCGGGTTCCATTTTGGAAGCAGTGGCCATCTTGTCATTGCCCTCACATAGGCTATAATGGAGTAAATACGGGCCTCACAGTACATGGGCTTTCCCTCTGACTTCTCTGTGACCTGGGCAGCTGGCTCTGCTGCCCCAGGTCAAACCGGTCTCACGAGCTCCTTTTCCTCCGTCCACCTGTGATTAGCATCAGGGCTTGACCCGTCATAAAACCCTTTCATTCTATACAATCCCCCGGCTAATCTCTTCCACACCTGCTTGTTCCTGCTTTATGACTTGTTTCCCAAAACAGGAGATGCTAATGTTTATTGGGGGGGTCTATTGACATACGATGTGGGATCTGAACCTCACTGTGTAAATCATTGTGGGCTGGCCGAACTGGAATGTGGGATGGTCATCATGACTCTGCTTTTTCGTTTGTAATGTATACCTTTATATGGCCATATCGTAAACCAAGGAATGTGTGCCTGGAGCATGATATTTTGTACTTAAGGAGAAGTCCGTTCCTATGATTGGCAGCAGTCTCCTGAGAACATACACGCTGTTGTACTTCTAGGATACCTGTCATTGGTCTGCAGCCAATAAACGATTCTTTGACTTCACCCAGAATACTCTGTGTTTCTGTAGGTCCGGAACAGGGTGAACCCAGAAGTCATAGGGTGTGTGCCCCTGCACCGCTGGGTCTAAAATACCCAGTACTTCAGTTTGGCGCCCAACGTGGGGCGATTTCAGTGGTACCAGTCCAAGCCAGAGGTTCGTGAGGAGCTTCGTGTGGAAATTCCGGAGGAAGGCCGCCACTTCATCGACCCCTGCATGTCGACGTGGTCCGAAAGTCTTTTCTGCGAGGTTCTCCGCGTCCCGACGGCTACGAAGGACTGCTGCCCTGATTAATCGACCTGTTTTGGACCCTTGACGAGTTTTGAGAGAGCGAAACAATCGAGAGAGTCTTCTGGTGACGCCATCGATCAGCAATATTCAGTTAAGTATAAGTGGAGCGTCTCCCATTTGTTTTTGGTATCCTTCGGGATCGTTTTGATTTGGTAATTTGGTACTTTGGAGTTTGCAAACGCCAAAACCAGAGGACTCGTGTATTCACGAGAATATCGTAATCGATAATCCTTTGACGTATGGATCTAGACTAGTGAGCAAAGATGCCTGGTTCTGGACTATTTGGTAGATTATTTTGTTTGGGTTGTGGAAAAGATTTCCAGCTAGAGGAATCATGTCCGGTTCCTCCGGTTGGAACTCCAACTTATGAGCTCTATGTAAAACATGGCGTAGGCCCCATTGCATATAACGAAGTGTGGATCCACTACACCAGGAAAGATGGTGTTTTAAAATGGCCCCAAAATGGTAGTTTTGATACCGATATTTTAGATAATTTGGAAATTAAATTGTTTAAGAAGAAAGCCCGGCCGGCGATGTTTGACTCTTTCCGCTTATGGCGAAAGGAAGCCAAACAGAAGGAAATTAAGCTAGCAAAAAAGAATAAGAGAGAGAGAGGTATGTCAGTAATGCAAGCAGCTGTACAATTTAAAGACAATGAGGAGGAACAAATGAATGAGCAATTGCACAGGCAGCATAAGTTAGGGATTGACAAATGTTACCCGGCCTTGCCACATTCTAAGCAGAATGAGTTAGAAGAAAAGGAGAAAGATCCCCTGATGTCACATTTGTTGAGTTCGCCACCCCCGTATGCTCAAACTGCCACGGCGCCTCCGCAGCTTGTAAATATGCCGCCTCCAGTGCATATACTGCAAGCCTTGCCGCAACCGCCAGTTGCTTTGCAGCCAGTTCCTATCCCTGTAGCGCAGCCCTCTCAAGCGCCGCCAGTTGTGCTTCCAACTGCCCCCGCACTTCCTGCGACTTTGCCTAATCCAGTAACTGCCTCCCCTAACACTCTTCCTTCCACCACTCCAGTACCTGTCTCTACATCCTCTTTTCTTCCCTCTGTTTTTCCCCCTGTTCTCGCCTCAGCTTCTCCTTCAGCGCGACAGCGCTTAGCTAATGTGGTTACTACATTAATGTCTCCTCTCTTCGAGTCATCTGGTGCGACTCCTGGTTTACAGCGTAAGCAGTTGCGCAGCCAATTGCCTAACCCCGATGAGAAAAAGGTAATAGATAACATGGCGCGTAAATGGATCGTTTTTCCTTCACTGTATAATGTGGAATCAGTTGTTAACGTTTTCCATCAATGGGATGCCCCGAAACAGAGATATGTGTTTGAGAAAATGTGCGAAATTCTCTGTGAAGAATTGGAGGACAGTGGTGAAAATCCGAACCCGCAGGAATTGTGTAGAGTGAGGTTCGATTTTGGAACTGGTATAATTGTGGACCGCGAAGTAGATAAAGCAGTTGCGGTTGTATTGTCCTTTAGGAATGATGATTGCCAACAATCATTGTTTGAACAAGAGGTCCTTGTGGGGAAAAAGGCAAAAGCGCGCCAATACCCTATGAGAGAAGTTCCCCCGGTATGGAAGGAAGCGGTTGCAGCTGCCGGTGGTAACCCCGCTGTGGCAGCGCATTTCCAGCGTGTTTGGGTGCATGTTCCATGGAAGCGCTCTGAGGTGTTAGCACTTAAGCAGTCCTTGCCTGATCCCCGTAAAAACCCAGCAGGTTATTATAAAGAGTTGTCACAGACGGCAGGGTCATGCATTATGAATCTGGCCGACATAGACATGTTGTTTGGTAATGTTGTTCCACAGCCTCTATGGGGATCAATTCGTAATGTAGATCACAATGCAGAACTAGGGGATACATGGGCTAACATTGTTGCTGCTGATGCTAGACAAACTGGTGGTGCGAAACCAGAACCTTTAGTAGCTGAATTGCCTGGTAGAATCATCACGTATATGAAGACAATAATGCCTGCGATGCGCGTAAATTGGGACAAGTTATCCGCATGCAAGCAGAAGAAAGATGAGACAGTGTCAGACTTCTTTACTAGGTTTGAAGAAACATTTATTGACCACAGTGGGCAGGATATGAGTACTGAGGGTGGCCAACGGCTGTTTGTGGATAAGTTTGTGCAGAATTTACTTCCTGACCTGTGTAAAAAGTTAAAAGATTCAGAAAGTTCTTGGGCTGTTTCTTCTTCAGCGCAAATACTGGCTACTGCACAGTATTATGAAAATAGAGATAAAGACGAGAAAGATAGAACAGAGAAGAAAACGAAGGAACTGAAGACAAAGGTCCTTTTACAGCAGGCCTATCCGCCACGTGGAGGTCAGAATAATTATAGGCAACCCCAAGGTGTCTATCACCAACCCCAACAGTTTCAGAACAACCAGCAAATGAACGGGTATTATCAACCACGAGTCCCTATTGGTCCCAACCAATGTTCATACTGTAAAGAGGAAGGTCATTTTAAATATAGTTGCCCTAAATTAATGCAGCGGAACGGTAATGCGTATGGCGCAAGAGGTAGGGGTGGTCAGCAAGCTCCTAGAGGCAGAGGGCGTGGAAGTGTTCCCCAGAACGCGCGTCCTCTGCCGCCTCAAAGTACCATCAATAGCTTTGATCAGCAAGCTAACGCGGTTAGTAATATGGCTCAGTATTATAATAATGATTATTATGCAGAGGACGGTGATGCAGAAAATAATGATTACTAGGACAGCCGTAGACAGAGAGAGGGAGTTGTTTCAGTGCCAGTGGATCAGAGTGGACCGTATGTTGAGGTGACTACAGCAAATGTAACGGAGCCTTTTCTGCTAGACACTGGTGCTGCAAAGAGTTCAATCATGCATTCAAAACTCCCTGGCGCACCTTTGTCTGGCGATATAAATGTTTCAGTAGGTTTTTCTGGCGCCCCAGTTAGGAACCCGATTTCTAGTCCCATGTCACTTTCTGTTGGACCTTGCGAGCTGAAAGCACCCCTGATTCTGACAACAGGTTGTGGTGAGAATTTGCTGGGATTAGATTTGTTGAAAAGATTGCACGCTACACTGTATTGTTCTCCTTCAGGAGTACAACTTACATTAGGCAAGAAAGTGATTTCCCCAATGTATTTGTCTAAAAATACAATGCCACCTGAATTGTCATCCCTTCCGGATGCCCTTTGGGCTACTGGTCCCAATGATGTGGGCCTCTTGGAGATACCGCCATATGTGGTGACTTTAAAGGCTAATGTCAGACTGCCACGTATTCCCTAGTACAAGATCTCTAATGAAGGGCAGAAAGCATTGTTAGACATTGTCAGCGACTTGATTCATAAGGGTGTGATTGAAGAGACAAGAGGCAACGTTTGCAATAGCCCGATTTTACCTGTCTTAAAACGAACGGATCCTTCACAGCCACCTGTTTACAGGTTTGTGATCGATCTTAGAGAGGTTAATAAAATTGTTGTGCCACAGTTTCCGGTTGTCCCTGATATAACTGCCTTGTTAACGATGATTCCAGCCTCTGCTGCATGGTTTTCAGTGATCGATTTAAAGAATGCTTTCTTTAGTATCCCAATTGCAGAAGAGAGCAGAGACATTTTTGGTTTTAGTCTGGGAGGCCGAAGCTTCCGCTTCAAACGCGCTCCCCAGGGCTACTGTGAGAGTCCATCCATATACAGTCAGGCTTTGAAAGCGCAGCTTGATGCACTTGTTTTACCTAGTGGTGCTATCCTGATTCAGTACGTGGACGATTTACTGATCGCTGCGGATACTGAGAAGATTTGTAAAGAAGCCACATTGTCACTGTTGCGCCATTTATCCGTTTTCCATCACAAAGTGTCTCTCCCTAAGCTGCAATATTGTCGACAAGAAGTGACCTACTTAGGTCATCTCTTATCGAAGGAGGGAAGGAAACTGACCCCAGAAAGAATTCAAGCCATTGCACAGTTGAGTGTGCCGAAAACACAGAGAGAAGTACGTGCTTTCTTGGGCATCACTTCATACTGTAGGCATTGGATCCCTAGTTTTTCTTTGTTGGCAAAACCTTTGTTAGCCTTAACATGCAAAGACACACCGAATCCTATCCCATGGTCTGAAGAGTGCCAGAAAAGTTTTGTGGAATTGCGTAATGCATTATGTTCAGCACCTGTGTTGGGTACCCCCGACTACAGTAAGCCTTTTACATTGTATGTTCACGAGAAAGATGGATGTGCGTTGTCAGTGTTAACACAGCCTTTTGGCGATAGACCGCGCCCATGCGCATATTTTTCATCAACCTTGGACCCTGTAGCGAGGGCATTGCCAAGCTGTCTGAGAGCGACAGCTGCTGCAGCGATGTCTATCCGACAATCTGCTGGTTTGGTAATGGACAACACATTGATTGTTATGGTTCCACACGCTGTAGACACATTATTAAATAGGACCAAGACACAACACTTGACTAGTGCGCGGCTATCAGGTTATGAACTTACACTGTTAGCTAATCATATACACATAAAGAGATGCAATACGCTGAATCCAGCTACATTGTTGCCAATTCCAGCAGACTCAGATGAGATTGAGCAACATGACTGTCTGTTCAGAACAGAAGAAGAGACGAAAGGGAGAGTAGATCTAAAAGATACTCCCCTGACTGAGTGTGATGGCACTTTATGGGTAGATGGGTCATGTTTCAAGCTCCCTAATGGTGACACGACTGCTGCATATGCTATCACGACTTTGCACACGGTCGTGGAAACTGCACGAGTGCCACATAATTCGGCCCAAGCAGCAGAATTAATCGCCCTCACGAGAGCATGTGTGTTGTCTGAAGGAATGAGAGTGAACATATACACAGATAGCCAGTACGCCTTTGGCGTGGCTCATAATTTTGGGCGTTAGTGGAAAGAGCGTGGGTTTCTGACGTCGCATGGAGCTAAAATTCAGAATGGCAAGTTGGTGAATGATCTCCTTGAGTCACTGACCCTACCGTTGCAAGTTGCGATCATGAAATGCAGTGCGCACAGGAAAGTCACAGATGATGTTGGACGTGGGAATGCGTTTGCTGATGAGACCGCGAAAGAAACAGCACAGAATGTGAAGACTAGAATGTATGTTGCAGGCCCCGCAAGATGGGTTAATGATGTGGGAATGTGTGAGAACACAATAGAGAGTGTGAAGTCGCTTCAAGCTGAAGCCACAGAGGAAGAGTTAAGCAAGTGGAGAGAAAGTATGGGTAAGTTGGATGAGAATGGTTGTTGGATTGATCTGACAGAACATAAGCGGTGGTTGTTGCCTGATGCATATGTGCTTCCAGTGGTTACTATGGCAAATGGAATGGCACATATCAGTACGAAAGGTATATGCAAGTTGTTGGCTCCAGTATGGCAGAATGTTGGGATTCCCAAGTGTGCAGAGAATGTGGTCAAGAATTGCATAGTATGCTTGAAGTACAACCCTGGTAGGGGAACCCCAACTCCAGCTGGTCACTTTGCACCCCCATCATGTCCATTTGAAGTTTTGCAGCTGGACTTTATTCACATGGAAAGATGCAACAACCTGAAATATGTATTGGTGGTTGTTTGTGCTTTCTCAAAATGGATAGAGGCTTATCCTCTGAAAGATAACACTGCCCTATCCACAGCCAAAGCCCTTGTGAAAGAGTTTTTCCCTAGGTTTGGGATGCCAAGAATGGTGTGGTGTGATAACGGAAGTGAGTTTGTGGGTAAAGTGATGAAGAATGTATGTGAAGGGCTAGGGATAAAGCAGAAGTTCCATGCTGCAAATCACCCCCAATCAACTGGATTAGTAGAACGCTACAATGGAGCCTTAAAGCTCAAGCTGGCCAAAATCCAGGCGAGCACCGGTCTTAAATGGCCTGACGCTCTGCCTCTAGCACTCCTGTCCACCAGAATGACCATACACTCACAAGTGGGACTTAGTCCCTATGAGGTCGTCTTTGGCCGCCCGGCTAATGTATAGGGCGTGCCAAGACCGGCGAAATTTAGTGAGATAGAACATCCAGTACTGCTCGATTACCTGTATGATTTGACTGTTAAACTGCGTGTTTTGCACCAACAGGCACATGATACTCTTCCCCAAGCCTCTGAACCTCCTGGTCACCCTATCAACCCTGGTACGTGGGTGCTAGTCCGAAATTTCCAGCGCAAGAGCAACGACGAGCCTCGCTGGATCGGCCCTCATCTTGTTCTTCTTTCGACAAGATCAGCAGTGCGAGTGAAAGGGAAGAAGCACTGGATTCATGGTACCCACTGCAAAGTAGTCCCCTTGCCTCTGCCATATGACCAGTGGGTCAAGGAGGGTATCGCCAACTCAGAGACAGACATTGTACCTCGTTCCGTACCATTCAGTGACGCACGCATAAAAGGCACAGTTTCAGACCAAGAGAGTGACAATATTCTGCAGGAAGCTGTGCCACCATCAAATCGACTGGACACCACTGAGCCTGAACTTTTGTTTCAAGACCAAACAGCACCTGGCCGTCTCCGCTATAATTTGAGACCTAGGCCCATGGACAAATAAAGATTTCCTCACTATTTCCTCTTTTTGACATTTTTTGCTCTCCCATCTGAAGGACTTTCTTGATTTTTGTTTTTCGAACCACCATCCGGGTTCTGCCGCAGGGTCGCGGTGCCAAGACTCTGGGGTACAGGCCGAAGACGCTAGGTCAACGGTTCTGGTTGGTCTAGGGCGTTTCCCTGGACTGACAGGCATACTCCTTAGCAGAAGAAACTCATCCGCCGCGAGCGGCCCGAGTAGAGGATGGAGTTTTTTAAGATGGAGAGACCGATTGAGGAAATGAACTTTAACGCAAGGATATGTAGAATTGTAAAAAGTAAATGTTTTGTCTTTTTGTGCCTTTTTACACTGTGTAGCATAATAATGTTTATTGTAGGATTTGTGTTTTTCTCCGCTCAAAAGCCCATTGCACCCACTGAACAGCCTATATCTCCTTCTACTGCCTCCTCTCACTCTTTTCACCCTTTGCCTGAGCACGAACAGACCAGACGTTCAGAGTTCGTAAATAACTCGTTTATCCAGCTCTTGCACCAGCACCAACTGGTAATGAATACGACCAATTGCTGGGTGTGTGGGTTAATGCCACATACCATTAACAAGGGTATTCCCTACCTGGTGCTGCCGTATAGTTACAATGGATCGTCATGGGCATTCCAAACCATGTTTCTCTATGCTCTAGATACATATTCCCCTCGCCAACCGCGTTCCATCAGACCTATCACCAATAATAAGGCTTTGATGAAAGGAGTTGCCGATATGAGTAGGGATATTGATGCATACTCATCCATTCCCAAAGAAGAGTTGAGACCTTATGTAGGATGGAACGCGACGGGGTATAGTATTAGTTTGGGTGAAAGACAGCGAAAAATCTCATCTCCAATCTGGGTCGTACCCCACATGGGTCGGTTCTGCTTACAGGGTAATGGTCAGAATCCTAGAGCTCAACTGGGAAGAAGTGACTGTACTGAAACGTACACCTTCCCGTCACAGTTTTCCCCTGCGTTTTTGGCTGCTAAGGGCACATATTTCATCTGTCATGACCGAGCATATGCATGGCTGCCCCCTGATTTCTCGGGCACATGTTATATTGCGAACTTGCTACCGCCGACATTTACTGCCGCCTCTGACTATCACAAGACCAGAGTTGTGAGAGGTGTGATTAGTAAGGAGGACACTGCCGGTCAGGAAGCGGGAGACTTCTTCTTGGGTTTCCTGCCGTTTTGGGGACCTATGGTCAATAGTAGGAACCTGAGACAGCTGACTCGTGTGGTTGAATCCACTGTCAATGTAACGGCTGGTGCCCTTAGTAATCTGACAGCTGAGCTCCAAGCGGATCGCCTTATGACTTTGCAGAACCGCATGGTTCTAGACGTTATTCTTGCAGACCGCGGTGGGGTATGCAAGGTCATCCAATCCAGTTGCTGCATTTTCATACCAGATAATGCTCCAACAGTGTATCAAGCCATCTCCAAACTCCATAAAATATCTGAATCCATACACGTGGATAAGGGAGATTGGTCACTGGTGGGGTGGTTCTGGGAATTGATATCTGCCTGGGGTTGGAAAGTTCTGATGGTCATTGGAATGATCTTAGCCATTCTTTTCCTGTTCTGTCTGTGCATACAGTGTGCTCCTGCGATATGTGGTCTCTGTGCTACCTTATGTATAAGGAAACCTGTATCGAGGGACGAGCTAAGTAATAGGATGATGCTACAGCAACATCTCCATGACTTTGCGGACATTGACCTAGACTCGGATTAAGATGAGTATAGTGATTGCCTATGTAAGGGCAAAAGGAGGGTCTGTCGTACTTTAATATTCGGGACCGCGTAGGGGACAGGGCCCTACCCCTGTCTATCTTGGTATTAGCGAACCGCAAATGGTAAATGCGGCATGTACGAGTGCTTTATATATCGTTCTAGCTATGAATGCACTGTGTACACGTTATTCTGTTTCACTACGCGGGTTCCATTTTGGAAGCAGTGGCCATCTTGTCATTGCCCTCACATAGGCTATAATGGAGTAAATACGGGCCTCACAGTACATGGGCTTTCCCTCTGACTTCTCTGTGACCTGGGCAGCTGGCTCTGCTGCCCCAGGTCAAACCGGTCTCACGAGCTCCTTTTCCTCCGTCCACCTGTGATTAGCATCAGGGCTTGACCCGTCATAAAACCCTTTCATTCTATACAATCCCCCGGCTAATCTCTTCCACACCTGCTTGTTCCTGCTTTATGACTTGTTTCCCAAAACAGGAGATGCTCATGTTTATTGGGGGGTCTATTGACATACGATGTGGGATCTGAACCTCACTGTGTAAATCATTGTGGGCCGGCCGAACTGGAATGTGGGATGGTCATCATGACTCTGCTTTTTCGTTTGTAATGTATACCTTTATATGGCCATATCGTAAACCAAGGAATGTGTGCCTGGAGCATGATATTTTGTACTTAAGGAGAAGTCCGTTCCTATGATTGGCAGCAGTCTCCTGAGAACATACACGCTGTTGTACTTCTAGGATACCTGTCATTGGTCTGCAGCTAATAAACGATTCTTTGACTTCACCCAGAAGACTCTGTGTTTCTGTAGGTCCGGAACAGGGTGAACCCAGAAGTCATAGGGTGTGTGCCCCTGCACCGCTGGGTCTAAAATACCCAGTACTTCAGGCCATAATGTCTGGAAGGCTCAGGAAGACGTTGGTTACAAAGCCATTGCTGTTGGGACCATTATTGCAGGATTCCTTTCACATAGGTCACTGGCGTCCTCCTCAGAACTAGTGCAAAAGCAAAGCAGTCTCTGTTGTGAGAATAGTTTGAGCACTTCCGTCCTTGTGACTAGAACTTTCTTGTGTATAGCTTCCGTATCTGTTGTACTAGAACTTGACATGAAGCTGTGATCCTTTCTAGAGCCTATGCTAGTATTAAGTGACTGACAACCTGACTATAAATCATAGGAGGCTGTGATTCATCAGTTAATTTGAAAAAAGACAATGTAGATTTTCATCAGCTTTGATGGACAGAAAATCTGGATTTTATTAAAGACACGGAGGCTAATATTATGCAATCCTCTTTATTGCCGCCACCCACAGCAGCATTGTTAGAACATAGAATACAACAAACATTCTTTCCAACATATCAAAGATCTGGAACTTCCAATACCCTTCCTTCTTTTATGCTGCAATTAGACGAAAACATAAGTTCTTAATAACTCCAATAACATCCAGAAATCCCAACAACTTCAGACGTAAATAAAATCCATCTTCTTCTTCATTGTTGTCCACGAGCTGAAAAACAACAAAACATTACCAACAAGGGTAGGGAGAGGAGGGATAATATTAGCCTCCGTGTCTTTAATAAAATCCAGATTTTCTGTCCATCAAAGCTGATGAAAATCTAAATTTTATGGCAAGACCGGAGGCTAAGATTATGCAAGTTCAAAGCCTGTCAACTAACAAAGAACTTGCATGCGTCACAGGTTTAAAATAAAATTTCCGAAAAACAGAATCACTAGACCAATCTGCACTTCTAAGAATATCTTGTAACGCACCTCCCAACATAAAAACTTTAGACGCAGATGCACTCCTTACTGAATATGCACCAAATCTACTCACATCCACACCTGCATTCTTCATTATCTCTCTCACCCATCTAGCCACGGTTGCACTCGATACACCTTTATGAGGCTTCCTATATGAAATCCACAGCTGTTTCTCATTCCCAGGATGAACAAAAGATGTTCTCCTCTCATATTCTTTCAAACAACGAACAACACACAATCTTTCACATGCATCAAAATATGGGTAAAAAATGCTGTCTGAATTAGTCTTTGTTCTTCTGCACAAATAAAAACAAACACCTTCTGGATTAAAGATTCTTGTCCCTACATCCAAAGCTTTAACATCTGAGACTCTTCTAAAAGAGATAAGACACAAAAGCATTGTCAATTTCCCACTTAGAAGTCTTAAATAGGGGAGGAGCCTAGCGCGCAACCAAGATGGCCGCGTAGGCTTACGGCTCTCGAGGGCCTCCGCAACCTCCCACGTCTATCCTGACTTAATCCTGGTTTATTTGACGGGCTTTTACAGATGAACTTGCGCTGAGGTGCCACCCGTTTTCCAAATTCAGATCGGACGCCGAGACCCGGACTGGTTGCACTCCGAAGTTTGCGGCCTGCTCTTGCCTTGGCCCCGATCTCGAGCTGGTGAAGTGCCCCGGTACGAAGTGAACAACAGCGGTTGGCTGGGCTTGATCTGCCATGGACCCCGCACTTTCACTTTCGTTTTCAAGCTTGTTCTCTGATATCGGCGGAGAGACTTTGGTGTTCCAGAGGGGCGCGGACGGCGAAGTGTCTTGCCTGACTCTCGGACTATATATGGGCTGACTGTCGGCGACGGCTGTGTTCAACTGTAATAGCTACCTGGTCCCTTTTTCCTGGTGCGGGCGGGTGCCAGCCTTGGTGGCCTCCGGACGATGGCGGCGAGACTAGACGGAGACAAGTCGAAACCCAAGTCAACCCGGAGGGGTGCCTATACCCAGATTAATAACATGGATCGATATGCGCAGGCAAAGGGATCCCCTGGTGGCTCGCAGAAATCGCCTGAAAGGTCTAAGGAGGTCTCAGGCCCGTCGTCGGAGTTGACCCTGCTGGACGTCATGGGCGCCATTGAGGAGATGAAGACCGCTGTGGGTCAGCAGTTTGATACCCTGGCTCATAAACTGGACGCGGTCCTGATCGATGTGAATTTGGTCAGGGCAGACCTGTCCAAAACTAACGAGCGGGTCGACTCCTTGAGTCAAGCGGCGTCGAGCCTGACTGTGGACGTGGCCGCCCTGCAGACGGAGGTCCGTAGGTTGCGGCTAGCCAGTGACCTGACTGACCGTCGACTTGAAGACTCCGAAAGCAGGGCTAGACGGAACAATGTTCGTATCATTGGAGTGCCAGAAAGATCGGAGGAATCTGCTGCGGATCTTTTTGTGGAGGATCTGGTGACCAATCGTCTCGCGCCCAAGGGACTGAGCAAGTTCTTTGCGGTGGAGCGGGCCCACAGGATTCCGGGTGGTGCGCCCAAGGTGGGTGCTCCCCCGCGGCCTATAATCGCCCGACTCTTTAACTTTCGGGATAGGGATGCTATCCTTCAGGCGTCGAGGGTGGCCGGGCCGCTGAAGTTTGAGAACTCCAATGTCAGCTTTTACCCAGACTTCACGCAAGCGGTCCAGAAACAACGGCTGGGATTTTTGGGTGTTAAACGGCGCTTGAGGGACATGGAGCTGAAATATGCGATGTTATTCCCGGCGAGGCTGCGGGTTGAGTTCCAGGGTCGTTCCCACTTTTTTGACCGGCCGGAGGCGGTTGGAGACTGGTTGGATGCCCTGCCTCGGGGACAGGATCGAGACAGTCGGATGGCGGAGAGCGGACGGGACTTGGTGGAGTGAGACTAGAACTTGGTTCCTGGTGATGGACTGGACTGGTGATGTTTTGTACCTTGGCTCAACTGGACCCTAGTTTGGCACAATATGCCCTCCAAATGCCTGGGGGTTGTGGGGAGCTTATTGGGGTCCTTTCCTCCTTCTAGGGTTCTTTTTGTGGTATATGTTAGGGCGACAGGCACACTGCGAGTTGGGGGGGCTGTTTGGGCTCAAGCAGGGGTGCAGGGAGGGGGGAGTTGTGGTTTGGGGATTGTGGGGGAGGGGGGTTGTTGGGGATTGTTTGTTTGTTTCGCAAGGCAATGTGAAGTTCTCTGCTGACTTATCCGGGTTGTGCTTCCCGGGATGGGGGTATCCTGCACGGGAGTGGGATGGGGGGTAGGGGATTGAGAATCCTTTCGTGGAATGTGAATGGACTGGGGGACAGGATCAAGCGCGGGGTGGTGTTGCAGTTTTTGAAGCGGATTTCGCCCGACATTGTTTTCGTGCAGGAGACACATTTGATTGTGAACTCCTTCCATGCCCTAAATAGGAGGGGCTATCGCCTTGCCGCTCACTCTGGTTTCACTTCTGGCTCTAGGGGAGTGGGAATTTTGGTTAGGGCCTCTCTCCCATTGGAAGTGGACGAGGTGCTTCACGATGATAAGGGGCGCTATGTGGCACTGGTGGGGAGATGGGAGGGTAGGACTATTTCGCTCGTGGCTGTGTATGTGCCTCCGGGGTTACAGATGGCGACATTTGCTGATTTGGGGGGTTTGGTCCTGGGACTCCCTGGGGGGGTTCTGGTGTTGGGGGGTGACTTTAATGCCGTTGTCTCCGGGTTGGAGGACCGTCACCCCCCCAGGGATCTCCCTAGGGCTCAGGCCTGGTTGGGTGGCTTTTTGGATACTTTGGGACTTGTAGATTGCTGGAGATTGATGCACCCGGGACAGGCGCAATATACCTTTCACTCGGGGGCCCATGGGAGTCTCTCGAGACTTGATTACATGCTTATGCCGGCGATCCAAGCTGGGATGATTGGGGAGGTGCGTCATTTAGCCCGAGGTATTTCTGACCATTCCCCTATATGGTTGCAACTGATCACTACTTCAATGATAATGTGGGGTTGGTGTCGTCGGCCGTCTCCCTATGGGAGGCTTATAAAGTGGTGATCAGGGGGCAGGCCTTGTCTCTTATCTCCCATGCTAAGAGGTGCGAGAGAGCAGAGGTGGTTCGCTTGGAAACTGAAATAGCTGAAAAGGAGGAGGACTTGGAGCGGGGAGTTACTGATGAGAAATTGCATGTTCTCAGCCTCAAACAATCAGATTATAGAGCGCTAGTCACGGAAGCCGCTAAAGGGATGAGTAGAGAGCAGCAGGGACGACTGTATGATGTGGGGGATAAGGCCGGAAAGTTGATTGCTTGGTTGGATAAGAAGGAGAGAGCGAGCAGGGTGGTGCCCGTTGTGGAGAGAATGGATGGAGTGCGTGTGACTGACCCGGTGGACATCGTTGACTGCTTCGTGGCTCATTTCCGCGGGGTATATTCTCCGGTTTCTGTGCGTTCGGAGGAGGATTCTCATCTGTTGCTTAGAGACATTGCATTGCCAACCCTATCGGAGGCTGATGCAGTATTGATGGAGGCGAAGTTGTCGTCGGATGAGATCGCTCTGGCCACTCGCTCGATCGCATCGGGTAAAGCTGCGGGTCCTAATGGTCTTCCCATCGAACTATATAAGTTGCGTCCCGATAAGATAGCGCCGTATCTTCGGGACATGTTTTTCGCGGCACGTGCGGCGGGCTTCCTCCCCCCTGACCAACGCCTCGCCAACATAGTTGTGATACACAAAGAGGGGAAGCCGCGAGACCGCTGCACTTCCTATAGGCCCATTTCGCTGTTGAACGCAGAACCCAAAATTCTGGCTAAGGTATTGGCTAATCGACTGGTTCGGGTCGTGGGTGACTTGATTAATCAGGACCAGTCCGGTTTTATACCCCATCGGAATACCGCTCTAAATTTGAGGCGGTTGCACGGCGTGCTGGCTAGAGCGGAATTTATACGTGAGCCGGCCATCTTGGCATCCTTAGATGCTACTATGGCGTTCGACACTTTGGAGTGGCCATATATTTGGGCCGTGTTGGCGAAATTTGGGTTCGGCCCTGAGTTTATTGGTTGGGTAAAATTACTTTATGCTGACCCACTGGCTCAGGTGGTGGTGAATGGTAGGGTGTCGGCTCCCTTCGCACTGGGGAGAGGTACGCGGCAGGGATGTCCGTTATCACCCCTTCTCTTTGCACTTTCTCTGGAGCCTCTCGCCGCCTGGTTGCGTTGGGAGCCGTCGCTGCGGGGCATTAGATGGACGCCGGAGTTTGAAGACCGTGTCTCCCTCTACGCGGATGACATCCTTCTGTATCTCACCTCTCCCCGACAGTCGCTAATTGTATTGGTGGACGTACTGAATTCCTTTGGTCGCAACTCCGGCCTGGTCATCAACTGGGCCAAGTCGTGTGTTTACGTCCTCTCGGGCGAGGCCCCCCTCCTGCCACGGGATTGCCCTATCCAGATTGCTACCCTGGGGTTCAAATACTTGGGAATCTTTATCTCACTGGACTCCGCGGTCCGCTATGAGCGAAACCTTCTCCCTCCCCTTCAGCGATTGAAGGCCGACGTCGCGAGGTGGCGACGACTTCCGCTTTCGCCGCTCGGACGGGCGGCATTGTTTAAAATGATGTCGCTACCTCGCTTCTTGTACGCTTTGCAAAATACTCTAGACGTCGTGCCAGCCCGTTATTTCCGGGAGGTGGAGGGTCTTCAGCGCCAACTGTTTTGGGACGGGTGGCCGCGGATTGCTCTCGCCAAGTTGACGCTCCCTTGGTACGATGGGGGGGTCGCCCTCCCCGATATTAAACGATACTATTGGGCGTCTCAGTTGGCGGCGGTGAACCACGGGATATACGGTCCTGCCTTGAATCCGGCCTTCGAGATGGATACATTTCTGCTCCCGGGTGGGGACTATAATAGGGCGCTGTACTCGGTGACCCCGGACGCGCGGTTGACAGGACCCACGCAGGTTGCGATGGGGTGGAGGGATCGCTTGACTCGGGCGACGCCGTTGTATGCCTCTAGGCGGTTGGGCTGTTTGTGGAGATCGAAAGGCTTTGAGAAATGGGATATGATTGGTATATGTAAGGTGGGTGATCTTTGGGCGAAGGGGTCTTTCAAAATGTTTGAAATGCTTAAAACTGAATATAAATTAAACGATAGGGAGTACTTCCGGTATGCTCAAGTCTACCATGCGCTGTGTTCGGTTTTTCCGGACGCTGCTGCTATCCCCGAGTATTCCCCACTAGAGGATAGAGTGTTGGATGGCTACGTGCCTGACAGCACTATTTCTCTGATTTATAAGAAACTCATTAATGATCGCGCGGACTTGCTGCTCCGTCTGCGGGAGGCATGGACGGGCGATGGCTTGGAACTGGACAATGAGGACTGGGTATCGGCGGTGGCCTCCCCGAAAGAGGTGGCGATCCCGGCCCGCTTACGATTCGTACAGCTGAAGATCCTTCATAGAGTGTATGTCACAGGGCCCGGTTTGCTGCGTATGGGTTACTCGATGGATGGACTGTGTAAGCGTGGATGTGGCCTGCCGGGTACCTTTCTTCATATCTTATGGGAATGTTCGGAGGTTGTGCGATTGTGGAACGGTATCCACACCGTAATGGAGGAGGTCACGCACGTTGCTCTGTTGCCAGAGGCTAGGAGGTGTTTGTTAAATGTCTGGGAACCGAATGATTGTAACGCGGCACAGACGCAGTGGGTGACCTTGGGGTACATGGTGGCTAAGCGTAACATTGCACAGCTATGGGGCTCCCCGAGGCCACCCACGATCAAGGTATAGAAGGAGAATATGGACTGGTGTATGTTTAGGGAGAAGACGGTGTATGTGGCGAGAGGCAAGCCAGGGAAATGGACTAAGGTATGGGGTCCATGGAATTTATATCGTGGACGTATCTGCACCCCGCCTCTGCCATTGGAGGTCGATATTGCTTTGTCCCCCTAGCCGCGCATTCTGCGGGATGGTGTGAGGTGTGTTCCATGCTTTGTTCTCCCGTTGCCCCCCTCTACCGCTTCCAGACAAGAACTGCTTTGAAAACTGTACGTTGTTCCCCGTCCTGGGAAGAGCACGCTGCTATTTCGGACTCTCATTGCCTTGAGTGTGTTTTATATTTAATAAAAAATGAAACTGTTTTTTCCGATTGCTCCTGGCCTATGGCCACGGCCTATTACATGTGCTCACGAACTGCCGGGAGCTTTGCCTCTGGTTCATTTGAATGTGTGGCATTGCACTGCGGGCCCTCGGGCTCTATAGCGGCCGGCCCCGGTGGTTGTAGGCCCTTGTCTGTATTTTATTGTGTACCAACGGTTTCTAATAAAAAAATAATAAAAAAAAAAGAAGTCTTAAATATAGACCACCATTACATCCTAAATTCTCCAAGTACTCCAAAACCCTTGAAACATCCTAAGTAGAAGAATACCTATCCACTGGTGGTTTACAAACTCTTATACTCCTCATTAATCTTTTCACTAAAACGTTCTGTCCTACTGTTACTCCGTCAATCAGTTTGTGTCCAGCTGCGATAGCTGATCTGTGTACATTTATGGTTCTATATGCTAAACCTGAAGTAAATAGAGACGCTAAATAGTTTACTACAAACACTAAATCCACTGAAACGGGATCGTAATCTCTCTCCAAACACCAGCGTAACCATTTCTTCCAAGCCAATCTATACATTTTCCTTGTTCCCGGAGCCCAGGATTCTTTAATAATTTGACTAGCTTCATACGAAAGTCCTGGCACTTCCCATACTCTCCTGAAATTCTCCAAGCCATTAGATTCAAATGACCTGAAAGCACCAATTCGTGACACTACCCCTGAGCCCTGAGCTCCTTTTTAATTTCCAGGAAATTCGGAAGAAGAATTGGACAATCTGTTGACATCTCTAAAAGAATGGGATACCAAACCTGAGATTTCCAAAGAGGTGTCATCAACACCATCGTCTTCTTCCATGGAGAAGTGTGGCTCAATGGTTAGAGCGGCAGACCCTGTTGCAAAGGTCTGGCCCGGGACCAGGGTTCAATTCCCCGCCTCGGCGGGTCTTGGGCTCAAAATTCCACGGACCTGATAATTCTTGACTCGGTGCCTATTCCAATCATGGAGTGCAACTCTGGGCAATAGCTTGCTTAATCTCCACAACAACCCCAAAATGCTAAAGGATGCCTGGCCTCCACCTTGGGGGTGCCCAGGAGTGGACGCCTCACAGGGAAAGCCAGGATGGGTTCCACAGCGGTATTCATACAAGTGCCTTGAGACCCTTGCGGGTGAGTAGTGCGCTATACAAGTATCAATTTACAATTTTATTTACATCCATCTGCGCACTAACACAGTCACTCTGGTTATCAACACAAAAGGTGGGAAAGCATAAGGACGAAGGCCCCTCCAATCCTGCCTCTATCCCAGCAGACTCCGGATCCGGACGCCAACTGAAAAACTTCTCCAATTGTGTGTTCCACCTGTTCGCAAACAGGTCCACGTAACAAGGGCCCCACAATTCCATTATCCTCGAGAAAACTCTCCTGTGTAGTATCCAATCGCTTGAATCCGTCTGATTCCTTGAATACCAATCCGCCTGTACATTCTTCTGACCTGGAATATATTCTGCTTGTACTAATACATTCTGATCCAGACAATAATCCCAAAAAACTTTCGCAAGATCCGCTAGATCCCTCGATTTTGGACCCCCTAACTTGTTCACGTATCTTACCGCCGAGACATTGTCCTTTCTCAGCAACACTGAACACTTCGCTTTCCCTTTCGTGAAACTCTTCACAGCAAAAGATCCTGCTAGCAATTCCAAACAATTTATGTGTAACCTGCTTTCCTCTACAGTCCACATACCTCCTGTCGAACTTGCACCACAGCGAGCTCCCCAACCAGACAAACTTGCATCTGACTCTATGATTAACTCTGGACTCGATCCGAAAATTGCTTTCCCGTTCCATGCCTCCATGTTTTTCAGCCACCAGACAAGTTCTGATCTTGCCTCCCCAGAAAGGGTAATCTCCTGCGAATATTTAATTCCACGTCTTAAAAGACTGCCCTTCAATCTCTGAAGTGCACGATAATTCAAAGGACCTGGAAAAATAGCTTGAATTGTTGATGACAACAGACCTACAATCCTTGCCAACATTCTCAAAGAATTACATCCATAGACAAAACCCTTCGAATTTCCTTCCTTATCTTTTTTATCTTTTCCATTGGTAATCTCAACTGTCCCTGAACAGTGTCTATCACGAATCCTAGAAACTGAGTTTCTTGACTCGGAGAATGGCAAGACTTGTCCCTGTTCACAATAAAACCCACATTCTCCAAAAGATCTATTGCTAATTTTGTATGACTCTCCACTCTTCTCTTTTCTTGATCCATAATCAGAATGTCGTCCAAATAAATTATCACCCTTATTCCTCTCTCTCTGAGATAAGATACAACTGGACGCAACATTTTCGTAAAACACCATGGGGCTGATGATAGACCAAATGGAAGACAAACAAACTTCCACAACTTTCCTCCCCATCTGAACCTTAGATATCTCTGGTGCTCCTCCCAGATTGGGATCGTCAGATATGCATCTTTTAAATCTAAACGAGTCATCCAATCCCCTGTCTGAAGAACATCTCTCAACATATGCATACCCTCCATCTTGAAATGATGATACTCCACCCAATCGTTCAGATTTTTTAAGTTTATTACTGGTCTCATACCTTTCCCTTTCTTTTCCACTAGGAAAATATTGCTTATGAAACCTGCACACTCTTCCACTTCTTCCACAATTGCTCCTTTCATTAACAATTCTTTCACTTCTTCCTCTATCAAATCTGACATTCTTGTATCGAATTTTATCATTCCTGGGCAACGATCCTGTCTCGGTTCTTCTATAAAATCTATTCGATACCCCAAAACCGTTTGTAGAACCCAAGGGTCCTTTGTTAACATACTCCATTCTGCGTAAAATTGGGCAAGTCTGCCGCCCAACCTTACATGGGTAACAAAACGGTCTTTCCTTACCTGATCTTCTCGCTCTTCTGTTCGCTCTTGAACTTCCCCTTTCTCTTTGAGGGTAAAAACTCCCTGGCTGGTATCCAGACTGCAACTGGTATTTATATAGTTGAATGGCCTGAATCCTCTTGAATACGAGGCCCTTGTGATGCCTTGGCCTCGGCCGGGAAAACGACCTCTACTTCTCCCGGCCCGCCAAAAACTCTCCTATCAAATACTTTTTTTATTTCTCGTTGCGATCTCTGTAATGAGCTAAATGCACCCACATATTTTTATAAATTCCTCTCCAAAAAGCATTCCATTAGCTTCCATTCCGCCTTCATTGTTTGCTAATTCTGCTAATTTTGGATCTATTTTTAAGAGGATACTTTTCCTCCTTTCCACTGAAATAGCAGTATTTGCATTTCCCAATAAGCATACAGCTCTTTGGATCCACTCTCTTAATTCTTCTACATCCAAATTATTTTTTCCAATGTAAGCTTCTTCCGCCATGTCAAATATGTTTGTAATTGGACCTGTCAGATCCAAAAGCCTATCTTGGCACATTCTAAGTCCTTAATCCAGACCTTTTTTAGGATCTCTTCCACCTTTGCCTATAAAGGCAATTATCTTTGCGTCCAATTCCGGCGTCATAACTATTTTGTTTTGCAAACTTGGCCTTGGACACTCTGAACGGAGCCTTAACCTCACGTCCTTCGGTATTTGTTTCCTCATCCACAACTGAACATATTCTGCAACATGTGGAGCCGGGCTCCATTCAGGAGATAATGGATGCTTCAACAACATTGGGTCGAACATCGACTCCCCCAAAGGATCTTTAACCTCAATACTTGCTCCATTTTAATCTTTTGACTTATCCTCGATATCTTTCTTTTTTTGTACTACCTCAACTTCTGAATCAAAATCTGATGAGCAGCTTATTTCGATCTCCGCACTACCCGAAGACTCCTCACAAATAATGGTAGTATGCCTTCTACCATTCTGACCTCTATCTAGGTCACCTTGCGTGTCCTCAACACAACCATGTTTCGCACCTTTGCGAATTCCTGAGTCTGAGTATGCGCCCTTTGCTCTTTTTGTTTTATACACTTCCATTTTTATATTCTTCCCCTTCCTACTTACTTTCCCTGATTTCTTTTCCACTATTGGCCCTTCTCCTGCTGACCAAAAATGTTCTTCCTGAGAAGAATGTGTACCTCCTCTTCTAAATTCATCTAATTTCTTTTCTATTTTCGAATCCAAATCATTTGCAAATTTTTTTAACATCATGGTAATTCTTTCTTCCATATTCTGACTTCCTGTTGCACAATCACTCCCCTCAGACATTTTTTTTTTTTTATTTCTCTAAATAATATTATTTTTATTCTTCTCCTTCAAAATCTAAAATTCCTTCCAATTTTTTTTTTTTATTATTATTAATTTAATTCCAATTTATCCTATTCTCCTTTTAATACTATTTTCCTCTACCTTTTCACCTCCGATTCTACCGTTTTATCTCTCTTGCTCTCTTTTTCCTCCTCACGTCGCTTCTATTCCTCTCTCACCTCGCTACAACGAGCACTACCCATGCGCGATAAGCACTCGCTACCTTCTTGTGTTCCGCGCATGCGAATTTGTAAAATTCTTTCCCCTCGCGCTTCGCGCATGCGTGCCAAATTATTATTGCGCATTACTCCTTGCCCGACCCAACATGGCCGCACACCCTGATGACGCTACGCTCGCTCCTCTTTACCAACGGTAAGCCTTTTTAAAATATAACTTGTATCTCCTACCTTCGCAAGCATTCACTTCCCGAAATTGAAATCCAACTTCCCCGTTCGTCCAAACTCAATACTTAATTGTTCAAATCTAAACATTGTCCGTTTTAAACCCTCAGTCTTTTCCAAAACATAATGTTTATTAAAACGCTGCTCTCTTTCTTTCACACAAGGTTCAACATTAAACGATGGTCCCATACTTAACATCCCCAAACCTTCCTCGCATGTCAATTATCCAATTCTTAAGATACAATTCGACCATCATTTTCTTTTAAATTTTAAATTAAACGTTGTTATACACCATTCAACCTTATCAATACTTTTTACTCATTAAATATTAACACGCCTCTTTATCAAACCTTTCTTCTCACTAAATTATTCTCTCACATACAAACTTATCTTTTAAAATGAGAGCCAAAGAATTCAGTACTTAACTCACGGGCAGCAGCAAAAAAGAAGGAAGAGTATTGGAAGTTCCAGATCTTTGATATGTTGGAAAGAATGTTTGTTGTATTCTATGTTCTGTATAACACACAAAATGGATAAGGGGGGTCCAAGGGAACAGATTTAAAGACCTGCGAGAAGTTTCATTCCCCTAATACGTAATATGCAACACACAAACATAAACTCTCGGGTCTGAGCAACTTTAGAACTAGAGCATGAAAGGAGAGATACTATAGTCAAGCTGTGTCTAAAATGACAGTGAACAAATCAGAAAGGAAAGGAATCCCTTTAAGGATGAATGCCCTCACTCACCCGAAGGTGACATGCTTCATCATTTAGGCTTTCTCCTCTCAGTGGGAAAACCTAGTCCCACTGAGGGCTACAACCACCGCACTGAGAAGTGGGAGCTCAGGGATGTTTTTGTTTAAGATTTTAGGATACTCAGATCCCAAAGATGAGCACTAATGTGAGAAGAGGGCGCAGCGCAAAGAAACTCAAAAGTGTGTGAAGTGTGAGCTAAAACTGGCTAGCGCTATTGAAAAAATGATTTTTATTGACTCATTAGCCCTGCCAGAGATAAAAAACAGTGCAAAGCAGTTACTATTGAAAACTGCTAGATGACAAGGGTCAAAAGGTTTCAGCCAATGACCATCTCAAAAGTATGTGTGGCTTTCATCAGGACCAAAAAACAAAGCTGCTGCTAGAAAGTGTTACACACGTGCAAATAAAGTTTGAAAAAAAGACCAAACCAGTTAATGCTTTAGCGGATACAATCTCGCTGGAACTTGTCTGAAAATAAGAAGACACATATAGAAAAAGTAAATCTCCAAACCTCATTAGTTAACAGTCAAGTCTGAAACACTGGTATATGTGGCTCAAACATAGTACTTATGTCCAAACTGTTAGAAAGCTCTAGTAAAAAGACTCACCCAATCTGTGGGACAAGTGAGCCCACCTCAACCTGGTTACAACTCAGGGAAGGGAGCCCCGCTCTGTGAAAATAAGCAAGTATAACCTAATCAGTATAATTTACTTGCTCAATAGTGCCATAAAAAGTGAAGAATATCAGTAATGTCCAACAGACTAAAACGGACTCAAAACGACATAGAGTGTTATAACGATGTCACTCCCCTTATATCCTGGAAGTGTATGTACATAAACCACTTGTTAAGATTTTACAAAAGTGGTCAAGGACGAGGGAAGTCAAGTGTCTGAAAATTACGAACTCATGTTCAAGCCAAGAGTCTATACACCGAAAGACTACATCATGACCAAACACAGCAACAATTATCAATAACTTAAACCAAATCATCAAGCAGAAACTCACTAAAATGCATATCAACACACTCACCTCTCCGTCGGTACTCCGTCGATGTACAGAGATTGCAACCGGAGGAACCGACGGGGTGGGAAAAGTGAGAATAAATACCCAAACACTGATGGCTCCGAATGGAGAAATAAGGACCCCATAGGTGTCTATCCTGACTGCCTGCATTCGTGAAGGGACATAAGGACCCCATAGTCGTCTTGCTGTAATGCCTTCCTGAGATTCACAGTTGAACTTTCAAATACAAGTTTACCATTTTTAGATATTCGAATTTTCCCAGAGAACGGAGGGTTGGGTACTGAGTTATATCACAAACCTACAGCCCGTAATTCGTTATTATCTTTTGAGAGTTTCCATCCCAAATCCCTCAGGGAGAATCTTCCTTTTGGACAGTTTTTAAGAATAAGGAGGAACTGTTCATCCATTGCCAAATACAATGAGCATGCGAAACATCTCAGCACTCAACTGAAGGAGCGTAATTACCCCAAGAAAGTGATACATATGTCTCGAAAAAGAGCAGCAAACAACAATCGGGCAGCTCTGATTGATTTGCCCAGCCCCAAAGAACCTTCTGATAGACTCACCTGTGTGAACACTTACAATACTTACTCGAACAAAATCAAGAGCAGTATCCTCAAACACTGGAAAATCCTGAACATTGGTACTGAGGCCTCAGAACCTCCACTTTTTGCTTTTAAAAGGAGTGCCAACATTAAAGACCACATTGTACACACCAGACCGAGAATCTTGCACAATACAAGTGAACAACAGCCATTATGGGGTTTACCACCGGTGAAAGGACATTACCCATGCGGTTCATGTGCGGCTTGTCCACAGACTTCACACATGACACAAGTGGATATTGGCACTGGTAGACCTTGGCTGTTACAAAAACACACTAATTGTAATAGCGACAATGTAATTTATCTCATCACGTGCCCCTGTTCCATGCAGTATGTGGGCATGACTACACGCAAGGTCAAAACCAGAATCCTTGAACACAAGAGCACCATTCGGTGCAAGAGGAGGGCTACTAAAATGACAAACCACTTCCTGGATTTTAATCATCAGGCAGATGATTTGTCGTGGACCATTTTGGAGCAGCCTCTCATTCCCCAGCATATCACAGATATTTCAAAATTTCTCTTCAGGAGAGAACAGCGGTGGGTGTTCCGCTTAAAAAGTGACAACATAGGTTTGAACGAGGATATTCCTTGGTTGTCTCTATGACCTTATACCATCTATGAGAATTGCCTTTAGCAATTCCAACAAATAATTTGATATTACAACATTCCCACAGTAAATACGTAAAACAACTGGGTATATCTAGATCCTTCCTGAGATTATACTGTGGAGCGATTGTTTGTTTACTTGTAGAGTCAACTTTGGCACTATTATTTACTGAATCCTGTACTTGTGGTGAAATACGACAGATGCCTTCTTAGCGTTTTTTACACATTTTTGTGTCAAATGGGTTTTGTACTTTGCTAATACTGGGCCTTCATTAATTATGCACAAATCGATTTGCTTAAACATTCAGCAATTTGGTTGTGCCCATTGACTAATAAAGCTTGTGTTCCGGTTTGTATCGTCTTCTGAAAAAACTATATGTTCTCGTTGCTAGGCTACAGATAAACAATCATTGCTGTCTCTGGTCGGGCTTCGCTAACAAAACTCCATGATATAAATGCATCCGAGTGCGCATGCGCGCTTTGCCGTACCCTGCTTTATTAAGTCACTAGCGTCCTGCCAGAGACAGGCATTACAGCAAGACGACTATGGGGTCCTTATGTCCCTTCACGAATGCAGGCAGTCAGGATAGACACCTATGGGGTCCTTATTTCTCCATTCGGAGCCATCAGTGTTTGGGTATTTATTCTCACTTTTCCCACCCCGTCGGTTCCTCCGGTTGCAATCTCTGTACATCGACGGAGAGGTGAGTGTGTTGATATGCATTTTAGTGAGTTTCTGCTTGATGATTTGGTTTAAGTTATTGATAATTGTTGCTGTGTTTGGTCATGATGTAGTCTTTCGGTGTATAGACTCTTGGCTTGAACATGAGTTCGTAATTTTCAGACACTTGACTTCCCTCGTCCTTGACCACTTTTGTAAAATCTTAACAAGTGGTTTATGTACATACACTTCCAGGATATAAGGGGAGTGACATCGTTATAACACTCTATGTCGTTTTGAGTCCGTTTTAGTCTGTTGGACATTACTGATATTCTTCACTTTTTATGGCACTATTGAGCAAGTAAATTATACTGATTAGGTTATACTTGCTTATTTTCACAGAGCGGGGCTCCCTTCCCTGAGTTGTAACCAGGTTGAGGTGGGCTCACTTGTCCCACAGATTGGGTGAGTCTTTTTACTAGAGCTTTCTAACAGTTTGGACATAAGTACTATGTTTGAGCCACATATACCAGTGTTTCAGACTTGACTGTTAACTAATGAGGTTTGGAGATTTACTTTTTCTATATGTGTCTTATTTTCAGACAAGTTCCAGCGAGATTGTATCCGCTAAAGCATTAACTGGTTTGGTCTTTTTTTCAAACTTTATTTGCACGTGTGTAACACTTTCTAGCAGCAGCTTTGTTTTTTGGTCCTGATGAAAGCCACACATACTTTTGAGATGGTCATTGGCTGAAACATGTTGACCCTTGTCATCTAGCAGTTTTCAATAGTAACTGCTTTGCACTGTTTTTTATCTCTGGCAGGGCTAATGAGTCAATAAAAATCATTTTTTCAATAGCGCTAGCCAGTTTTAGCTCACACTTCACACACTTTTGAATTTCTTTGCGCTGCGCCCTCTTCTCACATTAGTGCTCATCTTTGGGATCTGAGTATCCTAAAATCTTAAACAAAAACATCCCTGAGCTCCCACTTCTCAGTGCGGTGGTTGTAGCCCTCAGTGGGACTAGGTTTTCCCACTGAGAGGAGAAAGCCTAAATGATGAAGCATGTCACCTTCGGGTGAGTGAGGGCATTCATCCTTAAAGGGATTCCTTTCCTTTCTGATTTGTTCACTGTCATTTTAGACACAGCTTGACTATAGTATCTCTCCTTTCATGCTCTAGTTCTAAAGTTGCTCAGACCCGAGAGTTTATGTTTGTGTGTTGCGTATTCTATGTTCTAACAATGCTGCTGTGGGTGGCGGCAATAAAGAGGATTGCATAATCTTAGCCTCCGGTCTCGCCATAAAATCAGCACCTAAGTCATGGTCGAGAACGTCTCTCAGATGCCTGGAACGGACCATTAGAGGAGAAAGGCACTTTTGGACCTGGCCCTATCTGCAAGGTCGCCCCCAAACTTTTAGCCTTTTTACCTTCACTTTTTGCTGAATTTGTTTTGGTTGGCCTTAGGACTCTGTGCACTTTCACTGATCTTTACCTTGACCTGATCCTGATGGAGCATATGCTCAATACCTGTTTTACAGAGCAGTGCATACACCTGGTAGATAGCAAGCTAACTGACCACAGGAAGCTTTCTGAGGAGGCAGACTTCTGGATCAGCAAAAGACTGTCTAGGAAGGTACCCAAAGGTGACACTAAGAAGAGTGGTTGAGGTTGCCTCCAGCAGAGTGAGGGGGAGGTCAAGGTAGACCCAGAAAAGTCTCAGATTAAGGGGGATATTAAGGGTTCTCTTAACACAAAGCAAAAAACCTTGGGTCTACATTAGCGCACACAAATGTCTGTGAAGTGACAGGCTGGTATCTCATGCAATCTGCACTTGGGAGAAATCCCTTTCAGGACGAATACCCGCACCCACCATAGGTGGCATGCTTCATCATATGGGTATCTCCTCTTAGTGGGAAGACCTAGTCCCACTAAGGGCTACAACTTCTTCTCTGAGAAAAAAAGGAGCTCTGGGATGTTTTTAGGACGTTGCTACACTATCAAGGATACTAAATCCCATAAGTGAGTATTGGTGTAGTGAGGACGCAGCGCAAAACAAATTGTAAAGAGTGAGGTGGTGAAGTTAAAACTGCCTAGTGGGGGCAAAACGGAATTTAATAACTTGCTCCTACTGACGGGATTAAAAGACAGTGGAAAAAGCAGTATGGATTTAAACTGCTTGGGTTCAAAGGCGGTCTACATGTTTCAGCCAAGTCGATCTATAAAAAGTATCAAGGCTTTCGTCAGGACTTAAAGGTATTGCTGCTGCCAAAGAAAAAGAAAACATTTATGTGTATGATATCAAACCAGTAATCCCTTAATTTCTTTTTTTGGGATTATACTGGTAGTACCCAATATTCTTGGACAAGTAGCCACACCTCAACCTGGCAGCAGCTCAAGGAAGGAGGCCCCGCTCTGTTCGTCTGTACCCCGTCACGGTGCTTGAACTGTGACCGAACTGCTTTAACTGTCTTCAATAGTTGGTGGAAGGACTGCTTTGCTGCCTGGAGCCTGACCAGGGGCCAGACATCAGAGGCCAGACCAGCTGTTGAGCCCTGCATCTTCACCTGAACCCAGGCCTACCAGAGTGACTCCCAGGGCTAGTTTGCTGGCCTACTGTTCAAAGCCACAGAGACACAAAGGATCCCACCATTCTGAACCTGCATTAGGACCCAGTTTATGAGAGTCCTGAACCCCCAAATGATGTCCCACTAGTACTGGACCCTTGCTAAAGGAGCCCAGATGGCCAACACCAAAATTGGAGGATTTAGAATTTGTGGGCAATATCTGTGAGCACCAGAAGACGATTAGGACCAACCTGCTTGCCTAGCTGCCCGAGGTGCATCACCGATTGAATTGACTTTGTGGCTTCTTTGATCTACGTTCTTCCGTGCAGCATAAAACCCTTTTTCAAGGTCCATTGCCAAAGGGGAATCCCAGCCCCTGAAACATTTTTCAGCTGCAACCTTCTGCCTTATCCCAGTGGAGATTTTGAACTTCCACAGAAGAGACTAAGTCCAAATATAGAAACCTTCACTGTGGCTTCTATCAAAGGCTGTCCAAAAATGTAACTCCCCTCAGATACCTCCTGCAGCCTTGCCCTGCTGAACTTTAGTAAGTCCAAAGGTAAGCGCTGGCAGGGCCCAATCCACTGCTTGTATCCGAACCATGCTCCATCGCAGTCTGCCATATTTTTCAACTTTGAACCAGTCTCGTGTAACTAGATGTCCATGGTTGGCACGTTTATGTTTTAGGCGCTAGATTTTACTAGAAACTTTAAAAATTCATAACTCCGGTTCAGTTGATTGGCTTTTTGTGTTTTTGGTGTCAAATTATTTCTTAACATTTACTTTACTTTTCTAAATTGGTTTGGTATTGTTCTTGTGTTGTGTTTTCACCCTATTGCTGTTTGTGTGCTGATAAATACTTTAAATATTGCTTCTTAGTTACTCCTGACTACTTATTGTGCCAAGCTACCCAGAGTTAAGTGCTAGTTAATTTAGTGACTTTGTGGTTCACCCTGCAATCAACAACCCAATTTCACACAGGCACACTTTGAAAACGTCTCAAAGTTATGTTATTTTATATGTCATTCACACAGCGCAACATACACCTGTAGGTCTCTTGGCCCTACAGCATACAGGAGTATGGAATGTGGATGGGTATTATAGTTTATATAAATAAAGGAGGCTTGAACTGTTTCCCAAAAGCAAATGGATCATCATAAAGAGCATGTGGGATATCCAAAACATTCTGAGAAGAGGAATACACTATGTAAGTAGCCACATATTTGGCGTATGTATACCCAATTCCATTAAAACATCTGTAGGCATAGCATGGAGACCTCAATCATTTTGTGGATAGGTGCCCAGTTTAAATGGTGTAAGTTGGATTTTGCTGAAGAACTTCGAGGAGCTAAAGTAAATATCTTGCAGCCTGTTTTTTTAACAATTTGGAGTTTGTGTGTTTGGTAATTGCAGATTCCAAGACATAGTGAATTGCAGCAATCGAGCTTTTAGCCTATAAAGGCAGAAATTGCAGTTGGTCTACCTTCTTCAGAAAGCAGAGGAAGGGTGGGCCTCAGTTTACTGATGTGTAAGTTTCGAATCAGGCTTGACACCAATACTCGTCACAGTTGGCTGTGCTTGGGGAAATTGACCTGTTGTATTCGTTAGGTAGAAGAAGAAGAAGGTAGAGGGTTGACACCAACTACTAGCGCTTCGGTTTCAGCTAAGATCATTTTGAGCCAATTAAGATCAGAGAGGAGCGTTAACCGTCTGTAATACACACACAGTCAATAATGATGCCCACGACACAATAAGGATACCAATTTATAAAAATAACTCTTATCTTTATATAGAATTTGGCACCAAGATCATCAAAATCAGGTAAGTACATTTAAAGATAGAAAATATTTTTATGTTTCAAAAGTTGACAGTGCAATATTCAGAGGCGGCAATGTTATCCTTTGGAGGATAACATACACTGTATACAGGTACTTCACAGCTGCTTACAGGACCAATCTCCTCGACTTAAGGTAAGTATGGTGCAATGTCCAAGGTAGCACCAACAGGTCACCTCGGGCGGCACTGGGGCGGGCAGGTGCAGAGGTGCTTTTTAGCGTTGGGTGCCCAATGTTATCCTGTAAGGGAAAAACTCACTGCATTTGTGCACTTCACAGTGACTTACAGGGACCAATCTCCTAGACTTAAGGTAAATATGGGGCAAGGTCCAAGGCAGCGCTAACAGGTCACCTCATGTGGCACTGGGCAGCCGGGTGTAGAGGTACTTTTCAGCGTCAGGTGCCCAATGTAATCCTATAGGGGAAAAACATAATGCATTTGGGCACTTCACAGTGACGCATGGTACCAATCTCCTGAATTTAAGGTAAGTGTGGGGCAAGGTCAAAGGCATCACCAACAGGTTATTTCAGGCGGCAATAGGGCATCTGCGTGCAGAGGTGCTTTTCAGCATTGCTTGCCCAATGTTATCTTAAGGGGAAGAACATGTAGTACATTCGGGCACTTCAGAGTGACTTATGAGATCAATCTCCTGGTCTTAAAGTTAGGAAGGGACAAGGTCCAAGTCAATACCAACAGGTCACTTTGGGAGGCTATGGGGCATCCTGTTGCAGAGGTGTGTTACGACGTTGGGTGTTCCATTTGACTTTAAAGGGGAACTATACAGTTACAAGGCGGCTGCAAACTGGGACAGGGAGACAAGTCAGGATGAACCAACGAGGGGGCTAGAGTCTAATGATGCTCGGGGACATGGGGGACACCTTTGGTCCTCTTCTTCTTGGGCCAGGGCAGCCGGGTGCAGAAGTGTTTTGAGGTGTCGTGTTTTCACCACCAGAGACCCTCTTGGGAGAGGGGGCCTGCACAAAGAGGTTACAGGCTGCGTCCTTGTGTCCACTGTGGGCAAACCCAAGGTGGCCTTTGTCTCTGGAGGGTCGTTTAGACCACGGTGGCACAGTTGGCTCTTTTCAACTTGGTCGAGGGGGCACGTTGGCAGTGGTGCTTTCCGGTGTCAGGTTTGCAGCTGTCCAGAGTCTTCACTGTTCTTTTGGAGTGCCTGCAGGATGCAGAGAAGCAGCTCCTCTGCTCCACGGGAGTTCCTGGATCTTTGTTGAAGGCAGACAGTCCATCTAGGCTTTTTGGAAGCACACCAGCTAAAGGATAAGAGGACTTTAGTGCAATTTGTTGGGAACAGCAGAGCTGATGCTAAGTCAGTTGCTTTTCCACAGTCCTTGCTTCTCACGGCTCTTCTGTGTCCCTTTTCTTCTTAGGTCAGCAGGAATCAGATTTTCTGGTGCTAGGGGCTCCCCTAAATACTAGATTTAGGGGTCTTAGGGGAGTGTAGGGTAGTAACCAATATGAAGAATACAGGCCCCAGCTAGGCCCGCAGAATACAAGGGTTCGCTCTCCTGTAACGAAAACTAGAAGGAAGTTGGCACGGAAACTGCAAATACAAAGACAACGTTTATTAACCCTTAAGGGTGGTCCTACAACCTATACAACACTCTTCAGTATTGCATAGAGTAGCACAAAGAGCTTGCGTACACGGTCCCCTTTTATACACAACAGAGGGGCACATAAGTGGGTGGATACAACATGAGGCAAAGTTCTTTACCTTTTATGGACATTTTCGATACAGAATCAATATGTGGGCGGAGACAGCAATTTCCTGAGCCCGCGAAAACATGTTCAAGCAAGGACTAACTGATAACAGATGTGGTCAAGTCTGGGCATGCGCCAGACGGACAAAGGAGCTATTTATAGACTGTTACTAGGCAGATTACAAGAGCAACTAGCAAGAAGGAAGGACTCTTCTCGTGCGAAGCACGTGGAGACATGACAATACAAAATGGAGTCCAGACATTAGTCAACATAAAACAAGAAACATGTTCTAAGGAAGGAGAATTCATGTCTTTAGTAAATGCTTAATCATATCGCCGTTTTAGTTTTCAACAGACGACCCTTTCAACATTTACTGAAGACATTCGGCTTATTAGGATAATCATCATATATGTCAATTTTCATCATCTCTTCCACCTCTTTGGTTAAATGTTTCTGATGGGTGACATTGGCAATAGCTTTCTTATCAGGAATACAGAATGACACACATAAAGAACAGAGTAAAGGACCACACTGAACACAGATGCAACAGGAAAACAGAACTGCTACAATAATGCAGAGACCAGTTAAAACCTTCCATCCCCATGTAGTGATCAATGCCCAAAACCATCCAGAAAAGGACCAAGTGCCATTTTCTGTATGAATCTCAGCTGCGATTTTATGCAATTTATTAATAGCGTTATAAACTGATGGCGTATGATCAGGAATGAACACACAGCAACTACTTCCGATAATTTTACATGCTCCACCTCTATCAGCTAACACAACATCTAATACCATACGATTCTGTAATGCAACAATTCTAGTAATTTGTAATTCTTCCGTAAGATTCCCAAGAGCAGCAGCGGTTTGATTCATCACAGCCTCTATGACTCTTGTCAATCTTCGAACCTTCCTACTATTTAGGGCAGCTCCAACAAAGAAAAACAATCCAAAGTTAAAATCAACATACTGCTGGAGGCTAGTATCAGTTTGATCAACATCATCAATGGACAGAGAACGTTTATACCTATTTACAGTCACATTATTCAACAACTTCAAACCTTTATGGTAGGACGCGGGTGCTAAGAATACAGGAGGTAATAAAAACGCTACATAACATACTCCAGACCAGCCGGCTGGTAAGCGATAATAGCCCTTATTCCCACATACGAAGTATGTGTTATGGGAGGCTAAGAAAGTACTATTATTTAATCCATCGATGTTCAGTGTAATAATGCAGTCACTAACACCAACAGGAATATAAACCACACTTTGGACACACAGGTCCGCTTGAGCTTGTGCCACTTGAATCACAAACCGTTCCTTCCCTACAGTGTCTCTGGTATTCGTGAAAATGTAGGGGATCGATTCATTGTCTGGTCGATATTCTTCCCATTCCCATATTGTCCCATTCGCTTGTGGGTAGCCATCTTTATCTTGATGACATTCCCAGTGCTGCTGTTGTCTCCTGAGGCGGAAGCCGGGAGTTTTACTCTGTAATTCTTGTTTTTAAACCTGTTACTCTGTTTTAAAAACTCACTGTTATTCCTGTTTCACACCGGTATCCCCGCACACCGCACAGCTGACCGAAGAGCTGCCTCGGTGTTTGCCGCCATCCTGACAAGCCCTCGAGCCTGGCCACGCCCCCTGATGCTCGGCCACGCCCACCATCACACTACTTAAAGCGCGACTCCGTCCCTACGCGCATTAGTGCTGCTGTTGTCTCCTGAGGCGGAAGCCGGGAGTTTTACTCTGTAATTCTTGTTTTTAAACCTGTTACTCTGTTTTAAAAACTCACTGTTATTCCTGTTTCACACCGGTATCCCCGCACACCGCACAGCTGACCGAAGAGCTGCCTCGGTGTTTGCCGCCATCCTGACAAGCCCTCGAGCCTGGCCACGCCCCCTGACGCTCGGCCACGCCCACCACCACCCCTTTATCATGGGACGGTCTCTTTGGCCGCGCAGCGGACGCGCGCAGCAGGCGCGCCGCTGGTGTGCCGAAGGCGCGCCAAAGGCAAGCCCGTCTGCGCCCGTCCGCGCACGGCAGGTCCGAGGGCCAGAACCCCTGCTGGATAAAGCTGCCCCGAAGGTAAGCTACTCCCGTCGGGACCTCCTAAGTCTCAGACCCCCCATCGCCTCCTCCTGTGAGTATGTTCACGACCTGAATGGACCATTCATCAGCTGCACTTACTGCCATCCAGTCCAGCTTACTCTCCCTAATCGAGCCCCCAAGCTCTCAGCCTTCAAACTCGCTTCGCTGAATTGCCGCTCTCTCCCCAAACACGCGACGCTGATTAACCACCTCGTAGAAGACCATGACATAGACGTCCTTTTCCTGACGGAAACGTGGCTCTCTGCCCACTCGGAGTCAGATATGGTGCTAGCAACCCCACCGGGCTTCCTCATCCAGTCCCTACCTCGTCCCCTAGGTAGGGGTGGTGGTGTCGCCATTATTCATCGGGACCATTTCCTCTGCAATACTAATGACGCGCATATTCCCGATTCTGAAAGCCTGCAGTTTACAATTAAGTTAGACCCGACTAACTCTCTCTCAGGGATCCTAGTGTACCGCCCCCCTGGTCATCCAGGTCCTTTTGCGAGTACTCTCCTGGACACAGTAGCTACACAGGCCCACTCCATCACAAATTTTATGATAATAGGAGACCTGAATATTCATTTCGATGACCCCTTAGATTCTGGGGCTGTCGACCTGATCACTGATCTGGCGGCCCTTGACATCCGCCTTCTAAACTCTGGAGCTACTCACAATAAGGGTCACTTGCTGGACCCTGTGTTCACAAGTTCCCTCACTATGCTAGCTAGTGAGTCCCTTCCCCTCCCTTGGACGGACCACTTTCTAGTCTCCTTCCAACTACCGGGAACTTTTAGGAAACCTCAAAAACCGCCCACTTATACCAGGGACAGGGCCTGGTCCAGGCTCCCCACTGAAGAATGGGCCAGGACCCTAAAGTCAACTACCCCTGCTTACGCAGAAGACCCGGTTGTCGCCGATAGTAAATATAGAGAATGGATTACTACCTCCCTGGATCTTGTACTCCCATTTAGGACTCGGGAGGACAAAAATGGGAAAGTAGGTTCCGCCCCGTGGTATACACCGGAACTTCGTCTATTACGCAAAAATTGTAAGAGAGCCGAACGACTTTGGAGGAAAGACTGGCAGCATGCCTGCAAGGAAGCCTACCAAAATTCAGTTAGATTATATAAAACTGCTATTAGGCGCTCTAAAGCTTCCCATTATGATACTCGGATACAAGAATCCACTAATTCAGCCAGGGAATCTTTCCTAATTGTAAAAGAGCTTCTGAAAGTACCTACCACTCCGTCCTCCAATATCCCCCCTGTGGACCGAAGCAACGAATTAGCCACTTATTTTAACGACAAAATTGCCCGCATCCTAGCATCCCTTCCCCCTTCCTGTCCCTCTAGCTACATGGACAATGGTTCACCCCCCAACCAGTCTGGAAGCAGCTTACGCCCTCAACTTGCGACATTTAGGCCAGTAACCTGCAAAGAGGTAGAAGCAACCTTGACCAAAATGAAAAGCGGATCACCTTTGGACCCTGTACCCATTAGATTCCTTAAAACTGTAGCCCCCGTCATCCTTCCCACGATCACGGAGCTTATTAACAGCTCACTTGCCCGGGGATCGGTTCCCGCTAGCTGGAAGAGTGCAGTGGTGAAGGCACTCCTTAAAAAACCCCAGCTAGACCCAGCAGATATGGCCAACTACCGGCCAATCTCACTCCTCCCTGGTATCAGCAAGGTAGCCGAGAAATTGGTCAACGGACAATTGTCTCAGTTTCTCGAGGTAAATAACATCTTACGGCAATCCCAAACTGGGTTCCGCCCGGGCCATGGCACAGATACTACCCTTCTTGCCGTCATCGAGGAGGCAAGGCGCATTCTAGATTCAGGAGGGTCAGTGGCAGTGATCCTCTTGGATCTTAGTGCAGCCTTCGACACAGTCAACCATCGTGTCCTCCTCAATCGGTTGACGACAGCAGGGCTCACCGGGACAGCACTCAGATGGATAGAGTCCTTCCTTGCTGGGCGCACGTTCCAGGTTTGGGACGGCAACCATCGCTCGTCCACTCTTCCCCTCATGAGTGGGGTTCCTCAGGGATCTTCCCTGAGCCCAACGCTTTTTAATGCCTACATGGCCCCCCTTGAAGACGTGGTGATACCATTCGGTATAAAAATAGTGAGCTACGCTGATGATACACAGCTGGTCGTCTCCCTATCCCAACTAGACGACCAACCAGACAAGCTGGCAAACTGCCTTACGGAAATCCACGGTTGGATGTGTGAGTCATCACTAAAACTAAATGGGTCAAAGACCGAAGTGATGCTCATGGGAAAGCAATGGGTGACCATCCCCCCAGCGGTCTGGCCAGACGTGTTCGGAGAAATTCCCACCCCGAAACATGAAATAAGACCCTAGGAGTATGGTTAGAACCCGAGCTCTCCATGAAAACGCAAGCGGCCAAAACTGCAGGAACCTGTTTTGGGCTTATGCGTACTACCCGCAGGATTCTCCCCCTACTCCCCCCCGCAGCCAGGAAACTACTGGTCCAAGGGCTCATACTATCACGTTTGGACTACAGTAACATGATCTACCTGGGAGCCCCTGAGGCCACCCTGGCGAAACTGCAACGAACACAGAATGCAGCTGCCCGTCTACTCATGAACCTTCCCTCCAGAGTGTCAGCGAAACCTGCTATCAAGGCCCTGCACTGGCTCCCTGTGCGCCAAAGAGTGGAATTCAAAGCCATGTGCACGGCATACAAATTGATCAATGGAGGTGGTCCTTCGATCCTCAGCGACCTGGTTACTCCATATAAAACGTCCAGATCCCTGAGGTCCGAGAGTGAGCACCTAGCCAACATCCCCAAATTTAAAAAGACACGCACTGGAGGTCGACGCTTCTCAGTGAAAGCTTCCACTGGATGGAGCTCCCTCCCACGTACCCTTAGACTGGAATCCAATTATCTGATTTTTAGAAAAAAATTGAAAACACTTTTATTCCCTAAATAATGTCATCCCCCTTCTTTCCTCCCTCTCATCTGGACAGCAAATTTTTATAGCGCGGGGATGCCCTTGGGTCACCAGGCGCTTTACAAATCGCTAAATAAATAAATAAAATAAATATTAAGTCTGAAAAGTAATCGTCCCACTGTGGGTTTCCGTGTGGCGAAAAGCAAAGTATACCATGCTCTACAAGAGCCATTATGAGAGAAAGGAAGAGGTATGAACGGCGTTCCTCCTTTCTTCTGATGAGCTGGCATCATACCACATATCCAACAGTTCGTAGTATTCGTAGCAACATGGGTATGATGCAGCATCTGGATGAAAGTGTTATTCAAATAAGACTGACGATGCTTCAATTCTTGATACGGAAGGGTATAAAAGTAGTGCTCCTCAGGCACTGGAGTGGTCAAAACAAGCAACTCACGGGCAGGAGTCACATCCTCAACAAACCATGTGGTTATACCAACAACAGCTACAATGATAATAAAGCTTGTCGCACACAGAATCTTCTTCTTTTCCATCTTGTAGTAAAAAGTCAATATCTTCCTGAAACTAAAAGGTTGTCAGAACTCTTCCCCTTAGGCAGCCGTTGATTTCTTCACCAGCGGGCCAAGACGGGTGTCACTACACTAATGCAGGGCTGATCCCCCCCCCTTGCCTCATTGGCTCTCCGTTTCACTAACCTAAGGGCCGTTCTGACAACGTATCTGGGTACAGGGGAAAAATCACTTCCTCGGTCGAAGATGATATCTTCCTCCTCCAGGGATCGCTTGGTCCAGGAAGAGCTCCTCAGTGTCGTTCGGTTCCACAGCACGGCCTTTCTCCGCAGTCAAGATTTCTCGATGGTCGGTCAACACAGCAGGCTCCACCAATCCAGGCGGCACTTTACGACAGTGCAAGGAGTGGATCCAGTTCTTCCGATTGAAAATTCGCACAGCTGTCCTCGTTGCGAGCAAGACTTGCTCAGGACCAACCCATCTCGGCTCCAGACTGTTCGTCCTTTCGAACACCTTAATCATGACCTGATCGCCAGGTCGGAGGTTATGAGCTTCACCTGTGGACCGATCAGGGAGCGCTTCTCGAACCTGTTGATGAATAGAAACCAAATTATCCGTTAACTGTGCCAGATAATCACTCATCATTACACAAGGTACATCATACACTAACTGCGGTTTTGGTGGACCCCAAATATTCATTGGGCGTCCGAACACAATCTCGTAAGGTGTGAGACCGGTCCGAGAATGCGGTATCGATCTAATTGACAATAATGCCAGCGGTAAAGCATCTGGCCAAGTCAAAGAAGTCGAAGCTTGGATCTTCGCGATCTTAAGCTTCAAAGTACCGTTATATTTCTCAACCAGTCCCGTAGAGTGTGGGTGAAACACTGCATGGAACTTCTGAGTAATGCCTAGGCCTTTCAGGACATACTTGATAACGTCTGCTATAAAATGAGGTCCATTATCACTCCACAACAATCTGCAAACACCATATCGAGGGAAAAACTCCTTCAATAGCATCTTGGCTGTAGTCATTGCAGTATTGTCTTTCGTAGGGTATGCCTCCACCCATTTACTGAAGGCACAAACCACTACTAGAACATACTTCAGATTGTTACAGCGCTCAAGCTGAATGTAATCCATCTGCAAAACCTCGAAGGGTGCAGTAGGTGTTGCAAATCCTCCTGCTGGAGTTCGTGTACCCTTTCCTGGGTTGTACCTTAGGCAAATCATACAGGTCTGCACTACCCTCTTTGCCGTACTAGCGATCTCCGGATGCTCCCAAACTCGTGTGAGTAATTTGACAATTGCGGAAGCTCCGACATGCGCTAGTCCATGTGCCATCTGAACCATAGGTTGTACGAAGGCTGTGGGTAACTTCCATTTATCCATCTGCTTACTTCTCCAACACCCTTCATCATCTAATTCTCCATCATTGGACCATTGCTCCCGTTCCTTATCGGAAGCGGTCCTCTGTATCTCCAACACTTCTCTCCTGGCATCGTGCCATCTTTCTGTCTGCGATTTCACAACATACATTGCAGTAGCACCAGGCTGTATCGCAGTCTCTCGTGCCACCCGGTCTGCTAAAGCATTCCCTTTTCCAACTTTATCAACCACCTTCTTATGGGCACTACATTTAACTATAGCAATCTTCTTTGGATATGTTAGTGCAGTCAAAAGGTTGTGAACTAACTCTCCATACATTATCTGTGCTCCATGTGACGTTAGAAACCCTCTCTCCTTCCAGAGTAGGCCGAAATCGTGCGCTACTCCGAAGGCATAGCGGCTATCTGTATAAACATTCACACACAATCCTGCACTGAGCTCACATGCTCGTGTTAATGCTATCAGTTCCGCTGCTAGAGCTGATTTCTGCGGTATGCGTGCTGTCTCCACTATTGTTTGTAATGTGGTAATTGCATACGCTGCTGAAGTCGTACCATCTGGTAGCTTCAGGCATGATCCGTCCACCCATAGTTCTCCATCTACATCTGTAAAGGGCGTATCCTGGAGATCAATACGACCCTTTGTCTGTTCCTCAGTCACAAGAATACAATCATGTGCTTTCCGTGCTTCAGACTGAGTTTCCGGGAACGGCAACAATGTGGCTGGATTTAACGTTGCACACCTCTTTAACGTACTATGAGGAGCCAGAAGCGTCAACTCATATCCCGTTAAACGAGCACTGGTCAAATGCTGCGTCTTTGTCTGATTAAGCAGGGCATCCACAGCATGGGGAACTAATACCAACAGTTTGTGAGATAACACAATTCCCTCGCTTTGGCGTATTGACACAGCTGTCGCCGCAACCGAGCGAAAACACCCTGGTAATGCTCGGGCAACAGGATCAAGTACAGCCGAAAAATATGCACAAGGGCGCTGCTTGTCGCCGTGCATCTGCACTAAAACTGATAATGCACATCCATCTTTCTCATGCACATACAGTGAAAAGGGCTTCGTATAATCAGGGGTACCTAACACTGGTGCTGAACAAAGGGCTTGCCGTAATTGCTGGAAGGCAATTTCACACTCATTTGACCAGGGAAGAGGAATCGGAGTGTCTTTTGTCAAAAGTGCTAACAATGGCTTAGCTATGTGTGAGAACCCCAATATCCATTGCCTACAGAAAGAGGCAAGACCCAAGAATGCACGCACATCTTTCTGTGTGGAAGGTACTGGCGTGTCCAAAATTGCTTGAATACGATCTGGTGTGAGTGCACGCCCCTCCTTAGACAAAAGGTGACCCAAATAAATCACCTTTGGTCTACAGAATTGCAATTTCTTCCTCGACACTTTGTGATTGTGAGATGCCAAAAAGGAAAGCATAGATAACGTAGTCTGCTCACACAGCTCAGGAGTGTCAGCCGCCAACAAGATGTCATCGACATATTGTATGAGGGCGACACCCTCAGGCAGAACAAAGGAATCCAATTGCCTTTTCAATGCTTGACTGTAAATATTAGGGCTCTCTGTATAACCCTGAGGGACTCTACAAAATCTATAAGACCTACTATTCAGAGTAAAACCGAAAAGGTATCGGCTATCAGGATGAATAGGAATCGAAAAGAAAGCATTTTTCAAATCAATGACTGAAAACGTGGTCGCCGTTGGCGGGACCAAAGTGAGTAACGTCGTGATATCAGAAACCACTGGAAACTGAGGTATCACTATCTTATTCACTTCCCTTAAGTCAATGATAAAACGATAAACCCTGGTATCGGTATCTTTCTTCAAAATGGGTAAAATAGGACTGTTGCAAACATTATAGGGAACTTCCTCCACTACTTCCACCTTAATCAAATCCTGCACAATCTGTATGAGTGCCTCCTCCCCCTCCTGGGAAATACGATACTGAGGGAGGCGAGGTAACACCGCACCCTCCTGGACACTAATGTGGACAGGCGGAATCACCATCTGTCCCACATCAGTATCCGAAGTGGCCCACAAAGAATGAGGGAGGGAAGCTAATGCAGTATCCTCCGCAACCACACACATCCGGTCTGTCAGGGGGTGATTATCGTTTAAGATCACACGTACTCCAGTAGGGGAGCAACGGATCGTAGCTCGGAAGTGCTTAAGCATATCAAGACCCATAATGTTGTCGGGCGTGTTCGGAGCGAGCAAAAACGGACAGGGTACAGAAAAGTGGTCAACATGGAAGGCAAGGGGTCGAGAAAGAGGGCTGCAAGAGAGTGTACCATCAAACCCTACCGATGTAACCATTAAGCCAGATGGGGGAGCCCTCGGAACCAATTGTTTGGACAGTGCACTGCGAGTAGCTCCGATATCAACTAGGAACCGATCAGTAGAACCCAAAACGCTTGCTGAAACATAAGGACCCTTTTGATCAACCGGTACTTCAACTGATTCCAACCCCCATCCAACGCAATCCCATGCATGCTGCGAATCATGATACCCAGGGCGGTCATTCCCAGACATTTCATACTGATTTTGCCGATCAAATACATTAGGTCTATCTCGTTGCTGCACGTTCGGCTCAAAGCGAGCACGATCATTGGAATTCCCTCTGAAATTCGAAAAACCCCCTCTACCTCTCGGTGGTCCCTGACCACGTCCCTGACGAGATGCATATAATACCGGACAATCTCTAGCCCAATGACCCGACTGTTTACAATACGCACATTGGTTTCTATTAACATCTGACCGACCGGAAGGGGGACCATAGAATCCTCCTCTACCTCTGTCGACACCCCGACGAGGCGGACCATACACTTGTGCTAACATCACCTTAGTTTTCAAATCTTTCGATTTCTTCTCCTCATGCCCCTTCGCTTCTTGTTCCTGACGCTCATAATACTGAGCCATAGTCAGGAGGGATGCTGGAGACGAGGTAGACCAAGAACTTTCACTCGCTTTTAAACGAGCTGCTATTCCCGGTAAAACATTCGCCACATATTTATCGACAAAAAGATGTCGACCCGTATCATCCGTAAGTGACTGACCACTGAAATCATGAAATGTCTCCTCAAAACGTGTAAAGAAGTCTGAAACTGATTCGTCAACCTTCTGTTTACACGAGGCTAACATATTCCAATCAATCTTTTTAGGAGGGATAATTGTTTTCAATTTAGTCAAAATAGCAGTGGGAAGATCTAAAATAAGCTGGGGTGGTTTTTGCGCGGGTTTTCTCTCCCTATCCACATCCTCAATCTCAGACCATTTGGCCTTAAAAGCGGCTTGATCATCCACCTTCCGCACAAATCGCCACATATCCGGTGGTAAAATAAGCCCAAAGAACAAATCTATATCTGCTAAAGTCATAGTACAAGAATAAAAGGCCGCTGGATTCTTGCGGGGGTCAGGCAATGCATTCTTTAATGCCATAACATCAGCCCTATGCCAGGGAGTATAAACCCAATTATACACAAAATATCCCCTAGCATCAGGGGAAGACATGTCTGAACTAGTTCCTGCTCCTTTAGGAGGAACATACAAAGGTGCCACCTCTCGCATCGGTTTAGCATGCACTAGTTCACTCTTATCTGAATGGGAGGTAGATGATTGGTCGCCGCCGGTACGTGAATCCGATTGCTCCGTCTCCCCTGCCTTTGGGTGCGCTTTCTCTTTAAGTTCAAACGCCGCGTCCCGCAATGCAAACAGCCGTCGGACCACATCGGGTACCTTAGAGGGAGAAAAAGCACCGTTACGTAATGCTCTAGCATCTGAGACTACAGCATCAGGCTCGAAAACATCAGAATATTTCCGAAAGGCAGTAATCAGTTCATCAGAAAAAACTGCCGCAAAATACAGCTTCTCTCTATCCTGCCAACTTCCCAAAGATTCCAACACTTCAGCAAGGGATAGCTTGCCTTTAAGCGCACGCAAAGAAATTTTCCGAAGCTCACCCATACGCTCAACTGATAACATGGACCGCGTGTCTACCTTATCCGATACCGATCCAGAATCCTGCGATCTCGGGGCGGACGCGCCAAAATAAGGGGGCGGAGAGCGATCTAATAAATAAAAATCATCTTCAAGATTAGTAAGGACAGGATAAAGTGGCTGGCGGACAGCATATTGACCCGAGACTTGCAACCTACGCTCTTTCTCTTGTCTCTCCGCCAGTTCTTTTTCTTCCCGACGCTTCGCTTCCTGCGCTCTCACATGATCATTTTTCCGTTGCTCTTTATCAAACAGAGCTTTCTCACGTTTCTCTCGTTCACGCACTTCCTTCACCCATAACCGTACACATTCAAACATGTCTTGCCGAGCACGCCGTTTACACATACACTGTTCCAAATACTCAATCTTACGCATATCAAACGATCCATACAAAGGCCATCGCAACTTAGGATCCTTTTTGGTGTATTTCCTCCACACTGTGCTGTACATTATAGAGGAAAGACCATGCTTCACATACATATCCCTATTAGGAGTCCCCTCTGGGGGGGCTGGAGCAGATTCCTCGAGATTTAACCGGTTTCCAAAACAGCAGCACCACTTACGGAGTGCGCTAAAAGCAGGCATGCTCAAAAATAATGCAAAATATGCAGTATTATCAAAAAATGGCACTTAAACTTTGCGCCGTTCAGATTTACACAACTCCGGAGAAATATCTCCACATTACCTGCCTATATGTGTTGCAACGCATATATTCTCACAGTAATCAATACAAAATATGACCGGTCATCACAAATCAAACTCAAATAGCCAACCCAGGCTTCAAAACTCGGAGCAAGTACCGTACAACGGTTCTTACCAATCAAGAGTGTCCAGATTCCAACTGCCATGTTCCAAAATTCGCCCAAACGGCTGTCACACGGCAAACCGACAGAAGAGGTCTCAGTCGAGGACCGGCGCCACCCAGAAGGTCAGTTCGGAAGGGAAGGAAGAAACCTAGGGATGCCAGGACTAAAAACGCCGCTGGCAGTGATCACATCCCCGGCCAAATTCCTCACCTTCGTCACGACCAGTCCTTCGAGCATCCGAGTCGCCGTTGAGCCCCACGTGACGGGCGCCAATTGAAGAATACAGGCCCCAGCTAGGCCCGCAGAATACAAGGGTTCGCTCTCCTGTAACGAAAACTAGAAGGAAGTTGGCACGGAAACTGCAAATACAAAGACAAAGTTTATTAACCCTTAAGGGTGGTCCTACAACCTATACAACACTCTTCAGTATTGCATAGAGTAGCACAAAGAACTTGCGTACACGGTCCCCTTTTATACACAACAGAGGGGCTCATAAGTGGGTGGATACAACATGAGGCAAAGTTCTTTACCTTTTATGGACATTTTCGATACAGAATCAATATGTGGGCGGAGACAGCAATTTCCTGAGCCCGCGAAAACATGGTCAAGCAAGGACTAACTGATAACAGATGTGGTCAAGTCTGGGCATGCGCCAGACGGACAAAGGAGCTATTTATAGACTGTTACTAGGCAGATTACAAGAGCAACTAGCAAGAAGGAAGGACTCTTCTCGTGCGAAGCACGTGGAGACATGACAATACAAAATGGAGTCCAGACATTAGTCAACATAAAACAAGAAAATGTTCTAAGGAAGGTGAATTCATGTCTTTAGTAAATGCTTAATCATATCGCCGTTTTAGTTTTCAACAAATAGGCTACTGTGCCCTGGGGTCACAAGTCCCACTCTATCACCACTTCTTGTAGGAAGTGGGCACAACCCTGTCCCAGAGTTCCTAAGTTGCCATCATATAGATGACAGAATTCTGATTTTCATCTTTACTTCATGTAACCCACACTAGGGGTGGAACTAGCCTGAAGGTGAACGCGCCTCTCTGCCAACAAATGTTTCCACCTGTCCAGGAGCCAAATGGGCCTTGGATGGGAGAGGAGGGTTGGCATCCTCTCCTGTGAGGGAAGCCAGATTCATTTACTAAAGGTAATGGACTCTTTGAAGCAGCCTGCCTTGAAATGCTAATTTGCAGGTCATCCTCTGGGCCGGGGTGTAAACACCTTCTGCCCGAGCAGTCTTTGTTACTGACCCCCTGAGAGGAAAGTACCTCACCCTTCAAGGTCAGAAACTCATCTGTGGTTGCAGGCTGCCTAGGACAAGTCAGTCAGCACAGTAGTAGTAGTAGGTAGGTTTTCAGGGGTGACCTCTAAGGTGCTCTCTGGGTGAATGTATTAATAAATCCGTCACTGGAATAAGTGTTGGTTTATTAATATGAGATGTTTGATACCAAACATCTCTATTTTCAGTGACTCCATCATATAGCTGGGGAACTCCTTTTTGACCAGTGTTCAGCACATGTACTTAAAATGGCTTCCCTGGTCACTTGTACTGGCATTAATTGAACTGGCCAGCATGGGGTCATATCTGCTCATGCAGATATTTCCACACATAATAAAATGCAAACTGCATTAGGACTGTAAGGCCTGCTGTAGGGGTGACTTACACATATTACATGCAGTGTTAGGGGACATGACACACAGGTGTTTGACATGTTGTGGTTTCGCTTTTTAGAGTATCTTGTCATGCAGCCTGTAGTGGCAGTTTGTATGGGTTTGGTGCTGGGTCCCTTAGAGTGGCACAAGATATGCTGCAACTCTTAGGGACACTCTTTTGTACCTATGCCATAGGTACCAGAGGTACTACCTATTAGGGACTTATACAGGTGCTAAAGGCCTGGTCACTTGGGGATCAAATGATCAGCTATCTCATTTTAGGGAAAGAACACTGGCACTGGGACCTTTTGGCAGGAACCCAGTGCACTTCAGTCACAGTTGCATCAAATGCCAGGCAAAACGTGGGAGGACTACTGCAACAAGACTCAGTTTCGTACATGCAGTACTTCAGCCTAATACGCAGAATGTTGATGGTCTGCTGTGTTGGCAATGGACAAGTTTAATAAAATCAAAGGACACGCAATATTGATGTCTGCTGCCATTTTACAATCTTCGAGTACTGCTAATGAAGCTGATTCAGTGCTCGAGTTGGAACTAAAACCATCCTAGGCAACATCTAGCATGGTGGGGTTTTCTTTTCAGGAAGGAAGCAAGTTGATTGACAACTATACATTTCAACATTGTGATGACAGCATGAAGTAGTGTAATATGGCAATCCTTAGCTGATAAATGGCCATGTCACCTTTGTGCAGAATTTGTATTGGAATAGGTTCCAGATGAAAACAAAATGTTCCTTTTGCAATGAATTCCTTGAACTGAGTTAAAGGAGGGACTCAAAAACTCAAAGTGAGCAAGGGAATTGTTTTCAATTTCTATGCCAGATAAAGGGAAACTGAAAGAACTTGGACCATAAGCGTGGCCTATGGGAGAGTGTTAGGATATATACTATCACAGATATTTACAATTTTATTTATGAAGAAGAGAGACATTTGATTACTGAAAAATATTGTACAAAAGGAATATGGAATTGAGGGGGTAATATTAACAAGTTATTTAACAATCTTGAATGTCTCCTTAAGTTTATTAGAGATTACAACTACTCTATGCAGAACCATAACAAGCCCAGAACTACAATAGAAAAATTACTGTATACATTTCAAAGAAGTCAATCATCTAGCTACAAGGAAATAGTGCACAACGGAGCAATACAACCACAAGAGAAGAGCATGGGCTTGTGCAGAAGACTGTTGTAAACTAGAACTGTAAAGGCAGCCATGCTATCATTTGCTGGTGATGGCTGAGATGGTATTCACGAAGTTAAAAAAAAAAACTTTGCAAGTAAAAACTTTCAAAGGAATCAAAATAGCTAGAGAAACTAAATCACTGAAAACATTGGTAGTCACAAGATTGCAAATTGCCAACAAAGCAAGGCCCATGAGGTGCACAACAGAATGCACATTACTAAAATTGTGGCTCAGATCCATTGGACCAAGATCTAAGGACCCAGATGAGACCAATTGTATTCATGGTATCCGTGCTCCAACAACATCCAAGCTTAAATGTTTGCCCATCATTAAACTAATACTTGAACAGATACAATCAGCCCTTGGACGATGCAAGGGCAATGCCGCAGCTAGTTGTGGAAGCCATGTCTTCTGTTTGAATAACTATGTAACACACAATGTTCAAGACTTTACCTTGCTGCACTACTAAGTTCAAGGTCTGCTGTCTGAATGAACGACCACTGAAGGAAAGTGGGCCCAACCCTGATGGAAAACAATGAACTCGCTTGGAAGAAAGGTGATCATCAAAAAAGAAAATAAACACATGACATGTCTGTCAGTACAGCTGAACAAGCTAATTTAACAAAACCTACAACTAAAGCCTCCTCTGACCCACTCCCTTACACATGCATATAAAACACTCTGAACCGACATAACACAAGAGCACTCACCTTGAGCAAGAATTTAATCACTGTAATACTGCTCATAAAAACTGTGCCATTAAAGGGGAAAAGACCAAAAATTAAAATTCTAGTTACTCTAATTCTTTTCCCCAAAAATATTTTTATTACATGCTTTCATTATTCATTATTAGATAGCAAAGAACAACAAGATCCTGAGAACAGTCATAAAAAAACGAATATTACAAAAGAGAGAACAAGCGAAAATAACATAAGAGTAAACAGCAATATAATACCTGGGGGAAGCAAAGCACCATGGACAGCAGGATAAACCCAGGCTAAAATCTGGGTGGACCAGTCCTGGGATGCAGCTATTTCCGCCAGCCACCCACGAGTAGGATTCCTGATCTGACCCTACCATTTGCTTTCAATGATCATTATCATTAGCACCATCTCTATTCTCTCTCTAATTCCCGTCACCAGACACAAGGGTCAGGTGAATCACTAGCACACCAGAGTCAAGCCAAAATGAGCCTCAACAGTATGAGGGAAAAAAGCCTCTGCAAAAAGGGGGGGAAATAGACGAAGAATTCCCCAACATAATGAGGTTAAAATCCACGGACACTAACGTTTTGGAAATATCCCCTACTTTACCAAAGATGGAATGGAAGTTACCCTAATTCTAACACCACCAACTGAGGCACACAGAGCAAGCCTTAGACCTAGGAGTGCAAACATTATTTCTGTGGAAGTTTTAATGGCAGAAGAAGTGACACACACTTTAACAAATTGAGGTATTGTTTGATGGGGTGAGCCCTTCTCAAGCAACAGCCACAATCCTCGTCAGGGTAAACCACAAACAAGTCCCTAAATTAACCTGTGCTTAACACTTTGGTAGATTGGCACAAAAACAATCAGGCTTAACTTAGAGGTAATATGTAAAGTATTAATGCATCACACAAGCAGTAATAACTTGAAAACACACCACAAGGAAAATCCTAAACTGATTTAAAAAAAAAAACAGGATAACATTTAATACATTATTTGACAATAAAATGACAAAAATTCAATCACTAAAACCAGGTGAAAGTCACAGGTTCAGGCCAACCCTGATGGAGTGCAGGCTGGAAAAAGTTAACTTGCCAAAGTCGGGTGTAAAGAGTCCAGTTGATGGTGAAGGGGGCAACAAAGATCAGGAAGAACGTCAAGGATGGTCATCACTACTGTGTGAAGAGCAGGCCAGGTATCATGGATGGTTGTCACTGTAGCTTGAAGAAGCATTGTTGGTGATTGGGGGCTGTGGATACTGTAGCAGAACGGGAGGTCACTCAGCTGAGTCTTGGAGTCATTCAGCTTGGGATGAAGGAAGCATGGAATATTATTTCACCTGGCATACATGAAGTAAAGCCCCTTGGTTTTCCTAATTAAGGTAAATCGTTTAGTCATTAGCCCACATTAAAACATTGTATTGCAATTGGTATCACCACAGAATCAATGACATCAGTTTTCATATATTTATACAGGAGATGCAAATGTTATTGTGCTGACATCTCCAACACCATCTGAAACATCTGAACCCCACTGGATACAGTTCCAGATATGTATTTAGTCTACATAACAATAAAATCACTCTGTGAAAACAATCCTCTTGGTTCCACAAATTCTATAGGAATTGTATTGTGCACCTTTCTTCACACTATGGTGTCACTTCAAAGTATCATGGATTTTAACATTTGGACTCTTACTATTCTGTCCTTCACGTTTCATAACTCCTGGATCATCTTTGTTTGCATCTTCCTAGCTATATTATTTGAGATATCCTTCATGTTATGTACAGTATAATTTGTTGTTTCTTATCTTTTCAGTGTTCACTGAGATGGAATCCTAAAGAAGGCAATGCCGAAATGCACGTAGTGCTAACCTACCGCCAGTTTCATAATTCTATTGTGTCAACTGTCCATACAGGATAGATGAAAATACTGTTAACAATGATTGATATGATTTGTTAGATCTCAATTCTTTGATGCACCCACAAGACAGCTGGTGGTCCAAGCATCAGTGCTGTCCAGGCTGGACTATGCCAGCTCCCTACTGGCGGGGATAAACCAGTCAGAATTTCTGCGGCTCCAGCGGGTTCAAAACGCTGCGGCCCGACTGGTGACAGGTCTGCCTAGGCGATGCTCGGTGTCCAATACTCTGCGCTCTCTCCACTGGCTCCCTGTGCAGCAGAGGATTAGATTTAAGGTTCTCTGCTTTGCATTTAAAATCCTAAAGGGTACTCCCCCACAAATCTTGGAGAAATTGCTGGTCCCCTATGTCCCCTCTCGCACTCTTAGATCGCTAGGCCAGAACTTAGCAGTGGTATCGCGTTTTAAGTTGAGCAGAATTGGTGGCCGCTCCTTTCGAGTCCTGGCAGCGAGCTGGTGGAATTCTCTTCCTCCACAAATCCGGGCCATCGATGAGCTCCTTCAGTTTAGACGGGCTATCAAGACCTTTTTATTTGTTTAGGTTATCTGTTGTGTTTCGTCTCCTTTTGTCCGCTTTTAGTGCTGTGTTGTGTTCACCTTCTCAAAGCGCCAGGACGCCCCTTTGCTGGGGCAGCTGTGCGCGGTACAAATAAAAATAACATAACATAACAACAAATCAGAGCTCATAATTCAAGATATATATAAGTTGTGTATATTTATTGAATTTTTCAGATCAGTCACAACAACTCTTTTTGCATTTTTTCCCCTGACACCTGTACTGTATAAACATTTTTATTCCACAAACAAGCATTATTAATGACAAATGAATGTATTTCAAATAAATAAGAAAAAGTCTATATCATCAAAATTATACATAAAAGTTTATATACAATAAATAATTAATATCAAAAGTTTGGTATAATTCTCCAATTTGGTGTTCATTACGCACTGGTTTTTTTTGGCCCAAATTAGCATATTTTTTACTGCCTTGACTTGGGCTTGTTTTCTTCAATTGTCACAAACAGGATCTCAACATAGCCCGAAAAGAGTGGGAATAGGTAAGGTGGGAGAGCCTGTCATTCGCTGCCAAGAAAAAGTACCATTGTGCTTTCTGGAAATTTATGTCCTTTGGTTCTAGGGAGGGACACTGTACTATAGCGGCAAATATTGCAGTGAGTGACTGGTTAGCACACTTCTCTGACTTGTACATGCAGCTGGGTGAAACTGCCATTTACTCAGCCAAGTCATTGAACACATGACTTGCAAAATAGATACTTGGAAGCCCAGGGGAGGTAGAGGATGATATTGGGGGGACATCTGCCACAATCCCCATAACAGGGAATGACGATTGCCTTTTTGAAATATTTGTAGCAGAAATGTATACAGCCAGTGAAGAGGTGTGGTGCAGCAGCCAGGGCAGTTGACTTCGGAGCACAGGGCTCACGGTTCGATCCCCGGCTCTGGCGGCAGCTCAGCTCAGCACCATGTGACTCTGGGCAATAACACACTTAATTTCCACAACGGCCCCCAGCACCTTGAGACCCATAAGGGTGAGTAGGTCGCGCTTTACAAATGCGGATTTACATTTTTTATTTACATTACGGGCATCATCCCTAATAGAGCGCCAGGATAGGATAAAATCCCAAGGGGCCTCTTCCGGGGTGAGGTTGAAATTTGGGGAGCTTATTTTTCACCATTGTTCACAGCTTTCCTGCAAGGGGCAACTATGCCCTCAATGTGGGCCGGAGCAGAAATTGTCCCCATTTATAAAAAGGGACCGTGTGAACTTCTAAACAACTGCAGACTTATTAGTCTGCTCTACAGCTCCCAAACATTATTTTCCAGCATGCTACTTGGTAGACTACAGGATTGGATGACAGATAATAACATTCTGTTGATGAGGTGTTCAGACTCCTTATGTTAATTTGGAAAATGGTCACCCTGGGGAGAGGCCGCCTGTACGTCGTATTTGTGGACCTCTGCTCCGCCTTCGATCTTGTCCCTAGGTCAACTCTATGATTGGTGTTGCAGGAGCTGGGGTGCCAAATTCTACAAGATATCATAGAGAGGCTGCACGACAATAACTATGCACAGGTCAGATGCGGGAAAGTGGGTGACCTTACAGAGCCGTTTCCAGTCAATAGAGGGGTCAGGCAGGGTTGCGTGCTTGCCCCCACGCTATTCTCACTCTACATCAATGGCTTTATAAAGCAGCTAGATCAGGGGGACAACGATGCCCCTAAATTGGCAGACATGAGGATCCCTGCTCACTGACTATACCCTCCTCATTTCCAAATCACCAATGGGCCTCCAAACACTGCTGTACCATTTTTAAAACATATATATATTTTTTTATTAATCAAAAGCAATTGGCTTCACAAAGCATACTGATATTGCACAGTGAAGTTATTACACAGAAACATTGGTATAGTCACCTTCTCCTACCCCTATCCAGCGGAGGGGGTATGATCACAAGCCTGATTCTCAAGCAGCCTATCCAATTCTATCATTTGGCTCAGAGTTTGCTCTGCTGGCACTGCAACACTAGTCCCCGGCCCTCTAGCCCCTGTAGGCTTTCCCGTGCCCCCACACTTTTTATCATTTCCCAATGCTACCCCTGGCTGCATAGACTACATGTTCTGCTCTCTGACACCAATCCAGGTCCCTTCCCCAGTCATCGGTCGTAGGGTCAGATGATGCCTCCCAGGCTCTCGCTATATTACTTTTGTCACTCCTACAGCCAGACCCAGCCAAATTTCTTTGTACCTCAGCCAGTCGTGTTCTCCCTTTATACCCAAGAGTAGCCACTTGGGCTCCAGAGGGACTACCAGGTTTGTCACTGTTGTAACTTGTGTTCAGTAGGCTTGAATCACTCGACATTCCCATATGGGGTGAAAGAAGGATTCCTCATTCCCACATTCCCTTCTGCACAATCGGGAATCCGCTTTACCTATTTTGTGGAGAAGGACCTGCGCGTAATACACTATGCTAAACCAGTCTAAATCTCATTCGTGTAGACAGTTCCTAGGGGGCCTGTAAGGCCTCCGCCCAGTCATCATCTTCTAACGCTTCACTCAGGTCATCCTCCCATGCCCTCTTCAGGGGGTCCAGTAAGTCTGGGGAATTATCCATTAGATTCTTCTAAATCAATATTCCCTTTTTTTTCTAGCAGCTCTGTGGCAAGTCTGTCCTCTAGATGCAACGTGTCAGGTACCTCCTCCCCAGTGCGCAGGTGGCAACGCAGCACATGACCCAGCTGGATATGTCAGAAGCGCTTGGTCTCCAGCAGGCTAAATTCGGATTGCAGATCTGCAAACAAAATATATGTTTGGTTCTTCCAGACATCACCAAAGTACTCTATTCCAAGGAGTCTCCATTTTCAGAAACAACGTAGCCCCCCCACCTCTGTCAATAACGCACTACACCACCGAGGTGTCTGAGCTGTTAATCTCCCCTTCCAACCAAGAAACCAGATAGCTGCATTCCATACATCTATGGTCACCGAAGTGTGTTGTGGTCGGATGCCTCCACTTTACCTAGCATATAGCATACATTCATATCCTCCTGGGCCTACATCCATTCTGTCCACCCTATACGCTGGGTCCTGCTGGTCTGCAAAAACCCACTCATGAATGACTAGTAGATGTGAGGCCAAGTAATACTTTTGAACATCCGGAGCTGCCAGCCCTCCATCGTAACCCCCTTCTGTAATTTAGCTAGGGCATACCTTGGTGCCCCTCCCTTCCAGAGTAAACTGCAAACTGTCTGGTCAATTTGCCTAAACGTTGCCTGTGGGATCATACAGGGATGTCACATAAAGCAATCGCTGGAGGGCCATCATTTTGTAGAGAGCTGCTCTACCCATTATTGTTAGTGGGAGTGACTCCCAGTGTGATACGTCCGTTCGCAATCGTTCAAGCTGTGGGTCCAAATTGTGCCTAAGGAAACTCAGTGGAGTCAGGCAATTACAAGGTAGGCACGGGGGCCCTCCCAATAGTGAGTATATCACCGACTTGGTCCAGTTGATGGTTAGTGTTCCCCAAACACCCGGAATATATGCATCACACAATGTATAGAGTGTAGAGGTCTGGCCAAGAACAGCAGGATATCATCTGCGTATAGGGAGATTCCTTCCTCCCATCCTCCCTGGGAGGATATGTCCCATATTAAGGGGTCTCGGACGAGCCATACTGCTAATGGTTTAAGAGCAAGCACAAATATCATAGGAGATAATGGACACCCTTGCCGTGTGCCTCTCTTAAGCTGGAAACTACGGGAGATGGTACCGTTTGCCCTCACCCTGGCTATAGGGGCCTGATAAAGCAGTCCGACCCAACTCTAAACAGCCTAACCTCTCCAGGGCTGCGAATACATAGTTCCATTCCGCTGAGTCAAACACCATTTTGGCGTCCAAGGCCATTGCTATCGTTTGTAAGTTTTAGTTAAATGAAGTACTCCATTCAGGCCTTGCAAATTTAAACAAGTATTTCGACCAGGACTAAATCCCAACTGATCTGGGTGTATTATTACACGGAGTCTTGTTGCTAGGACCTTTGCCAGTATGTTAGCTTCTGCATTGAGCAGCAAAATTGGTCTATACGAACTTCAGTAATCTGGGGGTTTTACTTCTTTGTGTATCATCACTATTGTCGCCATTCTTTGATCTGCCAGGAGGCATCCCACCATCAATGCTTCATGGTACATTGCTAACATTGGTGCAATCACCTCCCTCGTCAGGCCCTTATAAAGCTCTATTGGCAGTCCGTTTGGTCCCTGCGCCCTGCCCGACTGCAAGCCCCTTATCGCATTGCGCAGATCGTCCTCTCTCAAGTCCGCTTCAAGATCTACTGTTCATCCTCAGTCAGTGTCTGGAAGGCCACATTTTTTGAGGAAGTCAGTGCAGTCATCGTGTGTCATGCAAGTTTGAGATGCATATAAGGATTCGTAATAATCCGCGAACGCCCCTGCAATGTCCGTATTAGTCGTGTGACCATTTTAAATATTTTTGCATAGCACGGTGTCTTAAAATAAAAGTGGCCAAAACCCAGAATATGGAAATCAACCTGGGTCGCACAACCTGGGCCAATCCGACATTGGCAGGAAAATCTTTGGAGAGAGTACAGACATTCACCTATCAGGGCATCACAGTAACAGCACAGGGCGGGTGGCAGGCACACATTATGCAGCAGAGACTAGAGCAATTAGCAGGAAGCATTACAAAACTGACCTGTAACTCTGAGTTCCGACCAGCACAGCCGGCACTACAGGTCTACCACCATCAAGCCCTGGGGACAGCCACTTATGGTGCAGAACTATGGGGCCATCTAGACGTCTCCTCGCTAGAGTTGGCGGATAAACGATTCATGCGAACACTAGTGGGTGTCCCGATAAGTACCCATTCATTGTCACTAAGACTTGACTTGGGGTTGAAATCTCTCTCAGATAAAGTTGGTCTCTGCCCCATTTTCTTTTGATGGAGGATCTGGGCTACCCTAGAGCTCCGTCCATACCGAGATGGATTGGAAGAAATACTTAGGCTGGTGGGATCAAGCAATATACTTTGGATTCAATATATTAAAGTCACCCTGAGGGAGATCGGGCTACAATCACTACCCCAAGAGAGGCTAGATCACTTTCCATGAATAATATCAAATTAGCAGACTGGCAGCATCAAGAGTCTTTAATACATTCAAATGCGCAGTACGGCTCCCTGATCAATGCCTTCCTCTCGAATAAAGGCTCATTCAACAGAGAAGATTTCATGGAGGATATCGAACCTCCCCAAGCGAGGCATCTATTCCTGCTATTTTGCTATGGGACTCTGACCCTCCATTCATTTACCACCAAATGGGTTAATTCACCTCTGGCGGATGAGAAGTTGTGCCCAGGTTGAGGGTCCTCTAAGGAGTCTCTAGAACTTGTAAAGCTATTCTGTCCAGCCTACCTAACTAGTAGGCGTCATTGGATCCTACCTCTCTATAAGCCTTCTCTAAGGATATTAAAACCTGACTGTAGTAAACGATTGATTTTTGCACTCTCCCGCTACTTGTTGGCTATGTGGATAACAAGGGTCAAGTTTAAGGTCTTAAATGGCCAAATATCTGGTGCAATTTTACTAATGAGCTTAGATGTACAGAAAGTGCATTTTCATGTTTTATTTATTCTGAGTTCTTATTCTCTGTCCACAAGACAGTTTTAAATATTTTTTTAGCCACATTTACTCCTGGACCATGTATCTACTGTATTATGATTGTCAATGTTTTATCATGCTTATTTATGTGCTTTTTATGGCCTTGAGCCGAATTAAAGCTTGTATGATGATGATGATGATGAATTTAATAGTTTACACTACCAGGACTTGTAAAACTTAAAAGTACATGCACAACTTTTTAAATACAATGCACCCTGCCTTATGGGCTGTTTAGAGCCTACCCTAGAAGTGACTTACATGTGTTAAAAAGAGAGGTTTAGGCTTGGAAAAAGGTTTATTTTGTCAGTCGAAATGGCAGTTTAAAACTGCACACAGACTGCAATGGCAGGCCTGAGACCTGTTTAAAGGGCTACTTAAGTACTTAAACAATATGTGCTGCAGGCCCACTAGTAGCATTTAAGTGACAGGCCCTGGGTACAAGTAGTACCACTGTACTGCATGACTTATAAGTACATTATCAGTGCCAATTGGGTGTAAGCCACTTTTACCATGTTTAAAGGAGAGAGCACAAACACTTTAGCAGTGGTTAGCAGTGGAAAATGACACAGAGTCCTAAAAGCCAACACAAATAGGTTCAGAAAACAGAAGGGGTGAAGGCAAAAAAGGGTGGGAAAGAGACAGCAGAGAGGACCAATTCCAACACACAGATTCTCCATCAGCACTTAAAACCCCTTCTGATTACCTTATCACACACTTCAAGAGGCTAGAGGATAAGCTATCTAAAAGCAAACACACACTAGACATGACTGAACCTACTGCGTTATCAGAGAGTGGCTTTGTGATGGACCTAGCTAAGACTAGGGATGTAAGAAGGTGGACTATGGTCAATCAACGAGGCCTAAGGGTTGTGTCTTGGAATATTCCTGTTATCCACCCTACGCTGCTAGTTTGGGGTAACCCGAAACCACACCTCTCAAGAGAATTGCTGATAGACTGCCTTTCTTTGGAAAATGTCATGACAATTCCCTGGATTAATCATGTTAAAAATGGTTTGACAGAGCTAGGCCTGCCGAAGCTCTTCTTTAACGCAGGAAATGTAGAAGAAAGAGTTAAGATGCAGTGAAAGAGTTTTTTATTGATCGGCAAAGAAGACTTCATCAGGAGGAATTTGACATGCTGTGTTCCAGTAGCCATTATAGTCTAAATAAATTATCTTTGCGTTGTGAGTGTTATGTAACCTTTGGTTTTTAATGGAAATTTTTGGTTTTAGCTGACAAGTTTCATTTTAACATGTTACATTATTTAGTGGCTTCCCATAAGAAGGCAGATTGGAGCTCAACATTGCCTATGTCTCCGTGTAATAATACCTCTTTTCAAAGCACAGTGCACACTACTCTCTTTTTTTCGGGTTATTTTTTTATGCACAGATACGTCATTTGGTCCCAATTTAGCATGTTTCTAAAATCAGATCACACAAGGAGGCTCTAGTATTCCTGCAACAATTAAGCAGGTTGGAATTGTGTATTGCTGTGCTAAATGTTATGCAATGTGCCCTGGTGATCAGAAACAGATGATATTATTGTAAAGTCTTATAAAGAGCACAGCTACCCAATAGGGCTTCTCAATGCTAGAGAGAGGTAGGTAATGAGAAAGAAAAAGCAGACAAAAGTCAGAATAGCCAGGTTTTTAGGTTTTCGTAAAAGATGGTCATAGACTGGCAGCTTTTCAGTGAATCGGGCAGCGTCTTCCAGAGCTTGTGGCCTACGTATGAAAACGACCGCCTGGCAAGGTGGACTTTAAAAAAAAAAAAATCTAGTGACCTTAGAGAGGTTCTGGTTGATCGACCGAAGCGAGCGATTAGTGCGGTAGGGTTCCACTAGCTGTTGCAGACAGAGTGGACCAACATTCAACCTAGCATTATGCATGTCTCATAGGGATTTAAATTGTATAAGTTCATCCAACGAAAGCCAGTGGAGGTTGTGAAAAAGGTTGGAGAAGGAGGAGTGCTTGGAAAGATGAAACAGAAGCCTGGCCACTGAATCCCTTGTAGCGGTTTGATTGAGGACTAGCCAGCCCCCTGATAGAGAACATTCCTGTAGTCCAGCCCTGATAAAATCAAGGCCTGGCTAATAGTCCTCTGATTCAAAAAGGGGAGCCCCTAATAATTTTTGTTAACCATTTTAAAACTGCCTTGGAAATTTGTGTTTTCATGGATAACCCACCACCCAGCCAGAAACTGAGGTTCTAACCTTAGAGACTGGCATAGGAGGGCCTAGAGTGTCAGGTCAGTGTTGTCCCCACAACAGGTTGTTCTTGCCCATCACTATAACCTCTGTCTTGTCCCAGTTTAACTTTACGGAGTTACTGTTCATCCAGGTGGAAACCTTGAGGAGATAGCAGTTCAGGGTATCCACACTGAGACCCTCTGCAGATGACATAGAAAAGATAATCTGAGTATCGTCAGCATAAGAAAACAAAGTGAGGCCAAAGCTTTCAACAGCATCAGCAAGGGGAAGAACATTGACGTTGAATAAGAACAGGCTTATAGGTGATCCCTAAGAAACTCCAGAAGAGAAAAAATGACACCTCCTTACAGAATTAGATGCAAAAACCTGGAAGGTCTGATCCTGGGGGAACTATGTCATTCCGGACAATGCTGTGCCATGGAGACCTATGTTCTCAAATCGTTTCAGAAGTGTTTTGTGAAGCACAGTATCGAAAGCCGCGCTGATCCACAGTGCCTCCGTACCACCATTGTCTAAAATTCGACTGAGGTGCTCAGTAACTCCCAGCAAAGCAAATTAAGTGCTGTAACCACCTCGGAAACCAGACTTCGAATGATGGAGATCATGATATTCTACAAAAGCGGAGATTTGTTGGTTGACATAATTTTCCAAGATTTTAGAGAGCAGCGGGAGCAGTGAGAGTGGCCTCTAATTAGACCAGTTGGTGGAATTCAATATGTTTTTTTTCAATAGGGGCAGGACTGTTTGCACCTTTGGGTGCTTTTTTCCACATTATTGCTTCCATGCTTGGGGAATTTGCCCTTCTTGCATGGAGGAATTAAGGAGAGTGATCAAGACCTGTAGAAATTCCTGGCCAAGTTTAATGACCATGGCTGGGGGAAGAGGGTCAAAATGAGAGCCTGACTTTACGGGTTGCAATAATGTGGAAAAAAGGACACCCAAGGGTGCACAGATGTTATAGCGAGAGGTAGGGGTATTGGCAGTTTGAGATTCAGTGCATACAATTGATAAAGCAGTATCAGTGGTTTTTCCATCTAATGGAGGCTCAACAGTCGCACCATAGAGAGCAAATATTGAATGTCCGCCACCTTTTTTTCAAGTAAGTATGCCAGGTCATTACACTGTGACCGTGAGAGGGATGGTGGGAGAGATGATTTACTAGGGTGGGACAGATCTTTACCTACTCTAAAAAGAGTTTTAGGGCAATTTTTAGCACCAGTAATTTGTAAGAATAGAACGCAGCATGAGCGGTTCCACATAGTGCATGATATTCTTTCAGTGCTATTCTACATTTGCGTTCTCTTCCTTATAATAAATTTTCCTCTAGCTCCTTTCCAGAAGCTTGAACCACATTTGCCCCTCCCCCCAGAGGTTCTCATTAAATCAGGGGTCAGCAGAATGAGGTCTGGCCGAGGTAGTGGATTTACTTGGCAAAATTGAATCAAGAGAATCCTGAATCCAGGCATCAACCTTAGGTTGATCATGATGAACAAACTACACTAGACTAGGCAGAGTATCTTGGAGTCGGCAGTTGAAGGTGAAGAAGCCAAGCTTAGACCAATTTCTGGACAGAGTGGATGGGCCAGAAGAAGCAGCAGTGGGCGGGAAGGATATCAAAAAAGAGAAAGGTACAGCATGATGATCTGACCAAAGTAAAGGGATAGGACAATCTGTTGTGAGAACCTTAAGGTTAGGAAAATAGGGTCAAGTAGATGCCCGGCATTGGGCAAAGGAGCCGTGTTAATTAGGAAGATTCAAGGCTCTGAGGTCTCCTAGAAAGAAGGAGCCAAAGCCACAGGTGGCATCCTCCAGGTGTATGTTTAGATCCTCTAATTCAGTGAAAATGCTGCATTTAAGGATATGGGGGACAGAATGTCTGGTACAATAGAGCACCCATTACCTGCATTGCCTAGTGGACAGTAGATAAAGGCAGCAGATAGAGTAAAATTATATTAAAGCCAGAGGAAACAGAGCAAGGCTTCACAGTCTGTATCTTGCATTGGAAGTGCTCTTTAAAAATAATAGCAATGGCGCCTCATTTCTTGTCTGCCCAATCGCATCTGGCCATTCGGTAATTAGAGGGGAGAGCTACGATAATATCTGAAGATGAGGCCTCTTGAGCCATGTTTCACTAAGAACCAGTGTGTCTGGAACACTGTCCAGTAGAACGGTGAAGAGGTTTATTTGATGTTTAGGAAAAGAATGGCAGTTGACGTTCTAGATACAAGTCCATGTAAATCATTGTGTGTTTTGATCTTAGGCTTCTGTATGAGTCTTGCTGTATCGTTTTTGAGATTTGTCTTTTAGATATGATAGGTTTGCCAATTGTATGGTTTTAGGATTTTTGCTTATGAATTGATGTTTTAATTTTCTTGCTGATTATATAGATTTTAGACATATCTATCAATTGATGTTTTTATTATGTGTTTTTATGGATTTTCTGACCTAAGCCGAAGAAAGTCTGTTGACTGACTTACTGAACCTACTGCATTTGTCATAACAGAAGACCTATCTAATGACAAGAGGTAGTCAGGTTGTCTGTATTTCCTTTAAGAAACATTACAAGAAGACTGTAAAAAGCCAGTAAACACATAAGCAGATTACCGCCATTGCATATAAGGACAAAGTAGATGTATCAAATATGTAACTATTTTTAGGCAAAGTCACAGCAAAGTAGGACAATATAGTGAGTAGAAATATATTGCAACTGTTTTCTCCTACTGTGAAACAGCTTGCATTCCACAGTAGAAACTGCTGTTAGTGAATTGCATTGCACTATATACTTTTAGTGATGGGGAAAAATGTAGTAATGGGCCAAAATGGCAGTAGTATCAGGACTAATGAGAAATCAACTCAAAGGAGGAGGTTGAACAGAGCCTGAAAGTGGAGTCCAGTGATATAGAGGAACCACTGCACTATGGATGTTGCAATTGAACAGCCAAGTACCATATGTATCACCAGCAAAAGAGAGAGGAAACCCCTATTTCCTGAAACACCGCCCAAGCCTTGTTTATCAACAGCCTTAATCAGAACACGTCCTGATGGATTTAATCCCACTGACGCTCGTAATGCAGACCCCTGCAGCCCCTGTGTTGGAAAGGGCTCTAATGGGCCCCCTATTCATACAATGAATAACTGTGACATATGGGGCTTCAAGGGCTCCTCAACACATTATCCAGAGGGCCCATCATTTTGTGTTCTGCCACTGGTCCCTGTCCATACACCGTTTCTGCTGAAGGCCCCCTACCCATATTTCATCAATGAACCTAAAAAAACAGGATGTGCTCACAGCCAATCCAGCACCCCATTATCTTGTTCGCTTTGGAGAATACCATGTTCAGTCTTGCATATTATTTACATGAAACTGGCTCAGTAAACACTTATCACTGAGGTGATACAAAAAGGACTAAAACTAAATTCTAATTTCTGTAATAAAAATATTGTTCAGAATAATATAAGCTACTGTTAAGCTTCTCTTACCACTAGACTTTTGGACACATTTGTGTTTCACGAACTAAAGAGCTTTCTATGACTAGAAAAAAGACTTCATCCACTGCAGTCATAATTTGGACCTGGGTGTAGGACAGCAACGTCCCACTTGACTATAATAATAATAATAATCTTTATTGCTTAGTTAATAAAAACCATTGCAATCAGCTACATCAAGCGACACATATAAGAATGCTTAATTGATAAAAACCATTACAGTCAGCTGCATGGTAGGTTACATGTAAAAAGTGCCTAAAACAATCCTTTTTGTAAATAGAGACAGTTAAGAAAGTTTGAGTAATTGCAATGATTCCAAAAAACGACGAGGAGTATAATAATTGGCATTTAGTGTGTGCAGTGAAGTGCAAAAGGAGTCGTGAAGAAGTGCAAAATGTCGAATTTGGAGTCCATTCTCCTACAAGTTCCTTGGGCAGTGCTTGTTTCTGTAAAGTTGGCTTTAAGAAACATGGCTGAGCTAGCGTGCCAGTCAGAAGGTGGTCCTCCGAAAGAATGTGTGAACTAGATGCAATCAGCTACATCAATTTTGTGACATAGTAACCAATCCACAGTAGCACTCTGTTTGTGATTAAAATATTATAATAGCTTTTGCAGCATGATTATTTAAAATCGTTGCCTCTGTAAAGTCCTTGTGACAACAGAAGAAAACAGTTTTGAATGTGCAAACATGTTTAAAAATGAAATGGAGTATTATAATAAAATGGGCACTGCCGGGTTGAACACTGCCTCCATAAAGTACATGTAAGGATAGGAGACAGACAGTTTCAGATATGCGAACATGTCTAAAAAGAACGTGGTACAGCCGGATTGTCAGAGGTCATTGCTTAGTTTGTGGAGCTTGTTACTCCATGCAGATGAAGGAGAACTGTTCCTACTCATTATGTTGGGTCTGTAAGCAGAATTTGATATCATTGTTTATGCTGTCTTGATGAGAGGTCCTGATTTGCCAGAACCCCCCCTGTTATGTATTTTAGGTATTTCCTTTCTGACCAATATCATCAGGCCAGAACGGAAACTTGTGTATCTAAGGCATTCTTTATTTTGTTTAATATCTATTCAAAGCATCGCATGGACCTGCTTCTCTCCCTGGAGCTTTTATTTTGATGGGAATATGCTTCTGCATTGTGCTCAAGAAAAATTTGAAGCTCTGAAGAATACTCTCCATCTGGCAGTTGATTGGATGAAGATATATGAAAGAAAGGCAGGGGTGTTGTTTTTAGGTTCCTGTAGGTCCTGCATTGCCAAACGGCAAAAACAACCCTACTACATTTATTTGTACGTCATGACTTTTCAGAAAATGTAAACAATGTGGGGATAAAAGAGGAATCTGATTTAGTTATGATATCTTTGAAATTTTTGAGTTTCTTCCTGCCACTTGCTACCAAGGTATAGTTGCAGCTATTGTAAATACTAACAATAAGAAGAGCAATAAAAATAAACTTCACTTTGCTAATGTTTATACTTGAATGTACCAGGCTTATTGATAGGCTGCATATAAGGAAAAAAGCATGCAGCTGCTTGATTAATCTACTTGCAGGAAAAAAGGGTTCGACTCTACCCCCCCCCCCCCCCCCCCCCCGTTGGGAATGCTATACTGCAGGTGTTCTTAACCTGTGGTCCGGGGACACGTGGGGGTCCGTGCAAACTACTACGGGTAGACTGCTTAGAAAATTAAATAATATTAACAGATCAGTTAAGAATGTATAAATAAAGAAGCAAAATGTAAAACTGAAAATGGTAAAACATTCTGTAACTGGGAAGGAATTTGGAATTGCAGGCTAAAAATTAAGTTAGTACCCTAAGATTGATTTTTGGGAGTGGTGCAAGTCCACCGAACTGTATATATTATGGATAATGAGTGGCCTCAATTGAATTTAAAAAATCTCCTACCCTTCCGTTAAAATAGATAATTTAATAATAATAGACAAATTAGATTTGTTTGTGAATTAAATAAAATTTTTCATCATTATTGTAATTATTTAATGAATTCATGTTTTTTGTGTACTGTTTTGTGGTTCAAATCATCAAAAATGCTTAGGTCATGGTCCCCCACTTCCAGTGATCACTCAGTGGGGATCCCAAGATTCCAATAATCATTCAGTAGGGGTCTCCAGGCTCCCATAATGAATAAGTGGGGTCTCCACAGAAGTCAATAGGTTAAGAACCACTGATATACTGGTTTTTAGTGCAGATTTATATTGAATTTGAAGTCAGTTGCTTGACTCTCGGGATTGTATAAAACAGACCCAACTTCTTTTAATGATAATTTTAGATTGACACCCTAAATCCTAAAGTATGCCCAGAGCAGATTGCAAACACTTTGCTGGGTCCAAACCTTTGATGCAAAAGTCATGGAGACCAAATAAGCTTTCTCCCAAAAAACAAGAGTCAATGGGGTATATTTACAAAAAAATGTCAGAGCGCAGAGCTGCACCAAATTCAGCAGCACCGCACTCCAACATTTTTTAAATTGCAGGGATGCATCATATTAACAAGAACAGGGCACACCTCTGTGTTTTCCCTAGTACTGGTGCAAAAAAAAAACTGCTTAGCGCCAGCACAGGCTCCCTGTCGCCATGCTGCAATGGTGCCTGCGTTGCAGGAATAATTGTTTTATGTGCAGGAAGGGACACCTTCCTATACATAAACAATAAAGAATGGCTACTTGCTTTTTCTATGTGTTCTGCTGAATGCAACACACATAGAAAGAGTTAAAAACTAGGAGAAATCAATAATTTGTCGTCATATCACCATTCTAAAACCAGGTATTCCCTGGCGTTAGAATGGTACTGTTTTTGGCACTGCCTCAGCCTTGTAAATCTGGGGCAGCATAAAAAAGCAATGGATCTTGCGTTGGTTTCCCACTGCAACACCCTTTGCATGCCCTTTTGCCACAGGAAACTGTGGCGGGAAGGGGCATATATACAAGGTGGTGTTAAGCCACAATAAGGGGCGTACGGCCACCTTTTAAATATTGAAAATGGCACTGCGCCACCAGAGCATCAATAAAAGTTACGCCCCGGTGGCGAAAGGAGCTTTTAAATATGCCCCAATGTGTCTCCCCTTATGCACCAAGAATTGTGAACAACACCCTTTAGATAGCAATAAAAAGTGATTAATGGTGATGCCTAACTTGCTCAGAACACTGATAAATTAATCTGGGCAATATCAATACTACCATATTTTAGTTCATCCACACCATTACTGAAAGGAATATAACCATATGCATTTAGTATTGGCCCTCCTCCAACATTCAGCACAAAGTACTGGTCCATAACTTCTCTGAACAGATAGAGCAACCCCAAACGAACAGGAGGGGTTATCTAGTAGGGATGGACAGAATGTTTTATTTCACCCAAGGAATTGGCAGAATTTGTCGACTTCACATTACAGTTGTAACGCAGAGTTTGGCTAATTTCCACCAATCACTGCATGGCGGAGATAATTCCTGCAAGGCCCCAGAAATGCAAGCGGTATTTGGTGTTTTCTGGTGCCATTTTCTAACGCGGTTAGTCTAGGGCAATCGTGAGCGGCTGCGGTCTGAGGGCTGCTTTTTGAGTAGATTTGCTGTCACTCTAATAGATTTTATACTTGAGTGGCAGCAAAATCAACTCGAAGGGTGGCATTGCCATGTGCAACGCATGGTGTTGTTCATGCTGATTTTTCAATGCTGCTAGTGCTACTGCACTAAATTGCAGCCACACGTGCATATTTCTGCCTCTTGACGTAACTCAGCGAAATTTCTAAGTTTTTATGCAACTCTGTGAGTTCCGTTCACCCCTATTATCTAATACGGGAAGCCATTTATCACTTATAATTTTGTGAATTATGAGGCCTAACTTAAGGAGGTTCCCACAGGGTTGTGGTAGAACACCACTCAACATGATTTCACAGTGTTTCCACTGTTGGATCTACGGCACAAGTGACCAAATCGAGTTAGACACAGAGCTTGGTTTCACTCATTGTCTAAGTATGACCACATATATATTCTGGTGCTGCACACATTAGTTCTGCTTCAATATCTCTACCATTGCATATTTATGGGCATAGAACTCTCTTCCAGAAAAGCTCCATCACCCTATTTTTCATGATATCATTCGAACTATGTGCCTACCATTATTACACACCATAAACCAACATCTGTGTACTCTCTGATTGTGGTAAGTGAAGTGCTAGATTAGGGGTTCATACAGCTGCTGCTCTTGCATCATAATCCAATGATATATTTTAAATGTTATTGTAAAGTCTTATATTTATTGGGAAGGAGAGGCACAGATGCAAGTGTGTGCTTTATGCACAATAAGTTCATCTGTGGCTGATCACCTCTCATATGCAGGGCCAGACTGGGAACCCAAAGAAGCCTTGGCAATTGTGTCAGACTAGCTCCCCAAGTGTGAAGCATTGCTGCTTTTGTTACTGGAGGCTGATATTGCTGTAAAAAATCCCTAGAAACAAAACCACTCCCCACTGCTGCAAAACTGCCCCCCACCCTACCAGCCTTCGGGGAAAATGCTAGATGCCAGTTATGAAAAGTGCAGTCCTGTTCATATGGATGGTTGTTATTTATTAGGCTAGCTCCTATATCTCACTGAAGAGGGCCCCTAACAAAGTGTTTATTGGTGCTAACACACCATATTTTGGCCCCTTTTCTCTTGCTCCCTTTAATGGGACTTTGCTGAGTGCCTCAGGAATAAAAGGAGTTAGGATCTCACACAATTTAACAATTACAGTGTAACCCATCTAGCCACATAGTAAAACTCAGAGTAAGTAGATGGGATTAAGTATGGATTTATTGGGCGTGGCTTGGACGCCGCGGAAAATGGCCGCTGCTCGTCGGAGCTCCGTGAAGGAGTAGCGCGTTGGGATTTCCCCAGGGCACTTTTTCCTCATTTTGGGATTTTCTGCCAGCAACATCATGTTTGGGACACTCGCCTGCTCCGCCTGGGATATTGCTGACTTCTGGAACTGACGGAATCGGCAGGTTTTTGCCTTTTACTTCCTCTCGCGGCTCTCTGAATGCCGCGGCCGCCATTTTGAGTGCTCCGGTTTCCCGCCATGGAGTTTCTCCTCACACTCGGCTCCTCATGTGACCAGCGGTGAGCTGTTTTGACCTCTTTTTCCTCAAGTTTTTTGTTTCCTGCATCCTCTTGATGTCGTCATATATCTTTTCATTCACAATTTTTACACTGAGGCGTTAATTCTGTTAATTACGCCGGTCAGTCTCATTGGACTATTTTGCCTGCTAAAGTCAGTTTTGTTTCATTTTTGTGGCTTTTTGTATTTTGGACTATATGGCAATGCCCCGCACTAACCGTGGAAGTGTCCAGCAGGGTAAAAATGCATCAATGGCAGACTCTAATCCTTTCAGTGTGCTACAGGATACTATGGAGGATGCTAATTCAGATTCTGTAAGTTCTAAGCTTTTGCCTTCTGCTCCTCCTGGTGCCAGTGCTAAAGTAGTCTCGAAAATTCCTTCTGTTTCGCCTTCAACATCTGGTAAGAGAACTAAGGTAACTCCTCCTTCTCCTCCTACTACTTCACCTACAATTTCAATGGAACTTTTATTAGAGGAGATACGCTCTCTTAAACCCTAAATGTCAGAGACTAATGTTCGTCTCCAACATCTTGAAGATAACTGGTCGAACACGGAGAAGAGGGTGGATGATCTTGAGATCCATGTCGGTTCTATTCAAGCTATCACAGATCATATTCCTGATATGCGAAGGGAAATTTCACACCTAACGCAACAGGTGGAAAATTTGGAGAACCGAAATAGGCGTAATAACCTACGCATTTATGGCCTTTTGGAGGGCCTTGAGAATCCTGACCCCCTAGTATTTTTTCGGTCCTTCTTACCAAAGCTTCTTGGTTTTCCTGAGTCACCCCCTCTCAACATCCAGCGAGCTCACCGCCTGGGTCATAGTCCAGGTTCTTCTACTGCTTCCGCTCATGTGAAACCCAGGGGTGTCATTTTATATTTTTTGGAGTATACGGACTTGCTCAGGGTCCTTCAGGCTGCCAAACAGAAAGGAAAGATTCTTTGGAATGGCTCTACTTTGTTTTTTGCTCAAGATTATTCCAAAGCCACAGCGGATCGCCGGAAGAAATTTTTGGATATGAGGCCTGCACTCCATGCGTTAAATGCTCGTTATGGTTTATTTCACCCATGCCTGTTCAAGGTGACCTATCAGAACAAGACTACTAACTATGACGACCCTGCGCTTCTCCAACATTTTCTGAACACTTGTAGAGATGAATCTATGGACGTATCCAGAGCGTGATTTCCCTATTGTGTTAACGTTGTTCTGATTTTTCGCCTTGTGTTCACCTTTTTTGCATTTATTCCTTGTTTAGTCTGTGACTTTGTTAGTTAACATGTTTTCTTTTCCATTTTCTTGTAGATGCATTATTCACTCCCTTCCTCCTTCCTCCGTCGCTCTCCCTGGAGGTCGTTATCCCTCGTGCTCTCGTCAGTCCTGGAGTTGTCCGTCTTGGTATGCTGCCTTTTCCTATGTGGCTTCACCCCCCCCATCCTCAATGTTTACTTGTGGTATGTCTTTTTGACTTATTATATTGGTTTATGTTTCCATGTCTTTCTAATCTTTGGTTTTTCTTTCAAATATTAGCGTTCTTCTGTACTGTTCCTTCCCCTATTCACTGTTTCCTACTTTTTTCTATTTCCCTTTCTTTCTTCTTCCCCTCTCATTATCATATTTCTTATACTGTTGCAGTTGTTTTTCTGTTTTCTGTTCTATACCTCTTTATTACTTCTTCGTCTCATCCTATGTTGCTAGCTCTCCTTTCTCTTCACTTACAAATATTGACATTATTTTGTATTGGTTATTCCAGCATGGATTCTTTGTCACTTTTTTCTTTTTTCAATTCCCTTTCTTCTTTTCTCTTTCCTTATTGCCGCATTACGCATGATGTTGTCGTTGCTTCTCTGATTTCTGTTCTAATCTTTTCTGTTATTTCTTTCTCTCCTTCTGCTTTGCTAGATTTCTCATTCCCTCGTTCTCAATTTTGTTCTTATCATATTTCTTTATTGTACCTTATCACTTCTCTTCCTGTGTTAATATTACTTCTCTCCAATTTTATGTGATGAATTTATGGACACTTATTTGCCTGATTGTTTCTTATATAAATGATATCTTTTACTATGAATTGTACAGTTAGATGTTGCTAAATATATTTACCTGGAATGTTAAGGGGTTGGGTTCTCCCATTAAGCGACAACGAGTTTTGTCCCATTTAGCAAATTTAAAGGGAGATATTGTGCTATTACAAGAAATTCATATACAAGAGGTTGAAGTTGCCAAATTACGTCGTAACTGGGTGGGACATGTATTTGCATCTCCTGGATCTGGGAAGAGTAATGGAGTTGCAATTCTCGGTCATAAACGGTTAAGTGTTAAAGTTCTAAATCAAACCAATGACTCTGATGGTAGATGGGTAATTGTATCTATGTTGGTTGATAGAGTCCCTTTAACTATTTTTAATTTATATGCTCCTACTGTGCATGATAAGCTGTTTTGGCCCCAGATGTTGGTCTCGTTGATGCAATCCTCTGATGATTATCTCATTTTAGGAGGGGATTGCAATATGGTTATGGATCCTGTTTTAGATCGGAAATCCCATTCACGCTTTTCTCCCTCGTCCATGCACACTCAATTTACATCCACTATATCCCAACGCTCTCTTGTTGACTCTTGGAGACTCTGTCACCCTACACTTCAGGAATACACATATTACTCACCAGCCCATTCTTCTCAATCTCGAATTGACTATATTTTTGTTTCTAAAACTCTGATCCAACACATTACCCATTCTGAAATAGGCTCCATTTTAATCTCCGATCATGCCCCAGTCTCATTGCAACTTGATCTGCTTCCCCCCATGAAGGGTACTAGGAGATGGAGATTCAATAACTCTCTCCTATTAGACCCTAAATTCACTCCAGCTTTCCTTGAGTTTTCATCCCTATTTTTTACTGAAAATGAGTCTCCTCTAATATCCCCTCAGGTATTATGGGACACTTTCAAAGCTGCATCTAGAGATTTCATTATCTCGTTTGTTTCCCACAAGAGAAGAGCTGCATCCCACTCCTTACAGTCCGTTAATACACAAATTAAGCAATTGGAACATCGTTATTATTTAACTAACTCTCAATTAGACTTGGATAAACTTCTCAGGGCCAAACTCTCCTTTAATAAACTCTCCACAGACTCTGCTAATCTAATTTTACTTAAGTCCAGTGCCAAATATTACTGTGCGCAAAATAAGGCAGGCAATCTTCTTGCCAAATACCTCAAAGTTAAACAAGAGCGCACGAAAATCGAATCTATTGTTTCCTCGTCAGGCCTCACTCTTCATAAGGATGAAGATATCCTAGCAGAATTCACTAATTTCTATCAAAATCTCTATACTCCGGAATCCCCCCCTCTTTTAGCAGATATTGACCATTATTTATCTTCCATTCCTTCTCCATCCTTTCCGGACACAGACTTTGCCCCATTGGAGGCAGACATAGGTCCTAAAGATATCCTAGAGTCCATTCGACTAATGAAAAAAGGTAAGGCTCCCGGACCAGATGGCTTTACGATAGAATTCTATATACATTTTGCGAATTTGCTTCTTCCCAAGCTTCATCAATTATTTTTGTTTTTTATATCCTCCAAAAAGTCTGAGGGGTCTTTTCAAGAGGCCTTAATTTGTCTCATTCCTAAGGATAATAAAGACCATACTTTGTGTAAGAATTATAGGCCCATCTCTTTAATTAATTTGGATTATAAGATTTTTGCAAAAATTCTTGCATTACGTCTTGACAAAATTTTACCTAGTATAATTGGCAAGGAACAATGCGGCTTCATCAAAGGACGTCATCTTTCTGACAATACTCGTCTCTTTTTCAATGTTCTGAGTAAGTCTCACTCCTTTCCGCATTCTTTAGCTGCTGTCGCATTAGATGCTGAAAAAGCTTTTGATAGGGTTAATTGGCAATTTATGCTCGCAGTCCTTGCTTGGTTTGGTTTTGGTCGGAAATTTCTTGCTTATGTTTCTTTGTTGTATTCCTTTCCTAGATCCTTTATTTTGGCTAATGGCCTTGTTTCTTCCTCGTTTCCTCTCTTCAGAGGCGTTAGACAAGGATGTCCACTCTCTCCTCTTCTTTTTATTTTGGCGTTAGAGCCTTTCTTGATTAAAATTCGTATGAATACGGATATTACTGGTTTCCCTTATGGGGACAAGAATTTGAAGCTTTCTGCCTATGCGGATGATATTCCATTATTTATTTCCAATCCACAATCCTCTATCCCATCCTTTTTGTCGGAGGTATCTGATTTCGCGAGAGTCTCGGGCTATAAGCTTAATGTTGACAAGTGCGAAATTCTCCCTTTGAATAAATTCTGTTTTCATGCGGACTTCCTGGTTTCTTCTTTCCACTGGAGTCCGACTAAGATAAAATATCTGGGCCTCTGGTTTAAATCTTCTATCAAGGACACTGTAGCACTTAACATTAAAAATCTACAAACAATAATTCAGGACTCTACTACCCGTTGGCATCCTTTGTTTTTATCCTGGTGGGGAAGATTGGATTCCATCAAAATGATGTTGGTTCCCATTATCTTATTTTATTTGTCCAATCTCCCTGTTAATGTACCTAAGTCTTGTTATAAGAATATATACTCTACATTGTCTAAGCATAAAAAAGCTAAAATGTCTTTTGCAAAACTTAAACGTCCCAAGCAGTTAGGTGGAGTTAACTTTCCAGATTTTGCCTCTTATCATTCCTCATTTTTCCTTAAAAACTCTGTTCCCTTGTTATCTGAACAGGTAGCTGATGTCATTTCAAGACCTTTGTGGGTTGAGATTGAATCATCTTTTTTTCATCCATTTACCTTTGAGGAATTTGTATCGCTGTCTCATATTCCAAATAAATTTTCCCTCCCGATTCTTAAAAATTCTCGCAAAGTCTTTTCTCCTCTTTTCCTAGGAGGTTTAGATGACCGGGCGCGTTTTTTACACTCTCCCTTGTGGTATAATCCTCTTATTAAGCTTCGCAATAAGATGCTTTTTTGGAAAGACTGGAAGAACCTTGGTATTAATTGGACCCATCAGTTATTTGATGAAGACGCTTGTGTCCCCTTCTCTACTCTTCAATCTCGTTTCTCTTTGCATGATTCCCTTGAACCCAAATATAATCTACTACGTACGGCTTTACAAAACAGTTATGACACTCTCTCTAATTCCACCACTCGCACTGATTTCTCTCCTCTCTCTCTCCCTTGTTTGCTTGCTTCTTCTTCCGCCTCCCAGATATATGCAAAGCTAAGAGACACTCCTAGCTTTCTGGATAAATCTAAAACAGAAACAGACTGGGAATCGGATGTAGAGGATACATTTTCTGTCTCCTTGTGGCAAAAGATTTGGATCAAGATAAGGAAGTCCTCTAGGGCAGCGAATACAACTCAAACGTTATTTTTTATATACAATAGACTTTTGATTACTCCTGCCAAGTTGCATACAATTGACCCTTCCATCCCTTCCACTTGCTGGTCTTGTTCAGCATCGAGGGCAGATCTTAAGCACATGTTATTCTGCTGTCCGAGGATTCATAAATTTTGGACTGATGTGTGGAATCAGATTAATAAGATCTTTTCCACCTCTTTCCCTCTCACATTTTCACATATTTTTTTAGGTAGTCTCTCCGATATATGGTCCTCTTCCACCACTAATACGTCCATTATTGATTTACTTCTAGCTGTAGCGTTTCAGCAAATAACTAAATCTTGGAAGGATGCCTCCAAGGTTTCGTTTCAGGCTTGGTGGTATGGAGTCTGTTATCATCATAGACTTGACAGAGCCTATGTTTATCCCATTGCGCTTGCCATTAAGCGTGACTTACTATGGCTTCCCATTACAGATTTTTTAGATGTGTCTGCTCGATCCCTATCCCTACATAATCCACGTGCAGAAGAAGTTCCCAAACCCCCGTAAATCCATTCCTGATGATTTTTATGTATATATTCTTACTGCTTGTTTTATGCTTATCTTGTATATTTTTTTATTTTTCCTTTATTGGAGAATTTTTTGTACTCTCGACCTACTTTATTATTCTTTTATATCATTTTACATGGCAATGTTTACATTTTTATTGCTACTGCTTTTGTGTTAATTGATGATGTTTTTTCCCCCTCTCCCCCTCTACCTCTTTCCTCTATCTCTTATCCTTTTCTCTTAATTATAATGTTTTATTTTTCTATTGAGATGAATTTTAATTTCTATGTCTGCCTGTTAATCTGTTGTTAATGAACTTCAATAAACTCTTCTTTAAACTTAAAAAAAAGTATGGATTTATTACAAATTCAAAGCCAGATTGGTATACAGTACTCTCAGGCATATATTGTAGCAATACAGGATTACTACAGGCAGGCCAAAATGATGAATAAAGTTTAGCCTCAGCAACATGAAACATACAAAAAACCTGGTGACTGCAATGCAAAATATTAAAAAGAGGATCTGATGATCCATAAACGATTTGCAGTCCTCTTGCCTGTTATGCATGAGGATAATCTAAACCTCCTGAACTATACCTGCTCTAAATGGTGCTGAAGGGAGAAACCCTAATTACATTAAAAGAGAAAGGTGTCAGCATTCCAGAACCTCTGTAGAAGTTCTCTAAAGTGAAATATTTCTCAAAGAAGTCTGAGTCTCTCTAAGGGCCGGATTTAGACCTTGGCGGATTTGGTCCCACCATCACTTTTCTGCCGGTTTTACCATCCACCTATTTGTAGGTCTGCCCGCTCTATTTAGATGATGACAGGTCTATGGGTGATAGTTTGTCCGAGTGACGCCATCTCCCCCAGAATTTTACTCCCGCATCGACGGCGTCAGAGGTACAAGGGGCTGTCGGAGAGAGTACAGCCAAGATTACTGCCAGGCCAATCATGATGTGCCTTTCCATTGACAAAACTATGGTGGGGCACCTCCAACCTTGAGTTGGCGGAATCTAAGGAAATGATGTAGAAACTTACCTTTTTTCTATTTTCAACTTCCATTTCCGTCTTGTGCCCCATTGTTCAGGTCATCCTTTGCTGCTACTACATGACCATGACATTAATCAACTCCGTTGTCACCAGGATCTAAGTTAAGTTTCTTTTTCACTTGTTTTACTATGAATCATGCGTTAATATTTGCTTTCACCTCTTGTATTATTACATTGCTCTTACATGTAATACTTTTTGTATGTGTAATGCAGTAGTGTTCATATTGCAACTTATCAAGGTAAAATGAAAACACCTGTATTGACACTTAAAAAAATATTTGTTTGTTGTGGTGGTTGTGGGTGTAGCGATGTGGTGCCTGTGGTTGTACATTCAATAGTGTGTGTATGTTTGTGTACTATGCTATATGTAACAAAAGTGGCATAACATTACCTAGATATTTGTTTTAAAGAAAACATAACATGTGTAGTGACACATTAGTAAGTAGTGCCTACCAGTCTCCACTCCACCTGGGACTCACTACATCAGGAATCCGACATTAGGCCAGTGCAATCACAATGGGAAAATCTAAATAGGCTTGGTGCAAACACACTGGCCTAATGACAACAGAGTACTTTTAGCCAGCAGAGGAGTCTGCCGCGTCAACAGTCTGTTGATGCAGATGGCGTTTCAACCATCCCAAATCTAAATATGGCCGGTGGGACTCCATCACCTTAAAAGAGTACTTGTGACCGCCGCCACGGAAGGATGGTGGGAGTCCCGTCAAGATGTAAATCAGGCCTTAAGTCGAATAGTAGCCTGAAAAAAGTGTGATCATCAATTATACCCACAAACATAGCTTCGAGAATACCATGCCACATGTCTCATTATTTTTCTACCTTCAAACAATAAAACATGGTAACTACACTTGAAATTCCTTTCCTTTGGTCCACACATGAGAATGTCCTTGGATTCCTCCTGTCTCCCAATTCTGTACAAACAGTAGTCCTCCCTTGTTCATTAAGGCTTCTCGTCCTTGTCAAAAGATACTCCTTCGAGCCTGCAGAGGGGAGAAAAACATTGCATGCAAAGCAAATGTTCACGTTGGAGGTTAAACCTTGAGAAATCCCAAATGCGTAAGGCCTTTGGTCAAGTTAGTGTGGCAAACATCTCAATGTATGTTTAAATGCAGGATTACTGATCCATATGAGATTATAATATAAATGTAAAGTACTATTCAAATGGATACATTTTCAGTTATAAAAAATACATAGGAATTAACAATATTATTCAATCCACACAAAGGCAAATATATACAGTAGCGGCCCGTGGTGGGAGTGCTGCTGGGCGCTGACGTGGGGCGGGGGAGGGGCAGGGTGGGGGGTAGTAAACTACGGATTATGGCTGATTAGAGGTAAGTAAACATATACATAAATAAAACGAATTTCGTTGCGCGCGCTGCATCGCCAAATGCGATGCAGCGCACACAACGAAATTTGTTTTATTTATTTATATGTGTACTTACCTCTAATCAGCCGTAATCCGTAGTATACTACCCCCACCCTGCCCCTCCCCCGCCCCACGTCAGCGCCCAGCAGCACTCTCACCACGGGCCGCTGCTGAATATATATGAGAACTGCAATGTGGGGTTACTACAAAGAAAACGCTAATATCCACACTCATATAAATGACGAGATTGCATGGTAAGTACACCTTCTGTATCTGTTCACGTACACTACACTAGGTTAATAAGGTAAGTCACAGGAATACATGAGGCTATACGTACACATAGATGTGGCCTAATCAAGCAAAAAGATGGAGCCAAAACTTTGCTTCTCCATTGGCGTAGAGTAACTATACAAATATACTTCGTCAAATATGTACTCTTGCATACTTTTCATGAGCTTTAGCTCTATCTTTTTCACATGTATATTACCTTGATGGGGTTTTCTGTTAAGCAAAATATCAGTAAACGTAGTGTCTGTTTAGTTATTCAAGTTTTTCCTGTTGCGAAAGGTCATTATCTGGTAGTCTTACTTTGATTTAAGCACACATTGTACTTGATTGTCATAGAACCATGTTCACGAGATACAGTGTGTAAAGCTTTACTGTTCATTATTGCAAGTGAGCTGATTTTGTACCTGCGCCTGTGTCTCTCGAGATAATATAGCAGTGCTGGTTCACAGTTTTTGCACCGCTCTTTACTTTCATACATATATTTGATTCTGGTACGTAGGTACTTGTCACTTTCACCATTGTCATTATTAAATCGTTTTGATATGTGGTACATCATTCTAGTCTTTGCTTTGGTAGTCATGGAAACCATGATGTAATTGCTTTGAAAAAGTACAATAAAAATGAAGTACAGCGAACGAGTGGGCTTTGCATAAACCTTGTTCTGCCTCTGGCGTTCATGGATGTTTCATGGTTTATTTTGCTTGGATGGGCTATCCATCAAGGCCTTGCTGTTTTGAGGGAGCTTACATTGTCCCATGTTTGTTCTCTCTAGGTTTTTCATGATGGGGACATGGAATAGCCTTTTATTACACTGCAGATGCAACCTGTAGCTCAACACCCAGTGTTTGTTTTTGACGTGCTTAACATGTCTAAAAGGATGATCCCGGCATTTTTTTGGTCTGGCTTGGAAGCACAGCTGTCACCAGACAAATATGTGAGCACCAATCGAGGGGAGCTTTGGCTCTGCCCACATGTTGTGAGCCAGGAGTACATGCTTTGATTGAGGAGAAATTGTGCGCTTCCTGAAAAACTGCTTTCTCACCACACAAATGTGATCATTTTGTTTATTCATCCAGCTGCCTGAGCTTGTGCTTTCATGGGCACATAGATTACATTCTAAAGCAATTAAAGTGTCTGAGATAACTAGATAATTTACAATGCTTTTCTCTGACAGCAGCACAGATGGACGTGGGGCATTAATTTGCCTAGATGGATTTTTAGGTCCGCCTTGACAGTGCAATTGTCACCTGACCATTTAACCAACTCCGATATTATTCTACAGTTTGCTTCCCCACAAGTACATATCCATTCCCTTGCTAACTACTTGTAATACTTCACATTACCATACAACATTCCCTTAACATCAGACCTATTGGTATTGCCAATGCTTGTTTGTTTAGGAAGCGCTATTGGTTTGGATGCCTTCCCACTGATTAAGTGACAGTACAATCCCCAAAAACTGCTGTGTTTTTATTTGTTTCACTTTCCTGCTGTATTTACTGTTTTTTGTTTGCAGGGTTTAGATATGCTTGCATATGAGCTTTATTAAACATGCAATGAAGATACTGTCTGATGTCAAAAGAATATACTCTGCAATATTTTGCAGTGCATATGAACTACAACACAGACTTCATCGGACACTTTTTTATATTACTCTTGACGGTACAGTGTAACTTTACTAATGCAGTTTATCAAAGGGGCCTATGTTCCACATTGTTGTAGCCCATGATATTTGTTATTATGGGACAGCTGGGGAAACCACAGACAAAGTCACCCAAATAGTGCCAAACATTCCCACTAATAAAAGCAAAACTGATTGACCATGCTAAAGTTTGTGTTTGTAAAGGTGTTTGGGCCAAACCAATACAAGAAATAATTAAATCGCATTTAGTGTTTACCGCAATGTGGATCGAAATAGTGAATGTGCTTTATGAATGACAGAAATCTTTTATATTAACTAATTGTGGCTCTGAAATCTTTGCGATTTGTTTATTCCATTGCAGTGTCCATGATCATGTCTTAGGACATCTTTACCAGCCCCTCAGCATCTCTATGATTGCCCGTGCCCCTTTGTGTATGCATCAGCTTACCATATTGGTTTAAATTCATTTGATGTAACACTGGCATGTTTCTACTCTCTTGGAACCTTGATTTAGTTGTAAAAGCATAGGTGCAGGTGTCCTCATTTTTCTTAGCAACCCGTTGGCAGTGCTGTCAAATGTCAAGGTTGCTGAGTACCAAGGCTTCCTTTTTTTAAACCCACCATATGCATTTGTGTCCTTCACCCATCTATTCCTCTTTATGTCATTACTGAATGTTCTTTTTCATCCATACTTTCTTTCTTTGTCACTGTTTTACTTCTTCTTTCTCCTATTTCTGTCTTTTGTTCTCTTGTTCCCCAATCAAAGTGTCACCAGGGGCGGCCGGCATTACTCGCGGGGGGCGGATGTTCAAGTGGGGGTGTGTAACAACCCGGTGGTCCGTTCGGCCGGGCCCTGGTGACTAACTTGGAGAAAAGGGGGGGGGCTTGTCAGAAAAACGACAGAAACAAGTGCTGTTTTTAGGAGGGGCTGCTTCTTTTTCTTTAATTGCTTTGCTTTTCTCAGGTGCTCGGTCACAGTACACATGTGGTTCGAAAATGGGGAAAAAGGGTAGAACACCAGGAGGTAATTGTCCCGTGTGAGCCAGAGTCTTCTTCCCTTGCGAAGTCCGTCGGCTGTTCTCTTTCTCGCTTGCTTGTGGAGGACTCCGGGCCTCAGCGACATGTAAAATAACAAATACACGGGGTTACTGGTTTGCTCATACGCTAGTCGGTTTGGGTGCCACCGTCACCAGGGATTGTGGGTTTTTTAAGTGCGTTTTAACGTGACAGAAAGGGAACTGGTCGAGATGTGACGGGGTGCTGTTAGGTCAATGAAAGGTCAGTGGCGACACAGACTTCACCTCCAACCCTCTTGTGCCCCGTTTCACAGCCCCATGCAGCTCTGCCCAGCCCACCACCACAGTGAACCCCGAGCGGTCACTTGCCTTGAGCCACGACCCAGGAACTGGGCCGCGGCGCTGGGACCTTGAGCGTCCTCGGTCGTCTCTGCACTCCCGGACCCTCCGGTCTTCGGATCTGCTGCCTCCTTCTCCTCTGGGCTCCTCACCGCTGGGCTCCTCACCGCTGGGCTCTTCACCGCTGGGCTCCTCACCGCTGGGCTCCTCTCGTTCTGGTTTCTTGGCTGGCTCTCGTTTCCTTCCGGGCTCGTTCGCTTCTCCACTCTCGTCGTTCTCCGTCTCGCTTGCAGTCTCTTCCGGTCGGCAGACAGCGCTTCCTTCATTCCCCGCCTCTTTTCTATCCTGGACTGCCCCTCTCTCCGCCTTCTTGTGGTCGTCGCACCAATCCCATGTCCGTGGTGCTGGTGACGCATGGAGGTGTGTCTGAAGTGCTTGGGCCACTAGACCGCTCCGAGCTTCCGGAGGGGAGTCGCCGTCCCCCTCGCCTGAGTTCCGGGTTCCGGATTCATCGGAGCTCTCACAGGGTGGTTAATGTAATAATACATTTTTAAAAATGTCCCTGTCCGCCGGCCGGTGGGGTCCCATATTTTCTTGGCTCCCGCTCCAGGAACAGGAAGCGCGCCGCCTCCCTCCCCTCCCCAAAGCCAATCACAATGCTGCAATGGCAGCATTGTGATTGGTTGGGACGGCGCCCAGCCAGGCGCCTATGGGGAGGCCATTTTCTCCATGTAAGCTGCATTGCAGCCTGCATGGAAAAAGGGCAGAGGGCACATGACTGGCTTGGGTGGCCCTCTCATGCTCAAGCAGCAGTGGCCACAACACTCCTCCCCTGCTTGTAGAGGAGCCCTGCCCACGCGTCTGCCTGTAACCAAACACTTCTGCTTTCTCGCAGTGCAAGAAGCAGAAACATAAAATGGTAAAGCAGTGGGGCGACGCTCCACCGCCCTAGTGGAGAAGCTGCCCCTGAGTCTGTGGTAAATATTCTTTTTACCGAAACTGAATTTCATACGGAATCTTTAAAATAAAGTAAAATAGCTCAGAATAACAAGAGGCAGAATCCGTGGTATAAGAGGTTTTCTAAATGGGCTTTATTCCATCCAAAATGGCCGACTCGAGTCGCGGCCTTCAGGTTCCGTCACCACGAGGGTTCAGGAAGTGAAGTACAATACTTTATTGACAAGAAGTAACTTTTATAGGTCATACATTTACAATGAAACAAGTGCAAAAAGGCGTAACAATTGATAAGATAAATTAACATAGTGATACGTAATTGAAACTAGGCGAAATAAGGAGCAAAAAGAAACATGATTGGCTCTCATTATCTTACATAGGTGGATCTATACGATAATACTTAACATGGATGCGTGCGCAGCAGCATGACGTGTGAGTGACGTGCAACTAGGGGGTGAAGGGGACTTGACATTTAGCTCTACATGTGGAGACGAGAAGTCTAGGGGGTCATGTCAACCTAATCCCAAATCATATCTAACATCCTATGTTTAGAGAACTATGTTATCCACAAGGAAGGACTCTCGGACAGAATCTATTCTATACTAACTGTATGTGCGTGTACAAGCGTCTAAGTGTCTATATGAGAAGCGAGGGGCAGAAAACTTTCCATGGCAACAGGGCTATGAATCACTTGCAGGAGGACGGAAAGGCTGAGTCCTTTGCTTGTGAGCTAAAGGAAATGTTTACCTAAATCACTAGACAGGAATGCATCGGCTGAAGAGCAAAATAGATAATTCGAAGGTGAAATACAGCTTCTTGGCAGGCAGGCGAAAACTGGCCGAGGCAGGCACCGTTAGCTGCACAGGGAGTAGGACAAAGTTCATGGATACAGATGCGAGCTCAAGCTGAAACTGTCAGAGACAGAGAGCAGGGAAAGGCTTTGAGGAAAGAATCGGGCCTACTTGCCTGAACTGTAAAAATGGAGTACCTTAGCCATATAAAGTCGGTGGCTTTTCATACTTAGGAATTGAATATCCAGCCCATTGATGGCGGATCTGACAGGGAACATGTCGACGGTAGACACACATATGTTTGCGTCTTGGAAACTGGAACTGGAGGGAACATACATGTACTTGTGACATGCACATAGAATCGTTGGGGTCCAAGATAGGGGACATAACTGATCAGGAAAATCCACATTTCCACATTCCCTCCTTGTCCCCTACTTGCCCTTCAAGAGATATCAATCTTCATCATTCCATCGATTTGCTCATGGAGCATCATTTCTTCTTCCTTCTTTTTCCGGCATGTTGAACGAGAACTTTGATATGGAATGCATGATGTGGCACACAGACCACAAATAGCTGGTCCACATTGTAGGCATAAACAACAACTGAAGAGCATAAAAAGGCCAATACCTAGGAAAGATAGAACTCTCCATCCCCAGGCTGATATCACACTCCAAAACCACCCGGACCACGTCCAAGTGCCTGGATTCTCGTGTATCTGGCTTACAATCTTATGAAGGCGTGTTATAGCTTTATATACAGATGGCGAATTTTCTGGTATGAATATGCAGCAGCTGGATCCGATGACCCTGCAAGCTCCGCCCCTATCGGCCAGGATGACGTCAAGGACAAGACGATTCTGGAGAACAACAATTCTCATCACTGATTGTTCCTCTGTCAGATTGCCTAGGGCGGCTATAGTCTCGTTTACTACAGCTTCAAGAGTCTTGGTGAGTCTGCGTATCAGCTTACTATTTGATATTGTACCTATATAGGGAAAGATACCTTTATTGAAATCTACATACTTGTCCCATGCCGTCTCAGTATAATCGACAACTGGGAGATCTCTACGCTCTCTTTTGTGTACTAAATGAACATTTCGATAATAATCAGGGGGAGCTAGGAAAACAGGTGGCAAAAGGAATGCTATGTAACAGGTACCATCCCAATCTAGAGGCAGACGCATATATGCCGTCTGACCACATATAAAGTAAGAATGGCGAGAAGCTCTAAATGAAGATTTCCCTTGATCACTATATTCTACTGTAGTAACGCATTTGCTATGGCCCATGTGTATGGAACCAACTTTTCTCACACATAATTCACCCTTAACTGGAAATACTGACATAGTGGGCAGAATTAATTCAACTTCGGATTTGACGTTCAAAATCATGAGATTAGGCGTAAAATTACCTAATTTATACACTTCATTTTCTAAATCAGTTCCTGTTCTACTGGGGTGACCCTCCTTATTAGGGTGACAGACTTTGAATAAAATTAGATTCAGATTTCCCCATATCCAATGTTGTTGATAAACTGCTGTGTCTGGGTCTATGGAATTTAGTAAACTAAACCATGCTCCACAGGAGCCATTGTGTGTGAACGGATGTGGAAAGAAAGGCAGAACTCCTTTGTTATTCTGATAGGGAGGGAGTCGGCCACACACCCAACAATTGGTGGCATTACTAGTCTGATGGGAATGATGTAACATACTAATGAAGGTGTTATTGCGCAGCGCAAGTCTATAAGATAATTCATGTGGCGGTAGGTCACTAAAAGAATGTTCAGCAGTAATATTATAAACATGTCTAGAAATAGGATGATATATGTGCAAAATCACACTCGTAATGATTATTAAAACACTCAATAAAAACAGAATTAATAATGTCCTCACACAGTAGCTACGCAGTGATTTACAATACGCCTGTCGTTTCAACATTTCTCTGGTATTTTCTCTACTCAGGTCCAAGGGATACATGTCAGAGACAATTCAACCGCTTCACCTTGGAGAGGACTTAAACAATCAAATTGCTCGACTGTTTGGGCCTAAGTTTTAATTTATAGTTCTGAGAGTCATTCCTTTCAACAAAGGGAAGTTTTGAATCAGTCTGTGAGGGAGTGCAGGGCACAGTGTCTATATCCGAGGATAGTCCATGAAATTTCTTAACGTGGCTGGAATGTATCCATCCTTTGCGGCCCTCCACTTTCACGGCTGTTCTTGTGGTCAGCAGGACTAGCTTCGGTGTTTTCCACCTGGGCTCCAATTGGGTTTTCCGATCGAAATTCCTCACAAACACCAGATCCCCCGGAGCAACGTCATGGGGTTTCACCTCAGTGTTGTCAGGAAAAGCTGCAGCTACCTGTGAACGACAAGATTGTAGTGCAGACATCAAGGAAGCCAGGTAATCTGTCAGCATATTACAATTAACATCAGTTATTTTACGTGGTACAGGCGTCCCCCACATATTTGGTGGCCTTCCGAAGATCACCTCATACGGGGATAGCCCTGTTCGAGAGTGTGCTACCATTCTTATGTAAAATAGTGCAACTGGTAAGGCTACTATCCAGTCAACACCTTTCTCCTTACATATTTTAGACAATCTGATTTTCAAAATTTGATTATGTCGTTCCACGAGACCTGCTGCCTCGGGGTGTCGGACACAGTGGAATTTCCACTGATATCCCAACAAAAGTGAGACATGTTTCATTAATTCGGATGAGAAAGGCTGGCCGTTATCTGAATATACAACACGTGGTAGCCCGTACCGTGGGAAGAATTCTCGAACTAACTGTTTGGCAGTAGTCGGGGCCGTGTAATCTGATACTGGGTACGCCTCAGTCCATCGGGAGAGAGCGCAGACAACTACAAGAACATATTTGAATCCTCGACATCGTTCCATCTGGATATAATCCATTTGGAGCACTTCAAAAGGATGATCAGGAGTCTGGAATCCACCCTGTTCTACGGGAACACTTTTTCCCGGGTTGAACTGACAACATATCATACAGGTACGGACCTTTTGTTTAGCTGCTGCTCGTAAATGTTTATTGAACCAAATGTGTTGAATGCTATCTAGCATAGCTTTTTCTCCTAAATGCGCCGGGCTGTGAATTGTAGCTATAATGGCTTGGACCATAGAGTCAGGAAGAAACCATACAGATTTCTCCTTCGTCATCCATCCCTGATCTGTCTGGATCCCTCCTAGTTCAGTCCATTTCTTTAATTCTTCTGCAGTAGCATGTGTCTGTATGTCAATTACGTCAAGTGCGGGATCCTTAATTGTCATACACTGTGTTGGTGTCTGAACTATTGGCTTTGTCATGTCTAATGTGCGATTCTGAGCAGTCTGTTTAGCTGTTCTGTCAGCTAAATCATTGCCTTGAGAAATGATATCAGTAACCTTCGTGTGTGCTTTACATTTCATAATCGATATAGCAGTGGGTAGATGTATTGCGTCTAACAAGGCATGAATGAGGGGTCCGTGCTGAATGTGGGCACCATGGGAGGTTAAATAACCTCTCTCTCGCCACAGTACGCCGAAGTCGTGTACAACTCCGAATGCATAACGTGAGTCAGTGTATACATTAACTTTCTTATTTGTGGCTTGAATACAGGCTTGTGTTAGAGCAATAAGTTCTGCTGCTTGGGCTGACAAAGTATCTATACAATTTGTCTCAATAACTTCAGTGTCTGTTGTGACTGCATACGCGGCCACTAAATCTCCTGTACTTGTTCTCATGCACGATCCGTCTACATACAACGTCAGGTCTGGATCTAACAATGGAACGTCTGTCAAGTCTTGTCTAGGTTTCGTCTTTATTTCAATGATTTCAACACAATCATGAGCTAGTGGGTCTGTTCCAATTACAGGTAATAGTGTAGCAGGATTCAATGTATTACACCGTCGGATCTCTATGTGTGGTTGAAACAATGTCAGTTCATAACCGGTAAGTCTTGCTATGGTCAAGTGTTGTGTTTGTGTTCGGTTCACAAGAACCTCTACTGCATGTGGTACTTGTACTGTCAATGGATGTCCTAATACTATGGCATCGCTTTGTCTGATTGCTAAAGCTGTCGCCGCCACTGATTTCAGGCATGCAGGCAAAGCCTGAGCTACGGGATCTAATGTACTGGAAAAATAAGCACATGGCTTGCGTGATCCTGCTTGATCCTGAGTGAGTACTGACAAGGCAGTACCTTCACGTTCTGTAACAAAGAGTGTAAAATGTTTGCTATAACATGGTGTTGCTAAAACAGGTGCTTGACATAAAGCTTCCTTTAGGCTTTCAAAAGCTTGTGTATGTTCCTGAGTCCAAGGGAGAACAGTCGATGTGGCTGCCTCCTGTGTGGTTAACTGAATGAGTGGTTTTGCTAGAAATGCGTACTGAGGGATCCACTGCCTACAATATGAAGTGAGGCCTATAAAAGCCCGCACTTCCTTTTGTGTCTGGGGTATTGACATGTTAGCAATTAACTGGATGCGATCTGGTGTAAGCTGCCTTCCCTCCTTGGACAGCGAGTGACCAAGATAAATAACTCGCTGGACACAGAATTGCAGCTTAGAAGGAGACACCTTGTGCCCCTTGTCGGCTAGAAAATGTAAAACTGTCAGAGAAGCCTTTTCACATTCAGGTTCGCTTCTCGCGGTGATCAGCAGATCATCGACATATTGAAGCAGTGCAGTATTGACTGGCATGTGGATACTGTCAAGTTCTCGTTTCAGTGCTTGGCTGTAGATGCTGGGGCTTTCTGTGAATCCTTGGGGAGCGCGTGAGAATTTAAAGCTGCGCCCATTTAAACTGAATCCGAACAAATATTGGCTTTCCGGATCTATTGGGACGCTGAAAAAGGCATTCTTGAGATCAATTACAGTAAAGAATGTTGCTTCGGAATCAATTGCTGTCAATAATGATGATATATCAGGGACCACAGGAAATTGTGGTACAATGCACTTGTTTAGTTCACGCAAATCAATAACCAATCGGTATACTGGTGGGGCAGTAGGATCAGTTCGTTTAAGAATCGGAATTATCGGTGAATTACATACATTGGAGTCTGTTTCTACAACTACTCCCTGGGCAATTAGCTCATCAATGATTTTCAGCAAAGCCACTACAGCATCATGCGGTAACTTGTATTGTCGCATTCGTGGTAGTACCACTCCTGCTTTCAATGTGACTCGGTATGGTGTAATGTTCATGCAGCCAACATCCGTAGGGCCTTGTGCCCATAGATGTACTGGTAAAGTCTGTAGTCGGGGATCCATGTCCCTAGACACATAGTGACCTTTAAAATCACGTAGAAACAACCTTACTCCTTCCGGAGAACAACATATTATGGCTCCTAGTGCTTTCAGAGTTTTAATTCCTAACAGATTTTCTGGGCATGATTTAGTAAGCAATAAATCTGTAGTTCGTGTCAAAGGTCCTATCGTAAGTGGGAGAGGCTGTGATACTTCATTAACAATAGGTTTTCCTGAAAAACCAAGGGAAACATTTTGAGAGCCTGAGAGGGGTGCCCCTGGAACTTCACTACGTTTTATAGTTGTTCGACTTGCCCCTGTATCGAGTAAGAATTTTCTATCTTGACCTAACAATTCACTATGTACATACGGTCCTTCTTGATCTACAGGAATCTCGATGAGCGGTAAGTCAACTTCCCTCTCTAGGCTTGTTCATGCGTAACGCTGATACTCAGGATATTCATATTGTGCAGTTTGATACATTTGTCGTGTTGTGGTTTGTGTGGCAGTAGCAGGCAACGGTGGTGCAGCTGGCACAAACTGTATGGGCTGCTGTGAGGCTGGCATGGACTGTTGCTGAACTGGCATGGACTGTTGCTGAACTGGCATGGACTGTCCATGCTGCATAGCTCCTTGTTCATTCTGATCTTGTCTAACTAATCGTGGTCTCTCTTTTGCAATACCTGTAGCTATATTACGTTTCAGGACTGGACAATCGTGTACATAATGGCCTAGTTGCTTACAGTAATTGCAGGTTCCTTTTACAGGAGCTGCAGAATCACCAGAATGTGTCACACCCTTTTTGTGACCCTCTGCTGGTACTGTCTGAGAAACTAGCATTTTCATTTTTGTATCCTTCATGCGTCTATGCTCGTGTTCTTGTTCATCCCTAATTCTATTGTGATGATACTGTAACATTTGTAGCATTTGTGACGGAGTGTTACTTTGCCAGGTACTCTCGAATTTCAATATTCTATTCTTCACTGGAGGCAATGCATTTTCCACTAATTTTGTCACAAATAAATGTGGATATGAGTCACTACTTGCTTTTATACCACTGTTTATACCAAAACATTTTTCAAATCGAGCATAATAATCGCTTGTGTCTTCATCTTGCTTTTGTTTGCAGGCTGTGATTGCACCCCAATCTTCCTTTTTTGTAGTTAATAGACGTGGCAGTACCTGTACTAGTAAACCTGGTAACAGTTTAACTTTATCCCCGAGCCCTGAACCTGCAGTTCGGGCCCTTTCTTCCTCTGCTAATGCTGTCCAGTCTATCTTTTGGTCTCCCACTTCCCACTCTTTTTCTTTCAGTTTTTCATAGATGCCAGCAGGCAAAAGCACCTTTAATATCGTCATAATATCAGGAAAGGTGTACTCTCCCATTAGTAACATGTCTTTAATTTCTCGGTGGAAACCCGCTGGGTCTTTGTCATGACTAGGTACTACTTTCTTCATTTCTAATAATTCCATTTTTGATATGGGTGTGTAAACAAATACACGGTGAAACTCATTGTCTTCGCCTTTTATTGGGTGCACTTCTCGTAAAGGATTTTGTCTATCCATATAGTACGGCGTTCTTTCTCTGTGGGGCAGCGAGAGAGAATCCGGATTTACAAAAAGGACATACTGTTTACGTGACACTAATATCTCTTTAATTAGCTTGTTACTAGAACCTCTCCATCTGTTCGTGAGTAGTTCCGTTAATATATCAGGTAAAGGACCAGGGTCAGCATGTTGGCTCTTATATAATATAAGGAGTTGCTGAATCATATAGATTCCAGCTAAACGTTGTTCGTCTGCACTGAGATTAAAAAACGTGTGTGCTACGGTCTCATCACCGTATTTTTCAGGACTGTCAATCCAGTGAACAGCTGATCTGGCTAATTCTTGCTCATCCATGGAATCGAGGAGGTGGTAACCCCTTCGTTCTCGTAGTATTTTATCTGCGGCTTGAAACAAATGTTCAGGAGACTTCAGATTTATTACAGGCGTCGGATACGTTCTGCTATTATTTGGGCATACAGAGTGTATGGGATCAGAAAAACATCTAGCATTATCACAGGATCTTCCTCTGCCTACATAGGCTATGGTCTCTGACTGTCTTGCGGAATTCCCTGATTCGGACACTTCATCTTGCTCGAACTCGTCTGTTCCCAATCTTTCTTCATGAATACGCTCTATTTCTCTACGGATTTTTCGGCACATGGCTATTATACAATTTTGCTTATCGTGTCTCCCTTCTGATATATTCTGGCTCCATCTTGTAAGAATAAGCATTGCATTCGGGTCTACCCCCGGACGGTCTTGATTTCTGATCACACTGTTTATGAGGAAACGTAACAGTTCCCCCTGTATCTCTACTTTCTGGAATTCCATAGCTCTGTTAATACATCCTGGATCTCGTCCTGTTTGAACAAAATGGTATATGTTATCTAGATGCGTAGTCATTCCTGGTAACCTTGCTAAATACTCTGCGGCTCGCCTGATGCGTAATGATGCCAGGACCATTTCGTCCTCTTTACCAACCACCGGGTCATATCTACAATTTACAAGGAGTTCCTTAAGCGTACGTTCACTTACGAATTTAGGTGTACGTGAATGCGCTGATTCTTGAAAGACAAGTTTATTTATTCTGGGTGGTGTAAAGGTATTGCTAGCACCTCCCGTGGCCCCATCTGGGGCGTCGGGTGTGAATGGGTTCGTTGAACGTGACACAGCAACTATGGGTGTCGATACCACTGTAGAATCGACTGCGGGGACAGATGTGCTTGCCGAAGCTTGTATCGGGACTTGCTGTTGCACGGGGTCGGATACCTGATCCTGACGTTGAACCCCTCCGCCAGACGGTCTATGTAGTGTGGCGTTAGCATACTCGGGAGCTGTGTCGTCTAGATATGAGGAAAGAAAAACATCTTCTGCGGTTCTGGGATGCCCTTTTTGATGTACCTTAATTGGAAATAACGGGGGTGGCAAGTCTTTTGGCATCCCTGGAACAGCCTTTGGTAGTCCTTCGGCTAGAAGGGGATACATACCATTCATAAGAGCATTTCTTTGTCTATTTACTTGTTCTGACTTCACTCGGATACCTTCCTCAATTAATAGATTTTCTTGAACTTTATTTGAACTTTCTTTACTCCTCTCTTCTTGTCTACGTGCTTTTTCTGTACGTCTATGAGATTCTTTACGCCATAACTCAACAGCGTCTTTCTGTGACTGTCTGACCTTTCTTTTCCATAACTCTTCCTCCACTTTCATGATGCACTCTGCATCCCAGGTTCCCGCTGCGGGCCACCTTTGACTTTCCGGCAATCCCTTGGTATAATCTACCCATAGATCAAGAAACAATATGGCATCTAAGCCATGCTTGTGGTACATAAAATGCCCTGGAGTGTCCCTAGGAGGAATAGGAACTGCTTCTTCAAGCACCCCTTTTCTGGTAGTAATCTGTCTTAACTTCGAGAAGAGCGGCATATTGACAACTGATCTGATACTTACTCTTGAATTCACTTAATACGAAAAACACAATAATGAACAGCGAACAAAGAACAATCATTCATACCACAATATGCAAGACATTTGAACACTTTAAACATTGAACATTAAACATTTTAACACTAACCGACAATGATGACAGTCTGCCTAACTAATCACCACGCTGAATTCTTGACAATAACTGAATACTTCGGAATACTTGATATACTGCTAAACAGTACATATACACTGCTAAACAGTGCAGACCGGATTTGTGTACCCAAATCCGTCTTGACCGGCACAACCTATGTGCGCGTCAACACGCCTCCTCGGCGATGGTACTCACCGAGTAGCTCCTTAAAACGGAAGGCCTCAGAGAATGGACAGGACTCGATGACTGCGGACAGCGGACCCTCTGGACATCGGGATTTCGGAAAACCTGGTGGGCTTCTGTATACCTCGGATCTTGCTCTCTCAGCTAGGCTCTGGTCGGGATACTTCGCACTTCTCACCGCCTCGTCTGGGTTGATCGCAGCCTCAGTCGCCCCCGCTTGACCGGAGGGAGCTTACAGGAAATCCTGCTGGTACGCGTTTATGGTCCGTCCAGCTGTGGCAGGAGACCGGGCCTGCAACGCACCGCCGGCGCGTGAGATGAGAAAGTGTCCCTGTTCGGGCGCCATTATGTGGTAAATATTCTTTTTACCGAAACTGAATTTCATACGGAATCTTTAAAATAAAGTAAAATAGCTCAGAATAACAAGAGGCAGAATCCGTGGTATAAGAGGTTTTCTAAATGGGCTTTATTCCATCCAAAATGGCCGACTCGAGTCGCGGCCTTCAGGTTCCGTCACCACGAGGGTTCAGGAAGTGAAGTACAATACTTTATTGACAAGAAGTAACTTTTATAGGTCATACATTTACAATGAAACAAGTGCAAAAAGGAATGCTATGTAACAGGTACCATCCCAATCTAGAGGCAGACGCATATATGCCGTCTGACCACATATAAAGTAAGAATGGCGAGAAGCTCTAAATGAAGATTTCCCTTGATCACTATATTCTACTGTAGTAACGCATTTGCTATGGCCCATGTGTATGGAACCAACTTTTCTCACACATAATTCACCCTTAACTGGAAATACTGACATAGTGGGCAGAATTAATTCAACTTCGGATTTGACGTTCAAAATCATGAGATTAGGCGTAAAATTACCTAATTTATACACTTCATTTTCTAAATCAGTTCCTGTTCTACTGGGGTGACCCTCCTTATTAGGGTGACAGACTTTGAATAAAATTAGATTCAGATTTCCCCATATCCAATGTTGTTGATAAACTGCTGTGTCTGGGTCTATGGAATTTAGTAAACTAAACCATGCTCCACAGGAGCCATTGTGTGTGAACGGATGTGGAAAGAAAGGCAGAACTCCTTTGTTATTCTGATAGGGAGGGAGTCGGCCACACACCCAACAATTGGTGGCATTACTAGTCTGATGGGAATGATGTAACATACTAATGAAGGTGTTATTGCGCAGCGCAAGTCTATAAGATAATTCATGTGGCGGTAGGTCACTAAAAGAATGTTCAGCAGTAATATTATAAACATGTCTAGAAATAGGATGATATATGTGCAAAATCACACTGGTAATGATTATTAAAACACTCAATAAAAACAGAATTAATAATGTCCTCACACAGTAGCTACGCAGTGATTTACAATACGCCTGTCGTTTCAACATTTCTCTGGTATTTTCTCTACTCAGGTCCAAGGGATACATGTCAGAGACAATTCAACCGCTTCACCTTGGAGAGGACTTAAACAATCAAATTGCTCGACTGTTTGGGCCTAAGTTTTAATTTATAGTTCTGAGAGTCATTCCTTTCAACAAAGGGAAGTTTTGAATCAGTCTGTGAGGGAGTGCAGGGCACAGTGTCTATATCCGAGGATAGTCCATGAAATTTCTTAACGTGGCTGGAATGTATCCATCCTTTGCGGCCCTCCACTTTCACGGCTGTTCTTGTGGTCAGCAGGACTAGCTTCGGTGTTTTCCACCTGGGCTCCAATTGGGTTTTCCGATCGAAATTCCTCACAAACACCAGATCCCCCGGAGCAACGTCATGGGGTTTCACCTCAGTGTTGTCAGGAAAAGCTGCAGCTACCTGTGAACGACAAGATTGTAGTGCAGACATCAAGGAAGCCAGGTAATCTGTCAGCATATTACAATTAACATCAGTTATTTTACGTGGTACAGGCGTCCCCCACATATTTGGTGGCCTTCCGAAGATCACCTCATACGGGGATAGCCCTGTTCGAGAGTGTGCTACCATTCTTATGTAAAATAGTGCAACTGGTAAGGCTACTATCCAGTCAACACCTTTCTCCTTACATATTTTAGACAATCTGATTTTCAAAATTTGATTATGTCGTACTTCACTTCCTGAACCCTCGTGGTGACGGAACCTGAAGGCCGCGACTCGAGTCGGCCATTTTGGATGGAATAAAGCCCATTTAGAAAACCTCTTATACCACGGATTCTGCCTCTTGTTATTCTGAGCTATTTTACTTTATTTTAAAGATTCCGTATGAAATTCAGTTTCGGTAAAAAGAATATTTACCACAAGTCTCACAAGGAAAATTAAGAACAAAACCTCAAAACGAATGACAATGTGACGATATACACTTCCTAAAGCCACCAACACACATTAGCCACAGTTTGTGATATGAGAGAGATGGATGACTGAGGTGATCAAACAGGCAATTTCCTTGTCAGAGCTCTCTCTGCTGGTGCTCACTACATAGCACGTCTTGCAACTGGGAGCAGGGATGAAACTAACTTTAATCATTGTTACAAGTGTTGTTAGTTTTTGTTGTTGTCTGAATATTTCTTCTTTTGTAATAATTCCAGGTCATTGAAACTGAGAGAATATCCAATATACAAAGGAAATTATACCTGGTAATTTTCTAATTTTCCCAGAATTATTAACACTGCTAGTAAACCTATCTAGAATTTCGACCTCAAATCTCTGGGAGCCACAATACCCTAATTGTTTGCTCTGGTTGAAAATGTGGTTACAACAGAATTTGTTTTTTATATTATCAAGTTGTCATTAGTATAATCCCTTTCTCACTAATGATATGTGTTGTTGCTAGATGGTACCTGTTATATTTTCAATCACTTGAAAACAGACAAGTGACTATCCCCAAAAAAGAAAGTTTCGTTTATATTGAACTAAAACAAGCCATTGCCTCTCTCAATGGACTTGTAGAATGAGGGTACTCTGCCAACCTCTTACCTAAGAAAGGCCACTGTCAAGCAGTCTAAAATTATCTTACCAAGGCCAGTATTGCACCCGTATTGGTATTAGGACACCAAAGCCTAGCCCTTTCATTTTTCTGAAGTCGAAGAAAACACAAGCAAAAAAGGAATGGATGAGAACATATGAAGGATCTGCAATGCCCTATCACTCTCCTTTATGTGGACTGCCATTCTTAAAAGCTTAACCCTGCAATAGGTAGTAGGGAATCAAAAATCAGGAGACACAAGCAAATTTACTAAGTGGATGGAAACTTAATAATCCACAAATTGGAGAAATAATGATACTAAAAATGAATTGACAAGATCACACAACAAGTTGAATGGTAAATAGAGAAGCAATGATGAATATTATTAAGCATGAGGGCCTTAGAATACATCTTCATTAAACGGGATTATGAATTTCTATGGGATATCAGAAATGTACAGGAATTTTTCTTTGTTTACTCATGTATTTTTTTCAAATGTAATGATCTTGAGAGTGTTCCCTGGCCGCAAACAAACCTGGTCAGCCTGCTAGCTGAAGGAATGCTTAAAGACAGTGGTTTGTTTCAGATTTATAAGAAATTGTTGAGATCAGTTCAGATATATGAGAGTTGATTGCAGGCAACACCGAATTCAGAATCTCTATTCTCATATATGCTCAACTGGAAAATTCTTCAGGCTAAAGATCCATTGAGTAGCTGTCGGCCACAGATAGGTTAAAAGCAGTTCCCATTCTTTTCAGCTCAAAAGAGGCCATCAATCATGATGTCAGAACAAGAAAAATGTTCAAATCAGATTAATTTTCAGTTCAAAGCAGAGAAGTAGTTTAAATACCCATCAAAACTTTCAAAGAGAATGACTTTTTTAAAGATTCAACCAAATATCAATTTCTAAGAGATTACCTATCTTTGCACTAATGTACTTTAAGCAAACCACCAGTTTCAAAGTGTTTCAAACACAGTGACTAAAGACAACATCATAGGGTTTTGAGTTTTTCTGCTGATCTCCCAACTGGAACTTATCCCTTCAGATTTCAGATACCTTTTTCTCTATCTGTTTTAGGGCTGACAAGACAAAGATGTCTGGCACTACTCTTCCAAGATTTTAGGAATTTGGTGCTGAGCTACTAACAATCTGTGATTCTCAAACCAGTCACAGAATGGTTTTCAAACTTTGGGATGTATAAATCAAAAGCCTCTAAACATTTTCTTCATCAAGACCTATTTTAATCCAGTAAAAATTATCCGAGGTATTATTGTCATTTGTGACTTGCTATTCCTACATTTCAAGTGTTTGAAAATTGCGAATATTTGCAGAATTACTTTTTTCTATGTGAAATTTATCACCAAATGAAAGCAGGAGGCCATAAGGTGCAGCATACAAAAAATATACAGAATTCCACACAGCTTTTCAAAATGGCTTCCATGGTTTTAATGATGAGGAGTTTGAGTCATTTGTAAGCTCAGCAGAGAAGAAAGAGGAGAAAAGAGCAGATTGTAAGAAAGATGATTTACACTGTTTGGATGAGAAAGAAATCTATGCTGAGTACACAATTAGCAGGTAAGGCACCTTAGATTTCACAGATGGACTGGACCCCATTATAGGTAGAACCACTCAATGCAGCCATTCCATGCTAGCTTGAATCCAGTGGCAAAGTGAGCAAGGTACTCACGTCTGGGCATACCCTACCAAATTATGACAAACAAAGCAAACACACAGAGATGATGGACGGATCGCTAAAACTTTTCAGACACTCACCTCAAGTCACAGATCTGGGTTGAATCCGTCATCGTTCTTTAGCTCACTTCACCACCCCAATTTACTCCCATGTGGATACTGAGCTGGCTGAATTTGGGCTTGCAAATCGTGTGCACCTATTGGCTTGCTCAGTCAGTTGAATTATTGCTACTGATAAATGTGCTGATCTAAAGATTATCAGTATGAAACCCAGCAAAGCAGACAGACGACTTTTTTGCCCTTCCGTGTTTGTTAAATTGTATAACATAAATTAGGTAATAGAAGTGTCCTTTGAAATCTGATGCAAAAAAAGATGTTATTATCCTTGTTTTCCCATACACTAATGTTATGTTATGTTGTTATCCACTATTTATAATGCGCACGGATACTCGGAAGTGTCCCGGCGCGAAAGCCAGTTTGCAGGAGACATGAGGCGAGGGTCGAGGCTGATTGATTATTTAAAAAGTAAGGTTTTTAGCTGCTTTTTAAATAGCCTAAGATCGTGGGTGTTCCGGAGCTCGTAGGGCAGGGCATTCCAGGCCTTAGCCGCCTTGACAGAAAGGGAGCTACCTCCCTTTCTAGCAAGGCGGTAGCGAGGGATAACAGCAAGGCATTGGCCAGTGGAGCGAAAATATCTAAGAGGCACATAGAAATCAAAGCGTCTCCTAAGATACTTGGGCCCCGATTTATATAGGGCACCATGAGCAATAGTGAGAGCCTTGAACAGAACACGCTGACCCACCGGAAGCCTGTGTAGATCCCTGAGAAGTTGCTTTGTGCTAGTCCTCCGGGAGATGCCTAAGAGTGCTCTGGCGGTCGCATTCTGGACAGTCTGAAGCTTTTTTAACTGGTAGTCAGGAAGGCCAATGTATAATGCATTGGCGTAGTCCAATCGTGAAAGAATAGGAGTGCGGGTCACCATTTCCTTTGCAGCTTTAGGCAGCAATGGAAGAAATTTCTTGAGTTGTTTCAGTGTGCCGAAGCACACTCTGGCCACATTTTTTAATCTGCGGTAGGAAACCGAGGTCTTCACTGAACCATATCCCCAAGTTTTTTACAGGGCTCCCCATTGACTTAGGCAAGGGGTAACCCTTGGGCCAAATGGCATCCCTAAAATGCGGCGGGAAAGACCCATAGAGGAGAACCTCGGACTAATACTCGTTGCATTTGAGTTGGGCCTGGGCTAGCCATTTAAAGACTTCAGCGAGACATTTTTTAGCTAAATCAGGGGATACATCGTTTTTCTTCCACGTAAAGAGAAGCTGGGTATCATCAGCATATGCTATGATCTTAGCACCCAGCTCCTCTGCCAGATAGATAAGCGGTGTCACATAAACATTAAAAAGAAGGGAGCTAAGGGTGGAACCCTGGGGGACGCCCATGGATACACTTCTTGGTGTAGAAGAGAAGGGAGGCAGCCACACTTGTGTTCTGTTCTCCAAGAAGGATTTAATCCAATCCCATGCCAAGCCGGTGATTCCGATATTAGACAAACGGGCCAGCAGTTGGCGGTGCGGTACCGTGTCAAACGCGGCAGAGAGGTCCAATAAAATCAGGGCCGCTCTGCCGCCGGAATCAAGGCACTCTCTAATAGCCTCCGCCATCTCAACCAGGGCCGTCTCTGTGCTATAAGAGGCCAGAAGCCAGACTGAGTTGGGTGTAAGGCACCAGAAGTCTCGACAAACTAAGATAGCTGTTTCTGGGCTGCTTTCTCACACACCTTCGCCAGAGCCGGGAGAAGTGAGTCGGTAGATAGACAGAGTGGCAGGGTTTAATGAAGGTTCTTTTTAACAGGGGGAGAAGTTTGGCCTGTTTCCACTCAGATGAAACCATGGCGGTTTGGAGCGAGAGATTGATGATTTTTTTCACTTCAGGGTTAACTACCTCCGCCACTGCTGCCAGCTGCCTGGCTAGGCAGGGATCGGCTGGGGAACCTGATTTAAGGGATATAAGAATGGCCAAAGTATCAGACAACGGAATAGGAATAAACGCTGGCAGAACGGTTCGGGCTAGGTCTGGCATTACAGCCAGCCGACACGAGTGTTCTGCCTGAACCTGGGGAGCAGACCCGAACCCTCCTGGATTATCTGGATTTTTTGTATAAAAAAGCCAGATAACTGCTCGCACCAAGAAGTAGAGGCGGGAGCGGCCATGCTTTCTGCACCTGGCTTCAGGAAACCCTGGACAATTGCGAAGATTTCCGCATAAAAGAGGCCTTTGGCTTTCTTGATGGAAGAATAGTAGCTATTCAGAGTCTTCCTGACTGCTATTTTGGCCAACGAGCAATACACTCGCCTCCAGCTACGTTCAAGCTTTTTGCATGCTTTTTTTTAACTCTTTAAGTTCGTTGGACAACCAGGGTTTAGAGGGGGTATTTCTTGCTGTCTTGTGGGCCAGAGGTGCAGAAAAATGTTCCACTGCATGTGAAATCCAATTATTAAAACCCCCCACAGCTTCCAACAGAACCTCAGATGCAACAGGGCGAGTCTCTAACAGAACTTTGCCAAGTGCAGCGAGCTCAATGCGATGAGCAGGCCTGACCTCGAGTGACCTCATAGTCGGATAAGAGGGCTTAACGGTCCAAGAAAATTGAATTTAAAAATGGTCGGACCAAGGAACTGGGAGAGGTTCCAATATAACTATGGGAAAGTTGGAGCAGACAGCATCTAGGGTATGAACCCCCGCTGTGTGAAGGAGAATTGATCCATTGAGTCAACTGGGCAAGATCTAGTGAATCCTTCAGTTCTCTTGTATCCGAGGCCTCTGCACAATCTAAATGGATAATGAGATCACCTAGAAGTAGACAGTTAGAATGTTGCAGGGCTCTTGGCACAATAGCTTTGTCTAAGGCTTTTAAGAAAGTGCTAAAGGGGCCGGGGGGCGATAGATCAACGTGGACCCCCTCCATGATGTCTTGTGACTCTGCCTGCGTAAAAACCCAGGTTTCCCTGAATACCACGGCAACCCCGCCACCTCTACCTGTTTTGCGGTCAACTCTGGCTATTTTATACCCCACAGGGATGGCCAAGGCGATAACTGGAGCCGAAGACTCCTTAAGCCATATCTCTGATATGAAGAGCAGGTCTAACTGATTGTCAGCCAGCAGCTCGAAAATATCAGGAGCATGTTTTACCATGGACTGTGCATTAATTAAAGCAGCTTGGATACACTGGGAGTTCTGAGGAATAATAGGGCCATGATTGTAGGGCTTGGTGAAACCCACGGAGTGATTAAAATGATAGTTGCAAACCTGACAAGTACTGGACATATTATCCAAAACCGTCCATTCTTGGCCGCACGTGCACAATCGGGCCCCAATCGACATAATTTCAGCGCAGCTCAGGGTCAAGCGAACATTGGAAGGATCTGACGCACAGCGGGCAGCATAGCTGGTGCTGGCCGCTTCCGGGTAGCTGATGGGAGCAGACGGGCTTGCCTTAGGCGCGTCCGCGCAGCGTGCATAATTTATGCCAAAATGCCCCCGACAACTAGAGCGCGCCCTGAGCAAGATGGCAGCCTAGGTTGTACCACCGGGAACCCTGCAAATGCGTGGTGAGTGGCTAAGGGTAAGTGATCGTTTTTTGTTTTACATTAAAACTTACAATTTCCAAATTAGTGGCAGCGCCAATTTTAAAAACACAATGACAGCGTAGTACTAATGAGGGCTGGCTTTAGTGCTAATGGTGCCCAGTGCGATAATTTTTGTTGGTGCCCCCATGACCACCTTCTTTACGGTATCCCTTACTATCAGCCTCTAATGGTGCCCCTCTCTCGTAGGTATTTCATTAGTTTTATAGCGCTAATCATACCAGTGTAGGGTGTCCGAGTACTTTACATCACACACACATTATACAGAAACAATGACTCACCCATGTGTATGTCAGTGTATAGTAAATGATTTATAAGACAAAGAGGAGTACAAGGTGTAGGAGTCTCAAGACAACCATAATGGTAGGCGGTATATATGAATGGTGCCTAGTCTGGAGAAGCACAACATCAGGATTTAAAATGTAACACTGTGGTTGGGGTTGGTAACCAAATGAACCCTTTTTTAGCTACAAGCTTAAAGATTAAAGAATCGCGGAAAAACATACTGTTCGAACCTCACGGATCCTACAGGCAGTGGTTTCCCTGTGCTCTCACTTGCCTCACTAATGCTTTGCTGCTTCCCTGTAGCTGGGGTGGGACTTCGTCCCCCAGCCTGCACTGGGGTAGATCAGGGTCCAGAAGAAGCCTGATGCGCTGAAAAGTGCTGGAACCATCCCTCAGCACGGGTCCTACATGCAACGGTTTCCCTGGGCTCTCACTTGCCTCACGAATGCTTTGCTGCTTCCCTGTAGCTGGGGTGGAACTTCATCCCCCAGGCTGCACAGGGGTACAGAAGGTGCCACAAGAAGCACGATGCGCTTAAAGGCGCTGGCCCCGTCCCGCAATGTGAGATGCACTCGGGCATGCGTCTGGGCAAGGACTGGGCCAAGACGGGTTCATCTTGGCCTGTCTGAGACAGGAAGAGGCAGAACAGGGCCATGCCACTGACACATACTTCCCTGGACTTGTTCCCAACTTTTTGACCGGAGTACATTCCTGACTATTTGTGGCAAAGAGTTCCCTGGCAAAGTGTCTTCTTACAATGGGCAAAAGGAAGGCAAAAAGGACCCCCTGAGTATTAACAAAGATGGCCTAGATATTGATACCTAAAGAAGCAAACAATTGCGTGGCTAATGACATAGATAACTTAATAGGAGAAGTGTAGAGGTTGCTTAGTGGTAAAGATTCCTCGAAACATACTGAGTCGGTCGGAAAGTGCCGAACATGTTTTTTAAAGAAGAAATAACCCTAGAGCCAGTCTCAACTAGGAAACCAGTTACTGTATTTTCAGCTCCTAAGGTAGGCAAGGGTGTGGTTTGTGTAATTGAATAAGGTAATGATGCTGGTGTATGCAAACCTGACTCGGTGTTGTTATGTAATGTAGTAGCTAACAATACTCGTGAGAATCCACTGAGCATGGTTTTGTTACCCTAAATTGTGTGTTCAAATTGTTTTAGCACATTATTAGAATTAAGTAGAGAGAATGAAAATGATGATATGTGCAGACCAGTAGTACTGGGAGAAAAGAGTGAGGCGGTGGGTAGTAAAGTATGTACCAATTGCATTTGTCAGAGCGAACAAAGTCAGATTGAAGAAGTTATAAAAAAAATTAAACAATGAAATCTCCTTTATATACATGATAATTTTCACACTCACAAATAAAATTGACATTACAGATTTACTTGGAAAAAACAAAGTGCGAATCAGGTGTCAGGAAATCAAGAGGGCACAGACTTATAGAGGCCCTGAAAAAATTGGGGAACATACACTACAAAAGCCAGTTCTAGCAGAGGGACATAGTAAATGCAAGAATCAGACATTTCCATCTACAAATAGGAATTACACATTTGGGACCTACTTGTCGGGAAGATAGATCATCAATATACTCGTATGATTAATAAGGCGGTGCGCCAGTAATTAATTTTCAGGAGAAATGCAGTCAATGAGAGAGAATATCAGGTACATGCAAGGAAAGCATTCCATAAACCCTTTTATTCATCAGCGAGGGAGTAGAAACAAAATATACATGGTAAAAGTTCCCAAACTTTCATCCAAGGCAATTGAAATGGTAAGATTCTAACCAATAAAGTTACACATTGGATTAGGCAGGGAAGACACTGTCATTCAATTATAAGATCAGATACAGTAGCTGTGAGACAATGTCACCATGATCCCAAATTTGACTATATTACCCTTGAATTAGCCAATGGCAATCCTGGAGATGGTGTAGTGAATCTGGGTCAACGTATCTCACCTTCCAATGACTCCAAGATTCAGTTCAAGTTTAATCTACCAGCAAGGAGGGATGTGCATAACAAGTTCAGTGACAGGCTAATGATCAGCCAAGCCAAAACTGCCCAAAGTGGTCCTACAATGTGGAATTTGAATCGGGAGGTAGGACGGGGAAGGGCATGGCAGGAGGAGTGATTGTTACCCGATTTGAAAAACTTGGCCTTGTGAGGGCAGGCTTGTACACCTGAATGTGCAGAATTGCATACTATTCCTAGTGAGAGTAGCGATAAGGGAGGCACTCCCTAGCACCCACACAGCACAAAACCCCAGTTAATGCCAAAAAACTGAAGAAATTGTCCTGGAACATAGCCGGCCTGAAGTCCAAACTTAATTTGGAGGAATGAGAAATTTGATTGATTCTTTTGATATATGCCTCCTACAGGAAATATGGGCCACTGATGTCGTCCACCGGGTTGGCTGCTCGAATTTTGGTGTTGAGGCAGCTCCATCACCAGCAGGTGTCCAGCAGGGCGTCTCATCATTTGGGCCAAAAACTTGATACAACAGACCAAATTGTTGTGGCAAAACCTAAGGACAGTAAACAGTTCTGTCACATAATAGTGAAAGGGACTAAGATCCAAATTCAAGAAGAAGGCAACCACATCCAGCCACAGATCTGGGTAAATCATTTATTAATATACTCTATGCTAAATAGGTGGACAATGAGATGGGTGCAGGCGATATAGCTGAGACAGATACAAACAGAGAGGTGCGGGATGTAGACCTCACTATTATTATCTTGAAGAAAGCCTAGACGGCCCTTACTACAATACTAAAGCATACAGCACCAGGTCTTCACAAAATTCTAGGTCACCTTTTCCTCTCAGAACCAGTGGTATGGAGCGTTACTCTTAATCAAAGTTAAATGGCATCTTAAAGGGCACCAAGGTACCTGATTCCTGGCTGGGAGCAGAGTTAGTGCCAGTATTCAAGAAGGTAGATAAAAGCGATCCACCAAATACATGCCTGTAAGCCTAATCGGCATGTCTCAGAGATTATTCTGCAGGCATTTGTTAGAGGGGGTCTAACACTGGATGAGTTAAGAGCAGAACTATTCACCACTGCAGGCTGGTTTCAGAGAGAACATGAGCACCATAGACCTAGTAATTCTTTGGAAATAGGAGGTAATCAAAAGAGAACATTTATATGTAGAGTTTGTGGACATACCTTTGATCTCATCCACAGAGAAATAATGTGAGTAGTACCTGAGCAGATGGGATCCTGAGGAACCTACCACAAATTATAAGGCTCCTTATAAATAACTAAGCTCAAGTAAGATGGGGGACCAAGGAGGAACTGACAGAATGTATGAGGGTGAGCAGAGGAGTGCGACAAGGTTGTGTACTAGCAACGACTCTGCTCACCCTATACATCAATGGGCTAGGTGAGGCACTAGCTGACTGTAATGGTGATACTCCAAAGATCGCAGCACCAAAAGTATCATCATTACTGTTTGCAGATTTCCCTTCACTAGTGTCCAAGACTCCTATGGGACTACAAAACCTGCTTGACAGGTTTGTGTCCTCCTGTAGGAAATGTGGGCTGGAAGTCAACATAGCCAAACCTAAATTTATGACGTTCAACCCACATAAGTCATTTAGAGGCAAGGTCCTTTTGAGGGAAACTTTCCTGGATCAAGTTAAGCAATTGGTTTATCTGGTTTCACAAATACACTCTCATGGACCCCACAAATCTCTAAGAGCCAGTTAACACTTCAACATGTAACTTCCACCTTATCCAAACAGTTTAAAACCTCTTCCTACAGGCCAGTTGCACTGGCCACTGAAATCTATCGGGCAAATAGTATTGGAGCAGTGCTATATGGTGCAGAGATATGGAGGTTGAACAATATAGGGCCCATTGAAAAACTGAGATTTTTTTAATGAGATCTATCCTCACACTACCTCAGAACACGCACTTAACCCCTAATCATTTGGATCTTGGCCTAAAAAACATAGTGCGTGTGGCAACAATTAGATCATTAGCTTTTTGAATCAGAGGAAGGACTAAACTCCCCTCTCCCTCTGAGACAATTTCTGGAAGTAATTGCACTTGACACTAACGGGAGCATACCCTGGGTCAAATATGTCAAAAGTGGGAAATCAGACTGGATGTGGGAGAACTCTGGTCCAAGCCGGAATGCATACAGAAAAACCTTAATGTGTCTTAAAAAGAAGTACTGGAATTATGTTAACGGACTATGGCTAAATCGTAGTACTGTTGGGGAGTTAACTGGGAGGTTCTTGGATTCCAAAGACAACATGAAGTGCGGAGTTCAATCCGATTTAAAAATTCCTCACAAGTAAAATCATGGGACTTGAAATTAAGGCATGGTATCCTTCCAGTAAATGGGTTTTGCAGCAATGCTGTAATACTTCCCCAACTGTCCCTCATGCTCGGCTATCTCTGAAACAGTAGAACATGTTTGTTTTCTTCTGTCGCAGGTATAATGATATTAGAAGGACTTGGCTAATCCTGATCTGCTGCATTCAATCAATGAGACACTTGAAGTACACTATGAGAATCCTTAAAAGCAATAATGTAAAGTGGTTAGTCTTCACATTGTCTAGTTCTATGTTATATGCCTGGAGGTTCAGATGTAAGAAACGGAAATAACTTACAATGATATGAAACTGATTCTCCTGTACTTAATAAATTGCATTTTTAACTGTTATATTGGAGAGTATTAATGTTTATAGCCAATCCTTTTACATTTTAAGAGGGCGTTGAATCAAAAACAAGAATGTTGCAATGAATCTATGCACAAGTACTTAAATGAATTATTATGTAAATGTCAATACAAGTGATGTTTTTCTTTTCTGAGGTTGCTTAAGTTAGGATACAGCGCTACTAAAAACGTATGCACCGCCACTTTTAGCAAATATAATGCAAAACGAGCCCTGAATAGTTCTGCCCTTAATGATTTGCATTTTAATGAGCACTAATGTCCATAGACTATTTTCTATATCCTTGGAGGGTATTGATTTTAAAGTAAAAATGCTGCCAAACATCTATGCATATGCACTATACGAATTACTATGCAAATTACATTTAATGATGTGTTTTTTTAGGTCGTTCAAGCTAAAGATAGAGTGCTGTTAAAAAACTAAAGCACATGACTTTAGGAAATATAGGGCCCGATGTAGGTAAAACCGAAATACCAAGTCCTTAATAGCGAATTTTACCGATTCGCTATTAAGGACTCGCAAAATTGAATGTAGGTAGGAATCTCCTTAACATTCCTATAATAACGAATCCCAAATTGAGATTAGCTAATAAGGAATACCTACCGATTCATTCCTATGGGCTAGGAAGCCTATAGGAATGAATGGGAAGATATTCACTATTAGCGATTCGGTATTAAAGAATGGCAAATAGCGGGCGCTATTTCAAGGGTGCCAGGGTTTTAAAAGGACACCCTGTTGCACCCCTGAAATGTGCATGTGTGCACATGAGGCGCGCATACATGCCCTAAGGGCATGGATGTGTGCCACATGGCACTTTAAAAAAAGCAAAAAAGTGCTTTTTGAAAGGAAATCGCTAATTACTACGAACTTGAAGTTGGTGGCAATTAGCGATTCCTTATGGCTAAAGTGCACTTACTTTTGTGCTACTTACATTGCATTTAAGGAATCGCAATTCCCGATTCCTTGAATGCAAGAGCAAAATAAGGAATCACAATTTTGCGATTCCTTATTTTGCTAGTAGGTTTAAACTCACCTACATTGCTCGCAGTCAAATAGCGATCGGTAATGCTGGAATTCTGCTAATTTCAGCGTTACCGATTGCTATTTGGCCACCTACATCTGGCCCATAATGCTTAAAGAGCACTTTTTAGTTATCTTACCATAAGATATCCTTTAACGAAACAATGAATCCTATGTTTGTACATATGTGCAAAAATATCATCAACTAATAGATTGTATAGATACAGAGTTATATACAATGATACAGTAATGACTTTCTCTGGACTCAGATGTATATGTTCTTGCTTTTATGGTTTCTCCAAAACCGAATAAAGAATATTATTACTTCTGTTCAAGTATATATCTTGCAATTTGCATGCAGCTCTTTGATGACAGTTCATAGCTGGCTGTGCCATATTAGGACTGTAACTTTTGAACTGCAAGTAAAAAAAGGTTCTCACTGCCACTAGACAAAACACTCTCTCCAGCAAGTATATTAATCACAAGAGTTATTTTGACATTTTTATTGTTATCTGGAAATTGCTGGATACACAAGGAACTTTGCAGTATTTTCCGTTAAAACTATAAAATATTTCAAAACGCATCCACGAGCTTGGCACCTGCAGTTGCACCAGTCACACCAGGGCTGGCTTTAGGGTGTTGCGGCCACATCTGGTGCTAAACTTGGGGGTGCTGTGTTTAAAAATAGCTTATGGGTTTAAAAGCACCCGCTGCAAAGTTCCTTGTGTGTCGGACAATTCTAAGGCAACAATAAAAATACCAAGATAACTCTGGTGATTAATGTTCCAGCCGGAGAAAGATCAGTTTTGACTAGTTTCAAACACACATGAGCAACTGATTACTCAGAAATGTTTGTGGGAAACCATCTGGTTCCTATTTTATATCAGGATGTCAAGTGTCACATCTACTTAGCTCTTACTCCTAGAAAGGTATCCAATGATACTGGAGTAGATGTCTCACTCACTTATCGTGACATGCTTTATCATTCTTGCACAGAAACAAAAGGGTATAACTGAGTGATAAGATTCAATAGAACCCTAGAAACTCCCGTTTTTATCCATACCCTAGATACTCTCCTAATACAGTGAAACCTTTGGGTTTACCTTGAGGTATTTGTAATATATCACCTTTCTGGGTCCCTGATTATCCAGTTTGCTTTATCCAAGAACTCCCATTTCCACCTATAGTTAAGTCCGCCCTAGTAGTACCATCTTACCAGGAAGTGGATAGGCGCCGATGATGAATAATGTCATGATAAATAAATGTGGCGTCTACTCCAATATCTTTGGATACCCTTCTAGGAGTAAGAACTAAATAGAGGTGACACCGGACATCCTGATATAAAATAGGAACCAGATGGTTTCCCACAAATATTTAAGAGTAATCAGTTGCTCTTGTTTGTATGAATATTGACAGCGAGAGAGTGCAACTGATTCCATAATCTCTTGCTCTTCAGTGGTGAACACCAGTTTTGTCTAGTGTCAGTTCTGACTCATCATAAAGTAGGCAGGTCTTCAATATACTTGCTACAAAGAACGTGTACCATACAGATCACAGAACTGTATTTTATGTGGATAGCTCAGTGGGTCACTGATTTTGTCACTAAGTTTCTTTTGTTACTTGCAGTTCAAAAGTTACAATCCTAATGTAGCACAGTCACCTATAAACTGTCATCAAAGAGCTGCGTGCAAACTGCATACTATAGGTTAGAACGTAATTTTTCCCACCGTCTCTCATCATTTTAACGTAGCTAAAAATAGTTTGTTTTCCTAGAAATACATTGGTTTTAGTAAAGCCAACTCTAACCACTGTGGTGTGTTATAAATACAGAGTTTGTGCTTCTCAAGACCAAACACTCTTAAAATATACTGTCTACTAGTATGGATGACATGTGATTCCCACACCTTGTAATCTTCATTGTCTTATGTAGCATTTCACATAGACTTATTTAGACATGTAAGATTCATTTTCTCTGTATAATGTGTTGTTGCAGGGATTCTGCACAAATACAGAACTATACATAGGAGTATGGGACCTTTACGTATAGGGACTGGGTCTTCCTACCACCTTAGTACCCACAAACCCAGGACCGACTAGCTATAGAGTCTCACTTGCTCTCCTACTCACTCACAGAGAAACAAATTATTAGATACCCCAGAACACAACACTCCCAGAACTCTCAGGAATCATGGTAACAAGACACACCCTTTTGCTCACACTGTTGTACGTTTCCACAATAATATCTGACAGAGACATGAAACAGTTTAAAATATTTCTTTTAACTAACGTACCCTGGCATGCAGTATACATGCCACAATACGCAGGAAAATGCATAGTACAAATATAGTCAGCATAGCAGCTAGTCCATAAAACATGAAGGGAGATGTCATCATAAAAAGACAATGGAGAAAAGACTATAGTGCCGAAGCTCCCTCCCCTTGCTAAGTTCTCTGGGCTTTGTCAGCAGACCCCATACCTTAGCACCTATGATGTAGATCTACCATCTATAGGCTGTCTCGCTCTTCTCCCTGGAAAGGTCCCTCTCCAAGTGTGTCACACTTATTTGTGTACCCCACTAAAAACTCAAGTATGCAGTCCAAGTAACAGCTGTTGTCTAAGGGCTAAGGTCTGGCCAGATCAAAATAACAAGGGGCATTGTTGTTCGACCTTGCACATAATGTTCAGTCAAAACCCCATGAACATGCAGAGAGTGAACACACCGATTAATTCTCATGGGAAAACAATCATTGAAATATTGCAAAAATAAAAATGTGTAGTAACGTGCAAATGCAGCAGTCAAGCTGCAATGTTGTTAGGTTTGAAAACCCCATTCCTGCTATACACTTGTTTCATGTTATATTAGCTTAGCAGTGTGTGGCTAAACAGACACCATTTGTATTTACATTATGCAACCCACTGAGTTATCCCTGTAACGTGCAAGCTTTAGTTAGTGAGTGTGACTACATTTTGTATTTTGTATTCCCTATTAGGCAGTGTCTGAACTAGGTCTCATTATTCATATTGTTTATCTTAGCAGAACACTGTATTTAGTTATTATTTTCTTTTCCTGTTCAAAGTTGCCTTCTGATTTACTAATGAATAGACCATTCTGGCCTCGCATACCTATCTGTGTGTGCAGCTCTGCTCCCACGTTAGGAGACACTGAGACCCAGCATGGCAACCTTGAGACTGTGATAGTGTGTACCCTTTGTCCATGTTCGGCCTAAGCCAGTGACTTTCCACTGTGGGCGTGGTTGGAGGTTCTTGGGAGACTGTTCTTGCAGACTGTTGGGGGTAAGTCCCTTGGCAGACATCTTAGGGTGAAGGTCAGATTGGAATCCTCTGCAGAGTATTGATAATAAACTATTGTTTGTATTCTCTACTGTCTGCCCGACTCTTCAATTGTTTGGAAGGCGATTAGGTGGTTGTAGATAACCCGGGTGGCCCCTAATGGCCACTTCCTTCAGTTGGACCCCGCAAGGTGACCCGACTCACCCGTAATCGGGTTGCAGGGTCAGGGTTGTGTCCGGTCGGTCGGTGTTTATGAATTTGTGAAATGAGTTATGTTATGTTTCTATACTAAAATGTAGTACTACTTCTAGATGAAGAAATGTGTTTTGGTATAGTGCAAGGGATAGTGTTGTTTGTCTAGAATCACACAGTGAGTCTATGTGCATTTGGGAACCACTGTGAGAGAAGCATTTGGTAATATCGTGTATTTGCTGACCGATAACTATTTTAAAACCAGTCAGGTTGTCAAGTTTTAGTAACATTAGAAGACAGTTATGGCTTATGCTATCATTAAATGAGTCAGGCATTGACAGTAAATTGCAGTTGTGAAATATGTAGATTGTGTGCAGTTCCCTTACCACTTGCACTGTAGTGAATGAGTTTTGGTAAACTCATAGGGATAGTGGTGCTTGTCTAGAATCACACTGTGAGTTAGTGTGTATTTGGGATCACTGTGAGAGAAGCATTTGGTAACATCATGTATTTGCTGACAGATAACTGGTTTAAAACCTGTCATGTTCTGAAGTTTTAGTAGGATTAGAATCTAGTCTTTGCTTATGCGTTCATTAAATGAGTCATGCTTTGACACTGATGTGGTGTACTTAAATATGTAGATTGTGTGCAGTACCATTAACTCTTCCAGAGAAGTGAATGAGTTTTGGTAAACTCCTAGGATAGTGTTGCTTGTCTAAAATCACACTGTGAGTCTGTGTGCATTTGGGTAAGGATTGTGAGAGAAGCATTTGGTAAATTTGTGTATTTACTGACATACCTGTTTTAAAACCGGTCATGTTGTGAAGTTTTAGTAGCATTAGAAGCCAGTCTTTGCTTATGCTTTGATTATATGAGTCAGGCTTTGACATAAAAGTGCAGTCCTGAAATATGAAGATTGTGTGCAGTTCGCTTACCACTTCCACAGTAGTGAATGGTTTTTGGTAAACTCCTAGGTATAGTGGTTGTTGTCTAGAATCACACTGTGAGTCTGTGTGCATTTGAGAACCACTGTGAGAGAAGCATTTGGTAACATTGTGTATTTGCTGACAGATAACTAATTTACAACCTCTCATGTTGTCAAGTTTTAGTAGCATTAGAAGCTAGTCTTTGCTTATGCATTGATAAAAGGAGTCAGGGTTTGACACTTAAGGTGCAGTACCATGTACTATTCTGTTCACTGTGGCAGAACTGAAAATTTAAAAGTTTTACCTAAGCACTGTCCTAGAAGTAGTCTGATTATTTAGTCAGTTTCTAAGTACCAAATAGATTGCTTCAAATAAAAGTGTTCTGACATACTATACACTTGTCTTTTACACCTTCAATTCTCTAGTCAGTATCCATACACCTCCAGGAAACATCCTGTCACTTCCTTTGCAGTCCTCTAGAGACCCATTTAACAGCATGTACTAATCCATTGACTGTGCCAAAACTCAAACACTTATAAATTCACCTAGACACTCTCTTTCCAGTACTCTAATGATTCAGTCACTGCCGAAGTATTCATGCACTGAGCCAGGTCTTAGCACATGGACTGCATCAAACCCATATCGACTATGCAGGCAGTCCTCTAACCACCTACACACTTGTCGTTCACACCTTCAATTCCCCAGTCAGTATCCGTTCACTTTCAGCAAACACCCTGTCACTGCCGTTGCACTCCTCTAGTGACCCATTCAGCATCATGTTCTAATCCATTCACAGCGCCAAACCCTAATAAATTCACCCAGGCACTCTCCTTGCAGTACTCTAATCATTCAGTCAGTACCCAAGTACTCATCCAGTGACCCAGGCCTTAGTATATGGACTGCTTCAAACCCCTATCCACTATGCATGCAGTCCTCTAACCACCTACACAATTGTCTTTCTCACATTCAATTCCCTAATCAGTATCCATACACTTCCAGGAAATACCCTGTCACGCCCTTTGCAGTCCTCTAGTGACCCATTCAGCACCATGTACTAATCCATTCACTGTGCTAAAACCCAAACACTTATAAATTCACCGAGATGCTATCTTTGCAGTACTCTAATCATTCAGTCAGTGCCTAAGTATTCATACACTGAGCCAGGCCTTAGCACATGGACTGCTTCAAACCCCTATGCACTATGCATGCAGTCTTCTAACCACCTAGACACTTGTCTTTCACACTTTCAATTTCCTAGTCAGTATTCATACAGTCCAGCACTTGACACTGCCTTTGCACTCCTCTAGTGACCCATTCAGTACCAAGTACTAATCCATTCCCTGTGCGAAAAGCCTAGCGCTTATAAATTCACCTAGGCACTCTCCTTGCTGTACTCTAATCATTCAGTCAGTACCCAAGTAGTCATGCAGTGAGCCAGGCCTTAGCACATGGACTGCTTTAAATGCCTATGCAGTATGGATGCAGTCCTCTAATCACCTACACAGTTGTGTTTCACACCTTCAAATCCCTAGTTAGTATTCATACTCTTCTAGCAAACACCCTGTCACTCACCCAGTGTGTCTCCTTATAGTACTGTAATCATTTAGGTGCACATGCATCAACAAAACCAAAAGCGATTCCTTATTAGCGAAAAAAAGGAATCATTATTAAGGAATCGCTTTTGTGAATGCATCAACAGATTCGGTAAATAATAGCGATTCCCTAAAAATCGCTATTTATACAGAATTACCAATAGCTGGGCATGCAAACACCGAGGAGCTAATAGCGATTTCGGAAATACCGAAATAGCTGATTGCGATTTCGGTAATACCGAATTAGCTAATAGCGAAATCGGTAATAGCGAAATCGGCAAAGATCGGGTCGCTCCGGGAACGTGTTTATGACATCACCAACCAGGAAATACTGCTGCCCCACCCTCATTGCCTCGACAGAGGAGCAAACAGGAGCTGGGACTGGAGACTGTCTGTGCAGATTGAAGCAACACCAATTGAGCTACCCTCAAACACTACCCAGATGGAGAAGGAAGCACCATCCAGCGCTGAGGCTGCACGCAAGCGCAAACGCAAACGCAAGTTTTCTGACCGGGAGCTGGAGTACCTGATAGAGGGAGTCAGCAGCAAGCACGATCGCCTTTTTGGTAAGCTGTCCCTCAAGGTGCCAGAGCCCGAGAAGCGGCGCATATGGCAGCGCATCCGGGAGAGGGTAAATGCTGTTGGTGTGATGCCCCGCAGCATTGACGACCTTAAAAAAAGATGGTACGACCTGAGGAAGTGGGCTAAGGAGAGGATTGCGGAGAGGCTCCGGGAGGCATCCAGAACGGGAGGCGGCCCTTCTACAGTTCAAGCCAACACTGCCCTGGAGGAGCTGGTGGAAGATACGATCGAGCATGAGGCTGTCGTGGGAGTAACCCAGATGGATACCTCCGGCGCAGCCACAAGTGCCCAAGGTAAGATGCATGCCTGTGCCCATACCCAGCATAGCGTAAATCCATTCCCATGCCCCCAGCAGGATCACAGTGTGCATGCAGCTTTGGCCCACACACCTTTACTCTTAACACTAGTGCATCATGGGAGTTGTAGTCTAGTCAGCCCAGTGTGCATGTACAGGATGAAATACAATTACAAATCACCACATCAGTTGAACATGGATAGAGACTGTTTATTTAGTGGATCACAGAGGGACTTGTATGTTTACAACACTACGTAGGTGTAACTATCCCACTAACCATGCACTGTTTCACACACAGATGCATCTCCTGAGGATTCGGACGACAGTGAGCTGCTGATTATTTCAGAGACTCCTGCGGATTCCGATATGGACACAGCGCAGGATGCGCATACATCACCTCCACCTGCAACCCCACCACCACCACCACCAGCACCAACACCAGCACCAGCACCACCAGCACCAGCACCAGCTACACCAGCTCCACCTACAACATCCACTAAAGCTCCGAGGCGCAGGTCCCAAGTCCCGGCCCTGCAGGTGATGGGAACACCCTCTACCCTCTACAAAGTCTGTGCAGCATCACACCGCCTGCTGCACCACCTGCACGTTCCAGACTCCCACAGCGGCGCAGGTCTCGCCCAAGTTCACTCTCCTCAGGCGACGTTGATATCACCCAAAATGCTGCAATTGAGGAAAGGATACTGCGTGTCCAGCACCTGCAGGGACGACACATGGCGACAATCAGCACAAACATCGCGCGCCTTGCAAGGGAAATGCGTGCCATGACTGCGGCGGTGAGGGACATGAGCACTGTGGTGGCAGAGGGCAATGGGCACCTGAGGGAGGACATCCATGAGCTCACCCGTGCCATGAGGGAAGGCCATGAGTGCGAGAGGAGGAGGCACCGTCAGAGCTTGGTGCAGTCCGCGGCCTCTACAAAGGCCATCACAAGGATGAGCAATAGCACCGCAGTGTTGGCACGCCGCTCGGTGTCCTTGCAGGTGGACCTTGGACACTTCTGCGGGGATGTTGCCAAGGCTCTAGGGCAGATGACCGCTGCAGTAGAACACCTGCAGAGCGGCACATTCAGTGCTGGTGCATTGGGAGGGGAAGACGGGAGTGAGGCTGCCTCGAGTGTAAGCAGTGTGTCTGTGGCAGAGACCAGCACCAGGCGCCGCAGTTCACGGGGCTCCACGGGGACAGGCCGTGGTGAGGCGTCGGAGACACCGGAGAGGAGGCTTGGCATACGTGGCAAGCGCCACTAGACTGATTTTCATCCATACCTGACCGTGGTGGGGCAACCATGGTCCTCCCCTTCCTGACGCAGCACAGCCGTGACTTAAACGCACATTTGTTCTTACATTTTGCATGGGGAGCATTATTTTCATTGCTTGTTTGGTTGCACATACCGCAGTGCTACTGTGCATTAAACAGTTGCACCACCAATGAAATAGTAATGTATCATTCTTACCTGCTTCAGAAATGATGTTGCATGATGTATGTCCGCCTCGTATGGCCCTCTACTGTGTTAGGGACGTGTGCCTGTCGGTGTTGGGCGGGTGGTTGGTCATCCCGGTGGTCGTCATTCCTGTCCACCTCTATGGGTATCCCCCTTCTGGTCGCAATGTTGTGCAGCATTGCACATACAGCAACAATCCGGCAGCAGGTATCAGGTTTGTATAGCAAGGCGCCGCCAGTCTTATGTAGGATTCTAAAGCGACTCTTCAGAATCCCAAATGTCCTCTCTATGACATTCCTAGTGCTTATGTGTGCCGCGTTGTATCGTTGTTCCTGTGGGGTTGCTGGATTGATGTATGGGGTGAGTATAAATTCACGCAGGGCGTAAGCACTGTCACCTAGAAGATAGAAGCAAACACTTAGCAATGGTGATGTTCATACATGTGTGGTGTCCATGTGGGGAAGAGGTATGTGTACGTACCAAGCAGGTGTCCCTCTCCAAATTCTCCATTGAGTAGACGCCTGTGGATGCCACTGTGGCGGAATATGTAGGAGTCGTGTGTGCTCCCCGGGAATTGTGCCACTAGGTCCGTTATGATGTGATTGGCATCGCACACAACCTGCACGTTGATTGAGTGGTATGACTTGCGGTTACGGAATATGTACTCATTTGCTGAGGGTGGACAGATGGGGATATGCGTACAGTCGATGCATCCAATTACATGGGGGAATTGTGCCACCTGGTAGAATGCCTGTTTGATGCGGTCCAACTGCTGTGGGGTTGTGGGGAAGCTGATGTGGGTGTGTATCATTGTCAGCATGGCATCTAAGAATTTCTGGAAGAAGCGTGAGAGTGCGCTTTGCGATACGCCTCCGGCTACGGCGATTACCCCCTGGAAACTTCCTGAGACCAGTAGGTGCAGGCTGCATAGGACCTGGACGTGCGCAGGGATTGCATTGGTCCGGTGTGTCTGGTGCTGCAGTAGTGGTTCCAGGTCTGCAATGAGGCGCATGATCATGGCACGATTCAGTCGATACTTCTCGTACACCTTGTCCTCATTCTGTCCGAGCAAGGTGATGCGCAGTCTGAATACTCTCTCCTGGACCCTTCTCCTGCGCTGTCCTGCCGCATTGATACGCATCCTCCTTGCAAGCACGTAGAGGGCAGCCATTTTGTGCTAGCCAACAGGGTCTCCTTGGCCACATTTAATGGTTTGGTGATTACCACAATCAGTTGCACATGTTTGAATTTATTTTTTGTTCACAAAACTTTTTTTTAAACTTTACCTCCAGGTTCTGATTCCCCTTATTTTGCTCATGCTAAATAGCGATTTTTGGGATTTTCGGTATTTGCGACTGGTGTTGCATTGGGTAGCGATTCGTTATTAGCCATTGGCACTTGCCGGAAGCTATGAGTGATTTCGGTGATTGCTAATTCGGTATTTAGCGATTATGTATTATTGCATTTTTGTTATTTGCGATTCGGTATTATTCCGGTATTTATTTAGCGATTCGGTAATTGCTCACAATTTGGGTTGATGCATTGGGATTCGGGTTTTGATACTCGCTAACGGGTGATTTTAGCGATTCGGTATTTTACCGACTGGATTTTTGCTTGATGCATGTGCCAGTTAGTCAGTTAGCATATAGTCTTTTAGTGAGGTAGGCTTTAGGGCATGAACTGCTTCAAAGTAGTATGCACTATGCATGTAGTGTTTTAACGATCGTCACACTTGTGGTTCAGGGCTATAGTTTCTTAGTCAGTTTTATTTAAAATGTGTTTGTACAGTAATGGAATATTATAAATTTGAAAGTTATTAATATACATTTATTTGTGATTCTTTTTTACAGATACAGAACAGGAGTGTTTCTCATCTGTTTGCACTCTTCTCGTGCAAGATTGTTTGGATGAAGGGTCCTTAGGTGTTTCATCATACTTGCTGTGCCGCACGAGTATTTTTTGTTAGGATCCCCTCTTAACAGAACTCTTTGGCAAATCTTGCGAGTGAAGAAGGTGGCATTGGTCTTTGTTTGCTCCTTGGAAAAAGTAAAACATTTCCTCACCACTGAAGAAAAACGTTGTTGGTGTGGTGCCTTCTGCAAAACATTTTCTTCAGATTCGGTAAATATTTTAAAGCGGCAACATTTACAGTTTTTGTAAGTTAAACTTATAAAATGTTGTTAGCTGTATGCATTTTATATATTTGTGATTTGTTTCTTGTGGTATTTTGTTGAGAATACCATGTTGGCTTTTTTTTAACAAGCTTTCTTATTTTCCAGGTCTGTCGTCGACATCCATTGTCCCCACAGTAGTGTTCCGCCTTGTTGTTTTTTGTTATTGTTGTTACATTTTGTTTATTAGTTTATTGTTCATATATATGTTAAAAAAAATAAAGTTTGAAAATAGTTTTTCATTTATATATTTATTATTATAAAAAATAACGTTTGAAAAAAAAATTAATAACGTTTTTGGTTGTTCTCTTAACTGCTGTGTGACTCCTTCTTGTTCTTATTACTGTTATTTGATGGAGTCCACCATGGTGTTAAATTTTGGGGCACTTATCGCTGGAATACTGGTGATATCTGCAGTTTGCACCAACTTCTGAATAGTGTGTTAGATTTATCTCAACTTTACTTCCGTTAAAGTGCTGATAATGAAATGGAGAGTAGCCGTTCCCGTGCAAAAAGACACGAGGTGCACCTTTGCGATTTATTCTAAATACTAAAATCCTGTGTTGTATTGCACTGAGGTATTGGCTGCACTTACAGTGTACACACAAAATCTATTAAGAAATCTCATTGTATTAATATTGATTGGGAATAGTGCGTCAGGTGCTGGATCTTGACGAGATACACTGCTCAGTTCGTATATTGTTGTGCACACGAAAAAAATCACATCACAACTTTCACACCAATTGCAATGCGAAACAAATTCCGGTGATAAGACACGTTAGCACCAGGGATTTTACACCTGCTTTCTGCTGGTGTTAAGCAGGACAACTACCTGCACCATGAAAGGGAACACAGCCAAGAGCCACACCAGAACACCCACAGGTGCCATAGAGTCAATGAGCATGATACAGGGATACCCATGAGGGCCAGAAGACTCATCTCAACAACTCCAGGACCGCCAATGCCCCCAAACCCACATCTTAGTAAGTGTGTCCCTGTGGTCATTGTCTTAGCATGATAGGCACGAGCCCTGCAACATCACAGTGTGCTGTCACCTCAGCGTTGGCAGTGAGCCTGGATGTGTAGCTACATATGCATCCTCCTGCATGCGCAACTGGCGTGTGCTGGTCTGTTGTTCACAGGTCAGTGCAGGGGTGTGCCTATCTGGCAAGGAGAACGGGGTGTCTCGGACATGTCTGTGTACAGGAAATGCGGTAAGTGTGTCTCTGGGTTCTGGTGTGGCCTGTTACAAGAGCCGCAGCAGTCGATGTTGTAAAGTGGCATGCACCACCTCCAAACGGCACTGTGATGTTGTAGTTGGAATGTAGCAGGACATGCGCAAATAGGCATTACAATGGCGTGCCGTACGAGTGCACGAGATACAACAGCTCACTGTACAAAAGTGTGGGGGCTCGTGGAAGGGAGGAGCAGCCGTTTGGCAACATAACACACAGTGAACTCGACCATGTGCCACATGCTGGGCATCTCATCCATGATGACCATGGTCGCAGACATCCCACAACACCAACGACTGGCCTTTGTACACATCCTGTATGAATGCAGCGTGGTTTTCACTTCTATGCTCGTTCAGTGGTGTGATGTTGGCAGGTTGTGTGACTTGTGCTCCTTGTTGGTGTGTTTCATTTTGGCCATTGTTCGTCTATATGTGTGTTGTACTTAATTGTGCATGTGTGCCATTCTGCCCATCTCCCCACCCCTCCCTGCTTCTTCCTCTTCCTAGTGCTGTTGTGTCTATAATTTTGTTGCTGCACACATAAATACATGTAAAGAATAAATTAGAATAGTTCCTTGATTCTTTTAGGTTTCAAAACTTCTCTATTGGTTTCTTTTTAATTTTCCGTATGAACCGTTTTTTTAAATATTCAACAACACATAGAAGTCAGAAGTGCAACGTATTCTATCAACACACTGTCCAGAACATTCTACAATACGTGCAGGTTAAAAGTTCATAAATTTTTTAAAACTTTACGATATTTTTTTGTAACATTTTCTTGAACATTTAACGACACGTGCAGGTTAAAAGTTGACGATTGTTTTAAGTTCGAACAGTGCCTTCCAAATGTAAGTAGCAGGTGTGGTTGAGCTGAGCAAATTTTATCCTATGATATATACTCCACGTTGAAACTGCTTTTTCTTAACCAATCACAAAGATGCTTTTCCACAAAACTAATGTGCACCCTACTTTTAAAAAATAATGCTTTTCATGATATCTTCAGAGATAAGTTATAGATAGGAATTAGCATTTAAAAACCTTTGAAATTCACTGAAAAAACCATAGGTTTCATGCACGTTATAGTTAGGCATTGGCATTTAAAAAACCTTTGAAATTCACTGAAAAAACCAAAGGTTTCAGGGGCGTTATAGTTAGGAATTGGCATTTAAAAACCTTTGAAATTCACTGAAAAAACCATAGGTTTCATGCACGTTATAGTTAGGCATTGGCATTTAAAAAACCTTAGAAATTCACTGAAAAAACCATAGGTTTCAGGGGCGTTATAGTTAGCTGGACATTTCCCTCGTACAAAACCCTACAAATTCCCCTGTTATAGTTAGTTCAGCTAACTATAACTCGCGCCCCCGCAATGCGCTGCTGATGACGTCACATATTACATCACTCATGACATGGTCAGTGACATCACTGATGACATCACTGATGACACCGCAAATGACATCACTGATGACATCACTGATTACATCATCCATTGAGTATGTGTTTCTGAACAGTTTTATTATGTTTAATATATATAGGGAAAGGCCTGTTGAAGAATAAGTGGGTGTACAATTGTGTGAATGGATGATTTTCTAGGTGCGTAACTGACTCTATAAGTGAGTCATTAAATGTATCTTACTGCAGACTAGTGACTAAACTGTGTGAATGTCTGTATGTGTCTGTGTGTTGGTGTATAAGTGGCTGCATGGTTTTGTAAATAGCTATATGAGTGTCTATATGGGTTATTGATTAGTTGTCTGAGTATCTGTATGGGTGCCTGAGTGTTTGTGTGGGTAGGGTGTGTGTGACTCTGTGACTAGATGTGTGAGTGCGTGATTCACTGGGTGCATGGTTTTAAGAGTGCATCTGTGATGGACTGTATGGTTGGGTGAGTGTATGTATGGGTGTGTTAGTGATTGAATGTATATCTCAGTTGTACATGTGTCAGTAACTACATATGTGAAACGCAGTGTATATGTGTGTAAGAGTATATAACTATCTATATCTGAGTGTGTGAGATTTTGGGAGTGGCTGTATACGCCATAGTGCAAGGATATCTGTGTCATGTGCTGTTTGTTTTTTCTGCAGGAAGACACAGAATTTGTTAGTATTTTTATGAGTAAGTGAACTTGAGTGTGTTTAACTGTATAGGTGAGTAAATTGGACTGTGATTAATTATTTGCATGACTGACTAGATGTGTCAGTACCTCAATGGATGATTGGCGGTGTGTGAGTGTCTATATAGGTGTATAAATGCACAGAGTGACTGTAAGTATGAGTGACTGTAGAGGTGAGTGAGTGGACATGTATGTAGACCTAAAAGTCAATGAGTGGGTGAGTAGTTATTGGTATCGGAGTATCTATGGTTGACAAAATGGCCGTCTGAAATTTTGAGTCGGTGTATCAAAGGTTATGTTAGGGTGCGAGAAGATGCACTAATTTATCACATGTATGAAGTCATCAGTGATGTCATGAGTGATGTCATTTGAGATGTCATCAGTGATGTCATCAGTGATGTCACTGACCATGTCATAAGTGATGTAATATGTGACGTCATCAGCAGTGCATTGCGGGGGCGCGAGTTATAGTTAGCTGAACTAACTATAACAGGGGAATTTGTAGGGTTTTGTACGAGGGAAATGTCCAGCTAACTATAACGCCCCTGAAACCTATGATTTTTTCAGTGAATTTCTAAGGTTTTTTAAATGCCAATTCCTAACTATAACGCCCCTGAAACCTTTGGTTTTTTCAGTGAATATATATATATATATATCTATATATATCACTATATTACCTACTGGCGGTCGCCAGTAGGTAGTTATAGTTAGGACCACGTTTCCATAGGAAAACCTCAACATTCTATTTTGAATAACTTTGGCGCCGGTCGACGAATCCTCGCGAATTTCTCAAAATAGGTGGGGCGCTACGCTCCGCTCCTACCCTGAAAGTCTCGGGGGGATCCGTCAAGCGGGGGCTGAGATAAAAGGGGGGTCCCAAAACGCGTTTTTCCCATGCATTTTTCCATAGGACCTTTAGAACGAGCTACAGCCCGAACGGCTGAACAGAATTACTCAAAAATTGGCAGAGAGGTAGTCCCTAGGTCAAGGAAGTGCCTTTTGTAGGTTTGGTGTAAATCTGTTCAGTAGATTCTGAGAAAATAGCCTTTAAATCAATATATATATCTGAGCCCGCTTACGGTACGCTTACCGTACGCTTACGGTAAGCGTACGGTGGCGTGCGCGAGCGCGATTCTGATTGGCTCTTAGATCTTAGTAAACATTCGAATCGGCCGAAACCAGGAAGCGGCGGCCGCCATTTTGTGTATTTCACTCTGAAAAAAAAGAGTGAAAACAAGGAAAGGGGGCAATGAGGAGAGTTACAGACCCCCTAACATTTGTAAGGGGGTCAAAAAAGGACAGAAAAGTACAAAAAAAACATTTATTGATTTAAAAAAAAATCACGGGGTACGCGTACGGTAAGCTTACGGTAAGCGTACGGTAGAAAAAAAAAAAAAAAAAATGAAAATCAGATTTAAGTGTTTAGATATTAGGGGGCTCTAAAAAGAGCCGTTGTGTTTATGAAATGATTTTTTAGTGGTACCTACAAGTAAGTACCGATGCAGAGTCTAAGGTTCAAGAGGAAGACTCTGTTCCCTTCATCATTGAAGTGCACACCATCTCCTCTATAAATGTCTTGCATGTCATAACGCAAGTTGTTGTGGTAAATGGCACCCATACCATAGTCACGGAGGAAAGCAGAAACAGATTTGTTGACGTGCTTTCTTGCTTTGTCATCGCACCGCGTGCCCACCGTGCGTGCACGGCACTAACTGCGTAAAGTGGGCGCGCGGTGCGCGAAGCGCACCGCGTGCTCACTGTGCGCGCACGGTGCGCGAAGCGCACCGTGCGCGCACGGAACGAACTGCGTTAAGTGGGCGCGCACGCCACGAATGGCGTAAAGTAACTTAGCATTTAAAAAACCGTACAAATTCACTGAAAAAACCATAGGTTTCACACACGTTATAGTTAGGAATTAGCATTTAAAAAACCTTGCAAATTCACTGAAAAAACCATAGGTTTCACACATGTTATAGTTAGCGGAAATTTTACTGATAAAAAACCAATGAAATTCCCCCGTTATAGTTAGTGCAGGCAACTATAACTCACGCGACCGCAATCTTCTGCTGATGACATATGTGTCTTTATGAAAAAAAAATATTTGTAATATATGTATAGCTAAAAATGTATGGAAGAAGACATGGGCAAATAAGTGTCTAAATACAGTATTAGCATCAGCAGAGGATTGCGGTCGCGTGAGTTATAGTTGCCTGCACTAACTATAACGGGGGAATTTCATTGGTTTTTTATCAGTAAAATTTCCGCTAACTATAACATGTGTGAAACCTATGGTTTTTTCAGTGAATATATATATATTCACTGAAAAAAACCATAGGTTTCAGGCCTGATATAGTTAGGAATTAGCATTTAAAAAACCTTAGAAATTCACAGAAAAAACAATAGGTTTTAGGGGTGCTATAGTTAGCTGGACATTTCACTCGAACAAAACCATTGAATTTCCTCCGATATTGTTAGTTGTACTAACTACATCTCGCGTGCCCGCAATCCACTGCTGATGATGTCACATATTACATCATTCATGACACGGTCAGTGACATCACTGATGACATCTCAAATTACATCTCTGATGACATCACTGATGACATCATCCAGTGAATGTGGTTTGGTTCGTTATTTAAATATGTATTATATATATAGCAATTTGCATTGAAGAATGAGTGGATATATAAAAATAAAATCTGGATGGAGGATTTAGTAGCAGTGTGACTGACTGTTTACATGACTAATTTATAGTGTCTCACTAAATATATTGGATAGTGACAAAACTGTGTGAATATCTGTATCACTTTGTCAGTTGTTGTGTAAACTGCTGCACCAGTTGGTTACCAGCTACGTGAAAGTCTATATTATTTATTGATTAGTTAACTGAGTATTTGTATGGGAGAGTGAATGTGTGTGTGGTTCGGTGGGGGGGTGTGACTGCCCACAGATGTGTGAATAGTTGATTCAGTAGGTATATGAAGTTAAAACTACATGTTATAACAGTTGTTTGGGTGAGTGAATATCTTTATGGGTGTGGAGATGAGCAAATATATGTCTCAATGGTACATGTCCAACAAAGTAGAAAAATAAAAGCCAGTGTATGTGTCAGTTGTTTTATATAAATAAGTATACATAAGACTCAGTGATTGTATGAGTGACTGTATGGATAACTGTATAGTTGTAATAGTGATTTTATAACACACTAAGTGTGAGCTATTATCTATATGAATAGATGAAGTGGTGTTTTTATAAGTGTATAGCTAAGTAAAAGTAAGTATGATCCATTGTTTGCATAAGTGAGTAGGATGACTTCATAAGAAGGCAACCACATCCAGCCACAGATCTGGTTAAACCATTTATTAATATACTCTCTGCTAAATAGGTGGACAATGAGATGGGTGCAGACGATATAGCTGACACAGATACAAACAGAGAGGTGCGGGATGTAGACCTCATTATTATTATCTTGAAGAAAGCCTAGATGGCCCTTACTACAATACAAAAGGATACAGCACCAGGTCTTCACAAAATTATAGGTCACCTTTTCCTCTCAGAACCAGTGGTATGGAGCGTTACTCTTAATCAAAGTTAAATGGCATCTTAAAGGGCACCAAGGTACCTGATTCCTGGGTGGGAGCAGAGGTAGTGCCAGCATTCAAGAAGGTAGATAAAAGCGATCCACTAAATACATGCCTATAAGACTAATCGGAATCTCACAGAGATTATTCTGCAGGCATTTGTTCGAGGGGGTCTAAGAGCGAATGAGTTAAGAGCAGATCTTTTCACCACTACAGGCTGGTTTCAGAGAGAACATGAGCACCATAGACCTAATAATTCTTTGGAAATATGATGTCATCAAAAGAGAACATATATATGTAGTTTTTGTGGACTTACCTTTGATCTCATCCCCAGAGAAATAATGTGAGTAGTACTTGAGCAGATGGGATCCTGAGGAACCTACTACAAATTATAAGGCTCCTTATAAATAACTAAGCTCAAGTAAGATGGGGACCAAAGAGGAACTGACAGAATGTATGAGGATGAGCAGAGGAGTGCGACAAGGTTGTGTACTAGCAACGACTCTGTTCACCCTATACATCATTGGGCTAGTTGAGGCACTAGCTGACTGTAATGGTGATCCTCCAAAGATCGCAGCACCAAAAGTATCATCATTACTGTTTGCAGATTTCCCTTCACTAGTGTCCAAGACTCCTATGGGACTACAAAACCTACTTGACGGGTTTGTGTCCTCCTGTAGGAAATGTGGGCTGGTAGTCAACATAGCCAAACCTAAATTTATGACATTCAACCCACATAAGTCATTTAGAGGCAAGGTCCTTTTGAGGGAAACTTTCCTGGATCAAGTTAAGCAATTGGATTATCTGGGTTCACAAATACACTCTCAAGGACCCCACAAATCTCTAAGAGCCAGTTAATACTTCAAAATGTAACTTCCACCTTATCCAAAAAGTTTAAAACCTCTTCCTACAGGCCAGTTGCACTGGCCACTGAAATCTATCGGGAAAATGGATTGGAGCAGTGGTATATGGTGCAGAGATATGGGGGTTGAACAATATAGGGCCCATTGAAAAACTGAGATTTTTTTAATGAGATCTATCCTCACACTACCTCAGAACACGCAGTTAACCCCTAATCATTTGGATCTTGGCCTAAAAAACATAGTGTGTGTGGCAACAATTAGACCATTCGCTTTTTGAATCAGAGGAAGGACTAAACTCCCCTCTCCCTCAGACAATTTCTGGAAGTAATTGCACTTGACACTAACGGGAGCATACCCTGGGTCAAATATGTCAAAAGTGGGAAATCAGACTGGATGTGGGAGAACTCTGGTCCAAGCCGGAATGCATACAGAAAAACTTTAATGTGTCTTAAAAAGAAGTACTGGAATTATGTTAACGGACTATGGCTAAATCGTAGTACTGTTGGGGAGTTAACTGGGAGGTTCTTGGATTTTAAAGACAACATGAAGTGCGGAGTTAGATCCGATTTAAAAATTCCTCACAAGTAAAATCATGGGACTTGAAATTAAGGCATGGTATCCTTCCAGTAAATGGGTTATGCAGAAATGCTGTAATACTTCCCCAAACTGTCCCCCATGCTCGGCTATCTCTGAAACAGTGGAATAAGTTTGCTTTTCTTCTGTCACAGGTATAATGATATTAGAAGGACTTGGCTAATCCTGATCTGCTGCATTCAATCAATGAGACACTTGAAGTACACAATGAGAATCCTTAAAAGCAATAATGCAAACTGGTTAGTCTTCACATAGTCTAGTTATATGTTATATGCCTGGAGGTTCAGATGTAAGAAACGGAAATAACTTACAATGATATGAAACGGATTCTCCTGTACTTAAAAAATTGCATTTTTAACTGTTATATTGGAGAGTATTAATGCTTATAGCCAATCCTTTTACATTTTAAGAGGGCGTTGAATCAAAAACAAGACTGTTGCTATGAATCTTTGCACAAGTACTTTAATGAATTATAATGTAAATGTCAATACAAGTGATGTTTTTCTTTTCTGAGGTTGCTTAAGTTAGGATACAGCGCTACTAAAAACGTATGCACCGCCACTTTTAGCAAATATAATGCAAAACAAGCCCTGAATAGTTCTGCCTTCAATGATTTGCATTTTAATGAGCACTAATGTCCATAGACTATTTTCTAAATCCTAGGAGGGTATTGATTTTAAAGTAAAAGTGCTGCCAAACATCTATGCATATGCACTATACGAATTACTATGCAAATTACATTTAATGATGTGTTTTTTTAGGTCGTTCAAGCTAAAGATAGAGTGCTGTTAAAAAACTAAAGCACATGACTTTTTGGAAATATAGGGCCCGATGTAGGTAAAACCGAAATACCGAGTCCTTAATAGCGAATTTTAATGATTCGCTATTAAGGACTCGCAAAATTGAATGTAGGTAGGAATCTCCTTAACATTCCAATAATAACGAATCCCAAATTGAGATTAGCTAATAAGGAATACCTACCGAATAATTCCTATGGGCTAGGAAGCCCATAGGAATGAATGGGAAGATATTCATTATTAGCGATTCGGTATTAAAGAATGGCAAATAGCGGGCGCTATTTCAAGGGTGCCAGGGTTTTAAAAGGACACCCGGTTGCACCCCTGAAATGTGCATGTGTGCACATGAGGCGCGCATACATGCCCTAAGGGCATGGATGTGTGCCACATGGCACTTTAAAAATAGCAAAAAAGTGCTTTTTTAAAAGGAAATCGCTAATTACCACGAACTTGAAGTTGGTGGTAATTAGCGATTCCTTATGGCTAAAGTGCACTTACTTTTGTGCTACTTACATTGCATTTAAGGAATCGCAATTCCCGATTACTTAAATGCAAGAGCAAAATAAGGAATCGCAATTTTGCGATTCCTTATTTTGCTAGTAGGTTTAAACTCACCTACATTGCTTGCAGTCAAATAGCGATCGGTAATGCTGGAATTCTGCTAATTTCAGCGTTACCAATCGCTATTTGGCCACCTACATCTGGCCCATAATGCTTAAAGAGCACTTTTTAGTTATCTTACCATAAGATATCCTTTAACGAAACAATGAATCCTATGTTTGTACATATGTGCAAAAATATCATCAACTAATAGATTGTATAGATACAGAGTTATATACAATGATACAGTAATGACTTTCTCTGGACTCAGATGTATATGTTCTTGCTTTTATGGTTTCTCCAAAACCGAATAAAGAATATTATTTCTTCTGTTCAAGTATATATCTTGCAATTTGCATGCAGCTCTTTGATGACAGTTCATAGCTTGCTGTGCCATATTAGGACTTTAACTTTTGAACTGCAAGTAAAAAAACTATCTCACTGACAAAAGCAGTACCCCACTGTGCTATTTACATACAATACAATTCTGTGATCTGCATGGCACATGGTTATTTGCAGCCGGCATATTAACCCACAGCGAAACTTTATGAGTCAAAACTGCCACTAGACAAAACACTCTCTCCAGCAAGTATATTAATCACAAGAGTTATTTTGACATTTTTATAGTTATCTGGAAATTGCTGGATACACAAGGAACTTTGCAGTAGGTTCCGATAAAACTATAAAATATTTCAAAACGCAGCCACGAGCTTGGCACCTGCAGTTGCACCAGTCACACCAGGGCTGCCTTTAAGGTGGTGCGGCCACATCTGGTGCTAAACTTGGGGGTGCTGTGTTTAAAAATAGCTTATGGGTTTAAAAGCACCCGCTGCAAAGTTCCTTGTGTGTCGGACAATTCTAAGGCAACAACAAAAATACCTAGATAACTCTGGTGACTAATGTTCCAGCCGGAGAAAGATCAGTTTTGACTAGTTTCAAACACACATGAGCAACTGATTACTCAGAAATGTTTGTGGGAAACCATCTGGTTCCTATTTTATATCAGGATGTCAAGTGTCACATCTACTTAGCTCTTACTCCTAGAAAGGTATCCAATGATACTGGAGTAGATGTCTCACTCACGTATCGTGACATGCTTTATCATTCTTGCACAGAAACAAAAGGGTATAATTGAGTGATAAGATTCAATAGAACCCTAGAAACTCCCGTTTTTATCCATACCCTAGATACTCTCCTAATACAGTGAAACCTTTGGGTTTACCTTGAGGTATTTGTAATATATCACCTTTCTGGGTCCCTGATTATCCAGTTTGCTTTATCCAAGAACTCCCATTTCCACCTATAGTTAAGTCCGCCCTAGTAGTACCATCTTACCAGGAAGTGGATAGGCGCCGATGATGAAGAATGTCATGATAAATAAATGAGGCGTCTACACCAATATCTTTGGATACCCTTCTAGGAGAAAGAACTGAATAGAGGTGACCCCGGAAATCCTGATATAAAATAGGAACCAGATGGTTTCCCACAAATATTTAAGAATAATCAGTTGCTCTTGTTTGTATGAATATTGACAGCGAGAGAGTGCAACTGATTCCATAATCTCTTGCTCTTCAGTGGTGAACACCAGTTTTGTCTAGTGTCAGTTATCTCAACTAACTATAACGGGGGAATGTCATTGGTTTTTTACGAGTGAAATATCCACCTAACTATAACATGTGTGAAACCTATGGTTTTTTAAGTGAATTTGCAAGGTTTTTTAAATGCTAATCCCTAACTATAACGTGTGTGAAACCTATGGTTTTTTCAGTGAATTTGTACGTTTTTTTAAATGCTAAGTTATGTATGTATTATTATTTTTTTATATATTTATTTTTCAATAAACTACGTATTAAAATTGTTTTCTTTTAAATGGTTTTTTACCGTGCGCGCACCTCCGCGATTTAAAAAAAAACATTTTTTAATGTTTTTTTCTGCCTTCGGGGTCCTTCAGGGACCCCCTGACCAAGGCTAGGGGGTCAGGAACTCTCTACCCTGCCCCCTTTTCACGTTCGCCACCTTCCTTTTCCACTCTCGCACTGAAATCAAACAAAATGGCGGCCGACACTTCCTGATTTCGACCGATTCGAACGTTGACTGACATGTAACAACCAATCAGAATTACGCTCGCACACGTAAGGGTGCGCGCACGGTGCGCGGCTTTAGATTTGTATGTGCTTTTAACTGCAATTTTCTCAGGAAATACTGAACAGATTGACTCCATATATGCAAAAGGCACATCCCTGACCTGAGGACTACCTCTCTGCCAAATTTCAAGTAATTCTGTTCAGCCGTTCGGGCTGTACCTTCGACTAAAGGTCCTATGGGAAAATGCATGGGGAAAACGCATTTTGGGACCCCCCTTTTTTCTCGGCCCCCGCTTGACGAATCCCCCCGAGACTTTCAGGGTAGGAGCTGAGCGGAGCGCCCCATTAGTTTTGAAAATTTCGCGAAGATTCGTCAACCGGCGCCAAAGTTATTCAAAATAGAATTTTGAGATTTTCTATGGCAACACGGTCCTAACTATTCACTGAAAAAACAATAGGTTTTAGGGGTGTTATAGTTAGCTGGACATTTCACTCGAACAAAACCATTGAAATTCCTCCGATATAGTTAGTTATACTAACTACATCTCGCGAGAGCCGGCAATCCACTGCTGATGAGTTACTAATGAATAGACCATTCTGCCTTTGCATACCTATCTGTGTGTGTAGCTCTGCTCCCATGTTAGGAGACGCTGAGACCCAGCACAGCAAACTTGAGACTGATAGTGTGTACCCATCTAGCAGGTGGTAGCCCATCCTTCTGTGCCTCCTTTCTTCATGTTCGGCCTAAGCCAGTAACTTTCCACTGTGGGCGTGGTTGGAGGTTCTTGGGAGTAATGGTTATGCGATTCTGACTCAATTGCCAATTGTTTGGAAGGTGATAAGGTGGTTTTAGGTGGTTGTAGATAACCTGGATGACACCTAAGGGCCACTTCCTTAAACGTGCTCATGCTGAGTTAATGAAAAACGAAAATGTCCCTACGGGCCACGTGAAAGTGTTTGTGTTGAAAAGTACTCTGACACCCTATTTTGGTATGAGTAGTGTTATAAAACAAATAAATGTGAGTGAGGGTCTATGCAGAGATGAGGAACATTGTTGGAGGGTGTTAGTGTGGGAATCCACGAAGAAGGAGGTCATTGGGATGAGGGCACTAAACAGAACTGTCACAAGAGGAGCCACCAGCACGAAGGCCAGCCCTGGCTCACCCCACCCTAAAGCTGGCTGTGCACTTGCGCTTTGCACAACACATCGTATTTATAGTCACCCTCACCGGCTTCTTTTAATTCAGTATTTCTGTAAAACAAGTCCATTTTTTCCCCCCCACAGAACCTAGGATTTTGATGCGCTGTTATTGTTGAACACTTTATTACAGATTGGATTTATATAGACTTCATGTCATCAAAGGAACTATTTAGTTTTTTCCTTTTAATATACTACTATTTAGAACAAGCCAATGGCAATGTACTCATCTGTAAATTAAAATGTACTTATTCTATTTTGGACAAGATCAAATAGTACTGTCAAAACAAATATAGTAGAGGACATTAGGAACAGCATCTTTGGCATTCACCGAGGCCTAGGAAACCTCCTGCCAAGTATGAGTAACTAATTGGTTGAATAAAATATATTAATAAGTGGAGCATTTAGATTCTTCTCAGCAAAGAAAATCTTGCTGAATGAATCCGAAAACAACAAGTATTAATTTACTGTGCTTCAATAGAAAAGCAGAGCATTTGTAAGTTAAGGATAAATGATAGTCCTAAAATAAGTAATAAGGTTATGCAGTGCTGATACTGAAGAGTATCAGGTACACAATACATATACAATGTAAAATGCGCTTTTATCTGCCGAAGGTAGCACATTTAGAGTGTTATTTAGTGTATGAAGATTAACAATTGTTAATTACTCTAATGGCATACGATTTGCTTATTATGACTGAAATTTGAGGAGTCTTCTGTGTTGCTTAAAAAGTGTTAGTTTTTAAAAGGTGGAAAAATACTCTAAAATGTTGGCAGAACGGAATTCTCTGTACCTAAACGTATGCAAGGAGTATACGAGTCCACGACTTATATGTGTTAATGTCTATCAGAAAACGATTCCTATGTCACTGGAATATTTTCATACACTGTTTCCTTTGCCATCTAACTAATGGAGATCCTGATATTGGAGAAAATGTATGGAGAGAAGCCCACTGAAAATATGCAGTACATCAAACAATCTAAGTCAAATTCTTTAAAGGAACTCGGATGAAAAGGTACATCAAATATAAAAATAATGATGAAAACAAGATCTGGTTACACAAACAAATGAGGGCATTCTAGAATTATTAGAAAACTGCGCAAATAAAAAGAACTAAGGGGTATCTGAAGAAACAAATATATTTGACTTAGACTACAATAGCATATAAGAGAAAGCATTACCTTTACAGTGACACAGCGCTATAAGCCAATTGAAAAGTTGAGCACAGGAGCACTTTGAAGCAATGAGGGACCACAACAGTATCTGGCACTATAAAAGGAGATCTAGAAAATCAAGTATTTAAATAAGGACAAAGTGAGTCAAAATAATTAATGATTTAAAAATAACATTTGAATTAATCACAACCAAGATGAGAAACTGTATGTATGTTTCGAATAGTTAATACATGTTATTTGAGAAGGTTGGGGAATTTAAATGGCAGCGTCAATGATGCTGCACTTGGGCTTGTATTTATTAAGCTGTATATCTTAGGTGATTTAAGGGATTATTTCAAAGGACAAAATATGTGTGGAGACACAAGTAATATATTGATTTGAGATTAAGAAAGAAACAAGTACTTAATAGCTGATAAAGACACTGGAAGGAGAGTAAATTCCACATGAAGGCTATTGCAAGTGTTAATAACTAATTATGAATATGAAATATACCTACAGAGGAAGTGTTTAATACTGTGAATGATAGAAAATTGTCATTAATCGATGCACATGATCCCTGGTGAACTGCGGAACAAATTGGCAACTAATGCACAAATATATACCATGCAGAGAACATTAGACTAAAATAGCATGTGGTATTGATAACACGATTGAAAACTACGAGTATGAGCTATATAAAACCATGTAAGAAATATGCAGTAATGACTCCTAATTCATATATAGCACTTTCATTGGAAACAGTGGGACTCATTTTAGAAATATATGATGAACTGCAGTGTGAGAGACTGAAAATGATGGTGAAATGTTGGGAATGTCTAAAAATAGCTGTGATCAAGTCTGCAGCAAGTTGCTTGAGAATTTGCAACATACGGAAACAAGATGTAATGTCAAGCTACTTATTTGTGTGCCACTTTCCCTATAGACTGAACATTTGAGCATTTACAGTTTGTGCTTGCCTTATGAAGGCATTTCCAGGATATATATATATATATATATATATATTATTTTTTTTGTCACAGAAACCATAGGTTTTACAGGCGTTATAGTTGGGAATTATCATTTAAAAAACCTTAGAAATTCACTGAAAAAACCATAGGTTTCAGAGATGTTATGGTTAGTTGGACATTTGACTCATATAAAACCAGAAAAATTAGCCCGTTATAGTTAGTTGAGCTAACTATAATTCGCGCGCCCGCAATGCACTGGTGATGACGTCACATATTACATCACTCATGACATGGTCAGTGACATCACTGATGACATCTCAAATTACATCAGCATGTGCACTGCCAGCGATGATGCGTGCTGCGGGCAGGCCGTACTAGGAGCAATGTCTGTTGCCTACAACAATACATCATCTGCAATAGCGACTCGATCTGAATTGTAAACACTGCTGTCTGCAGTGTAGGCCAAAGAGCGGTCAGCAAGGGCCCACAGCCACGTGGTGTTGACTTGAGCTGTCCTGTTTGCCGTACGCGAAGCAACAAAAACCGTGTAAGGACCCTGTGATGATGCGTATGCGTAGTGCAGACAGTGCGCACTGGAGCACTGTCTTTTGCCTACAGGACTGCGTCATCTAAAATAGCGACCCGATCTGAATTGTGAACACTGCTGTCTGCAGTGTAAATTGAAGGCAGTAATGAGCACAGTCTTCCATGAATACTTTTTCTCATTTCCTCTTCACAAAATACAGCAACATAAATTACACAGAACTCTGCAATAAATAAATCAAAACAATTCGAATTGCGATCTCTGCTGTCCACTGTGTACACTGTTATTCAGTGTTCTTTACCACTACCAAGAAGAATTTAGTCATTGTACTAGACCTATAAGTCATATTAAAAAACTTCTTCAAGCAAGTATACTAAAAGGCTATTGTGTATATTTCAATAGATGTTGTAGTTAGTTGCCTACTGGATTCTGTAATTAAACAATCACCACTCGATCTGTATTGTGAGCCCTGCTGACCGCAGTGTTGGCCAGAGGCAGTGGTCATTAACGCCTCACAGCCACGTGCCATTGGATTCGGAAGCACGCAGTTGGTTGCACCTGATCGGAGGGGGCACACACAAATCATCACAAATTTTAACTTCTGACATCCTCAATCACAGAATCAAGACCCCGTTTCACTGTTCCGACCTGCTGTACCACGGTGTACTCCACCTACTGCAGTCAGCAAAGCCCAATAATCATTTGCAGCAGTTAGCTACGGAACCACAGAGTCTGATGCATGTCAACGGAGGGAGTTCTATGAAAAACAAGCAACAGGTAATATCGAACATCGTCCATTTTTGGATCAAGACACTGTTCCACTGTTGGGACCTAGAGTTGGTTGCACCTGGTCAAAGGGACTACCTTCATCTCCACTCTCAGATACAGTTCTAACATCGTCCATTGTGGGATCAAGACCCCGTTCCACTGTTTGGACCTGATGTACCGCGGTGTACTCCACAGACTGCAGTCACCCAACCCCAATAATCATGTGCAGCACTTAGCTACGGAAGCACAGAGTCTGATGCACCTCAACGGAGGGTGTTCTGTGAAAACCAAGCAGCACGTAATATCGGACATCGTCCATTTTGGGATCAAGACACCGTTCCACTGTTGGGACGTAGAGTTGGTTGCACCTGTTCGAAGGGAGTACTTTCATCTCCACTCTCAGATGCAGTTCTAACATCGTACATTGTGGGATCAAGACCCCATTTCACTGTTCGCACCTGCTGTACCGCGGTGTACTACAGCTACTGCAATCAGCCAAGCCCAATGATCATGTGAAACAATTAGCTACGGAAGCACAGAGTTTGATGCCCCTCAACGGAGGGAGTCCTGTGAAAACCAAGCAGCAGGTATTATCGGACATCGTCCATTCTGGGATCAAGACACCGTTCCACTGTTGGAACCTAGAGTTGTTTGCACCTGGTCGAAGGGAGTACCTTCATCTCCACTCTCAGATGCAGTTCTAACATTGTCCATTGTGGGATCAAGACACTGTTCCACTGTTGGTACCTGGACTACTGTGTTAGTAGTATACAGTGCACTCCACGGTGCTGGGCCTCAGGCTGGGCGCTGTCTGCCTGTGTCGCGGTAGCCAGCGTTGATCTCAGGAGCCTTCCCAGCTCGCAGTCCCTCTGCCCAGGAGCTTCCGCCAGCACGTGGTGGGCCCTCTTTCACATACGGCGTTGTCGAAAGGTGAACTGTGGGGCATATGTGCGTCGCAGTGGCCATGACGGTTTCTGGGTAGCAGCAGGCTGAGAGCATTATTCCCGCAGCCAGCTTCGCTCACGGCGTCCACCTCATGGCGGTGTAAGCTGTGCAGACCTGACAGACATGTTCTCCATTCCAGAAGAGAACCACACCCAGAGAAATGTGCCTTTTATTCATACCCCTACGTTAGCCTTGCGTATGCCGAGCCAGCCCACTACGCTAAAGATATTTTGGGGGGAGGGGGCACGTACGCACTATGTTTTCGTAATCTTCTCTACTGACTGTACTATCATGGTTGCGTCCACTGTCCACTTCACTCAATAGACCATCAGTGTATGTTGACATGTACATGTCTGTGCTCTGCATACTCAAGTCTGTCCGGCACATCCCCTCAACACTTTGCATTGTATACTCTTTTAATCGAGAATCACTTGCCACCTTCGCACATACTTTGCTCCCATCTCCCCCCGCATTCTACATTGTGTGGCAGAGGTGCTATGTTTGGTTTGTGTACATGGCTAGCCACGGTTCCCACAGTACGTAGTGTCATTGTGTCTGCTAGGTGTACATGTTCTTTGTCATGTTGTATATGATTATATAAGGTAGCGCGTTTATTTACGAGCAGTGGTTTCTCCCATTTACATATCGCTGTCTTAAAGAGGATACCAAAGTTTTTCTCAAAGGTGAAAAGTGGGACCACAATGGCAGACATTCATTACTATGCAAGAATGTCCAACTGCACGACGCTTCTAAGCTTACAGCCCCCAATCTTGCATGCTTTCTTAAAAGCACGCCAATTCCCACAATCAGACCAACATTCACACAACTTTCTAATGGCAGTTATCTGCTTCTTAATAAAATAGTCTGCTACGCAATGTGAGCTAGCAAAAGACACACAATTGATGGACGAAATGCAGAACAAATCAAAACATTCACCCCCAGTCAAGAGATCTGGGTTAAATCCATCATTCTTTTGCTCACCATGCCACCCCAGTTTAGACCTGGCCATCTGCAAATCAGTCTTGACCCTGTGCCTCATGGGAACAGTCCAGACCGAACTGCCAAGCCAGGTCCTCCCTCGACCAGAAACAAGCATCCTAGGACCGGTATTGGGGTTTCACCCCTCTTCAGCCAGGATAGCTTGATTCCAGTGGCACAGTGAGCCCAGGACCCACGTCTGTGCATACCTGGCGCACTTAGGGGCGAGAAATCAAAAGACACACAATTGATGGATGAAATGCAGAACAAATCAAAACATTCACCCCCAGTCAAGAGATCTGGGTTAAATCCATCATTCTTTTGCTCACCATGCCATCCCAGTTTAGACCTGGCTATATGCAAATCAGTCTTGACCCTGTGCCTCATGAGAACAGTCCAGCCCAAACTGCCAAGCCAGGTCCTCCCTGGACCAGAAACAAGCATCCTTGGACCAGTTTTGGGGTTTCACCCCTCTTCAGCCAGGATAGCTTGATTCCAGTGGCACAGTGAGCCCAGGACCCACGTCTGGGCATTCCTGGCGCACCTAGGGCGAGAAAGCAAAAGACACACAATTGATGGACGAAATGCATAACAAATCAAAACATTCACCCCCAGTCAAGAGACCTGGGTTAAATCCATCATTCTTTTGCTCACCATGCCACCCCAGTTTAGACCTGGCCATATGCAAATTAGTCTTGACCCTGTGCCTCATGGGAACAGTCCAGCCCGTACTGCCAAGCCAAGTCCTCCCTGGAACGGAAACAAGCATCCTAGGACCAGTTTCGGGGTTTCACCTCTCTTCAGCCAGGATAGCTCCAGTGGCACAGTGAGCCCAGGACCCACGTCTGGGCATACCTGGTGCACTTAGGGCGAGAAAGCAAAAGACACACAATTGATGGACCAAATGCAGAACAAATCAAAACATTCACCCCCAGTCAAGAGATCTGGGTTAAATCCATCATTCTTTTGCTCACCATGCCACCCCAGTTTAGACCTGGCCATATGCAAATGGAGTTAGGCTCAGATCTCTGTACTGGGGTGAATGTATGACATTGTTCTGCATTCTGTCCATCAACTGTTGTTTTTGCATTTGTCACCCCGAGTAGGAAGAGTATTCCAAGACGTGGATCCTGTGCTCTCCATGCCACTGGAATCAAGCTATCCTGGCTGAAAAAGGGTTAAACCCCGAAACCGGTCTTAGGATGCTTGTTTCCAGTCCAGGGAGGACCTGGCTTGGCAGTTAGACTGGACTGTACCCATGAGGCACAGGGTCAAGACTGATTTGCATATGGCTGGGTTCAAACTGGAACAGCATGGTGAGCAAAAAAATGATGGATTTAGGGCCAGATCTCTGTACTGGGGTGAATGTGTGACATTGTTCTGCATTCTGTCCATCAACTGTTGTTTTTGCATTTGTCACCCCGAGTGGGAAGGGTATGCTCAGACGTGGGTCCCGTGCTCTCCATGCCACTGGAACCAAGCTATCCTGGCTGAAGAGGGGTGAAACCCCGAAACCAGTCCTAGGATGCTTGTTTCCAGTCCAGGGAGCACCTGGCTTGGCAGTTTGGGCTGGACTGTACCCATGCGGCACAGGGTCAAGACTGATTTGCATATGGCTGGGTTCAAACTGGAACGGCATGGTGAGCACAAAAACTATGGATTTAGGGCCAGATCTCTGTACTGGGGTGAATGTACGACATTGTTCTGCATTCTGTCCATCAACTGTTGTTTTTGAATTTGTCACCCCGAGTGGGAAGGGTATGCCCAGACGTGGATCCCGTGCTCTCCATGCCACTGAAATCAAGCTATCCTGGCTGAAGAGGGGTGAAACCCCAAAACCGGTCCTAGGATGCTTGTTTCCAGTCCAGGGAGGACCCGGCTTGGTAGTTCGGCTGGACTGTACCCATGAGGCACATGGTCAAGACTGATTTGCATATTGCTGGGCTCAAACTGGAACGGCATGGTGAGCAAAAAAACAATGGATTTAGGCCCAGATCTCTGTGCTGGGGTGAATGTATAACATTGTTCTGCATTCTGTCCATCAACTGTTGTTTTTGCATTACGCAATGTGAGCTGGCATACCGTATGTACTTACTGTTTCAAACCGGATAACTTCCTCTGGCAATCTCTATTAGCACCCACACAAAGTAACTCCCAAAGTTCAACTTGGCCTTCAATACCTACTTTGAAAACAGATTTTATTAAACGGAGCAAACTGAAAGCGCCTTTGTTTCAAACAGAAGTGTCCCTCACTTCTCCAAAAGTTAATTTATCGACTGCAGATAGCACGAACGTAAAATACAGTCCCTTTTAAATACGAACCTCCCATTACACTTTGTGAATTATTACACAATTTTCAACACATCTGACATTTAAGGTCTGGCACACTTTTTTAACACTGTCTCCTCCAGCCTTCTCACAAGCTTTCAAACTGTTTTTAGTCTAATACCAGACTTCATTCATTCGATCATCTCTGGAATAACCGCAACAGTGCCCATAATTCTCGCTCTGTTTGCGGCCATCCTACTACTATTTTAGCGTGTTAAAAATTGCTGCGCTCCCTGTGGTAACAAGCATGTCCGACAGAATACGCCTCTATGCGAATCTACATCAATACCGTGAAAAAATTTAACAACTTTTCGGCTGCCTGCCTCTATCTATTATCGGAGCCAGCTACAACATGACATTTATTTACACATATACAATCTGCCTGCAAGCATCATTTTATTGCAAAACTTGGACAATCGACTGGCGAATGGATCTATGTCTTGCCAACATCCCAGCAAAAGCTCCCGATATCCAGCAGGTAATGGAGTATCTTGAAAACCATGTACTTGATTGTTCGGGCAGTGGAGCAATAGCGGATGCAACGTAAAAAGGTTTCCTGATGGAATGGGATTTCTGCGCAGCCGCGAAAGATGTCCTGCAACGTGCGACCTTTGACAACATCGCAGATTGCCTGCAAATTCAAATTGCCGCTCCAACATTCGAGGAACATTACTGTCCCTTCGAGGATATGAATTGGATCGCTTCGCTTTTCTCACACGATGACAACAATCGCCTCTTGGAACATTACGCATCTTAAGCCGCTGAAGAACTTCCGGACTGCAATCTGCAAGACTTTTAAGAAATTCACTTTATTCTTGGATTGATTTCTTCCAACTTGTTTGACATTTTCCTATTACATTTTTTAATACACTTCAATTGAACTATTTTCATATCATAACTTTCTAAGTATGCTTAGGCATTTGAACTCTGTTTTAATTATTGGCCCTTACGTCTCCACACCAACCTGGGATGGATGATGTATGGCCTATGCAAATACGCTATTTACTTGCTAAATTAGCCTAAACCCAACATCCATTTTGAAACCATATCTATTCTTTGTACAGACGTCTCTCTGCCTGCCTGTTATCCACGAAGCCCTTTCACACAAATTAGCTCATCCTCAGCCTCTGCTCACGAGCTGGTTATCAAGATCAAAAAACACGGCATCGTTTAGGAACTGGTTGGCACAGTGTGGTAATCTTATCCTACCTTTATTTTCATTCTACAATTTACAGTCATTCATGTCTAATAGGTATTGTTTATGTCACATGGAACTGTAACATGTAATGTGGAATTGACTGATGCAGGAGCTTAGGTTTAAATACAGCAGAAGCAGTTGGATGCCTTAGCTCTTGCACCAGTGGTTCCATTTATGGCACTTAAATAAAGACACTTTTTATATAACTTGCAGACTCCATCGCTTTATCCCACACAACCACTTTCTTAAACACACCTGATTTCACCATCTGTCTTTTGTGGCAATGCAAGTAAAATATCAATTCCCTCTGGAACAAATCTTAATAATATGCCATCACATAAAAACAAATTGAAAATAAACAGCACATTAAGTCACCCAAATTCAAGGGAAAAAAAAAACAATTTTTAACACAAAAACTAAACATATATTTTAAAAAAAGGGTATTTCTTTAATTAAAATTCCATAAAAATTAATAAATTCCCACAGAGACAATTGTCTCTTGGTACATTCACTCTATTCAATACAAACTAATCACATTGACATATAAAACAAAATATTTTTTTATATAAAGACATAGACATCAATCCATAAACACAAAAGAGAAAACAAATTGACAGACTACTATTGTTAGTCTTTCTCTGAACACATCATCTAAAACAGTGAATAAATGGTCTGTTTCAAGCTTCTATCTGTCCAATGACACGACCATATTCCAGTAGAGATTGTGTGAATTAAAATTGCGTCGACGCGTTTCGATGGATTATTTTAACTTTTTCCATCTTTTTCAAGACAACAGATATATATAGTTTTCTCAGTTAGTTGTTTCCTAATTCAGCACGATCCTTTGTAAAGGGATTTCAGTTCCGATTCTGTTTTGTTACCCAATCGTCTGATATCTTCAATTTCATTCAGAGGAGATTAAAATAGAGACGGAGCTGGCACCTCATTAAAACCTATTCTTATGTTTGCCTAATTCTTTTTCACCGTCCGTATTGGTATAGGTATTTTTCACTGTCCCGTATATTCTTAATAGTATCCTTAAAAGGTTTGATGTTACTGCAACTCGTGTGACTGCGTTAAGTGAGCAACTCGAGAGACAAGAAAATAATTCACCTCCGCCGTATGCTATTAAGAGTGCAGCCTCCGTCTTGCACGTCCGTTCCTATCGTGATGTTTTATCGACAAAACTGTGGCATTGCAACATTCTGCATTATATTCTTCACGATTATTTCTTTATTCCTGCTTGCTAAAACACTCCATTCGAATCTTCAGACCGGTAGGGGTGAGTAGTTTGCTTCCCACTCCCGCTATAGTCTAAACCCATACTAACACTACTTGCACAGCTATGCTACAGCGGCCAGTATGCTACAGTGTCCCGAGTGTACCGGCACCTCGCCTCAGCACCATCTCACTCTGGGGAAAACAGCACTTTCACACCGCTAGGGGTGAATACTTTGCTTCACACTCCCTGTATAGCACACCCTAACCACCCCACAGAGCTCACAGCGCTATACTCTAAACCCATACTAACACCACTTGCACAGCTATGCTACAGCAGCCAGTATGCTACAGTGCCCAGAGCACATCAGTTTACAGCAATCAGCTCACGGTTTCATCCCCGAGTGTACTGGCGCCTCACCTCAGCACCATCTCACTATGGGCAAAACAGAACTTTCACACCGGTAGGGGTGAATACATCGCTTCACACTCCCTGTGTAGCACACCCTAACCACCCCACAGACCTCTCGGCGCTCCTACCCTCCTCTTTCCTACTCTTTTCGCCCTTTTTTCCCCTTACTCGCTTCAATGGAATCACAAAATGACTGCCAACACTTCCTAGTTGCAACCGCTCGCACCGCTCGCAGCCAATAAGCAGCAAGCTCGTGCTCGTAACGCCTCAGCCAATTAGAAGACAGAATTCCCAAATATCGATATCTGTAAATTTTGATATTTCTCCAAAACTACTGAACGGATTTACACCAAATAAACAAAAGCATGCTTTCTAGACCAAGACCTTTCTCCCTGCCAAATTTGGGGTAATTCCGTTCACCCGTTTGACCTGTAGCCTTGTCTAAAGTTTCCTATGGAAGTTAACATGGAGAAAACACGTTTTGAGACCCCCTTTTTTCTCTTGGCCCCACCTTGATGAATCACCCCCGAACTTTCTACATAGGAGCTGATATGAACAAAGAATTAGTTTGGAAAATTTCATGAAGATTCATCAAACAACGCCAAAGTTATCAGCAAAACAAAAAATCCTCTTCCTATGGAAACTTGGTACAAGCTAACTACCTACTTGCGACCGCCAGTAGGTAATATATATATATATATTCACTTAAAAAACCATAGGTTTCACACATGTTATAGTTAGCTGTACATTTCACTCATAAAAAAACAATGAAATTCCACGTTATAGTTAGATCAGGTAACTATAACTTGCGCGCCCACAATAAACTGCTGATGACGTCACATATTACATCACTCATGACATGGTCAGTGACATCACTCATGACATCAATGATGACATCTGAAATTACACATTGTGGATTGCGGTCGCGCAAGTTATAGTTACCTGATCTAAGTATAACGTGGAATTTCATTGGTTTTTTACGAGTGAAATGTACAGCTAACTATAACATGTGTGAAACCTATGGTTTTTTAAGTGAATTTGCAAGGTTTTGTAAATGATAATTCCTAACTATAACGTGTGTGAAACCTATGGTTTTTTCAGTGAATTTGTACGGTTTTTTAAATGCTAAGTTATGTATTTATTTTTTATTTTTTTTCTCGTTTTTCAGTGTGCGCACACCCTGCGCGCTCGGTGCGCTTCGCGCACAGAGCGCCCACGTTGCACAGTCCATGCCGTGCGCGCCTCCACTTTTTTTACACAGTAACATTTGTTTTTTTTCTCCCATGTGGGTCCTTTAATTTATTTAATAAATGTGATTGTTACTTCTTTATATGTTTTTTTTTTTTTTCCCGTGCGCGTACGGTAAGCTTACCGTACGCGCACTCCGCGATTTTTTAAAAAAATTATTAAATGTATTTTTCGTACTTTTGGGTCCTTCTTGGACCCCCTGACAAACACTAGGGGGTCTGCACGGAGCGCGCTTACAGATATATATATTGATTTAAATGCTATTTTCTCAGGACCTACTGAACAGATTTACACCAGACCTACAAAAGGCACATCCTTGACCTGAGGACTACCTCTCTGCCAAATTTCAAGTAATTCTGTTCAGCCGTTCGGGCTGTAGCTCGGACTAAAGGTCCTATGGGAAAATGCATGGGGAAAACACGTTTTGGGACCCCCCTTTTTTCTCAGCCCCCGCTTGACGAATCCCCCCGAGATTGTCAGGGTAGGAGCGGAGCGTAGCGCCCCATTAGTTTTGAAAATTTTGCGAGGATTCGTCGACCGGCGCCAAAGTTATTCCAAATAGAATGTTGCGGATTTCCTATGGAAACACGGTCCTAACTATAACTATCTACTGGCGACCGCCAGTAGATAATATATACATATATATATATATATATATATATATATATATATATTCCAACACAAATCACCGTTCCAGGAGTCTTCAACCCTTCAGGGCGGCCTCAGAGAAACGCGGACACGGAGAAGTCCGCCAAATCAATGAAAAGTTAAACAGAGGCCAAATTCCGGAGCTGCAGTCTTTTTATTCAGGGATAAAACAGCACAATGCCTCCCGTAGCCCCTACATGTTTCGGCTTGCGCCTTGATCACGGGAAAGAGGCAGTTCACCAAGTGCTTACGTGCATGTAGTTTTAAAGAGTGGTCTTATCTCACGTGACTTCTTTGGCCTATGTCTCCCACAATGCAGCAGAGAACATTAGGTAAGTGATGATGTTTCAAAAGATAGTTCTTTTTGTAATGCACAGATTGTTCACTGCATTTTTTTCATTTTCCGCTGCAAAAAATGTTCCTTTAATCCAGATGGAATGCCGTCACGTTGATGAAGGTGTTGCTAACAGTTAGCCATTCTGGATGACCTCCCCGTCAAAGGACCTGGGCCCGGAACGTTCGGTGTAGGAGCTCATCCTACCCAAAGCCCTTCCATCGCTGCTGCTTCGTTTCACATCATTAGTAACACCACATTTGGAAAAGCAGCAGTGCGTGGGTCGTACTCCCTCAATTAAATTCCAACACAAATCACCGTTCCAGGAGTCTTCAACCCTTCAGGGCGGCCTCAGAGAAACGCGGACACGGAGAAGTCCGCCAAATCAATGAAAAGTTAAACAGAGGCCAAATTCCGGAGCTGCAGTCTTTTTATTCAGGGATAAAACAGCACAATGCCTCCCGTAGCCCCTACATGTTTCGGCTTGCGCCTTGATCACGGGAAAGAGGCAGTTCACCAAGTGCTTACGTGCATGTAGTTTTAAAGGGTGGTCTTATCTCACGTGACTTCTTTGGCCTATGTCTCCCACAATGCAGCAGAGAACATTAGGTAAGTGATGATGTTTCAAAAGATAGTTCTTTTTGTAATGCACAGATTGTTCACTGCATTTTTTTCATTTTCCGCTGCAAAAAATGTTCCTTTAATCCAGATGGAATGCCGTCACGTTGATGAAGGTGTTGCTAACAGTTAGCCATTCTGGATGACCTCCCCGTCAAAGGACCTGGGCCCGGAACGTTCGGTGTAGGAGCTCATCCTACCCAAAGCCCTTCCATCGCTGCTGCTTCGTTTCACATCATTAGTAACACCACATTTGGAAAAGCAGCAGTGCGTGGGTCGTACTCCCTCAATTAAATTCCAACACAAATCACCGTTCCAGGAGTCTTCAACCCTTCAGGGCGGCCTCAGAGAAACGCGGACACGGAGAAGTCCGCCAAATCAATGAAAAGTTAAACAGAGGCCAAATTCCGGAGCTGCAGTCTTTTTATTCAGGGATAAAACAGCACAATGCCTCCCGTAGCCCCTACATGTTTCGGCTTGCGCCTTGATCACGGGAAAGAGGCAGTTCACCAAGTGCTTACGTGCATGTAGTTTTAAAGGGTGGTCTTATCTCACGTGACTTCTTTGGCCTATGTCTCCCACAATGCAGCAGAGAACATTAGGTAAGTGATGCCTAATGTTCTCTGCTGCATTGTGGGAGACATAGGCCAAAGAAGTCACGTGAGATAAGACCACCCTTTAAAACTACATGCACGTAAGCACTTGGTGAACTGCCTCTTTCCCGTGATCAAGGCGCAAGCCGAAACATGTAGGGGCTACGGGAGGCATTGTGCTGTTTTATCCCTGAATAAAAAGACTGCAGCTCCGGAATTTGGCCTCTGTTTAACTTTTCATTGATTTGGCGGACTTCTCCGTGTCCGCGTTTCTCTGAGGCCGCCCTGAAGGGTTGAAGACTCCTGGAACGGTGATTTGTGTTGGAATTTAATTGAGGGAGTACGACCCACGCACTGCTGCTTTTCCAAATGTGGTGTTACTAATGATGTGAAACGAAGCAGCAGCGATGGAAGGGCTTTGGGTAGGATGAGCTCCTACACCGAACGTTCCGGGCCCAGGTCCTTTGACGGGGAGGTCATCCAGAATGGCTAACTGTTAGCAACACCTTCATCAACGTGACGGCATTCCATCTGGATTAAAGGAACATTTTTTGCAGCGGAAAATGAAAAAAATGCAGTGAACAATCTGTGCATTACAAAAAGAACTATCTTTTGAAACATCATCACTTACCTAATGTTCTCTGCTGCATTGTGGGAGACATAGGCCAAAGAAGTCACGTGAGATAAGACCACCCTTTAAAACTACATGCACGTAAGCACTTGGTGAACTGCCTCTTTCCCGTGATCAAGGCGCAAGCCGAAACATGTAGGGGCTACGGGAGGCATTGTGCTGTTTTATCCCTGAATAAAAAGACTGCAGCTCTGGAATTTGGCCTCTGTTTAACTTTTCATTGATTTGGCGGACTTCTCCGTGTCCGCGTTTCTCTGAGGCCGCCCTGAAGGGTTGAAGACTCCTGGAACGGTGATTTGTGTTGGAATTTAATTGAGGGAGTACGACCCACGCACTGCTGCTTTTCCAAATGTGGTGTTACTAATGATGTGAAACGAAGCAGCAGCGATGGAAGGGCTTTGGGTAGGATGAGCTCCTACACCGAACGTTCCGGGCCCAGGTCCTTTGACGGGGAGGTCATCCAGAATGGCTAACTGTTAGCAACACCTTCATCAACGTGACGGCATTCCATCTGGATTAAAGGAACATTTTTTGCAGCGGAAAATGAAAAAAATGCAGTGAACAATCTGTGCATTACAAAAAGAACTATCTTTTGAAACATCATCACTTACCTAATATTCTCTGCTGCATTGTGGGAGACATAGGCCAAAGAAGTCACGTGAGATAAGACCACCCTTTAAAACTACATGCACGTAAGCACTTGGTGAACTGCCTCTTTCCCGTGATCAAGGCGCAAGCCGAAACATGTAGGGGCTACGGGAGGCATTGTGCTGTTTTATCCCTGAATAAAAAGACTGCAGCTCCGGAATTTGGCCTCTGTTTAACTTTTCATATATATATATATATACACACACATATATATATAAAGTATCAGAATCCTGTCGTGCCTGGGATCCCCCAAGGAAACAGGTATGGACCACAGCATGTTCTTCGTAGTTTTTTCAGTGCAGTTTATTGCATTTAGGTTATCAGCATCTCTGGCATATCAGCATTACGCGTTTCGACAGTGAAACACTGTCTTGATCACTTGCTTATATATATATATAAGTACGCAAATTGAAACTCCGCAAATTTCACCTGTTGAAAAATAAGACCATGGCTGAAATAGTAGAACCCCTGTCTTCTGGTGACATCACAGCATCGGGGTTGACAATACCCAGTGGTATACCAGATCTGTGGATGGGTGAAGAATTGGATTCTATGGTTACCCAACCCGGGGGAACAGATGTTCCAATCAGTGGGGGCCCTACAAAACAAATAGCACCAGTCACTCCATTTAAACCTACCTCAACCTTCACCTCAATTTTGGCACGGGACTCTATCGACATATTCAATGAGAATGTGATTTCGCAAATCAAAGAGATGCACAAGAAGAATAGTCATATGAAACCCAAATTTGATGTCAGAAAGAAGCATTATGAGTCCTTAATTCATAAACTGAGCAAGGATATGAAAATTGTGACACGGTCAAGTGACAAAGGAGGTAATATTGTACTGATGACCAAGACAATGTATGATCGTGAGGCTTACTCCCAGCTCAACAACAGGGAACACTACGAACGGAGCAATGTATCCAAGATGAAGCAGTTGCAAGCCGAATACCATAAGAAATTGTCTAGATGGAGAAACAAGGCAATGCTGACAGAAGATGAATACAAATTTTTAAGAAATGAGCATCCAACAACTCCATTTATCTATTTTATCCCTAAAGTTCATAAAGACATGAAAAACCCCCCGGGTAGGCCTATTATCTCTGCCAGGGGTGGGTTACTGGAAAAGACATCAGTCTATATAGACTACTTTTACAAGGAGCAGTGAAGTCATTGGACTCCTATGTGCAGGACACAGGGGATTTTTTGTATAAATTACAAGCGGTACAATGGAAGGAAGATTACTGGATGTTAGCCTTGGATGTCTCATCACTTTACACTAGTATAGTGCACAAGGATGGTATAGCAGCTGTTGTGTACTACTTGTCCAGACGAGAGGAACAGTTTAAAGATCACACTGCTATGCTATTGGAAATGCTCAATATTTGTTTGAACAACAATGTATTCATGTACAATAACTTGTTATACCGTCAGCTGCAAGGCGTGGCCATGGGGGCCAGTTTCTCTCCAAGCTACGCATGTCTGCACATGGGAGCTTGGGAGGAACTGGTCATCAGGATACAATTTGAAGAGATTATGAGATCTAACATTGTTGTTTGGTACCGATTTATTGATGATTTATTTGTAATCTGGCAGGGTGACAGGGAATCAGCCGAAACTTTTGTCAATGCCATCAATATCAATACATTGAACCTTAATTTCACCGTAACTATGAGCCAAACTAATGTTATGTTTCTAGACACAGAGGTCTACAGTAAGAATGGAACAATTGAAACTAGACTATTCAGGAAAGCAACGGCCGGCAACACCATATTGCATGCGGCCAGCGCCCATCCTCAACACCTAATTGCAAGCATACCCTTTGGTGAGATGCTGCGCCTGCGTAGAGTTTGTAGTAATGAGGAAGAATGGAACAAAGCTCAGGCATCAAGTAAGGTCAGATTTCTACAACGCGGCTACTCTAAATCAGTGATTGACAAGGCTGCAACCAAAGCTCAAGCAAGGGAGAGACAGGGATTATTGGTGAAATATGGTCCACCTGTTATTAGTGATTTGAAACCTGTCAATACAGCCAATCTACCTAATGAATTTAGATTCATTACAGGGTACAATAATCAACATCGGGAATTGTACCGTATCTTAAACAGGAATTGGCCAACATTAAAAAGTGATTCGGTTCTAGGTCCTACTCTGCCTCGAAGGGCCACTCTCACCTTTAGTCGGGCCCCCTCAAAGAGGGATAGCCTTGTCAATACCAACCCCGAGACCATAGAAAAATCAACGTGGTTGCAAACCAATGGGGGATTTTATAAATGTAAGGTATGTAAAGCTTGCACACACGGGGTAAATTCCAAAACTTACAAAGATGGATTTAGTGAAAGAAAAAACAAAATTGAGAAGGTACTAACCTGTAAAACTGAGTACGCTGTATATGTCCTTCAGTGCCCTTGTGCACTTAGATATGTGGGCAGCACTAAGTTAGAAGTACACAAACGCATTCTACAACATCTTAGGGCCATTACGAACCAAGATAATACGTATCCGGTGGCCCGCCATTTCAAGGAGGCACACCGCAGTAACAACAAAGAATTATCATTCTTTGTTATTGATGCAATACCAGCGAGCAGGCGAGGAGGCAACAGGGAAGCATTGCTTCGTAGGTTAGAAACCAAATACATACTCCGCCTTGATACCAAATGGCCTACTGGTTTAAATGTTACTGAGGCTTTGTATACTGGCCTTCACTAGAAACAGTAGTCTAGCTATAATATGCATACTTAGGTAAGGCTACTGTATTACTGTAACTTCTTGGCTTATTGGTCCTAATGTGCACACAGATTTAATAGAATGTTTTATCAAATATTTTATGAAATATTTTATGGGATATTTTATGGAACATTTTAGGAAATATTTTAAGGGTTGTTAATACGCAGAGGTTGACATTTTATCTTCTCATGTATTATTTATTATTTTAGGTATAATAATGTTTACCAATACTGGATTTCAAGGCAATGAATCTTTATGATCTACAGTTGGTTTTATATATTGAGTTACAACTAATGAATGCGTGATATCTTCTATACCCTGGCACATTTGCACACTTTGTACCTTAGCACTTGATGCACTTTATTCTAATTGAACCTCGTGACTGACAAAGTATCTGTTTACATACACAGTGACTCATGATTACCAGACATAGTAAGAAATGAAGCTATAAGACCCACTATGTTTATTGGGAAGTCATCTACTGATAGCCCATATATATATATATTAGGTGGTAAGCCTGGGCTCAGTCTACCCACTATATTTATTTTCTGAAACAGTCAATTGCTGCTACTCTGGTTTTTAATTTGCTAAAGCTTAAGTTAATATAAAAAGCAAAAATACATTAATTATACATAAGAGTTTTTTTTTTTGCTATTTGCACATATCACCAGACACTTTATTATACCCTTCTAGGCTAACCTAGCTGCAAGAATCAGGAGATTGATGCAAATGCTGATCAAAACAGTTGCTAACATGGAGGGATTAAACCCGTCAGAAACTGTTATTTATGGATGAGATCAAACAGACAGTTTGGAAAGTATCAACACGTAAGGCATATTCAACATACAGTATAATACTTTTTGTTGACAGCAGTGAATAGACAAGATAATAATGTATTTACATATCTGTGATCTAGATTTAACTATTTTACGGTCTGTTCAAGAATTGCCACAATTTATGCTTGCGTGTTGTAATCTCTTCACACTCACCTATTGTAAGAGCATCTCTCATGTGATTGATGTGCTACTCGCAATCTTTCTACCATGTCTATGCGTTTGTACCAGCATCACGTGCAGAGTGAGTTACGCCTACATAAGGGTGGTTCTTTGTTTTACACGTTGTCATGTGAACAAGGCTCAGGTGGAGACGAAACGTTATGGCGGCTAGCACGCGAGATTTATAAATAAAAAATTGCACTGAAGACCGAGGTCCGTCATTTGAGATGTCATCAGTGACGTCACTGACCATGTCATGAATGATGTAATATGTGACATCATCAGCAGTGGATTGCGTGCGCGCGAGATGTAGTTAGTACAACTAACTGTATCGGATGAATTTCAATGGTTTTGTCCGAGTGAAATGTTCAGCTAAATATAACACCCCTAAAACCTATTGTTTTTTCAGTGAATTTCTAAGGTTTTTTAAATGCTAATTCCTAACTATATCAGGCCTGAAACCAATGGTTTTTTCAGTGAATTTCAAAGGTTTTTTAAATACTAATTCCTAACTATATCAGGCCTGAAACCTATGGTTTTTTCAGTGAATTTCAAAGGTTTTGTAAATGACAATTTTTAATGTATTTGTTATACTGATTTTTTTTATACTGATTTTCTACATTTTTTAAGCTATTTATTTTTAGATATTTTTTTTAAATTACATTATACATTACAATACAAAATATACTTTCTCAGAATGAATTACTTTAGTTTAAATACTTTGCAAATAGGCAATAGACTTTTAAGTACAGTTGTTACAGTTGTTGCAATGGGCAACACAATTTCAAACACAATGCAACATTGAGCTCAATGTGTATTTCTAGTCAAATGCAATTAGTTACTTTATGGATTACTTTTCTAACCACAGGACTGGATCCTAAATTCAGTCCCTGGACATCTCCTGTAAACAGTTGAGTGAAAGCGTTTTGGTTACAGTAGTGATTTTTAAGGAATATTATTGTATTTTAAAAGTTGACACTTAAAAATATTTTCACATAGAATCACCAATGTTATCCTATGGCAGAAAATTCACTTAGCAGGTAAGTAGTGTTATTGTTACTTTTTCTTACTCAGTGGTGGATCTTGGATCCAGCACTGGTGAATCTCCTGTAAACAATTGAAAGAATGTGTTTAAGTCATACAGACGATTTTTTTAGGAATATTTTTAGTTTGTGAAAATAGACACTTAGAAACTTTCTGCTGAAAACCACACAATGGATTCCTATGGAAGGAAATACAAGTTACTGGTAAGTACGCCTAGAATTACTTTTCAGGGTCAGTGCTGGGCTAAAAGATGCAGCACTGGGTTCTCTCCTGATAACAGGTGAGTAAATTGGAATTCGTAGTTCGGCTGATTTTAGAGGAATATTTGTACAATGGTGATGGAAGGGGGCGGGGCCTGAGGTGACGTGTGCAAATTTAAATTGGGGAATTAATCCCTCTTCAATTATGCGGTCCCCTGGGGGCCAACTAGCCCACCAGGTACCTCCAGTATGCGCCAGGGAGCTCTGTTGCAGAGAGGTGTTCAGAGGCCACGCCCCTTTTTACACCTCTCTGCAACGCAGCTCCATGGCGCTTACTGGAGGTACCTAGTGGGCTGGTTGGCCCCTAGGGGACCTCTGGATTGAAGAGGAATTAATTCCCCAACGTAAAACGTGCCACAGGGCGTGTTTGCACACATATCACCTCAGGCCCAGCCCCCTACCTTCACCACTGTGCAGACGTGCCCCATGGCGCATTTTAGGTTGGGGGATTAAGTCCCCTTGAATCCTGAGGTCCCCTGGCGGCCAACTAGCCCACCAGGTCCTCCTGTAAGCCCCACGGAGCTGCGTTGCAGAGAGATGTAAAACGGGGCATGGCCTCATTACACCTCTCTGCAATGCAGCACACTGGTGCATACTGGTGGGTGAGTTGGCCCCCAGGGACCCCCAGTATTCAAGGGGAATTAGTCACCCCTCTGCAAACGCGTCAGGGGGCCGCGTTTGCAGAGTGGTGCAAGGAGGGGGCGTGGCCTCCGGCCCGATTCCATCTTTTTTTTTTCTTCTTTTTTTAGAAGGGGGGCTGTGTAGCCCCCCTTATTTTTCTAATTTATTGGCCCTGGGGACCCCATGCCCCAGGGCCTGCCCCCAAGTTTTATTTTTTATAAAAAACAAAAATCGGGAAGGGTGCCGTGTGGCCCCCCTCCCGAGGCCATAATTTGCCCCGGGGGCCCCATCCCCCGGGGCATGGCCCTTTTTTTTAAATTGTTGTATTTTGGAGGAGGGCTGCCTTGCCCCCCTCCTGTGGCCACTTTTGACCCCTGGGACCCCATCCCCCAGGGCCGTTTTTTTGTTTGTTTTTTTTATTTTTTTTAGGGACCCCATCCCCCAGGGCTGGCCCTCTTCATTGGGTATCGTGGTGGGGTCCCCAATCCCCCCACAGTCCCAGCCGGCTCCCCACGTCCTGCGGGAGCCGGCATTGCTTTTCCACATGGGGAGCAGCTAACATGCTGCTCCCCATGTGGAAAAGCAATCAGCTTTGCTTCATTGAAGCGAGAGCAGGTTTCCCTGCTCTCGCTTCAATGAAGCAAATGAAGCAAATGAAGCAAAGCAAAGCAGTTTGCAATGACAGGGCAGGGCCCTGTCATTGCAAACTACAGTGTCCCGGGGTGGGCACCCCGGGACACTGCAGGAGCCGGCCCTGGGGGGTGGCGGTCCCCAGGGCCTATACAAGGCTCCAAGAGGGGTGCCGCGTGGCCCCCTCCCACATTTTCAAGTTGCCCGGGGGTGGCAGTCCCAGGGGCTGGGGGGGCCTGAGAGCCCACCCACACCAAATTTTTTCAAGCCCCAGGGGGTGGCGATCCCTGGGGCTGGGGGGGCTGAGAGCCCCCCACCCATTTTCAAGAAGCCCTGGGGGTAGCGGTCCCCGTGAGCCCCCCACATATACTATGTTAGAGCCCCGGGGGATTGGGACCCCCCCACACTTATTTTATTATTATGTCCCCGGGATTTGGTCCCCCCGGGGGCAAATTAGCATATTCAGCGCGGGAGTCTGTGCTGAATTTGTTTTTCTATCTGGAGGATGCACGCATCCAGCGCGCATCCTCCCGTTTAAAAAAAAAAAAGATTTCTTTTTGGCGTTGGGGGTCCCTGTGGGACCCCCTGAGCAGGCCTAGGGGGTCAGGGTGTTTGTACCCTGCCCCCTTTTTGCGTTTTGCGTCGTTTTTTTTTTGGCTTTCTTCTGTTTCTTCTACCGAGGCACAAGATGGCTGCCAACACTTCCTGATTCAGAGTGTTGGCAGCCAATTAAAATTCAGCTCATGATCGGGAGGGTGCGCGGATCCTCCGATGCCATAGATATATATGTACTTTTAACTCTAATTTTCTCAGGAACTACTGAACGGATTTACACCATTTATGCAAAAGGCACGAGTCTGAACTGAGGAATACCTGTTTGCCAAATTTGGTGTAATTCCGTTCAGCAGTTCGGGCTGTAGCTGCGGCTAAAGGTCCTATGGGAAAATGCATGGGGAAAACGCGTTTTGGGACCCCCCTTTTTTCTTGGCCCCCGCTTGACGAATCACCGTGAAACTTCCAGGATAGGAGCGGATCAGAGCTGGCCAAAAATTTGGAAAATTTCGTGAAGATTCGTCAATCAGCGCCAAAGTTATTCCAAATAGAATGTTGCGCATTTCCCATGGAAAAGAGGTCCTGACTATATCTACCTACTGGCGACCGACTTTTTAGAGAACGAATGGATAGCATTTCTGCTCTTTTCAAGCATGATCGCTCGATTGGCCACCATATTCATTCAGGTTGATCTATAATCAAAAGTCACTCCTAGATAAGAAAGCACCTCTGTCTGAACCACTTTACAATCAGAGATAAAAAAGAAAGGGGGATTCTTCAGCTTTTGTCCTGGAATTAAAACAAATGACTTAGAGTCGTTTGTTTGTAAGTCAAGACCTTGCATGAATTTTACATAAGTATTTAACAACATCTGGAGCGACCTTCACGTGCGTGCAATTAAAACTGCATCATCTACATACAATAAAATTGGGATACGCATCTTGTTTATTCTAGGGACATCTATAGCTGATTTAAGCAGTTCAGACTCTACACCATTGGTATATAAAGAGAACAAAAAAGGGGTGCGAACACAACCTTGGCGAACTCCTCTAGAGACAAACTGGTGCACTCACCCTGTTGCCCATACCCTACACATGCTTCAGCATTCGAATACAATTGTCTTACGAAGGTAATTATTTCATGGTATACCCCCATTTCCTTCATGATCCTCCAAAGATAGGAATGGGTTACACAGTCAAAGGCTGTGCTAAGATCCATGAAGGCCATGAATAAAGGACCTTGCTTAGCGTGGGTGTACTTCGCTATGAACAAACTCAGGTTAAGACACTGATCTTGAGTTGTCTACCTTTTTTAAAGCCATATTGGGTCGGAGTCAGGATGTTATTTGTCAGTGCCCAAGACCCCAATCTATTTAATAGCACTCTGCCCAGAAGTTTTGCCGTGCTATCAAGGAGGGAGATTGGCCTATAATTTCTGGGATCTGATTTGTCTCCTTCTTTTTTGTAGATGGGTATTAAAACTGCTTTATGACAAGAAGATGTAATGTCTTTACACCTGGTTACCACGATACACCTTGTATAGTGTCATACATAACCATTAATTGACCTATACCTATTTTTGAGCTCTTCTACAACTCTAAGATGGCCACGCTGTTTCTTTGTTATTCGGTCTTCTAACTACCAAGTAGCCAATGTATTTTCTTTCACTCTAAGATGGCTTCCATTAACATGTAATGTTTCTGCCTATTGGGTATCTCATTGTCTTTACAGCTCCATCTGTGAGCTTAACGGATCTGTTTATTACAATAAATTATGCCCCGCAATCTTTTTACTATCTTTTAATTGCCTATAACCTTCTCTTTCTTTCAATATTCATTTCGCTCAGCTAATTCTACCCTTTCAATATGGCTGCTACTGCCGAGTCACCAGGCACCTTCCGATCACGTGATTTGTCACATGACCCTCCTTGCACTTCCTTATATACCCCTCCTCCCGGCTCGCTCATTCCCCGAGCACACGTAAATACCGAAGGATATACAGGTAAGCCCCGGCAAGACCCTACTTGCATAGATATCCTTTCTCACTCCTTTGACACGCTGTTATCTCCCCGCACACATCATTGTAAATTGTAAATGTAAATTGATACTTGTATAGCGCACTACTCACCCGCAAGGGTCTCAAGGCGCTTGTACGAATACCGCTGTGGAACCCATCCTGGCTTTCCCTGTGAGGCGTCCACTCTTGGGCACCCCCAAGGTGGAGGCCAGGCATCCTTAGCGTTGTGGGGGCCGTTGTGGAGATTAAGCAAGCTATTGCCCAGAGTTGCAGAGTGGGACTCCATGATTGGAATGGCACCGAGGCGAGAATTATCAGGTCTGTGGAATTTTTGAGCCCAAGACCCGCCGAGGCGGGGAATTGAACCCTGGTCCCGGGCTAGACCTCTGCATCAGGGTCTGCCGCTCTAATCATTGAGCCACACTTCTCCACCCTTCATTGTACCAGCTCAGGAGTACTTGCATCATTGTTGCGTGACTCACAGCACCTTTCATATATTTCCAAATTGGATTGGTTGCCGCTATTCATGCAATTAGGTAAGCCCTTCAGCAGCTGGCATATTTATCCTTCACATGCCTACCCCCTCAGCACTCTCATTGTCTGTGCACCTTCTTTCTGCTTACTAGGTTAACGCGCCTCTCCATACCAGTACCCTCATTTGGGAATTGCCCAAATCCCACCCTACCTCCTCTGCTATGGTAAGAGTTAACGCATGTCCGTATTGGTTTTAGATCATACAATTGGTGACTATTCCTGTGATTCATTTATTTTTACCAGCGCCAAGACACACAAGTGATCTAACGTACCTCTATGCGACCGCAGTAATCCCTTCCTGGCATTATCACAATTGCCTCATTGCTTGCCCCCTGCTAATACACTTGGTAAGCTACGCTAGAAACAACTTAGAACTTAGATGTTAGAGAGGGTGCCCAGCCCAGCATCCTGAAGGCTCCGACGGGTGTGGACGTTTCGCCCACCTGCTGCCATTACAGTTTTATGCGTGTTACAAGCGCAAGGGAAGTCGGGAGTTGTAGTCCCCAGCAGCGTGTTGAGCGGCTTCTCCCCAGCAGCGGTGAAGGAAAAGAATGCCCAGCGTCCAGAACAACCAGGAGGTAAGACTGCGGCTACAACTGCTGCGGGCCAGTGTCACAGTTTTATGCGTGTTACAAGCAGAAGGCAAGTCGGGAGTTGTAGTCCCCAGCGGCGTCTTAGGGGGCTTCTCCCCAGCAGCGTTGAAGGAAAAGAAGACTGCCCGGCGTCCAGAACAACTAGCAGGTAAGATTGCAACTAGCCAATTAAAGTATTCAATTTCATTAAAAACATGCTACAGCATAGAAAAGACCCTTAAAGAGCTAGAGGTACTTATCTGTATTGTAGAGCATCAAAGAAAAAAGAGGAAGTCTGGTTGCCTCCTGGTGTTGTACTCTTGCTGTGATTTAATTGAACATTGTGTTGTGCTACATTTTTCCCAGGGTTTGTGGGATGTGTGGTGTATTATAGTTATTGCTGTGAGGGTGCTGATGGGATGAAGAGGAGCCAGAAATGCATACCCTGAGCCTTTACATGGAGTCCTGTATACAAGTAAGTGCAACATATACATAACGATTCAACTCTTGCCTTTACTGTTAGGCAACCCCCACCAAATATGCATACCTTGGTACTGTAATCTGGCAGCCAAAGTGTATGTGCTGGAGTGGTATGGGCATACGTGTCCAGTGGACCAAATTAACATGAAAACCTGTTGTTCTTGACCCCAAACATTATGTCATGGGTGTCCAGCTATAGGAATTCCACACCCCTGCCACTTCACCTAAATATGCTGGCAAGAAATAGGGTATTCTGAAGCTGAACAGGGCTCACAAAACAGTGATATTTCCCTGGGAGGGAACATGCCCCTTGGCCAGGCTATCAGAATCACCGTCAACATAATTGTGGTCTAATGGGTTAGTTGAAAACTATGAAACCAAGAGCTATGGTGTTTAACCCCTCCCACCCCCATTTGACCAAATTGTGTGCTCCTAGGCAACCACTGTTTGAACGTATTGCTCTGCTCCCTTTTTAAGCAAAATTGAGAGGATTTAGAATCAACATAAAATCTGTTAGTAAGTTTATGATCAAAAGTAAGTTTATGGTTAAAATAAATGCACAGATATTATCAAAAATAGAGGGAGCATGCCCCTTCTCATGTGGTATTCATACGAATGCAGTATTGTGGTAAATGTATCAAATTTGGAGCAAAGAGCTGGGTGCTGCAGTCTCAGGTCTCCTACTTCAATAAAATGATTGATCCTGGACAAATTATACTTTCTCTGTCCCACCAATCTGACAAAATTATGGCACTTTTGCATTTACGTCTTCCATTGATCCTTTTTCAAAGGAATATTCCAGCATAGCACCCCTGAATTTCCTTCACTTACACATCCACCTGAGGATAGCTATATTTACATCTCTATAGCTGAATTTGCTCCTGGAGCTGCATTGTGCAGGGCTCTTTTTTTGCAGCATCTCCTTATGTCCAGCAAACAGTTTTTACTAAGATGTCAGGTTTCCCAGGTCCATGCGTGACTTGTTGGGCCAGTCCAGTTTTTTGTTCTTGGAATTCTGGGACTTGTAGTCTAAGTTAGCTGAGCATAAAACCAGGACTAAGTATTCCACAATTCTAGGAAGAGTGTGGGACTGGACTAGCTCCTCATGCAAGGACCTGGGAAACATGGCAGTCATGTGTTTAAAGCTCATGTAGGGCTGAAACAATGAAAGCTGGACACCCTGCTAGGTCACTCTGTGTCCCATCTAGCAGCTTCAAATCTTTCCTCTTGCTTATACTGTGAGGGGGTCAAAAGTGGAGTATACTACAGTGCCTCCCTGGCCACAAGTTGCAGTTTCAGGGGACTGAACACAGTTCTGTATCCGGCCCAAGCTCCATCGAGGTCCACCTGCATTTGTGACTTGGATCTGGTTTACCGTGACTAGATAACAGCAGTTGGCATTGGCACTTTTGGCTTCTTAGTGCTTGATTTTCACAAAACCTTTAAACATACACATCCCTGGTTCTACTAATTAAATGTTTGCCATTTTGCTCTCAAATACATTATTAAATTGTAACCTAGTTGTCTAAATTGGTATGGGATTTTCTTGTGTGGTGTTCCCACTTTATTACTGTTTGTATGCTGCATAAATACTTTACACATTGCCTCCAAGTTAATCCTGACTGCTTTTTTGCCAAGCTACCAGGGGGTTAAGCACAGGTTAATTTAGTGGCTTTTTGTTGTTCATCCTGACAAGGATTGTTGCTGATACTTTAACAGGTTTTCAGCCCCTCCTCAACCAACAACTGAATTTCTCACACCAATGAAGATAAAAAATAACCTTGGGTTCTGGAGCATCGTGCTGCTTGCCATGAAGTGCATCAATGCCTAATCATGGGTAGCACTACATACGTGCAGATACAAAACAATATAATAATAATCCTCCTGGTCTACACTAATACCATAACACTCAGCGGTCAGAAAGTAAATTGTAGATCATACAGTCTGCATAATAATTCACTTAAACCCCTTGACACTCTTGCATCAAAGATGAAAAAGCTGCTACTGGTCATGTCCAGCACCCAGCATTGTACCAACCTATAGCCATTAAACCACCCATCACCAATTCAACAGGCATGGAATAATTCAATAGATCTTAATTTACTCCACCAGTGCAGGTCCCAACAACCAACATGCTAAGACCACTTCTTGACATCTATCAATATCTCATAAATGATCGTCTTTAACAAAGTTGATCACAGCATCATAAAGAATGAGAGCTGTGCATGGAGTAACACATCGAGGTATGTCATCATTTCGGCAGGAGATATCAGTTACATTACATTGGTAATCCATAGAACAGCATGGGCGTTGGGTGACATTCGGTGCAGGCAGCGAGGGGAGAGATAGATCACATGAAGGTAGTCTTTTTGAATCATGTGCATACAGGAGGAGATTGCCAGTTCACGAGGTGCAAGCCAATACTCCATCCAGTCATCCTCATCGAGGTCTCCCACCCAGTTCACCCATTTCTGTCTGAGCAGATCGAAACGGTCCAGGGCATGAATGGCCAAGGAGCAATGTATCAAAGAGATGGATCCTTACCACAGGTGCCCATGGAAGATCCTAGCTTCAAGTGGACTGTATTCAGGGATTGGGGTGTTTGGTGGCTAGTGCATACAGATCCTTCAGATCTTGAAAGGACATTACATTTCCCCCTTTGTATACATCCCCTAAATAAGGGATGGCAATTGAGTCCCACTGAGCGAAGCCATCCAGACTAGAAAGATGTTAGAGCCATATACCCTGTCATAGAGGAGTCATCCCAGTCAAACGGCGGTCCCATTGAATAAGACGTAAAGCCGCTTTTCAGCAGAGAAGGGACACTCGGGTGCAGGAAGGCATTTTCAAGGGTAACCGCGCCCCATAGAGAAGGCAATGAAGACCACCAAACCCCAAAATGCAGCTCTTGATGATAAGCAGGGTCATCCCAGCCCCTGGTGAACCAATTATTGACTCGTACCCGGTGCGCTGCCAAGTAATATATGTATATATCAGACACTCAAAGGACACCATCGAAGGGTGACCTAGGGTGGCTTTTCATTCAACACCTATGACCCACCAGCTCACACATGGTTCGTAAGTTTAGAGGTCGGGAGTGGAACCACCTAAGGGGGATAGGGTAAGGAAAGTTTCCTAGAACATATAGATAATGGGGAGACACACCATATTGAACAGCATGATGCACCACATGGGATTAAGGGGTAGGCTGGCCCAGTGATGTAGGTCAGATCAAGAGGCTGTGGAAGTTGAGAGTCCACAACAAGTCTGGGAGGTGGTACACGTGAATCCCCGGAAAGTTAAAGGAATTTTGCCAGGTAGGGATATGAGGGCGCCAGTACCGCCTCCCGTGTCCCCTCATCTCCACCAAATTAGATTTGCTAGCATTGATTTGGAGGCCCGGCGCATCACCACAGAGATGGAGGCTCTCCAAGCACTGGAGTCTGTCAGAGGAAAAACCGAGGAACAGGAGAATGTTGTCAGCATATAACGCTATGCGGTCCTCAAGTCCATCCTCCCACTTCCACTCCTGTACCTGGGCATTGCACCGTATGAGATGTGCCAGGGGCTCTATCAAGAGCAAACAATAAGGGAGACATTGGGCAACCCTGGCCATACCCCACCGGATTGGAAGGGGTGCACATAAAACATCGTTCATCTGGACCTAGGCTGTCGGATCACAGTTAAGAAGATGGACCATCTTGCGGAATACAGCTCCCAGGTCTGCCCGCTGAATGACCACATTTAGGAAGTCCCAGAAGACCATGTTGAAAGCCTAAGAGAAATCTATAAGGAGGAGGGCCAGCGTGCCATCCAAATCACACATCTAGGAAAGCCGCCTGTATTCTACGAATGCAATGGGGAATGCTCTGACCTGGCATGAACCTGCATTGGTCCGGGTGAATGAGATAAGGAAGAGCATGGGTCAGGCAGGTTACCAAGGCCTTGGCATAAATCTTAATGTCTGCATTGATGAGTGAGATAGGGTGGTAGGAAGAGCATTCATTCCAGGGAAGACCCTCCTTAGGAAGAACCACAATAGCGGTGCAGTACTGTTCTGGCAGAAAGGAGCCTCACTGTATCACAGCAGTGTAAAAAATTTAGCAATCAAGGGGTTTGAATGTCTCGGAATTGCTTGTAGTACTCAATGGGTAGCCATTGGGGCCTGCCATTTTCCCAGATTGCAGTGCTGTTATAGCAGCGTCTATCTCATCCGTGGTGAAGAACAGATCTAATTCCAGGGATAAGGAGTCAGGGGCAGATGGCATTGGAATATCACATAAAATGGGTCTCTCTGTCTTCTGTAAGAGCAGCGGGTGCCGAGTGTAGAGCTTGATAAAAGGCTGCAAAGGTCTGAGCAATATCGGGCAGCACCTCCCGAAGGGAGCAGGAGGAGTCCTGGATAGCGGGTACCACACTGTCAGATTCCACAGACTTATCACCCAATTCATACACTTCTTGGTTTGAGACCCACCAGCATTGTTTTACCTCTTCAAGGGAGACCTGTCTCAGGTCAATCCTCTATGACCAAGAGGCGTTGAGACTCCTTTGTGTCACAGCAGCGAAGGCCGGTCTCCAGTTGAAGTATCCAGCCCTCGATGTTGGTTATCTGTGTGAGCTGGTGGGTCTCTCAGTGTCACACATAGCCGTTCAGGTGACCCCTAAGGGATGGCTTGCTGGATGTCCATAGCTTAATCACCAACGACACCGAGCCTACGTTGAGTAGAAAGGTGCCAGGCACTAAATATCCAAGTGGGAAGGAGGGTGTGGGACCGAGTACCCCATAGCATCAGAAGGGGTGAATGGGTAGAAATACTGCGTGGAAGGTTTCAAACGGCCCGGAGAAAAAATTGAGGTCTGCAGCCAGCAACCACAGTAAATCAATCCATGATCTCCTATTATAAGCCACAGACAGATGTGTGTAGGGCCAAGCTACAGGATGCCAGAAGCACCATGCCCATCACAGCAGATTTAGTCAAAATATCTCCCTACTACCGATGCCCACTCAGCAAAGTATCTAAGAATGGACCCCCCCCCAGTACAGCTAAGTGGACTGTAATCATAGGAAACACCATATATCGACCTGCAAAGCTGGCAGCCTACTGGAAACCATAATCTGTGTGTCTGTCTTTCACACCTCATCATCCATAACACTGGTAAGCTCTGTGCCCCAATACACAATAACCGCATCTCAGTGGACATCACGCACAACATGGAATCACTTCCCACACAAGATCAAAACAAAGACAACACTCTTCCAACCATACATCCAATATGGTGTAGTGGCTACCCATGTAGATAAGTGCCTCAGTGCTCCAAATAGGGGTACAAAGTACAAATACAATACAATACTATACTATTTCTTGTTAGTTTTTCCCGACCTCATTCAGTAATTGTTGTTAAAACACCATTCTTCGCCATAGGTGGAAAATCGTGCCCTTTATAACTCTGAGTACAAGTGTTGCTGGAAGCCACGTTGCTACATGTCCTCATTCACTGCGAGGGAACATGTAGATAACAGTGCATTGAGAGCAGGTAAAATATCTTGATGAGTGAGCGATACATTTCGCTATTCTTTTGCTGTGTTTGTTTTATTTCTTTCACCCATTCATACTCAAGAATCAAACTTTGTGAATATTCTTTGTGCAAAACATTGGTAAACGTGCAGTCACCTTCAACAACTGTTTCTTATTTCAGAATTTGTACACAACACGGTTATTCTTTTTTGTATAACTTATATTTTTTATGTTGATTTTTTATTGCAGATTTTAGTCAAGACTGGATATTTAAATAGCCTAAAAAATCACCAAAAGAACATGCAATGTTCTTCCTTTCGGTACAAATTTATGACAAATGTAATCATCTTTAAATGAAAAAAGAAAATGAACTGATTGCAGTTTGAACAGTGCCAAATTGATATTTAAAATCAAAACATAACATAGAACATTAGGTACAGTGACTGGTATTTATCAAGTCGATGTATGAAAATATTCTGTCATGTAGGAATAATATTACATTTGTATGAAATGTAATAAATGACGCATTCTCTTTCTGCTGAGCAACTACAAACTTTCTGAATTGATGAGATAAGGACAAATAATGATGCACCTAATAGGTAGGGCAGAGCAAAACATTAGTGTGAATCCAAAAGAAGGGCAAGCACTCAGCAGAGACTGGAAATAAGTGAAAAAATATACCAAAACATAATGCAAATATACAAAGTACAATTAGCAAGAAATATGCTAAATATGACACAAAAGCCTGAACATGTGGGCTGTATAGTGTTACTTCAATAGAGCTGGTCAAGCGTCAGCAAAAGGTAGCAAAACGCTTCACACAGTTGTCATATAACATACATATAGCAAGACCCTCCAGTATAAAACTCTACAGACGTGACTTCAGATGAGCCACCTAAGTAGGTGTCACTTAAATGTCTCTTTCATCATTAAAGGTAATTCTGGATTTAGCAGCGAGACTTGTTACCAAAACAAAAACATGTATCATATAACAGCGATTTTAAGAGAGCTACATTGGATTTTATTCAACTGAGAATGAAATTCAATCTGTCCAACCTTTTTCTTTAAACAGAATTTTATTGTCATTTAACATGCATCTCCATTGCCTTAAACAATAACAGTACAAGTGGAATTGTAATCCGGCAGCAGAGGCATATCGTGTTAAAAGACGAAGCATATCAGGAGTAGGGAGGATGTGTGTATGATATACCACTATGCCCAGTAAACATTTCCAGGTAGTACACTGCTCTCACAGAAACAGAGTTAGGATCATCAGGTACAGTCTCTCAGGGAACCAACAAATCACCATTCAGCTAGCTGACCCCTACCTTCCCTACTTCCCCCTGCGACCTCTCACCTCTCCCAAAGTAAGTCAGTGGATTATATCTTAGGTAAGCTATGTCTGCCAAGTAGTCCATGTCAGCAAAGCCCCAGCTGGTGCCTGCCAAAGAAATTAATACAGCAGGGCGGAAAGTAGAGTCAAAGCTCGGGCATTAGGGCCTTCACTATAGGTTTCGATCTCAGTGGACGCCCTAGTCAGAGTCATCCACATCGCTCTTGCTAGAGCATTTTCTTATTCCTATTTTATCTCATTTCTCTGCATCTCATTTCTTGAAGCCGGGAGTGCTCAATATTTTCTTAATTCACTCCAACCGCACTGGGACCTCCTATGTTTAGAGCGAATGCTCATGTAGTTCACAATCTCCAAACGTCTGAATCATACTCTATTCTATAGAACCCTCCCAATTAATCTTTTTTTAATATAATAGGAGAGGTGATTCTAGAAATTCCCAACCATCTCCATAAACCAGGGCAACATCTCACCTTATGCACAATTTCAATGAAGAAACAGACACAAATAAAAGTCTCAATCGAGTTTAAAGTTCTAATAATATAGCATTAAAGACTCAAAATTCATCAGCATAGGGAATATCTTTAGCATTTCAGTTAAAAATATAATGGTTTTTATAACAGCACTCAACATAAGTGGAAATTAAGTTCTAATCCTCTTACAGAGGTACAAAGTCCAGTTACCCATACAGCAGTAGGATGGTTCCTCAACTAAAATAAATTCACTACTCTGATCCAGGAAAAAGATGATTTAAAGTCTCTAGGGGCATTGTCCATAAGCTAAAATAAAAAGTTCAAGGTCAGGTTCGGCAAGAAAGGTTCCTAGCCATCTGCTACCGAATGTAACATTACAGTCAAAATCCAAGGAAATAGCTTGAATCCTCAAAGATCAGTCAACATAGAAAATAGGTAAAATGTAATAAAGTATTCCACTAGTCCATATAGAACAAAGTGCATAAAAATAAATTGAGTACCTGCTTAGAGAAAAATAATTTGAGTGTGATGCACAAAGGAAAGAACTGAGTTTGTTTCCCAAGGAAAATAAATTGATTGCGGTGCCCCTCTCCTGGGGTTTCTTCTTTTATTAGCTCTTGAAAAAGTGTCCATGTCATATGTGTGTGACACTACATCGAAAGACCATCATCATTTCATGATGCACATTAGGTCATCTAGAGAATAGAAACATTGGCAAAGTTACCCATGTATGCCATGAGAATGGAACGATTCACAAGGTTATAGTGGCTGTCTAAAAAGAAACAGTATGGCAACATACAGTGTTGTAGGTAACACTCTTCCTCCCCCCTCCCCATGGGAAAAAGAATTATGTAGAGAATATAGAATGCACATCTTGCAAATATAAAATGCAACCTTGTATATAGTCACTAAGTCATTGTTAATATTCAGGGCAAAGGTTGACACCGAGCACGTCCTAACACAAAGCCTTTAACTTGAATTCTCTTTTGCTTCATTTAATGCATTTGCAAACACCATTTAGTAATATAAACTCAATTTTCATAAATCAGTATTAATATTTTGTTTATCATCATCATATTACATTACGCTGCTCAAGTATCTTAAATTATAGCAAATTTTATTAATTCTACAAAAACTCATGTTTCTCTATTTTCAAGATAATAAAATCGTTTTAACTTTTTCATAATCTATATCACTTCTAATATCAGTCCCTAACATTTCAAGCTTCTAACTGATTATTAAGTTGCAATACCGCTTCATTTTCTATCCCTTGTTAACTTCCCATAGTACTCTTCGTGTTTTCATTGTTTGTGTTTGTGTACACGTTTTTGAGATTTATGCTCTTTCACTTTCGTATTCGCCCCTCTGGAAGTCGGCCAGAATTGTGTCCTAGGCTCGTGCAAACTCAATGAGTCTCCTGCCCTGTTGTACCTCTCACAACGGCAGTCCAGAGCAGCACATCCGCACTCCATCCCTCAACTCGGGATCCCTCGGGTATTTTCCATTGCACGTGTAATGCCAAAAAGGGAGCACACAGGCCCCCCACGCATAGCACCGTAGAGCCCCAAGACCATTCAGAGGCAGTGCAGAGGAACTGGCAATTGCGGGATACCTGAAGCTCTGCCCCTCCTCTCCCCAAATCCTATGCAGTGCCATAGAGCGGAAACTGCCCAGTCGGTCGGTCAAAGTCAGCACACAAGTCTTCAAAAGGCCGCAATATGCCGTCCATATACAGTGCACCCACTGTGTCTAGTCCTGCTGCCTCCCTGTCCTGTAGGCATCCTTCCTGCACTCCCTCTATCTGTGCAACCAGGGCCCAAAGTGGGAGGTCTGGGTTCAATTTGTCCAACCTTGCCCATAATGTTATTTATCTTTACAAGCCCAATTAACTGACTGAGTAATTCACCATGTCTGAAGGACTGAATAAGGTATGACGCCGATGTTCTTACCTCATTACTCACAACGCTGTTTCTCACGGGTACCTGTTGTTTTTTTCTTGCTAGATAAAGAATAACTGGAGAGACTATATATCTTGTCTTGTGGAACAGGACCACAATTAAAATTTTGGAAATTTTTATATATTCATTATAGCTGCTATTTAACTTGAACTTTGCTGGTAATCTTGAAACACTGTGTAATATTAGCCCTGAGGAAGTCTGTGGCTCACACCACAAAGAGACGAAACACGTGTTGGAGGCTAGAACTGTTCTTGGAGAAGTTTTAAAGAAATAAAAGAAGATTAAGAAGACCTCTTGGTGTTGATTTATAAAGAACTTTGATTGATTGTGAAATATGCTCAGGATATATCTCTTTTTTTCTTGTCTAAACGGTGTAGAATTTCTATACCTTCCGGTATATGGCGGGTGGCCATTACCATATCCTTGGAGCTACCTAAATTTTGAATTTTGATTAACTCACAACTCTGCGCAATTGACACCCAGCCACCCGTTCTGTGTAATATCCATGGATGCTGGGTGGGAAAACCCATGAAATGTCCATGGACATGCCTCCCTGGCGAAGAGTAATGCAACACAGTGATTTGCGCTATGTTGCATGACTCGAGATTTATGAAGCCACTCAATCCCACACAAGGCGGCCTTGCGCAGCTTCATAAATCAAATTTTTATTGGCGTCGCTCTTGCATCATGTTGTATGGTACAAGAACAATTCAAAGGGACTCGTAAATATGCCCTAAAGTTTCTATGAATAGTGTTTTAGACTCTGAGATGGAAGTTTCCTGAATCCCTTCAGGTTTCTTCATAGTAGGAGTAGGCCCATTGTAGATGATAACCTCATCTCTACAGATCTAATTACTATTCTTTTAGTAAAGGAGAGAAAGTGCCGACAGGGTAGTTCTATTCCTGCAGAGCTTTTCAACTTGCTGACTGACTTTATTTTGCACAAACAAACTTGCTCTATCTCTAACATCACTAGCCATACTGTCTTTTCATTACCATGGTGGCTTACACATCCAAAAAATCACCTCCTACCTAAAGTTACACAAATCATCAATCGATCACACACTAGATGCATTAACAACGCAAATCCAACCAATACGCACTCTACATTTACTCATGCAACAGCCGGTCAGTCGTTGCAACATTTTAACAATGCTGATTGATGCATATGTTATTTCTTGTTCTAAGGGACAGACCACTTCATCAATGCTCTTTCAGTGTGTCCCATCGAGATTGCACTTCAGACTGAAGGCATTTGGGGGCCATATCATGAACAGGTGCCCTGTCTCAGAGATGAGTATCGTTCTTTGCATTTACAGTATCTAAAGTTTAAACATACTACTGAGAATTTTTCCGAGTTAATGCATGAAATGTAGACAGCACAAGTCAGAAACTGTGAATAGGGATTGCCTCCATCTGTTTCCTACTTTTGCTGTCTAAGGTTCATCCATACAAACTGAGACATTACAAGTTATATGCATGAATGTTAGACAGTGCAAATGCACTGGAAGACCCAATATCTCTGATGTTGGCCACCAGGTATCTGCAGTTCTTTTTTTGTCATGGTTTTTGCAAAACTTTATCGATGCAATGTGCCAAGCCCTCGTCAATCTAAAAAAAGAAATCAACAGGCAAAAAAGTTGTTTTTGTCTCAAAAGAACCACACATTCCCATAGTATTCCCTGGCACTGAAGGAAACTACTTTGTGTGTGATTATGTCCCTCATGAAAGGGCAGAATTCCAGCTCGTAGTGAAGTCAACAAATGGCTAAGTACAAATATACCGTACATCCCATCAAGCATTGGGGACAGGTAAGTATTGAGAAGGAGGCCAACATAAAATAATATAACCAGTGGGAGATATAAACATTGCAGATGGACTCTCAGGGTTCTGGGGGCGACAACAATTGTGTACTGCTGCAGTGGAGATGATAGAGCTTCAGCCCTGTTAGACCTGTCATCCTTAAGGTTGTCTTCCCCAACATTTTGCCTGCTTACCTCCACTTTTTGCTGCATCTTTTAGTTGGCCTTAGGACTCTGAGCACTTTAGCACTGGTTAGAAATGTTAAAGTGCATGTGCTTCTCCCCTAACATAATGACATTGGTATATACCTGATTGGCACATTTAGTTTACAGGCCCTGGGTATATGGTATACCACTTTACAAGGGACTTACAGGTAAACTAAATGTTACTGTTAGGCCTGCAGCACTGGCTGTGCCACCCACACGAGTAGCCTTCCAACCCTGTCTCAGGCCATTGCAGGTTCTGTGTGAGCAGTTTAATGCCACTGCGACTTTGAATTTAAAACCAATTGCCAAGCCGTAAACTCTCCTTTTAATACATATAGGTCACCCCTAAGTTAGGCCCCTCTGTAGCCCAATGGGCAGGGGTGTTGTTTAACTAAAAGGTAGGACATATACTTTAAGTTCTACATATCATGGTATTGACAAACAGCTAAATTCATTTTTCACTACTGTGAGGCCTACTTCTTCATAGTCTAGCATTGGGAATTCCTTTAATCACGTTTAAGCTGTAATTCCTGATTAGGAAGGAGTAGCTAAATCATGTTTCATATCTTATCTTTGGAATGGTAATGATAAATCCTCTTTAGTGGTAAAGCTGGATTTTACATTACTATTTTAGAAATGCCACTTTTAGTAAGTGGATATTTCTCTTCTCTTAACTTTGCTCTGGGTGCCTGCAGCCGATCTCCAGTACACATGGGGCTGGGTGACAGCTGCACTTTGTGAATTCCCTCTAAACAGCCACAAACAAACAAAGGGGGTGTGTGACAGAGCACTCATCTGCATTCAGATAACCTTCCTGGACAGGAAGGGGGAGAGGGAGCTCACACTTACATCTGAATGGGCTCTGCCCTGTCCCCACACAAAGGGCTGATTACCCACATAGAGAGCCTGGCAGACAGGGCTGGGATGAAAGGGGACCTATTTACTTCAAGGAGCTGCTTTCAAGTCACCCCTCACTTCAAAGGCACATTTGGGTATACGTACTGGGGCTCTAACCCCACCAAGTCAGTACACTACTAGAGCTGGGAAGAACTCTCCTGCAGTAAAGATTGCTGTGCTGTCAGGATTGCCACTTTGTCTTGACTGGCTTGCCTCCTTTTTCTGAAGTCTCAGGGACACAAAATACATCCTATAATCCTACTGGTGCTGCTGGACTCTACCATCTGTGAGTCCTACCCTTCCCTGAGGTTCCATCTCCAGTCCAGGGCCTCAGAAGTCGGTTTTCCAGCTGCTTTCGTACAAAACAGATGCATTGTCACCATTCCGCCGGTCAGAACCGACCCATCGCCCTTCAAGGCAGAGGCTGTTCGACAATACAGGTTCTTCCATTCCGGACTGCCCGATGACAATGCTATGTACAACTTGATGACAATGTATTGCCTGTTTTTCGACGGAGCTTGATGACGACACAGTGACCCGCCTATGTGGAAAAGATGGGCGCATCTTGCCCTCCGCAATGAAGCTTTGCTCCATCCTAGGTACTGTTTCAGGTGGACCTGGGTGAGTTTCATAGCCAGCCTGCCCTCCATTGTGATCAGCCTGAATTTGGATTTATCTTGGTCTCATGTGACCTCACTAACCTTTTAGCGCTACTGACTTATAAGCACCCTTTTTGCATGTATTCTTTAAAAATTCTTCTACTGATTGGAATTTTGTCATTTTAGTCTTGTTTTACTCAGATACATATGCTCTATTTTTCTATACCTGTGTTGAGTCTTTTTGTGGTGTATTCATTGTGTTACTGTGTGTGTGTTGCACAAATACTTTACACATTGCCTCTTAAGATAAGCCTGCGTGCTCTGTGCCAAAATGCCAGAAGATGAGCACAGGTTAATTTAAAGTGTGTATCTAGCTTACCCTGACTAGGACTGTAGTCCCTACTTTGACAGGGTGCAACCCTCTGCCAACTAGAAATCCACTTTTAAACATCAGTGGCAGTGTTGGGATAGGACTTGTGTTTTTGCAATACCATGTAGTAATTCAGTGACCACTATAACTCTATACGTAAGACCAATTTAAACCTTTAAACCTAAAGAAAAGCCGCACCTCCACCTGCAAGATTTGAGTTTAAGCTGGACAGGTTAGAATGCTACACTGTGCAGCAGCGGAAAGGTTTCTGCAAGGACTTTTGAGTTTCTACAAAGGGTTTTACCAGGAAGGTACGTCTGCAGAAAGCTTTGAGGGCCTGGACAGAGACCCAGGATGCAGGGGTTGCCATCTCAGAAAAGGAGCAGGAGATTACTGAGGAGGAGGGTGACCTGATTCTGGAGTCTGAAATGGCTCAGGAACTGCCTATGGAAGGGGCCAACAACTTGCCGGGAGCAGTAGTGGCTACCCAAACAGGGAGCAGTGTCTTCTCAATGAGCCTAGCCCCAGAAGAGCTGGCAGACAAAAGGGAAGAACAACAACTTAAACTGGAGCTTGCCAGGAAAGAACAAGCACTGTAAGTTGGCTCTGGAGGAGATAAAGATGTCCCATGAGCTAAAACTCAGAGAGCTGGATATAAGAGCCCTAAAAGCAGGGTCCAGCAACAGCTATAGTGGCAGCATACCTACAGTGGCCATGGTGAGTCCAGTCAGGACCTGAAAGGATTTGATGCCCAGTAATGTGTGGGGAGGGATGACAGACACATGTTTTTCAGCCTATAAAGTAGCTCAGAGAGTGCACAAGGTCCCAGAGGAGTTCTGGGGTGGTAGTTTGTAGAGGTATATGCCCACACCGGGGAGGGGCACACTGCTTATACTAGAGGTAGAGGACCAGACATACTACACTGCAATGAAGGCCATCCTAGTCAGTAAGTTTGTACTGATCTCTGAGAGCTATAGGCTCAGATTCAGGTGCAGCCACCAGATCTCTTCACAAACATGGGTGGAATGCTTGGATTATGTCAGCAATGCACTGTAGGGCTGGGTGAGGGGCTGCAGGGTTGATGATTATACAGGGCTGTACAACTTGATTTTGTAGAAGCACATGCTTGATATTTGATTTCCAGAGCTGCACCAACACCTAGCAGATAGCAAGTTAACTGACCCTCAGAATCTTGCTGAGGAGGCAGACATCCGGGTGAGCACCAGAGTGTCCAATAAAGTACCTGAGAGGACTCCCAAAGGGGTATTGAGGGTTCCCACCAGAAGAAGGAGGGGGAGATGAAAAGACAGTTCTCTAAAGGCCCCCAAAACAACTCGCAGGGGAAAGGGTCTGGTTCACATTCCCAACCTGGCCACCAGAACAAAACCTACTCTGACAAAGGTCAGCAGCCCAAGCACATCAAGTGTTATGAGTGCTACGAGTATGGGCACTTCAAAGGGGATCCCATGTGTACAAAAAGAAAACCACCTCCCACTGGAGGAAAGAATCTAGGGGTGGCTAGTGTAGTGTGGGTGGAGGAGTTTGTCCCAGTTATTGGGAGGGGTTTAGTGGGATTACCATAGTATTCCTGAGTAACAGTGAGATGGTTCCTAAGATCTGTGTGCCCTCAAATACTACTAAGTATAGGCAAAGGTGAACATCAATAGGCAAATTGCTGAGGCATACTAGAGCCAACATGACTATGGTAAGTAGTCAGATGGTGTCCCAAGATCAGGTAATTCCTAATGCATTCCACCACTTTGTGGTGGCTGACAACAGAGGTCACTATCCAGTGAACTCTTTCCATGTGAGTAGGGGGGCTTGCTACAGGTATTCTGAGAGTTGCAGTGAGCCCTGCCGTGCCTGAGGACTGTTTGTTGGGTAATGACATTAAGCACACTATCTAGAGAGAAGTGGAGCTCAAGGCTCATGTGGAGATGTCGGGATTACCTTATTGTATATGTACAACAAGGTCTATGGCTGCCCAATTTGAGAGTCAAAAAGGACTGGAGCCTTGAGCAATAACCCAGCTAGCTGCTAAAAAGGGGAAACGCAGAGGGCATGGAAATCCTGCCACTGTGTGTCTTCTTAGTGAGGTGGATGGGGCACCCTGAAGTGGCCACTTGAAGCCCCCTGAGGAGAGCACTGTTTCCCTGTGTGACCTGCCTACACTTGCTAGATGGCATGTAGAAGGAGGACCCACCACGGAGGAGTTCTGTAGGGCACAGAGGCAGTGTCAAACCCTTGAGGTCATAAGGAAACAGGCCTAAGACCAAACAGCAGGTGATGCCTCTGGGAGTTATCACATTTACTGGGAGGGCAACCTCCTTTACAGTGAGCCTAAGGCTCCTGTGCATGGGGCAGCAGGGACCCTGGTGGCCCCCCAATGATGCAGGACCATCATAATGGAGCTGGCTTACAAGATTCCCCAGGCAGGACACTTGGCCCAAGACACAATCTGTGCAAGACTTGTCCGACATTTCACTTGGCCCAAGATCGGAACATCCTCAGATGCATGCTGCAGGACCTAGGCAACCAGTCAGGCTAGTGGGAAGACAAGGCAAAGGCTTAAAGCCCCCCTCAACCCATTGCCAGTCATTAACACACCCTTTGAGAGGGTGAGCCTCAACACTGTAGGGCCAATGGATCCCCAGACTGTTTCAGGCAACAGCTTCATATTGGTTCTAGTGGCTCATGCCACTCTGTACCCAGAGGCAAACCCTCTGAGGACCATGACTGCACCTGTATTGGCAAAGGCCCGGATGGGGATTTTTACCAGAGTGGGTTTCCCAAAGAAAGTTGGGTCTGACAAGGGCACAAACTTCATGTATGCTTTTATGTAGTCATGTGGAAGGAATGTGGAGTAAGTTACAAGTTCTCTACTCCTTACCATCCACAAACCAGTGGGTTTGTTGAGAGATTCAACAAGAAAAATGGTTTGTTGAGAGATTCAACAAGACCCTGAACTGCATGATCAGCTGCCTACCTGTGGCCTTGAGGAATAAGTAGGACAGCCTCTTTCCATGCATGTTATTTGTCTACAGAGAGGTACCACAGAAGGAAGTGGGCTTCAGCCCCTGTGAGCTTCTCTGTGGGCACTCTGTTAGAGGAACTCTGAGTCTGGTGAAGTAAGTGTTGAAGAAAGACTCCCCAGGATGTAGTGAGCTACATGCTGGCCTATAGGAGTCTGATGGCTAACTTAGAGGCCAGTCAGGCTGTGAAAGAGAGTGGTATGACCAAATTTCTACCACTGTGGAGTTGCAGCCTGGGCAGAAAGTGTGGATTATGGAACCTGTGGAACCTTATTGGACTGGGCCCTATAAAGTGATTGAAAAGAAGGGCAAGACTACTTACTTGGTGGACCATAAGACCCTCAGGCGACCTCACCAGGTGCTTCACATCAATTGCCTCAAACCCCACTTTGAGATGTCTGAGCTGACCATGCTGTTGGTAACAGATGGAGAAGGGGAAGAGGAGAGTGAACCTCTCCCTGACCTTTTGGACTCTGAGGAGAAGGATGGGTCTGTGGAAGGAGTGATTCTTTCTTCCACTCTAACAGCAGAGTAACTATCTCCAAGTGTTGGGGCAGTACTCTACTCTTTTCTCCCTTACACCTGGGACTACCCACCTGTGTACCAATGACATGGACACAGGGGACAACCTCCCTGTTAAGAATAATCTTACAGGCTGTTGGAAAAGGTGAGGGCCAGTATCAAGAGTGAAGTCTCTAGGGGGTGATAGCACCCTCCAGTAGCCCCCGGTCCAGTCCTGTGGTTCTGGTACCAAAAGCTGCGCCAGTGTGCAACACACCTGAACTGAGGTTCTATTTGAATTATAGTGGGATCAATTCTGTGACAAAGACTGATACCCATCCGATTCCCAGGGCAGATGAGCTGATGGACAGGTTGGGGGCTGCCAAGCCCTCAAGTACTTTTGATCTTACATCAGGGTACTGGCAGATCACCCCAACAAAAGGTGCCAAGGAGAGGTCAGCCATCTCCACTCCAGGGGCCACCATCACTTTATAGTGAAGTCCTTTGGGCTCAAAAATGCCCCAGCCACACTCCAGAGGCTAGTGAACCAGGTACCAGGTACTCGCTGGATGGAGGCCTTCTCAGATGCCTATCTGGATGACATAGCTGTCTTCAGTAGCAGTTGGGAGGACCACCTACTTCAGTCTCTGCAACAGGCAGGCCTGACTATCAAGGCCAGTAAGTGCCAAATAGAGCAGGGGTTTGTGGTGTACTTGGGACATCTGGAGGGCAGGGGTAACATGCAGCCCCTCCAGGCCAAGATTGAGACTATCATGGCCTGGGAGCCCCCCAAAACCCATACTGAGGTAGGAGCATACTTCGTCCTCGCTGGGTACTGCAGGACATTTGCCAAGGGATATAGCACCATTTTTGTCCCCTTGAAAGAGCGGACATCTAAGAAGCAGCCCAGAAATGTGATTTGGACAGAGGCAGGCCAAACTGCATTTGACTCCCAGAAGCATGCCTGTGCTCAGGATCCCCGACTTCTCCAAGGAGTTTATCATTCAAACCAATGCCTCAGAACATGACATAGGGGCAGTGTTATCACAGCTAAATGAGTAGGGTCTGAACCAACCAGTAGCCTTAATCTCCAGGAGGTTACTCTCCAGAGAACAGAGGTGGAGTGCTAGAGAGACACACTTTTTCTGTGGTCTGGGCATGGAAGAAGTTGAGGCCATACATGTTGGGCACGAACCTCCTGGTCCAAAAGGCCCCTCAGGTGGCTCATGCAAATAAGGGATGAGAATCCAATTGTTGTGGTGGTCCATTTCCCTACAGGATTTGGACTTCAGGGCAGAACATAGACCAGGATTAGACCATGCCAATGCTCACAGTCTGTTCAGGTTTTTCCACCTCAGTGATGAGGACTTCCTAGAGGTTGGGTAGATCGCTCCACTTTCAGATGGGGGTACACGTGTTGGACCTGTCATCCTTAAGGTGGTCTTCCCCCAACTCTTTGCCTGCTTACCTCCACTTTTTTCTGTATCTTTTTATTTGCCTTAGGACTCTGAGCACTTTACGACTGCTAGCCAGTGCTAAAGTGCATGTGTTTCTCGCCTAAGACATGGTGACATTGGTATATAACTGATTGGCATATTTAGCTTCCATGTAAGTCCCTTGAGAAGTGGTATACTATATACCAAGGGCCTCTAATCTAAATGTTATTGCGCCTGCGGCAAAGGTTGCGCCACCCACACAAGTAGCCTTTCAAACCTGTCTCAGGCCTGCCATTACAAGGCCTGTGTGTGCAGTGTTCTGCCACTACGACTTGGAATTTAAAACCAGTTGTCAAGCCTTTAACTCCCCTTTTATTACAAGTAGGTCACCCCTAAGGTAGGCCTCTCTGTAGCCCAATGGGCAGGGTGTTGATTAACTAAAAGGTAGGACATGTACTTTAGGTTCTACATGGTCTGGTAGTGACAAACACCTACATTCGTTTTTCACTACTGTGAGGCCTACTTCTTTCATAGGCTAGCATTGGGAATTCCTTAAAACACCTTTGAGCTGTAATTCCTGATTAGAAAGGGGTAGCTAACTCATGTTTCATATTATTTGAATGGTAATGATAAATCCTCTTTAGTCGTAAAGTTGGATTTTACATTGCTAATTTTGAAATACCACTTGTACAAAGTAGACATTTCTCTGCTCTTAATTTTGCTCTGTGTGCATTCCCTGTAAGCAGCCACAAACACAGAAAGGTTGGGTGTGACAGAGGACTTATCAGAATTCTAATAACCTTCCTGGGCAGGTAGGGGGAGAGGGAGCTCACACTTACAGCTGACTGGGCTATGCCTTGTACCCACACAAAGGACGGATCATCCCCATAGATAGCCTGCTAGAAAAGGCTGGGATGAAAGGGGAGCTGTGCACTTTAAGGAGCTGCTTTGAAGTCATCCCCCACATCAAAACCACATTTGGATATAAGTACTGGGGCTATAACCCTACCAAGTCATTACACTACTGGACCTGGGAAGAACTCTGCAGAAATAAAGACTTCTGTGCTGTAAGGACTACAAATTTGCCTCTACTGACTTGTCCGAGGAGCTGTTTTTCTGCTTTGCTAAGCTGCCCTGCTGTCTGCTGGTCTCTGCCCTGCTGAGGAAAAGTACTGGACCCATCTCACTTGAACCCTGGCTCCTGTTTTCTGAAGTCTCAGGGACACTAAATACTTCCTACAATCATGCTGAACTCTGCCATCTGTGAGTCCCACTCTTGCCCCAGATGCCCCCTCCAGTCCTGGGCCTCTGAAGTGGAGTATGCAGCTGATGTTCTACAAAACAGATACATCATCACCACTGCTCCAATCAGAACTAACATCCCCCTTCGATGCAGAGGTTGTTCAATGACAGTGGTTCTACAGGCTGTGTGGCCAGACGATGATGCGCTGCATGGCTCAACAATGACGCATTGCCTGTATTTCAGAGCTCATCAATGATGCAGTGACTAGACTGTATGGAAAAGACCGGTGCATTGTGTCCTCAGCCTCAATGCTTTGCTCCATCCCAGGTACTGTTTCAGCTAGACCTGTGTGAATCTCATTGCCTGCCTGCCCTCCATAGCAGTCAGCCTGAACTTTGGATCTCCCTTGCGATCTCAAGTAAGGATATCTACATCATTTTTCACCATGCATGGGGATGCGCTAACATGCCCCAGTGAAGATTGCATCCTAGCTATTCCGCATTCTGTTCCTACTTGACTTGGCACTGTCTAGGACAGAGTGCAGTATTTTAAATAATGAGCTTGTTCGACCTAACAGTATGTATAGAAGTTTGGTAATTAAACCCCCCCTATCTGCAATGACCTAATTAACACCTCCCACCAAGCTTGTGGCTGTCCCCCCACCAAATCAGCCAGAAAAAGGACTGACATAACTGTTGAAAGAAATAAAGTGGTAATGCAATGAGGATATTAGCGAATAGGTACAGAAACGTCCTTGATCTTATCATAATAATCAGAGATATTCTCCCTGTCAGTAAGAGCGGGAGCCAAATCCATCAATCTGTTTGCGTTTTGATCCACACAAGTGCTGTGCTAAAATGACTGCGGACCAAGTCACCAAAATTGTGGGATACCCACACTCATGGACGTCATTTGGGAGCAGTCAGGGGCTGAATCTGTGAACTCTAGCTTTCCCCCTTCTACTCCCAGCACTTCCTTTGCGACCCATGGCCTCAGAGGAGGCAAACATATTTCCCCCCCTGAAGTCAGGGGTCAAAATGGAAGTGCTAGGAGTAGCAGCGAGCAAGCTAGAGGTCACAGCTGCAACCCCCAACTACTCTCAAATGACGTCCATTCTCACACTCCCAGATAGCATACACAATCTGGACTCCACTGTAGTGGGTACACCAAGGCAGGTATTGTGTGGAACTCTGTGAGGGCACACATCTCAGATTTAGGCCAGTTTCTCTGTAACCCAGTGTATCCCCAGAACCACCTCTTGTACTATGGGAGATCAGTTCTTCTACAGGTGTTGCACATAGAGAATCACATCTGCATACAACAACATTATTAATGATCTGTTTCCGAGGCACAGCCAGTGATGTGAGTGCAGTTCCCTTATATAGCAGGCTAGTCATTGTATTGCAAAGGTAAAAATTAAAGGAGAGAGGGGACAGCTTGAATGCATGCCTCGGTTGATATAAAAAAACTGCTCATAAATTTGATTCACACAAACTTTCACTTTTGGATAAGTGTATAATAGCTGAATTAAGGACACAAAGAAATTGCCCACCCCTACTCTGCAAGGTATTCCCTCATAAAGGGCCACTCCAAGGAATCAAAAGCTTTTTTCGACATCAAGACGGACTGCAACCTCTGGAACCGAAGGATATAGCCATTTATGTTTGGCGATTAAAAGCTGTAGAGCATTGTGGTGTAAACACAGACTGATACAGTAACACCAAAAATAGCATCAGGGGCTGGAGACGATGTGCAAGAATTTGAGCAAAGATTTTATTGTCCATATTTAAAAGCGTTAAGGGTCTGTAAAAAGAGCACTCCGTGGAGACTTTATGAGATTTCAGCATTAGCATCATGACGGCCTCCAAAGTGGAATGCGGTAGGCTTCCCTTTATAATTACCGCATTGTAGATCTTCAAGAGCTTTGGAGCAAGAAAATCTATATGTACTTTATAAAAAAAACAGCGAGGAGATCATTGCCTCCCTGTGCTTTGCCACTGTACAGGCTCCCGATTCCCTGCTAATGTTGTGGGGGAGTTTGATATTTTCCTTATTTTGCATCCCACCAAGCCAGCACCATCTGATCTAAGTACTCAGATAGTGCAGACCTCTCCCTGTTGGTTATCAAGGTGTATAGGAATTCATACTAAATGTATTTAGTCAATACTATAAGGGTCAGGCCTCAATAGCGAGTGGTAATGTGTTGAAACCCAGTTTCTCACCTGGTGAGCTAGGCAAATGTTTGGCCAGGTCTGTTACCCTAACCGAAATTCCTCACTTGTGTCCCCTGTCCCAGGTACAGAACTTCACAATCCACTTCATCTCCATATCCTGTCAGTGTTTCCAGGAGCTGAGCTAGTTACTCCATCCTATCATGTACTGAGGAATAACAGGTATGCTCAACTAGGTCAAATAGTTGCATAATGTGTACAAAGGATTGAGAAGATTTTAAAGCTGGTCGCACCACTTCAGATGGTCTGTCGACTATGGTAAGAATGTGAGGTTAAAACCCCCTCCCCATACCATTGGCCATTCCCTATATTTAGTGTACAGTTGTAGGGGGTCATAAAAAAAGACTGGGTCATCCATTGGAGCTGTACAGGTGAACCAACATTATGCACTGTCCATCTAATGTGACCACCACCACAGACACCATGTCCACTGAGTCTGAAACGTGTTCTATCAGTATAAAATTGATTGTCTTTCAAATGAGGGTAATTACCCCATGTGAGTAGGCCAAATAAGAGGAAAAATAACAGTGTGAGGCACAGGATGGAGCAAAGGTTGGGTGGCTCCTAGGAGAACAGTGGGTCTCCTTCAGCATAGCTATATCAATCCTGTGTCTCTCTAAATACACAAGGACTTTGCAAGCTTTGCGAGAATTATTCAGCCCCTGAATATTCCACATCAAAAAGTTAACCATCCGGAATCGTGTCCAGGTCTATGGGGTCAGATAGCTGTCTAGTCATGTCCCGTAAATCCCAGAGAATATGGAGGTCTATGAATGTACTGCACGTCATCACCATTGGCTGTGACACTAAAAACATACAACAATAGTATCAACATTTCAACAACCCTTACCCTCCACCCCCGCCAGTCCCAAATGTTATCAAAATCCCCATACCCTCCAACTTGGGATAAAATTGTTCATTCCATGCAAGGGAGGGTGGAGCATGGCACTGCTGAAAGCTACTGCCAAGGCATTTCTCTATGAGTTGCAAGATATTCTACCTAATGTTGTGTACAACAACTTGCTGGTGATGTCATAATAATAGGCACCATTCCAAGTCAGACAAATGTAGAATACACAACGATTTTACCCTTTAGGACAAATAAACAGTTATACAAAGGGACCATAGAATGAGAGGTAACACCCTTTGATGAGTGCATTGTGCTAGTGTTCAACCGCATGCGTGCAAGAGCCATAGAGCCATCTAGTCATTGTCAAAAAGGGTGTAGGATCCACGTATTCACTCCCACCCAAGCGAGGCTGGCCTGGCAGACCCTGAGGGACCTGCACCTGTGGGGATATATATTGTTAAATGAACTGTGTGGCGGAGTCAGGTTGAAAAAAAAAAGTGCTGATTACCCTTTTATTCAAGACTCAGCTTGTAAGGCAACAGCATGGAGTATTTCACTGCCCTGTGTCTGAGGATCTTTTTGACTTCTCGGAAGGAGCATCTAGCTTCCTGAATTGCTGGTGTGAAATATAGCTAAAAAGCTATTTTGGAGCCCTCATACTGTATATCTGGGGTGTCTTTGTTGAGTCATAGTATGAGGTCTCTGTCAGTGTAGTTAAGTAGCCATGCAATAATCGGCTGTGGATATTGACAAGGCTTTGGCTTCAGGAAACCAGGGTGCGATGCGCTTTTTCGACAATGAAAACAGTGGATAATCTGTTGCACTCAAACCATGTATCCAGAAGACCATTGACATAGCCCTCCATATTGGTGTCCGTAACCGCCTCTGGAAACTGTATGATCCAGATGTTAATGCAGCCGTATCTCATTTCCAAATCTTCATTTTTTGCTTTGATAGCTTTTAGTTTAGTACTTTAGTACCCCTGAATTATCTACTTTTTGTCCGTTGACAATGGAAGCAACAATAAACCTGATAGAATCCATTAATCAGGTTCTCCATTGGACCTCTGCCCTCCAAAAATCTTTCACCTCTCGCCTGAAACATTTGCATCCTATTTGATGCCTATTTTTGATAAAATGTTTTTATCTGGCATTTTTACCACCTGTTGGAAGTTGGCTTCTGTGCTCCCCTTCTGAAAAAAACAAACTTAGACGATACCGATCCTAAGAGTTATCGTCCGATTTCTAGACTTCCGCTACCTGCTAAAATGGCGGAGAAAGCAATGAACAACAGTCTATCAGAATATATTGAAAAGAACAACTTCCTTGATGATACTCAATTCGGGTTTCATGAACATCACAGCACCGAATTGGCCCTAATCACAGCCTCCGAAATGATTAGGCAAACTGTCGACCTGGGGGGCAGTGCAGCATTTGTGCTGCTTGACCTCTCGGCGGCATTTGACATCGTAAACCATCAGAAACTTTTGGAAGTTCTGAGGGGGATCGGTGTCAAAGGGAAGGCTCTTACCCTATTTGAGTCATTCCTATCTGGTAGAGAACAGTTTGTGGCCTTAGATAATTTTAGGTCACCAAATTTTACATTACTCTGTGGGGTACCGCAGGGATCATCCCTGAGCCCCACGCTTTTTAATGTTTATGTTGCACCTTTGGGGGAACTTATTAGATCTCTGGGGATCTCTGCTGTCTCCTACGCGGATGACACGCAGATTATTGTTTCAGTGTCAGGATCCCCCACTGACACTGTGAAGCGATTCCACTCGTGCCTACTTCAGGTGGGGAAATGGATGGCTACCAACTGTTTAAAATTGAACTCCAGTAAGACGGAGGTGCTACTGTTTAAGGCTCATACTAGTTTTTGGTCACCAGATCTCTGGCCCCTAGAAGTGGGTCCACTTCCTAAACCAGTGACCAAGGTTAAGAACCTGGGAGTCACTTTTGATTCTAAACTTTCATTTGAATATCATGTTAATCAGGTTACCTCCTTTTCTTTTTATACATTACAAATTCTTCGAAAAGTCCTCCCATTCATTCCAGCTGAGCTTCGTAAGTTGGTGGTTTCAGCAATTGTTCTCTTGAGAGCCGATTATTGCAATGGGCTCTTTATTAATCTTCGTAAAAAATGCTTAGCCAAACTGCAGGAACTTCAGAATGCCGCGGCCAGGTTTTTATTGAATATCCCGAGGTATAAATCAGTCTCTTTGGCTCTGAAGGACCTTCATTGGCTGCCAATAAAAAAACGTATAGAGTTCAAGGCTCTATGTATTGTTTTTAAGACCATTCACGATATAGGACCAGGTTTTTTAAAACGGAATCTGTTACTTTACATTCCAGCACGCAACCTTCACTCATCCTCGTCCAACGATCTGGTTGTCCCCAAGGTGAAAAGATGCTCTTGGGGAGGGAGAAGTTTTTTGCTGGGTGCTACTAGGCTGTGGAATTCCCTCCCACTTTATCTGAAACATGAGAACAATCTGTTAGCGTTTAGGAAGGCGCTAAAGACTTGGCTGTTTAGTCATTAAGATCTGTCGAATCTCAGCCTAAATGAGTAAGCACCTTGACACCTTTGGGTGATTGTTTCACGCTCCACAAGTCGCGTTTTCATTTCATTTGTTACTTGATAGCCAGGGTCAGTTAGTGACTCATTCTCTTTTGCGTATATTCTAAATCTGAGATGCGGGTTGACGCTTGAGTCAACCTAGAATCATGCTTGTCGCTGGGTTCCTGAATTCTGTTCAGTGTGGATGTTAAAGAGTCCGTTTTACCCTTGATGGACTGGAGGTTGCCCTGTACTTCCTTAAACATTGATACCACATTGGCCCCCTTCAGCGGGGTAGTAGCACACTGGTCCTCCTGTGTTATGGATTGTCTTTTCTCAAACTCCAACTTGGGTTGACTAATGTCAGATTTGCCCATGTCAGTGGGAGCAGGACAGTCACACCTATGGACAAAAGCAGGGCTTAAGCAAGGAGTGACTGTGCGCCCAAGGTACCAAGCTTTCCACAGGCAGCGGCAATCTTTGATCAGTGAAAAATCCCGGATAACCCAGACATGAGCAGGGAAGGCAGACACTAAAGGGCACCCAGATAAATATAGTGCAATTTGCATCCACACAGGAAACCAGGATGTAAAGAGGAATGTCCACCGGGGCCATAAGAGGGAGATTTCACGCACCTGAACATAAAGTGGAATCTAGTTCCTTATAGGGAGCACCGGTAAGCACCCTAATATGTGACGGGGCGAGCTTCCCAGTCTGTGGGTGTCCAATCTGCTCCAGGGAATCTAGTGACGAGTAGCAAGGGTCCAACAGAAGGGGCCATAGGGAGGACAACACAGAAGATGGTGCAGCGGCTCGAAAGAGGTCCCAGGTCCTGACAGACTCCAGCCCTGAGGCCTCCGGAGGCTGTGAAATCATACAATGGCCACCAGAATGTCACCAGAGAAGAGCGCAGGCCAGTAAACAATGTAGCCTACACCACGCTTACTCTTCTGCACCCTCAATCTACACCAATCCATCCCAAACCAAAGGTGATCCTCCTCTCCAGAGGCCTCCAATCTGCAACACTCTATGAGTGGTACCACACTTGAAACTCGCACCAGATTAGGACTTAGATGCAAATATTTACAGCAAGTGCCCCAGAGCTCTCAGTTAAAGTGGCCATTTTGTTTGCCAGGTCTATGGTGCCCCCCAGAAAGAGGATAACTTAATGCAGAGCAGTTTAAAATGGACACATTCTGGTATGCTGTGAACTAGCATCAGTCAGAAAAGCAAAACACTGTAAAAGCAATTTACAACACATTGGTAGGAGATGGGATCTGATTAAGTTGGAATGTGCCCTGTATTCACATCGGAAGCATCCCCACATCAGGAAAATCACCAGGCCCATAAAGTCAAAATTAAAGTCATTATAAAGTAAAAATAAATACACTGGCACGGAAGGGAACTGTGTGTGTGGATGTGCTACTTTTGAAAGAGAAAATGCAGTCATTCAAAGTGAGGATAAACAGTGGCTTAATTAGGTGGACCCACTGCCCCATGCTATATGCTGCAGTGGACAGAAGCAAAATGGGAATGAGACAGCAGCAGACCAAAGGATGAAAAAAGGGGCTTAAAAGCCCCTATATGTAAGTATACTATACATATTTTATTAAAAACCAATAGATCTTGGCTAACGCCAGACCTAAAAAAAATGCTTGGCTCTACACACAGCTGAATACATACTGATGGTACCTCCTGCACTCAGGATCTACTGTGTGTGGTGACTGAGTACTCATGGCTGCATCCTCGGATGGGACTCTTATCCTTCCATGGAAAACAAAACGTTTACACTTTGAATGAGTTCCAAGCCTGGTTATTTCCTTGAAAGATGTTCATGTTTACAATAGGTGAAAATGACATTGGATTTTCTCGTGCTGAGTGAGTGTAGAGGGGGTGTAACTGGTAGGAGTACTTGGCCACTGGCCTAGCCTAGCAGAAACTGCAGGGTCTACCCATAGAGCAATCTTTGTAATACAGTTTTTCCATTAGACACTACCAGTACAATGGTATTTCGTCAAAATATTGAGTTGTAAATATTAGGGAAGAGAAATAATCGAAAAGAAAATACTGTGATACAAAAATATCTTAATGTAGAAATATCGGTGAGAAGAATATCATTTTTTTAGTTAAGTAAAATCATTGTTTTTCTTTTTTTTTTTTTTTTTTTTTTTTTTTGAAAACCTTTATTTCGAATTTCAGGACACAGCTATTCAGCCGACAGCCCGAGGGTTCGGCAGCATTGCAAGTTAGATACAGTAATGTGTCCCAGATACAGTACGATGAGTAATGCAAAGGTCCAATTTTAAATATACACAGAAAAACACACAACAAACCCCAGCAAGGCAGAAACATTGAAATCCCATGGCGAAAGCCCTCAGGGGAGGCAGGACCCCACTCATCTACTAAGTATAAGACTGTGTGCGGAGGAAGAAGGGGAACAGCAGAGGCCCAGAACGGTTACCAAAACCAAACTGTGCTGGAAGGCAGGTCAGGGGGAAAGCTGTTCCTCGGGAGGTTCCAGGTCCGGGGCAAGACATATTCCCCCCCTGTATTGGTTCCACCGCCCCCAGATGGCATGCCACTTCCGGGGGCGACCTCTAGAGCAGTAGACCGTCTTCTCCCTAAACATGCTCCAATCCATGTTCTCCTTCCACGCGGTCAGCGTAGGGGTTCCTGAGGAGCCCCATAATCGCGCGATATCCCTTTTAGCTACCATGTTACCCAGAGTCACCCATTGGGTCTGCGCCTCATCGAGATCAGTGGGGCCCCAGACGTTCAGGAGGCAGCACCGCGCCTCCGGCTGTACCACAATGCCCGTCACCTCCCCCATAACTGCATGGACTCTCCTCCAGAACTCCACAATGACACCACATTCCCAGATGATGTGCAGGAAAGTACCCACCATACCACAACCCCTTCTGCACAGGCCGTCCTCCGAGAATCCCATGTGGACCAGCCTTGGCCCCGTAACATACACCCGGTGCAGTATTTTAAGCTGCACCAGCCTCAGACGCGACGGGATCGCAACCTCCTTAGGCGAAGAGACCGCTGACTGCCAGTCCTCATTATCCAACTCGAGGCCATCCCTGGTCCACTGTTCTCTCAGCCCCAATAGCAAGTCTGCCCGGACGTTTATCAACTTCTTATATATGAGCGAAATCGTGCTCTCGGGCATATGACCATCAAGGACTCGGTCCTCAAGGGGAGAGGACTCCGGCACCTTCTCACCCTCCACAAGGACTGATCGGAGGGCGTGACGCAGCTGGATATACCTAAAATACTCTGAAGGCCCTAGCTCAAACTCAGTCTGCAACTCCTCGAAGGACTTTACCCTCCCCTTATGCAGCACATCTCCCACCTTGGATATACCTATCAGGTCCCACTTATCAAAGCCCTTCGTGTGCCAGAGTCTTCCCAACCGTTCCGATTCAAACAATGGGGTAGCGAGGGTGAGCCTATCCTTCCAGCCCAGCGAGTCGGTCGCCATCTTCCATACGCGCACCGCCACACCTGTGGGCCCCGTGAGGGACGAGTCTAGGGACCGCGAATACAACGCCCTGTAGTAGTTGCCTCCGCGCAGCAGCCACCTATCCATGGCATACCCAGGGCTAAGGGCAGGGCCGTAAAACCCATGGTTGATCGCGCTCAGCTGCGTGGCCCAATAGTACCGTCGGATGTCTGGGAGCGCAATGCCCCCATCGTACCATGGGAGCGTCAACTTTGAAATAGCTATTCGCGGCCGCCCATCCCACAGCAACGTCCTTTGGAGGCCTTCGACCTCCCGAAAGTATTTGGCCGGTACCCAGTCCAAGGTGTTCTGGAGGGCGTAGAGGAAGCGGGGAAGGGACATCATTTTGAACAGGGCCGCACGCCCAACAAGGAAGAGCGGCAGCCTCCGCCAACCTTCAACATCTCGCCTCAAGCGTGCCAAGGGGGGGAGCAGGTTCCTCTCATAGCGCACAACAGGATCCATGGATATAAAAATCCCCAAATACACAAAACCTTGCTGGGCAACCTGTATCGAACATGTTCTAGGGATCGGTGGGACCTCGCCACTAAGAACGTACAAATACGATTTGCCCCAATTAATAACAAGCCCCGAGTTCCTACCGAACGATGCGAGTACGTCACAGACCACTATAAGTGACTTCTTCGGTGAGGCAAGATACAACAGGATATCATCGGCATAGAGCGAAATACGGTCCTCGTGATCAGGCGACCACCGAAGGCCCCGTATATCCGGGTGCCAACGTATCCACGCAGCCAACGGTTCAAGGGCGAGGGCGAACAACAGAGGCGACAGGGGGCAGCCCTGCCGAGTACCCCTACCAAGCTGAGACGGAGTAGATGCCCGACCATTCACCACAACATTCGCTAGTGGCCCCTCGTACAGCAACCGGACCCAACTCACAAACCCGCGACCGAAACCAAACTTGGCCAGCACGGCCCATAAGTATGCCCACTCCACCGTGTCAAAGGCCATCGTGGCATCAAGAGATGCCACAACAGCCGGTTCACGCAGCATGCCCGCCCTGGCGATGACGCCATGAAGACGCCTAAGGTTCAATGCTGTGTTTCGGTGCGGGATAAAGCCAGATTGATCCGGGTGGACCAGATCGCCAAGTACCCTAATCAGACGGGTAGCCAGGAGTTTGGCCAGAATTTTCGGCTCAGCGTTGAGGAGTGAAATGGGCCGATAGGAGGCGCATCTATCTCGGGGTTTACCCTCTTTATGTATGACCACGATCGACGCCAGCCGCTGATCCAACGGAAGGATCCCATCCCCCCGCGCCTCCAAGTACATGGCGCGCAGGTGAGGGGCGACCCTATCCGGGAACAGTTTGTACAGATCGATCGGCAGTCCGTTCGGTCCAGAGGCCTTACCCGAATTCAACGCGCGAATCGCCCCCGCCACCTCATCAACCGTGATGTCGCCATCCAAATCGTCCCTATCTATGTCAGAGAGGCAGGGCAACTCGATATCACGGAGGAGATCAGTCGAGTCTTCGGGCGGCCTGTCCGACACAGAGGAATAAACCCTATGAAAATACTCCGCAAAACACTCCACAATCCCCTCAGGTTCCACAATCGCCTCTCCCCCCTCTCCAATCAACTCTGGCACCACTCTATTGACCCGTTCCTTCCTGTCCAGCCACGCCAGGAGTTTCCCTGCCTTATCTCCAACATCATACAGACGGCCCTGTTGTTCCCTGCTAAGGGTCTTGGCGGCTTCTGTCACCAGGTCCCTATACTCCGCCTGCTTCAAGCAAAGCTCATGCAATGAGGACTCTGTGACCTCCTCCTCCATATCCCCCTCAAGGGCCGCAATCTCCTCCTCCACTTGCCGCACTTCGCAATCCCTCCGATTCTTGGCAGTCACCACCAGGGAGAGGGCCTCCCCCCGAAGCACGGTCTTAAAAGCTTCCCACAGCGAGATCGCCGAGTCCACGGTTCCCAGATTGTCCTTAAAGTAATTATCTACCTTCTTTACCAGGGCGCTGCGCATCTTGGGGTCTCGGAAATACCATGGGTTAATGGGGGCCACCCTCCCTCCTCCCTCCCGACCGAGATCCAGCCGGATCCACACTGGCGAGTGATCAGAGATACCACGTGCCATGTGCCTCGCCTCGGATATCAACGAGGCATGTGCGGCCAGAGTGAGCAGGTAGTCAATCCTGGAGAGGCTACCATGCGCCCCGGAGTGAAACGTGTATTGACTCTGTGTGGGGTGCCGGAGCCTCCAGCAGTCTATCAGGCCAAATGTATCCAGGAGGTCTGGAAGCCATTTCTGAGCCCCCCCTGTGTCCCTGGGCGGGTATCTATCCAGCAGTCCGGAGCCCACAGCGTTGAAATCCCCTCCCACTACCAGCATGCCCCCCGGGAGAGTCAGCAAAGCCCTGCCCAATTCAGCAAATGTGGCGGCCTGCAGGGCCGGCGGGACATAAACCGAAACCAAAACCAAAGTCCTTCCTTCCCACCGCCCCGCCACCGCCACAAACCTCCCCCTATCGTCAACAATGGTGGAGTCCACCTCAAAGGGCAGCGATGCTCTAACAAGGATGCCCACACCCCTGGACCCAGAAGAAAATCCCGAGTGTGCAATGAATTTATACCCCTTCCTATTCAGGGCATAGCACGTATTGCCTATGAGATGCGTCTCCTGCAGCAGTACAACGTCTGGCATTGAGCGTTTCAGAAATTGCAAAACAATCCCCCTCTTAATGCGATCCCCCAAACCATTAACATTCCAGCTTATAACACTTAGGCCTCTACCCCCCATCCTCAAACGGAAAGAGGCCCACCCCACACCCGAGGCGCCACCATGGAACAACCCTGAGGATAATCATCATGCCTTGCAGAAATAAACCCCCCAACAACAAATTCAAACTCCCCATAACTCCCCCCACCCTGCACCCCTGCTGCAGCTTAAAAAGCCCCCCCAACTTGCAGTGTGCCTGTCGCCCTACAAAAACAAAAATCTACAAAAAGTACCCCAAGGGAGGAAAAGAGCACCCCTCGTCCTCCCGCAACCCTCCACAGTTACTGCACTCTGTTCAAATCTTCAAATATGGTCAAATCAAGTCAGGCCGGCTTTGAGGTATCAGCCCTGTCCATCCCGGCCACTATCTCCATGCTCAGCTGTGTCGTCCCCGGTCCGTCGCCGGGGCAAAGCGTCCAGCCATTCGTCGGCCATAACAGGAGAGTCAAAAAAGAATGTCCGATCTTCATACACCACCCGTAGTCTGGCGGGGAAAAGCATGGCATATTTTAGGTCCCGTTCCCGAAGTCTTCGCTTCACCCCCAGGAAGCTCTGTCTCTGTCTCTGCACCTGCTGGGTGAAGTCCGGATAAAAATTCACCGACGCATTCTGGAAGGGGACTGGGCCCGTCACCCTCGAAGCTTGCAGGATAGCGTCCCGATCTCGGAAATGAAAGAGCCGGGCGACAATCGGCCGCGGCGGGGCACCCGCCTTGGGCCGTCCGCCCGGCACTCTATGGGCCCTTTCCACCGCAAAAAACTTCCCAAGGCCCTTAGGCTTCAGATGATTGAGGACCAAATCTTCCACAAGCAGGTCCACCGAAGCCTCATCTGAGGACTCCGGGACCCCGATGACGCGCACGTTGTTGCGCCTGGACCGGCTCTCGAAGTCCTCCAGCCGGCGGGCGGCGAGGTCACTCTCGGCCCTCAGCTTCCGGACCTCGTTCTGCAGATCCGCAACCTCATCAGTGAGGCCCGTGGTCTTGTGGTCCAGGTCCTTAACGCGTTCGTTTGTCTTGCCCAGGTCCGAGCGGATCAGGTTGACATCCACCAGGATGGCATCCACCTTATGTGCCAGGGCCTCGAATTGCCGCCCCATCGAGGTCTGCATCCCATCAAGCGCGCCCATGACATCCTGCAGGGAGAGCTCCGGTGTCCCAGGCGAGTCCTCCTTCTGGGCATCCGGCGCCTGGCTCGATCCACTCGGCGATGTCTTCAGGAGGGCGTATCGGTCCATACTGTTGACTTGGGAATACGTTCCCCGCCTGGTGGACTTAGTCTTCAGCCGATCTCCTTCTGCCTTGCCCGACATGATGGACTCCAGGCAGTCCAATGCAGTGAAGACCGTCCCCTCTCAGAGAGAGGTATAAAGAGTGAGCAGGTCCGCCTTGTTCTTCCAAAGTAGCTCGCCGAGCGTCCCCGGGGTTATAAAGCCACCCAGGGCACTACAGTGTCCGGGCAGACAAAGGGAACGAAACCGAAAGTGAAAGAGCGAGGACCTCCGTCCGACAGTTCACACCTCACCAGGCCGTTGTTGATCAACTAGGAGTCGGGCATCCTGCCAACTCTAGCCCCTGGCATCTCCGGGAGTTAGGCCGCAATCTTTCGCCAGTCATAAGTCCGGTTCCCGATGGACGATCCGACCGCAGGCAGCATCAATCGCCTCCCTGGCAACTCAGCGACACGATGCCATGCATACAATCAGGATTAGAGACAGGATAGTCGACGGAGGGCGCGAGGGTCTCGGGAGCTCTAAGCTCACGCGGCCATCTTGGTCAAGCGCTAGGCTCCTCCCCAAGTAAAATCATTGTTAAGAATATCATCGTTGCTAATATAGTTTAAATAATATGGTTGTAAAAAATATACTTTTTAAATTCTTGATGTGTCTTAGTTCTTATATTAATTTCATGTGTTATTATTGTTAGTAGAATGGTCAATAATATTTGTAAATAATGGGCCTGAGTTAGATATCGGCATCTTTGGTTCCGCCATAACTTTTTCAATGGTTTCACTGCCTGCCTACTTGGCGGTCCACTCGCTCTAGTTAGATGTTAGCGGGTCCTCGGACAAAAGACTTACTGAGGGCTGATGACTCTGCCAAGAATTTTCACCCTTGTCGACAGTATCATAGGCAGAAGCAGCTGTCAGCGGGAGTCCAGCCAAGATTACAGCCGGGTCAATCACTATGTGCCTTTCCGTAGAGGAAACTGTGACAGGGATACTCCTACTTTGAGATAGTGGAATCAAAGGAAATGAGGTAGAAATTTACCTTTTTTCTGTTTCCCACTTCCCTTTCCTTCTTAAACCCCATTGTCAGGTTCTCCCTTTGCTGCTACTACATGATCACAACGCTAATCAACTCTGTTATCACTGGGATCACACCCCCTTTCTCCACTACTCTGCAAACTCGCTTCCTGACGCACTACTGGTTTGGGGGTGTAGCTCACTTTACTCCTGAGGGGCCTTGAGGTCAACAAGCCCTCCTGGTGCCTCCTGTAAGTCCTACACAGCAGGGTTCCTGGGAGCTGGTTGGAGGCCCTACCTCCATTCTCTACCACTCTGACAACATGACAACTACTTAAAAAACAATAGAAATTCATTGAAAAAACCTAAGGTTACAGGGACATTATAATTAGGAGTTAGCATTTTAAGAACAACTTGGGAATTCACAGAAAAACAAAGTGTTGTATCTTCCCCTTTTCCTCCCACCTTGGTACCTTCCGTCCACCCCCACCGCCCCTCTTACCTTGGTTGCTCCCGGAGCTCTCCTTAGAATGTTGACAACCTGCTCATGTCAGAGAGCGGATGGCTTGGAATAAAGTGACAGTTGTTCTTCACTGCTGGGTGTCATCTTTATTATTACACTGGCGACGAACCTGTGAGGGGGGCAGGACAAGCCGTTTCCCCTTTTGAGTTGCTCTCAAGCTGTGCTGGATCAGCTGTGTGTCGCCGCGTTCCTGACTTTGAGGGTGACGTGTGACAGTCTACAGGTTGGCGATTGCTGGTGCCTAAAGTCTTCCAGTCGCACATCGGATCTTCGGCAAAGTACGCTGTGGCTGATTTCTATGCTGAAATCATCGTGGTGTCATACTCCTTGCCAGCGTGATCCTTTGTCTGAATGCACGTTCCCTCGGCGGCTAATCCTCAGGAGACCGACGTGTGACAGCCCGGCTGGTGGCCACTGGTGCGCTACTAGTTTCCAGTGGGTCAGCGAATGCTGTAGCTGAAGCGAGAACTCCTCATCTTCGTGGCCCGATTTCGCGCAAGCTGAATCTTCCTCCTGGGTGCACATCTCCTCAGCGGCGGTTCCCAGCAAGACTCCCGGGTTCCTGTCAGCTTCCGGGGGCTTGTCTGCAGAGGCGCCTGTCAGCGCCTGTCAACGCCTCCACACGCCCACAAGAGGGCGGGAAGCAGTGGTGCTCCGCTGGGTCCTGTTGCTCCCTGCTTGGGTTAGGCAGGTTTCCCTTGACTGAGGACGCGTATGACCACGCCTCCACCGCCCACAGCAGGCGGAGAGTTTGTGTGGTGTTCCGGCAGGCACTTCAAGATCAGCGTCCGCTGCAGATGCCGGCCCTCGTCAACCTCGGGGCGGTAGATACGGCAGCAATATCTTGGTGAAATCTGCATCCGAAACCTGACCGGTGGTTCAGAGGTGTGTCCAGAGGTGGTTCCGGCAAGTATCTTTCGCTTTGTGGCATGTTTCCAGTCAGAAAGTAGTGGAAATAGGGGCGGAAGAGGACCCTTTCTTTCCGGTCCACCTGATTGCCTGTACTGCGCTTTTACTTTACTTACAGTACATTGCCTACAGTCCTGGTTGGACATTACAGCGAGTTCTCTGGAACTGGGCAGTTGGTCAGAGTGTTATTTGGAATATTCCAGGGATTTGGGGGTAAAATCCTGGTAGCTATATTCACGTTGAATCTGGCTGCATCTGGCTACAGTACGCTGCACCGATTTTGGTACTGAGGGAGTTACATTATCTTCACCTGATTGCCTGCTTTCATTTGACTTTCTAGGCAATTCCGCCCCAGTAACCTGCTACCGGACATAAAGTTTACTCCTTCTCCTACAGTTCTATTCCTTGCGGCTAGATTTGTATTTCTAGTCCTTCATTATGGGTACTCCGGGAATATGTCAACCTCCTTCATTCCTAAATGAATGTGGCGATCCGGATATCCATTAGAAGGAATGGACAAAGCTTTTTGAGTCATATTTGATTGCCATGGGCGGAGAAAGATTTTCTGCCTTACGGAAGCAGCATATTCTCTTACACAACATTGGGGTACATGGTCGCAAAGTATATGAGACTCTCCCGGAACCTGAGTTGGATGAAGAAGATGACCTAGATGTGTATGAGGTTACCATGCTAAAGTTAGGTAATCACTTTGGGGATAAGATAAATGTGGTTTTGGAACGACAAACGTTTTTCAGTAGATCTCAAGGAAAGAATGAATCGGTAAAAAACTACATTGCCAATTTGAGAGGTCTTACACAAAGGTGTGATTTGGGGGATCTTAATGACTCCTTAATCCGTGATCAATTAGTCAGATGCACAAGCAATAGCAAGATCCAAGAGAAGTTGTTGTCAAAAAACACATCGTTGGAAGAAGCTGTTTCTATTGCTCAGTCTATTGAACATACGGCAAAGTGCATGAAGGAAATAAAAGTGTCTGAAGAAGTGGTTGCAGCAGTTCAGGTAGAAACTCTTAATAGGAATGTTTCTAAAGTCAGAAGTAAGGTTGAGTCATCCAGTAAGTTCCCAATAGAGCACTCTGACCTCAAATGCTATAGATGTGGGAGCAGCAATCACTTAGCCAACAATCCTAATTGCACAGCTCGCAATGCCCACTGTAAGAAGTGTAACAGAAGAGGACATTTAGCCAGAGTGTGCAGGGACAGTGACAGCAGCCAAGTCAAAGCCATCAATGAAACCAACGATGAGCAGCTTAGATTTGTGTTCCAAGTAAAAAGTACATGTGGTAGTAATTCCTTCGAATACCCCAAATGCAGCATTTCAATTAACGACAGATATATTGAAAGGTTCGCAGACTCCTGCTCTCCCTTCACCCTGTTAAATATGGAAGATTACAGGAAAATTAAAGGAGATCCAGGTATGCAGATATCTAAACCTGACATCACACCCCATGGGTATACCAAAGATCCAATTCCGTTGGTGGGCATGGTGGAGACAAAAATAAATTTCAAGGGGAGATCCACTGTGGGTAAGGTTTACCTTGTCAGCTCGGGTTCAAATCTCCTTGGGTGGCGCCACCAGAGAGACCTGGGCATAATTCTTGATCCCAATGGTAGGGAACAGGTCAACGTGGTCAAAGGAACTATGGGGGAGTCACCCCTATGTGACGAATTCCCTCACCTTTTCTCCAATGAGCTGGGGATGTTGAAACACTACCAGCATAAAATAAAGATTAGACAAGGGGCGAAACCTGTTGTTCATAAGACTCGCCAAGTTCCTTTACTGTTAAGACAGCCTCTGAAAGAAGAACTTGACAAACTCTGCCATTTAGGTGTTATTCTCCCTATTGACGCTTCGGAGTGGGTGTCTCCCATTGTTATAGCTTCTAAAGCCAATGGACAGGGCATTCGCCTTTGCATTGACTTACGCAGCCTCAATGAAAACATTTGGGTCGAACGTTTCCCGCTTCCCAACATCAATGAAATGCTGAGCAGCATGGGCAAGGCCAAGTTTTTTTCAGTCATAGACCTTTCAATGGCATATTACCAAGTAGATCTCCACCCGGATTCCAGACCACTGACTGCGTTTTCAACACCGTTTGGCACTTATATGTTTCTAAGGATGCCCTTTGGCCTTGCATCGGCGGCAGCTGTCTTCCAGAAAATGATGCAAAGGGTACTGGAGGGCATTCCTAACTGCATGTGTTTCCAAGACGATGTTCTAGTTTACGGTGCCGATGAAGAGGAGCATGACGCCATATTTAGGAAGGTATGTTCCAGGCTGGCGAATTCTGGGTTATCTGTCAAAAAGGAAAAATGCAAGATCAAAGTCATGGAGGTAGACTATCTGGGACATAATCTTTCCTTTGAGGGGATAAAACCTAAACTGAGCTTAATTCAAGCAGTGGAAAACGCTCCTCTCCCCACGAATAAGGAGGAGCTCAAATCCTTCTTAGGGTTGGTGGAGTATATGGCCAAGTTAATACCCAGGTTTTCCGAAAAGTGTGAATCTTTACGGGAACTGTTAAAAAAGAAGAGGGAATTTAAATGGGAAGAGATACACTCTGACTCAGTAACTGATTTAAAAAAAGAAATCATTGGCTCACGTGCTTTGGGGCCTTTTGATCATAGGAAGAGAACCATCTTATGCACGGATGCCTCCAACAAAGGTCTTGGGGCCGCCCTATCTCAGAAAGGGGAGGGGGGAGAAACCATTATTGCCTTTGCTTCCCGTACTTTAAGTCCACCTGAGCGGAACTATTCTATAATTGAGAGGGAGGCATTGGCCTGCTACTGGGCCATTAACCATTTCAAGTTTTTCCTTTGGGGCAGTAAATTTACAGTCCGCACGGACCACAAACCCCTAACGCACATCTTTTCATCTAAGTAATCCCTCTGTGAATCTAGGATAGCCTAGGATAGCCAAATGGGTTTTGGGGCTGGAGAAATTTTGCTTCAGAATTGAGTACTTGCCGGGCAAGGATAACGTCCTTGCAGACTATTTGTCCAGGTCTCCTTTAGAAGTCAACATCGAGGATGACCCCTTGGATACTCCCATCCTTTCGATTCATCTGCCTTCCTTCTCTAAAGAGGAATGGAATGATGAAATGAAGAAGGATTCAAAAATGGAGGTACTAAAAAGTTTAATCATAAATGGTTGGCCAGATAAATGCGGGGATGTTGTGGAAGAGTTAAAGGAATTCTGGGAAGTTAGGAATGAGCTTACCATTCATGAAAACAAAATCTACCGTATTTCAAAAATTATTCCACCTGAGACTTTAAGAGACAGAATAATAGACCTTGCCCACGAAGGCCATTTGGGGAGAAGCCTCACCAAAAGTAAAGTGAGGAACAGCTTTTGGTTTCCAAAGATGGATTCTAGAGTTGAATTGAAGGTAAAGGACTGCTATAGTTGTGCAAAGAGTGACAAAACCAAGTCCTTACATAAGGTCCCACTTTCACCAGTGGAGGTGCCAGTCATTCCTTGGACTAAACTGGCCATGGACATAATTGGCCCCATGGATGCCTTAGGTCCGCAGAGAAGGTTCATGTTTGTGCTGGTGGACTACACCTCCCATTGGGTCAATGTTAAATTCACCCCTTCCACTACGACCAAGAACCTTGTGGCATTTTCGAAATCTGTATTCTCATTTGAAGGAATTCCATCAATTTTGGTAACGGACAATGGGGTGCAATTTACATCAGATGAAATGATAACTTTCTTAAAGAACCATAACATCAAGCATGAGAAAGCGGCCCTTTACTGTCCCAAAGCAAATGGGTTAGTAGAGAGGATGAATCGTATGATTAAAGAACATATTCAATTGGCATTGTCTAATGGGTTCAACGTAGACGATTCTCTCAAAAACTGTTTGTGGGCTTACCACACGGCACCCAACCTTGTAACTGGTATCTCTCCCTTTGTAATTTTAAGAGGGAGAGAACCGGGCACCAAGATGTACCCTCTCTGGCTAGAGGGGGGTAAGACTGTTGCCTATGACAGGTCAGAAAGTCAGATTAAGGTGCAGCAACATCAATCCCACTACAAAGGCTGGTATGATAAGAAACATGGTGTGAAGGATTTAAATCCTATGGTTAATGAAGCAGTGTTGATAAAGAAACCCACTAGGGTTAAAGTGGGGCAGAGTAAATTTTTCCTTCCTCAGAATGTCAAAAGTAGGGGAAGAAATGTGGTGGAGTTGGAGGATGGTCAAGTTTGGAGTGGGGACAGAGTAGCTAGGTAATACTCTTCCTGTGTTCTCAATCCTGTTATGTTAGGTAAGGAGATGTGTTGTATCTTCCCCTTTTCCTCCCACCTTGGTACCTTCCGTCCACCCCCACCGCCCCTCTTACCTTGGTAGCTCCCGGAGCTCTCCTTAGAATGTTGACAACCTGCTCATGTCAGAGAGCGGATGGCTTGGAATAAAGTGACAGTTGTTCTTCACTGCTGGGTGTCATCTTTATTATTACACAAAGGTTACAGGGCAAAATCGTTGGATTCTCTCTGTTTTAGTCCTCACAATTCAAAGTGGCAAAAGGACATCTTTGTATGACAATCCTTGTGTGTTTAGGCTCAACATACAAGCCTTAGTCACAGGTGGAAGAGATTATTAGGATAAATTATCACATGCTTTACATGCAGTTGTTTATTGTCCCAGTAGTCAATACAATACTACATTATCCAGCATGCTTGGTAAAAATCAAAATCACATTGTACTTGCAGTTAGTCAGTGTCCAAGTTAAATACCATCAAAACCGCTACAGTAACATAAGTCATGTGCAGCTTGCCTGCCATTAAAGAGACTATGTGCATAAAAGGTGGTATACAAATAGTCCTTTCTACAGTCTTCCACAAATAAATTAATAGTGTAAACTGAAGGCCCTTCCATGAGCTCTCAGCAATCCCCCTGATTGGGACTTACTGGAGGTAATAGGAGGAATTGTTGGCCCCCACGGACCCTCAACAGCCAAGGGGACTTCATCCCTCAACCAGTAGTGCACCAGGAGTCGCGTTTGCAGAGTGGTGGAGAAAGGGGTAGGACCTCTGGTGACTTCCCCCCCGCAGCCAGCGTTGAAAAAGATATTAGGGGAGGGGGCCCCACAGACCCCCCCCGAAGTGGATTTTGGCCCGGGGAACCCAATCCCAGGCCTGGCCTATAGAAAAATATATATATTTATATGGGATGGGGTACTACGTGGCCCCACTCCCTGGGCCAAGATTGGCCCGGGGACCCCATTCCCTGGGGCCCAGCCATTTTGAAATGAGGAGGGGGGACCATGCGGCCCCCTCCCCTGGCTGATTGCAGTCTCAGGAACTCCATCCCGCATCCCCTGGGACATGATCATTTAGAAATGGGGGAGGAGAGCTGTGCAGCCCCCCTTCATGGGCTGATTTTAACCCTGTGGATACCTTCCCCAGGGCCTGGCCTCTTCTGGGTGGCCCTAGGGCACCCAGTGACCTGTGTTGGGGACCGCGGGGGAGCCTCAAGCCCCCCGCTGTCCTTGCCGGCTTCTCGCCTCCTACCGGAGCCGGCATTGCTGTGACAAACCGGGGGCTGCTGAAAAGCAGCATCCTGTCTGTCAGAACAATGTTTTCATCTGTTTCTCTGTATGCATATTTGCATGCAGAGAAACAGATGAAAAGTCCACATTCTGAAAGCTACAGCAGTTTGACAGCTCCAGCTTGCAGAAAGCAGATTTATGTTACCAAGCAAAAGCAAACCGCTACCTTCCAATGGGAAGCACCTCGGGAGATAGCAGGAGTGGCCCTGTGGGGTGGCGGTCCCCACAGACATACATAGCCCACCTCCATCTTAAATCTTAGCCCGGTGAGGTGGCCGTCCCCGGGGCGAGGGTCTGCAACGGACCCCCAACATGAATTTTTTTCAGCCCCAGGGAGGTGGCAGTCACCGTGTCAGTAGGTGGGGGTGGAGGGGCGTCGCCATCCCCCCACTTACATTCAATAAATTGCACAGGGAGGTGATGGTCCCCTGGGTACAGGGGGGCACGTGGGCCCCCTGCATTAATTTACCTACACTTGCCCCAGGGAGGTGGCTGTCCCCCGGATGTGGGCGGGCCAAGAGGGCTCGCTTGCACGCGTATAAAAAAATTGCCCTGGGTAGGTAGCAGTGCCCGGGGCTGATAAGCCATAGAATCGGGCCCCATGCATCCCCCTCTTTCACATAAGTGCTCATGCCCCTGTGACCAGGCCTATTAGTAAAGAAGTGCTTAAACATTTTTTGTGGGACTCGCATCAAGCCGAGTACCAAGATGGCTGCCAACACTTCCTGGTTTAAGATGTTGGCAGCCAAATCAGCTCTCAGCACGAGATCAGGAGGGTTCACGGACCTTTTGCATACCTATATGTACATATTTGGATTTTCATTAATATTTCCAAAACTACTAAAAATATTTACATTAATTTACCAAAAGGTCGGTTTCTGGACCAACAGCTGCCTTTCTACCAAATTTGTTGCAATTCCAGTTCGGGCTGTAGTTGTGTCTAAAATCTCAATGGGAATTAATATGGGGAAAATGCATTCTGGGACCCTCCCCCTTTCCATGGCCCCTGCTTGACTGATCACAACAAAACTTTCAAGAAAGCAGCTGTGGTGAGCGTCATTAGTTTTTAAATTTTAGTGAGGATTCATCAAATGGCATCAAAGTTATTGGCATATGAAAAAATATATCTTTTTTTAGAATATTTTGTCTTTTTGGGAATTAAAATGTGTTTTATTTTAGTTTTTCAAATATTTTGTGATTTGTTAATATTTGTGACATATATATATGTATATAGTATAGTTAGGACCTATTTTCCATAGGAAATCCGCAACATTCTATTCCCAATAATTCTGGCGCCGGTCGACGAATCTTCGCGAACTTTTCCAAACTTTTGGCCAGCTCCGCTCCGCTCCTACCCTGAAAGTTTCGTGGTGATTCATCAAGCGGGGGCTGAGAAAAAAGGGGGGTCCCAAAACACATTTTCCCCATGCAATTTCCCATAGGATCTGTTGTCGCAGCTACAGCCTGAACCGCTGAATGGAATGACACCAAATTTGGCAAAGAGGTAGTCCTCAGTTCAGACTCGTGTCTTTTGCATAAATGGTGTGAATCTGTTCAGTAGTTCCTGAGAAAATTAGGGTTAAAAAGTTAGTGATATCTATGGCCGGGGAGGATCCGCGCACCCTACCCGCACCGTAAGCGCATCCTCCCCGAACCAAGCGCGCACCCTCCCAATCGCGCGCTGAATGCTAATTGGCTGTCGAGTGTCTGTCTACATTCGAAACCAGGAACTGTTGGCGGCCATTTTCTGCCTCGGTAGAAGCGAGGCTGAAGAAGCAAGGGGAATAAGTGTGTAAAACATATAAAGGGGGCAGAGTGGAAATACTCTGACCCTCTAGAGGTGCTTAGGGGGTCCCAGAGGGACCCCCTTTTAAAAAAAAAAAACGGCAAAATGCGCGCAGGGTGCGCGCATCCTAACGCGTTGGGTGCACGGATTCTCTCGCGTTGGGTGCGCGGATCCAAGGAAAAATAATTTGAAATTTTTGGGAGATAAAGATCAAGCTTAAGTGTTTTGTTCTTGAGTGGCTCTAAAAAGAGCCGTTGTGTTCATTGAGAGTTTTTGGTACTTATAAGTAAGTACCTATACAGAGTCTAAAGTTGTTGAGGAAGACTCTGTTTCCTTCATCAGTAAAGTGTACTCCATCTCTCCTATATATCTCTTGCATATGAAAGCGCAGATTGTTATTGTAAATGGACTCCATTCTATAGTCTCGGAGAAAAGCAGAAACAGATTTATTCACATGTTTCCTAGCTTTCTCAATTAGTGGATAAAAATGATCGGACCAGTTCCATTTCTGACTTTGGCATATGTTAGAATACACAAAGGCAGTTTTGGGGAAAAGTGAAATCAGTTCTGCAAAGGTGTCCTTCATAAGGATTTACAGACCTACCCCAGTCAAAGTGCCTATGTCATTGCCACCACAGTGCACTATTATGAGGTCAGGGTGTTGGATATGCATGAAGGATTTCACCAATGGCATCAATTGGTGCCACTTTAACCCTGTCTGTCCAATCCATTTAATGTCTACATTTGGCAAACCTAGGTGTTTGTGAATGCCTTTGTTTTCTGCATACCTTTGGCTCCAGAAAATATAGCTGTGTCCCACAATCCATACTCTAAGCATCTTGAAAGGAGGTCTGGATGCACTCAGATGGTCTCTGTAAATGAAATGGCAGTTTGGAAAGTAAGATGTTTCTAAAATGGTGGCTAAGATGCAGTTTTGAAAAAAGACAGGAAATCATTGGTTGTTTGACAACCTTCTACACTGAAAGGTAGGGTGTATATTTATGTTTTTTAAACGCATGATTCTTATTGGTTAACAAAAACTGATTGTAAGGAACATTATATATGATAAGCTGATATGTTGAAAAGTCAAGCACACTTGCTGTCTTGATTAGCAACATTGTGTGCTGAACTTGTGACCTGTGTGCTCAGTACAGTGTTCCATGATCTGTTTCTATGGTAACGGGCAGAAGGCAGATTGGGGGAAGGGTTCTAATTTATGTCATTTGGAAAGGGTTGAAATGTTTAACCAATAGAAATGTGTGTTTGCTTTTGAATTTATGTGGGAAGGAATGTGATTTGATGTTTACATGTATATGTGTGGGAAATGAGAGGTAAACTTTGCCATTCTTTGGTTCTGCTGAGAGGTGCACAGTGCAGAGATTCTGTATAAGAAAATCTGGTGTGTGACTGATATCTGGTGTGTGACTGATATACTTCTTAATCTACAAAACAACTTGAAAGGTGAGTTATTTAATTGTGAGGGGATGTATGTAGACTATTTTGATTTTAATCAGACTAATGTATTTCTCCTGCTAACGTGTAGGGGGTACTTTTTTTCTCTACAATCTTATTGACAGTGTGTGTGCATGTAGAAACCATTCTGTGATAAGCATTTGTGTTTTTCATGTGTTTGCAGACAGATAACTGTGCTGTTTTTATATTTTGGTGGAATTAGAAACCAGTCATTGTTTATGAATTTGTGAAATGAGTTATGTTTCTTCACTAAAATGTAGTACTCCTTCTAGATGAAGAAATGTGTTTTGGTATAGTGCAAGGGATAGTGATGTTTGTCTAGAATCACACAGTGAGTCTGTGTGCATTTCGGAACCACTGTGAGAGAAGCATTTGGTAACATTGTGTATTTGCTGACATATAACTGTTTTAAAACCTGTCTTGTTGTCAAGTTTTAGTAGCATTAGAGGGCAGTTTTTGCTTATGCTTTGATTAAATGAGTCAGGCTTTGACACAAAGTGTAGTCCTGAAATATGTAGATTGTGGGCAGTTCCCTTACCACTTCCACTGTAGTGAATGTCAAGTCAATACTTTATTCGATAAAAAATTTTTCATCATAAAAGTGAAAATACAATAAACATGGCCTATATAACATCATAAGTAAAAGGCGATAATACACCAGCCTTACTTAACTGACAAACATAATAAAACTGCACAATATAAAAAAACAGTTAAGACTCCTCTTGTTTACTCTGCCTTCCACAGTCTAACCACACCACCCCAGCCTTATTACAATCAGGGATAGTTTACATATCCTTTGGGTTTACCCTCCAAGGGGTACTACTATCTACAAGATGTATTAGGATTTTAGTTTTCGCATCCTTATCCTCCAAGCACTTCCTATAAATTTGGCAACACCACATACTAACGAAGGAGAGGATGTGTCAGTGCTTAGAACCCGTATGGCCATTATATGGCATCTAAGGCCCAAGCCCTTACATAAGGGTTTTAACCAGATTCTCCTAGGTACCTTATATGCTGGGCAAGCGAACATAAGATGCGCCACGGACTCTATAGGGGCTGCGCAGCACGGACAGGCCTTTGATAATCCACCTTGAATATTCCACCCAAAGGTAAATGCATTTACAGGGAGAATCCCAAACCTGGTTTTTAAGTAAAGTAATCTATCCAGGGGTTTCTCAATAAAGTCAAGGAATGGTTCAAATAGCCTAGTCCCCTTAAACTCAAGGAAGCGCTCTGTGAGAGAGCCCCCTACATTTCTGCCCAAGGCCTCCTGCTGGACCCTGTCCCAATACAACTTCTTGATAACAAGTTTAGGTGGCGGGGATTGGCTCTTCCAGAGGTCACTTAGGCCCAAGTAACCAATCAGGTTCCTCAGATTACTCATCCACTTGATCCTATTACCTTTATCAAGCGAAATAAGTTCATCCAGGGCAGCTGCATAGTTCCTGAGCTCATCAGTCCTTCTCAGTCGTACCCAGAAGAGTAAGGGGCGAAGGCGCACAATTTCTTTAAGTGGGCGCCTGCCCATGTCTAACCGTAATGGTATTAATGGGGTAGAAACCGGAAGAGCGACCAAATCCCTCAAGAACTTATTTTCTGCAATAGTTAGATCTGGGATATTCTCGAACCCCCAAAGTTCCGAACCATACAGGGCAGTGGGTAAAATCTGGCTTTCATAAATTGCGAGGGCAGGGGCTACAGGTTTACTCGCTGACGCTCTGTGCGCTCGCATAACCGCCCCAGCAACTCTTTTAAAATTTAATTGCATTTTCGCCAGGTGATCGTTCCAACTCATCCGGCTGTTCACCCTGACCCCCAGGTAGTCAAAGGAATCCACCATCTCCAAGGTCTCGCCATTGAGAGTTAAATTATTCCTAAACTTTTTGGAAGGGGATAGGGCCATGAGTTTGGTTTTGGAGGTGTTAATTGTGAGTCCCCTGTCCTTACAAAACTCACTAAAGCGATTTAATAACTTTTGTAGACCTACTGGGGATTTCGATATCAAGATGGTATCGTCCGCAAAGAGAAGGGTTGGAGTTTTTTCCCCTGCCAGGGATGGTGCATCTGCCGACTCTTCCCTCAGATAGTCCACCACACCATTCACAAACAGGGAGAAAAGAGTCGGCGCCATAACACATCCCTGCCGAACTCCCCTTCTCACCGGCACTCTCTCGGTCAACTGACCTTGGGCACCCCACCTGATTCTTGCATAGTTCCCCTCATGTAACTTTTCTATGAGGTCCAGAAGCGGGCCCGGAAAACCCATCTTTTTCAAAATATCCCATAACCTAGCCCGAGGGACCAGGTCGAACGCCATTCTGAGATCTATGAAGGCCAGGTAAAGGCTACCATGGTTGATTTTCACCGTTTTCCAATAGATCGCAAACAGGCGGAAGACCTGGTCCATCGTACCCACTTTTTTCCGGAAACCGGCCTGGAAATGGGAAAGAATCTGTTTTTCCTCCATCCATACACCCACTCGCAGGATGATGACCCTGCCAACCACTTTCTGGATCACGTCAATCAGACTAATCGGTCTGTAGTTGGCAGGGTCATCCCTGTCGCCCTTTTTATAAACGGTAATCACCTCTGCACCCTTCCAAGAGTCTGGGACAGGATGACCCTTGGAGATTAAATTCATTACTGATGCAATAAGTGTGGCCCAGGCTGTGGGTTCCTCCAAAAGCAGATCCCCCGGGATGCCATCTTGACCAGCAGCCTTCTTTGGAGTTAGATTTTTTATAGCTAATACTACCTCCGAAGTCAAGAATGGCTCCTCAAGAGTCGCTATGTAAGGGGCCCTGTCACCGGGGACAAGGGAGGGAGTGTTAATTGCATCCTGCCCACCGTATATATGTAAAAAATGGGAATACCATTGTTGGCTAGTGATGTGATTTTCCAAATGGGGCCTATTAAGGTTTCTGGCCTTGTTAATCAATTCCCAAAACAGCGAGGCATTTTTCAGTTTAGATGCATCTTTTAGGTCCTGCCAGAACTGTTCCTCCCACTCTTTTTTTGCCCGCTCTTGCTCCTTTGCATATTCCCTCCTAGCTAATCTAACTAGGGGTTGATTCCTTTTGCGTAGGGCTGCTGTTAGCTCCCGTCTTTTGGACCTACACTTTGCAGAATACCAGGGGGTACTGGGTTTAAGTGATTTTAATTTGGAGCTCTGTGATAAAAAATATTTACCAATTTCCTCAATGGCATTTTTATATATCCGGGGAAAGGGCGACTCCTTAACTTCCCCGGTTCTTAAAGTTAATCCCCCCAATTCTTCGGTCAATTCGTCAATGTGTACCTTTATCCTTGCCAATTTAGCTGGGTGGGAACTGACCTTATCCCATTTCAATCTACGGTTACCATCATATGGGACCACCTCTTTTGTTAACTTCAACGGGGCCAGATTCTTGACATCTTTTAAATTGCTCCATCCTAATGTCAAACATAAGGGGTTATGGTCACTATCCTGCGAAGGAACCACCTCCATGTCAATTAAGTCGCACCACATGGTGACATCCATTAGGATATAATCTATTCTAGACGGGCCATTGAGTCTGTTAAACGTCATGGCTCCGTCTCGATCAGAGGATGACCTACCATTCAATGCTCTTAAATTAAAATCCACGGTAAGAGCATTAATCTGTAGAGCCTTTGCTGACCATTTTTTTATCGGGGGTAGTAGCAATGTGGGGATAGACCAGCTAGCATCCTCCTCCTCTGTGCCCATGGGATCATCCCCTCCTAGGGGTTCAAATGTGCAGTTAAAATCCCCCCCCACCAATATTTTAGAATTTGTAGGGCAGTTTATTAATGCCTGTTCTAGCAACGTAAAAGTACAAGACGATTTATCTCCCGGAGTTCCTCTGGCATAGATATTAAATAGCTCAATCCTGCTATGTTTCGTTTGACCATCAAATGAGAGGTGTTGGATATCCCTAGAGCCCGAGTCGTGTGTTAAAATGTTCCAATTTAAGTCTATTCTTATCCATACGTGGAGACCCCCTGCTGGTCTACCCATGCCACAACTATAAGCGGGTACCCAAAAGGTTGCATATCCATCTTTATATAAAGGTGATAAGCTCCAGGTCTCTTGGAACATACATATGTCGAACTTTCCAATAAAGTTGTTCCATTCTGGAAGGGCCAACTTTCTCCCTAACCCGGCTATATTCCAAGATATCAGACGAATAACCTCCTTGCCAGTATTGGGTTCGGGAAGAGTAGCACCCTTATCGTCAAACGATACCCGTGGGGTCATTTCTTTAGAGGTTTCAGGGGGGTCTGTAAGGGTTAGGAAGTGGCTTCCATTACCAGAGCGGTCCATTGGCAAATAGTGGGTGATGGCATAAGGCCTAATGCCAACCACACTCTCAGGATCTAGTGGAATAATATCCCTAGAAGGAGGTTCAATGACCTCTTCACGGAGCACATTTATATTACCCTGTACCCCAGTTGTGTCAAGACCTCCCCCGTTGCCCTTCCCAATCTTTAAGCTTCAATCACAGTCGTCCATGCCCGAGAAAACATCAAACCTATTTGCTAGCTCCAGGGGGGAAAAAGCTCTTACGTGCTCCAATCTCTGATTGCTAATCCTAATACCTCTAGGAGCGATCGTGGTCCATCCCTGGGAGTCAGGTAGCACTTTCCTGCTATATACTGTTGTAGGAATGATTTGGTGAGCACTGGACATATTCCTAGCATGGAATTGAGGGAACACTAGAGTCCTAGGATAAAAATAAGTCAAGGGACGGGGACTGATTCTGGTATTGCTATTTCCCACGGGCCAATTCAATATAAAATCAACCACTCCTGGGTCTCTAAAATTAATCAAAACTATATCACCCTCAATATCTTTACATTTGCTACCAAGCCAAGGGAGACGTCTAACATGCAGTATCTCTCCATTAAAGCTCTTAGGTATTGGGCTGTGTATACTTAACCAGTGTATAGTTTTATTTTTCAACTGGTGATAGTCTTCTCTTATATTATCTTTCAATATCGGAACACCCGTCAAAACCACCACCAAGGGCACAGCTTCAGGGGGTAATTCTACCTGAGGACCATGATTCCCTAAACCTCCATTCCGACTGACCCTTCCCTGCTCCTGATGTTTGGGCCCCACTGCATCAATGATGTTCCCCTCTAGAATATCAATGGTGGATTTGTTATTTAAATGATTCCCAGTTGGTGATGACCCTTCTCTATGATTATCCAACACTAAATGATTGGAAGCCTGTGGAATGTTGTTAATTACAGGGGGTCTTTCTTGTGAGACATTAATAGGGGGTAGCGGGGCCAAGGAAGTTAGCCTATTCACTTGATCCCTGTCCGCAACAATCATATTTCTCAGTGCGGATTCAACATCCTCTAACCTAAGTTCCAACCTTCTCAGACTATCAGTAATGGGAGATATAAAAGTCCTGAGCAGATCCCCCAATTTAGATTGAAAAGCGGTGGAAAGCAGCACCGACTGAGATGGATCTTCTAAGGATACATTGGTCAGGGGGTTATTTGCTACTTCAACTAAGTCTGAAGAAGGGAGTAAAGGGGTCGGTATAGTGCTGTTATCTGGCCCGGTGTCTGACCCCAAATCCTTAACATTTGGAGCCTTAGTGTGTTGACCAAAGGATAAGTGATTGGTCCTAGATTTAGTCAGGCCTACCCCCTCCTTGCGTCTTATTTTCCTTGGGGGAGGACCATAAGATTTCCCCTTGGCCAGAAACCTAGCCTTTTTCCCAATAGTTTTTACTCGGCGTGACGGTTGTATTTTGGGAGCCCTAGGACTATCTGTGCAGTTTATAGGGACTGAATCGCTAATAACATGTATACTAGGGGCACAGTCAGTTGGTGAGCAATCGCGTAATAAAAAAGGAACACTGTCTTGAGTAGAAGGGGGATCATGGGTACCGCTATTACCATCTTCTTTCTGGAGACTTTGGGAACTAAAGATCTCAAGAGGCTTACGTTTCATGTTCTCCACTGAGCGACGACGCTCAGTTCTGCGTTCATCCAATACAGAACCCCTTCCTTCATCCGTACTGATCCTTTTAAAGTAACTGTCTAGTGGGCCGTTTAGCACGCCTCCCGACTTCTCCCCATGAGCTTTGTTTCCAATCATGGCCATATCACAAATAATATGATGTGATAACTAGGGAGATAATATCCGAGCCCTGCCCGGCCTCTTCCGTCCTCTGAGGGCCTAAGAGGGCCCACCCTTTGCCCAGGCTTAGCCCCGGGCTATGTCCCACGCGCGTCCCGCTTGCGCGTTGAACGGATTTGCAGCTATATGGGCGGAGGGTGTTGAGGGGGAGGGGCCGGGAAGAGGAGACAGCTGATGAGGCCGCCGAGCAGCCTGGTCCTCGCAGTCCCGAGCAGTAAGTTCGCTAGTTAAAAGCACTCCCCACAGCGTCCACAATGTCCGTGGTGACCTTGTTGTCAGCAGCAGAGCCCAGGAGGAATGAAACTGATGGCAAACCTACGAGCGGCACCCGCGAAGCGGGGGCCGCGAGGCGTTAAGTACCTGCGGGGGGAGGGGCCGGGAAGAGGAGACAGCTGATGAGGCCGCCGAGCAGCCTGGTCCTCGCAGTCCCGAGCAGTAAGTTCGCTAGTTAAAAGCACTCCCCACAGCGTCCACAATGTCCGTGGTGACCTTGTTGTCAGCAGCAGAGCCCAGGAGGAATGAAACTGATGGCAAGCCTACGAGCGGCACCCGCGAAGCGGGGGCCGCGAGGCGTTAAGTACCTGCGGGGGGAGGGGCCGGGAAGAGGAGACAGCTGATGAGGCCGCCGAGCAGCCTGGTCCTCGCAGTCTTTGGTAAACTCCTAGGGATAGTGGTGCTTGTCTAGAATCACACTGTGAGTCTGTGTGCATTTGGGAACCACTGTGAGAGAAGCATTTGGTAACATTGTGTATTTGCAGACATATAACTGTTTTAAAACCTGTCATGTTGTCAAGTTTTAGTAGCATTAGAAGCCAGTCTTTGCTTATGCGTTGATTAAATGAGTTAGGCTTTTACACAAAAGTGCAGTCCTGAAATATGTAGATTGTGTGCAGTTCCCTTACCACTTCCACAGTAGTGAATGCGTTTTTGTAAACTCCTAGGGATAGTGGTTGTTGTCTAGAATCACACTGTGAGTCTGTGTGCATTTGGGAACCACTGTGAGAGAAGTATTTGGTAACATCGTTTATTTTCTGACAGATAACTGTTTTAAAACCTGACATGTTGTCAAGTTTTAGTAGCATTAGAAGCCAGTCTTTGCTTATGCATTGATAAAATGAGTCATGCTTTGACACTAATGTGCTGTACTTTAATATGTAGATTGTGTGTAGTCTCCTTACCCCTTGCACAGTAGTGAATGCATTTTGATAAGCTGCTAGGTATAGTGTTGCTTGTCTACAATCACATTGTGAGTCTGTGTGCATTTGGGAACCACTGTGAGAGAAGCATTTGATAACATCGTGTATTTGCTGAGAGATAACTATTTTAACACCCGTCTTGTTGTCATGTTTTAGTAGCATTAGAAGGCAGTTTTTGCTTATGGTTTGATTAAATGAGTCAGGCTTTGACACAAAAGTGCAGTCCTGAAATATGTAGATTGTGTGCAGTTCCCTTACCACTGCCACTGTAGTGAATGAGTTTTGGTAAAGTCCTAGGGATAGTGGTGCTTGTCTAGAATCACACTGTGAGTCTGTGTGCATTTGGGAACCACTGTGAGAGAAGCATTTGGTAACATTGTGTATTTGCTGACAGATAACTCTTTTAAAACCTGTCATTATGTCAAGTTTTAGTAGTATTAGAAGCCAGTCTTTGCTTATGCGTTGATTAAATGAGTTAGGCTTTGACACAAAAGTGCAGTCCTGAAATATGTAGATTGTGTGCAGTTCCCTTACGACTTCCAAAGTAGTGAATGAGTTTTGGTAAACTCCTAGGATAGTGTTGCTTGTCTAAAAACAAGTGTGAGTCTGTGTGCATTTGGGTAAGGATTGTGAGAGAAGCATTTGGTGACATTGTGTATTTGCTGACAGATAACTGTTTTAAAATCGGTCATGTTGTCAAGTTTTAGTAGCATTAGAAGCTAGTCATTGCTTATGCAGTGATAAAATGAGACAGGGTTTGACACTAAAGTGCAGTACCATGTACTATTCTCTTCACTGCACCAGAACTGAAAATTTAAAAGTTTTACCCAGGAACTGTCCAAGCAGTAATCTGATGATTTAGTCAGTTTCCAAGTACTCATGTTGTGAACCATACATTACCACATAGACTGCTTCAAATGTCTATGCAGTATGCATGCAGTCTTCTAACATACTATACACTTGTCTTTCATACCTTCAATTCCCTAGTCAGTATCCATACATTCCAGCAAACATCCTGTCACTCCCTTTGCACTCCTCTAGTGACCCATTCAGTACCAAGTACTAATCCATTCACTGTGCCAAAAGCCAACCACTTATAAATTCACCCAGGCACTCTCCTTGCTGTACTCTAATCATTCAGTCAGGACCCAAGTACTCATGCAGTGAGCCAGGCCTTAGCACATGGACTGCTTCAAACGCCTATCCACTATGTATGCAGTCCTCTTAACCACCTACACAGTTGTCTTTCACACCTTCAATTCCCCTGTCAGTATTCATACACTTCTAGCAAACACCCTGTTACTCAGCCAGTGTGTCTCCTTATAGTACTGTAATCATTCAGTCAGTTAGCATGTAGTCTTTTAGTGAGGTAGGCTTCAGGGCATGAACTGCTTCAAAGTAGTATGCACTATGCATGTAGTGTTTTAACCATCGTCACACTTGTGGTTCAGGGCTATAGTTTCTTAGTCAGTTTTTATATAAAATGTGTTTGTATAGTAATGGAATAGTATAAATTTGAAAGTTATTATTATACATTTATTTGTGATTCTTTTTTACAGATACTGTTTTTCAACGTTAAAATAGAGAATTCATGGCAGAAAAAAAAAGAAAAAGAAAAGAAACTCAGAAAGGCGCAGGAGCAGGAGTGTTTCTTATCCGTTTGCACTCTTCTCGTGCAAGATTGTTCGGATGAAGGGTCCTTAGGTGCGTCATCATACTTGCCGTGCCGCACGATTATTTCTTGTTAGGACCCCCTCGCGACAGCACTCTTTTGCAAATCTTGCACGTGACCAAGGTGGCATTGGTCTTTGTTTGCCCCTCGGGAAAAGTAAAAAATTTCCACACCACTGAAGAAAAACGTTATTGGCGTGGTGCCTCCTCCAAAAATTCATCCTTAGATTCGGTGAATATTTTTAAGCGACAACATTTACAGTTTTTGTAAGTTAAACTTATAAAATTTTGTAAGCCATAAGCATTTTATATATGCGTGATTTGTTTCTTGTGGTATTTTCCTGAGAATAGCATGTTGTTTTTTTTTTAACAATCTTTTTGATTGTTTTTTTTTTTGCCCGCTGTTAAGTGATGAGTACGATTGAAATCACTATTTCTAGTGAAATTCAATATATTCTGAGAACAGCAAAAAAGGCAAACACATTACTTTGTGGAAATTATGCTGTGTTGTAAAAAATATATTATTACATGTTATAATTATTTTTTTCTTTTCTTTCACAGATCCAAATTTTAAAATAAGCAATTTATATGAATTTAGATTGCAATGAAAATCTGAAAAAAATGTATACCATTTTTTATTCCTATTATTGTGAAGGTAAGTTTAACTAAGTCTCAATATGTAGACTGAGGAGGTCTGCAAGAAGCTACAAAGTTGAAACACGTTTCTAAAAACACTCTGTTTATACCTATGTAGTTTTGAAATCTGACCATAATCAGATATCATGTGACCTGCAAAAAAAGAGATTTGAGGGGTTCATAATATTTCCCATTGTACCTATTGAAGGATCGCAATCATTTCAATCATTCTTCTTTGAACATCTTTGCAGGCAAAACTCTGTGCTTACCTTCTATCATTCGCAAGGAATTTTAAAACTGGAAATATGTCACTTTTTGTAACATAGTTATTGCGCAAGACACTCTTTCATATTTACAAAGAGAGGAAAAGGCACTCTGTGCACTTTTTATACTCCATGTAAATACAACCTCATTATGCACACCACTTTGCGTTGGAAGGGTGTTCTATAAGTGTTGTTGTGCATGATTGCACTGAATACTCATAGAGCAAGACACATGTCTAGATTTATCAGAAATCATAAATCTCGATATGTGTGTGAATGCTGCATCATTCTAAAATTGGTGTCGAAAAGCACAACAAGGAGAATTGTTTTCATTTCTCCACATTTTTATATCTTCAATGCATGCTGAAATGTTCAGCATACATTGAAGGAGAAAAATGCATTTTCTCATTGTTTTTGTGCAGGAAGGTGTGTCTTCCTGCAGAAAAACAAACAGCATATGACACAGATATCCTTGCACTATGGTGCAAGGGTGCCTGTGTCACCACATGGCTGCAGTTTAAGCAGCCGTGCAGAGAGAAGCATAGATTTGCAACATATTTATGTACATATGTTGCATCCCTGTGCTTCGGAAGTACTATAGCACAGTGCAGTTAAAGAGGTTACTGTGTGATGCTGCAGCACTTACTCACAGTTCTGCACCTATACATTCACCATACGCTACTAATGCATTCATTCAGTCAATTACGTACTACACATACATTCATCTAAACTTTCAGGGCCCGATTCACAGAACTAACTTAAGACAAAATCCTAAACTTACTACCATTTTGGTATTCACAGAAGGCACTTACTCATTTTGGTATTCACAGAAGGCACTTACTCATTTCGGTATTCACAGAAGTTAGGAGTCCTAACTTTAGGACTCCTAAATGCCTTCTGTGAATACCCAAAGTCTTAAAATTAGGATTTTTCGCAGTTTAGTAGTAGTATAGTTAGGACTCCTAACTTTAGGACTCCTAAATGCCTTCTGTGAATACCGAAATTCTTAAAATTAGGATATTTCTCAATTTAGTAGTCCTAAGTTTAGGACTCCTAACTTTAGGACTCCTAAATGCCTTCTGTGACTACCGAAAGCCTTAAAATTAGGATTTTTCTCAGTTTAGTAGTAGTATAGTTAGGACTCCTAACTTTAGGACTCCTAAATGCCTTCTGTGAATACCGAAAGTCTTAAAATTAGGATTTTTCTCAATTTAGTAGTCCTAAGTTTAGATTTAGGACTACTAAATTGAGAAAAATCCTAATTTTAAGACTTTCGGTATTCACAGAAGGCATTTAGGAGTCCTAAAGTTAGGAGTCCTAACTATACTACTACTAAACTGAGAAAAATCCTAATTTTAAGGCTTTCGGTATTCACAGAAGGCATTTAGGAGTCCTAAAGTTAGGACTCCTAACTTCTGTGAATACCGAAATGAGTAATTGCCTTCTGTGAATACCAAAATGGTAGTAAGTTTAGGATTTTGTCTTAAGTTAGTTCTGTGAATCGGGCCCTCACACACTAACAAAGAAATGTAGCTCTTTTTTTAAACCAGGAAAGTTAGTTCTCAGAAGAACTATTTTTTTTCTTCTTTCTTCTTTTATATTATTTTTTTGGTTTTTCTAACAATTTTGTGATTTTTTGGGGTTTTTCTGGAAAAAAAAAAAAAAAAAAAAACCAGGAGGATCCAAACAATGAACTTCAGGGAACAAAAAACAAAACAAAAAAAAAAACCTAGCAATTGTGACTTTCTTGCCGGAGGCAGATCAGATCGATCGACTGCTCACCGTAGCACAAAGTTGCATTGCACTTAGTGCAGAGCACTTTTAAAAATTGAAATTGAGGACGGATGTCCAAGTTTTGGGCTGATGGATGCACTCTTGAAGTGCTCGGCTGCGATGAGGTGGAAGGCGCAGGAGCAGGAGTGTTTCTCATCCGTTTGCACTCTTCTCATGCAAGATTGTTCGGATGAAGGGTCCTTAGGTGCTTCATCATACTTGCCGTGCCACACGAGTATTTCTTGTTAGGATCCCCTCGCGACAGCACTCTTTTGCAAATCTTGCACGGGACCAAGGTGGCATTGGTTTTAGTTTGCCCCTCAGGATACGTAAAAAATTTCCACACCACAGATGAAAAATGTGGTGTGGGTGGTGCATCCTCCAAAAATTCATCCTCAGATGAATGAGGAGATGCAGGTGATGCCTGCTGCCCTGAAGCCATTTTTAGTTGAAAAAAGTTAGAGCTAAGTAAACTTAGTCTACAAAATCTTCTTCTCTGCAAAGAGATGCTCCTCCAAAGAAGGTGAAAGAAGAATGATTGAATTGGGTGGGGTCTTTCAATAGTTAGAACAGGAAGTGTAATGAACCAATAAATTCACTTTTTTTGCAGGTCACATGGGATCCGCGCACCCTGCGCTTACGCATCACACTCCCAGCGCGCAACCGCGAAATTGAATTAAAAAAAAATATAGGATTACATGTAAAAATATATTACTTTTAAGACTAGTTTAGAGTTTGTCTTCAATTAATATTCACATGAAATACATATATATGTCTTTTTTAAATGTTAAATATTTCGTGGGATCCGCGCACCTACCGCGTCACGTACATCGAATGTGTCGCGTATAGGCTGGGAGTCGCGTACCGGTTGTATTGCGATCGCGCACTAAACACGTACCCAATGCATGCCATGCGCGGATGCTAACGCGTAGGGATCGAGAACGGTGCGCATAGGGTGCACGGATCCAAAAACATGGAAAAATATATATAAAATAAAGTTTTGAACATATAGTTGAAAAAATATTTTTAAAAATATAAAAAAATATGTTTGAAAAACCCAATAAAAACAAATAATATTTTTACATTTTTAAAAGAATTAATTGAAAAAATAAGTTTAAAAAAATGGTGATAAAAAAGTATTTAAAAAAACATAATTATTGAAATTGACACACTGAATTTGAATAATATAGAAATCCAATGAAAATCATTAAACATGATATCTTTAGAGATAAGTTATAGATAGGAATTAGCATTTAAAAAACCTTTGAAATTCACTGGAAAAAACCATAGGTTTCATGCACGTTATAGTTAGGAATTGGCATTTAAAAAACCTTTGAAATTCACTGAAAAAAACCAAAGGTTTCAGGGGCGTTATAGTTAGGAATTGGCATTTAAAAAACCTTAGAAATTCACTGAAAAAAACATAGGTTTCAGGGGCGTTATAGTTAGCTGGACATTTCCCTCGTACAAAACCCTAGATATTCCCCTGTTATAGTTAGTTCAGCTAACTATAACTCGCGCCCCCACAATGCACTGCTGATGACGTCACATATTACATCACTCATGACATGGTCAGTGACATCGCTGATAACATCACTGATGACATCTTAAATGACATCACTGATGACATCACTGATGACGTCATCCATGTGATAAATTAGTGCATCTTCTCACACCCTAATATAACCTTTGATACACCGACTCAAAATTTCAGACGGCCATTTTGAAAACCATAGATATTCCAATACCAATAACTACATACCCACTCATTGACTCTTAGGTCTACATACATCTCCACTCACTCACCTGTACAGTCACTCATACTTACAGTCACTCCGTACAAGACTATCATATGCATTTTTACACCTATATAGATACTCACACACCGCCAATCATCCATTGAGGTACTGACTCACCTAGTCAGTCATGCAAATAATTAAACACAGTCCAATTTACTCACCTATACAGTTAAACACACTAAAGTTCACTTACTCATAAAAATACTAACAAATTCTGACGCTCTTATACAATTACTAATACAAGCACACACTCATCCATACGGCCACTCCTGCAATCACACACTCTCACATATAGTTATATACTCTTACACACATATACACTGCGTTTCACATATGTAGTTACTGACACATGTACAACTGAGATATACATTCAATCACTAACACACCCATACATACACTCGCCCAACCATACAGTCCATCAAAGTTGCACATAGAATCACCCACTCACACATCTATGCACAGAGTCACACACACCCTATCCACACAAACACTCAGGCACCCATACAGATACTCAGACAACCAATCAATAACCCATATAGACACTCATATAGCTATTCACAAAACCATGCAGCCACTTATATACCAACACACAGACACATACAGACATTCACACAGTTTAGTCACTAGTCTGCAGTAAGATACATTTAATGACTCACTTATAGAGTCAGTTACGCACCTAGAAAATCATCCATTCACACACTTGTACACCCACTCGTTCTTCAACAGGCCTTTCCCTATATATATTAAACATATTAAAACTGTACAGAAACACATACTCACTGGATGATGTCATCAGTGATGTCATCAGTGATGTCATTTGAGATATCAGTGATGTCACTGACCATGTCATGAGTGATGTAATATGTAACGTCATCAGCAGTGCATTGCGGGGGCGCGAGTTATAGTTAGCTGAACTAACTATAACAGGGGAATTTCTAGGGTTTTGTAGGAGGGAAATGTCCAGCTAACTATAACGCCCCTGAAACCTATGGTTTTTTTCAGTGAATTTCTAAGGTTTTTTAAATGCCAATTCCTAACTATAACGCACCTGAAACCTTTGGTTTTTTCAATGATATATAATCTGCTTTTTATAGTAGTAACTTTAAAAGAAATAACCAAAAAGATTTAATATATTGTAAAAAATATATTTTTGGTAATAGTGTTCCATTATATTTAAACATATATACGCATATATATGTTTGTGGGTTTATGTAAGTATGAATTTATACATATAATAATTATTATTTACAATTAAATTATATTATATTAATGTGATGTATAAAATATTTATGATTTACTACAATATGTATGTGTATATCATAAATGATATTTTGTATGTTTTTTAAGGATAGTAGTTTGAAACGATATCTTATTTTTGATATTTTTGTACTTACTATTATGAATATGGGGAGACAATATTTTGGTAAACAATATTTTTGACACAATATTTTTGTTACTCAATATTATTGTTGTTGATACGGTGTCAGTGATCCTGTGCTCTATAAGCAATATTACACAACGGTGTGCAGATGCACTACTCGATGTCAACCGTGTCCACAGTTTCTTTTTCCTAAGCTTTTCATTTTATATTCCTAATAGATAATAAAAGAAAGTTTAAAAGATAATTATGCCTTCGTGTACACTGGAAGATTCCATTTTAAGTAAACATCCGTTGGAATGCTGAAGGATAGAAACAAAGGGATGATTTATGTTTTGCTGCACAAAGGGCACTGCTGTGGGGTCCAGGGATCACAAATTGAAGCTATTTCTGAACTGAAATTGGCTCATGTTTTTTAAAGAGTGGTTACTGTAGCTAAGCACTTCCCATGGAACACAGGCAGGGCCTTGATTAAATCTATTGAAAACGCAGACATGAGGTCCCTGCCCTGAGAAGCAAAACAAAATAAATATCATTTCATATGCTATTTTTGGTTACAAGTTAGAAAACATTTCACCACTTTTGGCAGAGCAAAGTGGGAATAGCCATATGTCGAATGGTTATAAATAACTCACACAATAGCAATGCATTTTAAGGCATTCCTAAATGCTCTTTAAATAGCACTAAGTAAAGTAATGAGAATCACGACAGAGGTGTACTGCCTAGCAAGACACAAGAAAAGAAAATGTTGTAGTCTAAAGACTTACAATAGATTTTGAGCATCAGCATTTGTTGAAGTGCACTAACTGCAAGGTTTTTCATGAAAGAATGTCAGACATAGCTAGTATAAATATACAATTCTATACTATTGCTATCTAAGCCGTTTACTACTTTTGAACCAATTGCACAAAGAATACCCATATGTTCCTTAATTGCACTTATAAACCTGCTGTGATATACATAATGGGCGCATATGTTAATTTGATTATTGATCTGGAGTGCCTTGGTGTGATAACCCTTATTTAGCATTTTGTAGTAAATCATTAGTTCCAGCTGCAACTTTTTTTATATACATGTTACAGTGAGCACGATGCCCAACAGAGGTTATTTTATAAAAGAAAAAACGTAGGAACAGTAGATTATTTGGAAAGATTTAGGCGTAACAGAGCATTTCAGTTCATATGGTCCGGTTTTAAGATTTGATGGAGCCGTGGTTGAACGATACTGCTAACTGCACAATGTGGCACAGACAGTTGCTAATTATTTTATTTTCCATTTTTTTTATATATCGAGTAATTCTTTTCAAAGGTTTATGAAGCACTCACACCTAAGTGTGGCATGTCCAACATACATTTTGAGGGCCACGATGTAATACCGTATTGCACTTTATGAGGCATTCACTGAATTCTTCACACAAGCTTTTCAGTGTAAAAGAGCCTTGTGAGAAATTGGGTCTCTGGTTGGCAGAGGTTTGCACCCTGTCCAAGCAGGGACCACAATCCTAGTCAGAGAAAGTCAGATAACACCCTAAGTTAACCTGTGCTCACCCTCTGGTAGCTTGGCACAGAAGATTCAGGCTTAACTCAAGAGGTGATGTGTAAAGTAATTGTGCAGCACTTCAAACAGTAACCCAGTGGAAACACCACAAAAGGACTCCACACCAATTTAGAACAATAGAATATGATTGCAATGCCTGTTCCTGTAAAGCAATAGTTAAGTATACAGGGGTAACCCTATAACCCGAGGAACCTGGGCCTCTTAGATATATATGAACAATGGTTCCGTAGGGAAGATATTATTTACAACAAAGAAAAATCAATTAAACATAAACACAGCAATCGATGATCTAGAAAGCAATTAATCTTAAAGGATGATTAATATTTCAAAAAACGTCACAATTTATTTTTTTAGTATTTCATCTGAATTTTAAATCATTCATCAACTCCTTTAGACATGTATAAAAAATGAAAAGGGCTGTATATACAATGATATTTACAAAACAACGACGCAGTGACAACGTGAATAAAGTGACTTTGTGTGATTGTGAAAAAGTGAATATGTACAGTATCAAATATAGTACAAAAAAAGTTTTTTACACGAAGAGTCCTTGACTAAATTATAGATAGGTAATGGGCCTTGTATGGCACAAGTCCTGTAATCTGTATGTACAAGGAATTCCAATTCGTGTAGGACTATGAAACCGTCAACGTTTCGACCCTGTGTCGACCAGTGGTTCTATGCGGTCATGTCGGGTCTTCTTCAGGACATTGGGAATGTATAACAGCCTGCATAAAATAGATATAGATCAATATCTCTGCTGTGTTACAAATAAAAATAAAAAGGGGGGAAGGTATAAGTTTCCCATAAACTCACCCAATTAAAGGCGAAAGGACGAATGTCCGACTGTATGGCGTGATTACTGCTCAGTGCCAGTCAGAGGAGAGTACCTATTGACATATGTGCCCATTAGTACTCAAAATTTAAAACGTCAGTCTAATTTCAGAACCATATGGGACATGTAAAAATGATTTTTACCAGTATCGTAGGAAGTCTATATTCTTCTTCGCCTAGTAATCTACTCGTTAGCTTCGTATATCATTCTGATTAGCGTGTCCGCTGTGAATCACTGTAAATATGAACGCAAATAAGGATATTCAGAATAATGATTGTAGAGTAAAATTAGACGCCATTAGAGCTAAGTGATCCATGTAGTAGCTCACCTGATTTAAGGATAATTTATTTAGCGCTGCTGGGGTCAAGGTCATCAGGGTATCAATTCAGCTAGAATAAACCATAAATGAGCCCTCATTAAATATTTGAATGGTGTAATTCGTAAGTTTTTCAAACCTTCTAAAATATTGACTCACAGTATGTTCCGATTCATAAAAAGTGCAACCCTATTTAAGCAGGAGTCCCTTGCTGGCGATATATCAAAAAATATATACTCATAAGAGCAACTATGATCTATGCGCGCTCATTATGTATATTCATTAAATATCTGACAAATGTGAATTGTGAACCTTTAAAAACCTTCTAAACTATTGAGTCACAGCGTGTTCAGATTCGATTTAAACAAGAGTCCCATATTGGCGATATAACAAGAATACACGCTCATAGCAGCAACTATGATCTATGCGTGTTCCAACTAGTGTTAGGATTCCCCTCCCAGGCTTAGACATGTTACTCAACGGAAGAAGGATTATTAGGAGGTCAGCGAATGGTTAAATATGCTAATTGCTTGTTTGTAGTACAAACGTTACTACGCGCGCAATCCGCGGCGCGCCCCACGTCATCCGAATGAACCAGATCGACTATATTTAGCAATCGTTGCTTCACGCACTTGTAAGTGTCAAGCGAAGCATTTCGGAGAATTCCCTTACCTGATGTATAAGTTATATTCCCCTAGTTTCGCGAAGTCCGTCTGATGCACGCCACCAGCCAGAGTGAGGGGCGTGCAGCAGCTAAATAGTAGCTGCTGTGGATATAGAAATAGGACTGGCGTCGATGTAGGTTACAATTTGTTAAGTATCCAATTGTTTACCATTTTAACTTTCTAAATATTAAGGTAGATAGATAAATGAAGTGGATACCACAATTATCAAATTCTGAACTAGCTAAATTGCGTGCGATGTTGGTGGTAATAGGGCGGGTAATCCGATCGCTCGTACCGCTTAGTTCTGCCTAGTGTTCCAATGTGCTAAAGAATCATTGGCGCGTTACATTTAAACAAAGATTAAACAAAAATTAATTAACCTATAGGCATTTGAATACCATATAGGTGAATTCACAATGCTTAAAACCACAAAAACAGAGCGTGTTTTGCATGTTTGGGAACAATAAATAACCCATATCATTAGATTTTGCCATCTTCTGTGTCCAAGAGCGGTTTTTCCAAAAGAAGTCAGAGGTCATGAATACAGTTTTGCCGAAGCGATTTGGACCTCTAAAGCAAACCAAAAATGTGTATGATAGCATTTGGTGGCATTACAATTGTTCTTAACTAGATTGCATTTCATATGACATGTAAGGTCATGGATACAGTTTAGCCTAAGCGAGTTTTGGACCAATAGAGCAAACCAGATATATGTTAGATGGCATTTGGTGGCAATATAATTACTCCTACAGACATTGCATTTCATATAACATGTAAGTGACATAGAAAGACTGTCAATGTATATGCGTTTTTTTGACATTTCATCGCACCTTGATGATGGGACAAAAATCGTTAGTTGTAGCATGTTTCTTTGGAATGCTGTCAAAAGAAGCGTATCAGTAACAATGACATGGACCATATTGTGTACAGTTTGTTTCATACAGCATAGACGTATTGTGCATAATGATGTCCAAACATGTATATTTCAACAATTGTTGATCAAATCTTTACAGTGAATATGAACTTAGCCTGTGGATAGTTATCAAAGTTCCACAAGGCTTAGCGCAGATAGATCAAGTGGTAATGTAAAATTACCTGAAACATAACATTCCCAGTTGTTTGTTAGTCTCCTCATTTTCGTTGAGCCCTGTCTTCACAGAATCTAGGGAGTGTATCCATCTGCACTCCTTATAGTTGAGCAAGGAATGAATATTGCCGCCTCTCGGGTGCAGTCGTACCCTTTCAATTACTGTCCATCTCATACTGTCTGGTGGATGGTTAAAGCTCAAGAAATGGTCAACTAGAGGTGCACCTTGCGTTCTGCATTTGACCCTGCTCATATGTTGGAGAATTCTACATTTGATTTTTTGTGTAGTTTGCCCCACATAAACTTTATCGCATGGACAATAAATTGCATAAATAACGTTATTACTATTGCAATTAGTAAATGTAGGACGTGTAAAGTTCTTTGAGCCATACACAAAAAGCATACCCTCTATCGATGTGTCACAGGCCTTGCAGTTGCCACATTTTTTGTGACCCAAGACGGGTGGCAATGATAGTTGGGAACGTAAGTCTGGTTTGGGGGGACCATGAAGGTAGGCACTGACTACTGTATCTTTTATACTCTTGCCACGTTTGAAGGCAAATAGTGGTAATTCCGTAGTTCCAATTTCTGTGGCTACCAGATTCCAGTATTTAGCAATAGTTTTTTTAATGGATTGGCTATCTGGATTAAAGGTGGTGACACAGACTATTCTGTCACTCGTCTTCTCACTTTTTTTAGGCTCCAGTAGTGATTCCCGTGGGCAGTACCAGGCTCTCTTTTTAGCCCGTTTCAGGAGGACGTTAGGGTAACCTCTATCTCTTAGCCTTTTTGTGAGAACAGTTGCTTCCATAAAATAATCAGCTCTCAATGTGCAGTTGCGGCGCAGTCTGAGAAACTGCCCATAGGGCAGATTATCTCGAAGACTGCGGGGATGGTTCGAATTGTAGCTAAGAAGAGCATTTCTCTCAATAGGTTTTCTGTACAATCCAGTGTAGAGTACCCCGTCTGCCGTTTTCACATCGAGGTCTAAGAAGCTTATGGTTTCATTGTTTTCACTCATCGTAAATTTAATGTCGTTGGATCTTCCATTTAGCCAGTCAAAAAACGACTTGAGGGTCGTGATTGAACCGGTCCAAATCATAAAGACATCATCAATATATCTTTTCCATATATTAATGCTATCTCTGTAAGGATTATTTTCTCCATAAAGAAAGGTCCACTCAAAATGGTTCATGTAAAGGTTTGCTAAGGACGGCGCATAGCTTGCGCCCATGGCAACGCCTTTGCATTGAAGAAAGTATTGATTATGGAACACAAAGTAGTTTTTTGTCATTGCGATGTTCAACATGGCTATTAAAAAATCTGTAGGGATTCTATGTGGAGCGGGTCTTGTATTGAGTACTTCTTGTATTACAGACAGAGCCTCTTTTTGTGGTATGCTCGTGTATAAGGAAGAAACGTCCAAAGTTACTAAAAGTTGTTTCTCCTTATCAAATAGATGGTCCTCTATGAACTGGATCATTTGGGTTGAATCCCGAACATATGATTTAGTGGCAATCACAAATGGCTGAAGAAAGTAATCAATATATTGATTCAGAGGTTCCAGTATGGAGCCACAGCCCGATACGATTGGACGTCCCGGTGGTTTGTCAAGGTTCTTATGGACTTTCGGCAGAGTATAAATTGTTGGAATTCTGGGATTAGTCTGGGTGAGAAATTTGGACTCTGGGATACTAAGGAAACCTGAATCAAGTGCTTGTGTTAGTAAGGAGTCAATCAGAATTTTTATTTCGGGGGTAGGATCCTTTGTGATTGGTTGGTAACTATCACGGTCATTAAGTTGTCTTTGAATTTCATCTACATAATCACTCCGATTTTGTATTATGATTGAGCCTCCTTTATCAGCAGCTTTGATAATTATTTGGTCGTTGTTCTTTAGGGATTGTAGGGCCAGTTTTTCTCCCAAAGAGATATTATACGGGACAAATCTAGGTTTGTCCAAAATGGACAAAACTTCATGTGTAACAATTTGTTCAAAAGCTACAATTTTCTGGCTCATAGTCTGTATAACCGGTGTAAAAACAGAATTGGGTTTGAAAGGTGTTGCTGCAATAGACCGAATAAAAGGTTCTCTATGTGCATAGAAGTACTTTAGTCTGACCTTCCTGAAAAATTGCATCAATTCAAGTTTTACCATAAAAGGATCTGTTCTCTGAGTGGGCACGAAAGATAGCCCTTTAGATAGAATAGTATTCTCTTCTTGTGACAAAATATGGTTGGAGAGATTAATGATGGGATTACTCTCGTTTAAAGCCGCCAATTCAATTTGGATGTTATTGGAAATGAGGGCATCTCTAGTGTCAACCTCTCTAAGAGAAACATTTGTCGGTAGTAAGGTCATACTTGAATTTTCCGTAATTATAATGTCAGACATTGTATCGGGGGATGTTGATATTACCACCGGTATGTCTGGCGTCTTGTTGAGATTTCCCCATGGTTCACCTGGTCGTAGAATCTCACTTGTTGATTGCCTCGTTGGGGTGGGGGATTCTGATTTCCCCTTTGGGTGTGGGCCTGTTGGTTCCCGCCCCTGCCGCGATACCAACCTCTCTGTCTCTGGAACCCTCTCCCTCTGTTGGAACTCCATGGCGCGTCCCCTAAAAAAGACTGTTGTTGAGGGCCTTGTGGTCTTAATGCTGTGCTTGTCGAAGCTAGCTCACTTTCACCTTCGGAATTACTCCCAAAGGAGGAATTTGACAAGGTGGTGAACCTTCGTGGACCCTGTCTGCTGCGGTTCGTGTAAAAGCCTTGATTGTCCTGCTGGTAGTAATCGTCTGAAATGTAAGGATATGTTATCTTTTTGTCATAATTCTGTATATCCTTCTGTAATTTATCTGACTTTCTTTGTAATGTGAAGGTATGGAATTCGGCGAGTGTTTTCTCAGCCTTTTCCAATGCTTCTTTAGCGTTTGTTAAAGTACTATCCCCCACTATTTCTCTTTTTAAATCATTGATTTCTTGGATAAGTTTTTTCGAATATTCCAAAGCCGTCTCAACTCCAAGTACCATCCAGTATCTTGAACAGTTATTCGAAATAAAACTGAAACCTTCTCGAAATTTGGGAATATCAATGAAAATCGCGGGTTCGTTTCGAACTTGGAGACCCTTAGGAATAATATTGGCCTGTAAGTATTTAGTCAGAAAATGTCCATGTAGTCTAGTTCGTACCAGCTTCTTTTCAAGACGTTCTAATTTTGTCAATTTATCATTTAGTGTAGTATTGATGGCTGATAACTCTACTCCAAAAGAATTTGATACTCCTTGTTCAGCTATTAGTTTCGCTATATATTCTTCAGTATAAGAAAGAGTATCTGACATAGTTTATTTCTAAATGAATTTGCAGAAAAAACCCTCGCAAGCCAGCGCTTGCACAGGACAATAGTTAAGTATACAGGGGTAACCCTATAACCCGAGGAACCTGGGCCTCTTAGATATATATGAACAATGGTTCCGTAGGGAAGATATTATTTACAACAAAGAAAAATCAATTAAACATAAACACAGCAATCGATGATCTAGAAAGCAATTAATCTTAAAGGATGATTAATATTTCAAAAAACGTCACAATTTATTTTTTTAGTATTTCATCTGAATTTTAAATCATTCATCAACTCCTTTAGACATGTATAAAAAATGAAAAGGGCTGTATATACAATGATATTTACAAAACAACGACGCAGTGACAACGTGAATAAAGTGACTTTGTGTGATTGTGAAAAAGTGAATATGTACAGTATCAAATATAGTACAAAAAAAGTTTTTTACACGAAGAGTCCTTGACTAAATTATAGATAGGTAATGGGCCTTGTATGGCACAAGTCCTGTAATCTGTATGTACAAGGAATTCCAATTCGTGTAGGACTATGAAACCGTCAACGTTTCGACCCTGTGTCGACCAGTGGTTCTATGCGGTCATGTCGGGTCTTCTTCAGGACATTGGGAATGTATAACAGCCTGCATAAAATAGATATAGATCAATATCTCTGCTGTGTTACAAATAAAAATAAAAAGGGGGGAAGGTATAAGTTTCCCATAAACTCACCCAATTAAAGGCGAAAGGACGAATGTCCGACTGTATGGCGTGATTACTGCTCAGTGCCAGTCAGAGGAGAGTACCTATTGACATATGTGCCCATTAGTACTCAAAATTTAAAACGTCAGTCTAATTTCAGAACCATATGGGACATGTAAAAATGATTTTTACCAGTATCGTAGGAAGTCTATATTCTTCTTCGCCTAGTAATCTACTCGTTAGCTTCGTATATCATTCTGATTAGCGTGTCCGCTGTGAATCACTGTAAATATGAACGCAAATAAGGATATTCAGAATAATGATTGTAGAGTAAAATTAGACGCCATTAGAGCTAAGTGATCCATGTAGTAGCTCACCTGATTTAAGGATAATTTATTTAGCGCTGCTGGGGTCAAGGTCATCAGGGTATCAATTCAGCTAGAATAAACCATAAATGAGCCCTCATTAAATATTTGAATGGTGTAATTCGTAAGTTTTTCAAACCTTCTAAAATATTGACTCACAGTATGTTCCGATTCATAAAAAGTGCAACCCTATTTAAGCAGGAGTCCCTTGCTGGCGATATATCAAAAAATATATACTCATAAGAGCAACTATGATCTATGCGCGCTCATTATGTATATTCATTAAATATCTGACAAATGTGAATTGTGAACCTTTAAAAACCTTCTAAACTATTGAGTCACAGCGTGTTCAGATTCGATTTAAACAAGAGTCCCATATTGGCGATATAACAAGAATACACGCTCATAGCAGCAACTATGATCTATGCGTGTTCCAACTAGTGTTAGGATTCCCCTCCCAGAGGCTTAGACATGTTACTCAACGGAAGAAGGATTATTAGGAGGTCAGCGAATGGTTAAATATGCTAATTGCTTGTTTGTAGTACAAACGTTACTACGCGCGCAATCCGCGGCGCGCCCCACGTCATCCGAATTAACCAGATCGACTATATTTAGCAATCGTTGCTTCACGCACTTGTAAGTGTCAAGCGAAGCATTTCGGAGAATTCCCTTACCTGATGTATAAGTTATATTCCCCTAGTTTCGCGAAGTCCGTCTGATGCACGCCACCAGCCAGAGTGAGGGGCGTGCAGCAGCTAAATAGTAGCTGCTGTGGATATAGAAATAGGACTGGCGTCGATGTAGGTTACAATTTGTTAAGTATCCAATTGTTTACCATTTTAACTTTCTAAATATTAAGGTAGATAGATAAATGAAGTGGATACCACAATTATCAAATTCTGAACTAGCTAAATTGCGTGCGATGTTGGTGGTAATAGGGCGGGTAATCCGATCGCTCGTACCGCTTAGTTCTGCCTAGTGTTCCAATGTGCTAAAGAATCATTGGCGCGTTACATTTAAACAAAGATTAAACAAAAATTAATTAACCTATAGGCATTTGAATACCATATAGGTGAATTCACAATGCTTAAAACCACAAAAACAGAGCGTGTTTTGCATGTTTGGGAACAATAAATAACCCATATCATTAGATTTTGCCATCTTCTGTGTCCAAGAGCGGTTTTTCCAAAAGAAGTCAGAGGTCATGAATACAGTTTTGCCGAAGCGATTTGGACCTCTAAAGCAAACCAAAAATGTGTATGATAGCATTTGGTGGCATTACAATTGTTCTTAACTAGATTGCATTTCATATGACATGTAAGGTCATGGATACAGTTTAGCCTAAGCGAGTTTTGGACCAATAGAGCAAACCAGATATATGTTAGATGGCATTTGGTGGCAATATAATTACTCCTACAGACATTGCATTTCATATAACATGTAAGTGACATAGAAAGACTGTCAATGTATATGCGTTTTTTTGACATTTCATCGCACCTTGATGATGGGACAAAAATCGTTAGTTGTAGCATGTTTCTTTGGAATGCTGTCAAAAGAAGCGTATCAGTAACAATGACATGGACCATATTGTGTACAGTTTGTTTCATACAGCATAGACGTATTGTGCATAATGATGTCCAAACATGTATATTTCAACAATTGTTGATCAAATCTTTACAGTGAATATGAACTTAGCCTGTGGATAGTTATCAAAGTTCCACAAGGCTTAGCGCAGATAGATCAAGTGGTAATGTAAAATTACCTGAAACATAACATTCCCAGTTGTTTGTTAGTCTCCTCATTTTCGTTGAGCCCTGTCTTCACAGAATCTAGGGAGTGTATCCATCTGCACTCCTTATAGTTGAGCAAGGAATGAATATTGCCGCCTCTCGGGTGCAGTCGTACCCTTTCAATTACTGTCCATCTCATACTGTCTGGTGGATGGTTAAAGCTCAAGAAATGGTCAACTAGAGGTGCACCTTGCGTTCTGCATTTGACCCTGCTCATATGTTGGAGAATTCTACATTTGATTTTTTGTGTAGTTTGCCCCACATAAACTTTATCGCATGGACAATAAATTGCATAAATAACGTTATTACTATTGCAATTAGTAAATGTAGGACGTGTAAAGTTCTTTGAGCCATACACAAAAAGCATACCCTCTATCGATGTGTCACAGGCCTTGCAGTTGCCACATTTTTTGTGACCCAAGACGGGTGGCAATGATAGTTGGGAACGTAAGTCTGGTTTGGGGGGACCATGAAGGTAGGCACTGACTACTGTATCTTTTATACTCTTGCCACGTTTGAAGGCAAATAGTGGTAATTCCGTAGTTCCAATTTCTGTGGCTACCAGATTCCAGTATTTAGCACTACTGAATCACTACTGGAGCCTAAAAAAAGTGAGAAGACGAGTGATAGAATAGTCTGTGTCACCACCTTTAATCCAGATAGCCAATCCATTAAAAAAACTATTGCTAAATACTGGAATCTGGTAGCCACAGAAATTGGAACTACGGAATTACCACTATTTGCCTTCAAACGTGGCAAGAGTATAAAAGATACAGTAGTCAGTGCCTACCTTCATGGTCCCCCCAAACCAGACTTACGTTCCCAACTATCATTGCCACCCGTCTTGGGTCACAAAAAATGTGGCAACTGCAAGGCCTGTGACACATCGATAGAGGGTATGCTTTTTGTGTATGGCTCAAAGAACTTTACACGTCCTACATTTACTAATTGCAATAGTAATAACGTTATTTATGCAATTTATTGTCCATGCGATAAAGTTTATGTGGGGCAAACTACACAAAAAATCAAATGTAGAATTCTCCAACATATGAGCAGGGTCAAATGCAGAACGCAAGGTGCACCTCTAGTTGACCATTTCTTGAGCTTTAACCATCCACCAGACAGTATGAGATGGACAGTAATTGAAAGGGTACGACTGCACCCGAGAGGCGGCAATATTCATTCCTTGCTCAACTATAAGGAGTGCAGATGGATACACTCCCTAGATTCTGTGAAGACAGGGCTCAACGAAAATGAGGAGACTAACAAACAACTGGGAATGTTATGTTTCAGGTAATTTTACATTACCACTTGATCTATCTGCGCTAAGCCTTGTGGAACTTTGATAACTATCCACAGGCTAAGTTCATATTCACTGTAAAGATTTGATCAACAATTGTTGAAATATACATGTTTGGACATCATTATGCACAATACGTCTATGCTGTATGAAACAAACTGTACACAATATGGTCCATGTCATTGTTACTGATACGCTTCTTTTGACAGCATTCCAAAGAAACATGCTACAACTAACGATTTTTGTCCCATCATCAAGGTGCGATGAAATGTCAAAAAAACGCATATACATTGACAGTCTTTCTATGTCACTTACATGTTATATGAAATGCAATGTCTGTAGGAGTAATTATATTGCCACCAAATGCCATCTAACATATATCTGGTTTGCTCTATTGGTCCAAAACTCGCTTAGGCTAAACTGTATCCATGACCTTACATGTCATATGAAATGCAATCTAGTTAAGAACAATTGTAATGCCACCAAATGCTATCATACACATTTTTGGTTTGCTTTAGAGGTCCAAATCGCTTCGGCAAAACTGTATTCATGACCTCTGACTTCTTTTGGAAAAACCGCTCTTGGACACAGAAGATGGCAAAATCTAATGATATGGGTTATTTATTGTTCCCAAACATGCAAAACACGCTCTGTTTTTGTGGTTTTAAGCATTGTGAATTCACCTATATGGTATTCAAATGCCTATAGGTTAATTAATTTTTGTTTAATCTTTGTTTAAATGTAACGCGCCAATGATTCTTTAGCACATTGGAACACTAGGCAGAACTAAGCGGTACGAGCGATCGGATTACCCGCCCTATTACCACCAACATCGCACGCAATTTAGCTAGTTCAGAATTTGATAATTGTGGTATCCACTTCATTTATCTATCTACCTTAATATTTAGAAAGTTAAAATGGTAAACAATTGGATACTTAACAAATTGTAACCTACATCGACGCCAGTCCTATTTCTATATCCACAGCAGCTACTATTTAGCTGCTGCACGCCCCTCACTCTGGCTGGTGGCGTGCATCAGACGGACTTCGCGAAACTAGGGGAATATAACTTATACATCAGGTAAGGGAATTCTCCGAAATGCTTCGCTTGACACTTACAAGTGCGTGAAGCAACGATTGCTAAATATAGTCGATCTGGTTCATTCGGATGACGTGGGGCGCGCCGCGGATTGCGCGCGTAGTAACGTTTGTACTACAAACAAGCAATTAGCATATTTAACCATTCGCTGACCTCCTAATAATCCTTCTTCCGTTGAGTAACATGTCTAAGCCTCTGGGAGGGGAATCCTAACACTAGTTGGAACACGCATAGATCATAGTTGCTGCTATGAGCGTGTATTCTTGTTATATCGCCAATATGGGACTCTTGTTTAAATCGAATCTGAACACGCTGTGACTCAATAGTTTAGAAGGTTTTTAAAGGTTCACAATTCACATTTGTCAGATATTTAATGAATATACATAATGAGCGCGCATAGATCATAGTTGCTCTTATGAGTATATATTTTTTGATATATCGCCAGCAAGGGACTCCTGCTTAAATAGGGTTGCACTTTTTATGAATCGGAACATACTGTGAGTCAATATTTTAGAAGGTTTGAAAAACTTACGAATTACACCATTCAAATATTTAATGAGGGCTCATTTATGGTTTATTCTAGCTGAATTGATACCCTGATGACCTTGACCCCAGCAGCGCTAAATAAATTATCCTTAAATCAGGTGAGCTACTACATGGATCACTTAGCTCTAATGGCGTCTAATTTTACTCTACAATCATTATTCTGAATATCCTTATTTGCGTTCATATTTACAGTGATTCACAGCGGACACGCTAATCAGAATGATATACGAAGCTAACGAGTAGATTACTAGGCGAAGAAGAATATAGACTTCCTACGATACTGGTAAAAATCATTTTTACATGTCCCATATGGTTCTGAAATTAGACTGACGTTTTAAATTTTGAGTACTAATGGGCACATATGTCAATAGGTACTCTCCTCTGACTGGCACTGAGCAGTAATCACGCCATACAGTCGGACATTCGTCCTTTCGCCTTTAATTGGGTGAGTTTATGGGAAACTTATACCTTCCCCCCTTTTTATTTTTATTTGTAACACAGCAGAGATATTGATCTATATCTATTTTATGCAGGCTGTTATACATTCCCAATGTCCTGAAGAAGACCCGACATGACCGCATAGAACCACTGGTCGACACAGGGTCGAAACGTTGACGGTTTCATAGTCCTACACGAATTGGAATTCCTTGTACATACAGATTACAGGACTTGTGCCATACAAGGCCCATTACCTATCTATAATTTAGTCAAGGACTCTTCGTGTAAAAAACTTTTTTTGTACTATATTTGATACTGTACATATTCACTTTTTCACAATCACACAAAGTCACTTTATTCACGTTGTCACTGCGTCGTTGTTTTGTAAATATCATTGTATATACAGCCCTTTTCATTTTTTATACATGTCTAAAGGAGTTGATGAATGATTTAAAATTCAGATGAAATACTAAAAAAATAAATTGTGACGTTTTTTGAAATATTAATCATCCTTTAAGATTAATTGCTTTCTAGATCATCGATTGCTGTGTTTATGTTTAATTGATTTTTCTTTGTTGTAAATAATATCTTCCCTACGGAACCATTGTTCATATATGTTCCTGTAAAGCATCAGTTCTGCTTATAGTAGCAGGGGTTGCATTGGTTCCAATGAAGCAAGAACCTGCATCCACTTCCAATGGACCAGGCTCATGAGTAGGTGGTGAGACTTTGATATCCCGGAGTCTCAGAAACACGAGGCAAGCCAACAAGCCCCTGGAGATCACTCTGGGTTCAAGCAGAGTCCAGTTCTTCTTCAGCAGGGTGAGAGAGCAGCAAGGTAGTACAGCAGAAAAGCAGTTCTTCCAGAGCAGCAGTCCAGCAGAGTAACAGTCCTTGTAGCAGCACAGCAGTCCTTCTTCCTGACAAAGTTTCCTTACATGTCCAGAAGTGTGTGATTTGGTGGGTCAGAGACTCCGGGCCCGATTATGAGTTGGACCGCCGAACCCGTGGCGGAGGTGTGATGGTGGTCGTGGACCACCGCACCAGTGGTGCGACTGCCACATTATGGGTGCGGTGGTCAGACCATAAAGGGACCGCCACAACCGACGGGGATTGGCCTGAGGATGTAAAATGCTTGGCAGTGCCAAGCATATTATGACTTTCCTCCCCACATCAAATTTCACGGCAGTGAGCCCACCGTGAAAACTGAGTCGGGGAGGTGTGCCTCTGGACCTGGGTATACATGAAGGGGCCACATGTTGTGCCCCCTGTGTGCATGTAAACCTGTTCCTGCATAGCATGGACCTAATAGGCCTTTGGAATTCCCATTGCGGTACCTCTTTGAAAGGTACTGCCATGGGAACAGTTATTAACAAATCTGTAAATGACAGATCCACCTGGGTACGAATAGGTGTCCTTGACGGAGGAGTGCTGAGCCAAGGTTACTACAAGCCCCTCCACCCTGGCAGTCCATGAGGCACAGCGCTGCCAAAACAAAAATACTATGAGTCTGATTTCAACCGTATGTATTTTAATTGTGGTGCTCACACATTAGGTGTGCATCTGTTCTTTATTTTATTATTTCTTTAGTATAGGATTGTTTTTCTCACAGAGTGGTACGCATGGGGCTGGTCCCCATGTGGTCCTGAAGAAGAGGTTTAGGGGACACCTCGAAACATGTCGACCAAATACTAGGGACAGTATACACAACCATTACACTTCCTCCCTACTATTAACCCCTTTTTGTCCATACCACCTAGGAGCAGGAATACATTAATCGCTCACTAGCTAGGTATTGTTAGCATCACCATCACCACTCCCCCATGCACTGCACTACATATTTTTTCACAAAACGTGCTCCTACGTAGTTCCGCAAGTTGCAGCACGCCCCAGACAGTAGCTGTCTGGGATCGCCCCAATGTTGAAGTATGTCACCTAGGGGCAACCCTTGGTGAGTGAGGGGACTCAAGAAAAGAATTTCCTCTGCTGCACCTCCAAAGTCGTAATCAGGCCCTCAGTACTTTTACCCAGTTGTGCCTTTGAAGTGGGGATGACTTCAAAGAATGGTCTTTGAAGTGCACAGAGATGCGTTCTTTCTAGCCCTGACTCCAGACTCACTAAAGGTGGGTAATCAACCCTTTATGTGGGGCAGGACACTATCTATTCAGGTGTGTCAGCTCCTCCCTCCAATCCTTAGGATGAACATCAGGATGCAGATGTGCACTCAGATACACATAATGTTTGTGTGTTGCTGTCTAGAGGGAATGCAAAATGTCATGCTAGCACCTACCCCAGACATGTATTGGAGCAAGGTTAAAAGCACTCAGAGCTTTACAAGCACAGAAATGTCCACTTTCTAAAAGTGACATTTCTAACATAGTAATGTTAACTTCAACTTTACCAGCAAAGAGGGCTTATCAGTATCATTCCAATGATATTAAACATGACTGAGATATTCCTTCACAATCAGGAAATACATCTTAAAAGAGTAATAAGGAACTCCCAATGTTAATCTATGAGAGGAGTATGCGTCACAGTAGTGAAAAACAAACTTTGGTGTTTTTCACCATCAGTACATGCAAAACTTAAAAGTACATGTGCTAACTTTAACTCACACTGAACCCTGCCCTATGTCTACCAAGGGCCTACCTTAGGGGTGACTTATGGGTAATAAAAGTGTAGTTTAAGGTTTGGCAAGGGGTTTTCAATGCCAAATCGACATGGCCATAAAACTGTGACCACTCTGCATCGGCAGGCCTGAGATGTTTAAAAAGCTACTTCTGTGGGTGGCACAATCAGTGCTGCAGGTCTACTAGTATCAATTAACACAGGCCCTGGGCACAGGTAGTGCACTTTACTAGGGACTTACAGAGAAATTAAATATCCTAATTGCGGATAAACCAATGTAACCATATTTAGAGGAGAAGCCCTTGTACTTTAGCACTGGTCAGCAGTGGTTAAGTACTCAGGGGCAGATTTATGACGTCTGGCGTATCTCTTCTAATCAGCAGAGATGCGCCAGAAGAGTTGCGACGCATCTGTCCACCCGTGCGCCACCATTGATGCGCCGCAATTACAATGCGGCGCACCGTGGCACTCGGATGGGCAGATGCGTGACGCATCTCCTGTCGGAAAGGCGGCAAGGCTCGGGGGTGCCCTATCCCTTACATGCTACGTCAATCCTTACGCCTGCTTCAAGCAGGCGCAGGGTTTTGACGCAGCATGGCCTTAAAAGTGGCTGAGTGAAATCTTGTAGATTTCACTCAGCCACTTTTAGGAGGCGTTCCTGCGCCGGAACGCTCCCCCCCTGCTCCAGAACGCCTACATGTGGCGCAGGGCTTTACAAGGTGACGCATCTGCCAGATGCGTCCCGTTGTAAATACCCCACAGCATGGCCCAGGATTTGCGCCGTCGCGGCGTCAAAAAAGTGACGCAACAGCGGCGTAAATGAGGCGCAAGGGGCTCATAAATCTGTCCCTCAGATTCCTAAGAGCAACAAAAAGAATCATCAAAAAGAGGAGGTAAGCTGGAGGAAGACCACCCTAAGGCTGACACGTCTAACAAGCCCCATGATTACTATATAAATGTAACTGTGGCACTTAACAAGTTATCACAAAAGTGTCAAGAACTGAAAAGTCAGCCCAGGTGGAAAGTCACATTCTGCTTGTGGGAATGGATGCGGGGGGGATTGTGTACTAGTAAAGGTTAACCCCTTCGCTGCAAGGCCTTTCCCCCCCTGTGCTAAGCCTTTTTTGGGCTATTTGGGGTAGTGTGCGCTTAGGCCCCTGTAACTTTTTGACCACATAAGGTATCCACGCCAAATTTGTGTCCTTTTCTTGCAACATCATGGGGATTCTAAAGGTTCCCAGGGTTTGTGGATTCCCCTGGAGGGGTCCCAGAAATTAGCCAAAATACAGCAAAATTTGTTTGGGGGGAAAAATGGGAAAAACGGGCTGCAAATGGAAGCGTCTGGGTTTTTCTCTGCAAATGGTATCAAAAAAGGGTTTGTGGGGCTGAAATCACCATTTTCACAGCTTTTAGGGAATGACAGACTTTTGTCAGAAAACAAACATTTTTTACACAGTTTTGGCATTTTTCTGGGACGTAGCCTATTTTTGCTAATTTTTGTGCTTTCAACCTCCTTCCAGTTAATGGTAGAAATGGGTCTGAAAGCAATAATGGATCCTGGAAAGCTATACATTTTTGGAAAGTAGACAAAAGTCTGAATTCAGCAAGGTGTCATTTGTGTAGATCCATCAAGGTTTCTTTATAGAAACTAACAGTTAAATATAGGGAAAAAAATGAAAATTAGTTGAAAAAAGCTGCCTTTTGTGTCAGCGTTTTTACCTGTAACTTCTTCTAATTATGACTCTGAAAGCAATATACCGTTACGTTCGCTGGACCTTCCTGGTTGTGGGGATATATAGGACTTGTAGGTTCACAAAGAACCCGACGAACCCAGAGTCAAAAACTGAGCAGCAATTTACAATGGTTTTTTATTATGTTCCGGGTATATAGCAATTATTGTGGGAAAATGTATACATGGAAATATCGGAATGAAAGACACCTATGTATTTCTGAAATGGCAACCACATATAGAGTTTAGAAACAGTACATATTTGCACATTTTCGAAACTGGGAATACTCATACTACCATGAGAATTATCAGTCATTTTTCAAAATGACTTCTTTTTTACACAAAGTCTTTCATTTGGAAGGCAGAAATGTATCAAAAATCAATAGGTAATAACAGTTGCTTTGCAAATCTGAATTACCCCAAGTCTCCCAACAAGCATTGGCATAGCCAATAGGTCTCGCTTTTGGGATTTTATAAGTTTTTAGTTTTGTTTTATTATTGTATGTGAAAGTTCTAATAAAAGTGTTAAAACTTTCACATACAATAATATAAAACATAACTAAAAAGTGAGAGCGGGGGGTGCACAGAGTAGAGGCAGGGTGCTGTGGCAGAGCTAAGCAGGCATAAGGTATTGGAAAAAACGTGGGGTGAGAGCGGGGGACGGTGGGGGGTAGAGAGTAGAGACAGGGAGCAGGGTGCTGTGGCATACAGCGGGACAGGCAGGGGGCACTGGAAGCACGGGGTGTGAGCAGGAGAGGGCAGAGACAGGGACGGGCAGCAGTGGGGTTAGATCTGAGGGAGGTAACGGAGAGTGAGCATGGCACCAGAAGCACGGGGTGAGAGCAGGAGAGGGCAGAGAGCAGAGACAGGGACGAGCAGCGGTGGGGTTAGATCTGAGCGAGGTAACGGAGAGTGAGCATGGCACCAGAAGCATGGGGTGAGAGCAGGAGAGGGCAGAGAGCAGAGACAGGGACGGGCAGCGGTGGAGTTAGAGCTGAGGGAGGTAATGGAGAGTGACAGTAAAGGATGAAATGTTATGAAACTAAAATAACAGGAATAAATGATCTCTCCTGATGTGTGGCTGGTACAACATTTTATTTTCTGAACTGCCTTGTTCCAAATTACAACAAGCAGGAAGTCCAGAGACAAGAGCAACATTTCAGACGGATGAAAATAAGAGCTGTATCTATTTTTGAAGCATGGAAAGCGAGAAAAGGCCAGATTGTGCAGACAGTAGGACGCTGAAAACAAAAGCAAAGGAAGAAAGAAAACAGAATGTGCTATCACTCTAAGATTTTGGACAGAAGACAGGAAGGAATGCAGTGAAACCGAGAATGGATGAAGAACGGGGGTTACAAAACCAGAGAGTGGGGAGAAAAAAAGATTTTAGTTTTAGAGAGATGGAGAAAGCGAGCTCACATCCCAGCCTCGAAAGAGCTAAGGCTATCATGACAGAGAGGATGTTCAGAGAGAATTAAATTAAATGTAGACTTCAGACAGCAGGTCCAGGAGAATGACATTCAGCATTTTTTCCGAGGCTATGGCAGGCTCCTGGAGGTGGATAACAGGTACGTTGATGAAAATGAAAGCAGACCCAATCACAGAAATGCTACACTTTTTTTTGTGTTTTCCCATAAAACGTTCTCGTGCCAAAGTAAAACTTTTGAAGCCCACACTTTGAAATTTTGAGGCGATAAGCTGCCTTGTGGGAGGTACGATGCGAGCCTTGTCAAGAGACTCCCCAAGCTGTTTTTCAGTGCACCCAGAGATCGCGCAGGTTTTTAATACATGTGGAGTACGTCATCCCGATTTACAGTAAGCTTCATATGCTGTAATGAGGTTTACACGCTTGTACCGGACCTCTGAGACCACCGGCACATACAGTAAGCACGCGCTGCTCACCAGAAAAAGACAAGCGTGCGTGCCTAAACGTGATAAATTAGCATATGGGATTACTTGGCGGGATTTACAAGGCACACCAGACTGCCTACAACAAATGCAGCCTATGAGCCTTTGTGCTGCCGACCAGTACTGGCTGCATCCGCTCTTCTGCCTTTTGTTTTCTTTTTTTTTTTTTTTTAAAGCTATTGCCTAATTAAATGCTAATGTTCCCCTTTGTTTGTTCCAAGCCTGATTAACTCCAGGTAGGAGGTAATTGATGTCTGCTGATGCCGCGTGAGCTCTTCAGAAAGACAGAAGCAGTGCGTTGCTGAATGAGCTTAAATCAGAGCAGAGAAAGAGTTGCTAAAAGAAATCTGTTCCGTCTTGGAATTTTAGAGGGTGAGACAGATGAAAACGACCAAATCCAATTTCACGCTGGCATTTGGAGTCGTATGCGTGCGCGCCCCGCAAGTGAAAGTGCATCATGATCGCGATGCACTTAATGACCCGTGACAGGAGTTAAGACAGATGGCAGCTGCGCGCATGCACGCAAGCTTGAGGCCACCAAAATGCCTGTGGTAGCACTTTGAAAACCCGCTTTCTAAATGTCTCGCAGAGCAGCCCATGCGCTGGCTCAGGCGAGACCTAAAAAGGTACTTAGCAAGTGCAACACTGAGAGAAAGAGGGAACCATTCACTTTGGTGATTAAGAGTTCTACAACTCCTGGAAAGGGGTAATTTCTAATTTCTGAAAACACTACACACAAACTCCGCTAGAAGGGCTGATGTATTCTTTGTACTGAGCTCAAACTTAATATCTGTCCTACAGGAGCAATCTACACAGTCCCCCAAGTCATCATTATTATTAGTTAGTTGTGTAAGTGTAGAAATTGAAGGACCTGATGATGATATGATTTTGGACAGCATTATGTTGTGTGTTCTAAGTAAATTACTTTTTTTCTTTTCTCTGTAAAATTACTGGCTGGATATTTATTTATTGATTGGTATTAGGTATTCTATTGAGTGCTGAGACTATAACCCCACACCACATCCCCGATTAAACTTTGGACTGCTCGACTTCACTACCCTGAGGGTCAAGTGCTAAGGTGCATACTTGGTGCTCAGTTTTTGGGTCAATAGTAAGGTAAAGCTGATGGACACCAGTGGCATGAAGGTTCTGATTGGCAAAGGCTGAGCTCGATGTCCCCAAGGATTCCTTAAAATTGTGAACACAGCCGCTTAGGCTTTTCAGCATGTCACAGAAGCGCCACAGTCTTAAGGCCTCATCTCAAGGCCTAGTGGTGCAAATCGTTCCATTGGCGCGACATATTGCTTTCGTTCTTCCTGCCCCAGTCCCCCTTAGTCCTCCTTTTCCAGTGAGCTTTTTCTTTGTGTATGGTACGCAGCCGCAGTCAGCTACTTCGATCAAAGTGGTCTCAAGGCAGCTCTGACTAGCAGGTTGCAAAACTCTTCAGGTTCAAGCAGCCGCGGCCCATGCAGGTAAGAGTGGTGGGGTCGGTTGGAGGGGATTTTGATAGACAAAAATGAGGGGAAATTAATTATTTATTCAATTTTCACTCATGGTCGTCTGTCGAATTCCCCCCCCCCCCATCCAACTCGGCCCAACTGCTCTTACCTGCACGATCCTCGGCTGGGTTCAAGTTTTCCTTGGTGCAATGACTGGGGGGTTTACCCCTATACTTATGCTCATTATGAAGACAAAGACTTTACAAGTCCAGTTCTAGGACTAGTTTTGGGCATTTTCTGATGTTTGAGTATTTCTCCTCGCCAGATCAGGCCATGGCCTTCGTCCTCTACTCTCAGCAGGGAAGTGGGGTGGAGCTGGAAGCTGCCTGACAGGGGAGAGCAAGAACTAAGGCCAATAGAGCGAGACACCTCCCTATTTAATTACCACTCAAACTGTTGTGAGTAGCATTTCATGGACGATTGGATAAGCAATAGAGGATGATTTTCCTTACTCTACAAAGGACCCACTATATCCTACCCTGGGGGCTCTAGAGTCGTGTCCGCCACACTGTACCTCAGGAATATTTCAAGGAAGCCCTGAAATTCACATTGTTGTCTGGGCTCTCTGAACCCTCAAAGTTACGTATTACTATAGTGCAAGAAATCATATTGGATTCCTAGGTTTCCAAAGAAGGACTGGATGCAATAGGAGAGACTCACAGAACCGGTTAAAAATAAGAGTCAGTCTAGTAGGCATCTCTTCCTGGAAGGGTACAGAAACAAATACATGTCCTGCCGCTTTGCTGTGCTGCTGCCACTACTGTCAGTCTTCTACAGCCTGGTGAGCTGGCGATTTTCAGTCAGTCGAGGGTACACACGGTGAGTCCCTTCAACCCCAGAGCCCAACTCCAGGTCGGATTCTGTGCAACAGTATGCCTTCAGCGTACAGATATTATTGTTGTGTGTGCTGTGGTAAACAATCCCCAAATCACCTGACTCGTTCTGGGACATGTCAGGCGGGGGTGTCAACACTTCAGTGCCAGCTTGTGAACATTTTCCACTCCAACACTGTTAAAAAAAAAGCGTCACTATAGATAAAAATCTGCAATTGACAATGCAGGTCCTTTGCGCCATTGTAGAGTAAAGATCCAAAATAAAAGATGTGGATTTAAAAAAAGAGTGTAAAAAAGACTAGAGTGCCACTGCATGCGGTATTTTGACGTGCACAGTAGTGTGCGTGGGTTCGGAGGTTGCGAAATGGGAATGGGGTGGGGGGTGGGTACCATGGATGAAAGCAGGACGTGGACACAAAGGACACCCTACGCCTGGGAATCCGTGCTGTGCACTGTGATCTTTTCATTATTCTTTTTTATTTGTATTTTTAAACACATAATTACCATTTAAGAATACTCTAAATGTTGCGATATGTTTCTGGCCGCGAGCCCGGGATTGCACTCACCGGTATACAGGTGCACATCATACATAGTACAATATTTAGAGAATAAGGGAATGCCAGAGCAGGAAGAGTTAGCTCGGATATATTAGAGAGGGGGATACTGCGGGAAACAAGGGCAGAGGAAATGACGCCTGAGGAGACTGCAGTGAGGTATTGGCACAAAAAAACAGATTAGGGCAGATGCTAGGCGGAAGTACAGAAAGTATAAGCACTAACGCTTCCATTCCCCACAACAGTTTAAACAAGCGGCTGTGATTGCGATCGTGATCAAATATCAAAGCGGCCGCGAAAGTGAAAGTAATCGCAATCAAGCGCGGCGCGCGCGCACATGCACTGTAGCTCTAGGCTGGCCTGGTAGCACTTTTTGGAGCCGTCTCAAAAAGTCTCTCCAGACCAGCGCATGCGCTGGGTCAGGCGAGACCTAATAAAAATGGTACCTCACTTGTGTGGGTAGGCATAGTGCCCATGACAGGAAATCGCTCAAAACTAGGCCTGGGCAAAAATTTCGTAGCGATAATTTGACATTTTCGCGTTCCGCGGAGAGCGCGGAAATTTCAAAATTTCCGCTTTCCGCAGCTTGGCGATAATTTGTTTCTTGCTCGCGCTGTAAAATAATACATTCTCGCGCGCGTGCGATCGCCTTACCTGAGTCCCTGCGATCGCCGACAAGTTTTCTTGATCCGGTCGCGTTCTCCATGAGATGTTGAATTGTTTTTAGCCATTTGCGCTGTCTCGCGACAGTTCGCGCCCGCAGTGACGTCATGCATCACGCGATCACGTCTTTCTTCTCGTGATTATGCACCGCGAGACAACTCAAAACAAGATGGCCGCACCCGCGAGCAACCACATGGGTAAGTTGGCGACCCGCAACCATGCAGAAAATCTCGCGAACATGCGGGAAAAAAATTCCGCATCTTCGCGATATTTCCGCATGTTTGCGATAATTTTAAACATTTTCGCGATAATTTGCGAAAGTGGATTTCGCAAATTCCGCCCACCCCTACGTCAAAACCCAACGTGAACACACCACATTTTCACAATGAAAATTTACCCTTTTTTGCGAAGTGTCTAGCTGCAGTTTTTGAACACTAGCTCTGCCGGCACCTAGTGAAATGTTGCAAACCTATACATTTTTGAAAACTAGACACCCAGGGGAATTCAGGATGGGGTGATTTGACTGCCTCCCACCAGGTTCTGTTACCCAAAATCCCTTGCAAACCTAAACAATTGTAAAAAAAACCCCACATTTTCCCCACATTTCTGTGAAGGAAAGTTCTGGAATCTGCATGGATCCACAAATTTCCAACCACCACGCGTTCCTCAAAGTCTTACGAGAAAAATGGTACCTCACTTGTGTGGGTCGGCCTAGTGCCCGTGACAGGAAACGGCGCAAAACGCAATGTGGTCACACATCAATTTCGCAGTGAAAAATGACCCTTTTTTGGCAAAGTGCCTAGCTGTAGTTTTTGAACCCTAGCTCTGCGGGCACCTAGGGAAACCTAGGAAACCTATACATTTTTGAAAACTAGACACCGAGGGGAATCCAGCATGGGGTGACTTGACTGCCTCCCACCAGGGTCTGTTACCCAGAATCCCTTGCAAACCTAAAACATTGTCCAAAAAAACATATTTTCTCCACATTTCTGTGGTGGACAGTTCCGGAATCTGCGTGGATCCACAAATTTCCACTCACCCCACGTTCCCCAAAGTCTTGCGAGAAAAACTGTACCTCACTTGTGTGGGTCGGCCTAGTGCCCGCGACAGGAAACGGCGCAAAACACAACGTGGTCACACCTCAATTTCGCAGTGAAAAATGACCCCTTTTTGGCAAAGTGCCTAGCTGTAGTTTTTGCACCCTAGCTCTGCGGGCACCTTGGGAAACCTAGCAAACCTACACATTTTTGAAAACTAGACACCCAGGGGAATCCAGGATGGGGTGACTTGACTGCCTCCCACCAGGGTCTGTTACTCAAAATCCCTTACAATCCTAAAAAATTGTCCAAAAAAACCCACATTTTCCCCACATTTCTATGGTGGAAAGTTCCGGATTCTGCGTGGATGCACAAATTTCCATCCACCCCACGTTCTCAAAAGTCTTACGAGAAAAATGGTACCTCACATGTGCGGGTTGGCCTAGTGCCCGCGACAGGAAACGGCATAAAACGCAACGTGGTCACACCTCAATTTTGCAGTGAAAAATTACCCTTTTTTGGCAAAGTGCCTAGCTGTAGTTTTTGAACCCTAGCTCTGCGGGCACCTTGGGAAACCTAGCAAACTTATACATTTTTGAAAACTTCCTGGGAGGTATGGCTTGCGTGGATCACACAATGTTTCTTTACCCAGAACCCCTGCAAACCTCAATTTTAGCTGAAAAAATCACATTTTTCACACATTTTTGTGTGGAAAAGTTGTGGCATCACCAGGCTCACTCAAATTTCCCACCACCCAGCGTTCCCCCAGTCTCCCGGTAAAAATGGTGCCTCACGAGATAGGGGAAGACTGGAACCCCTGATCTGCGCCGATGAGCTGCAACCACCGCCATCACTTTCGTGAACACCGGAGGGGCACTGGTAAGGCCAAAGGGGAGCATGGTAAACTGAAAGTGCTCCTGGCCCACCGTGAACCGCAGGTAACGCTGGTGGGCCGGCTGGACGGGGAGGTGAAAATAAGCGTCCTGCAAGTCCAACACTACCATCCAGTCTCCAGGGCAGGCAGGAGCTGAGCTAGCGCCATTATTTTGAACTTCTCCGTCTGGAGGAAGCGGTTGATGTTCCTGAGATCCAAGATAGGACGCAGGCCTTTGTCCTTCTTGGGCACCAGAAAGTAGTGGGAATAACAAGCATGACCAACATCTGGGGCAGGAACTCGCTCAAAGGCTCCCTTGGCCAAGAGTGCAGAAACTTCCTGTTGGAGAAGGGCCAGATGATCATCCGATATGCGATGGTGCTGAAGTGGCATGGATAGAGGGGTAGTCTCGAAGGGGAGGGAGCAGCCACTTCGGACCTTGAGCAAATCCCACCTGTCCGACGTGATGGTGCGCCAGTGGGGAAGGTGATGGGGAATCCTGCCACCCACTGGTCATTGGTGGCCCTGAAAGGTCGGACTAGGAGGCTTTGGAGCCTGCTGCAGAGGGGGCAGTGGTGGACTGGCCCGCTCACTGGTCCCCAGACCCACGGCAGTGGGTCCCACTTCCCCATCCGTGCAGGGGCTGAACATCTTGTGCCGGCCTGTGGCTCTGGGCAGAACATGGCGAGGCTCCCCTTCCGTAGCCATGAAAGGGGTGAAAAGCAGACTGCACAGGGCGGGTGGTGGAGAGGCCCAAGGACTTGGCCGTAGCCCGAGAGTCCTTGAATCGCTCTAGCGTGTTGTCTGCCTTGTCACCGCACATGCGACGCCCATCACAGGGCATGTCCATAAGGGTAACTTGGACATCCCCTGAAAAACCAGTCGACCTCAGCCAGGTATAACGTCGATGGGCTACAGACGTTGAAATTGTCCTGCCTAGCAAGTCGGCGGTGTCCAGTCCACAGCGAATGGTAAACTTGGCTGCGTCGCTCCCCTCGGCAACTGCACGGGAGTACACAGTTCGGGCCTCCTCCGGGCACTGGGACAGCACTTGCGGCCCAGTATCCCACACCGAGTGGGTGTAATGGCCCAACAGACATGCGGTGTTTACCGACCGAAGTCCCAAGCTGGAGTAAGAAAACATTATCTTCCCAAGATGGTCCAGCTTTTTGAATTCCGTATCAAGTGGAACGGTAGGGAATATGCCTTTGGACGTTGAGGCTTGGACCACCAAGCTCTCAGGGGAGGGATATTGGGAGAGGAGAGAGGGGTTGCCCAGAGCCAGGTGGTGGTGTTGGGCGATCATCCTATCCACAGGAGCCCCTGTGTTAGGCCTGGACCAGGTACCCAAAAGGATGTCAGTGAGGGCTTCATTAAACGGCAGCAGGGGCTCTGAAGAGCTCGCTGCCGGTTGAAGCACCTCTGTCAGGAGGTTAGTCCTGACCGCCATCGTAGGTAGCTGGAGGTTGAGACCCTTGGCCGCCCTACGCAACACCACTGCGTAAGAAGCTCCCTCCTCCATAGCCATGGTAGGAGGAGACAACATGCCAAGGTCTGGAGAAGTATCCAGTCCACTGGAATCCCCCAAATCCTCTCGCCAGTCTGGATCATATTCCAACTGGTCAGATAAAGGGACTCCAGACCCCACCCAGTCCTTTTCACCCTCCTCTGGTTGCCAATCTGGCCAAAAAGAACCAGGGTGGAACAAGGGCACAAAAGTACCCATCTGCGCCAGATCCGGCAGTGGTTGATGCTGGTCTGGTTCAGTGTCCACATCGGGATGGAGGCCAGGCTCGATGCCGGCTGTGAATACAACCGGCATTGGCTGCGGGCGTGGTGCCGGTGGAATCGTGCCGGGGAGGTGTTATCACGTCGACCGGCGCCAATCCGGATTCAGGCCTGGATCTAAGGGGATTCTGCGGTGCCAGGGCCGAAGCCGCCAGCGTCGAAGGCCCAGGGCCCCAGCCGAGTCCGCGGGGCCCTAACGTGCAACAGCGGAGTCGGGCTGCCCAAAGATGGCATGCATCACTTCGTAAAAGCTGCGCAGCTGGGCAGGGGTCACTCCGGGTCCCAGAAAGGGGGGGGAACTCTGAGTCAACACTTGCGGCTACGCGTGCAGAGCTGGATCAATAGCATCCCTCATCGCATCGGCCAACGGATGGGAATAATTCGAAGAGCGACGATGCTTCTTTGACTTTTTCTTGTGCTTCGACTTACCGGGGGGAGGGGGGGTGGTGGTGGCTACATGACTGGTCCCTCGACCTTGCGTGTTACCGAGACCACGAATGGTGCAAAGCAGACTGCTGGGCCTCAAGAAGCATTCGGGACCACTCCCGCAAAGACTTCAGATTCATTTTCCGGCAGTCGGAACACGACTTGGGGTCGTGGTCGCTTTCCAGACACCGCAGGCACACGCGGTGCGGATCAGTCACTGACATCAATTTTCATCTGGAACCGCAAGCCTTGAAACCGGGCATTCCTGATGTGCACCAGAAGTCGAAGACGGCATCGACAAAAGTCTCAAAAAGTCAGTCAAAAAGTAAACGGAGGTACCGCTCTCTCCGGATCTGCGCTGGCTGGAACAGGAAAAGAAAGAACCAACGTTAGCGTGCGAGCGCGGCGAATATGTAGTGTCCCGGACGTCATCCCGGCGACCACGACACCAACAAGGGATGCAGAGCCGACTGTTGCCACCTTTTTACACGCAGGGGTACTGCTGATGAAAAATTCTCCGGATCCAGTCGGATGCCTGGGGTAATTCAAAGGTAAGGAATCAATAACTAATTGTCTCCATCAGATCATTATGTATCCCTTACCCTTGATCCCATCACACATGTCAAGAAAATAATTTTAGACATTACCATCAAAGCACTTCAACAGAACCACATCTGTGACAAGGAATGGGAATTCCTCAATGTTGCTAAACCCAAAATGCCTGCCATCTATGGGGTTCCCAAAGTTCACAAGAACAGCACAGATCCACCGTACAGACCAACTGTTACCACCATAGGGTACATCACAGAGCTCCTAACCAAATATGTAGACTCAATACTCAGACCACATGTTCCAAAAATACAGTCCTATATCCAAGACACTAGGGTCATTATCAAAAAAGTAGAGCATTTACCTTTTAATGTCACGAGAGACACAATGGTCCTTTACAGCAACATCCCACAAGAAGAGGCCCTAGAGGCAGTCACATGGGTTGTCCAAGTACTCCAGATTGACTGCTCGAGGACATTCATCATAGAGCGATTATGCGCTTGCACACTTGCTGATTTTTGGGGAAGAGTGACTCTGCTATGCACGGGACTTGCGGCTGTGGTGGGGAGAACTCTGGTTTTTGTGCCCCTCTGTCCCGGATCCATGCTGCCATTGACACCCTGGTGAGACTCAGAGTCCCAGGGTGCAACGCCTGTAATTACCCGCAGCTGCTGAGGGGGGAGGCATGACTATCGCACTACAAAGCTCTGCCTTCACGCACGCGGGCTGCGGCCGGGTCCGTCTTCGCCCATCATCGCCAGGAAGAGGCAGGGCACGGCCACCCCTCTTGGTCTTGTGTCTGTGGATTAATATTGGGTTAGACACTGCTGCCCGGCCTCCCCTGATTATTGCCTGCACATTATGAACATTGTTAACATCTTCTGTCGACCCTGCCATAGTGAACTCCTTGGAAGCAGACGGGGACGAGTTCATGTAGCAGAGACTTACTGAGTGGTCTATTTTTGTGCGTAGGGAAGGTTTTACGGCCCTTTGAGAAACTCTGTATTGTTCCTTGTATGTTTAGCTTTCATTTATTTACTCAGGAAGTGTACTTAGCACTTGTCCTTTAGATTGCGGATAACCTCAGGCTTGAGTACTCCAATTACGGGTGCCGGTTCGGAGGTCATCTTACTGGAACGCCCCAGTCTCGCAATGGGGACGCGCACTTGTGCTGCCAAACAGTCTTGCCCACAAAAAACTCCCTCTTCCTTGTTACCCCAAAACCTCAATTGATAGAATGCTACAGAGGGCAATAGGGGCGATAACATCAGAAATAGAACTTATTGAAAGGTGCTTGTCATTAACCCCAGATCTTTGCCTCTCGCTGACAGAACCATCTACTTCTAAAAATTCTGCCCCCCCTCCTTCACCCCGGGTTGCTGTGCCCCCACCTTCCTTTTGCCAAGAAGCTACACCTGTATTAGAAACTCGCAGGGGGGCCTACTGTTACCCTGCGGAAGAATGGTAAGTGTAAGCAAGTAAGTGGGGGGCACCTAAGAGCAAGAAAGCAAAAGGGGGCACAATAACTAGCAAGCAATCCCCGGATATCTCTAAAGCTTCCAGAGTCTGTTCTGTTAATGCTCAAACTGATCCATCTTACCCACCCTGGGTGCAGAATGTGATTAGAGACCTTTTGGCTCAATTTAGAGACATTGAGAAGGATGAAGTTGCCCCCCTATTAGACTGCATACACAGACTAGAAACACTGGGGGATCATAGGCAAGCACACAGGGGGAACAATTCAACACAATCTACGTTGAGGAGCACCGATTTTAGTTGCCAGGTAGATATTTTAGGCTCGACTACTGCAGACAAACTAGGGACCCAAAGGAGACAAGACTCCATCAGTTTATGTGGCTCTAGATGGCCCATCAACCATGCCAGTAATAACGATCAAGCTGCTGGGCTGACTACGCGCAGGGACTCCGATTGTGAGGCTAGGAATGAGAAGACACCACCCATTGGACAGTGCCTAGGTGAAAATACCATCATCCAAACAGGGCCCATTTAGAGTAGAGAAGGGCTTGTGGGGCTGAGAGAACAGTGTATAGCTTAGAAGCAATAATCAAGCCCACTATAAATTTGCCTCCAGCTTCATCTTAACAGGGGTACCAGCACTCAAAAGAGGCAAGCGAGAGACAAATTTGGATCTCAGGAACAAATGCCTGTTTTGGATGGCAAGGTACAGACAGTTCCCTTATTACAGGGCAGGAGAACGTACAATGGTTCGCAGAGTTGGTTGGGTGGGAAATAGCCCAAAGATAAAGCAAGGAGACTGTGTAGTCAAACTTTAAAAATCGCCAGACCGTATGCTGGCTATTAAGCCAGAATCACAATCTCCTGGAGCACCACACAGAGATCCAAGCACTACCACTAGACCACTTTTACCCCTGCTACCCTACACTAGCCAGTGTTAGCACCTCTTCAGATCCTGACAGAGGGCCAATGAACCATCAGAATAATGGCCAAAGACACACCACCTTCAGACTCCTATTTTATAAAGTACCTGTAAGGAATAGATTTGAGGGCCTTTAGGAAGTGGATTGACACGCAGAGAAATCGGGGAAGAGAACTTTAAGGCCCCATGTAGAACTTGGGGAGTTTGGGCATGTCCAATCAAGACAGCCCATTGGCCCTGGGCTAGGGACAAATATACTGGCTCTTGAAACACAAACTCAGCTGGTAGATGGTGACACAACTAGGCCAGGAGTAGAGTCCGTCGACCAGCAAGCCTTCCTAACTATCAATATTTTAAAACCCAGTGCTATGGTGACAAAACAACTCGCTTGCCCAACTGACACCATCCCTTTTGACCTACCAGGGGCACCCAAACCCTCGATTTCCATGCTCCCGAGGTCTCCATTGATAAACAGAACCAGGGTAGGAGCTTAAGGATCCTATCCTGGAACATTGCCGGCCTCAAAAGCAAACTGCCTTGTTCTGACTGGGGGCTTTTCGTGGACCAATTTGACATCTGCCTATTCCAGGAAACATGGGCACGGGAAGACTCTTTTAGGGTGGGATTTGTGTCGTTTACCATTCTAGCAACCTCGGGAGGCAAGGGTAGACCATCAGGGGGCTTATGCATAGGCCCCCTCACACTTAGGCTGTACAGCCAAACAGTTAGATTCCTTGTCCAGCGACATTCTATGGGTTGCACTCAGTTTTCCTACCAAGCTCTAACTGGCCTTTGTCAACATTTATTCTCGCCCTGTGCGTCAGAGCAAGGAATCCCGACCTTTGACCAATTGAATTCCATCATTCCCGCTGTACCCCTAATACAAGACTGATAGTGGGGGGAGATTTTAATTGTCAATTTGAGCATCTACCAAATATGTCTGGTACAATTCTCACAGAGGAGGATGTTCAATGGTTAATTCCAAAACCGCAAATTCCCGCAATTAAAGCTTGGTCCCCACTAGCAATTCAGATCAATGCATTTACATTAATGCATTCCTTGACAGCATGCAATGGATGCACACCTTCGGATATTCCTGGGAACTTAACATTCAATATAATAGGACAAGCATCTCTCCTGGACTATATTCTAGTTGAGACTAGGCTATGGTATAGAGTTCTCGATTTTGTAGTTCTTCCACGGCATGACAGTGATCATAATGCTTTATCTCTAACATTGAACTTGCTGGATCTAGGAACCGCTTTGGATACTAGTACCCCCGTAGATAATAGTTTAATCCTCTCCAATAATAGGAGAAGAATCAAATGGGGGCAATCCAGTAGTCTCCAGAAAAGCTGTCTGCGTTATATGCAGCAGTTGTCCCGGTACTAGTAGAACTGGGAGAAGTGGCTGCAGCGGCGGCCAATACTGTCCCCATTGAGAAAGTTGGAGATCAACATGCTGGTCTGGTCTCTAAGTTGGCTGAGGTATTCCACCCAAAAATGCACACTAAGGTGGAAAAAAGTGCCACTCGCTCATGGTTCAATTATATGGCAAAATGGGCTTTATTGAACGCAATCAAAGCTAAGGACAAGCCATTAACCAAACAAATGAGGGCTCTGTAGAAAGAGACCACTAGAACAGCAAAGGAGGTGTGGGACATGGGCAGATGGTATGCTCTAAAAACTGCTTTCTCAAATAAAGATCTGAAGGAGTTCTGGTACATAGTTAGTTCAGGGAGCAGTGAGGGAAAGCCAGCACTAGAACCTAATATAGCAGCAGAAGCATGGGAAGTACACTTTCAGGCCCTATATGCTACAAAGAAAGACCCTGTCCTTCACGACAATGCACCCATGATAGTGGTTAGTGCTGTCCATGAAGAAGCCTCTGAATTCACCCTCGAAGTTGTAAACGCAATAGACAAGCTTTCCCCCGGCAAAGCACTGAGATTGGATAAGATTCCAGGGGATCTTTTCCGGGAAGAACCAGAAATTTGGGGACCTTATCTATGGGTTTTATTCAATGCCATTATGAAGGGTATGCCGATCCCCGAAACTTGGGCAGGGGCCGAAATAGTCCCAGTTTTCAAAAAAGGTTTGCCACTTCTGCCAGCAAATTATAGACTGATCAGTTTGATTACGTCTCACAAAAACTTTTTGCACGTTTAGTCCTTGACCGCCTGCAGGGGTGGAATGAAGACCATGACATTTTAAGCCCTTACCAAGCCGGATTCAGGAAGAACATCTCCACCGTTGACCAAATATTTAGACTTCAACTTATGTTTTGGAAAACGGTGAGAATGGAGGGTGGCAGCCTCTATTTGATCTTCATGGACATGAAGATGGCCTTTGATTTGGTGCCCAGAATAAAGCTGTGGGGGGTGCTTAGAGATATGGGCATTCCCCCCTACCTTCTGAACCTACTAATGAGATTGCATGAAGGTAATTTTGCCCAGGTAAGGTGTGAGATAGGAGGTGACCTGCCCCCCTGATTTCCAGTCGACAGTGGAGTAAGGCAGGGGTGTGTGCTTACCCCTACCCTGTTTTGCCTCTTTGTCAATGCATTGGTTTCCCAACTTATGGAGGTTAAGGATAATGATGCCCCAAAATTGGCAGGTACCAGGGTGCCTGCAATGATGTTTGCAGATGACACCCTTCTACTGCCAAAATCTCCGATGGGCATTCAGAGGGCTTTAAACAGCTTTGCCATTTTTTGCAACAACAGGGGGTTAGAGATTAATACTCTGAAGACAAAGTTTATGGTCTTCAATCCCACTAAGACAACCTGTCCTAACCCCCAGTCTGGAGGGTATCGTGCTGGAAAGGGTGTCGGTGTTTGAATAATTAGGGGTTACCCTGACGGAAAATATGGAGTGGGGCCGACAAATTGCCAAAGCCAAGCTCAGGCTAGCGCAGACCACTGGAGGAATTGCAAAATTACTGAGAAACTCATTCTCCAAACCCGCTGGGCCTATAGTAGAGATCTATAAGGTGCAGGAAAGGGCTGCGGCAATGTATGGGGTGGAACTTTGGGGGCATTCTTGTTCTGGAGCAGTAAGCAAAGTAGAAAATATTTTATGAGGCAGATCTTGGGCCTTCCCTCTAGTACTCCTCTCATTCCCTTGTGGTTGGACTTCGGAATTAGACCTATCCTGGAGGAGTTGGGCCTCAGACCCCTAACTTTTTGGCACAGATTATGGGTGACCCCCGAACTGGCAACTTATAGCGCAGAATTAAAAGATATTGAGTTTCCCTGAAGCTGCAAAAATCCCCTGGTTTGCACATAAAGAAAGAATGCAATAGGTTGGGAAAACCAACACTGTGGAGCAACCCAGAGGAAGCATGTATCGTAATTTCACGCATAGAATTGGTAAAAGCCTACCGAAAGAGCAAGCTAACCGCTGTACAGGGGTGTTCATCCACAGGCCAGTTGACGCTCCAATTCTTGCAGCTGAAAGATGTCTATAGAATAGAACCCTTCTTGGATGATATCCAGCCATTTTTTGCAAGGAAACTATGTCCAGTTTCGACTGGGCACCTTGCCGCTCCGTGTCTTTACATGTAAATGGTCAAACTCTGCTCTGCGTGAGTGCCCAGCTTGTAATTGGGAGGAAGAGTCGGAGCTTCATGTCTTTTTCTTTTATCCAGGCTATAAACCAACAAGGAAGAGCTGGCTTCTCCAAATCTCTAGGAACCTAGGATTTGTACACTGTGCAGTGGCATTTAGAGTTCTGAAGTCTGATACTCGCAAGCCCATTGTTTTTGCTGTTACACGATTTTTTATTTCAATGTGGCGTAGGCGCTGGACCTTTGTAAAATCGTTATCTTAGCCGTAAGCAGCATATTTTCCCTAATTTCTCTAGGGCTTCAATTTTGTTTTATTGATTTAACCTCAAGACGAAATTCGTTTTTATTCAATTAATAAATGTTTAAATGTCTTATTTATTTGTGGTTTAGTATGCAATTTTAACCCAATCACCAATGTAAGAGTATTCATAAGATTTCTAATGCTGCTCAAAATGAATTAACTGTTTTTGTATTGACTTTATTGAAACTTCCTAAATAGTGTTTGTATCTATTAGCTATTGCCTTCTGCACAGCATACATTTTGCACATGCACTTTATTGAGCCTATTGGATTTGTGACAGTATTGAATTTCAGGGCTGTATGTCATTTTACCTTTTTATTCTCTTATTCTACTGAATTGTATGTTGTCTATTCTGTATACTTTTATGGTCGCAAAAGACCGAAATAAAGTTTTTCTGACTGACTGATTACGTAACACCTTTGTATTTAATGGCTCACTTTATAAACAAACTAAGGGAGTCAGTATGAGGGCATCTTGTGCCCCCACAGTAGCGAATATATACATGGCCCAATTTGAATCAAAATACATCTATAATGAAATTGCCCTCTTCAGTGAGTCTATTACCAACTGGTCTAGATATATAGGCGATATTTTTTTTTGTCTGGACAGGCAGTCAGGAGGACCTATCTGAATCCATTATGTGGCTTAACCTCTGACAACAGCATGCATTTCACAGAATACATCAGTAACAAATGTGTAGAATTTTTAGACATCAGCATCAGACACAATCAACAAAATCTTCAGGTCGACTTGTACGTCAAACCTACATCCATAAATACCCTCCTGCACTTTGCCAGTTATCACCCCCAGTCCCAAAAAGACAGTATCCCATTCGGTCAAATCCTGCATCTTCGCAGGAATTGTACTAACTTAGCTGATTTTGACCATTGAGTATTAGACATGAAAGCTAAATTCATATCAAGAGGATATCTGAAACAGTATGTGACTGTTACAAAAAAGCATGTTACTATGAAAGACAACATCTGCTCAACAAGCGAGAGCCTAAACAGATTTGGATCTTGGTGTTTGTCACCCGACATTGTACCATGAATGAGAAAATACGTCACATTGTCAACTTTCATTGGCACATACTCAAAACTGAAAGAGAGAAGGAGAAACACATATCCAGACCTTTATTTACCCACTGAAGGAATACAAATTTAAAGGACTTGGTGGTGTGATCCCGCATTACACAACGGAAGCCTGCCTTTCAGACCACTATAGTGCGTAATACACCTCCCATAGGGAATTATAAATGTATGTCATGCACAGCATGCCAGTTTGCTGTTGAAACCACCTCATACACCATCAATGATGTCAACATATCCCTGAGAAACCTAAAAAACTGCAAGACCAGTAACATTGTATATCTATTACTGTGCCCGCATGTAGGGAAACCTACCGCACCATGGCCACACAACTGACGAAACATCGGTCAGCCATTCACACCGAGAAATGCAGTGCACTGTTGTATTCCACTTTAGGTGTCCGTATATAGGTTTTCATGATACATGTCCTTATATAGGCACAATTCGCAATGCCCTTATATAGGCATAATATCCCAGTCCTTATTTAGGCATTAGCCATGCTATCCAAATACGGGCATGGTCACCTACATCCATCCACCCCAACATCACAACGAGTTCTTAGAAACCAGGCCCTTCAGCTCTTGGGAGTTCCCCTAGCACAGGATTATTGATTTCTCCCAGAACTCATTTATTATGTATGAACTGCTGTTCCTTAAGGGTTCATTCCTGACGTCTTCCTCTGCCGGACTTTACGTCAATGCTAACATTCCAATGCACCTACCGGGTATAAATATACCTTCCCTTGCCCAAACAAGTAGGAGGAGACCTCAACTTTAGAGGAGCCCGTGTCCCGGCCTGACACACTGACCAGAGACGCTGTTATCCTTGCTTGCAGAGAATCCAGCTCCCAGTGTTCTGACTCCCTTCGCGGGGTGTTAGAGTTCGAGACCCAGAAAGAGATTCCCACCTCTCTCATTCTCAAGGTATGGAGCTGACTAGAACCTAGAGAGACTCTTGGCATACTAAACTTCACATACCATACTATAGCCTACCATACTATAGAATACATCACCTACTTCTTACCTTGTACTACACTTAGGTTAGGTACACTGGGGTAGAACTAGTTAGAGAAGCATCTTATGAGTACTTGCATTTTTAGATTATGTTATTTATGTATATGAATATATGTGTCATAGCTAAAAGAATGCTAGCGCAGTATTATTTCTTTCTACTGCTTACGCTGTACATTATATATCTTGCATACTGTCTTGTGATTGTAACAGCTCATATCGTACACGAGAAACAAGACTGTTTAATAAATCCTTTTATTGAAACACCCTTCGATTCTTTCTGTGTAACTCTGAAGAAACTAAGCATGCACGATTAGCTGAGTGAAACTTATCTGTTGTTTCCACAATTCTGAGAGTGTTCCGATTCTAAAGGGAAACAAAGTTGTCATGTTTATGCGGTTGCCAGAAACGAATCCCTTCTTGTGTACAAGGAGTTTCTAGTGGCCTCTGAGTTAGCTGGTGAAAATTAATTAAGTTTAATGTACTCGATAGGGGCATACTGACCTCAGTCCTATGCCAAATCTATAGTGTATATTATTCCAATGTGCAGAGCCTATTAGGGAAAAAGGAACTACACTACATGGCGCCCTACGTTTGGTAAGGCACTAATTTAACGCTAGATACTGAGTAACTCAGTCATGCTCTTCTCCAAGATCCTTACTCACATACTCCATAAGACGTCTGGAGTGGGTTGGGTTCAGTATCCGCCAAAGCTGAATAGGAAAAAATACTATATATTAGATGTTTGGTTTGTTCAACGTTGAAGGATAGTGTTCCAATATATTATGCACCTTATCTTTGTTTCCTTGAAACTTGTTCTACATTTTTCAAAAACAATGTCCCTGAATGGGGATACTAACACTGAGAACGGTGTAGCTGCGGCTGATCCAGTCGTAACAGCTTTTAATTTTACAGGTTTAAATGAAACCGATGAGGGTGTTACAAACATCCCTCCAAACTTAAGGAGAGTCATCACTCTAAAACTTGTAAAACACGGCCTAACACCAAGAGGTGGTAGAGCAGTTTTCATGATAGAGACACACAAATCCTTTCAGACAGAGGTATTCTATTCATTGATTGTATCCCCAGAATCAAATCCAGTAACAAAAGTATTTCACTTCTTTAAAGGTGAACCACCAGAGGAATATATTCCTTTTGAGCATATTGAAATTCCACTCACATACCAGGAGAATAATTTCTGGTTTAAAGGCTCCCTAAAACATCACAAAAACATTACCAGGCTCGGTCCACTAGGTAGACCAGGAGCAACATGGCCGATTCTAGCAGGCTACACACCTCATCCTGACATCGAAGAAATGCCAGACGAGAAATTACTTACTCAATTACAAGAGTTAATAAAAATTTACAGACAATTATTCCAATATGTTATGCAGACTTTCACAGTCCAACCTCCAATAACCATTTCAAATCAAACCCCTCAACAAGGGTATACACTAAAAATTACTCCACAGACTTTACACATAGTAATGGGTAAAATGCCCACAAAACGTGAACAAATTCCATTCTGGATAGCTCAAAGAATTACTCAAATTGAAGCAGTATTTCCAAATACTAGCCCTTATGAGAAACACAGAATACTAACAATCTGTTTACCAATGAGGATCGCACCACAACTGGAAGACTGCACCTCTTGGGGCACAGTCTTTGCTGCCATCTATACTAAATCACATGGTGTTCCGTCAATTGCACTAATACCAGATGTCCTGAAACAAATTCAAAACGAATACGGGGCAGAGCCTGCTCTGAATTTAGGTATGAAATTACTGAAAAACTTCGACCAGGTCTCAACAATAATATTATCTAATATTAAAGGGGAGGCAGCATCAGTAGCGATCCGCCAACGCTTAAGGGAATTTGATGTAACAGAACATCAACATGAACTACCCAGAATAATAGAAAAATCTTACGCAGAATTAGGCAGAAGGTCCTGAGAAGGACTCTAATATTCAAAATCCTGTATCTTCTAAAAAAGAAGTGGGAAACTAATAAACAAAATCCAAAAGAAACACGTTCTCTATCCAGAGGTAGGTTTTCTCAAAAGGAGCCCTCTTAAAGGAGGTATAACCTCAGGAATAGAGATACTTTAAGAAAACCTGACAGTTATCAAGATACTGATACACGATCCTCTCGTACATTTCAGATATCGTCACAGACATCAGAAATAAGAGGACGTCAGATCACAAAGAAGAACGCGTGAAGTCAAAAGACGATCAACACGTTCAGAAAAATAAATAAAAACCTCAATTCACCAAAAGAAGATAGCAGGTTTGAAGATCAGACATGCCGAGAACACTGAGAACACAGCTCAAGAACGGAGAATGGGCTTAGACAATGCTGGACAGTGCAGCAGAAGTAACAATAACTCGCCATAACCTGAAGGAACTTCTGGAGATAGTGTACTTGAATGAATACATCACAGTAGACACCAGGGTTAGTACTCCACAAAAGTTATATGAAATAACACTCCGGATGGAGGGAAATATACCAAGAAAATTGAAAGCACTCTTTTGGGAGAAACTTTCAAAGGGTTATGATATACTTGTAGCAGAACAGGACTGGTCACTAAAATTTGTCAGGGAGTGCCCACATGGCGAGGACATCATTATGCCGGCCTTCTCCAACCATATTCCAATTCACCTAAAATATACTTATGCCAGGAAATGGGCAGTTGCCCAGGCCCCAGCATTATACAAAAATCATGTAGGATGGGATGAGGACTCACCTCACCACAAAATACAGCTAGGAAATCAACCTACTGCACAAAGGCAGTACCCAACAAAGCAAGAAGCTAAAAAAAACAGGTTAGGGAGATCTTAGATCCACTTGAATACCAACGGGGGATTGAAACATGCACCTCCTCAATGAACAATCCTTTGTTTCCTGTATCCAAACATATCGTCTAGTTTTGAATTACAGACACTTGAACACTTGTTCCAAAACATTTGCAGTGCAAAATGCACATAGTACAGCATTAATAAATAACATTGTGCGTAAAAAATATAAAACCACATTGGACATTTCAATGGTTTCTTTTGTGAAAACATAGCACCTGAAAGCAGGTACTTAACAGCTTACTCAATAATGGGGAACAAACGTCAATTTTGTCGACTTCCATAAGGGTTCAAAAACAGCCCAGGGTAATAGAGTTACTACAAATTTATGATAACAAAGCATTGTCATACGTCGATGACATCTATCTGACAGACGATGACCTAGATAGGCACTTGAGCAGGGTGAATACCATTATACTGGGCTTCGCCTCTGAGGGCTATAAATTCAACTTTAAAAAATCCAGAATTGCCCATCTCAATGTCCTTTTCCTAGGATATGGGCTTTCAAGTGAAGGCAAGAGCCTGGCAGCCAACTTTTTAGAAAAGTGTGCGCTGCTACAACCTCCAAAAACGCTGAACAACTTACAATCCATCTTGGATTTCATAAATTTTGGAAGAACTTACATTCTAAATTACCCAGAAAGGGTTAAACCTCTCTATGAATTAATCAAACCTGGTTTTTCAACAAAACATTGGACACAGGAACACACAGAAATCCTGCGTTCACTCCAAGCTAACATGTTAGCAACAAATCACTTACAAACAAGCATAAATAAACACAATTTAGTGATCCGAATAATTTCGGGTCAATGCGGATTCACCTATTTAACATTTAATGAGGGTGAAAAAGTACCAATAGCATACAAATCACATTTGTACACACAATCAGAAATGCGCTTCACTTCAACAGAAAAGATACTGACAGCAGGTCAAACCGCTGTAGCAAAAGAAAGAGCTCTAGCCCAGGGGAAACGCATTATTGTCGTGACTCCAGTACCAGCCTTAGAGGGGGTTACAAAAGCGAGCATTCCATATGCAAAAGCTTTATATCCTAGATGGATACAATGGGTTAATTCTCTTGCTGCAACAGATGTTGAATATGTTTTTGATCCTTGATTTAAAAACACAAGCGTTCCTGCAATATGAACATGAATGTCCTCTGCCCACTGAAATTCTGCCTCTCAATCAGTACGAATTTATCATTTATACTGACGGATCAGCACAACCTGCTACAGGGAGTAAAACAACTTACAGTGCAGCGTGCGCAATCTTTAAAGGTCGCATGCGCGATGGTAATTTCTGACCAATGGTCACTAAAACTCGATCTCTAGGAGATTGTACAGCTCAGCGAGCTAAACTACAAGCATTCAAACTGGCACATATGAGAATACAGATCGCGAATTCCCCACACTATAGATTCAAAGATGCAAAATGTGGCACAATAAAGCATAAAATGCTTTAGGAACAAGTAGTTCAGTTGAGAAACAAACTACCAAAAGATCACGTGATACACACCCTGAGTCATCAACGTGATGGCGTTCATGTTGCAGGGAATTAATTGGCTGATGAAGCCGAAAAGGGGGCTGTTCAGTCGGCTTCCATAGCTGCGATCACTGGTTCAAAGACGATATTAGGCAGTGAGATATCATTAGCTGTCAATGCTTCAAGCAAAGGCAGTGGTGCAGCGTTACCAAAGAAATTTCCACTCAAGTACTCATATGCAATTGATGTGAACAACGTTCCTTTTGCTCAAATCCCTGGAGTGGGGGATAGGGTAATTTCACACATGGAACGTAGAGCTGCTTTGATTTATGAAGCACATCTTGGGGAGGGTGTGCCACATCTGGGGATCTCTAAAACTATATTAACATTAAAAGAGATGTACTGGTGGCCTGGAATGAATAAGCTAATTCACATCTTTATCGATGACTGCAGAGACTGCAATAGACAGCGTAGTGCAGAATGCCATCAGACACCAGACTACGAAATAGCCTGCCCAGTACAGACACCATTGATAGACAACATTAGACTATCTGTGGACAGGCGTCCTTTATGACAAATGCATTCCCACAAACACTAAGTCAAGGTTCCTATGGATGTGGCCTCAGCGCTCGGCTGATGCTCGAACTGATATAAAAGATTTGCGAGTCTTTATCGGCACATACGCAATTGGCACAGTACATTCTGACCCAGGCCCTGCGTTTAGCTCTCGGGCTTACAAAGGAGCCATGGCCAGTTTGGGCGTAGCATTGCGGAACTCCTCTCCATTTCATCCTGAGGGAAATTCTGTTGTGGAAAGGAAAAACCTGGACATAAAGCAGTCTATAACAGCTAGAGTATTAGGTTTGGGTGATGGGTGGGTCAAACATCTTTATGGGGTCCAACACTCATTAAATAATTTGCCAAGAAGTTCTCTAGGGGGGGTCACTCCATATGAGGTCCTATTTGGGACAAGAATGTGGGTTCCTGATCTTGAATATAAAGGCACAGTGGTGGAAAGTAAACCCTTTGATATCAAAGATCATTTGGCTGTTTTATAGGCTCTAAATGAACTAAGATCGAAACAAGGCAACATGTTCCGGAAGCCAACCACCTCTGGGGAAAAACCGGCAGTCCCAGCAAGGCCTGTCTGGATCCCAAAAGTTGGGAGTCTAGTCAGAGAGAATATTGTGGACAAGAAGGAATTTGGACCTTCTTACAGACAACCAGTACCTATCCTATCTGTCCACGGAACAAGAACAGTACTTCTGCCGCCTCTTGCTGGAAAAAAGGAGAAAAGATTTGTGTCAATCGACCTCATCAAACCACACTATGTGTCCGATACTAAATAGTAGGCCTCGTAGACTCCGACCTAGTAGCAAACGCCCTCCTCTCGCTACTATCCAAGAGGTTCAGGCTGAAAGACTCATAACCAATGGGAATTCAGCAGTAAGAGATGAAGGACTAAGTAACAATGCTATGGAACTCATCCCTCTTGTAACTCAAGTAACAGTTCGCCCAGATAAACCTGTCTACACAAACGTAACACGTGAGCAACTGGTTCCAGCAATTTCAACGAATCCTGATGCAATTCCAACAATTGACCGAACTGTTTCTGGCTACTTCATTAACTTTGATATATTTTCTGAGGATCCAAGTGAGCCTGAAACAACACCAGCCCTAAAAACTTTCAAACAACAAGTACAAGACTTTTTTCATTTTCTGAAAGACACTTTTGTGGTTTCACTATGGATTGAACTATGGATTATTTCTGGAATATTTTTCTTTCTGCTTTGGCTAGCTTTGGTAATGACTCTTAGCGTGCTTAGGAATGGTAGATACATTAGTTTGGACACAAAGTAAAAATGTGAGCTTACTTTTAAAACAACACCAATCTTCCCATCGTGAAGCAAGAGATATGTCAGCAGTGAACATCACCGCCGTTCCTATATAGAATGGTATAGTTTGGGACAAAACCAATTTTGACATATTCGGCCCGACGGAACTTTTGAAGATTCCACATTTATTTAAAATTTCATTAAGTGACTTTATTACCTCCAGTACCTATTCTGATGATTGGGACTTTGAGACTGTTAATAACATGATGTCTGATCTAGAAAGGTCTCCTGCGTTCTCTAGCTATGAAAACGTAGAGGGTTCATCAGACTACGAACATCTTTATTGTTACACCCACTATGGTCATCATTTCTTGCATGGATCTGCAACACCTAGAAATGAATTTATGTTTAACCAATGGGAACATTGCCCTACACCACCAAAAGGTAGTTCAAAAACGTTTGCAAATAAGTTTCCATATTTTTCAGGGTACGATACATCTGATCCAGAAACTTTTTTCTATAGAAATGTAAACAATACAGGATAGAAAAACATGTTTACTACAAAACAGATTTATTCTGCAGCCTTTATTGCCCAACTGTTTAGACAAGGATTTGACTTTTGGAAAGACACAATCGCCACAAAATCTGTCTTAGGTTCTAAAGATTGGCAAGTGCAGGGGATAGAAGCTTTGTTTAGAGCCTGTATCATCCCTCAGCAAATAATGTTTTTGAATGACACGGTGCAACAAACATCTTGCCTTGGATTAGCCAAGATCAAACACATGAACACACCTTCTGTACCAACACCTGCAAGTAATAGCACTACACAGGGAGTGGTCACAGTAGACAAAATACTACAAAACAAGAGATCAGATCCTGATTAGGAAAAATGGTTGCTCTGACCCACAGACACAAACATCTGACAAGAAAGATTCCTGAATAGAATACAGGGCTTCACTAGCCATAGGCCAGACCCACGTGATGCTCAATGACAGCACCCGGGGGTAGTAACAACATACAGTGTAGGAAAATTGTGCCTTGACTGGCTACAAAAATCTACACTCGAAAATGTGAAACAACACTTATCTTTACTTAAAGAAGATACAGACCTTAGGGATTTCTTGCTAGGACCGAGAAAACCACGTCAAAAAGTTTCATATATGCTGGCATTTATGCTGCTTATAATGAAATACAGAAGGTTTCACAGGTGGAGGCCGCAGAAAGAATACGTGAGCTTGAAAGTATTAACTTAGAGAAATCTCTCTCTGTGGTCGACAATCAGTTAACAACTTTGTCATCCAGAATATATTAACTGTACAACATTGTATCCTCTGCTATTGACATACTAGAACAAGATTTAGCCATGTTACAACAAGGCCAATCTCAGTTACGTTCTATTATGTTATTAGGCTGGACGCTGCAATCCTTGCGTGCAGGCTATGTGCCTTGGCGTTTTATCAACACGTCGTCTCTGTTTTCAGAATACAATCTCACAGATAAACAGATCGAACTGGCACAAAGGGGAGCAAAGTATACAGTGCTGAGCATTGAAAACTACCATTTTTGGTAGCAGAAAAACCAGCTCCAGAATGGCTTATCCATGGCAGAATAACTCTGCCAGTCACTACTTTTCATTTTCAGTTTTGCCTCAAACAAATGCAAGCAGGCAAATATGAAAGGTTGGGTAAAGAATACATTAAGACATCCTGGATTTTACCTTACAAATACAGAGTTGGAGTGGGGGTCCTGAAGTGTTTCTAAGCGATACACACTGTGAAAATGCACTGAGCGGACCTCTCATATGTCAGGACATTTCTTTACATGGGGCTTGTAATGGTTCTGTGGCAAACTTGTCCTGCCACCTGCATGGTACACCAGCTGCTGTGATTAATCCAACATTTGGCCAACTTTCTAACAGAGTTACCTCATGTTAAATGATCAAAGTTGCTGTGGCATGTTGCCAGCAATCCCATATCTGGTAACGGTTAGCTCCAGGGTTACTTGTTGTATGCAAGTATTGTTCCCCCAAATCGATACAGTCAAGGAGTCACTTCTATGGCCTTCATTGAATGTTTCTTTTATACGTTTTGATACTTTAAGCAGAATGAAAGACATGCATTTGCAACAGACCATGCCTTTGACCTCGGCCAACGAAACCTTTGATCTACATATTGCAAGGACTTCGGCTGAGATACAAGCTCTAATACGTACAAACTACCCATACAGTTCATAGAAATGATGGGACGTATCTTAAATACATGTACAATCCCGCTTGTATCAGACATGTTTAAGACCATATGTTCAGGACTGTTAACACCTTTTCAGGCAGTTCTTGGAATCATTCCAAACTTTGTGCATTCGTTGTTTGGTGCTCTGCCATTAGTTCTAGTACTCATTGCAGGAATCCTGTTTCTATTCCTACTGCTACGCTATGGCAAGCCTATCCACCGGCGTCACTCTCAGCAACTTGGAGAAAGCTCTCCTAGAACGGAAGTGCCGTAAGCGCATAGTGCAACTTTTGGCATACCTCGTCTACGGGAACTTAATATAACATGGTTTCTGTCATTTAGACCAATCTGGCAAGATTGCATCTTACCTGTTCTACGCTGCCTGCTTTGCGGTGAAGAATGCGTGCTAGACATTTGTCTAACACTCCTATCAGTCATTCCAAAGGATATCGATACTCTGCTGGACCCGATAACGGCCCATGCTCTGTGTTGTCCCCAGAGGCTATCAATCCTGATTACGGCATTCATTGAGATTTCACAGACGCTTCCTGCTGCTGCTGAGGTGCGAGATGGATCAACAGGCAAACAGGTAACAACGGACGTGAACATTGCTGCGGCATCCCATGTTGAAGGCAATGATTCACATCTCTGTGCAGTTAACCTTCTAAACGATGTGTTCCAACTGTCACCGACATCGGTAGACGATCTTTTGTCTACAAGAGTTGATGATTTCCTGTTTTCTCCAGACCCATACACTGACTTTGATTCTGCTCACAGTGTACCAGGAAAGCAATGTATTTGGCCTCCATATTTTCATAACAGAACAGAACTTGGAACTCTTCCTAAAAGTTAAATTTGAAAATACATGGCAAATCAGTCTGTTTACAGTAGAACTGTCGCGATTGTGCCCCATAGCACGCCACACCAGATACACACACTCCACCACGTAGTCCCCTGTGTGAGTGAACACTGGTATAAATGGAAAAGGTGCCCGTGGCACTACCGTTCCCAGAAGGCAGTGGGGCCTAGCACTGCCAAACAAACAGCATGTTACGTACAAGCCTCCTTATAAGCACCTCCCACGCAGTGGGAAGGTGCTTGACAATTTTGAACAACACTTTCGGAAGCGGACGTTTCCTCCCCTCTAAAGGATTTGGGGACGCGTGCGTTCGTTGGTATACGAAGAATCCGCAGAGAGCAGCTCTACGGTGCTCTCGGGTGTCTCGCAATGAGTGCGAGAACGAGAAAGCCATGGAACAGGTATTTAAGAGGCTTGCTGATAAGGAACGCGAGGGGGAGTTCTCGATTCAATAGACCCACGCAGGTGTTTGCTTTCGGCTCGTCTTGCTGAATGGCTAGTCTTGCTGGCAGACTCCATTGTGGCCGCACTTTCCGTTTCTTTATTTATTTTGTCTTTACCGGCGAACTTTCAGCGGCCTGCCATTAACTTCAGCACGCGCGTTCTGAAAACCGCGCGTATCACCATTGACTTCCAGGCAGATACTCTATGGCCTTGAGAACCGAGGGGGTACTGCTAATGACACTTCTGTGATGCTTTTCCCGAATATAACAAGGGGCCCCCGTTTTTCACTATAGACAAAACTCGCGCTGTGGTGCAACAGCGAAGTCTCCGTTTTTTGGATTGCTTTTTGTTTGTATAGACAATGTACAACCTTGATGTACTCTGATTCTGTGAACTCCTGATTTCCTTTGTGTCTGGACAACAAAGACTCATCACCAGTGAAACAAGAGAACTGTTGTGTTATTCCCAGACAGCTGCTGCAGGGCTCCTTGTACGTAAAAGGCTAGTGCTACACGTATAGATTGAATGTGTATGTGTTTGGTAGTTTGCATTTCATGCTTGTCTTTCCTTCTTGTTTCCCCCCCTACAGTGCACACACGTATAGAAGAAATACAGAGCCTAGACCAGACGTAGGACAGACGCATTCCTAGCAGCACCCTTTGTTATTTTGTCCCCTTCCCTTTTCCCCGGGGTTTCTGTGTTCCATAGTTGCGTTCTCTGCACTGTGGGGTGTAGCATTCAAGGGAATAGGGAGGCTCCTCGACTCGCCATCGTCCCTGCTGGCTGCTGAGAAGAGGTTAGTGGCGTTCAGTTCTACCTTGTGCCACTGACACCCTGACAAGAACTATTCACATAGAACGGACTTCTGTGAAATACTTTCAGGGACACATTGTCAACTTATTTACCACTATTTCATTTAGTACCATGTTATGAAATGGCTTTGTTTTTTGAATAATCATCAACTATTTTGTCATATAAATATATTTTTATTCATTCATATTGCATTTATTTCCGATATATGCTTGGAATGAAAAACTGCTTTAAAATGTACAGTACCTTTTCATTACATGTTTAGCTACAGATTTTTAAAAAACTTTTTAGTATGTTTTACAAATGTTTTTAGCAACATGTGGTACTCCGTTTAATGTTTAGCATTTTTATGTTTAGCATTTAGTATGAGCATTCATTCGAAAGTGGAGTGGGTGTTGTATTCTGCTTTAGGTGTTTGTATATAGGTTTTGATGATACATGTCCTTATATAGGCACAATTCACATTGCCCTTACATAGGCATAAGATCCCAGTCCTTATTTAGGCATTAGCCATGCTATCTAAATACAGGCATGGTCACCTACATCTGTCCACCCCAACGTCACAACGAGTTCTTAGAAACTAGACCCTTAAGCTCTTGGGAGTTCCCCTAGCACAGGATTATTGATTTCTCCGAGAACTCATTTATTATGCATGAACCGCTATTCCTTAAGGGTTCATTCCGGATATCTTCCTCTGCCCGACTTTACGCCAATGCTAACATTCCAAGGCACCTACCGGGTATAAATATACCTTCCCTTGCCCAGGCAAGTAGGAGGAGACCTCGACTTTAGATGAGCCCGTGTCCTAGTCTGACGCACTGACAAGAGACGCTGTCATCCCTGCTCGCAGAGAATCCAGCTTCCAGTGTTCTGACTCCCTTCGTGAGGTGTTAAAGTTCGAGACCCGGAAAGAGATTCCCACCTCTCTCATTCTCTAGGTATGAAGCTGATTAGAACCTAGAGGGACTCTTGGCATACTAAACTTAGCATACCATACTATAGCCCACCATACTATAGAATACATCACCTACTTCTTACCTTGTACTACACTTAGGTTAGGTACACTGGGGTAGAACTAGATAGAGAAGCATCTTATGAGTACTCACATTTTTAGCTTATGTTATTTATGTATATGAATATATGTGTCATAGCTAAAAGATAATGCTAGCGCAGTATTTCTTTCTACTGCTTACGCTGTACATAATATATCTTGCATACTGTCTTGTGATTGTAACAGCTCATATCTCTTACACGAGAAACAAGACTGTTCAATAAATCCTTTAATTGAAATGTTTGTCTATTCTTTCTGTGTAACTCTGAAGAAACTAAGCCTGCACGATTAGCTGAGTGAAACTTATCTGTTGTTTCCACGATTCTGAGAGTGTCCTGATTCTAAAGGGAAACAAAGTTGTCATGTTTATGCGGTTGCCAGAAACTGATCCCTTCCTGTTTAGAAGGAGTTTCTAGTGGCCTCTGAGTTAGCTGGTACAAATTAATTAAGTTGAATATACTCGATAGGGGCATACTGACCTCAGTCCTATGCCAAATCTATAAGGTCTATTATTCCAATGCGCAAAGCCTATTAGGGAAATAGGAACTACACCACAGCACCATTAGTGAAACACTATATTGAGGCACAACATACCATGAATTATATCTTAAGAATACGTCATTGTATAATCCACACCAATATGGGTAGTCTAAATACTGAGATTAGGAAACAGAGAGGTCTACTGGATTCTCTCCTTAGACACCTACAATAAAGGTTTAAACAGTGAAATTCAAAATGATATTCTGCCCTACTTTTTAGTTGCAATGCTTAGACCTTTATATATGAGAATTTACCTCTCACCATCCTATATGGCAGTCTATGTATTTGCCGGTTTTCGCTGCTCCGCGCATTGCGCCAAATTTGGCTTGGGCCATTCATCCCCTATCCAAGATGGCCAACCCGTTTTTTCAGGTGGCCGCCTGGTCTTTTTCCATTTCTGGTGTTCACCACACACCTGATTGCTAGATGACCAGCATGCGTAGGTTCTACAGTGCTCCATCTAAACTCAGCATTCCAATGCCTCCTCGTACGTGGGGGTATGCGGGCCACCTTCGTAGCTGGCGCCACTATCTCATATCGCTGAGATCTTGTCCATATTGTTGGCCCCTACCACGACCTGGACTCTATGGTTTATCCCTTATCTTCCATTCCACCGGAGCTCAAATCAGCAAGTCCTGTATTAATTTCCAACCTGAATAGGACTGTGGTCGACCAAAGTCACACTCCGGGACCGCTACACCCAAATCTGGAACTTAACCAGTCCAGACCAGCCAAAGGAAACTCGTTTTTAGTAGAGAGTGACCCATAGACAGGAAAGCACCATTTTCATCGTATATACAGTAGGGTCTCAGTTCCTTTCTATGCTAATGCTTTACAAATGTGTTTTTCTTTATCCATTTCTCCCTTGGGCTATCCATAGGGAATAATATACCCTGTGATGCACATTTGCTGCCCATCCTTTTAGCATGTAAGTAGATACCCAGGTAGCTATTGCACAGCCTTTTTGGATGCTTGCACCTCCCCATTAGTTTGATTACATTGACCTCACAGATCATGTATCCGTTTCTCAGTAGCATTTTTTTCAGAGTGAGATGGTCTCACATTTTCTGCTCATCTGCATTCTGACTACCGCACATAAACACGGTAATCCTCTCCACAATCCCTTGCAGGCATGGGAACAACTTAGCAGCAATTATAAATTCTTCACAGCTGCTTTAGCACACTTTGCATTATGTACATCATCGGTGCATGTTTGGTTTCTTTCTCCCCCTTGGGTGAAGGTATATGTAAACCTTGAGGCCAACTTGTGTCTCATTATTTTTAAACTCTCTCTCTCCAAATTTTTATTAACTGGGTTGGTAAGTCTCTGCTCTCTATATTGCCTATCCTGCCTGGGCACAATTTTAATCCATTTGCTATCCGTCTTTACACACTTATTAGGGTTCTTCATGTGACTCACTCAATAGACAGTCCTTTTCTTAACATGTTTTATAGGACATTGCCATTCTAACACAGATCATTTTTCCACATATGCCTTTTAGGTTTTTTCTTTCATCATGGCTTCCTGATGAAGGCTACATAGCCGAAACACTCATAGGTCCCTTTTCCTAAGCCATGCTGTCACAAGCCAAGCTACATATTGAAATCCAGTCTTCATTCTTTTTTACCTCATTGTAGCAAGCAATAAGGAATCGCAAAGAAATTGTGATTCATGATGCAATAAATGTGAAACTCTGTAGACTATAGAAATATATCATCCATCATCTTTATGTTTCAATTTTGTATCCATCATTGTCTGACTAGACATAGAACGGATATTAATATATATAGTCAATAGGCTCAATTTTTTCAATTAGACCATTGAAGAATGATGCATGCACAATAGAAGGATGAGTGATGAGGTATGACTGGATAAATAGGCTAGTTTCACTACATCGATGATGGAGAATGAACTGTTTTTAAAAGTTATAAAAATGAAAATATCTTTTTGAATCGTGTATTTATTTGATGTATATTAAACACGTCTCCATATCTTTAGTTTTTTTATATTATTAAATCATTTGCAATGTAGATTGTGATGGGTTTTTTTGTATTTATATCTGCTTGCCTATATTCTCATTGGTAGCCTAAGTAATTTATAATTACATTTTCTAAATCAGTAGTATCCATGCCACATCTGATTATCAGCTTAGCTGTTTCTTGGCCATCTCTAATCAAGTTTTCAACATCAGAATGGAGGCTATCAGGAAGTGATGGCTACGTAGTCTGCAAGGTATCCCACAGAGCATGGGAAAAACGTCCCAGAACACAAAACATGTTGGTAGACCCGGACACAGAACTTGCAGAAGCAAATATGTTTTTGCCACATGTAACTTGACTCGGAGAGTCCTCACTTAATGGAGCCTTAGGGGAAGAATCCAAATCACGAGAGGCTGTAGCCACCTCAACTACCATGCTATGCATGGTAAGATGCCTGAGGAGACAAACTGGATATCCTGAAGCAGGCAGATGCCTGCGAGATATAGCACAGTCCACCGAGACTCTGAATCAGGCTTAGCACAAGTTCCTAACGATATGTCAAACAGGGCTTCACTGTATGGAAGAAGAGGCTCCCCCTTGACTGACCTTGGTAAAGGACATGCATTAGAGGGTTGGTGGACTTCTCCAACGTAGGTAGTGACAATTCCAACACTGCTGCCACTCTCTTCAACAAATCTGCAAAGGAGGAACTTGCCTCAATAACAAGACTAGGAGGTGAGAGAAGCCCAGGGGCTGTAAATAACTCCAGCCCACTGGCCTCACCAAGAGCAGATATCCAACTCTCCTCTACCTGAGATAGAATCATCTCAGAGATGGGTTGAAAAAGCCCAGGCCCCCTTGCATCACCCGTTACAAGGTGACCCTTCTCAGGGTGAGACTTCGGAAAAAGTAAAAATGTCATATTCCCCCCAGTTTTCTCTACTGACTCAGCTCCTGACGCCGATCGGAGGAGGAGGAGTTGGAGAGACTTTGATCTGCGCTGCCGATGCCAATGTCACAGTTGGCTGATCAATAAGAACGTCAAAGGTGGAGTCCCCGAAGGGCTGTGCACCAGTGCAGAGTGGGCTGACGCCGACATAAAGACTCAAATGGCCCAACTGACACCTAGGGCGAACCCACCGGCGTGGCTCCAGTCATCTCCTTAAGGGCATGTGGGTGCTCCAGTGGAAGGAGGACCACAGATGAGATGTAGAGAGTTATAATACTCCCTCATCTGTGCCATCAACGCCCCGGCTCCTGAGAAGAGGGTGAGAGAGAGTCACAAATGCGCTCCTCAACCGGCAAGCAGGAGGATCCATGGGAGATGAGTCTCCACACGCCAAAGTCGGGAGAGACGCGATTTGAAATATCTGTGCTTACCCATGGATGTTTCTGAAGAACAAAATCCTAAAGAATGGCTCCGCCTCCAGGAACGGCCTCGCAAACTGACCTCCACACGAGAAGACGACTGAGGCTGCAGGTTCTCAGAAGACCATGCCTGCAACTTCATACAGCGTTCCTTGAGCACCTTCGGCTTCAGTCTCTGGCAGGAGCCCCAGTCCTCTGAGTCGTGGTGTTCTCCCAAACACAATAATTATTTGGTTTAAGTTGAACTCCTGTTTCTCACTTATTTTTGCAGCTTTTCATTTTTATTTGATCACGCGTGCATGAGCAATGGAAACAGTTACCTGTTTGTCTGCATTCAAACAGTAGTTAGACAAATTGGCGTCTAATGCCAAGTTGTTGGCTATGTTCACATTTGCATCTAAACACTGGGGGTGATGTGCATGATTCGGTTTAGCACAATTTCTTTAAACATATGTAGATATCATCACAACACACAGTAATTAACCAAATGGTTCGAGCAGACACGTGGGAATTTTCTCACACAAGGCGGTATCATTTTACTTAACGTTGGCATTCAAGATAAGCGAGGATGTAAGCTGTTATTGTGCACCAGCATGCATAAAATGGGTTATTGGTTGATTTTGTAACTCCATGTATTCTAAGACAATGATTAAAAATTGGTATTCTGTTTGGGGTTTCAGGTATGCCCCTGAGGAAGGGACTTAATTGTCCCAAAATACATTTGGCATGAAAGAGTCAGGATGTGAACTTTTGTACTATGAAAGATATTACAGTATAACTTTTGATAATTTAAAAAATGTTCAATGTAAACTTATGTTAGAGAATGTATTTGTCGGAACTTACTTCCAGAACAGCAGCGAACACCAGTATCCTCGGGAGCAAAGACAGGGCCCCAACTCTCCTCTAAGGTATAGTCACAGTCAGTAAAGGAAAGGAGACCAGAATAGTGTAATACCCCTTAGGAGAGAAGAGACAATCACAGGACCTTCAGCAGTGCCAGCAGATTAAGAGGGTGAGAAATTGGATAATCTGTCCACTAAACTGCAGTACATGAAAACAATAAAAAAAGAGAAAAAATGCAGTGACAAGTGTTAATCAAATATGTCTTAACCGTTATTAAGAGGGATACATGGTAAAGCAAAAGATCAAGAATTCAGGTTGTGTACCATCGCATACTTACAAATGCTCTAAGGTGAGTTCTGTTTAAATACAAGGTCTCTTCTGTGAGTGACCACGTAAACACCCAAAGGAAAATAATGAACCAGGTCCCGCTGAAGTGCTTGAGAGTCTGCCTATCTTGCCAAAGGCTGCATGTGCAGAGAAGTAATGTATAGACTCCAATGTCCACTTCTCAACAAGCAAGATTGTTTAAATAAAGTTTGTTGAAAAGAACAAAAAGTCAGTAGCACTGTCCTTCAATCCTCAGTGACTCAGACTGTGCTCAAATAACAAAAAAAAATTCTAATGCGCCTCGCACTAGCAGGTAAAAGGAAGTAAATGTTTCCAGGTTTTTAAAAAATAAACATTTTGTTACGATGCTCACCGTTATTGAAATACCGCTTACTGACAAAGGGGGGGGGGGGCACTCGTCTTTGAAAGCGGCCTCTTTGTAGGGGACGCGGCACGTCCTTGCACTGCAGGAGGTAAGGAGCTACTGAGATGTATCCAGGAGAAGGAAGCTGCCTCACTCAACCGGCTTCAGGTTTACAAAAGTAAGGTGAGTGTGCGATCGGCGGGTCCAAAAAGGCAGAGCAGGCGGGGCCAAAAACGCCGTTGTGGAGAGGCGAAACAGAGAGCCTTACTCCCGCTGGCGATAATCAAGAATGCAAAAAAAACAAGCATTGGCATAGCCAATAGGTCTCGCCTTTGGGACCTTATAAGTGTTTAGCCATGCTACAGTTGCATAACTAAACACTTATAAGGTCCCAAAAGCGCGACCTATTGGCTATGCCAATGCTTGTTTTAACTGCTGCAATCTATTGAAGCCTCACGGAGAACATCAAAGCGGCCGCGAAAGTGATCAAAGCGGCCAGGCGGCCGCAAAAGTGAAACTAATAGCGGTAAAGCGCGACGCACGTGCCCGCGCACATGCACTGTAGGTCTAGGCTGGCCTGGTAGCACTTTTTGGAGCCCTCACAATATGTCTCGCCAGACCAACGCATGCGCTGGGTCAGGCGAGACCTAAAAAGGGCTGACACATTCCCGATCCAGGGAGGGGGCGTTTTCCTCCAGAAATAGTGCATTATGGCAAAGGTAATGCTCTTATAGGAAACAGGGGCAGGGTGCAGGAAGCCTGACGGGTAACAGTATTGCTTAGATGATGTATGAGGCATTGCAAACAATGTGAATACAACAAACTAAGGTTGAAAATGAGTAATTAAAAATGAAACAGAGCAGAGTACATATTGTGATTTATAAATTGATTAATTGTTTATTAGTGAACAGTGCGCACTGCGTTCGAGTCGATGGGCTTGTTCTAGTATTTAAACAAATGTTCTCCCAAACACTACATACAAACAAATGTCAGTTACAGACACAAATTCTGTTGAGTACAGGACCCATAAGGCTAAAAAGCCCGAAGACATTGGAGAAAGGTATACTGTTCCCACTGACACAAACTGTAGATAAAGGCCAGAAAAAACAGCCTGAGGAACCGGTTCTCCGGATCCGCATTGCAGGGTGGAAAAGAAGAAACAGACGTCGGCGTGACGGAGTCGCGCTGTCTCAGAGATATTGCTGAAAGATTTCCGGATCCAGTCTGACGCCCGGGGAGAATTCACAAGCTAAGGAATCCGCGGCTAGATATCTCTATGAGATATAGCATTTTTGCTAGAAATCTAAATCACAGCTGTAATCATGCCAATTGAAAATGGCAGTCAATCCGAGTGAGCATTTTGTCTTTCCTGCAGCCTTTACAAGTGTCCGGCAGGTGTAATCTTTGACATGTGTGGAGGAGGAAATGTCTAACGCTGTATTAGGCCTGAGTAAAAGTGATGTTATGCTGGCTTAACTTTGTGGATTTTCATTAATTGCTCAAAACAGAATTACCGAAATTACACTATTAAGCCCCATTACATATGTACATGCCATGCACCGCAAAAAAGTACTGTGAGAGCTTGGAAACACACCACCAGAATGCGAGCAGCTGCTGCTTTCCCGCACTTGTGTTTTTAGCACAATATGCATTCTTACATACGCATTTCACGTAAAAATATTGCTCTAAATATCGAATTTGCTTTTTTTAACATACATGTAATTTCTCATATTTATTACAAAAGTGTCAGTAATTAAGCCAACGAAAATTGCATAAATATGTCACTCTCTTACTAATGACATATGACAATGCTCTTACAGGAAAGGGAAGGAAAGTTGGAAGAAATCTTTCCTGATTGGAGGACGAATTGGTTATTCATTCTGGGAGAGTAGTGTGGGTAGGGAGGGTGATGGAGTAGCTTGTCACGACATGCTGAAAGCAACTTGCGCTACCTACATATGGTCGGATTGAAGTTCCCCATCCAAAGTTGCAGCCTCCTCTTGCTAGACCAACTAAGTGGCAGTATGTGCACATCAAGTTTTTCTGATCATAGTTTGAGAATATATTGTGATTGCCTCGAAATGTAGGAATCTCACAAAAAAGAGGATTGAAGTAGACAAATACTTGTGTTCTGCTCCTAGTCACTTATGACAACATATGTAACACTGCCAATCATAATTACTGCATAAAAGTTATTTATACTTAAGCACCAAGGCACTGAAAGTTAGTGTTAAAGGAAGATTTGCATGAAACAGTGGGCAGTATGACTACCTGAGCCACAAGGCTAAAGGAACCAAAGACACTGTACAGACGCAGTAAACCACAGCTATAACGAAGTGAATAGAAACAATCACATAAGCAAAAGGGAAGGTTTATATAAATCAGATACATATATGAACTAGGTGTTGGCACATAAAGATCCTGGATTGATACAGACATGCACCCCATCCCCGAGTGCCCCAGCTGTATGGATATCTGGATCCCTAGTCATTAATTTGGCCTATGGGCGAACACGAATAATGTGTATTGGCCATGACCTAAGCCTGTCTCTGTCTAATCTGACCATATTACCCTAAGAGGTGCTCTCAAAGTACAGCCCTCATAAAGGTACAGAGCTACTGCCCTAACATGGAGTTAAATAATCCGGGCCTGGTAGTGGCAGCATACACATTTTGTGTTCAGTATAATCTGTAGTGTGAAATGCCAATATTATCTGTGCCACTGTAGTGGAGTCTACTGGCTCACTCATGCTAAGCTCTGTGTCTGTGTACTTAACTCACCCTTGGTCTGCATGGATTGTGTGTAGTGCTGGACAGTAGGTGAAACTTCTCTGTTCGTGCTGGGATGAATATGTTTACCTATATGTGCTACATAACATGGAAGCCTGGGGGTTTCATTCTTAAAGCACAGACCTTAGAGAAGCTATAAGGATGAGGACTGCAACCCCATGACAGAGGATGTGCATTTCTGACATTTCTGAGGGCTGGGGTGGGACACACACTGAAAGGAGGGGAGCAGAGCATCCTAAGTGCACATCAAAGTCTATTTAATTCCAGCAAATATTACTGGTCAGTGGGCCCAGGACTCATTGTCAGGGAGGGGATGGGACTGAAAAAGTTGGCACAGTGGACTATGGAATCTTGAAAGAGAGGAAGGCTTTGGTCTTTAAAATATAATGTGTATACTTTAGTAGGGGCTGGCAGCCAGGTGTGATCCATTGTTACTCCCTTGGCATTTGTAGCACGTCAATCAAAGTTGGAGCCCATGCTGCTTTGGCAGACAGTCCCTTTGACAAAGGGCAGTGCAGAGGAGATAGCACTGCAAAGGAGTGGATATGCCCTAAAATAATTTCAAAGGCAAGACACTAAATCACATATGTGTTTCAGTTTGGACTGTAAAGGTAGGGCCTCGAGTCCCAAACTTAATGAACATCACTGCCCTGTCAGGAGAGGGAAGGTTGCCACAATCTCTTGCTGCTGAAATCAGGGCTCAGGGACAAGGTCTGACACACTCCTTGCTAGGTGAGGAGTCATCACCCATGAAGTCAAGACCACTTGCCCTGAGCATTAAACGCCAATTGTCTGGCCTGGGTAGGCATGCAGACTACCTTGTGAGAAGGAGAGCACCTCGAGTCTGCCTGCCAAAGACCAGTGGACCACGTGAGGAGGAGAGCACCTGGAGGCAGCAAGGCCCAGTGGGGATACTGTCAAGAGGATCAGAGTGAGTGAAGTGTGAGGCGTTCTGCAATGGTCCAGATTTGACCGAAGTGTGGGCCGTCTGCCTGTTTCTGCCAAGTCTGTGACCCCTGTGTGCAGGAAGGAACCACTGTGAAATTTGGGCTGTTGCCCCCTTGTGCACCACTGAGAGTCAGGTCCTGGATGGGGTAGTACTTGGCCCAGCCACTCAGAACCCATAGTGGGCCAGGCCCCGGAACATCAGGAGTAAAAGACCTCAACCCCCACAGTTGGACCCAGTAGCTCCTGCTTGTCCCATGGCCCTCTGAAAGGGGTTCTGACAATGGGTTAATAAGTCATATTGTGCTAACGCTCTCTGAAGACTTCTTTCCTGGTAATGGTAGAGTTGACACTAAGGAGTATGTGATTATTTAGATTCTTAAGTGAGTTCTAAAATTGCTGTGGCACTTGCTGCCAATTGTATGCTGCAGTGCAAAACAGCGTGCTAAGGGTGGCAAAATGTGAAGTTCTAAGGCATTGTTTGCTTACTATTTGCCAGCATAGTTTTTAAGGGTTTGCATCTATGTAGGAAATGGAATAAAGTCAAAAACGACATAATTCAAAAGATTTGCAAAGAAAAAGAATGCAACATCCCGCCAAGAACATTTCAAAATACCAAGGATGTATTATCTGTAAACCACTTAGTGTGAAATATGACCAACAATACATGAGCCAGGATAAAATAAGAATGACTGGTCACCAGAGACTTAGTGCCTTATTTAGAGTTCAGTGGATGTGAAACTCCATGAATAATGTGGCAGATGCTCCATTCGCTGTGTTACAAGTGAATATTTGCTGATTGGACTTGTAAAATGGTGGAGTGGACAGGATTCCACCATGTTTTGACAGAATATCCCATCAACCATAATCTAAATAAGGCCCTTTGATCTCAAATTGTGCATTCTTGTGGGTCTTGTATTCACTGTGTGTAGGAAAGTAGGATCTGCTTATTTTGGTTAACCCCACGTTTTGCTCGATGTTACACTGTTTTTGACTGGTCTGACTAGTATCCTGCTAATCAGGACCCCAGTCTATCTGCTTTCTCCCTATAATGTTATGTCATGTACTTAGGTGCACTCCAGATTGGATACTGGGGTACCCTTGTCAGTCCCTAGTATATGGTACACATGTACCCAGGGCATAGGTACCCCAGAGGCCTCCCCTCGGCTGAAGCATGTATTATGCCACCCATGAGAGGCCATGCAAAATGTAACTACAGGCCTGCCAGGCCAGCCTGTGTAAGCTGGTGCTTGCACCACTTACTAAAGATATAGGTCAACTATATCTATAGGTCACTAAACTTAAAACCTATCAGTCACCCCTCTAGCAGGCCTTAAAAATCCTGAAGGCAGGATGCTGGGTTTTACAAGAGGGTGCCACTTCATGAGCCGAACACCCCTGCAGCCTTCGGAGACCATTTTCCCGGGTAGTCGGTGACGCAGCCAGACATATAGGTATAGGTGCATTATAAGCTTGTGAAAAATGCTATCTCGAATACGGCTGCAACAAAACATGTCCTGTTTGGTATCAAACACCTTGGAATCATACCTCCATACCGGTAACCGGTGTGGGAGGTAAGATTCCACCCTTCTGAAGTGAGCTTCAAGGGGTCCCTGGTCTTCCCAGTACCAGCCTTTTCGAGCCAGACAGCACAAAATGGTTGCTGATGACCAGAGACACATTTCTGCCCTCCTGCTGCTGAGCCTAGCTCGAGCAGGGGAAGGCAGCACAGTAGCCATCCTGTCACAGGGAGGTGTGACCACCTCCCAGACAAGAGTTATTGTATTGGAGCTGGGAGGGTGCACTTCCAAAGTTCCTGAAAGTCTGCACAAGGGGCACATTTGTTGTCCCTGTGCATAGTCCAATTGAACCAGTCCTGTAAGCCGTTGGCTCCTGCTCTGGCACGAAACTGGACAAAGGACATGGGAGTAACCTCCCCACTGTTCAATCCCTATCCTAGGAGGCTCCCTGGAATCTGTCGTCCAACCCTCTCCCATGGGTACTTAAGGGCTTACCTGGCTTGAGGACCCTAGATTTGACATGGGCAAGAATCTGAACAAGAAACCACTGACCTTTGACCGCCTGGACACTTTGGACTTCGACTGGGCCCAACTTCGTCCCCCTTTCTGTCCAAAGCATTGTCTGTGCCCGTGCACCATACAGGCTCCATGCAGGACCTGTGGAGCATCAAGGCCAACTGAAGTTATCTCCCTTGGGGTAAAGGAGTCACTCCCCCTGCATTCGCAGGCACAGTAACGCAATTGACCGGTCTGCTGATCCTGAGCTTCTGCGGACTCCCAAGTGAGGTTCCGTGAGAATCTGACCGACATTTTGGGTATGTTCGAATATGGACGAGTTTGGTATCTACGAACCGCAAATGACGAGTTTAGTGGGTGTACGCGTTTTCGCTACGCTACTATGTATGGTTCGTCTCATTCTTGGGTATGTCTATCTGAACCCTTGGGTTCCATTTTAGATACGACGTCCATTTTGTCTCTTGCCCTCAAGTAGCCAGCGAACGGACACTGTCCGCTTCGTCACCCTGGAATTCCCAAGCTTTCGTGGAGGACACATGTTCCTTTGAAGGTGTCTTTTATGGTGAGGGGGCTGACACGGCAAAGGCAGATGGCCCCGCTTAAGGCTCATCTTGCCATGCCGTTTATTGTTTCAGTCGTGCATACATTAGGCACGAGTCCTTTGATCCTGCAATCAAGTTTCCGTTATTGCTCTCTACACTGTTTTCTAAACTGTTGTACATCCATATCTTTTTCCTTTGCATCTGTTCCTGTCCCTTCCTCTAATTCGTTACGGTCAGAATGGAATGTGCTTAATGTGCTTTTACAGTTGGGAACCGGCAATGCTGCTGTAATTATGTTTCAGGTTTCTGAAAACATGAATGCGACCTTTTTGAAGTTTATTGTGGGAACTGAGTTGTAACCTTTGTTCGTTATGTTGTGCAATGACGAAAATGTGTATAAAAGGAGCGATCCACTTGTGCAATTCGAAGCAGTCTCTCAGAACCTACACGTTGTGTACTTCTTGCGATTTCTGTATCCCTGCAGTGAATAAATGCTGATCTTTGACGCCGCAGGAAGTGTCCCGTATCTCTGTGTTTTGTACGCCGGAACAGGTAACCCACGAAGGTTTCAGGTGTTGTCCCCTGGCACCGCTGGGCCTTAGAATAGCCCAGTCCTTCAGTTGGCGCCCAACGTGGGGCGACATCAGCGGTACCGGTCCAAAGCCCGACGATCGTGAGGAACTTCGTGTGAAATCTCCGAGGGAAGGTGCACCCCGCTTCATCGATCCAGTTGTCGAAATAAGTGGCCCGAAGACTTTTCACGCGAAGATTCCCGCCTCCTGACGGCTGCGACGGACTGATGCCCTGACTGTCGACCTGTTTTGGCACCTGGCGTAGTCCTTTGTACGGTGAGACGATAGACGGGCCTTCCTGGTGACGCCATTGCTCTTTCAGTTAAGTATTTGTGGGTCGCTCCCAAAGTAGACTTGGTTGTTTGCATGGTTCCATTGGATTTGTGGTTCTTAGTCGTTGGTTCTTAGTTGTTGGGTTTTATTTGACAATTGCAATTGCCAAAAACCGAGGGTCTTGCATTTTTTTGCGAGGACATCGTAATTCGATAGCCCTTGAAGTTTGTAAACTCGGTTAGTGTGCACGATGCCTGGCCGTAGTACTTTGTTTGGTTTCTTTAAATGTTGTAGCACGGATTCCCGACTAGAGGATTCATGTCCGATACCTCCAGTTGGAACTCCAATTTATGAGCTCTATAGTCGCCATGGAGTAGGTCCTATCGTATATAATGAATATTGGATTCGATATACTAAAAATGATGGTGTTCTTAGTTGGCCACCACATGGTAGTTTCGAAACTGCAATATTGGATAATCTTGAAACTAAATTGTTTAAAAAGAAGGCTAGGCCGGCCATGTTTGATTCCTTTCGGTTATGGCGTAAAGAGGCCAAGCAGAAAGAAATTAAACAGTCTAAGAAAAATAAGAGAGAAGGTGTTATTGCGGTGATGCGAAATGCAGAACAGTATCAGCGAGACAAGGATGAGAAGGAGCAGGAAGTTTCTGCTAGATTGCATCATATGGCGGTGGATAAATGTTATCCGGTTTTACCGTCTAGTCCTGATAAGACGGGAGAAGAAACGGTCGAGGATTCCTTATTGTCTTATCTATTGAAATCACCACCTCCCTATGCACCAGATACTGTGGGTCCTGTGATTCCTCCTGCTCCCCAACCTGCTGTCTTGGTGGCTGCTGGACAGCCTGTTGTTCCTCCTGTTCTTCCGAATCCTCTTGTGCCGCAAATTGTGCATCCTCCGCTACCCGCTCTTTTCCCTATTGCTCCTTTGCCTGTACCTCTTCAGCCTATTGTTACCACTACTCCTGCTATCTCGACTACTTCTACTAGTTCTACGGTTACCCCTGATGTAGTTACTCCTGTGCTTCCTTCTTCTTCCCCTTCTGTTCGTAGTCGCATATTTAATGCTGTCGCTAATCTCTATTCTCCGCTTTTTGGGCCGATACTTGGGTCCGATCTTTCTGATGTCTCTCAGAGGCGTAGTCAAATTCCTGATGGTAGAGAACGTGAGTCGTTGGTAAAACTGGCGCGTAAATGGATTAGATATCCTGCGAAGTACACTTCGCGTATAGTCTTCGAGACATTTTCTCAGTTTAATGAGCCCACACAAAGATTTGTGTACGAGGAAATGTGTAAATCTTTGCGAGAAGAGTGGGATACTGATGCGGTAGACAATGTACCGCCCGAGATGACTGAACTTCAGAATCGCTTTTTGAGTGGTATGATTGTGGGTAGTAATGTCCGACATGCTTTAGAGCGTCTGTTATCTTTTCGATCTACGGTATCACCATGAGCATTGTTTAAGGACGAAGCTGAGGAGCGGATGGCACAATCTGGTCAGTACCCTATGCGGGAAGTTCCCCCAGTGTGGATGCCAGGTGATGCTGCTGCTAACCCTGCCATTCCGCCACACTTTCAGAGAGTTTGGATACACCTCCCCTGGAAGCGATCGGAAGTTTTGCAGGTGAAGCAAACTTTGCCTGACCCCCGCAAAAATCCGGCAGGTTATTATAAGGAGTTATCCCAACTTGTGGATGCTACTATTATGAACCTTGCCGATATCGATATGTTGTTCGGTAATGTAGTACCTCAACCGATTTGGGCGAAAATCCGCCAAGAGAATCACGTAGCCGAGTTAGGCGGTGATTGGGCTGCTCTTGCTGCGGTTGACGCACGGCAAGTTGGTGGGGCTAAACCTGAACAGCTCATTGAGAATCTGCCCCAGAGGATAATTACACTTATGAAGACACTTATGCCGGCAATAAGAGTTAACTGGGATAAACTGTCTGCGTGCAAACAAAAGAAGGACGAGAGTGTCTCCGATTTCTTTACGAGATTTGAGGAGGCATTCATTGATCACAGTGGTCAGGATATGAGCACTGAGGGAGGTCAGCGACTGTTTGTTGATAAATTTATAGCGAATTTGCTGCCTGAACTAAGCAACAAATTGAAGAATTCTGAAAGTTCGTGGGCTGTTTCTACCACTGCTCAAATATTAGCTACGGCCCAATACTACGAAAATAGAGAAAAAGAAGAAAGCGAACGGGCAGATAAGAAAACGAAGGATCTTAAAACTAAGGTCTTATTGCAGCAAGCGTATTCTCCGCGCTCGAATCAAAATAACTCGCAACAGCAAAATCGATTACAGTCACAGTTTTCTAGGTCGCAGTCGCGTACCGACTCCTCTACACCGCGAACTATGTTGGGGTATAATCAATGCGCATATTGTAGGGGTGAGGGTCATCTGAAGTTTAATTGTCCAGTTTTGCGTGACCGAAACAATGGTGTTTTGGCTCGAGGAGGTTGTAGTGGTCCTCAACAAGCATCACGTGGTAGAGGTCGCGGTGTTACTCAGAATCAGAATGAGCGTTTTGCCACTTCAGCAGACTCGCAGAATTGCGTTGATCGGCGCGATTTATTGGCTGGTAGATCTGCACAGTATCATGTGGATGACTATTATGTCGAGCATGATGTTGCTGATGGTCATTATTAGGACAGCCATAGACAAAGAAAGGGAGTGGTATCGGTTCCGGTTGATCAGAGAGGGCCTTACGTTACAGTTGCCACAATGGGCGTAGTTGAGCCTTTTCTGTTGGATACTGGTGCAGCGAAAAGCTCCATCATGCATTCGAAACTCCCTGGCGCGCCTTTGTCTGGCTTAACGAATGTTTCCGTTGGATTCTCTGGCGCCCCCGTTAGCAATCCAGTTTCTAGCCCGTTGCCCCTTACAATTGGGTATCGTGAGTTAGAAGCTCCTTTGCTTTTGACTACTGGTTGTGGTGAGAATCTTTTGGGCCTGGATTTGTTGAAGCGGTTATATGCGACTTTGTACTGTTCTTCTGCGGGAGTGGAGCTTACGTTGGGTCAGAAAGTGATCTCTCCTATGTATTTGTCGACTGGTAAGCTCCCACCGGAATTGAGTTCTCTTCCTAAGTCTTTGTGGGCGACGGGTCCCAACGATGTGGGCCTGTTGGATATACCGCCTTATGTTGTTCAATTGAAATCAAATGTGCGCTTACCACGCATTCCCCAGTATCGTATCTCTCTTGATGGAGAGCGAGCACTATTAGCGATCATTTACGATTTGATCGATAAAGATGTCATCGAAGAAACTCGGGGTAACGTGTGTAATAGTCCTGTGTTACCTATTTTGAAACGAACTGATCCATCTAAGCCTCCTGTGTATCGTTTTGTTATTGATTTACGGGAGGTAAATAAAATTGTGATTCCACAGTTCCCCGTAGTGCCCGACATTACGGCTTTGCTGACTCTGATTCCAGCTTCTGCATCATGGTTCTCGGTAATCGATCTGAAGAATGCCTTCTTTAGCATTCCAATTGCTGAGGAAAACAGAGATCTATTTGGTTTCTCGTTAGGTGGTCGCAGTTTCAGGTTTAAACGCGCACCTCAGGGCTACTGTGAGAGTCCATCGATCTATAGTCAAGCGCTTAAGAGCCAACTTGATGCGTTTGTGTTACCGACTGGTGCGGCCTTGATTCAGTACGTTGACGATCTGTTGGTAGCTGCTGACACTGAACAGATTTGCAAAACTGCTACTGTATCACTGTTACAGCATCTATGTGACTTACATCACAAGGTGTCACCCTCTAAATTGCAATATTGTTGTCAAGAAGTAACCTATCTCGGACACTTATTGTCAAAGGAGGGAAGAAGGTTGACCCCAGAAAGAATTGCAGCGATTGCTCGAATGACGGTGCCAACAACTCAGAGAGATGTGCGTGCCTTTCTAGGTATCACGTCATACTGCAGACAGTGGATCCCAAACTTTTCACTGTTAGCGAAGCCATTGATAGCTCTCACGTGCAAGGATGTTTCGACTACTTTGTCGTGGACGGAAGAATGTCAGAAAAGTTTTTCTGAACTGCGAGATGCATTGTGTTCGGCTCCTGTGTTAGGTACTCCTGATTACAGTAAGCCATTTACACTATACGTTCACGAGAGAGAAGGTTGTGCGTTGAGTGTTTTGACGCAACAATTCGGTGGTAAGCAGCGTCCATGTGCATATTTTTCCTCGACCTTAGACCCGGTAGCTAGAGCGTTGCCGAGTTGCTTGAGGGCGACAGCGGCAGCTGCGGTGTCTATTCGACAATCCGCAGGTCTGGTTATGGATAATATGCTTACAGTGATGGTTCCGCATGCAGTTGACACTCTCCTGAATCGTACAAAAACTCAACATCTGACGAGTGCAAGGTTGTCCGGTTACGAGTTAACACTTTTGGCAAGTCATATACAGATTAAGCGTTGTAATGTGCTGAATCCGGCGACATTGTTGCCGATTAATGTGGAATCCAATGATGTATCACCACATGATTGTTATTTACGAACTCAAGAAGAAACGAAGGGTCGTGTGGACCTGAAAAACACTCCATTGATAGACCCCGATGGCACTTTGTATGTTGATGGTTCATGTTTTAAGTTGCCGAATGGTGATGTGACGACTGCGTATGCTGTAGTGACGTTGAGTACGGTTGTGGAAACTGCGAGATTGAGTCAGAATTCAGCGCAGGCGGTAGAGTTGATTGCGTTAACGAGAGCGGGTGTCTTGTCTAAAGGAAAGGGAGTGAATGTGTTTACTGACAGTCAGTATGCATTTGGTGTTGCACATAGCTTTGGCCGATTGTGGAGAGAGAGAGGATTTATGACATCGCATGGTACGAAGAAGATCCAACACGGACAGCTTGTGAATGATCTTTTGGATGCACTTACATTGCCTAAACAGGTGGCAATCATTAAATGTAGTGCGCATCGAAAGGTTACGGATGATGTTGGTCGTGGTAATGCATTTGCGGATGAGATTGCTAAGGAAACGGCTAAGAATCTTGCGTCTCGAATGTATGTTACGAGTTCAGTGCGGTGGCCGACGGAGACTGGTATGTGTGAAGACACTGTTGAGAGCGTGAAAGCAATTCAGAATGAGGCCACTAAAACTGAAAAGACCAAGTGGAAAGAAAGTACGGGAAAGTTAGATACCTATGGATGTTGGGTTGACTTGTCAGAATGTCAGAGGTGGATGTTACCGGATGCATATGTGCTAGCCGTTGTGACTATGGCTCACGGTTTGTCACATATTAGCGCGAAAGGTATATGTAAGCTATTGTCTCCTGTATGGAAGAATGATGGTATCGCTAAATGTGCTGAGAGAGTGGTTAAGAATTGTATGGTGTGTTTGATGTACAATCCTGGCAAGGGCACTCCCACTCCACCTGGCCATTTTGCCCCTCCTACATGTCCCTTTGAGGTTATCCAGCTGGACTTCATCCATATGGAGAGATGCAATAATCTGAAGTACGTTTTGGTTGTGGTTTGTGCGTTCTCCAGATGGATAGAGGCCTATCCTCTTAAGGATAATACTGCCTTGTCCACAGCGAAAGTCCTACTGAAGGAATACTTTCCTCGGTATGGAATGCCACGGATTGTGTGGTCAGATAATGGAAGTGAGTTTGTGGGAAGTGTGATGCAGAGTGTGTGTAAGGGCCTTGGAATTCGACAGAAATTCCATAGCGCCAATCATCCCCAGGCAGCGGGTTTGGTTGAAGGGTACAATGGTACTCTGAAACTGAAACTTGCAAAGATACAAGCTACGACTGGTTTGTCATGGCCTGATGCTTTGCCTCTGGCTCTCTTGTCAACCAGGGCGACTGTGCACTCTCGAGTAGGGCTTAGCCCATATGAGATTGTGTTCGGCCGCCCTGCAAACATTTGGGGAGTCCCGAGGCCTAAGGCCTTTGATAGCCTTGAGTATCCAATGTTAATTGATTATCTTCATGATCTGACTGCTAAACTGAGGTTAATTCATCAACAGGTCTTTGAAGCTTTGCCGGCACAGACAGAGGGTCCTGGACATCGGCTCCAACCGGGTGACTGGGTTGTTACCCGCAATTTTGGCAGAAAACGCAATCTGGAGCCAAGATTTGTGGGCCCTTTTCAAGTGCTGCTGGCAACAAGGACTGCAGTTCGGTTGGAAGGCAGAAAGAACTGGGTGCATGCCACCCATACCAAAAAGGTTTCGATCCCTTCACCAGCAGATAATTGGGTGAGAACTGGTATTGCGACAGCGGAAACTGAGACTCCTCTACGTTACGTGCCGTTTAGCGATGCTCAACCTGTAGTAGACAATTCATTGCAGCCGGACACATCTGTTGAGTAGTCAGTTTTGGAGAACTCAAGGTCTGAATTGTCATCTGATCGATTGAACATTGTTTCACCAGCTGAACAATTATTTGAAGAGCAGACTCGACCTGGAAGATGTCGATATTTTCTTCGTTCACATGACAAAGACTAATAATTTTTTCTATATTTTCCTTTACTGTTGCCACGAACATTAAGAACCATTGCGTCCTTTGCTGATTTTTGAGTTTCCTTCTACGTGCATTTTTTTACAGCTAAGAGATTTTTATTAAGTTGGATGTTGTTTAAGAAAACCTATCATCTGGGTTAACCGTAGGGCCGTGCGGGTACTTCCTTCTGTTTAGCAGGTTCCTGATACTAGGTCAGTTACCTTTTGTCGATTCCTGGGAACTCCTGGGGATTGATAATTGCTACTCAGAATGAAGTGCGTCAAGAACGTACGGACGGTTTTTAGAGGATGGCGTTCTCTAAGCTGTTGGAAGTAGAAAGGATGTCGGCGCAAAGATCAAAATTGCATAAGATTGTACGAACAAAATGTTTTTTGTTTCAGGTATTTCTACTGTTTCTGACTGTTTCTATGCTATTGGTGGGCGGAGTTTATTTTGGGATACAGTCGTTATTGCCTTCTGTTTCACCTACCTTTTCTCCTAAACTAAGTTCCATTACTACTGTTTCTCCACATTCCTTTCATCCTCTGCCCCAACATGAGCAGGTTAGACGTGCGGAATTTATGAATAACTCCTTTGTTCAACTCCTACATCAGCATCAGTTGGTGATGAATACTACCAACTGTTGGGTGTGTGGGTTAATGCCACATACCATGGATAGAGGTATTCCGTATTTGGTTCTTCCTTATAGTTCCCAGGGGTCAGCTCGAGCATTCCAAACTATGTTCCGTAGTGCACTAGATTCCTACCCCAGTCGAGAGCCACGTTCAGCGAACTTTGGTCCTGGTCCGTACCACAAGCCTTTGGCGATAGCGATTGCTGATCTCGATAGAGATATTTTTGATGTGTCGCTTATTCCAGATGCAGAGATACAAGCATATAAAGATCTGAGTGAGGCTGAGTATAGTATGTCAGTGGGTGATAGACAGCTCAAGAGCTCGTCTCCAATATGGATTGTACCCCACCTCGGTAATTTCTGCTTGAAAGGTCTTGGTCGAAATCTGAGAGCCCAGCTTGGGGACAGTGCTTGTACTGACACGTACGTTCTACCGATGCTCTCTTCCCCTGTTTTCCTGACTGCCAAGGGTACCTATTTCGTATGTTATGAGCGTGCATATACATGGTTGCACCGTGACTTCTCGGGAACCTGTTACATTGCGAATCTTTTGCCACCGACTTTTACAGTTGCCTCCGACTATCATAAAACTAGAGTTGTGAGAGGCGTTGTCAGCAAAGAAGACACTGCGGGTCAAGAAGCAGGAGACTTCTTTAAGGGTTTCTTGCCGTTTTGGGGACCTATGGTTAATAGTAGGAACCTGAGACAGTTGACCCGTGTGGTAGAATTGACTGCTAACATAACTGCGAGTGCTCTTGGTAATTTAACAGCGGAACTTCAGGCGGATAGACTTATGACGTTGCAGAACCGTATGGTTCTAGATGTTGTTCTTGCAGATAGAGGTGGTGTGTGCAAAGTTATCCATTCAAGCTGTTGCATTTTCATTCCTGACAACGCTCCAACTGTTTACCAAGCCATCTCGAAGTTGCATAAGATCTCCGAGTCCATACACGTGGACGAGGGTAATTGGACGCCTCTAGGATGGTTTTGGGGCCTGATATCAACTTGGGGTTGGAAGATTCTGATGATCATGGGGGTTGTTGTGACGTTTCTGTTCACGTGTTGTCTTTGCGTACAGTGTGGTCCGGCCTTATGTGGCCTCTGTGCTACAACGTGTATAAGACGGCCATCAGTTACCAAGGAGACGTTGATGAATAGAATGATGTTCCAGCAGCAACTGAACGATTTGATGAATATTGAAATTGATTCTGATCTCGACTAGTGCTTGCCTACATGAGGGCAAAAGGAGCGTCTGAGGTTCCGTGAGAATCTGACCGACATTTTGGGTATGTTCGAATATGGACGAGTTTGGTATCTACGAACCGCAAATGACGAGTTTAGTGGGTGTACGCGTTTTCGCTACGCTACTATGTATGGTTCGTCTCATTCTTGGGTATGTCTATCTGAACCCTTGCGTTCCATTTTAGATACGACGTCCATTTTGTCTCTTGCCCTCAAGTAGCCAGCGAACGGACACTGTCCGCTTCGTGACCCTGGAATTCCCAAGCTTTCGTGGAGGACACATGTTCCTTTGAAGGTGTCTTTTATGGTGAGGGGGCTGACACGGCAAAGGCAGATGGCCCCGCTTAAGGCTCATCTTGCCATGCCGTTTATTGTTTCAGTCGTGCATACATTAGGCACGAGTCCTTTGATCCTGCAATCAAGTTTCCGTTATTGCTCTCTACACTGTTTTCTAAACTGTTGTACATCCATATCTTTTTCCTTTGCATCTGTTCCTGTCCCTTCCTCTAATTCGTTACAGTCAGAATGGAATGTGCTTAATATGCTTTTACAGTTGGGAACCGGCAATGCTGCTGTAATTATGTTTCAGGTTTCTGAAAACATGAATGCGACCTTTTTGAAGTTTATTGTGGGAACTGAGTTGTAACCTTTGTTCGTTATGTTGTGCAATGACAAAAATGTGTATAAAAGGAGCGATCCACTTGTGCAATTCGAAGCAGTCTCTCAGAACCTACACGTTGTGTACTTCTTGCGATTTCTGTATCCCTGCAGTGAATAAATGCTGATCTTTGACGCCGCAGGAAGTGTCCCGTGTCTCTGTGTTTTGTACGCCGGAACAGGTAACCCACGAAGGTTTCAGGTGTTGTCCCCTGGCACCGCTGGGCCTTAGAATAGCCCAGTCCTTCACAAGGCCCCAGCAACACAGGAGGTGGGTTCCTATGATCCTTGAGGTCAGGCTGCCCTCTGACTAAGTAGGCCAGTATCCCTCGTGGGGACCGCAAAACCCGAACCCCTGTGCACCACGTACTTTTGCAAGTGCATATGCTTGTTGGCATTTCCTAAACAAGTGCATTGGGCTACAAATAGCCCCAACCTCTGAGCACATTTGTGCCAAAGAACTTTGGCCTCCTCACACTGAGTGCTCCGTTGGCCGTTGCTTTGTAAATCTGCCCGAAGTCCCCTCACGACTCCTGTGCCTCCGGCCTGGGGGTCCTCTTGAGGGTCAACACTGCTTTTAATGACAAGTGGGACCTCATCAGTATCTCTTGGATAGGTGACCTCTGGGTGAAGGGTGACATGATCAGTTTTGACAAACTACAACAGCAGTTCGAGCTCACACACACAGAGTTCTTCCACTACCTGCAGGTCCACCACGCACTGGTCACAACCCTGAAGAAGGGTTCCTCCTGAGTCCTCCGCACTAGATGACAGGTTATTGGTGGGTTGCTTCCACAGAAGGCCATATAACTAACTTACAAAAAGCTGATTAATAACACACCGGATCCCCTTGATAAGCTACATGAGACTTGGGGTAAGGACAGATTAGAGCTTGACGATGAGGAGTGGCGTGAATCGTGGCCTCCCCCGTGAGTTGGCAATATCCGTGCGGCCTCAGCCTGGTTCAATTGAAAATTCTGCACAGAATTTATGGCACCAGGCCTGAGCTGGTCCGCATGGGAAGAGGGGAGGGGGACGCTTGCAGAAGGCAGTGTTGCCAGGTGCGCACCTTAATGCATATTCTTTGGGAGTGTGAGCGGGTCCAGATGTATTGGAGGGGGATACATGCGGTCATGAGGGAAATCCTACACAAAGATATCCAACCAGAGGTCAAGAGGTGTTTGCTTAACGTATGGGAACCCACTGACTTGACAGGGGCAAAGAAACTTTGGCCCACCCTAGGAGCTATGGTTGCCAAGAGAGATATAGCTCAGCAATGGTGGGGGGGTGACATCCCCTACACTCGATACATGGAAAAGAAATCTCGACTGGTGTACGTTCAGGGAGAAAACGCTGTATGTAGCAAGAGGTTGCCCCAAAAAATGGTCCCTTGTGTGGACCAAATGGAACACTTACAGGGGAGGGATATATGTTGCACCTACACCCCCCGTTGAAGATGACTGTGTCTCCCTGATGCGCATTCCAACCTCTGTGATGTATTCTTGAAATTGCCTATGTTCCCAAAAATTATTGCCATATGAACCAGAACTTTTGTGTGTCTACATGTAATAGGCTGAGTTTTTAGTTTTTTATCAATAAAACTAATAAAATGATATTGTTTTTAAAAAACACTGCTTTTAGTGGGCTCGCCTGGTTGCTCCAGGCCTGCCCTGACTCCCCTTGCTGTGGTGAGTCTCCTGGTCCTTGCTGGGCCAGACCGTAACCTTCTTTTGACCTTCTTCGTGGGTTGCTGCTGCCAAGGCTTGTCGGTGCACCGACCCCTCAGCACTTGATATCCTTTGTGGGACAGCTTGTATCCGGCTCGTGGTCATCCTCAATGGCTCGTGGTCATCCTCAACATCTCCTGGTCCCTGCAGCTGTAGAGTCAAGGTCTCCCTCATCACACCTGAAGCACCAGACATAGGTGAGCATTCATCTACCGAGCTCCTCGTCACTCCTGAGTGACCCAGACTCTGTGACCTCTGCTTTCAGGTACTCTTCAACAAGAATCCACCTTTGGATTCCAACTGACAGTTTTCTTCCTTCCCACAGTGGCCTTTCCTTGAAGTCCTCCAATCAGATCAATGGCGGTTTCCGACACCAATTCAGCCCTATGCACCCGGCTTCCCTGGGATAGGTAACTCTGGTAGTACGGTTTCCACAGGTGGGTTGGCTCTGAAGCCTCCTATGATCCAAAGGGCTTCCTCGTAATCCACTGGGAAGGGTCCTTAAACACTAAAACATCAACCGCGACTTACTCATAGAATGGTACGGAGCACGCAGTCGTGTTCCCACACTGCACCCGTCCTTCATGGGGTCTTTACTTACTCACCTTGGGTGGTTCCTTGGGGTACCAGTGATTCTACGTGTCCTAGACTGTGTCTTGACTCGAGTCATGGTTCTTATACCACTATTTTAGTATCTGGTTTGGTATCCCCCTGGAGCCTACTTTGTATTAGTTCTACTTATGATTGTTTCTGTGCTACAGTATCGTGTGCCTTATGTTTATCCTCATTTAGCAGATACTGTGAGGTATTTAGAGTGTGTTATAATAATAAATACATATTTTTATATCTACTGTGTGGTTCTCCTTTCATTTAACCCTTTCGGTTCTCAGGACGGGTGGGAGCTGTCCTGAGACACGGTGGGCGTGTGCTCTGGATGGCTGCTGGCCATCCTAGCACCGGGAATGCGGTGGAAGCCATTTGCTTCTAGCGCGTCCAGGAGGAGAAGGTGAGTTTCTCCTCGGAGAGGGGGGAATTTTACAAACAAAGCGGCATCGGGGGAAAGGAAAGGGTTTTCCTTTCCTCCGATGTCTCTTTGAGCATTCCTGCTGCACGATCGCTCAATCGTGCAGCTGGAATAAAGTAAAAGAGAAAAGTAGAAAGAACAAAGGGAAAAATAGGAAACCTGTTTGCAAATATAAGAAGAAAAGACAGAGGCAAATTATTTTTCAAAAGCACGTAAATACAGAAGCACTTGATGTTATAGAAGCTCCAGATAGTTTGGATACTTCCTCTAATGAGGCTGCTGGCTGTTTCACTAACCCTATAGCAGAAGGTCCCCTTGATGACAGCACTATGAATGGGGGAGTCCTATGTTCTGAGGTTAATGAGATAGAGCCTCCGGCACCAATGGATGAAGTTACAAGAAATATGCCTACTGTAACAAGGGTACTTAATCCATCGGCACCTATTTTTCGGCCCCCAGCTGATGTGACCACTAATTTAACTATTGCACCTCTAAAAATTTTTAATCCATGTGTGGATACCTTGTCACTGGATTTTCTTCCCTTATTTGATTCCGACCTAAATTTAAACAGATCATGGTTGCTCAATTGCTTTAAGGATATTGAAAGCTTAAAACTTATTTTGTCAAGTGATATTGATTTGGTTTCAGTAATAAGGTTTGAAAATGGGCAACGAGCAAGGGTAAAATTCTGTTAAAAAATAATTGCTAATCTTGTCCCCCAACAAGCGGAAACATTCCAACGTAGAGGGATTGACGTGTTACCCTTTTTTAATAATGGAAAGCGTATTTTCTCCAGAGAAGGAGTTTCAAAGTTGGGTTTTCGGCAGGAAGACCCGTCCATCCACATTAAAGATCTAAAGATCTGGGTCTCTAGAGGTAAACGCATGGTTTCTCAGGTACTCCCACCCCCTGAGAATTTGGATATTCCTCTAACAGAAGATAATCAACATTGGAATTGGCTACCAGGAGTCTTATCTAATAACACATCGAATAATCCAAGACTGTTTCAACATCTTTAACAGACAATTAAAAGTCATATCTTGGAATGCAGCAGGATTATATAATTGCCCAGAGAAGCTTGATTATCTATTCTCCTTGAACGCAGATGTGCTATGTATTCAGGAAACATGGTGTAAAAATATCCTATATGGGGGGAAAGATTATTTTGTCTTCGAGGCCGCCGCTATACCCTCAAAAAAAGGTCATGCAAAAGGTGAAATTGCCTGTTTTTTATCTAATTCATTACAATGGCAATTTTCCCATTATAAGGACACTAGTAATCTCTTTCAATCAATAACTATCAATAATCTAGCGTCTGTAGGTAGACGGACTTCTCTTGTAATTTTAAATGCATACATACCACCTGAAGATATTTTTAACATTGTCTTGAAGCGAATGTTTTCCTATGTAAAACAATTATTAGAGCTTGATCAGCCCCCATATATCTTACTCATGGGTGACTTAAATAGCAAAGTGTCCACTTCAAGTATAGATATGTTTAGAAGCAAATTTAAGGAAGAAGCATATAATATACCCCAAGCAATCTTTCCTAGTAAAATAAAAACTAATACAAGAGGAAAGATATTACTTGAAGAACTTAGTTATTTAGAGGGGCTAATCGTAAATGGTAGGATTCCTTCTGATATTCCCGCTAAATTTACACATAAGTCATTTAGGGGTGAATCCATCCTGGATTATGTAATTACGGACTATGATACATTCTCTTATATTCGAGACATAATGATCTCTCGATCCTCCTTGAGCGACCATAATGTGATTAATATAACTGTCTCATTACAACCTCCAGATACTGACTCTTGGTCTTTAATCAATAAAGGTGTTTCTATTCATTGTAAGTCAGGAAGGTGCTTCTGGGACCCTTCCACTATGAAAGATGTACAAAATATTCTTGCCCAAACTTTATTTGAATTAGATGAATGGCAGGGTAGGGAATTCTTACACTTTGAAATTTTTAAGAAGAAGCTTACCATGACAGCTAAGAAAGCAAGAAATCCTAAGAAGTTACACTTCCCTCCTAGTATATTACTACCTTTAAATAAGGAAATAAATAAACTTGTGAGGCAACAGTACCTTAGTAGATCTAGGGAAAATGAGCATAAGTTAGCCTTACTAAGAAGAAGGAGGGCCAGACTTAGAATAAAATTAAAAAGAGAAAAAGAAGATTCTCTCTGGATTAGGTTAAGAGAGGCATCGGCCTTTAATAAATCTAGAGAATTCTGGTCCATAATAGGGAATGGATGTGGTGCAAGAACTTCCCCCATCCCCATCTCTATCGCTGAAGATGTCTGGATACTATTTATATCTAGTTTGTACGCATCTAACAGTGTAGAGGGTGATAACTGGGACCTAGCCCCGAATAGTGAGCCTAATATAGAGCTTCCGACCGAGAAAACCATAGCTTCGGTGATAAAGAGTATGCGCGCTTCCGGAGCTATGGGTCCAGACGAGTTGCCCATGTCAATAATAAAGCAAGATGTCACTTCCTGGAGTAGGATTCTTCTTCCAGTGTTTCATGCATGCTTCCTATCGAGATCAGTCCCTAACTCTTGGAGGGGAAGTATATTAATTCCCATATTTAAAAAGGGAGAGCGGGATAATCCTGCGAATTATCGTCTAATAGCTCTATTGGACTCTATAGGAAAAATCTTTGCTAAATGTCTTTTGATTTTAATTACTGAATGGATAGAATTAAATGATATTTTACCCTTGGAACAAACTGTATTTCGCAAAGAGCATGGTACACTTGATAATTTAACAGCATTACAGGTGATCGTTGATAAATACGTACGTGTTCGAGGTGGTGGAATATATGCGGCATTTATCGATTTCTCCACAGCGTTCGACAAGGTAGATCGTCCAACGCTGTGGAGAAAGCTTGCTACATTAGGCATGCCAATACAGTTACTTGAACTTGTAAAATCTCTTCACTCGAACACGTGGTGTAAGGTACTACAAGGCGAAGAAAGGGGTCTTTCTCAATCTATCCCTTCTCCGAACGGGTTGAAACAAGGGTGCATACTGGCCCCTATATTGTTTTCACTATATACGGTAGACCTACCTACTTCCATTTCAGCGTGTGGTGGGATAGCCCCGATAATTGGAGGATCATCAATATCAGTTTTAATGTATGCAGATGATATCCTCATATTGGATTTAACCCCGAAGGGCTTGTCTAACCGCCTACATGCATTAAATCAATTTGCAGAAGCACATTACATGAAGATTAACGCTTCAAAAAGTAAAATTATGTGCATTTTTGGAAAGAAAAAATGTAGGTCTGAAAACTATAGATGGGCCATAGGAGGACAGAAACTAGAGGTGGTTAAAACCTACATCTTCTTAGGTAAAATAATTTCAGCAAACCTAAGTGAGAAACCCCACATTGAGCATAATTTGCGTAAAGCATCGGCTCATGGTATGGGGTTATGTTCCTTGTACAATGCTACAGGGAAGAGACATTTCACACTATTTTTGGATGTATTTAGAGCAAAGATCCCTGCAACTCTACTGTACGGATTAGAATTAGTGGAGTTAAAACACTGGGGATTCTTGCATAAAATGGAAGGAAAGGTACTAAGAAGAATTTCTTCTTTTAACACAGCTTGCACTGTATCTTCATGCAGGCTGGAATTCGGACTCCGAAGTTGTTGGGTACAGAGGTTGATTGCCCTCGTAAGGTGGGTAGCTTGCTTAGCTAGAGGTAAATCGGATTCCTTACGGGAAGCCATTAAAAATGAGCTCCTGGGCAATTTTAACGAGTTTTCCCTGTTAGTAAAAAACTTTAGAAAAGCAGTAACTTTGTTAGAGTTGGATGTAAGCACTTTGTTTTTACTTACTCCCTCTGAACTAAAGTCTAATTTAAAAAGTGCATCTTGGGAACTCAGTTATAAATTGGATATGATTGCCCAACAAGGAAAAAAAGAAAGGCAATTACTCCTAAACACATACACACCAAAGCTGGCACAACAATACCTTACCTGGAATATCCCCCACAGAGTCCGTAGGTTATGGTACCTTTTAAGACAAGATTTGCTCCCACTAAATCTCCTTTTTGCAAAATGGTATGGTGTATCTCCAATATGTAATCTTTGTTATAATACTGTACAGGATCGTAATCATGTCTTGTTTATTTGTCCCGCACTACGCTCATTGCGCTATAAATGGTTAAAACCTATTTGTCTACAATTAGGAATTTTAAATGTAAAAACTTTTTTCCATGCACTTTATTGTCCGCCAAATGAAATGTTCTGTTTCGGAATTATTAACTTTTTTAAAGGGTTTTTAGATATTTATTAATGATACATAGAGAAATGTTAGATGACTGTTCGACCAGTGAATATGAAGTATTACCTTTTTTCTGTCTTTTTTGTGATTTTATTGTAATTAATGTTGTATAATTGTGTGTTTATTTTATGTGGCCCTCATTTGAGAGCCAAAAACATAATAAACTTAAACTTGAAACTTGATGATGAAGCTACTCTCAGTGCGGATGAAGCTACTCTCAGTGCGCATGAAGTGCCTGTTTTAGAGGAGGTCACTGATGTGCCGATGGTGCCAGAGGCATCTGGAATGCAGTCTGGGGCTGCAAGGCTTCCCATTGGAAGTGCTGGACTCTGGGTTGATCCAAACATGGTGCAGCCGGTGTTACCTACCTTTAGTGGTGATGCAGGGTGTAGAGTGAATTGTGATTTTTATTTTGCCTATACAGTTTTTTCAGTTGTTTATGGATGATGTATTTTTGGCTGAGATTGTTGAGCAGACTAATTTGTATGCAGAGTAGTATTTGAGGGACAACAGTGGCAGACTTAGGCCCCACTCTAGAGCTACCCAGTGGACTCCCACAAATCTGGATGAAATGAAGAAGTTTTTGGGTTTGACTTTTTTAATGGAAGCAGTCCATTGCTTCATATTTGTCTACTAGTCCAGTGATGGCAACGGCCATATTTCCTGCAATTATGAGTCGTGATGGGTAATTACTTGTGCTTCGGATTCTGCATTTTGTTGATAATGCTTCTGCATTGCCACAATATCGCCCTGACTGTGACCGTCTTTTAAAAAACTCGACCTGTTCTTGATCACTTTGTAGATCGATTTTCAGAGATCATACTCCAGGGAAAGAAATAGCTATTGATGAGTCTTTGGTCCTGTTCAAGGGTCGTTTGGTTTTTAGAGAGTACATTCCTAGCAAGAGGGCACGTTATGGAATTAAGATGTATATGTTGTCTGAGAGAAGGACAGGATAGGTCTATAATTTCCAGGTGTACACTGGTACGGATTCCACTATTGTCCTCCCTGGCTGTCCGTCCACTTTAGGAGTTTCAGAGAGAATTGTGTGGGAACTTGCTAGAGGACTTTTTAACAAAGGTCACCATTTGTACCTAGATAACTTCTACACTGCTGAGCAATTGTTTAAGGGATTGTTCAAAGTGGGCACTTTTGCTTGTGGCACAATCCGCTCTAACCGTAAAGGTTATCCAAAAGAGCTTGTTTGCAAAAAGCTTCAGAGGGGATAGTGCAGTACCTTGCGTAGTGATGAACTGCTAGCTGTGAAATTTGTTGGCAGGAGGGATGTGTACATGCTGACTACCATCCATGATGAGAGTACTTCACCTGTGGCTGTTTGGAGTCAGGTTGCTGAAGTGCGCAAACCTGTGTGCATTGTAGACTACAATAAGCACATGGGTGGTGTTGAAAGAGTAGATCAGAGGTTGGAACCTTACTCTGCTATTCGTAAGGCTTACATTTGGTATAAGAAGATGGCCATCCATCTTTTCAATTTAGCAACTTTTAATGCTTTTGTTGTGTTCAAAGAGTGTTTTCCAGCGTCAAAGATGGCTTTTGTTCAGTTTCAAGAGTCTGTGATAGGCAGCCTTGTTGTAGTGTAACAGGCAAGTGTTCCTAGAGTTGGAGTGGTGGAGGGTGTGGCTAGATTGAAAAATCACCACTTTCCCGATTTAATTCCTCCCACGCCCAAAAAAACCCAATCCCTGTAAGAGATGTCGAGTCTGTCTGCGAAGGGGTATGCGGAAGGAGAGTTGTATGCGCTGTGCTGATTGTCCTTTCAATCCTGGGCTGTGTGTGCCCACATTTTTCAGATTGTATCACACTCAAAAGAAATTTTGGGAGCAACCGTGAGTCTAATAGTGTACTGCCTGGTCTGTATGGTTTTTTATTTGTTGTTCAGTTTCACCTTCGGCATTAGAATGATGTCTTTAGTTACCGCTGTTGGGTTTGTAGTTTTGTATCTAGTACCAATTGGTTTGTAATTTCCTTCTTGTTAAAAAAACATTTGACAGTGTGCGTGGACTGGCGCTTGGCTGGTGGTGTGCATGGACTGGCGCTTGGCTGGCGGTGTGCATTGACTGGTGCTTGGCTGGCAGTGTGCATGGACTGGCGCTTGGCTAGCGGTGTGTGTGGACTGGTGCTTGGCTGGCGGTGTGTGTGGACTGGTGCTTGGCTGGCGGTGTGCGTGGACTGGCGCTTGGCTGGCGGTGTGCGTGGGCTGGCGCTTGACTGGCGGTGTGTGTGGGCTGGCAATGTGTGAGTAGTGACTTGCTGCTGGTCATTACACACTCTGCTAGTCAAACGCCACTGCAGATACTACAGCCTGTGTGATTGCTGTGTCAGTCCTGTGCGCGTATGAAAGCGATGGGCCCTTGAATGGCGCAGTCTGTTGATGTGACTGTTGTAATGTGCTGTGCCCGCGGCTGGCGGTCTGAATGGTCTTGTGTGTCATGTATGAAAGGTGTGTGAATGGCCTGTAAAGAGGTTGGTGCCTTGCCGTGGCTTTACAGCTCACGAGCTGTGAGTCATTGGTTCAGGTTTTTAACCTTTTAAATATTAACAGTGCATTTCGTTTTTGTGAAATCTCTTGTTAATAGAATTTTACGCACTGAACCTTCACTCACCCTCATACCAAATCCAACCAGTATGTGTGAGTACTTAAGGAATTGTTCATTTTGAAGGAATATTTGTCTTTTCTGTCTCTCTCTGCCAGGGTGTACATTGTCTCCACATTGTCTGTGAATGTGAGTGTTGAAAGGTGCTGGGGCTGCAGTTGGTAGTGCGAAAGTGTGTGGCAAGTATGAAAGGTGTGTGAATGGCCAGTAAAGAGGTTGGTGCCTTGCCGTGGCTTTACAGCTCACGAGCTGAGAGTCATTGGTTCTGGTTTTTAACTTTTCAATTATTAACAGTGCATTTCCTTTATATGAAATCTCTTATTAATAAAATATACATTTTGAACCTTTCACTCACCCTCGTGCCAAATCCAACCAATATGTGTGTGTACTTGAGGAACAGGTGGATAGGCAGTCGTATTTGTCTCATTTGTCTTTCTGTGCTAAGGTGTAGTTTGTCTCAAGGGAAAATTTTACAAATTTAGATATTTCTGAAAGTAAAAGAAAATGGGGAGTGCTGGGTGGTGTGCCTCTCATGGATTCCAACATGTTTTTGTACTCACGCCATGCAAACCGCATAATGTGACTATAGTCACTCATTTTCCTTGCATTACTGTGTCATAATCTGTTGTCAGAAAAAACACAATTTTCCTACCATCCTGCATTTCCCCCAGGTCTCCCAATTAAAATGGCACCTCACGCACGTGCGTAGGTCAAGTACCCGCGACAGGCAAGGGCCCAAAACCTATTGAGGCGACATCAAAATTACCTATTGCAAAACAACCTGGTTTTGCAAGGGGGATCCCATGAGCTTTTGGCCTCGGCGGCCATCTAAGCAAACCTACCAAACCCACACATTTCTGAAAACTAGTCACCCGGGGGAGTCCAGTGAGGAATGGCTTGCGTGGGTCCCCTGTTGGACTTGGCCCTTTTTGCAAGGTCATCCCTGAACTTTTTGCCTTCCTCCTGTATTTTCTCGGACCTGTTTTTGTTGGTTTTTTGACTCTAGGCACTTTACCACTGCTGATCAGTGCTAAAGTGCATATGCTCTCCCTATTGTGAATTGATGTATGTATTAGTGACTCCATGATTGGCTTATTTGGTTTACTGTCAGACCCTAGTATAGTGCACCATGTGTGCCCAGGGCCTGTAAATTAAAAAACTGCTGGTGGGCTTGCAGCACTGATTGTGCCACCCACAGAAGCAGCTTGTAAAGGGTGTCTCAGGCCTGCCATTGCAGAGCCTGTGTGCAGTCTGGGACTGCCATGTCGACTTGGCAAGTGCACCAACTTGCCAGTCCCTAAACCTTCCCTTTTCTACATATCAGACACCACTAAGGTAGGCCCTAGGGCAGGGTGCATTGTATGTAAAAGGTATGTCATGCCCTGATGTGTGTGGCATGACCTGATGGTGAATTACAGCCTATTTTGTTTTTCACTATTGAAAGGCTACCTGTACCCATAGGCCAGAATGGGCAGTTTGATTTTGACATCATATAATCCTAACTGACCCAGGGAACATGGTAGAGATTTGAGTTTAGTATGCCTGAACTCAGAAGGATAAAATACATCATTTAGTGAAGTTGGTTTTAACATTCTGTGTTTGAAAATACCACTTTTAGAAAGTAGGTATTTTCTTACCTAACCATCCAGCCTGCCTCTGCTAGGTTGTGTATTGCATGTCTGGTTTGTGAGTGACAGGGGGTGGGGGTGGCTCCAGGAGACAGGGTGAGTCAGCCTAGGCTAAATAGACCTATCTGCATTGGAAGTGGTGGGAGGAGTAGCACCTGGGCCTGAATAGAGCTGTGTCTGCCTTCCACAATGCTGGCTCCACCTCCTGTGGTGCGTATGATGGCCCTGGCCCACACTGACAAAGGAAGAAGGTGTGCACTGGCAGAATGCACCCAGGACTGGTTTAGACTAGGTACAGGACCCTCTGCCTTCAGAGACAAAGGATTTGCTAGTATAAATATTGGGTCCCAGACACCAAGACTTTACATCACTTCTGGGAAATCAAGACAAACCTTTGCCAAGGAGAAGAACTAAGGAAGCTGCAGGAGTTTAGACTGCCCCTCTGCCAGTGTGCTGTTTGCTGGGTTGGCCTGCAGTGGTTTCTTCATTGCCAAGGAAAGGAGAAGGAACTTTTAAAGAACTTTCATAATCTTGCAGAATATTGCTTCAAGGGCTTGAATGTGTGCTTGCCTCCTCCTGTAGCCTCAGGGCTACAAGATTTCACCACCAGCTCCCCCCTGAATTCCCTTGCTGGGAATTCTGTCTGCAGAAGCCTGCGTGTTGCTGGGAGCTGGAAGCATGACTCAACGAGAAGAAGCATGTTGCCGTTGCAGCTGATGCTGTCGCATCGCAGGAGTAGCGTGTTGCCGGCGCAAAGGGCGCCGCCGCATCACCAGAGAAGCGTGTGTTCGTCACAGCTGTTTGCCGTCGCATCACCGGAGAAGTATGTCTCCACCGCAAGGGTCGCATCACCTGAGAAGCGTGTTGCAGGGTCTGTCGCAGCCCCAAAGTTAGAGAGTGTGCTGCACGGCCGTCAGGCGTTCACGCATCATCCTCATGTCGCCACATCCCATCAAGGGCGCCATCTTGTTGCATTACACCGGATTGTCGCATCGCATCGAAGTGCCAACTTGCCGCATCATAACTGGAACGCAGCACGAGACTCAACGCATCACTTCTTCTCCGGTAAGGAACAGACGCATCCCCTACTCTGCGCAAGCATTGAGGCGCGACGCATCGCCTTCCCTGAAGAAAGGAACTGACGCATCATCCTCCCTGCAAACCTTTTGTTTGTTTGGTGTTATGCATCCAGGGTACTTTTGTGAGAAACGTGTCGCATTTATCATCAACTTGAACTAAGTTACTTCTACCATCTTTAAGTCTATTTTGAGTAAAGTATTGTGGATTTTTGTTATTTAAGGTCTTGTGTTAAGTCTATTTAAAGAATAGTTATTTGTATAAAACCTGTGTGGTGTCCATCTGTGGTGTTTTCACTGTATTACTGTATGTGTTCACAAATGCTTAACACACTGCCTCTGAGATAAGCCTGTCTGCTCGTGCCAAGCTACCAAGGGGGTGAGCAGGGGTTATCCAAGAGTGTAATCCCCTTTCCCTGACTTATAAGCAAGGGTCCCTATTTGGACAAAGGTGTATATCATTTCCAATTAGAGACCCCCAGTTCTAACATTCCCCAACATTTTCCTACCCAGAATCCCCTGCAAACCTCAAATTTAGCTGAAATATGCTCTTTTTTCTCAAACTTCTGTGTGGGAAAGTTCTGGAATCTGCGTGGATCCACAAATTTCCTCCCACCCAGGGGTCCCCCAGGTCTCCCAATAAAAGTGGTACCTCACTCGCGTGGGTGGGTCAAGTACCCGCGACAGGCAAAGGACCAAAACCTATCGAGGCAACATCAAAATTACCTATGGCAAAACAACCTGGTTTTGCAAGGGGGGTCCCATGAGATTTTGGCCAGGGGCTTGGCGGCCATCTAGGGAAACCTACCAAACCCACACATTTCAGAAAACTAGACACCTGGGGGAGTCCAGTGAGGTATGGCTTGCGTGGATCCCCCAACATTTTCCTAACCAGAATCCCTTGCAAACCTCAAATTTAGCTGAAAAATGCACTTTTTTCTCAAGCTTCTGTGTGGGAAAGTTCTAGAATCTGCGTGGATCCACAAATTTCTTACCACCCAGCATTCCCCCAGGTCTCCCGATAAAATTGTTAACTCACTCGCGTGGGTGGATCAAGTACCCACGACAGGCAAGGGCCCAAAACCTATTGAGGCGACATCAAAATTACCTAAAGCAAAACAACAAGCTATTTTGCTAACGCTAATGCTGGAAAAGTATTAATAAATAAAATGGGATAGAGTAGAAGTGGTTGGTATACAGTGAAACCATTTTGTTTGAAGAAACTAATATTTGTCTTCTGAATTTATTACTAGTGCGCAATTTGGCCTCTCTTGTATAACTAAACTAAGCTGAAGTAAAGGGAAGACTGTGCATGTCCACTGAAAGTTAATCCGGAATGATGACTTAAGTGTTGAATGGAAGTCAAGGACACAAGTGATATACTCTGGGAACGGATGGTGAAGAGTTCAATGATGAAGACTCACATTCAGAATGCTATTAAAATGTTTCAAAGTAAAATGTGAATGCGTGTGAGAACTAATTTTGTGAATAAAAATTAAGGGGACGGGTTTGTGAACAATGGTTGAACTGATTTTAATGAAATGTATGTATGGTGGATGGATCTTCCCCCCTTGCATGACCAATTAGATTTCATATTTTTACGATATTAAAACTTTAGTGGGTGTAACATGAAGAACGAAAGCTATAATTAGATAGCTTTAGTTAGTTAGTTAGCAGAGCTCAGGATGGGGTCTGAGTAGCAGGAGATGCTGTTGCTGGGAGAGATTGCTGTGAGATGCTGATGAAGAGCTGAATGCAGAAGCTGAAGCAGAACTTTCTATCCTGATTTAATTGGGTTAGAACAGAAAATCGCAGAATAATCTCGAGGAGGAAGAGTGTGTCAGAGAGGGGTACCGCACAATCGTCGGTATTCTAGAGAGGTCATCTATCCTGAATCTTGTCCTGAAGTCTTTGTCTCCTGACCTATCCCAGGGGACCCTCACCAGCCCTTTGGCCAGAGGGTTGGTCTTCACACCATTCTTGGTAACTATATTTCCTTTGTAATTTAGTGATATGCCCTTTTCTCTCTATCCTCTCTTTTCCTTAGACATTGTTCATTGAGTAAGTCCGTGTTATATTTGTTTGATGATTTAATTGATTTTTCTCCACTGAATGATTGTAATGGCACTGTAAATTTGAGATGGTTCACATGCGCTTGAAATTTTAGATAAAGATCTAAACCTTCCTGAGTCTGTGGTTATTTACTTAATTACATTAATAGTTAGAGTTTGTTAATTGTCACCATCAACTAGTTCAACTAATGGTCCATCGACTAGAGAAAATAACTTTTTGATCAGTGAAGGGTTAGTTTGAAATGAACAGAGTTACCAAAAAACTAATCCAGATTATTGTGGAAAAAATTTACAAACCTGTGACCATTCCAGCGGTTTACTCAATAAGAGTGTGTTTTATGCGCCCAGGTGAGTATATGGTAGTAGAGTATCTGTTGTTGGTACGTCGCTGGATCCGTTTTCTGGTAGCAGAGTTATGGTTATTATTGACCAGTTTGGTGATAAATATTGATTATTGATTTATGTTTAAAAAAAGAGTTAGGGTCTTGTTCTATGTTGTCCAGAATCCCGGGAAAATGAATAGCGGCTGGTGACAGAAGCAACACTGCAGTGAGGTTACTCGTCTTTTGGTATAATACTGAGAAGCTATGTAGGGCTTGCAGTGTTAAACTAGGGACTATTTTGTATAAAAGTAGAGTGTGAGTGATATAGTGAAAAGGAGCGAAATTGAAATCTATCCTTTGTTTTAGTGGAACAAACAGAGTAGCGAATGTTTTTATGTTATTAACGAAGAATTTAATGAAAAGTATTAAGGAATAAGCTGTTGTATTACCTTGTGAAGAGGGGGTCAGCCGACGGAGTTGTACTGACGTCACAGAGAGCCACGCTGGGATTGGTTGAAACAGCGGGCGTGAGACAGAAGCAGATTGTAAAGCAGGGATCAGTAGTAAGGAGCAATACTGACATCACAAAAGGTAGCGCTGGCATTGGTCAGACCACGAGCGTGAGCCTGAGTCTGAGTGGTTGATAGATAGAAGCAACGCTAGGATCGGTAGAAAAGGAATTGTATGTTGAGTCCTGATTTGACTGTGGGTGTGAGTCGTGCTGACATAGGACGAGACGTAGGTAATAGAGCTAGAAGATATACGGAAGACACTTTCCTATATCGTCCATCTGAAATGTTTGGAAGACGAAAGAAAATGAGGTTGATAAAGGAAATTAAAAATCTCCTTAAGAAAGACAAGCCTGTGTTGACTAGAGAGGGAATTCCTGTTCCTCCACCTAAAACGCCTGCTTCATTTATGATGATGGAGAAAGGATATTACACGTGTGTATGGTTGGAGAATTGGGTAGAATATACGAAAGATGGTGTTTTGGCTTTTCCAGATCATGGTACTTTTAATTTAAAGATACTTCAGAATTTGAGAGATAGAATAAATATGTTAGAACCAAATCCTAGGATGACACAGTATGAAGCCTTGGACGAATCGGAGATTGAGGCATTTGATCGAGAGAAATTCAGAAGTGGTCGGAGATTTAGAGGATTTTTGCGTAGACATTCGTATGAGTCAAGTAGAGATCAAATGAAGCATTGGAGAAGAGCTGTAGTATCATAGGGTTTATATCCAGTGTTAAAGGCTGAAGAACAGTTGGGAAGCAAGTGTACGGAGAAAACAAAACACATGAATGTGACAGGATATGGCGAATCAGATGACGAAATGTTGGGGGAAATTTTAACTATAAATCCTACACCATACCAAGAAGGACCCAGTAGTCACCCCAAGTCCACCGGTAATGGGAACACCCTTAATTCCTCAATTGTGCATGATACATCAGTTAATAGGGTACTTCAAGATAAATAAAGAGAAGCATTGAATAGAACAAGGGAGGAAGTAGTACAGAAAATAAGTCAATTAAATTTAAATACTGAAGGTTTGACAGTACCAGTGACTATAGGTTCTGTTATCCCATTATATGGAGATAAAATAAGTTGCCGAAAAACCTCAAGTTGTAACAACTCCATTGAGTAATCTCAGTAAAGAGGTAGTAATATCTGATGATCAGGCCAGTGAGTGCGATTCAGTCATTTCATTAATGGACCTTCCAATAAGAGAACCTTTAACTGAAACTCCAAAAAGAGTCAAACCCGGTAATTTGAAAGAAAGAGGGTCTATGGTACCTTTAGGAAATAGAGGCTTGACAGCGGTCACTCCAGAAGATTTGGAAAGATGGGCAAGGGGAATAGAAAAATGAAGCTCATCACCAAAAAGTTTAGATATTTACAGACTGAATGTGGAGTTGGAAGAGATGATAGCTGGAAATGTAGGAATCGAAAGGTTGAACCTTTACAATGATGAGGAGTTGTTGTTTATATGTAGGGGCATAACCAGAAATGCAAAATTGTTTCATGAAAGACTGACAGAGGTGGCTTCAGAGATTGGAGTAGATATAGGGAGATCAAAATTATTACAGAAACCATAACGAGTGGAGTTTACTGACAAGGATTTGGAGAATATGAATGTGTCTGGTAAAAGATTACAGATAAAGGAGTTAATGAACATTTTTCAGAAGTGGGGAGATATTGACAAGTGGACGACTAGGTGGACAAGAAAGAAGGAGGAAGCACAAGCAAAGGAAGCATCAGAAAAGGCAGAGGGATTGTGTCCTATGAGAGAGGTTCCTGGTGGTGGATATGTTCATGTTCCGTGGAGCAGACAGGATATTTTGCCATTTACAAACTATTTCCCTAGGTTGAGAGAGAAACCTGTTGAATGGTACAAACAGGTTGAATGATTTGTGAAAATGTTGAAGGTTTTGTTGAAGGATCTGCATGGTTTGTTTGATATTGTGGAACCTGCTGACTTATGGACAGAGTGTAAGATCACGGTTGATTGGCCAAGTGAGGAGTATGCTAGAGACTCAAAAACAGGAGCACCCTCAGAGGAGGTGATGAAGATATATCACCAAGTAATTACTTTTCTAAAATGGAAAATCCCTCCTAAAGAAACAGATTGGGTAAAGATAGATAGAACAACTCAAGAGCCAAATGAGTCTGTACATGCATACTATGAGCGGTTTCTGCAAGTGTTTAAGCAGTATAGTGGTTTTGAGAACAATAGTTTCTGCAGCACATGTTGTGCTGGCAGAGTAAGACGATTGACGAGATTTTGAAATATGCCAAGTATTGTGGAGACGACATTAAGGCAAGGCGTAGAAAGCTCAAAGAGAAAATGATGTGGGCACAAGTGAAATTGGCAGAACAGCAGGAAAATAAATTAAATACCTAGACTGATAATCAGGTGAAAGAGCAGAATCAGAATGATCAAGCGGCGAATGGTGGTAACGTAAGATGACGAATGAATAGAGAGGAAGCGAAGAAGACATTTCTTTGTTATGCGTGTGGAAAGCTTGGACATTGGAAGAACGAATGTAAGAAAGTTCAGAATAATAATGGGCCAAACCTAAATTTAAATCCACAGATGCAGAATGAAGTGATTATGAAGCAGCCACAGCGGGTAGTTACTCCACAGTATCAGGTGCCACCAGCTCCTATGCCAAACTTTGTGAACACTCAAATATACAGTGCGAACACCAGATTTCACGGAGAAAGTGGTAAGAAAAATTCTGTGGTTACACAATATTTTTTGCAGAACGATGATGACTAAATGGACTTTGCACAATGACGGTGCCTGAGGGGGAAGGAAGAGGAGTACGCGCTTGGTGCATTCTTGCCGGTAGATCAGTCGTGTCGATTTATTGAATGGAAAGTGGAAGGTAGTGATATCACTTTTCTATTGGATACTGGTGCTACCCGGTCTACTTTAAGAACAGCAGACCTCCCAAACCTACCCCGCTCAGGAGAACCTATCCAAGTTGTAGGAGTGTTGAATCAACAGATTAGAACCCCAATCACAAAACCAAAGGTAGTGCATATCGGAAATTTTAAAGACATGCTTCGGTTTGTAGTTTGAAATTCCAGTCCAGTAAATCTGTTAGGGAGAGATCTATTCTGCAAAATGAATTACATGGTCTACTGTACACTAGATTGTGTTGCTTTCAAACCCCTGATGAGGATGTTGTTTATAAAATAATGCTAGCTAAGCAAGGTACTGAGATGTTTTCATTGATAACTGAAAGGGAATTGCCCGAAGAGTTGAGAACCACAGTAAATCCAGAAGTGTGGCATTTCACAGGAAAAGATATTGGGCTGATTTCAAATGTAGATCCAGTGAAAGTGACGGTGAAAGAAGGTGCAGTTTATCCAAACACACAACAGTACAAAATGAGTCCAGAAGGGAAAGCACAGGAATTGCTCCAGAAACTGACTGAATGATTAAACAAGGCATTTTAAAAGAAATAATGGGTAGTCCTGGTAATTCGCCAATAATTTGATTGAAAAAGCCTAGCCGAAAATACAGGATAGTGCAGAATTTGAGAAAGATCAACAAAATTGTAGTGCCTTGTTGCCCAGTAGTGCCAAATCCAGCAGTGATCCTTTATCAGAAACCCTGGAATGCAGGCTGGTTTACAGTAATTGATTTATGCCAAACCTTTTTCTCTATTTCTTTGCACCCAGACAGCCAATATTTGTTCGCCTTTAGGTTAGAAGACCGTGTCTTGGCATGGTGCCGAGTTCCTGAAGGGTATACAGAGAGTCCCTCAATTTTTAATCAAATTCTGAAAAAGTGTCTAGAGACATTGGTCATGCCCAGAAATTCCGTTCTGGTTCAGTACATTGATGACCTACTGGTGGCATCAAATTCAGGAGAAGTTTGGGTCACTGACACAATTGCATTACTGAACCATTTGGCCGAAGGAGGACTCAAAGTGTCTCCAGAGAAATTGCAGTTTTGTAAGCAAGAAGTTAAATATTTGGGCCACAAAATAGAAAGAGGAGTTTAAAAAGTGACCCCAGAGAGAATAAAGATAATCAAGCAAATGCAACTACCTCAGACACAGAAGGAGATGAGAATGTTTCTCGGAGTAGTTGGGTGCTGTAGGTAGTGGATAATTGGGTTTTCCCTGCTGGCTAAACCATTGATTGGGTTAACTCGGAAAAGAGCAAAAGATCCGATTGTCTGGAATGCTGAGTGCGTGGAAGCATTTGTGAAATTGCAGAATTGTCTGTGTGAGGCCACTGCCTTAGGCATGCCTGATTATACGAAATAATTTACACTGTTCTGTTGTGAGAGAGAGAAAGCTGTGCACTTTCAGATTTGACTCAAAGGCATGGATTAGGCAGATGTCCAGTAGCATATTTCTCTGCTAATTTGGATCCTGTGGCTTCAGCTTTACCTGGATGCTTAAAAGCAGCAGCTGCTACTTGTATGAGTTTGGAGCAAAGTGAATCGATAGTAATGGGACATCCAGTTAAAGTTTATGTCCCACATTTAGTTGAGATTCTTTTAACAAGAACTCGAAGACAGCACCTTACCCCTAGTCGGATGACTAAGTATGAAAGAGTGATTCTGGGAGCAGAAAATGTAACAGTAATAAGATGTACAATAATGAATCCTGCCATGGTATTGCCAGACCCATGCTGTGAAAAATTGAAAGATGCAATGGATCATGATTGTCTGGATGTGACTGAGATGTGTACCAAGCCCCGTCCAGATATAAAAGAAGTGCCCTTGAAAGAGCCATATCATGAACTATTTGTAGATGGGTCATGCATGAAAACAGAGGGAGGAATACTCAGTGAAGCCTATGCTGTATGTAAAACATCAGAGGTCATTGAAGCATCCTGTTTACCGGGAGTCAAATCTGCATAAGTAGCCAAATTGGTGGACTTAACAAAGGCATGCAAAATTGGGAAAAATTGGAGGATAACCATATTTATGGATAGTCAATATGGTTTCAGGGTTGTGCATAATTTTGGCCAGCTCTGGATGCAGAGGGGGTTTCTGACTTCTTCAGGATCTCCTCTCCTATAAGAAATGGCAAAAATGTAAAAGAATTGTTGGAAGCAATACAATTGCCAAAAGAAATAGCAGTGGTCAAGTGTGCTGCTCACCAGTCAGGAAATGACTATGTGGCGGCAGGCAACAGATATGCGGACAAAATTGCTCAATATTGTGCAAGAAATAACATGGCACTTAACAGAAAAATTAAAACAAGTGAAATCAGCTGCCAACTTATGTTTTTTTTAGCTCTATAGACATGGGATGAGGTTAGAAAGTTGCAGGATGAAGTTGAGGCAATAGAAAAGGAAATCTGGATAAAGTCAGGTTGTGCAAGAAGGACAGAAGATGATGTATGAGTATACACCGATAGCGGACCAGTCATGCCAGATTGTTTGCTTGCTCAAATGGTGAGAATGTAACATGGGGACACACATGTTGGTAGGAATGCTATGATTAGACTATTTAGACAAAACTGGTACAATCCAAAGTTCAGGCTAGTCGCAGAAAGCCTTTGCCAGAGATGCTTGACCTGTCAGCAGTTAAATCCAGACAGAAAGACAGTGGTCAGTTGGGGAAAAATTGGAAAGGCAGATGGACCATTCATGAGACTGCAGCTTGACTTCATAGAGTTGCCTCCAAGCAACGGAATGAAGTACGTCCTTGTCATAGTGTGTTTGTTTTCACGATGAGTGGAGGCATATCCCACTGGGAAAAATGACAGTCTAACAGTTGCCATTTGCTGTTAGGAGAGTTGATTCCTCATTTCGGTTTCCCAGTCACTTTAGAATCAGATAGAGGACCTCACTTTAATAATGAGATAATTCAAATAACCAGTGAAGCATTCAATATTGAACAAAAACTGCACTGTGCATACCGTCCAGAGGCATCTGGAGTGGTTGAGCAATTAAATGGCACAATCAAGTCAAGGTTAGGAAAAGTGTGTGCATCCACATCACTGAAATGGCCAGATGCATTGCCTCTTGTGTTGATGGGACTCCGAAGTATACCGGACAGAAAAACAGGATTGAGTCCACATGAGATACTCATGGGAAGGACAATGAGACAAGCATTTATTCCTGGACATACATTGATAAATATAACTGATGATCTGGTATTGGGCTATTGCAAAGGATTGGCTGACTTAGTGCATTCTGTCTCTCACCAGATTGGAGAAGAAGCAGTTGCCAGGCAGCCAACACAAGCGCATGATTTGAATCCAGGAGATTGGGTGGTAGTGAAGAAACACGCCAGAAATTCGTGCCTAGCAACCAGGTGGGATAAACCACGTCAAGTCATACTGGTCACTACCACAGCAGTGAAGTGTGCAGGTTTACCCAATTGGATTCATGCTAGTCATACCAAAAGAGTTCCAGGCCCTACTGAAGAAGAACAGCAACTGATTGAACCAGTTTAAAAAGCTGAAGGTTGTTAAGTCGAGGAATCTAGAGTGATAAATTCTGAAGTGATAGACGAGGAACAACAGAGCACAAGTCAGGAGGGATGGATATCAGTGATTGGCATACCTGAAGTTGTTACTCAAACAAGAAGAAGAACCAGATTAGAGAGACAGAAAAGTAGTGAGGATCATATAGATGTAGAAGAACACGCTCAGGTGGACGTGAACAAAGCTACTCTAAAAACTGAGCAGGACCAGACAGGGAAAGAAGAATATACTCAGGCAAAAGTGAACAGAACTATTCAAAGACCTGAGCAGGGACAGATCGGAAAAGAAGAACACGTTCGGGCAACAGAAGAACAAATTATAGTAAGACCTGAACAGGACCAGTTAGGAGAAGAAGAACAAGTTCAGGAAGAAGAAGAAGATCAATTTGAAATAAGACCTGAACAGGACCAGATAGAGGAAGGAGATCAGGTTCAGGCGGATGAAATAACAATAATAAGACCTGAACAGGAACAGGTAGAGAGTGATTCCAAACAATCCAAACAAGAACAGTTTGTGCTTAGACATACTGAAAATAAAAGACAAAGAGGGGGAAGTGCAGTTCAGGTTAAAAGGGTTAGAAAGGGTGATAACTGGCCAGGTGGAGTGAAAAGATTGAGATACTATTTGAGAAAAACAAGAGAAAAACCAGAGCAAGTGAATGAGGTTACTAGTCAAACACAGTCTAAACAGTCAACTGTGAGAAACACATGAAGATGCCCAAGACTGAGAATTTTGAATAATAAATACAAGGCCCCTGAGTGGACCTATGTAATGTTAGAAGAATTTGAGAATTTAGATTTAAGTAAGGAATCAGAAGAAGTAGATGCTGCACAGATTGATGAAAGAAAATTTAGGCCACCTTAAAGACAAGAGCTTGAATTTCTGAGTGAAGAAAGAAAAAGATGAGAATATCTTCTTATATTAAAATGGTGGGTGAGAAATGAAGTCACTGAGCAACCGAAACTAAGTTTAAAACAAAGATGTTGTAGAGCTTGCATATGTAGTATTTTATTAGTGATTTCAGTATGGTTATTTCTAACAGTAGCAGTGCCCTTACTTATGATAACAAACAAAAAGAATGATACAGTTACTAATGAGAAAGCAGCTACAATAAAGGGAGATAGAGTAGAATTAGAAGCATCGGATGAGACAGATTTTCATCACACAGTATCAGATAATGACACGTCTTTCAATGTTTTTACAAAGTTGTTATTTCAATATGTAGATACAATGGAGATTAGTGATTGTTATGTCTGTATGAAATAGTCAATATCAGAGAGAGTTACATACCACCATTTACCTTTAACATATGGTATGTCATGTAGTGTTCTATCAAGTCTGTTTTATGAAAACGAAAAACTTCAGTATTACTATTCAAACTTAGATGTAGTATTTTCAGAGCTTCCTACTCGAAAGAATATGAATCCAGTACTTAGTAGTCAAGATGCACAGTTCATTGGTGAATTTTTCTTAACAATGAAATCAATAGATATAGTCTAGGCACACAAGAATAATTTAACATGTATATTACGTGAAGAAGAGAAAGTGTTTTTGAATTTAGTTGAGGAAAGGAGACAGGATTTTAAAAAGAAAGCGGCTGAACAGAAAACCCATGTACCACCATGGGCTGGGAAAGAGGGAATTTATACAGCTGGCAAGGCTCATGCTGCGATGTCCCTGGACTTTGTGAAGAAAGGGAAAAATTGCCTCCATAGGTTAAAGACAGATTATAATAACGTATTTATTGGTTCCAGTGAATGTGAACATAACTTCCTAATTTTGGGAGGTTGGGGACTAAAAGGGGGAACTGAACCAGTATTTCCTGTGGTTTACTACGTGTGTGGGAATAATGCTTATTATAAGTTGCCTGCACGATGGTACAGAAGCTGCTACTTTGGGATAGTATTTCTGAACATTTATCATTTAAAAAGAATCACTGGAAACAATGAAAACACTAATGGACTACCACGGAGAAAGAGAGCTAGTATTTCAGAAATAGTATGTGATATATTTGGTGCATCGATACCTTCAGTGGGAGTCATTCTGAATTCATATAGAATTTGTAAATTGTCAACAGTAGTTGATCGTCTCTCGACGGATACTGCTGGGAGTTTCTTAATAATAAATACAGAAATGGTTGCAATTAGATCTATGGTTTTACAAAATCGACTTGCGCTTGATATCTTATTAGCAAAAGAGTGTGGAGTCTGTAGAATGCTGAAAGTTCAACACTGTTGTTGTTACATACCTGATAAAAGTAAGGAAATCAGAGGGTATATTAAGAAAATTACAAATCATGAAGATTTGAAAACACTGGAGGTTAACAGTGTATGGAAGAGACTAACAAAGAAGATTTCTTCAATAGGGACTTGGCTTTCTGATTTAGGGAAAAGTATTTTAGGTCAAATATTTCTTCCAATAGTTGGGATAATGATAATAGATTTAACAGTAATGATTTGGTGTACATGTTGCAGAAACAAAGGAAAAGGAAGGAAATATGAAGTGAATGGGAAAGGAAAGAAAAGAAAGAATATGAGGAGATACAACTGGAGAAAATGAAAGGGAGGATAAACAAAAAGATGAAAGATTTAGAAAACAAAGATGAAGATAAGAAAGAAAAAGAGGAGGATGAGAAATGCTGAAAGTTGGCATCTGAGAAGTGATGGATAATTTTGTGATGGCTCAAAATGCCATCAGAGAGGGGATTAATGGGTAATTTTTTGATGGCTCAAAGTGCCATCAGAGAGGGGATTGATGGAGCAAGGACTTGTAGAAAAGAGACTTGCTCAGAAGCAATCCGCTCCTTTAACTAACTAACCAATTAAAACGTTTCATGTAAACTAATGCGCACCACATGAATACGCGGGTTAGTGAAGCTTGCTTATGTGTTTACTAACGTGGATAACATGAACGAAGGACTAAAACCGCTTTAAATGGGAAATCTTTACTGCGAATGCATCAGCTACATCTACGTAGGATGACGAGCTATCGCTTGGAGGACAATTCTTGCGCATGAGCAGAAGTTGTTAAAATGGAGTCTTGAATACTCGCGTGCATGGCATCTGCTTAGCTGAAACGAAAACAAACTATTTTACTAACGCTAATGCGAGAAAGGTATTAATAAATAAAATGGGATAGAGTAGATGTGGGTGGTATATAGTGAAACCATTTTGTTTGAAGAAACTAATATTTGTCTTCTGACTTTATCACTAGTGCACAATTGGGCCTCTCTTGTATAACTAAAGTAAGCTGAAGTTAAGGGAAAACTGCCCATGTCCACTGAAAGTTAACCCGGAACGATGACTTAAGTGTTGAATGGAAGCCAAGGACACAAGTGATATACTCTGGGAACGGATGGTGAAGACAGAGTTCAACGATGAAGACTCACATTCAGAATGTTATTAAAATGTTTTGAAGTAAAGTACGAGTTACTTACCTTCGGTAACAATGTATCTGGTAGAGACGATTCTAGCCGCAGATTCCTTCACGTAGAATTATCCCCAGGCATGAGACTGGATCCGGAAACTTTTGCCACAGCATCCCTGCGCGCTGGGGGGCGGGGCGACATCACGCGACTTTGCCCAGGCATCGTCCACATACGTAGCGAGGTCACATAAGACCCGCCCCGGCGCGTCTACGTCAGTTTTCTTTGGAGAACTTTTCCGCACCACAACGCGGAATCACCAGATAAAAAACTGTGGGAGTATGGGAACAGTGTGCGAAGAGCAGAAAAGTTGGAAAGAAACGGTGACTAACAACACCACCAGGGTAGTGCCAACACCACAGACCCCAACGGCAGGGAAAGAAGAAAGAAGAACAAGAAGAAAGAAGAACAAGCAGAAAGCTGCGCAGCCACCCTGCCCGCACATAGACAACCTCCCATCCCTGTGCCCCGAAGGGAAGAACAGGCATAAGTCAAGGCACACGGAGGAAGCCCACCCCACTCATCCTGAGCAAGGAAGGGGACCAGTCCCAAGACGGACAGGAACAACAAACCACCAAGCCACCCCAACCTAGAGGGCAACCACCCACAAGGACAAGGGCAAGACATGGCCAGAGGACCCTCAACCAGAGGACAGCAATGGAAGGGAGGGAGGGGAGGGAGGACAAGGATAGAAGCAAAAAAAAAAAAAACCTGGAGTAGCCAGAGCAGCAGGGCACCAGCGCATTGAAAGCCCATCGTCCAAAGAATCAAGGGAGGAAGGAACCGCCCCCAGCTGGAGCCACCCGTCAAGAACAAGGAAGGCACTCACAGGAGACACAGCACCCCCTGGGAGGCGAGTACCAAAGACCAACCCAAGGGTCCTCGCAGAATAGGGGAGGAAGGGCGGGCCATGAAGGAATCTGCATCTAGAATCGTCTCTACCAGATACATCGTTACTGAAGGTAAGTAACTCGTACATCTGATAGAGACTACTAGCTGCAGAATCCTTCATGTGGAATAGATACCCTAGCAATACCCCCGGGGAAGGAGGGTCTGCGAAAGGACCCCACCAGCCAATGCAGAGCAGAGGGCCCCACAGGGGACCAGATCTGTGGACTAGGTAGAACCTCGCCCCTGCCAGGCCAAGGGAACCATCACAAGCAGAACCCAACCGACCCCAAGGCAACGTAGGAGGGAAAGAAGGCTGAAGAGGCTTGCACACCCACAGCAGAGGAACCAAGGGCAAGGGCTGAGAGGTCGAAGCACCGCACTCCCCCACAAGGCAGCACAGCTTCCGTCGAATGCCAAGACAGGAAGAAGAAGCCTAGCGAGCCCCAGGAAACTAGGGGAAGAAGGCGAGCCCACTCCAGATGGAGAGCAGCCTATCAGCCAGAACAATGCCGGCAGTCAAGGTCAGAGACAAGAAGAACAGTTCGAGGCCCCAGGAAGACCAATTAGGCAACGCCTAGTGAGGGACATCCCAGACCGCATAACGGAAGCAGGGAGAGAAGGAGAGGCCCGGACAACCACCACGAGTGGCCGTGCACACGACCTCAGGGAGCAAAGCAACCTACGGAAACACCAAGGAGAACAGGTACCCGAAGGCGACCAGAACTCTCCAGCAGAGCATAAGCCATATGACAGCTACCATAGCCCCACATAGGGCACATGAAGCCCCAATATAGGGGAACCCTCTTTGGAAGAACTTCTGCAGCAGAGGAAGAAACAAAATAACCACAGGGAAAAAAACATCCCCGCAACAGGCTTGACAGCAGGCCAAGCAAAGCAGAAGGCCCAATCTCAGGGCTAAGTCTGCGCAACAACTCCTGCAGAACTCACACACAACAGCAGCAACAAGGGGCCATCCAGCAGCCAACAATGCCAAAGTCTCAAGGAAGGACGCAATCGACAAGAAAAACATACTCCACAACCATAACCACCGGCCTAAGAAGACCTAAAGGCAACCCTAACTCAGAAGTCACTGAGGGGGGGACGGAGGAGGAGGAAGACGGAGCCCTGCCAAGAGCCTCTAGTTGGTGGAGTCGGCCGGGGCATGAAACAACAGACTGCTATCAAATGGGAGATCAATGAGCCTCTCCGGAATATTTTCAGGGAAGACGCCGTCCCGAAGCCAAGCATGGCAACGGAGAGCGACTGAGGAAGCCATGGCCCGGCTCAGCACCTCAGAGACGTCTAGAGCGGAGCGGAGCGGAGAATAAACGCCGCAAGCTCCCGGCCATCCACTGGAGCAGACTCCTGGGACGCTGCAGACCCCAGAGACTCAGCCGAGTCCCACAAACAGGAGGAGACCCTAGCCAGCACACACAAGGTGTTAAGGGCCTGCAGGGTTGCGCTGGTCGAGGCGAAAATGTTGTGTCCCCAGCGGACCTCCCTGGACGGCGGAGCCAACAGGGGCGGTAGGGAGGGAAAAGCAGTCCTCAGAAGGGGACTATTGGCTGAGGGGTGAACGGACAGGCACGCCGGGTCATGCGGCATCGGAAGGTGCCGATGCAGAAGATGCGGAGGCACCGGGTCCCCGGAGGCAGGACGCCTCCAAGCCCCTGTCAAAGCAGAAAGGAGCGAACCTTCAAAGGGAAGCAAGATTTCCCTCCCACCAGAGTCCTGGCAGAGGACCTCCAACAGATGGTCTGCCGGAAAGTGAGCCACCGGGCCGCCCATGCGTAGGATTCCCACAGCCGTGGACACCGCGTGAGTGAAGGCTGCACCCACATCCATAGGGCCCCGCGGTGGAGAAAGCAACTCCTCTGTGGGCGACGGCTGCAAACTAAGGAGGCCGTCCCCGAGGCCAAGTGGGGCGGGCAATGGCCAGACCTGGAAGTCAGGAGGTGCCGAAGAATGAGGGACCTGCCGCTCTTCCGACGGACACCCCTGATGCAGAAAGGGCGGGGAGCCGCCCTTCGACGCCGGTGACAAAGACACCACACGGCGACCAGTCTCCGGGGAGGACGACACCAAAATGCAGCCTGCCTCCGGAGAAGGAGCGTCCGAAGACGAATCCGCCGTACGACCCCTTTGCGGAGCCATGGAATCCGCCGCATGAGCCAGGACACCGGCGCCATCCGGCGTCGACGGGCAAGGGACCTCCAAGTCACCCCGCACCGGAGACCGGAGCGGGGACCGGAGTAGAGCTGGAGCCGCACTGACCCCGGAGCGGCACCGGGATGGCACCGGCCCGACCCCTGCCGAGCAACCACCTGCGTGGGGGAACAGGATGGGCCCGGGGAGGGGCCCGAAGCCCTCTGCTGGCCGCGGCCCAGAAGGAGGCAAATGTCGCCCGGCAACTCCTGTGGCGGCGCCAGGGACGATACAACCTCTGACTTGCCCTCCAATGAGGCAGGTGCCTGTGAGGAGGTACGAGAGGGGCCCGGAGAAGGACGAGGGGTCTGCCCTAGACCCGGAACAGGACGAGGAGGGGCCACTGACCCCTGTGGCTCCGCATGGTCCAGCTGCTGCCGGCGCCGTAGCGGCGTCACCTCGGCCTTAGACAGGACCACCCTGCCAAGGGACCGAGAGGGGTTCGGGGATGTGACCCAAGCCCCGGCGACCTCCCGCGACACCACAGGGACCCTCGTGGGTATTTACAGCGAGGCAGAGATGCCGTGGCCTGAAGGAGGTGCCCCAGAGGAGCCGCACCCCAACAGCACCACATCCTCCAAGCCTGGATCTGACCCAGTCGGTACCAGGGCCGGAGCCACTGGCGGCACTGTGGAGGGCCCTGCGCGAGGCGAGGGATCTGCCAACGCCCCAGGAGGAGGAGGAGACGCCAGCGAGGCCTGCAAAGCCGCTGCGTAAGTCTCCATCTGGAATCTCGATGCCCCAACACCGGAAAACGGTGGATAGGACAATACGCGGGGCCGTATCACCCGCGCAGAGTCCACGCCCCCTGTAGGCTGAGAACCAGCCCCCAGGGACGAACTGCGACACTTACCCACCAGAGAGCGATGCTCACATGACATCGGAGAAAGGCGAGGACTACGACCACGGCCGGACCTGAAACCGTCCGCCGAAGCAGACCGAGGGGAGGACGTCGATCTGGAGAGACGCGCTGAGAGAAGTTTCATGCGGCGCTCCCGCCGCGACTTCGGCTTCAACTTTTGGCACGCCGGACAATCCGAGGTGCCGTGATCCTCCCCCAAACACCACATGCAAATGAGGTGAGGGTCCGTCGCCGACGTAAGACGCCCACAAAACGTGCAAGTTTTAAAGCCCGAAGGCATTCGCACTCTGCTCCCACCAAAAAAAGAATGGATGAAAGGGGGATCTGAAACAGAACCACAGCAAGGAACGGATCAGCGTTGCACGCGGAAAAGAAAAAAGTGATGTAGGCGCGGGTCTTATGTGACCTCGCTGACGTCACGTACGCGGACGACGCCTGGGTGGAGTCGCGTGATGTCGCCCCACCCCCGGCATGCAGTGATGCTGTGGCAAAAGTTTCCAGATCCAGTCTCACGCCTGGGGATAATTCTGCGTGGAGAAATCTGCGGCTAGTAGTCTCTATCAGATATGTGAATGTGTGTGAGAACTAATTTTGTGAATACAAATTAAGAGGACAGGTTTGTGAACAATGGTTGAACTGATTTTAATGACATGTAAGCATGGTGTGATGAATCTTCCCCCCTTGCCTGACCAATTAGATTTCATATCTTTATGATATTGAAACTTTAGTGGATGGAACATGAAGAACGAAAGGTATAATTAGATATCTTGAGTTAGTTAGCAGAGCTCAGGATGCTGTCTGTGTAGCGGGAGATGCTGTTGCTAGGAGAGATTGCTGTGAGATGCTGATGAAGAGCTGAATGGAGAAGCTGAAGCACAACTTTCTATCCTAATTTAATTGGGTTAGATCAGAAGATATCAGACGAATTTCAAGACGGAAGAGAGTGTCAGAGAGGGGTACCGCACAATCGTCAGTATTCTAGAGAGGTCATCTATCCTGTCCTGAATCCTGTCCTGAAGTCTTTGTCTCCTGGCCTATCCCAGGGTCCCACACCAGCCCTTTGGCCAGGGGGTTGGTCTTCACACCATTCTTGGTAACTATATTTCTTTTGTAATTTAGTGATATGCCCTTTCCTCTCTATCCTTTCTTTTCCTTAGACATTGTTCATTGAGTAAGTCAGTGTTATATTTGCTTGATGATTTAATTGATTTTTCTCCACCGAATGATGGTGATTGCACTGTGTATTTGAGATGGTTCACATGTCCTTGAAATTTTAGATAAAGATTTAAACCTTCCTGATTCTGTGATTATTTACTTCATAATTAAATGAATAGTTAGAGTTTGTTCATTGTCACCATCAACTAGGTCAACTAATGGTCCATGACCAGAGGAAAGAACTTTTTGATCAATGAAGGGTTATTTTGAAATGAACAGAGGTACCAAATAACTAATCCTGATTATTGTGGAAATCATTTATAAAACTGTGACCACTTCAGCGGTTTACTCAAAAAGTGTGTTTTATGGGCCCAGGTGAGTATATGGTAGTAGAGTATCTGTTGTTGGTACGCCGCTGGATCACTAGGGTTCAAAATCTACAGCTTGGCACTTTGCAAAAAAAGGGACCATTGTCACTGTGAAAATCTGGTGTGTCCACGTTGCGTTTTGGGTCATTTCCTGTCGTGGGCACTAGGCCTACCCACACAAGTGAGGTACCATTTTTATCGGAAGACTTTGGGGAACGCGGGGTGGGTGGAATTTTGTGGATCCATGGAGATTTCAGAACTTTCCACCACAGAAATGCGAGAAACATGTGTTTTTTTTTTTTTACAAAGTTTGAGGTTTGCAAGGGATTCTGGGCAACAGAACCTGCTGAAAGCCAGTCAAGTCACCCCATCCTGGATTCCCCTGGGTGTCTAGTTTTCAAAAACTGTATAGGTTTGCTAGGTTTCCCGAAGTGCTGGCAGACCTAGGGTTCAAAATCGACAGCTCGGCACTTTAAAAAAAAAGGGTCCATTTTCACTGCAAAAATAAACTGTGTCCACGTTGCGTTTTGGGCCGTTTCCTGTCGCGGGCACTTGGCCTACCCACTCAAGTGGGGTACCATTTTTATCGGGAGACTAAAGGTAACACAGAATTGTAGAGCAACTGTTATTACCTATTGACTTTCAATGCATATCTGCCTTCCAAATTAATGACAATGTGTAAAAAAGAAGTCAGTTTGAAAAATGATCTATAATTCTCATGCTAGTATGGGTACTCACAATTTCGGAAATGTGCAAATATCTACGGTTTCTAAACTCTATATTTTGTTCCAATTTCAGAAATACATAGGTGTCTTTCATACCGATTTTTCCATGTATATATTTTCCCAAACGAATTGCCATATACCCAGTACAGAATGAAAAACCATTGCAAGTCGCTGCTCAGTTATTGGCTCTGGGTTCGTCGGGTTCTTGGTGAACCTACAAGTCCTATATTTCCCCACAACCACAAAGATCCAGAGGATGTAATGGTATATTGCTTTTAAACAGCTGTCACAATTAGAAGAATTTACAGGTGAAAACGTTGGCACAAATGGCTCTTCTTTTCAACTAATTTTCAATTTTTCCTATATTTAAATGTTAGTTTCTATAAAGAAACCTTGAAGGATCTACACAAATGACCTCTTGTTGGATTCAGAATGTTGTCTACTTTTCTAAATGTATAGCTTTCCAGGATCCAATATTGCTTTCATACCCATTTCTACCATTAACTGGAAGAAGGTTGAAAGCACAGAAAATAGCAAAAATAGGCTATATCCCAGTAAAATGCCAGAAGTGTGTACAAAATGTTGGTTTTCTGACAAAAGTCTGTCATTCCCTAAAATCTGGGAAAATTGTGACTTCTGCCCCATAAACCCTTTGTTGCTACCATTTGCAGGGAACAAACCAGACACTTTCATTTGCAGCACTTTCTTCCCATTTTGCCCCCAATAAACAAAATGTAACTCTATTTTGGCTAATTTCGGGGTCTCCTCCATGGGAATCCACAAACCCTGGGTGCTTGTAGAATCCCCATGATGTTGGAAGAAATGGAGGTAAATTTGGCGCGGATAGCTTATGTGGTCAAAACGTTACAGGGGACTAAGCACTAACTATCCCAAATAGCCAAAAAAAGGCTTAGCACGGGTGAAAAGGCCTCACAGCAAAGGGGTTAACCAATACTATATGGTTCCATTCTGGTAAAACAAGCTGCTTATCATTCCTTTAAGACTAAGCCTGAAGGCTGCTCTCCACAGCTACCACTTGGATAGCTTTCTAAGGTTATCTTTGACCTCGTAAATCACCATAAGGGCTGTTTGGACTGGTACAGGAAGCCCAATTTAATTAGTGGACAACATATACCGGGCCAACTTCTTACACTGTGCAATTGAGCTCAATATGTACCTCAATTTTAAAAGTACAATTGGTCAAAACTGGCTGTTGTTGTTTGTGTTGCCGTCTTGAGGAGACATGGCCCAGCAGAAATTATGTGGCTGCTCCTGTAGAGAAGGACGAATTATGGCTGGTTTCTGACAAGAGTGACATAGTGGACAAAACACTGATGGGCTAAATGCTTGCATTAGTCTCAGCCACTGGTAGATAATCAGTCTACATTCGACTCCATTACATTTCTGTTTTTGTAAGAGAGATGCTGTAAGTACCATGGATACGCTCAGACATCGATCCTGTAAACAAGGTGCAACTGTATTCAAGCTGCATCTTTCTGACAAGACCCAGTAGACTGACAGCAATTTGGAGTTGATTGTGCTCTCCTATGGAGGTGATCATACAAGGCAGTATGGGCTTGACTTTTCCTTTTGAAGCAGGAGCAAGACTGATGTGCATCTGGCTGAATGGCATAGTGGGCAAAAAAAATGACGGACAGGAACACCGCAATGGATAATTACCTGCGCCTGAGTTTATTCAATTATCGCATGGAAATTCCTAGGGTGACACCCTCTGAAACAGAATATTCCCCATGTGCTTATCACAACATAATGAGTGATTTACTCAAAATTCAGGCCCACTGACCTGTTAGGGTGTCGCCATAACAACCTAAATATCAGATCAAACTCAACACACATCAACATTCAAAACCTATCAAGAATGTACCACCACCTCAAACACGAAAAAATAAATGAAGTGATTTACTAGTAAAACACATTGATAAAAAAGGGCTAATATTCAGACATTGCCGAATCATTATTTTAAACAGGGTTGCTAAAAAACATAGAATCCAATGACATAGGTTCCTGCACATCAAAGAAAAACACGCAGCTCCAGTATTGCTTGGGAAAGCAACAAACCAATGCCCATGGCATTCTTTCTGTGACATCTCTAGAGAGACACTTAAGAATTTGCCAGGGCACTATGGGTCGATCATTGCTCCAATGTGGTGTCCAGCATGAAACAACTCCTTCTGTGGTGCCCTGAACCGAGTGCAGCATCTGCAAACTTTGATGGAGAACTCTTGAATCAATTCGAACCAGACCAAATTGTCTAACTTTGTCAGTGTAGCAAAATGGGTTCTGCCTATTTAGTCCACCAGGAGGTTTTGATTTTGATCACCTGGTTTAGACCTTTTCTGGGGTGAGGCTCACTACCTGACTCTTATCCACAGTAGTTTCATGCCCCTTTTTGATTCTGTGCCCCATTTCCTTGTACTGCTGCCCCCTTGATTCTGTGCCTCTGTTTCGTTTACTGCTGCTCCTTTTTGATTCTGTGTCCCGTTTTTCCTGTACTGCTGCCCCCTTGAATCTGTGCCCCTCTCGCTGCCTTCCGTGCCCTCTCAACCCCTACCCCTGCCTTTCTCCTCCCCGCAGTCTCCCCGATCAGCTCCCTGGCCCCGTACCCACCGCTGCCTCCCCTGTGGCCCCGCCCCCTCCACGCCCATTTGCTCCACCCGTCCCTCGCCTCCCGCCTCCCAGCTGCTCCTCACCCCCCACCTCCCCATATATGGCGGTCGCGCGCAGCTGGCGCGCCGAAGGCAAGCCCGTCTGCGCCCGTCCGCGCCTGGCCCGCGCCCAGCGCCAGAACCCCTGGCCCCCACCACAGCCACGAGGACCGCCGCCTCCGTTACGACGACAACACCCTCGTCATTCTCAACCCAGGAAGGCCACCCCGTGCTGCAAGGCCACCCCGAAGCGCACCCACGGTCTCTTCACCTGCCGGAACTGCAGCTTCTCCTGCCGCGAAAGCGCCAAGACGCCTGCCACGACGGAACCCAACCAGCTTAGATGCATCCTGATCAACACCCGTTCCGCACACAAACACGCCGTCGAACTCTGGGACCTACTCGACACCACATCACCGGACGTCGCCTTCCTGACCGAGACCTGGATGAACGAAGCCTCCTCGCCAGACATCGCCATAGCCATCCCAGACGGGTACAAGATCACCCGCAGAGACCGCACCAACAGGGCCGTAGGAGGAAACGCCATCATCCACAAAAACACCATCAGGGTCTCAACAAACACCAACGACACCCTCAGCACCGCCGAACACATGCACTTCCAGATCCACACGGACCCCAAGACCACCCTAAGAGGCACCCTTGTCTACAGACTGCCAGGACCTCATCAGCATGCACGCGCTGACCTCCACTGACTACATCCTCCTCAGAGACCTGAACTATCACCTGGAGAACAACAACGATAACAACTCCTCCACCCTGATCGACAACCACGCCAACCTCGGACTGAAACAGCTTGTCATGATGCCGACCCACATCGCCGGCCACACGCTAGATGCCATCTTCTCCTCAAGCCCCCACGTCACCTTCAGTCACGCCCCCGAACTCACCTGGACAGACCACCACTGCATCCACTTCTCCTTCCGAAAACCCCTCACACACCACCGCACACTACAGACCCCCGCAGATGCTGGGGCAAAGTCACCGAAGAACAACTACAGACAAACCTCGCACTCAACCCACCGACTAACCCCACCACCCCCGATGAGGGTGCACTCACCCTCGGACGCTGGATGAACGACTGCGCCAACACCGTAGCCCCGCTGAAAAAAACCACCAGCAGAGACACCAGCAAAAGAGTCAGCTGGTTCACCCCGGAACTCCTCGACTCAAAACGCACCTGACGGAAACTGGAGAACATATGGCACAACGACAAGACGCCAGACAGCCGCGCTGCCCACAAAGATGCCATCCGCAACCACCACCACCTCATCAGGATCGCCAAAAGGACCTCCTTCACAGACCGCCTTGACAACGCACACAACAGCAAGGAGCTCTTCACTATCGTGAAGGAACTCTCCAACCCCAGCTCAAGTGCCAACGACATCCCACCATCGCAAGCCCTGTGCGACTCCCTCGCCACCTTCTTTCACCGAAAAATCACCGACATCCATGACAGTTTCAAACCCCGGACGAATCCTGCAGACCTCACCACACCGGACCCACCGCACCCCACCGCCCACGACACCCTGACAACCTGGTTCAATGTGAGCATCGAGGACACAATCAAGACCATGGGCACAATCCACTCTGGATCCCCGTCCGACCCTCTCCCGTACCACATCTTCAACAAAACCAGCAACTCCATCGCACCACACCTGCACAAAATCATCAACCTCTCCTTCGAGACCGCCACCTTCCCTGAGAACTGGAAGCACGCCGAGATTAACGCACTACTGAAGAAACCCAAGGCGGACCCGAGCGACCTCAAGAACTTCCGACCCATCTCCCTGCTTCCGTTCCCAGCAAAGGTCATCGAGAAGATAGTTAACACCCAGCTCACCCGTCACCTCGAAGACAACAACATCCTGGACCCATCTCAATCAGGATTCTGCAGCAACCACAGCACAGAGACCGCCCTCATCACCGTCACAGACGACATCAGGATCCTTCTAGACAACGGCGAGACGGCGGCCCTCATCCTCCTGGATCTCTCCGCCGCCTTCGACATCGTCTGCCACCGCACACTTCGCACGCAACTCCAAGACGCAGGGATCCGGGAGAAAGCCTTGGACTGGACCACCTCCTTTCTCTGCGGCACAACTCAGAGAGTCCATCTCCGCCTGTTCCGGTCCGATGCCTCCAAGATCATCTGCGGTGTCCCTCAAGGATCCTCCCTCAGCCCGACGCTGTTCAATGTCTACATGGCACCACTAGCACGCATCGCCGACAGCACAACCTCAACATAATCTCCTACGCCGACGACACTCAGCTGATCCTCTCCCTCACTAAGGACCCCCTTACCGCCAAATCCAACCTCCACCAGGAAATGAAGGCCATCGCCGACTGGATGGAGGATAGCCGCCTTAAACTGAACACAGACAAGACGGAGATCCTCATCCTCAGGCCCAACCCCTCTACATGGGATGACTCCTGGTGGCCCACATCACTGGGGACCCCCCCGGCCCCCACCGACCACACACGCAACCTGGGAGTCATCCTTGACTCAAAACTCACCATGACCAAACAAGTCAACGCAGTCTCCTCCACCTGCTTCAACACCCTCTGCAGGCTCCGCAAGATCTACAGATGGATCCCGACAAACACAAGGAAAACAGTCACCCAGGCCCTAGTCAGCAGCAGACTCGACTACGGAAACGCCCTCTACGCCGGAGCACCGTCCAAACTCATCAACAGACTGCAGAGAATCCAGAACGCCTCTGCACGCCTGATCCTTGACGTCCCGCGCCGCGACCACATCACCCCCCACCTGAGGAACCTGCACTGGCTCCCGGTCGACAGGAGAATCTCCTTCAAGCTCCTGATCCACGCACACAAGGCACTCCACAAGACCGGACCAGCCTATCTCAACAATCGACTCTCCTTCTACGCACCCAACAGGAAACTCCGCTCTGCTGACCACGCCCTGGCCACGGTCCCGCGCATCCGTAGAACAACTTCCGGAGGCAGATCCTTCTCCCACTGCGCCGCCAGGACTTGGAACACCCTCCACCTCAACCTATGACAAACCGAAGACCTGCTGACCTTCAGGAGACAACTCAAGACCTGGCTCTTCGACCAATAGCAGCAGAACCCCCCCTACCCACCCACCAGCGTCTTGAAACCCTCACGGGTATGTAGTGCGCTTTACAAATTACTTGATTGATTGATTGATGGTAATTGGACTGAGAATGTTTAGCACACCAGTGTCAACCTTTCAAGATAAGGCTGCTGCGGTGCGGGTAGAATAAGAGAACTGCTCTGGCTACATGTGGATGTGTGTGCACACGTGTGTGAGCTGCACACAAGAGACTGTTATTCCCAGCGTGGTAGCTGCACACAGGTAACATGCCTGTGGAAGTTTTAAACTATAATTTTGACCTGTGAAAATAAACCCTTTTGACAGGCATAAACGTTCCTTTTAAATATTAATTTTATTAATTCACCCACGAGTTGGCTTTATTGCTTATAAAAGCAGAGAGAACGGTATTTCAAAGGGGCGAGAATGTGGCTTAATGGCTAGAGTGGTTGATCTGGAAGTTGGAGAACCAGGTTCGAGTCTCGAACATTAAAAGGATGATATACTGACCGGGTTCGCTTTACCCAAGGGGACTAGAATAAAAATATCCTTACCCATGAACTAGCCATTGAGAATCTGCCTGTCAGGGCCTCCCCGAGGCACTATGATCACAACCTGCACCCCCTGCTCTCCCTGCTCTCATGCGAAAGAAGAGTGGCATAGGAGGAGAGAGGAAACGGTTGACAACACCACCCAGCACAATGAAAACAACACAAAGTTGCATGGCTAGGGAGCAGTCAGGACTATGGACTCAAAAGAGCTCATTGGGCAGTGCCTCTGCTACTGAGGTTGGGGGAGAGCATGGAGACACGTGCCCTAGTCGACCGGGCAACCATTGGGTAAAACTATAAAGGTCGGTGGGCAGCTCAATAAAAGAAAAAGAGAAAAGCATTTAAATCTGCGCTCTGGTTGCTAGACAAACTGTGATGCTACTCACATCCCTGGTTGCTAGGCAGTCACAGATGCACATAACAGACAGGCGGCTCGTGGGCTTGAGCCAGAACACAGCACCAAGACAATTAAATCTGGCTATAAAGTTATTTTCTTTGGGATGAGGGTATATGTTAATGGGGCGAAGAGCGTTTTCCTTTTAGGTTTATAAAAGAGAAATATGGCCTCTTCGCAGGAACCTTATGTTGAGTTTTTAGATCTGCCTTGTTGCTGGGTTAGATGACTACAGACAAAGATTTCACAATATACTAAAAGTAGTAGATTTATATTTTATTGGTGAAACCTAGCAGCAAAGGCTGCTTGCCTTTCTTTGGAATTGTGCAACACATGATAGAGCCAGAAGCCCCAACACTCAGGATTGTAAAAAGCCAGCTGTTGATGCAGTATTCCTTTTATAGGGGAATTGCTGGTTTACTTGGTTAGGGCATATAGGCATTGAATTAGCCACATGTTACGTTAAAGACAACAGAAACGCATTAGATTTAAAGGAGCTCATTGCACAGCTTGGTGCATCTTTAGATTGTGCCCTGGCTATTCAGCAAAGCTAATTTAGGAGTAGTTCCAATATATATATATTTTTTTTTAATTACATCACTGGTAAGTGAATAACTTTATTTGATTAAAAATATAATCATAAAATCAGGACATACACACCACACATATACAAAAAGGATAATTAAAATGGCCAAAATTATATAAAAATTCGAATTTTAAAACTAGGTAGCTGCAAAAATGTTGATGATATGGCAAAGAAATGAGTGTTACTGTCAGAATCTAAGAAGAAGGCCCAGAAATATAAGGAGACCCAGAGAGTGTAAACATTTCATTAAAACAGCCGTCAAATAGCAGTTTCAATAAAAAATCCTCGGAATCGCATACCCTGATATTGCAGGCATCGAGAGCACCGGAGGGGACCAGAATGAAATCTTGTAGGTCTACAGTTTTGTTTTAGACACCTGTGACTCTCTCTAGAATTGTTCCCGGGCCTGCAATTTGCTGGTTAAATTTACGATATACGTGATAAATAAAAATAGTAAAACTTATGTTTAAAACTGTGTTCTCTGGGTTCAAAGCCGCAATAATTGCCTGCCTGCAGGTCCGAACTCCCAGTCTGTTCCATTCTGGCCTCAATTTTAGTCTACGCTGAGTCAGGAGAGTGGGACAGAGGCATGCAACATGCTCCATAGATTCCACCGGAGCCCCACAACCCCTGCACTGTTGATTATCTGACGAGCGACGCAAGATAGGTAAGTAGTTCCAATATGTTATTCCCACTGAAAGCTTGTAATTGTAATTCTTTGTGAAGTTTGTTGTTATGTCTTAATTAAAAGTAAATTTCCATTTTAATTAAATGCACTGGATGGTGATTGATTTATTAAGCGTTACTGTTGTGCGCTGCTGAGTTCTGAGTTCCTCGCCCTCAGCACTTTATGGCGTTAATCTTGGACTTCTCTGCGTCCCTATCCTGAAAACGAAATGCTGAAGGGGGTACGTGGGCCGCTGTTTGAAGGTCCCACTTAGATAACCCTTGGTCGCCACAGGTAAAAGAATCCCATCTTCGATACCATTGATACTGAGTAACTCCGGTTTGCTCTAGAACCCCTCAAACTGGGTATCTTACAGTATGATGGAGCTGGGCAATAGAAACCACAGGTATTACAATGTGTGGAGCATAGAGATGACTATGGGCCTTTTTTACAGTTTGGTGGAGTGGTTGCCTGGCCGTAGGTTGGTAGAAGTACTGTATCCGCAAAACCTGCAGTTTACCTTGTCCATTTAGAGATGAGGGATCACTAGGTTTCCAACTGTGAATTCTTATCTGGTTGTGCCATCAGAAACCTTTAGCTGGTGGCCCATCCACCACCCAGTGACGTAACGAAAGTTTAAAGGGCCCCCCTGCAATGTACACGGAGGGGCCCTGGCTCCGGATTTTATCCGGAGCGCTCAGATCTGAGTACTGTGCAAAGGGGGCCCCTTGCGGCTGAGCCCCCTCCCCCCCCACACCGCGGGGGATGCGGGGGCCTCTGTTATGCCCCTGCATCCAGCACAGGCCAGAACGGCTGACTCCGGAGCACCGGGCTCATGGTTCATTCCCCAGCGCCAGGTCAGCTGAGGATCATGTGATTCTGGGCAATAGCTCACTTAAACTCCCCGGCGGCCCCCAGTGTTTGGAATCCCATCAGGCGATGATAGGTTTGCGCTTTACAAACATAACTTATTTAATTTATATCAGAAGGCCCACTCTATTTAAAGCATGCCTTTCGCCATATATTTTACTGGCCCAGAACGCCAGTAAATAATCTCAAGAATAGGTAAACAGTGGCATAATGAAAAATTATGCCCCCCCCCCCTGCAAAATGTGAAGACGGGCTTCTAAGTGTCCTAATGTCCCATGTCTCATAGATATGCATTGCCTTCAGTTGAATGTGGTATCTCTGATGGTTTGGGGTGGGTTAGCTGAAGGGTTCCCCTCCCTACTCCCCCTTTGCGCCACAGGAGCTGCAGGGGCCTGCATTATGCCACTACAAGGAAAATCTACTTGTTTGGCAGGAGTATTTATTTTTTAGTTTTCAGAAAGGATCCACAACTTTGGTGGTTTGTGCCTGTAAAGCAGAAATAATGACCCAAGGGCAGCCATGGTAGAGCGGTCTACCCGGCATTACTTTTTTGCGCTGTATGAAACAACCACGCATGCCTAAACAACACCATCTGAACCATGACCGCGTCTTTACAAAGAAAATTGTTGTAAAGGCATGCTTGGTAAAGGCATGATTGCTAAAGGAATGTGTGGTAAATTGCACACCCCAATCCCTCCGCCCTAACATCCGATACCCCAGCCCTCCACTCCACCCCACCACAGCTCTTAAAACTACCCGTCTCCTCACCCTGAACCTAACACTTGACTACAAACTACCCCCCACCCCCCAAACCTAGCCCCTCTTACTAGGCTTCCCGGAGTCCCCCCACGTCTAGACGTCTAATGTGCCTTAACCACCGATATATGCTTGGTTAAGGGCAATGTGTGGTGAAGGCAGAAGCGTGGTTTAGGCAAGCAGTGTTCAGCTTGCTTGGAAACAGCCTTCACAACGTGGGCTGAGGCAGCCATGCTGTTTACTCTTTCTTGACACAAGTGTTTTGGCGTGTCAGAGGAAGCATTTTCATAAAAACCAAGCTACACCTATAGTGGTGAAGTCGTCATTGCCGGAACGATCTTCTGTGGGGTGTGCACAGCGGGGCCGTAATCGCATTATAATTAATAGAACACGAGTCATTGCAAGGCAATCTGCAGAATAAGATCTAAGACCAAATACACACGCTCTGATCGCGACTTCAACACTCAAACCCAATGCCAGTGAAAAACCTATTGTTGCTGAAAATTCTTAATCCATGTTAACAAAATATGTCACTTAATGCGGATTGTTTAAGAGATAAAGTATTCTTTCCACGCGTCGTATTTCCTTAATAGATTAGGTCAAGGCAGGATCTGTACGTGTGTTGCTGCAGTCTTTGAATTATGAGGTGTTAAATGCTTTTAAAAGAGTTGGAATTTCACCCAGAGCTTATATTAGTACGTAAACTTTAAATTCCATCGCTGTGAAAAAAAGAGCAGTGTTTACATTTAGGCTTTCAAGGCAAGAACATGGAAAGTCCAACATGCCAATGAGGCTGGTAGCCTGGAGTGCTTGATTTGGGTCGAACAATGTATTTGGAACTGCCTTGTAAACTCTCAACTAAAATGTGTCTTTTTACAGGGCAAATAGCATAGTTAACAGATACGCATAATATTTTTCGACCGGAGATAGAAAAACTATTTGGTTTCACAAAGAAAGAATAGTATAGAGCTTAATTTTTTTTTAACTCCTGAAACGTTGTAGAGATAGTTTGCGCCAGAATCTGTTATGTTCCCAGTGTTTCTTGCCTTCAATCTGAAACCCCAAAACATTCTTACCATTACTTCATGATCTGTTCGTTAATGTATAGAGTCGTGCACAATTGTCATGACGTCTCTATAGGGCAGGTGGAGTTAAATGCCAGACTTGAAAGTGCTGGCGGTACTGGAATACACTCATATGGTTTTATCCTAAACTACGAGTTGCCTTGAGGCCACAACGAGCCCATTCCTTCGTCTGATCTTAAATTAGAAATTACTTCCTCTGCGGAAGATTCTTCACAGGAAATTGCTCTATTTCCCATCCAAACATCATATTTGCAGACATACCCATGTGCAACTAATCAAAGACATGGGAATACAAACTAAGTAGTTCAGTGGCCTCTAGATTCTGGTCTTAAAATAACAGGCTGAAAACACTGGGATGTCCAGCGCCCTTCACGAGCGGACTGATCCAAAGCTCCAATGAGTGCGTCATAAAACACATTTAGGAAAACGGAGGGAAATCAAATATAGTGTGGGAATATATTGGCTAAAGAAGATCCAGCTATTAAAAGTCATTAAAGCATTGGATTAGCAGAAAATGGTGTTAATTAAATTTGATAATAGTAACGTTTTAGTTATAGCATTGAGAGACTGCAGAAGTGTGATATTTTCATCATCATTACTTGGAATGCATTATGATAATTAGTAACCTTATTTTCGCTTCTACTTATTATTAATATTATACAAATATAACTTTCATAATTTTGCAGCACAGCACCAAGCTCAGATTTCAGGTTACTGGGAGGAATATTGATTTTAAAGAAAATTGCCCAACAAAGCATAGTTGCATATACCACCTTGTTGAAATGTGCACGTTACATAGAAAGTGAATTAAACTTGGAAAACGTCACTTTTGATGAGGGCTTGTTATTGATAATAGGCCTGGGCTAAATTTCCATTCCGCTCGCGGAAATTGTGATAATTTGACATTTTCGCCTTCCGCGGAGAGCGCGAAAATGTCAAAATTTCAGTATTCCGCAGCTTAGCGATAATTTGTTTCTTGCTCACGCTGTAAAATAATACATTCTCGCACGCGCGCGATCACCTTACCTGAATCCCCGCGTTCGCTGACAAGTTTTCCCGATCCGGTCGCGTTCTCCACAAGATGTTGGATTGTTGGTAGCCATTTGCGCTGTCTCGCGATAGTTCGCACCCGCAATAATATCATTGGTCACGCGATCACGTCTTTCTTCTCGCGATCATGCACCGCGAGAAGAGTGAAAACAAGATGGCCGTGCCCGCGAGCAACCGCATGGGTAAGTTGGCGAGCCGCGACCATGCAGAAAATACCGCAAACGGGCGGGAAAAAACTTCCGCATCTTCGCGATATTTCCTCGTGTTTGCGGAGATTTTTAACATTTTCGCGATAATTTGCGAAAGTCATTTTCGCAAATTCCGCCCACCCCTAATTGATAAGCCTTTCTAACGAAAGCAACACCACGACAAAGGCATCGCAATGATGTTATTTGTAACGCCAGTGGTTATGCGCGCCACACATTACAATGACGTCATTACAACGCCAGGCAGTAACACACTAGGCATTACAATGATGTTGTAACGACAGTGGTTATGCCGATTGGCATCACCACGCCAGGCGTTACTGCTCAGATGCTTTAAACATGGCATTCTGCTCAATTCTGTTGTAAGGGTTGGATCCCATTCCTGGCATGTGACATGTGTTACTGTCATGTGGCATATGCCACAGCTCATGTGACATGTGCCACAGATTTTTGACATGCTCTTTCATGATAACTGCAGATAAATGTCAGTTGATGATTTCCAAAGGACTATCTTTCACTCATACATTTAAAAAAAGAAAAACAATATAAACAAAAAAAATCCCCAGGTGGCGTTTGAACCCTTGTCAAAAGGGACACATAGCCCTGATATCTACCACAGCACCATTTGCTCTGCTATTAGCTTTCTGCCCCCACAGCCTTTTTGACATGGAAAAAGGGTGCTGTCCTATTTCCATGCTGTTTTGCTTTTAAATTAAAGAAAACCACACTTGATTTTCATGCTTTAAATACAAATAGCCCTTCCTTTCTTCCTCTCTGGCACTTGCCCCATGCATTGGTTCCTCACCATCAGGGGAGGTGATGTGTCAGCTCCTTACTGTCAGGGGAGGTGATGTGTCGAACTCTGGATACACAGCCTTGGTTCCTTAGTGCTGGGCCACATGGATGAAGAACTTGGCTCAAAGGGACGATGCATTGAAAATCAAGACACGATGTGTCGATGTGGAGGAGCAGGCAGTGCATTCATATAACAGCTGCGAAGCAGGTGATGCACTGATTTCTGTAGCCACACAGCAGGGCCCGAGTCGGAGCGTGCACCACAGACACCTGTTATATACGGTGCTCAGGATTCGGATTGCAGAGATCCTTGAGCCGCATGGTAGGTACTGCATAGATTCTTTGGTCGCACATCAGTGATGCGCTGGTTTTTCAACCGCACGGTGGTGTTGTGTTGGAAAAGCAGCTATTGAGAGTCGATGCATGTAATTTCTAGTTTCTTAGCAGCCAAACAACATCCAAATGGCCCAAAACCTGAATTGGCACTGTTGGACCTGGCCCATCTGGCAGGTCCGCCCCTGAAGTTTTTATGCTATATGTAACCTGGGGATGGTGATTCCCCCTCTGAGTGAGTGTGAGGAGAGAGCGACCTCCCCTTCCATAGGAATACATGGGGAATGGATGAGTCCTCAGTAGTTCCCGGTGCGTAGGGTGTGCAGGGTCAAGTCTGGTATGGATGAACTCGGGAGGTTGAATGCTGCGCAACGGTATATGAGGTATGAGTGTGTCTAGTGCAGAAGTCCCTCTTTTGGAAGTTGGCATATTTGTGGAATATGTGCCTGGCTTATGATTGGCCGGGGCTGGCTGGTGAGCCTGGCTCCCAGGATCTGGGAGGGTCTGCCCGGTGGTGAATGGAGTGTTTAGCATACTGATGTGAGGGGAGGAGTGAGCCTGGGTCTGCTTGTGGATTGACCGTCTGGTTTGAGTGTCATGAATGAGGCTGGGTTTTCCCCAGACACTGCTGGCTCCACCCCCTGGGGTGCGGCTGATGTTCCTAGCCTGGCCAGTGTAAAGAATCCCCCATAACCAGTTCCAGCTGGTTCTCCCCCTGCCTGCCCCTTCAGACCAAGAATGTGTGTATAAAAAGGGTGCTGGGACACCCTGGACTTGTTCTTGTTCTCCAACTTGAATCTACCCGGAGCTGCTGCTGCTGGGGCTCAGGGGTGGCGTGTCTCCCTGGGCCCTGCCCTACTCCTGGACTAAGGATGGCCCCTTCCCCTCTTTGGCGCTGTTGGGCCCCCCTGAGGTCCTGGACTACCAACGGACTTTGGTAGCCGGCATCTAGCGCTGGGGGAGCGCTGTCCCTTCTGCCCAGCGCCTGGAAGCGCTGCTCCCTGCCCCTGCCGCTTTGGGGTCCTTCACTCCTGCACCAGCGCTGGTAGCGCTACATTCAACGAGCCGGTGCCCACCCGGCGTCTACCCCGTGCTCCCAGTGTTCGATACCCCCAGCGAGTGCCTACCTCGCTTTATTCCCTGCCCGTGTGCCTTACGAGGGAGCCCACTCCTCGTCGATTTCTCCCCGAGTTCACCGCCGCCGCCCGGGACCCTAGTGACGTCATCCCCGGGCCGCGCTGGTATTGGCTGCCGGTCCGGGATTCCCCACTGGCGTCATCCCCCAGGCCGCGCCGTGATTGGCTGCCGGCCCGGGAGAAGGAGGAGAGGCCGGCCGAAGGAAAACGACGTAGCAGGAGCGGCGGGAGCTCACTCCGCGCCCCTGCGATATTCCCGTGAAGCTGCTGACCTTCCCCGGGGCTCCCGAGAGAGAGAGAGCCCCGGAGCACAAGGAGAAGGCTGGCGCAGCGAAGGAGACCGGCGCACCAAAACCGGTGAGTGCTGCTGCGAGCCCCAGGGAGGAGGGGCGTCGGGACACGTTGTCGGTGTCCGCCCCCCCCCCCCTCGAGTGAATCTCCGGTTGTGCCCGAGGCCCAGGAGGCCTCCCACGAAGCCCAGTCCCCCGAGAGGGACTCCGCGTGCCCCCCCAATGGTCTGAGCCCTGCGAGGCTCCACCTGTGGCATTGCCCCCAGAGCCCAAGAGGCTCCACCGTATCATTGCCCCCAGAGCCCGAGTGGCTCCACCCGTTGGCGCCTTTTTCCCCAGGGCCGGTAAGGCTCCCACGGGGTCCCTCAGTGGCCCAGCACTTAGTGGGCCACTGCTACGTTTAGCTTTGCCCCGGGCTCCCTGCCATGAACATCGAGACACTTGGGCACCTTGCCCCAGAAAGGCCCGCTGGCCTGTGGATTGCCATGGACCAGGCCTAATGTGATCCCTACACGTATTCTGTGTTGCACCTCTACGGGTGCTCCTGTTGTTGTGTACCTTGTCCTATTTCCCCCCCCCTGAATACCAGCTGTCCCCTGTGCGATTCCTGGCCGTGGTCCCTTGGCCCTGTGCTGTACCTCCTTCCCCGAAGCCCCTACCCGTGCCCCTGGCACCTTGTACGATGTGTGTTCCTATGTGTCCGGCTTAATACAGAATCTATTTTTCATATATATATACTTGGTGTGGAGTTCCTTTGTGGGAGGCCCGGGAGGTTGTTGTTGGTGGGTGCGTGCGCAAATGCTTCACATGTCCTCCGAGATAGGCCTGGCTGCCCGCGCCGCGTTACCTAGAGGGCGAGCAGGGGTCGACCTTTCATAGGAGTGGTGGTCTCTGACTGGCTGTGGCGCAAGCCCTGGCCGGCCGGGGGTCCCATTTCCTACACTGGTGGCAGCGGTGGGATCCGGACTTGTGTTTGCGCAGTACCCCAACGATAACTGGCCTCCCTGCAAAACTCTGTATTGTACATGGTCGCAAAGAAAGGAGATTATTGTTTTAAGGGGTTACGTAAATGTCCGCTCTGTGAAAGATGTGTTCGAGTCAGGTGTCCCCCCCGTACCCCGCTGAATATGGTTTAAGCGTCAGGTATCGCCCTGGCTGAATTGACGTTACCGCGCTGAATGTGTTGGAGGCATCATGTGTTCCGTGCACCGCTGAATGTGTCTGATGCATCAGGTGTCCTTCCTTACCCCGCTGAATGTGTTGGAGGCATCATGTGTTCCGTGCACCGCTGAATGTGTCTGATGCGTCAGGTGTCCCCCCCGTACCCCGCTGAATATGGTTTAGGCGTCAGGTGTCGCCCTGGCTGAATTTACGTTACCGCGCTGAATGTGTTGGAGGCATCATGTGTTCCGTGCACCGCTGAATGTGTCTGATGCGTCAGGGTCCTTCCTTACCCCGCTGAATGTGTTGGAGGCATCATGTGTTCCGTGCACCGCTGAATGTGTCTGATGCGTCAGGTGTCCCCCCCCGTACCCCGCTGAATATGGTTTAGGCGTCAGGTGTCGCCCTGGCTGAATTTACGTTAAGTTGTATCCTGGACAAGGAAGACCTGCTGGCTCGGCCGCGGCTTGCCTTGGGGAGAGCTGAACATTGAGACCTGCTGGCGCTGCCGCGGCTCGTTTTGTGAAAGTTATGGTAGTTGTATCCCGGACAAGGAAGACCTGCTGGCTCGGCTGCGGCTTGCCTTGGGGAGAGCTGAACCTTGAGACCTGCTGGCGCTGCCGCGGCTCGTTTTGTGAAAGTTATGGTAGTTGTATCCCGGACAAGGAAGACCTGCTGGCCCGGCCGCGGCTTGCCTTGGGGAGAGCTGAACCTTGAGGCCGGCTAGTGCTGCCGCGGCTCGTTTTATTGAATTTATGTTAAGTTGTATCCTGGACAAGGGAGACCGCTGGCGCTGCTGCGGCTTGCCTTGGGGAGAGCTGAACGCTTAGTTCCCAGGTGGAAGACCAGTGAAGGGAGGAAGTTCCAAAACTGATAGGAAGGTGTGTTCTGAGGGTGTTCCTCCTGGGAGGACGCGGAACCTCAGAAGTAGAGGTAGGGTGGGGCATTCTTGCCCGTGACCTCTGGCAAGCCTGAGGGTGCGGACCCTAGGTGGAAGGAACAGTGGTAGGCGTGGCTACCCTGAGAAAGGGAGTGGAGAAGGGCTATTGTGGGCCCGGGGTTACCACCCCCCACTCCGGATTAGCAGGGACCAGTGGTATCTGGGGAGCCCAGGGCCTGGTCCTAGTCACAGACAACTAAGGCGTACCAGTAGGGTAGCCTGGTTGGGCCTATGTCTTTATTGTTTTTCATTTTTTTTCACATTTTTAGCCTGTGTGTGTCTATCGGTCCAGGTAGGCGTTGAACTGGAGGGTGGCTCGGTAGCGCGGGCCACGTCCATGTTCTATCGCCCTGCAAGCAGGGAAGTCCATCACGGTAGTGATTGGTCTACCCTGCCTTTGGGCTGGGAGGGACGTGTGTTGGACCTGGCCCATCTGGCAGGTCCGCCCCTGAAGTTTTTATGCTATATGTAACCTGGGGATGGTGATTCCCCCTCTGAGTGAGTGTGAGGAGAGAGCGACCTCCCCTTCCATAGGAATACATGGGGAATGGATGAGTCCTCAGTAGTTCCCGGTGCGTAGGGTGTGCAGGGTCAAGTCTGGTATGGATGAACTCGGGAGGTTGAATGCTGCGCAACGGTATATGAGGTATGAGTGTGTCTAGTGCAGAAGTCCCTCTTTTGGAAGTTGGCATATTTGTGGAATATGTGCCTGGCGTATGATTGGCCGGGGCTGGCTGGTGAGCCTGGCTCCCAGGATCTGGGAGGGTCTGCCCGGTGGTGAATGGAGTGTTTAGCATACTGATGTGAGGGGAGGAGTGAGCCTGGGTCTGCTTGTGGATTGACCGTCTGGTTTGAGTGTCATGAATGAGGCTGGGTTTTCCCCAGACACTGCTGGCTCCACCCCCTGGGGTGCGGCTGATGTTCCTAGCCTGGCCAGTGTAAAGAATCCCCCATAACCAGTTCCAGCTGGTTCTCTCCCTGCCTGCCCCTTCAGACCAAGAATGTGTGTATAAAAAGGGTGCTGGGACACCCTGGACTTGTTCTTGTTCTCCAACTTGAATCTACCCGGAGCTGCTGCTGCTGGGGCTCAGGGGTGGCGTGTCTCCCTAGGCCCTGCCCTACTCCTGGACTAAGGATGGCCCCTTCCCCTCTTTGGCGCTGTTGGGCCCCCTGAGGTCCTGGACTACCAACGGACTTTGGTAGCCGGCATCTAGCGCTGGGGGAGCGCTGTCCCTTCTGCCCAGCGCCTGGAAGCGCTGCTCCCTGCCCCTGCCGCTTTGGGGTCCTTCACTCCTGCACCAGCGCTGGTAGCGCTACATTCAACGAGCCGGTGCCCACCCGGCGTCTACCCCGTGCTCCCAGTGTTCGATACCCCCAGCGAGTGCCTACCTCGCTTTATTCCCTGCCCGTGTGCCTTACGAGGGAGCCCACTCCTCGTCGATTTCTCCCCGAGTACACCGCCGCCGCCCGGGACCCTAGTGACGTCATCCCCGGGCCGCGCTGGTATTGGCTGCCGGCCCGGGATTCCCCACTGGCGTCATCCCCCAGGCCGCGCCGTGATTGGCTGCCGGCCCGGGAGAAGGAGGAGAGGCCGGCCGAAGGAAAACGACGTAGCAGGAGCGGCGGGAGCTCACTCCGCGCCCCTGCGATACCCCCGTGAAGCTGCTGACCTTCCCCGGGGCTCCCGAGAGAGAGAGAGCCCCGGAGCACAAGGAGAAGGCTGGCGCAGCGAAGGAGACCGGCGCACCAAAACCGGTGAGTGCTGCTGCGAGCCCCAGGGAGGAGGGGCGTCGGGACACGTTGTCGGTGTCCGCCCCCCCCCCTCGAGTGAATCTCCGGTTGTGCCCGAGGCCCAGGAGGCCTCCCACGAAGCCCAGTCCCCCGAGAGGGACTCCGCGTGCCCCCCCAATGGTCTGAGCCCTGCGAGGCTCCACCTGTGGCATTGCCCCCAGAGCCCAAGAGGCTCCACCGTATCATTGCCCCCAGAGCCCGAGTGGCTCCACCCGTTGGCGCCTTTTTCCCCAGGGCCGGTAAGGCTCCCACGGGGTCCCTCAGTGGCCCAGCACTTAGTGGGCCACTGCTACGTTTAGCTTTGCCCCGGGCTCCCTGCCATGAACATCGAGACACTTGGGCACCTTGCCCCAGAAAGGCCCGCTGGCCTGTGGATTGCCATGGACCAGGCCTAATGTGATCCCTACACGTATTCTGTGTTGCACCTCTACGGGTGCTCCTGTTGTTGTGTACCTTGTCCTATTTCCCCCCCCCTGAATACCAGCTGTCCCCTGTGCGATTCCTGGCCGTGGTCCCTTGGCCCTGTGCTGTACCTCCTTCCCCGAAGCCCCTACCCGTGCCCCTGGCACCTTGTACGATGTGTGTTCCTATGTGTCCGGCTTGATACAGATTCTATTTTTCATATATATATACTTGGTGTGGAGTTCCTTTGTGGGAGGCCCGGGAGGTTGTTGTTGGTGGGTGCGTGCGCAAATGCTTCACATGTCCTCCGAGATAGGCCTGGCTGCCCGCGCCGCGTTACCTAGAGGGCGAGCAGGGGTCGACCTTTCATAGGAGTGGTGGTCTCTGACTGGCTGTGGCGCAAGCCCTGGCCGGCCGGGGGTCCCATTTCCTACAGGCACCCTTTGTCAGGTCAGAACTCCCAGCAGAGGAGTTCAGGGGCTACAAATGAAGTCTTTGATGACCCTGAGACTTCTGAACAGGAGGCAAGCACGCGTAAGCCTTTGGAGAACCTTGGAAAGCAGGATATAGAAAGAAAAGTCCAGTCCTTTCACTCCCAAGAGCAAAGCAGCCCACAGAATGTCAGTTCCTCCAACAGCATCCAGCTCTTCTTCCTGCAAGAATGTCCTCTTTGTCCAGAAGTGTTCTGTAGTTATGTATGCCAGTTTCTACCTTTGAAGTATGCAAACTTCAAAGGAAAGTCAGAGTAAGGTAGGGTCTGGAAGAATGAAGTTTTAAAAAAAAATGTTATCCTTTAATTGCCCATTTGCCTTTTGAATGCTCTTTTTTAGCTTAGAATGTCTTAATCATGACTTGTGTGGCTGCATCTTTTATGTTTTTTTATCAACCGACAAAGAGAATTTGAATTAGACATGCAAAACACTCCAATCCATGTCCTACCTTTCATCTACACTGCACTCTGCTCATTGGGCTACCTCAGGTCTAATTTAGGGGTGTCATACATGTAGTAAAAGGGAAGGTTTTGGGGCTGGCAAGTGGGTACACTTGCCAGGACGACATGGCAGGTCTAAATGGAACACACAGACACTACAGTGGCAGGTCTGAGACATGGTTTCAGGCCTACTCATGTTGGTGGCACAATCAGTGCAGCAGGCCCACTGGTAACATTAGATTTACAGGCCCTGGGCACACACAATGCACTTTAATAGGGACTTACCAGTAAACAAATATGCCAATCATGGATAACCAATGACAGATGCAATTTTACACAGGGAGCACTTGCACTTTAGCACTGTTCATTAGTGGTAAAGTGCCCAGAGTCCTAAGAACAGCAAAAACAAAGTCAGAAAAACACTGAAAGACAAAAATTTGGGGGATAACCCTGCAAATAGGGCAGGTCCCACACACAGTGACTATGGATATTGAATTAATTTACAAACATGCATTTATTCATGATAAAAAAATAAACAAATCCTGAAGAGGCAAAAATCATTAAAGAAATCAATGGCTGATCCTGCAGTTGCTTCCAACTATAGGCCCATATCTCTGCTGCCTTTTTTCTCAAAAGTTCTTGAAAAGTATGTTAATTTAGTACGAACGGAATATGTGGAAGTAAACCGTGTTCTCCATGATAGTCAGTCGGGCTTCAGAGCCTCCCTCAGTACTGAAACAGCACTACTGGAAGTTGGATAAAGGGGGAAGCGCTGTGGTGATATTATTGAACTTGTTTCAGGCTTTGATACCGTGCCCCATGACCGGCTCCTGCGAAGGTTGATGGAGTGTGGTATTGGGGGCACGGTATAAATGGTTGCCTCCCTTCTGAGTGACCGGCAGCGGGAAATCTGGTCCCCTCCCCTATCAGCCGCAATTCCACCTATGAAGGTGGGTGTCCCACAGGGTGCAATTTTGAGCCCAACACTCTAACATTTCTATGGCACCCCTTGCTGTCCTAGCAGAGTCGCACAGTGTGAAGATTATTTCTTACGCCGATGATACGCAACTGCTGTTCACATGCGACAAAGGGACGAACTTCAGAGGGAGTGAGATCAACAGATGTTTGACGGAGGTCTTTTCTTGGATGCGACCCAACCAACTAAAGTGCAACCCGGAAAAATCTGAAATTATCTTTTTTGGTTACCCACCATGTGGGGATTGGAGCCAATGGTGGCCCCATGACATGTCTCCTCCCTCTGCTCCAGTTAGTACGGTAAAGAACTTGGGAGTTAAATTGGATGCTAATTTAGCGATGAAGACTCAAATTCAAACCATTGCTGGCACATGTCTGATAAAGATGGTAAAAACTTTTCCTCTGCTACCGGTTGAATACCGTGAAACCGTAGTGCAAGCCTTAATTTCATCCAGGTTGGACTATGCTAATTTTCTGTATTTGGGCTTACCAGAATATCTACTCAATCGGTTGCAGGATATTCAGAACGCCGCAGCCAGAGCTATTCTTATGGTGAATCCCAGAACGCATATGTCGCTCCACCTATTAGAAAGAGGATCCAGTTTAAGGCTCTAGTGCAGGCCTATCGAGCATTCCATAGTACGGGCGCCATTTATCTGAGAAGGAGGATCGCACACTACGAGCCCCAATGGGTTTTGAGGTCCTCAGGGCAGTCCCTCATGTTTATCCCTAAGTTTGAACGTTCTCGGGAAGGGGAACGCTCCTTTCAGGTCTTAGCGGCACATCTGTGGAATGATCTGCCTTTGCATCTCAGACAGGCCCAGGACTTGCTGCTTTTCAGGAAAAAACCTCGTTGTTTCAGCAATGGTACTCTGGTAGGCAAGGTTTAGCTCATCTTGTTGCGGTTTCTGGTGGTTTATCGCCGGGACACTGTGTGAGTAGCCATGTGCTTTACAAACTCCTATTTTCATTTCATTAGGATAATGGTTGACCGCGATGGAGCTTTGGCCAGCTACAAGGACCCCATTAGGCCCACTGAGCATTGTACTTTAAATCCTGGTGTGCATTCTGCGCGGCTTTGTTTTGCAAGGCTTCACATTCTCTTAAGTCTGCTCCGATGAAGCCATGCAGCGATGCTTTGCGGGGCTTTGCGTCACTCTACACTGATTCCACTGAGGCTGGCAACTGTATGGCAAGGATTTGTGGGGCTTCGTCTCGCTTTGTGTTGGTTCTGATGGGGATCACACCTGGGCTGGTAGAATTCCTTCAGGTCCAAAAAAGGAACCAGGACTGGGGTACCACCACCTGGTGCGCAGGACTCACAGCAATCGGAGACTAGGTCCGGTTTCAAGGTCATCTCTGTCACTGAGGCTATGATTAGGAGGTCAGCCAACTACCCCTTGGAGTCACTCTAGTTGTCCTGTGTTCAAGATGTAGATCCAGACCTTCTCTCTGGCAGCAGGGCAACAGGCACCAGGGCAGCCGGGCAACAGAGTAGCAGTCCTTCTTGCAGAGCAGCACCGCAGTCTTTCTGAGCTTTTCACAGGTCCAGAGTTGTACTGAAGAGCTGGGCCTGAGGGTTCAATATTTATATCTGGTGCCCACTTTGAAGTAGGAAAAGGTTATAGAGAATTCCCTTTTGAAGTCCTTAAATTCTCTGCCTCTTCTGTTCTGGCTCCAAACTAGCTGCATGAACAATGCAGTGATGACAAGTACTTTGGGGTCAATTACGATCCCATTCTGAAGGGCTTCGAATATGATTCAGGTTTGCTGAACCCGATTCGGCATCCTTGTTTCCAACCAAATCATACACAGTTCCAAACGACCGATTACAATGCCCACAAACCATTAAGGCTGTCGGAATCGGTTCCAAAACACAGGTCAAGCCTTTTGGAGCAGATTCATATAGCTCTATGGACATGGTTTCCGGGCGAGCAATTACGATGACTGATTTAGACAGCCGTTCTGATTCGGTTTGCCCTAAATGAAAAAGCTTTTGGAATCTGTCCTTGGGGGCCCGTATCAGGCCTCCCTTAACACGAGGCCATCCAAATCAGGCCGTTGTCGTACCCATGGGTCCCCTCTTACCAAGCATGCACAGTGTAGCAGGTACCATGGGGTGCCCGCCGCAGGGTGCACAATTTTTCCCAACCACCCCTTTCTTCAATGGGAGCCTGGCTTCTCGTTCATCACAAAGGCTCTTATTGAAGTCAATGGGAGCCCGACCGAATCGTATCCGTAAGCATTCAATTCATTCTGTCGGACTCTCCCTATCCGAGTTGTCTGGAAAGCATTCTGGAACTGAATCGGTCGGAATGATTTCCGGACGAGATTGTAATCGGCTCCTTTGTGTGAAGACAGGGCACAGTCTGTTTAGTTGCAAGTGAGCCTGTGCCCAAGTCTATCCCCATCCTGCCACTGTGTGGCTAATCCAGGCATACCTGATCCCTCTATTGTGTGACTATCTGGGAGGAATAACCAAAGTCCGGCTGCCAACTTCAACCATTCACGCGGCCTAGGAGCACGCTGCAGGTTTCAAATTCTGCAGAAAAATGCCATGTTTCTACAAGTAAAAGACACCCAGATGATGGACGGACTGCAGAGCGAATCAAACATTCTCCTCCACTCAATAGATCTGGGTTAAAGCCATCGTTCTTTTGCTCACCATTCCACCCCAGTTTAGACCCAGCCATATGCAAATCAGTCTGGACCCTGTGCCTCATGGGAACAGAACAGACCGAACTGCCAAGCCAGGTCCTCCTAGAATGGAAACAAGCATCCTCGGACTGGTTTCGGGGCATCACCCCTCATCAGCCAGGCTAGCTTGAATCTAGTGGCACAGTGAGCGCAGGACCCTCGTCTGGGCAAGAAAGGGAAAGAGACACAGATGGACGGAATGCAGAGCAAATCAAACATTCTCCCCAGTCAATAGGTTGGGGTTAAATCCATTGTCCCTTTGCTCACCTTGCCACCACAGGTTAGACCCAGCCATATGCAAATCAGTCTTGACCCTGTGCCTCATGGGAACAGCCCGGACCGAACTTTAACAGTTCGGGCTGAACGGTTCCCATTGGGTGCAGGGTCAAGACTGATTTGCATATGGCTGGATTCAAACTGGAGCAAAAAAAACTATGGATGTAGGCCCAGATCTCTGTATTGGGGTGAAGGTATGACATTGTTCTGCATTCTGTCCCTCAATTGATTTTGCATGTTTCTAAAATTGTCATTTTCTAAATTGTAACTTAAAATCTGACTTTACCATTAATGAGGATTTTTAATTATAATTTTGTTAGAAATGGGGTCTCTGATTGGCAGGGGTATGCACCACTCTATTCTGGGTAAGTTCCCAATCCCCCTAGGGAATCCTGTGCCCACCCTCTGGTAGGTTACGCAGAGCAGGCTGGCTTAACTTCAAGAGGCAATTGGTAAAGTATTTGTGTAACAACCACACAGGAAGTCACAGAGGACACCACAACAAAAAGACTCCACAGAGTGGTAGAAAAATAACGTCATTGTATACTCACATAAAATAAGGGATTGCAATAAAGCTCTTAATAAGAATCAGGATACAAGTTATTTTACAAGGTTATAGGGAGACAGTGCTGAATGTATTCGATACCCTTCAGGAGTGTCACCGTAATTTTAGAATCCTCTGCGCTTTTTTGCGAGTGAGACAAACTCTGCTGGGGTGATATTGTAGTTGTAACTAAGAGGGGAGGTGCCTTCTGGCAGTGAGGCGCACCGCACCACAACGTGGGAGACCACTGGGTTCAAGATGGCAACGGATCACACCACCGCAGCTGAGGGTCCGTGGAAATCAGCCCGGTGGTTAGGGAATCTGGAGAGCCTCTGAGATAAACAAACACAGAACAGGGGTTAATGTGGCTGCCCTCATGCACAAGCAGTGAGGGAGAGGCGATCAGCCGGCAAATTGTCTCTGGTAGGAGCCCAAGACCTCTAAGTCCTGTCTGTGTTGGGTGGGATGTCCGTGGCCCAAGTACTCTGCTGCGGTGTAATCCAGACACCTGCGTGAAAGGAGGTACTCCATTCCCGGATGCGGGTCGATGCCGTCACAGGGCAAGGGCACGGTCTTGAGGTAATCTGCAGCGCACTAGGCCCTGGCACCTCGACAGGACAGAAGCGTATGTCACAAGCAGGACCGGCGAGGCTGGTGGGGCTTCGAAGCCCGGTATGTGAACAGGGGCAGTCGACGAACCCCCAGGAGTCACTATGAAGGCAGTTCTTGGGGCCTTGGTTGCAGGGCACAGGTCAGCAGGCAGGATGGTGGCTCCAAAAAGCAGGACAGCCGGTCCTGGGAACAGTCAGGCACAGCAAAGAGGCAACTCTTCCAACGCAGCAGCCTTTACTCTAGCAGAGTTTCATGCAGGTCCAGCAGTGTTACACACAGATGTGGGGTCAGGGCCCTATTTGTACACCCTGGTGCCCAGGTACTAGAAGGGAGCAGAAGCTTTTGAAGAGGTCTTTGAAGTTCTGGGGTGTTCCCTGTCTCATATGACCCATCTGAATAGGCTTAACGACTTTGCTTTAAGTGTGAATCACCCTCCTCTCAGCCCAAGAAGGCCATCAGTATGTTGATGTGGCAGCCCTCCCTGTGTTTAGGGGAGTCTAGGGATTTTGCAAGTGTGTGACTGCTACCCTGGACCAGACGTGGATTGGGGCAGGTAGCAGGTACACCTAGTCTAGGGAAGGACAGAGAAATGTCTACTTTCTAAAAGTGGCACTACTGCAACAGTAAGGGTAAAGCCCAATACACTAATAGGGAGGATTTCTCCTGATCATTCTAACCATACCAAACATGATGTATCTACACCTTCCTATGCAGGAGTTATCACTTAAAGGGATATAAGGGAATTCCTAATGCTGGCCTTTGGAGGGGTAGGCCTCACTGTAGTAGCAGAGGCCAGAGGCAGGTATGTCAATATCAGCATGTTTTAGAGGAGAGTGATAGAGATCAGGGTGTGTACAATATTCCCACTACCACGGATAAAGTAATCTCACAGTTACACGCACATGCATACATCATACGCTAGGGCCCATTTCACTAACATACGCTCAAATACTCTACCAGCAATAAACCTGTGGAAGGAAAACACTCCTGAACACCCCGCATCTATATCGAGGTCGATAAGACCTGGTTTTTGTGACTGTCCCTAAGCACAACCTATACAATATATACAACAATAATCAATAACACAAACCCAATAATTGACAAGAAAGAATATCCAACACCATGTTTAGATTATATTGCTTTATCTAAAATTAGTCAAAGAAAATCAATCAGAGTAAATCATTTCTCATAGTTACCTATTCTAGCTAAATGTCAGAACGGGTCAGGACAAGTCTCTCGGTAAATGTCTCTCAAGACGAAGTCCCTTCAGCATCAATCCTCAGCAACGCAGATTCGGTACGCGGCAAAGGCAAAATGGCAAGTGGCAAAAACCCTCTCTAGGCTAACATCTCTTATAGTTTCTAAACAATAGAAAGATACATTGGGAACATAGAAAAAACTATAATGTCCGCCGGACTTGCTGAGCAGAGCGAGAAGGAAAGGATGTAACATCGCTACATTTGAGAATCTCCGCTCAGGAAAAGTACACATAATGAAGACTACGGAACAGGAACCAAGAAAATAAAACATGTATCATATTAATCCTGCTTCTCCTCGGCTATCGAGCCACAGTTCAGAGCTTCTCTCTAAGGCTCCTTTGTTTCCCAAGGCTGCCAAGGACACTTCCATTTCTCTTGGAGACTTCCCAAAAACTGCTGCTGTCCTCATGGAAAGTTTTTCAAGCAAGGACCATGGTCAGTTAGCTTCAGGACCATTTCCAGCAGGGGTCTCCCTCGTCGCAGTTTTCATATTATAAATCACAGCCAGGCTCACAAGTCGGCCATCTTTTCTTAGGCCAACATAGGCCTCAATAGACCATCTTAATTAAAAGAAACAAAACAACGTTACCACAGCATAGTGATTAAACAGTGTTAACCCCACTAACACCCTTATGTGTATGCATTTATCTAGCACTTGCAACATAGAAAAGCATTAATTCGGAAAGCGTTTTGTGCTCAAAAATAAACAGCACATAGCAACGTTTAAACATGAAAACACGCACGTTATTTTTTAAACAGCATATTTATGCACACCCACGTGTAACTCTCTCTTCTCTTGTTAGGACAAACGGATTGATTAATATAAACACACTTGCACAAGACAAATGATTAATTATTAATTATTAATAATTAGTACAACGAATAGCCAGAGCTTCAAAAGCCCCAGAATTTTCAAACTGAAAACTCTGCTCCAGCAATCCCCCCTTTGGTGATTTTATCACCAAATAAACCCAAAAAAAAAAAAAAAAAAAAATTAGTGAAAATTTAGTCCCATTTTAGGAGAAATTGGAAATGTCTTTTCTCCTCTACACAACATTAGACACCAGTCACTCTTTCATCATCCCTTTTAGTCTCTAAGTAAACACTCTCCCTCAATTCTTCTAATTCAATTTCTTGAGGTTCTCTCTTCAACCTCTTGTTTTTCTTTTCTTTATTCAATTTCTTCCTCCCTCCCCTGTTTTTACAACACAAACACACCAATCTTATTATCAATACAGCAACAATTATACAAGTTAAGGGAAACAATATTCTACCTATAATAGTACTACCTATTTTTGCAATAAAATCCTTAACAGCTATCATTTTATTAGCTATTTTAGTCCATAAACTCTCAGCTTCAAGTGGTACTAATTCTTCATGCAAATCAGTAATATTTTTGATATAGACCTTCAGGTCTTTGCTTTCGTCTGGAATGTAAGTGCAACAATGTTGAACTTTCAGCATTCCACAAACTCCACCCTCCTTGGCCAATAGAATATCAAGGGCAAGTCGATTTTGCATAGACATGGCACGTACGGCACTTAATTCCGTATTCACCAAAAGAAACCCTCCAGCGGTATTTGTCGATAAGCGATCAACCACTGTGGACAGTTTCCGAATTCCATAAGCATTCAAAGAAATTCCCACTGCTGGAATCAAAACCCCAAAAATATCACCCACTATTTCAGACCAAGTTTCTCTCTTAAAACGCATTAGTAAGTTAATATGTTCTACATCTGTTATTTTATCTATATGAAAAATCTTTGGAAAAACTAGGCCCACATAACACGTGCCATACCAATGGTCAGGCAACTTGTAATAAGCCTTGTTCCCACAAACATAGTACACTCCTGGAAAAATTGTACCTTCTCCACCTCTGAAACCCCAACCTGTTGCAATGAAGTATGTATCATGGCACTCACTAGTCCCGACAAAATATGTATCATATTGGGATTTCCTTCTTGTAATACAAAGTTTACCCTTCTGTGGTGCATCTAGAGCTAAAGTTGGACTAGCCCCATTCTTCAACTCTTTCCCCATCTCAATGTCCCAAATTGTCTCACTCACTTTATATTTTCCTGCTTTCTCATGCATGTTCAATCTCCTTTCTTCCACCATATCCAGGAAAGCTTTCTCCTCTCCTTTCAAACTGCAAGTTAAATTATTCTTAAAAATGTAATCTAATGTTAATCCTTCTTCTTCAATAAAAATCTCACCAAAAGTGTTAGCTTCTTTAGCTGGATTCAGCTCTTTGTTCATTGGCAAATGCCCAAAAATACTATCTCTGTTAGACATCTTATAATCTACTCTCCCTAACAAATAAAAAACACTACTTAAAATACTACAGGAAATACCATATGTAGCTGGTAAATGATGATAAGTAACACCCTCTGAAACGGATGCAGGTAATTGCATACAGACGTAGCAATCCCTTACTTCCATTGTCTTCACATATTCATATAACAGTTTCGAAAAAACATTACTAGAAAAGTTATTAATTGACCTGTCTTTGTGTATGTAAGCATTACTAATTCTAATTGGAACTACTTTTTGTGAATTCTTCTCTACATTTGTCACATTCTCTGTATGCATTTCAAACTCTACTTTAAAAGTCACTAATAAAACTAAAACACCCCATAGAAGCATTAATAATCCAGTACAGCAGCAGCACATCCTACACCACCTCTTAAGAAAGGCACATCTATTTCTATTATCCTCTATGTTAGCCATTTTAGTTTAGCCTCTACTACTCCACTACTGTTTGAACTTCTTCAATTTCAATTCTTCAGCAATTCTTCAGGTTTCAGTTTATCCAAATGATCTCTTCGTTCACTTAATACAAGTGAATCCTTCCTTTATTCAGTTTGGATACTTGTCATTCTTCACTTCAATTTCTTCAACATCAAATTGTATTAGATCTCCAACATCAAAATCCTCAGTACTCGACTCTTCTCCAATGTCAGTCAAGAGTACTTTCAGAATTTCACCAGTATCTTCCTCAACCACTTCTCTCAAGATCTCTTCCGGATTATCTCGAGTCACTGTTTCTTCTTTTCCTCCTTCAGACAGTGCCACATAAGACCATTCCGGTGATCTGTACTTTTGGTTGGGTCTTCTTACTCTTTTTATTTCTACTGGTTCGTTTGACTCCTTTGATTCTTCTCCTTCAGCTTTTGAACTTTGACTCGAAACTTCATTCACTTGTTCAGCTTTCAATGTATTTGCTCTTATTATTTTGTATCTCAGCCTCTTAACTCTGTTGTTAGGCCAACGATCTCCTCTTAACACCTTTTTCGGCTTCATTTCTTTATTACTTCTTTCTCCAATCCAAGTTCTCTTTCTCAGAACTCGACCCTCTGTTTGTTCATCCTCATCATCTGTTTCAAGTGCCTCTTGTTTCCGTTTTCCAGCAGCTCTCTTCTTTTCCACAGATTTTCTGACCACTGTTTGAGACTTCCCTACTCCTGTCCCTCCTCGGGTCTCCGACACGCAATCTTCTTGCTGTCTACTTGTCCCTTCACCTGGCTCATCAAGAATGTTCCCTACACCTCCTCGGGGGTCTTCCGCAATCTGTCCCTCTCTATCTTCTTCTGACCCTACTTCTTCAAGTATAATCTCAAGTGGTTCTTCAATCTCCTCCTCTTCTGATTCAGGAGTAGTCTCTGTGTGATTTCTCTTTTCTTTTCTTTTTCCTTCACTGCTGTTTGAAACTTCAGGCTCTCTTACAGAATCTGATCTCTTCTCTGATACTCGCAGTGGTTCATTCGAAGCTCTTCCTACTTCTTTCCCCACTGATTCTGTATCTTCATCATCGCTGGAATCTGACTCTTCAAAATACTCTTTACCAGTCCCTTCTTTTGGGTTTGGAACTCTCAGAGTATGACTTGCATGTACCCAGTGCTTCACTCCAGCACACTTTACTGTAGTCGTCGTAGTCAGAATAACTTGTCTCGGCCTTCCCCACCTTGGAATCAAGCAATTTCTTCTTCTGTGAACTTTTATCCTCACCTAGTCTCCTGGACTCAGATCATGGGCTTGCTTCTTCTCAAGTGTGGTAGCTTCTTCTCCAACCTGGTGAAACACAGAATGAACTGCGTCAGCCAGGCCTTTACAGTAATCCAAAATCATGTCATCAGTTATTGTCACCAATTTATTGACAGGCACGAATGCATGGCGCATAGCACGTCCCATGATTATCTCGTGCGGACTCAAACCAGTAGTTCTATCTGGAGTAGATCTCATAGTCATCAGAACTAGAGGTAAAACATCTGGCCATTTCATGCCAGTGGCTAAGCACATTTTTCCAATCCTGTTCTTTATTGTGCCATTAATCTGCTCAACCACACCAGAAGCCTCTGGTCGGTATGCACAATGTAGCTTCCGCTGTATTTTCAATGCTTCACAAATCAAACCCATAAGCTCATTTTGAAAATGTCCACCTCTATCAGACTCAACTGTTACTGGAAACCCGTACCTAGGAATCAACTCCCTTAACAGTAACTTTGCCACTGTTAATCCATCATTTCTTCTAGTCGGGTAAGCTTCCACCCACCTTGAAAACAAACAGACTACCACTAGAACATACCTCAGTCTGTTTACTTGGGGCATCTCAATGAAATCAATCTGCATTCTTGTAAAAGGACCTCCTTCTCTGCCTATTGTCCCCAGACTCACCACTGTCTTTTTCCCAGTGTTAAATTGCTGACAAACTAAACACCTCTGACAGATGCTTTCTGCAATTGTCCTGAACTTTGCATTGTACCATGTTTGCTTGAACGACCTAACCATCGCGTCCCTCCCCAAATGTCCCTGGCCATGATACATCCTTGCCATTGACGACAAGATGGAGTTGGGCATCACTGGTCTGCCATCTCTGTAGACCCAAACATGGTCTGTTTCTCTTGGAGCACATCCTGCCTTAATCCAATCTTTTTTCTTCCTCTCCTGCCTCATCTTGCAACTGTTTCACTTCATCCCAGGTCTCTAAAACATTAGTAAACATCACAGAGAGAAAAGACATTTCCCCTTCTCTGTCCCTGTTGATGGATTGATTTGTTTTGGCACAATATTGTGCAACATCATTCGCATAACGGTTTCCGACCGTTATAAAATCCTCCCCTAGTCCATGGGCAGCACATTTTACAACTGCTAACTCCTTAGGCAGCTGTATCGCCTCAAGCAATTTACCAATCATTTCTGCATTCTTTATTGGAGTTCCACTCGATGTCAAGAAACCTCTTTGTAGCCAAAGTTGGCCAAAATCATGCACCACTCCAAATCCATACTGACTATCAGTCAATACAGTCGTCCTCAAATCTTTCCCAATTTCGCAAGCTTTTGTCAATGCTATCAATTCAGCAACTTGCGCAGATTTCACCCCTTTCAATGGTGATGCTTCCATGACCTCTCAAACTTTGCATACCGCATATGCTGCACATAGCACACCATCATCATTTCTCAGGCATGATCCATCCACAAACAACACATGATCACTCTCATTCAAGGGTAGATCCCTTATGTCTGGTCTTGGTTTTGTACAGTACTCAAGCACATCCAAACAATCATGATCATCTTCCATCTTCATACCCACATTTTCAATATCTGGCAAAAGCGTCGCTGGATTCACATTCACACATCTCTCAAGAGTCACATTTGATGCTCCCAGAATCACTTTTTCATATTTAGTCAATCGACTATGTGACATGTACTGAGTTCTACTTCTTGTCAAAAGAATTGCCACATTGTGAGGTACGAATACCCTTACAGGATATCCCATTATGATTCCCTCACTCTGTTCCAGACTCCTGCATGTTGCAGCCACAGATTTCAGACAACCTGGTAAACCCACAGCTACAGGGTCAAGTGTTGATGAGAAGTACGCAATAGGCCTTCTCAGTAATCCATGCTTCTGAATTAACACTGAAAGTGCACATCTATTTCTTTCACTGCAGTACAGCTCAAATTCTTTTTCATAGTCAGGCATACCCAAAGCTGGAGCCTCACACATTTTACTTTTGAGCTCTTCAAATGCTGCCATTTGTTCTGCATCTAGATCCAATGGATCTGTCATCTCACTTTTTGTCAGTTTAATCAGTGGCTTTGCTATCAAGGAAAAATTAATTATCCACTGACGACAATAACCCACCATGCCCAGGAACATTCTCACTTCTCTCTGGGTTTTTGGAGCTTTCATTTCTCTGATTATTCTGATCCTGTCAGTAGTCACTTTTCTCAGACCCTTTTCAATATTGTGTCCAAGATAATGCACCTCTTTCTTGCAAAACTGTAATTTGGCTGGAGATACCTTTAACCCTCCATCTGCCAGATGATTTAGTAAAGCTATGGTATCTACTTCACAAGCTTCACGTGTCTTTGATGCCACCAGTAGGTCATCAATGTACTGCACTAGTACTGAACTCTCGGGCATGATCAAACTTTCCAACGATTTCTTCAATAACTGATTGAATATCGAAGGACTCTCCGTATACCCCTGTGGGATTCGACACCATGCTAAGATACGCTGGCCAAACCTAAATGCAAAAATCGGCTGGCTATCATGATGCAATGGAATTGAAAAAAACGCATGACACAAATCAATCACTGTATACCACTCAGCATCATGTGGAATTTGATACAGGATCACTGATGGATTTGGCACAATAGGACAACATGCCACCACAATTTGATTAACTTTTCTCAAGTCCTGTACGATCCTAAATTTCCCATTGGGCTTTTTTAGTCCCATTATCGGTGAATTACACGGACTACTCAGTAGTTCTCTCAGGACTCCTTGCTGAATCATTTTCTCAATTATAGGAGTTATCCCTTCAATTATTTCTGGTGTCATTTTGTATTGAGGAATGTTAGGATATGTGATTCCCTCTTTTACTGCAATTTTCACTGGATCTACATTATTCATCAATCCCACATCCTCTCCAGTAAAATCCCAAACTGTCCTTTTCACTGTGTCTCTCAGCTCTTGAGGCAAATCCTCCGGATTAAACACAGCAAATGCACCAATTAACTCACTTTCTCTATTTTCTAGAGTCACTCGGTACAAAACATCTTCATCTGGTGTCTCAAAGGCTATTCCATCCGGTGTACAAAAAATTGTGCAGTTCATTTTGCACAACAAGTCCCTACCCAATAGGTTCACTGGACTCGTGTCACAGACAATGAATCTGTGCAAGTCTGAAAATTTCCCTATCTGTACTCTTACAGGTTCAGTAAGACGTGTTTTGATTTGTGTATTGGCTACACCAACTACTTGGATTGCTTCATCCGAGAGAGGAAGATTTCTAACATCTGTTGACCTGACAGTTGATCTTGTCGCTCCTGTGTCTACCAAAAAAGTAACACTCTCCTCATTTTTTTTCCCATCCACAAATGGTCCTGCCTGGTCTATTTCTAGAGTTGCACCAAGTATGCACTCTTCTTCCTCTCCTCGGCACCGTCAATAATCACCCTCAGACTCACTCCCTTCACTCTTTAACAAGTACTGCTGTACTTTGTTAGAACGTCTTGGTTTGTTTACCTGCTCATCATTGTAGAATCCTGAATCCTGATTATACTTTTGTAACCCTCTATTCTGCGGCAAGGGCGGTTTTGGCTCTTGACTCTGCTGTCTCACAACTTTCTGTTGTTGCTGCTGTTGATTATTTCCTTCGTTCTGGTTCTGCACCTGTTGATTTAAGGATTTGTTTTCATTACTCACTAATGGTGGATTAGGACACTCCGATCTCCAATGCCCCAATTGGCCACAGTTGTGACAAGGAAACTTTTTCTTTGCTTCCTCAAGACTTCCTTTTCCTTTTCCTGCATATCTAGGTCTATTCCCTGCATTATTTCCTGGATTATTCGCCTGTTCCACTAACTGTGCTTCCTGTCTCTCCGCAACTTTCACTTGTGCCCACATTGCTTTCTCTTTCAGCTTTCTTTGTTTTGCTTCAATTTCATCACTGAAGTATTTTGCATGCCTCAGGATCTCATCTACTTTCTTACTCTGCCAATCCACTGTGTGCTCACGAATTCTCTCACCAATTTCAGGTCTAAGGCCATATACAAATCTGTATACAAAATGACTCAAATCTTTGTCACCCAGGTGTTCATCTCCACTGAATTGTTTAAATGCCAGTATCAGCCTCTCGTAAAAAGTATGAACTGATTCCTTCGCTTCCTGTTGTGTTCGATCTATCTTTACCCAGTCTGTCTCTTTTGCAGGTACTTTACTCTTCAGGTATACCATCACCTGATCATACTTCCTCATTACCTCTGGATCTGGTGCCCCTGTTCTTGGGTCTCTTGGATATTCCTCAGTAGGCCAACTCACAACTATTTTACACTCAGTCCACAAGTCTGCTGGAACAATTATATCAAACAGACTATTCAGGTCAACCCACAGCACTTTTGACAATTTCACAAACCTATCTACCTGCCTATACCACTCGACGGGCTTTTCTCTCAATCGAGGGAAATCATTCGTGAATGATAAAATATCCTGTCTAGTCCATGGAACATGTACATATCCTCCTCCAGGTATTTCTCTCATAGGATAATTATCCACTGGTTTCTCCTTTTCTCTCACTGGAAATGCTGAATAAGTTGTTCTATCTTCAGCCTCATCTCTTTTCTTGTACCACCCATCCTTCCACTTTTCTACATCACCCCAGCTTCGCAATAATGCTACCATTTCCTTAATCTGTCCTGTTCTACCAGTAGCATTCAAATTTTCAATATCCTTTTCTGTAAAATCCATCCTGTAAGTTCTTTGTAAAGCTTTCACTTTATCAATGTCAACACCCTGCTCATTTGCTATTGCTCTTAGCCTGTCATGTGTATTCCTTGCTCTCCAGGTAACACTTTTGCACATAAACATTAGTTCACCATCATGATGACTCTTCAGAATCTCTGTTGGAACTGTTCCTGTAACAAGCTCTTCTAGTTCTACTCGTAACTTAGCTACATCAATTACTTGTGAATCTTTATCCTTTTTCTGTAGAACCTTCATCCAATCATTCAAATCATCAACTGTTATTTCAGCAGTTTTTCTCACTGGAACCACTCTCTTTTGCGGTTCTAAAATTGGCATCCCTGAACAACTAGCTTCACTAGCATCCAATATTTCACTACATGTGTCATGTCTTGATTGTCTCAGGTCATTTCTTTCTGCTCTTTTGCCTGAATCTCCTGAAGGACCAACTGAATTTGTCAGATTATTCCCAACATATGGAATCACCAGTCCATTCTCACCTGTCCTCTGTTTGTCAAACACAGGCATAACTGGACCTATTGTTACAGGCACCGTAACAGCTTCTAGATTCTTCGTTAACTCCCTAATTTTCTCTGTCAACTCTGTTGTAGTTCTGGCTAATTGTCTGGCATTCTTATCAAGGTAATGATCACTTCTTACCTCAGGTGTGTCATTTTCTGTCTCACTAACACAAACTGTATCTCTTATCGGAGAAACAACTGGTGTACTTTTGTCCGGTTCTGGTCTATATGGAGGTGGTCTTTTGTAAATCATGTCATTCAAGACCTCATCCTCATACTCATTAACTCCATATTTTCTTATTTCTGACTCAGGAACCCTTTCTGCTCCTCCTTCAACTGTCCTCATCGGATATAATCCCTCTGACATACTAACATCTCGCCACCTTTTCATTCGATCATGATGAGTCTCACGATCATGTCTCCTCCCAAACATATACCTATAGTACCCTCCAGATCTTTGTTTCTCTCTCTCATGTACTTCCTCTTCCCATTCCACTAAAGCCTCGAACTGTGTAGGTCTCGGTTTCGGGTCAAGACATAGCATCTTTTCCCGTAAATTTCTCAACACGGCCAGATTAAATGAACCATGTTCTGGAAATGCTAGAACACCATCTTCTTTAGTATACCTAACCCAATTCTCCAACCATATACAGGTATGAAACCCATGTCTCGCAGCCATGAAGGATGCAGGTGTTTTCGGTGGAGGTAACAACTCACCCTCTCTTGTTTTAACATCTTTATCCTTGCTAAACCACTTTTTAACTTTACCAAAAAATGTTTTCTTCTTTTTCTCTTCTTGGTAATACATTTTAGCGTTTACAAAGAACTCTCTACTCTTTCCGTATTATAAATATACAATACGAATTTTCAACCAATTGCAGCGCGACTCACACTAACGCACCAATCCTGGAACGTCTACGTCACTAAATAGCTCTTCCAATCCTTGCGTGGCTCACACTAACGCACCAATCCTAGCGCAAGCACTATTCTGATCTACCATCCAATCAGAGCGCGGTCTTTCTGACGTCAACAGTCGCTGCAGTTTGTCTCCTGTCTTCTGTCACTCGTCTACCCCTCCCTTACAAAATCTTTTCAGTAGACTTCGTGTCAAAATTTCTACAAAATCTATTAGTTACAACATAAAAACATCTCCATTGTCCGCTTCGCTAACCACAGAATAGTAAAAGAGAGTCTATTTCATAAGAAACCTTTCATTGACACAGTAGCACTTCTACTACTCTGCCCTACTAACATACATTCATTAACTGTTTCCTCTAGGACTTGTCCAAAGAGTCTTACAATCAACTAAATGTACAAACATTCACGCACATTCATACAAGGAAATATAGTACATACGCACAGAATCCTGCTTCCCGAGAACAGACAATCTGCTCCACTACAGAATTATAACATACACCAACTAAGCAAGCTTTCTTTGCCCAGTTCTTCAAACAAGTTCAGAAAATACCTATTACTCCTCCCGCGATAAGCTTTAACGGAAATCCTTACGGATCCCTGGGACTTAAGACCAGAGTTTCACAGATAACCTTCACTATCATACACACTCCTTATATACCAGAAATATCTAATAGTAACATACGACGATGTCACTGATTCCGAACCCAGACAATGTGACGCGCAACTTCAATTGTCACACGTTATTCCTACAATTCCGTCTTTCCCGAGAGCAGCATATACTTCCCTCTGCCCTACTACGGAACTGCTACAGCTTCCAAGTTCCAGAAGCACTACATATAACTCAACATTACGACTCTAACATATAGTATTAGTACATATATCAACATGAACCAATAATCAATAATCAATAATCTAATCAGATCAAGACAATCATCAAAAACCATCCTCTGCTACCAGGAAATTGATAGAGATCAGGGTGTGTACAATATTCCCACTACCACGGATAAAGTAATCTCACAGTTACACGCACATGCATACATCATACGCTAGGGCCCATTTCACTAACATACGCTCAAATACTCTACCAGCAATAAACCTGTGGAAGGAAAACACTCCTGAACACCCCGCATCTATATCGAGGTCGATAAGACCTGGTTTTTGTGACTGTCCCTAAGCACAACCTATACAATATATACAACAATAATCAATAACACAAACCCAATAATTGACAAGAAAGAATATCCAACACCATGTTTAGATTATATTGCTTTATCTAAAATTAGTCAAAGAAAATCAATCAGAGTAAATCATTTCTCATAGTTACCTATTCTAGCTAAATGTCAGAACGGGTCAGGACAAGTCTCTCGGTAAATGTCTCTCAAGACGAAGTCCCTTCAGCATCAATCCTCAGCAACGCAGATTCGGTACGCGGCAAAGGCAAAATGGCAAGTGGCAAAAACCCTCTCTAGGCTAACATCTCTTATAGTTTCTAAACAATAGAAAGATACATTGGGAACATAGAAAAAACTATAATGTCCGCCGGACTTGCTGAGCAGAGCGAGAAGGAAAGGATGTAACATCGCTACATTTGAGAATCTCCGCTCAGGAAAAGTACACATAACGAAGACTACGGAACAGGAACCAAGAAAATAAAACATGTATCATATTAATCCTGCTTCTCCTCGGCTATCGAGCCACAGTTCAGAGCTTCTCTCTAAGGCTCCTTTGTTTCCCAAGGCTGCCAAGGACACTTCCATTTCTCTTGGAGACTTCCCAAAAACTGCTGCTGTCCTCATGGAAAGTTTTTCAAGCAAGGACCATGGTCAGTTAGCTTCAGGACCATTTCCAGCAGGGGTCTCCCTCGTCACAGTTTTCATATTATAAATCACAAGTCGGCCATCTTTTCTTAGGCCAACATAGGCCTCAATAGACCATCTTAATTAAAAGAGACAAAACAACGTTACCACAGCATAGTGATTAAACAGTGTTAACCCCACTAACACCCTTATGTGTATGCATTTATCTAGCACTTGCAACATAGAAAAGCATTAATTCGGAAAGCGTTTTGTGCTCAAAAATAAACAGCACATAGCAACGTTTAAACATGAAAACACGCACGTTATTTTTTAAACAGCATATTTATGCACACCCACGTGTAACTCTCTCTACTCTTGTTAGGACAAACGGATTGATTAATATAAACACACTTGCACAAGACAAATGATTAATTATTAATTATTAATAATTAGTACAACGAATAGACCTGCCAGAGCTTCAAAAGCCCCAGAATTTTCAAACTGAAAACTCTGCTCCAGCAAGAGTACCCCCACCTAAGCAGTGGTAAGGTACCCAGAGTCCTAAGTCTAACAACAAGGTATAGTCTAAAGCGGGAGGCAAGAGGGAAAACGTTAAGGGGAGACCACCCTTAAGTCGGATAGATCTAACACATTTCTCAGACACAAAACATGAAATTCCAACTGTTCTCAATCAAAAGTTAGCATTTATTACATGTAATAAGGCAACCCAATGTTATCCTTTAGAAGAGGTATGCCTCACAGTAATGACAAATGAATTTATGACTTTTTCACTACCAGGACATGTAAAAGGTAAAAGTACATGTCCAATCTTGCAATTATATGAACCCTGCCCTATGTGCTACCTAGGGCCTACTTTAGGGGGGACCTATGCAATAAAAGGAGAGTTTATGGAAGGCCTTGGACATGTTTTAAGGGGCTACTTTATGGAGTGGCACACTAAGAGCTGCAGGTCCTTGTTGCTCCAATGTGGATTTACCATAATAAATAAAAAACAGGAGGCGTTACAGGAACAGTTCTTTTAATTAAATGTAGCAACCAAGAGAGCAGCAGCAGAGTTGGGGTCTGAAGACTGTCTGCAAGTACATTGGTGTAGGCCGTTATTTTATACATTTCACAACTTGTCATAAAGCAATTTGTACATTATTTTAGAACAGGAATTCCAGGACTAGTCACAGGACTGTGAATTTGATCACCTTATAAGGAGTCTAGGTGGGTCTCGACCTTGCGTGGACACAATGCGGGCCAGTGGGTAACATGATAAGATGTCCGCCACGGGGAGTGCATTTTCACTGTGTGCAGTGTGCTTGTGGTATTCTTATTGGCTGAGCGTTCCTAACTACATGTGACATCTAAATTTACGGTGTTCTGGGAATGTGCATCTCTGCGGCCAAACAAATGTTACTGGGACTAATCTTTTCGGACCTTTGTGGTATTGCTGCCTTTTGGCAGACTGATCTCGGTTTTCCCTGTTCAAGCATCTGTCTATGGGCTACGTGTCACACCACCTGTGATCTGTCAATCAGTTGCTTCAGACCTTGGTCACAGGGCCAGCCTGACCCCGTTTTTCTGAATCAGGGTTGATGGGAAGGTCACATTGGGTACATTTGACAACAGCGATGCGAGTTCGTTGTTATACGTAAATATGTCTTGGCGTACATTGACATCGTATTTTTCTTTATCAACATCCCCTAGTAGCATTTATTTAAAGGTCTTAGGTATATGATATACAACTTTACTATGGAATTATAAGTACATTAAATATGCCAATCAAGTGACTCCTAGCTTCTACCTAGGCAATAGGGCAAAAAGCCTCAGGAGTATCCCTACCCATTTTTGCATCAGTTCACTCAGAAGTGGATATAGATGCTACTTCTCTCCCACTGGGATTGGTGTCTGGCTGACAAGATGTAGAAAAGATGGGGCAGGCCAAGGGTTATCTACCTCTGCCTGTCACATGGTAAAACTCCTTGAAGATAATTAAATTAAGATCATAGGCACAAACCAGATGGTCATCCTGTTAAAGGCACATAACAGCTTCCCACATCCAAGGCATCTGCATCTGCTTTGGGAGCAAGTTCACAATTCACAAGGGGCTATTCAGCTCCTGGATTGAAACACAATTAAATGAGCTTCTAAAAGGTTTTTGGCAGGGAAGGGGTACATTTCTAAAATTACATTTCCAAAAATTGTTGTCATAAATTTGACTTTACCAGTGAACTGACATTGTGATAAATATTTTTGAAAGTCCAAAAATAAACTTTGTAGTTGTTTCCTCTGCTGAGATAACATTATTAAATGTAATATTCAATTCCAATGCTTTTTCATGGAGCAGCAAACCCTGTTTTTGTAAAATATGGCTTTTGAGACCTTTTGACCATAAGGGCATGTTTGAAATGTAATGTTTGCATGTCCTGACTTAAATTCATGCACACTGCCTTATAGGCATTACATTCTAGTTAGGGGTGAGATTTCTATTTAAAATGCATGGTTAGGCCTGTCAAATGGGGATGAACAATGTGTGCTTCAGTCCACTAGTGACGTTTACCTTAAGGGCCCTGGTACACATTGCACCATATACAAGTGACTTATAGGTATGATATATATTCTAATTATGATTTAGAGGTCATAGCACATTCACAGATGCCTGCTTAGCAGAGTCCCCATACACAGAATAAAATACAACCGTGTTGGATTGGGTCCTTTGACATGGTCATCTCATGTTTTTGCTTCCGCTGCCTTCCTTTGCTGAACATTTGTTTGTTGGCTTTTAGGACTCTTTGCAGTTTTTCTTTTTATACAGTGGGAAAGTGTTTGTGCTCTCCCCTTACAACATTGTAAAGCTCTCCCACACCGGATTGGTACATTTAATTTACTTCTACTCCCCTAGTATATGGTTCTATATGTACCTGGACCTGTAGGTTTAATGCTACTAGTCAGTTGCAGCATTCATTGTGTCACCTAAAAAATAGCCTTTTTTAAACATGTCTCAGGCTTGCCACTGCAGCCTGTACTGCAATGTTGAAGTTCCCTTTTGCCCTAGCAAAATAAACTTGTGCCAGGCCTAAACCTTGCGTTTTAATACTTACATGCTCACCCCTAATGTAGGCCCTAAATGCACATTGAGTAGGTGAAATGGTATTTAAAAAGTAGAGCATGTGTGTTCAAGGTTTACACGACCATACAGTTAAAAACTCGTAGACTTGTATTTCACTGGTCAAAGGCCTATCACTTCCATTGACTACTACTGGATTAACTATTTATAAGTGCTAACTTTAGAATGGGGACAGAAAAACAGGTTTGTAAATTACAATTCATTCGAGTGTAAACAGTTTTAAAGTCACAATTTCAAAAATGTCACTGACAGAAAGTTGGCATTTTGTTGACAAATTTAACTGTGCCTTTCTGCCAGTGTCCTGGGTCACATTACTGTGAATGGATCTGCTGTTGTGGTTTGTGTATTTCTTCCAGACATGAGATCAAAGTAGGCCTATGTGTGAGGACTGTGTCTTCCTGACAGAATGGCTGGTGAGGAATGGATCCTGCCCTGAATAGATTGGAAAGGGCTCAGCCTGCAACACATACAAAGGAATCTGCTCTACCCGCCGAGCTGACCAGCTCCAACTGGGCCTGCGTGAGCCTTGCTGCTGGCATCTGCTGGAGTCAGTCCTGATCCTCAAGAGGTGCCTTCCAGGTTCTGGAGCCTTTGCCAGCATCAGTGAGAGATCGTCCCAGTCTAAATGAAAGAGTCATCAGATTAAAAGTGAAGAATCGTAGAGCATCACTAAGTTGTTTAGCTTCCACTTGAAGAATTCAACACATCTGACCCCAAGTGATGCAGAGCCCTGTAGAGCCCCACTGCACAGCTTAAAGCGCATTAGCTTGGAATCCGAGAGATGCAAAGTCTTTCAGCGCCACACCGTACCATCCCATTGAAAAGCTGCACCAGATCCAGTGCAAACCACAGCAAGGTCTCACAGAGATGCCCCACTCCTGCCAGGTGGCTTCAAGGAATCCGTCATCGAGTGGTCTGAAGCATTGCAATACCACGCCATGGAACTGACTGTTTTATTGGATCTTAGGCCAAGCAACAAGAAGCCCTGCAAAGCAACTCCGAAGAGAATTTGCTTTAAGGGCATAAGGTGAAACCCCAGCATGTCAAACTCAGTCTTGCGGTCCATCACTGTCGGCCGGATGTAGTGCTTTTGTCCCGGTCTAGGGTAACCAGATACCAACAAATGGCAATTGATGCTTATCTCCAGTCTTGCTGACTAGATTTTTGTTGTTCTGGTATCATTTAATTCATTAACATTTACTCTATTCCTGTAAATTACGTTGGAACTTTTCTTGTATTGTGTGGTTTCCTTATTGCTCTTTGTGTGCTGTGTAAATACTTTACACATTGCATTTAATAGAATGCCGTACTGCTTTTATGTCAAGCTACCAGAGGGTTAAGCACAGTTTAATTTGGAGATTTATGTGGCCCTGATGAGGATTGAGATTATTATTTCAGTAGGTCGTCTACCCCTTTCAACCAATGACCCAATTTTTTACAAGCAGCAAATATATTCACCTAAAAAATGTGGTGACAATACAAAAGGGGCATTTTTTCATCAATAGAATACGACAATAGTGGCCAAATGAATCTTGATTTGACTATTTTGACAAGCCACTAGATAATGAATACCATATCATCTTCCAAGGCAAAATGGCAGTAACTAACTTTGTTTATAAGAGAATTGGAGTAACTCTTCATATGTAGGACCAGCTAAAGCATTCTAAATGATATTTGCTAATGGCAACTATTACCTCAATGTGGCCCCTATTAGGCCAACAAATGGTAGTATAAAGACGCAGGGAATATCATGGACTAAAATTAAATATTTCAAATATCAAGATAATTCACAAGATATTAGAAAATGATTTTTAGCCACTCTTATTTCTGCAGAAAGAAAGTGTATTTTAGAAAAAGAATTCTTGCTAAACAATAAAACAGAGAGAGGTACTTGGCGAACCTGTTAAAACTGATTCATGAATGCTATCCTGGAAATTGATGTTAAGTGAATTCTGACTAGAATATCCTTGATGATGGTATTCATATGTAATTTACCTAATTTATTTTATTTACTGTATTAATATACCTGTGAAATGATAGTTTTGATATATCTCCAACTACATATTTTATTGGTAAATGATGTTATGTGAAATATGTTTCACGTTAAATGTTAGAACTGGGGGTCTCTAGTTGGCAGAGGTAGGTACCTTTGACAAAATAGGGACCCTTGCTTCTAGTCAGGGTAAGGGGGATACACACTTTAGATAACCCCTGCTCACCCCCTTGCTAGCTTGGCACTAGCAGACAGGCTTATCCCAAAGGCAATGTGTAAAGTATTTGTACCAACACTCACAGTGACACAGTGAAAACACCACAAATGGACACCACACCAGTTTCGAAAAATAAAATATCTTTCTCTAAGACCAAAACAACAAAAATCCAACATACAGATACTTAGTAGAATGTCATTAAAAATGTTGTTGCAAAAATAAGCTTGTAGATGATAAATGCGACACTTCGTCTCAAAGTACCTGGGATGCGTAATGTAGAACAAACAAAAGGGTCACAGAGAAGGCGATGCGTCGATTCTTCCTGCGTTCCGGTCATGATGCGACAAGATGGCGCCTCGACGCGTTGCGACGATCCAGTGCGATGCAACAAAATCGCGTCTTTGATGCGATAACTTGGAGGTGATGCGTGCACGCCCGACGGCTGTGCAGTGAAATCGGTGGTTTCCTGAGCTGTGAGAGGCTCTGCAACATGTTTCTCCGGTGACGCGGCGGTGTAACGCTTCTTCAGCTCTGCGACAGGCCCTGCGATACGCTTCTCCAGTGATGCGGTGGTGAACAGTGGCGACACACTTCCTTAGCAATGTGACGGCCCTGCGACACGCTTGTCTGGTGATGCGACGGCAAACAGCGGCAGCACGCTTCCTTGGTGATGCAACAGCGGCAGCTGCAGGGCGACTGTCAGAGGTCATCAGGGAAGACAATGACGAAGCCGGCAGCAGCGGAACTACATTTCCCAGGATTCCCGGCACCGAACGCGTCGTCGACGTCATCACGTACCCGGAAGAACATTCATATGCGCGGAGAAGACAGCCGCGGATGCCGGTTACTTTGCCTGCTGAGCCTCGAGTTTCGCTGACGGTCTGGTAAGGGTGCTGACGCACCATCTCTTGAGTGTATTCTAGTACTAGTGCGCTCAGCAGTAGCAGCATACTTTGAAGTCCGTGTGAAATCTATCGCTGCACCCGTTGGCTGGTCTCCCGTTCTAGGGACCTTGCGGGAGAGCGGAATTGCCCAGGTGAAGCTCACCTAGAGGAAGGAGGGGAGAGTATGAATTCAATACTCCCGCCTGACTTACGGTGACCTCCGAGACTCTCTTGTTGTGTTCGTGAACTATTATTGGGAGGGGTACAACCCTGGTACTTGGTTCTCCTAATCATACCCTGACGAACGAAAGAAACATAACATCGTTACAATTTAGTCTGTGTTGTATGGTGCTGTAGGGCTTGGGAAAAAGCGCCATACAGGCGGTGGATGATCTAGGATTCTGAGCATTATCAGAACTTGACAAACCTAACACAGAACCACGCAAGAACACGGTGGATAGGGGATGTCTGTTCTCCCCAACCTTTGTGTGTATGATTTTACTATGTACAGTTAATTAACGCTCCCAAGCCTTTGGGGGGCCTTTTGGTATTGTTTATTATAGGGGAACCTGAGATCCCTAAAGTCAGCTCTGCACCCCTGTATCCTTTCAGCACCGCATATCCATGGGTAGGTAATAAGGAGGTGCGGGAAGTATAGGTCGCTGAATAAGACAGGTAATAACCACTTTCTTCCATGGCCTTAGATATGAGCTGCGCCCTGATATATCTCTATGTGCTGACTAGGAAAACCCACGCCTCTTCCCTTTCAGGTAGATAGAACAACAGAGGAGATACGGGGGAAACGTAGGGACCTTCAGGCTGTGTTTAATAGCGTGTGTGTAATTTGACGTTGCTTCCTTACAGGTCTCCCTCCCCGCTGTTCCCATCCTTCCCTTCCCCCGCTTGATCACTCCATGGAGTCTGTGTGCTAAATCAGACCGTGGTGGTATCGAGAGGTGGACCATAACGAGCAACATACGACCCTGAGGATTCAAGGCTGCGACAGAGTAACCGGCCCACGTATTCATATCCTCCCAGTCGCAAGTTGGTTATGGCCACTTTAGAAAACGTCATGACTGCATTAGCCCAGTTACAGACCGAGTTAGCGGCCTCTAGGGCCAAAACTGCCCACTTGCAAGCCGTAGTAGACAGAATTCAAAGGAACCCTTTTAATGCAGGCGCAGGACAGGCGACGCAAGCAACACCCCTGGTAGTGGAAGTGCCTACACCCATTCCCTTGGCCCCTCCCGAGCGATTTCACGGAGAGAGTAGCAAGGTACAGGTGTTCCTGACACAGGTGATGTTACATTTTTCCTGCAAAATGAAGGCCTTTTCCACCAACCATGCTAGGGTCGCCTTCCTCATATCCTACTTGGCCGGAGATGCGGCTCAATGGGCGGTACCTTTGGTGAAAAGAGACGACCCTTTATTACATGACTGGGACTCCTTTCTTAAGGAGTTCGAGAAGACATTCAACCGAAGATCAGTCACGCTCTCTGCTGACAAGGATCTGTTGGAGCTGAGGCAAGGAAACAGGGACTTGATCGCCTATCTCAACGATTTCCGTAGGCTGATCACAGAGACCGAGTGGCCCGAAGCCAAACAGGCTGCTATCTTTCATCAAGGGCTGAGAGAGGAGATGAAAGACATTCTGGCCCAAATAGACCCTCAACCGGTGTCCTGTGAAGACTTGATAAGTCTGGTGCTATGCCTGGATCATAGGCTCAGTGAGCGCAAGGGAGAACATAAACGAAGGGAGCGACAGCCCGCCCGGGGGGAGACAATGCGTCCATATGAAAGTCCCACACCCACTAAATCTGAGCCCATGGAAATAGGAGCCGTACGATCAGCGCTCACCATGGAAGAGAGAGAGAACCGAAGAAAGAAAGGGTTATGCATATATTGTGCGAAAAAGGGGCATTTCATTAGGGAATGCGCATTACGTTCCAAGTACCCACGTCCCGAAAACCGCAAGATGGTTCCCATAGCCTCCACGGCCGCTTCGACCAAGCTTGAGGATTACGGAAGGGATGTCTTCAAGCGAGGTATACATCCCTTCCGTAGACAAGGATCCCCTGGGTAAGACTGATCATTTCTTCATAGAATTGCGTTTCTTCATTCAAACCACTGGTGTCCGGTTCAGGCGATGCTGGATTCAGGGGCAACAGGCTGCTTCATAGATCAGAAACAAGCCGGAGAACTGGGTCTCTCTTTGCAAGAAAAAGAAAGCCCAGAGGACATCTATGCAGTGGACGGAAGACGTTTGGAGGCAGGCCCCATCCGGTTATGCACAGAAGATATAGAGGTCTTGCACGGTCGTGATTATCAAGAAAGGATACAGTTCAACGTTATCTAAGCACCTCAATACGGTGTCATATTGGGGCTTCCCTGGCTGAGAAAACACGACCCCACATAAATTGGGTGGACAGATTGGTTACCTTCTCATCAGAGTATTGTAAACATCATTGCCTAACCGGCAAAATAACTCCTGCTACAAGTTTGGCAGAAAAACACCACATCGCTACAGCGGCCGAACACCCGGTGCTCCTGCCTGATGAATATAAGGACTTCACAGATGTTTTTAATGAAACATTGGCGGAAACATTACCCCCCCATAGGCAATACGATTGCCAAATCGACCTGCTACCAGGGGCAGTCATTCCTTCTGGAAGGGTCTATGCATTGACAGAACCCGAAAACACCCATCTCCGTGAATATTTGGACAAGTACCTAGCGCTAGGATTTATCAGAGTTTCTAAATCACCTGCGGCATCTCCACTACTTTTCATTCCGAAGGCCAACGGCGAGCTATGCGCTTGTGTGGATTTTCGGGCACTCAATGCTATCACTATAAAAAACCGATATCCGCTCCCTCTAATTAACGTGTTACTGGAACAGGTAAAACGGGCAGTCATCTATACCCGATTGGATTTAAAGGGAGCTTATCATCTGGTTCGGATGAGACAGGGAGATGAATGGAAGACGGCATTTAAAACTCGATTTGGCCTTTATGAATATCTCGTAATGCCCTTCGGCTTATGCAATGCGCCTGCTGCCTTCCAATACTTCCTCAACTATGTATTAAGGGAATACTTGGACCATTTCGTGGTAGTCTATATAGACGATATCCTGATCTACTCCACTAATACAGAAATCCATGGCACACATGTGCGCACCATTCTGCAGACCTTGAGACAGCATCAACTCTACTGTAAGATCAGTAAATGCGAGTTCAGTGTCACCACGGTAGAATTCCTAGGTGTGATGTAACCCCCTGGGGTCAGGAAATGTCAGAACACAAAATAAAGGCAGTGAAGGAATGGCCCTCTCCAACAAAGGTTCGTGACTTCCAGTGTTTCCTCGGCTTCGCAAACTTTTATCGGAGATTCATCGATCAATTCTCCAAGCTAGCAGCTCCACTAACTCGGTTGCTACAAAAGAAGGTGGTGTTCCAATGGACGGAGGAAGCTCAACAGAGTTTTGAGGCACTGAAGAAGGCGTTTGTATCCGCCCCCGTGTTACAACATGCAGATCCTGAACAACCTTACATCATGGAGGCAGACGCATCTGAATACGCGCTCGGGGCGGTGCTCTCCCAACGCCATAGTGACACTGGCCGGCTCCACCCAGTTGCTTTCATGTCCCGAAAGCTTAATCCCGCCGAGCGCAACTACACCATTGCAGAAAAAGAATTATTGGCCATAAAAAACGCATTCCAGGAATGGAGACAGTATTTAATGGGATCCAAACGCATAGTTACGGTATATACCGACCACCGGAATCTACAATTCATGGCCGCAGCCAGACACCTAAACCCTCGCCAGCTACGCTGGATGTTGTTCTTTGCGGAGTACCACTTCGTGGTGACGTTCCGCCCAGGAAGCGAAAACAAAAAGGCAGATGCACTGAGTCGACAAACCTCCCCAGAGATTCCGGACAGCTTACCCGAACATGCCATTGTGGATCCCAGGAAAGTGATATGTATCACTGCCACTGAAAGATTCCTTACGAGCATCAAGAAGACCATGACCGGGGACAAATGGAAAGAGTGGTTGGAAAGAAACAAGGAATGGAAGATGAAGGATGGCCTTCCGATACGTGGACAACAGTTATTGATCCCAATACCACACCTACGACTACAGGTGTTTCATTGGTGCCACACGCTACCTAGTGCAGGACATAATGGCACTGAAAAAACATGGGAGCGAGTGCTTCGACAGTTCTGATGGCCCACTGTAACCAAGGACATACAATCCTGGGTCAAAGAGTGTAGAGTGTGCTGCCAGACGAAAACAACACACACCAAACCTGCGGGATTCTTACAGCCTCTGCCAACCCCGGCCTATCCGTGGGAACGGATATCACTTGATTTCGTGGTAGGAATGCCTTCCGATAAGGGTCATACCGTCATCCTCGTAGTTGTGGACTACTTGACGAAATTAGCCCACTTCATTGCCTGTAAGCGGCTACCTAGCGCCGGGGAGCTGGCTGTACTGCTATTGAAACACATAGTGAGATTACACGGACTGCCACAGGTGATAGTCTCGGACAGAGGAACCCAGTCCACGGCGAACTTCTGGAAGAAGTGGTGCGTCGCGTTGCACATCACCTCCAATCTCTCCACCAGCTACCATCCCCAAACCGATGGCCAAACAGAACAGGTCAATTAGACGCTAAAACAATATCTGAGGTGCTATGTAGAAGCCTCTACGGAAGCATGGGTTGACAGCCTATGGTTGGCAGAAGTTGCGTATAATAGCGCATTGCACAGCTCCACGAAACACACACCCTTTCACTGCACCTATGGGTTTCACCCCTGTTTCACCCCCTTCCAGCATCCTGTGGGCCAGGCTTCTGTGCCAGAGGTACAGGAACGGATATTACACATTCAAAAGACATTCCAACAGGCTCAAAAGGAGCTACAGAAATCGAAGAGCCAGTATAAAAAGTATGCGGATAGACATAGGCAAGAAGGGCCCCACTACAAAATAGGGGAGTATGTGTGGTTATCCACCAAAAACATACGCTTCAAGAGGTATAGCATTTTTAATCCCCGATACATCGGCCCCTATAAAATCATTAAATTGATCAATCCGGTGGTAGTGAAACTAGCCCTACCTTCCTCCTTGCGCATTCATCCAGCCTTTCATGTATCCCTGTTGAAGCCAGCTCTCTCAGGTAAATAGACACCACCCGCTCCAGTGTTGGTGGATGGGGAAATGGAACATGAAGTGAGAGGGATTTTGGATTCCAAGATCCATCGCTCCAAACTCTGGTATTTGGTTGCCTGGAAAGGCTATGGTAACGAAGAAAACTCATGGGAACCCGCTACAGGGGTTCATGCTCCCCATTACGTTCGTCTTTTTCACAAACGTTATCCTCACAAACCTTGCTTCTGTCATTGTGCTTCAGGAGAGGGATGTACTGTCAGAGGACATCGGGGAAGACAATGACGAAGCCGGCAGCAGCGGAACTACATTTCCCAGGATTCCCGGCGCCGATTGCTTCGTCGACGTCATCACGTACCCGGAAGAACATTCATATGCGCGGAGAAGACAGCCGCGGATGCCGGTTACTTTGCCTGCTGAGCCTCGAGTTTCCCCGACGGTCTGGTAAGGGTGCTGACGCGCCATCTCTTGAGTGTATTCTAGTACTAGTGCGCTCAGCAGTAGCAGCATACTTTGAAGTCCGTGTGAAATCTATCGCTGCGCCCGTTGGCCGGTCTCCCGTTCTAGGGACCTTGCGGGAGAGCGGAATTGCCCAGGTGAAGCTCACCTAGAGGAAGGAGGGGAGAGTATGAATTCAATACTCCCGCCTGACTTACGGTGACCTCCGAGACTCTCTTGTTGTGTTCGTGAACTATTATTGGGAGGGGTACAACCCTGGTACTTGGTTCTCCTAATCATACCCTGACGAACGAAAGAAACATAACATTGTTACAATTTAGTCTGTGTTGTATGGTGCTGTAGGGCTTGGGAAAAAGCGCCATACAGGCGGTGGATGATCTAGGATTCTGAGCATTATCAGAACTTGACAAACCTAACACAGAACCACGCAAGAACACGGTGGATAGGGGATGTGTGTTCTCCCCAACCTTTGTGTGTATGATTTTACTATGTGCAGTTAATTAACGCTCCCAAGCCTTTGGGGGGCCTTTTGGTATTGTTTATTACAGGGGAACCTGAGATCCCTGAAGTCAGCTGTGCACCCCTGTATCCTTTCAGCAACGCATATCCATGGGTAGGTAATAAGGAGGTGCGGGAAGTATAGGTCGCTGAATAAGACAGGTAATAACCACTTCCTTCCATGTCCTTAGATATGAGCTGCGCCCTGATATATCTCTATGTGCTGACTAGGAAAACCCACGCCTCATCCCTTTCAGGTAGATAGAACAACAGAGGAGATACGGGGGAAACATAGGGACCTTCAGGCTGTGTTTAATAGCGTGTGTGTAATTTGACGTTGTTTCCTTACAGGTCTCCCTCCCCGCTGTTCCCATCCTTCCCTTTCCCCGCTTGATCACTCCATGGAGTCTGTGTGCTAAATCAGATCATGGTGGTATCGAGAGGTGGACCATAACGAGCAACATACGACCCTGAGGATTCAAGGCTGCGACAGCGACATGCTTCACCCTTGTTGCATCGCGCTTCCAGCTCCCAACAGCAAAAAGGCCTTACACACAGTTACAGGCCCTCCTGGCAGCTTAGAACTCCCAGCAAGGAAGTTCAGGGAAGCTGGGGGTAAAGTCCTTTTGTTCCTGCGACTTCAAAAACAGGAGGCCAGCTCTTCTCAGAACCTTGGAGACTTTTCCTCAGATGGACATAGCACACAGCAAAGTCCTTCTTCAAGCAGGGGGACACAGCGCACAGCAAAGTCCCTTGGTCCTCTCCTCAGCAGAAACACCAAACTGCAGGCCAACCCCAGACACACAGCAAGGGCAGTACTTCTCCTCAGTCTCTTCAGCTGTCCTCTTTGGCAACAGGTTCCTCTTGATCACAAAGTAGTCTAACTTTCTGGGGTTTCATCTCTAGTATTTATATCCCACAAATATCTTTGTTCTCTATGTGTGAGGGGTCCTGGACCCAGACCGAAGCAATTCTAGGTGCACTCTGCCAGTGCAAAATCTCTTCCTTTGTTAGGGTCATCAGACACACTGCAGGAGGTGGAGCCAGCATTGTGGAAGGCAGGCACAGCCCTATTCAGGCCCAGGTGCTATTCTTCCCACCACTCTAAATGCAGATAGGCCTATTCAACCTAGTGCTGACTCACCCAGACTCCTGGAGCCACCCCAGCCCCTGTCACTCTCAAACCAGACAGTTAATCCACAAACAGGCAGAAGCACACAGAAAGGTTGAACAAGAAAATAGCCTCTTTCTAAAAGTGCTATTTTCAAACACAGAATTTAAAAACATTCTTTACTAAAACATGTGTTATTAAATTCTGAGTTCAGGGATACCAGACTCCAATTTTCTATCTCACTCCTATGGGAAGATATGCAGGTAAACGTGTGACACAGCATTCCCTATTCTGTCCTATGGGCAAGCTAGCCTTTCAATAGTGACAAACAAAATTGGCAGTATTTCACTATCAGGACATGTTACACACAATAATACATGTCCTACCGTTCCCGTATACTGCACCCTGCCCAGGGGGGTACCTTGGGCTACCATAGGGGTGTCCTAGGTGTAAGAAAAGGGAAGGGTAAGGCCTGGCAAGTGGGTACACTGGGCAGGTCGACATGGCAGTTAAACTGCTCACAGGCACTGCAGTGGCAGGCCTAAGACCTCTTTTCAGGGGTACTTACATGGGTGGCACAATCAGTGCTGCAAGCCCACTAGCAGCATTTGAATTACCAGCCCTGGCACGCTTAGTGCACTTTACTAGGGACCTACTGGTAAAACAAATATGCCAATCATGGATAACCAATCACAATAACAATTTACACAGGGAGCACTTGCACTTTGGCACTGATCAGCAGTGGCAAAGTGCCCAAAGCATCTAAACTAGCAAAAACTAAATCCAGCACAGCATCAAAAATACAGGAGGTAAAGGTAAAAAGTTAGGGTTAACTACGCCAAGGATGACAGGTCTAACATTAAAATAAAATAATATTCCTCATTATGTATTCATTAAAATGTATACATGAAAATAAGCAATTCTGATTCATATTTTTAAGTTCAAGATATTAATTGCATACCTATACTTAATTGCAGACTTATTTTGAGTTCAACTGCCAGAACAACGCGGCCGTCAAGAGCCCGCAGTGCCAGCGGTCTTCAGACCGCAGCACTAGAAGTTCACAGCTATCCTTGTGGTGTGGCTGCGCAGATTTTGCAGTGATGGTGATTACTTTTCCATATGTATCGATGTCGGTGTGAGCATTTGTACTGCTTATGTGTTGGATGCACACATATGCATGATACATGTAGGAAAATACCCCCTAATCATTGTCAGAGTCAGGCTCATATGTGGATAGTCCAGGCAATGGGTATATGGTACAAAAAGCACTCACCTGTACATTGCTACAAACAGTGGCATAATCCTCCGGGTGAAGATGCTGCTGTGAAGGGGGACCTGAAGAAAGGGATCCATGTCGAGCTCTGACTGAGAGAAGAAGGGGTGGGCATGCACTCCACATTCTTAATTTCTGCTGACTGGAAGCTGGCAGTCTCCAAGCCTTGGTCAGCTCGTGGAAAAGTCAATCTGTAATATGGATGGCGGTGAAACTCCCCTGTACCGCACTATGGGAGCTGCTTTTCCCTGACCTCAAGGCCGGCGGTCTGTGGTGTCTGTAGTTCAGCCGCGGTCCTTCTAAATGTAATCCGCACATCTTGTAGTATAGTGATCGGACCACTGAGCAGTTAATCCACAAACAGGCAGAGGCACACAGAAAGGTTGAACAAGAAAATAGCCTCTTACTAAAAGTGCTATTTCCAAACACAGAATTTAAAAACATTCTTTAGTAAAAGATGAATTATTAAATTCTGAGTTCAGGGATACCAGACTCCAATTATCCATCTCACTCCTTTGGGAAGATATGCAGGTAAACGTGTTACACAGCATTCCCTATTCTGTCCTATGGGCAAGCTAGCCTTTCAATAGTGAAAAACTAAATTTGCAGTATTTCACTATCAGGGCATGTTACACACAATAATACATGTCCTACCTTTCACATATACTGCACCCTGACCAGGGGGGTACCTTGGGCCTACCATAGGGGTGTCCTAGGTGTAAGAAAAGGGAAGGGTAAGGCCTGACAAGTGGGTACACTGGCCAGGTCGACATGGCAGTTAAATTGCTCACAGGCACTGCAGTGGCAGGCCTAAGACCTCTTTTCAGGGGTACTTATGTGGGTGGCACAATCAGTGCTGCAAGCCCACTAGTAGCGTTTGAATTACCAGCCCTGGCACGCTTAGTGCACTTTACTAGGGACCTACTGGTAAAACAAATATGCCAATCATGGATAACCAATCACAATAACAATTTACACAGGGAGCACTTGCACTTTGGCACTGATCAGCAGTGGCCAAGTGCCCAAAGCATCTAAACTAGCAAAAACTAAATCCAGCACAGCATCAAAAATACAGGAGGTAGAGGTAAAAAGTCAGGGTTAACTACGCCAAGGATGACAGGTCTAACATTAAAATAAAATAATATTCCTCATTAAGTATTCATTAAAATGTATACATGAAAATAAGCAATTCTGATTCATATTTTTAAGTTCAAGATATTAATTGCATACTTAGATATTCATTGCATACCTATACTTAATTGCAGACTTATTTTGAGTCCAACTGCCAGAACAACGCGGCCGTCAAGAGGCCGCAGTGCCAGTGGTCTTCAGACCGCAGTACTAGAAGTTTACAGCTATCCCTGTGGTGTGGCTGCGCAGATTTTGCAGTGATGGTGATTACTTTTCCATATGTATAGATGTTGGTGTGAGCATTTGTACTGCTTATGTGTTGGATGCACACATATGCATGATACATGTAGGAAAATACCCCCTAATCATTGTCAGAGTCAGGCTCATATGTGGACAGTCGAGGCAATGGGTATATGGTACAAAAAGGACTCACCTGTACATTGCTACAAACAGTGGCATAATCCTACGGGTGAAGATGCTGCTGTGAAGGGGGACCTGAAGAAAGGATCCATGTCGAGCTCTGACTGAGAGAAGAAGGGGTTGGAATGCACCCCACATTCTTAATTTCTGCTGACTGGAAACTGGCAGCCTCCAAGCCTTGGTCAGCTCGTGGAAAAGTCAATCTGTAATATGGATGGCGGTGAAACTCCCCTGTACCGCACTCTGGGAGCTGCTTTCCCTGACCTCAAGGCCGGCGGTCTGTGGTGTCTGTAGTTCAGCAATCCACAATCCGCACATCTTGTAGTATAGTGATCGGACCACTGAGCAGTTAATCCACAAACAGGCAGAGGCACACAGAAAGGTTGAACAAGAAAATAGCCTCTTTCTAAAAGTGCTATTTTCAAACACAGAATTTAAAAACATTCTTTACTAAAAGATGTGTTATTAAATTCTGAGTTCAGGGATACCAGACTCCAATTATCTATCTCACTCCTATGGGAAGATATGCAGAAAACATGTTACACAGCATTCCCTATTCTGTCCTATGGGCAAGCTAGCCTTTCAATAGTGAAAAACGAAATTGGTAGTATTTCACTATCAGGACATGTTACACACACTAATACATGTCCTACCTTTCACATATACAGCACCCTGCCCAGGGATGTACCTTTGGCCTACCATAGGTGTGCCCTAGGTGTAAGAAAAGGGAAGGGTACAGATAAATATATAATTCAATGTAATTGTCTAAAATTACAATCTGTGTAGTAAAGAAACGAGGGGACCCTGATATGTGAACCTGGGGTAGATACATATTTTAAAAAACAGTGGTTCAGAAATGGCCCAAGACGGTCCAACTACTTGGATTCAGCTGTAGCCCCCTGTGGGAGATTTACCTCAATTCTGAAACCTTACCAGGCTCTACCCAGCCTAAAATTCAGCTTGCTCACTATTTTGATGTCCTGAAGATGATTGCGAGTATTTGAGATCAAAACGCCGTCGGCCCCCTGCATCAAGAACTCCTTACACTCTGTTTAAAATTATAGAGGAGTTCTCATGGAGCATGAGGTGAGAATGTGAGGGTGACTTTAAAACATAAACATGGCATTGAAAACATCTGTCACTTATGTGAGCACCTGTTTTTTAATAATCCTTATAAAATAAATAACATACCTCATTTTGACTCTTATGTGTCTGTGCATATTACTTATCGCTCCCTGAGATATTGATTATCAATTACGACTGTCGTACCTTGTCCCCTTTACGGAGACTACTTACCTTGGACCTTCTTGGGCCATTTCTGAACCACTGTTTTCTAAAATATACAATTACAATCCAGCTCATCTAGAAATCAATGGCATGTCCTGTTTGTCCAATACTTATAACCTGTTCATTAAACTTCAAAGGCTATATGAATAAATAACATGGTATGTGATTTATTTATTCATATTGATTCAAAGGTAAAAAACACCAAATGAATTAATAACCTTTTAAAAAGATTTTTTAAATACCCAGTTGTCGGGATACGGGATCCTCCATCAATGGAAGCAGTGCGGCTGAAGCTGCGATCCCTTATTTGCCCCTACCTTTGTTTACCTTTCAGCCACCGACACCCTCTACTGCCGTTTAGTATACCGGCGAAGGTCTGCAGGAAGACCCCTGCGAGTCCTTTAATTCCTGAGAGCCAAGAGGATACGGGGTCGATAACCCACCCCCAGGAGTCTATGGGCCGGAAGGTGAAAAGGACCTGGAAGAGGATGAGACAGCATCGGTGTCATCCTGGAGGCCCAGAGAAGGTAGCCATGCGTGGCGAGGGACAGCGGAACACCCCCAAACCGAAGACGACTACCGAGGAGGGATACCGGAGGAGGAGGTGAACTGCTCCAAGGACACATCTGGAGTGCCTGGAGGCCAACGACCCCGCGAGCCGCCCAGCCACGTTCCCAGAGGAGCATGGCTCACTCAGGTGTGTGCTCTGTTGCGGGGGCAGTGGGTAGGAAAAAGGACCAGGTCTTTTCTAGGGGGAGAATCAACAATGTATTACCCCACAAGACCTACATAGGTCCCTCACGCTCCCCGTTCCTTGGTGACGGTTACCGCTGGCAATAGCCTGCATGTCGGGTGCTTAACTCTTCTCCCTCCCTTCCCTACAAGCATTCAAAAGCAGCAAGATAGCTAATGCACCCTTCTTTTGTGTTTCTTTTGGGATAAACCCGGATCCTGCCTGTAATACTGTGGTGGAGCCTACCGAGTAACGAAGACGGCTTATCCCCCCCTTGGACAGTGAAGGAACTGCCTGAAAAAATCCTTTTTTTTTAAAGATAAATCTTTTTATTAGGTAAACAAAAAAAATAAGCAAAAGCAGCATTGATAAAGAATAATAAAGTACAGTGCAGTGCAAACATCAGTTATCTCCCAACATTCTCGTGGCATTAGTCCAACAGTTATAATGGTAGATCTACAGAGCGATAAAATTGTCAGATGATACAAATGAATCGTTACTAGCAAGACATTACTCAACATCGTGGTCGACTGATCCAGGGGGACCATCATCAACTGGCGTACATATCATACCTCTACTTATATTCCAGGGCACCCAAATTTAGTCCATTTCTGTGGGCATCCACTACTTTCGTAAATCACCCCATATTGGATTCCCAATCTGAGAACTTTACCTTCATCAAACCTTTCCATGTTCTGCCGATATTTCGTTTTGCAACCATACATCCAAGGGATACCCACATCCTCTCAAGTCTGGACAAATCCGTACTCTCCCAGATGTTAAGCAGACATAGGAGTGGTGAGACTACAATAGGTTTATGACAAACTAAAGACAGAGCTGATGTGACGTGACCTCCCTTCAGTACCACTGAAGAACTGGGCATTTCCACCACTGATGGAGGTGGGTGCCGTCTAGACCACACCCTCTGGGACAAGAGAGGGATCTTCGTACACCCATCTAAACCAGAACAGAGCTAGTGTAATAAGCTCTGTGCAGTAGGTTGAGTTGGATACGTTTAAAGCGGGATCAGATAGCCACCTCACAAGGAGAGGCCAGGGCCTCCGCCCATTCTTCATCATCGATGTCTCCGACATCATCCACCCCTTTAGTGCGGACTTTCACTAGGGCATCTGGCATATTGTTGAGTAGTTTGCGGTATGTCAGTGAGATGGCTTTGTCTTGAAGGTAGTCATCTAGGAGTCTATCCTCCAACAGGGAGGAGACTGGTAGGCCGGTCCCCTTGGGTATCGCTTTTTGTAGTGCACTGCAGGCCTGAAGGTATCGAAAAGTTTCCCTACCGTGCAATTGATAATCGCGCTGAAGGTCGCTAAACGGGATCACCTTGCCTTCTGCCCACAGATCGCCCACCTTAGAAAGGCCTATTAGTTCCCATTTATCAAACCCCGGTCTTTTTGAAAGTACGCCCAACTGGTGTGCGTCGAGCAGTGGGGTAACTTGTGTTATTTTATCTTTCCACCCCAGGGCGGCCGTAGCTGTATGCCATATAGCAATTGTGATGGAGTTTGGAGTATGTGTTGGTGTAGGTTTCTTCCCTCCATAGAGGACCCTAGTATAATGACCAGGGAGCATGTTGTGCCTGTCCATTCGATATGCGGGATCCGTGCCAGGGCGGTGCACCCATAGGTTTAGGACCACTAGCTGTGAAGCCTAATAATGATTTTGATTGCGGGCAGGGCATACCACCATCGTACCAGCTTTTTGTAAGTTTTGCCAAGGTAATTTGGGGGGTACGTTATTCCACAGAAGGGCGCGTACCTCCAACTCGATGGCGTTAAATTACTGTGGAGGAACCAGATAAGGCGCTTTTGGTAAAGCATACAGAAATCGGGGAAGGGCCATCATTTTATAAAGAGTGGCCCTGCCAAGCAGCGTGAGTGGCAGTGTTTTCCAATGCTGCACATCAGCACAAAAACAGCGCAAAGGGGGTGCAAGATTACGGTCATAGAATATCCTAGGGTCGACTGTAAAATATATACCCAGGTACAGGAAGCCCTTGGTGACTATTTTGGCCTCACAGCCAGTCGGCAACATCAGGCGCCCCCCACTGAGGACATAAACAAGGGATTTATCCCAGTTAATAGTATACCCCGAGTATTTCTAGAATAATGAAAATATATGCAAAACACGGTGGATGGAAAACCTAGACCCGGCTAAATAGAGCAAAATGTCGTCAGCATAGAGGGAGATTTTGTCATTCCAGTCAGCCATCCAATTGAGGCTTCTAATGAGAGGGTCCCCCTGATCCAGATCACTAGCGCCGCCAAGGCAAAGAGCAAGGGGGAAAGGGGACACCCCTGCCTCGTCCCTTGAAGAATTTTTTTTTATAAATAAAAGACTTTTTTGGACTTACCGAAAATAAAAGCTTCTTGTACCGCCCCCACCTGGTGTACCCCTTTCTTATCCCACTGCACCAATAAGTTATAAATCCAATTGTTCTAAGATCAAAGGCATGGGGCTAGTATGTGGTTCCAAAATATCTAGACTTTAACAAAAGGACTATAACAGAAATTCTCAGTACATGTTCACAAAAATTCTCACTGCTGTGCTGAAAAAGTGAAATTAAATACATTTTTTATACTAATAGTAAAGAGGGATTATTGGATATATTATGGAATGACAACAAAATATATGAATTTTGTTTAATTGCTTTTCATCATTATTTTACTAATGTTCTAAAAGGGTAAGTGGTAAGCGGTCTAGTGGTACTTAACATTAATATGCTGCTAAACATATGCATTATAATTTAATGGCCATGCAAATAAATATTTAGCTTTCAAATAACATTATTCTATTTATTTTAGTGAAGGATATAAAGAAATTAGATCAACCACTTCAATTATTACTCACTGCCAGTGAGAGAAATGAGGATATTTAATAAACAATAAAGTGTAGTAATTGCAGTTCAATATTTGTAAGTCATTCAATAATATGGCATCATCAACAAAACATTCATAGCATTTTTCCGATTCCAGTGTATTGTGTGGATTGCAAAAAGGGAATATATTTCATGCCCCATTGTAAAAATGGACAAAGAGCACCAATTCATGTTAAAAAACAAATACTAAACAACAATACAATTGTGTAATTGCTCACTGTAGGGAATTTATGGCAATTGCTAGCCACAGTGGGAATCCTGCACTTGAATGCAAAAAACCTAGAAATGGCCAAAAATGCCAAACCATTTCAATTTCCAAATGAACTTCAAGAGTCATCACTAAAGCAAATGCTACAGAAAAATTAGATTTCTTTAATACGAGAAAAATGCCAAAAAATTATTGAATACGCTGCAAAAGCAGATGTTTGTGCAGTATATCCAGTGTTTCTTTCTGAACATGGTTTTTCAGGAAGATTTGTTTATTTTTCTGTATACACCTGCAAACAGGACTACTGGTGTCTTTTACTAGAGACGTGTTACTTTGGATACAAAAACTGGGCAATGGCCGTGCCAATGTAAGGGCAGCCACAAATCATGGATATGCACTCACAGTTATCTTTCAATGTGGTGGCTTTTTAAAGAACTTCCCAAATTGGTAGGCAAGAAAGTTTTGAAACAGGAAGAAGACAGCACATTGAAAGAGGACAGTTTTGATGACTCCAGTGACTCAGAGTTTGAAATGTCTCCAGTAGCACTCAAGGAAGTAAGTGAGTACCCACTAGACAAAAAACATGTCAGGAAAATGGTGGAATACATGTATGGTAATAAACAGATTCCAGAATATGTTCCTGGGAATTTGACTATTGAAGACCCAAAAATTACACCAAATGTCATTCCAATTGAAAAAAGTTGTCCTTACTTCCCAGGCCCCACACCAAGATCACCCAGTGAACCTAAATTAATCCCAAAAAACGCAACAGTGTACGGCATGTATAAGATTCTTAAAGGTGAGTTTGAAGTAACTGTGTTTTAACTATAGTCACCCTAGCTACTACTTTATGTTGTGTGGTAAATAATTTAATTACCGGGACTTAATTTGATACAGAACATAATAAAAATAGCTCAATAAGTAAGAGGCAGAATCCGTGGTATTAGAGGTTAAGAACGGGCTTTATTCCAATGGACGATTTCGAAATCGTGGACTCCAAGTTCCATCACCACGGAGGCTCAGGAAGTGAAGTACATACATTATTGATAATTAATAACTTTTATACAATAGGCATTACAGCGAAGCAAATGCAAGAGGCGTAACAATTGATAGCAAAGATAACATTTCACATGCGTAGCTGAAGGAGGCGTAATTGGGAGTAACAAGGAAACGTCATTGGTTGTGATGTTACATATGGGTGGACCTATGAAATAATTTCGCAATGTCAGCAGAAATACTTTGCAGAGATGCGCGCGCAGCAGCATGACGTGTGATTGACGTGCAGCTAGGGGGTGAAGGGGACTTGACATTTAGCTCTACATGTGGCGACAGATGTCTAGAGGGTCAAGTCAACCTAATCCCAAATCATATCTAACATCCTATGTTTAAAGAACTATGTTATCCAAAAGAGAGGTCTCTTAGAGTAGAATCTTATTCTATACTGACTATACTGACTGTTAGTGCGTGTACAAGCGTCTAAGTGTCTACACTAGATGCGAGGGCAGGAATCTTCCATAGTAACAGGGCTATGAATTACTTGTATAAAGACAGAGAAGCCGGGCCTTTGCTCGGTAGCTGGCAGAATGTTTACTTAAGCTACTAGACAGGAATGCATTGGGCAGGGAGCGGAGCAGATAATTTCCGAAGGTGAAATACAGTTCTTGGCAGGCAGCAAGCTGATGTCAGGCATCGTGAGCCGCGCAGGGAATGAGACAAAGTTCATGGTCACAGATGCAGGCTCGGACTGGAGCTTCAGAGACAGAAAGCAAGAAAAGCTTGATGACAGAATCAGGGCCTACTTGCCTGGACTGTAAAAATGGCATAAGTGAACCATATAAAGGCGGTGGCCTTTTGTACTTAGGAATGGAATATCCGGCCCATTCATGGCGGATCTGAAAGAGGACATGTTAACGGTGGACGCACATGTATTTGCGTCTTCATAACTGGAACTGGAGGGAACATACATGTACTTGTAACATGTACATAGAACCGTTGGGGTCCAAGATAGGGGACATAACTGACCAGAAAAATCCATATTTCCACATTCCCTCCTTGTCCCCTACTTGCCCGTCAAGAGATATCAATCTTCATTAATCCATTGATCTGTTCATATAGCATCATTTGTTCTTCTTTCTTCTTCCGGGATCTTGAATGAAAATCTTGATGTGGAATGCACGATGTGGCACACAGACCACAAATCGCTGGTCCACATTGCAGGCATAAGCAGCAACTGAATAGTATGAGAAGGCCAATACCTAGGAAGGATAGAACTCTCCATCCCCAGGCTGATAACACGCTCCAAAACCAACCGGACCAAGTCCAGGTGCCTGGATTCTGGTGTATCTGGCTTACAATCTTATGAAGGCGCGTTATAGCTTTATATACAGATGGCGAATTTTCTGGTATGAATACGCAACAGCTTGATCCGATGACCCTACAAGCTCCGCCCCTATCAGCCAGGATGACGTCAAGGACAAGACGATTTTGAAGCACAACAATCCGCATGGCAGACTGCTCTTCTGTTAAATTGCCTAGGGCGGAAATAGTTTCGTTCACTACTGCTTCAAGGGTTCTGGTTAATCTACGTATCAGCTTACTATTAGTAACGGTACCTATATAGGGAAAGAGACCTTTATTGAAATCTGTGTATTTTTCCCATGCTGTTTCAGTGTAGTCGACTATTGGGAGATCTCTCCTTACTCTATTGTGTACTAAATGAGTATTTCTGTGATAATCAGGAGGAGCTAGAAAAACAGGTGGCAAAAGGAATCCAATGTAGCAGGTACCATCCCAATCTAGAGGCAAACGTACATATGCCGTCTGACCACATATAAAATAGGAATGGCGGGAAGCTCTAAATGTCGACTTGCCTTGATCACTGAATTCTATTACAGTGGTGCATCTACTATGGCCCATATGTATGGAACCATTCTTTCTCACACATAATTCACCTTTTACTGGAAATACTGACATGGCGGGCAAACTTGGAGTAGCTTCGGATTCGATATTTAGGATCATAAGATTTCGACTCTTCGAGGAAGGGTATTATGGGATTTGCAGTTCCAGCTCCGGGTGGAGCTACCACCAATAGAGCATGCTCTCTTCCATCGCTGGTATTACTATCAAATGAAGCACCAAGCGAATCACGAAGTGTAAAAGAAACTACTGGGCATCAACATAATCAAGAGCTCCCTGAAAATTTTTATTCATTATCAGAACTCTCATCCGATGAAGCGACGGGTCTTAATAAAGACTGGGCAGACTTTAGTGGTGAGAGCCTATCTTCTGAGGGTGAGATCAGTATGAGTCCTGATAATACTAATGCGGCAACCATTATAAAAAAGAAGCGGAGGAAGAAGAGATCTTCTCGCACAATGAGCCAAGAGGCTGCTTCTAATTCACCAAACAATATGAATCCCCTATCTTCTAATTTAATATCCACCGCTTCTGTTGCCAATGATATTCCGGGGTCTAGCCATAATGCTATACCTGATCCTAGTCTACAGCAAGAGAACAACGTAGAGATTACACTGAAAACAATATTTGATACCATGATGTGTCATAGAGCAGAGAGTAAGGCCGAGAATCAACGCACGCAAATGACATGTGCCAAAGTCAAAAACGCAGTACGACGTGCAATCAAATTATGCTCAGAGACTGCTGATAGGGTCACTGAAGCAGAGGCCAGGATATCTGTACTAGAAGAAGAATGTATGGCTCAAAGACAAGAAGTGGGAGATTTCAAAGTACAAAAGGATGACCTATCTGACAAACTAGCTAGTTTGGAAAATCAGGCCCGTAGAAGCAACTTGCGTTTTTTGGGGATCCCTGAAAATAAAGAAGGAGGGGACCCGAGGATGTTTATCATTAATTTACTAAACGATGCTTTTCCTGAAATTACTGATTGGGATTGGGCTCGGGAAATACAACGAGCACATAGATTCCCTTTCACAACAAGGAAACCACGACAAGGTCAAGAAAACTATCCTAGGGCCATTCTGGTGTCATTCAATAATTTCCTTGCCCGCGAAGTGATATTTGTAAACGCCAGACCAGATAAGAAAGCGGATGGTCTAGGTTGTCAGTTCTTTGTGCGACCAGACTACTGCCAAGCTACTGTGGCTCAACGATGGCAATTGAAGCAACTAATTCCTGATTTTCAGAAGAAAGAAGTAGCAGTATTTCTTCAAGGTCCTGCAAAACTAAAGACTATATACAAGGGTCAAACAAAATACTTTATTTCTATAATCAAAGCTAAGGAGTACTTGGAATCTCTTTGAATAAACAAGAAGATCTTCGATGTATAGTATGATAAATCTAGAACTTGAGCGTAATAATTATACTGTTTAATAATTATTTGAATGCAGGACCATTATGTTTCTCTATCTCTATACTCTCCTTTCTTCTTTTCTGAACTTTCTCCTTCTCTCGCTTTTCTTCTTCTTTTTTTCTTTTCTTTTTTTTCTCTAGTAAGGACGCCACGGGTTAGGGACACGGCATCCATACGCTCCAGGAACTGATAGTTCCTGTGCCTCATATAGTGGGGAGGGTGGGAGGAGGGGTTCTGGGAACAAGGGTGGGGGTGGGCAAGGGCAAGGGTTGGTGGTGGGGGTGTAAGGCAGAGGTGTTCAACACAGGGATGAATATAAGGCATTTAAATGATAACATTGAAGAGCAAATACTTGTGATGATGGTCGATAATTTTTTTCTATCACTTTTGATATGTATAAAAAGGTGAAAATATGTACTATTAATATCAATGGTCTTAATGATTTAAAGAAGATTGCTATGTTCCGAACAATGCTCCAAGTGCTGAATATTGATCTGCTATGTATACAGGAAACTCACATTTCATGGGATAAACGTTTTCTTCTGAATAATTTGGGATTGGAAGTTTTGATTACATCTAAGCAAATGGGTATCAAAAGAGGCGTTGCAATTTGCATGCGAAAGGGAATAGGGAAATGTTTAAAAACACTCTCTGATAAATGGGGCAGATGGGGACTGGCTGAGCTAAAAATTGGAAGCTGCAAATTTACCTTATGTTGTATTTATGGTCCCAATCTGGACGATGCCGAATTGTTTAACACTATGAATACAGAGCTATCCACTTGGACACAACCGATTATAGTCTGTGGAGACTTAAATATACATATGTCAGCCGACTGGAATATTAAATCAGAGAAGAGATATACGGGTCGAAAGGTTAAAATTTATAAAGCACTTAGAGACCTGGTACTAAGTAATGGGTTAACTGATGTCTGGAATAAATTTCATTATAATGACCCCGGATATACTTTTTTTTCTACTCCTTATCAAAAATTTGTCCGTTTAGACTATTTTTTTGTATCCTCAGTTTTTTTGGAGAAAATTCGTATTGAGATATTACCACAGGTCATTTCAGATCATAATCCTATAATTGCTGAGATGCAATTTTCTACTGATTGCCAAAACTCCACTAGATCCTGGTCATTTCAAAGAAATTTATTATTAGATGAAGAATACCTTCAATTTATGGTTAATATTATTAAAGATTATTTTCTAATAAATAACGATACTGCCTCTCCACAAGTAGTCTGGGACTCTTTCAAATCTATTGTACGGGGCGAGACAATCAGTTTTGCAAATTATAAGAGGAAAAAAAACCAAACAGATCTCAGGGACAGGTTAAACAAGATAAGGCAGGTCGAGCTGGAATTATCTACCGCATGTAAAAACAATGCTAATATAGAGGATGTACAAACACGATTAACCATTGAACGCTCAGGTCTTCGTACACATATTGCTGAAGAAGTAGCTGCAAAATTTAAACAATATAAAATGGAACGTTACGAATTTAGCGAACGTACGGGAAAAATTCTAGCACAGCGCTTACGACAAAAATCTTCTTTTAACGAAATACAATGTGTTAAAGATACAAATGGGGTCCTTCACGAAAGTAGGGAAGGAACATTAGAGGCATTTCAGGGCTTCTACAAGATGCTGTATAACGACTTTAACAATGAAACTGACAAGACTCTTAATCCCACAGATTATTTACAAAACATTAACCAACTTTCTTTGTGCACAGATGATATAGATTTATTTTCTAGGTCAATAAGTTGGGAAGAGATTGAAAGGGCTATTACGAGTCTTGCAGCTGGTAAAGCTATGGGGCCCGATCAGATTCCTCTTGAATTTTATCGGACATTTAGACTCTTGCTGAAACCAGAGTTGCTTAAAATTTTTAATGTAGCATTTCAAGACAAAGCTCCTGACTCCTGGTCCACAGCTACTATAGTTGTTTTTGTCAAAAAGAATAAGGATCCAAAGGAATTAGGCTCGTATCGTCCCATCTCCCTGATTACAGCTGATAGTAAGATTTATTCTAAAATTCTTGCAAATAGACTAAACGATGTTATGCCGGGTTTGGTTTCTAATATTCAACACGGGTTTATTAAACACAGGGACACTACAGATCACGTTAAACGTGTTATTGCACTGTTGGATTGGGCTCAAGCAAAGGAATCCCCAGTCGGAGTTATCCTACTCGATGCTGAAAAAGCGTTTGATAGAGTAGACTGGGGGTTCCTTTGGTCTGTACTAAAATGGAAGGGTTTTCCACCACAATTTATTAAAGCTATACAGTCACTTTATTCTAATGCAAAGGGTGTAATAAGATTAGGCACGGATATCTCTAGTCCATTTTCAATTACCAGGGGGACCAGGCAAGGGTGCCCCTGCTCTCCACTTTTATTTGCACTTTATCTAGAACCCTATTTGAATAGATTAATTATAGAACCCGGTATTCCACCTGTCCGACTCCATGAGATAGACCACAAAGTCTTAGCATACGCAGACGATGTGGCCATTGTAACCTCTGATTCCTCTTCCGCCTTACCTAAAATAATAGAAATTGCTAGTGAATTTGGTAAATTCTCTGGATACAAATTAAATATCTCAAAAACCCAAATTGTACATTCTAAAACTGGTACACCCACTGATATTCTACTAAATGATACTGCTACATACCTTGGTGTAACTATATCATCTAAAATAGATGACATTGTTGGACTAAATCTGGATCCTTTACTCATATCCACTAACAGAACCTTAGAAAGGATAAATAATCTACATTTATCTTTATTTGGACGGACCAATGTCATTAAGATGTTGATTTTTCCAAAATTTCTTTATTTTTTTCGCACCATTCCCCTATTTTTCTCTATGTCCCTTTTTAATAAAATAGATACGATGCTGTCCAGATTTTTATGGGGGTATCGCCGCTCAAGAAGATCTCTAAAATGGTGCACCTTACCGCAAGGGCGTGGTGGGTTGGGATTTCCGAACTTTAGAATGTACTATTGGGCTATAACTCTTAAAACAATTAAGGTTTTATTATTTTATGATCATGTCAACGAAACCTTTATGTCGCCATCCATTTTTGAAATGCTTATGGGTGCTCATGTGCGCCAATGTTTATTGATATTTACGGAGCCGAGTTATTACAAAAAAACAAAATTTAAGGTTCTTCTCTCTGCTTTTTTGGTTTGGAGACAAATTAATAAAGCTTTACGGATAATCTCAAAATATAATTTTTATACACCCATCTGTTGCAATATTTCATTATCTGGTATTTCTCAAGATATCCCCACGAATCGATTTCGTCTGGGACAGATTCATTCAATTGGGCAACTGTACCAAAATGGGGCTCTAATGTCCTTTTCCAAACTTCAAGATATATTGGGTCTCTCCAGAAACGAATTTTTTAAATACTTACAAATTCGTAGTTTTCTGGAAAAAAAAAACCTCTTATATAGTGACGCAATGGAGACCAATGTTGTTATGGAGAGCGGCAGGAGGGATAGTCGCATTGGTACAATCTATCAACTAATGGTCAACAGGCTGCATGATGATCTCGACCAACAAGCCCAGAAATGGGAAAGGAAACTGTGTATAGAAGGGATAGATCTGGCAAGGGCGTTTGAGATTAGCAATAAAACATTAATCAACAGTTCTCTTAAAAGTCAACATTACATGGCATCTCTAGATCTTTACTATACACCGGCAAAACTGGCCAAATGGAAAGCTACGAAAGGTATCAATTGTAGTCGTTGCGGAACTTTAGCAGCAGACTCATGTCATATGTTTTTTAGCTGTTCTGAACTACCTGTATATATAAATAGGATAGAAAAGTTTTTGACTAATTTGCTTAATACTAATATCAAGTTATGTCCATCTGTGATTATTTTTGGCTTATATGTTCCATCTGAGAGCTTATCTGCTGATCAAGAACATTTTCTTTTTATTGGAATGTCCATTTACCGTTTTTGTATTACCTCAAGATGGTTAGATGCTGATCCACCATCATTTGAGCAATGGTTGGGAAAGTTGTTAAATGTTTATAGAATGGATAAAGCAGTGTACACATTGAAAGGACACAGAAAGAAGATATTTGCTAGGAAACTATGGTCTCCTATTGATAACTGGATTTAATCTAATAACGACCACATCTGTAAAAAGAGATATCTTATGTTTTCTATGTCTCACCGGTTTATTTTCTCTTCTTTTTCATTTATTTCTTACTTGGTTTTGTTAATAATGTATCAGCAATTATGCGAATGATTGTCATTGTTTAAAATGTTTTTCTCATCCTTGTATTTTGTATGCCTCTGCCACTGAAAATAAAAAAAAATATAAAAAAAAAAAAAAGGATCATAAGATTAAGCGTAAAATTACCTAATCCATATACTTCATTTTCTAGATCAGTTCCTGTTCTTTTGGGAAGTCCCTCCTTGTTGGGGTGGCAGACTTTAAGTAAAACTAAGTTCAGATTTCCCCATACCCAGTTGTCTTGATAAACTGCAGAATTTGAATCTAAGGAATTAATTAAGCTAAACCATGCTCCACAGGAGCCGTTGTGTGTGAACGGGTATGGAAAAAGAGGTAGAATTCCTTTATAGTTCTGATAGGGAGGGAGTCGGCCACATATCCAACAATTTGTAGCATTGCTAACCTGATGGGAATGATGTAACATACTAATAAAAGTGTTATTGCGCAGCGCAAATCTGTATGACAATTCATGCGGGGGTAATTCACTAAAAGAATGTTCAGCAGTAATATTATAAACATGTCTAGAAATAGGATAATATATGTGCAACAATATACTTGCAATAATTATAAAAAAACTTAAGAAAAACAAAATTAATAACGTCACTGTGCAATGACTACGCAGTGATTTACAATATGTATGTCGTTTCAACATTTTTCGGGTTTTTTCTCTATTCAGATCTAAGGGATACATGTCGGAGACAAATTCAACCGCTTCACCTTGGAGAGGACTTAAACAATCAAATTTCCCGACTGATTAGATCTGAGTTTTAGTTTATAATGTCCGTGACTATTTGAGTCAACCAAAGGAAGTTTTGAGTCAATGGGTGAAGACACACGAGGTGTAGTTTTTATATCCGATGGTAGTCCATAAAATTTCTTGATATGACTTGAATGTACCCAGCCTTTTCTGCCTTCGATCTTCACGGCTGTCCTTGTGGTGAGCAATACGAGCTGAGGCGACCTCCACCTAGGATCCAGCTGAGTCTTTCGATCAAAGTTCCTCACTAAAACGAGATCCCCCGGAATTACGTCATGGGGTTTCACTTCAGTGTTGTCAGTAAAAGCTGCAGCTACCTGTGAACGACAAGATTGTAGTGCAGACATCAAGGAAGCCAAATAATCTGTCAGCATATTACAGTCAATATCAGTTATTTTACGTGGTATAGGCGTCCCCCACATATTTGGTGGTCTGCCAAAGATCACCTCATACGGGGATAGCCCTGTTCGAGAGTGTGCTACCATTCTTATGTAAAAGAGTGCAACTGGTAATGCTACTACCCAGTCGACACCTTTCTCCCTGCATATTTTGGACAATCTGATTTTCAAAGTTTGATTATGTCGTTCCACGAGACCTGCTGCCTCGGGGTGTCGGACACAATGGAACTTCCACTGATAGCCTAACAAAAGTGAAACGTGTTTCATTAGTTCGGATGAGAACGGCTGGCCGTTATCTGAGTAGACAGCACGTGGTAAACCGTACCGTGGGAAGAATTCTCGAACTAGCTGCTTGGCAGTGGTCGGGGCAGTGTAATCTGATACTGGGTACGCTTCGGTCCAACGGGAAAGAGCGCAGACAACTACGAGAACATATTTGAATCCTCAACATCGTTCCATCTGGATATAATCCATCTGGAGGATTTCAAAAGGGTGATCAGGAGGCTGAAATCCACCCTGCTCTACGGGGATGCTTTTTCCTGGGTTAAACTGACAACAGATCATACAGGTACGGACTTTTTGTTTCGCTGCTGCTCGTAAATGCTTGTTGAACCAGATATGTTGAATGCTGTCTAGCATAGCTTTCTCTCCTAGATGCGCTGGACTATGGACAGTGTTAATAATGACTTGGACCATTGAATCAGGAAGGAACCATACAGATTTTTCCTTCGTCATCCATCCTTGATCCGTTTGGATCCCTCCTAATTCAGTCCATTTCCCTATTTCGTCTGGAGTAGCATGTGTCTGTATGTCAATTACATCAAGAGTGGGATCCTTAACCATCATGCAATGTGTTGGTGTCTGGACTATTGTCTTTGTCATGTCGGATGTTTGAGTTTGAGCCGTCTGTTTAGCTGTTCTGTCAGCTAGATCATTGCCTTGAGAAATGATATCAGTAATTTTCGTATGAGCTTTACATTTCATAATCGATATTGCAATGGGTAAATGTATTGCATCTAATAAGGCATGAATGAGGGGTCCGTGCTGAATGTGGGCACCGTGAGAAGTTAAATAACCTCTCTCTCGCCACAGCACGCCGAAGTCATGTACAACTCCGAATGCATAACGTGAATCAGTGTATATGTTGACTTTTTTATTTGTGGCTTGAATACAGGCTTGTGTCAGAGCGACGAGCTCTGCTGCTTGAGCGGACAAGGTATTTATACACTTGGTTTCAATAATTTCAGTGTCTGTTGTGACTGCGTAAGCGGCCACTAACTCTCCTGTACCTGTTCTCATACATGAACCATCTACATACAACGTTAGGTCTGGATCTGACAATGGGACATCTGTCAAGTCTTGTCTGGTTTTCGTCGTTATTGTAATAACATCAATACAATCATGAGCTAGTGGGTCTGTTCCGATTACAGGTAAAAGTGTGGCAGGATTCAATGTGTTACAACGTCTGATTTCTATATGTGGCTGAAACAATGTTAATTCGTAACCTGTAAGTCGCGCTATAGTCAAGTGTTGTGTTTGCGTTCGATTCACAAGAACCTCTACTGCATGTGGTACTTGGACTGTCAATGGATGTCCTAACACTATGGCATCGCTTTGTCTGATTGCTAAAGTTGTCGCTGCCACTGATTTCAGGCACGCAGGCAGAGCCTGAGCTACGGGATCTAATGTACTAGAAAAATAAGCACACGGTTTGTGTGATCCTGCTTGTTCTTGTGTGAGTACTGACAAGGCAGTACCTTCTCGTTCTGTAACAAAGAGTGTAAAATGTTTTCTGTAACATGGTGTTGCTAAAACAGGTGCTTGGCATAGAGCTTTCTTTAAGCTTTCAAAAGCTAGTGTGTGTTCCTGAGTCCAAGGGAGGACAGTCGATGTGGCTGCCTCCTGTGTTGTTAATTGAATGAGTGGTTTTGCTAGAAATGCATACTGAGGGATCCACTGCCTACAATATGAAGTGAGGCCTATGAAAGCCCGCACCTCCTTTTGTGTCTTGGGTATTGGCATATTAGCTTTTAACTGAATGCGATCTGGTGTAAGCTGCCTTCCCTCCTTGGACAGCGAGTGACCAAGGTAAATAACTCGCTGGACACAGAATTGCAGCTTAGAAGGGGACACCTTGTGCCCCTTTTCGGCTAGAAATTGTAAAACCGTCAGTGATGCTTTTTCACATTCAGGTTCGCTTCGGGCGGTGATCAGCAGATCATCGACATATTGAAGCAGAGCAGTGTTGACTGGCATGTGGATACTGTCAAGTTCTCATTTCAGTGCTTGGCTATAGATGCTGGGGCTTTCTGTAAATCCTTGAGGTGCGCGTGAGAATTTGAAGCTACGTCCATTTAAACTAAATCCGAACAAATATTGGCTTTCCGGATCTATTGGGACGCTGAAAAAGGCATTTTTGAGATCAATTACAGTAAAGAATGATGCTTCGGAATCAATAGCTGTCAGTAATGACGAGATGTCTGGAACTACAGGGTATTGTGGTACAATACATTTATTTAATTCGCGCAGATCAATAACCAATCGATATACTGGGGAAGCCTTTGGATCAGTTCGTTTAAGAATCGGAATTATCGGTGAATTACATATATTGGAGTCGGTCTCCACAACCACTCCTTGGCCAATAAGCTCGTCAATGATTTGCAGTAAAGCCATTACAGCATCTGGGGGTAACTTGTATTGTCGCATTCGTGGTAGTACCACTCCTGCCTTTAGTGTGACTCGATATGGTGTAATGTTCATGCAACCAACATCTGTAGGGCCTTGTGCCCATAAATGTGTGGGTAAAGTCTGCAGTCGGGAATCCATGTCTCGAGACACATAGTGACCTTTGAAATCACGTAAAAACAATCTTACTCCTTCTGGAGAACAACATATTATAGCTCCTAGAGCTTTCAGTGTTTTTATACCTAACAAGTTTTCTGGACATGATTTAGTAAGCAATAAATCTGTAGTTCTGGTCAAGGGTCCTATCGTAAGAGGAAGAGGCTGTGATACTTCATTAACAATAGGTTTTCCTGAAAAACCAAGGGATATATTCTGTGAGCCTGAGAGGGGTGCCCCTGGAACTTCACTACGTTTTATAGTTGTTCGACTTGCCCCTGTATCAAGTAAAAATTTTCTATCTTGGCCTAATAATTCACTATGTACATAAGGTCCTTCTTGGTCTACAGGGACCTCGATAAGGGGTAAGTCAACTTCCCTCTCTAGGCTGGTTCATGCATATCGTTGATAATCAGGATAGTCATACTGTGCGGTCTGGTACAGCTGTCGTGTCGTGGTTTGTGTGGCAGCAGCCGGCAGCGCTGGTGCGGCTGGCACAAATTGTATAGACTGTTGTGGAGCTGGCATGGCTTGTGCATGCTGCGGTGCTCCTTGTTCATTCTGATCCTGTCTAAGTGGCCGTGGTCTTTCTTTTGTAATACCTGTGGCGATATTACGCTTCAGGACTGGGCAATCGTGTATGTAATGTCCTGGCTGTTTACAATAGTTGCATGTCCCTTTTATAGGTCCTGCTGAATCACCGGAATGTGTCGTACCCTTTTTATGTCCTTCAGCTGGAACTGTCTGAGAGACTAGCATTTTCATTTTCGTGTCTTTCATGCGTCTTTGTTCATGTTCTTGTTCCTCTCTAATTCTATTGTAATGGTACTGTAACATTTGTAACATTTGTGATGGGGTATTACCTTGCCATGTACTCTCGAATTTTAATACTCTATTCTTCACTTGGGGCAAAGAATTTTCAACTAATTTTGTCACAAACAGATGTGGGTATGACTCGCTACTTGCTTTTATACCACTATTTATACCAAAACATTTTTCGAATCGGGCATAGAAATCACTAGTGTCTTCATCTTGCTTTTGTTTACAGGCTGAGATTGCACCCCAGTCTTCCTTTTTCGTAGTTAATAAACGTGGCAGTACCTGTACTAATAAACCTGGTAATGCTTTAGTTTTGTCCCCAAGCCCCGAACCTGGACCTCGGGCCCTTTCTTCATTTTCTAATGCTGTCCAATCTATCTTTTGGTCTCCTACCTCCCACTCTTTTTCCTTGAGTTTTTCATAAATGCCAGCAGGCATTAATACCTTTAATATTGTCATAATGTCGGGATAGGTATACTCTCCCATGAGTAACATATCTTTAATTTCTCGGTGGAAACCCGCTGGGTCTTTGTCATGACTGGGTACCACTTTCTTCATTTCTAACAATTCTATTTTTGATATGGGCGTATATACATATACACGTTTAAACTGATTGTCCTCGCCCTTTATTGGGTGTACTTCTCGTAAGGGATTCTGTCTGTCCATGTAATACATCGGTCTTTCCTTGATGGGCAATGAAACATGTTCTGGACATACAAAAAGAATGTACTGCCTTCTGGATTCTAGTATTTCCTTAATTAACTTAGTACCTGAACCTTTCCATCTATTCGTGAGTAATTCAGTCAATATATCAGGTAAGGGACCAGGATCTGAATGTTGGCTTTTATATAGTATAAGAAGTTGTTGAATCATATAAATCCCAGCTAAACGCTGTTCATCTGGGGTGAGGTTCAAAAATGTGTGTGCTACTGTATCATCACCATATTTTCCGGGACTGTCAACCCAATGAACGGCTGACCTGGCTAATTCTTGTTCATCCATAGAATCGAGTAAATGATAACCCCTTCGTTCTCGCAGTAATTTGTCAGCGGCTTGGAACGAATGCTCGGGGGACCTTATATTTATTATAGGTGTTTGGAAATTCCTGTTATTATCTGGACATATCGGACGTATCGGATCAGTAAAACATCTGGTACTATTACAAGATCTTCCTCTACCTACATAGGCTATGGTGTCTGACTGTCCTGTGGGCAGTCCTGATCCTTCCTCCTCCTCGTTTTGTTCAAACTGGTCTACCGCTAATCTCTCTTCGTGTAGGCATTCTATTTCTTTACGGATCTTTCTGCACATGGCTATTATACATTTTTGCCTGTCATGTCTCCCTTCTGATATATTCTGGCTCCATCTGGTAAGAGTTTCCATTGTTTCCGGGTCTACCCCCGGTCGGTCTTGATTTCTGATTACGCAATTTATGAGGAAACGTAACAGTTCCCCCTGTATCTCCACTTTCTGGTATTCCATAGCTCTGTTAATACTTTCAGAATCTCGCCCTGTTTGGACAAAATGATATATATTATCTAGATGCATCGTCATTCCTGGTAACTTCCCTAAATACACCGCGGCTCGTCTGATACGTAATGATGCCATGATCATTTCGTCCTCTTTGCCGGGCACAGGGTCATATCTACAATCTACAAGAAGTTCCTTAAGCGTGCGGGAATTTATGAGTTTGGGGGTACGTGGGTGTGCTGACTCTTGAAAGGTAAGTTTATTTACTCTGGGTGGCGTAGAAAAAATATTGGTAGCACCTCCGGTAGCCCCGTCTGGAGTATCGGGCGTGAAAGGATTCGTAGAACGTGATACAGCAACTATAGGTGTGGACACAGCTATAGAAGTAGCTGTAGGAACAGATGTGGGAACGGACGTGCTTGCCGGAACTTGTGTCAGGATTTGTTGTTGTAAAGGTACAGATACAGGATCTTGGCGTTGAACCTCCCCGGCCGACGGTCTGTGTGGGGCGGGGTTAGCATACTCGGGAGCTGCGTCATCTAAATATGAGGAAAGAAAAACATCTTCTGCGGTTCTAGGATGCCCCTTAGGATGTACCTTTATTGGAAATAATGGGGGTGGCAAGTCTTTTGGTATCCCCGCAGTAGCCTTAGGTAATCCCTCGGCCAGAAGGGGATACATACCCTTCATAAGGGCATGTCTTTGTCTGTCTACTTGTTCTGATTTTACTCGTGTACCTTCTTCAATTAATAGATTTTCTTGAACTTTATTTGAATTCTCTTTACTCTTCTCTTCCTGTCTACGTGCTTTTTCTGTGCGTCTATACGATTCTTTACGCCATAATTCAATGGCGTCTTTCTGTGATTGTCTAGCTTTCTTTTTCCATAATTCTTCCTCTACTTTCACGATGCACTCTGCATCCCAGGTCCCAGCTGCGGGCCACCTCTGACTTTCTGGTAATTCCTTAGTGTAGTCTACCCATAGATCAAGAAATAATATAGCGTCTAGGCCGTGTTTATGATACATGAAGTACCCTGGAGTGTCCCTAGGAGGAATGGGAACAGCTTCTTCGAGTACCCCTTTTCTAGTTGTGATCTGTCTTAGTTTTGAAAAGAGCGGCATATTGAAAACTGATCTGATACTTGGTTTTGAACAAACTTAATACAATAAAACACAATAATGAACAGTCATTCATACCACATGCAGGACATATCAATACATTTAACATTTAACATTTACATGAGCAACGATGATGATGACGATGATCTAAGAAAACTTAATCACTAAACATAATACTCGGCATTTAACTGAATTATTCTGAATTTATATACTTGATATACTAGATATACTGCTAAACAGTACAGATACACTGCTGGAACAGTGCAGACCGGATTTGTGTACCCAAACCCGTCTGGACCGGCACAACTTATGTGCACGCCAGAACGCCTCCCCAGTAATGGTACTCACCGGGTAGCTCGGAACGGAAGGCCTCGGAACGGGACTGAACTGAACTGGACCGGACTGGACTCGACTCGACTCGAAAACTTCGGACACGTCAGGACATCGGAAACCTGGTGGGCCTCTGTATACCTCGGATCTTGCTCTCTCAGCTAGGCTCTGGTCGGGATACTTCGCACTTCTCACCGCCTCGTCTGGGTGTTGATCGCAGCCTCAGTCGCCCCCGCTTGACCGGAGGGAGATACAGGAAATCCTGCTGGTACGCGTTGTTGTCCGTCCAGCTGTGGCAGGAGACCGGGCCTGCAACGCACCACCGGCGCGTGAGATGAGAAAGTGTCCCTGTTCGGGCGCCATTTATGTGGTAAATAATTTAATTACCGGGACTTAATTTGATACAGAACATAATAAAAATAGCTCAATAAGTAAGAGGCAGAATCCGTGGTATTAGAGGTTAAGAACGGGCTTTATTCCAATGGACGATTTCGAAATCGTGGACTCCAAGTTCCATCACCACGGAGGCTCAGGAAGTGAAGTACATACATTATTGATAATTAATAACTTTTATACAATAGGCATTACAGCGAAGCAAATGCAAGAGGCGTAACAATTGATAGCAAAGATAACATTTCACATGCGTAGCTGAAGGAGGCGTAATTGGGAGTAACAAGGAAACGTCATTGGTTGTGATGTTACATATGGGTGGACCTATGAAATAATTTCGCAATGTCAGCAGAAATACTTTGCAGAGATGTGCGCGCAGCAGCATGACGTGTGATTGACGTGCAGCTAGGGGGTGAAGGAAACTTGACATTTAGCTCTACATGTGGCGACAGATGTCTAGAGGGTCAAGTCAACCTAATCCCAAATCATATCTAACATCCTATGTTTAAAGAACTATGTTATCCAAAAGAGAGGTCTCTTAGAGTAGAATCTTATTCTATACTGACTATACTGACTGTTAGTGCGTGTACAAGCGTCTAAGTGTCTACACTAGATGCGAGGGCAGGAATCTTCCATAGTAACAGGGCTATGAATTACTTGTATAAAGACAGAGAAGCCGGGCCTTTGCTCGGTAGCTGGCAGAATGTTTACTTAAGCTACTAGACAGGAATGCATTGGGCAGGGAGCGGAGCAGATAATTTCCGAAGGTGAAATACAGTTCTTGGCAGGCAGCAAGCTGATGTCAGGCATCGTGAGCCGCGCAGGGAATGAGACAAAGTTCATGGTCACAGATGCAGGCTCGGACTGGAGCTTCAGAGACAGAAAGCAAGAAAAGCTTGATGACAGAATCAGGGCCTACTTGCCTGGACTGTAAAAATGGCATAAGTGAACCATATAAAGGCGGTGGCCTTTTGTACTTAGGAATGGAATATCCGGCCCATTCATGGCGGATCTGAAAGAGGACATGTTAACGGTGGACGCACATGTATTTGCGTCTTCATAACTGGAACTGGAGGGAACATACATGTACTTGTAACATGTACATAGAACCGTTGGGGTCCAAGATAGGGGACATAACTGACCAGAAAAATCCATATTTCCACAGTTGTTTCACTAATTTCTAATATTTGTTGCATAGTAATGATTAGATTACTATTCAAAGTCTGTGAATTTTACAGTTTTCATGAGATGCTTAGATTGCTAAGAATCACATACGTTAAAACTTATTGTGAATTCATCAATATAATGTACTCATTTATATTTTTTGCTGCGCAATGTTTTCTCCGAGACCAATATATGATTTCAAACGTTCTTCCACTATAGGTTCATTGAAAAATGTTAGTGTGTTCTAACCATGTTCTCTCCCTCCGTTTTTATATTGTCATGTACAAATGTTAGTTTTAATTCTTTCATTGTATGTAGTGTGTGAATTGCTTCATAATTGTTATCAATATCACAACTTGCCTTTGATAGCAACTTTGCCTACCGGGCCATAAATAACCTTTTGATAATAAATGGAGTAAGTTTGTTTCCCAGATGTTAGTTCCATTTTTTAAAGTGTATAAATGAACAAACATAGTATGTAAACTGTTTGTTTCAAGATGTACACTTGTGCAAAATGTTATTTTGGAACAAATACCCTTCAGACTATTAACTACTATGCTAGTACTACAAACGCTGTATGCAGGTGCGCCCCGTCTTCTTTTTTGTGCATCAGTGCAATATTTTTGAAGTAAGGTCCATAATATGGATCTTATGAACTTATCCAAAAGTCAATGCTTGATAGACCAACTAATGCATTATTGTCACTATAACATTATAGTTTCATTAAAGAAAACATTGGTGGCCATTTGGAACAGTAGGGGGATGTTTAACATACCCAAAGACACTCTCAACTTGTTATGTAAGAAATAATAGAACACATACAGTTACGTTAACTAATATTTAGATGGAATGTGTTTTGCTTTAATTATCCCTATCTACACATAAGAGTGATAGATATATTATGTTTTACATATATTATAAAACTATTTTTTCAATTCACTGTAATCCTAAAAACTACTTTAGCAATTATGGCCGATGAAACTGTGTGAACTATACAGAGACACTTTTTTGGTAGTGTGCTCTATACAACTCTTGTGGATCAGCCTGCTGAGTAGATTTAAAATTCTAAAAGATAAGTGTGCATATACGCCACATCTCAGACCACACTTTTCCCCTCATAGAAAGAAAGATGAATACCACAAACAAAACTCTTTCAATTAATTAGCAATAGGACACAGGAAAATTAGGCATAGCATAGCGCACCATGATATACCATAAAAATTGCATGAATATTCCCACATCAAAATATTCTAAACTCACAATATGTAGTGATGGCAATAATTAAAGTTATAGTTGAGTATTGCATTTAAATTATTTCATAGAATTGAACCATTCCTGACTGGGAAGTGTTGGGTATTGCCATGTTAAAAAAGAACAATGAAATCAAGTGTCTTTTAGCCTTGAGTACGTAATCAGAGGTATAAGCAATGCAAGTGTTTCCAGTATTTCAGTAATGCAACTTTCTATCACTTTTCAAAATGTGTATAATATGGTCATTTTGTGCACTTCCAACCCTCATTAAATGTTTAGAAATCTGTGTTAGTGTTTAATAACAAGGTCCTGTTTTTATCACATATTTGTCTACAGGGAAAACTTCAACACACCCTTTCATCTCCCTTTCACCCTCTGTTGTCTTCCCCAACATTGTCACTAAAGTCAAGTTATAAAAAAAATCATTTTGTTGCAGACAGGTTATTGTAGACAGGTTATAATAATTTATATTAGTTCCTAAAAGCTATTCCATGTAATCTGGGAGTGGTGCAGCACCTGCCATACCTCTAGTTCCAGCATCACTGAGTAATTTTTGACATTGCACCATGCAATTACAAGTTAAACCACATGGAATGTGAAATTACAATGTGAAATCAGTTTTGCCGGTCTGCAATCCCACCCACAATTCCAAATTCCATGGGGTTTAACAGATACATCAACCCCTAATAAAATCATAGGTTACAAATAAGCAGAAATGTGGATAGAAGGGAGATTGGTCTATTAATTTGGACATCATTTATATGCAGTTACTACTCCTATGTGCGGTGCTGAAGTCCTTGCCACATGTGTAGCATAGGGTGTGTATTTGAAAGTGTTTCCACAATGGATAAAAAAAAAAGTCTTTCTTCGTGTCACACACGAGGACTATTGAGTTGCAATTTTAGTGTCATGGCATGCAGCATTTAGCTGTGTGATGGGTTAAGAAATGTGAGAGAGGCACACAGTTTAAAGTTTTCAGTAAAGTGACAACTTAGAACAGCTCTGCAGGTCCCCTTCTGCTATTTCTTCTATTCTTAGTCTAATTGGTTGTTTAATGCGCTAGAATAGCCAGCTTCAAATATTATGTTTAAAATATGCCTGCTCAGGACCGTATAATTTAAACGAGAAAATTGTGGAGATCTGCTGAGATGGATATTGTTAATATCATTCAATATCAGATTGTCATTGTGAGATGTCAAGGAGCAGTTGTATGCAGCAAAGGTTGACCCATAATGGTGTTCTCTATTAAATTCCTATGTAGGCCCATTACATGTCGCAGAGCTGTTTAGGTATTCCACACCTGTTTAGTAGGTAATGGGTGGTTAATTGTTGTGGACTGGTTTAGTAATGGGTGAGGGACATGACCCCTAGCCGTTTCATTGTATATGAGTGTAAGAGTGTCAAGCAATGAAAGGGAATTTTTATACAGCTTGTATGACCTACAATTGACTGACTAGACCACTGATTCTTATGGTATTAGTATTATTGTGGGTTATATCTTGTATTGTATTGCAAATGGATTTATATAGCACTTACTACAGCTGACGAGGCTTTGTGGCACTTTACAATAGGCAGGACGCAGCTCGGAAATCTGGACTACTGCGGTTAATGATCGGCCCTCTCAGAAAATGACAAGAATTAGGTTTGTAAGCTAGTTTCTACAGCCAAAACCTCACACAATTCCGCTGTGTGGACTTACTGCGCTGTAAAAGTAGCTCTTAAAATACCCAATGTGAATTATCCTTACTAGCTTTTGCCTCTGTTGCAAATCAGGATTCATCAAGCTCATAAATAGCCATGTTCAAAATCTTTTAGGATCTATTACTTTTCACAGCCCATCTGTGTGTTTATGCTTGTAGTTTTCAACAGAAAAATTTGTTTTTAAGATAGGGTGTATATACTAATGTATATCTTATTTTTTCCCTTTGAATCAGGTATATATGTTCATGTGAAGATTTGTCCAATTTGTGCTAGCCCAGCCCGGTATCAAGAATATACATCAGGATTTCACAATTTGAATGACAAGATATTTTTATCAATTCCTCTGACTGTTCTTATGACCTCTTTATTTCAGGTACTGTGTGTGTGTGTGTGTGTGTTTGTGTATGTGTGTCCTTGGTGTGTGTGTGTGTGTGTATGTGTCCTTGGTGTGTGTATGTGTATGTGTGTTTGGGTGGGGCTTTTTGAATAGTCAATAATATTTGAAGGCTTCAACAAATAAATGCTAATTTAATTTAACATTGTGAGGAGTAAAGTTATTTTTCAAAATTGATGGATGATTTAACTTTGCACATATAAACATATTGCAATCACTACAATTGTTGCACTTATTTCACTGTGGGCAGGATTCCCATCATTGATACTCTATTGAATTTTCTACTTGTCAAATCTGTTCATATGTTCTGTTCATCTGCATATAGGTTTTATGATGATCCTGAATATAGCAATTTTGGCCTATATAACATTTGTCATTCAATATGTATAAAATGATTAGACACAATTTAACTACATAAAACTTGCTTCAGTTTAATGTTCTAAAACCCCATTTCTTTCTTGTTAGTAAATCCTGTGTTTGCTATAAACATTCGTAGAGATATTATTACAAGCCAAATAGATTTAGAGCACTCTTTTATGAAACAAATGAAGGGAAATTGATGGTGATACTCCACTTTCTGTTCACTTCATTAAAGCAAAAGCATTTAGTAAGAAAGGCATTTAGCAAATACTTCAGACCATGGAGATCCAAATATATATATATATATATATATATATATATATATATATATATATATATATATATATATATATATATATATATGATTCGAATCCCTTTATTCCGTAGCAATTCTGTGAATAAGAGGACAGCACACCAGGAAACCGCACAAAAGTTTATTGTGCGCTAGCTTTAGAAGGACGACGCGTTTCGGCGTTTGCCTTTGTCAAGTTACTTCCTGCATGCCAATCGACCATAGAAATACAGGTACGTAGTTCATAAACATAGAAGAAATACTTCAATATTGTACTGCATGGCGAGCGCGACATAAGCTGAACTTAAACATATAATAAATGGTAATACACAAATTAAATAAGGTAACCGCAATTGCAAGAAATAATACACTGCAGTAAGAGGCATAATATCGCAATAGGTACTACATCCTCATATTTGATGATCATCATACAGGAATTGTAAGGGAACAATAAAGTTAAAAATAATGTGAACAAAAAACAGGTAGCTTACGATTATGCATGTCCTGATTATACAATGTTATGCGCAAATGCGCCATCCACTATCAATTTGGTTCAATAAAGGCTAAATAGCCATATATTACAAACAAATGTCCATTGTGCTGTGATTATGTGGGACCCTAAGATCATGATACCATTTTATTTTACAGCGGACATTATGAAACTAGACTGGTTGTTTGGACAATCGCTCCTGCTATTTATCCATAAATTTCTAATTAAGTAAATACAGGACTGTTCCTTACTGATATTATGGTATAATGGCACGGGTAGGAAGTATCCTTTACTAAGTGCTAAGTGTGAGGGAAGTGACGGGATAGTGATGTGTGTAACAAATAATATGATTGAATGTGTGAAAGAGGAAGGGTATCAGGGATTAATCAGGATAATGAATGGGTAACCCTGGGGGGTTCCAATGAGAGCATCCACAATTGTGGTAAGTGCTCGTATAACATCCCAAATGGGAAATACTATTTTATCCTGTATGACCCTATTTCCCTATGTTGATAAAAGTGAGTATATTGAAATGAATTTGGGAATAATTAAAATCCCAACCATGGGTTGGGAGTGATCATGTTAATTTTGAGACCATGTTATTGTTAATTACAAGCCTATGTGAGTTGCAAGTTCCTCTCCACTGTTTAGTCCTTTGGGTATTTTACAGTCTAGATCTAAAATAAATCTGGACTCAAGTACTCTTAGGTGTTTTTCTCGGTCCCCTCCTCGTATACATTTAGGAATTCTTTCTACTCCGAAAAACCGTAAGCTACTGTTGTCACTGTTGTGGAATTCGGAATAGTGACGTGCCACTGGATAGTTATGAACACAATTAGTGATCGCACGTAAATGCTGCAAAATTCTTGATTTAAGTGGTAATTTAGTACTGCCTACATACCTGAGACCACAAGGGCACTCAAGTATGTAGACGGTAAAATCACTATTACAATTGATTAGGTGTTTTATTGGACGTTTTTGTTTAGTGCCTGTGGTATATTCTTTGCAGTTTATGCCATTGCGATCTGCCTTGCACATCCCACATGTAGTGAAGCCATTTGGCATTGTTAACCATTGTGGTTGAGTAATCTCTTCACGATAGCTATGGACCAATTTGTCCATCAGTGACCTTGCTTTTTTGTATGTTATTTGTGGTCTGGTTCCTATGCATGTACCAATGATGGGGTCTGCTATCAGTAGATTCCAGTGTTTTTTCATGATTTTTTCTAGTGTCCAGGCTCCCCTGCTAAATTGTGTTACCATTCTTGGTGCATTGACCTGGTTACTATCATTGTTACTTCTATTGATAGTGCTCCTAGATGGCTTAAAGAGTATATCGTGTTGTTGCAGCTCCTTGACTTTATTTTGGGCTCTCTCTAGGGTTTCCTCTTTGTATCCTCTTGTTCTGAAACGTGTGAGCATAGTCTGTTGCTCTTTTATAAAGTCATTGTCCGTGCTGCAAGCACGGCGAGCTCTTAGCAATTCCCCATAGGGTATGCTTTGTTTTAGGGGGACTGGATGATTGCTTGTCGCGTGCAACAAAGTGTTGCCTGCGGTCTGTTTGCGGAAAAGGCGTGTTGTGATCTTTTTTTCTTTTATTTCAACTGCAATGTCCAGAAATTCGCAGTAACTTGAACTGATCTTGTGGGTGAACTGTAAGTTCAGATCATTGGTCCCCAGTTGGTCAATGAACTCTTTGGCTAGATTTTGTGGGCCATTCCAAATAAGAAATAGATCGTCTATATACCTGATCCATACCACTATATGATCAGTGTAAGTTTGTAATTGGTCTATCCACACTATCTGTTCTTCCCACCAACCTAGGAAAAGATTCGCTAGGCTGGGGGCAAAACAAGTACCCATAGCGGTACCAGATCGCTGACGATACACTGACTTCTCGAAAAGAAAGATATTATTTTGAAGACAGAATAACATCATTGTCTCTAACATTTCATTATGTTCCCAGAGATCTATGTGTCTACTCTTTAAGAAATGCATACATGCTGCCACCCCTTTACGTTGATCAATGCATGTATAAAGTGAGCATACATCTAGACTAATCATCGTGTATTCGTCCTCCCATTGAATATCGTGAAGTTTGCGTAAAAAATCTGAACTGTCTTTGCAATATGATGCTAAATCAAGCACATATTTGCACAAAAAGGAATCCAGAAAAATTGATGTATTTTCAAGTAGTCCTCCATTGGATGAGACTATCGGACGCCCTGGTGGTGACGTGGCGTGCTTATGGATCTTGGGAAGAAAGTAAATACATGGTATACGTGGTTTATCTGTTCTCAAGAAATTGTACTCATCAGTATCAATCAACCCTTGAAAATACCAGTTACTTAATAGTTTATGATAATCAAGGATAGTCTTTTTGTATTGGGCCCAATCAATGAGTTCATAGCAGGTTTCGTCCATAAGTTGTCTCATTGCTTCTGATCTGTACTTCTCCAAATCCATCACAACAACATTGCCCCCTTTATTGGAGGGCTTGATTATAATCGTTGAATCCGACTCCCAGATTTTCAGGGCTTCCCGTTGTTCCTTTGTAAGATTATCCCATTTAAGTTCAGCTTATGTCGCGCTCGCCATGCAGTACAATATTGAAGTATTTCTTCTATGTTTATGAACTACGTACCTGTATTTCTATGGTCGATTGGCATGCAGGAAGTAACTTGACAAAGGCAAACGCCGAAAAGCGTCGTCCTTCTAAAGCTAGCGCACAATAAGCTTTTGTGCGGTTTCCTGGTGTGCTGTCCTCTTATTCACAGAATTGCTACGGAATAAAGGGATTCGAATCGTATTACAGTGGCTGCTGCTGCCACTGACAGCACCAACGTCGTAGGCCTGGGGACTGCTCGTGCAGCAATCTGACGGATACTAATAATTGCAGCGGTTCCCGCCGTTCCCGACTCATATCATACGAAGAAAACAACTGCGGGTAAGCCTGTGTTCCGACACAAAGGGGTTTTGTGGGAGTTAAGGGTCCACGTTGGAGAACTGGGATTGTTTAGCTGTACTCATCTCTCCTGATGTCCAGCACAGTGTCTTTACCCTGAAGATATAAACCACCGTTATTGCTCACAGTACGGTTGACAGACGTGACGGCCGCAACTCCAGTTGCGGCGTGAGGAAACTAAGAAGTTATGAGTGATTGGGACAATGAAAGAAAGGCAGAGGCTATTTCTTTGTTTAATGAGGAGCAAGATGAGCTGCGAGTGAAACCCACAACAAGCTTGGCCCCCGTGGGAAGCGATACTACTTTAAAACAAAAACTGTTCCTACTAGAGAAACTGAGCAAACGCGAAATAAATAAATGGTGAGAAGTGGCTTCGCTTACTAACTACGTGGAGGTTGGCCGCGTCCCCAGAGGCCTGAGAATTACAATTGTACCCACATATGATAATCCCAACCCAGACCTTCTCACGGAATGGGCACAGTTTATGGCCAAAACATGCAAGGGCATGTTAGAGATGCTCGTTAAGTATGCACAAATAGACCTAGAGGCAACCAGGAAGGAATTGGTGACATTAAGAGCGGATCTAGAAAAATACAAAAGTGACAACACATTGGAAGAATTTTTGAAAACACTCCCAAAGAAACTTAAGGAGTACAAAGACGCAATCAAGCAAAAGAAACAACGAAAATTTCTTAGGGATAAGCGAGATTACGCCGAGGGGTGCATCTCGACTTATGCCAAAAGATACGATTGGGCTCAAAGAAATCTTAAGGTCACTACTATTGAACGTACAACTGAATTACTGTCAACAGGTTCCAGTTCCGAACTGAGCACCGACTCGGAAGATCGCAGCACAGTGGTCCCTTTAGCCATACGTCCTTTCACCTTCTTACACGAGTTTCAAATACAGAAGCAGAAAAAGGAACAAACTCAAGTAAATAAGCCCCAAACGAGAGGACAAACAAGAGGAAAGGGGCAAAGAAGAGGAAGAGGACGAGGGACCACAAAAGAAAAAGACTGAATAAGAAAAAACATAAAAATTTCAAAACATCGATTTCTCAAAATCAAGATCCAACAATGAATCAAACAGTGGTCAATCTATCCACCAGAAGTCTAAACGAAATGGAAATCTCGGTTCTGCAATTGGGCTTGTCCTTTTGTCCCAGTAACAATTTGAATTACATGGACACCAGAATTGACCTATTCTTATACATTCGTAACCTTAAATTAATGAAAATGTTCAAGATACGCTCAAAATCGAAGCCAAAAGAACCAGTAACTATAATGTACGATCCGGAGATGCCCAATCTACAAATCCAGGACATGGAACTACTGAGAGTCATGCGTGATCTAGAAATGGGAGACAATCATGGTGGAAATGATTACTCATTGTTGCAATCATGTGATGATACTAACAAACAACGAGAGCATAGCGGTTTGAAAAGGAAATCAAAGTTTAATTCCAATGTTCCCTTTGACAATATTGAAGCATATAATTCAGCGGTCATCATTGAATTAAAAAAATCAAGACAGGCATTCCAAAAATCCAAATGGGATAATCTTACAAAGGAACAACGGGAAGCCCTCAAAAGAGTCGGATTCAACGATTATAATCAAGCCCTCCGATAAAGGGGGCAATGTTGTTGTGATGGATTTGGAGAAGTACAGATCAGAAGCAATGAGACAACTTATGGACGAAACCTGCTATGAACTCATTGATTGGGCCCAATACAAAAAGACTATCCTTGATTATCATAAACTATTAAGTAACTGGTATTTTCAAGGATTGATTGATACTGATGAGTACAATTTCTTGAGAACAGACAAACCACGTATACCATGTATTTACTTTCTTCCCAAGATCCATAAGCATGCCACGTCACCACCAGGGCGTCCGATAGTCTCATCCAATGGAGGACTACTTGAAAATACATCAATTTTTCTGGATTCATTTTTGTGCAAATATGTGCTTGATTTAGCATCATATTGCAAAGACAGTTCAGATTTTTTACGCAGACTTCACGATATTCAATGGGAGGACGAATACACGATGATTAGTCTAGATGTATGCTCACTTTATACATGCATTGATCAACGTAAAGGGGTGGCAGCATGTATGCATTTCTTAAAGAGTAGACACATAGATCTCTGGGAACAGAATGAAATGTTAGAGACAATGATGTTATTCTGTCTTCAAAATAATATCTTTCTTTTCGAGAAGTCAGTGTATCGTCAGCGATCTGGTACCGCTATGGGTACTTGTTTTGCCCCCAGCCTAGCGAATCTTTTCCTAGGTTGGTGGGAAGAACAGATAGTGTGGACAGACCAATTACAAACTTACACTGATCATATAGTGGTATGGATCAGGTATATAGACGATCTATTTCTTATTTGGAATGGCCCACAAAATCTAGCCAAAGAGTTCATTGACCAACTGGGTACCAATGATCTGAACTTACAGTTCACCCACAAGATCAGTTCAAGTTACTGCAAATTTCTGGACATTGCAGTTGAAATAAAAGAAAAAAAGATCACAACACGCCTTTTCCGCAAACAGACCGCAGGCAACACTTTGTTGCATGCGACAAGCCATCATCCAGTCCCCCTAAAACAAAGCATACCCTATGGGGAATTGCTAAGAGCTCGCCGTGCTTGCAGCACGGACAATGACTTTATAAAAGAGCAACAGACTATGCTCACACGTTTCAGAACAAGAGGATACAAAGAGGAAACCCTAGAGAGAGCCCAAAATAAAGTCAAGGAGCTGCAACAACATGATATACTCTTTAAGCCATCTAGGAGCACTATCAATAGAAGTAACAATGATAGTAACCAGGTCAATGCACCAAGAATGGTAACATAATTTAGCAGGGGAGCCTGGACACTAGAAAAAATCATGAAAAAACACTGGAATCTACTGATAGCAGACACCATCATTGGTACATGCATAGGAACCAGACCACAAATAACATACAAACAAGCAAGGTCACTGAAGGACAAATTGGTCCATAGCTATCGTGAAGAGATTACTCAACCACAATGGTTAACAATGCCAAATGGCTTCACTACATGTGGGATGTCCAAGGCAGATCGCAATGGCATAAACTGCAAAGAATATACCACAGGCACTAAACAAAAACGTCCAATAAAACACCTAATCAATTGTAATAGTGATTTTACCGTCTACATACTTGAGTGCCCTTGTGGTCTCAGGTATGTAGGCAGTACTAAATTACCACTTACATCAAGAATTTTGCAGCATTTACGTGCGATCACTAATTGTGATCATAACTATCCAGTGGCACGTCACTATTCCGAATTCCACAACAGTGACAACAGTAGCTTACGTTTTTTCGGAGTAGAAAGAATTCCTAAATGTATACGAGGAGGGGACCGAGAAAAACACCTAAGAGTACTTGAGTCCAGATTTATTTTAGATCTAGACTGTAAAATACCCAAAGGACTAAACAGTGGAGAGGAACTTGCAACTCACATAGGCTTGTAATTAAAAATAACATGTTCTCGAAATTAACATGATCACTCCCAACCCATGGTTGGGATTTTAATTATTCCCAAATTCATTTCAATATACTCACTTTTATCTAGATAGGGAAATAGGGTCATACAGTATAAAATAGTATTTCCCAATTGGGATGTTATACGAGCACTTACCACAATTGTGGATGCTCTCATTGGAACCCCCCAGGGTTACCCATTCATTATTCTGATTAATCCCTGATACCCTTCCTCTTTCACACATTCAATCATATTATTTGTTACACACATCACTATCCCGTCACTTCCCTAACACCTAGCACTTAGTAAAGGATACTTCCTACACGTGCCATTATACCATAATATCAGTAAGGAACAGTCCTGTATTTACTTAATTAGAAATTTATGGATAAATAGCAGGAGCGATTGTCCAAACAACCAGTCTAGTTTCATAATGTCCGCTGTAAAATAAAATGGTATCATGATCTTAGGGTCCCACATAATCACAGCACAATGGACATTTGTTTGTAATGTATGGCTATTTAGCCTTTATTGAACCAAATTGATAGTGGATGGCGCATTTGCGCATAACATTGTATAATCAGGACATGCATAATCGTAAGCTACCTGTTTTTTGTTCACATTATTTTTAACTTTATTGTTCCCTGACAATTCCTGTATGATGATCATCAAATACGAGGATGTAGTACCTATTGCGATATTATGCCTCTTACTGCAGTGTATTATTTCTTGCAATTGCGGTTACCTTATTTAATTTGTGTATCACCATTTATTATATGTTTAAGTTCAGCTTATGTCGCGCTCGCCATGCAGTACAATATTGAAGTATTTCTTCTATGTTTATGAACTACGTACCTGTATTTCTATGGTCGATTGGCATGCAGGAAGTAACTTGACAAAGGCAAACACCGAAACACGTCGTCCTTCTAAAGCTATCGCACAATAAACTTTTGTGCGGTTTCCTGGTGTGCTGTCCTCTTATTCACAGAATTGCTACGGAATAAAAGGATTCGAAACGTATTACAGTGGCTGCTGCTGCCACTGACAGCACCAACGTCGTAGGCCTGGGGACTGCTCGTGCAGCAATCTGACGGATATATATATACATATATATATATATATGAAACAAACCTCTCTGCCTAAGAAAGGAACGAGCCGCACTCCATCCGGTAATGAGGGATTTTATTTCATTTCAAGGGTGGCGTTTCCTGATGCATTTCGGTCACATCTTGACCTTCGTCAGAGGGGAGCCAGCAACTTGAGGTCAGAAACAGTACACCAACACGAGGCTTGCCTTTTAAACGGACATTGTCTTTCCCCAGGTGGGCGCCTCGTTAAGCTGATTTTAGGCATGCTGGGTCATGTAGTGCGCTGTTGACCACATAATTTTAACCCTCCAGTGGGCGCTGCTGTTCTGCTCCTTTTACCACAACCGGAGTCCCCAACAAAAATAATGTTGATATTTGCTGGGGCACCAGAACCAAAATCCAATTCTTGGCGGCACCAAACACCCTCTGTGTTTCCACTTCAACAAGGTTGGTCCATTTTCGGGTGCTTTCTGGCGCTCTTAGCAGGCGGTGCGTTGCTCAGGGCTGGACCAAGCCGCTTATACATGAAACAAACCTCTCTGCCTAAGAAAGGAACGAGCCGCACTCCATCCGGTAATGAGGGATTTTATTTCATTTCAAGGGTGGCGTTTCCTGATGCATTTCGGTCACATCTTGACCTTCGTCAGAGGGGAGCCAGCAACTTGAGGTCAGAAACAGTACACCAACACGAGGCTTGCCTTTTAAACGGACATTGTCTTTCCCCAGGTGGGCGCCTCGTTAAGCTGATTTTAGGCATGCTGGGTCATGTAGTGCGCTGTTGACCACATAATTTTAACCCTCCAGTGGGCGCTGCTGTTCTGCTCCTTTTACCACAACCGGAGTCCCCAACAAAAATAATGTTGATATTTGCTGGGGCACCAGAACCAAAATCCAATTCTTGGCGGCACCAAACACCCTCTGTGTTTCCACTTCAACAAGGTTGGTCCATTTTCGGGTGCTTTCTGGCGCTCTTAGCAGGCGGTGCGTTGCTCAGGGCTGGACCAAGCCGCTTATACATGAAACAAACCTCTCTGCCTAAGAAAGGAACGAGCCGCACTCCATCCGGTAATGAGGGATTTTATTTCATTTCAAGGGTGGCGTTTCCTGATGCATTTCGGTCACATCTTGACCTTCGTCAGAGGGGAGCCAGCAACTTGAGGTCAGAAACAGTACACCAACACGAGGCTTGCCTTTTAAACGGACATTGTCTTTCCCCAGGTGGGCGCCTCGTTAAGCTGATTTTAGGCATGCTGGGTCATGTAGTGCGCTGTTGACCACATAATTTTAACCCTCCAGTGGGCGCTGCTGTTCTGCTCCTTTTACCACAACCGGAGTCCCCAACAAAAATAATGTTGATATTTGCTGGGGCACCAGAACCAAAATCCAATTCTTGGCGGCACCAAACACCCTCTGTGTTTCCACTTCAACAAGGTTGGTCCATTTTCGGGTGCTTTCTGGCGCTCTTAGCAGGCGGTGCGTTGCTCAGGGCTGGACCAAGCCGCTTATACATGAAACAAACCTCTCTGCCTAAGAAAGGAACGAGCCGCACTCCATCCGGTAATGAGGGATTTTATTTCATTTCAAGGGTGGCGTTTCCTGATGCATTTCGGTCACATCTTGACCTTCGTCAGAGGGGAGCCAGCAACTTGAGGTCAGAAACAGTACACCAACACGAGGCTTGCCTTTTAAACGGACATTGTCTTTCCCCAGGTGGGCGCCTCGTTAAGCTGATTTTAGGCATGCTGGGTCATGTAGTGCGCTGTTGACCACATAATTTTAACCCTCCAGTGGGCGCTGCTGTTCTGCTCCTTTTACCACAACCGGAGTCCCCAACAAAAATAATGTTGATATTTGCTGGGGCACCAGAACCAAAATCCAATTCTTGGCGGCACCAAACACCCTCTGTGTTTCCACTTCAACAAGGTTGGTCCATTTTCGGGTGCTTTCTGGCGCTCTTAGCAGGCGGTGCGTTGCTCAGGGCTGGACCAAGCCGCTTATACATGAGACAAACCTCTCTGCCTAAGAAAGGAACGAGCCGCACTCCATCCGGTAATGAGGGATTTTATTTCATTTCAAGGGTGGCGTTTCCTGATGCATTTCGGTCACATCTTGACCTTCGTCAGAGGGGAGCCAGCAACTTGAGGTCAGAAACAGTACACCAACACGAGGCTTGCCTTTTAAACGGACATTGTCTTTCCCCAGGTGGGCGCCTCGTTAAGCTGATTTTAGGCATGCTGGGTCATGTAGTGCGCTGTTGACCACATAATTTTAACCCTCCAGTGGGCGCTGCTGTTCTGCTCCTTTTACCACAACCGGAGTCCCCAACAAAAATAATGTTGATATTTGCTGGGGCACCAGAACCAAAATCCAATTCTTGGCGGCACCAAACACCCTCTGTGTTTCCACTTCAACAAGGTTGGTCCATTTTCGGGTGCTTTCTGGCGCTCTTAGCAGGCGGTGCGTTGCTCAGGGCTGGACCAAGCCGCTTATACATGAAACAAACCTCTCTGCCTAAGAAAGGAACGAGCCGCACTCCATCCGGTAATGAGGGATTTTATTTCATTTCAAGGGTGGCGTTTCCTGATGCATTTCGGTCACATCTTGACCTTCGTCAGAGGGGAGCCAGCAACTTGAGGTCAGAAACAGTACACCAACACGAGGCTTGCCTTTTAAACGGACATTGTCTTTCCCCAGGTGGGCGCCTCGTTAAGCTGATTTTAGGCATGCTGGGTCATGTAGTGCGCTGTTGACCACATAATTTTAACCCTCCAGTGGGCGCTGCTGTTCTGCTCCTTTTACCACAACCGGAGTCCCCAACAAAAATAATGTTGATATTTGCTGGGGCACCAGAACCAAAATCCAATTCTTGGCGGCACCAAACACCCTCTGTGTTTCCACTTCAACAAGGTTGGTCCATTTTCGGGTGCTTTCTGGCGCTCTTAGCAGGCGGTGCGTTGCTCAGGGCTGGACCAAGCCGCTTATACATGAGACAAACCTCTCTGCCTAAGAAAGGAACGAGCCGCACTCCATCCGGTAATGAGGGATTTTATTTCATTTCAAGGGTGGCGTTTCCTGATGCATTTCGGTCACATCTTGACCTTCGTCAGAGGGGAGCCAGCAACTTGAGGTCAGAAACAGTACACCAACACGAGGCTTGCCTTTTAAACGGACATTGTCTTTCCCCAGGTGGGCGCCTCGTTAAGCTGATTTTAGGCATGCTGGGTCATGTAGTGCGCTGTTGACCACATAATTTTAACCCTCCAGTGGGCGCTGCTGTTCTGCTCCTTTTACCACAACCGGAGTCCCCAACAAAAATAATGTTGATATTTGCTGGGGCACCAGAACCAAAATCCAATTCTTGGCGGCACCAAACACCCTCTGTGTTTCCACTTCAACAAGGTTGGTCCATTTTCGGGTGCTTTCTGGCGCTCTTAGCAGGCGGTGCGTTGCTCAGGGCTGGACCAAGCCGCTTATACATGAAACAAACCTCTCTGCCTAAGAAAGGAACGAGCCGCACTCCATCCGGTAATGAGGGATTTTATTTCATTTCAAGGGTGGCGTTTCCTGATGCATTTCGGTCACATCTTGACCTTCGTCAGAGGGGAGCCAGCAACTTGAGGTCAGAAACAGTACACCAACACGAGGCTTGCCTTTTAAACGGACATTGTCTTTCCCCAGGTGGGCGCCTCGTTAAGCTGATTTTAGGCATGCTGGGTCATGTAGTGCGCTGTTGACCACATAATTTTAACCCTCCAGTGGGCGCTGCTGTTCTGCTCCTTTTACCACAACCGGAGTCCCCAACAAAAATAATGTTGATATTTGCTGGGGCACCAGAACCAAAATCCAATTCTTGGCGGCACCAAACACCCTCTGTGTTTCCACTTCAACAAGGTTGGTCCATTTTCGGGTGCTTTCTGGCGCTCTTAGCAGGCGGTGCGTTGCTCAGGGCTGGACCAAGCCGCTTATACATGAAACAAACCTCTCTGCCTAAGAAAGGAACGAGCCGCACTCCATCCGGTAATGAGGGATTTTATTTCATTTCAAGGGTGGCGTTTCCTGATGCATTTCGGTCACATCTTGACCTTCGTCAGAGGGGAGCCAGCAACTTGAGGTCAGAAACAGTACACCAACACGAGGCTTGCCTTTTAAACGGACATTGTCTTTCCCCAGGTGGGCGCCTCGTTAAGCTGATTTTAGGCATGCTGGGTCATGTAGTGCGCTGTTGACCACATAATTTTAACCCTCCAGTGGGCGCTGCTGTTCTGCTCCTTTTACCACAACCGGAGTCCCCAACAAAAATAATGTTGATATTTGCTGGGGCACCAGAACCAAAATCCAATTCTTGGCGGCACCAAACACCCTCTGTGTTTCCACTTCAACAAGGTTGGTCCATTTTCGGGTGCTTTCTGGCGCTCTTAGCAGGCGGTGCGTTGCTCAGGGCTGGACCAAGCCGCTTATACATGAAACAAACCTCTCTGCCTAAGAAAGGAACGAGCCGCACTCCATCCGGTAATGAGGGATTTTATTTCATTTCAAGGGTGGCGTTTCCTGATGCATTTCGGTCACATCTTGACCTTCGTCAGAGGGGAGCCAGCAACTTGAGGTCAGAAACAGTACACCAACACGAGGCTTGCCTTTTAAACGGACATTGTCTTTCCCCAGGTGGGCGCCTCGTTAAGCTGATTTTAGGCATGCTGGGTCATGTAGTGCGCTGTTGACCACATAATTTTAACCCTCCAGTGGGCGCTGCTGTTCTGCTCCTTTTACCACAACCGGAGTCCCCAACAAAAATAATGTTGATATTTGCTGGGGCACCAGAACCAAAATCCAATTCTTGGCGGCACCAAACACCCTCTGTGTTTCCACTTCAACAAGGTTGGTCCATTTTCGGGTGCTTTCTGGCGCTCTTAGCAGGCGGTGCGTTGCTCAGGGCTATATATTTATATATATATATATATATATATATATATATATATATATATATATATATATATATATTCACGCTCTTGCTTGTTCCTTGTTCCATATATATATATATATATATATATACATACACGCTGATTGTTATGTGTCATCAACGGTTAAACATAAAAAAGTACTTATCAGGAGGAAATAGTTTTATCTTTAATGCAAAGGCATATACCTTTGCTTCTTCCTTCAATATGTTGGTAAGAATGTGCTTGTGAATTACCAATATTAATTAAGTTTGTTTTATTTAATATTAGGGTGTGATAGTATTTTCCATATAGTATTTAAATGTAATCACAGACTATCAGATTATGTTAATATTCCCAACCCTTTATACTCAATAGAACCACACTGCAATTGGATGATTCTTAATTACAATGGAAGATTATTTCTTAGCAATGAGGAAATATTCTTACAACTTCTATTGCAGTAGATGTAGACACCATCAAGCAATGTTAGTTAGTGATGCAAACTGGAAGCTTTCATTTGATATTCCTAGTAAGTAAACATTTATTTTTCCAAAAGGCAATGTTAATAGTGTAAACTCTCAGTTTCTTCTTATTTCTGGTGTTTGGCAAATTTCTGTGAAATAAGTACTGTCAGTTATCTCTCTTGTGAGGACTAATCATATTTACTGCCCGCATCAATTTGTCTATTTGTATATCACATTCAACAAGGAAGCAATGACAATTATCACACAGAATAAAACGGAATTTGCATTACAGATCATTGTTTAATCAGTGGCTTGGTCTTTCAATTTCATGCTATGTTTTTATTCTGCTAATTTCACATAGTTCTCTTATATTAAAGGCCCGCATGCAATTTATATTGCAGGCTGTGCACGTTTCACCCTGGCAATAATACTGTATACATGGTCAGTTTATGGAGTGTGACTTGTGTACCTTAAAATATGCTCACTCTTAATATTTATACTATGATTTTCAAGCTGATTTAAAAGTATTGTTGTAACGCCAAATCTATTTTCTCTTATCCTGAACTGTTCTTGTTCAGGCAGGAATTACAATTTATATGGAACATTTTGATCCTCATAACCATCTGATCCATTGTTTGTGAATAACCTCACATAAATATAATGAATTGTACATTATTTGATTATATCTCAGTTTCTAAAACTACTAATAAATGAAAAATTGATCATAATCATCTATATTTATATCCAAGTTCATCTTTTCAAAAGACCCACACTGCCTGATCAAAAAGAGGAGCAATTAGAAGTAGACATTGAAAATTCTTGGCAAAATACTGAGTACAATATTGCTAGCGGTATTTATTAAGGTAAGTATTTTTTTTATTTTAATCTGATTAAATGCGCAATTCAAATCACTACTTAGAATATACAGTTATTTTGAGTTAAAGTTAGGAGCTCTGTGGTTATTTTCAATAAGTGTTAGTGTACGTGTCATAGCCCAAGAACATGCATCCTATGCATTGGGCAACATTCACAAAGGCAAATCTCAATGTGAGATTCTCTGTATGCATATAGTGGTTCCTATGCATGGTCCCTAGATCTACATTTCGCCGTAGATTTACTTTGCTATCTCTAGATAGGGGGCATACATTTGTAGCAGCATATATAAATCTCTAACAGAAGGGTCAAGTGATACATATAACTTAAAATACATCATACATTTACTACTTTTCACTATACAGATGTATTTTGGACATAAAAATGCAAAACATACTTCTACAGAGAATAGGCAGAGATATCAACTACTCTAAGTAGAACTATGAATTGATAAAAATAGGGAAACAAGCATTTTCTAAAGAAAATAAGACACCTCACAAATATTCTTTTGAGCAAATAAGCAGAGTGCAGACCTAGGGCTATTGTGTCTTCCCTTTGTGATGTGTAATGCAATGGAACCAGATATCTTAAACAGTTGGATGCACACACAAGGACACATGTTCAAGTATTTATGTTAGCACAACATGTGTTTCGATTACTATTTAAATGGGTTTAGAGGACTTTTAGATTGAAAAGGTGTCTCTTTTATAATTCATTATAGGTTTTCAGTTGATTCATCTGCTGTGTTTATATTTCTACAATGAGATTTATATGAGGGTCTTTAATATCCAAAGCTGTATGCCGTTTTTGAAAAGGTTATTAGTTTTTAATATTTTTGTTTAGTGTTTGACGATCGGATTTAAATGGGCATTTGTACTGCTGAAAGTTATTTGATAATTTATTTTCCTTTAGTAGGTTTTTTTTAAGCAGATGGCCTAAGAGACTCCCACTATTACAACTAAAATGTAGTACTACATGTTGAATTCATCATAGTCATGGCTACATTGAACATCGTTGGAACCCATGGTATCAACATCATTTCCTACACAGATGACACCCAGCTCATCCTCTCACTCTTAGAACAATCGCGCCTCCACCAGCACCAACTACCACAAATGCTTGATGAGCATCACCAACTGGATGAAACCCAACTGCCTGAACCAAACTGCCTGAAGCTCATCATGGACAAGAAAGAAGTGGTGATATTGAGAAACAGCACCTCCTAGTGGAAAGACACCTGGTGGCCTGCTGAACTTGTACACACGCCTACACCAACAGAACACCTCCATAAACTTTGCATCATCCTGGACAATAAGCTCACAATGAAATTCCAGCTCAACGCAGCCTCCTCCCCGTCACCCAAGCACTAGTCACCAGCTGGCTTGACTATGGCAACATGCTCTACGCAGGAATCACCACCAGCTCCTAAAAAGATGCTTGATGATCCAGAACTCAGTCTCCAGACCGATCCACAGACTCCCCAAATGGACTCATATCATCCCCATCCAAAAATGCTACCAATTCAAGATGCTGATATATGCATATTAGGCCTCCATGACCAGGGACCAGCATGCATTACCACCCCCTGAACTACCACCAGCCATCCACTTTGCCTCCATTCACTTTTGCTCACGCTCCCCGCATCTCCTGAAGCTGCAGCAGAGGATGATCCTTCTCTTACCTTGTTGCAAAGTCCTGGAATGGACTTTATTTCTACCGTCGTACAGCACTCTCTAATGGAATTCAGAAAGGGACTCAAGACATGGCTCTTCAACTGATTGTAGCAGAATCCTAGTGCCTAGATACCCTCATGGTAATTAGCCTTGCTCTAAAAATCTCAATTGATTAATTGATTGATTGAAATGCATCATTACAAAATGTCTAGAAAATAAAGTAACAATGTCTGAAGTGTGCACATTTGTAAATTCAGTTGCAAAAGCAACACTGAAACAATTATTTTAGCTCTTGTATGGCCTTCAGTAGGATGCATTTCATTTCTGTTATTATAACATTAACATGTCAAATAATGTCAAATAAAACTACTGCTAATTTGACTTTATCTTTTCTATTATATCAAGATGACAATTTACTGGATTTATAACAAACTTGAAGCAATGATGTTTGATTTGAGTTATTTCTTATAAACATAAAAAAAATTGTTTTACATTTTGTATTTTTTATTGCCTACTAATGTTTTAGGAAATGACCAGAAAAAACCTTATTGTACACAACTGGACTACTCAAACTGTGTGCCTTGGGTCGGGAGTGCAACCAGGGTGGCCCTAAGGTGCCAAAAAGTTAAGTGAAGAAAGGGTTGCCATTGAGGTGCAGAGATGAAAATATAATTAAAGAAGACAATGAATGAAGATAAAACCCTGCTACTTCAGGAATCAACACAGGTATCAATCTAACTGTGTTACAGACTTTTCAAAGGCAGACACTTGATATGTTCGTATAAATGGATTATCAAAATCATTGATCGGGCTGCATGGTATCATAATTTCCATGGTGTATCTTTTCATTTGTTTTTCTGATTTACTTAGTTGTTACAATCTGTAATACCTACTTTATGTTTCAAGGGGTTCTGATAGATGAGCATTGAAACAATACCTTTAAGTGCAGTATTGAACACTTTAAAATTATGTGTCTGTCACAATGAAGTCTAGATTGCTTTATGGTGTTTGTAAAGAATGCAGGCTCATTGTATCTCTTCTATGATTTCCATTGCTATTTAAAATATTGAATTCACATTGTTTTAATCACAGGTACAACTATGAGCTAATTAGTGCCGTTGAGGGTTCTAGCGGGTACATCTCAGAAATGTAAAATATAAAACTATACCCTTATGATTAAATAAATAAATGAACTGCAATAATAAAAATATTTCTTTATTTCAGCAATATAAAAGCTATTTTCCATTGTACCTGTGATTGGCAGACCACTGTAAGCAATAGTCACCTGGTTTAGTCTAAAATTGTAAATATAATTGAACAGCTACATCCATTAAAGACTTAGGGCCTGATTTATACATTGGCGGCAAGGGTATTTTGTTGCAATGGTGAGAGAGTTCCCTCCCTGCCAATACAGTGGTCTGCCCACCAAATCCTATTGCAGTCCGACCATATGTTTGGCCACAGCAAAGACTACTCTGCCTCTGCTATAGGCAAAACTTCTCCAACTGCCATGAGCAGTGAGGGGCGTTTGAGAACTGGCTACATGAATGCCCACATAATTTAGGTGGGAGGACATGTAGTGACTTTTTTTACTGTTATTTACCGGCAGGTAAAACCTGGCAGTAAGGGAAAATAAAACCATTGCAATGCTTCCCCCTGCCATGGGAGAAGACTCCCATTTTGGGATTTTCTTTCTGAAAAGAAAAATGTCATACTGTTTGCTACAAGGCTGCGTCATTCCCAGACAGCCCTGTAGCAAACAGTAAAATGAATTGGCAGTAACCACCATGAGTATGTATCCTGCTAATGCCCTTATACATGACCGCCTGCTTGTCAGTCATTTAGGAATTAGGTGGTGGCCTCTCCACCATAGGGACAGAGTAAATTCTGTCCCTATTCTGGACCCACGTGCTGTCCTCCCAGATATAAAGCAGGGCCTTAATGTTGTCTATTAGATACTTTCAGTTTATAATACTGTTGCTTAAGATGTTTGTTGCTAATTGAGTTGTAGGACTATACAAGGAGGCTTAATTGAGAAATTAAGAAATATTTGGGATTTACTGTGAAATATGTATGTAGTGTACCTTAATCTCAATTTGAATTCTGAATATCAATTTGGGAGAATTTTGTTGCTCATCTGCTTTTTGCCTTTGCCATATTACATGTGTGTGTTTGATGTACTCTTTCTCATAGCTTGCCTTCATATATGTGTGCACCCTGCTTTAAAGGTCAAATGCACAAGAAGATGTGTCTGCCACAATTCTTGTCTGCCTTTTTCTTCTAACCTTGGTGCATTGCCAGCTCTTTACATGAATTCTCTTATAAGCTAAATGTGTTTTTCTCCAAACTGCATGTATTAAGGCATTGACACTTGAAAAGCAATTTGTTTTTCAAGACATACATCTTTGTGTGTAAAAAGTTCCAGATACCTGCCATTAAGAGATGTACCAAGGTTGGGTAGCAAGTATTGTCTTTTACTCTAGCCTATGGGGTTCGTGCATGCAACGGGCAGACACCCTCAGATGAGGAAGCAAAGTTTACGTTTAAGAGGGGGAATGTCAGAAGCAGGATCGACTATATCATGGTGGACCTTGACCTCTGGCCCCATGTCAATACCATGACTGTCCTAAACCATGAGGAAGGCGATTATAATGCTCTCTTTCTGAGGCTACTTAGCCTCCCTATTTTGCATAGCCAAACTCATTAGGCGATGGCCTCTGTTGTTACTACTAATAACAAAAGAGTCCAATGGCCCCAGGTCATGGCTGATGAAAAATTGCTCCCCAAGATCTAGAAAGAGGTTGCTCAGATCCTTATGGTCCTGAGTGATCCAGACAAAAGTGATGGTTTTATTGGGCCCGATTCACAGAACTAACTTAAGACAAAATTGTAAACTTACTACCATTTTGGTATTCACAGAAGGCACTTACTCATTTTGGTATTCACAGAAGTCACTTACTCATTTTGGTATTCACAAAAGTTAGGAGTCCTAACTTTAGGACTCCTAAATGCCTTCTGTGAATACCAAAATGAGTAAGTGCCTTCTGTAAATACCAAAATGGTAGTAAGTTTAGCATTTTGTCTTAAGTTAGTTCTGTGTCTAGCTTTCAACAATTAACGAATAGTATAAAACCCCATTTAGCAGACAGTGTAACTCTAACATGCCTAAATGGAATAGCGCCCCATGGTATAATGAGGAATGTAGACTAGCTAAGAATGATCTAACAGTGGCAGTAAAGCAAGAGACACAAAATGACATTAAAAGTAGAAGGAGAATGTATAAGAGGGCACAGGATACTGGTACGGCTGCTGAGCCCGAAGGGGAGGCAGAGATAGAAGTAAGGCAACGCAATTTAGCACCTGTACATGAAGGTGCTGTTAGTTTTTCCTTAGATGAAACTGTAACAGCAATTAGTTTACTCCAGACTGGGAAAACTCCAGGACTAGATAGACTCCCAGGAGACCTGTATAAAGCAGAATCCAATATTTGTGGGCCCATTGCTTCAAATAGTTTTCAATGCCATCTTACGAGGGGGGATATCCCTTCGACCTGGAAAGGGGCAGAAATAATCCCCATATTCATAAAAGGAAATAAAGGGAACCCCTCAAACTACAGGCCCATAAGCCTCATAGATGTTTCCCAGAAAGTTTTCAACAAAATGATCTGGTCACATCTTCAAAGCTGGATAGAGGAAAACAACATTCCCTCTCACCTGCAGGCAGGTTTTAGGGCTTCCACGAGCACCCTAGACTCTTTGCTCATCTGGAAAAAAGTGAAGATCAGGAGGGGCCATTTGTATGTTGTATTTGTCAACCTTAAAATGGCATCTAATTACATAGATCGTACCAGACTCTGGGCTGCTCTCAGGGACTTAGGACTCCCCTGTGACTTGCTTCAACTATTGGTTCGATTACACCAAGATACCTATGCCAAAGTCAGGTGGAACTCTGAAGGTAGTCTTACTAATAACATATCAGTCTCCAAGGTGGTGCGCCAGGGTTGTGTGCTTGCCCCAACCCTGTTCCCCTTGTATATTAATGGGCTTATAAGCAAACTTTATGACTGTGGAGGTGACCCGCCAAGATTAGCTGGGAACTTTATACCCTCTTTTCTATTTGCAGACAATACACTGCTCATTTCCAAAACTCCAATGGGCATCCAAAATGTGCTATCCAAGTTTGCTGAAGCATGTAAAGACCGGGGACTTGAAATAAACTGTTCAAAAACAAAGTTTATGGTTTTTAATCCCTATAAATCCACCAAGGGGAAAGAGAGGCGGGGTGCCCAATTTTTGGAGACTTTGACTACCTAGAAGTCAGAGTTGGTGACAATTTAGCATGGACTCCCCAATTTCAGAAGAGTGTACTGACACTCCAGCACACGGACTGTGCAATAGTAAAGAGGGTAAAACGCTCAGCCTTCAGCCCAATTTCCCCAATCCTAGAAATGCATCGGGCTAAAGACCTAGGTGCGGCTCTCTATGGGGCAGAGCTGTGGGGGCTGGAGCATTTGAATCAGCTAGAGGTTGCAGAAAATTATTTTTTAAGGGCAATCCTCAACCTCCCAATGAAAACATCCCTATTAGACCTACGCCTTGACCTTGGTCTAAAGCCTATTACCCATTTTGCTGCCCTTAAGGTGCCTATGTTTTGGGTAAAACTCTGGGCCAGTAGCACCCAGATTCCTGTAAAGGACGCAGTGGAGGAATTATTCATTCTTCAAAGACATACAGGGCAACTGCTCTAGTTTAACAAGGTTAAGGAGTGGCTTTTCAGACTGGTAATAATGTGGGAGGACAAGCAGCCCATTATAAAAACAAGCATTTGCAATGCAATCGGTCTCGCCTTTGGGACCTCATATGTATATAGCTATGCAGCACATTAGCCTGGGTACTGAAACATCTACTGTTCTTTAACATGGAGGGAATGTAAGCACCAAACTGCATGACAAGCCAGGTATGGGAACAGATGCTGAGAACTATTTTTATATAAAATCAGGGCCTTCGGTAGTCATAGCACTGAAAATACAAGATTTGAGAAAAATATTATTGTCTACGGGTGCTTGTGGAAGACAATTTCTATGGACTGGAATCTAGAGAATGCTAAAGTGATTCTGGAAAAAGAAAAAAAAAAGAAAGTCCCTCAGCAGAAAGCAATTCTGGTATCTTACTGACCTCTATTAAGACAAATTAATAGAGGCAGTTGAACAGAAAAAAGTCCCTAAGCGGAAGCAGACAAGTCCTAGGGTGGATCTCCAGAGTCCACAAAGTACATACACATAAGTGTATCCTAAAGTATATAAGTATATCCTATAGTATATACAATTCAATAATCTTTATTCTCGGTCATTTAGACCATCAAAGATATAAATACATAACATTTTTTTAAATTTAGAAGTTACAATGTTTTAACCAATTTCAGTTACACACTAGCTTACAAAAATTACATGATTCAAACATTAAAATTCATAAAAAAGATAAACCAATGTCTTATAACTTTATACAATACCCCCCTCTTTTAAAATGCGAGATCGAACGTGCCACATAGCCATTAAATACTTTGCTACAGCAAAAACAATCGGAGGTGACAAATCAGTTTTAAGGATTCTAAACGCGGGAAAATATTTCCTGAAGCCCATATTTTTAAGAATGGGTAGGAGCCAATACCTCCTCGCTCTTTGGTAGGCTTTACAGAAAAGGACCACATGTAGGTCACTCTCATGAGGATGTGTGCAGGCTGGACACTGCTCTACTATTGGGGGCTTGGACCAAGAGCTAGTGAAGGCCCTCAGAGGTAAAGAGCCATATCTCCACTGTAGATATAATTTTCTTGCCAGCACAGGACCCATGCCATCTAATACACTTTCCATTTGATAGGAGTCTTTCAGTTGTATAAATGTGTAAGTCAATGATCCCACCCGTGTATTACCTATATCAGTAGTCAACTTCAACTGATAATAAAGTTGTGAAAGTGCCTTTCGAGAGGTCCTCCTACTTGAGTTAGCAGGGTCGGTCCATAGTTCCGGGAGACCTAAGGTTTCGCATATGCTCCTTATGTATTTTAGCCAGGGAATGTTACTGGTATTTGGTAAAGCTAAGAACTCTCGGAGCTCACTTCTATAATCACCAAGATCCTGGCTGCTCCATATTCGTCGCCAAAAGGCTAAGGACTTTAAACCTAACTCCTCAGCATTTGGCCTTAGACCTAGATCCAATCTGAGGGGAAGCAGTGGGGTGCTCGAGGGGAGGGCCACTAGCTGCCTAAGAAATTTATTTTCTGTGGTTGTTAAAGTTTTTACAGAAACATGGCCCCAAAGTTCCGCCCCATATACAGCTGAGCCCCGTGCTTGGGATTTGTAGATCTGTATCATAGGGCCCAGTGGGCGATAAATAGATTTACCCGCCATTCTCAGAATACCCCCCGCCTCCTGCGATAGTTTCAAATTTGCCTTAATCGTATGTGTCCCCATGTCATTTTCTCATTCAGGGTTACCGCCAAATATTCGAATGTGGTAACCCTCTCCAGTCGCACCGTGCCTAGCAGAGGGTTGGGACGTGTGGAGGGGGTAGGGTTCAGGATCATAAATTTTGTCTTGGATGCATTAATTTCAAGACCCCTCTCAGTACAAAACTTCAGGAACCCGTCCACTATCCGTTGAATTCCCATGGGGAATTTGGAGAGCAGCAGGGTGTCATCTGCAAACATTATGGCAGGCACCCTGCTGCCATTCAATTTAGGAGCGTCAATGTCTTCTAGCCTGGACAGGTGGTCGATGACCCCGTTGACAAAGAGGCAGAACAGGGTGGGTGCGAGCACACATCCCTGCCTCACCCCCCTGTCAACGGGGAATCTTTCAGTTAAGCCCCCCATCCTGCCGCACCTGACCTGCGCAAAATTATCCTGATGTAATTTAATCAGAATAGCCAGGATGTCTGGCGGGACTCCCAAGTCGCCCAGGACACTCCAAAGTTTAGATCTAGGCACCAGGTCGAAGGCGGCCCGCAAATCCACGAATACCGTGTACAGGCAGCCCCCCTCCACAAGTGCCGTCCTCCAATAAATAAGATTAAGGCGAAAAATTTGGTCCATAGTGGATACCCCCCTTCTGAACCCGGCCTGGTAGGGGCTCATAATGGCGGTTTCCTCTATCCAGTTCTGTAAACGGTCTAAAATGAGCCTTCCAAAGAGTTTTTGCGACACATCTATCAGGCTGATGGGCCTGTAGTTGGATGGGAGCAGGGGCGAGCCTTTCTTGAAAATCGGAACCACCTCTGCGCCCAGCCAAGTACAGGGCACCTCCATACCCTTTAGAATCGCATTAAATAGCACCAGGAAATAAGGGGCCCATATATCTGGCTCCTGTTTAAAAAGATCACCAGGGAGACCATCCAAGCCGGGTGCCTTTCCGGTTGACAAACCTGTTATGGCAGCCCGGACCTCCCTTATGGTGAATGGATCCCCTTCCATGCAATTATAGACTGACGGGATGGCGATACAGCCCCCACGGCCTGGCGCCTCTGTGTACAGAGACTGAAAGTGCTCCTGCCAGGTCTTGGAAGAAATATTTGGCTCTATTGCCGAGACAAGTTCCCCAGAACCTGAACTGACAATTCGCCAAAACTTCCTTGAGTCCATGGAGGCTAGGGAACTAACAAGTTCTTCCCATTTATTCTGGTCCCATTCAATCTTAGCATTAGCAATCAGCTTCTTATATTCGCGTCTCCTGGTTTGGATCTCCGACCTGCTTTTGCGGTTCTTAATACTCAACAAGAGATCCCTCCTTGCACTGCGGCACACCGCGTTATACAAAGTGCACTGGTTCCTTCCACCCCCCCTCCTTGGACCATTATTAAATAGATCTACAGATAGAGTCGTTACGAGTTCTTCATGATACAGCCAAATTTGTTTGTTATTGGCCCCTGTACTGGGTTTATCACTTAAAAACGCCATATTCTCCAAAGTGGGAATAAGGTTGTTATAAAACCGAGGGAGCTTGGCTGTGCTTGCTGCTATTTTTTCCCACTTAATTCTTCTCCTGTTACTTTCAAGAACTAGATCGGAGTTTGTCTTGGACAATTCTACTTCCCCGCAGACCCAACCAGGGAGGAGAAAGTCCAATTCCAGGGCATTATGATTGCTATCTTCTCTGTCGATGACCCTAAAATCAGCGACATACGACCAGGAAGAAAGTTGCACTAGAATATAGTCTAGTCTTGATTCCCTGCCTTTCCGATTAAATGTGGGTTTGCTCGGGATATCAGATTTGACTCGCCCGTTACAAGCCCTAACCCCATATCTCAAAGTTAGGGCAGAAATCTGCACTCTCATCAACAAAAAAGAGGGGGGGACCGGGAGCATAATTAGAAAATAGGTCCAGTACCCATGCTCCCTCAAAATCACGTGTTAATATTGAGAGGGTAGCTGTTCCTAAAGATAAGAGTGAAGATTGTGTGTGCTCTGAGTATGGTCGGGCCAAAATGAGTGTGGGGAATTTCTCCTTTGAAATATAGTGCCCTCACACACCCTTTCGGGTGTCCTGCTTCATCATGGGGCGTTGCTCCTCGTGGGGGTGGCGCTGCAGTCCCCCACGGGCCCCGCAAGAGGGCTCTTTGTCGGAGTTCTTTTTGGAGACGCTGCAGTTGTGCATGGGGGTGTGTGGGTCTGTCTATGAGGGAAGTGAGTGGTGCGTTAAAACTGCTAGGTAGAAGCCAAGACCTTTATTCACGGCTCTGTCTAGTATAGATTAAAAATGATCCTGGAGGTCCTCAGGGAACAAAATAATGAGGGCAGATATAAATTTTACTGCAACTCTCAGGATAAGTGAGTGAATAAGGGGTGAAAGTCCTAGAAAAATAGGGTCAACATGTTTCGCGCTTCAGAGTAGGTCCATAAGGGATCCGATCGCGCTTCGTCAGGACCAAATCAAACAAGTGAGTGTAAAGAATATGAATAAGTTGGAATAGGCGCCAGTGAAGTAGAGTACTGTGGACCTATAGTACCTTGATAGTAAGGGGATATAGCGTCCTCGCGCTGGTAGGTGCTCCTTCTTTTAGGAAACCTACACCCAACCTAGTAAGATAAAAACAAGGACAAACACACACATAAACAGAAAAAAGGGGAAAAGGAACACACAACATCTATCGTATTTATAATTCAGGACATGTTGTGAATTCACTGCACAGTGGCACAATAAGTGTTCATTCACAATAAACATGCTTCCAAAGTTCACATGCAGATAGAGTGAATTAATGACAGAGATGAGTTTTTTAAGAAGAAGTAAATGAGACCGCTATGTGGGGTGCATGTGTGAGTTTGTATAGCTGATCTAACAAGATCGTGTGCCATAACAAAAAACAACAGGAAAGCATCCTCTAAAGCGGCCATCAGTTTGTGTCATATTGGACTCAAAAACAACACCCTGTGCATGTTGAGAATGCTTCTCGAGAAATGAGAGGGTGTTTTTTGAACACACATAAAATACCTAGGGACAAATATGGCATACCCTTTAAGATGAAAGGAATGGGCTCCGTCAGCGGCTCGGAGTTGGCGGACAGAGAAACTAAAGAAGATCAAAGAATTAGTCTACCTTGTGTCAATCGTTAAAACGGCGTTCGCTCTCCCATGACAGATGAATACTTACGAGTGCTCGTTCGCCTTTGGAGTGGAAACCTACCCCTCCTCCGTGTAGCACCGGAATTGTTAACGGGGGTGGGGGGAGATGTCTTAAATATGTTCTTTAAAGACGCTGAGTGGAGGATCCGCGTGGTCATGGGACGCCGGAGTGTGACGTAATGACGTTCCATGGGTAGGTAGTCATGGTGATCACCAATCACTTCCTGAAGCCGAGAGATGACGCAAAGGCGTTCTCTGGGAAGTTGCCATGACGATCACGTTAGCTTCAGGAGCGTCAGAGTCAGGGCTGGTTTTACGGAAGGTTAGAGTGTGAAACCAGGTGACCTTCAATAAAGTATTCAAAAAAAGCTTTATGTGTAAATATGGTGCGCAAAGTAACAGGATATGTACTGTCTCGTAAGGATCCTATCTGGGGTGATAATGACGCACCAGACGTTAGCGTGGTGTACATTATAAATATATCGATTATTGAAAGAAGGTGCTCGACGCTGGGGCCATAATCATGGGTAATCTACCACCAGAAATTGAGATTCTTGTGAGTGGTATTAGCTCGAAAAAATATCCCTGGTGCAGTGTGATGAAATAGAAATCACATACTTGATGTTCTTAAAGGTGTAGACAATATTTTAGGAGTTCTCGTCATAGTGTAGTAGCGAGTCTAGATAGATCTCGCTAATCGATATTAATTACAAATTCAAAATGCATCTTGCATTATTAGCACAAACCCATGGACGATGAGGGTGTGCCTGAATCTGGGGGGATGAGATCTGATGTGAAGTATGGCAAACTGTCATCTGCTTGTCATCTCAAAGTTCATTCAGGGTATTTTTAAGGGGAATCAGGTTAGCTCGACCCACGGGATTTCATCATCCTAATTCAGAAAAATGTGTCAATAGTTTGGTATTAATTTTCTTACGTCTTATAGTGCTTTTATGCTCCCCTATGCGTATCTTGACTGCTCGTGTGGTCATACCCACATACCTCTTATTACATGGGCAGACTATGGTGTAAACACAGTTAGCCGTGTTGCAATTTGTGTGTCTGGTTTGGCGCCAAGGTGTCGTTAAACCAAGGTCGATTTCTTTTGAAATCGCAGTTTCTGCACAAGTTGAGCACGAGCCGCAAGGGTAATGTCCCACTACTGGTGGCAGAGACCATAGTGTCGATTGGCATATAGGTTGTGGTTTTGGTCTTGTATGTACCAGGTGACACATTTTTCTGAATTAGGACACTCAGCAGAAAGTCTTAGGTGGACCATCATAGTTTCCAATCCCTATTGGAACAAACGCACTCTGTTCATACAAGAACAACGATGGGTCCATAAGTTGAGATGTGATACCACTGGTCTAAATGATGAAATCCCGTGGGTCGAGCTAACCTGATTCCCCTTAAAAATACCCTGAATGAACTTTGAGATGACAAGCAGATGACAGTTTGCCATACTTCACATCAGATCTCATCCCCCCAGATTCAGGCTCACCCTCATCGTCCATGGGTTTGTGCTAATAATGCAAGATGCATTTTGAATTTGTAATTAATATCGATTAGCGAGATCTATCTAGACTCGCTACTACACTATGACGAGAACTCCTAAAATATTGTCTACACCTTTAAGAACATCAAGTATGTGATTTCTATTTCATCACACTGCACCAGGGATATTTTTCGAGCTAATACCACTCACAAGAATCTCAATTTCTGGTGGTAGATTACCCATGATTATGGCCCCAGCGTCGAGCACCTTCTTTCAATAATCGATATATTTATAATGTACACCACGCTAACGTCTGGTGCGTCATTATCACCCCAGATAGGATCCTTACGAGACAGTACATATCCTGTTACTTTGCGCACCATATTTACACATAAAGCTTTTTTTTAATACTTTATTGAAGGTCACCTGGTTTCACACTCTAACCTTCCGTAAAACCAGCCCTGACTCTGACGCTCCTGAAGCTAACGTGATCGTCATGGCAACTTCCCAGAGAACGCCTTTGCGTCATCTCTCGGCTTCAGGAAGTGATTGGTGATCACCATGACTACCTACCCATGGAACGTCATTACGTCACACTCCGGCGTCCCATGACCACGCGGATCCTCCACTCAGCGTCTTTAAAGAACATATTTAAGACATCTCCCCCCACCCCCGTTAACAATTCCGGCGCTACACGGAGGAGGGGTAGGTTTCCACTCCAAAGGCGAACGAGCACTCGTAAGTATTCATCTGTCATGGGAGAGCGAACGCCGTTTTAACGATTGACACAAGGTAGACTAATTCTTTGATCTTCTTTAGTTTCTCTGTCCGCCAACTCCGAGCCGCTGACGGAGCCCATTCCTTTCATCTTAAAGGGTATGCCATATTTGTCCCTAGGTATTTTATGTGTGTTCAAAAAACACCCTCTCATTTCTCGAGAAGCATTCTCAACATGCACAGGGTGTTGTTTTTGAGTCCAATATGACACAAACTGATGGCCGCTTTAGAGGATGCTTTCCTGTTGTTTTTTGTTATGGCACACAATCTTGTTAGATCAGCTATACAAACTCACACATGCACCCCACATAGCGGTCTCATTTACTTCTTCTTAAAAAACTCATCTCTGTCATTAATTCACTCTATCTGCATGTGAACTTTGGAAGCATGTTTATTGTGAATGAACACTTATTGTGCCACTGTTTAGTGAATTCACAACATGTCCTGAATTATAAATACGATAGATGTTGTGTTTTCCTTTTCCCCTTTTTTCTGTTTATGTGTGTGTTTGTCCTTGTTTTTATCTTACTAGGTTGGGTGTAGGTTTCCTAAAAGAAGGAGCACCTACCAGCGCGAGGACGCTATATCCCCTTACTATCAAGGTACTATAGGTCCACAGTACTCTACTTCACTGGCGCCTATTCCAACTTATTCATATTCTTTACACTCACTTGTTTGATTTGGTCCTGACGAAGCGCGATCGGATCCCTTATGGACCTACTCTGAAGCGCGAAACATGTTGACCCTATTTTTCTAGGACTTTCACCCCTTATTCACTCACTTATCCTGAGAGTTGCAGTAAAATTTATATCTGCCCTCATTATTTTGTTCCCTGAGGACCTCCAGGATCATTTTTAATCTATACTAGACAGAGCCGTGAATAAAGGTCTTGGCTTCTACCTAGCAGTTTTAACGCACCACTCACTTCCCTCATAGACAGACCCACACACCCCCATGCACAACTGCGGCGTCTCCAAAAAGAACTCCGACAAAGAGCCCTCTTGCGGGACCCGTGGGGGACTGCAGCGCCACCCCCACGAGGAGCAACGCCCCATGATGAAGCAGGACACCCGAAAGGGTGTGTGAGGGCACTATATTTCAAAGGAGAAATTCCCCACACTCATTTTGGCCCGACCATACTCAGAACAGTAATCTGCACTGCCAATGGGCTCCAAGCTTTTGGCGGGATGGATACTATCGATGGTACTCGCCATCTTGCCTCTTCCTCTAGACAGGCCCCATCTAAAAGACCTGGTAGAGGTTCATAATGTGAGTTCAAGTCCCCACCCACTACAAAAGGGAACCCTTGAGGGAGTTCGGCCAGAAGATCCGCTAGTTTGTCGATGGTAGGGGACTCCTGTGAGATGGTGACCGGCCTCGAGTAGACATTTACCACCGCCAGTCTACAGCAATGGGACCATTCCAGTAGTACCACAAGTATGTCTTCTGATGCCACTGGGAAACGCGTGGCCTTGCATCCCAAATGAACTGCGACCCAGGTTTCAAGTCCACCCGATGGACGCCCCCTTCCCCCCCATTTCGCAGGAATGGAGAATACTGCAAAGCCCTGCCTCGCATGTTCCTCTCTCTCCCAAGTTTCCTGAAACATGCATAAGTCCTTAGAGTCAGTATATTCAATCCATTCCTGGCAATCGGACTTATTTCCCAAACCCGCCACATTCCATGACAATATTTTTAGTGAGAGGGGCCTATCACTCCGAATAGTGGTGTGGGTACAAACGTTCCCATTATAACTGGTCATGGTCTCTATATGTGTTAGGGGGATGCTTATTTCTTCCCCCACATTATGACATACCTTACCAGTGGAATTGCTCAAAGCCACATGATGTTCTAGGGGATTGGGCGGCTTTATTTCTTGGCTAGTTTCATCCACAGTCTCCCATGCTACAGAGTTAGACTTCCCGCTTGTGTATATAGGCAGTCAATCTACCATGTCTAAATGGCTGTATCTATTCTGAGTTGGAAGATAAAATTGCTGAGGGGGTCTCCGGGGATGGTAATATTGCTCGCCTACGCCCCAATTGCCACCTCTCCCATGGCAAATTTCCCATCCCTCGTCAGCCATATTGGAGGTATAGTGGGCTAACTCCTGTCTTCGAGAGTTGGGTAATACTCTCCATCCTCTTGACAACCCCCCACCCGGTCTCTCCAAATGTGTGTGATGTATATTAATTTCAGGGTTCCCTAGGTATTGGCTTCTGGGGTGGTAAATGACTCCCCTTTTTTTAGAATCTCCCCACCCGACCGGTCTTTGTATCTGGGCCCCCCAGGTCTCATCCTCTCTATCATATGCTATAGTATATACAAGAAGTCTTGAATGCTCAACCTAAAAATGGTACCCCTGCTAAAAAAAAAAAAAAAAAAAAAAGTATTGTGATTCTGTTGATTCTCTTTGCAGTTACGTTAGGGCACCTAGCACTTAAAACAGCTTTTGACATTTAAAAAGGTGGAGTTTAAAGTTGGATCCCCCCCAGGCACCAGCACTTTATATGAATTTAGGATTGGGGTTCTTCCACTGAATGCAATGAAAAACAGTTGGGCAAAAGTTACTGTATGCATTTTGTGCCCGTCTTGTCAATCTACCCCAGAAACTATAGAACATTTTATTTTCTTCTGTCCCGCCTATGCAAACTTAAGAAAAACTTGGATCATTCCGGCCTACGTACTGCTTACTTTTTCACGCCCCTCTGATGCTATACGCATATTTAGGTCAGACACGACAAGGTGGCTTGTTTTCACAAAATAAAGATATCTGCTTTATGCCTGGTGACAGGTCAGGATAAGCCGGCTCCAAGGCCACTCAGTGGGAAAGCAGGGGAATGATGGGGTTGAGCTGTTTTTAATGCGGGTGTTTTTAATTGACAGCTCTGATTTTACAGTAAACACGCACAAGTTACTACTTGTGTAACGATATATCTGTAAGAGACATTAGTTAGTGATAGATTCCTTACCTTAGAATATTCCCCAGGCGTCAGTCTGGATCTGGAAAGTTTTCTGCTTAGCAGTACCCATGCACGCCAGTAGGTGGCGCCGTGCGGCTCTGCACCCGTCACTGGCGTTGTGCGCGCCGGTATGACGTCACGGAGGCTACTTAGGCGCCACCCATGTGCGCCGACGTCAGTCCTGTACACAACTTTCCGCGCCGCAATGCAGAGCCATGCGAGAAACTGACCTTTAGTGAATAAAACTAGGGTCCTAAAAGGGGATGACCTTAACCCTATTAATCAGTTCGCAGAACGGGGAGGATGGGTGGGGCGGTAAGGCATCTATCACTAACTAATGTCTCTTACAGATATATCGTTACACAAGTAGTAACTTGTGCATCTGAAAGAGACACGTTAGTGATAGATTCCTTACCTTAGAATAGATACCCCAGCAATACCAACCCCGGTGGTGGGTCTGCGAACAAGATTACACCAGAAAGTCACGGAGCACAGAACGGCCAAAGAAGCCGTCTCTCCGGACCTGACTGTCAAGGCAGTAGTGCTTGGTAAACGTGTGCTGCCAGGCTCACGTAGCTGCCTGACAAATATCCTGCAAGGGGACACCTCGTCCCAAGGCAGTAGTGGCTGTAGTTGCTCTGGTCGAATGGGCACGCAGTCACACAGGAGGCTCCTTCTTGGCAAAGGAGTAACAGACTGATGCACAGAATGACCCACCGGGAGATGGTCCATTTGTGCACCGCCCGACTTCTTTTGGCGCCCACGTAGCCAACAAAGAGCTGATCAACAACCCGGAACTGCTGTGTAAACTGCAGATAGAATGCGAGCACACGTTTTGGGTCCAGCCGGTGGAGCCGCTCCTCTTCCCTTGACGGATGCGGAGGTGGAAAAAAGGTGGGCAAAGTGATGGTCTGCCCGATGTGGAAGGGCGTGACAACCTTTGGCAAGAAAGAAGGGCGTGTCCTCAGAACCACCTTGTCCGGATGAACAGAAAGGAAAGGAGGTATGGAAGAAAGAGCCTGGCGCTCACTCACTCTCCTGGCAGAGGTGCTAGCTACCAGGAAAGCCGTCTTAAGAGTAAGAAGACGTAAGGGACAGTTATGAAGGGGCTCAAAGGGAGCGCACATCAGAAAAGTCAAGACAAGATTCAAGTCCTACTGAGGCATTATGAAGGGCCAAGGTGGGAACGTATGCGTAATGCCCTTAAGAAAACGGGTAACAACCGGGGACTTAAAAAGAGAAGGCTGATCTGGAAGCCGTAGAAAGGCATAGATGGCCAAAAGATAACCTTTAACAGGGCCCAGAGCAGAGCCCTGCTGGGCCAAAGAGAGAAGGAACAGAAGAACCTCAGAAAGAGGGGCAGAAAGGGGATCCACAGTCTTAGCTGTGCACCATGCCACAAATCTGTGCCACCTACAGGCGTACACCGTTTGAGTGGAGGGACGCCTGACTGCCAGGATGACATCACAGACTTTGGGAGGAAGATCAAAAGGTGTCAACTGTCGCCACTCAATCTCCAAGCATGGAGGTGGAGGCTGGACAGGTTTGGGTGGAGGACTGTCCCCTGTTGCTGCGACAGAAGATCCTCCCGAAGAGGCAGACGGATCGGGGGATCGATGCTCATACTGAGTAGCTCGGGATACCATACTCTTCGAGCCCAGTCCGGAGCCACAAAAATAACTTGGGTCCGGTCGCGCCTGATCTTCTTCAGCGCTCTGCGCAGAAGTGATATAGGCAGAAAGGCGTACAACAGACCGCAGCTCCACTCGAGACGAAAGGCGTCTCCGAGCGAGTGCCGCCTTCAAAATTCCAACACGCAGAACTGATGACATTGCGCATTCTCTTTGGTGGCGAATAGATCTCACCAAGGCTCTCCCCATCGCAGAAAGAGACCTTGCGCCACGTCCAAGTTCAGACGCCACTCGTGATCCACCATGCACCGGCGGCTGAGTTTGTCTGCCCTGGCTTTCAGAGAACCTGCCAGGTGTTGAACCACCAAGGTAATGCCTTGATGTCCCATCCATGTCCAGAGGTGCAGAGCCTCCTGACATAGGGTCCACAATCACATGGCAGTGGTGTTGTCCGTGAACACCTGCACTACACTTTCCCGGACAGAGGGAAGAAATGCCTTCAGTGCAAGCCGGATCGCCCGCAGCTCCAGAAGGTTGATATGGAGCCGGGACTCCGCCGAAGACAAGAGGCCTCTGATCTCCACCTTTCCCATGTGGCCTCCCCAACCCAGGAGGGACGCATCCGTCACTACAGTGTGCTCCAGTTTGGGAAGGGAGAGGGATCTGACACTGACCCAATCGCGATCCGTGAGCCATCACTGCAACTGTCGTGCAACGCCCTCCGAGATCTGGACGAGATCGGACAGGTTGCCCTGATGCTGTGCCCACTATAACTTCAGGTCTCACTGCAGAGCCTGCAAATGCCATCTGGTATGCGGCACCAGCAGGATGCAGGAGGCCATCAGGCACAGAAGCCAGAGGGTCATCCTGACTGAAACCCGGGACAGAGGCTGAAAGAGCGGAACCATAGCCTGATTATCCCAGACTCGCCGTACAGGAGGATAAACCCTAAACAGCATCGAATCCAGAACCGCTCCGATGAAAGGGAGTTTCTGAGAGGGACTCAGGTGCGACTTCGGCACATTGATGGAGAACCCCAGCAGATCCAGGAGGTTGACCGTAGTCTGGAGGTGGGAGACAACTGCCTGGGGCGAACCTGCCTTCAACAGCCAGTCCTCGAGGTAGGAGAAGACTGACACCCCTGACCTGCGCAGATGAGCTGCGACGACCGCCATCACTTTCGTGAACACCCAAGGGGCGCTGGTAAGGCCAAAGGGGAGCACGGCAAACTGAAAATGCTCCTGGCCTACTGTGAACCGCAGGTAATGCCGGTGGGCCGGCAGGACAGGAATGTGAAAATAAGCGTCCTGCAAGTCCAACGCTACCATCCAGTCTCCAGGGCAGACAGGACCTGAGCCAGAGTCAGCATCTTGAACTTCTCCTTCCGGACGGAGCGATTGATGTCCCGGAGGTCCAAGATGGGGCACAGGCCCCCCTTGTCCTTCTTGGGGACCAGAAAGTAGTGGGAATAGCAACCACTCCCTACTTCCGGATCGGGAACGTACTCGAGGGGCCCCTTGGCCAGGAGGGCCGTGACTTCCTGACGGAGAAGAGCCAAATGATCCCCCTGACATGCGGTGGTACCGAGGTGGTATGGCTGGAGGGGAGGACAGAAAGGGGAGCGAGTAACCTTGGCAGATTATCTGCAGCAGCCACTTGTCCGAAGTGATACCACACCAGTGATGGAGGTGGTGAAGGACCCTGCCTCCTACCGGCATGGGGTGCCCCCCAAAGCTCAGATTAGGAAGGCTTGGAGGTGGAAGCAGCGGGTGCGGAGGTGTACTGCCCCGCCCGCTGGTTACCAGACCCGCCCCTGCGGAAGCCACGTCCGCGGCCATGCTGCGGTAGGTTCTGCACAGGCTTTGTGGAGGAGCGCGTCTGGACGCCTTTACCCTGGCCACGACAGGAACGAAACCCAGGCGTGGCAGGGCTCTTAGTGGAAAGACCCAAAGACTTAGCTGTGGCCTGTGTGTCCTTAAAGCGCTCCAGGGCACTGTCGGCCTTTTCGCCAAAGATGCGAGAGCCTTCAGATGGTTTGTCCATGAGCGAGCTCTGGACATCAAGTGAGAACCTGGTAGACCGCAACCAGGCATGACGCCGCAACGCCACAGTCGTGGAAATTGCCCTGCCCAAGGAATCAGCCGTGTCCAGACCACACCTGATGGCAAACTTCGCCGCATCTTTGCCCTTCGCAATCGCTTGGGAAAGGACGGCCTGGACCTCTTCAGAACACTGAGGCAGGACCTCTGCTACCGTATCCCACACGGCGTGGGAGTAATGTCCAGACAAGCAGGCGGTATTAATCAACCCCAACTCCAAGCTGGCCGAGGAGAACAACCTCTTGCCATATTGGTCCAGCTTCTTAGAGTCCTTATCCGGTGGAGCCATGGGAAAGGCACTCTGCGACGTCGAGGCCTGAATGACCAGGCTCTCAGGCGTGGGGTGAGTGGTCAAGAAGGCAGGTGCCGGGGGATGACGCCTAGCGACGTTCTTATCCACCGGTGCCCCCGAGGCCAGCCGCAACCAAGTGCCCAAGAGGACTTCGGTAAGGGCCTCTTTGAAAGGGAGCAGCGGTTCTGATGATGTAGATGCCATCTGGAGCACCTCCGTAAGGAGGTTGGTCTTAAGGGCCACCATAGGGAGGTCGAGATGGAGAGCCTCCGCAGCTCGATGCAGCACCATAGTGTAGGATGCGCCCTCATCCATAGTAGGCGGAGGGGATGCAAACCCCGGGTCAGAAGACACGTCAAGTTTACTCGCATCTTGAAGGTCATTCACCCAATCCTGCTCAGAGTCACACTGCAGTGCAAGGGGGTCCTCAGAGCCGTCCCATTCCTCATCCGGCTCTGGAGTAGAAGGAGCCGGCCATGGGGGCAGGACCGGAGCCGGAGAGGGGACCAGCGGCGCCGGGAGCAGCGCCGGCCGGGGCTGAACCGGAACCGCATCCCAATGAGGATCCCAGGTCGGAACAAAATGGTCCGAGAACCGGGGCAGGGGTGGGATAAACGGCATCCAGTGCAGCGCCTGTGGCAGAACCAGGGGCCGCGCTGGGGCCAGAGCCAAGGGCAGCACCGGGGCCAGAGCCAGCGGTGCTGCACCTTGTGGCACCGGAGCCGCAGGCGCTGGATCCAGTGGCTCCGGGGCCGGCGCCGGTGCCGTCAGGTCAACAGGATCTGGTCATGGGACCACAGGGCCCGCAGGCACGCCGGCGGGAGCCCGAGGCCTAAACAGGTGGTCCATGGCAGCAAGAAACTCTTGCATCTGTTCGGGAGTTGCCGACGGACCCAGGATTAGCGGGTAGGCCGCGGGACTCCCAGGCTCTGGAGAAGCTGCAGGGACGGAGCACCTGTCCCCCTCATCCACCTCCGGGGAGCGATGAGGGGACATCAGAGAGCAAACACGCTTCTTCAACTACTTCTTATGGCGTCGCTTACCGGAATGTGAAGGTGAAGACTTAGAGTCCGAGGAGCGACTGTTCCGGTCCTGCAAGTGGTCCCGCAAATGGCCCCTAGACCCGGAGCGGCGGTGAGCGGAGTGCCGGACCTCCAGCAACTTCCGGCACCGCTCTCGCAAGGCCTTCGCGGCCATGGCACTGCAGTCCCGACAATCCTGGGAGTCATGGTCAGTCTCCAGGCAGTAGAGGCAGACATCATGGGGGTCCGCCACCGATATATTACGGCGGCACGACCCACAAGACTTAAAGCCGGGCATCCCTATGTGCACCAGGAGACAAGAGAAGGAGACAAAAGTCTCAAAATTTGACCGGGGTATGTGTTCAATCCGGATCTGCGCTTTAGGCACAGAAGAAGAAGGAACTGATGTCAGCGCGCATGGGTGACACCTAAGTAGCCTCTGTGACGTCATCCCGGTGCGTACGATGCCAGTGACGGGCTCGGCGCCGTATGGCGCCACCTACTGGCGCGCAGGGGTACTGCTAAGCATAAAACTTTCCGGATCCAGACTGACGCCTCGGGAATATTCTAAGGTAAGGAATCTATCACTAACGTGTCTCTTTCAGATACAAATTTCAACCTTGTTTTGAATGCTGTAGAGGACCACAAAGTCAATGTTATCTTAAACTACTGTTTTTTTAAAAACATTTTTATAAAACAATGTGTTACTTGATTTTATGCATGTGTATGATCATGCTATTGAGCGAAAAAATATATATACATACATCTTTGTTAATTGAGTGATTTTTTCTTTATGTTCTATGTTGAAATTATGAGAATTTTGTGCATTTATAAATTACAATCGGAAGAGGATAAATGTAAATGCAATGTGTTATAGGTAATATGGGATTGTGACATAAAAAAGAGCAACCACATGTATATGAACTCCTTAATTTTTTTTAACTACAATTAGCTGTTATATTACGGTAGTTGGAGTTGACTAATTATGATAATCAGTCTTAACACACAGCATTTTCATAGGCTACAAAAGATGAGCTGATTAATGGGCACCAAAGTTTGGGTGAAATGGATCACAGTCAAATCCTATAAACAGGCTTCAAGAGCTTGCCCACTATAAAGAAATGTACCTTAAGATGTTTTCAAAACTACAGAAAACCAGAGGTTTGATATATAAATGTAATATCTAAGTTGCAATTGTGTGATATAACATCAGTATTATAATTGTGTGGCATAGAATGATGTAAGAGTTGTGTGATTTTTATTTCCAGGGCATAAAATTATAAAATAATCGATTAACAGTTTGTGTTGGTGTTTTTCTGGAAATACTACTAAGCTACGCCAGTGTCAGCATTTTGAAATTTAAAATTTTACATTAATGCAATTGCTTTGGTTTTTTAATACGTGTTTTTTGTAAACAATGTAATTACAATTGCTAATTTTACATGGTTTTCGTATACCTCTGTGTCTAATATTCCCATTTAAAAAACATCATTGTTCATTCCGACAAAATATAAGCACTTACAACTTCTAGATTTCGGTCACTAAATGTATGAAAAAGTGAAAATCATCATCATAGACACATAATACATATGAGTTTCAAAAATATTTTGACACTAATGCAAATGAGTAAGCATTTATATTTATTATAAACTGAAAATGTGTTAATTCAAACTCAAAGAATAAATCTAAATACCCCATCTAAACAGCTTCTTCAAGATCAATCAGTGAAAAAATATCAATATTTCATTGATTCTCATATGGATACAGTGTGATTTGGTCATGCTACATGTTCCTATCAAACTCCAGTCATAATTTGGCATCTGGCAAGTTTAAGAGAATAACCAGCACACATTTTTCCCAAATAAATATTAGTAACAGCTAATCAGCAAAGTGGTGTATGTCTGATTTTGGAGTAAGTATGTATGTATGTATGTATTTCCAATAAGTCTGGCGCCCGGTGACAAATCTTCGCGAAATTTTCAAAACTTTTGGCCAGCTCCGGTCCGCTCCTCTCCTCAAAGTCTCGGGGTGATTCGTCAAGCGGGGGCTGAGAAAAAAGGGGGGTCCCAAAACGTCCAAAACGAAAAAAAATTGAGAGGTCATTGGTGATGTCATGAGTGATGTCACTGACCATGTCATGAGTGATGTCATATGTGATGTAATCAGCAGTGCATTGCGGGGGCACGAGTTATAGTTAGCTCAATGAACTATAACAGGCGAATTTCTCTGGTTTTATATAAGTCAAATGTCCAACTAACTATAACGTCCCTGAAACCTATGGTTTTTTCTGTGAATTTCTAAGGTTTTTTTAAATGCTAATTGCTAACTATAACGTCCCTGAAACCTATGGTTTTTTCAGTGAATTTCAAAGGTTTTTTAAATATCAAACCACTATTGTGTATTTGTCATAATACTATTTTTCTAACTTTTCAACTACATAAAATAAACTGCAAAAGTACTATGTAACGTAATACATTTCACAAATTACAATGAGTTTTTAAATAATACAAAACAATTTAACATTCAGATAACAATTTTTCTCAATTTTTTTGCTGTCATCAGCTACTACTTAACTTCACTATTCACAGTGATGCCAGTGTAGTTTCATCATAAACAGCAGGGAAAAAAAAACAATCAACTAGATAGTTAAAAAAAAAAAAACCCTAATTCTCTCAAATATAATACAAAATCAACACAAATAACACATCCAATAGTACTTCAAATGTTCAAAGCTTACCTTTACTTCGAAGATTGTCTGCAAATTTACCCAATCCGCCAGATAATATATCAAAAACTTCGCTTTGAAGGTATCCAGTATGAATTCCTTAAAGATCTTACGTAGTTTCTCTGCACAATTTTCCTAATACACCAGATAATGTATCAAATATTTCGCTTTGAAAGCATCCAGTATGAATTCCTTAAAGATCTTACGTAGTTTCTCTGCACATTTTCCCAATACGCCAGATAATGTATCAAAAATTTTGCTTTGAAAGCATCCAGTATGAATTCCTTAAAGATCTATACACCTTTCCATTAAAGCCGAATAGTGTATCTAAAATCTTTGTTTCAGAAAAATTAAGTATGAGTTAGGTAATTCATAAGGTAATCTCGGTTTCATTTCCAAGTCTGTATCATTACAGTGACTCCAACCATTATTACACTTTATATAAACTGTATAATGTCCACTTGTAGTAGTACTAGCAGCATGGAAAACTACAGCAACTGTTGCAAAAGTTCTTCCAGATATAGATACTTGATTAGCAACAACATTTCTAATTTTGGTTTCCACTTTTCTTCCATTTGGTCGACAGCATTGCAGCATTATAATCAAATATTTCTCATATCTTTGTAGGCATAATGCAGATAGAATTCTTGATTTACAACGCAAACACATCATCTCATGATCAGCTTCTTTTACTAATTTGGAAAATGGTACAGATTTGCAGTCAGGTATTGTTAAATATAAAAATCGTTCTCTGTCAACTATAGTGCTTGAAGTTAACAAACACTCTTCACATTTATGTTCCCATTTGTAACTGAGTCCAAATAAACTCTCAATCTGTATTCCTTCATCTTCTAGTACTCCAAGCATAACCATCAGAAATTCTTGTGCATCTTGCTGTATATTAGCACTGAACATTAAAGATCCAGTATATGTATCCAACAGTTGGCGAATACCAGAAGCAGACTGAATATTACTTCTGTCAGTTCTCAATTCTTGAAATAAAGTGTAGAGTGCAGAACATAAAGTTTTTTCCTGACTTTCCATAATTTCACCACAAACATCTTCAAGATAAAATATAACATTTAGAATGACATTACCATAGCAGTTGACACCAGAAGCATTTTCTAATTGGTATCCAACAACAACACTTGTTTGTATTTTCTGCTTCTTTACATCTTTTCTTTTCTGTTGATGTCCTTTCTGCTTTTCAACCATAGTGAACTCTTCAACATATTAGCATTTTGAACACACAACACGTTTCTCATAAATAGGATATTCACCTAAATGGGGAGCATAAAGCCTTCTCAAACTATTATATTCTCTTACACAATTAACATCAGCACTAACCTTGTTCTCATCAAAATCAATTAAATACAAACCAGACAACGTTCTAACTCGAGATAATGCAACATATACCATTCCCTCTTTAAACACAGTTTTTCCAACATTTACCGAAGCATTATCTACACTTAAACCTTGTGATTTGTGAATAGTTATTGCATATGCTAAACAGAAGGGAAACTGTTTTCTACGAACATACAAGTCTTTTACAAGAAAAAAACGTGCGGCAGAACGTGCAATCTGTCTTACCTCTGCAATCTGATCAAATTTAACTTTCAAAAATTCAATTCCATTTCTATTTTGATATTTCACATAATCAACAACTTTCCCCATTGCTCCATTCACTAAACCTTCTTCTACATTCAGATTATGCTTCAAAATTACCAAACAGTTTAAACATACATCTACATTTTTTCTAAGCCAGCCATTTCTGATACAGACTTTTCCAAAGAATCCAATTTAGCCTGTAGTTTTTCTGAAAGAACAATTGTTATTCCTTGATGCTCTTATCAATAGCTTCAATGTGAACTATTTCTTGATTTTCCAATTTCATAAGCTCTCTATATTATTTAAGACCTGGCTGTTCACCAATTCTTAATCTAGTTCCTCCTCGTCCCTTCCATCATAGCGCCAAGACGCCTCGGCATAAGTGCGCTTAATAAATAACTCAGTCAGTCAGTCAGTTAAATGTATAACACTCTTCCACTGTAGGCATTAGGCAAGCTATAGACTTTCTTTCTTTCATTTTCTTGTACATTACTTCTGCTGGTGTGTTTTCATTTGTAAACAAGTTCTTTAGTAGACGACTTTGAAAAGCTTCTTTACCATTTTTGCTTAGAACACCAATTCTTACGTCTTTTAGAATATTTCCATAATCTTCATCTCTTGCTTGTCGCATATTCTGAGTGAGTTCTTTGTATTCAAAATGTAACCACAGATTCACATTTCCAATACTTCCCAAAGATTTTAGTGTCTTTATGTAGAAGAGTTTCAAACACTGGTTCTCCTTTTACAGGGGTTAGTTGTAGCAGATCTCCAAATACAATTAAATATTTTTCCACAAAGAGAACGTCGTAATCTGTTTTAAATACCTGTTGCATTCTTAACTGTACAAAAGCAAGCATTACGTTTGAGACCATGCTCACCTCATCAATAATTAAAAGTTTCATTTTCTTCAGCACTCATGACACTTCATAAGAAGCTTCTCCAGACAACTTCTGATATTGTAATTTATTATCATGCTCCACTGGTAACATCAATAATCTATGCAAAGTAACTCCTTTAACATTGTGTGCAACTAATCCAGTTGGAGCTGTTACCACACAACTTAAATGTGAACCAGTCGTTTTTTGAAGATATCTGGTCAAAACTTTAATTAAAAAACTTTTACCTGTCCCAGCTTGGCCACTGATGTACATCAGAAGAGGTTTAAAAGATGAACACAGACATTCTTTTTTTTCATGCAAGAAACCATGTTCTATTCGTTCTCTCACTTGCACATATATTTCTTTCTGTTCAACATTTAGCTGTTCTTCTAAGTTTTCCAATATAATATTCTCCTCGTGTGCTTGTTGCATTGCAATTAAGACTTCATGCATAGCAATCGCTGCTTCATTTTCCAGTATTGGTTGTCCAAGAGGATCTTGACTACATGGACCACTACTTTGACTATCTTGAGAACTTACATGAGCGATTTCAGCTGTAATAGTCTTTTCCTGTTCAACTTCATCATTCAACATTTTTAAATATGTAGGGAAAATTGGACATCGACTGCTATCTTTACAAGCATTAAAAGAATCTTCGTAGCAGTCAATTTCTACAAGTAGTTCACTTTCGCTACGCCATGGTATAAACAGCTGCAGAAGTGCTTAATAGTAAAATTCTCGCTTATCTGGAGTTTCACAACTAAGTTTCTTGTGGTTTAAAAGATTGCCCTTTGCATGTTTTACTAAACAACCATGACATCCAACTACTGCAAATTTTCCTTCTTTTAAATTCTCTTTAACATTTCTTTTGAAGCTGTAATGTTGAAGTACTTCATACAGACATAACTGTTCCAGATGTTGACTCCTTTTCGGATAGTATGTGTCCAGCATATTAGTTTTAAGAATGTCTGTAATATCTGGCTCATTTGCTGCTAATTGTTCAATTTCTTTCAATGATTTCAACACTCTATTTCGTTTGCAGGCAAGACCTAAACTTACCCAAATGATTCCTCGTGACTTTGAATATAAACTTGAAGAACACAAGCAGTCTCAACATTCATATGATCCAATTTCTCGGTGGGAAAGTATTTTCAAACTAAAGCTGTACAATATTTTGCTAAGACTATTCTCTTGTGCAATTTCTTCCCACATTTGTTTAATCTCTGCTTTTTTCAGATTTTGTTATGTACGATGTAACAGAACGTGCAACAGCAATTGAGTTATCCGCAACATACTGGATGTTTATGTTCGCATTCCACATTTTTAAAATTACTGGATTGTAGTCATTGATATACTTTGACACTTCTGTTCTTTTTAAGTTGTAGGCCTTCTTTGGAGATTTCCGAGTTATTGTGTGCCTCACAGAAGAAAAAAAATAAGTTACTCTTCCTTTACAAATGGCTGGACGGGGAAAACCAAACCTACATTTGGTGTAAAATTTTCCTGTAGGCTTGTATTTTCTTCTGCAGTACTTTCAACAACGGTGACTTTGGAAACGTAAAACTTGCTGTCTCAAGCTTCTATCTCCTCCTTCTCTTGGAATCTCACATGTCACATACTGTTCGATGAAAGACAATACTGTTTCATCAGAATCAGTTCCAAATTTAGGTGCATCCTTGACCCATAGTAGAATATGCATATGAGGTGCACCTCTTGCTTGGTACTCCTTTCTCCAAAAGAAATCGGTAACTTCTCCAAGAGGTGGATTCTTTTTATTACAGAGAAAAAAGACATCATACCTTGAAACTTATGATTAAAATATCTGCACACATTTACAGGATCCAATGAACACAGTTCACCAGGAGTCTTTATTTCAACATTTTTTATATTAAAATTCACTTCTCTTAAAAACTCAAGCAAATATTCCCATGCATACTCTGCACAGCTAAGTGTGACAAACCATGTTGGTGTACCTAAGTTCCGTAACATACACTTGAGTTCTCCATGACGACGATACCAATACTCATTTGTTCCACGTTGACATGCCATCAAATTGATTAATTGTGCTTCTAAATTTTCATCTGTTTCTTGAACTTTCTCCACAAATTCTTTCGCAGAAAGAAGTGATTCATGAACTCCAGTTTTAAGTATATGATTCACTGCATACAAGCGAGAAGACAGATCACTTTCAAACAAAAGGTGAAATATGTATGTAATGCACTGTCAAAATCTAGGATCTTCAGAATATAATCTTGTTGACCGATATTCTGAAGCTGCAATCCGTACAGGTCGGTCATCATATCGTCCACCTTCTCCAGTAGGAAACAACTGTGGAAAACAACGAGCTTCCAAGCTTTTCTCCCATACACTCATTGGAGTTCCCTGTGCTTTTTTCATTTGAAATATCTGAATGCTACTTCCTATCAGTTCTTTTGAATGCAAAGGACATATTGTATAATGTTCATAAATCTCTTCAGTCCTTGACTTGTCCACTTTCTCTATTTGACCACTTGAAATTTCAAAATCATCTTCTAAACGTATTACCTGTTCATCCACATTTACATTTTTGTAATAAATATTGTTCTCCATAAGATATAAGGTAGTCTTTTCAACTTTATTAACATCCACACATTCTTGCCATATTTTCCGACTCTTTGTGGGTACACCGTTTACTAAAATAACTACTGCCTCATCTTCCTCTTTCTCTCCAGCAATAGTTTCAATGTTTTTCTTAAAATCCAAAGGTAAGTACACCACTCTTCCTTTCAGACCTCTTTGCAAGTCTGTTGGCGGCAGTTTACCTGTTTTAGGCTCCATCCGAATTATAGTTTGAAAAGGATGAACAGATTGAATTAGAACCCACTCATGTGTATTCAATTTGGCCAGCTCCTGAGGAATAGCTATTACTAACTCCAACTTATTATGCACTGTTCGCTTCTAATTTGTTGTAACAATATTTACATATACGTTGATCACTACATAACTCAAATCGACCTTCAACAAACAAGTAAGTTGCTAATTCTTCCCACTTGTTCTCCTTTTCACTTTTCAAATACAAATCAACATTCCTACTTTGACTTTTATAATGAGTACGTCGACAACAAACAAAAACATAGTTTGGTATTTCAGAGCATACTACATTAAACTTTCCAATGACTTATTCAAACTGATCAGTGCTAATCACTTTCTCATCTCCTCAAACATCTGTAATTGTCAAACTTTGACTTTCTATAAACTGCTCTTCTGAACCAAAATATCGCATTTCAATATCATCACACTTTTTTTGAACATCTGATAAAGAAACATATAAAAGACTTCCATTAAGTTCACTTAAACTTAATGCAGGACTTTTTACATAGTACAGTTTCTTTACAAAGTTCTGAATTTCTGAATGGTGTACTGCTAACACCCTCAAATGATGAAAAACACTTTTACAAACTTTTCTTGAAAGACAAGCCAGAGAATGCCCATACTTCTCAGTATATTTTCTTACATTACATGGATCTAGTCCTTTTAATAACTTAATCTTCTGTTTTATACTTTTCTGAGTATATTCTTGTAGCAAATTTCTCATTATATCAATGGATTCCTGTCGAATACTACAAATGCTACTACAGCTCCACTTATACACAGGAGCTCGTGGACGTTTCCCTTGCACTTCTTCAGCTATTAACTCTTCTGCACTTTTACCAACCATTTCCTTCTTTGGAAGAGGAACACCATCCTGAACTTCGTAGCGACGACCTCCAGTATCAACTGCAAATGATAAACTATTTTCCTGGAAGTAACTTTCCTCAGTACTAGAAGTATGTCTCCAATGTCCACTAAAGATTTTATAAAAGTTGGTTCTGTTCACAAGTCTTTTTTTTCGACTTTTGTCTTTCAATACTTTGGCTATTTTTTCCAATACTTTCAATCTCTTTAAAATCAAATTGAAAGCAGTACCCACTATACTTTCGCTGCTTCTCTTTGAATTGGAACATTCTTCTTTTATATTTGCAGCATGTTTTCAATAAATTCTGAATCATTCTAGATCGAAAAAGTCTGACGAATTTCTTGAAATTATTTTTGTCTCAGAATACCAGATTGTATTTCTTTATCATCTTTCCTTTTCCTCGTATTTGAAATTGAACTCTGCTTCGCCTTACTTGAAAAATTCTTCTTTTTGCTTTGTGTGATGTATTTCTCATTAAATGTTCATAATATTTCTCAAAAATTGTCTTTTGCTTTTACTCAAACAAACAGTTTCTCTACTACTCGCATTTTTTTCTACTTCAAGATCTTTCCTTTTCGTCAAATATATATTTTTCTTCTCTTTTCTTTTTTTTCACTTCTTCTAGGCATTTCCAAATTTCAATCCAAATGAAATAATTTTATGAAAAACAAAAAATAGATTCAATTATTTTTCACATTTCTTCACTGTGTTAAAATAATAACATACAATTGCAAAACTTCCACAAACAACTTCCAGACCCAGTGCTGCAACGTGATGGAGCACGACAGATTAGCACTAGGATGACAAGTAGTGCCATAGAACATCCAGCAAGTATTTATTTAATTATTTACATACTCCTTTACAATTTATATATAACTGCACTACCTCATACTTTTCACCTCTCCGCCACACCCCACCACCCCACACCACTTTCTCTGCAACACAGCTCACACAACTTTATAAATAGTATTTTAAAAAATGTTAATCTATGAACTTTTGGGTCTTTTTAAGGCTCTATTCTCCGACTTCACAAACGTAATCCATTTTTTTTATTGCACTGCAGTGACACTGTGAGAGATTGCACATTGCTCACTACTTAGGTGCAGACATCATGCCAAGTGACTCGCATTGTAGGAGAAGGGAAATACTTTAAAGAGAGCCATTTTCTCTCAGTATTTCCCTTCTCTTTTTGCAACGCACCAGCAACATCATCGTGGGGTGATTACCAGGTGCGCAACGCCCATCGCTCCAGACTCTCTGACACAGCTTCCCAGGTGCACACACAGAGCTGCACCCGAGTACTTCACCGGACTTCAAAACAGCATTTCTTTGTAAAGGAGACTGTTCTTTTTCACCCCTTTTTACAACCCCTACATGCCCACTCTGCCTATTGCTGAAAGAATTAGGATCCCCTGAAATTTCCCTCTGGTTGCGCCTCTGCAAATGACCACAACAAGGCAACTCTAGCACGAACCTGCGCTCACCTTACACACGGTCTTGTTTTAGTGCTACGAAAACACACACTTTGCCTGCCTCACTAAGTTCTTCTCACACCCCCTCTTTAATATGAACATAAAAGGTTCCAATTACTTTTATATTCCTTAACTGTACTTCACATGGTAATATAGAACTCAAGGTATACTTTCTCAAATATAAGAAGTACAGGTATTCAGTATCTGTCAGTCACGGCCACTTTTAAACAATGTACCTATAAACAACTCGACAAAACGTTATGTATTACACTTAAAAGCTCCTTTACATTTCTTTCGCTAGATGTACCTTTGTTTAAAACACCACCAGAGAAGGGTGTTGAGGTAAGCTCCACAAAGAGTAACTCAAAGCTTTGTTAAAAAATCTGCCTGTCAATGCTTTTCGCAAGCCTTTTCAATGCCTTAAGAGGGTAGCTGGATGAGTATAATACGTCGTATTTAAGATCGGGGCGGACGATGCACGGAAATAAGAACGTATAGTTGAATTAAGGGTTAGTGGATGCATGGCCAGATGTATCAATGGATAGATACATAGATCAATGTATCAATGTATGGATGGATGAAAGTATGAATGAATGCAAAGACCAGTACTTACGATAGACGGGTGGGCTGATAAATGATTATGATTGATTCTGGGACAGATATATCTATGCATATATAGGCGTATCGCTGCATGAATGGCACAGTGCTTACTATAGGCGAGTGCGCTCATAGATGCTTAAGATAAGCGGCGAACAGATTTATATATATATATATATATTCACTTAAAAAACCATAGGTTTCACACATGTTATAGTTAGGTGGACATTTCACTCGTAAAAAAACCAATGAAATTCCCCCGTTATAGTTAGTTCAGATAACTATAACTCGCGCGCCCGCAATCCACTGCTCATGACATCACATATTACATCAATCATGACATGGTCAGTGGCATCACTCATGACATCACTGATGACATCATCCTTGTGCTAGAGTGGCGGTCGCGCGAGTTATAGTTATCTGAACTAACTATAACGGGGGAATTTCATTGGTTTTTTACGAGTGAAATGTCCACCTAACTATAACATGTGTGAAACCTATGGTTTTTTAAGTGAATTTGCAAGGTTTTTTAAATGCTAATTCCTAACTATAACGTGTGTGAAACCTATGGTTTTTTAAGTGAATTTGTACGGTTTTTTAAATGCTAAGTTATGTATGTATTATTATTTATTTTTTTTAAAGTTTTTTCACCGTGCGCGCACAGTGCGCGCACCTTGCGATAATAAAAAAAAAAGTGTAAATGTTTTTTCACCCTTCAGGGTCCTTTAGGGACCCCCTGACAAAGGCTAGGGGGTCAGGAACTCTCTACCCTGCCCCCTTTTCACATTCGCCACCTCTCTTTTTCACTCTTGCACCCAAAACAAACAAAATGGCGGCCGACACTTCCTGATTTCGACCGATTCGAACGTTGACTGACATGCAACTACCAATCAGAATTCCGCTCGCACACATTAGGGTGCGCGCACGGTGTGCGGCTATAGATATTTATGTGCTTTTAAATGCAATTTTCTCAGGAAATACTGAACAGATTGACTCCATATATGCAAAAGGCACTTCCCTGACCTGAGGACTACCTCTTTGCCAAATTTCAAGTAATTCTGTTCAGCCGTTCGGGCTGTACATTCGACTAAAGGTCCTATGGGAAAATGCATGGGGAAAACGCGTTTTGGGACCCCCCTTTTTTCTCGGCCCTCGCTTGACGAATCACCCCGAGACTTTCAGGGTAGGAGCTGAGCGGAGCGGGCCATTAGTTTTGAAAATTTTGCGAGGATTCGTCAACCGGCGCCAAAGTTATTCAAAATAGAATTTTCAGATTTCCTATGGAAACACGATCCTAACTATAACTATCTACTCGCGACCGCCAGTAGATAATATATATATATATATAGATGGAAGTAATATATACTGAAACCTGTAGGATTGTGCAGCATTCGAAACCCTGGTAGGCGAGGGACTGAAATATAACACCATGGCACTGGCAACTGGAGGCATACTAGCCAGATTAATCTCGAGGGACCAGAGAGGCCATGCAGCATGTGAGTGACATTGAACATTTAACTTAAAAATCGTCTATGAGAGACTGAGATCTTTTAAATGCAAAAACGAAATGTTTTCCATCAGGTTGCAAGTAATAAAACACATGCTGTTATGGCCGCCAGAAAGAGAGGTATTATGACCTTGAACTGTGTGAGTCCTTCGTCACTGACTATGATTGTGTGCCTCTCCAATGAGATCACTTCAAAATGTATTTAAACACGTGCAATGCCAAATGCCTAGTTGACAAGCACTGAGGAAGGCTGGATGCCGAAATGCATTTGCTTTATTAAATTCAACTGAACATGTCCCGTGAGTGCTCCGCACTTTGTAGCTTTGAATATATATATATATATATATATATATATATATATATATATATATATATATATATATATATATATATATATATATATATATATATATATATATATACGCTTCCCTTGCACCAGTGTCTCGCACTCTCGAACGGGTGCTGAAAGGCGGGGGGTGCTCCCGCCAAATATTAGCGCTCCAAGTCTCCTCGCTTCCAGAAAAGACACAGCACTCTCGGGGGGAGTCAGTAGGTTTATTGCGACTCAAACCAGACGCGTTTCGGCTACGGCTTCCTCAATGGTTGGAAGGCGTAGCCAAAACGCGTCTGGTTTGAGTCGCAATAAACCTACTGACTCCCCCCCGAGAGTGCTGTGTCTTTTCTGGAAGCGAGGAGACTTGGAGCGCTAATATATATATATATCCAGGAACTCCGCTAATGTCGCTTCTGACAACGGATACGGACCACAGTTTCGTGCAGAAATTAAGTTTATTCAAAATCACCTTGCCGCCATGACGCGTTTCAGCCCGAGCATGGGCCTTGATCACATGACACGGTAACGTTACATTGCATTGGTTTATTTGGTATGAATAACAAGCAAGCTGATTGGCATTTACTAAAAACAACAACTGACATGAATGACAGACTGCTAGCAAGTAGTTGGTAGTTCCATACTCGTTCCAGGTTAAAACTACGTGTAAAATGCAACGAGTAAAAATACATGTAATTTGACAGGAAAGTTTTAAAAAAACCTTAAAACCATTTAAAATGCATAAAATAGATTTCTGGTTTGAATACCATTAGGTTTGGGTTTCGTTGGAACAAGTTGCTAATCTGACAGGAACTAATGCATGTTAATTTGTTGCCTTGTGCTTAACTATGACTATAAACCTCAGAAACGAATGTGTAAAAAGGCATAATGCCTGTGGGGGTACACAGTATGAAACTATATGTACACCTTTTGACAACGTGGATAATATTGATGTCAAATAGGACATTTGTTTTGTGCAAATGCAAGTATTATTAGTCATACCAACATTTCCCCTGATTGGTGCTTAATTTCTAAGTGCAAAAATTATATATATAACCACACTAATCTGCATAAATGCAAATAGGTAAAATTCCTTGCGAAATAACACCATGAAAAGAACATAAATAAGTGATTGCATGGATATAGGTATCCGTGAAAAGAATTTTTTGCCTTAATATCACTGGAGCCCCAGTGATACTGTTTATACATGACACTCCGACCTGTCTAATGTAAACAAAAACTTCATTACATGAGTGTTGTAGTTGATGATGAAAATTGATGTGGTCAGCTCATATTGGGGTATTAGGTTGCAGGTAGAATTAGAGGAGGTATTATGGACTAGACAGGTCACAGATGTGCAAAAATGCAAGATATAGATAATATCTGTAAAGACGATCTACTGATGCTGGAGTTTCGAAAGGTCTCAAAACACAACAAAAGATTGTAGTTATATTCTCTATAAGATAAAAATTGTAATAATATGTGAATAAATGTGCATGTCTCAATCATTCTGATATTAATATTTATATTTATATGTGGGTGACCATAAGTATTTTGGACTATTACGTAACTGTAGATAGTAATGTTCCCATTGGAAAGGACAACCATTTAAGGTTTAATTGAGAGGTGTGTAGAATTAAATTTGGGCATCTTACTTATGGGGCGCTCGATGGTTAAATAAATAAATAAATATATGAATCTATAAATATATATCATATTTCATAAAGGACAAATGAGTAAATGTCATAAAATAGTCTGTAATAGATATTATTATGTTTGTACAATATGTTCTTATGATGAATAAATAAATCAATAAATAAATATTTCAAAGAGTGAATAAATGTACAATCCCCTAAAACCAATACAGTACTAGTCCAATAAATACTTATAAAATCCTAGTAAAAAATCTATTTTTTAAAACAAGTTTTTGTTAATTAAAAGGATCTTGTAAACTATAAAAGTCACCTTTTGACATATTACGTCGATGGATAATTGATGACCCCAGTTGTCTGTGGGTTCTTATCTTATATAGAGAAATCATAGGCATGTATAAAGATCTTCTGTTGCATTTAGGCCTGTCGGGTGTTTGGTATTCAGTTCCAGGATATATTTGGTTTCAAGTTGGCGTAATCTATGCTCCCTGTCGCCCCCTCTTCTGCTGGCTGGGATTGAGTCAATCACAAAATATCTTAAATCACTGCTCCGGGAGCCGTGTTTGGATTTAAAATGTCGGGCTACGGGATATGTCTCATCTTGATTGGTAATTGCCCTTAGGTGCTGTAGTATGCGTTTATGTACTTGAAGTTTTGTACTACCCACATATTGTAGGTTGCATGGGCATGAGAGTACATATATAGCAAAATCTGTTTTGCACGTTAGGAGCTTAGGTATTTTGTGTTTTTTCTCACTAAAGGGGTTAGTGTAACATGATTTGTTTTCGCCCTGTGAACAAGCTTTACATGTTTTGCATTTATATATATATATATATATATATATATATATATATATATATATATATATATATATATATATATATATATATATATATATTACCTACTGGCGGTCGCCAGTAGGTAGTTATAGTTAGGACCCCTTTTCCATAGGAAATTTGCAACATTCTATTTTGAATAACTTTGGCGCCGGTCGACGAATCCTCGCGAATTTCTCAAAATAGGTGGGGCGCTACGCTCCGCTCCTACCCTGAAAGTCTCGGGGGGATTCGTCAAGCGAGGGCTGAGATAAAAGGGGGGTCCCAAAACGCGTTTTTCCCATGCATTTTTCCATAGGACCTTTAGACAGGGCTACAGCCCGAACGGCTGAACAGAATTACTTGAAATTTGGCAGAGAGGTAGTCCCTAGGTCAAGGAAGTGCCTTTTGTAGGTTTGGTGTAAATCTGTTCAGTAGATTCTGAGAAAATAGCCTTTAAATCAATATATATATCTGAGCCAGCTTACGGTCCGCTTACCGTAAGCTTACCGTACGCGTACGGTGGCGTGCGCGAGCGCGATTCTGATTGGCTGTTAGATCTTAGTAAACATTCGAATCGGCCGAAACCAGGAAGCGGCGGCCGCCATTTTGTGTGTTTCACTCAGAAAAAAAAGAGTGAAAACAAGAAAAGGGGGCAAGGAGGAGAGTTACAGACCCCCTTACATTTGTGAGGGGGTCAAAGAAGGACAGAAAAGAACAAAGAAAACATTTATTGATTTTTAAAAAAATCACGGGGTACGCGTACGGTAAGCTTACGGTAAGCGTACGGAAGAAAAAAAAAATTAAAAAAGAAATGAAATGCAGATTTAAGAGTTTAGATATTAGGGGGCTCTGTGTTTATGAAGTGATTTTTTAAGTGGTACCTACAAGTAAGTACCGATGCAGAGTCTAAGGTTCAAGAGGAAGACTCTGTTCCCTTCATCATTGAAGTGCACACCATCTCCTCTATAAATGTCTTGCATATCATAACGCAAGTTGTTGTGGTAAATGGCACCCATACCATAGTCACGGAGGAAAGCAGAAACAGATTTGTTGACGTGCTTTCTTGCTTTGTCAATCTGTGGACAGAAATGATTGGACCAGTTCCATTTTTGCCTTTGGCATATGTTAGAAAACACAAAGGCAGTTTTAGGGAAAAGTGAAAACAGTTGTGCAAAGGTGTCCTTCATAAGCATTTCCAGACCTACCCCAGTCAAAGTGCCTAGGTCATTGCCACCGCAGTGCACTATTATGAGGTCAGGGTGTTGGTTTTGCATGAAGGATTTCACCAATGGCATCAATTGGTGCCACTTTAAGCCTCTCTGACCAATCCATTTAATGTCTACATTTGGCAAAGCAAGGTCTCTCACCATACCTGTTTTCTCTGCAAACTTTTCACTCCAGAAGACATAGCTGTGCCCTACAATCCACACTGTGAACATCTTCAAAGGAGAACTGGATGCACTCAGGAGGTGTCTTTCAGTAGAATGGCAATATGAAAAGAAAGACAGTTTGGAAATGGAGGCATACATATTTTTTTCAAAACAAAAAGAACTGATTGGCTGTTTCATACCATTCTAGAATAAAAACTAGGCTGTATGTGTAAATTAATAGAAGCATGTTTTGTATTGGTACAAAAAAATGTGTTACCAAAGAACAGTACTATGGATTTGCTGTTAGGTTAAAAAAGTCAAGCACTCTTGCTCTGTGGAATTGAAACATTGTGTGGCGAACTTCTGACCTAACTCCACACAGCAGTGTTCCATGAGCTGTTGCTATGGTAGCAGGCAGAAGTCAAGTTGGGGGAAGGGTACTAGGCAGAAGTCAAGTTGGGGGCAGGGTACTTTCGGAAAAGGGTTGGTTTTCAACCAATAGAAATGTGTGATTACATTTGAAAAAAAGGGGGAAGCACTGAGATTTGAAACTTACATGTATATGTGTGGAAAAATAGAGGGAAAGTTTGCCATTATCTGGTTCTGCTGAGAGGAGAGAGGTGTAGAGAACAGAGATCCTGGCTCTGATAATCTGCTGTTTGAGTGCCACATTTCTTTCACAACTAACTAATTTTAAAGGTGAGTTTAGAGTTTGAGAGGGGATGTATATGGTAAATTAAGAAATGAATAATAGAATTGGAATTCCTTTTGTAGAAGTTGTGTTTATTATTTTCTGTTTTGGGAGAAATTTAAATGTGAGGAACATGTAAAATAATATGGACTATTTTTTCATGATAAATTAAGGTGTACTGGTAAAAATAAGGAATACTTTAAGGGTTTGAGGTTGCAGTCAGTAATGCAAATACATTCAGCATCACTAAGGCTGGTTGCCCTTGCTGGAGTGTAGGCAGTCACCGAGGATACACATGGTGGTGGTCTGAAAAAGCAGTTTGGACATGGGCTTTTTAAAAAAATCTAAAAAGTGGATTCATAATGTGTCAGTCTGTAAAAGTGATTTTCACTTGCCAAAAAAAAAGAGCAGTAAGTGTGCATTTAAATTGGCAAAGAAATTTCGTTTTGGGACTAATGTGAAAACATGACTCTGTGTGCTAATAGGAATTACAGGCAGAGATTTATTGCGTTTTGCTCTGGTGATTTCACAGTTGCATTAGTAGGAAAAAGGGGGAGCGATTTTTTGGGGGAAGAAGCAGACTCTTAGCACACACCCAGCTCCTTTCCATGTATAATCATGCACAGTATTTACAAGCGAGTGGGGTTTTGAGGTTTCAGTCTGTAATGCAAATACATTCAGCATCACTAAGGCTGGTTGCCCTTGCTGGAGTGTAGGCAGTCACCGAGGATACACATGGTGGTGGTCTGAAAAAGCAGTCTGGACATGTGCAATTTAAAAAATCTAAAAAGTGGATTCATAATGTGTCAGTCTGTAAAAGTGATTTTCACTTGCCAAAAAAAAAAGAGCAGTAAGTGTGCATTTAAATTGGCAAAGAAATTTCGTTTTGTGACTAATGTGAAAACATGACTCTGTGTGCAAATAGGAATTACAGGCAGAGATTTATTGCGTTTTGCTCTGGTGATTTCACAGTTGCATTAGTAGGAAAAAGGGGGAGCGATTTTTTGGGGGAAGAAGCAGACTCTTAGCCCACACCCAGCTGCTTGCCATGTGGAATCATGCACAGTATTTAGAAGCGAGTGGGGTTTTGAGGTTTCAGTCTGTAATGCAAATACATTCAGCATCACTAAGGCTGGTTGCCCTTGCTGGAGTGAAGGCAGTCACCGAGGATACACATGGTGGTGGTCTGAAAAAGCAGTCTGGACATGGGCTTTTTTAAAAAAATCTGAAAAGTGGTTTCATAATGTGTCAGTCTGTAAAAGTGATTTTCACTTGCCAAAAAAAAAGAGCAGTAAGTGTGCATTCAAATTGGCAAAGAAATTTCGTTTTGGGACTAATGTGAAAACATGACTCTGTGTGCAAATAGGAATTACAGGCAGAGATTTATTGCGTTTTGCTCTGGTGATTTCACAGTTGCATTAGTAGGAAAAAGGGGGAGCGATTTTTTGGGGGAAGAAGCAGACTCTTAGCACACACCCAGCTGCTTGCCATGTGGAATCATGCACAGTATTTAGAAGCGAGTGGGGTTTTGAGGTTTCAGTCTGTAATGCAAATACATTCAGCATCACTAAGGCTGGTTGCCCTTGCTGGAGTGAAGGCAGTCAACGAGGATACACATGGTGGTGGTCTGAAAAAGCAGTCTGGACATGGGCTTTTTTAAAAAAATCTGAAAAGTGGTTTCATAATGTGTCAGTCTGTAAAAGTGATTTTCACTTGCCAAAAAAAAAGAGCAGTAAGTGTGCATTCAAATTGGCAAAGAAATTTCGTTTTGGGACTAATGTGAAAACATGACTCTGTGTGCAAATAGGAATTACAGGCAGAGATTTATTGCGTTTTGCTCTGGTGATTTCACAGTTGCATTAGTAGGAAAAAGGGGTAGCGATTTTTTGGGGGAAGAAGCAGACTCTTAGCACACACCCAGCTGCTTGCCATGTGGAATCATGCACAGTATTTAGAAGCGAGTGGGGTTTTGAGGTTTCAGTCTGTAATGCAAATACATTCAGCATCACTAAGGCTGGTTGCCCTTGCTGGAGTGAAGGCAGTCACCGAGGATACACATGGTGGTGGTCTGAAAAAGCAGTCTGGACATGGGCTTTTTTAAAAAAATCTGAAAAGTGGTTTCATAATGTGTCAGTCTGTAAAAGTGATTTTCACTTGCCAAAAAAAAAGAGCAGTAAGTGTGCATTCAAATTGGCAAAGAAATTTCGTTTTGGGACTAATGTGAAAACATGACTCTGTGTGCAAATAGGAATTACAGGCAGAGATTTATTGCGTTTTGCTCTGGTGATTTCACAGTTGCATTAGTAGGAAAAAGGGGGAGCGATTTTTTGGGGGAAGAAGCAGACTCTTAGCACACACCTAGCTGCTTGCCATGTGGAATCATGCACAGTATTTAGAAGCGAGTGGGGTTTTGAGGTTTCAGTCTGTAATGCAAATACATTCAGCATCACTAAGGCTGGTTGCCCTTGCTGGAGTGAAGGCAGTCACCGAGGATACACATGGTGGTGGTCTGAAAAAGCAGTCTGGACATGGGCTTTTTAAAAAAAATCTGAAAAGTGGTTTCATAATGTGTCAGTCTGTAAAAGTGATTTTCACTTGCCAAAAAAAAAGAGCAGTAAGTGTGCATTTAAATTGGCAAAGAAATTTCGTTTTGTGACTAATGTGAAAACATGACTGTGTGCAAAGAGGAATTATAGGCAGAGATTTATTGCGTTTTGCTCTGGTGATTTCACAGTTGCATTAGTAGGAAAAAGGGGGAGCGATTTTTTGGGGGAAGAAGCAGACTCTTAGCACACACTCAGCTGCTTACCATGTGGAATCATGCACAGTATTTAGAAGCGAGTGGGGTTTTGAGGTTTCAGTCTGTAATGCAAATACATTCAGCATCACTAAGGCTGGTTGCCCTTGGTGGAGTGTAGGCAGTCACAGAGGATACACATGGTGGTGGTCTGAAAAAGCAGTCTGGACATGGGCTTTTTAAAAAAATCTGAAAAGTGGTTTCATAATGTGTCAGTCTGTAAAAGTGATTTTCACTTGCCAAAAAAAAAGAGCAGTAAGTGTGCATTCAAATTGGCAAAGAAATTTCGTTTTGTGACTAATGTGAAAACATGACTCTGTGTGCAAATAGGAATTACAGGCAGAGATTTATTGCGTTTTGCTCTGGTGATTTCACAGTTGCATTAGTAGGAAAAAGGGGGAACGATTTTAGCAGACTCTTAGCACACACCCAGCTCCTTTCCATGTATAATCATGCACAGTATTTACAAGCGAGTGGGGTTTTCAGGTTTCAGTCTGTAATGCAAATACATTCAGCATCACTAAGGCTGGTTGCCCTTGCTGGAGTGTAGGCAGTCACCGAGGATACACATGGTGGTGGTCTGAAAAAGCAGTCTGGACATGGGCTTTTTAAAAAAAATCTGAAAAGTGGTTTCATAATGTGTCAGTCTGTAAAAGTGATTTTCACTTGCCAAAAAAAAAGAGCAGTAAGTGTGCATTCAAATTGGCAAAGAAATTTTGTTTTGGGACTAATGTGAAAACATGACTCTGTGTGCAAATAGGAATTACAGGCAGAGATTTATTGCGTTTTGCTCTGGTGATTTCACAGTTGCATTAGTAGGAAAAAGGGGGAGCGATTTTTTGGGGGAAGAAGCAGACTCTTAGCACACACCCAGCTGCTTGCCATGTGGAATCATGCACAGTATTTAGAAGCGAGTGGGGTTTTGAGGTTTCAGTCTGTAATGCAAATACATTCAGCATCACTAAGGCTAGTTGCCCTTGCTGGAGTGAAGGCAGTCACCGAGGATACACATGGTGGTGGTCTGAAAAAGCAGTCTGGACATGGGCTTTTTTAAAAAAATCTGAAAAGTGGTTTCATAATGTGTCAGTCTGTAAAAGTGATTTTCACTTGCCAAAAAAAAAGAGCAGTAAGTGTGCATTCAAATTGGCAAAGAAATTTCGTTTTGGGACTAATGTGAAAACATGACTCTGTGTGCAAATAGGAATTACAGGCAGAGATTTATTGCGTTTTGCTCTGGTGATTTCACAGTTGCATTAGTAGGAAAAAGGGGTAGCGATTTTTTGGGGGAAGAAGCAGACTCTTAGCACACACCCAGCTGCTTGCCATGTGGAATCATGCACAGTATTTAGAAGCGAGTGGGGTTTTGAGGTTTCAGTCTGTAATGCAAATACATTCAGCATCACTAAGGCTGGTTGCCCTTGCTGGAGTGAAGGCAGTCACCGAGGATACACATGGTGGTGGTCTGAAAAAGCAGTCTGGACATGGGCTTTTTTAAAAAAATCTGAAAAGTGGTTTCATAATGTGTCAGTCTGTAAAAGTGATTTTCACTTGCCAAAAAAAAAGAGCAGTAAGTGTGCATTCAAATTGGCAAAGAAATTTCGTTTTGGGACTAATGTGAAAACATGACTCTGTGTGCAAATAGGAATTACAGGCAGAGATTTATTGCGTTTTGCTCTGGTGATTTCACAGTTGCATTAGTAGGAAAAAGGGGGAGCGATTTTTTGGGGGAAGAAGCAGACTCTTAGCACACACCTAGCTGCTTGCCATGTGGAATCATGCACAGTATTTAGAAGCGAGTGGGGTTTTGAGGTTTCAGTCTGTAATGCAAATACATTCAGCATCACTAAGGCTGGTTGCCCTTGCTGGAGTGAAGGCAGTCACCGAGGATACACATGGTGGTGGTCTGAAAAAGCAGTCTGGACATGGGCTTTTTTAAAAAAATCTGAAAAGTGGTTTCATAATGTGTCAGTCTGTAAAAGTGATTTTCACTTGCCAAAAAAAAAGAGCAGTAAGTGTGCATTTAAATTGGCAAAGAAATTTCGTTTTGTGACTAATGTGAAAACATGACTGTGTGCAAAGAGGAATTATAGGCAGAGATTTATTGCGTTTTGCTCTGGTGATTTCACAGTTGCATTAGTAGGAAAAAGGGGGAGCGATTTTTTGGGGGAAGAAGCAGACTCTTAGCACACACTCAGCTGCTTACCATGTGGAATCATGCACAGTATTTAGAAGCGAGTGGGGTTTTGAGGTTTCAGTCTGTAATGCAAATACATTCAGCATCACTAAGGCTGGTTGCCCTTGGTGGAGTGTAGGCAGTCACCGAGGATACACATGGTGGTGGTCTGAAAAAGCAGTCTGGACATGGGCTTTTTAAAAAAATCTGAAAAGTGGTTTCATAATGTGTCAGTCTGTAAAAGTGATTTTCACTTGCCAAAAAAAAAGAGCAGTAAGTGTGCATTCAAATTGGCAAAGAAATTTCGTTTTGTGACTAATGTGAAAACATGACTCTGTGTGCAAATAGGAATTACAGGCAGAGATTTATTGCGTTTTGCTCTGGTGATTTCACAGTTGCATTAGTAGGAAAAAGGGGGAACGATTTTAGCAGACTCTTAGCACACACCCAGCTCCTTTCCATGTATAATCATGCACAGTATTTACAAGCGAGTGGGGTTTTCAGGTTTCAGTCTGTAATGCAAATACATTCAGCATCACTAAGGCTGGTTGCCCTTGCTGGAGTGTAGGCAGTCACCGAGGATACACATGGTGGTGGTCTGAAAAAGCAGTCTGGACATGGGCTTTTTTTAAAAAATCTGAAAAGTGGTTTCATAATGTGTCAGTCTGTAAAAGTGATTTTCACTTGCCAAAAAAAAAGAGCAGTAAGTGTGCATTCAAATTGGCAAAGAAATTTTGTTTTGGGACTAATGTGAAAACATGACTCTGTGTGGAAATAGGAATTACAGGCAGAGATTTATTGCGTTTTGCTCTGGTGATTTGACAGTTGCTTTAGTAGGTAAAAGGGGGAGCGATTTTTTGGGGGAAGAAGCAGACTCTTAGCACACACCCAGCTCCTTTCCATGTATAATCATGCACAGTATTTACAAGCGAGTGGGGTTTTCAGGTTTCAGTCTGTAATGCAAATACATTCAGCATCACTAAGGCTGGTTGCCCTTGCTGGAGTGTAGGCAGTCACCGAGGATACACATGGTGGTGGTCTGAAAAAGCAGTCTGGACATGGGCTTTTTTAAAAAAATCTGAAAAGTGGTTTCATAATGTGTCAGTCTGTAAAAGTGATTTTAACTTGCCAAAAAAAAAGAGCAGTAAGTGTGCTTTCAAATTGGCAAAGAAATTTCGTTTTGGGACTAATGTGAAAACATGACTCTGTGTGGAAATAGGAATTACAGGCAGAGATTTATTGCGTTTTGCTCTGGTGATTTCACAGTTGCATTAGTAGGAAAAAGGGGGAGCGATTTTTTGGGGGAAGAAGCAGACTCTTAGCACACACCCAGCTCCTTTCCATGTATAATCATGCACAGTATTTAGAAGCGAGTGGGGTTTTGAGGTTTCAGTCTGTAATGCAAATACATTCAGCATCACTAAGGCTGGTTGCCCTTGCTGGAGTGTAGGCAGTCACCGAGGATACACATGGTGGTGGTCTGAAAAAGCAGTCTGGACATGGGCTTTTTAAAAAAACTGAAAAGTGGTTTCATAATGTGTCAGTCTGTAAAAGTGATTTTAACTTGCCAAAAAAAAAGAGCAGTAAGTGTGCATTCAAATTGGCAAACAAATTACGTTTTGTAACTATTGTGAAAAGAAATGTAGTAATATATTTAAATAAAATAAAGGAATTTTTTTTTAGTTTTTTTCAGGTATTGCTGAAGAGCAGTGGACAAAATTTAAGATGCCTACAAAATCCAGAGTTCAAAAAACGCACAAAAAAAACCTATATTTGAAGACAACTAGAGGACCAAAGTTAGTAGAAGATGCTCATGTTGGGAAAAAGAAAAAATCTTCTGGTAAGCAAAAAAAACAATTTCTAAAAAATATATTCAAAAGAATGAAAAATGTACAAAATGTCTGTACTCGAAAGGATGTTTTCAAAAAAAAAGGAGAGGAAAAAATTGACAATTTAGTTAATGCAAATATACCTTCAGCAACTGAAAAGATTTATATAAATAGAAAAACAGCGTTTAAAGAGATACGTAGAAAAATGTTTCAGAGAAGAGTTATGTCCAATTTGATGAAGGATGTGAAGAAATATAAGAAAAAGACAAAGTTTTATAAAAGAAAAAAAGAAATAGAAGCCATTGCAGCAAAGGCATTAGAATTAAAAAGGAAACTATTCATTTTAATTTTGAATAGGATGCGTACATTAGACAAGATGGTTAATGTACTGAAATCACATAGCAAAAGGAAAAGAGTTGTGAACAGAACAAACTTTTGTAAAGTGTTTTTAGGAAAGTGGATGCATAGTTCAAGTAGTGAACCTTTTTTTAATGAAGAGAGCTATTTTCAAAGTAATAGTTTGCTGCATGCAGTTGACACCAGAGGTCGTTCTTACGAAGTAAAAAATGGTTGCATAATGGAGAAGGAGATACTGGTTCCAAGAGATGAGGTACAAGTGATGGCAGATGAGGCTATGGGGAGACGTCCTAAAGCCCCAGTGTACACTTGGAATTGTAGTAGTATTTGCACTGTGCGTCAGGAATCTATTGACAAATTTCGAGAGTTTCTAAGAGAATATAGTAAAAAAAGTATAAAACAGAAGATTAAGGTGCTTCAAAGTCTGGATCCATGCAGAGTGAGAGAGAATACTGGTTTGCAGGGTCATTCTCTGGCTTGTCTATCTAGAAAAGTGTGCAATAGTGTTTTCCATCATTTTAGGATGCTGGCTGTTCATCATACTGAAATGAGAAAGTTTGTGAGACGGTTGTATTTTGCCAAAAGTCCAGCAATAAAGTTAAATGAATTGAATAGGGCTCTGTTCCGAGGAACGGTATCAGATGTAGAGAAGGTTGTTGATGAAATTCAGTTTTGTTACTTTGGTCCTGAACAAAACAGTGCAGAGAAGGACACAGTAAATGAGGAAGAAGTGGAAGAGAATGTAGAACCCTCTGTAAGTAACACATTTAATGATCACATAACAAAATTTGCAATAGTCTCTAATGAAAGACCAAATTTTACTTGTATTTGTTGCCGCAGAACTCATTATAGAAAACAAACTAGGAATGTTGATCTCTACAGAAAGAGTGAAAATGAAGATAATTATAAGTGGAAGGATTTTGCCACATATATATTTCTAGAAAATTGTTTTGATTTGGGTGAAGATCAGCGTATTTGTAAATACTGTTACAACAAGTTAGAGGAAAATAGAATGCCGACCAGAGCTGTACATAATAATTTAGAATTGGATGCTATTCCTGCTGAACTTTCTGAATTAAATACATATGAGTCTATACTCATTCAATGTGTTCATCCGTTCCAGACCATAGTACGTATGGAGCCCAAAACTGGTAAATTACCTCCTTCTGATTTACTGAGAGGTTTAAAAGGAAGAGTGGTGTATTTGCCCTTGGATTTGAAAAAAAATATGGAAACTATTGATGCGGATACTTTGGAAACTGAACCATTAGTTATTCTGGTTAATGGTGTACCTACAAAGAATAAGAAGATTTGGCAGGAGCTGGTAGATGTGCGGAAAGTACAAAGAGCAAATTTGTATTTGAAAAGGAATAACAAATGGTATGAATCAATTTATATAGAAGAAGAAGAAGAAGAAGATTTACAAGAAGACACAGAAACACCAACTGGACAAATAGAAAAAGTGGACAAGTCAAAGGAAGAAGAAATTTATGAACATTTTAGCATACATCCTCTTCATTCAAAAGAAGTTATGGGAGATAATATTGATCTCTTTCAGATGAAGAAAGCAAAAGGAACTCCCGTGAGTGTATGGGAGGAGAGCTTGGAAGCTCGATGTTTTCCCCAGCTGTTTCCTAAAGGAAAAGGAGGACGATACGATGAACGTCCAGAACAGATTCCAGCTTCTGAGTATCGGACTACAAGACTATATGCTGAAGATCCCAGATTTCGACAAAGTATTCCTTATTTGTTCCATCTTTTATTTGAAAGCGACTTGTCTGCACTGTCTTATGCAGTAAATCACATTTTAAAAAGTGGAGTACATTTACAAAATGTGTCTGCTAAGGATTTTATGGAGAAAGTGCAGCACCGAGATGATCATTTGGAAACACAACTGATCAATCTGATGGCTTGTCAGCGTGGGACAAATGAATATTGGTACCGACGCCATGGTGAATTAAAATGCATGTTACGGAATTTAGGAACACCAACATGGTTCGTTACCCTAAGCTGTGCGGAGTACGCTTGGGATGATTTACTGGATTTTCTACGAGAGGCAAATTCAAACATTAAAAACATCGAATACAAGACAGCAGGAGAACTGTGCTCATTGGATCCGGTTAATGTTTGCAGATATTTCAATCATAGATTTGAGGCTATGATGTCCTTCATCTGCAATAAAAAAAATCCACCTCTAGGAGAAGTAGTGGATTTCTTTTGGAGAAAAGAGTACCAGGCAAGAGGTGCTCCTCATATTCATATGCTGTTGTGGATCAAGGATGCCCCAAAGTTTGGAACAGATACTGATGAAGCAGTGTTATCTTTCATTGAAAAATATGCAACATGTGCTATACCAAAAAGCACAGAAGAGAAAAAGTTAAAGGAGCAAGTTTTACGTTTCCAAAGTCATCGGTGTGGAAAATACTGTCGACGGAAATACAAGAGCAAAGATAAATACTACACTAAATGTCGATTTGGATTTCCTAGACCTGTTCTTTCAAATGGAAGAGTCAACAGTTTTATGTCATCTGTGAGACACACAATCACAAGAAAATCACCTAAGAATACCTACAACCTAAAAAGAAAAGAAGAATCAAAAAATATAAATGACTACAACCCAGTCATTTTATCCATGTGGAACGCTAACATGGATATACAGTATGTAGCTGACAATTCCATTGCTGTTGCTCGATATGTAACGTCTTACATTACGAAATCAGAAAAAACAGAATTGAAGGAAATGTGGGAAGAGATTTCTCACGAGAAGACTGTCAGTAAGAAGCTGTACAGTTTCAGTTTGAAGATGTTATCGCATCGAGAAATTGGATCCTACGAATGTTCAGATAGGTTATCTTCTGCAAGTCTCTACTCGAAGTCAAGAAGAATAATTTGGGCAAGTTAAGGCCTTGCAGCAATGAGAAATCGGGTACTGAAATCTGTTGGAGAAATTGAATATTTGGTCGAGAATGACCCAGAAAGTACAGATATTTTGAAATCAAACATGTTGGACACATATTATCCCAAGAGAAGTCAACATCTGGAGAACATGTGTCTCTATGAAGTGCTGCAGAACTACATTTATTCACGGAAAGCCGCAGAAGACATCAACAATGGAAAATATAAAGTCGTTGGTGAGGAAGGATGTTTGGTGAAGCAAACAAAAGGAAGTTTGATAAATCACAGGAAGCTGAGTTGCGACACTACTGACAAGAAGGAATTTTACTACTTGGCTCTTTTACAGTTGTTTAAACCATGGCGTACAGAGGATGAACTACTGGGAGAATTTCAAAGCTATGAAGATTCTTTTAATGCTTGCAAAGACAGCATACAATGCAGTACATTCTCAAGTTATCTGCAAATGTTAAATGAAGAAATTGAACAGGAAACTACAATTGCAGCAGAAATAGCTAGAGACAGTTCTCAGGACAGCCAAAGTTCAGGAACACTCAGTCAAGATCCCCTAGGACAACCAATCGTTGAAAATGAAGCACCAATAGCCATGAATGAAGTGGAAACGGCTATGAATCAAGCTCAAGGAGAATTTATAGACTTAGAAAATTTGGAAAGACAACTGAATCAAGAGCAGCAACAAATTTATGAAGAGATCAGAAACAAAATTGATCACGGATTTCTACATGAAAAAAAAGAGTGCTCATGCACATCATTTCATCCAATCAGGATGTATGTAAGCGGACAAGCTGGAACTGGAAAAAGTTTCCTTATAAAAGTCATCAGAAGCTACCTACAGCAAAAAACAGATTCTACTTTGTCTTGTGTGGTTACTGCTCCAACTGGGTTAGCAGCATATAACATAAAAGGAATCACTTTACATCGTTTGCTAATGTTACCAGTGGAGCATGAGAACAAAATACAATACAACAAGCTAACTGGAGAAGCATCCTTGGAAGTTTCAAGAGTATTGAAGAAGATGCAAGTTCTCATTATTGATGAGGTGAGCATGGTATCAAACTTAATGCTTGCCTTTGTGCATTTAAGAATGCAGCAAATTTTGAAGACAGACTATGACATGTTATTTGGTGGAAAACACGTCATAGTTTTTGGAGATCTTTTGCAACTTACTCCAGTTAAAGGACAACCAGTGTTTAATACTGTCACACATGAAGACACGAAGAAGTCATTGGGAAGCATCGGAAATACAAATATTTGGTCCTTCTTTGAGTACAAGGAACTTACTACTAATATGAGGCAAGCAAGCGATGAAGAATATGGAAGTATTCTAAAAGATATCAGAATTGGACTACTCACAGAAGTTGGCAAAAAAGCATTACAGAGTCGGATGCTACATAATTTATTTCCAAAGGAAGAAATAGTTGCAGAGAAAATATACAAGAACATTGCAGAAAACAAAAGTGTCATCTGCTTAATGCCAACTCTACGTGAATGCTCAATATTTAATGAGGAGCTTTTGAAATTGGAAAAGGAAGAGATCAGGAAATTGGAAGCAGTGGACAAAATTGAGGATGGAAGAATTACTGTCACAGTAACAGGCAAACTGAAAAATAAATTGGATTCACTAGAGAAGAACATCTCCAAAACAGCTGGATTAGAAAAAAATCTATATGTTTGCATGAACTGTAGAGTATTTTTAAGAAGAAATTTGGATGTTGAAAAAGGTTTAGTTAATGGAGCTATGGGAAGAGTTGTGGGTTTTATTAATTATCAGAAAAAAGATGGAATTGAATGTTTAAAAATAAAATTTGATCAGATAGAAGAAGTTAAAGATATTTGTCGTTGTACAGTTCGTTTCATGCTTGTGAAAGACTTATATGTACGTAGGAAGCAGTTTCCGTTTTCTCTAGCATATGCTGTAACTATTCACAAGTCTCAAGGATTGACTGTAGATTGTGCATTTGTGAACATTGGTTCAACTGTGTTCAAAGAAGGTATGGCATATGTTGCTTTGTCACGAGTGAAAACATTATCTGGTTTATTCATGATAGACTTTGATGATTCAAAAGTTAGTGCTGATACAAACTGTGTAAAGGAGTATAATAGATTAAGAAGAAGCTATGCTCCTCATTTAGGTCAGTATCCTGTGTTGGAGAAACGTGTAGTTTCTCGTAAAAGAAAAAATGAGAATATCTGTAATGAAGATGTAGAGAAGAGGAAAAAAAAGAGGAGTGATGTAATTGCAAGCAAAAAGAAAAAGGAAAATGAAGAACAGGTTGTAGGATGTCATTTTGAAAATAGCTCTGGTGTCAACTGCTACGCAAATGTAGTGCTGAATGTTGCATTTTATCTGGAAAGTTTGCAAGAGCAGATAATAGTAAATCAGGGAAAAAGATTCTGTTCTGAGCTGAGTCTCCTTTTTCAAAAGCTGAGTAAAGATAAAACTCAAATAGAAAGTGCTACTGAAATTAGAAAACTTTTAGATATATGTTCAGGACGAACACAGTTTTCTCAAAATGAACAGCAAGATGCACACGAATTTTTGATGTATTTTCTTCAAGTACTGGAAGAAGAAGGGGTTCCCATTGAAAATGTATTTGGTCTCTCTTATAAATGGGAACATAGTTGTGAAAACTGTTATAATATATGTGGCTCTAATGTTGATAATGAAAGGTTTATTTATTTGACATTGCCAGAGAGCAAAACAGTCATTTTTGCAAAATTAGTTAAAGATGCTAATCATAGCATGAAATGCGGTGAGTGTAAATCTGACATGTTTTCAACATTAATTTTAAAGGAATACGGACAGTATGTAATTTTAATGATGCAACGATGTAGAGCTGATGGTTCAAAATTGGATACTTTAATAAAGAAGTTTACAGGACAGCAATTATCAATTTCAGGAAAAACTTTTGTAACTGTTGCAATAATTTTCCATGATGGACCTACTGTTACTTCTGGACATTACACAGTTTATCTTAAATGTGAAAAAGGCTGGACACTGTGTAATGATTCCCAATTGATTTTCAAACAACGTTTGCCTTTTGATTTAGCAAATTCCTATCTAATCTTCCTGAAACCTAAATTTTAGAGAGACTTGGCAAGATCTGGACAAAATAATTTTACCATTTTACTGGATTACCATTGGAATTTTCAAAAAAAAAGATTTTTTAAATTATCATTTGGCCTAATGGAAAGATAACCAATTGTAATGTGGACTTTTTTAATTTTTAATAAAACTTTCAAAAACCAATAATTTAGAGAAAATCGGTAACATCTGCACAATTTAAATTTTGGAATGTTATTGGAGTGCCATTGGAAATTTTTTCAAAAAAGATTTTAAAAATTACTATTTGGCCATGCGGAAAAGTAACCAATTCTATTGTGGACTTAATAAATTATTAAAAAAATTTCGGGAACCAAAATGTTACAGAGAATCGGTGAGATCTGGACAAATTAAACTTTAGAATTTTATTGGATTACCATTGGAAATTTAATCCAAAAAATGTTTTAAAATTACTATTTGGCCTAAAGGAAATGGAATCAGATGTATTGTGGAGTTATTTGAGATATAATATTGTGATTATACTTCTGAAACAAAAATATCAGACGGTATTTTAAAGAAATAAGTATTGTTTTTTGATGATATTTTTTTAGAATATTATGCATTTCTGTAATGTTAAGTTTAAGTGAGAAGAGATTCTGGGCTTTTTTAATACAATCTTTGAGATTGTTATTTTTTTTGCCCGCTGTTAAATGATGAATGCAATTGCTTTCACAATTTAAAGTGAAATGCAATATATTCTGAAAACAGCAAAAATAAGGCAAAAATATTTTTTGGTAAATATGTAAATACGTGTACGGTATTTTAAAATGTTTAAAAAATATTAATACTTTTTTCTTTTTTTTCAGATTGATATAGAAAATTTTCGAAAACTAGAACCATTTTTAAAGCAATTTTTTTTTTAAAAAACAAATGAATAAATATTTTTTTGAGTGGGTATGGTAAGTCAATAATAATAATTGTAGTGTTTCAAAGTCCTTGTAATGTGATTATTGATTTTTAGTGTTTTTTAAAAAAAAAAAAAAAATTACGCGCACCGTACGCGTACGGTAAAAAAAAAAAAAAAAAGTTTTTAATAACATCTATAAAAAAAAGATGAAAGATAAGGTTGGCTCTTAAAAGAGCCGTTGTGTTCATGCAGGGAGAGAGGAAAGAAAGAATGGGAAAATTAGTCTCTGTGACAAGTGTGCTGATCTATTTTGAGGTTCACTAGGGAAACACTGGTCTCCCTATGACAAATTAGATCATGACAAGAGGCACATCGAATATCAACCCTCAGAAATCGAGGGTTAATTTCCAGAGGGCCAGCAAAAGGAGATGCTCCCCCCACAGATGAAGGGCTCACCTGACCTGCAGAAGAAGGAGTCAGCCCTGCAGATGATGGTCCAGGCTGAGCTGCTGTGGATGTGCTTGGTTGACTTTCTGAAGGGTTACCTCCAAAAAGTCGAGCATGTGTCCTTTTGTGTACATCCTTGAGGTGCCTCATCATGGTATGATTCCCAAAGGAATACTTCCTGTCAGGATTACCTCTTGAAAGTACACGCTGACACAGCTTGCAAGTCACTAAGGGTGCATTTACCTTTAGCTGGCCTTCAGGAAAAGTAAAATAATCCCATACATAAGAGGTCTTTTGTTTCCTCGCTCTCTGCCTCAAGGTAGTGCTGCTAGTGCTAGCCTCACTCTCAGAAGGGCTCTGCTGTTCTGCCATCGTATCACAAAGACAACCCAGCTCCTTCTCCTAAGGGATCACAAGCAGAAATGAGGGGAATGGGTGTGGTGTAGGAGAGTTCTAGAACTGAAAGTAGTTTCATCCAATCAAAAGTTGTGTTTCATGATCACATGACCTACCGTACGCTTACGGTACGCTTATGGTGCGCTTACGGCAAAAGTACGCATGCGCGTAAAAAAGACACGCGCTTGCGCGCATGCGCAAAACAGGCACTACCCGACACTTCCGCGTAACGTGCGCGTGTAGCGTACACGCGTACGCGTCCCACGCGGAGTACGCGCGGCTACGCAAATTGCGTAACTATACGCAAACAGCGTAGATAAATTACGGACATTGCGTAAACCGTACGCTTACCGTAAGCTTACGGTACGCGTACTAAAAAAAAAGGAAAAAATGTACTGCAAAAATTTTTAACATGTTTATTTTATGAAATATATTTAAAAAAACATATTAAAGAATTTTAAAAATGTAACCATAGTCTTTATAAAAGGTTAGAACATTAAATTAAAAATATGTTTAAAAAAATAGAAGAAAAAAAAAAATTAGCATTTAAAAAACCTTGCAAATTCACTGAAAAAACCATGGGTTTCACTCACGTTATAGTTAGGAATGAGCATTTAAAAAACCTTGCAAATTCACTGAAAAAACCATGGGTTTCACACACGTTATAGTTAGGAATTAGCATTTAAAAAACCTTAGAAATTCACTGAAAAAACCATAGGTTTCACACACGTTATAGTTAGGAATTAGCATTTAAAAAACCTTAGAAATTCAATGAAAAAACCAAAGGTTTCACACACGTTATAGTTAGCTGGACATTTTACTCGTAAAAAACCATTGAAATTCCCCCGTTATAGTTAGTTAAGCTAACTATAACTCGCGCGCCCGCAATGCACTGCTGATGACGTCACATATTACATCACTCATGACATGGTCAGTGACATCACTCATGACATCACTGATGACATCTCAAATGACATCACTGATGACATCACTGATGACATCATCCAGTGAATGTGTGTTTTTCTGAAAATTAAATATGTTTTATATATGTATATCTCAAGGTCGATGGAAGAATGAATGGGTATATAAGTGTCTAAATGGATGATTTGTTTTTGAAAAATTGATTGTGTAACTGACTGATTAGGTGTATCATAGTGAATACATGGCTTAGTGAGTAATGTTTAAATATGTATATATCTGTATCAGTCTTTTACTTTGTGTATAAGTGGCTGCATGGGTTGGTGAGCAGCTACATGAGTGTTTATATGGGTTATTAGTTGTTTTTTTGAGTATCAGTCTGAGTGTCTGTATGGTTCGGTGGGGGGTATTACGTAGTGCATAGGTGCATGAATGAGTGACTCACTGTTTGTATGTGTTGAAGACAGCATGTGTGCAGGACTGTATGGGTGGATGAGTGTGTGTATGGGTGTGTTAGTGAGTGAATGACTGACTCAATAGTGTCTTTATGAGTAACTACATATGTTTTAAACTAGTATATGTGACTATTGGTGTATATAAGTGAGTATATGTGAGAGTGAGAGATTGAAAGAGTTCCTGTATGAATAAGTATGTGTTTCTATAAGTGATTGTTTAAAAGACTAAGTATGTGTAAGTTTCCGTGGAAGTAAGTGTGGTGGTGTGTGTATAACTGTATATGCAAGTAAATGTATGTTTGATTCATTATTAGGATGAGTGACTATGTGTGTGAGTAACTCTACGGATGAGTGGCATTGTGTAACAGGATGTATAGGTGTATGAGTACATATGATGAGTGAGTACATGTATGAGTGACTGTATAGGACTGTTGGTGAATGAGTGGATGTGTATGAGGATCTTAGAATTACTGAACAGGTTGTTGTAACTGGTATTGGTATGTCCATTGTTTTGAAAATTTTAGTCTCTATTTTTGAATGTGTGTATCAAAGGTTATATTAGGGTGAGAGGAGGTCTGCCACTCTATCACAAGGATGATGTCATCAGTGATGTCATCAGTGATGTCATTTGAGATGTCATCAGTGATGTCATGAGTGATGTCACTGACCATGTCATGAGTGATGTAATATGTGACGTCATCAGCAGTGCATTGCGGGCGCGCGAGTTATAGTTAGCTTAACTAACTATAACGGGGGAATTTCAATGGTTTTTTACGAGTAAAATGTCCAGCTAACTATAACGTGTGTGAAACCTTGGGTTTTTCATTGAATTTCTAAGGTTTTTTAAATGCTAATTCCTAACTATAACGTGTGTGAAACCTATGGTTTTTTCAGTGAATATATATATATATATATATATATATATATATATATATATATATATATATATAAAAAATATATGTAGGAATATATCCATCAATTAAAAGATGGTTGAATGGCGCAGTGCTTAGGATGTATGGATACTGCGCTTTAATTGGGCCGGGTCTGGGGACCGGCACTTATTTTCAGGCAGCCTCCAAACGACTCTCTACCAGGCTCTATTTTCAGCCCCCTCAAAGATAGTCAATTTTATTTATTTTTTTATTACACTGCAGTGACAGCATGCACATCGATGTACGCATGCTTATGTTGCTCACTACTGAGAACTGGAGACATCATGTTAGGTTACCCACGTTGTAGAAGAAAGGGAAATCCTTTAAACAATGTTTTTTTCCGAACCTACGATAATTGGAGGGAATTTTCTAAAGCACACAATGATACTTCTCTTGATTTAGACCACGCCCCAACTTGCATAGCCCACACCCCTTTAAGATCTTTGCCCCCTTTTAGAGCACCCCCACTTTCTTTCTCCCACTTAGAACCCTAACTACACCATAGTAACAAACAAACAGTGTAGCCTTCCATTAAAATCTACAATGGCACCAAGTTTCATCATTTTCTATCAACGCTATCAGCCTTCTACCACAGTACAAGAGTGTCTATCAGCACGAAGATGTCTTATCCACAGAAATGTTGTGTAATTTCTGTACCTGTCTGCTGGATCACTCATCACCAAAACATATTAAAACATGGGAATTTGCCAGAAAAACATATACCATACCATAAAGTGATTCATAAATGGGCACACTGCCACTGCACCACCCTCTTCCCCATCCTTCTTTAAATTCACAAACTTAAAGAAAGAGCCACACCAAACCTAGTAAACACACTATATCAATACAAGAACTTAATTTCAACAACCGTCTACCGGAACGCTCATGAGCAAAGTGTATTAAAACATACAAATTTGAGGGAAATACATAACAATACCATAGCATGGTTAATAAATAGGCCCACTCAAACTACATTACCTTTAAGAACTACACATGCTCACGTTACAAATGTCCGTCTTATAATCAGCAACATAGGCACATCCCGCACCCCCACCCATACCCATGCTTAACCTTACAAAATAAAACAACGAGCTCCTGCACTCCCGTTACCGCCACTATAGCCATAGATAGTTTTAATGTCAACAGGTGTCTGCCGGAACGCTCATCAGCAAAAGCTATTAAAACTTACAATTTTGCAACTTAAACATTCACCATACCATAAGACAGTTTATAAATAGTCACAGTACCACTACACCACCTCAACACCCGCCCTTGCTTAACTTCACGCAATAAAAGAAAGAGCCCAAGCAAACATAGAAGCGCCACTATAGCCATACACAGCATTAACTTCAACAGATGTCTCCTGAAAAGCTCATAAGCAACTGTATTAAAACATGCAAATTTGCGGGTAAAACATATACCATGCCATAGGGCGCTTTATAAGTGCTCCCAGTGGTACTACATCACCTTTAGTAGCTCCACATCTCCACGTTACTATATTCTGTATTTCAAACAGGAACATAACTACCTTTCCCACCCCCGCCCTTGGTTAACAGTACAAAATCAAACAGAAACCCCCCATTCCTAGTAGCGCCACTATACCCATACACAGGCTTAATTTTAACATGTGTCTACCGGAACACTTATCAGCAAAAACTATTCAAACATGCAAATTGGCGGGTAAAACATAAACCATCACATAGCACTGTTTATAAATGGGCCCAGTTAAACTACATTACCTTTACTAGCTAGACATCTATACATTACGAAAGTTGTTCAAACACTCTAGGGCCGATTCCGATCGGGGTCAGTAAGCACTCTGACCGAGTCGGATCCGGAGTGTTTTCCGACCAAGCGGACCCCTACAGTCCGACCGAGCGAGTACGATGCGCACGTATGCTGTCGGACTCGGTTCGGTCAGACACCCATAGAAGTCAATGGGAGCCGGTCGTACGACATGTACATGAGCTCCCATTGACTGAATGGGTACGTCGCAAACAAGTGCGCCCTGTACAGTGGGTACACATCGGTGCCATCCGCACCGTACATGCCTGTGTTGGGGAGACCCATAGGTCTCCCCCTGTGTCCGAGTCATAGGGCTGCGGGTGTCAGGGGGTCCGACACGGACCCCCAAAGTCCGACTCCCGGAGCTTTTGCGAGCCAGACACTCCGGCTCGCACAGGCTGTCCGACGCGTGCATCGTACTGGCTTGGTTGTAAATCGCATGCATTGCACGCCACGGTTAGCTTCCGACCGAGAAGTACGGAGCGGTTTGGACCCGGAGACGACTCGGTCGGTGAATCTCACGTAGCTCACATCGTACTTGCTCGCTCGTACAGCTGTACGAGTCAGCCGGAAAACACACGTACGGCTCGTAGTTTTTCCGGCCAGATCGCGTTCGGTTCCCTTCCGACCCAGATCGGAATCGGCCCCTCTGTAGAGTGTATAGCAGTGCATGGGGAGAGTAAACAAAGTTCTAATTCCCAAACTTTTGATATACAGTCCCTTTACTGTGTCTATATTAAAGATATTAAATGGAATGAATAAATTAACGAGTGTCTCAAAAGGGATAGTGAAGCTCACCATCAGTAAAACACTAACAACTTCAACACCTACATATATCTGCCACAGCAACACAGCCTGACAAATAGTAGCACTTATAATCACATGTAGTTCTCTAATGTCAACAAACTCATACAGAAAATATTCCGCACATTTACATTTTTTTTTAGCTCTCACACATTTATAAAACATCTCTTCTAAAGAAGCACTCCCCAACTACTTCTATTCCATAAGAACAGACAATAATTAATATGTTTACTACCATAAATTTTAGTATATCTACCTTTTTAATATGCACTAGTCAGAAACTACAAAAACTATTCACAATACCCAAATGCAAACCAGAAACCATATTGATATTTATCTCAACTTAGGATCACATGATTCAAACTATGAGTACATATATAAGGAATGTATCACTTTTCCTATCTCCATCTCCTCTCCATGTAATCTCCAAACACTGTACACGGCCCCACTGTACAACAACCTACCCTGACTTTTATTTAAACCTACCTCTCAGTGTCAAAAATAAGACCACAACCTGCCCACATAACATTTTTGCATTTAGTTTTATCACTTTTAACTTAACACATACGTCTCCTACCACCACCACCCCACCCCACTATTTCCACAAAAAGTATCAGTTGCAAATACATTACAAACTCAAATTAACGCTGTACCTCATTTTCAAAACAATGCAGTCCTATAAAGATGACAAACTACACTTCTTCTCAGTGAAAAATTCCTAAACATGTATAAAATACTTATATAACAGCTCAAATTGTATGCATATTTCATAACCAATATCAAACACCACACTTTACTTACACTATATTACTTTGAAATAAAAAATACTTTTAAAATTAAAAACATCACCTCAAATACTTAATCAATACTATAAAACACATAACACACCTTGTTCATTTCTAACTCACCTTTGTAGTTATCCAGATTTCAAATGACACACGCATACAATTCTCTCTTTCTCACAAAGTACATATAAAGCTCTGACTTCATCAAGAATAAAACCAGGAATGGCACAATTTCTCTGTCGCTCCACACATAAATACATGTAAAGAACAAATCATAATACTTCATTCCTTCAACGACATTCCAAAACTTACCTCCATTGGTTAATTTTGAATTTTCCTTCCAAAAATCTACTTATTATTCCGCGCCACATACAGGTCACAAGTTCAACCTATTTTATCACCACACTTTCTGGAACCTTCTACGACACCTGCAGGTTAAAAGTTCATCATTATTTTTTTTAGCCTAACGATATACTTTTGCAACATTTTATCGAACATTCAACGGCACATGCATGTTAAAAGTTCACAATAGGGGTAAGTAGTTCATCAGCTTTATTCCCAACTCCAGCAGCACCTCACCTTACGCCCCCAGCACCATCAGACCCGTAGGAGTCAGTGCTTTCCACTTTCCAAATACCAAATTCATTTCATACACACAAATTTACCTTCGCACTTCCTATGTAACACCCCCTAAGCACCATGCATAAGTTACAATGTTCGAAACAAAAGTTCCTCCAAGTAGCTCTAACTACATGCTGACACTACTTGCACAGATGTGGCACAGTGGCTAGAGCACATGACTTCACAGCATATGACACACAGTTTGGGCTCACGCTTTCCTCCCCGAGTCTGGCAGCAGCTCAGCTTAGCAGCATGAGACTCTACACACTACCTTACATATTTTCTGTACCCCAGAACTTTCAGACCAGTATGGGTCAGTAGTTCGTCCTAGTAGTTATAAACACATTCTGACACTACTTCCACAGCTGTACTGCAGCGGCCACGGCACATGACTTCACAGCATAAGATACATAATTTAGACTCTCGCTCTAATCCCTGAGTACCGCACCACCTCACCTTAGCAGCATCACACTCTAGGCAATACATCACTTAATTGTCGTAGCCTAGCACTTTCACACCAATAGGCATGATTAGTTCACTTCGCACCCCCTCTATAGCACCCCCTAAACACCCCACAGAGGTTACAGTGCTCCTACCCTCTTATTACCCACTTTTTTCACCCTTTTTCCACCTTACTCGCTTCAACAGAATCACAAAATGGCGGCCAACACTTCCTAGTTGCAAACGCTCGCAGCGCTCGCAGCAATCAGCAGCACGCTCGTGTTTGTAACGCCTCAGCCAATCAGATGGCAGAATTCCCAAATATCGATATCTGTAAATTTCGATATTTCTCAAAAACTACTGAACGGATTTACACCAAATAAACAAAAGCGTGCTTTCTAGACCAAGACCCTTCTCCCTGCCAAATTTTGGGTAATTCCATTCACCCGTTCAACCTGTAGCCTTATCTAAAGATTCCTATGGAAATTAACATTGAAAAAACACGTTTTGGACCCCCCTTTTTTCTAGGCCCCCCCCTTGACGTATCACCCCCAAACTTTCAACATAGGAGCTGATCTCATCAAAGAATTAGTTTTGAAAATTTCATCAATCGGTGCCAAAGTTATTGCGAATTCCATTTTCCTATAGTAAGTAGGTCCTAACTATAACTACCTACTGGCGACACAACCGCCAGTAGGTAATATATATATATATATATATCTATATATATATATATATATATATATATATATATATATATATATATATATATATATATATATATTACCTACTGGTGGTCGCCAGTAGGTAGTTATAGTTAGGACCACGTTTCCATAGGAAAACCTCAACATTCTATTTTGAATAACTTTGGCGCCGGTCGACGAATCCTTGCGAATTTCTCAAAATAGGTGGGGCGCTCCGCTCCGCTCCTACCCTGAAAGTCTCGGGGGGATTCGTCAAGCGGGGGCTGAGATAAAAGGGGGGTCCCAAAACGCGTTTTTCCCATGCATTTTTCCATAGGACCTTTAGAACGAGCTACAGCCCGAACGGCTGAACAGAATTACTAGAAATTTGGCAGAGAGGTAGTCCCTAGGTCAAGGAAGTGCCTTTTGTAGGTTTGGTGTAAATCTGTTCAGTAGATTCTGAGAAAATAGCCTTTAAATCAATATATATATCTGAGCCCGCTTAAGGTACGCTTACCGTACGCTTACCGTACGCTTACCGTAAGCTTACGGTGGCGTGCGCGAGCGCGATTCTGATTGGCTCTTAGATCTTAGTAAACATTCGAATCGGCCGAAACCAGGAAGCGGCGTCCGCCATTTTGTCTCTCGCACTGAGTGTTGTTTATCAAACATGATGGCCAAAAACATGTTACGGGGCTGTTTTGACAACTCCCTCCCACATAGTCATGTTGAGGGAGTCCCCAAACATCCCCCAAGAGCAAAAACGGTTTTATTTTTTTTTCGGCAATTTCGCGGGGTACGCTTACCGTACGCTTACCGTACGCTTACGGTAAAAAAATAAAAATAAAAAAAACACTATCCACACTTACCCCACCCCCTGTGCTTTTGGTGGCCGCAGGCCACCAAATGTGCAGGGCTTATTAATAGAGAAAAAAAACGTAATTTTGGCAACATGAAATTATAAAATCGAAATAAAAAAAACACTATCCACATTGACCTCACCCCCTGTGCTTTTGGTGGCCGAAGGCCACCAAATGTACAGGGCCTATTAAAGTTGATAAAAACCGTGCACGGAACGAACTGCGTTAAGTGGGCACGCACGCCACAAATGGCATAAAGTAACTTAGCATTTAAAAAACCGTACAAATTCACTGAAAAAACCATAGGTTTCACACACGTTATAGTTAGGAAATAGCATTTAAAAAACCTTGCTAATTCACTGAAAAAACCATAGGTTTCACACATGTTATAGTTAGCTGGACATTTTACTGATAAAAAACCAATGAAATTCCCCCGTTATAGTTACTGTAGGCAACTATAACTCACGCGACCGTAATCCTCTGCTGATGACATATGTGTCTTTATGAAAAAAAAATATTTGTAATATATGTATAGCTAAAATTTAATGGAAGAAGATATGGGCAAATAAGTGTCTAAATACAGTATTAGCATCAGCAGAGGATTGCGGTCGCGTGAGTTATAGTTGCCTACAGTAACTATAACGGGGGAATTTCATTGGTTTTTTATCAGTAAAATGTCCAGCTAACTATAACATGTGTGAAACCTATGGTTTTTTCAGTGAATATATATATATATATATATATATAAATCTATATGGCTCCTTCCGACTGCTGTGACCCGAGAGAGGTGGCGTACACTCCGGCGGAGCGTGCCGGTGATTAAGTTCCAAAGGTGCGAAAGCAATTCTTCGTACGCTCTCAGAAGAACAGACCACAAACGGGGATCTCATGAAAGGGGTGTTTTAATTCACTACGCGTTTCAGCTCGAAAGCCTTGATCACGTGAAAGATTGTGTACAAACATGGTGATTAATAAAGTTGCTTCAGTCAACATCAACATAGGACAACCAAGGGCTGGACGATGCAACAATGGCAGACATCTTGGAATGTAATGTTCTGTATTACAAGTGAGTCTAAGTCATTCTGTATTTGTCACACAGAATTAATTTAACAGCGCCAGGGTGGTATTCAACATAAAATAAAATGGCAGATAAAATAGCATTTCAATGATTTAGCACAAATGTGCCGAGTGACACAGTCAGTAAAGTCACCATGCGCGAAAAATAGAAGTTGTGCCTAGAGTCTGTTGTGAAGGCAATCCTGGGCTCTGTTTGTGAAAATAACATGGGATGCAGACAGATACATGCGTAGTGCGCAAAATGCATTCTGATAGTTATGCCCCAGTAGTTGCATGCACCGTTCTACCAGTTTGGTTCAGCATAGTATTTAGAAAGTAAAAAGAACAGATGTCACGGAGTAAGTGTCCTCTCGTGTGAATGCCCCAATGTTGGCATGCGCTGTGCTGCCAATTAATGCAGTAAAATATGGAAGAACTGGGGAACTGTCACGGGAAAAATCAAAAAGCGTGAGGGGCATTGAACACATGCTGCAAATGCACGAAGTACCGTATGGGGACACAGAGGAGTATAAACTGGACACAATGTCACAGAGTAAATGTCCTTATAGGAGTGTCCATCTGGAGGTGTCCATCTGAAATGGGTGGCCAAGTGGCCTGTGCATGAGACACCTGTCATGACAATGCCCTTGGCACGGGGGAATTTCATTGGTTTTTTATGAGTGAAATGTCCAGCTAACTATAACATGTGTGAAACCTATGGTTTTTTAAGTGAATATATATATATATATATATATATATATATATATATATATATATATATATATATATCCATACACAAAGTTGTCCCCAACTGGCAAAGCCACAACTCGGCGTGGTGATCCATGTACTCAGGTAAGTAGCAGCCCAGCAATGTACACAATTACTGCCATACGCGTTTCAAGCTCGTATCAGCTCTTGTTCACTGGCGGCAAGGAGACAGGAAACGGAGATCGGAACAAATGATTTATTTAAATAACGAGTCCCGCCCCAGTGGGCGCAGTGGCATGCTGGTCATCGTAGTCTTGATAATTGACACCACTACTCAATGTTCGTTTAACCAAGTGGTTCCGTACCTGCCTCCAAGTTAAAAATAAACACCCGGTTGGGCATGCGTTCACTGCCTGGCTTGCAAAACTAGATCTTGCCTGAGTTGGCCACGTCGTCCCTCAATGCCTCTTAGTATCCTGCAGAGAGGTCCCGCATTTATCGTGGTGGGGCTTAGCCGCGGCTGGACTTGCCGCTCAACATCCATACACAAAGTTGTCCCCAACTGGCAAAGCCACAACTCGGCGTGGTGATCCATGTACTCAGGTAAGTAGCAGCCCAGCAATGTACACAATTACTGCCATACGCGTTTCAAGCTCGTATCAGCTCTTGTTCACTGGCGGCAAGGAGACAGGAAACGGAGATCGGAACAAATGATTTATTTAAATAACGAGTCCCGCCCCAGTGGGCGCAGTGGCATGCTGGTCATCGTAGTCTTGATAATTGACACCACTACTCAATGTTCGTTTAACCAAGTGGTTCCGTACCTGCCTCCAAGTTAAAAATAAACACCCAGTTGGGCATACGTTCACTGCCTGGCTTGCAAAAATAGATCTTGCCTGAGTTGGCCACGTCGTCCCTCAATGCCTCTTAGTATCCTGCAGAGAGGTCCCGCATTTATCGCGGTGGGGCTTAGCCGCGGCTGGACTTGCCGCTCAACATCAGGATACTAAGAGGCATTGAGGGACGACGTGGCCAACTCAGGCAAGATCTATTTTTGCAAGCCAGGCAGTGAACGCATGCCCAACCGGGTGTTTATTTTTAACTTGGAGGCAGGTACGGAAGCTGCACCACCGCCCTGGATGTATGGCGGACCCCAGCTTCGTGGACGACGAGGCATTGGGGAACACTGAGGGATGTTATTTGCAGGGACAGTGACCATGGAACTGTTTGACCTATTTGAGGTATTATTTGAAAGTATTTGAAGTGGCATCACAAGACGAGTGTTACTCTGTAAATGAACTACCAATCCCATGGTGCAATTGTGTGAACTCTCTAACTCACCTGTGGGAAATTAAAACAAACTTAAATGCCGACCAGCAGCTTGCACTCTTGATTTTGTTGCCGCTTGCCTGTGAACAAGAGCTATTGAGCTTGAAACGCGTTAGGCACTAATCTATTGCAACAGTACATGCCAGCCTACCTGCCATCGTGATAGACTTAGGTTGCTCGGTGTGGAGTGCGCTCCGTTTGTGGACAAGTGTGGACCTTGATATTGAACGGCAGTCCAGCCGTTGGAGCTGCACCACCGCCCTGGATGTATGGCGGACCCCAGCTTCGTGGACGACGAGGCATTGGGGAACACTGAGGGATGTTATTTGCAGGGACAGTGACCATGGAACTGTTTGACCTATTTGAGGTATTATTTGAAAGGATTTGAAGTGGCATCACAAGACGAGTGTTACTATGTAAATGAACTACCAATCCCATGGTGCAATTGTGTGAACTCTCTAACTCACCTGTGGGAAATTAAAACAAACTTAAATGCCGACCAGTCGCTTGCACTCTTGATTTTGTTGCCGCTTGCCTGTGAACAAGAGCTATTGAGCTTGAAACGCGTTAGGCACTAATCTATTGCAACAGTACATGCCAGCCTACCTGCCATCGTGATAGACTTAGGTTGCTCGGTGTGGAGTGCGCTCCGTTTGTGGACAAGTGTGGACCTTATATATATTATCTGTTTCCATAGGAAATCTGAAAATTCTATTTTGAATAACTTTGGCGCCGGTTGATGAATCCTCGCGAAATTTTCAAAACTAATGGTTCAGCCCCTACCCTGAAAGTCTCGGGGTGATTCGTCAAGCGGGGGCTGAGAAAAAAGGGGGTCCCAAAACGCGTTTTCCCCATGCATTTTCCCATAGGACCTTTAGTCGAAGGTACAGCCTGAACGGCTGAACAGAATTACTTGAAATTTGGCAAAGAGGTAGTCCTCAGGTCAGGCATGTGCCTTTTGCATATATGGAGTCAATCTGTTCAGTAGTTCTTGAGAAAATTGCAGTTAAAAGTACATAAATATCTATAGGCGCGCACCGTGCGTGCACCCTAACGTGCGGGAGCGTAATTCTGATTGGTGGTTACATGTCAGTCAACGTTCGAATCGGTCGAAATCAGGAAGTGTCGTCTGCCATTTTATTTGTTTGGGCGCGACAGTGAAAAAGAGAGGTGGCGAACGTGAAAAGGGGGTGGGGTAGAGAGTTCCTGACCCCCTAGCCTTTGTCAGGGGGTCCCTGAAGGACCCCGAAGGGTGAAAAAAACATATATATATATTTTTTTAAATCGCGGGGTACACGCACGGTGCGCGCACGGTGAAAAACCTTAAAAAAATATATAATAATACATACATAACTTAGCATTTAAAAAAACGTACAAATTCACTTAAAAAACCATAGGTTTCACACACGTTATAGTTAGGAATTAGCATTTAAAAAACCTTGCAAATTCACTTAAAAAAATCCATAGGTTTCACACATGTTATACTTAGGTGGACATTTCACTCGCAAAAAACCAATGAAATTCCCACGTTATAGTTAGTTCAGATAACTATAATTCGCGCGACCGCCACTCGATCACAAAGATGATGTCATCAGTGATGTCATGAGTGATGCCACTGACCATGTCATGATTGATGTAATATGTGACGTCATGAGCAGAGGATTGCGGGCGCGCGAGTTATAGTTATTTGAACTAACTATAACGGGGGAATTTAATTGGTTTTTTGCGAGTGAAATGTCCACCTAACTATAACATGTGTGAAACCTATGGTTTTTTAAGTGAATGTATATATATATATATATATACTCCACACTGTCCCCTTAAAGCCAAGGAAACACTCGGACACTCCGTAGAAAGCAAATTCTTTAATCCAACAAGCAGAACGACGCGTTTCACCTTTACGGCTTTGTCACGCTCGTAAAGTCAACATTACACCATGTTTAAATACACCATGAAAGTAAGTTAACCATGAAAATTGAAAACGGACTTCTCATACACATGTGGCTAAATCCAAGTGCTAATGCAGCGGCCATTTTACAGTGTAGTATAGCCTGAAAATAACAGTACGATACTCCCCAAATCCATTCATAACAAGAAAGTTGATGGTCGTTACTATGAATTCATAAATATAGAATACAAAAAATACAAATAAATCAATATGCCTTCTAAATCAAGCCATATCTTTACATAAACGGAATGATGTAAAAACTCGCGTTACCAAATGTAAGCTGAAAAAGATGGAAAAGGGGAAAACCTCCACATAATATTCGTCCGAGTGGACAGTGAGGTATTGGTACATGTCGTATATTGAGCATAGCAAGCAATGGCCACATTAGCTACATGTAAGAGTTACAAATCAAAATGTGTCAATCCAACTCAAGAAAAACACTTATTCAGCTCAAATAGGAGACAAGAGAACATATTCTCAGATTATTCTGTCAACATTGTACATATACAAAAGATACAAAAATGACACGTGCCTCTACCAGATTACGCCCAAGTGGGCTGATGTGTTGACCAGAACATAATGACAAGAGTCCACATACAAATAGATCTTAGATGTTCTTCAACTAAATAGTCCACATGTGAGAGAAGTATCTGAAAATAAACAAAATAAGGTTAAAAACCTAAGTTAAAAACCTGAAAACCTCTTTACAGCAGACAATACATATTCAATTCAATTGTGCAGATGTACTGCCAGTTCTTCACTTAAATTCAACCCCATAGGGGCCAGACTGCCCAAATCGATGATGTACCGAGATTCCAACTTTCTAAGTGACAATTCTCTATTGCCACCTCTTACACCCAGATCAACAGTGTCAATTACCACCATTCGAACCAGTGTGTTATCTTGCATGTGTTTGTCAAAGAAATGTCGTGCCAAAGAATATTGTTTGTTATTATTTCGTATAGCACGAAGATGTTCCAAGACTCTTTTTTTCGCCTCATGTTTCGTGCTCCCAATGTACCACATGTTACAGGGACAGATCAAAACATAGACACAGTACGTGGTGTTACAGGTAAGTTTCTTCTTGATTACAAACTCTCTATTGGAGTTAGGTACCAGTAATGTGTTGCAATCACTGCTATTTTTGCACGCTTTGCATTTACGACAGCACCTAAAACCTGGTGTCCCCTTAGAGGAAATACTCTCACGTTCAGTGATGTGATTGTGACTTAATAAATCTCGCAATGAACGTCCTCTCTTAAAAGTAATTTGGGGGTTACTAGCCAGGTCCTTTTTGAGATGATCGTCAGTGAGCAACACATGCCAATGTTTTTTGAGGATCTGTCGTACTTCAGTGGCCTGGCCTGAAAATGTGGTGATAAATCTAAGACTTTCTTTTTGTTCGTTCTTGCATTGGGGATACAAAAGATCGTTCCTTGATTTTAGTTCTACTCTAGAAATTGCTTCCTGGATAACTTTATTCGTGTATCCCCGTTCTCTGAATCTCTGGCACATAATTTTCTTTTCGTGCATATATGCCTCACTAGAGCTACAGTTTCTTTTAGCTCTTAGTAGCTCTCCGTAAGGGATGCTGTATATCAGATTGCGTGGATGACTACTGTTAGCACTCAGTATACTGTTCCCCGATGTTTTCTTACGAAAAAGTTTGGTACATAGTTGGTTATCCACTACCTCCAAAAATACATCCAGAAATTCCAATGATTTTTCACTGACATGTTCAGTGAACTGAAGATTAAGTTCATTATCATTCAGTTTGTCAATAAAATTTCTGACAGATTTTTCATCACCACACCATATAAAAAATATGTCATCAATGTAGCGCAGCCACAGGGCCACATTGATGAATTCCGCCATTTCCATGACAACCTGCTCCTCCCACCAGCCCATGAACAAATTAGCATAGCTGGGGGCGAAGCAGGTTCCCATGGCTGTGCCCTGTGACTGCCTGTATATGATGTCATCAAAAATAAAAAAATTATTTTTGAGACAGATCTCAATCATCTTAAAATCATCTGTGAATGGTGAGTCAGTGAGATGGATCTTGATTTGAAGAAATGATTCACAGCCCGCACACCCAGGTCATGTTGGATACTGGTGTACAAACTGCTAACGTCAAGGGAGACCAAGAGATAATCTTTCTCCCAATGTATACCATCAACAGTTGTAAGGAAATGGGTGGTATCTTTCAAGTAGGAAGGTAGAGCCACTACATAAGGTCTTAGGAAATAATCAATGAATTTAGATGTGTTTTCTAGCAATGACCCCATAGAAGACACGATAGGTCTACCAGGTGGATTGCTGATACTCTTGTGCAGTTTGGGGAGTAGATATAGAATAGGTATTCTGGGATGAGCACAATATAAATAGTTGAATTCCTCCCATTCAATCAAACCTCTCTCTCTCCATTCAACAAGTGTTTCTCTGTACATGATATTGGATTGTAAAACCTCAGCCATGTTGGATTCACAATAGCAGGTAATATCCTTCAGTTGTCTCAAACCTTCAGCCAAATATTTCTGTTTGTCTAAGACAACAATATTACCACCTTTATCAGATTGTCTGATAACAATGCTCTTATCCCCCACCAACTTATCAATAGATGCAATTTGTGCAGCTGTAAGGTTCTTTTTGGTTCCTTGTATCTTTTTGAATCTTAATTTGTGTAAATCATGTAGGACACCCTTTTCAAAGACCTCTATTGCGTCACATTGAATGTTGGGCAAAAATACTGACTTGGGTTTGAACTGACTCCCGGGATTGTGATCAAGATCTATACCCCAAGTATCCAAATCAGGACCAACACCATCACTGTTGGTACCAGTCTCAGTTGTAGTATACAGGTTATGTAACAATTGAATATCACTTAAATCTAAGTTACTATTACTCACTGTATTGCTCGCTGTACCATGTTGCGTAGGTTTGGTCATAAACCACTTTTTCAGTTTCAATTTTCTAGAGAACAGGAACAGGTCAATTCTAGTTTGTGCAAAGTTCATATACTTGGGGTATAGATCTTGATCCCAATCCCGGGAGTCAGTTCAAACCCAAGTCAGTATTTTTGCCCAACATTCAATGTGACGCAATAGAGGTCTTTGAAAAGGGTGTCCTACATGATTTACACAAATTAAGATTCAAAAAGATACAAGGAACCAAAAAGAACCTTACAGCTGCACAAATTGCATCTATTGATAAGTTGGTGGGGGATAAGAGCATTGTTATCAGACAATCTGATAAAGGTGGTAATATTGTTGTCTTAGACAAACAGAAATATTTGGCTGAAGGTTTGAGACAACTGAAGGATATTACCTGCTATTGTGAATCCAACATGGCTGAGGTTTTACAATCCAATATCATGTACAGAGAAACACTTGTTGAATGGAGAGAGAGAGGTTTGATTGAATGGGAGGAATTCAACTATTTATATTGTGCTCATCCCAGAATACCTATTCTATATCTACTCCCCAAACTGCACAAGAGTATCAGCAAACCACCTGGTAGACCTATCGTGTCTTCTATGGGGTCATTGCTAGAAAACACATCTAAATTCATTGATTATTTCCTAAGACCTTATGTAGTGGCTCTACCTTCCTACTTGAAAGATACCACCCATTTCCTTACAACTGTTGATGGTATACATTGGGAGAAAGATTATCTCTTGGTCTCCCTTGACGTTAGCAGTTTGTACACCAGTATCCAACATGACCTGGGTGTGCGGGCTGTGAATCATTTCTTCAAATCAAGATCCATCTCACTGACTCACCATTCACAGATGATTTTAAGATGATTGAGATCTGTCTCAAAAATAATTTTTTTATTTTTGATGACATCATATACAGGCAGTCACAGGGCACAGCCATGGGAACCTGCTTCGCCCCCAGCTATGCTAATTTGTTCATGGGCTGGTGGGAGGAGCAGGTTGTCATGGAAATGGCGGAATTCATCAATGTGGCCCTGTGGCTGCGCTACATTGATGACATATTTTTTATATGGTGTGGTGATGAAAAATCTGTCAGAAATTTTATTGACAAACTGAATGATAATGAACTTAATCTTCAGTTCACTGAACATGTCAGTGAAAAATCATTGGAATTTCTGGATGTATTTTTGGAGGTAGTGGATAACCAACTATGTACCAAACTTTTTCGTAAGAAAACATCGGGGAACAGTATACTGAGTGCTAACAGTAGTCATCCACGCAATCTGATATACAGCATCCCTTACGGAGAGCTACTAAGAGCTAAAAGAAACTGTAGCTCTAGTGAGGCATATATGCACGAAAAGAAAATTATGTGCCAGAGATTCAGAGAACGGGGATACACGAATAAAGTTATCCAGGAAGCAATTTCTAGAGTAGAACTAAAATCAAGGAACGATCTTTTGTATCCCCAATGCAAGAACAAACAAAAAGAAAGTCTTAGATTTATCACCACATTTTCAGGCCAGGCCACTGAAGTACGACAGATCCTCAAAAAACATTGGCATGTGTTGCTCACTGACGATCATCTCAAAAAGGACCTGGCTAGTAACCCCCAAATTACTTTTAAGAGAGGACGTTCATTGCGAGATTTATTAAGTCACAATCACATCACTGAACGTGAGAGTATTTCCTCTAAGGGGACACCAGGTTTTAGGTGCTGTCGTAAATGCAAAGCGTGCAAAAATAGCAGTGATTGCAACACATTACTGGTACCTAACTCCAATAGAGAGTTTGTAATCAAGAAGAAACTTACCTGTAACACCACGTACTGTGTCTATGTTTTGATCTGTCCCTGTAACATGTGGTACATTGGGAGCACGAAACATGAGGCGAAAAAAAGAGTCTTGGAACATCTTCGTGCTATACGAAATAATAACAAACAATATTCTTTGGCACGACATTTCTTTGACAAACACATGCAAGATAACACACTGGTTCGAATGGTGGTAATTGACACTGTTGATCTGGGTGTAAGAGGTGGCAATAGAGAATTGTCACTTAGAAAGTTGGAATCTCGGTACATCATCGATTTGGGCAGTCTGGCCCCTATGGGGTTGAATTTAAGTGAAGAACTGGCAGTACATCTGCACAATTGAATTGAATATGTATTGTCTGCTGTAAAGAGGTTTTCAGGTTTTTAACTTAGGTTTTTAACCTTATTTTGTTTATTTTCAGATACTTCTCTCACATGTGGACTATTTAGTTGAAGAACATCTAAGATCTATTTGTATGTGGACTCTTGTCATTATGTTCTGGTCAACACATCAGCCCACTTGGGCGTAATCTGGTAGAGGCACGTGTCATTTTTGTATCTTTTGTATATGTACAATGTTGACAGAATAATCTGAGAATATGTTCTCTTGTCTCCTATTTGAGCTGAATAAGTGTTTTTCTTGAGTTGGATTGACACATTTTGATTTGTAACTCTTACATGTAGCTAATGTGGCCATTGCTTGCTATGCTCAATATACGACATGTACCAATACCTCACTGTCCACTCGGACGAATATTATGTGGAGGTTTTCCCCTTTTCCATCTTTTTCAGCTTACATTTGGTAACGCGAGTTTTTACATCATTCCGTTTATGTAAAGATATGGCTTGATTTAGAAGGCATATTGATTTATTTGTATTTTTTGTATTCTATATTTATGAATTCATAGTAACGACCATCAACTTTCTTGTTATGAATGGATTTGGGGAGTATCGTACTGTTATTTTCAGGCTATACTACACTGTAAAATGGCCGCTGCATTAGCACTTGGATTTAGCCACATGTGTATGAGAAGTCCGTTTTCAATTTTCATGGTTAACTTACTTTCATGGTGTATTTAAACATGGTGTAATGTTGACTTTACGAGCGTGACAAAGCCGTAAAGGTGAAACGCGTCGTTCTGCTTGTTGGATTAAAGAATTTGCTTTCTACGGAGTGTCCGAGTGTTTCCTTGGCTTTAAGGGGACAGTGTGGAGTTTATACGAGGAGTTCCGGTATCCTGACTCGGACCGCCCGCGACAGCCCTTGGTTCGTTACCGGAGTTGGTGGAGCGTATATATATATATATATATATATATATATATATTCCAAGGTTGCCCTGAGCTCGGAAGATGCACTCCAAAGAAGATTAGGTAACCCGAACCTTTATTATTAGTCAACAGCATTCCAAGCAGAAATATTTTCAAAGTGTCCCTGATGCGTTTCGAGGCAGCATGCCTCTTAGTCATAGGGAGAAGCAGTCAGTGCGCGCACGCATTACAACCCTTTTTAAAGTTCCTAATCAGCATACCGCTCACAGGTGAGTACTTTTACCAGCATGCTGGGAGTTGTAGTGATTTAATCCCTCCAGTGGGTAATTCTCATGCCTCCAGTGGCTTACGAGCACTGACCTTGTTGTTGCTTTATTAGTCTTTATTTAAAACCCTCCAGTGGGCTTCTGTTTGGATAACTGTTAAAATCAAGACAATCTTCATGCCGCACATCACGCCAGTACAATACCGGCGCGCAGTGGTGCATCTTCCCACGGCCGGACTGCCGTTTTACAAACATATTCCAAGGTTGCCCTGAGCTCGGAAGATGCACTCCAAAGAAGATTAGTTCACCCGAACCTTTATTATTAGTCAACAGGATTCCAAGAAGAAATATTTTCAATGTGTCCCTGATACGTTTCGAGGCAGCATGCCTCTTAATCATAGGGAGAAGCAGTCAGTGCGTGCACGCATTACAACCCTTTTTAAAGTTCCTAATCAGCATACCGCTCACAGGTGAGTACTTTTACCAGCATACTGGGAGTTGTAGTGATTTAATCCCTCCAGTGGGTAATTCTCATGCCTCCAGTGGCTTACGAGCACTGACCTTGTTGTTGCTTTATTGGTCTTTATATATATATATATATTCACTGAAAAAACCATAGGTTTCACACACGTTATAGTTAGGAATTAGCGTTTAAAAAACCTTGCAAATTCACTGAAAAAACCATAGGTTTCACACATGTTATAGTTAGCTGGACATTTTACTGATAAAAAACCAATGAAATTCCCCCGTTATAGTTAGTGCAGGCAACTATAACTCACGCGACCGCAATCCTCTGCTGATGCTAATACTGTATTTAGACACTTATTTGCCAATGTCTTCTTCCATTAATTTTTAGCTATACATATATTACAAATATTTTTTTTTCATAAAGACACATATCTCATCAGCAGAAGATTGCGGTCGCGTGAGTTATAGTTGCCTGCACTAACTATAACGGGGGAATTTCATTGGTTTTTTATCAGTAAAATGTCCAGCTAACTATAACATGTGTGAAACCTATGGTTTTTTCAGTGAATATATATATACATATATATATATATATACTGCTCCAAAAGTTGTCCACCTTTAAGTAGCACTCGACCAGCAGCTTGGTTTATGTGTAGGTAGGGACGGGGATCCGCTTGTAGGAGTCGCTCCGTAGTGGATTTGCCTGACGCGTTTCGAAGCTCCATATGCTTCTCTTCAGAGGCTTTAACGGAAGCGGTGTGCGCAACCACTGACCCACTTCACCATTTTCCATATGACACACCCACCAATGGGAGGCTCAGATGAGACTGTACATTATGGGAAGTGTAGTGCGGAGAGCACACAATCAAGTCCTGTATGGACCCTGCAAGTGGGCCCGTCCTCGATCCTGTATACGGCTGCTGTTTCACTTTCGTGACCCCCAAGAATTACGGGGTGGTGCATACTCTGCAGCTGGACGGCCGCGTGTTATATACTGCTCCAAAAGTTGTCCACCTTTAAGTAGCACTCGACCAGCAGCTTGGTTTATGTGTAGGTAGGGACGGGGATCCGCTTGTAGGAGCCGCTCCGTAGTGGATTTGCCTGACGCATTTCGAAGCTCCATATGCTTCTCTTCAGAGGCTTTAACGGAAGCGGTGTGCGCAACCACTGACCCACTTCACCATTTTCCATATGACACACCCACCAATGGGAGGCTCAGATGAGACTGTGCATTATGGGAAGTGTAGTGCGGAGAGCACACAATCAAGTCCTGTATGGACCCTGCAAGTGGGCCCGTCCTCGATCCTGTATACGGCTGCTGTTTCACTTTCGTGACCCCCAAGAATTACGGGGTGGTGCATACGCCGCGGCTGGACGGCCGCGTGTTATATACTACTCCAAAAGTTGTCCACCTTTAAGTAGCACTCGACCAGCAGCTTGGTTTATGTGTAGGTAGGGACGGGGATCCGCTTGTAGGAGCCGCTCCGTAGTGGATTTGCCTGACGCGTTTCGAAGCTCCATATGCTTCTCTTCAAAGGCTTTAACGGAAGCGGTGTGCGCAACCACTGACCCACTTCACCATTTTCCATATGACACACCCACCAATGGGAGGCTCAGATGAGACTGTGCATTATGGGAAGTGTAGTGCGGAGAGCACACAATCAAGTCCTGTATGGACCCTGCAAGTGGGCCCGTCCTCGATCCTGTATACGGCTGCTGTTTCACTTTTGTGACCCCCAAGAATTACGGGGTGGTGCATACTCTGCGGCTGGACGGCCGCGTGTTATATACTGCTCCAAAAGTTGTCCACCTTTAAGTAGCACTCGACCAGCAGCTTGGTTTATGTGTAGGTAGGGACGGGGATCCGCTTGTAGGAGCCGCTTCGTAGTGGATTTGCCTGACGCGCTTCGAAGCTCCATATGCTTCTCTTCAGAGGCTTTAACGGAAGCGGTGTGCGCAACCACTGACCCACTTCACCATTTTCCATATGACACACCCACCAATGGGAGGCTCAGATGAGACTGTGCATTATGGGAAGTGTAGTGCGGAGAGCACACAATCAAGTCCTGTATGGACCCTGCAAGTGGGCCCGTCCTCGATCCTGTATACGGCTGCTGTTTCACTTTCGTGACCCCCAAGAATTACGGGGTGGTGCATACTCCGCGGCTGGACGGCCGCGTGTTATATACTGCTCCAAAAGTTGTCCACCTTTAAGTAGCACTCGACCAGCAGCTTGGTTTATGTGTAGGTAGGGACGGGGATCCGCTTGTTGTAGCATATGGAGCTTCGAAAAGCGTCAGGCAAATCCACTACGGAGCGGCTCCTACAAGTGGATCTCCGTCCCTACCTACACATAAATCAAGCTGCTGGTCAAGTGCTACTTACAGGTGGACAACTTTGGAGCAGAATATATATATATATATATATATATATATATATATATATTTGTTTCCCAATGTGCCCTGCGCACGGGAAGTCACTCGACATTGCTTCGCCCGAAGGTTAGTGTTATGCAGCCTGCCCTTAGCTTTCACCTTTAACTTTTGCCTTTGCCGACGCGTTTCGGGATATTTCAATCCCTTCTTCATGGGCAGCAAATCACGTAGCAGAAACTCACATTGTTGGTTTCCTTGTATTTTATTCATAAGTATGACCGCCCCCAGTGGGCGTGTTTAACATTGCTTTCTGGGACATTGAGTCCATGCGAGTAAAGTATTTCCTTTCGTAAGGTCCGCAGCATGTATTTGCAGTTTAACAATCCTTGTTAACCTTGGTAGGTGGTGTTGGCATTGGTGCGGGCTTAGTAAGCATGGAAGCGCTGTACTGTTCAAGTCTTGGAAGTCCAAAGCCTGCAGTCTCGCAAGCTGGTTTGTGATTCTCCCCCAGCTTGCGATGGTGCTCTTCCCCACGGCTAAGGCTACCGTGCCTAATTTTGTTTCCCAATGTGCCCTGCGCACGGGAAGTCACTCGACATTGCTTCACCCGAAGGTTAGTGTTATGCAGCCTGCCCTTAGCTTTCACCTTTAACTTTTGCCTTTGCCGACGCGTTTCGGGATATTTCAATCCCTTCTTCATGGGCAGCAAATCACGTAGCAGAAACTCACATTGTTGGTTTCCTTGTATTTTATTCATAAGTATGACCGCCCCCAGTGGGCGTGTTTAACATTGCTTTCTGGGACATTGAGTCCATGCGAGTAAAGTATTTCCTTTCGTAAGGTCCGCAGCATGTATTTGCAGTTTAACAATCCTTGTTAACCTTGGTAGGTGGTGTTGGCATTGGTGCGGGCTTAGTAAGCATGGAAGCGCTGTACTGTTCAAGTCTTGGAAGTCCAAAGCCTGCAGTCTCGCAAGCTGGTTTGTGATTCTCCCCCAGCTTGCGATGGTGCTCTTCCCCACGGCTAAGGCTACCGTGCCTAATTTTGTTTCCCAATGTGCCCTGCGCACGGGAAGTCACTCGACATTGCTTCACCCGAAGGTTAGTGTTATGCAGCCTGCCCTTAGCTTTCACCTTTAACTTTTGCCTTTGCCGACGCGTTTCGGGATATTTCAATCCCTTCTTCATGGGCAGCAAATCACGCAGCAGAAACTCGCATTGTTGGTTTCCTTGTATTTTATTCATAAGTATGACCGCCCCCAGTGGGCGTGTTTAACATTGCTTTCTGGGACATTGAGTCCATGCGAGTAAAGTATTTCCTTTCGTAAGGTCCGCAGCATGTATTTGCAATTTAACAATCCTTGTTAACCTTGGTAGGTGGTGTTGGCATTGGTGCGGGCTTAGTAAGCATGGAAGCGCTGTACTGTTCAAGTCTTGGAAGTCCAAAGCCTGCAGTCTCGCAAGCTGGTTTGTGATTCTCCCCCAGCTTGCGATGGTGCTCTTCCCCACGGCTAAGGCTGCCGTGCCTAATTTTGTTTCCCAATGTGCCCTGCGCACGGGAAGTCACTCGACATTGCTTCGCCCGAAGGTTAGTGTTATGCAGCCTGCCCTTAGCTTTCACCTTCAACTTTTGCCTTTGCCGACGCGTTTCGGGATATTTCAATCCCTTCTTCATGGGCAACAAATCACGCAGCAGAAACTCGCATTGTTGGTTTCCTTGTATTTTATTCATAAGTATGACCGCCCCCAGTGGGCGTGTTTAACATTGCTTTCTGGGACATTGAGTCCATGCGAGTAAAGTATTTCCTTTCGTAAGGTCCGCAGCATGTATTTGCAATTTAACAATCCTTGTTAACCTTGGTAGGTGGTGTTGGCATTGGTTCGGGCTTAGTAAGCATGGAAGCGCTGTACTGTTCAAGTCTTGGAAGTCCAAAGCCTGCAGTCTCGCAAGCTGGTTTGTGATTCTCCCCCAGCTTGCGATGGTGCTCTTCCCCACGGCTAAGGCTGCCGTGCCTGATTTTGTTTCCCAATGTGCCCTGCGCACGGGAAGTCACTCGACATTGCTTCGCCCGAAGGTTAGTGTTATGCAGCCTGCCCTTAGCTTTCACCTTTAACTTTTGCCTTTGCCGACGCGTTTCGGGATATTTCAATCCCTTCTTCATGGGCAGCAAATCACGCAGCAGAAACTCGCATTGTTGGTTTCCTTGTATTTTATTCATAAGTATGACCGCCCCCAGTATGGAATAGCTCGTCTAAAATGTTTTTTGCTTTTTTAAGGTGTTTCACCGTGCGCGCACGGTGTGCGCACGGTCCGCGCACCCCGCGATTTTTTGAAAAAAAAACTAAAAAATATTTCACCCTTCGGGATCCTTCAGGGACCCCCTGACAAAGGCTAGGGGGTCAGGAACTCTCTACCCTGCCCCCTTTTCACGTTCTCCACCTTTGTTTTTCTCTCTCACACAAGTCACACACAAAATGGCAGCCGACACTTCCTGATTTCGACCGATTCGAACGTTGACTGACATCTAACCACCAATCAGATTTACGCTCGCACACGGCACCGTGCGCGCACGGCACCGTGCGCGCACGGTGCGTGCACGGTGCGTGCCTATAGATATTTATATGGTTTTAAATACAAATTTCTCAGGAAATACTGAACAGATTGACTCCATATATGCAAAAGGCACTTCCCTGACCTGAGGACTAACTCTTTGCCAAATTTCAAGTAATTCTGTTCAGCCGTTCGGGCTGTACCTTCGACTAAAGGTCCTATGGGAAAATGCATGGGGAAAACGCGTTTTGGGACCCCCCTTTTTTCTCGGCCCCCGCTTGACGAATCACCCCGAGACTTTCAGGGTAGGAGCTGAGCGGAGCGCCCCATTAGTTTTGAAACTTTCGTGAGGATTCGTCAACCGGCACCAAAGTTATTCAAAATAGAATTTTCAGATTTCCTATGGAAACACGATCCTAACTATAACTATCTACTGGCGACTGCCAGTAGATAATATATATATATATATATATATATATATATATATATATATATATATATATATATATATATATATATATATATATATATATATATATATATATATATATATATATATAATTTTCAATTAAACCCCAGGCAATCTCTAAAGGTCAAACATTTCTTGGTATACTTTGCTGTGTGTCTTGCTCCTCCTTTCAGATTATACAGAATCTCCCACACGGTGGCTCAAACACAGCGAAGCAAAACATAATACACAATAATACCTAGAAAAGGGTTTCCCTTAACAAAATGCAAAGACTCTCTTTTTAGAATAAGGCTAGGGGTTTTATTTATGCAATGCTCTCTAACAGAGAGGCTTTCTCAGATGCCAAATGAACCACATTCAAAGGTATTTAGAGATATATATATTTATATGCGAGCAATAATAACACACTTGGTAAATGCAACAGTTAAATGCATGAATAACACTAATGAATAGACAAGCAACAAATAATATGAGATAACACTCAAGAAAATATACTAGGCGAGGCACAAGCAGCCTACCAGGTGGCTAATTCCACGGGTAATAACACCCCGTATGCCGCCATCAATTCCATCATTCTGGATCATTTGGAGATGGACGCTGAAGCCTACTGGGTGCGCTTTCTTAAAGAAAAGGGAGCCCCAGGGAAAAACCCCCAAACCCTTTTTTTCACCTCAAGGCTGCTGCAGACAAATGGTTAAAACCCCTAGAGAACAGCAAAGAGGACATCATGGACCTCATATATTTAGAACAATACCTAGAAGCTCTTCCATACAACACGCAACGATGGCTGAGACAGCACACCAACCTCACCACGGAACAGGCGGTTGAAATGGCTACATCGTTCTCCCGCGCCTAGCCTCGGGTACCTCTTTGGGAAATAGAGAAATCTGGAAGCCCTATGTAAGGGAAGCATGATAAGAACCACCCCACTAACCCTATGCCGGAACCTCTGAGACTCCGACCCTATAAAGCCGACATACCTTTACACCGGGGACCCCTAGTGTTTTGAGTGTGGTGAATGGGGACACATTGCCCGTCTGTGTCCCCACAAAAAATCTTAAGAAGAGCCAACGGATGTTGGCTACGCCCCAAGATCAATCCTTTACACTGCTGAGTAGGGGAGTGCCTTTTACGTAAATGTGCAAGTAAACAGACAATGGGTCATGGCTTTGTTGGACTCTGGATGCCGGCAGTCAGTCATCCAGGGAGACTTGATAGACTCTAGACAGATCATACCCGACGCCCTGGTACACATACGGTATGTGCACAGAGATATTAAGCCATAGCCTGTAGAAGAGGTGTCCCTCAACCCCACCCATGGGACCCCCTCTAGAGTCCGGGTGGGGGTGTTGGGGGACCTCCCCAAGGACTTGATAATAGGGACTGATAACGCTTGGTTCTTAGGGATGTTCTTGACTACCTTACAGTCCCAGAGTGACAGGGAAAGGGGGGTGTCCGCGGGGAAAAAACACACAGCCCTTATCGCCCCAGAACCCTGGCTCCTAGACAGGAATTTCAAGTACGCCCAAACCAATGACCCCACGCTACAAAATGTCTGGCAGGTAGCACAAACCCCTGGTATCACTACTTATCACCGGTTTTGTGTAGACAAGGGGCTTTGTACCGAAAAGCGACCTTGGATGCTTGCCTCCATTTATTGGTACCCCTGGCCTTTAGAGAGCAGGTTCTCTTCTTGGCTCACTCACACCTCACAGCAGGACACACAGGGGCAGAAAAAACAACAGTCTAATGAGGCATTTTAAGTCGCCTGGGGTGTATGGAGACACAAAAAAACACTGTCAGGGATGTGAGGTCTGCCAGAAGAGAAACCCATACCAACCTCCCCCAGTTCCCCTACAGCCGCTCCTGGTTGTCGGCAATCCGTTCGAGCGGGTTGGGATCGATTTGATTGGTTCTTTGCCTAGAACAAAAAAGGGCATCTATATGCCCTGGTAATCGTGGATTATTCCACTTCCTACTCTGAGGCCTTTCCCTTGAGTGCTCCTACCACAAAAAACAGGGTAGGCTTTCCCAGGGAGATTGACAGACCAGGGTACCCCTTTTGTCTCTCGTTTGATGAAGGAGGTGTGTTGGACCCTAAACATCAGCCATATCAAGACATTGGTTTACCACCCGCAAACCGACGGGATCGTGGAGAGATATAATGACACCTTGAAGCTGATCCTAAACGAAATGCTCAGGAGTGTAGAGCAGGATTGGGATCAACTCCTTCCCCTCACCCTATATGTTATACGTAGCCAAGTCCAGAGCAGTCTAGGCTGTTCCTTCTTCGAACTGTTATAAGGGAGACAGCCAAGATTGTTTCTGGAAATGATGAAGGAGGCATGGGAAAAGGAAGAGGAATACGAGACCCGGGGCTTTCTCGAGTACACTCAAAACCTCAAATCACGAAGAGGCAAACTTTGGGACCTCGCTTATTCAATTTAGAAAAAAACAAAAGACAGAAGTTTAATTCCGATAAAGGAAAGAAATGGCGACGTCTAGCCATTAACGACTGGGTCTTGGTCTTGCTCTCATCCTCCACAAGTTCGCTTAAGGCAGAGTGTATGGGCCCCTATAGAATTGTAGATACAGTAGGGAAACCCATGTATGAATTTCGGGTGAAACCCTCCAAAGTGCAAACGTATCACATCAACCTGCTGAAAAAATGGATGGGTCCGATTCCCAAAACAACCCATCTAGTGTTGCCAACTCCGATAGGAGCCACATGTACTCTGCCCCAGCTAGTAGTAAATGACACCCAAACTCTCGTGCAACAACAGTCTTTGTGTACGATGTTGCGCCCTTTTTCTCCTTTGTTCTCTGACAACCCAGGGAAAACATCCCTAATTAAGCACGTCATTGAGATGATACCTGGCAAGGTCATTAAACAATGGCCCTACCGCATTCCAGTTGCTAGAAGACAAGCAGTCAGACCCAAAGTCCAGGCCATGTTGGAGATGGGAGTTATCCGTCCTTCCAGGAGCGACTGGTCCCCACACTGGATGGCTCTATCAGATTCTGTATAGACTTTAGGGGCGTAAACTCCATCTCCAAGTTCGATTCTTATCCCTTACCGAGAATTGATAAGTTAATCGAAAAATTGGGAGATGCTCAGTATATAACGCTATACCTCACAAAAGGGTACTAGCAGGTCCCCCTTCGGGAGAAGGATCAAGAGAAAACCACCTTTGTCACTCTGGATGGTTTATATGAATTCACCGTCCTCCCGTTTTGTCTGCACGGAGCACCCGCCTCCTTTCAAAGGTTAATGAACACCGTGCTCAGTGACCACCAGAGCTTCTCGTCGGCCTATCTAGACAATATTACCTTTAGCTCTAGCTGGGAGGACCATTTGAAACATTGCCAGGAAATCTTCCAGGTCCTGCGGCGTGCTGGTCTACACGTAAACTTTGAAAAATCCAAGATGGGGTTCAGTAAGGTCAAGTACCTGGGCTATGTCTTAGGGAATAGGGTGATAGAGCCACAGAAAGAGAAGGTGATGGCTATCAGGGACATGACTTTTCCCTCCACAAAGAGGGAATTCAGAGCCTTTTTAGGGTTGTTGGGGTATTACAGAAGATTCGTACCCCAATATTCCGAAATAGCGGGCCTTCTCACTGATCTCCTAAAGAAAGAGGCCAAATCAAAGCATCTGTTACACCCCTCTGAGTCAGTGACCAACGCCTTCCATCACCAGAAAAGGGCTATAACCACCAGCCCGGTTTTATCATCTCTCGATTTCACTAAGCCATTTATCCTTCACACCGACGCCTCTGACTGTGGGTTGGGAGCAGTCTTATCACATCTCTCCCCTTAGGGTACTGAGCGTCCAATCCTTTTTATTAGCAGGAAGTTGTTTCCCCGCAACAGGTGTTACCCCACCATAGAGAAAGAGTGTCTCGCCATAAAGTGGGTTGTTGACAAGCTCCATTATTATTTGGAGGGGCGTCGTTGTACCTTATACATTGATCACGCTCCTCTCCAATGGATGAGTCAGAACACGGGTCACAATCCCCGCGTTCTTCTGTGGTTCCTTTCCCTGCAGCCCTATGTGTTTGATGTTCCACACCGAAAGGGGGCTGAGAATGGGACTGCTGACTTTCTGTCTCGCATATTTCCCCTCCCCGATCAGGAGAATCTTAGGGTGTGTCACGATTCCCCAGATTAGGATCTGATGGTTCTTTGGAATGGTGGTGTGCTCCTGACAGCGGGGATCCTCTCCTCTCTCCACAGCCAGAGGAATTCCCGGACTGGACTATGACTCGGAGCCCACTGCAAGGGTTGCATTCTTCTCTAACCAGACGGGGTTCCTTTAATTGGGAACACTTGCCAGATGACTCCGCCCCCGCACCCTACGTCATTGACTCCACGCCAATCATAGAGAGGGGAAGCCCATCATCGAGAGGGAGGAGAACAGACTCCGGAAGATGCCCTCGTTTTGAAAACGCCCAACCTGGGATTTCTGACGAGGAGATGGAGACGACAGGCAAGGGTACTCCACTGCTGAATTTTTCCCGAGGGATGAACATCCAGGGACATCAGGAGAGCCAGGAGGCCAACAACCCCACACTTCGCCCAGCCACGCTCACCCAGGTATGAGCACGGCTTGCGGGGTGGGCTGGGAGGAGAAAGAAAGTCGGCAGTAGTGGGCCAACCACTTTGTAAAACCCCTTGCCTTTCTGACCACCCTCCCCACACAATCACACCTCCATGCCCCTCCCATAGCACTGGGTGAATCCTCACTCCCTGTCCCTGGTGGAGGTATTCAACTAGAACCCCATGTTCATGAGCCACCACTGCAGTGCCCTTCGAGACCTGGACACAATCAGACAAATTCCCCTGATGCTGCACCCACTGGAACTTCAGGTCCCACTGCTGAGCCCGCATATGCCACCTGGCATGATCTTTGAGCGTGCAAAGTCTGAGGTGCATCAGTCATTACACGCCCTAACACCTTTTCAAGAGGAAATTCCTCATCATGCATAGATTACGTGATAAGTATAGCACATTGGGCATATGTACAGGATTTTAAAGTAAGTCAAAGAAGAGAGAGTGACCACTTTCCTTTATGCTTAGATCTAGCCGGGAAAGGGTTACCCACCCACGCGACCCTAGATGTTGAACCCAGGGAGGAGATCAGGCAGCCCTTGATAAGTAATAACAGGCCTGGACCGTACTGGACCAAGTTGAACCCCTCACTAACATATATTTAATGAGCTTGTAACTTCGTATTTGGAGCTCGGTAATTAACATATGCAAATAACACAAATCCATCAAAAACTGGAAGAGAAAATCAAATTCTAACTAAACACCAGACAGGAACAGGTAACACTAGTGTGTTAACACAGCTGTCCAACCTCTGGTTTAACCAAGATTGTGTATTGGCCAAACAGCTCATCAGGGCCCTTAAACATAAAAACATAACTGAGATCAGACGTGAAAGAATAGAATACAGGAAAACCCAGAAGGTGGCTCTAAGAAATTGGGAAGATGGTATCTGGGAAGATCTTATAGTAGCCTCAAAAACTGGGGACTAGACCATGTTGTGGAAGCTAATGACTCAAGGAAGCAAAATAGACAAAACGGCTTCTAATAATTTCTTAGACCCCAATACTTGGCAGAGAGACTTCACGAACCTTTAGCACACCCCTAATGAGTCAGAAACATATGCAGATTCTACAAATGTAACCGGGGGGGTCTCTGATGCTCAGACAAACAGCACCCTTACAATTTAGCATTGACAACACAGAGCACGCCATAGCACCCATTAAGTTATCAAAGGCGCCCGGTCCCAACAGGATACCAAGGGATTTATTATAACATGGCCCAGAAGTGTGGGTCCCATATACAAATGAATTATGCAACACAAAGCCAGGGGACAGCCCATCCCAGCATCCTGGAAGGCAGCAGAGATAGTTCCTATTTACAAAAAGGGCAGCTGAGTAGACCCTGCAAACTACAGGCCTATCAGCCCGATAGACATCTTCCAGAAAGTTTTTGCAAAGCAACTCCTGTTTAATCTAACTGACTGGATCACAGAGAATGGTGTACTCTTGCCCTGCCAGGCTGGCTTTAGAAGATAAATTTGTACAATTGTTTAAGTTTTCAGACTCCTAGTTCTAGCCTGGAAGTATACAAAGCTGAGAGATAGCCACTTATATGTTGCTTTTATCGACTTAAAGGCAGCATTTGACTCAATCACAAGGGCGCAGGTATGGAAAAGCCTATATCAACTGGGGTACCAGATGAGATTTTAAATCAAATCATAAGGTTACACGAGGGCAAATTTGCAAAGGTACGCTGGGGTAAAGGAGGTGAGCTCCGCAACGAGATCCCGGTCAGGAGGGGCGTGCGCCAGGGCTGTGTCCTGGCGCCAACCATGTTTCTTCTATATGTAAATGATTCGGTTGAATACTTGCAAAAATCATCCCATGATTCGCCCAAATTTGGAGGGACCCATATTTGTGGCCTAACATTTGCAGACGACACAATCTTGTTGTCCCATACTCCCAGGTGTCTACAAACCCTACATGACAGCCTTAACAAATACTGTAAAGCAAAAGGCCTAGATATTAACCCAATCAAAACCAAATACATGATGTTGAAACCACAGAAATGCTGGAAAAAGAAAATAACCTCGAACATGATGACTCTGGAGCGTGTAACCAACTTTGTATACCTGGGGTTCACCATCGTTTCTAAACTTTCTTGTAAACCCCAAATAGAGAAATCAAAGGCCATCTTAATGCAAAACTCTCTCCCCATCGTGAAAAAACAGTCGGCATCGGTGGCCAAAGCTATTACACCTACTTAGTATATAAATCCCGAGCTCAAACCGCTGCCTTATATGGCTCAGAGATATGGGGCGGTGAAGCTCTAAAACCATTAATAGTTGGGGAAAACAAAGTCTTGAGAATGTTTGTGGCCCTCCCCCAATACACCCCATTGATTCATCTGACCTATGACATGGGTATCAAACGACTTGAGCATTTAGCTTTATGGAGAACACTGTCGTACTGGGTCAGAATTTCGAGAACAGAGGAGCTAGGAAACTACAGAGAATCCTTGAGCAAACTGACGGAACTGGATTCTCGAGTCACCTTCCCTTGGTTGGCTCATATCGGACATGGCTCCTTGATCTAGGATTGAGCAGATTCTGGATAAACCCGAGGCTGCTAACACCTGAATCAAAGTGCGAGATTAAGCATATTTTCTGGGATTTCATCAGGCATAAAGGTATTTCAAATAGCCCGCTGGGAAGACTCACCTCACGATTTTTAGCGTTCAAAATGACTGCTTGTTTTGGATCCTTCATGGATGAAATTGAAACAGAATTAGGAAAATCACTGTACCTGAAGAACAAGTTACTTACCTTCGGTAACGATGTATCTGGTAGAGACACAGTCTAGCCGCAGATTTCTTAACTTACAATATCCCCATGTGTCAGACTGGATCCGGAAAACATTTTCCCCGGCAGTACCTCTGCACGCCGAGGGGCGGCGTTGCCCGGCTCCATCCTGACGTCCCGGCTACGTCCTGACGTCTGGGCTCCATCCACTGAAGTGACGTGAATGGAGCCATATAAGACCTCCTCGGCGTGCTTACGTCAGTTTTCTACAGTGAAACTTTTACACACCTCAACGCAAGGCCACAACAAAACCTGTGAGAGTATAGGAACAGTGTGTCAAAAAAGAACAAATTCCTTCAAACAGCAATGATAAGAAGTCATAGAATGAGAGACAACACCATGTTGAAAAAATACCCAGCACTGAAAGGGACCGAAGGGAGCAAACAGAGCACCCGTCCCAGTAAAAATCCCGTCAAAGAGAAGAGCCATGCCCCCCCAAAAAGGCAACGGTAGTGGAAACGAATGCAACGAATGGCATGAAAAACGAAGGACAGTATGCAACCACAGGCTGGAACTGTATGAAAAACAACCTGTCACCACAGGATATAAATGTAAGGGACCACAAGACTGGAACAACATGTCCAGAAGTAAACAACAACACAGAATGTGCACCACCCCCCCACAGTGACCTATGAACTGTAGCATAGTCAAGTAAAACCGCAACCCAATCAAGAAAAATGGGAGCGGAGGGAGGTAAAAGAACATGAGATGCTCCACGCGGGAAGAAACCGGCAGAAGAATGTTGAAAAATCCATAACTAAGCCACCCAAGAACGAGAATGGGTGGAGAGCTAATGTGCCAACAAGAATGACACGCCCTGCCCCGGAGGTAGGAGAACCAGAGCACCCCTCAGGGAGACCAAGGTCACCTGTAGGAATGCAAGGAGATAAAACCCCACCTGGAAGGTCCTCGCAGAATGGGGAGGATGGGTGGGCGTTAAGGGATCTGTGGCTAGACTGTCTCTCTACCTGATACATAGTTACTGAAGGCAAGTAACTTGTTCATCTGATAGAGACATCTAGCCGCAGATTCCTTAACTTAGAATAGATACCAAAGCTATACCCCATAGGAGGAGGGTCTGCGACCGAAAACCCACCAAGTGTCCAAAGGACATAGTCCGTCAAGCACAGTGACTTAAATAAGGTGGGGGCCGGAATGCCAGCGTGGCTGACAGCAAACCCAGAAAGGGCAGCAGTGCCAGCAGAGCTGACACCAGACCAAGAAGCTCAGGGTGGAGCATGAGCAGGGGAAGCTAAGTACCACAACCCGACAGAGGACGGCACAAAGCCACTGTCGGTCAGACAGTGATGAACGAAGTTCCAGAACTAGAAAGGCAGTGCACTATGCCATAGCGTGTACGAAAAGAGGGAGACTGAGGAGAGAATCCAAGGCTCCGTAAGAGACAAAGGCCCAGCGAAGAAACTTAAACATGAGGAGAGATTCAGAACACAAAACGGGAGCGGCACAACACCAGGTACCAACCAACGACATGACGGAGCAGAAGGTATCATGCCAAGACATATGAACCACGAGTACCAGAATTACAGAAGTGCGAACTACAAGAATACACGGAACAGACATTGCATACCGTGAGACCCAAACCACACAATGCTTGCGTTGACAAAGAAGAGGTGCACAGCACCAGGGAGTCAACCAGTCAACTATACCCCCAGGTGCAAAGACCAGGGGCCACCAGCAAGTTGGACACTCCTAAAGCTAGCTCCCATGAGGGAGGAAGAGTAAAGAGAGATGGAAAAACAGATGGGAAATCTGGGACCATCCCCAGAAACCACCGCAGGGAAACCCTGCATGCTGGCCTACACAAATATAGAGGATTATAGAGGGGTTTATTGATAACACAAGGTCTTGAGGGTATCACTAATAGTCCACAGTTTCTCTTCTTTGGGTCTGACCCTCTTCTTATTGTGCTGGTTTGTTAGATTGGCTTCCTCCCCTTCGGAGATAAGAGGCCATCCTCTGGATACAGGGAAAGGAAAAGAAAAGAGAGAAAACAAAAAGAACATAATGAGATGCTGTCCGAACTATCGTTAGAGGGAATAACGAGTGAGGGGAATTGGCACCCGTTATCTATCACCAGTGGTAGTGCTATGTAGCTCTATGTAGCGCACCACAACTTCGGCCTCTTTCCTACATGGGGTGCTTTGTCACTTATCACTGCGTCGTTTTGGGCAGCCCCTCCCCTCCCTTTCCCCAAAAGCCTCTGAACCGAGCTCGTGCCTGCAAAAGCCATGCTCCTCCAGGAGCATGGCTGGCCAACTCACGGTGTCGGAGAGGGTCCCTCCCTCTTGGGCTCTGCTCCAGCGTACTCGGTACACTTCTCTTCTCAAGCAGGGGACACAGCTTCTTCCGGTGCTCTCGTTACCTCCGGCTTGTTGGTGCTTCTCCTCGGTTCTTCCTCCGGCGGCTCGCTGCACAGGGCAGGTGCATCCGACGACTCTCGCGGAAAACACACCCACTTTACGTAGCTTTCTAATGGATACACTCCAACCATTGGCGCATGTGACCGGGACAGGCTGTACTGTCTGGCAACAGGATGTGGCTCTGTCCTAAAGAAAGGCACCAAGTTACACAACAAAAGTTTGTCTGTAATGAGTGAAGACTTTGTCTGATCTGTCATGGCCCTAATAAAACTCCCGATATCATTCAATAAAACTAAAAACCATGCAAGGAGATAGTCAAGTTAATGTTAACTTTTATACAAGGTGTAATGACCAAGAGTGTGTTCAAGTCCAAAATCAGTCCCTGAGACCCCAAAGTTAAATAAACCACATGAGTAGATGTTGTTTGAAATCATCCAACATGTAGCATGACCTCTTTAAATGGAACATGCACCTGATGCCAGTATTCAAGAACCAATCAACATTAGTTGAAATGTGTCAAGAGAAGCACATCAATGAATCAACAATCACCATACATATAGTAACTAGTAGCCACTTTGTTAGAGCATGCAACTAATGTAAGTGTAAAAACCCCGTGTCCATTCATGGTGACGTGTTCATAAGGATCATATCAGTGCAACATGCACAATAGATGTACTACGTATTAACCAACAATGACAAAATCAAAGAGCAGCCAATGCCGTACCGCTTTATCAACCATTATCAACGTGTCGCACTGTAGGAGAGACGGATGACAAAAATACGTAAGCCCTTATTCCAAAATATTTACAAAACAAACACCAGACCACAATCTAACTCGAAAGAGATGACTTGTGTCTTTCAGAATGGTTTGGCATGGTAGCACACAGACTCTCAACCTGTCATGAAAGTAAATTCAGGCAGGAAGAAGATATAATTTTAGATGGTTACTGCAATCCATAACGTCTAAACTGTCTAGCCCTACTTATGACTAAAAGTTTGTAATCTTGGGGTGTAGTGATCACCTCTGAGGAAAATGGGAATATCGGTTAAATTATATTGTTGTCAGTCTTGGTGGAGAAACAGCTGACAATTATAAAACATAAGATGTAGTGCAAATGTGCATGTGTATAAAACTGGTGAAAGACTCCAGTGTAATGTCTGAAGCCTAATCTTGATCAATTGACCAATTAACCAATTAACCAAATTATTATCAGCATTTGTTAAGCGCATAGCTACCTGGAGGCCTCCCAGCGCCAGCAGTAACGGACTGGGCAGAAGCTAGGTGGTTTATGGGACAGAGTTTTGGAACAACCAGGTTTTGAGGAGCTACCGAAAGGGGAGACAGGGGGTCACTGAGTGAAGATGTGGAGGGAGAGTGTTCCACAATCTAGCAGTGTTATACTTCGCCTCCATCCCTAAAACTAAAAGGGTGAGATGTGGAGGTAGTACCTTTTCGCATAAGTTAGCCAAGCGAAGGCATTTTCTTGGACGGTATAAAAGTGATGAGAGAGCAATTAATTGGGGGCCCTTTCCCCCAGAGGGTCTAATGGGCTATGCACAGAGATTTAAATTTTATTCTTTCATTAATTGGTGGCCGGTGTAGGGTCTTTAAGACCGGCTTAGCAGACTGGGTTTTGGGTATGTTAAGCAGCTTCCGAGCAGCACAATTCTGCACAACTTGCAGTTTCCTGATCGTTGACTATGGGCCCCAAGATAGAGGAAGTTTCCGCAGTACGGGCAGGAAAGGATCAGAGCTTGGATCATGATTCTCAATGCCATCAAGGGAAGAAGAGGTAAGACTATCTGAAGCACTCTAAGAATGCCATAGCGGGTTGCTACCAGTTTCACTGCTTGATGGTCGAATTTAAAGAACTTATCCAGCCAAACGCCTAGACCTTCAATCTTTGTATTTGGGGTCGTAGCAGGGCAAGAGAGTTTGGCCATGACATCTGAGGTCAGCGATAGGGGGGGGGTTCCCAGGACCATTAACTCTGTTGTAACTCCATTGAGCTTAAGACAGGAGTGTTACATCCAGTTCACCACTTTCTCTAGACAGGATTCCAGGTCCGATGGAGAATTCTGGGGGTGGTTAAGAGCAACTACCAGTTGCGTATTGTCAGCATATGTGGCAATATTAATGCTGTATGGCAGGATAATCCCTGCGAGCAGTCTCATATACTAATTAAACAATGTGGGGCTTAGTGACGAGTCCTGGGGCACTCGACATGTGAGTGATAGGTTCTTGGAGGTAGTGTATCCTTCGAAAACCTGGAATGTTCTGCCATCTAAAAAAGACTGAAGCCAGGTAATAACCTAGTAACTATATCAGAATAATAATTCAGGGTATTGTATCTCACTACATAATACATAAACAATGTATAGTTTCAATTGTCTAAGGTCCAGTTAAAGAACAGCTCTCAAAATATTTCAAAAGCAGAACACAATCCATTCATATAATAACGGGGGAGCAGTGTCAATAAATTACTGGTAAAGAACACCTACCATTCATTTTGTTCAATTAGTCCAAGAGTTTGGGCAAAGGGAAAATAAAACACATTAAATGACACTGTAGGAGTAAAGTCAACACGTTACCAGAAAAGAACCCCAATTGTTTATCTTGTGAGATTAGTCCTCCAGTAAAGAAAAAATATCACAATCTATATTTAATTGGTCACAGTTCCCCCTGCCAAGAAGTATATGAGAAATTTCAACCTGAAGCCTAGATGCATTGAAACACTTATCTTCTCAATTCACATATATCAATCAGGACCATCCTTGAACTTTGCAATAAATCCACTTGCATTCCTTGGTGTTGAATAGCGTTGCAAAATTGCTACCTCTTGCATCAAGTTTCATCACCTCCACCACCTGCCAATTGTTGTTGTCATCTGCGTGGCCTATTTCAGTGTCTAACCTGGGATGCACCGTTCACTTGATCATGCTGCAGTATTGGCTTTTTCATTGCTCTGCCATCTGTGAACTTTGGCCAACATAGAACATACTGAAAGGATAAGAAAATACACAGCTTGCAATCTTTGTATTACAGTTGGAGAATGACCCAAGATGAAATTGTTTAAAAGTTGTCTCAAATTTTTTTGTGTTTATCGTGAACCTACCCGTTTGGCAATCACCAAACTTGGGCAGCCCCAGAATTACAGGGTCATTACAACATGACTTAATAATGGTCATCAGACTCAAGAAGACTTACCATATGATAGGAGGAGCACCCTGGACATCTGCCGCCTCACTCACAACATCAATACTTCTGCTCACCACCAGGCCACTGATACATACCCAGGGCTTACCCGCACTTGCTGAATGTGGGTTTTGTAAGATTGATTGCCAAGCCCCTGAGCCTCTTGGTGAAGTGCTCGGACTAAAACCGCTGTAGTACTGGGACACTTTGCGGCCCAATTTAAAGTCTTCTGCCCATCTCATTATGTTCAGGTGTACCTTACTATGTAGAAGTGGGGACTACTCCGTTTCTGATAATGACATACACCCAAGACAGTCCAACAGTATAAGGGGCATTGGAGGCTTTGTCATTTGTCTGTCTGTCCTATTTATGTTGGTCAGACAAATGGCAGATTTTCACTGTGGGTCACAGCCTCATAAAGCCTTCTGTAAGGCGCAGTGAAAACTGCCAAACGGCCTTCACAAATGGGATCAACACATTGGCAAGGGGGTCAGTCCTTTTAATTTTTTCAAAAACAAATGCCTGCTTTGGTATATTTTTTTTATCAAAAAATTATAAAAAGGTTGAAACATGTCACCTTTCAATGCATTTGCAGGAACAGGTGTGACGGTGGTTCACAGTAATACAAGTGATGTTGACTTGCTAATGAACATCTCTAAATATGGTGGGCAGAGTACTCTGGTGGACCATGGCAACAGTCCGCCAGAGTATAAATCAGCCTGACTTTCAAGAATCCATTGTGGAAAATGTAAAACTTACTCTTTCTAGTTGGGCCTAACCTGAAGGTTGCCTCATGTGAATAGGGATTAACCAGTGTCCTTAATCAGGAAACTGGGACTCTAGGACGTACCCAGACAATGCAAGAGCATAGGCCTTTCACTTTTGGACAATCATTAATTAGGGTTGCTGAGCGTGTTTTGAGTTGTAGGTCTGTGTATACTTTGCATCAACATCACTTCCAAGAATCCTTGGTCTGTTTGACCTGTGCTACCACTGAGACTCAAGTGCTTAAGGGGTATTACTTACCACAGTTACTCTGAACTCATAGTGGACTGGGACCCAGGACATTTGTATTAAAGGCCTCAACCACCTTGATTGGGCTCAGTAACTCCATGGCGAACTGACGAGGGGCCTCTGCTGTCTCAAGCACATGTCAGATTACACCTGGAAGGGGCTCAACTTTTGTCCTCCAGTCAGGAAGGCACCAAGCCCAGTGGGGAGAGATCTCCTCTGTGGCTACTCTAAAACAGTTTTGAAGGCAGGAGACTGCTCATTAACCTGCCACGGACTCTAGGTGCTTACAGAGACTCTGCACAAGGGGAAAAGAGTTTCTGGAATTTTAAGATTTTGGGAGTGAGAAGCACTATGGGATTGTTTGCTATGAGGCACACAAGAAATGTTTCAAAAGTTGGTATGGTTATCCATAGGAACTTTATACTAAATTGGTTAGGGAGGAGCCAGGAATACCTACACCCATTAGCTGGTGCCTGGCATGTAGCACACCCAGACACCCACTTCAGAACACTGTCTGGACCTGTGGAAGAATAAAAGAGGACTGAACCTGCTGTCCATGACCTCAGAGAAGCACTGAATGGCAAGACAAGGCTTGCTCTTGCACCCAGGACAAAGATGCGGACTTCAAAGGTCAATTTGCTGAACTCCTGTGTGACAACAAGGACACAAGCTGCAAGTGACCTTTTCTCTGAAGTGTCCAGCTGACCAGTAGCAACTGGGCCTGACCTAAACCCTGCTGGTGCCTTCTGTTGAAGGGAGGCTTAACCCTCAAGTGCTCTTCTTGAGCTCCTTGGACTTTTGCTGCATTTAACTGGACTTCTCCTACCACATCTGAAAAAATGGTTTAGAAATGTTGAACTTCAAGACTACCAGAGATTGGGACAAACCACCCCAGCCTGTCAGCCCATAGCTCAACCTTAATAGGCTATGAACTCCAGTTTCTCCCAATCTGAACTTCTCAAGCAACATAAAACCAATTCAACAGGCCTTCAGTGAAAAGGTATCTATTCTTGTGGAATGCATCATCAGCTACAGCCTGCTGCCTTGCCCCGCTGGAAGACTATGTGCTCCCAAAAAGGGACTATGGATCAGCAGATGAATTACGATTTGCTAATGTATCAGATATCTCATACACCCTAACACAACTAGTAGTGGATATAATATGGCAGACAGAATGCCCGTTACATTAGTGCTTATGTAACATATATGCCAAACTTTACATCAACTCCCAAGTCAAAAAGTAGAAGGCTTCACAGAGTGAAGTTGCTGAAAGTATCTGCCGATGAGAGACTTCCCTGGGGGGAATTTTTAATTTTCCTGTTTTGAGCTTTCCCTGCTAAAACCAATATCACAAGGTAAAACCCCCAGCCCGGTGAAATCTGGTTTGAATTTCCAACATGCGGTCCATTGTGTTCCACCTGAAATCGAACTTAGTTTCCAATCTATTGCAAACATTGACTACCATTGGTGCTTAGTGCTTTTTGGCACAATTTTGCTTTAAATCTATACAAACCAAAATAACATGTCATTTATTCATTAAAATTTGCTCTACTTTTCTAATTCAGTTTATGATTTGTATTGTTTTGTGTTATAAATGTATTAGTTTTGGTACAGTATAAATTCTTTGCACATTGTCCTAAGTTGAGCCTGTCTGCTCTGTGTCTTCGGTACCAGATGGCTGAGCATAGGTTAATTTAGTTACTTTAAGGGTGCAGACGGACACCCTGACAAGGATTGTTTTTTTTCCTTAAGGTGGCAACCACCCCAATTAAACATCAAATTTCTTATAGTACTCCCCTTGAATGCAATTTGACGTACAACGTAATTTAGGTAAATGCTTAGGAGAGTACAGTATATTTGTTATGCATTCATTTAAATTAAAATATTTCCAGTGTCAATTTCGGAATGGAAAGGATGAATTTTGGGAACTCTGTACTTTGTCTGGTGAGAAAAACATCTCAATATATATTATATATGTATATATATATTTTTTTTTTTCAAACAGTGCACCTTCAAGCTTGGAGTACTGCATAAATTATGCAAAAAACAAAGTAAGGAACTCTGGGTAGTTCCCAAGTTTAGGTGGAGAACAGCTCCTATATAGAGCACCCTGCAACACCTGTGACACTCTGAATGCGCTCACCTCAAATGTCTGTTTTCTAGAAAGGGTTTTAGGCATGGGATTAGCACAATACCATCCACACTTAGCTAAGAGTGTCCCTGATGTTGCAGGGTGCTCGATATAAGAGCTGCTCTCTACCTAAACTTGATAACTACCCAGAGTCTCTTGCTTCATTTTTTTCATCATTTAGTTCAGGTACTGTGCTGACTTATACTGGGTGCTCCCTAGTGTCTGGTCAGAGATATACCTCTCTGAAATGTTGATAACAAGAGCTAAACAAATCAGGGGTTGCCTTTATTCATCCCATGTTGGCTTGGATTGAATTTTACCAGTCCAAAGTTGTAATACTGTGCCTGGAGTAATAACAGCTTTTATCATTTTTCACATCAGCATGGATGGCACTGGCTAATCCTAGGCTTAAAGATTTTTCTGCAAAAACTAAAAAATACTTTGTCACTTTCTAGCCCAGCATGGGTGGCTCTACGCTAATCCTATCCCCTAAAACTTTGCGAGAAAAACAGACATTTGAGATATTTGAGATCAGCAGTTTCAGAGTGTCACAGGTGTTGCAGGGTACTCCAGGGTACTCCATCTAGGAACTGGCATCCACCTAAACCTGGGAACTACACAGGTTAAAGTGACCGGATAGTTTGATAACAATTTTACGTTTTGAGTCACATTTTTAACTACAATAAAAACTGAATGTCACCAGTTTTAATTTTACAGAGCAGAACGTGTGTCCCCACTATTCCCTGTGTTGTCATCAGTAACGTCATCTGAGATGTTATCAGTGATGTCATCATCTGACATGCACAAACGATGAACTGAGTCTTGAAGTTGGTGAATTAAATGTGGTGATAAAGGAAACTTCGATAGCCTGAGTTTTTTTTCTTAATAAATCCAAAGGGAATGGGCGCACAGACATGAATATAGATACAGACACACAGACACACACATATATATATATATATATTGTCCCCTCGGATAAAAGACAGGATTGCATAGACGAAAATAATTGCTGTGGCAAGTAAGGGAAGCGGAAGGAAAGAATTTCCTCTTGCTGGCTGAGGTGGTTTTAAATTATTTTCACGGGGATGTAAAAGCTGTAATGCATTTGAGGCACACTGAACTGGAACTCAAAGCATTGGAAGCACTTTGAAATTCAAAGGTGGAAAATATAGCGCTTTATATTGAACAGAAAATCTGAAATTATGCTACTTGCCTTACCTGAATGGTTTTAACTTTTTCCAGTGCATGTGCTGAAAGAAAAATACGACCTGCGCTTTTAAAACACGTGGGCAGTTTTCAAAAATCAGAGAGACTTTACCCGTGATTAAGGCTTGCTGGAGCTGAAACATGTTGGAAGTGTGAGCCTCTTGCCTGCATTTCAGCATATCGTTATGTGATTAAAACTATTTTCACCACCACAGCCTGAGCCGGTGCACTTCTTGTCAAATGAGAGAAAAAGGGAGTTTTGGTGATATATATATATATATATATATACACACACACACACACACAGACAGATATCAATACGTAGATACTTACATCTATGTCTATGAAAATGTGATTCACCAATGGGTGGACACCTAGCATTTAAAAATAATGGCGGACGTTTGTTTTCTCGTGTGATCAAGGGCACAGGGTGCTCGAAACGCGTAGCAGAGGGAGACAATAAAGAACATTTACAGCCTTACCTGTTTGGGTCCGTCTCTCTCTGTTCACCGAAAGGAAGTACGAGGAGTCTGGAAGAATATATATATATACACACACACACACACACACAGACAGATATCAATACGTAGATACTTACATCTATGTCTACACAACCCTCATATGTATGTATGCATGTATATTAACATTTATATAATTATGTTTCTATAGTTTGAGCATATGTTTATTAGACTAAAGCATCGTTTGAATACACAAAAATGTAATAGTATAACTATCATCATCCATACTAGTTAGGAAAGCTACGTAAAATATAATATTTAACTTTTACATGTTATTCTGCATAAGGAATTTCTGAATAAAACTTTAAATGAGGATGGTGATGAAGAAAAAGCATTAGCAAGAAACAACCCAATAAATTTAAATAGCTTGAGGAGCCTTTGTCCAATTAACATTCAAATGAACGGCAGCCAGAAAACTCAGGATGGATCCGAAAACTGGCTCACTGATGATGTAAGAACATTTTTGAACAATTGTGCAAATCACTGTGCTACTTACGAATAAATAATACATTAAATGCTAATATTTTAATGGAAATACCTATGCTTTCTAGGTGCTTAATGCACGGATTTATCAAATAGTTTCAGACAAAAGAGATGTAAGCGCATTTCATCTCTTTTTTCACTATGTCCAACTTTAAAATACCTAATAAACATATGGTACATTCTAAGGATTCTAAGGATATTGCAAGTCACCAAGATGGCCATCGGCACCATTCCTCTATATGGTTATGGGACAAAATCCTTTATAAGGTTGTTGAACTCTGAGATGAGTTGCAAAATACTTATCAGGTATACCAGGGGTACATTTTCCCATAAAATACATTGCCACACAATCATCTTTCCCAAAAGCCACTTTAAACATTGTTGCATAGTTCTTTCATATGAGCGAGCATGTTTGCAAAGATGAAGAATAGAAGTTAAACTTGTAGTGCAACATGACAGCAAATATCCAACAGTTTTTTGATGTGTTTAAACAGATATTAGCAACAGTTCAATACAAGTCGGGTTTATTTTTTTAAATAGTGCAGTAGCTCCGAGAGTGAAGAAACATGCAAAACAAATTTCACTTCCTAATAAGTGCAAAAAATATTCTGTCTGCTTGTCGATGTTTGCTTTTAAAAAACAGCAGATGAAACAAAAGCAACGGTCCTTTTGCTGCTTTAACAGCTGCTTTAATAATGCTCCAAGACCTGTTCTGCCTTTCACCCTAACTTCTACCTCTAGATAAATGAGATTGACATGTAAAGAGAGACATACATAGTGTGAGCGAGCAAAAAACTGCCAAAACAGATGTTTTACAAAAAATAGATAGATGTAATGCTTGAATTATTCTCAGCCACTGGTAACTACCCGAGCCACATCACAGTTGGGAGAAGTTGGCCTGGTATATGATGTCCACTAATTAAAGTGGGCACCTTGCACCCGTCCAACTAAGCCTTATGGTGATTAAAGTGGTCAAAGATAACCTTAGAAAGCTATCCAAGTGGCATCTGTGGAGCGCAACCTTCAGGCTTAGTCTTGAAGGAATGATAAGTAGCCTGTTTTACCAGAATGCAACCTTATTGTATTGGTTAAATGAAAGGAGAACCACACAGTAGTTATAAAAATGTGTATTTATTGTTATAACACACCTTAAATGACTCACAGTATCTGCTACACACAGATAAACACAAAACACACAATACTGTAGCACAGGAACAATCGTAAGTAGCACTAATACACAGTGGGCTCCGGGGGAGACCAAAGCATATACTAAAATAGTGGTATAAGAACCGCAACTCGAGTCAAGACAGTGTCTAAAGGATGTAGAATCGCTGGGACCCCAAGTAACCACCCAAGGTGAGTAAGGAGGGACCCCACGGAGGACGGGTGCAGTGTGAGAACACAACCCACGTGCTACATACAATTCAATGGGAGAGTCGCGGTTGCAGATTTACAGTTTAAGGACCCTTCCCAGTGGATTACGAGGAAACCATTTGGAACTTAGAAGGTTGGAGAGCCACCGCACCTGTGGATACTGAAGTCCCAGAGTTACCGATACCAGCGAAGCCGGGTGCATAGGATTGAAATGGCGTCGGAAACCACTGTTGTTCTCAATGGGAGTCTTCAAAGAAATGCCACTGCTGGAAAGAAGAAAAGTGTCCGGTGGAACCTACAGGTGGATTCTTGATGGAAGGAACCTGAAAGCAGAGGGAACAGAGTCTGGGTCACTCAGGAGTGACCAGGGACTTGGTAGATGTATGCCCACCGATGTTGGGTGTATCAGGTGTGAAGATGGAGACCTTGACTCTACAGCTGCAGGGACCAGGAGACCGAGGATGACCAGAAGTCGGATACGAGCTGTCCCATGAAGGATGTTGAATGCTGAGGGGTAGGTGTCTGGCGGGAACACCAACAAGCCCTGGCAGCGGCAACCCTTGAAGATAGTCAAAGAAGGTTATGGTCTGGCCATGCAAGGACCAGGGGACTCACCACAGCAATCGGAGTCAGAGCAGGCCTGGAGCAATCAGGGGAGCCCAGGAAAAGCAGTGTTGTCCTTTAAGTGGACCCACAGGCCGAAGGCACAGGAGTCGTGAGGGTACCTCTAGCAGTTTCACAAAGTCACAGCTTGCAGGGCACAGAGTGTGAGGAGGCCAAAGTACTTTGTGCAAAATGTGCTCCAAGGTTGGGGCTATTGATAGCCCAATGCTTTTACTTGGGGAACACCAACAAGCATATACACTTGCAAAAGTACACAGAACACAGAGGTTCGGGTTATGTGGTCCCCACAAGGGATACTGGCCTCAAACTTGGTGAGAGGGCAGCTCAATCTCAAGGAACATAGGAACCCACCTCCTGCGTTGATGGAGCCTTTGGAGTCTGCAGGGGCTCAGGATCAGTAGACCAGTCAGTTGCGTTACTCCCATGCGTTTGCAGGCACCGTGACTCTTTCATCCTGAGGGAGATACTTCAGTTGTACTTGATGCTCCACAGGTCCTGTACAGAGCCTGTATGGTCCAAAGGCACAGACAATGCTTTGGACGGAGAGGGAGACAAAGTCAGGCCCAGTCAAAGTCCAGCGAAGTCCAGAATGTCCAGACGGTCAAAGGTCAGTAGCTTCTTGTTCAGAATCTGGTCCATGTTGAATCTAGGGTCCTACAGCCAGGTAAGCCCTTTTGTACCCACGGGAGAGGGTTGGACAGATTCAGGGGACCCTCCAATGGGAGGGTCAGGACAGTGGCGAGGTTACTCCCATGTCCTTTGTTCAGTTTCACGCCAGAGCAGGAGCCAACAGCTCCAAGGGCTAGTTTGAACTGGACTATGCACAGGGACACCAAATGTGCCCCTTGGGCAGAGTTTCTGGCACTTTGGAAGTGCACCCACCCAGCTCCAATACACTAATTCCTGTCTGGGAGGTGGTCACACCTCCCTGTAACAGGATGCCTATTGTGCTGCCTTACCCTCCTCGAGCTTGGCTAAGCAGCAGGAGGGCAGAAATGTATCTCTGGTCGGCAGAAACCATTTTGTGCTGTCCGGGTCTTGAAGGCCGGTACCGGGAAGACCAGGGACCCCACAAAGCTTGCTTCAGAGGGGTGGAATCATACCTCCCACACCAGTTACCGGTGTTGAGGTATGATTCCAAGGTGTTTGATACCAAACACAACATGGTTTGTTGCAGCCGTTTTCGAGATAGCATTTTACGAGCATATAATGCACCTCTACCTATATGTCTGGCTGCGTCACCAACAACTCGGGAAAATGGTCTCCGAAGGCTGCAGGGGTGCTCTGCTCATGCAGGAGCACCCTCTCATGTAAAACCCAGCACCCTGCCTTCAGGACTGCCAAGGCCTGCTATAGGGATGACTCATAGGTTTTAAGTGTAGTGACCTATAGATATAGTAAACCTATATCTAAAGTCAGTGGTGCATGCACCATCTTACACAGGCTGCAGGATGTGGGGGCCCAGTGGTGATCAGAAGGTTGGCTCAGCGGAGATGTAAAATGGGATGCAGAAGTTGAGGTAAGTGGGTCCTAGACTGTATAGTGCTTTGTATGTGAGGGTGAGTCATTTGAATACTGTGTGCATATTTGTACAGTGAGATGTTTCTCCTTAATGTCTGATAGGATGTAATGTGGTCCAGTAATCATGGTGGTGCGATTGCGTTTCCCTATGCCCATAGGAAGCTTGGTATGTCTCTTAAATTTTCACATCAAGTATCAAGTACAGGGGGAGTTTACCAGTAGGGTATTTCACTATAGTGATTGATTTGAATCTGCCTCGAGTTCTGTTACCATAGTTTCCCTGAAACATGAAGAATTTTAGAACTCTTCTTTTGACTGTTTAGCATTCCCACATGCCTCTAATATTTACCCAGCCCGTAGTTCATTCTAGTTAAATATATAAATCGATCAGGCTTGGCCACCTTTTACTGATGCTTGGGCATCAGCTAAAGAGAATACATGTTTAATATAATTTTAGCACCAAATTATATGCAATACTAAAAGTAGATCTGTAACAGTGCAATTTTTGATATGGGGAGCCAATAGGTATTCTTTCATTCAACCAGAAACCATAGCTTTTTGTATACTCTGTATGTTATTTTTAAAAATAACCCATTTATTAGAATGTTGCGCTTTTGCAGTTTTGACAACTATGATCTCAATTGTTCTTTTTCTTAATGAAACTTTCTGTCTGAAAACATCTTGATGTTTAGGTCAGCGTGTTTAGCCCCATTTGAATTTTTAGATATGAACTGATGTAAATTACTCTTTGGTAACATGATTGCTTGGAAGCAATAAAGCAATTTGAGGGTAGGATTTCCTTTCAATGCAAAGAGTAAAAAATTGGACAGCCCTTTACTTTCTTGAACATCCACATGCGCCCCACTCTGTGTTCATGTCTTTTGGAATTTTTGATTTCAGAATGTTATAAAATTAGAGCAAAATATAAACATAAGCCATCAGTGCATGAGCTTAACCCTAAAGCAGCATTTGTTAAAGATAGTGAATAATGCACAACTTCTTGGACGTTAACTCAAAATCCCAAAACGTAGTACTGTGAACTAATAAATATCACAAGGGTAAGAGACATTTAATGCTGTTGACAACATATTTGGAATATTTATATTTTCTATACAGGTCTCATTCCTATTACAAAATATGAGCCAATGTGTTCATATTGGTTTTTAACCCCTTTGGTGCCACGCCCTTTCCCCCTCCTGTGCCGGGCGTTTCCCACGCGGGTGGGTTTCATGACGGGATAGTCTCGTCATGGGCACAGCGCGACCTTGCTCCATGACGAGACTATCTTGTCATGGGCACAGAAGAGGTTAAGTATAAAAATGCGTAATAAACATGAACACTCCTAGGGCCGTATTATGCTAAATAAGCATTTTCATTGTTTGCGCCGTACGCACTTTTAAAAAAGGTGCTCCCGGCGCAACAATGAAAACGAGCCTCATTACCATCGGTATTATAGAGGGGGACGCACAAGCGTCCGTCCCCCTTCTATAATCCCAATGTGCTCTTGGAGCATGCAAATCTGGCGCAAACCCCCATTGCGCACCTCGGGCACTCTTGATTATATAGCCCCTAATGTCTATATGACTCTTGTGATTAAGGGTTGTAAAAATATTATTTGTTTAGCATTGTTTTCTATTTTCATTTTGTAGGACATTCATAAGGACAGCATTGTTTTTTTCCCTCGAGTGGTTGGAGGAAGTTTACCTGAAACTGGAAACCATTTTATTCTGCAGGTATGCTAAGTTACATTTAAATTAGAAACATTTCAAATCTAAACTGTGATTGTAAAATCATATATAAGATTTTTTTAAAACCTAAATTTCACATCTGTACTGATGAACATCACAAGTAGTCACATTGGCACAGCCGCTTGTTGAGAAAGTGAATTTGTGGGTGCGCAAAGTGACACACATCCCAAAGATTTGAGTCACAATCACACTTCTTGTGTAAAAAAAAAATCTTCCATTTGCTTTTGGAACAGTGGTGCTGTAGTGCCATTTATCAACACATACATGTTTATTGGATAGATACAATGAGATATGTATTTTGTTAACCCTTTGTACAGGTCAGTGTACAGTCGTTTTAATGCAGGGGTGTCCAATTTGAACCATGGAAGTCAAACCGATGCCTGGTTGAAATAATATCATATCTATGTATTGATGACTACATTTAAGATTCTTTGAATTTAAACATCCTTTATTGAGAACATGGCTTGGCATATATATAAATGTCTGAGAAGTGGACAAGACTTTTATTGATACGCTTTGATGTATAGCAATATTTCATTTGTTTCTTTGCAGATTGTGAATGGCAAAACACATATTTGCCCAAGGAATAAAAAATGTGTATTATAAAGTATTGATGATGATGTCATTAACATCCTTTGGTAGGTATCAGCTGCACACCTGTTATATCATTAGTCTAAAATAATTGATAGAAATTTACCAACTGTGGTCTATGTATGAGATGTGTCGTTTATTTTTTCATAACTCAGTTAATGTTTTCAAGCCCAAATGGGAACTTCAACAGTAGAAAATTGAATACCCAATACAATGAAAATAGGCAGACAGTGAGAGTTGTGGTGTCTTTGTTCAATAGAAATCTATATTGACTTCCATTATTGATTTCCACGGTTAACCCACAACTGTTATTTTTCGCCTTTCAATTAATAGGCAGCTGATTTATTAAGTCGTGGTATCTTAATGTCATCCGAAGAATAACTTGCAGCACTTAAGATGATACCATGCTTCAAAACTCATGCTGATTCTATGATGCTAAGAAAACAGGTATAATAATTCCGTCCGAGTATAGACTGGGGCATCAACATACAAAGTGCAAGAGTAACTCTTTTACAGTAACAGAGTCTACAAAGAACAGTATCCCAGTTAAGATGGATAATACCTCTGCTAACGTCTTCGAGAAGTGCTCTCAAGAATTTAATGGGATGATGTTCTGTCTACAATGTAGCTTAAGGGTTGATGAAATTTATGGCTATTTTGTTAAACATATGTTGCAAGAGTTCAATGTAGTCAACCGCTCATGACATTAGGACGAGTGGTGTCTTGAATTCTCTCTTCTAGGGGCCATTTTTCCTTGCATCTTTTCCCCATAATTCTTCTGTCCGGTTCCCTGAAAGTTTTGGGGAGGTTTTTACTGCACCATTCTAAGATGGGAGTTTTTCTTACCTCTCACCTTTCCTTCCCACTTCAAGACTGTCGTTTTCATTTCCTGTTGCATCACTTCCTGTCCTTGGGTATATAAAGGGCTGAATCTCTCATTTTACCATACCATACCATTAGTCTTTATTCGATTTAACAAAATCATGAAAGACACAAACATAAATCAAAACATTACATATAAAAACACATTAAAATTGTTAAGTTCATCAATAAATAAGTTAAAATGAATTCTAAAAAAGCATTAAACTAGTCGGACTAACAGCAAGTTTAACAATGTATAATTAAAAAACCCCCTGGGCTACAGCATTGTAAAAACATTTTACATAATTTAACACTAGGCGACAGCGATGTTGGTAGCTTGAGAGGGAATTATCTGTGATTTGCTAGAGGCTTTCGCCCTTAGGTTCCACGCCCAACCCAGAAATTTTGCTAATGGGATAGAAATGGTTGGGGAAGTGCTGGTGCATAAAATTCTGAAGGCAATGGCACTGCTCGTGGTACCCAAGTTCCTACACAATGGTGACAACCACACTCGCCTAGGAACAGCAAGTGCTGGACAGACAAACAGTAAATGGGCGATAGATTCGACATGCACCCCACAAGCTGGACAGATCTCTTCATTTGCACTAGACCATCTGCCTGTAAGAGACTTAATTGGAAGAGAACCTGCTCGCAGCTGAAAATACAGCTTCCTGTCTCTAGGCTTTGTGATCAGGTCCCAATAGGGTTCAAAGGCGGGTGTAAACTTCGCCTCCAGATAACGACCAGCCATCCCATTAGGATTTACACGATTCCACACCTGGTGGTTAACCCGCTCCCAATAAATAGCTTTCATAACTCTCATTTTACTTGTGTTGCAACACTCTTCGCTCCTGCTGTTGGTGTCCCTTTGCTCCTCTTGGTATTCCTTTTTCCCTGTGGGTTTCCATCTTCTGCAGGACTTCTTTTTATTTCGCTGGTCTGATGTTTCCTTGCAGAGTATTCTCCTTCCCTTGTACTGGTGCCTGGATTGCTGGTGTCTCCACCTCCATCAGAGGTTTTTTTCCCTTCGGGTTTTTCTTCACAGGGACTCCTTTGGGGAGGCACTGTCTACCCTGACGTTACATTGTCAGCAGCACAGTCGCTACCGGAAAGGGTTGCTCCTACCTCAGACAGACCAGAACCTTCAAGACCGGAGACCCCAAAACATCGACACATTAAGGTCAAAATAAAGAGTCCTGAATTTGACTGTCAGCCCAACTGTGGTCCCAGCAGAACCGCCACATTAGCATAGCAATGCATCCCCCTTACCAAACTCTGCATCGGAGTCACTGCATGGCAAATTGACTTGCCAAAATTTGCAGCAAGACTGCTATGTGAAACATTTCCAGTGCATATTTATGCATCGCGGTCCACCGCCTTCCAAGAACCATGACTGTGCAAAGAATCCTTGATGCAGTCCTTTGCATCACAAGTGCCTCATTGACATCATCCTCAACGGTGACACAGGACGAATCCCAGCAGGTTCATCAGAATTGGCCAGTGCCCAACACCTCTAAATGCATGACTTCCCCTCACAAGTCCCTCATTGATGGCATCTTTGAAGATGTTAAGGGACCTCACATTGCAGCTTTGCAGGCCCTAGGAATTGCGACTGCACAAGGCATTGTGGAATGCAGACTCTGCATGGCTCCCCAAAAAGGCTGCAGAATATTGTTTTCGGAGGGCCTAACTGGACCCCTGTAGTCAGCCTGCACTTCATTGTGGTTGGCTTGTACTTGTGATTTTATCCCAGTCCAGATAGCCACACCTGGCGCTCTGTGCTTTGTAGTGTTATTTTCACGTAAATCTTTAAAATTGCACACCTTCTATTCTACTTATTAGACTTTTGTCTTTTTGGTCTCAAATTATTACATTTTACTCTATTTGTCCAAACGGGTTTGTGATTTTTTCTGTGTCGTGTTTCACTTTATTACAGTTTGAGCTTCATAAATACTGCACCTAACTGCCTGTGCCAAGCTATCAGAGATTTGAACACAGGTTAATATACAGGCTGCGTGTGACTTCACCCTGACAAGGATTGTGGTTTCTGCTTGAGTAGGGGTTCAGGCCCCTCAACCAGGAACCTGATTTCTTACAATGAGCAATCAACATCACCACCAACAACAATTCAAGGGTCAGTTGGATGATCACCTTTGTGGTTATATGAAAATACCACAACCAAGTGACCAATGACCACACTAGGACCAGAATTTAAGGATGGTGCTTTGCTTTTTCTTGGTGATTTTTGTCCCCTTTTTTGAATCAGTGGTTTTGCTGTCATTTTTCTTACTAACATTTTCTTACTTTTTAGACGTTGATTGTGGAATGTGTCTTTTATATGCCTGCCTGCCATGTGGCATAACTCCAAGGGACTTAGTCCAGTTTTAAATAATTGAAACTGTCTGTTTGGATGGACAGGATTTTGGGGCTTATTAACTGGGTAGGGCTCATATCCTCCCAGCTATTAACCCATTTTATTACAAGTGTAAAGCAATTAGTCAACATATTAAACTTGAGCAACCAATCATCATTTCCATTTGATTTTTAATGAATAGTTAATGGCATGGAAAGCCTTGTGGTTTATTGGTAGGGGTATGAACAGCAGATTCTAACATCTTCATTCTTGCACATCCCTATCAGTTACCCTATAGAGCCCCGGAGAATATTATGATCACCCTCACCTTCAAACAAATGTATAAGTCTCAAATAATGCCCATGTTTCTTTCATCCCACCATCTTTGTCTTCAGCTAGTAGTTCTTTCTAGCCTGCTACCCATTGAAATACCATGATAAATGTATCCTATTGCTTGCCCTCATTTCAGAAGCCATCCTACTGTAGCTTTATGATGTTAGGTCACCACTTGACCAATCACACTGGTTCACAATTACACCGAACAATGAGACATTAGAAATTCCGCACTATGTAACTATCTGTAATTATGATTGTAAGGCAAGTAGGAGGTGTAATGGGAAAGGACTCTGCAACATTGAAAGCATAGGGCTCCACTTTTGAAAGGAGGCTGGGGTTACAAGAACAAAGAGTATCCTAGAGATCAATCCTTCTTGAGTATAAGAGTCCCACATACCAAGTGAAGGGAGGCAGGAGAAATTAGCTTCCCTGCATGTGAAAGTCAGTCAATTGCTTTAACATAAGACAGCTCATTCCAGCCTCAAAAAGACTCATTTCCTCTTATGACATCTTGCTAGCACAATTATCTAAAGTAGGATTGTCAGCCTTGTAGACAGTCAACGTCTTTGATAAATTATCATGATGCACATAGCGTCATCCATATCGCTTCAGTCATGACAAAACATTTATGGAAGACCCCACTAAAAGGTGCTGAGAGCCGTCAGATGCTATGAACATCTTTTAAGGACAAGCAAAATGATTAAATAGGAGTTTGACTTCCCATGTAAATTGGTAAAGGAAGCCGAAGGCTGATGAACCTTTTGTTTTTGGTGTCAGCAACACAGAGAAAGTTTCTTCTGCAGCTCTGCCTCTGTAGGTCTTTCAGTATATTCTGCAAATGGAAAAGTCCACTGTTAGTCTATTAATAGAACTTGAATATTTCCAAAATTATGCAACACAACAACAAACAGATATTGATAAATGGTTAATAATCAGTACTATGGTGTCTGTAATATTGTGATAATCTACAGCTCAAAAAGAATTCAAATCTCAAATGTATTTTCAACCTAGCACATTTCTTTCAATCCTAAGCCTCATTTGCTGCCACACTCTACACAACTCTAGCACCTATATTAGGACGTAGATACAAAAGTTCTCATTGCTAGCCAAGTGTCAGCACACCCTGCTCACTGGAATTCTTTTAGGTTAGGGTACACAAATAACCATTAAGTGATTTGAGAATTTTATAGAGGAAGGTTTATGCTACAGTTGGTGGTAATGATAAAAACTATGAACAGCAGATTCTAACATCTTCATTCTTGCACATCCCTATCAGTTACCCTATAGAGCCCCGGAGAATATTATGATCACCCTCACCTTCAAACAAATGTATAAGTCTCAAATAATGCCCATGTTTCTTTCATCCCACCATCTTTGTCTTCAGCTAGTAGTTCTTTCTAGCCTGCTACCCATTTCAATACCATGATAAATGTATCCTATTGCTTGCCCTCATTTCAGAAGCCATCCTACTGTAGCTTTATGATGTTAGGTCACCACTTGACCAATCACACTGGTTCACAATTACACCGAACAATGAGACATTAGAAATTCCGCACTATGTAACTATCTGTAATTATGATTGTAAGGCAAGTAGGAGGTGTAATGGGAAAGGACTCTGCAACATTGAAAGCATAGGGCTCCACTTTTGAAAGGAGGCTGGGGTTACAAGAACAAAGAGTATCCTAAGGAGCAATCCTTCTTGAGTATAAGAGTCCCACATTCCGAGTGAAGGGAGGCAGGACAAATTAGCTTCTCTGCTTGTGAAAGTCAGTCAATTGCTTCAACATAAGACAGCTCATTCTAGCCTCAAAGACACTCATTTCTTCTTATGACATATTGCTAGCACAATTATCTAAAGTAGGATTGTCAGCCTTGTAGACATTCAACGTCTTTGATAAACTATCATGATGCACATACAGTCATCCATATTGCTTCAGTCATGACAAGACATTTATGGAAGACCCCACTACAAGGTGCTGAAAGCCGTCAGATGCTATGAACTTCTTTTAAGGACAAGCAAAATGATTAAATAAGAGTTTGACTTACCATGTAAATTGGTAAAGGAAGCCGAAGGCTGATGAACTTTTTTTATTTTGGTTTCAGCAACGCAGAGCAACTTTCTTCTGCTGCTCTGCCTCTGCTGGTCATTCAGTATATTCTGATAATGGAAAAGTCCACTGTTAGTCTATTTATAGAACTTGAAAATTTCCAAACTAATGCAACACAACAACAAGCAGATTTTGATAAAGGGTTAATAATCAGTACTATGGTGTCTGTAATATTGTGAAAATCTACAGCTCAGAAAGAATTCAAATCTCAGATGTATTTTCAACCTAGCATATTTCTCTCAATCCTAAGCCTCATTTGCTACGAAACTCTACACAACTCTAGCACCTATATTAGGACTTAGATAAAAAGATCTCATTGCTAGCCAAGTGTCAGCGTACCCTGCTCACTGCAATACTTGTAGGTTAGGGTACACCAATAACCATTAAGTGATCTGAGAAGTTTATGGAGGAAGGTTTATGCTACAGTTGGTGGTAATGATAAAAACTATGAACAACAGAGTCTAACATCTTCATTCATGCACATCCCTATCAGTTACCCTGTAGAGAACCTGAGAATATTATGATCACCCACACCTTCAAACAAATGTAGCAGTCTCAAATAATGCCCATGTTTCTTTCATCCCACCATCTCCGTCTCCAGCTTGGAGGCCTGTCTAGCCTGCTACCCATTTCAATACCATGATAAATGTATCCTATTGCTTGCCCTCATGTCAGATGACATCCTGCTGTATCTTTATGATGTCAGTGCATCACTTGACCAATTGTTCTGAGTAAATATGACACACAGGAGGATTAGGCATCAGCAATTATGCACCAGGTAACTACCTGCAATTATGACTGCAGGGAAAGAAGGCAGTGTAATGGGAGAGTACTTTGAACCACTGAAAGCATTTGGGCTCCTTTTCTAAGTGGGGTAGAGTTACAAGAACAGAGTATCATACACAAAAATTATTTGCCCGGAGTATCAGGATCCCACACAGAATGCAGGGAAACAGTTTAAATCAGCTTCCCTCCATATGGAAGTAAGTCAATCGCTCTAACTTAAGATAACTCATTCCAGCCTCAAAAGCAGTATTTCCTATGATGACATACTTCAAGCACTTCGGGCTTGGAGACAGACAATGTTGCTGATTACTTATTATGAGCTCCATAATGTCATCAATATTACTACCATCTTGACAGAAATTATATTTAAGCTGAAGACCCCACTATAAGGTACTGAGGACATTCAGATGCTATGAACTTCATTTAATGACAAGCAACATTATTAAACGTGAGTTTGACTTACCATATGAATTGGTAAAGGAGTGCAGAAGGCTGATGACGTTTTGTTTTTTTGATGTCCCAGCAATGAAGGTAAATTCTCTTCTGCAACACTGTCATTGCTTGTCATTCAGTATAATCAGCAGATGGAAAAGTCCACTGTTAGTGCATTATTAGAACTTGAATATTTTCAAACTAATACAATGCAACAAAACAATGATTTTTATAAACTGTTAGTAATTAGTACTATGGCGTCTGAAATATTGTGAAATTCCACAGCTCACTAAAAATTCAAAACTCACTTTTTGCTTTCAACCTAGCATTCATCGCTCAATCCTCTGCCTTATTTGGTAGCACTCTCTGCACAACTCTAGCACCTATAGTTGGACATAGAGAAAAAAATCTGAATGCCTACAAGTGACTGTGCTCCCTTCTCACTGTAATTCTTCTAGGTTATGGTACACCAATGTCAATCAACTCATCTGATAAGATGAGGAAGGAAGGTTTATGCTACAGTTAATGGGAACATTAACAATTATATATAACAGATTCTAACATCTTCATTTTAGCACATCCCTATCAGTTACGCAATAGTGAAATCAAGATTATGATGATGAACCACACCTTCAAACAAATGTCGAAGTCTCAAATAAAGCCTATTATTTCATCCTACCAGGTTAGTCTTCAGCTGTGTGTCCTGTGTACTCTGCTACGCATTCCCATACTATGATAAGGGTATGCTATAGCTTGCTAGGTAACTGATTGGCCCTCATGTCAGATGACATCTTGCTGTAGCTTTATAATGTCAGTGCACCACTTGACCAATTGCGCTCAGTGAATATGACACAGGAGGATTAGGCATCAGCAATTTTGCACTAGGTAACTATCAGTAATTATGTTATATTAGGACATTTTTAAAGTATGTGATTACCAAAGGTTTCTTGGCGCTGGCAGAAGAGGCAGGTGAGAGGTGACTTAGATGTTAAATAGCCAGGTTTTTATCACCTTCCTGCATGGTGTTAATGAAGGATTAGCTCTGAGGTGGGGTGGGAGGCTGTTCCAGAGTTTGATTGCATTGAGGACTATACCTCTGCCGCTCCATTGCATCTTCCTAAATGACAGAACAACTAATAGATTGGCATTGGCCGATCTGAGATCTCTGTTGGGCATATATCTCTTGAAAGCTGACCTGAGAAATTCTGGGCTTGAGTTATGTAGTCCTTTGTGGGCCAAGCAGAGGGCTTTAAACTTGGCCCGACTGCGCATGGGATGCCAGTGCAGCTTGCGAATTCCCTGCTTAATGTAATGGAATTTGGGAAGATTAAAAATCAGTATTGCAGCATTTTGGACTAGTTGTAGTAGACTAGTATGTTTTTCTAAGACGGTTAGATAAAGACTATTACAGTAGTCCAGCTTGGGAAGTACAAGAAAGGTTATTAATGGTTTTCTGTCTGGAATGAAAGGAAAAAGAATTCTTATAATTTTTATGATGTAGTAAGCAGCGAATGTGACAAATGAAATTTGTGCGCTCATATTAAGGTTGTCCTCAATGATGATTCCCAAATTCTTCGCTTTAGTGACAGGGCGAGGAGGTTGGGGAAGATTATCAGGCCACCAATTGGTGAACCAAGTGGGGGAGGGATTGCTGAACACCATAATCTCGGTTTTCTCTGCATTAAGCTTCAGGCAATGCCGACTCATCCAGACACTGATTGCCTTGATGCAATTACAGCATCTTAGGGGGCCTGACAAGTCATTATGAGCTGCTGCAATTATCAGCTGAGTGTCATCTGCATACAAAGTTACCTCCAGGTAAGACCTGGCTCTTCCCCTAAAAGATCAGCGCCCCTAGCGACGTTTACAGCGCTGGGATGCCTCCGGGTAGCCATGCGCTATACAAGTGCCAATACAATACAATACAGGTTGAAACTTCTTATGAGCGAGGCAAAGTTTGCTACATGAACGTTAAAAAGTGTTGGGCTAAGAAACGACCCCTGAGGAACTCCACACGGCCGTGAGTAGGGTGGGGGAGTTGAATTTCCCTAACCAAACTGTTTGAGATCTGTCACCGAGAAAGGAGAGAGAAGCTCGAGCACGACTCCCTTAAATCCGATTTCCTTTAGACAGCCAATAAGAGTGGTATGATCAACAGTATCGAAGCCTGCAGATAGAGATTTAGCAGTTATGATTTTGCTGGACCTGCCATATACTGCCTTCCTCACTTCCTCCGTTGCCTTGACCAGAGTGGTTTCTGTACTATGCCCTGGTCGGAAGCCATACTGGGAGGTATCTAGGGGCTGATTGTCAAAAATGCATTGAGATAATTCCAGATTCATTATCTTCTCACAGATTTTGGCAGGTAGAGGTAGGCTAGCGATAGGACAATAGTTGGCCATGTCATTAACCTTTAAATTGGACTTTAAGAGTGGAAGGATGGAAGCCTGTTTCCAGCCCGAGGGGAACATGATATTAAAGATCTGAGAAAGGTTCCATGCGATAATGTCAGTGACCATCTTCAGGACCTTTACTAGGCAAGTGTCATAAGGGGAGCCCGATTTGGATTGCAAAAGTAGGGATCTCACTTGTTCTGGTGAAGTGGCAAAAAAATGTGTAAGAGAACAGTCACCTAACATGTTCCCAGTAAGGGCTCCCAGAGTATGAGGGTCCCCCTTGATGAAGTCCTGGAAAATAGCATTTACTTTCTCGTTGAAGGTGGTAGCGAGGGCATCACAAAAAGATTGATTATCAGAGGGATTGGTTTTTATTTGAGATGGTCGTATTTCTCTGAACAACTTGGAAAAGTTATTTCGATGAATTGGAGGCCCTATCGATTGCCTGGGCAAAGGAGCTACTCTTTTGCTTCTTTTTTTTTTTTGTAAATCTTTTTACCAACATGCATCGGCCTCATAAATTCGTTACAGAGGAAGTTGCCAAAATCATACATCATGGAGACAATAGGTGAGAGCTAAGGACAATTTTACATTATAGGGACGGTCTACGGGGAAAGGGCATCGCCATTCAATATTACAAGGCGGTTTCCAAATATCGCCACGGTAGGAGTTCCACAGGCCCCATATGTGAGTCCATTTTTTGGGGCAACCCCTAGCCACATAAACTGTCTTCTCCCTGTGCATGCACCAGTCGAGGTCTTTTTCCCAGGTCTCCACTGTAGGTGGGTGGGATGCACCCCTGAGCTGCTCAATATTTCTTTTTGCAAGCATTAAACCCAGAGTGACCCATTGCGTCAGAGAAACATTTCAGTCTGTAGGCTCCCACACATTAAGGAGGCAACTGCGGGCTTCAGGGTGATGGTGTGAAGTCAGTACTTGTACAATCACCAAACCAAATGCACCACTTTTAAAACTGTAAATTAAATCAAATTCAAATTCTTAAGCAGTTTTTATGTTTTTACAAAGGATTCACTTTTATTCTTCGATATTTTTTACACTTTAAAAGACAAAGTTATCCAGAACAGCCGGAACAGCCGACGCGTTTCGTCCACCAAAGGACTTCTTCAGGGCTGTAACAGATATATACAAAGACGTTTTGAGAACTTTGTTTTAACAAAAGGACAAAACACAAGTGGACATTACAACAAAACAAATATTATGCTTAGAGTTTTAACTAAGCATTGTCAGACGCATCTACAAGTGTTTACTTAAAAGGGTTGTACAAACCAGCACAAATGCAATCATAACATATTAGGTGTTGAACCATTGCATTCGGAAATTTGTAATTTTACAAAATGACACAATAAATAACATTATAGATAAGTACATAAAATCAGTATACATATAGTCATCTATGTGAAGCTTATGGTCATGTGACATTTTTTGTATCGGAGCACTCCTCTCGAAATGTCTCAACACCAGCATGGTTAAGGGAACTCCCAACACGGGATGGGATGACAAAGGGAAGGAACAAAAAACCAAAATGACCAAAAGTCTGAAAGGGGAGAGGACGGGGAAGAGGTAGGGAGGGAACGCAGAGAAGGGTCAACTATCAAAATCATGTAAAAGTATCTCAAAGCCCAAAAGGGCATGAAGGGAATATGAAATATATACACACCAAAAAGGGTTATTCAGTGTGACGTGCAAGGTATCTTCATAAATTATTCTTGATCTTGTAATGTCCTCACAACTGCCAACGTCCACAGTAATGAGATTCAAGGTCAATATATCTAAGGAGACAAATATAATATATGTGCGTCCACGATTAGGTCAAGGCCCTGATAGAAAAATAAAGGATCAAAGTGCAATCATGTAAGTCAAACGAACAGTACTCACTTGATATCAGAAATACAAATGTCGTAAATGGTAAAGCCAATTAGTGTATAGCAGAAATCACGTCCAATTAGGAACGGACAGTGAAGGCCAGTCAGATTCGAGTATCGTCCAATAGGTTAGGCAAATGTAGAAAAGTGAAGATACCTATAATAGAGAGGTAGACAACATGTATGTATCCCAAAGTGACCTTGGTTGTGAGTTTACAAACATAAAAAACCGAAAAATCTTGTCAATTAATAAAGATACGTATAGTCTAAATGGTTATTGTAATAAGGGAGAATTTTGCCTTGAAATGGGGGTGGGGAAAAAAGAGAGAGGTAGAAAAATGAAGAAGCGATCCCTAATATTGGGATTACCATCATAATATGATCTGTGGGTTAATAAACGAAAAAATGCGGTCCTAGTACAACGGCCGCCATCTTGGAGTAGTATACAGAGCATTTTCAGTAAATACATAACCCATGTTATGCTTGCATCTAGCTACATCTTAGCGCCTCTATTCTGAAGAGTTCAATACAAGTTGATGGAGGCCCAATAAAAAAGCCAACGGCCACAATCTACAAACTCATGTATGCTGTGAAACTATTAAAGATAGCACACTGGGAGGTTGGGGTTGTGTCACTACCTATATCAATATAAGGCATGAGAGTAAACCGAGGCATGTTGCCACACAACTACAAACTCACTCTTCTTCCTATTAGAAACATATATATCGACCTAGGCTGATAAGGGTTCGCGAGGTGTTGTTTATTAAAAAAGAGAAAATGACCCAACTCCTAGCCCACCAAGTATCCCGGAAACAAAAATAGAAACTCCTAGACCACCATCTATCCAGTAAGTAGAGATACAAAGTATCCACTGACAAACCAGCGCTTACCAGAATTCGTATCTCCAAGGAGGGTCAAACATCCACCCATCCCATCAGGCAGCCGTAGGAACTCCAATGGGAGAGTCCCATATATATAATCCATCTAATTGGGCGAAAGAGATTGCACCTGGTTCGGCAAAGTCCCACCCAAAATTGCGCGCCGCCAGAAATGGCAACAAGATACCGAGAACATGGGCGCCATCTTTGAATAAACCGGCCGTCAATGAATGGTGGTTTATCTGTATTGAAAATGTTTTGAAAGTCTGTTTTCAACATGAGTCCCCACTCCGCGGGAAACACTCTTATGAACACGACGATTGAAACACGTTCGCGAGCCCCCAGCGTGTATTCCAGACATGCGTTAGGAACCCCGTTGATAAATCGGCATCACGCGATGTAATAAGTATATGTAACAGAATGATAAAGCCAGTAAAATAAGCGTGTAGGCGGAGATGAAAATGGAAAAAGGAATGGGTAAAGACTAGTATTTAAACCGCCACAATAAAAGCGACCTGTAGAACCGCAGGGGTGTATTCCTGATATAAGAGCCGCCATATTGGAATGTAACCTCTTAAAAAAGGGTGAAAGGCCCTCCAGAAGGAGAAATCGAATAAATTTATGTTGGGAAACGTGATGACTCGATGAGAGCACCAACATAGGCAAGGGGTAAATGTTAGGACGGAAAGGACACTGTATAGGGGTCCGGATATATGCGCCCAATTGGTGGGGGGGGGGGGTAAAAAAAGGGGGGAGTAATAGTCAGGTTGCAAACAACCACATGAGTGGCCAAATTGTAATTTCAATCTGGATCTGAGAATGTGACATATAAAGAGGGGTGCTCCTTAACACTGTAAAACCGATCCAGGTTTTCAAAAAACACACAATACCACTGCAAGAAAGCATGCGGATATACTCCTCTTACATTAATCATATAGGTGAGATGTACCCAGTATGGTGATACCCAAGCGTGTGTTCCTTAGTCTTTTGTGATGCTAGGGTAGGAGTGTCTCCAGAATGTATGTAAAAGGTCTGAGGGCATTAGAGAAAATAGTGCATCTCTGATCTCAATTCCCTGTTTCCTCCTCGGGGTGATACTGGTATATGGTCTATGCCAAAGAACCATAGTTCATTGGACTTGTGTTGTTTTTCCTGTTATGATGTGTCTGATCTCGTATGTCCTTTCAGTGTTAAATTGGAAAGTACGCATTCTATTTCTTCCTATCTTGCAGACACAACATTTAGTACATGTGTAGAAACCCCCTTGGCCCTCTCTCATCCAATTAGAATTGTTCGACGATCTAATCAAGCTAGGGCAGAGCATATTTCTCAGACTTTGATATACGAGATCAGACACATCATAACATGTAAAACCACGTTTGTAACATACATCTTAGGATGCCCTTGTAACAAAATATACGTGGGCAGTACCAAAAGGGAACTCAGGATCCGAATACAGGAACACCAAAGAGCAATAAACAACGGTGACCCCAGATACCCCCTTACATTTCATTTCCAGGAAAAACAACACAAGTCCAATGAACTATGGTTCTTTGGCATAGACCATATACCAGTATCACCCCGAGGAGGAAACAGGGAATTGGCCTTAAGAAGGAATGAGGCCGGCTGGATTTGTAAACTCCGCTGTGTCGAGATGGGCCATAATAGTGAATCAGAGATGCACTATTTTCTCTAATGCCCTCAGACCTTTTACATACATTCTGGAGACACTCCTACCCTAGCATCACAAAAGACTAAGGAACACACGCTTGGGTATCACCATACTGGGTACATCTCCCCTATATGATTAATGTAAGAGGAGTATATCCGCATGCTTTCTTGCAGTGGTATTGTGTGTTTTTTGAAAACCTGGATCGGTTTTACAGTGTTAAGGAGCACCCCTCTTTATATGTCACATTCTCAGATCCAGATTGAAATTACAATTTGGCCACTCATGTGGTTGTTTGCAACCTGACTATTACTCCCCCCTTTTTTTACCCCCCCCCCCACCAATTGGGCGCATATATCCGGACCCCTATACAGTGTCCTTTCCGTCCTAACATTTACCCCTTGCCTATGTTGGTGCTCTCATCGAGTCATCACGTTTCCCAACATAAATTTATTCGATTTCTCCTTCTGGAGGGCCTTTCACCCTTTTTTAAGAGGTTACATTCCAATATGGCGGCTCTTATATCAGGAATACACCCCTGCGGTTCTACAGGTCGCTTTTATTGTGGCGGTTTAAATACTAGTCTTTACCCATTCCTTTTTCAATTTTCATCTCCGCCTACACGCTTATTTTACTGGCTTTATCATTCTGTTACATATACTTATTACATCGCGTGATGCCGATTTATCAACGGGGTTCCTAACGCATGTCTGGAATACACGCTGGGGGCTCGCGAACGTGTTTCAATCGTCGTGTTCATAAGAGTGTTTCCCGCGGAGTGGGGACTCATGTTGAAAACAGACTTTCAAAACATTTTCAATACAGATAAACCACCATTCATTGACGGCCGGTTTATTCAAAGATGGCGCCCATGTTCTCGGTATCTTGTTGCCATTTCCGGCGTCGCGCAATTTTGGGTGGGACTTTGCCGAACCAGGTGCAATCTCTTTCGCCCAATTAGATGGATTATATATATGGGACTCTCCCATTGGAGTTCCTACGGCTGCCTGATGGGATGGGTGGATGTTTGACCCTCCTTGGAGATACGAATTCTGGTAAGCGCTGGTTTGTCAGTGGATACTTTGTATCTCTACTTACTGGATAGATGGTGGTCTAGGAGTTTCTATTTTTGTTTCCTGGATACTTGGTGGGCTAGGAGTTGGGTCATTTTCTCTTTTTTAATAAACAACACCTCGCGAACCCTTATCAGCCTAGGTCGATATATATGTTTCTAATAGGAAGAAGAGTGAGTTTGTAGTTGTGTGGCAACATGCCTCGGTTTACTCTCATGCCTTATATTGATATAGGTAGTGACACAACCCCAACCTCCCAGTGTGCTATCTTTAATAGTTTCACAACATACATGAGTTTGTAGATTGTGGCCGTTGGCTTTTTTATTGGGCCTCCATCAACTTGTATTGAACTCTTCAGAATAGAGGCGCTAAGATGTAGCTAGATGCAAGCATAACATGGGTTATGTATTTACTGAAAATGCTCTGTATACTACTCCAAGATGGCGGCCGTTGTACTAGGACCGCATTTTTTCGTTTATTAACCCACAGATCATATTATGATGGTAATCCCAATATTAGGGATCGCTTCTTCATTTTTCTACCTCTCTCTTTTTTCCCCACCCCCATTTCAAGGCAAAATTCTCCCTTATTACAATAACCATTTAGACTATACGTATCTTTATTAATTGACAAGATTTTTCGGTTTTTTATGTTTGTAAACTCACAACCAAGGTCACTTTGGGATACATACATGTTGTCTACCTCTCTATTATAGGTATCTTCACTTTTCTACATATGCCTAACCTATTGGACGATACTCGAATCTGACTGGCCTTCACTGTCCGTTCCTAATTGGACGTGATTTCTGCTATACACTAATTGGCTTTACCATTTGCGACATTTGTATTTCTGATATCAAGTGAGTACTGTTCGTTTGACTTACATGATTGCACTTTGATCCTTTATTTTTCTATCAGGGCCTTGACCTAATCGTGGACGCACATATATTATATTTGTCTCCTTAGATATATTGACCTTGAATCTCATTACTGTGGACGTTGGCAGTTGTGAGGACATTACAAGATCAAGAATAATTTATGAAGATACCTTGCACGTCACACTGAATAACCCTTTTTGGTGTGTATATATTTCATATTCCCTTCATGCCCTTTTGGGCTTTGAGATACTTTTACATGATTTTGATAGTTGACCCTTCTCTGCGTTCCCTCCCTACCTCTTCCCCGTCCTCCCCCCTTTCAGACTTTTGGTCATTTTGTTTTTTTGTTCCTTCCCTTTGTCATCCCATCCCGTGTTGGGAGTTCCCTTAACCATGCTGGTGTTGAGACATTTCGAGAGGAGTGCTCCGATACAAAAAATGTCACTTGACCATAAGCTTCACATAGATGACTATATGTATACTGATTTTATGTACTTATCTATAATGTTATTTATTGTGTCATTTTGTAAAATTACAAATTTCCGAATGCAATGGTTCAACACCTAATATGTTATGATTGCATTTGTGCTGGTTTGTACAACCCTTTTAAGTAAACACTTGTAGATGCGTCTGACAATGCTTAGTTAAAACTCTAAGCATAATATTTGTTTTGTTGTAATGTCCACTTGTGTTTTGTCCTTTTGTTAAAACAAAGTTCTCAAAACGTCTTTGTATATATCTGTTACAGCCCTGAAGAAGTCCTTTGGTGGACGAAACGCGTCGGCTGTTCCGGCTGTTCTGGATAACTTTGTCTTTTAAAGTGTAAAAAATATCGAAGAATAAAAGTGAATCCTTTGTAAAAACATAAAAACTGCTTATGAATTTGAATTTGATTTAATTTACAGTTTTAAAAGTGGTGCAGGGGGCGTGGCCAAGATGGCGGGGTGAGCGGACGCTTCCTCCCGTAGCTCCTCCGGCCCGGCCAAGCTAGAGCCCTTTTCTTATGCTCTTCTCCCCCCGCTGAGGCTCAGCGCGGGAGAGGAGCGTGGCGGAGCATCAGGGGTGCACATTGGTGCTGTTTTGGTTCGGATCGCCTCGGGGGAACCCCCCCAAAAGTTCGATCGAGATCAAGGAACGACGACGACGAGCCCGAGGGGCGGAGCGCATTGGAGAGCTGTCCGGGCGCCTCGGCTGGGCCTGGTGCTGAAAGTTGCGATCTGGAGGGGATCTGGCCCGCCGTTCGACGGTGACTGAAGGAGCCTTGCGGGAGGGGACCCGACGGTGTGGAAGGCTTGGGACGGGTGCCCTGGCACTCAGACTGGTGACGGTGACACCTCGCACTGCGGAGGCCCTAATCCCTAGCCGAGGTACAGCGGACTCCCTGATGGGGCTGGACCATCTGGGCCCCTGTGCGTGACAGACGGGGGCCGGTGGTGGAACTTATTTTACTGTGGGGTGCCTCGGGGGCCCCGGTGGTGTCGTCGGGCCTGGTCGCTTTGGCCTGCTCCGCCCGGCCGCCATTTTGTCCCCGAAGGAGCAGTGGTGGCAGCCTTCGCCGGAGTCCTGGCTGCTGGATGCAAACGACCCCCGCTGCTGCTGGGCTGACTACCGGAGGGATGTGCTGATGGGACCCCTCCGCTGCGGCCCCCTTGGTTGTCTCACACAAGCTCTTGCAGCTGACGGTGACCGGACTGGGCCGCCATTTTGTCACCTGTGACGCAGCGACTTCACTCGTGGGGGATACCCAGGTCGAGTGCTAGCCGGCGGCTGAGCATCCCTGGGGCGCCTGGATCGGTGCCCGACTGCGGAGCTAGCGATGTCTGGAAGAGGAGGCCCGAAGAAAGGGGACCGTACCCTGCCGGACATGCTTGGCAGGGCCCAGCACTTGCGGGACAGGACGCAGCCCTCACCGGGGCCCTCCCGGGCTCCGGCGGATGTGACTGGAGGGGAGCCACCCGTCACGAGGGCCTTTATGGAGGAACTGTTTAGCTCCCTCAGGGAGGACTTCCAGACACTGAAACGGGAGGTGGCCAGCGAGGTCCGAGAAGTCCGCAGGGAGGTGGAGGGCCTTGGCGAGCGTGTGGAAGCGGTGGAGACGGAGGGCCAACAGCGAGCGGAGGAGATAGTCCACCTCCAGCAGGACGTTCTTCGCCTCCGGGAACAGTGTGTGGAGCTTCAGGCCCACTCTGAGGACCTTGAGAACAGATCTCGGAGGAACAACATCCGAGTGCGTGGCGTGCCGACTGCGGACGAGGGGTCCGATCTGGGGAGCTACCTGCGGGCCCTGTTCCGAGAGATCCTGGGGGAAGCTGCGGACTTTCCCATCAGCATTGACAGGGCGCATAGGGTTGGCCGGCAGCGCCAGTCATCGGCACCTCCACCGGACATTCTGGCCTTCCTGCCCGACTTTCCACTAAAGGAACGCATCATGGCTGAAGCCCGCAGGAAACAGCCCCTGACTTTCCGGGATCGGCCGGTGGCGCTTTACCAGGACCTCTCCGCCATCACTCTGCAGAAACGCAGGTCCTTCAGGATTGCCACTGACTTTTTGCGCGAGCATGAGACGCCGTACTCTTGGGGTCACCCCTTCCGCCTGATTTTTCGGTGGAACGGAGTGTTACACCAGCTACGCTCCTTGCAAGACATTTGTGGTGTCCTGGGGCTCACGGCGGCGGAGGAGGAGGGAGCTACGCCGTCGTGGAGGTCCTCGGAGAGACGAAACCGGCGGAGGTCAACGAGGCGGCGCTCAGCGACCAGTGTGGGGCGCCCGGACTCCCCTACCATCAGAGCGGACATGGCCGACGCCCTGAGGGCGGCGGCCGGGGACTCGACCGGCTCCTCTAGCGTGGCCTTGACGGCCTAACACACACTCCGGGGGGAGATGTCTTTAGCTTCTTTACATGCTTGGTACGGGGTGGGGGGGTTGGGGGGGAGCGGTTGGAGGTGAGTGGCTGGACGTCCACTTCGTTCTTTTCTACGGACTTGCCCGTTTTGGGGCTTGACTGAGACTATGGGGTGTTTGAGTTTGTGGGTGGCTAGTTGCCAGGGTTGTGTTTTGGGTGGGGGAGGGGGTTGTTTTGGGGTTGGGAAGGTCCCGTCCGATGTTGTCTATGCCCGCTTTGTTTTGGCTTGTCCTGCGTTGCGGCCCCGCGCGCCCCACCCCCTGATTCCCTGCCCATTGCATGGCGCTCCCGACCCCCGCGAGGAATGCCGGGCCTAAAGGTAGTGACCCTTAATGTTCAGGGTCTGAACAACCCGGTGAAGCGCAGAGCGATCCTGTCGTTGCTGGAGGGGACGCAGGCGGACATTTGCCTTTTGCAGGAGACACACTTATTGCCCCGAGATTGCCATAGGATGCGTTCTGCTAAGTTCCCTACCCAGTTCTTTTCCTCGGCAGCGAACAAGACGGCGGGGGTAGCCATTCTCCTAGCGAGCTCCTTTCGGGGGGAGGTGTTGCATAAGTGTGCTGAACAGAAGGGGAGGCTCCTTGCGTATCGCATGCGCCTGGGAGGCATAGCATTTACGGTCGGCTCCGTTTATAGCCCAAACGATCACCAAGAGCGCTTCCTAGGTTCCGCGCTGGTGGATGTCACTGCTTCCCCCGACCGCCACATTATCTTGGGGGGTGACCTCAACATTGTCTTTGACTCTGTGATGGACAGATCGGCGCAGCGCTTCCCGCAGACGGGGGAACTGTCCCAGGCTGGGAGGGCCCGGATTGCGGAAATGGATTTGCACAACCTCTGGCGCTCCATGCACCCCACGGATAGGGACTACTCTTACTTCTCGCACGCACACCGAACCTACTCACGGCTGGACTACCTCCTGGTGAGTGGACCGATGCGTGCCGCCGCCACGGCGGCGGACATCGGGGTCCTGACCCTGTCTGACCACTCCCCAGTCACCGGCGTTTTCCAGTGGCCGGCGGCCTCCCCCTCTCGGGGGGTGTGGCGCCTCCGGGATACACTTCTACACAAAAGGTCGGTGGTGCAACGCATCGGGGAGGTCATACAGGACTATCTCACCCACAATAGCAACACTGACACCTCGCAGGCGACACAGTGGGCGGCATTGAAGGCCGTCCTCCGGGGGGAATTCATCTCTATCTCTGCAGCTGAGAATAAGGAGCGGCAACTGAAGAGGGATGAGCTGACAGCTCAAGTCCGGGAGCTTGAGCAGGTCCACCGCCGTACGGGGGCGCCGAGGGTGTGGAGGCAGTTGAAGGCAGCGAGGAAGCTCCTGTCGGCTCTGGATCTTGACAGGGCGGAGTACGCTGCCCTACGCTTGAAACATGCCTACTACACTGGGGGGGACAGATGTGGCAAGCTCCTAGCACACCGGCTCCGGGTCGCGCAACAGCGCAGCGTTGTGAAAGAATTGGTGGGCGCGGACGGGGGGGTTGTCTCCGGGGACGCGGAGGTAGCGGAGTCTTTCCGCGGCTTCTACGAGGCGCTGTATGCTGAGGAGCCCTCCTCGCCACGGGATGCCGACGGCTATTTGGAGTCGGTGACCCTCCCGGTACTGGATCCGGCTCAGGCTGACCACCTGGAGCGGGACATCCATGTTGAGGAAGTGATTTCAGCTATCGCGCGGCTGAAACATGGCAAGGCCCCGGGCCCGGACGGGTACACGTCGCTATTTTACAAGACCTTTTGCACGGCCGTGGCCCCTGTCCTTACTCGGCTATTTAACTCTTTCTCCGAACCGGGAGCCATCCCTCCGGATCTCCTGAGGGCGACGGTCGCGGTAATCCCGAAACCTGGGAAGGACCGGGCCCTCTGCGGCTCGTACCGACCCATCTCGCTTTTAAATGTCGACCTCAAGTTGTACACGGGGATTCTCGCGTCCAGGCTGAGTCCACACCTCCCCGACCTGGTGGAGGCGGACCAGGCTGGTTTTGTGCCCGGCAGACAGACGGTTGACAACACCAAGAGGGTGACGCATGTTCTGGAGAAGGCCTCAAGGATCTCGGGGGAGCGGATGTTGCTGTCCGTTGATGCGGAGAAGGCCTTCGACAGAGTTCACTGGCCGTATCTTGAGCTGGTCCTCAAGAAACTGGGAATCGGCGATAAGTTCCGCACCATGGTATTTAACTGCTATAAGCATCCCTCAGCGTCGGTGCGGGTCAACGGATGTAGCTCCGGTGGCTTTGCCATCGAGCGCGGCACGCGGCAGGGCTGCCCTCTTTCGCCGCTCTTGTTTGCCCTCTACATGGAGCCGTTTGCTCAGAGGATTCGTAATAATCCGGATGCTGTCGGGGTCCGGATGGGCCAGTACGTCCACACCGTCAGTCTCTACGCGGATGATGTCCTGCTGACTTTGGACGACCCTAGGAGGTCGCTGCCTGCTTGCCTCCGAGAGCTGGACGCCTTTGCGGGGGTGGCCGGCTTCAAAATGAATATGAGCAAGTCGATGGCATTAGACGTGTCCCTGGCTGCGGAAACCAGGAGGGATCTTCAGCGGCTCTTCCCCATGCAGTGGTCCTCGTCCACGGTGCCGTATCTGGGGATTCTGCTGGCGCCTACATTACCGGAGATGGTTACGGCCAATTATGCCTCCCTCAGCAGGAAGATCAAGGACGAGCTTGGTCGCTGGAACAAAGGCCTGCTGTCCTGGCTGGGGCGAATCGCGGCGGTCAAGATGACGGTGTTGCCCCAGATACTATATCTTTTCCGGGCCCTTCCGCTCCAACCCCCGGTGGGCTGGATACGACAAATGCAGGCTGACATCTCCCGCTTTGTCTGGCAGGGCCGCAGGCCACGCATGAAGAGGGTCCTCTCCACGCTTGCTCTGGAAGCGGGGGGGCTCGGCATTCCGGACCTCCGTAAGTACTTTCAGGCGGCACAGCTCCGCTATCTGGTAGAGTGGAGCAGGTGGGAGTCCGACAAACATTGGCTCTTCCAAGACCAGGCAGTGGCGGGCCGCACCTTACAAGAGGTTCCATTCCTGCGCCGCGCGCATCGCCCCCCTAATCTTTACGCTTCCTTTGTTACGCGGGTCCCCCTGCGTGTGTGGGACGCGGTCTGTGAGGCCCGGGGCCTTACCACCTTCCCTTCGCCGCTCACTCCCATTGCGGGCAACCCGGACTTCTCCCCGGGGATGGAGCCGGAGGTTTTCTCCCACTGGGTGCAGGCGGGCTGCAGGGCACTCTTCCAGATCTATGGCCCGGAAGGAGTGGTTCCTTTTCAGCAACTCCGCCAGGAGTTCGGCCTGACGGAGCTGGACAGATTGCGCTACATGCAAGTTCGGCATTGGGCCCTCCAGCCCCAGGTGCGTGCCACCGCCGCCCGTCCAATTACACCGTATGAGAGGTGGTTGGCTACTCGGACCTCCGACGCTAAACTGATCACCGACCTGTACAAATACCTACAACCCCCGCCGTTTCACTACTACAACCCGGGGAGGGAGCGTTGGCACAGGGAATTGGGTAGGACACTCAGCCACAAGGAATGGGACAAAATTGCGTATCGGGCGCGGCACTCTGCATATCACACGGGCCTTACGGAGACCTTTACTAAGGTGTCCACATACTGGTACTACACCCCGGAGAGACTGTATGAAATGCATAAACACACTGACAGGGGGTGCTGGCGGAGCTGCGGGCAGGAAGGTACCCTTACACACATTCTTTGGGATTGCCCAGTGCTGACCGCCTACTGGAAGGAAGTCTTGGACGAGGTGGATAAGCACTTTGGGATAGAGCTGCCGCGACTCCCGGCGTATGTCCTGTTGGGCCTCCCCAATGACCTAATGTACCCACTGAAGTCCCGTAGGGGTAGGCAGATCGCAATCGCGCTGGGGTCTGCGGTTCAGAACATTCTAATCCACTGGCGCACAACCACCGTCCCCTCCATCACCGGTTGGTTGCATAGGCTCTGGCATGTGCTGGGGATGGAGAAGCTGTCGCTTACGGTTGCGGGGGAGATAGACCAATTTGAAGAGCTATGGCAACCCTTTCTAGCGCTGCTGTCCACGGAATTCAGGGAGCTCACCTGCCCGAGGTATCTTAGGCTTCTCAGGCTGACGCCGCCGGTGACCCCGGCGGACTAGCTTACATGTGAGACGGGGGGACCCCCGGGGAGGGGGGGGGGTGCGGGGCTTCCTGGTTAGGATTACTCTGATGCGGGACCATAGGACGGGGGGGGGGGGAGTGTTGTTGTTTCGTTACTGGGAGGATGGGGGATGGGAGGGGGGGGATTGTGTTCTGTTGAGGTGTTGATGGGGGGGTTTTTATTGCTTAGATTTGGGGTGTCGGATACGCGTGCGGGGATTCCACAGCTTGTATTTCTAGCTTTCATTTACTGTGTTTTTCCCCCTGACCCACCGCGCTACCTATTGCCAACCCTCTGGAGTTGCACCCTTTTTCTTTGACTGCATTCCATGTATCCTGCCCTCCTATCCCCCTCCCCCATGGTTTGTTTTGTCTCAATAAAAACGTTTTAAACATAAAAGTGGTGCATTTGGTTTGGTGATTGTACATGTATTTTCCAGTTTTTGGAACGACATTGTGCTGGCGGGTGTCTACCAAGTATGCACACTTACGGTGATTGGATTATTTCACCATAACCTACATTGGGTAATTTTCAAATCCGGTGCTGTTCTAGAGGGCCACCGCTAGCTTTGTGTTTGATTACATATGTGAAGTCAGTACTGTATTGAGAATATTGTGTACCCTCTGCCATTAGGGACGTATGAGGTTACATTCCCATATAATGTGCATGAATGTTCCTAGTTAGCCGCAACCCCTTCTACACTCCCCCTCCCCTGTCAGCTTTTCCCATCTGTACCAGCCGAGGTCCAGTCATGTATATCTTGTGAAGGATTTTTAACTGCACCAATCTGAGTCGCACTGGAATGACAACCACTCTGGGGGAAGATATTGCCTCCTGCCATTCTTCATCATCCATCTCAGTACCATCCCCCACCCATCTATCCCGCAGTGTTTGGAGAGGATTTTCCATGTTATTAATCAACTCTTTGTATATCAAGGAAATAGCTTTTTCAGGAAGGTGGCAGTCTAGTATTCTATCCTCCAATAGGGAAGACTCGGGTAGTATGGTACCCTGCAGCAGGAGGGATCGTAATGCATGTCGGACTTGTGTGTAGCAAAAGTGTTCTGTGTCTGCTAGATCAAATTGCTTTTTCAAAGCGGCAAAGGATTGAATTTCGTTCTTATCCCAAAGGTCTTTGATGTGCGAGATTCCGACAAGGTCCCATTTGTCAAACCCTTTTGATTTCCATAGGTTACCCAGCTGCTCGGAGTCTCATAAAGGAGTCGCCAGTGTCAGCCGGCGATCCCAGCTGAGGCATTTAGTGGTGGCATGCCATACATGAACTGAGTTTTTGGTGGGGCCAGTCAATCTGGTGCGCTCCGGTTTGGAGTAAAGAGCTCTATTATAGTTCGCCCCCCCCCCCCCCCCCCGGGGAAGAGCCATCTGTCCATGGCATAGCCAGGGTCGTCTGGTCATCTGTAGGTGCCGTGGCTAATGGCTGCTGAGTGTGCTGCCCAATAATATTTTTTGATATCCGGGAGGCTAATACCCCCATCATACCAATTTAATGTAAGCTTGTTTAGGGCAATTTGTGACTTCCCATCCCACAGCAAGTCCCTTTGGAGGCCCTCTACCTCCTTAAAGTAAGACATCGGGACAGGATCCAGGGAGTTCTGTAGGGCTTATAGAAAACGGGGCAAGGGCATCATTTTAAAGAGGGCCGCTTTGCCCAATAATGAGAGGGGAAGAGACTTCCAGCTATTTATATCATTCCTAAGCCTGGTCAGGGGTGGGAGAAAATTACGGGTGTTGCAGAGTGATGGGTCTAGGGTGAGAAAAATGCCTAAGTATTTAAAGCCCACTGTGTTAATTTGTATAGGTCAATCCTTCGGTGGCAGAGGTGGATTCCCCATTAGGGCGGAAGCCGGAATATTTACCAAAAATTGCTAGGATATCCAAGACTGCCTGCAAGGACTTTTTTGGGGTGGCCAGGTAAAGTAGGATGTCATCCGCATAAAGTGAGATGCGGTCCTCCCACTCCGAGGACCAGCCTAGCTCTCTTAGTTATAACTGGGTCTCTACGCACCCATGTCGCCAATGGCTCCACCAGAGCTAAGGCGAACATGAGTGGCGACAGCGGGCACCCCTGGCGTGTCTCAAGGCTGAGTGTGACTGTGACCGATTTTTTGTTATTCACCACCACCTGTGTCAAAGGCTCATCGTATAAAAGATGTACCCATTGGATAAAGTTCGGGCCAAATCCCAGTTTTCCCAGCACTGCCCAGAGATAGGGCCATTCGATTGTGTCAAACGCCATGGTTGCATCCAGGGAAGCTATTATGGTTGGCTCTTGAATCGTGGCAACTCTACTCAGCACCCAATGGACTCTGCTCAGTTTTAAGGCTGAGTTCCGGTGTGGCATGAAGCCAGATTGATCTGAGTGGACTAGCTTTCCAATTACCGTGATCAGTCGGTTGGCCAAGAGCTTGGCCAGAATTTTAGGTTTGGCGTTCAATAGAGATATTGGTCTGTACGAAGCACAATCAATTTTAGGTTTCCCTTTCTTGTGAATGGTAATGATTGTGGCAATCCTTTGATCTCTAGGGAGTGTTCCCTCTTCCCTGGATTCTTCAAACATGGACTTTAGATATGGAGCCAGTTTATGGGGTCTAAGTTAATGTAGCTCAATGGGAAGACCATTAGGCCCAGAGGCTTTTCCAGAGTTTAGAGTTCGGATGGCTTTCGCTATCTCATCATTTGATAATGCGCTCTCCAGAAAAAATTCCTCTGTCAAGAGCTTGGGAAGTCTGATATCTTTCAACAGTTCACGGGAGTCGTCTACAGTATAAGGCGCAAAGGCAGTGTAGACAGTACTGAAATGATCGGCTAACTTGTCTGCAATGGCTTGCGGGTCCGTGAAAGGAGTATCACCTCCATCACGGAGTTCAGGGACCAGTCTGCTTGCCCACTCTTTATCAAGCCAGGCTATTAATTTTCCAGCCTTATCCCCGAGGCCGTATATCCTTCCCAGTTTGTCTCTTCCCAAGATTTTGGCCTTATCAGTCACTAATGCCCTTTATTCGTGTTGTCGGAGGCTCAAAAAGTGGAGTTTTTCTGGTGTGACCCCAGATTCCAGTGCACTCTCTAGTCGACAGATCTCAGTCTCAATGTCGGAGATTTCGTTCTGTTTTTCTTTCTTTGTTCCGGAGATTAAGGACAAAGCTTGGCCTCAGATCACGGTCTTAAAAGCCTCCCATACCGTCGGAGAGGAGGCCACAGTTCCCTCGTTATCTGTAAAATAGTTATCAATGGCTTTAATAAGTGCTTTTCGGATTTTAGGGTCTCGAAGATACCATGGGTTAATAGAGGCCAACCTCCCCACCCTTACCTGGTTGAGAACTAAGTGAAGCCACATTGGAGAATGATCAGAGATGCCTCTGGCTAAGTTTTTACTTTTGTGGATGTGGGTGGCTTGGGGTGCGGGAACCAGGAAGTAATCTATACAGGTATGCTGCACCTTGTCTGGGTGATATGTCCGCCACCCATCCACCAGCCCCATGGTCTCAAGGAAATCCGGTAGCCAGGTGGGGAGGGGGGGGGGGCGGTCAATCTCACCCGGAACCACTGAGTTAAAATCTCCCCCAAGGACCAACAGTCCGTCTGGTACAGAGAGCAGAATGGTGCCAAGATCTGTAAATGTGGTGTTTTGCAGGCCCGGTGGTACATAGACTGACATAAGTGTGATGGAGTGCCCCTCCCATGTGCCCGTTATCCCTATGTATCTACCCCGATCGTCTGCCCATGTGGCGCTTTCTGCAAGGGGGAAGGAAGTTTTCATCATGATACCAACTCTCCATGAGCTGGACGTAAACCCTGCGTGTGCTATCATAGTGTATCCCCATCTGTGCATTGCCTTACATTTATTGCCAACCAGGTGTGTTTCTTGTAGCATGACAATATCCGGGGCTTGCCTCTTAATATATTGAAGGACCACACTGCGTTTGATCTTGTCCCCCAGCCCATTGACATTCCAGCTCAATAATTTTGTCCCACTGCATAGCCATGAAGTACTAAAAAAGTCATTACACCCTCTGTGAGGGAAACCATACATAGTGCCGATGCAAAAATTACAACTATAAACAAACAAAAAGTCCCCCTCCCAACAACCCCCCACCCTGCTGCCCTGCACTCTGGGCATGAAACTGCCCATTTTAAACTTGCAGAGTGCCTGTCGCCCTAGCGAAAAACTGAAAGTAGAGGAAAATAGGGGTTCCTCTGCCCTCCTTACAAATTAAATTGTATAACCCCAAGGGAAAACCACACACCAAAGTCTTGAGACTCAACAGTCATGGAAAAGATCCCCCCCCCCGGTCATCAACAGAGTGGCCGCCCATTACCTGACCTAGCCCCACTATGGGCCCAGAGTGCCCAAAATGGCCTTAATTGTTGTCCCAGCTTCCTCATCCGGTAAGCTGCAATGCCGCTTCATCTCTAGGGCAACGATCTGGTGGGCTCCGGGCCTTCCTGTTCTCAATCCAGTCTGCTGCTTCCTCCGGATGTTCGAAGAACAAGGTTCTCCCCTCCGCCTCGACCTGAAGATGTGCTGGAAACAACATAGAGTACTTCAGGCCTCTCTCCCTGAACTTCCTCTTCACCGCAAGAAAGGTGCTTCTCTGCTTTTGCACCCTCTGTGTGAAATCTGGAAAAAAAGGTGATGTCTGCATTCTCATAGCGGAGAGGAGCCCCCGTCCTGGCGTTCTGGAGAACAACATCTCTGTCCCGGAAGTTCAATACTCTCGCGATCATCGGGCATAGAGGGGCCCCGGGCTTCGGACGCACTCCAAGTACCCTGTGGGCCCTCTCAATGATGAAGAATTTGCTGAGGCATTTGGGTTGTAGGTGCTTTAGGATAAGGTCTTCAGCAAAGAGGTCTCGGGACTGTCCCTCAACCCCCTCCAGAACTCCCAAAATGCGTAGATTGTTGCATTGAAGGCACCCTACATAATTGTCCAGCTTCAGTTCGGTGAATTTGCGGAAGTTCTGTAGGTCCAGGACCTCCCCTTGGACCTGTGTGATATCTCCCGTCAAACTGGTTGTGGTGATTCCCCCCTGCTTGACTTTCTAATTAGGTTTGGTTAGGTCCGCTCTAATCAGATTCACGTCAATTGCAATAGCGTCCATTTTGTGTTCGAGGGAGGCTTTAACATTTGTGATAGCATCCATGACATCTTTTAGTGACAACTCCTGGTCTTCGTCTACCTAGTCGTCCAGGGAGGTGCCTCTGGATTGGCGGCTCTGCAGCATGTCTTTGGGCAAATTGATCGATCCAGTTTGTTGGACTGTGTTGTTTTAGGCCCTTTCGATCCTGTGGACCTATTTCTGTCCATTATCATTATACCTCTCCTCGTGGGCCCCCTCAATACAACACAGGCCACCCGACTCAACGGGGCGCATACGGAGGGGAAGAATTGCCCCCTTCCCGGTCGTCGGGGGACAGACAGCTGATGGGGTGCTCGACCAGCAAATCAAAGAGAGAGAGAGGGGGGAGGGGGTGTGCCTGAATGCCCCACAAGCACGCACCCGATCTTCTGTGCGACGGACGGTGTTGGGGCTCTGGTTTATTATCGTCCTGGACAGGAACTAAACACCCCATCTGCTGCTCAGGCGATTACGAGTACCTGCAGTCACCAGTGATAGGGCAGATAGGTTTATTCACCACCCCCAATTTATAGGCTGAAGATCCGCGCCTCTCCAGAGGGCACCTAGGCCTTGGTACTTGCTACCCGGTCACTTTGCCCCGGCGTGAATGGGAAAGCGCTGTCTCAGATTATGTCGCTCCAGTGCTCTAACCGGAGCGAGGATATCCCAGCGAGAAGGGGAGGCCCCGTCTCCGATCCAAGTCTAGTCCAAGTGCCTCCCGGCACCTACCCGAACTTCCAGGCATGCGTCGCAAAACGATGTTTTGTTGCCACGGATCAAAGGACCCAGGCCTTCCGTGCTGGTCTTGGCCTCCATCGAGGCTCCGGGCTGCAGCGGGCTTATCTCCTCAATCCCGACTGTGCACCTCAATAAACCTGCATTTGCCGCTTTCGAGGAGGAGTGCTCCCAGCACCGCCGTCCAGGCTCAGGGCTCCTACAGGGAGCAGGCGGTGCCGCTTCACCCCAGCCGCGGCGTCCGACAGCACTGTGTTCCCCGGCTTCAGCGTAGCCAGCAGGCCTCTTCCGATCGGCCCCCGTATCTCTGGGCAGAGGCTTCTGCCAAGATCGGGGGTAGCTGGAGTCGTCTCTGTTGGACCTCCGGTGTGCGCTTTTGCCTCAGGGAAGGCGGATCAGGGTGGCGGATAGGCGTGGGGGATGCAGGGTTCACGGAGCTTTTACGTTAGGCGGCCATCACGGTTCCATGCCCCCTACTCTTTTGCTTCTCCAAATCCTTTGTCTTCTACAGGCTTCGGAGAACCAAGGAGCCGTAGGTTCTTTCTTGAAAGAGCACTGATTTTTGGTAGGAACCAGCTTCCTGAAGGTGTCCGACAATTCGTATAACATGAAGCAGCCACCTCGGCAATTAGGACGTTAGTGCTCAGCTAAGGATTGTTCTACTGTGACAGAGTTTAATTTGCTCCAGACTTTGTAGCTAATGGTGGCTGGTCCGTTCTGCCAATGCGGCCGATCACTGAGACTTTGTCGAGAACCTGATAACCGAATGGTCAAACCAGAACACCGGAAAGGCGCTTATGATTTTTAAAGATGGATCATTTGAGAAGAGGCCGTCTAATGTATGACCAGCTGAGTGCATAGGCTCCTTTACTAACTGTTCTAGTCCTATAAAATCTGCAATATCAAGGAGATTGGATGTATGTGTATCATCTGGAGCCTCCAGATAGAAGTTAAAGTCTCCTAGGATGGTGAAATATTTTGAGAGGCGACTGCTCTCTAATAAAGCTTGAAATGTATGGTAGAACATACGTTTATTGCTTCCAGGGGGTGTATAATGAAGAATCCCTGAGAAAAGGACTTGGCTGTCTCTAGCAATTTTAAACTGGACTGCCTTGTGAGCTTCAATACTCACATCAGTATAGACAGCAGAGAGTACATTGCAATAGATAAGTGCCAACCCACTGCGTCTTTTAGCATTGAAGAGATCATAACCCTTAGGGCCCTTAGGGACGATGATCACAAAGTCAGGGCTGCAAGCACTATCTCCCCAAGTCTCAGTGATGAACAGACAATCCAACCCTTCTGTTTCAATCAGCTCTGTGATCTCAATTTTATGTTTAGGAAGAGACCGGGCATTGACTAAGGCCCAATTAAGTCTCTTAGATTTGTGCAAAATATCAGCTTTTTCTGAGGGCCCTATGGAAAGCATTGGGTGCCCTCCTGTCCTCCTGGTCGGATTTATATATTGACAACTGCACACTGAACAGGTAAGCGTCAAATGCCATGAAAACAGCCTAGGATCTATGCTAGAGCCGTTATTCATTGATGCTGGTCGGAGATCCCGAAGCTCCTTAGCTAAATAATACAAGTAACAATCGGTTCTGTCGGGTCAATTTCTTTGTAGTATTCAATATTCAATATTCAATGAAAACAACGTGATTGAATAGAAGCGAACTTGAACACAAAAGAGAATAAACAAATTTATCTCATTCATAAAGAAAAAAGTATTTTACTTCAGGTTTGCAAATCTTTGAATAGAGTCAAGAATTCTGACATGAGAGCTGTCCGATAACTCAAATGAAAAGGCGGCGCATGTGGGTGTGATTCTAGTGACATGGTTGAGTGAAGTGACAGGATTTGTGTATTATACAACAAGGTAAACCAATACTGTACAAGTGATTACACAAAGATATTGAAAAATAGGTCCAATTACACATCAAATAATGGCGGTCACCCTAGCTTGGTCAATGAATTACATACACTGGTGTGCTAGTGGACCTAATGCATGGACCAAAAGACATCTACGTTTCGACCCTGACAATCTGCATTAATTAACGATGTCAACATGGGTCTTCTTCAGGACAAACAAACACGATCAACAGCCGGTACTCCTGAATTACTTGTGGTGTATGCAAATCTCAACCCCAAAGCCTTGGGAGAGTAAACCAGGGATTCGGTCCAACTGGTGGTTGGGCTGGGTGACCTGATAATAAGTAAAAAGATTTCCATGGCGCTCAAAAGGTCTCAGCCAAGTCGGTGGTGAACAGTCAAACAACCGCTGTTCTTTACGCTGTTCTTTACACTGGAAATATGAATGCTATTCCTAGCAGGGAAGCTTGGACGTATTAATCGCACCAAGCGCAACGTCGTGAAGAGTCAGGGCTGCATTGTGGCTTGCAGCTGCTGGCTAACGGCAGAAATCCGTGGACACACTCCACACTGCACGGCAAAATAAAGAATTGAAGCACAGCGCTCGTGAGGATCTGGAATCACCAACAGTCCTGGGAGATGAAGGGGGCAATGCTGGGCCCAGGGAGGCCAGGACACAGGTCCCTCCAGCCGGGAGGTAAGCCCCCATGGCGGTTCCTCCTGTGCCCCAGCAGCAGCATGCCACCCTCCCCCCCAGTCAGGAACAGCACCAAAGCACAGAACAGGAACCTTCATGGGGTCACAGTCCCTATATTTTTATTTCATTTCTCCTTTGTCTGCAAACACAGGGCTTGGGGAACCAGTTAGAACTGGTTTTGGAGCACTCTGTGTACAGTGCTCACACCCTTCTTTCAGAGATGGGGCTCTGCCATCAGACACACCACAGGGGGGTGGAGCCAGCATTGTACAGGCCTGGCACTGACCTATTCAGTGACCAGGGACTTCTCCTCCCACTACCTCAAATGCAGATGTCCCATTCAGCCTAGCGCTGACTCACCCTGCCCATCCTGGAGCCACGCACACACCCCCTAGCCCCTGTCACTCAAAAGCCAGACATGCAATTCACGTCAGGCAGGCAGACACATAGCACACAGAAATGCCAAATTCTAAAAGTGGCATTTCTAAAATAGTTATAATAAATCTGCGCACACCATTGCTTAGCATTTATTATTACTATTTCAAACATACCAAAATTGACCACGCTGCACCTCTAATATCAGGGATTACCACTGAAACACTTATCAGGGGATTCCCAATGCATTCCTATGGGAGGGCAGCCCCACAGTAGTGAGAAACCAAAATGGGTGTTTGTCACTACCAGGAAATGTCACACACTTAAGGTACCTGTCCTATATTTTCACTACAATGCACCCTGCCCATAGGGCTAGCTAGGGTCTACCTTAGGGGTGACTGACATGTAGTAAAAGGGGGATCACGGACATGGCGCACACTTTATGTGCCACGTCACAGCGGCAGTAACACTGCGCGCACAGGCCCGGGATAGGTTTGAAAGGCTACTTTGGTGGGTGGCGCAACCAGCACAGCAAGCCCACCAGTAGCATTTAATTTACCAGCCCTGGGTATATGAGATACCACTTTACAAGGAACTGACAGGTAAATTAAATAGGCCAAACAGGTGTAGCCCAATCTTACCATTTTTAATACAGAGAGCACATGCACTTTACAATAAATAGCAGTGCCAAAGTGCCCAGAGTCCAAGAACCACCAACACCATGTCAGAAAAAAGACTAGGAGAAAGGCAAAAAGTTTAGGGATGACCCTGCAAAAAAGGGCCAAGTCCAACATGCGCCTTCTTGACTTCCGGCGTGGATGCATTTGCCAAGGCTTGTCGGTGCTCCAGCCGGAAACTGACCCCTCAGCACTCGACATCCTTTGTGGAACAGTTCGTATCCAGAGCCTGGTCATCCTCAGCATCGATTGATCCTTGCAGCTGCAGAGTCAAGGTCGCCCTCATCATTCCTGAAGCACCGGACATTGGAGGGCATTCATCTTCCAGGGCTCCTGGTCACTCCTGAGTGACAGACTCTGTCCTCTCTGCTTTCAGGTACTCCTCCTTAAGAATCCACGTTTGGATTTCTCCAGACACTTTCTCCTCTTCCAGCAGCATCACTTTCCTGATGTCCTCCATTGGGTTCGAAGGAGTTTTCAGATGCCACTTCACACCTTTGCACCCGGCTTCCCTGGGATAGGTTACCTGGGTCCCACGGTATCCAGGGGTGGGGTGGCTCTCCAACCCTCTGTCTTCCATGGGGTTTCTTCAGTGTCTACTAGGAAAGGGTCCCCAATATTTAAAATCCTACCACGACTTCCACAGACTTGTACGGAGCATGCATCTGTGTTCACACACTGCACACGCTTTCCGCGGGGTCCCTATCTACTTACCTTCGGTGGTTCTGTGGGTCCCCAGCAATTCTACGTCCTCTTGACATTGTCCTGACTTGAGTCGTGGTTCTTATACAACTCTTAGTATATTGTTTGGTTCCCTGGGGGGACCCACTGTGTATTTGTGCTATTTACTGTGATTTTATTGCTAAAGTATTGTGTGCTTTGTGTCTATCTCCGTTAAGGAGGTACTGTAACGTACTAGATCGTATTATATAATAAATACATATTTTTATAAATACTTTGTGTGGTTCCCTTTCATTTTATCTATACTATAAGAACGCATTCTGGTAAAACAAGCTTGCTCACACTCCTTCAAGACTGAGCCTGAAGGCTGCTCTCCACAGCTACCACTTGGTTAGCTTTCTAAGGTTGTCTGAGATGTACTAAATCACTATAGGGTTGTCTGGACTGGTGCAAGGTGCCCACTTACATTAGTGGACATCATCTACCAGGCCAGTTTCTAACAGTAACGCATCCTGCTGATGCTCCAAATTCAGAAAGTTTTGATGAAGGCTCAGTTTAAAGTACACTTGAATTCCTCTGCTGCTTGAAGTGGCTTACTGAACCTGTAGGTTTTTTTCACTCCCAAAACGTACTGTGCTGGCACGGCGCCTGCACTCCATGGTGTTTGTCACTTTGTACAGTGTACTGACACTGCTGTTACCGGCCAACATAACAGCCTCCTTTTCAGTATGACGACCCAGCTTCTTCTCCCCTAGGTGTGTATCTCTTTGCGTTGTTTTAACACTGTGTTTTCCCTTCACTGCATGTGCCACTTGTTGCAGTGTACTGGCACAGTATCTGCCAACACTCACCTCCCACCACTTTCTGTGGCATGCAGTACAATTTGCAGTGTGTAGGCACTTTTCATGCCACACTCTCCCTTACTTCCATGGAGTGACCCACCTTTAGAAGCATGCAGACACAGTTTGTGGTCCTGTGTGTGCTCGCTCGGTGTAACCCTTGTTGACACAACCACAATGAATGCCTTTTCCAAGGATGCAGGCACAGCCCATACACCACAAATGTTTCTAGGTTGCGGGCACCATTTTTACACATTACCAAGTCCTTCCACAAGTTCAGGATAATGGCATAGTTATTGACACCCCCCTTGTGTGCCCTCTTTGCTTTGGCAGTTCCACCGGCCACTCATGTGCCTTCTCTTCATATTACTGGCACAAGCACTGCAACATTTCCTCTTGGGGGAATGGAAAAGTTCATGAGCCCTCAACTCCCTAGAGGCGTAATGCAGTCGCTGACTCCTGACTAGACTGTAGCCCATTCATGCCCTTCCTCCCGAGATGGTTCGACAGTCCCAGCACCTACTTTCTCTCACATCATCTTCTGCCCCCACCTTCAAGGGTGCTGGCCTAGTCCCTCCCTCTCAACCAGGGTGCTGGTGCAGAAATGCAGTAGTTTTTTTTTCCACTTTGTTCATGTTTAACTCTAAACTTGGGTGGGACTTTGGTTAGGCGTGCACTGCACTTTAGAGACAACCCATGCAGCCTGCGTTCAAGTGATTCCTAACCCCTGGCTCTTGGAGCAGAGCTTCCCTCTGCCTTCCATGGAACGCATGTCAGTACGCAGCATCACTTTCTTTTATTATACTGGCCTGGCATTTCGGGCTGGACTATTCCCATGGGAAGCATGGTCAAGGCGTTTTTTCATATAGCTGGATTTAAACGGGAAACATCCTTTACCACGAAGGCTTTTCTACACGTTACGTTTACAACGGTACACTTACCACGTAAACGTCTTTGCCACGCGTATGCCTCCCACGACCGTCTTTACCATGCAAGCTGCATTGGAATGTCTTCTTCTTGGTCCGGTTCAGTCCTTTGTTACTCTCGGCGAAGGCGTGTGTTAAAGGCTACAATTAGAAAAAGGGAGCTTGGGGGGGGTCTCACCCCCCCCAAAAAAAAGAAAATGCGTGAGAAAAAAAGGGGGATGGGGGGTCTCCCCCCCTCAAAAAAAAGAACCTGTTGTAACTTCGGGAAGTGGAGGCAATCTGCGTCGTTTTAGAGGAAACGGAATGACGCTTCTTATTTAAGATGTACAATGTCACCAAGGAAGATCAAGGAGAAGAGACGACGTGAAGAGGTAAGGGGAATATAAGTTTAAAAAATATATTAATATATATGGATTGAGGGTAACGGGAAAGGGTAATTATAATCAGGATTGGGGGGTCACGTAAGGGTACAGGGGAGGGGTATAACCTTTACCAAGATTATGCAATTACCATGCATGAATTTACAACGAAAATCGTTGTAAAAGTATGCGTTGTAAAGGAATATTCGTGGTAAAGGTTATGCGTGGAAATAGCATTCCGTTGTAACGCATGCGTGGTAAAGGCATGCGTTGCAACGGAATGCGTTGTAACGACATACAACCGGTTTAAACTGGCATGGCGAGCAAAAAAACGTTGAGTAGGCCCAGATCTCTGTACTGGGGTGAATGTTTTGACATTGTCAGCATTCCGTCCACCAATTGGTCTTTTTTCTTTTAGTATAACAGCATTAAGTTAAATGTGTGATTCCATATACACAGTTTGCTAGAAAGCCTTTCTCAAAAAAGAAGTCATAACAATTTAACAGACTTCAAGTAACATATTGTACAACTGCCCACCAATCTACAACTTTCAATAAAAAAACAGATTATTATTAATCATGTAGGCGAAACCTAATGCATTTACCAACTCTTGTTTTAACTGTAACTCCCTATTACTTTTAGTCAACACTGCCGACATCAACCTCGATTTTTGTCTAAACTATTCTTTCCTTGCCCAATGCAGCTTTTCAATTTTCAACTGCAACAAACATATGTTGGGGAGGCTCTTGGGGGGAGGGGGAGTGTTCTATTCATTAGAGTAGCTTCCTTGACTTATGTGACAAGCTGGGAAGGTAAAACACAAAGGCCACAATCCGTATATGTTAACACCTTGCCTGCCCCTACAGCCTACTCCCCAGACAGCTGTGTGTTGGTTGGTTAGTGAACTGCTCTCTTACTCACGCCAAGAAGAGAGAAAGGGCTCCTTCCATCATTTTGTTTTGGGCTACTTTGCAAGTTAACTGTTTTCAGCTGGTCTTTGCTGCAGTAATATAAACCGGAATTGACATTGCGCGTCTTGCCACAGTTTTTGCATTTTTACTGTTTAAATAATGGTGAAAGAGAAAAACAAAAAACGATATCCATTATTTAATTTAACATTCATTTTGTCAGAAACTTGCCACCTACAAACATTCTGTTATTTTGGGAAAGGAATAGAGATAGATAACAGAAAAACCTTTAATTGACTCACTTTAGATGTTATTGGGCAGATTCTGCAATAAATAAACAGACACCCCGAGATAACTAGTTTAATGTTTTGGGACAGAAATATGAATACTTTATATCTCCTTCACTGAAGTGCATTGGGCAAAGTTTGTGTGTATCTCACAAAGGGATACTGGCACGCATTTCAAGTCAGAATAATTGAATTGTAGAGTTCTAAAGATGTAGGTGCAGGATAAGGTAGAGGAGTTTAGCAATAGCCTGTCTGATTAATGTGTTATGCACGGGACAAAACTGAATACTGCAGCTCTGAAAAGATGTGCAGATATAGGACCCACCAGTTTGAAAAAAAACTTTCATTAAATAGCCCGGATGAGTTGAAAATAATTTAGTTCCTTCTGCACTGGAGGTAGCCAAATAAGATAACTCAGTAGGCTGAGTGCTTGTGCGAAAACCTGCAAGCCCGGCACTACATTTACACCCGCTTCACTATGATATGGGTATGAAAAGCATGTGTGCAAGCCAGGCGACGCCCTTTGTTTTGGTGGCGTTTGTGGACCACATCCGAGCTAGCTCACTATGCACTAGCATTACAGGATGTAATGGAGGCAGACCAATTCCATAGAGTGACATGGCTCTTTAATATTACAAAAACTCACTTAATGTCCTTGGTCTGTTAGAACACTGGGAACCTCCCGCTTCTGTATCTTTCCTGGCTAAGAAAACATTGAAGTCACTATGTTGGGAAACTGTAATGGCTAATGACTATAGGGAGGCTGTTTCATACAGGCGCTCTTCTGACTTTATTGACATCAATACTGAGTACATATGAGCCAATCTGGGATATGGCCACTGCTCCTTTAAAATGTAAGTTATATTTTCAGTTTCGTGTGGGCACCTTTCTATGAAGAGCTTTTAACGTAAGGTGGTCCATCGACATTTGTCCAGCATGCACAGCCTTTGTCTGTCCAATCTATGCTTGCCCACAGCTTTTGGCTTCCCCTTGCCTGCAGATGCCTCAGTGTGCGTAATTACCTTGTGGCCCTGCACATTCTGAGGATAGACCCCAGTCCTTCAATTGTTGCCTCAGTGGCTACATTTTTGGTTGCAAAGTGGAAACTTCACAAAATGATCTGCTGATGTATAAATTATGCTGGCTATTTTTACTACAGTGTAAATATTAGATCTTTTACTTTGGTTTTGAACTGTGTCATTTGATGTTACTTGCACAGTTTTAAGGATTGAAATATTATGTGGCCCTAGTGGCCGAAATAAAGCGGTTTTCAATTTGGTAGAATTGATGGACAGGGATGCAGACACGAGCAATTCAAGAATTCGATCCATCACTTTTTTGAATAGCTAAGTGCATCTTATAGTCCGGGGTGCGGGGCTTCCTGGTTAGGATTACTCTGATGCGGGACCATAGGACGGGGGGGGGGGGGAGTGTTGTTGTTTCGTTACTGGGAGGATGGGGGATGGGAGGGGGGGGATTGTGTTCTGTTGAGGTGTTGATGGGGGGGTTTTTATTGCTTAGATTTGGGGTGTCGGATACGCGTGCGGGGATTCCACAGCTTGTATTTCTAGCTTTCATTTACTGTGTTTTTCCCCCTGACCCACCGCGCTACCTATTGCCAACCCTCTGGAGTTGCACCCTTTTTCTTTGACTGCATTCCATGTATCCTGCCCTCCTATCCCCCTCCCCCATGGTTTGTTTTGTCTCAATAAAAACGTTTTAAACATAAAAGTGGTGCATTTGGTTTGGTGATTGTACATGTATTTTCCAGTTTTTGGAACGACATTGTGCTGGCGGGTGTCTACCAAGTATGCACACTTACGGTGATTGGATTATTTCACCATAACCTATATTGGGTAATTTTCAAATCCGGTGCTGTTCTAGAGGGCCACCGCTAGCTTTGTGTTTGATTACATATGTGAAGTCAGTACTGTATTGAGAATATTGTGTACCCTCTGCCATTAGGGACGTATGAGGTTACATTCCCATATAATGTGCATGAATGTTCCTAGTTAGCCGCAACCCCTTCTACACTCCCCCTCCCCTGTCAGCTTTTCCCATCTGTACCAGCCGAGGTCCAGTCATGTATATCTTGTGAAGGATTTTTAACTGCACCAATCTGAGTCGCACTGGAATGACAACCACTCTGGGGGAAGATATTGCCTCCTGCCATTCTTCATCATCCATCTCAGTACCATCCCCCACCCATCTATCCCGCAGTGTTTGGAGAGGATTTTCCATGTTATTAATCAACTCTTTGTATATCAAGGAAATAGCTTTTTCAGGAAGGTGGCAGTCTAGTATTCTATCCTCCAATAGGGAAGACTCGGGTAGTATGGTACCCTGCAGCAGGAGGGATCGTAATGCATGTCGGACTTGTGTGTAGCAAAAGTGTTCTGTGTCTGCTAGATCAAATTGCTTTTTCAAAGCGGCAAAGGATTGAATTTCGTTCTTATCCCAAAGGTCTTTGATGTGCGAGATTCCGACAAGGTCCCATTTGTCAAACCCTTTTGATTTCCATAGGTTACCCAGCTGCTCGGAGTCTCATAAAGGAGTCGCCAGTGTCAGCCGGCGATCCCAGCTGAGGCATTTAGTGGTGGCATGCCATACATGAACTGAGTTTTTGGTGGGGCCAGTCAATCTGGTGCGCTCCGGTTTGGAGTAAAGAGCTCTATTATAGTTCGCCCCCCCCCCCCCCCCCCGGGGAAGAGCCATCTGTCCATGGCATAGCCAGGGTCGTCTGGTCATCTGTAGGTGCCGTGGCTAATGGCTGCTGAGTGTGCTGCCCAATAATATTTTTTGATATCCGGGAGGCTAATACCCCCATCATACCAATTTAATGTAAGCTTGTTTAGGGCAATTTGTGACTTCCCATCCCACAGCAAGTCCCTTTGGAGGCCCTCTACCTCCTTAAAGTAAGACATCGGGACAGGATCCAGGGAGTTCTGTAGGGCTTATAGAAAACGGGGCAAGGGCATCATTTTAAAGAGGGCCGCTTTGCCCAATAATGAGAGGGGAAGAGACTTCCAGCTATTTATATCATTCCTAAGCCTGGTCAGGGGTGGGAGAAAATTACGGGTGTTGCAGAGTGATGGGTCTAGGGTGAGAAAAATGCCTAAGTATTTAAAGCCCACTGTGTTAATTTGTATAGGTCAATCCTTCGGTGGCAGAGGTGGATTCCCCATTAGGGCGGAAGCCGGAATATTTACCAAAAATTGCTAGGATATCCAAGACTGCCTGCAAGGACTTTTTTGGGGTGGCCAGGTAAAGTAGGATGTCATCCGCATAAAGTGAGATGCGGTCCTCCCACTCCGAGGACCAGCCTAGCTCTCTTAGTTATAACTGGGTCTCTACGCACCCATGTCGCCAATGGCTCCACCAGAGCTAAGGCGAACATGAGTGGCGACAGCGGGCACCCCTGGCGTGTCTCAAGGCTGAGTGTGACTGTGACCGATTTTTTGTTATTCACCACCACCTGTGTCAAAGGCTCATCGTATAAAAGATGTACCCATTGGATAAAGTTCGGGCCAAATCCCAGTTTTCCCAGCACTGCCCAGAGATAGGGCCATTCGATTGTGTCAAACCCCATGGTTGCATCCAGGGAAGCTATTATGGTTGGCTCTTGAATCGTGGCAACTCTACTCAGCACCCAATGGACTCTGCTCAGTTTTAAGGCTGAGTTCCGGTGTGGCATGAAGCCAGATTGATCTGAGTGGACTAGCTTTCCAATTACCGTGATCAGTCGGTTGGCCAAGAGCTTGGCCAGAACTTTAGGTTTGGCGTTCAATAGAGATATTGGTCTGTACGAAGCACAATCAATTTTAGGTTTCCCTTTCTTGTGAATGGTAATGATTGTGGCAATCCTTTGATCTCTAGGGAGTGTTCCCTCTTCCCTGGATTCTTCAAACATGGACTTTAGATATGGAGCCAGTTTATGGGGTCTAAGTTAATGTAGCTCAATGGGAAGACCATTAGGCCCAGAGGCTTTTCCAGAGTTTAGAGTTCGGATGGCTTTCGCTATCTCATCATTTGATAATGCGCTCTCCAGAAAAAATTCCTCTGTCAAGAGCTTGGGAAGTCTGATATCTTTCAACAGTTCACGGGAGTCGTCTACAGTATAAGGCGCAAAGGCAGTGTAGACAGTACTGAAATGATCGGCTAACTTGTCTGCAATGGCTTGCGGGTCCGTGAAAGGAGTATCACCTCCATCACGGAGTTCAGGGACCAGTCTGCTTGCCCACTCTTTATCAAGCCAGGCTATTAATTTTCCAGCCTTATCCCCGAGGCCGTATATCCTTCCCAGTTTGTCTCTTCCCAAGATTTTGGCCTTATCAGTCACTAATGCCCTTTATTCGTGTTGTCGGAGGCTCAAAAAGTGGAGTTTTTCTGGTGTGACCCCAGATTCCAGTGCACTCTCTAGTCGACAGATCTCAGTCTCAATGTCGGAGATTTCGTTCTGTTTTTCTTTCTTTGTTCCGGAGATTAAGGACAAAGCTTGGCCTCAGATCACGGTCTTAAAAGCCTCCCATACCGTCGGAGAGGAGGCCACAGTTCCCTCGTTATCTGTAAAATAGTTATCAATGGCTTTAATAAGTGCTTTTCGGATTTTAGGGTCTCGAAGATACCATGGGTTAATAGAGGCCAACCTCCCCACCCTTACCTGGTTGAGAACTAAGTGAAGCCACATTGGAGAATGATCAGAGATGCCTCTGGCTAAGTTTTTACTTTTGTGGATGTGGGTGGCTTGGGGTGCGGGAACCAGGAAGTAATCTATACAGGTATGCTGCACCTTGTCTGGGTGATATGTCCGCCACCCATCCACCAGCCCCATGGTCTCAAGGAAATCCGGTAGCCAGGTGGGGAGGGGGGGGGGGGGCGGTCAATCTCACCCGGAACCACTGAGTTAAAATCTCCCCCAAGGACCAACAGTCCGTCTGGTACAGAGAGCAGAATGGTGCCAAGATCTGTAAATGTGGTGTTTTGCAGGCCCGGTGGTACATAGACTGACATAAGTGTGATGGAGTGCCCCTCCCATGTGCCCGTTATCCCTATGTATCTACCCCGATCGTCTGCCCATGTGGCGCTTTCTGCAAGGGGGAAGGAAGTTTTCATCATGATACCAACTCTCCATGAGCTGGACGTAAACCCTGCGTGTGCTATCATAGTGTATCCCCATCTGTGCATTGCCTTACATTTATTGCCAACCAGGTGTGTTTCTTGTAGCATGACAATATCCGGGGCTTGCCTCTTAATATATTGAAGGACCACACTGCGTTTGATCTTGTCCCCCAGCCCATTGACATTCCAGCTCAATAATTTTGTCCCACTGCATAGCCATGAAGTACTAAAAAAGTCATTACACCCTCTGTGAGGGAAACCATACATAGTGCCGATGCAAAAATTACAACTATAAACAAACAAAAAGTCCCCCTCCCAACAACCCCCCACCCTGCTGCCCTGCACTCTGGGCATGAAACTGCCCATTTTAAACTTGCAGAGTGCCTGTCGCCCTAGCGAAAAACTGAAAGTAGAGGAAAATAGGGGTTCCTCTGCCCTCCTTACAAATTAAATTGTATAACCCCAAGGGAAAACCACACACCAAAGTCTTGAGACTCAACAGTCATGGAAAAGATCCCCCCCCCCGGTCATCAACAGAGTGGCCGCCCATTACCTGACCTAGCCCCACTATGGGCCCAGAGTGCCCAAAATGGCCTTAATTGTTGTCCCAGCTTCCTCATCCGGTAAGCTGCAATGCCGCTTCATCTCTAGGGCAACGATCTGGTGGGCTCCGGGCCTTCCTGTTCTCAATCCAGTCTGCTGCTTCCTCCGGATGTTCGAAGAACAAGGTTCTCCCCTCCGCCTCGACCTGAAGATGTGCTGGAAACAACATAGAGTACTTCAGGCCTCTCTCCCTGAACTTCCTCTTCACCGCAAGAAAGGTGCTTCTCTGCTTTTGCACCCTCTGTGTGAAATCTGGAAAAAAAGGTGATGTCTGCATTCTCATAGCGGAGAGGAGCCCCCGTCCTGGCGTTCTGGAGAACAACATCTCTGTCCCGGAAGTTCAATACTCTCGCGATCATCGGGCATAGAGGGGCCCCGGGCTTCGGACGCACTCCAAGTACCCTGTGGGCCCTCTCAATGATGAAGAATTTGCTGAGGCATTTGGGTTGTAGGTGCTTTAGGATAAGGTCTTCAGCAAAGAGGTCTCGGGACTGTCCCTCAACCCCCTCCAGAACTCCCAAAATGCGTAGATTGTTGCATTGAAGGCACCCTACATAATTGTCCAGCTTCAGTTCGGTGAATTTGCGGAAGTTCTGTAGGTCCAGGACCTCCCCTTGGACCTGTGTGATATCTCCCGTCAAACTGGTTGTGGTGATTCCCCCCTGCTTGACTTTCTAATTAGGTTTGGTTAGGTCCGCTCTAATCAGATTCACGTCAATTGCAATAGCGTCCATTTTGTGTTCGAGGGAGGCTTTAACATTTGTGATAGCATCCATGACATCTTTTAGTGACAACTCCTGGTCTTCGTCTACCTAGTCGTCCAGGGAGGTGCCTCTGGATTGGCGGCTCTGCAGCATGTCTTTGGGCAAATTGATCGATCCAGTTTGTTGGACTGTGTTGTTTTAGGCCCTTTCGATCCTGTGGACCTATTTCTGTCCATTATCATTATACCTCTCCTCGTGGGCCCCCTCAATACAACACAGGCCACCCGACTCAACGGGGCGCATACGGAGGGGAAGAATTGCCCCCTTCCCGGTCGTCGGGGGACAGACAGCTGATGGGGTGCTCGACCAGCAAATCAAAGAGAGAGAGAGGGGGGAGGGGGTGTGCCTGAATGCCCCACAAGCACGCACCCGATCTTCTGTGCGACGGACGGTGTTGGGGCTCTGGTTTATTATCGTCCTGGACAGGAACTAAACACCCCATCTGCTGCTCAGGCGATTACGAGTACCTGCAGTCACCAGTGATAGGGCAGATAGGTTTATTCACCACCCCCAATTTATAGGCTGAAGATCCGCGCCTCTCCAGAGGGCACCTAGGCCTTGGTACTTGCTACCCGGTCACTTTGCCCCGGCGTGAATGGGAAAGCGCTGTCTCAGATTATGTCGCTCCAGTGCTCTAACCGGAGCGAGGATATCCCAGCGAGAAGGGGAGGCCCGGAGGGGGCCCCCGTCTCCGATCCAAGTCTAGTCCAAGTGCCTCCCGGCACCTACCCGAACTTCCAGGCATGCGTCGCAAAACGATGTTTTGTTGCCACGGATCAAAGGACCCAGGCCTTCCGTGCTGGTCTTGGCCTCCATCGAGGCTCCGGGCTGCAGCGGGCTTATCTCCTCAATCCCGACTGTGCACCTCAATAAACCTGCATTTGCCGCTTTCGAGGAGGAGTGCTCCCAGCACCGCCGTCCAGGCTCAGGGCTCCTACAGGGAGCAGGCGGTGCCGCTTCACCCCAGCCGCGGCGTCCGACAGCACTGTGTTCCCCGGCTTCAGCGTAGCCAGCAGGCCTCTTCCGATCGGCCCCCGTATCTCTGGGCAGAGGCTTCTGCCAAGATCGGGGGTAGCTGGAGTCGTCTCTGTTGGACCTCCGGTGTGCGCTTTTGCCTCAGGGAAGGCGGATCAGGGTGGCGGATAGGCGTGGGGGATGCAGGGTTCACGGAGCTTTTACGTTAGGCGGCCATCACGGTTCGATGCTTAGCCATGCCCCCTACTCTTTTGCTTCTCCAAATCCTTTGTCTTCTACAGGCTTCGGAGAACCAAGGAGCCGTAGGTTCTTTCTTGAAAGAGCACTGATTTTTGGTAGGAACCAGCTTCCTGAAGGTGTCCGACAATTCGTATAACATGAAGCAGCCACCTCGGCAATTAGGACGTTAGTGCTCAGCTAAGGATTGTTCTACTGTGACAGAGTTTAATTTGCTCCAGACTTTGTAGCTAATGGTGGCTGGTCCGTTCTGCCAATGCGGCCGATCACTGAGACTTTGTCGAGAACCTGATAACCGAATGGTCAAACCAGAACACCGGAAAGGCGCTTATGATTTTTAAAGATGGATCATTTGAGAAGAGGCCGTCTAATGTATGACCAGCTGAGTGCATAGGCTCCTTTACTAACTGTTCTAGTCCTATAAAATCTGCAATATCAAGGAGATTGGATGTATGTGTATCATCTGGAGCCTCCAGATAGAAGTTAAAGTCTCCTAGGATGGTGAAATATTTTGAGAGGCGACTGCTCTCTAATAAAGCTTGAAATGTATGGTAGAACATACGTTTATTGCTTCCAGGGGGTGTATAATGAAGAATCCCTGAGAAAAGGACTTGGCTGTCTCTAGCAATTTTAAACTGGACTGCCTTGTGAGCTTCAATACTCACATCAGTATAGACAGCAGAGAGTACATTGCAATAGATAAGTGCCAACCCACTGCGTCTTTTAGCATTGAAGAGATCATAACCCTTAGGGCCCTTAGGGACGATGATCACAAAGTCAGGGCTGCAAGCACTATCTCCCCAAGTCTCAGTGATGAACAGACAATCCAACCCTTCTGTTTCAATCAGCTCTGTGATCTCAATTTTATGTTTAGGAAGAGACCGGGCATTGACTAAGGCCCAATTAAGTCTCTTAGATTTGTGCAAAATATCAGCTTTTTCTGAGGGCCCTATGGAAAGCATTGGGTGCCCTCCTGTCCTCCTGGTCGGATTTATATATTGACAACTGCACACTGAACAGGTAAGCGTCAAATGCCATGAAAACAGCCTAGGATCTATGCTAGAGCCGTTATTCATTGATGCTGGTCGGAGATCCCGAAGCTCCTTAGCTAAATAATACAAGTAACAATCGGTTCTGTCGGGTCAATTTCTTTGTAGTATTCAATATTCAATATTCAATGAAAACAACGTGATTGAATAGAAGCGAACTTGAACACAAAAGAGAATAAACAAATTTATCTCATTCATAAAGAAAAAAGTATTTTACTTCAGGTTTGCAAATCTTTGAATAGAGTCAAGAATTCTGACATGAGAGCTGTCCGATAACTCAAATGAAAAGGCGGCGCATGTGGGTGTGATTCTAGTGACATGGTTGAGTGAAGTGACAGGATTTGTGTATTATACAACAAGGTAAACCAATACTGTACAAGTGATTACACAAAGATATTGAAAAATAGGTCCAATTACACATCAAATAATGGCGGTCACCCTAGCTTGGTCAATGAATTACATACACTGGTGTGCTAGTGGACCTAATGCATGGACCAAAAGACATCTACGTTTCGACCCTGACAATCTGCATTAATTAACGATGTCAACATGGGTCTTCTTCAGGACAAACAAACACGATCAACAGCCGGTACTCCTGAATTACTTGTGGTGTATGCAAATCTCAACCCCAAAGCCTTGGGAGAGTAAACCAGGGATTCGGTCCAACTGGTGGTTGGGCTGGGTGACCTGATAATAAGTAAAAAGATTTCCATGGCGCTCAAAAGGTCTCAGCCAAGTCGGTGGTGAACAGTCAAACAACCGCTGTTCTTTACGCTGTTCTTTACACTGGAAATATGAATGCTATTCCTAGCAGGGAAGCTTGGACGTATTAATCGCACCAAGCGCAACGTCGTGAAGAGTCAGGGCTGCATTGTGGCTTGCAGCTGCTGGCTAACGGCAGAAATCCGTGGACACACTCCACACTGCACGGCAAAATAAAGAATTGAAGCACAGCGCTCGTGAGGATCTGGAATCACCAACAGTCCTGGGAGATGAAGGGGGCAATGCTGGGCCCAGGGAGGCCAGGACACAGGTCCCTCCAGCCGGGAGGTAAGCCCCCATGGCGGTTCCTCCTGTGCCCCAGCAGCAGCACGCCACCCTCCCCCCCAGTCAGGAACAGCACCAAAGCACAGAACAGGAACCTTCATGGGGTCACAGTCCCTATATTTTTATTTCATTTCTCCTTTGTCTGCAAACACAGGGCTTGGGGAACCAGTTAGAACTGGTTTTGGAGCACTCTGTGTACAGTGCTCACACCCTTCTTTCAGAGATGGGGCTCTGCCATCAGACACACCACAGGGGGGTGGAGCCAGCATTGTACAGGCCTGGCACTGACCTATTCAGTGACCAGGGACTTCTCCTCCCACTACCTCAAATGCAGATGTCCCATTCAGCCTAGCGCTGACTCACCCTGCCCATCCTGGAGCCACGCACACACCCCCTAGCCCCTGTCACTCAAAAGCCAGACATGCAATTCACGTCAGGCAGGCAGACACATAGCACACAGAAATGCCAAATTCTAAAAGTGGCATTTCTAAAATAGTTATAATAAATCTGCGCACACCATTGCTTAGCATTTATTATTACTATTTCAAACATACCAAAATTGACCACGCTGCACCTCTAATATCAGGGATTACCACTGAAACACTTATCAGGGGATTCCCAATGCATTCCTATGGGAGGGCAGCCCCACAGTAGTGAGAAACCAAAATGGGTGTTTGTCACTACCAGGAAATGTCACACACTTAAGGTACCTGTCCTATATTTTCACTACAATGCACCCTGCCCATAGGGCTAGCTAGGGTCTACCTTAGGGGTGACTGACATGTAGTAAAAGGGGGATCACGGACATGGCGCACACTTTATGTGCCACGTCACAGCGGCAGTAACACTGCGCGCACAGGCCCGGGATAGGTTTGAAAGGCTACTTTGGTGGGTGGCGCAACCAGCACAGCAAGCCCACCAGTAGCATTTAATTTACCAGCCCTGGGTATATGAGATACCACTTTACAAGGAACTGACAGGTAAATTAAATAGGCCAAACAGGTGTAGCCCAATCTTACCATTTTTAATACAGAGAGCACATGCACTTTACAATAAATAGCAGTGCCAAAGTGCCCAGAGTCCAAGAACCACCAACACCATGTCAGAAAAAAGGCTAGGAGAAAGGCAAAAAGTTTAGGGATGACCCTGCAAAAAAGGGCCAAGTCCAACATGCGCCTTCTTGACTTCCGGCGTGGATGCATTTGCCAAGGCTTGTCGGTGCTCCAGCCGGACACTGACCCCTCAGCACTCGACATCCTTTGTGGAACAGTTCGTATCCAGAGCCTGGTCATCCTCAGCATCGATTGATCCTTGCAGCTGCAGAGTCAAGGTCGCCCTCATCATTCCTGAAGCACCGGACATTGGAGGGCATTCATCTTCCAGGGCTCCTGGTCACTCCTGAGTGACAGACTCTGTCCTCTCTGCTTTCAGGTACTCCTCCTTAAGAATCCACGTTTGGATTTCTCCAGACACTTTCTCCTCTTCCAGCAGCATCACTTTCCTTATGTCCTCCATTGGGTTCGAAGGAGTTTTCAGATGCCACTTCACACCTTTGCACCCGGCTTCCCTGGGATAGGTTACCTGGGTCCCACGGTATCCAGGGGTGGGGTGGCTCTCCAACCCTCTGTCTTCCATGGGGTTTCTTCAGTGTCTACTAGGAAAGGGTCCCCAATATTTAAAATCCTACCACGACTTCCACAGACTTGTACGGAGCATGCATCTGTGTTCACACACTGCACACGCTTTCCGCGGGGTCCCTATCTACTTACCTTCGGTGGTTCTGTGGGTCCCCAGCAATTCTACGTCCTCTTGACATTGTCCTGACTTGAGTCGTGGTTCTTATACAACTCTTAGTATATTGTTTGGTTCCCTGGGGGGACCCACTGTGTATTTGTGCTATTTACTGTGATTTTATTGCTAAAGTATTGTGTGCTTTGTGTCTATCTCCGTTAAGGAGGTACTGTAACGTACTAGATCGTATTATATAATAAATACATATTTTTATAAATACTTTGTGTGGTTCCTTTTCATTTTATCTATACTATAAGAACGCATTCTGGTAAAACAAGCTTGCTCACACTCCTTCAAGACTGAGCCTGAAGGCTGCTCTCCACAGCTACCACTTGGTTAGCTTTCTAAGGTTGTCTGAGATGTACTAAATCACTATAGGGTTGTCTGGACTGGTGCAAGGTGCCCACTTACATTAGTGGACATCATCTACCAGGCCAGTTTCTAACAGTAACGCATCCTGCTGATGCTCCAAATTCAGAAAGTTTTGATGAAGGCTCAGTTTAAAGTACACTTGAATTCCTCTGCTGCTTGAAGTGGCTTACTGAACCTGTAGGTTTTTTTCACTCCCAAAACGTACTGTGCTGGCACGGCGCCTGCACTCCATGGTGTTTGTCACTTTGTACAGTGTACTGACACTGCTGTTACCGGCCAACATAACAGCCTCCTTTTCAGTATGACGACCCAGCTTCTTCTCCCCTAGGTGTGTATCTCTTTGCGTTGTTTTAACACTGTGTTTTCCCTTCACTGCATGTGCCACTTGTTGCAGTGTACTGGCACAGTATCTGCCAACACTCACCTCCCACCACTTTCTGTGGCATGCAGTACAATTTGCAGTGTGTAGGCACTTTTCATGCCACACTCTCCCTTACTTCCATGGAGTGACCCACCTTTAGAAGCATGCAGACACAGTTTGTGGTCCTGTGTGTGCTCGCTCGGTGTAGACCTTGTTGACACAACCACAATGAATGCCTTTTCCAAGGATGCAGGCACAGCCCATACACCACAAATGTTTCTAGGTTGCGGGCACCATTTTTACACATTACCAAGTCCTTCCACAAGTTCAGGATAATGGCATAGTTATTGACACCCCCCTTGTGTGCCCTCTTTGCTTTGGCAGTTCCACCGGCCACTCATGTGCCTTCTCTTCATATTACTGGCACAAGCACTGCAACATTTCCTCTTGGGGGAATGGAAAAGTTCATGAGCCCTCAACTCCCTAGAGGCGTAATGCAGTCGCTGACTCCTGACTAGACTGTAGCCCATTCATGCCCTTCCTCCCGAGATGGTTCGACAGTCCCAGCACCTACTTTCTCTCACATCATCTTCTGCCCCCACCTTCAAGGGTGCTGGCCTAGTCCCTCCCTCTCAACCAGGGTGCTGGTGCAGAAATGCAGTAGTTTTTTTTTCCACTTTGTTCATGTTTAACTCTAAACTTGGGTGGGACTTTGGTTAGGCGTGCACTGCACTTTAGAGACAACCCATGCAGCCTGCGTTCAAGTGATTCCTAACCCCTGGCTCTTGGAGCAGAGCTTCCCTCTGCCTTCCATGGAACGCATGTCAGTACGCAGCATCACTTTCTTTTATTATACTGGCCTGGCATTTCGGGCTGGACTATTCCCATGGGAAGCATGGTCAAGGCGTTTTTTCATATAGCTGGATTTAAACGGGAAACATCCTTTACCACGAAGGCTTTTCTACACGTTACGTTTACAACGGTACACTTACCACGTAAACGTCTTTGCCACGCGTATGCCTCCCACGACCGTCTTTACCATGCAAGCTGCATTGGAATGTCTTCTTCTTGGTCCGGTTCAGTCCTTTGTTACTCTCGGCGAAGGCGTGTGTTAAAGGCTACAATTAGAAAAAGGGAGCTTGGGGGGGGTCTCACCCCCCCCAAAAAAAAGAAAATGCGTGAGAAAAAAAGGGGGATGGGGGGTCTCCCCCCCTCAAAAAAAAGAACCTGTTGTAACTTCGGGAAGTGGAGGCAATCTGCGTCGTTTTAGAGGAAACGGAATGACGCTTCTTATTTAAGATGTACAATGTCACCAAGGAAGATCAAGGAGAAGAGACGACGTGAAGAGGTAAGGGGAATATAAGTTTAAAAAATATATTAATATATATGGATTGAGGGTAACGGGAAAGGGTAATTATAATCAGGATTGGGGGGTCACGTAAGGGTACAGGGGAGGGGTATAACCTTTACCAAGATTATGCAATTACCATGCATGAATTTACAACGAAAATCGTTGTAAAAGTATGCGTTGTAAAGGAATATTCGTGGTAAAGGTTATGCGTGGAAATAGCATTCCGTTGTAACGCATGCGTGGTAAAGGCATGCGTTGCAACGGAATGCGTTGTAACGACATACAACCGGTTTAAACTGGCATGGCGAGCAAAAAAACGTTGAGTAGGCCCAGATCTCTGTACTGGGGTGAATGTTTTGACATTGTCAGCATTCCGTCCACCAATTGGTCTTTTTTCTTTTAGTATAACAGCATTAAGTTAAATGTGTGATTCCATATACACAGTTTGCTAGAAAGCCTTTCTCAAAAAAGAAGTCATAACAATTTAACAGACTTCAAGTAACATATTGTACAACTGCCCACCAATCTACAACTTTCAATAAAAAAACAGATTATTATTAATCATGTAGGCGAAACCTAATGCATTTACCAACTCTTGTTTTAACTGTAACTCCCTATTACTTTTAGTCAACACTGCCGACATCAACCTCGATTTTTGTCTAAACTATTCTTTCCTTGCCCAATGCAGCTTTTCAATTTTCAACTGCAACAAACATATGTTGGGGAGGCTCTTGGGGGGAGGGGGAGTGTTCTATTCATTAGAGTAGCTTCCTTGACTTATGTGACAAGCTGGGAAGGTAAAACACAAAGGCCACAATCCGTATATGTTAACACCTTGCCTGCCCCTACAGCCTACTCCCCAGACAGCTGTGTGTTGGTTGGTTAGTGAACTGCTCTCTTACTCACGCCAAGAAGAGAGAAAGGGCTCCTTCCATCATTTTGTTTTGGGCTACTTTGCAAGTTAACTGTTTTCAGCTGGTCTTTGCTGCAGTAATATAAACCGGAATTGACATTGCGCGTCTTGCCACAGTTTTTGCATTTTTACTGTTTAAATAATGGTGAAAGAGAAAAACAAAAAACGATATCCATTATTTAATTTAACATTCATTTTGTCAGAAACTTGCCACCTACAAACATTCTGTTATTTTGGGAAAGGAATAGAGATAGATAACAGAAAAACCTTTAATTGACTCACTTTAGATGTTATTGGGCAGATTCTGCAATAAATAAACAGACACCCCGAGATAACTAGTTTAATGTTTTGGGACAGAAATATGAATACTTTATATCTCCTTCACTGAAGTGCATTGGGCAAAGTTTGTGTGTATCTCACAAAGGGATACTGGCACGCATTTCAAGTCAGAATAATTGAATTGTAGAGTTCTAAAGATGTAGGTGCAGGATAAGGTAGAGGAGTTTAGCAATAGCCTGTCTGATTAATGTGTTATGCACGGGACAAAACTGAATACTGCAGCTCTGAAAAGATGTGCAGATATAGGACCCACCAGTTTGAAAAAAAACTTTCATTAAATAGCCCGGATGAGTTGAAAATAATTTAGTTCCTTCTGCACTGGAGGTAGCCAAATAAGATAACTCAGTAGGCTGAGTGCTTGTGCGAAAACCTGCAAGCCCGGCACTACATTTACACCCGCTTCACTATGATATGGGTATGAAAAGCATGTGTGCAAGCCAGGCGACGCCCTTTGTTTTGGTGGCGTTTGTGGACCACATCCGAGCTAGCTCACTATGCACTAGCATTACAGGATGTAATGGAGGCAGACCAATTCCATAGAGTGACATGGCTCTTTAATATTACAAAAACTCACTTAATGTCCTTGGTCTGTTAGAACACTGGGAACCTCCCGCTTCTGTATCTTTCCTGGCTAAGAAAACATTGAAGTCACTATGTTGGGAAACTGTAATGGCTAATGACTATAGGGAGGCTGTTTCATACAGGCGCTCTTCTGACTTTATTGACATCAATACTGAGTACATATGAGCCAATCTGGGATATGGCCACTGCTCCTTTAAAATGTAAGTTATATTTTCAGTTTCGTGTGGGCACCTTTCTATGAAGAGCTTTTAACGTAAGGTGGTCCATCGACATTTGTCCAGCATGCACAGCCTTTGTCTGTCCAATCTATGCTTGCCCACAGCTTTTGGCTTCCCCTTGCCTGCAGATGCCTCAGTGTGCGTAATTACCTTGTGGCCCTGCACATTCTGAGGATAGACCCCAGTCCTTCAATTGTTGCCTCAGTGGCTACATTTTTGGTTGCAAAGTGGAAACTTCACAAAATGATCTGCTGATGTATAAATTATGCTGGCTATTTTTACTACAGTGTAAATATTAGATCTTTTACTTTGGTTTTGAACTGTGTCATTTGATGTTACTTGCACAGTTTTAAGGATTGAAATATTATGTGGCCCTAGTGGCCGAAATAAAGCGGTTTTCAATTTGGTAGAATTGATGGACAGGGATGCAGACACGAGCAATTCAAGAATTCGATCCATCACTTTTTTGAATAGCTAAGTGCATCTTATAGTCCGGCCACAGAGCAGGAATAGCACTAATCATCAACAGTCCAATATATTCTTACATATTTAAACATATAAAGAACACATATTGGAAACAATTACAACAAACAAACACAATTGCAGTCTAGAAACTCTAGTCCGATGAACTCCTAAACAGTGTGAACCCATCAGCATCTCATTGCCGACAGTGTTAAACTTCTCTCATTTTCCCAAGCAGTTCTCACATTGAGCCCTTCCGAATTTGTATTTTATTTGTATAAACTAGAATTGCCAAAAGCAATAGATCTCACCTTGGAGGCCTATTGGCTTTGTCAATGTTTCATAGCCATGATGTTCAACATCATGGTTAACCTACATCATGGCTTAAAAAAAAAAAAAAAAGTCACAATGACATGAGCATACAGAAGGACACAGACTTTAGTCCCTCTTTACTGATCCAAGATGGTTTGGTAAAAAATATAAATAAATAAAAAAAGAACAGCATCAGGATATTGATTGTTGAGCGGATAGGGAAGGTGTGACGGGGCGAAGATATATAGTGAGCTGGAGGAGCAGCAATATGAGGCAGTGAGAGCAACACAAGTGCGGATGGGAGAAAGAAGCACCTGGACGAGAGAGCAGCATGAAGGGGGGCAGAAGAGCACATGATGCAGAGAACTAGAAAACACATGCACTCTCATGGAGCACTTAAACAAAATTTCCCTGAAAGCGATTAGAGGAATCAGAGAAGCTATTTAACCAGTGACTAAGTATAAAAATGTCTCAACATTTTGGCTGCTTATAACTTTGCACCTTTTTGATGAATCTCCACCAAATTTAGCAGACCTATTCTTCCTTCTACATTGGCATGGTAATTAGTCAAGAGTTGTAAAGGTAAAAAGGCAGGGTACCAAATAAATGTTTCCACCAATTATTTTTTCATTGACTTTTGAATCTCAAAAAGCGCTAAATCAGTTGAACGGATATGCATGAAATTTGTCAGGCTTAGACTTAATGGTGCACAGATGATCCTTCTGAGAACTACAGGTAAGTCGGGTAAAATTTTAAAAGTTATAAGCATTTTAACTTGTGATATCTGTGGTCATAGAATTTTCATGAAATTTCGAAGTATTTTACAGAGGGGTACTGTGCTACACAGCGATTTCAAGTCATTATGATATTGGCTAATGAGTGCCTTTACAAAAGTTAAAGGCAATGATGATGTTTTTGGGCACACTATGCCTGTGTTCTGCATTTTGCCCCTAGATATACGTCCGCATTAGGTTTGATATTTTTCTTTTACCTACTACCACTTTCATTAAGTGCTAATAGGTAGGGAAAACTATTTATACATTTTTATATTTTAAAAATAATGTACAGAGTACTGTGGTTCTGCCTCAGGAGTAACAGTACCAAAAATAAATGTTAATATACTGTAGTACTGTATTTTTACATATCTAGGGTACTACAGTGTACTTTCCATTTTTAACATATTTAAATCTTCAATAAAGGGATTGTGAAGAAGCACAGTAATACCTACAAATTACTGCGCTACTTAAAACTTAAAAATGTTTATTAAATGGTGCGCAGCTCTCCTTAAATGGTGGTAAAAATATACTGAAAATTATAAATACAGTCAGAGGATCTTGTAGAGCACGGCTTATCATCCAAGGGGTCTCCATGTGTTGGGTGGAAGTGCAAGCCTCATTTGGAGAGGTGGCAGTCAAAGAACCAAGTCTTGAGCGGTTTCCTGAAGTCCTTAAGGGATGGGGCGGTGCAAAGGGGGAGGTCGTTCCAGGATATTGCAGTCAGGTGGGTAAAGTAGCGACCTCTGTAATGGATGTGGGTGATTTTGGCCAAGGCTAGAGTGGAGGAGCAGAGCTTTCTGGTCTGTTGTTGATGTAGGCGAGTCCGGATCTGTGTGCGTGAAGAGACTCAGGAGACATCACTTCTGGACTGGGAGCCAGTGGAGGGCTCATAGGTGCTGGCTGATGCCGGATCTTCTGGGAAGGTCGAGAATGAGTCAAGCTGCCTGGTTCTGGATGGTTTGGAGAATGTTCAGGAGCTGTTTGGTGGTTCTGGTGTAGGTTGCTTTGCTGTAGTCGGGTCGGCAGGAGATGAGGGCTTGGGTGACGATCTGCCTGGTTGAGATGGGGGATCTATCATGAGATCTTTCAGAGCATGCAGAGGGTGTGAAAACAGGCAGAGGTGATGGCATTGATATGTTGCTTCGTGGTAAAATTAGACTCTAGGATGATTTCTTAGTTGTGTGTGGTCAGTAGGCCTGGGTGCGGGCCCAAATACTGAGGGCCACCAGGTGTCATCCCAGTGGGAGGGCTTGTTTCCGAAGAGGTTGACCTCCTTTTTGTTTGATTTGAGTTTGACAGTTGGTCCACATTCAGGCAGCAATGTCAGTCATGGTGGTTTGGAAGTTGGTTTTTGTGGTGTCTGCGCCTTCTATGAGGGATAGGACGAGCTGGGTGTCAACTGAGTAAGAGATGTTGAATCGGTGGGTGCGGAAGATGTTTGCAAGTGGAGTAAAGTAGGAGTGGAAGAGGGTGGGGCAGAGAGAGGAGCTTTGAAGGACATCACATATGATGTCCTTCGGGGCAGAGGAGAAGGGTGGAAGAAGGTAAATCCTCTGGTTATGGTTGGAGAGGAAGGAGGAAATCCAGTCGTTAGCCTTGCCCTGGATGCCTAAGTTTGGAGTCTGGTAATGAGGGTGTGGTGGCAAACAGTGTCAAAGGCTGCCGAATTTTAATAACTTTTCAACTTATACCTTTACTTTACAATAGGAGATCGCCTCCCTGGGTCATGGAGATCTTCACCTACATGTGTAAAGTTACAAGCAGTAACTTTAAAATTGTAAATTAGATGTTAACATTTAAATTTAGAGGATGGAAACATTTAAGTGTACATTTTTAAATATATCTGCCCTCGTATGTGGTGAATAACCTAAAGTACTATAATCGCACTGTATGATAAGGCTTCAAAATATTTACAATCACACACACTATCTCAGTGGGAACTTGAATTCAATTTCCCTTACACCGTATTGACCATGATAACCTACACACACTGTCGGTAGGGGCTAGAACACCACTATAATGAAATACTTTCAGGAAGTTTGAACATGCATACAATCATATGGTTTTTGAACATCATTATCCTCACACATTATCTGCATTGAGACTTGAATATTATCTTCACACATTATCTTTGTGGTAACTTGAACATGCTTGCCTCTACACACCATTTCTATGAGGTATTGAACATCCCAATAAGCACATGCTATCTCTGTGAGGACTTAAACATCCTAGCAACTACACACCATCTCTGTAGGGACTTAAGCATTGCTTTAATTACACAATATACATGTGGGGCCTTGACTATCACTATCTTTACACATCACCACGGTATGGACTTCACTGTGATAATCTGCACACACTGTCTGTAGGGACTTGAACCGGACTTTAGTCACACACCATAAGGAGGCTTGAACATTCATATAATCACATACTATTGGCACGTTCACTTAAAGATTATCTTCACACTATCTTTGAGGGGGACTTAAACATGCTTACCTTCATAAACCATCTCTATAAGTTGAATATGCCTAGAATAACACACTGTCTCTGTGGGGACTTGAAGACCATTATCTTCACACATTATTTGTGTGTAGACTTGAACCACATCTTCATGCAGTATCTTTGTGGGCTCTTGAACATGCTTATCTTAACATGTATATGAGGTATTGAAAATATCAATAAATATAAACTATCTATGTGGGGACTTGAGCATCACTATAAAATACCCAGTATCTCTGCTGGGACTTGATTATCATTATCTTTATAAGTCATCACTGTATGGACTTAACTATGATAATCTGCACACACTTTGAAAATCCCTATATTCACACACTATAAGGAGGCATGAACATTCCTATAATCACACATTATCTGTGTGGGGACTTGAACATTATCTTCACAAACTATCTTTGTGGGGACTTAAATATCATATTTACACACAATCAATGTATAGAGTTGATTACGATCTTCTACATACACTATGTTGGTAGGGACTTGAACACCAGTATATTTAAACTCTATTATATGGCTGGAACATTCCTATTATCTCAAATTATCTTTGTGGGAACTTGAGCATCCTTATCTTTAGGCACTATCCATGTGGAGACTTGAACATTATCTGCATACATTATCTTTGTGGGGACTTAAGCACACTTATCTTGACATAACATCTCTATGAGGTCTTGAACATCTCAGTAACCACACACTATCTCTCAGGGGACTTGAGCATCAATGTAATTACACATTATCTCTGTGTGGATTGAACTATCATCATCTTTATACATTATCATGGTATGGACTTCGCTATTATAATCTGCACACACACTGTCAGTAAGGACTTCAACACCACTATATTAACACACCATAAGGAAGCTTGAACATTCCTTTAATCACACCCTATCAGTGTGGGGACCTAAATATCTTCACAAACTATCGTTGTGGGGATTCAAACATGCTTACCTAGACACAACGGGCCCGATTCACAGAACTAACTTAAGACAAAATCCTAAACTTACTACCATTTTGGTATTCACAGAAGGCACTTACTCATTTTGGTATTCACAGAAGGCACTTACTCATTTCGGTATTCACAGAAGTTAGGAGTCCTAACTTTAGGACTCCTAAATGCCTTCTGTGAATACCGAAAGTCTTAAAATTAGGATTTTTCACAGTTTAGTAGTAGTATAGTTAGGACTCCTAACTTTAGGACTCCTAAATGCCTTCTGTGAATACCGAAATTCTTAAAATTAGGATTTTTCTCAATTTAGTAGTCCTAAATTTAGACTTAGGACTACTAAATTGAGAAAAATCCTAATTTTAAGAATTTCTGTATTCACAGAAGGCATTTAGGAGTCCTAAAGTTAGGAGTCCTAACTATACTACTACTAAACTGAGAAAAATCCTAATTTTAAGACTTTCGGTAGTCACAGAAGGCATTTAGGAGTCCTAAAGTTAGGAGTCCTAAACTTAGGACTACTAAATTGAGAAAAATCCTAATTTTAAGAATTTCGGTATTCACAGAAGGCATTTAGGAGTCCTAAAGTTAGGAGTCCTAACTATACTACTACTAAACTGCGAAAAATCCTAATTTTAAGACTTTCGGTATTCACAGAAGGCATTTAGGAGTCCTAAAGTTAGGACTCCTAACTTCTGTGAATACCGAAATGAGTAAGTGCCTTCTGTGAATACCAAAATGAGTAAGTGCCTTCTGTGAATACCAAAATGGTAGTAAGTTTAGGATTTTGTCTTAAGTTAGTTCTGTGAATCGGGCCCTTGATCTCTAAGAGATCTTGAACATCCCAATAACTCCACACTATCTCTGTGGGGACTTAAACATCTTAGGATCACACACTAGCACTTTAGGGACTTGATCATCACTAAAAGCACACACTATTGTTTCAGGGACTACATCAATATTACTTTTACATACCATCACAGTGAGGATTTGAGCATTCTTAAAATCATACACCGTTTCTGTGGGAACGTAAACATCAATTCTTCTCATCCTAGCTCTATGGGGGGGATGGACACCATGGTTGTAGCCAGCATCTCTGAAGATACTATAGTGCTATTATCACATATAATCTCTATGAGCGCATCACACCCCATCCCTAGGCAGGCAGTAACATTACATGGTATACCTCTGGAAATGTGAGCTAATAACTAATTAAGGTGATCACACTCCTTTGGCCACATTGTTTGATTCCATAATTTAATTTATTTATATGTTATTCCCCTTGCTACAAAGTCTTTGTGTACTAATCAAAAAGGTACACACAGTCTTAATTCCCCTTCTGTAATCCTGATATGATATTATCTGATGCAGTATGAATATAATTAATCTATTATGTACCCCTAGGATACAAGCAGCCATTCGAATAGGAATAGTTTATGTTATTTGTGTATAGTGCTAATAAATTACCCATGTGATAATAACTGCAGTCCAACACAAATTTTAATTCTGGAGTAAGTCCTTACAAGGATGGTAACAAGTTCAAGTCCCCACCCGGATGATTCTGTGCATGAGTTTAATAACACATTTGCAAATTTGAAGCAGGATCCTGTATTGTGATTTTGTCTTAAAATGTCTGTTATTGGTATTTGTATATATTGGTTATTGGAATATTTTTAAAACAAGGTTAGTCCCCACAAGCCAGGTATCCACGTACTTTTTTTGCTGGCCTTGCGGTGACAACCATTTTGATGAGCCTGTATATGTGTCTCTTAGGGGGTTATTTTGTCTTCGCTCTCCATGCCTCCTTTCTTGCTGGCCAATGCCATGTGACAGCAACTATCATTTTACTAGCCAATGGTTGTTTCGAATTATTTTATTCCACTTTTAAAAGTCTTGGATCATGGAAATTAGAAGAAGTCTGTGTCATTGTTCGTCTTTTTTGTTTTACCTCATATTTTCTTCATATATTTGTGCTTGTGGTCGATTATAGTAGAATCTTGTGTAAACAATAGTTATTTTTAATTATTTTATTTGATATACATCGGTCTTCCATATGGCCTAGAGCCATTCCAGGTGTATTCTTAATTACTTTATTTGATTTTCCCCTGCCTCTCGTAGTAGCCCTCACCGGATTTTTATATTAATTTATACCATTTTGCCTTTTCTCTGCCTTTTATAGAGGCCCTATGGCCCTGAAGGGAAACAAACTGTTTATATAGTCATTTATTCACCTTTTGCAAGCATCCATAGGGGCCCCACGGGCCCTGAAGCACACCAGTTGGTTTATATTCATTTAAGTTTTGCCAATGCTTGTCCCGTTTCCCATAGGGATCTCGTGGGCCTTGGAAGGTCCTTCAATATTTGTATTATAATTTATCAAATGTTAGGCTGCCCATCTTCCACCTCTCATAGGGATTCCACGAGCCCTGGAGGGCCACCAACTATTTATTAATTAATTTACTATATTTTTGCCTGCCTCACCACTCATCTCCTATTGGGACCAGTGGGTCCTTAATGGACACCAAGTACTTTTTATATTTGTTATACAAAATTGGGGATCAAAGCATAGATACCCGCACCAGTCCTAACGTCCCTAAATATTAAGCACAAAAGGTGCAAAAGGCTTAAGACACAATCCCCTATGTCTCAATATGGAGAAACCAGTAGTGACCCACCTGGTTTCCCCAGACCCAAACAAAAGGATAGCCCAGCACACTAATAACTGTTGAACGTGTAAAATACACAGTAAAATGATCTTGTAACACAGCTGTTTTTCCCAAAGAAGAGTCGATGTTATGTTGTAGTATGGAACTTCATCCTTTATTTTTCTTTTTGTTTTAAAAGCGTTTTGCAACCGCCAACGCGTTTCGTCCACTATCGGACTTCTTCAGGGCTCACAGTATATATTTGATGCATTTTCACTTGACCATTGTAAATGTATTTAGACCAGTTAATGGTGGTTAAATGCACCCCTCTCCGCACGATCGTCTGGCTCGAAAAACATTTTTGTTGTATACTTTTTATATTCGTTTAATTGAATGCATAATGTTATGATTATGATGATGTTGATGATGATGATGATGATGATTACGTGTTTCACAGTGACGAAAATGCCAAGTTTTGCTCTCTTCCTTCTTTATTGCCTGCAGGTGCGCAAGAGGATAACACCAACCAAGATGAAGAGAAGTATATAAAATAGCTGACACTGGAGTCCTGAGACCGCTATGTGAAGTGCCTCTGCTTGTACTGTAGTGCTGACCCATACAAGGAGTAAAGAAGGAGGTTCCTGCTGATTAAGTGGACAAAGAGGAAAAGAAGTCTGTTGCTAGTGCCACCACTGGCATCAAATCCTCATGCTTTTTCTGATAATGCAGCCGATCTGTGCCACCCTTTTCTGGGAAGGAAGAGGTTGGGAGGAGCAGCACATCTGGATCAATGGCACCAACACCACCAAAGCAAAAACAGATGTATCATTGTTCCAGAGACTGCAATCATGGATAAGAGCAGTGAAACAAATCAAACTGTCCGAGTAGCAAACCGGGAAAAGGAAAGTTCCTGTAAACCTTGGAATTGAGGAAAATGATGAACTAGTGAATGTCTGTGTTGAAAGTGGCACACAGCAAGTACAGATCACCTCTAGTCAGCCAGCTGCGAGTTATACAGTACCACCACCAGCAATTTCCACATTTTCAAGAGCCCAAAAACGAACCCCATCTACCACCACCCCTACCACAGTAATTTCCCACCCTAGAGAAAGGCCAACAACCACCACCTTGTCAAGTTCTTCAGGCATGGGCTTGATATGGAAGCTTTCCTCCCCAGTTTGGGACTTCTTTATACTTAGGTTGCATGAGTAGCACTTTACAGATGGCTCACATTGCAGCAAACCAGTGTGCCATGATAAGCCAGTTGGAAAGTATGGTTCCAGGGACCAAGTGGCCCATCTGAAAGATTTACTTAAAACTGCATGAAACAGCACCTCAGAAATATAGCTACTGGTGGGAGAAGGATAAGTTGAACTAACAGAAGGAAGAGGTGATGAGGAAGAACAAGTAAAGCAGCAATCGGAATGTCATTCTCAGTGTGCAGTTAGCACCTGCAGCAACCTTGTTATGGCACAGGGAAAACAGGGACACATTCACCCCAAGCATCCAAACAGTTTACCTGCCACCCATAGGTACCCTTTGGAGGTAACCTCACAAAAGAATACCCACTATCATGGTTATATTCAGCAGGGAGTTGCCATAGCACCAAAACCACAATATTTTTAAAAAAATGTTTTAACCCCTTCGATGCTCATGACGGAACGGTTCCGTCATGAGCATCGGTTGGGCTGTGCTCATGACGGAACCGTTCCGTCATGAGGACAGCCCCCGGGGGAAGCGCTGGCGCTCCCCCCCTTGTGCCTTGATCTTGCCCCCCTTTACGGGGGCGGCAGCGGAAGAGCTTCCGCTGCCACCCCCGACCCCCCCCGAGCCCCCCCACGCTTTCTGATGACGTCAGCGCGCACAGCGCACGCCGGCGTCATCAGGAAGCGTTGGACGCGCTGGAATCCATTTCTTCCAGCGCGTCCAAGGGGAGCAGAGGTAGGTGTTTGTCGTCCGGTGGGGGCCGCGGCGGTGAAATCTGTAGTATTGAGGCATCGGGGGAGAGGAAAGAGTATTTCCTCTCCCCCGATGTCTCAATACAGGGCATTCCTGCTCCACGATCGCGCACAGCGTCGCGATCGTGGAGTAGGGATGCCCCACTAGACACCAGGGATTTAGTATTTCGAATTTGGGAAGCGACCCCTTAGGCAAGGGTCGCTTCCTTGGGGATGAAAATTTGGCGAAGTCTTTTCTGCCCCCCTTGGGGGCAGATCGGCCCGCTTTCTGCGCGTTTCTGCCCCCAGGGGGGGCAGAAAAGCCCACTAGACACCAGGGATGTCGTTTTTACTAAGTAGGAAGCGACCCCTTAGGCAAGGGTCGCTTCCTTGGGGGCATAATTTTTGGAAGTCTTTTCTGCCCCCCCTGGGGGCAGATCGGTCCGCTTTCTGCCCGTTTCTGCCCCTAGGGGGGGCAGAAAAGCCCACTAGACACCAGGGATGTCTATTTCGTTATGTAGGAAGCGACCCCTTGGGCAAGGGTCGCTTCCTAGGGTGGTAAAGTGAATAGAAGACTTTTCTGCCCCCCCTGGGGGCAGATCGGTCGTCTTTCTGCCCGTTTCTGCCCCCAGGGGGGGGCAGAAAAGCCCACTAGACACCAGGGATGTCTTTTTCTTTATGTAGGAAGCGACCCCTTGGGCAAGGGTCGCTTCCTTTGCGGCCTATTTATTTAGAATACTTTTCTGCCCCCCCTGGGGGCAGATTGGTCGTCTTTCTGTCCGTTTCTGCTCCTTGGGGGGGGGGCAGAAAAGCCCACTAGACACCAGGGATATAAATATTATTGTAGGAAGCGACCCCTTGGGCAAGGGTCGCTTCCTTGGGCCCCTAAATGTTTTGAAGACTTTTCTGCCCCCTCTGTGGGCAGATCGGTTTTATTTTTTTGCCGTTTCTGCTCCCATTGGGGGCAGAAAAGCCCACTAGACACCAGGGAATTAGTTCAATTAGAAATAGAAGTGACCCCTCGCTTCCAGGGTGCAATTTGTTATATGTATTTGGCTCACCTGCCCCGGGACTGAATAGCCTTTTTTTTCCTGCTGTTTTCTGCCTGACCTGGCACACAAACCGATTGACCATTTGGGTAGTGACATGGCATGTTATAATGTTTATTGTTATATTTTTTGTGATTTCCAATTGTAATGTTTTTTTTGTTTACTTTTTTGTTCTAGGTGAAGGCTTTTCTTCTGTTCACGGTGACGTTTTGGTTCTGGTGGGTTTGCTGTTTGTGTAGTTTGGTAAGAGACTGTTTTTTTGTACAATGCAAATGTGTTTGATTTCTCTGCCTGTTTTTTTTGCAAATGGTGTAATAATAGCAGTATGTTTGGTTTTTGAGTTTCAAAAACTTTTTGCATTGGTGCACGATGTGTATTTTGTTGTCTTGTGAGTAATTTGTTTTTTTTTCTTCTTTCTAGTTTGATATCGTTGGTCTTTGCTGTGTCACTGCAGAGTTTGTTTCTGGTGAGTGCAGCTGTCTCTTTTGATTTTGGATTGTATAGTTTTTGAGTACATTGATCTTATTGATATAAGGTACACATTTCTTTACTTACTTGGTTTGCACATTGTTGGTTGTTGTTGACTTGTTTGTGCAGTCTTCCATCTTAGTAGGTATAATGGCTAGCCGCAGGATGACTGCTCAGCAGGTTGTTGGTTTGCTGTTTGAGTCTTCCTCTGATATTGGGTCAGAGACTGACTCTGCTTCTGAGGGAGAGGGGGCAGGGGACGATTCTGGCAGTGAGTTTTCTCTCCGTATGGGGTCATCGGATGATGAAGATACTCTTAGTGCGGATGAAGTGCCTGTGTTAGAGGAGGAGACTGATGTGCCGATAGTGCGGCAAGAGGCATCTGGGCTGCAGCCTGCGGCTGCAAGGCTTCCCGTTGGTGTAGTGCGGCAAGAGACATCTGGGCTGCAGGCTGGGACTGCAAGGCTTCCCGTTGGTGTAGTGCGGCAAGAGGCATCTGGGCTGCAGGCTGGGGCTGCAAGCCTTTCCGTTGGTGTAGTGCGGCAAGAGACATCTGGGCTGCAGGCTGGGGCTGCAAGTCTTCCCGTTGAAAGTGATGACCTCTGGGTTGCCCCTGGCATGGTGCAGCCGGAATTTCCTGAGTTTACTGGTGTTCCAGGGTCTAGAGTGAATACCGAGAACTTTTTGCCTGTAAATTTTTTTCAGTTGTTTATGGACGATGTGTTTTTGGCAGAGATTGTTGAGCAGACTAATTTGTATGCCGAACAGTTTTTGAGGGACAACAGTGCCAGTCTTAAGCCACACTCTAGAGCTACCCGGTGGACTCCCACAAATGTTGAAGAGATGAAGAAGTTCTTGGGTTTAACTTTTTTGATGGGCTTGCTAAGGAAGCCATCATTGGCTTCATATTGGTCTAGCAGTCCCTTGATGGCAACGTCTATTTTTCCGGCAGTCATGAGTCGTGACAGGTATTTGCTTCTGCTTCGGATGATGCACTTTGTAGATAATGGTTTAGCGTTGCCACGAGATCACCCTGATTGTGACCGTCTTTTTAAGATTAGGCCTGTCCTTGATCACTTTGTTGATCGATTTTCTGAGATTTATGCCCCTGGTAGAGAAATTGCAGTGGATGAGTCTTTGGTGTTGTTCAAGGGCCGCTTGGTTTTTAGGCAATACATTCCTAGTAAGAGGGCACGCTATGGAATAAAGCTGTATATGCTGTGTGACAGTAGGACTGGATATGTCTCTAATTTCAGGGTGTACACCGGTAAGGAATCTAGGTTTAACCTCCCTGGTTGTCCGTCCACTTTTGGAGTGACTGAGAAAATTGTTTGGGAACTTGGAAGAGGATTTTTTAACAAAGGCCACCATTTATATGTAGATAACTTCTACACTGGTGTACGGTTGTTCAGGGAATTGGCCAAAGTGGACACTTTTGCTTGTGGCACAGTCCGCTGTAACCGTAAAGGTTTTCCGAAAGAACTTGTTTGTCAAAAGCTTGTGCGGGGACAGTGCAGTGCGTTGCGTTGCCAGGAGCTTCTTGCTGTGAAGTTTACAGACAGGAGAGATGTCTACATGCTGACTTCCATCCATGATGAAAGCACTGCACCTGTGACTGTTTGGGGTCAGGTCGCTGAAGCGCGCAAACCTGTATGTGTTTTAGACTATAATAGGTACATGGGTGGTGTTGACAGAGTAGATCAGAGGTTGGAACCTTACACTGCTCTTCGTAAGGCTTACATTTGGTACAAGAAGTTGGCTATCCATCTTTTCCACTTGGCAATGTTTAATGCTTTTGTTGTGTTCCAGGATTCTTGCCCTGAGTCAAAGATGACTTTTGCTAAGTTTCAGGAGTCTGTAATAGGCAGCCTTGTTGTAGTGGAACAGGCAAGTGTTCCTAGAGTTGGACTGGTGGAGGATGTTGCTAGATTGAAAGAACGCCACTTTCCAGATCACATTCCTCCCACACCCGCAAAAGATTTTCCCAGTAGGAGATGTAGAGTCTGTTGGCGAAGAGGTTTGCGGAAGGAGAGTCGTATGTACTGCCCCGATTGTCCCTCTCATCCTGCACTGTGTCTCTCTGCTTGTTTCCGAGCGTACCACACGCGTAAAAACTTCTGGGAAGATTCATGAGTGGTAAAGTGAACTGCCTGGTCTGTATTCTTTGGAAAATATGATTCTGTTTCAAGGTTGGTGTTAGTGCAATGTATTTAGTTGCTGATTTTCTGTTAGAAGATTTGTATCTATTTGCAATTTGTTTGTGTTTTTATTTTTTTCTAAAAAAATCCAAAATGTGATGGCGGTGTGTGTAGGCTTGCGCTTGGCTGTTGGTGTGTGTGGACTGGCACTTGGTTGGTGGTGTGCATGGAATGGTGCTTGGCTGACGGTGTGCGTGGACTGGCGGTGTGCATGGACTGGCGGTGTGCGTGGACTGGTGCGTGGCTGGTGGTGTGCGTGGAATGGTGCTTGGCTGGCGGTGTGCGTGGACTGGTGCGTGGCTGGTGGTGTGCGTGGAATTGTGCTTGGCTGGCGGTGTGCGTGGAATGGTGCTTGGCTGGTGGTGTGTGTGGAATGGTGCTTGGCTGGCGGTGTGCGTGGACTGGTACTTGGCTGGCAGTGTGTGTGGACTGGTGGTGTGTGCGGACTGGTGTTTGGCTGGTGGTGTCCGTGGACTGGAGCTTGGCTGGTGGTGTCCGTGGACTGGAGCTTGTCTGGTGGTGTGTGTGGACTGGAGCTTGGCTGGCGGTGTGCGTGGAATGGTGCTTGTCTGGTGGTGTCCGTGGACTGGAGCTTGGCTGGCGGTGTAGGTGGATTGGCGATTGGCTGCCGGTGTGCCTGGACTGGCGATTGGATGGCGGTGTGCCTGGACTGGCGCTTGGCTAGCGGTGTGCGTGGACTGGCGTTTGGCTAGCGGTGTGTGTCGACTGGTGCTTGGCTGGCTGTGTGTGAGTAGTGACTTTCTGCTGGTCACTACACACACTGCTAGCTGAGTGCCACTCCACGCAATCCTTCAGCCTGTGTAGTTGCTGTGTCTGGATTGTGGGCGTGTGAAAGTGATGGGCCCTTGAATGGCGCTGTGTGCTGGTGTGAGTTTTGTTATGTGATGGGCCCGCGGCTGGCGGTGTGAATGGTTTTGTATGTCTCACACGTATGAAAGGTGTATGAATGGCCTGTAAAGAGGTTGGTGCCTTGTCGTGGCTTTACAGCTCACGAGCAGTGAGTCAATGGTTCAGTTTCTTGCCCTTTCAATTATTACCAGTGCATTTCATGTTTTGTGAAATCACTTGGTAATACAATTTTATCTACTGAACCATCACTCACCCTCGTGCCAAATCCAACCAGTATGTGTGTGTGCTTGCGGGTTAGATGACTGTGCAGTAATATTTGTCTTTCTGAAGCAGGGTGTTCCTTGTCCCTTTTTGGTGATTTTTGTACTGTGTTGCTTTTGTACCTGGTGGTGCGAATGGTCTTGTTTGTATCACGTATGAAAGGTGTGTGAATGGCCTGTAAAGCGGTTGGTGCCTTGACGTGGCTTTACAGCTCACGAGCTGCAAGTCATTGGTTTGGTTTTTTGTGAATTTAATTATTGACAGTGCATTTCATTTTTGTGAAATCTCTTGTTAATAAAATTTAATACACTGAACCATGACTTGCCCTCATGCCAAATCCAACCAGTATGTGTGTGTGTTTGAGGAATAGATGGTTGTGCAGGAATCTTTGTTTTTTTTTCTCTGCCAAGGTACACTTTCCATGTAAGATTAACCCACCAACTGTAGATATTGTCGAAAACCCTTGGGAGTTCATGGTGATGTCTCTCTAGTGATTTGAAAAATATTTTTTATCCCCATTGTCCTGTAAACCTCAAATTGTCTGCCACATTTTCTTTGCAGTATTATTCCTAAATTCTCACGCTGTAGTAACAATAGGTAATCTGGTTTTGCAAGGGGGGTTACTTTGGTTTTTTGCCCAGGGCTCGGCGGCCATCTAGGGAAACCTTTCCAACCCACGCATTTCTGAAAACTAGACACCCGGCGGCTTCCAGGGAGGTATGGCTTGCGTGGATCCCCCAACGTTTCCTTACCCAGAATCCCCTGCAAACCTCAAATTTTGCTCAAAAAATCACTTTTTTCACACATTTTGGGGTGGGAAAGTAGTGGCATCACCGGGCTCACACAAATTTACCACCACCCAGCGTTCCCCCAGGTCTCCCGGTAAAAATGGTGCCTCACTTGTGTGGGAGGCCCAAGTACCCGCGGCAGGCAAGGGCCCCAAACGTAGTGAGGCGACATCAAGATGGCCTATCGCCAAACCACCTGGTTTTGCAAGGGGGGTCACTTTGGTTTTTGGCCCGGTGCGCGGCGGCCATCTAGGGAAACCTACCAAACCCAGGCATTTTTGAAAACTAGACACCCGGCGGCTTCCAGGGAGGTATGGCTTGCGTGGATTCCCCAACGTTTCCTTACCCAGAATCCCCTGCAAACCTCAAATTTTGCTCAAAAAATCACTTTTTTCACACATTTTGGGGTGGGAAAGTAGTGGCATCACCGGGCTCACACAAATTTACCACCACCCAGCGTTCCCCCAGGTCTCCCGGTAAAAATGGTGCCTCACTTGTGTGGGAGGCCCAAGTACCCGCGGCAGGCAAGGGCCCCAAACGTAGTGAGGCGACATCAAGATGGCCTATCGCCAAACCACCTGGTTTTGCAAGGGGGGTCACTTTGGTTTTTGGCCAGGTGCGCGGCGGCCATCTAGGGAAACCTACCAAACCCAGGCATTTTTGAAAACTAGACACCCGGCGGCTTCCAGGGAGGTATGGCTTGCGTGGATCCCCCAACGTTTCCTTACCCAGAATCCCCTGCAAACCTCAAATTTTGCTCAAAAAATCACTTTTTTCACACATTTTGGGGTGGGAAAGTAGTGGCATCACCGGGCTCACACAAATTTACCACCACCCAGCGTTCCCCCAGGTCTCCCGGTAAAAATGGTGCCTCACTTGTGTGGGAGGCCCAAGTACCCGCGGCAGGCAAGGGCCCCAAACGTAGTGAGGCGACATCAAGATGGCCTATCGCCAAACCACCTGGTTTTGCAAGGGGGGTCACTTTGGTTTTTGGCCCGGTGCGTGGCGGCCATCTAGGGAAACCTACCAAACCCAGGCATTTTTGAAAACTAGACACCCGGCGGCTTCCAGGGAGGTATGGCTTGCGTGGATCCCCCAACGTTTCCTTACCCAGAATCCCCTGCAAACCTCAATTTTTGCTCAAAAAATCACTTTTTTCACACATTTTGGGGTGGGAAAGTAGTGGCATCACCGGGCTCACACAAATTTACCACCACCCAGCGTTCCCCCAGGTCTCCCGGTAAAAATGGTGCCTCACTTGTGTGGGAGGCCCAAGTACTCGCGGCAGGCAAGGGCCCCAAACGTAGTGAGGCGACATCAAGATGACCTATCGCCAAACCACCTGGTTTTGCAAGGGGGGTCACTTTGGTTTTTGGCCCGGTGCGCGGCGGCCATCTAGGGAAACCTACCAAACCCAGGCATTTTTGAAAACTAGACACCCGGCGGCTTCCAGGGAGGTATGGCTTGCGTGGATCCCCCAACGTTTCCTTACCCAGAATCCCCTGCAAACCTCAATTTTTGCTCAAAAAATCACTTTTTTCACACATTTTGGGGTGGGAAAGTAGTGGCATCACTGGGCTCACACAAATTTACCACCACCCAGCGTTCCCCCAGGTCTCCCGGTAAAAATGGTGCCTCACTTGTGTGGGAGGCCCAAGTACCCGCGGCAGGCAAGGGCCCCAAACGTAGTGAGGCGACATCAAGATGGCCTATCGCCAAACCACCTGGTTTTGCAAGGGGGGTCACTTTGGTTTTTGGCCCGGTGCGCGGCGGCCATCTAGGGAAACCTACCAAACCCAGGCATTTTTGAAAACTAGACACCCGGCGGCTTCCAGGGAGGTATGGCTTGCGTGGATCCCCCAACGTTTCCTTACCCAGAATCCCCTGCAAACCTCAAATTTTGCTCAAAAAATCACTTTTTTCACACATTTTGGGGTGGGAAAGTAGTGGCATCACCGGGCTCACACAAATTTACCACCACCCAGCGTTCCCCCAGGTCTCCCGGTAAAAATGGTGCCTCACTTGTGTGGGAGGCCCAAGTACCCGCGGCAGGCAAGGGCCCCAAACGGTGTGAGGCGACATCAAGATGGCCTATCGCCAAACCACCTGGTTTTGCAAGGGGGGTCACTTTGGTTTTTGGCCCGGTGCGCGGCGGCCATCTAGGGAAACCTACCAAACCCAGGCATTTTTGAAAACTAGACACCCGGCGGCTTCCAGGGAGGTATGGCTTGCGTGGATCCCCCAACGTTTCCTTACCCAGAATCCCCTGCAAACCTCAATTTTTTCTCAAAAAATCACTTTTTTCACACATTTTGGGTTGGGAAAGTAGTGGCATCACCGGGCTCACACAAATTTACCACCACCCAGCGTTCCCCCAGGTCTCCCGGTAAAAATGGTGCCTCACTTGTGTGGGAGGCCCAAGTACCCGCGGCAGGCAAGGGCCCCAAACGTAGTGAGGCGACATCAAGATGGCCTATCGCCAAACCACCTGGTTTTGCAAGGGGGGTCACTTTGGTTTTTGGCCCGGTGCGCGGCGGCCATCTAGGGAAACCTACCAAACCCAGGCATTTTTAAAAACTAGACACCCGGCGGCTTCCAGGGAGGTATGGCTTGCGTGGATCCCCCAACGTTTCCTTACCCAGAATCCCCTGCAAACCTCAAATTTTGCTCAAAAAATCACTTTTTTCACACATTTTGGGGTGGGAAAGTAGTGGCATCACTGGGCTCACACAAATTTACCACCACCCAGTGTTCCCCCAGGTCTCCCGGTAAAAATGGTGCCTCACTTGTGTGGGAGGCCCAAGTACCCGCGGCAGGCAAGGGCCCCAAACGTAGTGAGGCGACATCAAGATGGCCTATCGCCAAACCACCTGGTTTTGCAAGGGGGGTCACTTTGGTTTTTGGCCCGGTGCGCGGCGGCCATCTAGGGAAACCTACCAAACCCAGGCATTTTTGAAAACTAGACACCCGGCGGCTTCCAGGGAGGTATGGCTTGCGTGGATCCCCCAACGTTTCCTTACCCAGAATCCCCTGCAAACCTCAATTTTTGCTCCAAAAATCACTTTTTTCACACATTTTGGGGTGGGAAAGTAGTGGCATCACCGGGCTCACACAAATTTACCACCACCCAGCGTTCCCCCAGGTCTCCCGGTAAAAATGGTGCCTCACTTGTGTGGGAGGCCCAAGTACCCGCGGCAGGCAAGGGCCCCAAACGTAGTGAGGCGACATCAAGATGGCCTATCGCCAAACCACCTGGTTTTGCAAGGGGGGTCACTTTGGTTTTTGGCCCGGTGCGCGGCGGCCATCTAGGGAAACCTACCAAACCCAGGCATTTTTGAAAACTAGACACCCGGCGGCTTCCAGGGAGGTATGGCTTGTGTGGATCCCCCAACGTTTCCTTACCCAGAATCCCCTGCAAACCTCAATTTTTGCTCAAAAAATCACTTTTTTCACACATTTTGGGGTGGGAAAGTAGTGGCATCACCGGGCTCACACAAATTTACCACCACCCAGCGTTCCCCCAGGTCTCCCGGTAAAAATGGTGCCTCACTTGTGTGGGAGGCCCAAGTACCCGCGGCAGGCAAGGGCCCCAAACGTAGTGAGGCGACATCAAGATGGCCTATCGCCAAACCACCTGGTTTTGCAAGGGGGGTCACTTTGGTTTTTGGCCCGGTGCGCGGCGGCCATCTAGGGAAACCTACCAAACCCAGGCATTTTTGAAAACTAGACACCCGGCGGCTTCCAGGGAGGTATGGCTTGCGTGGATCCCCCAACGTTTCCTTACCCAGAATCCCCTGCAAACCTCAAATTTTGCTCAAAAAATCACTTTTTTCACACATTTTGGGGTGGGAAAGTAGTGGCATCACCGGGCTCACACAAATTTACCACCACCCAGCGTTCCCCCAGGTCTCCCGGTAAAAATGGTGCCTCACTTGTGTGGGAGGCCCAAGTACCCGCGGCAGGCAAGGGCCCCAAACGTAGTGAGGCGACATCAAGATGGCCTATCGCCAAACCACCTGGTTTTGCAAGGGGGGTCACTTTGGTTTTTGGCCCGGTGCGCGGCGGCCATCTAGGGAAACCTACCAAACCCAGGCATTTTTGAAAACTAGACACCCGGCGGCTTCCAGGGAGGTATGGCTTGCGTGGATCCCCCAACGTTTCCTTACCCAGAATCCCCTGCAAACCTCAATTTTTGCTCAAAAAATCACTTTTTTCACACATTTTGGGGTGGGAAAGTAGTGGCATCACCGGGCTCACACAAATTTACCACCACCCAGCGTTCCCCCAGGTCTCCCGGTAAAAATGGTGCCTCACTTGTGTGGGAGGCCCAAGTACCCGCGGCAGGCAAGGGCCCCAAACGTAGTGAGGCGACATCAAGATGGCCTATCGCCAAACCACCTGGTTTTGCAAGGGGGGTCACTTTGGTTTTTGGCCCGGTGCGCGGCGGCCATCTAGGGAAACCTACCAAACCCAGGCATTTTTGAAAACTAGACACCCGGCGGCTTCCAGGGAGGTATGGCTTGCGTGGATCCCCCAACGTTTCCTTACCCAGAATCCCCTGCAAACCTCAATTTTTTCTCAAAAAATCACTTTTTTCACACATTTTGGGTTGGGAAAGTAGTGGCATCACCGGGCTCACACAAATTTACCACCACCCAGCGTTCCCCCAGGTCTCCCGGTAAAAATGGTGCCTCACTTGTGTGGGAGGCCCAAGTACCCGCGGCAGGCAAGGGCCCCAAACGTAGTGAGGCGACATCAAGATGGCCTATCGCCAAACCACCTGGTTTTGCAAGGGGGGTCACTTTGGTTTTTGGCCCGGTGCGCGGCGGCCATCTAGGGAAACCTACCAAACCCAGGCATTTTTAAAAACTAGACACCCGGCGGCTTCCAGGGAGGTATGGCTTGCGTGGATCCCCCAACGTTTCCTTACCCAGAATCCCCTGCAAACCTCAAATTTTGCTCAAAAAATCACTTTTTTCACACATTTTGGGGTGGGAAAGTAGTGGCATCACTGGGCTCACACAAATTTACCACCACCCAGTGTTCCCCCAGGTCTCCCGGTAAAAATGGTGCCTCACTTGTGTGGGAGGCCCAAGTACCCGCGGCAGGCAAGGGCCCCAAACGTAGTGAGGCGACATCAAGATGGCCTATCGCCAAACCACCTGGTTTTGCAAGGGGGGTCACTTTGGTTTTTGGCCCGGTGCGCGGCGGCCATCTAGGGAAACCTACCAAACCCAGGCATTTTTGAAAACTAGACACCCGGCGGCTTCCAGGGAGGTATGGCTTGCGTGGATCCCCCAACGTTTCCTTACCCAGAATCCCCTGCAAACCTCAATTTTTGCTCCAAAAATCACTTTTTTCACACATTTTGGGGTGGGAAAGTAGTGGCATCACCGGGCTCACACAAATTTACCACCACCCAGCGTTCCCCCAGGTCTCCCGGTAAAAATGGTGCCTCACTTGTGTGGGAGGCCCAAGTACCCGCGGCAGGCAAGGGCCCCAAACGTAGTGAGGCGACATCAAGATGGCCTATCGCCAAACCACCTGGTTTTGCAAGGGGGGTCACTTTGGTTTTTGGCCCGGTGCGCGGCGGCCATCTAGGGAAACCTACCAAACCCAGGCATTTTTGAAAACTAGACACCCGGCGGCTTCCAGGGAGGTATGGCTTGTGTGGATCCCCCAACGTTTCCTTACCCAGAATCCCCTGCAAACCTCAATTTTTGCTCAAAAAATCACTTTTTTCACACATTTTGGGGTGGGAAAGTAGTGGCATCACCGGGCTCACACAAATTTACCACCACCCAGCGTTCCCCCAGGTCTCCCGGTAAAAATGGTGCCTCACTTGTGTGGGAGGCCCAAGTACCCGCGGCAGGCAAGGGCCCCAAACGTAGTGAGGCGACATCAAGATGGCCTATCGCCAAACCACCTGGTTTTGCAAGGGGGGTCACTTTGGTTTTTGGCCCGGTGCGCGGCGGCCATCTAGGGAAACCTACCAAACCCAGGCATTTTTGAAAACTAGACACCCGGCGGCTTCCAGGGAGGTATGGCTTGCGTGGATCCCCCAACGTTTCCTTACCCAGAATCCCCTGCAAACCTCAAATTTTGCTCAAAAAATCACTTTTTTCACACATTTTGGGGTGGGAAAGTAGTGGCATCACCGGGCTCACACAAATTTACCACCACCCAGCGTTCCCCCAGGTCTCCCGGTAAAAATGGTGCCTCACTTGTGTGGGAGGCCCAAGTACCCGCGGCAGGCAAGGGCCCCAAACGTAGTGAGGCGACATCAAGATGGCCTATCGCCAAACCACCTGGTTTTGCAAGGGGGGTCACTTTGGTTTTTGGCCCGGTGCGCGGCGGCCATCTAGGGAAACCTACCAAACCCAGGCATTTTTGAAAACTAGACACCCGGCGGCTTCCAGGGAGGTATGGCTTGCGTGGATCCCCCAACGTTTCCTTACCCAGAATCCCCTGCAAACCTCAATTTTTGCTCAAAAAATCACTTTTTTCACACATTTTGGGGTGGGAAAGTAGTGGCATCACCGGGCTCACACAAATTTACCACCACCCAGCGTTCCCCCAGGTCTCCCGGTAAAAATGGTGCCTCACTTGTGTGGGAGGCCCAAGTACCCGCGGCAGGCAAGGGCCCCAAACGTAGTGAGGCGACATCAAGATGGCCTATCGCCAAACCACCTGGTTTTGCAAGGGGGGTCACTTTGGTTTTTGGCCCGGTGCGCGGCGGCCATCTAGGGAAACCTACCAAACCCAGGCATTTTTGAAAACTAGACACCCGGCGGCTTCCAGGGAGGTATGGCTTGCGTGGATCCCCCAACGTTTACTTACCCAGAATCCCCTGCAAACCTCAATTTTTGCTCAAAAAATCACTTTTTTCACACATTTTGGGGTGGGAAAGTAGTGGCATCACCGGGCTCACACAAATTTACCACCACCCAGCGTTCCCCCAGGTCTTCCGGTAAAAATGGTGCCTCACTTGTGTGGGAGGCCCAAGTACCCGCGGCAGGCAAGGACAACAAACGTAGTGAGGCAACATCAACATTGCCTTTCCCAAATGTCGCCTCACTACGTTTGGGGCCCTTGCCTGCCGCGGGTACTTGGGCCTCCCACACAAGTGAGGCACCATTTTTACCGGGAGACCTGGGGGAACGCTGGGTGGTGGTAAATTTGTGTGAGCCCGGTGATGCCACTACTTTCCCACCCCAAAATGTGTGAAAAAAGTGATTTTTTGAGCAAAAATTGAGGTTTGCAGGGGATTCTGGGTAAGGAAACGTTGGGGGATCCACGCAAGCCATATCTCCCTGGAAGCCGCCGGGTGTCTAGTTTTCAAAAATGCCTGGGTTTGGTAGGTTTCCCTAGATGGCCGCCGCGCACCGGGCCAAAAACCAAAGTGACCCCCCTTGCAAAACCAGGTGGTTTGGCGATAGGCCATCTTGATGTCGCCTCACTACGTTTGGGGCCCTTGCCTGCCGCGGGTACTTGGGCCTCCCACACAAGTGAGGCACCATTTTTACCGGGAGACCTGGGGGAACGCTGGGTGGTGGTAAATTTGTGTGAGCCCGGTGATGCCACTACTTTCCCACCCCAAAATGTGTGAAAAAAGTGATATTTTGAGAAAAAATTGAGGTTTGCAGGGTATTCTGGGTAAGGAAACGTTGGGGGATCCACGCAAGCCATACCTCCCTGGAAGCCGCCGGGTGTCTAGTTTTCAAAAATGCCTGGGTTTGGTAGGTTTCCCTAGATGGCCGCCGCGCACCGGGCCAAAAACCAAAGTGACCCCCCTTGCAAAACCAGGTGGTTTGGCGATAGGCCATCTTGATGTCGCCTCACTACGTTTGGGGCCCTTGCCTGCCGCGGGTACTTGGGCCTCCCACACAAGTGAGGCACCATTTTTACCGGGAGACCTGGGGGAACGCTGGGTGGTGGTAAATTTGTGTGAGCCCGGTGATGCCACTACTTTCCCACCCCAAAATGTGTGAAAAAAGTGATTTTTTGAGCAAAATTTGAGGTTTGCAGGGGATTCTGGGTAAGGAAACTTTGGGGGATCCACGCAAGCCATACCTCCCTGGAAGCCGCCGGGTGTCTAGTTTTCAAAAATGCCTGGGTTTGGTAGGTTTCCCTAGATGGCCGCCGCGCACCGGGCCAAAAACCAAAGTGACCCCCCTTGCAAAACCAGGTGGTTTGGCGATAGGCCATCTTGATGTCGCCTCACTACGTTTGGGGCCCTTGCCTGCCGCGGGTACTTGGGCCTCCCACACAAGTGAGGCACCATTTTTACCGGGAGACCTGGGGGAACGCTGGGTGGTGGTAAATTTGTGTGAGCCCAGTGATGCCACTACTTTCCCACCCCAAAATGTGTGAAAAAAGTGATTTTTTGAGCAACATTTGAGGTTTGCAGGGGATTCTGGGTAAGGAAACGTTGGGGGATCCACGCAAGCCATACCTCCCTGGAAGCCGCCGGGTGTCTAGTTTTCAAAAATGCCTGGGTTTGGTAGGTTTCCCTAGATGGCCGCCGCGCACCGGGCCAAAAACCAAAGTGACCCCCCTTGCAAAACCAGGTGGTTTGGCGATAGGCCATCTTGATGTCGCCTCACTACGTTTGGGGCCCTTGCCTGCCGCGGGTACTTGGGCCTCCCACACAAGTGAGGCACCATTTTTACCGGGAGACCTGGGGGAACGCTGGGTGGTGGTAAATTTGTGTGAGCCCGGTGATGCCACTACTTTCCCACCCCAAAATGTGTGAAAAAAGTGATTTTTTGAGCAAAATTTGAGGTTTGCAGGGGATTCTGGGTAAGGAAACGTTGGGGGATCCACGCAAGCCATACCTCCCTGGAAGCCGCCGGGTGTCTAGTTTTCAAAAATGCCTGGGTTTGGTAGGTTTCCCTAGATGGCCGCCGCGCACCGGGCCAAAAACCAAAGTGACCCCCCTTGCAAAACCAGGTGGTTTGGCGATAGGCCATCTTGATGTCGCCTCACTACGTTTGGGGCCCTTGCCTGCCGCGGGTACTTGGGCCTCCCACACAAGTGAGGCACCATTTTTACCGGGAGACCTGGGGGAACGCTGGGTGGTGGTAAATTTGTGTGAGCCCGGTGATGCCACTACTTTCCCACCCCAAAATGTGTGAAAAAAGTGATTTTTTGAGCAAAATTTGAGGTTTGCAGGGGATTCTGGGTAAGGAAACGTTGGGGGATCCACGCAAGCCATACCTCCCTGGAAGCCGCCGGGTGTCTAGTTTTCAAAAATGCCTGGGTTTGGTAGGTTTCCCTAGATGGCCGCCGCGCACCGGGCCAAAAACCAAAGTGACCCCCCTTGCAAAACCAGGTGGTTTGGCGATAGGCCATCTTGATGTCGCCTCACTACGTTTGGGGCCCTTGCCTGCCGCGGGTACTTGGGCCTCCCACACAAGTGAGGCACCATTTTTACCGGGAGACCTGGGGGAACGCTGGGTGGTGGTAAATTTGTGTGAGCCCGGTGATGCCACTACTTTCCCACCCCAAAATGTGTGAAAAAAGTGATTTTTTGAGCAAAATTTGAGGTTTGCAGGGGATTCTGGGTAAGGAAACGTTGGGGGATCCACGCAAGCCATACCTCCCTGGAAGCCGCCGGGTGTCTAGTTTTCAAAAATGCCTGGGTTTGGTAGGTTTCCCTAGATGGCCGCCGCGCACCGGGCCAAAAACCAAAGTGACCCCCCTTGCAAAACCAGGTGGTTTGGCGATAGGCCATCTTGATGTCGCCTCACTACGTTTGGGGCCCTTGCCTGCCGCGGGTACTTGGGCCTCCCACACAAGTGAGGCACCATTTTTACCGGGAGACCTGGGGGAACGCTGGGTGGTGGTAAATTTGTGTGAGCCCGGTGATGCCACTACTTTCCCACCCCAAAATGTGTGAAAAAAGTGATTTTTTGAGCAAAATTTGAGGTTTGCAGGGGATTCTGGGTAAGGAAACGTTGGGGGATCCACGCAAGCCATACCTCCCTGGAAGCCGCCGGGTGTCTAGTTTTCAAAAATGCCTGGGTTTGGTAGGTTTCCCTAGATGGCCGCCGCGCACCGGGCCAAAAACCAAAGTGACCCCCCTTGCAAAACCAGGTGGTTTGGCGATAGGCCATCTTGATGTCGCCTCACTACGTTTGGGGCCCTTGCCTGCCGCGGGTACTTGGGCCTCCCACACAAGTGAGGCACCATTTTTACCGGGAGACCTGGGGGAACGCTGGGTGGTGGTAAATTTGTGTGAGCCCAGTGATGCCACTACTTTCCCACCCCAAAATGTGTGAAAAAAGTGATTTTTTGAGCAAAAATTGAGGTTTGCAGGGGATTCTGGGTAAGGAAACGTTGGGGGATCCACGCAAGCCATACCTCCCTGGAAGCCGCCGGGTGTCTAGTTTTCAAAAATGCCTGGGTTTGGTAGGTTTCCCTAGATGGCCGCCGCGCACCGGGCCAAAAACCAAAGTGACCCCCCTTGCAAAACCAGGTGGTTTGGCGATAGGCCATCTTGATGTCGCCTCACTACGTTTGGGGCCCTTGCCTGCCGCGGGTACTTGGGCCTCCCACACAAGTGAGGCACCATTTTTACCGGGAGACCTGGGGGAACGCTGGGTGGTGGTAAATTTGTGTGAGCCCGGTGATGCCACTACTTTCCCACCCCAAAATGTGTGAAAAAAGTGATTTTTTGAGCAAAATTTGAGGTTTGCAGGGGATTCTGGGTAAGGAAACGTTGGGGGATCCACGCAAGCCATACCTCCCTGGAAGCCGCCGGGTGTCTAGTTTTCAAAAATGCCTGGGTTTGGTAGGTTTCCCTAGATGGCCGCCGCGCACCGGACCAAAAACCAAAGTGACCCCCCTTGCAAAACCAGGTGGTTTGGCGATAGGCCATCTTGATGTCGCCTCACTACGTTTGGGGCCCTTGCCTGCCGCGGGTACTTGGGCCTCCCACACAAGTGAGGCACCATTTTTACCGGGAGACCTGGGGGAACGCTGGGTGGTGGTAAATTTGTGTGAGCCCGGTGATGCCACTACTTTCCCACCCCAAAATGTGTGAAAAAAGTGATTTTTTGAGCAAAATTTGAGGTTTGCAGGGGATTCTGGGTAAGGAAACGTTGGGGGATCCACGCAAGCCATACCTCCCTGGAAGCCGCCGGGTGTCTAGTTTTCAAAAATGCCTGGGTTTGGTAGGTTTCCCTAGATGGCCGCCGCGCACCGGGCCAAAAACCAAAGTGACCCCCCTTGCAAAACCAGGTGGTTTGGCGATAGGCCATCTTGATGTCGCCTCACTACGTTTGGGGCCCTTGCCTGCCGCGGGTACTTGGGCCTCCCACACAAGTGAGGCACCATTTTTACCGGGAGACCTGGGGGAACGCTGGGTGGTGGTAAATTTGTGTGAGCCCGGTGATGCCACTACTTTCCCACCCCAAAATGTGTGAAAAAAGTGATTTTTTGAGCAAAATTTGAGGTTTGCAGGGGATTCTGGGTAAGGAAACGTTGGGGGATCCACGCAAGCCATACCTCCCTGGAAGCCGCCGGGTGTCTAGTTTTCAAAAATGCCTGGGTTTGGTAGGTTTCCCTAGATGGCCGCCGCGCACCGGGCCAAAAACCAAAGTGACCCCCCTTGCAAAACCAGGTGGTTTGGCGATAGGCCATCTTGATGTCGCCTCACTACGTTTGAGGCCCTTGCCTGCCGCGGGTACTTGGGCCTCCCACACAAGTGAGGCACCATTTTTACCGGGAGACCTGGGGGAACGCCGGGTGGTGGTAAATTTGTGTGAGCCCGGTGATGCCACTACTTTCCCACCCCAAAATGTGTGAAAAAAGTGATTTTTTGAGCAAAAATTGAGGTTTGCAGGGGATTCTGGGTAAGGAAACGTTGGGGGATCCACGCAAGCCATACCTCCCTGGAAGCCGCCGGGTGTCTAGTTTTCAAAAATGCCTGGGTTTGGTAGGTTTCCCTTGATGGCCGCCGCGTACCGGGCCAAAAACCAAAGTGACCCCCCTTGCAAAACCAGGTGGTTTGGCGAAAGGCCATCTTGATGTCGCCTCACTACGTTTGGGGCCCTTGCCTGCCGCGGGTACTTGGGCCTCCCACACAAGTGAAGCACCATTTTTATCGGGAGACCTGGGGGAACGCTGGGTGGTGGTAAATTTGTGTGAGCCCGGTGATGCCACTACTTTCCCACCCCAAAATGTGTGAAAAAAGTGATTTTTTGAGCAAAATTTGAGGTTTGCAGGGGATTCTGGGTAAGGAAACTTTGGGGGATCCACGCAAGCCATACCTCCCTGGAAGCCGCCGGGTGTCTAGTTTTCAAAAATGCCTGGGTTTGGTAGGTTTCCCTAGATGGCCGCCGCGCACCGGGCCAAAAACCAAAGTGACCCCCCTTGCAAAACCAGGTGGTTTGGCGATAGGCCATCTTGATGTCGCCTCACTACGTTTGGGGCCCTTGCCTGCCGCGGGTACTTGGGCCTCCCACACAAGTGAGGCACCATTTTTACCGGGAGACCTGGGGGAACGCTGGGTGGTGGTAAATTTGTGTGAGCCCGGTGATGCCACTACTTTCCCACCCCAAAATGTGTGAAAAAAGTGATTTTCTGGGCAAAAATTGAGGTTTGCAGGGGATTCTGGGTAAGGAAACGTTGGGGGATCCACGCAAGCCATACCTCCCTGGAAGCCGCCGGGTGTCTAGTTTTCAGAAATGTATAGGTTTGCTAGGTTTCCCTAGGTGCCGGCAGGGCTAGGGTACAAAATCTACAGCTAGTCACTTTGCCAAAAAAAGGGTCATTTTTCACTCCAAAACCACTTTGCGTTTTGCGCCATTTCCTGTTGCGGGCACTAGGCCGACCCGCACAAGTGCGGTACCATTTTTCTCGTAGGACTTTGGGGAACGCGGGGTGGGTGGAAATTTGTGGATCCACGCAGGTTCCAGAACTTTCCATCACAGAAATGTGGGGAAAATGTGTTTTTTTTGTCAATTTTTTACGTTTGCAAGGGATTCTGGGTAACAGACCATGGTGGGAGGCAGTCAAGTCACCCCATCCTGGATTCCCCTGGGTGTCTAGTTTTCAAAAATGTATAGGTTTGCTAGGTTTCCCTAGTTGCCGGCAGGGCTAGGGTACAAAATCTACAGCTAGTCACTTTGCCAAAAAAAGGGTCATTTTTCACTCCAGAACCACGTTGCGTTTTGCGCCGTTTCCTGTCGCAGGCACTAGGCCGACCCGCACAAGTGAGGTACCATTTTTCTCGTAGGACTTTGGGGAACGCGGGGTGGGTGGAAATTTGTGGATCCACGCAGATTCCAGAACTTTCCATCACAGAAATGTGGGGAAAATGTGTTTTTTTTGTCAATTTTTTACGTTTGCAAGGGATTCTGGGTAACAGACCCCGGTGGGAGGCAGTCAAGTCACCCCATCCTGGATTCCCCTGGGTGTCTAGTTTTCAGAAATGTATAGGTTTGCTAGGTTTCCCTAGGTGCCGGCAGGGCTAGGGTACAAAATCTACAGCTAGTCACTTTGCCAAAAAAAGGGTCATTTTTCACTCCAAAACCACGTTGCGTTTTGCGCCGTTTCCTGTTGCGGGCACCAGGCCGACCCGCACAAGTGAGGTACCATTTTTCTCGTAGGACTTTGGGGAACGCGGAGTGGGTGGAAATTTGTGGATCCACGCAGGTTCCAGAACTTTCCATCACAGAAATGTGGGGAAAATGTGTTTTTTTTTGTCAATTTTTTACGTTTGCAAGGGATTCTGGGTAACAGACCATGGTGGGAGGCAGTCAAGTCACCCCATCCTGGATTCCCCTGGGTGTCTAGTTTTCAAAAATGTATAGGTTTGCTAGGTTTCCCTAGGTGCCGGCAGGGCTAGGGTACAAAATCTACAGCTAGTCACTTTGCCAAAAAAAGGGTCATTTTTCACTCCAAAACCACGTTGCGTTTTGCGCCGTTTCCTGTCGCGGGCACCAGGCCGACCCGCACAAGTGAGGTACCATTTTTCTCGTAGGACTTTGGGGAACGCGGGGTGGGTGGAAATTTGTGGATCCACGCAGATTCCAGAACTTTCCATCACAGAAATGTGGGGAAAATGTGTTTTTTTTGTCAATTTTTTACGTTTGCAAGGGATTCTGGGTAACAGACCATGGTGGGAGGCAGTCAAGTCACCCCATCCTGGATTCCCCTGGGTGTCTAGTTTTCAAAAATGTATAGGTTTGCTAGGTTTCCCTAGGTGCCGGCAGGGCTAGGGTACAAAATCTACAGCTAGTCACTTTGCCAAAAAAAGGGTCATTTTTCACTCCAAAACCACGTTGCGTTTTGCGCCGTTTCCTGTCGCGGGCACTAGGCCGACCCGCACAAGTGAGGTACCATTTTTCTCATAGGACTTTGGGGAACGCGGGGTGGGTGGAAATTTGTGGATCCACGCAGATTCCAGAACTTTCCATCACAGAAATGTGGGGAAAATGTGTTTTTTTTGTCAATTTTTTACGTTTGCAAGGGATTCTGGGTAACAGACCATGGTGGGAGGCAGTCAAGTCACCCCATCCTGGATTCCCCTGGGTGTCTAGTTTTCAAAAATGTATAGGTTTGCTAGGTTTCCCTAGGTGCCGGCAGGGCTAGGGTCCAAATCTACAGCTAGTCACTTTGCCAAAAAAAGGGTCATTTTTCACTCCAAAACCACGTTGCGTTTTGCGCCGTTTCCTGTCGCGGGCACTAGGCCGACCCGCACAAGTGAGGTACCATTTTTCTCGTAGGACTTTGGGGAACGCGGGGTGGGTGGAAATTTGTGGATCCACGCAGATTCCAGAACTTTCCATCACAGAAATGTGGGGAAAATGTGTTTTTTTTGTCAATTTTTTACGTTTGCAAGGGATTCTGGGTAACAGACTATGGTGGGAGGCAGTCAAGTCACCCCATCCTGGATTCCCCTGGGTGTCTAGTTTTCAAAAATGTATAGGTTTGCTAGGTTTCCCTAGGTGCCGGCAGGGCTAGGGTACAAAATCTACAGCTAGTCACTTTGCCAAAAAAAGGGTAATTTTTCACTCCAAAACCATGTTGCGTTTTGCGCCGTTTCCTGTCGCGGGCACTATGCCGACCCGCACAAGTGAGGTACCATTTTTCTCGTAGGACTTTGGGGAACGCGGGGTGGGTGGAAATTTGTGGATCCACGCAGATTCCAGAACTTTCCATCACAGAAATGTGGGGAAAATGTGTTTTTTTTGTCAATTTTTTACGTTTGCAAGGGATTCTGGGTAACAGACCATGGTGGGAGGCAGTCAAGTCACCCCATCCTGGATTCCCCTGGGTGTCTAGTTTTCAAAAATGTATAGGTTTGCTAGGTTTCCTGTTGGACTTGGCCCTTCTGGCAGGTTCACCCCCGAGACTTTTTGCTTTTTATGGGTGACTTGGTGTAATGGATTTTGGTTTCTGCGCACTTTACCGCTGTGTCCCAGGGTAAAGTGCGTGCGTGTTGTGAGGTTGGCCTGCCCTCCCATAGGAATGCATGGGGGAATGTATGTGTCCCGGTAGTTCCTGATGCGTGGGGTGTGCAGGCCCGTGTTTGGTATGTGCGGACTCGTGGGAGTGAATGCTGCGCGTTGATGTGTGCAGCGTGCATGTACCTGGTGTGGAAGTGCCACTTCTAGAAGTGGGCACTTCAGTGTGCAGTCTGAAATGTGTGGCTTGTCTGGCGATTGGCTGGTGAGGTCAGGTGACGGACTAGGGAATTCCCCAGAGTCAGGAGGAGTCACCCAGTGGTGAATGGGGAGTTAGCATGTTGATGGCTGGGGAGGAGTGTACCTGGGTCCTGAATAGGACAGGGATTCCCCCACACAATGCTGGCGCCGGCCCCTGTGGTGCGTCTAATGACCCTAGCCCTGCCAGTGAATAGGGAGAGGGGCTGAGCAAAACAAAGTGCTCAGGAACCTGTTGGAACTGGTTCGCCCCTTCCCTGCACCTTAGACAAAGGATTTGACTGTATAAAAATGGGGCTGTGCCCCCACAGAAGTTGTTCTCTTGCAGGATCCACTTGAGGGGGGGCCTGCTGCTGCTGGGCGCCAGGAGAGACCGCCACTGGGGACTGCCTCCCTGCTGGAGGGCCCTGTGAGCTGGCTCTGGGCCCAGCCTTTGCCCCCTGCTCTCTGGAGGACCTTTTTGTTGCTGAACCCTGCTTGTAGCGCCTGGGAGCGCTTTTTGGACTTCCTAGCGCTGGGCGCGCTGTTTTGCTGGACCTTCCTTTGTTTATAGCGCTGGGAGCGCTGTTTTGCTCTATGGCGCTGTGAGCGCTTGGGATCTGATAGCGGGTGCCCACCCCGCGATCCTGACGGTGTCTGCCAAGTCTGGCGGGTGCCCACCCCGCCGTTGTGCTCGCTGGCGAGGGAGCCTACCCCTCTCATTTGCCAAGGAATTCACCGCCGCGGCCGGGCTTTAGCCGGAAGTCAGGCAGGCCTGGGGGCGGGCCCCGAGACGGAAGCAGGAAGCGGACGGGAGCCTACCCCGCGCTCCTGTGCAGTGAAGATCCAGGCGGGAGCCTACCCCGCGCTGGACCCGAGAGAGGAGAAGTGCGGCCGGAGCTGGTGCGGAGGGGGCGCGAGGCACATTGTCGGTGCCTGCCCCTCCGCGTTGCAAAGAAGCCTCGGCGTCCATCGAGAGAGGAGACGACGCGGGAGTCCCCGAGCAGCCCGGTGAGTGTTTAGCAGGGCTGGGGGACTCCGCGCCTGTGCAGAGGGGGTGCGGGGGCAGTGTGACGAGCCCCGTGAGGCTCCATCCGAGGGGTCCCGAGTAGCTAGAGCGCTAGACGCTCCAACGTGCGCAGTATTGCTCCTCGAGCCTAGAAGGCTCCCACGTACCCGGGGGCATTGTGGTAGTTTCTGAGCGCGTGGCGCTCCAACAACGGTGCCACTCTTGATTTAGAGCCCCGTGAGGCTCTAGGGGGCATTTCAGGTGACGCAGAGTCCAGAGGGACTCCAACGTGTGGGGCATTGTTGCTTCTCGAGCCCAGTGACGTTCCAACGATGTGCTGAGCCCCGAAGGCTCTAGAGGGCCCATTTTTAATGGTCAGAGCCCAGAGAGGGCTCCAGAGGCACGCAGAGTGCCTGAAGTTCGTTTTCCAGCTGCCCAGCACTTAGTGGGCAGCTGCCACGTTTAGGTGGGGGACCATTCTTGTTCTAGTCTGCGCAGCTGGCGCAGCCTGACTGTGTTGAACGCAGGGCGTCCTAGCCCCTTCCAGGCCAGTTGGCCCAGGGACGGCCACAGGTGGTGGCATAGGAGTTTTGCGCAATTGTGTTCCTTACTTGCACCTCTGAATGTGTGTTGATGCATCATGTGCCATTGCTTTTACACCTCTGAATGTTTTTAGGCATCATGTGTTTTTCCTTCCATACACCTCTGAATGTGATGCATCATGTGTAACGCTCTATTACCCCTACAGGTATCGTGATACGTAGGTGGTTGTTGCTTTCTCCTAGTACAGGTGGTGCTAGTGAGGTTCTAGTTCCCTGCGTGACAGTCTCCTAAAGTAGTTAGGGTTACGCAGGTGGTACTTCCCCGATGCCAGTAAGTACTGGTTGTGTGCTATACAGTTTATTTTTGTGCTACAGTGATTTTATATATTTATGTGCTAACTATCCAAAAGTGCTAATTCCTGACAGTGGTCCAGGTGGCCCTGTCTTGTACATAATCCCTTGTAAATTCTGCCCGTGCCTGTTGGCACATTGTAAAGTGTGTGTTTTTATCTAATGTGTTGTGTATAATACAAAGGTTATTTTTATAGAATACCTTGTGTGGAGTTTCCTTTGTGGTGGGCCTTGGGTGTTGTTGCTGGGTGCGCGCGCAAACGCTTTACACATCGCCTCAGAGATAAGCCTGACTGCTCGTGCCAAGCTACCAAGGGGGTGAGCAGGGGTTATCTTTGGCGTGTAACTTCCTTGCCCTGACTAGAGTGGTGGTTTCTGCCTGACTTTGGCGCAAGCCTTAGCCAACCAGAAATCGCCAGGTCTAACATTGGTGATCAGCGGTGGGATTTGGACTTGCGTTTGCGCTGTACCGCAGCAGCGACTGGCCACACTGCAAAACTCTGCATTAGATAACCACATTTTAGGGATTATTGTTTTGAAGTTCCTTTATTTCTTCTCCTGAAGGTATCATTGTGTAATTGTGTCCAGTACATTTGTCCCCCGCCCTGCGCCCAGAGTTTGGTACCTGTGTCACGTGGTGGTCAGGTTGAGGGATCAGGGGTGGTAGAAACTGCCTTACCAGTCCGAGGGGAGGGTTGTGTGTGGATGGTGTGTGGGGCACTAGACAGTGAGTGTGAGTTCTCCAGGATAGAGAGCTCACTGAAACCTTTTGTGAATTGTGTACTCCTGTGTAGCTCCGACCCCCAGGTTCCTTGTGTTGAACTCTTCTCAGGAACGTCCGCCAAAATGGAGCCTGCTTTTAACTTCTGTAGTCTGTTTAGGTACAGTAGGTTGGAGCTGGTAAGGTTCTGTGAGGAGAGGGACATAGAGGTGGGTGAGTTAGATACCCAGTCCAAACTGAGGGACAACCTGATCACTTGGCAAAAGGTTGAGTGGGAGCGAGAGCGCAGCGAGGAAGATAGGGCCCGGGCCGCACGCCGAGAGGGTGGTGGGTCTGAGGGGAGCCCTGAGGAATCTGAAGAGGAGGAAGGTTACCTGACAGGGACCCCAGTAGAAAGTGAAGACCCCATAGATAGGGAGTCCCTTGCTGGGTCCAGTGTCAGGAGCAGCACCCCATCCCTTTCCCTGTCCCCAGAGGAGTGGGTAGATAGGAGGGAAGAGAGGGAGCATCAGCTGGCCATGGAGAAGCTCAGGTTAGAGCATGCCTGGGGGATGGCGCAGCTGACTATAGAAGAGAAAAAGCTGGAGACCGAGAGGGTCTTAGCGCAGGAGAGGATAGAGGAGGCTGAGAGGGCCTTCACCAGGGAGAAATCAGCGCTGGAGAGTAGACTATCCCCTGCGCGCAGTCTTAGTTTTCTGGGCTCCCCAGGGAGGGTTGAGTCCAGTGGTGGCAGCGAGATAGATTTCAGTATAGGAAGTCCCAGTTCCCCCAGTCTGGTACCTAGTTCCCGAGAGGAAGAATGTAGGTCGAAATTCAGAAACAGTAGGAAGCTGTCTCACCAGACTTGGGACGAGTTTTTGGGTGAATGTGAGGAGGCACTGGACGATTGGGCGAGTCTTGACCCGAAACGCAGTTATTCCACCATGTATGGTCTGGTTGTCAAAGAGCAGATGCTCAGGAGTTGTTGTCCCGAGCTGCGCCAACACCTGTTGGAGTATGGGTTTGCTAGTCCAGGGGACCTTGCAGAGGAAGCAGACCGTTGGGAAAGGGCCCAAGGTTCGCTAGAGTCATTAGGGTGTGACTCCAAAAGTAGTGGTTCAGGGATCTTCCAGCCCAGCGTGGTGGAAGAGGCTCCGTGTAGCCCAGCTAGGTCCCAGTATAGCGAGGAGGGTGTAGGGGCTTATGGCCTGGCTCAGTGGAGCGGGAATAAGTGGGTGACTGAGGGTCCCCAGACGTACGAAACCCTGCCTCAGGACTTGGGTGGTTTCATGAGGGAACACCAAGTTGGGGACCTAGGCTGTCCTGTTAGCCCATTTGAGGAGGATCACCTAGTGAGTAGAGGACCGGGAGCGCCTGTAAACAGGGCTCCTGTGGTTCTAGTGTCTGGCAGTACCGCTCCAGTAGGGAGGGTACAGAAGTCCAGCGAGAGGAGTGGCATGGGGCTGTGTTCCCCGGTGGAGGAGCCAGTGGGTCAGAGACCAGCCGGGAGGGCTGAGTCTCCTAGAAGTGACCATGGCGACTACACGTCTGGCCTGGGGGATCTTCACGCACTGTCAGGTGGACAGGGGACGGGAGATCTGCGCCAGGCAGACGGTCATGCAACATATGAGGCATATGTTCCTCTCGGGGGGATGGTGTGTAAATCCCCAGAAGTCCTGGAGTGCCAGGCAATTATTCCACCGAAGGTTTTAGACCGGAGGTTGGAAGGCCAGGTTCAGGAGCAGCCTGACCTGAAGGGTCTGACTACTGTAACCAGTGTCCTGACCGGTTCTTCTTCCAGAGGGACCGCCCCAGTTGGTAGGGAGCAGGACTCTGGAAGGGGGTGCAGAGGGTGGGAGAGCCCACCTCTGACCCCGGTGCAACCTGAGGGGTTAAACCCTAGGTTGGGAGACCAGTTCTCAGGGAGGGGTCCTGAGCTGGTTGGTGAGTTATGTTACGGGGTCGCCTCTCAGAGGAAGAGAGGGCGGAACCCTAGGAGAAGAGGTAGGGGGAGGAGAGCCTCACCCGTGACTTTTGGTCAGTCTGAGGGTACGGACCCTAGGCTGGAGGATCAGTGGCAGTTTAGAACTGCCCTGATGAGGGGTAGAGTGGAAAATGGTCACTATGTGCCAGGGGTTACTACCCCCCACTCTGTGGTTAGGCAAGGACCAGTGGCGCCTAGGTGGTCTAGGGCCTGGTCCTGGCCACGGACAGCTGAGGAGTACCAGGGAGGTAGCCCAGTTGGTCCGCCGAGTTTTTTCAGAGGAAACCCTGTGAGTTCAGAGTGGCGTAAAACCGGAGAGTGTCCCTGCCGTGGCGGGCCTGCGTCCGTGTTTTATCGCCCCAAGCAGGGAAGACCATCACGGTGGTGATTGGTCTACCCTGCGTTTTGGCTGGAAGGGGGTCGTGTTGGACTTGGCCCTTCTGGCAGGTTCACCCCCGAGACTTTTTGCTTTTTATGGGTGACTTGGTGTAATGGATTTTGGTTTCTGCGCACTTTACCGCTGTGTCCCAGGGTAAAGTGCGTGCGTGTTGTGAGGTTGGCCTGCCCTCCCATAGGAATGCATGGGGGAATGTATGTGTCCCGGTAGTTCCTGATGCGTGGGGTGTGCAGGCCCGTGTTTGGTATGTGCGGACTCGTGGGAGTGAATGCTGCGCGTTGATGTGTGCAGCGTGCATGTACCTGGTGTGGAAGTGCCACTTCTAGAAGTGGGCACTTCAGTGTGCAGTCTGAAATGTGTGGCTTGTCTGGCGATTGGCTGGTGAGGTCAGGTGACGGACTAGGGAATTCCCCAGAGTCAGGAGGAGTCACCCAGTGGTGAATGGGGAGTTAGCATGTTGATGGCTGGGGAGGAGTGTACCTGGGTCCTGAATAGGACAGGGATTCCCCCACACAATGCTGGCGCCGGCCCCTGTGGTGCGTCTAATGACCCTAGCCCTGCCAGTGAATAGGGAGAGGGGCTGAGCAAAACAAAGTGCTCAGGAACCTGTTGGAACTGGTTCGCCCCTTCCCTGCACCTTAGACAAAGGATTTGACTGTATAAAAATGGGGCTGTGCCCCCACAGAAGTTGTTCTCTTGCAGGATCCACTTGAGGGGGGGCCTGCTGCTGCTGGGCGCCAGGAGAGACCGCCACTGGGGACTGCCTCCCTGCTGGAGGGCCCTGTGAGCTGGCTCTGGGCCCAGCCTTTGCCCCCTGCTCTCTGGAGGACCTTTTTGTTGCTGAACCCTGCTTGTAGCGCCTGGGAGCGCTTTTTGGACTTCCTAGCGCTGGGCGCGCTGTTTTGCTGGACCTTCCTTTGTTTATAGCGCTGGGAGCGCTGTTTTGCTCTATGGCGCTGTGAGCGCTTGGGATCTGATAGCGGGTGCCCACCCCGCGATCCTGACGGTGTCTGCCAAGTTCGGCGGGTGCCCACCCCGCCGTTGTGCTCGCTGGCGAGGGAGCCTACCCCTCTCATTTGCCAAGGAATTCACCGCCGCGGCCGGGCTTTAGCCGGAAGTCAGGCAGGCCTGGGGGCGGGCCCCGAGACGGAAGCAGGAAGCGGACGGGAGCCTACCCCGCGCTCCTGTGCAGTGAAGATCCAGGCGGGAGCCTACCCCGCGCTGGACCCGAGAGAGGAGAAGTGCGGCCGGAGCTGGTGCGGAGGGGGCGCGAGGCACATTGTCGGTGCCTGCCCCTCCGCGTTGCAAAGAAGCCTCGGCGTCCATCGAGAGAGGAGACGACGCGGGAGTCCCCGAGCAGCCCGGTGAGTGTTTAGCAGGGCTGGGGGACTCCGCGCCTGTGCAGAGGGGGTGCGGGGGCAGTGTGACGAGCCCCGTGAGGCTCCATCCGAGGGGTCCCGAGTAGCTAGAGCGCTAGATGCTCCAACGTGCGCAGTATTGCTCCTCGAGCCTAGAAGGCTCCCACGTACCCGGGGGCATTGTGGTAGTTTCTGAGCGCGTGGCGCTCCAACAACGGTGCCACTCTTGATTTAGAGCCCCGTGAGGCTCTAGGGGGCATTTCAGGTGACGCAGAGTCCAGAGGGACTCCAACGTGTGGGGCATTGTTGCTTCTCGAGCCCAGTGACGTTCCAACGATGTGCTGAGCCCCGAAGGCTCTAGAGGGCCCATTTTTAATGGTCAGAGCCCAGAGAGGGCTCCAGAGGCACGCAGAGTGCCTGAAGTTCGTTTTCCAGCTGCCCAGCACTTAGTGGGCAGCTGCCACGTTTAGGTGGGGGACCATTCTTGTTCTAGTCTGCGCAGCTGGCGCAGCCTGACTGTGTTGAACGCAGGGCGTCCTAGCCCCTTCCAGGCCAGTTGGCCCAGGGACGGCCACAGGTGGTGGCATAGGAGTTTTGCGCAATTGTGTTCCTTACTTGCACCTCTGAATGTGTGTTGATGCATCATGTGCCATTGCTTTTACACCTCTGAATGTTTTTAGGCATCATGTGTTTTTCCTTCCATACACCTCTGAATGTGATGCATCATGTGTAACGCTCTATTACCCCTACAGGTATCGTGATACGTAGGTGGTTGTTGCTTTCTCCTAGTACAGGTGGTGCTAGTGAGGTTCTAGTTCCCTGCGTGACAGTCTCCTAAAGTAGTTAGGGTTACGCAGGTGGTACTTCCCCGATGCCAGTAAGTACTGGTTGTGTGCTATACAGTTTATTTTTGTGCTACAGTGATTTTATATATTTATGTGCTAACTATCCAAAAGTGCTAATTCCTGACAGTGGTCCAGGTGGCCCTGTCTTGTACATAATCCCTTGTAAATTCTGCCCGTGCCTGTTGGCACATTGTAAAGTGTGTGTTTTTATCTAATGTGTTGTGTATAATACAAAGGTTATTTTTATAGAATACCTTGTGTGGAGTTTCCTTTGTGGTGGGCCTTGGGTGTTGTTGCTGGGTGCGCGCGCAAACGCTTTACACATCGCCTCAGAGATAAGCCTGACTGCTCGTGCCAAGCTACCAAGGGGGTGAGCAGGGGTTATCTTTGGCGTGTAACTTCCTTGCCCTGACTAGAGTGGTGGTTTCTGCCTGACTTTGGCGCAAGCCTTAGCCAACCAGAAATCGCCAGGTCTAACATTTCCCTAGGTGCCGGCAGGGCTAGGGTACAAAATCTACAGCTAGTCACTTTGCCAAAAAAAGGGTCATTTTTCACTCCAAAACCACGTTGCGTTTTGCGCCGTTTCCTGTCGCGGGCACTAGGCCGACCCGCACAAGTGAGGTACCATTTTTCTCGTAGGACTTTGGGGAACGCGGGGTGGGTGGAAATTTGTGGATCCACGCAGATTCCAGAACTTTCCATCACAGAAATGTGGGGAAAATGTGTTTTTTTTGTCAATTTTTTACGTTTGCAAGGGATTCTGGGTAACAGACCATGGTGGGAGGCAGTCAAGTCACCCCATCCTGGATTCCCCTGGGTGTCTAGTTTTCAGAAATGTATAGGTTTGCTAGGTTTCCCTAGGTGCCGGCAGGGCTAGGGTACAAAATCTACAGCTAGTCACTTTGCCAAAAAAAGGGTCATTTTTCACTCCAAAACCACGTTGCGTTTTGCGCCGTTTCCTGTCGCGGGCACTAGGCCGACCCGCACAAGTGAGGTACCATTTTTCTCGTAGGACTTTGGGGAACGCGGGGTGGGTGGAAATTTGTGGATCCACGCAGATTCCAGAACTTTCCATCACAGAAATGTGGGGAAAATGCGTTTTTTTGGTCAATTTTTTACGTTTGCAAGGGATTCTGGGTAACAGACCATGGTGGGAGGCAGTCAAGTCACCCCATCCTGGATTCCCCTGGGTGTCTAGTGTTCAGAAATGTATAGGTTTGCTAGGTTTCCCTAGGTGCCGGCAGGGCTAGGGTACAAAATCTACAGCTAGTCACTTTGCCAAAAAAAGGGTCATTTTTCACTGCAAAACCACGTTGCGTTTTGCGCCGTTTCCTGCCGCGGGCACTAGGCCGACCCGCACAAGTGAGGTACCATTTTTCTCGTAGGACTTTGGGGAACGCGGGGTGGGTGGAAATTTGTGGATCCACGCAGATTCCAGAACTTTCCATCACAGAAATGTGGGGAAAATGTGTTTTTTTTGTCAATTTTTTACGTTTGCAAGGGATTCTGGGTAACAGACCATGGTGGGAGGCAGTCAAGTCACCCCATCCTGGATTCCCCTGGGTGTCTAGTTTTCAAAAATGTATAGGTTTGCTAGGTTTCCCTAGGTGCCGGCAGGGCTAGGGTTCAAAAACTACAGCTAGACTCTTTGCAAAAAAAGTGTAAATTTTCAGTGTGAAAATGTGGTGTGTTCACCTTAGGTTTTGAGCCACTTCCTGTCGTGGGCACTATGCCTACCCACACAAGTGAGGTACCATTTTTCTCGGGAGACTTAGGGTAGTTCAAATTTGTAAAGCAACTGTTATTACCTATTGATTTTTGATGCATTTCTCCCTTCCAAATGAAAGACATTGTGTAAAAAAAAAGTCATTTTGAAAAATGACCAATAATTCTCATGCAAATATGAGTATTCCCAATTTCGAAAATGTGCAAATATGCACTGTTTCTGAACTCTGTAATTTGTTCCCATTTCAGAAATACATAGGTGACTTTCATACCGATTTTTCCAAGTATACATTTTCCCACAATAATTGCTATATACCCGGACCAAAAAAAAAAAACATTACAAAATGCTGCTCATTTTTCTACTTTGGGTTCGTTGGGCTCTTGGTGAACCTACAAGTCCTATATGTCCCCACAACCAGGAAGGTCTACCGGATGTAACGGTACATTGCTTTCAAAGAGATGTCATAATTCGAAGAAGTTACAGGTAAAAACGTTGACTCAAGAGGCTGCTTTTTTCAACAAATTTTTAATTTTTCCTATATTTGCCTGTAAATTTCTATAAAGAAACCTTGATGGATCTACGCAAATGACCCCTTGCTGAATTCAGAATTTTGTCTACTTTTCAAAAATGTATAGCTTTCCAGGATCCATTATTGTTTTGTTACCCTTTTCTACCGTTAACTGGAAGGAGGTTGAAAGCACAAAAAATAGCAAAAATAGGGTATGTCCCAGAAAAATGCCAAAACTGTGTAAAAAATGTTGGTTTTCTAACAAAAGTCTGTCATTCCCTAAAAGCTGGAGAAATTGTGATTTCAGCCCCACAAACCCTTTTTTGATACCATTTGCAGAGAAAAACCCAGAAGCTTTCATTTGCAGCCCGTTTTTCACATTTTTCACAAAAAAAAAAAAAAATTGCTGTATTTTGACTAATTTCTGGGAACCCTCTAGGAGAATCCACAAACCCTGGGTACCTTTAGAATCCCCAAGATGTTGGAAGAAAAGGACGCAAATTTGGCGTGGATACCTAATGTGGTCAAAAAGTTACAGGGGCCTAAGCGCGCACTACCTCAAATAGCCCAAAAAGGGCTTAGCACAGGAGGGGAAAAGACCTAGCAGCGAAGGGGTTAATATCTAACGATCCAGACTGCCACCCGCCAAAGTAAGTGTGCACCACCTGCCTTGTGGTGATCTCCCATTCGCATTCCCAGGAGCCACCACCATGATAAGGCGCAAGTTTGGCATTCCTCAGCCATGTTTCAGATGGCCAAGTGCCAAACTTTTTTGTTTTTCAAAAACAATCTCCCAAATCTGCTGTTTGTTTCTGAAAATCAAAAACATAATGACCTCCACACACTAGGAGTCTTTTCCCAGGAAGTTGAGGATTCTATTTTTTTCCTGTCCATGACCACCATATTATCCCTGGCAATGGTGACACAGAAAAACATTGGCAATGCCATTGGCTTTGTCAATGTTTTGTTTAGCCATGTTGGGCAGTACCAAGGTTGAACGTCAAGGGGGAAAAAAAAGTCAGTACTACGCACCATTGTATAGCCACAGACTCCCAAGAAATATATTATGGCCTGCGGGAAAAAATTAATTTCAAGTTAAGCACTGTATTTCACAATAGTGCAAGCAGAGAATCCCTATAGGCACATTTATGGGTTAAATGCGAAACTGATGTCCGAGGGATTGCATGCTCCCTCAAACACACCCAAAGAGATATCCATCAAAGTCTCAGAAATAATGTTTCACCGCCTCCACTGTCATTTGCACTTGATGCCCGCCACATTATCACCCTTGAAATACCCTCAAGGTGGTAGCGCGCGTCAAGCTACATATTTCATAAGCTAACTGTAATGCTGAGCTTTGTTTCGCAATAGCAGTTCGACATCCTCCAATATACCACACCTCATCCACTGACCCTATGTTTGCTCGCAATCCCTACCTTCACCCATGAGGACACTAGCAGTTATGCTGCAGCCCAAAATTTCATTCACACAGCTGACACTATGTTTATGTGCCTTTGCACCTTAAAGGTGGGGTTTGGTAAGGTTAGAAAGGCAGAGGATTGCGGACTACTGAAATGGGTCCCTTTCATTTCACGAGAACCCGGTCAGTAAGGGTATCTAGCAGGGCCGGTCTGAAACGTCTTACCACAGATCCAGAAGGTAATCCTGGAGTTTATAACTCTTTAATGACTTTCACAAGAGAGGGTGGTAAAGTAATCCTACAACAGTGTGCTAAATGGGATAAGAGTGTTTTTTGATCAAACACAGCAACCTTTTCCACGAAAGCCAGCTCCACCTTCCACTTCCCACGGTCCATTCAGCATGGGCCCACGGTGCCACTGCACGTGCTGAATCATTGATGGCTACATCCCCGTTTACATTTCTGAACAGCATTTGTTTTGAATACATGCATTTACTGTTTCCCGATTTTGTCATAGGCAAATGCTTTAACAAGCAAAAAAGAATATGGGACACTGAGGTAAACTACAGATACAGGAGTCGAATTCCAAGCAACACAGTGCATGGGGAGCAAGCAAAAAACACAAAATAGGGGATGGGCAAGCAACAAACCACATGGGGCAGGAGGTCAAGAAAAACAAGCAGGAAGAGGAGAACAAGCAACTACAGAGCAAGCTAACCACCGAGAAACACAGATGAGTGGGAAGAACAAAATAAAGTACCTCAGTGCCAGCGCGAGCAGCGGAAGGACATCAATAAAGATGTTAATTTGTAGTCCATGCTCCATTGAAAGGACGAAAACAGAGGAAGTGGGAGTGACTCCTGCAGGTGCTAACCAATAAGCAGCAAGGAACTGAGAGTGATGAGGAAGCCACCCAATCCTAAGAAACGGGCAGGTTAAAAGCCCCTCTTTTTTTTTTGTTTTTGTTTACTAGAAGAATAGATCGTTGCCAAACAGTGTGAACTAATGGGAGGGCTAAAAGCCCCTTTTTAGATATTTTTTAATTAAAAAAAAAAAAACACAAATAGATCGTCACCAAGTGACAGAGCATGTACGCTGCCAGCAGGCGAGACCCAAAAAGAACATCAGATCATCTACTCTGAAAATACTAGGTGGTCTGATGCCCTTATTCTCATGCCATCTATTCAGTGGGGCATTGAAGTCAGTTTTTGATGATGGAACAAGCATGGGTAATTTAATGGTCCACTTAACTCATAACTGAGAGGGCAGATGGAGGAGTTGGAAGCCAGGGAACTAGATCATGCTTGCGACAGAGTATCGCGTCTAGCAAACTCCAAATCAGACCCTGGGGCAAGTTACTTACTGTTGGGAATGTCTGCAAACTCTGTACAGCATATGTAGATGAAAAATCTAAAAGTAAAAAAAAAATGGTCATATATAAATATATAGGTGTATGTGTGCACGTCATGCAATATGGGGCACCTCTGTATGGAAGTGTAATGTTATACAGTGAAGCGGGTTAGGCTTCACTATATAATACTCACAATACCCCAAATAGATTTTTGGGATTCACACTAATAAATCACTAGCTCATTCTTGGTAGTTTGTCACAGAGTAGTCAGTCAGGCTTTACTAGAGGAACATATGATAAGCATTTCAGAGTACCAACATGTGTGATAAGTAATTGACCTGACTCAAAAGAAATCGGACACCAATTTATATATATTGAGCAGAATTTTCATTAACATTTAGATGCCAAAACAAAGACAATTGGATGAGTATAACCAGAATTATGGATTTTAAAGCAAAAATAAATCAGTGCATTTCACTCTTGCAAAATAATAACATTACAGCCAATAGAAAATCAGCGTTCCCCCTTCATCTCCCAAGTAAAGTTTTACCTCTCTTGTGTGGGTGGGCCAAGGGCCTGTGACTGAGAAAGGCCAAAAACATAGGGATTAAGGGTATAGCAGAGCGAATTCTAAGCACTACTTTAAAAAAACAAAAATAGGTTTTTAGTCTATTCTGCATTGGACAGCCACACAAGTTGAGTATCATTTCACTCGGGAGACCATCGGGAACGCTGGGTGGTAGGACATTTGTGCCGGCACCGTGATTCCACACAAGAAAATATCTCAAAAGTGTGTTTTTTCAGCTAAATTTGAGGCTTGCAGGGGATTCTGTGTAGGAAAACATTGGGGAATCCACATAACCCATACCTCCCTGGACTCCCCAGGGTATCTAGTTTTCAGAAATGTGCGTGTTTGGTAGGTTTCCGAGCCCTGGGCCAAAAACCCTGGTGCCCCCCACCCTTGCAAAACCCAGTCGTTTTGTAATAGGCCATTTTGATGTCTCCACAATATGTTTTGGGCCCTTCCCTGCCGCAGGAACTTGGCCCACCAACACAAGTTATATACCATTGTTATCAGGAGACGTTAAAGAATGTGGGGTGGGTGTAAGTTTGTGGATCCACACAGATTCCAGAACTTTCCATCACAGCTTTGCGAGGAAAATGTTCTTTTTCTTTACAAAGTTTGAGATTTGCAAGGGATTCTGGGTAACAGAACCTAGTGAGAGCCACACAAGCCACCCCATCCTGGATTCCCCTGGGAGTCTAGTTTTCAAAAATGTATAGGTTTGCTAGGTTTCCCTTGGTGCCCCCAGAGCTAGAGCTCAAAATCCACAGCTAGGCACCTTGTAAAAAAAGGGTCTGTTTTCACTGTAAAAATGTGGTTTGTCCATGTTGCGTTTGGGCCCCTTTTCTGTCGCGATCACTAGGCCTACCCACACAAGTGAGGTACAATTTTTATCAGGAGACTTAGGGGAACACAGAACTGTAGAACAAGGTGCCGATTACGATCCGGTAGAAAAAATCCCCGTGCGACTCGTATCCGGTCTTTTTACCGTACGAATCGTACAAGTTCCGTACGAACTGGCAATCACGATTCGCATGGTAAAAAGTCCATACGAACCGCATTTGGAATCATTCCCCACACGTCCTCGGGTCGGAAAATGTGTCCGACACGTCCTCGGACGATTTACCGTACAAACGTGAAAAGTCAAGTCCGACCGAGGAATCACGATCCCACCCGTGCGTCCAAACTCACAACCGTATGGTAAAAACACCGTCCGCACCGAACTCCCATTGCAACCATGGAGATATGTGCCCGCATACGCGCCAAACACTCCCCCCAGCACCCATACGTTCGAGTCGTACTCCCCGTTAATGTACACCCCCCCTGTATGTACACCCGTGTACGTGTCGAACCCCCACCCGTGTATGTACACCCCAGTACGTTCGAGTCGTACCCCCACCCCTGTACGTGTCATACCCCCGTGTACCTACACCCAGTACGTTCGAGTCGTACCCCCACCCCTGTACGTGTCGTACCACCGTGTACCCACACCCCAGAACGTTTGAGTCGTACCCCCACCCCTGTACGTGTCATACCCCCGTGTACCTACACCCCAGTACGTTCGAGTCGTACCCCCACTCCTGTACGTGTCATACCCCCGTGTACCTACACCCCAGTACGTTCGAGTCGTACCCCCACCCCTGTACGTGTCGTACCACCGTGTACCCACACCCCAGTACGTTCGAGTCGCACCCCCACCCCTGTACGTGTCGTACCACCGTGTACCCACACCCCAGTACATTCGAGTCGTACCCCCACCCCTGTACGTGTCATACCCCCGTGTACCTACACCCCAGTACGTTCGAGTCGTACCCCCACCCCTGTACGTGTCATACCACCGTGTACCCACACCCCAGTACGTTCGAGTCGTACCCCCACCCCTGTACGTGTCATACCCCCGTGTACCTACACCCCAGTACGTTCGAGTCGTACCCCCACCCCTGTACGTGTCATACCCCCGTGTACCTACACCCCAGTACGTTCGAGTCGTACCCCCACCCCTGTACGTGTCGTACCCCCGTGTACCTACACCCCAGTACGTTCGAGTCGTACCCCCACCCCTGTACGTGTCGTACCACCGTGTACCCACACCCCAGTACGTTCGAGTCGTACCCCCACCCCTGTACGTGTCACACCCCCGTGTACCTACACCCCAGTACGTTCGAGTCGTACCCCCACCTCTGTACGTGTCGTACCACCGTCTAAGTACACCCCAGTACGTTCGAGTCGTACCCCCACCTCTGTACGTGTCGTACCACCGTCTAAGTACACCCCAGTACGTTTGAGTTGTACCCCCACCCCTGTACGTGTCGTACCCCCGTGTAACTACACCCCAGTACGTTCGAGTCGTACCCCCACCCCTGTACGTGTCGTACCACCGTGTACCCACACCCCAGTACATTCGAGTCGTACCCCCACCCCTGTACGTGTCCTACCCCCGTGTACCTACACCCCAGTACGTTCGAGTCGTACCCCCACCCCTGTACGTGTCGTACCACCGTCTAAGTACACCCCAGTACGTTCGAGTCGTACCCCCACCCCTGTACGTGTCGTACCACCGTCTAAGTACACCCCAGTACGTTCGAGTCATACCCCCACCCCTGTACGTGTCGTACCACCGCCTAAGTACACCCCAGTACGTTCGAGTCGTACCCCCACCTCTGTACGTGTCGTACCACCGTCTAAGTACACCCCAGTACGTTCGAGTCGTACCCCCACCCCTGTACGTGTCGTACCCCCGTGTAACTACACCCCAGTACGTTCGAGTCGTACCCCCACCCCTGTACGTGTCGTACCACCGTCTAAGTACACCCCAGTACGTTCGAGTCGTACCCCCACCCCTGTACGTGTCGTACCACCGTGTACCCACACCCCAGTACGTTCGAGTCGTACCCCCACCCCTGTACGTGTCACACCCCCGTGTACCTACACCCCAGTACGTTCCAGTCGCACCCCCACCACAACCTCCTAAGTACGGAGCGCACCCCATGCCCCAACATCACAACCGCATGTACGAGTCGTGCCAAGCCACACACAAGGACAGCACCGTACAACCAAATGGCCCATCTACACACCGTACACATGCTCAAAACGCACGTACACAACCAGGACAAAACAAAACAACACAAGAATACACTATTCGAATGGCACAAAGCCACTAAACATGGCCAACAAACACTCAAAAAACACACATTCACTGACCTGCAACTGCCAAAAACAAACAGAGGCCCTAAACACCACCACTCCTTATAACACACCCACCCAAACTTCAAACACAGCCACACCCACCAATGGACCAATAAAAAGGGCCCACACACACAAACCATGAGCCTTTGCAACAGACTCACTGCTGCCAGACACCACAGACAACTTACAGCACCTTACTACAAGCTTCACCACACCTTACACTTGCACATCTCCACACAACCACCTTCACAAACACACCCTCATCACATTCACACACACACCTGCACAACCACACCCACACACCCACAACCATCCACACACCCCCCCACCATCCACACCCCCCCACCATCCACACCCACACCCCTCACCATGCCCACTACCAAGAATCCAAAGTTCAGTAACCGAGAGTTGGAGGTTCTTGTCGATGAAATCCTCAGAGTCGAGCCACAGCTCTTTGGAACATTGGTCAGAAACACCAGCATGGCAGCAAAAACAGCCATGTGGCAGACCATCGTCGATGCTGTGAATGCTGTTGCGGACACCAGAAGGACCAGGCAGGAATGCCAGAACAGGTGGTACGATCTGCGGAGGAGGGTCCGAGCCAAGAGGCAGGAGGAACACGACCAGGCCAACGCCACTGGAGGAGGGCCCTCCCGCAGACCCATACACTACCAGCCCTGGGAGGAGAGGGTGATGGCTATACTGCCGGTGGAGGCAGTCGAAGGATTAGAAGGACTCCGAGACCCGGGTGAGTACACAAACAACGCACCTCACATGGGGGGAACGGCATCCACAACCAAAATCACTAACAGGCACGCAACCACCCCAAGCCATCGCATGACTCAACCACACTCCATGAGCACGCACATGCCACTGCTGCCACCATGCCCCATGCACCCATCTGGACAATGTCAAGTCACAGGCCACAGAAGACACCAACACATGACACGGTAACCCGGATGGCGGGAGGCTGGGCCCCAAAAATCACATAGTGCAACTCAGAAGCAGACAACAATGCCCTCTGCCCATATGGCCTAGGTCACAGCCAGACAAACAGTGTGTCCCAACACAGGAATGACTTGCCAGCAAATGGCGGACGCCTTGCATCAACACATGGGGGTGAAGGCACTGTTTTGCACATGACAGCAGCTGATGAACAGCCAACATTGTGAAAGAGTGGCAGCACACACCACCACAGCAGCAGCGCAGAGACACACACTACACCCAATGGGTGCCTGGAGATCAGAAACAAACTCACATCAACAAGCCAAGGGCCACTCAAAGATCTGCTAACAGTGTGTGCCCAGGAAGCTGGGCTGAGGTGACAGAGGGTGACACACAGAGGGAGGGAGAGGGGGACAGAGAGGGAGGGAGACGGACAGAGGGAGGAGGCTGACACACGGAGGGAGGGAGAGGGGGACAGAGAGGGAGGGAGAGGGGGACAGAGAGGGAGGGAGACACAGGGAGACGGACAGAGGGAGGAGGCTGACACACAGATGGAGGGAGAGGGGGACACAGAGGGAGGGAGACACAGGGAGACGGACAGAGGGAGGAGGCTGACACACAGATGGAGGGAGAGGGGGACACAGAGGGAGGGAGACACAGGGAGACGGACAGAGGGAGGAGGCTGACACACAGATGGAGGGAGAGGGGGACACAGAGGGAGGGAGACACAGGGAGACGGACAGAGGGAGGAGGCTGACACACGGAGGGAGGGAAAGGGGGACAGAGAGGGAGGGAGACGGACAGAGGGAGGAGGCTGACACACGGAGGGAGGGAGAGGGGGACAGAGAGGGAGGGAGAGGGGGACAGAGAGGGAGCGAGACACAGGGAGAGCAAATCAGCCGTGTGGTGTGTGGGAATGTCTGCTCATCAGCAGGTAGACTGCGTGCATGTAGACAAGGGTGGCCAGTCCCAGAACCCCCCCTCTTCCCCATGGCAAAACACAGGGCCATGTCACAACCTGTTCACGAGCACAACGACAGCTACCTGGATCATATAAGTGTGTGGATCCACTCCATGTGCACATGTACAGTGCTACACGGAAGGCGCCAATGCATGGCTCGCCACACCTGCCCACTCCACTGCTGACTGCAGTCACAGTTGACGCAGCAAGTAAGACCGTGCCACACATAGTTAAAGGGGCCAAAGTGGTGCCCAAGGGACACACCCATGCACAAGTGCACTGTGAGTGGAATGCAAGACAGATCCCAATTCCAAGAGGAAATGTCCCAACTTTGAAACAGATGAAAGATGGATGTTGCATGGACCAAAATTAACATTGTCTCTCTCACACACAGGTCAACGTCGTGGTTCACCCCCCAACACTGGGGGGGAAGACTCACAGGACCCGGATCTGCGGGAGCCCGATCCCACCGGCAGCGACCACTCTCACCACTCTGTGGACGACCCCGACCTACCTGGCCCCTCTGGTGTCCAACCACCTGCAGCACCTGCGTCAGGTACAACTGTGCCAACCACCACCCCCACTCCTGCCACATCCCAGGAGACACCCAGGATCCCTGCCCCAACACCACAATGCAGCCAGGCTGGCCAGGAGGGACACGGTGTCCCGGGCACCCAGGAGGAGGCAGGCGACAACGCCAATGCCACCCCTCAGGGGTCCCGGAGACCCGATGTACCCACAAGGGCAGGCCAGGTGCAAGTGGGCAGGCGTGGTGGGAGTGGAGGACGGCGGAGGCGCGAGCCTGACCAGTTGGCTGGGGAACCGGTATTTGCCCATGTCCGAAACATCATGGACACATACCGGCAGGACACCGCGGGCATGGCCCAGGTTGTGTCCACCCTCAATGAGATCAAGGGGACCCTCGATGAGATAAAGACCCAGCAGGCCCAGCAACATGCGGAGCAACATGCCTGTCTACTGCGACACCAACGGAGGATGGAGGACAGACAGGCTGAGCAAGTGACGGCGTTCCAGGGGATTCACGATACACTCCGTCGGATGGCCGACAACATGGCCGACCCTCCCTGTGCCAGAAGGCGGAGAACATCACCACCCACAGGGAGGGATCAGGAGGAGGAGGAGGAAACATCCGATGGAGCATCCCAGACGTCGTCACGGCCTGCTGCTGAGGGTCCCCGCAGGAGGCCGGGTCATCCACGGAAAGGACCGTGAGGGTCGGCGCTACATCTCCATCTCCCAGGACACCTGGCCTGGCACCTGGCCCACTGGAGCAACAGCATCACAGCATCAAGAGACATTCTCTGCCACATGGCCCTGCTGGTCACTGGCTGACCAATGTTGACAAAGACTGTGGCATGGACTCTGAGGATTTCAAATCGCAAGGACACCAACTCCCCTACTGAACTTTGGATTCCAAACTCCCGGAAAGCCCCTCACTTTGTCCCCCCCCCCCCCCAATAATAAATCACACTATGAAGAGTAGATGCCTGCTGGTTGCATTATTACCTAACATGTGTCTTGTAAAGTCTAAACATGCCTGAGTCATCTTTTGTCTTCAACCATCCACACCCTGGGGCCTGAGTCTGGCACAGGACACATGGGTCACAGTGTATTAGGCAAGACAGACATGGAGCACCATACACACCCGTGATGGGCCCAACCAGCTGAGGGGGTGGCCGAACAACCGTGCTGACAGACACATTGAGTACAGCAACAGTCATGCGCAGAGGTCAGGGATCCAGTCCAGTGTCCTGGGGGGCACCCAGGTATGTGTAGACAGGTGGCAGAACCATGTCCTGCAAGCTTGAGTCCGGTGGATGCAGAGAATGGGGTCCTGGACAACGTTGGATGCATGGGGCTGGCACATGTCACAATACCCACACAGTCATGGACATCATGCCCAATACACAGTCTCAGCCCACACACACAGCTTGCATCTTGCTACTCGACACATTGACATATAGCCACAATCAGGGAATACCATGCCAGACATGCTGGATGCACCGTGGCAACACACCAGCATTGACTGAGAAGAGGCACCTTGGAGGCATAGGGACACCTTTATTAGTCATGTTTTCGGGATTGCAGAGGCAACTTGAAGTACACATGAACACATCATGTGGAGTAACATGTGGGTCCAACACTGGCACCCCCCTTCTGCAGCACAAATGCGTGTTCGCCATGGAACTGGCACACAAGCGTCGGCTAACAGCTAAACAACCACAGCTGCTCACGGAGAGCCTGCCATACACCATAGATCCGCTGATGTGGAAGTCCCACACCATGTCAAGCCAATGCTAACCGTATGTGTCCGAGGGCAGTGTCACACACATTGATGCCATCATCACAATCCCCTATCCCATCACTGATGACTGTCAACCAGGCAGACCATCTATTCAGGTGTACACAGCTGCATGTCGTGTCCCATGGTGATGCTACATGGCTGCAGAGGAACCAAACATCGACAGGGGCAGTGTGCATACATCGTGAACAACTGCCACACCCAATACACCCCAGATGCATCCCTTACCCTATGGAGACTTCCAAACGTGTCCGTGCCTGTAACGCTGAGTCAGCCCACGATGTCATGTCCATGAGGAATAGCAGTGCCACAACAATGCAAGCAGCAGACGGCATGCGCAAGTACCTGGGGAAGAGAGACACACAAGAAGTCAGCCACAAAAAGCACAGCCACTTGCATGTGCATTTACTCGACACATGTATGGATGACAACATGCTAGGTCACAATTATGACTGGGGAAATACAACCATCACTGCCACCATCACTCCAGTGACACACCCACACACACCTCTGACTCACGTGCCATACATGCAGGTGGACACACACATCACAACACATGCCACACAGGGACCAATGCGTGCACACTCAGACACTGGTACTCACCACTAAGCAAAGAAGTCGCGTATGAGCTGAGTCCGGATGTCCTCTTGCGGCTCCACATCCTCCACATCACTAGCCCCATTGCCAAGCCCTTCGTCCTCCACGGGTGGATGGTCCTCGTCATGTTGATTTAGGATGAGTGGCACAGCTCTTTCAACTGCCATGTTGTGCAGCATGCAGCAGACCATGAAGATCTTGCAGACCTTCGCCGGGGCATATGGGAGTGCGCCGCCGGTCTTGTGTAGGCACCTGAATCGGCTCTTCAGCAGGCCAAACGTCCTCTCTATCACTCGCCTTGTCCGACCATGGGCGGTGTTGTAGCGGAGCTGGGCCGGCGTGATGGGGTTGCGGAGAGGTGTGAGCAGCCAAGGCATGTTGGGATAGCCAGCGTCCCCTACATGGGAAGCTCATGGATATCGTTAGAAGTGGTGAAGCGGTCGTGCTGGTAGGCTATGCAAAATACAGGACAGACAGACTGTACCCACCAACAACACATGCCCGTTCGTTGCGCAGCTGCATCATCATTTCAGGCATCCTGCTACGCCTCATGATGTAGGCATCGTGTGCTGATCCTGGAAAACGAGCACAGACATGTGAAATCACCATGTTGGACTGACACACCACAAGGGCATTGATGGAGTGGTAGTGCTTTCGATTGCGGTACGCCACCTCTCGTGCGTGTGGTGGTACCAAAGCTACATGTGTCCCATCTATGGACCCAATGACATGGGGCATCCCTCCCAGGGCATAGAATCCAAGCTTGACCGCAGTCATCTGTTCAGGGGTTGGGAACTTGATGAAGTCATCCAGGTGAATCAACATGGCCTCTAAGAAATCATGCAGCACACGGCAGAACATGCTCTGGGACATGCCACCAACATGAGCTATGGTATTTTGAAAGGTACCCGTGGCAAGAAAATGTAGGGCAGCCATTACCTTCAGCTGGGGTGTCAGTGCCGTAGGATACCTGTGCTGCGGTTGCAGGTGTGGTGCCAGTCTCGCCGTCAACTCCAGAATCAACGGTTGGGTGAAGCGGTAGAGCCGGATGCTGTCATTCTCCTGCATGGCAGCCAAGTCCGGAATTGGTCGGGCAAGAGGCGGCGCTCTGCAGTAATTTGGAAGTGACAAGGAAGAGTGAGTGCACTACGACAACAAATCATATGTACTGAGCACATGTTAATCTGTCAATACACATATGCTACATAGGGAGTCAGGTATGTGCTACATGCCCAGGACACGTATGGATGCAAGGTGACACTCCAACCAAGATCCAGCTACACACGGAGATTGAGAACCTCCCCATGCCACGCCATGGGAATAGCTGTGTCCCAGTGCAAGTGAACAGCCAGACGCAAGACAGGAGTGACATACGCCCACACATCAGCAGCAGTAGGATGCCAATTGCAGAGACTGGTAGCGGATCACTGGAGCCACAGGTCACATGACATTACACTAGGACAGCCCACACACCTTGCCATGAAGGTGCACATGTCATGACTCACCACACATTCCTTGTGAGGATGCTGACATGTCCTTGTCACGCTACTCCGTGTCCCATGCATACATGTGCACCTTACATCCGATACCACATGTGGCATGGTGTGCGGAACAGTGTGCAATGACAATCTACACACAGACACATGTTGGTTGCTGCAACGGCTGCAGCTTTTGAGGGTGCTCCAACATCAACCTGATGGGAAGCCCCCACACATACATGGCATAGTCACATTGTGCACCGTGGGTAGTGACAAGTCAGGTGTGATAACCCCTGTACCGGGCATCAGGGGACACTTCCGTGTGTTGGTGTCCGTGCCATGCCAGTGACGCTCACCCCAAGTGTGCAGTACGACATGCACACATGTCAAAGGAGTCAAGGGCATGCCTGGCACACATTGCACCATCACACAGTACATCTGTACACATCTCATCATACATCTGGTGCCTTCTCGACTCAGGAGTAATGTTCCACATCACAGGCCGTCACACCTGTGCCCCACACATGTAGTAATGCACAGACGATGCCTTGATGTCAATTAATGGACAAGTATGTCCATTCATGGACAAGTATGTCCATCCATGGACAAGTATGTCCATCCATGGACAAGTATGTCCGCCCTATCCCTACCTGTGTGCCGCCTGTCACCACTGTGATGTGTGAAAACCGCTGTACTGCTGCGAAGAGGGCCTGTGTACGTTCCCATATCACTATGGGAGTGCTGCCGTATGTGTACCCATCGTGATGGCGAGCGTACAGGCATGTGTACGGCCCGTACCACAACGAGTAGGCATACGCAAGAACACCCATAGTGGTACGGGCCGTACACACACCTGTACGCACCCTATCACTACGTGTACGCATACGCGAGGCCACCCATAGTGATAGGGAGCGTACAGGCGTGTGTACGGCCCGTACCACTACGAGTACGCATACGCGAGGCCACCCATAGTGATAGGGAGCGTACAGGCGTGTGTACGGCCCGTACCACTATGGGTGTTCTTGCGTATGCGTACACGTAGTGGTACGGGCCGTACACACGCCTGTATGCTCCCTATCACTATGGTTGGCCTCGCGTATGCGTACTCGTAGTGGTACGGGCCGTACACACGCCTGTACGCTCCCTATCACTATGGGTGGCCTCGCGTATGCGTACTCGTAGTGGTACGGGCCGTACACACGCCTGTACGCTCCCTATCACTATGGGTGGCCTCGCGTATGCGTGCTCGTAGTGGTACGGGCCGTACACACGCCTGTACGCTCCCTATCACTATGGTTGGCCTCGCGTATGCGTGCTCGTAGTGGTACGGGCCGTACACACGCCTGTACGCTCCCTATCACTATGGTTGGCCTCGCGTATGCGTGCTCGTAGTGGTACGGGCCGTACACACGCCTGTACGCTCCCTATCACTATGGGTGGTCTCGCGTATGCGTACTCGTAGTGGTACGGGCCGTACACACACCTGTACGCTCCCTATCACTACGTGTACGCATACGCGAGGCCACCCATAGTGATAGGGAGCGTAGACACACGTGTACGGTCCGTTGCAATGCATTTGGGGTGCCCTAGGGCCCCGGAACGCACTGTACCTGTGTGTGGAGCTCCAAATTACATAGGGGACACATGAGGGACAAGTATTAAGGCCTACATGCATGCTGGTTGTCATGGAGACCAAGTTCAAAATTTGAATGTGTTCTGGAAGGTGCACAGCAGTAGTCAGTTGGAATTCTTCTACTTTGTTTGTGGGGCTGACATCATGCAGGAGAATGAAACCGATAGAGAACCCACAGACTGCTAGGTTTGAAGGGATTGGAGGAAACATAGGATGCAAATGTGAGTGACCAATCACTCTGTACTCCTGTGCATGAGATGGGCCAGCAAGGCAGATATAAGGCAGCCAGGTCCCATGAGGGAGCACTTGCCTGCACATCTCTGTATTCCACGACCCAGCTGCTGCTACTGATTCCCTGGAACCATGTCAAGGGCTGTGGAGAGGTCACAGCCATTCACCCTGGAGGAGAACATGGCTTTGGTGGATGTGATCCTCCCACGGTACCCCATGCTGTATGGGCGACCAGGTTATCAGGTGAGTTCAGTGTCCACTGGCACAGACTGTGTCCCTTTTTAGTGACTGTGACTTCTGCCATTGTGTCCAGGTGTGACACACATGCTTTGTACTGTAGGGGGGGTCCCAGGGGGGGGAATGCCTGATGTCTCCCAGCAGTGCCCTGAGACAGGAGGGGTGGGTGCCTATCACTCCCAGCAGTGCCCTGAGACAGGAGGGGTGTGTGCAGAGTCCTCCCAGCAGTGCCCTGAGACAGGAGGGGTGTGTGCAGAGTCCTCCCAGCAGTGCCCTGAGACAGGAGGGGTGTGTGCAGAGTCCTCCCAGCAGTGCCCTGAGACAGGAGGGGTGGGTGCCTATCACTCCCAGCAGTGCCCTGAGACAGGAGGGGTGTGTGCAGAGTCCTCCCAGCAGTGCCCTGAGACAGGAGGGGTGTGTGCAGAGTCCTCCCAGCAGTGCCCTGAGACAGGAGGGGTGGGTGCCTATCACTCCCAGCAGTGCCCTGAGACAGGAGGGGTGGGTGCCTATCACTCCCAGCAGTGCCCTGAGACAGGAGGGGTGTGTGCAGAGTCCTCCCAGCAGTGCCCTGAGATAGGAGGGGTGTGTGCAGAGTCCTCCCAGCAGTGCCCAGACACAGGAGGGGTGTGTGCAGAGTCCTCCCAGCAGTGCCCTGAGACAGGAGGGGTGGGTGCCTATCACTCCCAGCAGTGCCCTGAGACAGGAGGGGTGGGTGCCTATCACTCCCAGCAGTGCCCTGAGACAGGAGGGGTGTGTGCAGAGTCCTCCCAGCAGTGCCCTGACACAGGAGGGGTGGGTGCAGAGTCCTCCCAGCAGTGCCCTGAGACAGGAGGGGTGGGTGCCTATCACTCCCAGTAGTGCCCTGAGACAGGAGGGGTGTGTGCAGAGTCCTACCAGCAGTGCCCAGACGCAGGAGGGGTGTGTGCAGAGTCCTCCCAGCAGTGCCCTGAGACAGGAGGGGTGGGTGTAAATTCCTCCCAGCAGTGCCCTGAGACAGGAGGGGTGGGTGCAGAGTCCTCCCAGCAGTGCCCTGAGACAGGAGGGGCGGGTGCCTATCACTCCCAGCAGTGCCCTGAGACAGGAGGGGTGGGTGCCTATCACTCCCAGCAGTGCCCTGAGACAGGAGGGGTGTGTGCAGAGTCCTCCCAGCAGTGCCCTGACACAGGAGGGGTGGGTGCAGAGTCCTCCCAGCAGTGCCCTGAGACAGGAGGGGTGGGTGCCTATCACTCCCAGCAGTGCCCTGAGACAGGAGGGGTGTGTGCAGAGTCCTCCCAGCAGTGCCCTGAGACAGGAGGGGTGTGTGCAGAGTTCTCCCAGCAGTGCCCAGACACAGGAGGGGTGTGTGCAGAGTCCTCCCAGCAGTGCCCTGAGACAGGAGGGGTGGGTGCAGAGTCCTCCCAGCAGTGCCCTGAGACGAGAGGGGTGGGTGCCTATCACTCCCAGCAGTGCCCTGAGACAGGAGGGGTGGGTGCCTATCACTCCCAGCAGTGCCCTGAGACAGGAGGGGTGTGTGCAGAGTCCTCCCAGCAGTGCCCTGACACAGGAGGGGTGGGTGCAGAGTCCTCCCAGCAGTGCCCTGAGACAGGAGGGGTGGGTGCCTATCACTCCCAGCAGTGCCCTGAGACAGGAGGGGTGTGTGCAGAGTCCTCCCAGCAGTGCCCTGACACAGGAGGGGTGGGTGCAGAGTCCTCCCAGCAGTGCCCTGAGACAGGAGGGGTAGGTGCCTATCACTCCCAGCAGTGCCCTGAGACAGGAGGGGTGGGGGCCTATCACTCCCAGCAGTGCCCTGAGACAGGAGGGGTGGGTGTGATGCACAGTGTGAGCCTGGATCATTGATTGTGTAGTTGCCCTCATTCCACCTGTGTCCTTCCAATGGCACGTACTGCTTTTGGCCTTCCCCCACAGGATCATGTCCCTATGACAAAGTTGCAATGCGTTGGATGCATACTATGCCTTGTTGTAAACTGCAAATGTGTTCTAATCTGTGTCCCCGTGACATGTGCAAGGTGTATTGATGTAGTGTCACTTGTTCATCCTCACAGGTAGACGCCTCTGCCAAGGAGCAGATATGGCTGGACGCCGTCAGCGCCGTGAGGAGTGCGGATGGTCGGAGGCGGCACCTGTCCCAGGTGAGGAAACGCTGGCAGGATATCCGGTGCTGGACGCGGAGGATCGCACGGGTCCTGCTGGAGGACTCACCTGTGAGCCACAAGAACCGCGGGCGCCACCGTCTCTCCCACATCCAGAAACGTGTGCTGGCGGTGGTCTTTCCTGACTTGGACAGGCGTCTACAGGACATGCAGCAGCCGGAAGGGGGTAGGTACATGTGTGTGTTTGTTGTGTTTCACCAGCATTTGTAAGTGCACTGTTCCATGGATACACTTCCAGGGTTTATGGTGTTGTGACGATCCTGTTACCCACAGTGTTGCAGGCCTCACCTGCCTCCCTTCCCAACCTTGCAATGTGTTCCCTGGTCTCTGTGTAGTCACTCCATCACAAAGTAATGTAGCCTGACACCTTCTCCAAGTGTACAATGCCTGCAGCGTCATGTGTGGGGGTGGTGTGTAAGAGGTTTAGTGACCTTGCCTGTGCCCTGTCCAGTTCTGGACTTGTGGGTTCCATGTCAGTTGGCACTAATGCTGATTTCAGACATGGGAGTTAATCTCTTGAGTGCGAGGCCTTCCAGCAGGCATGTCCCATGTGGTGGCCTGTGACATGATGTGCATGAGTGTGCGTTACGCATAGTGCAGGGATGTTAGCGTGTGATGCACCCACCCCTCCTGTGTCAGGGCAATGCTGGGAGGACTCTGCATACACCCCTCCTGTCTCTGGGCACTGCTGGGAGGACTCTGCACCCACCCCTCCTGTGTCTGGGCACTGCTGGGAGGACTCTGCACACACCCCTCCTGTCTCAGGGCACTGCTGGGAGGACTCTGCACACACCCCTCCTGTCTCAGGGCACAGCTGGGAGTGATAGGCACCCACCCCTCCTGTCTCAGGGCACTGCTGGGAGTGATAGGCACCCACCCCTCCTGTGTCAGGGCACTGCTGGGAGGACTCTGCACCCACCCCTCCTGTGTCAGGGCACTGCTGGGAGGACTCTGCACACACCCCTCCTGTCTCAGGGCACTGCTGGGAGGACTCTGCACACACCCCTCCTGTCTCAGGGCACTGCTGGGAGGACTCTGCACCCACCTCTCCAATTTCACAATATGTACGCTCATGACATACACGGATGTGGGTACGCTGCTTGCATTCGAGGTGGGGGTACGTGTCGTACTTACACTGTTGGGGTGGGGCTACGCTCCATGCATTCGAGGTGAGGGTACGTGTCTTACTTACACTGTTGGGGTGGGGCTACGCTCCATGCATTCGAGGTGGGGGTACGTGTCGTACTTACACTGTTGGGGTGGGGCTACGCTCCATGCATTCGAGGTGAGGGTACGTGTCTTACTTACACTGTTGGGGTGGGGCTACGCTCCATGCATTCGAGGTGAGGGTACGTGTCTTACTTACACTGTTGGGGTGGGGCTACGCTCCATGCATTCGAGGTGGGGGTACGTGTCGTACTTACACTGTTGGGGTGGGGCTACGCTCCATGCATTCGAGGTGAGGGTACGTGTCTTACTTACACTGTTGGGGTGGGGGTACGCTCCATACGTACGCGGGTGGGGGTACGGGTCGTACTTACACTGTTGGGGTGGGGCTACGCTCCATGCATTCAAGGTGAGGGTACGTGTCTTACTTACACTGTTGGGGTGGGGGTACGCTCCATACGTACGCGGGTGGGGGTACGGGTCGTACTTACACTGTTGGGGTGGGGGTACGCTCCATACATACGCGGGTGGTGGTACGAGTCGTACTTACACTGTTGGGGTGGGGGTATGCTCCATACGTATGCGGGTGTGGGTACGGGTCGTACTTACACTGTTGGGGTGGGGGTACGCTCCATACGTATGCAGGTGTGGGTACGGGTCGTACTTACACTGTTGGGGTGGGGGTACGCTCCATACGTACGCGGGTGTGGGTACGGGTCGTACTTACACTGTTGGGGTGGGGGTACGCTCCATACGTACGCGGGTGTGGGTACGGGTCGTACTTACACTGTTGGGGTGGGGGTACGCTCCATATGTACGCGGGTGGGTACGGGTCGTACTTACACTGTTGGGGTGGGGGTACGCTCCATACGTACGAGGGTGTGGGTACGGGTCATACTTACACTGTTGGGGTGGGGGTACGCTCCATATGTACGCAGGTGTGGGTACGGGTCGTACTTACGCTGTTGGGGTGGGGGTACGCTCCATACGTACGCGGGTGTGGGTACGGGTCGTACTTACGCTGTTGGGGTGGGGGTACGCTCCATACGTACGCGGGTGGGTACGGGTCGTACTTACACTGTTGGGGTGGGGGTACGCTCCATGCATACGGGTGGGGGTAGGGTCCGTACATATCGTCCCCACGCTATGTGATGCTTGTGCGGGCCGTACCCAGGCCTTTGCCACATGGGTACGAGCCGTCCCGCCATTGTTGGGGTGACGTGGGTGTGGGCGTGGTTCGACTCGTACCCACGCTCTTCAGGCGTGGGTACGGGACGTACCTGTCTGGTTGTGTTGCCTGTTCGCGTCGTGACGGACTTCCGTTGTGGCGGTCGCTGGCTTATCTGGACACGCCCCCACCCCCTCGTAGTGACCAGGGCATGGGAGTCAGGTATGTCCAGGGCATGTGTGCTGTGTGACTTTGGTGGGGGGTTTGTGGCCTGCCCTGGTCCTGCCACCCCCACCCCACCCCACTTTCCCCCCTCCCTTAGTTGTTCTGACCTTCTGGGGCGTCTGCGTCGGAACCTGTAGAGGAGGTCGACTGCTATGAGGGCCGGGATGACTCGTAGGTTCGGGTCCATGTCTGTCCGTCGCGTACTGGTCCTCCTTGTTCGCGTCGTCCTGTCGCGTACTGGTCCTCCTTGTTCGCGTCGTCCTGTCTGTCCGTCGCATACTGGTACTCCTTGTTCGCGTCGTCCTGTCGCGTACTGGTCCTCCTTGTTCGCGTCGTCCTGTCTGTCCGTCGCGTACTGGTCCTCCTTGTTCGCGTCGTCCTGTCTGTCCATCGCGTACTGGTAGTCCTTGTTCGCGTCGTCCTGATTTCCCTGCAGTTTTTGGCTGCCGGAAAATATGAACCGTGCGGGATGACGTCGGTGCGAATCGTAATTCCTGGTTCGTGAATGGCAGGCTGCGTGCGTCCCGACGTCAGGTCGGCGCTTTCCCGGTTCGCATTTGTATGTTTATTTTGTTCGGTCGGGGTTTTTTACGATTCGTACGGAAATGGTGTTCCCGTGCGAATCGTAATTCCATGTTTGTATTTTTGTACGACCGGGTACGCGTCGGACGGAGAATATGCTCCGTCCGACGGTTCGTACCCGGTTTTTACAGGATCGTAATCGGCGCCCAAGTGTTTTTACCTATTAACGTTCTATGCATTTCTGCCTTCCAAATGTAAGAGAATGTGTAAAAAAGTAGTCACTTTGAAAAATGCCCTATAATTCACATGCTATAATGGGTGCCCACAATTTGAGATGTGTAAACAACTACTGCTTCTAAACTCTATTTTGCTCCCATTTCAGAAATACATTGGTGCCCTTGATCCCTTTTTTTCCACTCTTTATAGTTTACCAAACAAATTGCTATATACCCGGTGCACAATGAAAAATCATTGCAAGACGCAGCTCAGTTATTGGTCTGGGTTCCTCGGGCTCTTGGTGAACCTACTAGTCCTATATATCCCCACAACCCGAAGGGTCAAGCAGATGTAACGGTATATTGCTGTAAAAAATCTTTCATACTTAAAAGAAGTTACAGGTAACAACGTTGGCACAAATGGCTGTTTTTTTCCAACTCATTTTCAATATTTCTTAGTTTCTATAAAAAACCCTTGAACGATCTACACAAATGGACCCTTGCTGAATTCAGAATTTTGTTTACTTTTCAGAAATGTATAGCTTTCCAGGATCTATTATTGCTTTCACACCCATTTCTACCACTAACTGGAAGGAGGTTGAAGACACAAAGAGTAGCACAAATAGGCTATGTCCCAGTAAAATACCAAAACAGTAAAATAAATTGGTTTTCTGAGAAAACTCTGCCTGAACCTGAAAGCTGGGAAGAAGGTTATTTCAGCACCATAAACCCTCTGTTGATACCATTTGCAGGGGGGAAAAAGGCACTTTCTTCTGCAGCACTTTGTCCCCATTTTTCAAAAAAATAAATACAATTTAGCTGTATTTTGGCAAATTTCTGGATCCCCTCCAGAGGAATCCACAAAACCTGGGTACCTTTAAAATCCCCCATGATGTTGGAAGAAAAGGATGCAGATTTGGCGTGGATACCTGTGAGAGGGATGGGCGAAAGGAAAAGCGAGGAGGCCGAATTCACAGATCAATTGTGATAGGATTTATTCAAAGATAGCAAAATCAAATGTAGTCATCCCATAGGTTAGTCCGAAGAAAGGTGTAGAGGGCTCTCTCTCCTAGGATAATCGTAGGTCTCTTCCTGGTTGGTTGGTGGTCCTTGATGTGGATGAGCACCCCGGTTGCCTCAGAAGGAGAAGGATAGAAAAGGCGGTAAGTTCTCTGGTCTCGTTTTCCTACTGGATGAGAACCCTTCACCATTATAAAGTTAACCCGTCGTACTTTCCAAAGGACAGGCCAGCATTAAGCTGGCCGTGTTATGAGGTTATGAGGGAAAGGGAGGACTCGGGATAGTCGGAGTGAATAAAGAGAGAAAACTAAGGGAAAACCAGGATGCGTAAGTACCCTTCAATTAGGAGGCATTCGGTTCCTCAGGGACACGGAAATGTTGCAAGGTAACACAGGGAGGGATGTGATGAGTGCTCGGAAGAAATACGAACTAGTGACTCGGCAGTGGTATGGCAATGTGGATTACACACACAAGTGACACAATGTTTACAGAGCCCTGTATTTCGATACTCTCCCCACTAACCACCATTCACTCCCTCCCCCCTCCCGTGTCACGTACCGCGATAGCCGCAACTCTCTTGAGCTGCAGCAGCTCATCAGAGTACTCTGCGGGCATCAACCACTCTTCGGACCAGGACTCCGTTTCTCCTCCTGGCTCGTGGGTGATGTCGGAGTCGGCTTCCAGGTTGTCCGCTGTCCTCGATGTACTCTTTCTCCACGTTGCTCTTCTCCTAGCCACGACGCTGTCCTCTTCGTTCCTCCGGTCCAAGACAACACTGCTGTTCTTCCGGGATCCCTTCATATGCCTCTGGTCCCACCTTCCCGTCATCCCATTGGCTCCTCTCTTCCTCTGGCGGGACTCCTCCCTGTATGCAAGAGGCAGTGGAAGAGATTAACTCCTCCTCGCCCTGTCTTGGATGATCGTCGTTGCTCTGCCTCAGATAAGAAGGAAGGAGGGGCAAGGTGTCTATGGAGGCTGCCACCTCACAATACCTTATCTGGACAAAACGTTACAGAGGCCTAAGCACAAACTACTGCGCTGCCACATGGGGATTGGACTCCATACTTTTTGCTTTCAGATCCAATTCCCTCAAACCTCTTTCATGCTCTAAAAGCATCTTTTTTTCCTTCATGGCCAATCTCTGCTTCTCTAACTCCAACTGCTTACACTCCCTGTCACTCTCCTTCCCCAGCCTGAGCTTAACAAGTTCCCTCTCACGCAACCTATTTCTTTCTCTGTCCTCCAACTCCTCTGGAGACAGACCTCTTGAGAGACACTGCTGCCATCTCTGGAAGGTACCGTCCCCTGGCAGATTCAACAGCCCCTCCTGCTGCCCATCCAAATTATCTGCCTCCACCAGAGGCTCCTCATCCTGCCCACTGGCATTTCTGGATTCCAACCAGGCTCTCAGCACCTTTTGGTATTCATCCATCCTGGTGAGGCCTCTCACAGAGATTTTAATTTCTTACAAATGGCTTTTAGTTGAGATAGTGTAGGTTTCCACACTATCCTCTTCAAATTCAATATCAATAGATGCAATAGATGCAATAGATACTGGCTTGGTCATGATGAAGAAATTGGCAGCTCTCAAGTTTCAGAGAATCCAAAAAGAAAAGTTCACCAATAGTATGTGGTTACGCAATGGTCTGCACTATACTAGTAGTGTACACCAATCCCTGTATGTAAGGCACAAATGCAAGTCCAGATCCTCACTGCACGACCACAAATGACAGAAATAGGGGTCTCTTGTTGGCAAGGGTTTGTCCCTTTGTCAAAGTAGGGACCCTTCTTTCTAGTCAGGGTAAGGGGGAACACTTCTAAAATAATCCCGGCTCACCCTCCTTGGTAGCATGGCACGAGCTGACAGGCTCTTCTCAGAGGCACTGTGTAAAGCATTTGTGCATGCATACAGTAACAGTGAAAAAAATACAAATGGACACCACAGCAGTTTAGAAAAAGAAGCTAAACTTTATGTAAAACAACAAGACCAAAAAGGACAAAACTCCGCAACATAATACTGAAAAAATAGTTACTTTGCAAGATAACCTTTAAATTGCAGAAATAGTTGGAAAACACAGTACTTCCGAGTCGGTAGCTCCGTCCAGGGCTACCTCGATGCTGAAAACGACAGTTTCACAATTCCTTCTGACCGTGTCAGTGTGAGGTCAGCTAAAGCGAAGACAGACTCAAAAACAGCACCTTTACTAATTTCGGCCAACACAATAGTACGAGCGGGTCCAGGGCAACCGTCGCGGTTGCTTTGCAAATCAATGGAAGAAGTGCAGTGTGCGGTGCCCTCACGAAGCGGTGCAGGCAGTGGCTTGTGATGATCGTCCAGATGGCATTGGTGAGCCCAAGGCTTATGGTGCAGGGTGAGGTGGTGCTCGATGCGGTGCCGGCAGGTTGCGATGCAGGCGATGGAGCCAGATGAAGTACCGGTCAGGCAGCGACTGTCGGTGACATCCAGGCAGGGTGAAGCAAGGCGGTGCAAAATGCAGTGCTCACAGGATGCGGTGCGAGCAACGGCTCAGTGACGATCGTAAAAACGGCATAGGTGAGACCAAGGATGTGGTGCAAAGTGCAGCGGTGCTTTCTGCGGGGCCTGCAGGACACAGACTCCTGCAACTGACTCAGTGACAGAGTCGATTACCCTGGTCCCCTGCGGCAACTGAAACCAGCGGTTCCAGAGACGGTGCCCGGAAGGATGGTGAGGTCTTTGCTATTCCTGAGACCTCTTGAACAAGTGGTAAGCTCCACTTCCAAGCCCTTGGAGACACTTCTCAAGCGGGTCTCACACACAGTTCCTCTCCTTGGCAGAAACAGCTACTGCAGGCCAACCCCAGACAGCACACAGCAAAGCGTCAGTACTCCTCCTCCAGTTTCTTCCAGCTCTACTCCTTGGCAGAGGTTCCTCATAAAGTCCAAAGTAGTCTAAAGTTCTGGGCCCCAATATTTATACAGCAAAACCCTTTATTGTCTGGTGGAAGAGAAGCCCTGTGCCCAATCAAAACCAGTTCTGTCCTCTCTGGTGCAGCTTCCTGGCAGGAGGTGGAGACAGCACGGTCCTTGTCAGGGCAGACCCATTCAGGTGTGAAAGAATCTCCTCCCCAAACTCTAAATGCAGCCCAGGTCTATTCAGCCCAGCCCGACTCACCCTGGAAAGGCAGGACACACCTCAACCCCTAAGTAGCAGTCTGAACAGAATGCACATCCTCAGCCCCTGTCACTCCAAAACCAGACAGTCAATACACAACCTAGCAGAGGCACACTGGATGGCTAAGCAAGAAAATACCTACTTTGTAAAAATGGTATTTTCAAATCCAGAATGTAAAAATCATCCTCACTAAAAGATGCATCTTAACATTCTGAGTTCAGGCAAATAAAACTTTATTATTCTAACTTGTTCCCATGGGCAGTTATGTTTATAAGATGTTATAAGCAAACTCCATTCTATCCTAGGAGGACAGATAGCCTAACAATAGTGAAAAAAGAATTTGGCAGTATTTCACTATCAGGACATGTCACACACATCAGGGCAGGTCCTACCTTTCACATACACTGCGCCCTGCCCACAAAGGGTACCTTGGGCCTACCTTAGGGGTGACTAACATGCAAAAAAAGGGAAGGTTAGGGCCTGGCAAGTGGGTGCACTTGCCAGGTCGATATGGCAGGATCAGACTGCCCCCCGGATCTGCAATGGCAGGCCTGAGTTACATTTACAGGCTCTTTATGTGGGTGGTACAATCGGTGCTGCAGGCCCCCTAGCATCATTTGGTTTACAGACCCTGGGCACACACCGTGCACTGTACTAGGGACTGACTAGTAAACCAAATAACCCAATTATGGAAACACCGATCCATAACAATAACTTACAAAGGAAGCACTTGCACTTTGGCACTGAACAGCAGTGGCAAAGTGCCCAAAGTTTCTAGCCAAGCAAAACGAAGTCCAACACACAGCAAAAACACGGGAGGCAAAGGCAAAAAATACCAGGGAAACTCACGCCAATGATGCCAGGTCTAACAAGCCCTTAATGGAAAGAGGCCACTATAGGGACATATAAGCTTGCACTTATATGTCCACAACTTTAATATAATGCACCATGCCTCCTGGACTCAGAATGCCTACCTTATGGGTGACTGGCATATATTACAAATAGTGCTGTGACCTTGCCACTCATGGTGAGCGCAAAGTCAAGTGTAAGCTGTTTACACTGCATATGCAGTCTGCAATGGCAAATCTGCTGTCATCTGTTTACTTTGGTCACTCAGGGTAGCACAATCAGTGCTTCAGGCCCTGGTGATTCCTTTGACTCCCAAGCCTTGGATACCACCAATACCTTTTAACAGGGACTTAAAAGGGGATTAAATTCCTTGCCAACTGGGGTTACCAACTCGCAAGCATCAAATTTTAGGAACAGAGCACTAACACTTGGGCCTGATTATCGTGTTCCAGCAAACATTTATAGTCAAAACCAACAGCATTGAAGAAAAAAGTGCGATGTGACCATTCAAAAATGGCACTTTCCTACAAACTATTTTTCAGTTTGCTCTGTAACACGTAATATATGGCCTCATGGTGTAAACAAAATTCAAATTAACAGAGATGTGATCCTCCCATGATTTAGCGAAGCATTTACTTCAGAGATGTTGTCAGCCAAAAGAAATTCTACTTGCAGTTGTCAAGGAGGTAACTATTCTGACAACACCTTCTTTGGTTGAAATCAATATGCCAATTATCTTATGGGATTTACAGTGGATGTTAGTACATGACTGAAGTTATTTGTAGAAAACAACTCGAGGTTGACATTGCTTCATTTACGGCTCGTCACTGGTATAATACTCGCCCACCTTCTCCTGCTGCAAGGCAAGACCATATAGTTGGGTCTGAACTGGGGTGGCAAATTGAGCTATAGAACGATGATGGATTCAACCCAGATATGTGACTGGGGGTCAGTCTGAAAAATGTCAGCGATCCGTCCATCATGTCCTTGTGTTTGTCCTAAATTGACAGGATATGCCCAGACATAGGTTCCTTGCTCACGTTAACCACTGGATTGAAGCTAGCCTGGCTGATGAGGGATGTTACCCTGAAACCGGTCCCATGATGTTTGTTTCCAGTCCAGGGATGACCTGGCTTTGCAGTTCGGGCTGGACTACTCCCATGAGGCACAGGGTCAAGATTGATTTGCATATATCTGGGTCTGAACTGGGGTGGCAAAGTGAGCTAAAAATGATGATGGATTCAACACAGATCTGTGACATGGGGTGAGTGTCTGAAAAATGTCAGCACTCCGTCCATCATCTCCTTGTGTTCGCTTAGACAATCCCTTGCCTGCTGTACTGGAAGAGCCATTTCTCAAATGGCCTCTCACTGACACGTATGTGCATTTCGTAGTAAATTGCAGTTGCGTTTCTGGTACTTATTGACAAATACCTTTTACAATTTTTGGTCAATGTATACATTTGCTCTGTTCCCCCATTCTTCCTCTCTAGACATATGGCATTTTTAACAAGGGCCTGCTAATTAAACATTAGTCACATCTGCTCTAGGGAAACGTATGACTTATGATCTAAAGTGGTGATGCCTTTTTATTTTGGAATGGCAACGCCCTACGCACCAAGGTATATAAAGCACATTATATGGTGTAGGATGATCCTACACCATACAACACGTCCTGCCTACGCTCGTGTAATACAAACATACTTCACATCTGGATAGGATAGCACCATGTGCAAAAACACAGTGTAACACCGGAAGTGGGTTCATCACCATCACTGCCAACTAGCTGCACTTGTCATCAGCACTTTAAAGACCCTATTGAGTTGTCCATCTGGGTTAGTTTAAACTGGGCTCTACAGCCAGTCAAGTCAATAAAGAGAAAACAGATGCCCACAATGTCCCTTGTGGTGTAATATGTTTTGTAGGTATTTAAAAGGGATGTTGAATACAAATCCCACCATACATCTGTTTTCTCCCACTGTTTCTCCTTAACTTCAATGTGGTAATCTAAGTACAATGCCTGCAAAAAATTCTAAGGTTTGGTAGGCTGTTGACTTCTGATAAAAAGATAGCAAGCTTTTTATTTTGACTATGCCTCATATGGTGTCCTGAGATAAATAAAGGACTGTTAAAAGAGAATGTTATTCTTCAATAGGGGACTCTGCCACGAGAAGCTTTACCAGGACATTTTAATCGACTAGTGCTATGCCTAATCAACTTAGTGGGCAGTCTGAACCTGCTGTATCCTCAGGAAGAACCTAGTCTGCGGAACCCCATTCTGTCCCAAACTTTAACACTTGTCTTCAAGTCAATACAAGGCTGCGACCTAGCCAGGGGGATTAAATTGAGTAATGGTCAGCCAATTAGCCTGTGGGTGATACTACCCTTCTGACCTGTACTACAGATTTAGAAAAGCATCATTGTCCTACAATAAGGTCCAAGTGTAAAACACACCTGTGAGCAGGACTGGTCTTCTACCTTACTCGCTTGCTCATTTGTTTTGAATTGTATTGGTCAGTCTTCGGCACATTGTTATGCAGGGGACTCTTATCTTAGGCTGTGCCTGCGACTCAGGATATGGCCGGCTTCATGCCCAGAGGGACATGCAGACCTCATATTAGCTCCACTTTGTCTCCCTTGACATTGAGCAAATTTGCTTTGACTTGCTAGGGATACTAGATGTGTCCTTCTGTGGAGCAGAAGGAGCATTGGATTACACTCCTCACCCATAGGACTCCTTGGTTGACAGCAACAGCATAGTGTTGGTTAAGCAAAATTAGGAGCATTTGAACACCTTCCTGATGATGCATGTTTCCCAGTTCAGTTGTCAAATATTTAGGGTTTCATTATAAGATTCTGTTAATTTCAGGGGAGACACTAACACTAAAGTGGATGATGCCTGCAGGTGCTACCGCCCAAATACTGCGCCCAACACTTCATGCTGTTCCCGAATCTAGGGCTGTAGCCAAGCACATTTCCTTCTGCGTACAGGGGAGGAAAAAGTGGGTGGAAGCATGTTCGCTTTTATCAAGTACTCTTCTGCAAAATGTAACTGCAAGCATATAATTAAAGGTAAATGTCTATTGCGTTTTCTGAAAAACTCGGTAGCCAATCATCTAGTGCACCTTGATACCCTAAAGAGGAACTGTTCACCAATACAACAAGCCCGGTCCCTGGAACTGTGTTTTTGGTCCGCTTAGTCCGAAAAACATTGTTATGACAGCCTAGTCCACCCTGTAACCATCTCTGTACTTCCAAAAGAGCACCCTTTTGCTAACCAGAAGCACCACCGCTTAATTCTATTTAAAATACATTTGTGTGAGTGCGTGGGGAATGGCACTGAACCTTTGGCTAAACCCGCAGAGCTATCTTGACACTGTTCTGTACTGTACTGGGATCTGGCCATAGGTTAGTGCTAGGCTTGGCGTGATTACCTCTGATTTTTTGCCTCTACCTCCTCTATTTTTGGTACTGTGATGGATATGGTGTCGCCAACTTAGAGGCTTTGGACACTTTGCCACTGCTAAACAGTGTCATAGTGCAAGTGCTCCCTGTGTAAAGTGTAATGGTGATTGGTTGTCCATTACTGGTATGTTTGCTTTACTAGTAAAGTCCCTAGTGAGGTGCACTATGTGTGGCAGGGCTAGTAATGCAAATTCTACTGGTGGGCCTGCAGCACTTATTGTGCCACCCACTCAAGTAGCCTTGGAAGGGGAACACAGGTCTACCATTGCAGGGCCTGCGCGCACTTTCCTAAACAGCCAAGTTGTTTTGGTAAGTGCACGCACTTACCAGACTCTGCCCTTCCCTTTCCATACACATCAGGCACCCCTATGGTAGGTCTTGGGTACCCCCTGGACAAGGTGCAGTGCATGTGAAAGGTGGGACATGTACCAAGGCGTGTATCATGTCCTGGCAGTGAAATAATCTCCATTTCTTTTTCACTGCTGAAAGGCCATCTTGCCCATTAAAACAGAATGGGAAGGCTGTGTAATATGTTTACCAGCCTATCTTCCCAAAGGGGCTTAAGATTGAGAGGTGAAATTTAGTATGCCTGAACTCACCCTGCAATAACATCTTTTTATAAAGATGATTTTTGCAGTGTGTGTTTGTAAGCCACTCTTTTAGAAGTGGCTGAGTTTTTTGTATGTGTCTCTGCCTGGTTGTGGATTGACTGGCTGGATTTGAAAGCGATAGGATCTAGGGAATATCTTGACCCAGGGGAGAAGGTGAGACAGGACAGGCCGACCTGCAGCTGGAGTGTCAGGGGAGGAGTATGCCTAGAGGTGAATAGGCCTGGGCTGGTGCTATGAAACAATTGTCCCATTTTCTGCTGAGTGATTGAGAATCCAGACCTCCACTTATCAAAGGGAGAAGGTGTCAATGGGAGGGAGGCACCCAGAACTGGTTTGAGCAGGGGGCAGTGCGCACTGTAACACAAAGACTTCGAAGCCATTGAGGGGTATAACTATGCGAGCTGAAGCCCCTGAACTTTGGAGAATGGGTTGATCAAGTGTGAACAAGACTGGAGCTACTTCGGATCAAGATAAACCTTTGCCAAGGAAGAAATAACTGAAGAGACTTCTGGATAGGACTGCTCTTGCTGTGTGATCTGGGGCTGGCCTGCAGTTTGCTGTTTCAACTAAGGAAAGGCTTTATGGACTTTGCTGTGTCCCCCTGCTTGAAGGACTGTGCTGTGTCCTGAAGTAAGTATCCCCAAGGGCCCGAGGTGAACTAGCTCCCTCTTTGGAAACACAGAAACACAAAGGTTTCCAGAGAAGACTCTGATACGCCGTGGGTGTGTGTGTGCTCTGTCTAGCCGGAGACCTTCACAAGTTGTGCCCTGTGATCTTGGGCACCGGGAGTTCCAACTGAGACTATGATACGCGGTGTGCGTGTTCTCTGTCTAGCCTGAGCCCTTCGAGAGGATCATCCTGTGAATGTGTGTACCGGGGAGCCATGTAAGTCTCAGCGACGCAGTGTGCGTGTGCTTGGGGCAGCCCAAGACTTTCGTGTGGATTGGCTGTGATCGTGCACACCAGAAGGCAAGTCTGTCTCAGCTAAGTGTGTGTGCTGTTTGCGGCCTGAGACCCTTGCTGGAGGTACCCTGTGTTCGGGGACACCTGAGGATAAAGTGCATCTCAGCGGCGTGGAGTGCGTGTCCTTTCTACTGCCAGAGACCTGCGCAAGAGGTGCCGTGTGATCGTGGGCACCAGAAGATCAAGTGTGTCTCAGCGACGCTACGTGCGGGTGCCGTGCGCAGCCTGAGACCCTCGTGAGGAGTTGTGTGGTTATCGTGTACCCGGAGGTTCCGTGAGTCTGATTGACTCTGTGTGCGGGTGTAGTGTGCAGCCTAGGATCTTCCCATTGCCAGGAAAGTCAGAGTGCATCAGAGGCCCAAGTGGCAGGACGAAGAGAGGAGAGTGAGTTCGCACCCCCAGGTAACGTGTGCTGATTCCTGGGGTGGGGCGCAGGCTCAGAGGGAGACGCTCTCAGCCTCTCTCTCTGTCCTGCAGCCCGAGCCTCTACTTCGGCTCGGATCGAGGCCTGTGAGCCAAGGGATTGGCGCACTGGGGCTAGAGTGCTGCATTTACTGTGTGCTAACTTACCCGTGGGGGGGTAGCAACTGTAGCCAGAGACTAACCGCAAACCAGCACGAGTGGCGGAGAGACCGCCGGAGGCACCGTGAACGGTGCCGGAGTAACTTTACATATTGCATTAGTCCTGCATAGCGGAGTATCTCATGGTTTTATGACACATCGCTTTATTTCTGCACAACTGACTGCCTGTTTTGTCGTATTGCCCATTGCATTAGTTTGCCTAACGAACTGCCTTATAGGTGTGTTACGCATTGCACTAGGTTTGCATAACGAACTGTCTGATAGATGTGTTACGCTGTGTCTTAAGTCGTGCATCATGATCTGATGGATTGTCGTATTACACATGGTATTATTGTTGCATACCAAACTGCTGGATATATGTGTTTTGCATTGCATTAGTTTCGCATAACAAACTGCTTGATAACTGTATTACATGTTGCATTGCTTTTTCCCAACAGAGTACCTGAAAGGGGACCGTACGCATTGCATTACGGGGGCATAACAGTTTACAATGTTGTTGCGCTACGCATTGCATTACAGTGACAGTACATATCGCCAGATAACCGTGTTACGAACTGCTTTATTCTTATGTTGTGAAGTACCTGACTGTTGCATACCGAACTGCATATTATAACATTAGGATTACGTAGGATTGTTTAGTTTAGCTCAATAATAATAGTCCAGGGGGAACATCACCCCAACGCATATGTTGGTTTAGTATTGTGTGGTTGCATCGTATAATTTATAAACATATACTTGTTTTATATGAAACTTGTGTCGAGTCTATTTGTGGTGTCATCATTGGGTTACTGTGAGCGAAATTGCAAATACTTTACACATTGGCCTTGAAGATAAGCCTGGCTGTTCGTGCCAAGCTACCAAGGGGGTGGAGCGGGGGCTATCTCTAGAGGAGACCTGTCTTTTCCCTAACATTGGGGCTCACGGTTCCCTGTTTGGCCTACGGTAACTACCTCAGCCAACCAGGGATCCTGGGAATTCTAACAGTCAGACAAGTCTTTAAGCACTTGTTACCACTCATGTTCTGTCGCTATATTCACAGATAAACACCTTACTCTCATAAGACTAGCCAGCTTACTAAAAAGAATGCAGTGATTAGAACACCATTTAAATTAGTGTCCAAATGGCTTCCATGTGGTTCAATATATGAATAGATAGCTTAACATGTACTTGCTTTAAGATGCCATAACACATTCAGACATCTTTATCTGCCTTTAAGGGTTCCATTTTCTTCAGGTTAGATGTGTTCTTCCTTACGTTGAAAGCCAAGCTTTTCTGTCAGTAGATGAAATATTTAACCTTCACTGGGTGCAATAAGCGTGGCATACTATAGCTGTACCTAAAGCATTGCGTCTTCCTACACTCTGCTTTGATTGCTCGCTCAAGGTACAGATGGATAATAAAGTATGCAAAGGGGCCGTACCTTTCTTTTTTTGAGTGTAAAAATGCTCCGCATCCTGGGGCATTAGAACAACTTCCACCAAGGATATTATTGAGTAACAACTAACTGCCCAGGAGAAAATTACCGTCTGTTGAGGAGGTTGATGCTGCAGGAGGAAATATGAATTTTCATAGGGTTGGTCTTTGCACCAACATATATTTTCTGTCAAAAACATCAGTACCGCACAGAGAGTAGAAACAGTTTGCCCTAAACAGTGAACAAAGACACCTGGTTGGGTGGTATAGATGGGCCAGTATATCATAGTCTATGGGGCATTGCTTTAGGCGGGAAAAACAAAGATTTAAAATCAGTGAATTAGGTGATTGACAAGAAATGCAGAGCTCTCAAGGGAAGATCAGGAGAAACAGTTTCCTCTAGTGATTAAACAAGTATTGCTGTTTTACTGTTATATATGATGCAAAGAGCAGATATTGAGAATACCAACTTCTATTGATCAGATTTTAAGGTAACTTACAAAGGGTGAAATGCACTGAAAGAGCAGATATTGAGAATACCAACTTCTATTGATCAGATGTTAAGGTAACTTACAAAGGGTGGAATGCACTGCAAGAGCAGATATTGAGAATATCAACTTCTATTGATCAGATTTTAAGGTAACTTACAAAGGGTGGAATGTACTGAAAGAGCAGATATTGAGAATATCAACTTCTATTGATCAGATTTTAACATGACTTACAAAGGGTGGGAGGCACTATGTGCTTGCACATCTTCACTGGGACGAGGTCGAGTCTTGAGGGCAATCTCTCAGCTTCCCAAAGATGTGTTAATAGGCTTCTGTATGCGGTACAAACTAAAAACAAAACAGGATGTGAAAAGAGGTCTATGGGGCATTTGCTGGCTGATACATTGTTTATATACAGTTTAAAAATAGAAACGGTGTCACCAGAAACCATAGCAGGTCACTGTCCCAGAGAACCCAAAATAGATGAGGGACTAGAACATCTTGAGCCACTTAAACAAAGAACTGGGTCACAACCAGGTCAGTCATTGTTAATGATATTTCAATAGACATTACTTAGCTGCACGCATTCCTTAGCATATTACGTACTATTTATGTATTTGCTCTGCTTCCTGTTTTTGAAATGCCCCCTTTTATATCCTACTGCTGTTTCTCTAAAAAATATAATTAAAAAAAATTCTTCCAAATTCATTTGTCATGGAATTTAGCCCGATACTCCATACCACGCAATATGTCATCCCAGAACCATTCTCACACATTTTGCGTTCTCGGACAATTTGTTACTACCTCGTGAAAATGGCCAAAAGTTGGACAGCTACTGTTCCTAATGAATTCAGCATCTTGCACGTCTATTTATTTTGAATAATTTTGGCGAATTATGTTCTATTTCTTCAGTGAAAATGTATCCCCACAAAGTAGTCTCTATGTTCCAACTGTACCAAACATATCTTCATTTGTTCATGTAAGAAGGCTTTGCAATGTTCTCTCCGAAAGTGTGCTACTGGTTTTACAAGTTGTAATAAAGATTCATTAAAAATATATTCCATAAAAAACATTGTTATGGGAAAAGTTTAGATGATGAAGGCACTGTGGTTGGGGTAGACCAAGTACCTCTTCTCTGTTCATTGTATTTGGGAAAATTAAATTGCGAGTTTTGCTGGAGCACGCATTCACCCACATGGAGGTATCTTGCTTCTACTGACGGAAAATCGAGGTTATTGTTACCCTGCACTATGGTACTCATTTTACACACTTTGAAACTACAAAAACCTTTGTGGTCTCACAGGTATATAAACCTGTGAACATGGAGTAAAAAACTGATCCTTGATGTGCTTGCAATAGTTTACTGAGCCTCAGACCCTGCATTCAAACATGAATGAAAGCATACATTAACTACATATTTTATGGTATCTGACCCCGAGTACGCATACAAGCTATATGCCACTACTGTGTGCCTTTGATTTAAAGTACCAATCAATCAAGTTTCTTTATTTGATTTTACAGATAAAAGACCCAAGATATTATTAAAATCAACATACAGTTGATCATAGTTAAACTCATTCATGTTTTAAACCCCTCATCAGAAAGCGTACAAGGAAAAAGCAAACAGAAGGAGAGTTTAAGAACTGTAAACACAGTAGAGCAGGCCTGACTTGGTTAACAATCATTCGCCTTAAAATCGAAAACAAAAACTAGTGCCGCAGATTATTGTATTTTGGACAAAGCATAGTAATATGTAAAGTATCATTAATCGCTGTATTATCACATTCGCAGAGGGGCAAGTCCAAGATCGAAAAACAGCTGCGATTAGAGAAGATGAGGCAGGGAGATAGATTCAACCTGAAATGGGTCAGCAAACCATGTTGATGGCGTGTCATATTCCAGGTTAGGTATGGTTCATATGACTGACAGTTTGCACTAAAATTGCATGTTGCATAGAATGTTTGCTTATTGCAAGGTCCTCGCGCTCTGCTGCCACTTGTCCCTAAATGCTGTTTCGACCGTTTTCCCCACAGACCAAGGTAAAACGGAGGGATTGTCATTCAGATCGGACCACCCTAAGACCCGCAAGTTACATGCCACATACGCCAGCCACGGGATCAGAGAGGATTTTTCCAATATTAAACAATCCTTTAGAATTAATATGCTATATCTAAGCTCCTCCTTTAACCAGATCAAATTCCAGAGCTTTAAGGGACCAAGGCCTAGCTGGTCAATGAGAAAGTCGAAACCTAGATCCTCATGGACAATTTCAGAGGGAACACCTTGGGGAACCCCCCAAAAATTATTTACACCTACTTGGAGGGGCAACCAGTCCATATCCTAATATTCCACAACCGTAGCTTACTAAATGTATGCACTTGGCCCTGTAAATTTCCAGGACTGATTTAACATGAGTGCGTCAGAACCTACAGGAAAAATCTTTAATACTGAATGTCACTCTGTTATAGGACAAAACATCCTGGGATATGAGCGAGTGCCACTTCAGCTCCTAATCTAGTAAAAAACCCAAATACTTGAATGTTTTTTTACCAGACTAATTTGTCGGCCTTCGACTACGTTTCATCATTTTAGTGTTAGGGGGGCCAAATTACATAACGTGTGACTTGGAAAAGTTAGTTGATAGGTCGAGGCTGCTCATTAAGTTAATAAAAAGAATAATAAGTTTTTGGAAGCTTTTAGCTGTACGGGCAATTAAAACAGTGTCATCTGCACAAAGCAAGGCAGGTATAGGATGGCCTCCTGCTTTAGGACGTCAACACCTGGTGCTGACAAGGCTTGCTCTATGTGATTGATGTAAAAAAAAAAATAATTTAAAAAAAGGGAGCTAACATACAACCTTGACGCACCCTGCACCGCAATTTAAAGTGCTCAGGGCACTCCGCACTGGGGCCAAAGTTGACAACTGCTGAAAGGTCAGTGTGCAAATCACACAGGAATCTTACTAAAACTGGGTCCACTTCCATCTGTTCCATCATGGACCAAAGCTTGGAGCGGTTAACTCTGTAAAAGCAGAGCTAAAGTCCATGAAGGCCAGATGGACTGCCCCCTTTTTAACCTTAGTAATATTTACATGTCAATAAATAAAGTTTAAAAGTTTGCTCCATGGTCCCTGGCCATAAAAGCCCTCTATCCTTGGCCAAATGCGCTAAGCGGTTTAATAAAATCCAACCAATGATTTTCATCTCGGAATTTGAGGGAAATGGGCCTACAGCATGCTGGGTCTGATCTATTGCCCTTTTAAACTGGAACTTTTGTCAAATGGGACCAGGTTAGCGGGAGAGGGCCAGCGGCTGCAGCTTTTATATGTCGTGTCAGTGGCGGTGCCCATAGCTCAATGCAGTTTTTGAAAAGGTCCCCTGGCACCCCATCAGGCCTTGGAGCCTTATTAGATGGAAATTGGGGGATAGCGGCTCTGACCTCAAAAAAGGTAAAAAAAAAAACATGGTTCACTATCTGATGGTCTTTTGATGGCTCCAGCTCCTCATCTAGCCTATAAATAGCTGCAAAATGTTCGACCCAGACCTGGAGGGGTGGGGAAGGGGGGGAAATGGTGCAGGCCTGGTTGGAAAGATGGTTGTTACTGAAAAGAGGAGAATTAAAGATGCTCCAAAAGACTGAGCCGTGGAGTTGCCTACTGGCAGTTAGTAACTTTTCCCATGTCTCCTCTTTAAGTTGAGTGTTGCGTTCCTTGCCGACCACTCTAAACACAGCCCTGGCCTTCCTGACCTCTGCTTGGCAACGTGGGTTCGCCTGCAGAAGGTTCAGAAGGTCCCTGTGGGTTTTGAAGCACCGACTGTCAAGGCTTGTTGGCTCTGCACTCCAGAGATCTTCAGGCTACAAGAAGCTCCAGCATCTCTTTCCTCCAAGTTCAGTGTCCTCAACACATCCTCTGCAAATTGAACTTCGTTCTTTGTGAGCTGCGCTAGGTACTCTTGCGACTCCTGTGCCTTCGTTCTGCGGGCTCTCATGAGGCTCTTCTATTGCTTCAGTGGGTTCCCCTGCTTGCTTGGGCCTGCTCCTACTCTCCTGCTGTTAGGGAGCCCTTTGGACCTTGCTGGACCCAATGTTGCTCCTTCTTCATTGCCCAGTCAGTTGAGCTACCAAGGCTTGCTGTTGCTCTCGCCGGACACCGACCACCTAGTCACAGATATCCGACATAGGACAGCTTGTACACAGCTCCTGGTCTTCCTCAGCATCGTCTAGTCCTCACAACTGCAGCGACAAGGTCACAGTTGACTCTTCTGAACCTCCCAACATCGGTGGACGTTGTATCTTTATGCCTCAAGGTCACTTTTGAGTGTCACAGACTCTGTCCCCTCTGATTGCAGGTTCTTCAATCAAATAAAAGGGTGGATTCTTGAAGTGGACTCCTTTACCTTCCAACTCTTTCATTCTCTACAAAGGTTTGCAACGTCTCTTCACCCCCATGCACCTGGCTTCCCTAGTTTAGCTAATCTGGTTCCTGGGGCGTCAATGGGTGGGTTGGCTCTCCAATCTTCTGTCCTTCAGGGAATTTTTGGGGGTAATCTGGGAAGGGTCCTTTTTCTGCAAAATTGCAACTCTGCAATTGACTTCCATTGGGCACGCGGCTGTGTTCCCACTCTGAAAAGAGCCTCCGTGTGGTTCATGGGTACTAACGTGAATGGCTCCTTGTGTCTCCAGCTCCTCTGGGTGTTCTGGTCCAAGTCTTGACCTCCTTTGCAGTTCGCTTTCAACTTTCTCAATATACGGTTTGGTCTCCCCCTGGAGACCACTGTATTTTGTGCTACTTACCTTACTGCATTTGAATTATTTTGGTATATTTTGTGGATAGCTCAGGGTAGGAGATATACCAATGAGTTAGTGAGTGTTGTGTAATAAATGAGAAGTTTTTTTATATAAATACTGTGTGGTTCTTTTCCGTTTAACCTAAAATACAGGACTAAACTGGTAAAACAAACTGCTTAACACTCCTTCAAGATGAGCCTGAAGGCTGCTCCCCACAGCTGCCACTTTGAGAGCTTTCTATGGTTATCAAATCCCACTAAAAATCACCATTAGGGTTGCCCTGATTAGTGCAAAGTGCATCACTAAATTAAGAGTGCACCATATATTAAGCAGGCCTCCTACACATGTACTGTTTTGCATGGTGCTTTTCTGGAAATCAAAGAAATAGTTATTGCTTGCTATAATTACTCCCAGCCGATAAATGCAGTTGGTTCTTAACCTTGCTTGGACAAAATGAGGGCCAGTGGGTAACATATCCAGTTGTCTGGCATAGAGCTTATGTGATCACTGGGTGTGCTGTGTGCAGTGTCCTGATTGGCCGAGTGTTCCAAGCCTCATGTGGCATCTAAATTTGTGGTGTTTCGGGAACACGCCTCTCCGACCATGTGCGCTTCATTGGGGCCAATCTCCCCGGACTATGTGTGGTGTCGCTGCCCATCTGTGGGGTTAATCTGGGTTTTTCCTGTTCACATGTTTGTTCTGCTGGTTCCGTGCCACCCCACCTGTGATCTGTTAATCAGTGGCCTCAGGCCTAGGGCGCAAGGCCTGCCTGATCATATATTTCAGACTCTGGGTTGATGGAGGGAACATATCGGGCTGATTTTGTTTTATGCACACATGTATCATTTTGTGCAGCGAAATCAATTTTAACACTGCAGTACTTGGTGCAATCACCTCTTACCATTGTATCATGAAATCAGTTAAGAATGTCAATAAGTTAGCAGCCTCACTGCAGCTGAGGTGCAGCAACACCACCAATCTGAAGCAAAATCACACAGACAATATAAACACAATAGACCAAGTTTACAAAAACACATACAGCCAACACCACAATACAGCATACCAACATATTACAGCATTTCAACACCACACAATCACAATACAACACGATGCATCACATTAGCACAACACCATCACACCAACATGACAGCACATCAGCACAATAGTCATAATAGTCATAACACATCACAACAGCAAAACAGAACTGCACAGCAGCACACCAATACACCACAAAACAACAAAATGCAAAACACCACCACAACACACCTAAACAGTCCAACTAAATTGCTTTGTGTTTTTGTGCTGTGTTTGAGTTGTTCTAATATTTTGTTGTGGTATATTGGTGTTTTGTGAAAATGTGTTGTGTTCTTGTGTTGATATGAGAATATATTGTGTTTTGCTGTAATATTGAGACATTGTACTGTTGTGATATTCTATTATTTTTTATCACTATGTTATTGTGCTGTGCTCTGCTGTTTTATAGTGCTTTTACAGACTTTAACAAATGTTGCTAGCTTGCAGAAAAAATATAACATCCCTATTAAATTCCAATTAAAAACAGCCATTTGTCACTTCCAATTTGGGCATAATACCAGCACGACAACTCTACCACTTTACATTACTGTAATCAGTATAAAACCATGGTGTACACCATGTCTTAAATTAACACTTATGCTCTTGTTTTGTGATCCGGCACTCTATACTACTATGGTTCCCCAACGAAAAAGAATGTATTAAAACTACTTTATAACTTCCAGTCTCTGTGGGAATTACAGCACACAGGAAAATTATTTCTAGTGCATGAAATCTTATAAAAGTTATTGAGCGCACTTATACCAGAGGTGTCTTGGCGCTAGCTGTCCTGAGAAGAAAAAAACAGCTGGCCATAGTAATTATATAGCAAGGTTTTAAGATCCTTTCTCAAGGCTGTTAAAGTAGGCAGGGACCTTATGTGGCTCGGTAATCTATACCAAATTTTGATGGATCCTAATATAAAACTTCTGCCACCCCAGTTCACCTTTCAGATTCTGGGAAGCAGCATGAGATTTGCCCCTGCCAAGTGAAGGGGTCTGTTTGAGGAGTACCATTTCAAGGATTGTCTAAGAAACTGCGGGCCTGTGTTATGTAAAGTCTTATCGGTGATACATAAGGCCTTAAATTTGATAAGACTTCTTACCACAAGCCAGTGCAGATCTTTAATTTCCTTAGCCACATATTGGAATTTGGGAATGCCTACGAGAAGACTGTCTGCTTTGTTCTGCGCAGTCTGAAGCTTGTTAAGGTGCTTTTCCTGCATATTCAAGTAAAGGCCTTTGCAATAGTGGTAATTAGAGTCTTTTTTGTATGGGTAGGAATGTGGGGCAACATTTTCTTTAACAATTTGAGTAGATAAAAACTAGAGGAGGTAGTAGTATTGACCTGCTGCCCGATGTTCGGTATTCCATCAATCATCACTCCTAAGTGTTTAGCCTTGGTCACCTGGATTGGTAGGGGGCCTAGTCCATCTGGCCACCAGGCTGGAGACCATATAGGGGAGACGTTTCTAAACAGGACTACCTTGGTCTTTCTGGAGTTCAGTTTTAGGCAGTGTATACTCATCCAGGAGCCGACAGCCAGCATGCAGTCATGGAATTGAGGATCGATTTTAGGACCATTTTTTAAGGCTGACAGGATGATTTGCAGCATAGGAAGCCAGACAGGCTGAAACATCTGATTAGAATGGCCAGTTCAGTTACGTGAATATTAAATAGCACAGGGCTGACAGATGAACCCCGTGGTACCCTTCTTGGAAGTGGCAAGGGGAGGATTCATCTAGGCCCAGGGCCAGTGATCGTTGCCTTCCTGAAAGGAAGGACATGACTAAAGATAAAGCTCTCTTTAGTTCCTAAGGAACTCAAGCAGCTCATCAACAGCTTGTGGTCCACAGTGTCAAATGCTGATGACACATCAATAAGGATGAGTGCTGCCACTCCCTCAATATCTAGCACTGCCCTGCATTTCCTCAGTGGCTTTGATCAAGGCCGTTTTCTGTGCTATGCCCCGACGTCAAATTGAGTCTCATCAAGAAGATGATTGTCTTGTAGATAGTTGGCTAGCTGAGTGTTCATCACTTTCTCCACTACCTTACCAGAAGTGGGAGACACGAGATTGGTTAGTAGCTGTTGGGGTCTGCTGTGTGCTGGTTGTGTCTCTTAAGAAGGGGTAAAACAGAGGACTTTTTCCATATGGAAGGGAAAACTTGTTTCTAACATGGAATAAAAAATGGATGAGAGACTAAAGCCTATGATTTCAGGGACCTGTTTGAGAACAGAAGGAGGACAAGGATCATGGGGGAGCCAGATTTATTCAGATTGTTCATAGTGGCTATCTGATCTCTAGTAACCGGAGAGAATGCCGAGAAGGAGGGTAGGATAGAATTGGACTGAGAGCCAACCGCCCTAGCAGCAGAGGGGGAAGATACCTTGAAGTTGGAGTAGATTTGTTCCATTTTATCCTGGACATTGAGTGCTAATGTGTCACAGAAGGCTTAGGACTGCTTACTCATTGCATTGCTGGAGAGTGTGGAAAGTTTAGTTATCACCTGAAAGAGCTCTCTGGTGGAGTTCTCGCCATCTATTAGCTGCATATACCAATTTCTCTTTTCATTAATTAGGAGGTTTTTGTGTTCAGATAAGATGGATTTATAGAGGGAGAGCTCCCGCTCATTATATTGTGCCTTCCAGTGCCTTTCCTGTCTTTCTACAGGTTTGTTTTGCCAAGTCTGGGGTCCACAGAAAACCAAGGTGCTGACAGGATGATCCTATTGTTGGATGTTTTTTTTTTTTTAAAGGAGTTGACAGTTGTTAAAAAGATAAGAGTTTTTTTTTTTTTTTTTTTTTTAAGTTGGTGTCAACAATGTTTCCAGGTTCTAACTGAGATTGCATGATCCTGTCAGAATTCAGAATCCCTTTTTGATTTAGGATAAAGATGGACCTTCAAAGTCCGATTGGATTTCAGCAGAAACATTATAGCCTCCAATTTAAAATAAAATGCTTAGATGCCTTGAGGAAGCCCAAGGCTTAGCGGCCGATAGGGGGCTACACACGTGTCGGCTGTACCTTAAAAAATCCTTGTTATTTCATTTTTTTTTCTGGCTTTGAGAAGTTAAAGACTGGTGTCTCACATCCGATTGTGCAAGATAAATACTGGATTCATTATCAGGATTCTTCCTAATAATTATGAATATTCTTACTTGTCCTAGTACATCTTTCTGCTATTGAATGAATTGGGAAGGGACTTCTTAAGGACAAGCAGCCTCACAGTAATCCTCATTAGTACGCAGGAAGGCAAAATAACTGGATCATTAACCCTTCAAGTTTTGAGATAAAGTAGTATGCCTTTTAAGGTACAATTATTGATAATTTTCAAATTAATAAAAAAGCTTCGCAATTTTGTGAAGGGATAGTTTCAAAAGGCATTTTATCATCATCTGTATTATGTGGGTGTGCTAAGTCAGATCTTCTCTGCTGTATGCCTAGGGTATGGGTTGATTGTAAGGCGCATCAGCCTATCGGTTCTGTATGGTATGACTTATTTGTAACTGTTGACCATGTTACTACTTTTTTTTAAATATTTATATGACAATATGCAATATATATTTTAGTTCTGTGTGCCTTTAATTTATATGTTTATATATTCTTTTAACAATAAACGCTTCTTATAGACCTGGTAGATTTACCATTCTTCACCCATATAGGAAATTACATCACTGGGTTCCCACTAAAACAGTTTTTAAAAGAAAAAGCAAACAAAGATGACTTCATTTCCCATTGTCCTACTACACAGAAAGTGATATCACTGCATTCCCCATCATTTATCTGCATTGGAAGTAACATCAATGTATTTCTAAGTGTGCAGGGTATGACCAGACGTGGGTCCTGGGCTCACTGTGCCACTGGATTCAAGCTAGCCTGGCTGATATGGGGTGACACCCCAAAACCGGTCCCAGGATGCTGGTTTCTGGTCCAGGAAGGACCTGGCTTGGCAGTTCAGGCTGGACTGTTCACATGAGGAGCAGAATCAAAACTGATTTGCGTATGGTTAGGTCCAAACTGGGGTGGAATAGTGAGCAAAAGAACAATGGATTCAACCCAGATCTCTTGACTGGAAGGGAGGGTTTGAAAAGTTACAGCACTTTGTCCATCATCTTATTGTGTTTGCTGTCTTCGCCCTCAGTGGCCATGAGTATGCCCAGACATGTGTCCCATGCTCACTGCACCACTGTATTCAAGCTAGCCTGGCTGATGAGGGGTGATACCGAAACCAGTCCCAGGATGCTCGTTCCTGGTCAAGGGAGGACCTGGCTCGGCAGTTCGGGCTGGACTGTTCCCATGAGGCGCAGGGTCAAGACTGATTTGCATATGACTGGGTCTAAACTGGGGTGTCATGGTAAGCAAAAGAACAATAGATGTCTTGACTGGGGGTGAATGTTTGATTTGTTCTGCATTCTGTCCATCATTTGTGTGCATTTAGTATCAATGTATTTCCCATAATCCATCTACATATTAAGTGTCATCACTGGTCTCACCAAAACCATCATTAAAAGCAGAAGCCAGGCAAAAAGAGTTCACTTCCCAACATCCATCTGCACAGGACACGACACCACTATTTGTCCCATCATCTATATGCACAAACGTCAATCAATTCCTGCCTTCTTCCTACTCCAATCATCTCTTCACACAGTACAATCACCCGGGCATTCCCATCAAAAGGCAGACACAGACAATAGTATTGCCTGATTGAATCAGTTAAGTCCAGCAAGTGCCTTGGGCTAGAACTCCTGTTTACTGAACGTACAAGTCAAGATAAAGTTGTGTGCATTACCCAGCACCCCATACGAACAATTCCCACAATCCCATCCAGATTTACACTACTCAAACACTTGCATGGCTTTCACACAACGCATAGATCCAACCTTGAAGATATTACACCAACTACCCTACACTCTCAAAGTACACAAAAAATTTAAATTCATGTTCATGAACGCTCACTCTGTAGGATTCCATGCTGCAGACATCACAGACCTCATCTCCTTTCATACGTATGACAGCCTTTTCATCATGAAAATCTTTTTTCACCCCCTCCCCACATCACACGTACTAGATATCCTTCTTCTCATCGGCTACAGCATCCTTCATGTAGACCACATACATAAGAAGTCATGAGGCCTTCCTGTCACCCATCCGTCCTCCTGGTACTGAACACTAGGCAAGCAACTTACAAGACATTTCACACTCTATAGAACTCAGACCATCACTTTCCATCTCCCCACAGTCCTCCTGGGCAGTACTTAATATCCCAAGAGACAACATCTGTAAACACATTGACACTCAAAGTTGTACACTGTGTCACACAGCCAACACATGCCAAAGGCCACATCCTCAACCTTGTTTTCTCATCACCACCAACAACCTAATGCAAACCACCTATACCCTTGGACTGGCCATACCACTTTGCCATCCCCATCCCCCTCCCCCTCCCCAAAGTCCTACCAACAAACCAAGGTCAATACAAAAGAAAAGACCAAACATTGAGATTTTTAAAAGACTTCTCCACAGACAGCATAATGATTTGCCTCATTTTTCATCTTATCAACTTCACATCCAAATCCAACACCCTTCTAAGAACCTCAACAATTTATTGGAAAGCTATGTGAACATCCATGCCCCACTTAAAATATACAAGTGCAAACAAAAACCTTCAGCACCCTGGTATTCGAAAGACCTTGCTGATAATAAATGGTCCATCCGCAGACAAGAAAATAAAAGAAAAACATAACTCCTGAGGACCTCTTGATACTGAAGTCCTTCCTTGCAATACGCAGACAGCTCATCACATCAGCCAAAGCAAAGTACTATACCAATACCATCAATGAAGTAATCAACAGAAAATCGTTCAAGCCAATCAAGCACTGCATTAATCCCATTTATGCTCACCTATTTCCCCAATTCACAGAAAAAAGCCATGCCATCAACCGCTTCTTTAGTGAAACAATACTGAAGATCCAATAGCACATTTAGAACACCAAGCGTACTTCCATTCTTGCACCCAACCCTTTCTGTAGAATCCTGCAATAGTCGACATTCAAAGCCCCATCTCTCCCATACCTCACTGGCATACTCCATTCCCTCAAAGCCACATCTTATGAAGATGATGCCTTACAGTGGTCATTCATCAAAGCTCTCTCTGGGGACTCTTTTACCCTTACTTACCACTGTCAATGACTCCCTCACTCAAGGATTCTTCCCAGAAGCTCTCAAGACACACCAGATCCTTCTATTCTTAAAAGAAACCCACATACGATCCTGAAGTCCTTACCAACCACAAGTTCATCACTTACATTCATTCATTGACTAGATCATTGAAAAAGCAGTGCATGTTCCACTCCAAGATCATCTCCATGCTAGCCATCTCCAGTACGACTGCCAGTCTGACTTCAGATCATGCTGCAGCATAGAGGCTGCTACCTTATACATGGTAGACAATTCTCTCTTGAGCAAAGATGAAGATGACCCTGGCACCTGATATCTTTGCACCCTTTAGCTGCCTTGGACACAGTCAATCATTCCACCCTCACATGCACACCCAGTAGCCTTGAATAAGATTCACCGGCAATGTCCTTCACTGGTTCTCCTCCTACTTTTCAAACTGAAACCAGCTTGTTCACATGGGCACCTCCAGGTCACAGAAGGTCCCAATCACTCTTCAAGGTACCATACTGGCTCATTAAATTTCGAACCTTTACATTTGTTTTGGGAAACAGCCCTTTCCTTAAAGAAAATGGCGGATATTTTGAGAAGGAAGTTCTTTTTTTTTAAAGTTTCTTTGAGAGTTGGCATTGATCCCCTGGACTATTGTTGCATTATTCCATTATCCACAATTTCATGGCATGGAACTGCACCTGTTAAACAGTGTACCTTGTGGTATTTGTATTTACTGGCCATAAAATGGCCTCCCCTATATTCTCTGTGTAATCCATGTTTTGCAGATAGCACTAACATTCTTTGAGCGCTCAGTTTATTTCAAAGGGCCTCTAATGGTCTGTCAATTTTTCAGCAAAATAACATTGTTTAGCAATTTTGCATGTGTGGTATGGTGAGTGCTGTGAAGCACAAATCAGTAAAAATTGTATTAAATATAAGAATTAATGAGTGAGTGCAATGATGAATGAATGGATGGATGAGCATCTGAGGACTCGGTGGATAATTGGGTGCACTCCATGCTCATTCACACATCCTTTCATTCTCAACACTCACACACACGTGCGCATGCACGCACACACACACACACACACACACACACGCACACACACACACACACACATACACACACACCACCCCCCTCTTTTAGAAACCTATCGTCAGACCAATTGCTTTTGGCAATATTTGCTTTTATGAGACTCACTATCTGACTCAGCCTGTTTCTGAGCAAGTCCTTAATGTGTCAATGACTGGAAACAGTGCGAGAGCATGCCTGTGTTTGTATTCATATATTAAAGCTAAGGCCCATAAGAGCAACTGTCATAACTGTGCGCATGATTCTTTATAAAAACGATTCACCCAAATGCACTTCAACTGCAAGTTCTACATTTCCCTTTGTTCTTTGCCCTAATATCCTCTTCAACCGGGTGATATTATGAGAAATGATGCAGAGGTACCAGTCTCAGAATGCGCCTAGTTGTTAAAATGTTGATTCAATTGCATGCTAATGCTATCAATTGTTCATGCAATGAATGCTGAGCTCTGGTATGTTTTTTAACGTATAATCCTCGATTTCTAGAGATGAGAAGTAAGAAAAGTTGTAACTGCTGACTGGGCAGATCATATTGCTGTAAACAGCATGAGCTACAGTGAGAAATAGGGCATGATACAGATGGTACTGCTGTGAGCCATGGTGAGAGGGAGGAAAGAACAGAGGAACCTGTGTGTCTGCAGTGAGTTCCAGTGGAAATCGGGGTAGAGGAGAGAAGATGAGGCGATTGCAGTTAACCACAATAAGTAGGGACGTGGAAGAAGATGCCAGGACCACATTAAGCCATTGAGAAAAGGCAGTGAGAAAGAGAGAAGATCCCAGAACCACAATGAGGATGGCGAGACAGAAGGTGCAAGTATGGTTGTCTGTTCACTAAGAGAATAGAGTAGAGGAGTCCGGACAGTGAAATGGTGACAAGGAGCGGAATCACAGACATAATAAAGGGGCACAGGACAAATAATGGGGTATTGGTGTATGTCAGTGTAGTAGAGGTCGTACTACCTGCATTGGAACCCAGTGAAAAATGCACTACAAGTGTATCCTGAAGCAGACATTTGTGTGCGTCAGTGCCGGTCCCTTCTTGGTGTGAAAAATAAACAGTGTCAGTTCCTGACATGCCAAAGAATGAATTGCTGAAAAAAGCGGACTCAGACCCCCTACTCTGTATTTGTTGCAGGGATTTTATTTGGGAACAGAACTGTGTCTTGGAAGAACAGGAGGTCAGAATGTAGGGACAAGTTTCAGCACAAGGCAGATTATTTATGCAAGAACATCAGAGTTGAACTGCTGTCTTTGCTGTGTTCCTGGGGTATGTGCTGGTGGTAAGGGTGCATTGCACCACTTACATTTCAGGACTTGTTAATTCATGGAGACCGCATCAGAGCAAAGGTTTTGCTATGTGTTAGCCGCTCACCTAAGTGGCTGTCAGAATGGCATATTGTAGTGCTATGAACTCCTTAAATCTATCTTGCTATGATTAAACAGCCTCATTAGCTGCTTTCGATAAGAGTTTACAGTTACAGTTTTTTTAAGGATTCATATGACTGCTTGATGAGCAGAGCTTTTGTTGCTAAGAGTTTTGTTTTTTCCACATTTGAACTTAGTGTGATTAAAATGACTTGGATTATCAATGGAGAGTAGTGATGTCACTTGCTGGGACTAAAGTGACTTGATTGCTGTATTATACAACCATTGCAAGCTTCTAAAGAGAGACAAAGAATGTGAGATCTCTCAGGAGAGAGAATAGGTCACGGTTCTGAGGATTAATAAAATGCTGATCTTGGATTTAACCTTTTTGCACAATAAGAACTCGTTCCTTAATTTATTCCTTTCGATATTCTTAACAGGGGTCGGTTGAGCCCTGGTTTGGTTCAATCCCTGTGAGGCTAAAGGATTTTATGTTATTTTGCAAGGCCTCCTTCCTTGCTGTTCCCTTACCTCCCTCACTTGATCACCTTACGATTATGTGCTATCATAGCAGTCGGAATCAAGGCTATCAAGAGGTGGACAAATTGAGCAATGAACCAATCCCGAGGGACTTGATTATTGATACGTCACAGAGTGACCATAACTCATGACTAAGTCTACCCCCAGGAAAAGTTTCATGCAAGCTGTGAACTGCAAAGTTGAAATTGGTAAATATATTACATCATGTATCAGTCACACTGCAGAGGGTGTTTCTGCTATTGTGAATGGGAGCTGTTCTAACTTCTTGAGGTGTAACATTGAGTATATGACGTCTTTCTTGGCCAGGAGCGGTTTGTGGGTCAGACTGAAAGGAAAGAATAGCCGTGTTGAACTAAAGGTATCACTACAGTGCGCGGCCAATTTTGAGGACTTGGATGTACAGCTAAACTGCTAATCGAAGCTGACTTTGCTCATGATATAAAGAAGACATTTCACTATGAATAATATCAATCACAGTAAAGACAATGTTATTCAAGTTGTAAGTGCAAGAAGACAGCCTATTATTACTGTTAACAACAGACAGTACTTTATCCAAATCTTGATCAATTTGTCGTAAACATGCAGCACCTTAAATTTGTGATAATTTCTCAATTTCATTATATGTACCATAAATAAATAATTTTTAACGCAGAGACTTAGGACCTAATAGAACATCAGATATGTCCATGTCTTCTGAAGAGAGAGATAGATGTTGTTTTACTGCAGACAGAGTGTAGTGTTCCAACCATTGTGGACACAATTTTCCCACTGATTTAGGTGGTGACAATACCAGAGTGCTGGGAATGGGAATAATGGGGGGGAGGGTCTGCTGGCCTTAAACCCCGGTGTGGAATTAAAAAAAACCAAGCACAACCACCATTTGTGTCCACTGGCCCATTTGGACCTGAAAATAAGGAATTCAAGATTCCATTCTGTAACATGCTACTGAGTTGGTCAATGTAATTTGTTAAATGCTGCCATTTGTCAAATCAGGCAATCAAAAGGATAGTATGTGCATTCATGTCTTTAATTGTTGCCAGTCCTAGACCAGTAGTCCGCTGGGCTGTATCATCCTGAAAAATCATTACTGAGGAAATTAAACAGGTCCAGAATAGGATGCCTGTCCCCAGAACTTGCCAAGATTGGTTTCATGTCAAATGGTATTGTTCCAATAGTCATCGCATATATTGCTTTGCTGGTTTAGGGACGAGTTTAAAATAAAAAGATTGAGTCCAATGCATCATAGTCAGAAAAACTTGAATTTATCCCTATAGGTTTTATGAGCTGTCTTGTGGGGCGAATAGGACAATGTTCCCATTTTTTATAATTAAAAAGTCTGCCGTGAACACCGGCTCAATGTAAATAGTGATGTCTATAATTATGGTAATCGATCATTTCACCATACGTCAGAGTTCAAATACAGTTCCTCTGGTCTAAAAACAGTATTGTATTCCAGCTCCGAGAGCATGGAGATTACAGTCTCAAAATCCCAATCAGAATGCAACCCAGATACAATAATATCACCCAAAGAAAACATAAATGCATAAGGAAACAGCAGAATTTGTTGGTCCATTCATATCAAAGGGCACTTTATCACACACAATTCCATCAGTTACTGGAACAGCGGAATGTTCATAAGGGACGTGCCTCTTTTTAGCTTATGTGAAGAAAAATGAGGCGTTAACACATCTTCGACCAGTTCTCTGAAAGAGTGTTCTACAAGGTAATGGCCATTTATCAGCTAAAGAAAACAGTCACAAATCCAATCCAAACTGATAGGAAATGAAAGGCAAATGGTATCCAATCATATTTCCAAGAAGGGACCAGAAAAGTGTGTTTCGACCTTGAAAAGAAAACACAGGCCTTTGTAGGCGGAGTGAAGGAACTATCAACCAAGTCGGATGAAAAAATCATCTGTTCCCGCATAATAACCAGAAACATTGCATTAAAAAACTGGAGAAAGGGGTACCGCAAGAGAACTGGTAAAGTCCACTAGAGGTGGATAGGTAGAACTACATCAGCGTCATAAGACTCACTTCAGTCGTGTGGCTGGAATTTGTAGCTATACTGGGAATCAACTGAAGTTCATCCTCAGGCCCCCCTAACTGGGGAGAAAAAGCTTCAATGGTTCTCACAAGCTGTAGAGGAATTTCCTTTATTGTAGAGAGAGGAGTTAGGAACTACCAAGGACTCCTCGTGGCCTAATATTTAAAATCGGCAACATGATTTAACTTGATGTGATCAGTGGAGACAAAATGATCGTCTTGAGAACCAGCAAACAGGGGCAATATTGCAGTTCTAGTACCTTGGATGCCAAGGACTGGAATCAGTGCATGGTATGGTGGGCCAAACTACTCCTTTACCCTAATCCATTCACAAACAAGATCCCCAACCTGTAAAATCCAGCCAGAAGTTGATCTGTGCTCCTTGATTCCTGCAGAGTCTGATGTTTTCAACTGCTCATTGGATTGACCATCACACAAGTTTTTCTAAGTTCTGTAAGACAGCACAATGATCATTTACGTCAAAGGGCGTGGCTGCCTCCACAATGTCTGGAGCATCAAGGTTTGAAATGTACATTTTGATGCCAAGAAGGGCCTTGTATGTGGTTCGGTCACACTGAAATCTTTTAGGGACATTATTTAATGCTTAATGCTCCCCATATATGGAGTGGATCCAAAAGCACCCTGTACCTAATACTCTAGCTGTTAAGGACTGAGTAAAGGTTCATCCTCCCACAACAGAATTTCCCTCAGGACAATACAGATGAGAGTAATGTATCTCTACACCCAGGGAAACCATAGAATCTCCGTAAACCCTAAAAGCAAAAGCAGGGCCCTGGTCTGAGTGGAATGTAGCACATGCATGTGTCCAGATAAAAACTTACAATCTTCAATAACCATTCCAGTGTCAGCCGAAAATTGGGGCCACACCCACAGGAACCTGAAGCAAGACAACTGCAACTATGGTAAATTTAAATGCACCATTTGAATTTAGAGGACCACAATGGTCCAAATAAATGTAGCTAAAAGGTTTGTTGGAAATCAACAGGTGTGTCTACGGTGGACGAACCACTGCGGATTTCATTTGTTGACAAATGTCATAAAAAAGGACATCATTCTTAGCCTATTTGTATATGCCATGCCACCAATAATGTTGCTGTAGCAACAAAATATTGACCGCCACACCTGCATGTGTAGAAGCAACACCTTCATGTGCAGCTATCACGAAAGCTAGCCTACCGTTTTGGTTGGGATTCAAATGATCATCAACTATTGGAAATAAGAAAGGTAAAGTTTTGTTCACTTAAATGATATGTTCATCTAATTGGCAAGCCCCTAGGAAAAGTGGTGTTGTCGCATGGAGCATTAACAACAGCCAAGACATTATACTCTAACCTCGTTAGAGAATGAATAACCGCAGCAACCGTTGGTCGAAACTGCAGATTTGGCCTCTTCATCTGCCAAAGAATTCCTTACGTGTGGTCCCACACATGGATGACCTAATGTATGACTAAAAGGACCCTGTTGCGATCTATCCTTCAGGTCGGCCACCTTTACCCAAAGCATTTTATGCTTTATTGTGTTGCTGTTAGTTACTTTGAATCCAGTTTGGTGCCAATAATGCTTATTGTCTCTAAAAGACTTAACACAATTAAATGAATCACACACTACGTGCGGGGAATTCGGGATCCATATTCTCCAGTGCAAGTAACAGAGCTTTCAGTTCAGCTAGTTGTACAGTGCCGTCCACTAATGGACTGCGTGCTAGCTTTTTGGGTTTGTAATTTTCTGCCCAAAATCACACCATGAACAGTGGCATATGCCACTGGATATTGGTGCCTGGTACCTATAGCAGGTTGGGCTGGATCATCAGTATAAACAATATATGTATACAGATTTAAGAAGCAGGTCATTGCTAGGCACAGAAGAAACGTGCTCATATTGAAGAAACTATTCAGTCTTTAAAGATGGGTCAAAGAAAAAGTCTACATCAACAGCTGTCAAGGATGTCGCCCATTGAATCTATCAAGGATGGAGGGCTTTGGCACTAGGAATGCTAGCTTTTGTGTCTAAGGCTGAACAGGAGTCTCAACAACGTGTTTACCTTGTGCCTGTTCTTTAAGTATAGCCATATGCACATCAGTCGTTATTTTTTAGTGGATGCAAAACGTTTTTCCCCATTGGAATATAAATGAGATTTATATGCAATTGCCACTGTTTCATTCGTGTTAAAGATAAGGTAGGTAAAGCCAATGGCACCCACAATGGCACGGATAACCAGGTTGGTGGTATTTACATGTGTATGTAAGTGTTGTGTTGCAATCAAAACAGATTGTAACATTCTGGGTATGTTTGAGTGTTCTGATTGATGTCCAATTAGAACTGGACAAAATCAGGATGAATTCATTCATATCATTTATTGCATTGGGCATAATCAGGTATGTAGGTTCTGTATAATTAAGGAATCCTAACAAGGACTGAAGCTTTGAATGGTATTTGGAGGCTGCAGAGGAGCACACATCAATGAAGTGTGGTGCAAGACATTTGCCTTCATGTATAAGTTCATAACCTAAAAATAGGACACTTAGAAATGTTATATTAGATTTCTTAAAGTTGAACTTGTAGCCACCGGCTGTGAATCCCAGTATTAGGTGATTCACCCAGGCCAAATGTGTATTTAATTCATTGTCCATTAAGTAGATATCATCTACATAGGACAATGTGTCTGGATCAATGTATTGTAGAATTGACACTGCAGGCAGCAAACAGTCCTGGACTGTTCTATACACTATATGGAGACGTGAAAAACGCCGCTGAAAGACGAGTGCTGAGAAGGCCGTCTAGTCTCTGTTTTAAGGCGCTATATTTTGGCATAAAAAAACCTTAGAAAGATTTAAGATTGTTTTGTATTTTTTAACTGACTATATCATTTATAAGAGTACTTACTGTGTGTATTTTGCATTGAAAAACGTGCGTGTATAACTGTTTAAATCTATGTAGTCTAAGATGATGCGATACAAATAATCCAGTTTCTAAACAGGAAAAAGAGGATCATTTATTTGGGAGACAGGTGTGATTACTCGCTGGTTCTCCAACTGGGAGAGCTTTTCTCTAACAGGTACTTTAGCATCCTGTTTTTTGGGCACTGTGGTTGTACTTGTGGGCTGGGTGTTATAGTTATAATATGATATGGAGAATCCTTATCAGAGCCAGCATAGTTATGATATGAAGCTGGAGCCAGTGCAAAAGCCCTTTCTGCTGCACAGGTTTGTTTGACTTCATCAGGGACAAAACCAGATAGAGGAAGTATAACATGCTCACTATGAGAAGATATGTAGAGAAACTGTGGGGGGGGGCAATTAAATTTCGCTAAAAGAATGTCATAAGACAAAGTTAACTTTTCCCAGAATTTCTCTACTGGTGCGCGGCATGTCACCGTCAATTTGTATATCTAAATTACAGCCGCGGTCCGTGCAGGTAACAGAGGTGGTGCTGTGTAAGGGGGGATTCAGAGGGACGATGCAGAGGGAAAACAAATAAATAATACATTTTCCCTCTGCATCATCCCTTGGAATCCCCCCTTACACAGCCCCACCGCCGTCACCTGCTTGGACTGTGGCTGCCAAATTATATAATCTCTCTGGAGGGTCTATGCGCCGGTCTGAGATTTCAACTGTAATGAAGATATCAGTTGCTGTCGCTGGCAGAAAGTCCTGGAGATTCCAGCGCACTAAAGTGACCTCTACCGCACTGTCAAGGAGAGTCACTGCCCACCTCCTGTTCAGGAAGTGAGTTTTCAGTGTTTGTGACATATTTTGCAGTCATGCCCGCATCGTTATTTTTCTGAAATTGTGGCTTAAACGGAGGTTTTTCCTCCTTTATCTTCATTTCAGACAAGTTTTGCAAGTCCCTCTTCGATTTCACATACTTTTCCTGTCTGTGATCAGAGCGCCCTCCTCTCTCATATTGTTTCTTTGCCAAGTCCGGAAAGGAACAAGAAGGACAAGTATCGGATAACGGTTACTTATCAGGTGGCTACATTTGTGTGCAATCAAGCAAATAACATCTCTCAGAGGACACCAGTGATGGAGATACTCCAGGAGATCTGGCCCATTGTTTATGTATGGGTTTATCCCATGGCTTTAACAAACTCTGGGCCCGACTGGTCTGTCTACCGGTCTAAATTAGGTTTGCCAAGTTGTGGTTAACTGGGTCTGATTCCCAAATTATTGTGACCTAACTAAGTATAGACATCGACAATAATTATAATTAGCTTGCGCTCTTAGTTAACTGGGGCAATCTGCGTGAGCCGCTGGCATATTGCCAGAGATGCTGCTTCGCACTTAATGTTAGACAGAATAATTATGGATACTAGTGTAAAGTTTCCCATGAGTTTCATCGCCAAATCCAGGGCAGCAGCTGCCCCATGTTTGTTCTGCATTTGTTTCAACACCTCCAGCAAGACCGAAATAGATGGAGTGCAATTTGCTAAGGTATAGACAGCAGCAAAGACTGTGCCCCAAGTGGTACAGCCACCTATACCGGGTACAACCCCAAAAGGTAAGCACATGGTAAGTATTCTTTACTTGTCTAGTGGTCCTGTAAAGGGAAACACAGCTTTGATTTGATAATTTTTTTGGGTGTTCCAAAACAGAAATTCTTCACGATTAGTAGGTATTTTGCCCATAATGGGATGAACCATCACAGGACTTATGGTTGGCACTGTGGGCAACTGGGCCTGCTTTGACAGGCCAGGCCTTGATGGGACAGCTAGCAAGGTGCATAAGACATACAGAGTTAAGTGTCTATATAGTTTAACTAGAACAGTGTATAACTGTTGTAGCTCTTGAGCACTGAGATTCACTATATTAGGGAATGGAATATAACCAGCTAATGATAGCCAGGTGGCCCCTTCGCTAGTAGGGGGACCCATACATACTGGTGCAAGTACATGTATTCAAGTGCTTCACAAACAATTCTGATGTTTCCAATGTGATAGTGGTATTTCTCAGGAGCACAAATGCTCTGTATACTTGTGGAGGAGCAACATTTGTGTATTCATGACATGTGCCTGTAATGGCATTCACAGATTGAAAATTGATCCAAGAGTAAAGTTTTTCTAAACTATAGCCATCGTGGGCTTCAACCACGAAAATAAAATCACCATCTGCAGCCCCAAGCGCATGTAAAGTTACCTCAGGTCTACAATTGTCAGCAATAGAGACAGGTTGTGGCTGTGCCAGTGCCATAAGTAAAACAGTACTGGAAGCAAAGTGCAAACACAAATCTTGGCAATCCTTCTAAAGGTCCAAGCTTGAAAAGGCAACAGAAATAAATTAGGTACTTCCTAAAAATACTGTGGAGGATATATCCTCATCATCACAGATGTCTCAAGTGATGTGTGAGGATACTATGGACACGGGCAAGTACTACTCAGGAGACCAGTTAAATTAGTACCAGACCATCGTTGGTAGCGCCATGTTGCAGGGATGCTGTTTGGGAACAGAACTGTGCCTTGGGAGAACAGGACACCAGAATGTAGGGACAAGAGGACAGAATGTACCTGAAGCTGCAGAACCACATAAATCCATACCCTGAGAGTGGCATCTTGAAAACCAAGCTTTATGATAAACCCACAGAAAAAAACAGGTTGCTGCACATTGAAAGCTTCCATCCACGTTCCCTGTGAGAAAGCCTACAAATAGGACAGTCCTGGAGTCCAAGACAAAATTACACATAAGTAGATATATACCAAGAAAATGCAAAGAAATTAAGTGATATATTGAGAGAGAAAAACTCAGCCTGGGCGGAGCTTGCGGAGTTTCACTCTGTGGAGTTGCAGGAAAACTCTGCCGAAATCTGCAGAGTTCCACATACGGGTGGAGTATGCAATACTGGCCACCCTCGTCTTCTTAGCCTTTCTTTTCAATGAGGCACTTTTTAGAAATGGCCTTTCTTCCCTAAACGTGGCCTGCTGCAGAGGTCAGCCCCGGCTTGAATGAGTGATTTGAGGTGCAAGTCACGTTATGCGGCGGATTACACAGATACATGGGCGTCCGCAGGAGAGGGCAAGGGGGGGCGCTTGCCCCCCCTGGATCGCTGGGCCGTCCGGGGCTGGCCCAGTGACAATGTGGTATTATCACTCAGGCAGCGCATGTTGCAGTAGCGGACGCCCATGGGTTCTGAGCAGGGAGGCAGCCACCCACCTCCCTCCACCTAGGGTCTTTGGTCCGTAATTATCACGATTACAGCAGGCTGTGCTGTTCCCCTGTGAGAGGCCCCAGGAGTTCAAACGTTCTCTTACTCAGGGCCTCTCGCACTTCTCTTTGAACTCTAGACACTGCAGCAGCCCCTCCCCGACCTCGAGCAGACTGTGGACAGGCCCAATGTTATTCTGTCTGCTGCTGATCATCACATAAAGAATGACAATGGGCCGCCTGCCTTTAACGTGCCTTGAAGGCAAGTGACTCGCTTGGAGCCAGCAGATTATACCACCTACATCTGATTAAAAAAAATCTACTATTACTATTAGATACGTTTGCGTTTTTTTAGCCTTTACTGTTTAGCTCGTATTTATTTTTTATTTGTAAATATTAAACATTACTTCTGAACCAAGTTTCCGAGCCTCATGCAGTTTTGCACAACTAGACTACTGCAATGCAATATGTGAGAACATTTACATGTACATGTAAATTTTCTCACATATTGCAGTAGTCTAGTTGTGCAAAACTGCATGAGGCTGGGAAACTCGGTTCAGAAGTAATGTTTAATATGTAAGCAAAAAATAAATACGAGTTTAAACAGTTAAAAAAAGCAAACGGAAATTAGATCCTCAAACACTACAACCAGGTGTTAGTTCTAGGGCTTCATCGAAACCTCTGCTAGACATCAATCGGAGAAATACTGCGTTTTCAAAATTCTCAATTTGGTCTGAACAATACTCTCTGTACATGACCACCAGCATACAAGAAAGAACAAAGAAAACTGTTTGTACTCGAAGATAAATGCATACAAGCTCCCAGCTGGTCATCTTAAAGTTGATAAGGTATTTTTCTTTTAGATCTGGCATTAGCCAAAACCTTAAGATTTTACTAAACGTCTATGTATAATATATTTACTCATAGGGGCATTCAGTCAGCCCTCTTCCCTCCCAGCCGTTTGTTGTGACATTCGGATTATTTTTCTTTCACTTATTACCACATACAGCATAGGGAATTATATCCGCACACTTCAGCCACTAGCTAATTTAATTACGAGTGACTGCATTCTTCTGTTTCACACGGAGCGCTTCCACATACAAAGAAATCTCCTCTGTGCCATGGACTACTGCGGCAATGCATGCTTTTAGAGACCAAAAAAAGATTTAGCTTTTAGCCAATATGTTTTAATATATATTTTCAAGGGACCACCAACTTTGCCAACAATCTAGTTGTACAAAAATCACAAGAAAATAACATGCATTGACAAAGCCAAAAGGCTACACACCAGCGCATGTTTTTACCCCCACTTTACTCAACAAAAAACATGCAGCTAAAGTGATGCGCAAAATGTTGTGAGTTATGTTTTTATTGTTCGCTACCTAAAATGGTGATTGCAAAGTTAAAAACGAAGATTGGTGGTTAGTAATTGTACAGGGGATGCCTATCTTCTGTGTGAGATTTTAAAACATGACGACGTGAATGGTTGCAAAGGCACTTTGGAAAGGTTGACTGGTCACCTTTCTTGTGCATATAAGCATATTGCTATATTTGGGTGTTATAGGGGTACCAATGAGGTCCAAACTATGCCCAGAAAGTGTTAAAAAGTGCAAACATGAGAAAATAATGTAGTTATACTATCACGAAATTTGCAGCTGCGGAATTTCCCTTGTCTTGCTAAATACTTTAGTCAAGCCTGCAGCATATTTCGGCCCTCCCCTGCTGCATAATTCCAGTGGCCCTGCAAATAGTACCTACCAGTATGGATGAAATGTGACTCCTACACCTTGCAGCCCCCATTGTCCTAATTAACATTTCCTATACATTGATTTACATACATATAGGAGCCATTGTCTCTGAACAATGTGTGTGAGCTAAAGTGCTCAACACCCTACATTGGGCTGACTAGCACTATAAAAGAAATGAAATACACAGAAGATAGAGTCTATATGGAGATGAGCGGCACCATTGGAGGTTGATAGTGAGGGACTCTGAGAGTGAGGTCTTTGGTGAAGGGGTGTAATGAAGGCTGAAGGCCTCTGTATCCCCTGCAGTGCAGGGGAGGTGGCAACCCTTCAAGGCAGTGCTTTAAATGGGAAAAAAAAGTGCAGGTACTCATCAATTTGAGCTGTGACATGGGGGCGTGGCAAGAAGGCGGGGCTAGGAGGAGGGACAATGGGCGGGGCTAATGTCACTTTAAATGGCGCAAGAATTTTTTGGGGTGCGAATAATGACAAACTGCTTCAATCTGTAATATATTGTTGATACCCTTGCATGTATTAAAATACTTTTAACATTCTCTTTCAAATATTGCATATGAAATTGCCGGTGCACAAATGGCACATGACATACATTTATTATGCACAGATTCAGCGACCATGGCCAACTTATAGAAGAAAAGTAGACAATTTTTCTACCGACCAATACTAGTTGACAGATTATTGAATAGGTAGCCATCGGGTTTTCCTTTTTATCACACGTATTACACAAAGACAATCATTCATATGTGTGTAAATCACTGTGTAGGAAACGTTACAGAAGACAAAGGACTGCAAGGTGTAGGAGTCACATGACAACCATACTAGTAGGCAGCATAGTTTAATGGTGATTGGTCTGCAGAAACACAAACTCTGAATTAAAAACATAATACCATGGTTGGGGGTTCTCTTTAATAATCAGAATTGATTTCTACCCAAATGAACCCTTTTTTGCCACATTAGGATAACCGAAGACTAGGGAAAAAAACATAACGCTCTAATTTATACCTTGGAGTTGGCATGCAGCTCTTACATGACAGTTAATAGCTCACTGTTCTATGTTAGGATTTTAACTTATTAACTGCAAGTAACAATAGGGTCTCTCTGACAAAAGCAGTAACCCACTGACCTATTCACATTATGTGCACTTTGTGATCTGCATGGCACATGTGCGTAGCAGCATGCACGTTACACCTCTGCCATTCCATTTCATGAGTCAAACCTTCCACTAGACAAAACACCATCTCTCTCTACTAAGAACATTAATCACTGGAGTTATCAAGACATTTTTATTGTTGCCCAAAAATGTTGGAGGCCAGGAAGGAGGCAGCAAGTGCTTTTAAAACCATATTATACTTACAAACGCCCCCACCTGAAGTTAGCGCCTGGTGCGGTCACACTGCCCTAGAGCCACCCTGCTCAAGGGTCCTGTGACCTCAGTGACAGAGTCACTCCCACTCTATGGTGTGCTGCTTCATAGGTCTGTCCCCAAGACTGGAGGTGAACTTCATGGATAGTGGTGGACAGGCCTTCAAGGTTAATCCACATTTGCCACCGCTAGAGTCCACCTGCTGGTGCCAAGACACCAGGGCTTTTAAGATCTTGCGGCGCCTTCTAAGGTGTAGCACAGGAATGTGCTCCCTCAGGAGAGTGGTCTGGGAGCCTGGTCAGTAAGGCTGAACCTGGTTCACCAGTTCCACTTCAGCAGCTCTGACCATAGCGCCACATCCTCTCCCCCACTGAACACCATACTTCCCCACTTAGAGAAACTTGCACTGCACTGACCCGTTATAAACACCTGGATGTGACTCAATTCTAATTACGCACTAGACAAGAGCAATATGCTGCCTAAAAAAAAAATAACAACATCCTAGAAAAAGCAAACCCTCATAGGGAATGCAAGATTAAGTAAACCATGTGAAATGTAAGCAGGAACAACATGGTTACCTTTTTCCTTATACACTCATTATTCTGAAATTAGTGAGTGCTTTTGCATGAAAAGGTGAGGCCATGACTACAGGGCCCGGAAGGGACCCGTTTTTAGTGCCCATTACTTATATCCTTTCAAAATATAGGCAGTATGGTTTAAAAAGACACACATTCGTAAACACACAGTCGCTGTACACATTTTGTTTTCCAATTCACCCATCAAGCAGGTATTTCAGTACCTCCAGGCAAGGTGCACTTTCCCACCCAGGGTAAGCAATGTTGTTCAAGAGAGAGGAGAAAACAAAAGTATCCCTTCACTGGCAAATTCTGTAAAGTGGCGCCAATGTGTTTAGGTGTAAATAAATCAATCTGGTCACCTTGCAACCACTCTGTCTTGCTTTAATTAGTTATTTATTTTTCACATTTGGAATGTTTTATTTCTCTCCACCCCGAGGCTGCACTTGTGTCAGAAAAAGACGTTTCCAGCAAAAATGTTTTTCTTTTTTGGATCCCTTTCACAGGGGAGCAAATAAACGAAAGAAGGAAAGAGAGGGTAATACCACTTTCTTGAAGTCTCGGTTTTCACTAACTGAGGAGCGAGACAGAAAGAGAGGGAAGACTCGGAGGCTTAGAGGCCGTCACCGTGGCGTGTGGGGCCCTGTGTTACGCCCCTGCGGTAGTCTAAAACAAATGAGGGTGCGTGTGTAATGCAGGGGCGGCTGCTGCACTTCACCCCGGTGCCCTGCATTACATCTTTCCAAGGGGCCCATCAATCCTGTAGGCAGAAACAAAACAAAAAGCGTGCACGGTACTAACCTATGTACCGAGGAGTTGATGGAGAGGGTTCCTCGCTGGCGATGGCAAATCCCTTCACGATTCTGCTCTTCTGTGCTGATCCTGTGGCTCTGCTTTCCGTCCTGCGCTGGGAAACCGAAACGGGAAAACCAGCCTAAACTGGCCTTTTTAAAGGGCTTCCGATCCTTCGCGCCAAACAACTACCTGGCCGGTGACGTCAGACGTTGCTTGGCTGTGCCACGTCACTGCTGCGCCACGGCACACATTACAGCCATCATGTGAGCATGTGTCACAGTGCGAAAATGTGACGCATGCTCACTGTACCTGAAATGCCGACCTGATTGAATGAGTACCGGTACTCTCATTTTTAAGGAAGAAGTGCCGGTACTGTTGAGGGTAAAAAAAAGAAGTGCTGGTACTCAGAACCGGTGAGTACCGGCCCATTTAAAGCACTGCTTCAAGGGAACCCCAAACCTTCAGGAGGCCTCGTACAGCCTAAAGCCAATGTTCATATGTGAGATATGGGCGACTCAGTGGGCCCACATTTAATTCTGCAGGGGCCCCCCCCATAGTTTTGTGTTATGCCACTTCTTTCAGAGGAGGGTGCGTCAACACAGATTGTCGCACCGGGAGCCACAAGCACTAAAGCTGGCCCTGCCAAGGTCATAGCTATCATTTCTGCAGCCAGACTGTGCCCCAGGCCATGAGGCAAACGCACTTCAAGAGTTGAATGTAGGATGGACTAGTAGGAAGGCATAACCTATGAACGGAGGTATTTTATTTTAATATAACCTATGTTTCTGTACAGTTTTTATTTCACCATTTCCCGTTAATGAAGAACAAAGAGCACAATTAGAAATGTCTAACATAGCAAAACCGGTGTGCACTAATCCCTAAACCTTGTAGTGCCCCACTGTAACCTGCCAGACAAATGCTCCGAGCTTGTGCCCTGGATGCATTTCTCCACCATTCTTTGAAAAATAGCCTTTTTTCCCAACAAGCTGTGATTTTCTATCTGTATGTATGTATGTATATGTTATTTCTGTAGTGTGACCCTAGCCAAAAAGACAGCGGAGCGCTGTACAATGCCCAAGACAAAATTTATGTCTGAAAACCTGTGCCCAATTTATGATGGGTATATATATTTACTAACTTTTCATGCAACACAGCTCAGCAAGTGAAGTTCTGCACTGTGCTGCTTGAATGGAAAGAGCACAATAGCACCCTATTTTCAAATATATGGTGCAGTTCTGCTCTCTCCTAGTACTGGGGCCCTTGTGGCTGCCGAGTGCCAAAACATTGTCGTCAAGTAAGTTGTTTGTGCCGAAAGGGAAAGCTATCCTTTGCGGCTATTTCCTCTTTGCCTGTGTGTTGCAGGATACAGCGCACATGCACAGAGGAAGTAACGAGGAAGAATGAAGATATTTCTTCTCATTACACCTATCTCAGATAGACATACCATTTTGGCATAAACCAGTCTTTATAAATATGGATTTACATTGCAATGCATGGGAACGCCCATGCACCACCCTTGTAACGCCTACTTGACCGCTCTCTAACTTTGCAGTCAAAGACAGAATAGTAAAGTGGACTACTTGACAGTCTTGTTGTGGTCGTAAAGAGCGTGTGAATCCAAAGACTGTAAGCTGTCAGCTTTTTTGTAACACAAAACAACTGTTAAATACCTGCAAATGAACTGTGCAAATGTTTCAAAACATATCAGCAGTTTGTAATTCAGAAGTGTGCTGGAAACAGAGTTTTAATAGGTTCAAAACAATCAAGACAATTTACTTGGTGATGTTCAAATGATACATATTTGCTGAAGCCACCTTTCCACACATTATTGGTTGGGTGCTATATAGTTTTGTCAGTAAAACTGCATCTTGGTATTTTCTTGCCATTTCAATGGAAACTGTTCTGTATGTAAAAGATAGTGCCTCCTTCTGACCTACAATAATGCCTTAACAACTTCTAGTCTGTAGTAAACTTCTGTGCATCATTGAGAATCTACAGTTAGAGCTCACAGAAAGGAAACAGCCCAAGCAGTATACAATCTTCAATATACAGGTAAAGTGAGGAGGATTGAAATATGGCTAACCAGGGCATTATATAGCAATGTCAACTTCTATCTAACTGTTCTGGCTTGCAATAATACTATAACGCTCAGCAGTGTTCAGCCAATTATAGCTCATGGAGGCTGGTTAGGAACTCCCTTTTCCTGCTTAATGCTCTTACCCTCACACAAGACCTGTCCGCTATGGGTCTTATCCATTCATGGAATACCTAAAGTGATCTGACACAAAGCTGGTCACTCGGAGGACTGCACTCTAGTCAAGCACTGCAGGTCCCAATTAACTACATCCTATGCGTGCCGCTTTATGGCACTCATGTATGAGATGCTGGTAACAAAGTCCATCTGAGCAAATCTTCCTGACCACTTTTGTCACCAAACATGCCTGCTCAGAACCATGAACTGTAAACAAAACATCAGACTGGACAACCCAGAGCTGTAACCACATAAATAGATTGTGATCATATGAAATAGCACAAAAAGACCTGCACAGTTGCTCAAAGCTGCACGCATACCAAAAAAACGTGATGGTCTTAACCCAACAAATTAATTTTGACTTTTACTTACATTGGTTGTCTATTTACGTACTTATATACTGTTGCGCGACCTCCTCTGATGTGTCTGTAAAACGTACCTTTTGTATCAAATTTGTCCTGAATTTGGACCGTCTGTCCTGAATTTTTGTCCTGAATTTTGAGCCTTTGTCCTGAATTTTTACACTCACTGTCCTGAATTTGCACCCATGCCTGTTGGTCACCCTACGTCCACCAGGGACGAACCCCACCCAGAGCTCCATCACCCTCGTCTCCGAAGGGTCATCGTAGCCTCTGAGTCACCAGCGCTCCACCTACCTTTCAATTCAACTTTATCTTTATTTTAAATCAAAGACCGATTTTAGCCTATATAAAAACACTACTAAACATAACGTTAGTGAAACATTTATAATACACACACATAAAACATACAACATACAGAGTACTTGCTATCAACGTCGAAAGCTCCCTGCTGCTAGAATACCAATATGCATTTTAATTTATCCTTTAGCAGCATTGATCCATGTACGTGTCACAACTTCATAGTAAGTAGGCCGGGCTGCAAGTTTCTCTGCTTTTCCCTGCTTAGATTGTTAAGTGCATGGTGCGAGTGCAAACATTTGAAGGCAGGGAGTTAAACTGTTTCCCCAGCGCCTGAAAAACATGGATCATGCATGCATGGTCCGAACATGGAAACTTCCAGAATCAATCAGCACTGAGTGGCTTCATTAACCCTTGGATGAGTGTGAGGCTGTGTGCTGAGGTTTGAAATTTAATTTAATTTAATTTTGATATTCGAATGGAGCCGGCTAAGACCAGTAAGGGATGAGATATGGTGGTCAAACTTTCAGCTGCCTGTCAGAAGTTAAAAGTGCTTCAGCAGTACAGCTCTTTTTTAACTAGTTGTTTTTTTAATCAGACACCATACTCCACATGCAGACAAATATAAAAGTTATTTTAAAAATCCTGTCCGTTCAAGTGAGGCCTGCTTAAGCTTTCATACTCTCCATCTAATAGTTTCTGAATGGGCCCCATCGTTTGGCCCGGCTATAATCTGTTGCAATATTGTGTGTTTTGCTGCCATTTCACTGCAAGTGGTTGCGTGTCTCAGCCCTTCTTGAACTTTTGGGGCTGAACCCTACATCTATATTTTACCTGGCTTACACTTCAGTCATAATATTAGCTGCACAGCACATCCACCACATACCCTAACGTTTCGCTCTTTTCTGTGTGTGCTTTGTGGGTTATTTCTGAGGAGCGCCTCTTCGGGGTGTTGCAACTAAACCCACTTGTGTTGGCTACGTCTCTGGGAGTACTGTGCTGGTATTAAGTACTCCGTGTCGAGACATTGTTATTTTACCGGGGGTCGATATTAACGTTGTTTGGAAGAAATAAGTATTGGTGTGAGGCTCAACCTTTATGTGGGTCTTTGTTTGAGTGAACTGCAGAGCTTTGGTGACATTGTGGTGGTTGGGCACTGTCTGCAAATATACATTTTTCGGGGCAGTGTCAGTCATATGTATAGGGTGACCAGATGACTCACCAGGGCACAGCTTTTCCAGTTTTGATTTGCCATACCAGTGCATTCTGGGAGCTGTAGTCTAGGTTAATTTTAGTTCAATCAATTGGTCAAACACACTAGCTAATAATGTAAAAGCAAAGCCTAGGTCTGGAAAAGTCATTCTCCCCGTAACTTGCAGGCATCTTGTCGCCTCAATTATGTAGCACCAACGGGCAGTGTCACAGAAAGGAAGAACTCTTCCTTGGTGTATTTGAGAGATGCAGTTCTTTTGAAGAAGTGTCTGCAAAGCGCTATGCTTCAGTTGGGATCTGTGTGAGGTGTCACTATTTTGAACAAAATGTAACCTGCAGCTCCATAGGGGCTTTGTCGGTGTGAAGTGCAGCTCTTTAGGCAGGAATGGGTGTGGAGACTACGTATGTGTGTGTATGCAATGGTGTCAACATGGGGTGTGCATATTTGAAGCCACGTCTCTTGGGCTAGCACCTGGAGAAGTATCTCTTTGGGATCAAACTAATTAGCTCATTGAAGGACGAAAAGGAGCAATGAAATCAGCACAGACAAACTTTAAAGTTGAATAAAGTTCGTGTTATTATTGAGACAAGAAAAACCTAAAAATAACCTCAAAATAATTCCCCACCCCATCCCAGTTTTTGAATTAATAGAACGGTCAACAACAAAAACTAATACATCATACCATTACCATCTACTATGCAATAACCTAGCCTGTATGTGACTCTTAGCTATCTCTCTCACCACACCACTTTACCAAGGGGCATATTATCAAGCCAGGCGATAAAATTATCGCCGCTTTAGCGGCAGAAAACTGCCGCTAAAATGGCGATAATGGGCTTGATAATATGCTCTATGGATTTCCAATTGAAGCTCATGTTAAATGTGAAGGACATCTAACATGGACTTCAATTGGAATTTCATAGAGCATATTATCAAGCCCATTATCGCCGTTTTAGCGGCAGTTTTCTGCCGCTAAAGCGGCGATAATTTTATCGCCTGGCTTGATAATATGCCCCTAAGTTCTTTGGGTTGTGGACCCTGTCCACTTTGCATTGGCATATTGGTCTCCTCTTAGGCCTACCAGACACCTTCTTCACACTGATCTTTTAGTCCTTTCTCAAACTTACCGGTATCAGGCCAGCACTGCCATATCTCAGTGATTCCAGGGATTATGTCTGACCCGGACCCTCAAGACAAATTAAGAGGTAGAATGTTCACTTGACTGGCTACCCCACCCCCTTTTTGTTAAAACTAGAAGTAACTGTATTCGTCCATCTCCACCTTTTCGTCATCCCTCATCATTCCCCAGCAAGTCTTACTTGATATGATGTATTGCTTCCAGCCCTGCCTCTTTAGCAGATTACTTTTCTCCTAAATGTATCTGTTAGCCCTGGGTATCTGTGTCCTTGCTTTAGCAACACCAGAAAGAGCAGGGGCTACCTCATAACCCCCCCTCCTCCCCTGCTCCATCTACAGTACTTTTTTACTCTCACCACATCACCTTTTTATTAAGTGACCTCAAAACACGGTTTCTTCCCTGGAATGGGCAAAGCCCCTGAATAATGTAAAATACGGCATACAATATGGCATCAAGCTCATCCTCCATTTTCTTGCCCCCTACTCCTAGCTCAATGTAACTCCCAAGTCTCTCAGAACTCCATCTCACCAAACCCATGAACTCCATTCTGTCCATCCTTATTGTTTGCCTTTTGGTCTCTGCCTCTGTTCTAAAGAGGTGTGCATTGGAGGACATGTAGCCCTGCCACTTCCATGTTCAATGACTTGCAGAGTACACCTAAAACCTACCTATTTATTAGTCCCCTGCTTTCCTCGTTTCAATTTTCCTGCACCTGACCTTTACTTCTGCACTGAGATCTCCCTCTCTAGCTTTTCCACAGACTCTAAATAGGAGGTAGGCATTCTTCTGTCCATGTTGAAACCTGGCTTTCCCAATGACTCGTGCTGTGTGAGAATATTTCAAGGAACTGCTACTGCCAGTGTCTAGGAAATTGACAATATTATCAATGCATTGTTCACAGCTGGACTTGTCCCCAAAGTTTGGAAATCCACTGTTGTTAGCCCTCTGCCTTCAAAAGATGGTTTGGATGTTCCAAATGTTTATAACTCTGATCTCATGGTGCTGTTACCCACTTTGGAAAAAATAGACAAAGCAAATAACGTCTGAACAACTTACCGACCATCTTGAAAAATCCAATGCTCTGGACACTCCTCTGAGTTTCTGTCCATGTAGATAGATGGAATCTGTCATGGCTTTGGTACTTAATGAGTTGCTTCATTAATATTGTTTGAGACGATATGGCTTAGCGAGTCTGATCCTACTAGCTCTTGAATTTGACACAATCGTCCACTGTATCATTGAAAGGTTTGATGATGTGGATCTCTCTAGAACCACATCAACCTGATTTAGAATTGTTTTGTTTTTTTCCGGCCATTTTTAGTTTTTCCCTCTGTTTCATTGTGGTTGCCAGGTAGTCTGCTGTAGTGAGTCACAAGATTTTTCTCTTCCCCCCTATGGGTTTCTTTGTTTATTTAAGCTCTTTGTCTTATTAGATTTTTAAAAAATGTATTTAATACTTGTGTTCAATCATGTCGAAGGATGGTGATGAAGTTAAAATGTTGCCCCCCCGGAAACATTTCTGCGGACGCCCATGCACAGATATGTATTTGATGATCTCTGCCTCAGGCACTCAAAAGGGACTCGGCAGCAGCAGCACACACACTTACCATCATTTAATTTGTTTCCTTTGAAAACTGCTCCTGCGAGCCCTCAGTCCCGAACTGTATTCCAATAACCAGCCAGGGCGGAAATATACTATATAGGAGCTCGTTGAGAACTACAACAAAGGGTGGCGGGTAGACCATTGACTTTGCGCCGTTTGGGCCTTTCTCCATGCGGCAGCCTATGTACAGACTGATGTCACTGGGTTTGATTGAGTTCAACCACGTCACTTCCTGTACAATTCACATCCTCTCAAGAAGGATGATGACCAGTGGGGTGTGGGAAGAGGGCACGCACCCTGGTGGTGTGATTCAGTACGGATGGGGAGCAAGCAATGTGTGTGAATTAATTAATTTAAGGACAGGGAAAGACCAGTCTCCTCCAGCTAAAGCAAGTATTTTTTTTTCTAAAAAAAGTGCCCAAAAAAGGGCAGAAGTTAATTTGTTTTGGCATGGAGTGAAGCTGCACCACAAGCAACGTATTTGGGTGAGCGAAACCTTTTTGGGAAAGATGTATTTCTTAGTAATGTCTCATATGTTAAGTAAGGATTGGTTACACATTGGCTTCCTTTTAACCCTTGATGTAACCGGGCTCAGAGTCCAGGGTTCCTGCAAATGAAAACACCTAGCATGTTATATTTCAGGCAGAAGCGGAAGCAGACTGATAATGGTTTAAAAAAAAAAAAAAAAAAAGCCTTCACTACTGGCCCTCCAAATACCCCATGCTCCTCATGATCACAGGACCTCTGCAGCAGTAGATTATTGATCAAAGCAAGCATTGTCTTAAATTTATGACAGCAATTTCCCTCCAAGTTATAACGGCACGCTGTGAACTCCACTCTGTCAGTGAATGGCAGAGTTTTGCTGAACTATGCATTCCAAGCGGAGCAAAGGAGTGGCCAAAACCCCCGTGAGCTCGGCAGAGCGGAGTTCATCTCCCTTCCCTAAGCAAAACTATCCTGAAAGAACTATTACAAGAGCAAGGAAATGAGCCAGGAACAATGACAGATGCCCTATTGGACACTTATGAAAAGCTTTGGGTACCAAGACACACAGCCCATGTGTGTGACCGCATTTTGCCTCAGTTCTAATTCAGTCACACAACTGATAAACAAGCACTGGGATATCATGAATTCTGGTAGCTTAAGAATGAACAGCCAAAGTTCTCATTTAGAAGGAATCTGAATCCTTGGGACCCTTCAGTTCAAATGCACCAAACAAACACACCCCTGTAACACAAATAAAACTGGAACAACCCCACCCCCAAAGGCCATCAACTGTGTTGAGGTTGCGGTGTTTGTTAGTTCACGAAAAAGTGCAGATTGATAGACCTGGAACTTACAACTCTGTGGGAACTGAAAGATCTTACTAATTGCACTTTCAGCTATATTATTAACACCCTGAAGTGCCCATGTAACCTTTTACATATTGGCATGAAAACGAGAAAAATACATGTATAGATAACAGAGCACAGGAGTAGAATAAAATGCAAGAGACATGACAAACTCCCCAAAACACTTTGCAGAACACAAACGCACTGCAAACAATATTGAGTGGTATGTGATGGAGAAACTAGAATGCAGACATACCAATATGAACAAGGTACTCTTGGAATATGAGCAAAGCTGGATGTTCTATATACAGACTGACACTCAGCAACTTAGGGCCAGATATACAAAGCTTTTTCCAAATTACAAATGGCCTAATTCACAGAATCAAGCAAACACATTTTTAAATGTACAAGGCCCTATTTGCGATTTGGTAAGCTATTACCAAATCATAAATAGCATTTGTGAGTCACTATTAGGAATGGTCGTGCCAAGAGTGTCCCTTGCTAATAATGGGTCGCAGGGCATGTATGAATGATTTGAGACTGGAATGTGGTTGCAAAACATTAATACCATTAACGACTCTGTGAAGGAGGTGATAACCAATTCGCAAACAGAACTTCCCCTTTGTGAATGTGGGCCCCAACATTTTCTAAGAGAAGGCAGTGATCCCTACTTTTTAAATGCATCCGTTCTCCTTTAAGGAAAACGGCTCTGTTGGACTTGGCCCTTTTTGCTGGGTTATCCCCAAACATTTTGCTTCTTTCTCCTATTTTTTCCTGACCTGTAGTTGGTTTTAGGACTCTGGGCCCTTCCCCACTGCTGATCAGTGCTAAAGTGCATATGCTCTCTGTGTAAATTGTTATTATGATTGGTTCTCTCTGATTGGCATATTTGATTTACTGGTCAGTCCCTTGTAAAGAGCACGGAGTGTGCCGGGGCTAGTAAATCAAATACTACTAGGGCTACAGCACTTATTGTGCCACCCACAGAATTAGTTCTGAAACGGTAACTCAGACCTGCCACTGCAGTGTCTGTGCGCAGTTGTTAACTGCCATGTCGACTTGGCAAGCGTACCTACTTGCCAGGCCCTAACCTTCCCTTTTCTTACATGTCAGTCACCCCTAAGGTAGGCCCAAGGTTCCCCTGTGGGCAGGGTGCAGTGTATGTGAAAGGTATGACGTACTGGTGTGTAAGACATGTCCTGATAGTGAAATACGGCCAATTTCGGTTTTCACTATTAAAAGGCTATCTTGCCCCATAGGAGAGAATGGGGAATGCTTTGTAACATTTTGAAAGCATATCTTCCCATAGGGATAAGATAGAAAAATAAAGTTTAGGCTCTCTGAACTCAGAATTTAATAACACATCTTTTACTAAAGATGTTTTTTAAATTCTGTGTTTTAAAATGCCACTTTTAGAAAGTAGGTATTTTCTTGTTTAACCATTCTGTGTGCCTCTGCCTGTTTGTGTATTGACTGTCTGGTTTTAGAGTGACAGGGGCTGGGGAGGAGCATTCTCTCAGATAGCCACGGGGGGTTGATATGTATCCTGCCTTTCCTGAATGAGTCAGGGCTAGGCTGAATAGACCTGGGCTGCATTCAGAGTAGGGGGAGGAGTTCTCACTTGCACCTGAATAGGCCCGGTCTGCATTTAGAGTGGTGGGAGGAGATTTCCCTTGCACCTGAATAGGGCCTGTCTGCCTTACACAATGCTGTCTCCACCTCCTGCTGGGCAACTGCACCAGAGAGGACAGAACTTGTTAGGACTGGGCTCAGAGACCCTGGCACAAAGAGAACAAATACATTTTTGGGGTATAAGTATTAGACCTAAAATCTCTGAACTTTAGACTACGTCTGGAATCAAGACAAACCTTTGCTGAAGGGAAGAGCTGGAGAAACTGAGGAGAAGTTGCCGTTTCTGCCAAAGAAAGGAGAAGGACTTAGCTGTGTGCTGTGTCCCCTGCTTAAGGAAAGTCTCCAAGATCTTGAGCAGAGCTTGCTGGGAGTTCTGACCTGCCAGGAGTGCCTGTGACTGTGTTGGGCCTCCGGAAGTTTGTTTCTGCTGCTGGGAACTGAAAAGCAACGCAACAAACAAGGAAGTCGACTTATCGCTCTTCTGGCAACAGTTTTCTAATGCAACGCAGTGGTGTAAGAAGGATCTCTCCACACTGCCGCGCCGCTGCTGAAACCAATGCCTGCTGCAAGAATCGACGCATCAAGGGATCGTGGCTGAAAAGGTAGATGCAGCTTTGCTCGCCAGCACCGCATCATTCGCCGATGCATCCCAGATTTCCACACATTGTCCCTGTGCTACAAAGTTTCCTAAATGAATCACCCGCCAATCTGAGTCATCTCAGAACCAACACATCGCTTCCCCCTACAGGCCGGACCCGACGCATTGCTCCCCTGTGTACAGCGGAACGGTCGCATCGCATCCACGGAGGTCTCGGGAACGATGCATCACTTTGTTTTTCTATGCTGCTCATCACTGCTGTTGTTTGGCTTGGTGAACTTTGTCACTACAACAGGTACTTTGCAAGAAATCACGCATCCATAGTTTTCTATGGGCTCAGTTTCTAAAACCTTTTGAAAGTAATTTTTCCTAATACTTGTATGTTATATTTTTGTCGTTTTGGTCTTATTAAGTCTAGATAAAGATGATTTATTTTCCAAACCGGTGTGGTGTCCATTTGCGGTGTTATCACTGTGTTACTGTTGGTACAAATACTTCACACATTGCCTCTAGGATAAGCCTGTCTGCTCATGCCAAGATACCAAGGGGGTGTGCAAGGGTTATTTTAGGATTGTATCCCCCTTACCCTGACTAGAAGCAAGAATCCCTATTTGGACAAAGGTACCTACCTCTGCCAACTAGAGACCCCATTTATAACAGGCTGCATTTCAAAATAAAAAACTGCTTTATTTAAAAAGCAATCACACACACTGGTCTGCTGACCACAGCAGGCCACCATCCCTGTGAGTGCTAGCCATTCCAATGGGTTGCATATTGCAACCTGCCTGATGGATAGTAATGAGGTAGCTCTCTTGCGTCCCATTGTTAAAACACACTGCTGTAGATAGCAGTTAGTGATTTTCGAATAGCGACTCCGAAAAATTTGCTATTTGGAAACCAAACGGAAGTTTATGTACATCTGGCTCTAAATGAGGACATCCACTGGAGTTCCCTTAGGAGATAACTAAGTATCTTACATTATCTCCATCACCTACATGCAGGAGTGTCTGTGGGTGCACCTCTTCTAAATACACAATTGCCAGCATAGAAAATATCATGTTATGTGAACTGAAGCTTATATAGCGCATAATCACCGGCAGGTCTCTTAGCGCTTTGAGAGAGTGGCAAAAGTCCACCGGCAGTAACAAATACAACACTTGCTAAAAGAGCTTAAGCTAGGCCCAGAGCTTCCCTGAACAGGAGCGTCTTAAGTCGTTTCTTGATAGGGAGGAGTGCAGGTTCTTTACTAAGGTTCACAGGCAATTGATTCCAGAGTTGAGGGAGAAGGCTCTGCCACTTTAGGAACTGGTTTTAAACTGAGAATAAGCCAGAAGGCCAGCCTCGGACGACCACAGTGTACGTCCCGGCACATAATTCCCTAAGCTTTCCTTAATATGGATTGGGGCCTGGCCATAGATGGCTTTGTGGGTAATGCAGAGACCATTGAACTTTGCTCTCTGTTTAATGGGGAGCCAGTGCAGCTTACACAGCAAAGGGTTGGCGTGAGCCCTTATAGGAAGCCTAAAAATCAGCCTGGCTGCATCGTTCAAGGTCACCTGTAACTTGTTAATGAGTTTCTCAATGAGGCCAATATACAGGGCATTACTATAGTCCAATCTGGACACGATTGTTGCCGACACAATCATCTGTAATGTGGCCGATGACAGAAGGGGGGCAAGTTTCCGCAACTGTCTCATTAAACCCGTACTGGTCCCTACCACAGTAGTTAATTGATTAGCCATTGAAAGATTGGCATCAATCTTAAAGCCCAGGCTTTTTACGACAGGAGCTGGCGTAGGGGTGGTGCTGAGCTTTTGAGGCCAAAAAAGGCCATTCCAGGGATTGTTCTGCGAGGAGATGACAACAAACTCTGTTTTGTCGGGGTTGATTATTAGCAAATTAGTGGTCATCCAGTTCACTGTATATCTGAGGATGTTTTGCACAAGAGTGTGGGCTTACGGGGAGTTATCAATCTGGAGGATAAGTTGAGTATCGTCCGCATAGTTAAAAACTTGACAATCCATACAGGCCAGGGCAGCCACCAGTGGCTGGAGATAAAGGTTAAAAAGGAGCGGGGACAGTGCTGAGCCCTGGGGGACGCCACAGGTAAGGGCACCCCTGCTCGACACCTGCTCACCCAGCTGGATCCTCTGGGACCACCCTGACAGGAAGGACTCAAGCCAGTGATATGCCAAGCCCCCCGATGCCCAGGTCGGCAATCTGAGCCAGAATCTGTGCATGGTTGACCGTATGGATGCCGCCGATAAATCCAGAAAAACTAGGGCGCTCGGTTTTTTGTCAGCCCTGTCTCGGTGTTCGTCATGAAATGTTTATTGTATATTTCTCCCTTCGTGGGCCAATCTTGGGTAGTAAATGATGTGTCAGAATATGTTGCACATCATAATATTCTGAATATGTCACTACTAAATGAATTCCATGGATATAAGCATTTCCAGCATTTTAACAGAGGGAACTGCAATTTCCATGTTCCTGGGCTGGCTATGTCTCATGAAGAAAAAAAAAAAATAATAATAACAAAAAAAACTACAATTCTTTTAGTAATACTACTTTTATTTAAACAGTTCTACTATGGACATTTAAATCACCCCCAATTCCAGCTGCATCACTGATTCCTGTTGTGGCACTGGAAAACAGCCAGTTGAAATTGAAACATAGTCCACACACGCTAAAACCCACAGGATTTGGGACTTTGGGAATTACTTTTCCAATGTGTCCTGGCACAAAGAGACAACCCAATTTGATGCCTGTGCGTCACCAGACATCTCCCCATCGTGTCTATAATCATTAATCAGACATAATCCACAAAAGCTAAATGCAATGGAACTCGTGATATTGGGAACTACTTCTCCCATGAGTCCCCCCGGGGACATGCACTCTGGTTGGATGCCTCTGCGTCATTGGGTATCTCCCCACCGCGTCTGTAATCTTGGAGAGATGGGAGCTTCATGTGTTTTCCTGAGCTCTCACACACCCACCAATTTAATGACAGGGGCTCACTTTTGGCATCAACACTGGCTCCCGAGAATGAGCAGGACAGTGCACAATCATTCACATGTGCGCTGAGTGACAAACAAGTCAATCTAATTACATGTGTGTTAGGACAAAACCCTCATTATGGCAGTCATTCCTCCTCCTCATAAACGCTTGTATTTGCAACTAACCATTCTACCAGACAGCTGCTCTGCTGGGAAGTGTGGGATTACTACAGGCGTCTCTCCTTGACAAAGTAAGTGTATGGGAGTATACTACCCCGTACCATAGACTGGGCGCTTTTGAAATTAAGGTTATTTCTCCACCCCCTCACCCTTGACATAGAGCAAGGGCTACTAAGGCTCTTAAGCACTTTTGAGTCCAACTATATGCATCTAAGGTGCCACAATTATCTAGCTAATTTACATATCCCTCAGTGTGTGACAATAGGAGATGCCCACCCAGAACATACCATCATACAAAATACCCCCAGGCACCAAGTAACCTTAAAACCTGCAGGGGAAATATGCATTTTCATTCTATTTATGGATGTTCTGCTCACCTTTGTAGAATGCAGAATGTGAGTGTGTGATGTGTCATGTGTGCCACCTTTGAATTTGTATGCATCTTCAGTTTTTTAAATACTGAAGAATGTACCACAGAATTTACAAGTGATCTAAATTATGTAATACACATTAGATTCCTGTGTACCCTAATGCCACTGCTATTTTTCTACTTTGTCTCCATATCAGGTATCACTACCTGGTGACGTTTAGAAGAGAGGTACATTCTATCTATATAAATTGTCACTCCCTCACTTAAATTATGTATAGGGACCTATACGTAAGCCCGGACGAATGCCCAATACCTATTTCGGCTGTCCACGGGCAGAAACATGTTGACACCTCAGAGGTACTTAAGTGCCAAAGCACCCACTGACATCCCTTAATAATACTTTATAGTATTTTCAGTCAGACCTAGGGAGCCATCTAAATAAAGGATACTTTGAGGTTTATTGTAAGACATTTTTAACAGTATCAACTGGATCCCAGTATTTACCCACAATAACATTTCTCCCTCAAGACAGCCCAACTTGAGATAAAGTCAGCCCTGGTAGTACTGCCTTACCAGGGTGGAACGAGATGGCCTATGATGAAGCATGTCACATTAAGTGAGTGATGCAACCTCATCCAATTCTTGAAATTGCCAGACTTTAGTATAGAGAAATAGTAGTAGGCGGGCAGAATCGCAAGAGAGGCATTTGAAATAATTTTTCCGAATGCTCCCTAACTGGTTACCATGTCACTTTGTGTTTTGATGTAGTTTCTGTGCCCTTGCCTGCCTGTTGGAATTCGGATGTCGAAGGCATGGTGGAGATCCAGTGACCACTTCAAGGTACAAAGGAGGCCAATAAATCAAGGGAATGCCATCCAAGAGTAAAGTGGACTACCTGGTGTGTGAAAAGAGCCAAGACGGTGGTGCCCATGACATAAATAGGCCTACATACGAAGGTCAGCAGCAATGCGGGACAATGGAAATGAAGTACAGGATATCAACCCATACCGCCACACAAAGCCATTAAGAAAGGCACCATGTTGTATGGGACAAAATAGCCAGAAGCAGACAGAGCAGTGGCTAAGAGCAAGGAGGCCCTGATGCAAGAAAGAGCAAAACGGATTTTACCCAAACACACGCCCCCAGCCTCAAGGCAACTTCTAAATCTAACATGTGACCATTTAAAAGGGGAGAGGAAATAGAACAGAAATCACTCACCCCACTAAGGAATTTTGGGGGACTGGTCCCAATGCCTGTTCAGCTGGCGGGGGGGGGGGTTATAAGTACTGAACCATCATTAGAAGCAGTAGGGGAGATGGGAAAGGGCAGAATTGGGCAGACTTTGGTCCTCATCGGAAGGAGTTGTATGAACACAACACAGGGTTGCTCGAGCAAATAGATACTGCAGGTATGCCACCTAAGGTGCAGTGCCACTGGAATGCTGAACTAAAGCTTTTACCCGTGATGTTCTATATGGGTTTGTATGAACCACCATCATGGCAGTTCATACAAAGAGAATTAAAAGATTGGTGTGCTTACACCAAATGTTTAAATGTTCTCTTTTCCAAAAATAAGCTCACAAAGCAAGAGTATACTTGTGGGAAGGAAAGAAATAGTGGCCAAATTTTCTTTCATGGTGTGGGGGTCCTTTTTAAGTTATACCTGCACAGCATTTTCGCTGTGCTTGAGAGATTCATTTTTTTAATACAAACTTAAAAGGGACTAACATCCTGCCTCCTCTCTTTCCAGGCTTTTCATTGTTTCCTGTGGGTACCACTTACCCTTCCTCCATTTCATTTGGCTATAGCATATTTTCCTGCATTTACAAATGCTTGTTCCTTGTCTCCTTCTCTTATCAGTTTCCCACCACCGAAATACAGTTAAAATCTGCTTTTGTGGAACTATATTTTTATAAAGTTTTGCCTTTCACCATTGCAGCATATTTATAGAACAATTTATCATGGGAGAGATAACGTGATTTGCATAGAATCACAGAATGTTGCGGGGCACAGCCAAGACTTGAATCGGGATCCCCAGCTCTCGTTTCAGCAGCTCTGGCCACCCCAGTTCAGACATGGTCATATGCAAATCAGTCTGACCCTGTGCCTCATGGGAACAGTCCAGATCGAACTGCCAAGCCATGCCTTCCCTGGACCGGAAACAAGCTTCCTAGGACCGGTTTCTGGCATTTCAGCCGTCTTCAGCCAGGCTTGCTTGAATCCAGTGGCAAAGTGAGCAAGGGACTCACATCTGAGCATACCCTGCCAACTTATGGCGAACAAAGCAAAACCAAAGGAAATGATGGACGGAGTGTTGAACATTGCAAGCACTCACCACCAGTCAACTGATCTGGGTTTAATCCATCACCATTCTTTAGCCCACTCTGCCACCCCAGTTCAGACATGGCCATATGCAAATCAGTCTGACCCTGTGCCTCATGGGAACAGTCCATGGGTTCAAACTGGAACGGCATGGTAGGGAGGACCTGGCTTGGCAGTTCGGGCTGGACTGTTCCCATGAGGCACAGGGTCAAGACTGATTTGCATATGGCTGGGTTCAAACTGGAACGGCATGGTGAGCAAAAAAACGATGGATTTAGGCCCAGATCTCTGTACTGGGGTGAATGTATGACATTGTTCTGCATTCTGTCCATCAATTGTTGTTTTTGCGATTGATGAAAATAGGTCTTTATTCATTTCATAGGCCAAACCGATGCATTACTGTCCCTCCCTGTCGTAATATTCCTGGCAGTGATCAGCAGTTAAAAAAATAAAAAAAATAAAAAGTTTATGACCAAGAAAAATATTTTCTAAACACAAATGTATTAAAAACTACAGGAGCAATGGATCGCACATCGAAATCTAGATTGACACAGCAGTCGGAGAGAGCTACTGTAGTTTGCATACACTTTGGTCCTTGCCTTTTCATGATACGAGGACGTACATCATCTCAATATGTACTTTTGTTTTCTCCACACTCTTGCTCACCGTTTTCTTTAGAAGGTTACCTTTTTAAATATTTGACTTTACTGTCCCATCGGTCTACGCATTCCTACCTGTTCAGACACTTGGTCGTTAAATAGTTCCAAGGTTTACATTTGATAGGGCTATCATTACCCAATTCTAGTAAAAATTACTTTTTTTTTTTTTTTTTAATCCTTAACTTTACTCTCTTTTCTCTACCACTCCTGGGAGGATGAAATATTGTTTCACTGCGGTTTCTGTGAAATCCATTTATACTCCATCTTTATATGCTTACGTTTGTATCTCATCACTCAAAGCCTCAGTGGCTTCTCAGGACTTCAACTGATACCTAGCAATTCTCAAGTCATGCTGCTATTTGCCAATCTGCACTTATTAATCCTTAGTGCATCTTCAGATTTTCCAGCCTGTCACTTAGTAATCCCTCTTGGTAAGGGAGAGTCTCTATGGAATAATTACTGATTGTGGGTGGCCGAAATAGTAACTGTCAAATAGCTTTACTCCCTGCAATGCCCTTGTTGGAAAGTGGAATATTGGTAGGGGCAAATGTAGGTCTGCCACTGGCAATAAGGCCCCAACACAGTATAGGGCTAAGATTAGGTTTTAGAAAAGTATTCCTATGCTCAACTCTTGGTAACGTGGCTGTGAGCAGGCAGGCTTAACTTCGAAGACAGGTATGAAAAGCATTTAAAAACACCAGTTCAGTAAATATTTGAGACAACACAAAATAAAAATCCTACACCAATTTATAAAAATAGGAAATATTTCGATCTTTTAAATGACACCAAAACAAAAAGAAATCCACTGTAGGGAACCAGAGATATGAATATTTAAAGATAAGTCAATTTCTAGTGCTTAGAAACCAACAGTGCCCGTTTTAATGATTTTTGTTGCCTCTGACTGGGACACATTCACCTTTAGCAATTATTCTGGAGGATCTCTCACCAGTCTTGTGCAGCCCCCTCCATCAAGCTTGGTCCTGTTCAAACTCCTTCCTGAAGTTCTTCTTGTGGGTCCCAAAGTATCCAACACACAATCCAAGGTTCTGGAATCTCCAAGAGTGTCCTTGAAAGTGTGAGACTTCACTTCCCACAATCCACTTGAACATAACCCTTACAAATCCACTGGTAGTACTCCAGGCTGGGGATTCTTGTGGTGATGTTCCAGGTGAGCTGATAACCTGTAGCTTGCAGGGAGTCCGCTCTTTAGTCCTTTTACAGCAAAGTAATCCACAGGCTGTAGCTGCAGATGGTGCAGTCTTCAGAGTGCTGGCCTTTGGAAATGCACATCAAACTTCCAGCATGGCCTGTCTTGCTTTCTTAAGTTTTAAGCAGCAGGTCTGAAAGACACAGTCCCTCTCAGATACTTATTCAGGGTTCTCTGGGGTAAATCAGGAGGTCACATCTGTCCAATGAGCTGCAGGGTCCACCCAAAGGTCTGACCACTTCCTGCAGAGTTGGGCAAAATGCTAACCCAGAAACCACTATTCTTTCAAAATTCAATATGTCAGAATTTTCAGCAGGGAGAGAAGAGCCGGCTAAACACACCCCTAGGACGGCTAATCCTCTCCCCCTTGCATCTGCTCATTCCTTCCTTAATCCTAGCATCTGGCTGGAGGTGAACAGGGGTCCCACCTTCGCTTGAAGTCCATGGTTTACGACTCCTCCCCCTGCTCTGACATTCTTATGCCCAGCAAGCTCTCCTCCCAGAGAGGCTTCCTAACCCCAGGAGGTCATTTATCTCCTCTTCAAAAAGCCGGGCTCACCCACTTATCTCTGACCAATGAGGGCACAGCAGTACAGGATTGAATTTTGGCTTACAGACAAAGAACGTCTTATAACTTCTTGTCTGTACATTTTACAATAAATGCAAGAATACCATATTGTTGGATTTATCATTACCATTCTGCCGAGTCCTTTAATACTAGTTTTCTGGCTTTTCCTTCTCCAGTTATTAACTAATAACCTTTTCCAATGTTTACCTATGGCATGGGATTTGCAATGGGAAAAGTGACTTGGGCCAGTTTTCCAGCACCAGGGCTTATCAAATATTTTATAAGTACGCTACATATATCTACAGGACCCCCACCCCAGGAATACCTTGGGGAGACTTTAGGGGTTCTGAATATGTAAAGATAGTGCTGATCCTCCCTCCACAGTGGGAGGGGATGTGGTCCATCGGCTAGACTGCCGACTTTGGTGCTGGAAACCAGGGTTCGAGCCTCGGGGTCACGTCCACATCACTTAATCTCCCCATGCCTGAATGTGTAATGTAAATACGGTGCTCGTGTAAAGCGCTCCAATACCTTCGGGTCGAGTTCGCGCTATATAAATATGCAAAAAAAACAGTGCTCCTACCACCAAAGTCAATTTTGGGCAGCACTTTATCACAATGTGGGGAGTGAAATGTGCAATTTCACTTAAGACATATAAAACTCATTTTATAAGGGTCCACCTTATAGAAACCGACCCCCTACCCCTGGGACACCTAGGGGTACCTAATATGCCCAAACATTATAGGTTAAACATTTTTAAGTGCCCCAAACACAAAAGTCGAGTTTGGGCACAATTTACTTTTTAAAAGCAGTCCTGTAGCTTAGAGCCACTTTTTAAACGGACCTCAGACTTCAGCAGTGCACACATGCAAGTGCAGAAAGGGCTGCTGGCCTCTGAACTGCCATGCCCTATTATATATTAGGGACTGATAGGTAGTTTCAATCCCCCTGCCCTATTATGTACTAGGGCCCTATGGGGTAGGTCATGCCAATCACAGGGGTATCCCAACCCTTAGTGTACCCTAGTGTATGTAGGGGTTTTTACTGTACTCTAGTGGTTTTCCGCATAGCACTGGCCCTGGGCCTGGTTAGGCAGAGACCAGGGTCAGTCAGAGTCAGTTACCACCAGTACCAGTCAACAAAAAGTTTGGTGGTGCCCAGGGAACAGCATAACTTTGCAAAAGCCCTATGATATTTTGCTCAATGGCACTCTACATTTATTTATACTTCGACCACAGGAAGGGAAGAAAGACTGAGTGTGGATGTGTACTTTCCAAGGAATGGCCGACGATTAATATGTGTTGACATGTTGCATGTTTACTCTTAAAAAAAACAAACACAAAAAAAAGAACAGAAATTGAAATTAAACTTGCCTCCTTCCCACCACTCCAACCATCACTCTTTCTGTCCACCTGTTTCTAGGTCCATCAATGTATGCAAGGTTGTGAGCTGTCCAACTGTAAGTGTATTGTGTAAGTACCGCCTGTGTGTCTGTATGTGTATTCTTTGTGAGTCGGTTTCTTTCCTTCCCTTGATGGGTTCCTGTAGGTCTGGTGCACTTAGTGTTTCATTGACTGCATCTCTGTAGGGCTGGGTGGCAGTTAATCTGGTGGCTTGTCAGCCTTTTGACGCATTTTTCTGGGAATCTGCATGAATGAGTGTATTAATCTATGTGCACATAGATGACAGTAGATGGATTGTTCTGTGTGCCATGTGAATGAGTTCATGGATGTTTTGTGTTTGTTTCTGCATCATACAAGAACCGAACCTTCATCAATACTTGTTTTATTCCACTTTGCCACGGCAACACACATTCTCAGGATAGTCTGTTTAGTTACAACTCACACCCACTCAATGATGAATCAACAGATTCCAAGCTCAGTAAACCACTAGTTATAAAATGAAACCTCATAATTTGAAGTTCCTGGTTTTCTTATAGACAATGACGTTTGCAACATTCACTAACTTCTGCTATTACAGAGAGGAAATGAATCTCCTACTAGAGTAACTTTAAATAGCCTTCAAGTATACACTAGTTGCTAAGGAGTATGAATAGCATTCTGGAGACATGTGATGCATTGAATATGTTTGTGAGACCATGACGACGATGAGCAATAAGACATCTCCACAGAACACACATTTTAGATCAACAAAATGAAACAAGCATTTGCAATGCAATAGGTCTTGCATTTGCGAGGGTTTCAATTCTTGGCATTGTAAATGGAAATGTTTTTTTTTTAAGTGTTGTTTTTCAAAACAGAGAAATTAAAGGCATTGTTTAGTACATTGCCAGTAGCTTAAACTCTAGCAAATGCTAGACCTATTGCATTGCAAATGTTGGATCTGCGTCCCACACAGCCTGTAATGTTGTCACGACCATGAAACCAGTGAAAGTTAGGAGAAAGTAAAACTATAGTTATGCACTGCTGCCATTAGGAAGTTAGTAGTGAAAGTCTTAATTACAGCAGTGCATAATTATAGTTTTCTTTTCTCCTAACTTTCACAATGCCTTCAAATACTGGGAGGGCAGGTGGGAGCCAGCTTCCGCACTTGCAGAACCAAACAAAATCAGAAGGCTGCCCACATTTATGCAAGAACGGGCTGGGAAGATAATGAGCCCAGCATTGCTGCGTGTCCAGAGTCATTCATGCCCCACGGACGTCTGTTAAAAACACAATTAAGCAAAGTACTTGAAATGTAACCAGAAAAAACATGTGCGGGGCGGAGATGAGGAGCTGGGATTAGTGTTAATTTCGGCAGCCGCGCATAACAAAAGAAATTAGCAGCTACTGTTCTCGAACCTAAAGGTGCCTCACGCAGGAAAGCAAGATTTGTCCGCAGTAGAACAAGATAATGAAAGAAAATTGGGGCATATCAGCAACAACTGGCGATAATTATCGCCAAGCACACTTAGCGCTGGGATAATTATCGCCGGCTAGCGTGGATTTTTATCGCTGAGATAGCGTGCTATTAGCAACGCTTATCTCAAAAGCGATAAAAATCCTCACGCTAACTGCCTAACGTGAGATTATCGCTGGAAACCCAGCTATAATCTCACGCAATGTGGCGTTAGCTTGATGATAGGGACTCACAAACTTAGCCATGATATCCACCTTCCATAGGATATCATGGCTAAGTCAGTCCTGAAGCAGGCGTAAGGAAAGTAGTGATAACAGGGTTATTGCTACTTTTCTTGCCGCTATGCTTCCTAGCGTGGGACTTGATGATAGGAGAAATGTCGCTTAGCGACATTTGTCCAGTCATGTCAGGTCAGGAACGCCCACTTTGCATCTCATTAGAGAAGCAAAGCTGGGCGTTAGGAATTCCTACGCAAACGCAAGTTTTCACGCGTTAGCGTGAGCTTGCTAATTAGGCGATAAAAGTATCGCCGCTTTTCGGCCGAAAACGGCCGCAAAAGCAGCGATAATTTTCTATCGCCGGCTTGTTGATATGCCCCATAGTGCTCACAGACTAAATAAACATACAGTGAAACACCTCAAGAAAAAAGCCCAGTCCTTGTGAGAGGTTACACATGCATAGAAGGTGTTACTAAGGAGGGACTGAGAAGTCTATTAAAGAATCGGAAGCAACCATTTAGAAATGACAGTAACAGGAGCTAAGTGAAAAGATGGCCAGAGAAAGGCAGGAGCGTCAAGTCCTTCCTGAATACAGCATGCCTCTCAGAGCAGCGCATGCGCTGCCCAGGCTCCACCTAAACAGTTCATGTGTTCTTGAAACTGCACCACACAAAGTTCCTGTCCTCATAGCTTATTCAGAAGTTCAGCTTGACTAGACAATGAATAGTGTCAATTTGTTATTGAGCTCCTGAAACAATATAAAAGTTGCTGACCACAAGAGAGCTGGACCATTCCAATCCCTGCTATAATTATCGTGCCCGGCAAAAACTAATGTTATCTATCATTTAAGGTAATGGTCGGAAAACCCTACCGGGCACTGGTAGTCTGTGCCCCAGTATAGATGAATCAAAACTTAAAAGCTTAATTTCCTACTTATCTTGCTAACCTGATGCAATTCCCCATATAGAAAAGTCGAGTCACGAGCTACTTACTGTAAAAGTTTTTTCTCTCCTGTTAATCCGAACAGTATTACACCACCAATACACCTCTCACAAAACCTGGAAACAAAACATGATAGCAAGAGTTCCTGACACAGACTTCTCTCTCCTAAACAAATGTCATTTAAGATCTCATTCAGAGCGCCTCAGTATATTGTAATGTATACTGCAGCCGGTATATACCGACACTGCCATGCATATTATTTAACAGATGCAGGATCATCTCCCATTAGAAGATCTATGCCCTGGAAAGGGAGAGGATACAGTAATACTGCAAGCCGTGCCACATTTGCAGCTGCAAAACACAACATTTGTGATATATAGGTCTCATACCAAAATGTCAGGTTTTAACTGATGACATTAATGTGGGGGGAATGTGTGGAGTTAGTACAACATTTTTTATTCCGGATTAAGACAATCTCAAATTCTCAACAAATTTGGAATTATTGTCGAACACATAATGAGGTGCACACCTTACTATTTTAGTGCCAAAAACCTTACTGTTCATACAGCAAATGATCAATCATATAAGTAACTGAACCTGGGCCTGGCATTAGTGAAAGATACACTAACACACAAAGGGCCCATGTTACAATGTATTATGAAAGTCTTAGTCAGACTGGGGAGCAATTTATAACTGTTGCTTTAACCAATAATCTTTGATTAAATTTGTGTTATCTTAGAACAAGTGATACGAATCATAATATTCACATTTGTTAATAAATCTTATTACAAATTCAAACATTCATGCTTGGAGACATCTGCGCACAGGTTAATTGTTTTAGAATTAACTCGGATTATCAAGATCAGAGGGTATCCATGAGTCAAACTGCTCTTCCAAAGTTTGAGAATGTTGTTCTGAGAAATTGTCACTGTTGACTATTTTCTTCCAGTTTCTCAAAACTCAAACAACATTGATTGTCAAGCAACCCTTGTTTTCCAATTAGAAGAAATCCTCAAGGTTAAAAAGATCATATATATTCACATTTTAGAACTAGATGTTATTCTCACAACAAGTTTCTGGCAGAACACCATCCTGGACTAACATCCCTCCACAGACATCTTTCTCTGGTAATTAATTCATCTGTGTAATGGTATCCCAATGTTTATGAAAAAGTATTCCATTTTTCTTGTGAATGTTCATGTGAGAAATGGAAGAACTACCCAAATATCATACCTTGTAACATCAGTGTTAGTGCCATACTTAAGGAATTACCATATAAGACTGTGATATGAAATCATGTTCAGAGGACAACAACAACTTAACAATGCAATAGCAGGGAAGACCCTATTAATTCCACTCACAGATTGTTATGGGAAAAGACTTAGGGGGTCATTATGATGCTGGTCGAACTGACCGTCAGACCGCCACGGCTGTGATCTGATTTCGACCTCGGAGGCAGGGAAGGTTCCCCCAGTATTATGATGTAACTACTGCTACCATGGCAGTCTCACCCAGGGCAGTGCACATATCCCCAAATATGTTGCTGCAAGTGTGTGCAAAAATATATCTGAATTGTACACACATACATGACATATGTGGGGATATGCCTTGTACTGCATGTACCCCATTGTTGGAGTGTGCCAGAATGTGCACAGTCCAGTCAATGGGGACACATACCTCAGAAGTACTTAACTGGATTCCGACTCCATAGGGTCAGACATCGGGATACAGCAGCTCAGGTGTAGGGGAACCTGGAGAAAGGGATCCATGATAAATAATGCTGGAAAGAAGCAGAATTGGGCGAGTATGCACCACAAAACTTTAATTTCCGATGACTCGCAGTTGGTTGGACCACCACGGTCGGGTCGTCTGACACCCACATCGTAGTCCGGATGGCGGTCGGAGGTCCCTGCACTGCCCTATTGCTGCTGTTTTTCTCCAACCGCTATCTCGGTAGTCAGAGAAAGTCTGTCGGGGATGGCGGTCCGTCAGCGGATGGTCAAAATAAACCATGCATGCACCATAATCCGGCGGTCGGACCGACTGATTACAATGAGACCATGGCAGTCCGACCACCCCTGAAAGGACCACGGAAGGCGGTCTGACCAGCATCTTAATGGCCTCCTTAGTGATACTTAACTTTTTTCTTGCATGTCTGCTGGAACCACAGGAGCAACCATGGTAAGTGAAAAATACACCAAGTAATAAGAGGTATTTGATAAACCTACAAGCAGCATTGGTGCCGGTATCACTAAGATGCATCCCATACTATCATAGATTTAGGGCCCTTTTGTAATGGAACATGACTGGTAGAAATTATTGAAAGTGATATTCTATGAATTTTAGAAGTATTAGGCCTAACAGTTATCTCGCAGTGTTGTTCAGTGTTAAGTCTCCCTTAAAGGATCTCAACAAGTATGTCCAAACATCGAACCCTTGGTTAATATGCGAAGAGACTGAAGCTACAGCACACCTCAATGTTAAGCCCCAGTGAGACCTACGCCCATGAAAGGTTGATTGTTGTTTAGTGTAGATAATTCACAACCTAGTGGTGTGAGTTTTATTGATCTTTTCGTGGTTAGGTTTAACTGATATGCATGAGGAGTTTTCGCTTGTCTAATTGTACCAATAAGCTAGCATACCAGTATGCCAGAATCGGTGCTAACCCAGCATGAAAGCTTTGGCTCAGGCATTTTCACCACCTTATTTGATATCTATGAAAGATCAACTTGCTATTTGTTTCCACTCAGAAATTGTATGCCTAGATGAAGCTGGACACAAATTAAATGGTCTATGTAGAATTAATTTCTTTCCCCTAACGCTAGGTGAAATATAGAATGAGGACGATAACATTAATTTGGTAAAGGGAAGTTCCAAGTCTGATATTCTTCACTAACTACCTCTGGAGAAGTGAGTTTTTTTTCATATCCACTTTGGAAAAGAGTGGCTTATGTGCCTTATATGAATGGTTTCTAGTTTAGGCCACTCTGAGACTGGGGATCCCAGCAATCTGCTTCCATGTTTATTCCATCTAAAATCTCATTGAGAGATGTGGTTACTGATTACAGCTTTCTAGAGGTAGATAGTGCACAGACAGCCCCTTTAGGCAGTTTACGAAGCCACTGCAAGTCTTGCATGTCGTAGCAACTAGTTAGAAGTGGGTAAAGTGCACTGAGTGCTAAGGACAGACAAAAATAGATAACAATAAAGTGGAGAAGGAAAGCAAAATGTTGGAAGGAAGACCACACTAAGGCGGTCAAGTCAAACAAAGGGTATGAGCATGCCAAGATCTCAGGCACTTGCTCTTCGAACATTTTCGAAACTATCCTGCTAGAGAACCTTTATGTAATACCAGTGAGAGTACTCATCAGCTCCTCCCCATGAAGTGGGAACTTTTTAAGTGATACGAAAACATTTTATTTCAAAACACTAATAAATAAGGATTAGACCATGTTAAATCAACAATTTACAGATTACAGTAATTGGCCATTTCTACATTAATTTTTCAAGAAGGCAGCGTTCTCCCAGATTCAAGTTTCATCGAGCAAAAAAACCTATCAGTCAGAAAGACAAGAACAAAACCTGGTAGACGCACACAACCAGCACTAATCTGGGATGACCTCCAGAACTGATGCTAATTTAGTTGCCACTCTCCTCTTACTTAAAGTGTCATCTGCATTTGACATTGTACCTCACCAACTACTAATAAGGCAGCTATATAATACGGTCATCAATGGCACAGTCCTTATCTGATACAATACAACCTTAATATTCAAAATTGTCACACTACCTTCTTTCAAGTGTCCCCCTTCCCCTCTGAGAAAGCTGTCCAGCATGGCTCAAAAATCCCCACCTTCTATTACCTCTCCTTGATTTCATGAATTTCTTCAATCCTACTTGCTACAGCTATGCCAATATCACAGAGACCATTCTAATATCAGAAAGAGAAATCTGAGATCCAGACATAGAAACTCTGTGAATGTTTATTTGTAGTGGAACAGTGGATGCTCAATAACCAGCTTTAATTTAACACCTCCAAAACTCAAATACTCCTCCTTGGATCCCAGCAAGATCATGGCTCTATAAAGGCACATGCATCAAAGCTTTTTGCGATCGCAAACAGTGCGAATCGCAAAAATCAGCTGATTGCGATCGCAAAATTAGCTTTTGCGATGCATCAATGGTCAAGGCACTCGCAATTTGAGAATTCGCAATTAATTGCAAGTTCTCAAATTGCGATTGCATTTAAGGAATCGCATTTTGCGATTCCTTAAATGCAATGCAAGAACCACTTTGAAGTAGCAATTTCGCTACGAGGGGGCGCAAATTACCATGAAGTTGAACTTCATGGTAATTTTCAAAAACTTTGAAAAATACACTAAAGTGCATTTTTCAAAGTTGTAGGTTACACACACAGACACACATGTCCTTGGGACATGTGTGTGCGCAACATTTGTGTACAGATCAATTTCAGAGGTGCAACAGGGAGTCCTTTTGACACCCTTGCACCCTTGAAATTGCATAAGCAATTTGCGAGTACCAATTGGTACTCGCAAATTGCGCTTGCAATTTCCCATTTATTCCTATGGGAAGCCATTCTTTATTTGCTAATCTCAATTTGTGACTTAATTCACTTGGGCCTTTCTCATTGGACACAAGCATCACTAGCAACAGACAGATCATTTCTAGAGTATGCCCATATATCAGACACAGAAACAAGAGCAACCCTAATGTCCATGGATATCAAGTAAACCTTGAAACAAGTTTTCACATGGAACTCATTTAACCCCTTCCCTGCGGGGGTAATTCCCCCGCGGTGAGGGGGGGGCCGTGGTGCCGCTGTGCTCGTGAGGAGCTCAGCTTGTCATGACTCACAGTGGAGCTGTGCTCATGACGAGCTGAGCTCATCACGACCACGCCCACTGATTAATTCTCCCGCACAGGCGGGGAATTAATCGCGTGTGGGCGGGCCGCGGCAGTTATAACGAGCTGAGCTCGTCATAAGCACAGCTCCACTGTGACTCATGACGAGCCGAGCTCGTCATGAGCACGCAACGGGTTAAGAACAAGCATTTGCAATGCAACAGGTCTCACATTTGTGAGAGTTTAAGCTACTAGCATTGCAAATGACAATGCCTTTTCTTGGTTTAAAAACCAAAACATAAATAAAAGACATTGTAATTTACAATGCGAATAGCTCAAACTCGCGTAAACGCAAGACCTATTGCATTGCTAATGCTTTTTTTTAATCTTCTCTCCTCCAGGGCCAATTAACAATGTTTCATTTTATTGCTGCTAGAATGTCAATTCTTGTGGATGCGGTAATTCGTTAACCCCTTCAAATCTTCTTGTTAGTAATACCTGGATCCTACTGAGTAGTAAACTTACCACTCAGAAAATTAGGAAGGGCCCTAGTGCACTAAGACAGACGCCTGCTCTTTAAGAGAACTGTAGGTTCATGGGAAAAGCACTAGCTTTCCGTCCTGGACCCTTCTTGGTGGCACACATGCACGCTCTACCTCACCCGAGAGAACCTTTGGTGGTCTGAGATGATCCTAGTGCATTGAAACTGAATCTCCTGTAGCACAAAGTGTATTCGGGAGAGTTCCTGTTGCCTCTGGGAACAACCATATCTCCCTGAGCCTGTTGCAGGTTCTGCTAATAAACTAACTTCATGTTGCAACCCACGGCTACTTAAAGAATGTTCTCAGGCATGCAGGCACGACTCTCAAGCCTACAACATTCTGTTACAACCCTCTGCTGCTCAGGCCTATAACGAAGAGTCTCCAGGCCTTGTCTGATATTCAGAGGCACAAGTAAGGTTTTCATGGACTTAGGGTGATATATCAAGGATGCACAGAATGTTGTTAGGCATACTGGAGACATAGCTAAAGACACACATCGAATCCTTAGGCATGCTAGGATTCACAGTGAACATGTTATAGTCTTAGAAACCAGGAACACAGTTTGTGTTCTCAAGAGGACAGGGAATATACAATGTGATCAATGTGAGGGGAAGGGTGCTCATATAAAGCTCTGCAATACCTTTGGGTCGAGTTTGCACTATATATAAAAATAAAATTTAAATAAAAAAAAAAAAAAAAAGATGCCTATATTCCTCAGATCATCACCTTTGTCCATAATGGCAATACAAGACCACCTGTTTCCCTACAGATATTACAAATGTTTCCCACCCACCAACGGCTTGCCCCCCTCCCCCAACCCTCATGGTTAGTTAAAAAAAGGAATTAAAGCACTATAACACGGTAAACACTGGCCGGGTCATAGCGCTTTTTAGGTTTTGCCTGAGGCAGCGCATGCGCTTCCCTGGCAAGACTTTTAGTAAGGGGGCTTCAAAAAGCTGACCACACGCTTTTGCTTGTGGCCTAAAGCTTGCGGTTACGCGCACAGTTACGTGCACAGGCGCCATCTGGCTTTCCGCTCTTGTTATGGCTCATTAAGCGCATCTATCGCGGGCAACCTTACAGCGCGCTCACACCACTCACCAGACGTGCTTTTTTTTTTTACTTTCAGCGCGAGGCACGCGCACTTGTTTTAATTTGTTACATGTTACCACTATTTACATACGTAGAATAGAAGAAAACAAAATAAGTACAATTTTTAAATTTTGTACAGGTAAACACTGTTTGCGTGCATAATATACGGCAAAAGAAAAACAGTATCATTTAAATAGGCACTCTTTACCAGTACGTTATGTTTAGCCGCGGTTTGCTCATTAACAAATTACACTACCACGCTTTCTCCTCAGTATATTTACTCTCCTTTGGCACACCCCTGTTTTAGAAGTTAAGGGGAGGGAGGAAGGGGTGTACAGCATTCGGCAGGTGTCTGTGGGGGAGTATTCCACATGTTTTTCACGATACACACAATCACATAATGTGCATGAGCACCTTCTCTGGGTAACTCCTGGCAGAGAGTGTGCGGGTCTATGCTATCCCTTTTCACCCACTTACTGCCCTATTAAACAAAGAGTCTAGCGGGATGTGCCTTGACGCTGCCCGCAGTCCTGTCTCCCAGAGTGGGCCCCCTCTCCTTTCGTCTCTGTATTTCAAGCGTCAACAAAACTGCAAGGTCCAATGCAGTTCTAAACCTCAACAACAAGGGAGGAAGTAGCGTGGTACAACTAAGGTGAAAAAAAGAGGTAGCGCTACGTGAACTAACAAACAGGAGATCTTCATGCAATTCGCCTTAAGCTGTGGGTAGTCATACATGATTATTGTGTGTAGTGTATTATGAGCATACGCATGTACATTAAACACTTGTCAGTAACCATATACAGACAAGCACAGTTACACACACTTGCATTCTATTAATGTACTTTAATTAAACCACAGCCGGAGGAAGTTGTGGGCAACGTTATTTATAATGAATACATCTTTAAGCCCCTTCACTACACTCCGTAATTTCTAACCTTTAGCTAACTACATACATCCGCACAGCAGACTCTTGCCCTGCAGCACTGTTTACTGTCTCCAAGAAAAATCCCTTACCCTAATCTACCACACCATCTATTGTCCGCCCTCAATTAGCCGCTAAAAACAGACCCAGGTTTGTATACCACATGCTGCGCTTTTGCCCTCCCCGTAAAAGCTTCCATTACAATTACAAACAACAAACAGCTAGACTGGAAGGCGCCTTCGGCGCATCTGCCTGTTATATTTGCTGTTTTGCATTCCCACAAATGTTGTAGTAGTTTGCAATACAATAGATCTCACAGTTACGCAAGTTTGAGCTATTGACATTGTATATGACAATGCCTTTTATTTATATTTTTAAAGCAAAAAACAAAATAAAAGGCATTATTTGCAATGTCAATAGCTCAAACTCGTGTAAATGCGAGACCTATTGCATTGTAAATGCTTGTTTCCCTTTACTTTCAGCCATTTTGCACAGCTGACCTCACTGCTATGCAAGATGTCTTAAAGTAAAAAACACTATCACGCAGTTAACGCTGACAGTTTCATATTTGAATTTTTTCATTGACTTTTAGTCACGTTGCGCAGCATGTTCTAATATAAAACTATATCCCAGATGCCTAGTGCAATAGTCGTCTTTAAGACCCTAACTCGGTAGAGGTGGCTTTGACATGCGATATAGTGCAACTAAGCGGGCCATCTGTAATAGCACCACCTTAGTCATTCAAGTGTCTGAGCTTTTGTTTGCAGTTTTTGAGGAAAGACTGATGGAAGGTATCTGCCTTGTGTGAATCGGAAGTTGTTAATTATATTCCAGTGTTAACATGTAAAGGTGAGCAGTCACATCCTGTGTAGGCGGACCTTTGAAAAATATGCAGCTTTCTTACTAAAGAGTAATTATGCGGAGAGAAATGATTTGGAACTAACTTAAAGTGCTCTTGCCTCATGCGAAGACAAACAATACTCACATTCTCTCCTTTCTCTGATAGCTGGTATAAGCGGCCGTGTGCACCTGTTTGCAGTCTCAGCAGAACTTGCCAAACCCTCGGTGTCTTTCAGCGTGTGCACGCCTCTCACAGCCCATACTAAGAAAACGCTTGCAAATTTGCCATGTCACTCGTCATTACTGCCCAGTTTCCTAACCTAAGGAATGTAGAAGTAGCAGATGTCCGATGTGTTGTGAATAATCACTGGCTGTGCTGAAAGAGAAGCTTCTGAGTGAGCGCCCCCTTTCTCCAGGCATTTCTAGTATCACGTTGTTGTCTTGCGCGCTAACCTCCTCTTCACCTCGCCGCAGCCAGAATCGTGTTTACTCTGTGGGGCCAACATGGTTTCAGTGGCTGCTGAAAGTGAGACTTGGTTCCAGCCGCATCAGACATAACCTGCCAAACCGGTTCCTGCTCTTTTTGTTGCCGCGCTGCAGCACACCAGGGCATATTTCTTCCTCTTCATGCTTGCAGGACCCGCACAAAGGCCCGGGAGGGGTGGGGGAGTGGGAAGGGCTGGGGCTACGCTGCTTGCAAGCGGATACAATTGGGCAGCTGTGTTATTCAGTACGAGCAGTGGTATGATACAGACAAGCACGCGAGTGGTGCGCACTGCGCGTGGTGCGTGCCGCGCCAATTAAAAACAGATGGTAGAACAGATGGCGCCCCTGCTCTTAACAGCAAGCGGTAAGCTGAGGGCGGATGCATTCCCTGAGAAAGGTGGGATATGCACCCGCCTTTGCCCAATTGGGTGGTGTCTTTCTATAAAGACGCACACAAAGACCAATTGAAAAAATGTCCAAACAAAAACAAAAAAATGTGCAAAGTCCAGAGTGATTCCAAGAGGTAGTTTTCCTAGTGCATCGCATGCGCGCTGCGCTAGGCTCGACCTAAAAATTGCAGTGACACAGTTTACTGTGTGAACCTAATCTATATCAGCATTAAGTTTAACCTTTTGTGACAGAAATGTTCATGTCATGACTTAATCAATATGGACATTGATTCAAAAGATAACAGCCAGTATCTTGTAGTATAATTCAATTCAGCTGAAACTAATTCTATTTTTTAGAAAAAAACAATTATGCAGTATCAACATTTATAATTATGTGAGTGATGTTTTTGGAAAAGAAAAGAAAGCCCCGAATAAACAAAAAGAAAAAAGGAAAATTGGTTGTTAAATTGAGCGAACATATAAGGTATATTGGTTATTTGATCTACAAAGACAGCCAATGGTGTTAATACAGTGATAGACACAGAGGGATTTCTCAATGTGCCACCTTTACACTATGGTATGGGAAGACACGGTGCAGCCCTGTACCTTCGGTATAGTATCAGGACAACACCAATGATATATCTAAGCCTCCTCTGAACCATTCCACAGTGCAATTCTTGCATATGTGGAGGAGCTTCCTGGCCTCCCTTACATTCAAGAAATCCAACTGGTTATGACGTTTACCCAAACAAGGTAGACTAGGTCCTTCTCTATCCTTGGCCCTATGTTAAACATTTGAGATAAATTCGGACAGCTCACCTCCTCGGCCATATCCAAGAACGCTGGAGGTTTCACGCATACCTGTTAGCCACAGCCAGGTGAAACCGCTCACCTGCCTACATTAGACAGCACAAATCATGAGGTGAAGCAGCCACAGTGTTGCACTTCCAATCTGGATATGCAGGGTTCACCCCCCACCTTTCTGATCTTCAACAAAATGTATTTAAAAACTATTTTTTGTTTAGTTTCATATCCGTTCATTCTTACATTAAATTGTTAATGGTGCTGTGAATCAGTCCGGATGTCAAGATGTGGTACAAATCATGGAAAACTGCTTGCCGGAAACACAGACGACACACCCACCATCATCAAGCCTGTCATCATGCCCACCGGCATGCTTCCTCCATGAGGAGGCAGGACATCGATATCTATCCCCGCTCAGGCGAGCTGAGCGTTATCTACGGACCGCACCTCCTATCGGGAGGGTGGTGAATACCTCAACTCGCGGATCATTTTCTGTCCTCAATATGGTGAGACAATTGAAAAATCAAGCCCAGCCCCAAATACTATTTAGGCACCAGACACAACTACATTGTATGCTGTTTTAAAAAAAACGTTTTTCCTCCAGCAAGGCTACACTAGAGTTTTTTTTTTCTAAAGGGAAACCTGTGAAATCTTTGAACCTATTACAGTGATAATTTCAAACAATTCTTTTTAAATACACCTCCTCAGCTAGCCCTCACTATCACAGCATGAGTTGATTGCAGTCTTACTGGAGCTCTCCATTCCCACATTGTAGGATGTTACAAGGGACATCATGCCTTCCTGACTGGACCCAAGCTGACTCAAGCTGATCTAATCAGTGACCACCACACACTGGTTTTGCATCTATTCCCTTTTATCATACCCTTAGTGGTCCTTAAAGGAGTGGATCGGACCCCTTTGATACTCCGCCAGTATGTATCCTGTTCATTGTATTGTTACTGTATCTTTCCATCACTCTTGATCAATGCTCAGTCATTCCGCCTGGTAATTTCACGCATTTCTTCAGTCCCCAGGTTACCATAGCCCTGATGAGACCCCAATATCAGATAAAGGGTTGAAATGCCCTTGATAAACAAACAAGCATTTGCAATGCAATAGGTCTCGCATTTACGCGAGTTTAAGCTATTGGTATTGTGAATGACAATGCCTTTTATTTCTGTTTTAAAAACTAAAACATAAATAAGAAGGTTTTGTTATTTGCAAAGTCAATAGCTCAAACTCGCGTAAAAACTGCGAGACCTATTGCATTGCAAATGCTTGACTTCTCCCACCAACATGAAAACCTTCCTTTTTCTACCACTTCCTAGTTTAATATCAGATTCTGCTTCCAGTACCTCCTTTTAGTGCCCGCCACCCTATCCGTAGGGTACGTGAACACATTACAACTACTGTAAATTAATAAATGAATACTTATGTGTGATTCATAACTGCATTTTCCCTTATCTACAACGTATTCCATGCCAGTGCTTCCTACATAATATTTGCTGCTACTATATGCATGCTGACAGTCAAGATTTTCTTCTCTGACCTTTCACTATCAGCATTCAGTGAAAGAAAGAGCAGCAATTTGGGGTAGTAAAATTAAACAACAACCTCTGGCCAAAGTTCCTCAAGAAAAGGAAAAAAGAAATATGTGGCAAAAGATCAATAACTGTGCAGCTATGTTAAGTTAAAATGATTACTAAAGCGTGCGACTGAGCCAGAAGGGGCCTCCGATTGCTGCTCACAGGAGAGTAAAACAGCCCTGACTTCAACAGTTTCTGGAATAGTAAGTGATTTTGAGTGTTTCTGAGATGGAGTGGCATAGAGTTCCGTAGGGTCGGGGCTAAGACACTGAAGGAGCAGCCTCCCATTCTCGCTCTGGTGTGATGGGGGATATGAGGCAGGTTCAAGCCAGAGAATAGTGCTCTGGAGGGCTTGTAGAATTGCATTAGTATAGCTAGGTTGGGTGCTCTTTGCTGGAATAGGATTTTGTGGGAGATACAAAGGGTCGCTAAGGACGGTAAAAAGAAGACTGGCAGCCGCGTTTTAAGCAACATGCAATCGGTTCAAGACATATTTTCCCCCAGATAGAGGAAATTGCAGTAGTGAAGAAGCTAGGTGGCCAGGGACTGTACAATCGGTTGGCGACTTTGGGGAGAAATGAGTGTCAAAATGGGCTTGAGGCTCCTTAAGATGCCAAAACTGTGGTCCACTAAAGTCTTGACTTGGATGCCCACTGTATTTCGGGCCACCATTAGTCAATCCGCAGATGGGTATGTCTACCCAGCAGGAGATTTTCCATTCTGTTGGCATTAAGTTTTAAACAGTTGTCGTGCATCAAACCAGTGCTTAATTTGTAAAGGAATAAGTGCCAGAGCTCTCGTGGGGATACCACAGCAGCTTTCACCACACATTGCCTCCGTCAGCTGGCAATGGCAGTACAAACACAGCTACTAACCATCACAGACAGCTGTTGTTTTGCTTATACCTAAATGTGCCGGACAGCGCCACCCTGTGGCAGACTGTCATAAGCTCCGGTGCTGGCAATTAGGTGCCGGTGCCAAGCACCGAAAACCACCGGCTCAAATTAAGCACTGCATCTAACCAGCAAATGTTGTTAGACAGTTTTTGAAGTTGAAACAGCCTCTGTTCGACTCTGCTGTATGGGATATAATCAGTTGAGTGTCATCAGTATATGACATTAGCGAAATTCAGAAGGATTTTACTACCTCAGCTGAGGGTCTGACAAATGTTAAAAAGGGTGGGGCTGAGCACCGAACCATGTGGGATGCCATGTATCAGTGCTCTTTGGGATGAGGTAAAAGGGGGGATATGACTTGGAAAGAACACTCTTTTAAAAGAGGGTAAACCAGGTCTGGGCTTTGCCCTGTACTTCCGGATCATTGAGGCATGATGGTAGAATCGTATAGAAGCCTGTAACAAAGGCTGCACTTAAACCTTGAAGTATCAGAGCCTGAGATTTGCCAACGTCTGCTGTATTGCGAAGGGCTTCGGTAAATGGTAAAAGAGTGGTTTCGGTAATGAGTGATGGTCTAAAACCATTTTGGGAACCAGCTAAAATTTGGTTATGTTCTAAAAAGTTGGTTGAGAGATTATTTACATGCTTCTCCACACCCTTAGATGGAAATGGCAGAAGGGAAATGGGACAGTAGTTTTTGGGCTCAGTGGCCTCTAGCTAGGGCTTTTTTAGAAGAGGGATAACCTTGGATTGTATTTCCATGAAATTGATACCTCTGCAGTGCTCAGTAAGAGGTTGGCCAATTCAAGGAAGGTGCGTGTGATACTCTTCTGAAATTTTTATATGTAGTCCGGTTTTAACGGATCGTCCGGAGATCCAGACTTTACCTAACGCATTAAGATGGAAATGGCATCTACGTCAAGCAGAGTCAATTGGCCCAAGGGTGCCTGCTGAGAGAAGTTGGTGCCTATGTCAAGATTGGGAGGCTTGACTGTTTCCTCTTCCTTTTTAAAGTAAAGTTAAATGGTGTTGATTTTGCTGATAAAATCAGCAAGTTTATTGCAGTGGCTGTGAGAAGCCTCTGCTAATACAGGAATGGATGTAGGTTTGGTCAGACTGTTCACAATGGAGAAAATTTCCTTTGGGGGGTTACTGCTGTTTATAAGTTTATCTGCAAAAATGTTCCGGCAAGTTTTTATTTTTTTTATTTTATTTTTTATCGATTTTGATAGCTTTTGATTGCCTTCATGTATTGTGTTTTTGCTACAGCATCGTAGGACTTGTGCCAATCACACTCTAGTTTTTTAAATTGCTTCTTTTTGGTGAGCAGTGTTTCATTAAACCATGCAGCTGTGCCGGACTTGGCAGGAATAAAGTGGCCTAAGGCGGAAATGAGCCAGGCTTTGGTGGAAGACTCTGCTCATTCCAAGTTGGCGTCTAGTAGAAGAACCCTCTTCTTGATGTAACTTAAAAAGGCAGATGGATCCAGTTTATGTCATTGCCTTCTCATCACAGGGTTGCCGGCAGGGTAAGGGGGAGTCACTGGAATCAGGCCAGCTGTTTGAAGGGTGGGCAAGTTGGAAAAGACAAGGTCCCGCAGATGGCCTGCCTCATGAGTTTGGTGTTTTACTAACTGAGCTAGCTGCAGGATGGCCAAGTCGTTAGTGAAGTCCTGTATTTCTTTGTCATAGATTTAATCGAGGTGCAGATTTATGTCTCAATGATGTTGAAGGTAGACTGCTGGAGCATGAGTGACAAAGAGTGCTCTAATAGGGATTCTCTAAACTGTTTGGAAGGACCTGGTGGTCTATAAATCCGAAGGCTGGAGAAGTCTCAGTTTCCACTGAAATTTATTTTTGCTTTCCATGTGGCATAGCACCTTGTGACAAACTTGCAAACAATTTGGCACTTGCTTAATCCAGCCAGCAAAAATTCAGCTTGATAGGTTTTTGGCCACACAATCGGAGATTAAATGTTATTGGGGGCCGGGTCTATACTCCGAATAGGTTCTTCCCGAGGCTTGATGTGAATCTGTTTTGTAGCTTTTGACAAAACTGTAACAAAAAGGTGTCGGGCAGGCTTGAAAGAAAGGGTTAATCAAAAGAAATGTTGTGAATTCTGTCCATTAGTTTATTTTATTTATTTATTTCAAAATTTTTATTGTGCAAACAAATACCCGAAGGTGTCTCGGCGCAGATGACAGAATGAGAGACTGAGCCGCAGGATTACTGGTTAAACAGCCATGTCTTTAAGAGCCTACGAAAGCTTCTCAGATTGGGTGCAGTTTTTATGGCAAGTGGCAGAAGGTTCCAGAGTTTGGGTGTGGCAACCAAGAAACGTCTGTCTCCCCAGGTTGCCGTTCTTGTGCGAGGTACTGGGAGCAGGCAGATGTTGGCGGATCTCAACTGTCTCTTAGGACTATACAACTGGAACGCTTCAGTCAGAAACATTGGACCAGTGCCCTGCACTGCATTATAGGCGATGAAGAGGGCCTTGAATTTAATACGGCACTCTACTCTTAACCAGTGTAGGTGACGAATAGCTGGGGTGATTGGCAGACGGCGGGGGATGTCAAGAAGAATTCTTGCGGCCGCATTCTGAATGGACTGCAGCTTAGATAGAACGCGTTTCTGGATATTAAGGAAGAGGGCATTCCCGTAATCGATTTTGGAGAACACAAGGGTGGAGACCAGGGTCTTCCCAGCTGAAGTGGGAAGATAAGGCAGTATTTTCCTAATTTTCTTTAAAATAAAGAATGCAGATGACACAACCTTGTTGACATGAAGGTCAAATGAAAGCTTACTGTCGAAGATCACTCCCAGGTTTCTGGCCTTTTCAACTGGGGCAGGTGGAGAGCCCAGTTGATTAGGCCACCAGGTAGAGGACCAATCCGGGGAGAGTTTACCAAAAGTCATGACCTCGGTTTTGTCCGAGTTAAGCCTCAGACAATTGGAGGACATCCAGGTACTGACAGCAAGCATGGCCCTTTGAAAATTAGCTGCCACCGCTAGGCCGTCCTTGTGGATTGCCAGAACCAGTTGGGTGTCATCTGCGTATGATGTAAGTCGCAGCCCATGGGCCTTTATTACCCTCGCTAAGTCTGCTACATAGATGTTAAATAGCGTTGGACTTAGCGAGGAGCCCTGTGGGACTCCACAAGGGAGTGCAGAGACAGGAGAATAAAAATTACCCAACTTCACTGTCTGGGTGCGGTTGGCGAGAAAGGATGAGATGAGATCTCTAGCCATACCGTTTATCCCCAGAGCTGTGACACGATCGACCAAAATAGCATGGTCGACCGTGTCAAAGGCTGCGGACAAATCCAGCAGGATCAGGACAGCCGCACCTCCCTGGTCCATAATGGCTCTGATCTCATCTGAGGCTTTTATTAGAGCGGTCTCAGTTCCATGACCTTTCCTAAAGCCAAACTGCGTTTCATCGAGAAGTTGGTAGGTATCGATGAAGTCTGAGAGTTGTCTATTCATCAGAGATTCGCATATTTTGGCAGGAAAAGGAAGACATGCTATAGGTCTATAACTGGCCAGAGCTGTAGGGTCCAGGGAGGGTTTCTTCAGAAGAGGTTTGATCACGGCCTTCTTCCAAAGATCTGGATAGCGACCAGTTTGGAATGTAGTGTTACAGATTTCCATGAGTGGATATGAGATCACCTCGCTGAGGTTAGCCATTACTGGAGGAGGGCAGGGGTCTAAAGGGGAGCCAGACTTGGTAGTGGAGATAAGTCTGCTAATTTGATCTTGCGTAGTGGGAACAAAAAAGGAAAGGGAGTCATGAACAGTGGCAGGTTCTTCACCACTGCGGACTCTGGATCTTGTCCCCACGTTCCCTGCAAAGGATGAGTATATGTCTGCCACCTTAGTAGTGAAATAGCTGGACAGAGCATTACACAGAGACTGAGAGGGGTCGACCCCAGGTCCCGTAGAGGGGGTGGACAGAGTGGTGACCACTGAAAACAGTTCTCTAGCAGAATTGCTAGCATTTTCAATTTGAGCCGAAAAGAATGCACTTTTTCGGGCAATGATAGCTTTTTTATATATTGCAAGGGCGTCTTTATAGGACTGCTTGGCTATGGGGCAATAAAATTTCCTCCAGCGCCTCTCTAGGTTCCTACAGTGCTGTCGGTGGAGCCTGAGCTCTTCGGTATACCAGACTGCCGATGGGGAAATTCTGTTAGGTCACGTAGACTTCTCCTGAGCCACCTGATCAGCAGCGTTCCGGATCCAGTCTTGGAAATCGGAGGCTGAGAGAACAGGATTGGCTATCCCCAAAGGAGAGGATAGTGTCAGGATATCTGCCATCTGATGGATATCCGCATTTTTCCAAGCGCGGGTCCATAACCTAGTTCGTGGCCTAAAATGGGAAGGGTTAGCGTGCCGGGTGTGGATTCCAAAAATGATGGCCCTGTGGTCTGACCAGGTAAGAGAAAGAATATCCAGCACAGATATGTCTGGGTTGTTAGTGAACAGACCGTCTAGTGTGTGCCCTGCCTGGTGTGTAGTTCCCTTCACCAGTTGTTGAAGTCCTAAGGTAAGGAGATCAGCAGTAAGTTGAGTGGTTTCATGGTTATCCAGTTCTTCCAAAGGGAAGTTAAAATCTCCTAATAACATATACTCCGACGAACTTATGATGAGGTCATTAAAATCAGAAAGTGTGGCAAGAAAGGAATTTCGGGGCCCAGGAGGTCGATATAGCAGGATTCCCTTGAGGGCTTGTTTGTGATTGATATTAATAGCAAAGGAGGCTGCTTCACAATTAGTAGACTGTAAAGGGTCAAATGTGGTGCGGTACAGATTTTTGTAAATGATGGCGAGTCCGCCACCTCTTCCTATAAGTCTGTCATGCCTAGCGACACTGTAGCCCTCAGGGGTTGCCAGGCAAAAGTCCCGTCCTGACCCAGCATCTCCCCAGGTTTCAGTTGCAAAAAGGAGGTCAAGATCATGGGCGAGAATAAACTCGCTGATTTGTAAGCTGTGACATGGAAGGGAGCGCGTATTAATGAGCGCTGCTCGACATCCATGGAATTGAGTAATATGCAGTTCATGGGAGAGCGTGTTACTAGGGGGGTCTGAGGAGGCAAAGGGGCCAGGAGTACGAGGTTGCGGTAGTTGAAATTGACACCCAGGGCAGGGGGTAGGGGTGACGCCCGCTGCAAAGGAGAAAGGCCGGATGATGCAATGTCGGTCGGAATGGCCAGGTTTCCACTGTCTTAGTTGCAGAGAAGAATAACACACTGAAGGACCAGAGGGTATGGCCCTGGGCCGAGTCCGGTTCGTGGATACTCAGTCGATTCAGATCTGTGGTGGATTCAATGATACAAAATGTAAAAAAAAAAAAATGCCTTTGTTGGAGGGTGCATTGTGTTCCATTTGCTGCATGGAGGATTTGCTGATGCTTGGAGGATTCAAGGATCCAGACGATTTGAATGGCTGGCAGACAAACCTCTGAGAAACCTTCTGGTAAAGCATTGTGTATTTGCTCATAAGACATTAACGTATTTAAAAACAAAAACTAAAAAATTACCCAAAACATCCTGAACTTGGTCTCACTCAAAACCACGCTGGGCACGGCTCATGACCGAAGACGGTACATCACTGCTGGTTTCAATGCAGGATGCCAAGTCAGATTATTAACAGATGCAAAGAGTTTATGTCTACTTTCCTGTGATAGTGAACTAAAGGATGGAGCCGTGGCCAGGCTGAAATACTGCTGTAATATAGCAGGTAGAAAAACGTAGGTCACAGTAGAAGAGTGAAGGGACCTGCTGCAACAAGCATATGCATGATAATGCTGTTTGGGGCTCAGGAAGTGTTTCGGTTTCCAGATTCTTTTAGGTTGAAGTTATCCGTGGTGACTAAAGTTGAGAAGCTAAAAGATCTATATAATTGGAAGGTACCTGGCTGGGTCATTACCCTAACCCACAATTTTGTGTTCGTGAAAACATCGAGGGTGGAAATTCTCGGTTCAATGTTTTACAGAAATTGCAGTGTCTATGAGCAGCCGAAAAAGAATGAGAGCCCAACTGAAAACGAAAGAATAACTTTCTATCAGAGTATTATCCTTGAGTAAGCTACAATATGCCCCAATTCATTTTTTTATTATTATGCAGGTAAATGCTGTGAAAATACCCTCCGACTTGTCTTCAAATGATTAATGAAATCAGAACTGGGCGAGCCAACAGATAAAAACCTACGAGACACTGACACACTGTCCAGGTTCTAGATTTTGGCTTAGGGAAGAACTTCAAGGAACGTACTTTTTATTTGGGCCTGGTCTGCGCCTTTGACTTTGAATCCAACCAGTAAGAGGCTGACATTCTTCTGAAACCAGACGGAGCTACACGCATCCATTCTGGTGACCCCTTTTCACAGTGCCATCCAAGAGACAGTCCTGTTCCTCCTGCCTCTACTTGCACATCACACCTAGCTCTTGCCCCCAAAGTGGAAGTGCCGCACACCCGCCACACAGGCCTCGGCCCCTGGAGACGCCAGGGGTGCCTTTTGTGAGAACAAATCTGAAGTGACAGCTTAAAAGAAATCCCCCAGCACCAAACAGGGGGCACGATTCCAAGACGCACAGTTTTAGAAATCACTAACTGCCAGAACACTTAACAAGGTCTTGTCTCAGGGCAAACTGATGAAAAGAAAAGCGGTGTGCTAAAAGGCAACAGGGATCCCAAAGATAATGATTCCTTATAAGTCAGCTTCCCTCTTTTCAGTGAGAGGAGGCAAGGAACCCTGCCTTTAGGAACCAGTGAGCTCAAACATACCCGTCCCTTGGAGTGCTGTTAATATGTCTCTCCATTTAAATGCTAATGCTCACCCCTGACCCACAACTACAAAGGTAGTTTGTACAGAACGGTGAAGAGAATTCGAAATTAAAGACTCGTCTCTCCAAGGAAGACTTCAGATCTACTTAGCAGAGCCACTGGTAGATTTATTTCACGTTCCGGGACAATTTTGATGAATAGGACAAACAAGCGCGTGTCTGCCTTGTAAAGTTGCAGCGCTCAGTAAAACTAAAAGCTGAATCAAGCGCATGTGGGAGCGTGTGAGCGCGTGGTGGGAGCGTGTGAGGCAGAGAGGAGACGCCATGCGCGTGCACATCACCTGTCCGTGCGCGCATATGGTTTGTCTCCCTTCGCGCACCAAACCGACAACAATAGTCTCGCCAAGGCGAAGCAGCGCATGCGCTGCATTCACTAGGCGAGACCGAAAAAGAAAGGCTATACTTTTGTATAGGGGACACATGGAGAAATCCCTCTGTCTTTTTCATTGTATTCAATATAATTGGCTGTCTTTCAGATCAAATAACCAATATACCCTATATGTTCACACAATTTACCAGTGTTTTACTTTTTTGGTTTTGTTCACTTGGGGCTTTTTTTTCCCCAAAAAAATCTTTATCACTCACATCATTATACATGTTGATACTGCATAAATGTTTTGTTCTAAAAAAAAAAATCTGTTTGGCTGAAACAAATTAAACCACAAGATACGGACTTATCTTTTAAATTTACATATATCAGACACTACATGAAACGAACAAGTAAACTACAATGAATTCAAGAAGGTGCAGCCTGAAAAGTCCTAATCCCTAGCAGGTGGGACCACATTACCACTGCGCTCAATACTACACAATATCTACCAGTTATCAAAACTCAGTGTTGCAGAGCAACATTTTTGCGATCTAAAGTTAGTATGTGCAGTCCAGCGGAAAAACCTCAACTTCAAAATGGCCCCACTTCCGAGTATTCACCTTTATAACTAAACCACCATTGGTGATGTAATCCTTCTCAGAACTGAAATGAATGCTGTACAATATACTCCTGAAGAGAATGCAGGGTGTAAACAAACACCTTGAATCCAGAAAAGGAACAAAGTTCAGTATTTTCTCCAAATCTGCGGCTCAGAGTACAGCCTTGATGAGCTTGTATAACAGTAGCGGACAGTGCAGGTAACAGTGGTGAGACAGGGCAAATCGACAGATGAGGGAAATAAAAAATAAATTAAAAGAAAGAAGAAAACCACTTGCGGCAAGCACAAGGTAAGTGGTTTTCTTTCTTTTTTAAAAATTTTCCCTCGTCGTCTGTAGACTTCCCCCTCCACATCCCCAACCCGTTCTTACCTGCACCGGACGGGACTGTTGTATAAGCAGCCTGCAAAACTGTAACTGACCTTGCCTTCATTTGCAATGCCATTTGTCTCATGTGCACATATACCACACTCCCTAGTCTCAAACACACTGACAAGGCCTCATGCACGACAAACTCAACATTTAAAGATGCACCTCAACCAACTTTCTCGCATCCATGCACATCAAGATTAGGTAACTACTATCCGCCCAACAACTTGGAGAGCGCTTTGGGGCTTGTACATGAGCTAGGAAAGAGAAATATTACAACATACACAAGGCAGAATGCATAAAAATCAGGGTATCTCTGTAGGCTATCAGTTTTGGTGCCAAAGTGATCCAGGCAAAAAGTATATTGGGGCCACCAAGGTCCACTCAACATTGACCCACCTCCCCATAATTTTCTGACCTCAGGTTGTATCTTTGGACATACTCCATTTTCTGGTGCTTAAAACATGCCAGTGGGCAAGTCTAAAGCTTCCGTCAAGCAAACCTTCACATGGCTGGATACTGAATTTCAGTAGTCCCTCGGAGACTCAAACTTTGTTGCAAAAGCTCTGAGCAGGATGAACCTGGAAATCTTGGCTGCTAGGTTAACACCTTTAGAAGGCAGTCAATGTACAATGTTCTACAGAGGTCACCATTTTCAAAATCCCAATTTTTCAGGATGCTGGCTATCTTCCTCTTGCACATTACTAAAGCCTTCACAATTCATTCAAGGGACAGCTTCTTAGATACAATTATATACATGGGAAAGGACAACAGGATAAACCACTCTCTACCAGTGTCCCCCTAAAGTTGTTCTTTTCTTTTATCTAAGAGCGGACTTTAGGACACCATCTTACCTGATTTTAAAAGTCACTAGAAATGGCACTCAAGTCTGCAATCAGTCCCAGGCCAGGCAGGGCTACGCCAACAGCAATTTCTCCTTCTGGTCCTCTCCGAGACCAGCATTGTTCTCCTTTCTGGATGGTTGGAGCCACAAGATACACACATCAATGGTTGGTGGAGGGCTATGAATACTACTGTCCCCAAATAACCATGCAGAGCTCTACAAACTTTTTGGATCATTTCTGATTTATGGCTAAATCTTTACTTATTTAATGTGGTATTTTTAGGATTGCATAAGGATATCTCTGCTCCTGAACCTACGATAGGAAGCTCAAAGACTTGCATATGACACTGAGATACCTTTCTCTCTGCACCTACTTAATAGGCTTCATGTTGCCTTTAAAACAAGGCATATTTATCAACAAATAATGAATTTTCTTGGAGTAAGATGTGTTGATATTGAAAAAGTTGATGTAAGCAATGTGTATATAAAAACAAGATCGCATCACTGTTGTCGAAATTACCCAATAGGACATTTCCAACAATTCTGAGCAAGAAATACGTGGTCAGGCAGGACTTGCAACCTAGGCCTGAGGCAACTGATTGACAGATCACAGGTAGGGTGGCACACAGCCAGCAGAACAAACTTGCCAACAGGAAAAACCCAAATTAGTCCCTCAAAGAGGCAGCAACACCACAATGGTCCAGGGAGATTGACCCCAATAAAACACATGGCCAAAGGGGTGTGTGTTTTCCCAAACTCCATAAAGTTAGATGCCGCATGAAGTTAGGAACACTCAGCTAATCAGGAAACACAGTGATCACGTGTTCCCCGTGCCGGGCATGTTACACAGTTGGCCTCATTGTGTCCACGCAAAGTCGAGACCCACCTGCATTTGTTATCAGGTGAGAAGGATCTCAAAGTTGTTTGATGATTCTCCAAGGAATGTATATAATGGCGCTCAGATCGATTGTACTTTGAGACAGTCCTCAGACCCAGAGTTTGTATCTGTTCTCTTGGCCAAAGAGTCTGATTAAACCAACTGTTCCTGTGTTGCCAAGGGCCTCTTGAAATTCGCACATTTTGTTTCATAAAATAGGCAAAATGTTCACAAAAGGATGCATATCACATCAAATTAATTTTGCCTGAACCTCATGTTGTTTTTCTCCACCAGTGTATATGCTGAACATAAAACATACAAGACAGTCACTAGATAGGTTTGAGGATAAACTTTAGGAGAAATGTCCTCTTGGCAAAGAATTTGACTCCAACAAGGGCCTGCAGTGAAAAATTAAGAGAAATTTTGTAGTATGTGACATGCCGAAAATTTCATACATTTTGCATGACATGAAATTCTGGATTACAAGAGATTACATGGGTGTAACGAAAGGTTTACACAGGCAAACCTCTGTTCAATTTCTTGGATATTGATTTCCTGCTCAGGCTCTGCGGATATGTCTCAAAGTATTGATATTTGTTCTATGCTTGACACAACAATGCAGCAGAGATGACGGTGGTGCAGCAGCGAGAACAGTGTTTTGTATGCTAAACTCCCATTTGGCATTTGATTCAGTGTTGCAAAATCCCATTCCATAGTCACAGATACAGGAATTATGTAGAATTCCCCATGGAATTGATAGTTATCTTCCACAAAAATTGTGCCACTATGTAGATATTTTGTTCTGAGTAAATTTGTCTTTAGAGACAAGTCTATGGAAGATGCTGAGAAGCTTCACCTTTGAAAGTGGGGGGACACCAAAGCAACTTGCATATTTATGCTTGTTCACTAACTATTTTTTTATGTATTTTACCATCTTGAAAATATTCACAAATATATTCCTTTCAATGGATTCATATTTTGGGGTGGGAACGTGAAAGGAATAATTTAAAAAACTAATGGGATGGGAAGGGGTTGCTACGTTAAGGAAATTATTTTCCGAATGGAAAATTGAAAAACAAAAAGTTTAGAGAAAATGCAGTTAACTTTCACACTAATTGTACATGCCTTTACACAAAAACACGTTTGTAAGAGTACTCTGGGGAAAGTGTGACTGCCACAATAACCCAGAAGCACATAGATACTAGTTGGCATTGACAAAAGTCAGACATTTACTCCTAAATGTCAGTGTAAGTCTACAGAAGAATAGCTCAGGTTATTTTTAATGTCCTAGGACATGGACTAATTGTGTATTTCTGTAGAATTTCTAAATTACTGACACTCGTTCAGACATTTGAGGGGCCTGTGGTGGAGCATAAATGTTAAATGACAGTTGCCTCTATCAATTCTCATTATTAATCGATTTTTTTACGACAATTTTTTTTTATGAAGACATGTTAACTGGCTAAGTCAAGAAATGTGGGACCTCATACTGCATCGCAAAAGAATGCAGTGTTCGAAAATGATTGTATGAAAACATAAACAAAGAGAAACAATGCTAATTACACATGTACGTACTTTTGTGTTGTGGAAAACAAAGTATAGCTAACAGTGTGTTGTGACGATAATATTCAAATATGCATTAAAATTAAAAAAGGTCTACATAAGAGGCTTCTGAAATGCTCTAGTGATAAATCGATATTAAGCAAACCTGCAGCTTTCTGTAACGTTGTGGTAAACGTGTATTTCAGAATGACACATTAATAATATGCTTTGAAAATGATAACGTGCAAATGATGATAGAAAAAAAAAAATATATATATATATATATATTACCTACTGGCAGTCGCCAGTAGGTAGTTATAGTTAGGACCTATTTTCCATAGGAAATTCGCAACATTCTATTTAGAATAACGTTGGCGCCGATTGATGAATCTTTGCGAAATGTTCCAAAGTTTTGGCCAGCTCCAGTCCGCTCCTATCCTCAAAATTTCACGGTGATTTGTCAAGCGGGGGCCAAGAAAAAGGGGGGTCCCAAAACACATTTTCCCCATGCATTTTTCCATAGGACCTGTTGACGCAGCTACAGCCCGAACTGCTGAACGGAATTACACCAAATTTGGCAAAGACGTAGTCCTCAGCTCAGACTCGTGCCTTTTGCTTAAATGGTGTAAATCCGTTCAGTAGTTCCTGAGAAAATTAGAGTTAAAAAGATAGATATATCTGGGCGGAGCCTAACCACACATTTCATCGTGAGATCTGATTGGTTGTCAGTATTTCATCCAAGAAGTGTTGGCAACCATCTTGGGACCAATATACATTATAGCACCTCATTAAAAAGCATTGCAGTTAATAGAAGGTGTTAAGACTTTAGTTACATTATAAATCATTTGTTGATGGTACCATACTCATTTTAGGAATTGTGGTGTGGTCTAAGGTGATTTTACCATGTGAAAAAGCCTTTTGCTGTGATATCATGAATCATGTTTGAGAGAAAACTATTTTCTCATGCTTTTCCCACAGAGGTTTGGAAGGTGATCTATAAGCTAAACTGAGAGCATATTTTCTGTAAATTCACATTATCTTTCTCAGTCATGTGAGAATGAAGTCTGACATCCTCAGTAAAACATGTACATCCAACAACGGCAGAGACTGTCAGTTGATTCCTTTGTGTTCTACTGCAGCTTCCCAGAGTGTTCTAAAGAACAACTAGAGCGCTAACAATCCTACTTATGACAAACGTATTGCACACCTGAAGCCATGTTGATTGGAATAAAGTGGTAACTCTTAAAACATTTAATTTAAAAAGGAACAAAATGAGGGGGTTCATTTTGCCATAGAATGTATGATTAGTGCTGCAGAAAGAAAAATTAGGGCACATTTTGAGTGAATTCTCAAATACTCTTCTATTTCATTAAAATATTCTGACATGCAGACTGAAACATGCACTTTCAATACTAGCAGCAGACTTACCAGGTGAGCAGTAGCTTTACTTCAGTGATCTAATGAGCAACTAGAGTGCCTACATTCTGAATTTATGGCAAATGTGTGACACATCTGAATGCCTTCTTGATGGAATCAAAGTAAAAAAATGAAAGTATTTCCTAATGAGGAGACTGTCGTAAATGAGGAAATTAGGAAACTTCATAACAAATAAGTCTCCCAAAATGGCCACCAGAGACAAAAGAGCCCAAATGTAGCACAAATATCACCCAGATGTTGCCCAAATATAGCCCAATGACAGAATGTCCCAGAGTGTTCTAACGAACAACTAGAGCGCTAACAGTCTTACTTATGACAAAAGTATGGCACACCTGAAGCCATCTTGATTGGAATAAAGTGGTAACACTTGAAACATTTAATTTACAAAGGAACAAAATGAGGGTGTTCATTTTGCCATAGAAATTATGATTAGTGCTGCAGAAAGAAAAATTAGGGCACATTTTGACTTCTCAAATCCTCTTCTATTTCATTAAAATATTCTGACATGCAGACTGAAACATGCACTTTGAATACCAGAAGCAGACTTCCCTGGTGAGCAGTAGCTTTACTACAGTGATCTAATGAGCAACTAGAGTGCTAACATTCAGAATTTATGGCAAATGTGTGACCCATCTGAATGCCTTCTAGATGGAACCAAAGTAAAAAACTGAAAGTATTTCCTACTGAGGAGACTGCAGTAAATGAGGAAATTAGGAAACTTCATAACGAATAAATCTCCCAAGATGGCCACCAGAGACAAAAGAGCCCAAATGCAGCACAAATATCACCCACATGTAGCCCACATGTAGCCAACGACAGAAGTGTGCAAAACACTTATTTTTTGTGTATTTGCAGTTTTATATAGTGCAGACTTGGCAGGTATTGGAGTGCTTTACATGAGCATTGGTTACATCACACAAGATCAAATTCATTTTGGTTGTAGACATGGGGAGATTAAGTGATTTCACCAGAATCACAGAATGTTGAGCTGAAGCAGAAACTCCAACCTGGTTCCCCAGTTGCAAAGTCTGCAGCTCTGGAAGTAACACCACATCCTCTCCCCTAAGTGCAACATTTAATCAAGTGGTCAACTGGATAAAAAACACATAAAGATTACAAATAATTTAAAAGTTCTTAGTCGCTATTTGAAAACTCAGAAAATATGTCCTCATTTTAGTTTTTTAGAGCACTAACCATAATTTTGATGCAATAAGACCCTTTCATATATTTAATTTCTAAAGGAAAGGCTCTAGGTATTACAGTTTTGATTACATCCAGATAACGTCAGGCGTTCCACACTTTTGTAATAAATATAGAATGTTAGCAATCTAGTTGTTCATTGGGATACTGTTGAGAGGCAGAGGCCAGGGGCACGGACTCTGAAAATTGAAGGCAGGTAGGAGAGTGCAGAGGCAACAATTTGACCACACTGGGCAGGCAGAAAGGGCAGTGGCAGCACAACAGACTATGGAGGGCAGTGGAAAGGGGGGCAGGGGAAACAAACCAACAATACAGGACAGGCAAGAGAGGCTGTGGCAATATAATAGACCATTGTGGGCAGAAGGAAGAGGCAGTGGTAGTACAACCATACATGCCAATAGACCCGTTTCAGCCAGGAAACGTCCAATGTTTTTAAGCCCAAATGGGCTTTATTTGATCTGTCTCTTGTCTACAATCTCCTCTTTTTCAATGTAACTCAAAGGGGAAAATCAATACTCCAGTTTTTTTTCAAAATCTCCCTCTTACCAAGTTCAAAATGTTCGCAAGTATGGTACATTGGATCGTGGTAGGCAGGAGGAATTGGGGCAGGGACATGGACTCGGATAACAGAGGACAGGAGGGACATGGAGAGGTGCACCAAACTGACCCTACAGGGCAGGCATCAGGGTATGCAGCAGCACAATACACCAAACAGGGCATGCAGGAGGGGAGTGCAGCACAACAATCCATAGAAAGCAATAGGGAGGGGACAGGACCATGCACATGGACAACAGAGAACAGAGGGGAAAGAGGCAATGGTAGCTAGCTGACCATAATGGACAGACAGGAGAGAAAGCTGCAGCATAACAGAACATAAAGGGCAGGAGGGACGGATCAGGGGCATTACAATGGAACAGACAAGCCAGGAGGGAGGGAATAGGGGTCTGCACGTGGAAACAGAGGGCTGGGGGCAAGGGGGCAGGGCAGGAGCAGCAAGAAGACCATGGAGGTCAGGCAGGATGGGCACTAGAAACAAGACACACCATGGAGAGCAACAGTGACACTATGATGGCATACACACAGACCATGGAGGGAAGGTGGGAGGGGGTCATGGGCAGCTAGCTGACCACACAGGGAAGGTTCTAGGGGCCATGGCAGCACAGAAGACCATGCATGGCAAGCGGGAGGGTTAGTGGCAGCACAATGGCTATGATGGGCAATAAGGAGGGTGCAGGGGCATGCACAAAGGACCATGGAGGATAGAAGGGAGGGTCAGGACCTGGGCACAGACAAGAGTGTTCAGGGGAAGGGACCTCACAACAGACCGCGCGGGGCAGGCAGCAGGAGAAGTTGCAGCACAACAGACCAGGGAGGGCAGAAGGGTGTGGCAGTAAAATGGGCCATGGAGGACAGGAGGAAGGGGATAGGGGCATGGCATGTGGACAGGCAGGGTGGAGGTGGCAGGGACAGGTTACAGTCAATTCAATTCAAAAAGCTTTATTCGGTTGGAAAAGTACAACCATATAAGCACATAAACACATAAGACAATTTTTAAAATTTACATGTTATATAAGAGGACCTGTTACATAAAATACACAATATTATACAAAACTTTAAACCATTTTACATGGTAAAATAGAAGGACCTTCAAAAAAGTGCGAATACACATAAAGTAACAAAGTGCCGTGCATGAAATGTTATAAAAGCAGTAAGGGCCAGAAGTGCAGGTGCAACTCATACAGACCTCAAACTATTACAGTGCATAGAAAGTTACAGACAGTACTAAACATAAGTGCAAAATACGCAGAACAACAAGAATTATACGGGAATGACTATATTCTTCCTAATAGAAACACATTTTATCATGTACGTTGCAGTAAAAAAGCAAATGTCAGGGCTATCCAGAGTAGTTAATAATTTCAGTGCAGATTTAGTGGACCGGACATTATATTTTAAAAAGATGGGTTTTAAATAAAATCTTCTAAAATGAGTATAAAATTTACAAAACAATAAAAAATGACAGCAGCTTTGTTTTGAGACGTTGTCGCAAGGGCACATCTTATCAGATCTAATTTTCATATGTGGAAAAGAGACTAAATGATGGACTATCCCCAATCTTAAACGTGTTAGCACAAAACGGTGGGAAGAGCGTGTGACACAGGAAAGGTAGGCCTGAAAGCCTTTACTTAGGTTCAAATCATTATACTGTGCAATAGTTGTTAGATTTCTAGATTGCTTCTCTCTGGTTGCATTCTTGTGTGAGAGAAACTTCAATTTTAGGTCTTTTTTAGTTATCAATCCTGAAGCCTCAGGGTTCAGGCGGACATTACATTTGAACAAAAGATCGAACCAATAACAGATGTAATTCAGCCAGGGTATACATGATGAATTATCAAGCCTCAAACAATCTTTAATAATTGATTGTGTAAAGATCGTTTCTGTTTTAGACCAAATAGATCGCCAGAGTAATAATGGGCGTAGAGAGACTAGGTCCGCAACGTAATTAATACCTACTTCCTTGTGAATCAGCAGGGTAGAAGCTGATGGGGGAACACATAAAAGTTTTTTTAAGAACCTGTTTTCATCATTCTGTAGTCCCCACACCCCTGCCCCGTATAAGGCTGCAGAAATACATCTAGCATTATAAATTGTCATCATTTCTTTTATTCTCCTTTGACCCAATTTTGCAGCAAATCTAAAAATACTAGTAGTATTTCTGATCATCTTGGATCTAACATTTTCATCTTCTCGGTTCCATTTCCCATCTCCTGAAAATGTTATTCCTAGATAACAGAACCATTTGACAGTTTCAATCTTGGCTTTATCAATATAAAAGGAGGTGGTGGTTAATTTAGCTTTCCTCCCGCATGCCATTGCAAATGTCTTGGACTTGTTGACTACCAATTTTCTTTCTTTAATAAATGTCACAAATCTGTCCATGAGACGTTGTAGCCCAACCTGTGTTCTTGACATAAGTACCGCGTCATCAGCGTACAATAAAATTGGGGTTACATTCCCATTGATAATAGGAGCATCCGAGGGAAGTTTACATAAAATTGAGTCGATCTGGTTAATAAAAAGTGAAAATAAAAACGGTGCTAAAACACAACCCTGACGGATGCCTCTTGCGACTTTAAAAAAAGGTGTGCATTCGCCCTGGGGTCCATAACGAACCTTGCAGGATAACTGAGAATAAAGCCGCGCCAGAAAATAGACGCACTCCTTTGGGGCATTTAGTTCTAGTAAAACGTCCCATAAAATTTGATGATCCACAAGATCAAAAGCGCTGCTCAAATCAGCAAAACAAAGGAATAAATTACCCTCCTTAGCAACAGTATATTTATTGATCAGAAGATCAAGATTTACGCACTGCTCCAGGGTACCCAGGCCTTTCCTGAAGCCATATTGTGCCTTTGATAGGATTGAATTATCTGTGGCCCAATTTTCGAGTCTATTTAACAAAATTCTGCTCAAAATTTTAATGGAGGAATCTAATAAGGAAATAGGACGATAATTTCTTGCCTCCGACTTAGAGCCTTTTTTAAAAAGAGGAATTGTTAAAGACTGGCCCCATGATGTGGGTAGTTGACCATCTGCGGTTGCATTAAAAAATCTAGTTAGAAGAGGGGCCCACAAATTCTTTTCAGATTTATAGAGGTCGAGCGGGACCCCATCTGGGCCAGGAGCTTTTCCTCCCTTGCTATTATTTAATCCTTCGAAGACCTCATCTAGGGTTATGTTTAGTGGTAATCTAGGCCAGGAAGGGTCATTATCCAATGAAGAATCTAAAACAATCCCATCTGGATTAAAAATGTTTAAAAAATGATCCATCCATGAATTACAATTAACATGTGAAGTTAGCTCTGGGGCGCTGTCATTCTTTAAAAAGGTACTATTAATGGTCTCCCAGTATAATTTGCTATTTTTTGTGTCTGCGGCCAGGCTGAGATTATCCCAAGCCTCCTCTTGGAGTTCTTTTTTCCTGTTAGCGAGAGATTGTTTGTACAAAATTCTACAGTTTTTAATAATTGAGGGGTTTCGTGGTTTAGTGCTCAGGGCTATTTTTAGCTCATGTAAAGCACGAGTACAATTATTATCAAACCATCCAGAATTCATTTTAATTCCCCTCTTAAATTTCCTGGTCAATAAACTGTCTATTGTTTCGTTAATCAAAGAAACATTATTAAGTATAATAGAAGGTGAAATATCCTCGCAAAGGCAGTACTCTATTTCTTTGCTGCGTTTAGCTAACAATTCCTTTAAAAATTCATGTGGGATAATCCTTGACCATCTTATCCTCATACCATTTGGTCTTACAGCTTCGGCAGAGTTAATACAGTTACTAGCATTCCTCAATTCATCACCCCAACAATGCAGCGAAATGGAAATGCTATTATGATCACTCAAAGCTTGTTCGCTAACCCATAAATTAGAGAAAGCAGTGTTGTTTGAGAGTAAGAAATGGTCAATAAAAGTATTGGCATCTCTACCAGTAAAAGTAGGGCAGCTAACATTATCTCTATTTTTAGTACAACTTAGCAAATCCAAGTCATATTTTGCTAACATCTGGTTTAAGGCCGTACCATACGTACAGTGTGAGAAGTGTAGATAATCGGCATCCTGGGTGTTTCCACTCTCCCTGCGTAGCCCACAAAGATCATTCATAGCAAACATACACGGGCTAATATTAAAATCACCCGCCCATAGAATGACTGATTGATTACCCGGAAGTTCCAGTACCCTCTCTAGTTCCGCGTCCAGGGGTGTCAGGATCTTATCTCTCTCTTTGGAGAATATGTTGTTGTAATAATTAACCAAGACTAGGTTTTTTTCTCCCTCAAACTCAAGGCATAATACCTGAGCGTGGACACCCACAGACACACAACTTCTAATTTTACAAGAGTAAAGTTTGGTTGATATCAGCACAAGAAGGCCTCCCTTTGCTCTGCCAGAAATGGAACTCACTGCATTCAAACAATAAGCACAATAACCCTCAATAAAAATAGAATCTTCACTCCAAGTCTCTTGAAGGCATATTATGTCATGACCTATGTTGATAAAGTCTTGCCAAAAGGGAGTATCCAACTTTTTATTAAGGCCAGCTATATTCCACGTGATTATTCTGAGGCCACCGTCCAAGTTAGGTTCGGGAGATAAAATGCCATCGACTGTTTCTTCCTCAGTTGCCAGGTTGGATGAGATAATATCAGTATTATTGTTCCTGTTAGTCCAGACAGTCCCTTTATCAACAGCTACCAAAGTTAGTTGGGGAATGATGGGAGACTGAACAGCTTCCACAGATATGGATGTATAGGAAATATCTAGATGAGCCTTCTCTCCTCTTACAGTTTTGATAACTTCATTCATTATGTGAGGGGAGAAGTTATGGTCATAAACAGTACCCTCGCCAAGATTATGTCAATCAATGTCCTCCATGGATTCAAATACTTGGAATCTGTTATGTGTGGGAACAGGGGTATAGTAACTTAATCTCAACCTATCTACGTGGCGGGAGTTCGTTGGGTGATGAGACTTAAATGGGAAACTAGATTCCAGTAAGTGCCTGTAGAAATAGCCTAGTGGTAGTAAAGTGGTGTTATATTCCCAGGCTGAGGGAGCAGGGGCATGTTTAAGAGTATTTTCCGCCCAAGAACAGGTTTTAACATTTATTACAACGCAATCTCTAAGGGGACCTATCCAGCTTACTCTTTGTGCTAATATAATCTGGTTAGCCCCCATCATAGGAAAATTGCAATTGTTGGCCAACCAGTAAAGTGTTTTATTCTTGAGTATTTCATTGCTCTCCTCTTGGCCATTTCTTAGCTTGGGAATATTCACAAGTACAGCGACATCTGGGCTGCATTCTGGAGGCAAATTAATGCGAGGTGCTATTTTACCAGCCTTATTAGAAGCCATAAAGACTTCTTTCTCCGAGCACACTTGTTCCGTAGGTACAGTTTTACTATTTGGTTGACCTTTCTCAGTGACTGTTTCTATTGGTTTCTCACCCAGAGCTATAGTAGAAGGATTACTTAATTCTCTACATGGCTGGGTTGTAGTGGTCTTTTCTTTAATACAAGTTGGGACCTCTGTGTTCCTTATAGGCATATCCGTAGATGTGGTTGAAACTTCTATACCTGTCTTGAGTGGGCCCCGTAACCTGACTTTATCAATATCTCCTCTTAATTTGTTCACCTCCCTGACTAAATTATCCACCTTTTCATACAGCGGTTTAATCAGTTCAGCGAGTTTGTCACAAATCAACTCCGGGTTAAATGTTTCCGAGATGCATAGATTAGCCCTGGAGCGTGTAACAGCCTTACTGTCTGCGGGAATAGGTTTTTTCCCTTTTTTCTTAGGCCCATTGAGTAACCCCGGTGTTTTTCTACGGGCTCCTGTTTTGTTTCCCAATGGTGGTGTGACTAAAGCAGGACTGACATCAGTGGCAAACAGTCTAGGGGAGTTGGAAATATTAGAGGGGGTACTAATATTAGTGGCATCTCTTTCGGTGGGAATTAGCGCCGAAGATACCTCACTATTACTAGAGGAGTTTCGGATTCCGTGAATAATTGGGGGTGGTGCGTTTGAACCCATAGACAGTCTTTTTTCTGTACGGTGTATTTCCTCGGTAAGTGCGCTAACTGCTTTTACCAGGTAAGTATCAATGGTGTTACAGGCAGAGTCTGCTAAAACTTTATCTCTGCGTTTCACCATAACTGTGGATTTTATGTTCCTACTTCCTGTTCCCTATATCACACTGCGAGTGCAGCGTACCTCTTAGCTTCGCAAATATATGTAGTGGGGCTTCACTACTAATATTCCACACAAGGTGATAACTTGCCGTGACAAGGGGGGTGGCCCGGCCCGTCCTCCTTCGTCCTCCGACGGCCTCAGACGGCCCGCCCTCTGCCCGGGCTCAGCCCGGCGTCGCCCGCGCGCGTCCGCGAGGCGGAGGGGGCTGGTCTCTTTTCAGCTCCTCCGGCGCGGGAAACAGTCAGTGGGCGGAGTCACTGGGCATTCTGGGGATTGTAGTATGCACCGCTCCGCGGCCGCGCGATGTCAGGGCACGGCGGCGGGTGCAACCACAACAGCGAGATTCCCTTGCTGCTCCGCTTCGGTTTTCCCAGGTAGGCAAGCAGGGAGTGGGTATAGCGTGACCTCCTGCGATCCGGCTGCAACTCTAAAATGTTGGTCCCCCGCTCTCCAGTGGGCGCTGGCCTCTTTTCAGCTCCTCCGGCGCGGGAAACAGTCAGTGGGCGGAGTCACTGGGCATTCTGGGGATTGTAGTATGCACCGCTCCGCGGCCGCGCGATGTCAGGGTACGGCGGCGGGTGCAACCACAACAGCGAGATTCCCTTGCTGCTCCGCTTCGGTTTTCCCAGGTAGGCAAGCAGGGAGTGGGTATAGCGTGACCTCCTGCGATCCGGCTGCAACTCTAAAATGTTGGTCATCTGACAATGCTAGGCAGGTGGGAGGGGAGTGGCAGCTCAACAGAACACTCAGAGTAGATAGGAGTGGCAGGTCCATGGAACATGGTGGGCAAAAAGGATGGAGCAGGGGCATGCACAAAGACATCGGAGGGCAGGGGGAAGGAGAATAGGGGCAGCAAGCTAACCACAGAGGCTAAGCAGGAGGTCAATGATGGGCCATATACTTGGGCAATGGAGGGCAGGAGGAGTGGACTGCTGCTTCATGCTAAATGGAGGGCAGTGGCAGCACATCAGACCATGCATGGCCGGAGGGAGGAGGCTAGTCCATGGATTCAGACAACAGAGGATAGGGAGGAGGTGGATGGGGCAGCAAGCTAACTGTTCAGAGAAGGTGGGTATTAGGAACTTTATTGTTTTTAAAATATGTGTCTGTGCGAACTACTTAAAATATGAACAAGTATACAGTATAATCTCACTTTTATTCAGGAAGAAGAGGACATTTGTGACTGTAACTCCGGGCTCACTTGGCAGAAATACCCCCTGACCCTCCACCCCCCATCGCAAAATGTAATGCCCGTGAAAAGGGTAGGTGAACGCAGTGTTATATAGAACATAGTCCTGAGAGCACAATTGAAAATGAAAACTATATATAGTATATGGTATAAACTATGCAGCAAAAAGTGTGATATAAGATGAACCAGGGCGTGAAATATAATATGTAATACATTGTGCGCAATGACAGATTCATTGGAGAGCGCGAGATAGCACAGGCACTAATGCGTGCTATGCGATATGCATCTTGGAGTGTAATATGCACTGGGCAGTGTTGTGTAACCTAACTAGTCTCTAAAGTTGTAATATACAATATGTGCTGGGGAGTGTAACGTTGCATATGCACTGTGACAAAGATATGGATCCCAGATTGTAATATGTATGGCATAGGACTGTGCGTTATAACATAGGCATCGAGGAAGGCATGTTAGATGGGGCAATATAACCCGTGCGAAGGCAAGTGTGGCATGACATATTCACGGGGTGGTGTTACAGTGCACATGGGCTAGAGAGTGTCATAGTATACGCACTAGCTGGTGGAATACAACACAGAGGTGTGTGGCACTCGGCGGGCACTGGTGGGTGTAACACAGCATTGGGCTCAGCAAGTAGCACGCTGTGACTCTCAAGTGAGGTTTGTCTCCTTTCCAGAGAGTAAAATAAAAAGTATTACACATTCGGCGGTGGATGTGTGTTTTATTAACCGTGAGGGGGGTTTCTTGCATAGTGTGGTCGTATTTTTGTTGAATCCCCTTTGAATGGCTTGGTGTTTGTGTATTAAATGTGCCCGTCAATAGCTACCCATGTTTGTATAAATAAGCGACAAGGGTGTCTACTTGGAGAGTACCCACCGGCAGGGGCGCCGGGATTAGGCACGGTAGGGCGTCAGACACGTCAGAGCTTCACTAGCGGTGTAAATACATTCCACGTGGATTCATTGTATGCATAGTCTCCTTTTAATGAATATCACGCAAATCGTCATGGTGATAGGTACATGCGGGTTGTCCAGCATGTCCTAGGTGTTTCTATATATATAGATATTTTTTAAATAATAAAAAACAAAGGCCGGCCCCGGGGGATGGGGTCCCCGGGGCCATAAGTGGCCTGAGGAGGGGGGCAACGCAGCCCCCCTCCTAAAGAATAAAAAAAAAAAAAAGCCCATGACCCGGGTGTTGGGGTCCCTGGGGCCGATTAAGGCCTTGGGAGGGGGGCCACGCGGCCCCCTTCCAAATAAATTTTTTTCAACAAACAAAATTAGGGTGCAGGCCCTGGGGGATGGGGTCCCAAGGGCCAATAAATTAGAAAAAGAAGCGGGGCCACACAGCCCTCCTTCTTAAAAAAATAAAATAAATAAAAGACCGGCATCGCGCCGGAGGCTGTGCCCCCTCCTTTCAGCACTCTGCAAACCCGCCCCCTGGCCAGTTGTAAGTTGGGGAATTCATTCCCCTTCAATACTGAGGGTTCCTGAGGGCCAACTAGCCCAACAGGTATCTCCAGTATGCGCCAGGGAGCTGCGTTGCAGACATGTGTTCTGAGGCCATGCCCCTTTTTACACCGCTATGCAACGCAGCTCTATGGCGCTTACTGGAGGTACCTAGTGGGCTAGTTTGACCCTAGGGACCCTTAGGATTCAAGGAGACTTAATCTCTCAACTTAGAAAGGCCACCGGGCGCGTTTACACAGTGGTGAAGGGAGGGGACGGGGCCTGAGGTGACGTGTGCAAACACGCCCTGTGGCGCGTTTTAAGTTGGGGAAATAATTCCCTTTCAATCCTGAGGGACCCTCGGGGCCAACTAGCCCACCAGGTGCTTCCAGTAAGCGCCACTGCTCTGCGTTGCAGAGAGGTGGTGCAGGCCGTGCCCCTTTTTACACCTCTCTGCAATGGCGCTTAATGGACGTACCTAGTGGGCTATGTTGCCCCTAGGGACCCTCAGGATTCAAGGGGACTTAATCTCCCAACCTAAAACGGCCACAGGGCGTGTTTACACAGTGGGGAAGGGAGGGGACGGGGCCTGAGGTGAAGTGTGCAAACACGCCCTATGGCGCGTTTTAATTTGGGGAAATAATTCCCCTTCAATCCTGAGGGACCCTGGGGCCAACTAGCCCACCAGGTGCTTCCAGTAAGCGCCACTGCGCTGCGTTGCAGAGAGGTGGTCAAGGCCGTGCCCCTTTTTACATCTCTCTGCAACGCAGCTCCTGTGGCACTTACTGGAGGTACCTAGTGGTCTAGTTGGACCCTAGGGATCCTCAGGATTCAAGGGGGCTTAATCTCCCAACTTAAAACAGCCACAGGGTGTGTTTACACAGTGGGGAAGGGAGGGCACGGGGCCTGAGGTGACGTGTGCAAACACACCCTGTGGCACGTTTTAAGAGGTAGTTTTAATCCCCCGCCCTATTATATACTAGGGGCTTACAGAGGAGGTCATGCTCATCACAGGGGGACCCCAACGCATAGTGTTCCCTAGTTATGTAGGTGTTTTCACTGTATTCTGAGTGTCTTTTAACATAAAACTGGCTCTAGGACTGGTTAGTCAGACTCAGTTGCCAACAGTATCCGTATGAAAAAGTTGAGGGTACAGGATGATTTTGCAACAAGGCTTCTTTCTGCTCTTCTGTTTGTTCTTTCTGCACATTATCCTTCTTCCTGCACCTTTCTTCGTCTTTAAGGACTTCTGTTGCTTCTTTCTGTATTTCTTCTTTTTTTCCTTTCTGTGCGTTTTTTCTTGTTTCTTCACATGTCCTATCTCTGTAGGCATAGTTAGAAATTAGCATTTAAAAAACCTTTGAAATTCACTGAAAAAACCATAGGTTTCAAGCACGTTATTGTTAGGAATTAGCATTTAAAAAACCTTAGAAATTCACTGAAGAAACCATAGGTTTCAGGGGCGTTATAGTTAGCTGGACTTTTCACTCGTACAAAACCATTGAAATTCCCCCGTTATAGTTAGTTCAGCTAACTATAACTTTTCAAAACTAATGGGGCGCTCCGCTCAGCTCCTACCCTAAATATCTATAGCCGCGCACCGTTCGCGCACCGTGCGCGCACCCTAACGTGCGCGAGCGTAATTCTGATTGGTGGTTACATGTCAGTCAACGTTCGAATCGGTCGAAATCAGGAAGTGTCGGCCGCCATTTTTTTTTTTTTTTTTAACTCGCGGGGTGCGCGCACGGTGCGCGCATGGTGAAAAACCATTAAAAAAATGTGAATACGTAGTTTATTGTAAAATATAATAATACATACATAACTTAGCATTTAAAAAACCGTACAAATTCACTGAAAAATCCACAGGTTTCACACACGTTATAGTTAGGAATTAGCCTTTAAAAAACCTTGCAAATTCACTTAAAAAACCATAGGTTTCACACATGTTATAGTTAGGTGGACATTTCACTCGTAAAAAATGAATGAAATTCCCCCGTTATAGTTAGTTCAGATAACTATAACTCGCTCGACTGCCACTCTATCACAAGAATGATGTCATCAGTGATGTCATGAGTGATGCCACTGACCATGTCATGAGTGATGTAATATGTGACGTCATGAGCAGTGGATTGCGGGCGCGCGAGTTATAGTTATCTGAACTAACTATAACGGGGGAATTTCATTGGTTTTTTACGAGTGAAATGTCCACCTAACTATAACATGTGTGAAACCTATGGTTTTTTAACCCCTTCGGTGCTCATGACGGAACGGTTCCGTCATGAGCGTCGGTTGAGCTGTGCTCATGACGGAACCGTTCCGTCATGAGCCCGCCCGCGCAAGAAACGGTCAGCACCGCGGCGGAATTCGCGCCGCATGGAAGGGGTTAAGTGAATATATATATATATATATATATATATTACCTACTGGCGGTCGCCAGTAGGTAGTTATAGTTAGGACCCTGTTTCCATAGGAAAACCGCAACATTCTATTTGGAATAACTTTGGCGCCGGTCGACGAATCCTCGCGAAATTTTCAAAACTAATGGGGCGCTACGCTCCGCTCCTACCCTGAAAGTCTCAAAACGCGTTTTCCCCATGCATTTTTCCATAGGACCTTTATACACAGCTACAGCCCGAACGGCTGAACAGAGTTACTAGAAATTTGGCAGAGAGGTAGTCTACAGGTCAAGGAAGTGCCTTTTGTAGGTCTGGTGTAAATCTGTTCAGTAGGTCCTGAGAAAATAGCATTTAAATCAATATATATATCTCTAAGCGCGCTCCGTGCGCTTACCGTGCGCTTACGGTAAGCTTACCGTACGCGTACGGTGCAGTGCGCGAGCGCGATTCTGATTGGCTGTTAGATCTTAGTAAACATTCGAATCGGTCGAAACCAGGAAGTGTCGGCCTCCATTTTCTCTCTCGCACTCTGAGGGGGGGAGGAAAAACAAAGTTGGAATTAAATGAAAATAGCCATGGTTAGGGTGTCCCAAAAGAACCCCCAAGGCCAAAAATTCAATTTTTTTTTTTTTTTTAAAACGCCGATTGCGCTTACCGTACGCGTACTGTCAAAAATAAATAATATAAAAAAACAATATCCACATTTTCCCCACCCCATGTGCAAAAGGTGCCCGTCGGACACCTTTTGTGCATGGCATATTTATCCACTTGAACATTTAATAGATAACCTTTCACAACGAAGCGCATAATATGTCCTCTGTGTGCGGACGGTGCGCGAAGCGCATCGTGCGTACATGGCCCATCCAGCGTAACGTGGGCACGCGGTGCGCGTAGCGCACCGCGTGCCCACCGTGCGTGCATGGCACTAACTGCGTAAAGTGGGCGCGCGGTGCGCGAAGCGCACCGCGTGCTCACTGTCCGCGCACGGTGTGCGAAGCGCACCGTGCGCGCACGGAACGAACTGCGTGAAGTGGGCGCGCACGCCACGAACGGCGTAAAGTAACTTAGCATTTAAAAAACCGTACAAATTCACTGAAAAAACCATAGGTTTCACAAACGTTATAGTTAGGAATTAGCATTTAAAAAACCTTGCAAATTCACTGAAAAAACCATAGGTTACACACATGTTATAGTTAGCTGGACATTTCACTCGTAAAACACCATTGAAATTCTCCCGTTATAGTTAGTGCAGGCAACTATAACTCACGCGACCGCAATCCTCTGCTGATGACATATGTGTCTTTATGAAAAAAAAATATTTGTAATATATGTATAGCTAAAATTTAATGGAAGAAGACATGGGCAAATAAGTGTCTAAATACAGTATTAGCATCAGCAGAGGATTGCGGTCGCGTGAGTTATAGTTGCCTGCACTAACTATAATGGGGGAATTCCAATGGTTTTTTACGAGTGAAATGTCCAGCTAACTATAACATGTGTGAAACCTATGGTTTTTTCAGTGAATATATATATATATATATATATATATATATATATATATATATATTCACTTAAAAAGCCATAGGTTTCAGGCACGTTATAGTTAGGAATTAGCATTTAAAAAACCTTAGAAATTCACAGAAAAACACATAGGTTTCAGAGGTGTTATAGTTAGCTGGACATTTCACTCGTACAAAACCATAGAAATTCCCCCGTTATAGTTAGTTCAGCTAACTATAACTCGCGCCCCCACAATGCACTGCTGATGACGTCACATATTACATCACTCATGACATGGTCAGTGACATCACTGATGACATCACTGATGACATCTCTAATGACATCACTGATGACATCATTCATGTGATAATTTGATGCATCTTCTCACACCCTAATATAACCGTTGATACACCCACTCTAAATTACAGACTGCCATTCTCAAAACCAACGCAGCTCCATGGCGTTTACTGGAGGAACCTGATGGGCTAGTTGGCCCCCAGGGACCCTCTGGATTTAAAAGGAATTAATTCCTGAACTTAAAACGCGCCACAGGACATGTTTGCACACATATCACCTCTGGCCCCGCCCCCTCCCTTCACCACTGTGCAAACGCGCCCGTGGCATGTTTTTAGTTGGGTGCAACTACCCCACCAGCTACCTCCATTAAGCGCCACAGAGCTGCATTGCAGAGAGGTGTAAAAAGGGGCGTGGCCTCAGAACACCTCTCTGCAACAGAGCCCCCTGGCACATACTGGAGGTTCCTGGTGGGCTAGTTGGCCCCCAGGGACCCCCAGTATTCAAGGGTAATTCGTTCCCCATCTGCAAATGTACCAGGGGGCGCGTTTGCAGAGTGCTGAAACGAGGGGGCGTGGCCTCCGGCACGATGCAGGTATTTTTTTTTTTTTTTTTTTTAAAGGGGGTCTGCATAGCCCTCCTTCTTTTTCTTATTTTTTGGCCCTGGGGACCCCATCCCCCAGGGCCTGCCCCCTAATTTAAAAAAAAAAATTATTTGGGAAGGGGGCCGTGTGGCCCCCCTCCCGAGGCCTTAATCAGCCCTGGGGAACCCATCCCCCGGGGCATGGCCTTTTTGTTTTTATAATTTTTTTGGCAGGAGGGCTGCTTTGCCCCCCTCCTCTGGCCACTAAAGGCCCCGGGGACCCCATCCCTGGCTTTCTAATTTATTTATTTTTTTAATTTCTTGAGGGGGAGAGGGGGGCATGTGGCCCCCCTCTCGGGCCACTAATAGCCCTGGGGACCCTATCCCCGGGGGCTGGCCCAATCCGTTGGGGATCGTGGGGGGGTCCTCAATCCCTCCACGGTCCCGCTGGCTCCCCGCCTCCTGCCGGAGCCGGCATTGCTTTTCCACATGAGAAGCTGCTTACATGCAGCTCCCCGCGTGGAAAAGCAATTTGGTTTGAATTGTAAAATAGAGAGAGCAGGTTTCCCTGCTCTCTCTTTCAAAATTCAAACCAAGTTTGCTATGGCAGGGCGGGAGCCATGAGGCTCCCGCCCTGCCATAGCAAACAGCAGTGTCCCGGGGGTGGGCACCCCGGGACACTGCAGGAGCCGGCCCTGGTGGGTGGCGGTCCCCAGGGCTATCATTGGCTCAAGGGGGCCCCCTTCCCACCAATTTAGAAAGCCCAGGGGGTGGTGGTCCCCAGGACTGGGAGGTCCGTCACAGACCCCCCAATTTACATATTTAGTGCCCCAGGGAGGTGGCGGTCCCTGGGGCATGTGGGGGGGTTGAGCCCCCCACACAAGGTATTTCTTTCTTTCTTTATTTGTTATTTAAAAAAAAATCACAAGCCCCGGGGGTTGGCGGTCCCTGGGGCTGCGGGGGGGGCTGTGCGCCCCCTGCAAATATTGTCACAAAGCCCCGGGGGTGGTGGTCCCCTGGGCTTGGGGGGGCCTTTGAGCCCCCCACCCATTCATTTTTTAAGCCCCGGGGGGTGGCGGTCCCTGGGGCTGGGGGGGGCTGTGAGCCCCCCACATATTTCAATGAAGTCCCGGGGGTGGCGGTTGCAAATTAGCAACGAAGCACGGGAGCCCGCGTTTCGTTTTTTTTTTTTATCGGCAGGATCCACATACCCAGCGTGGATTTTGCCGATTTTTTATGGGACCCCCTAAGCAGGCCTAGTGGGTCAGGGTGTTTCTACCCTGCCCCCTTTTTGCGTTCTGCGTGTTTTTTCTTCTATTTTCTTGTGCCTCGGTTCCACCGAGGCACAAGATGGCTGCCTACACTTCCTAGTTTGGAGTGTTGACAGCCAATTAGCATACAGCTCGTGCTCGGCAGGGTGCGCGGATCCACCGCGCCCATAGATATATCTATGATTTTTCTTTTGATTTTCTCAGGAACTACTGAACTGATTTACACCATTTAAGCAAAAGGCACGAGAGTGAACCATGGACTACCTTTTTGCCAAATTTGGTGTAATTCCGTTCAGCAGACTAACGGACCCTATGGAAAATTGCATGGGGAAAACATGTTTTGGGACCCCCTTTTTTCTTGGCCCCCCCCTTAACGAATCACCCCGAGACTTTCAGGATAGGAGCGGACCCGGAGCGGGCCACGAGTTTTGAAAATTTTGCGAAGATTCGTCAACCGGTGCCAAAGTTATTCCAATTATCTAAATTATATATATGTGTGTGATCAAGGGCACAGGGTGCTCGAAACGCGTCCCAGAGGGAGACAATAAACAACATTTACTACCTTACCTGTTTGGGTCCGTCTCTCTCTGTTCGCCGAAAGGAAGTAAGAGGAGTCTGGAAGAATAAGTATATATATATATATATATATATATATATATATATATTCAAAAACCATAGGTTTCACACATGTTATAGTTAGGTGGATATTTCATTCGTAAAAAACCAATGAAATTCCCCCGTTATAGTTACTTCAGATAACTATAACTCGCGCGCCCGCAATCCTCTGCTCATGGTGTCACATATTACATCACTCATGACATGGTCAGTGGCATCACTCTTGACATCACTGATGACATCATCCTTGTGATAGAGTGGCGGTCGCGCGAGTTATAGTTATCTGAAGTAACTATAACGGGGGAATTTCATTGGTTTTTTACGAGTGAAATATCCACCTAACTATAACATGTGTGAAACCTATGGTTTTTTAAGTGAATTTGCAATGTTTTTTAAATGCTAATTCCTAACTATAACGTGTGTGAAACCTATGGTTTTTTCTGTGAATTTGTATGGTTTTTTAAATGCTAAGTTATGTAGGTATTTTTTTTTAAATATATTTATTTTTCAATAAACTACGTATTAAAATGTTTTTTTTTTTATGGTTTTTCACCGTGCGCGCACGGTGCGCGCACCCCCGCGATTTAAAAAAAAAAAATGTAAATGGTTTTTTCTGCCTTCGGGGTCCTTCAGGGACCCCCTGACAAAGGCTAGGGGGACAGGAACTCTCTACCCTGCCCCCTTTTCACATTCGCCACCTTCCTTTTCCACTCTCGCACTGAAAACAAACAAAATGGCGTCCGACACTTCCCGATTTCGACCGATTCGAACGTTGACTGACATGTAACAACCAATCGCACCGTGCATGACTTTGATTTTCCTCCCCCCCCCCCTCAGAGTGCAAGAGAGAAAATGGCGGCCGACACTTCCTGGTTTCGACCGATTCGAATGTTTACTAAGATCGAACAGCCAATCATAATCGCGCTCGCGCACGGCACCGTACGCGTACGGTAAGCTTACCGTAAGCGCACGGTAAGCGCACCGTAAGCTGCCACAGATATATATATTGATTTAAAGGCTATTTTCTCAGGAACTACTGAACAGATTTACTCCAGACCTACAAAAGGCACTTCCTTGACCTGTAGACTACCTCTCTGCCAAATTTCAAATAACTCTGTTCAGCCGTTCGGGCTGTAGCTGTGTCTAAAGGTCCTATGGAAAAATGCATGGGGAAAACGCGTTTTGGGACCCCCCTTTTTTCTCAGCCCCCGCTTGACGAATCCCCCCGAGACTTTCAGGGTAGGAGCGGAGCGTAGCGCCCCATTAGTTTTGAAAATTTCGCGAGGATTCATCGACCGGCGCCAAAGTTATTCAAACTAGAATGTTGCGGTTTTCCTATGGAAACAGGGTCCTAACTATAACTACCTACTGGCGACCGCCAGTAGGTAATATATATATATATATATATATATATATATATATATATATATATATATATATATATATATATATATATATATATCTGGCTTTCCAAACGACCAAGGTTTCCAAAGTCTGTGGCCCATAGACAGGTGGCAAGTCAAACCGGGCAGGTCTCCCGGTAAATATATCACGCACAGCAGTCTTCTTCGAAGAAGGACTCGCACTCAGGGAAAAACCAAGATTTATTCACCACGGTAATATATGTCAAGAAAACCCTCTTGCTTCACAACAAAAAGGTAGGAGTCGCACTCAGGATTTGCAGGAAAAGAATAATTTAATGACTGACGCGTTTCAACCTCACTGTCTTTGTCAAAGTCACTTCATGGGAGGGAAGTGGCTACATATATAAGCATTCTTAGAAACAAATAACAACCAAGCATGACCAAGCGATTTTCACAATAGACATAGAAAAAAGAGTCATAGGTACATATGAAGAACAGACTCTCAGTACATTGAAACTGCCATCATATGTAAACAGGAAAATGAAAACAATAGTTCTATTTTCTATTTACTCGCTAATTAGAAATATATAATAACAAAAAACAGACAATAAAAAATAAAAATAAATATAATTTTTCTATTTTGTGCATTGCGAGGGAAAGACATGTGTAGCAAGTGCTAGAGTCCATCCATTGATAGAACGGGAAAATGAACCCATCATAATTACATCACAGGAGAGTGGTGCACAAGCAGAATAAATAGGGCTGCCAAGTGACGACTACCCTAAATTATCCTGAAAAGGCTAAGCTTCCAAAACTGAAATTTCCTTTTAACAAAAAAGGGGGGGGGGGGGGTGGTGTGTTTATAACGATGTCTAAGGAAAAGCTTGGATAATGTCGGAAAACGAAAAAGAAAAGCCACCCCCAGTGTGTTAAAAAACCCAGGCGTGGTGGTTCAGCCTCCCCAATCAAGCAGCCGCTTGTGCAAAATGGTGGTTGGATGCAATGGGTAGGGAGGCAATGAGATAAAATCAAAATCAAAATGACCGTTTGCAAGTGCAAAATGTCAAACTGGAATCTGCATAGCAAAAGGTGGGGAGGCCAGGAGGGAAAGCGCCTACTAAGGGAAACAAGCGTGTATCCATACTGTGTCCAGATTTGTAGGAACACTGGTAGTATATGATATCACCTCAGCCCAGGTGTACATGAATATCTTCTTCTCGATTCAGGCCACCAGCGCCTTAGTCTGTAAGCGAATGATGTACTCACACTCCAAACGTCGCAGACGGCGTTCTCGGTCACCTCCACGTGGGTGTACTGCAACCCTGTCAATACCAAAAAACGAAATCTTAGAACTGATGTCAGAAATCTCACCATGTTCTAATGCACAATGTTTAGCAATAGTGTATGTAAGGTCCTTGTTCCTAATGGCACGAAGATGCTCCAAAATTCGCTTTTTGAATGGAAAAATTGTGCTACCAACATAGCGCAAACCACAAATGCAGGTTACAACATAAACAACAAATTCAGTATTGCAGTTGATAAAAGAAAGAATGTTCTCATTCCTGCCAATAGGTGACAGGTAACTTTTTACATTGTGGCTGTTCGCACAAGCCTTACATCGACCACATTTGTGAAAACCAGGAAGTTCTTTGAGCCATGTGCCTGTTTTTTTGTTTCGCTGTGTAAGATGGCTGTGCACTAGAGTATCCTGTAAGGATTTACATCTGCGGTAAGTGATGTGTGGTTTAGGACTAACCAACTTGCCTATCACTGAATCCTGCCTGACCAGATGCCAATGTTTACTCACAATTTTATGTAATGCCTGAGAGGCATTGGAAAAGGTAGTGATGAGCCTGACCTCTTGTTTGCTCTTACTTTGGGTTTTAGGAACCAAAAGACTGTCTCTACTCTTTAAGCAGGATTTCTCAAGGGCTGCTCTTATGGTTTTCCCTGAGTAACCCCGTGTGCGAAAGCGGGCAGTCATTTTAGTTTGTTCTTTGGACAGTGCCTGTTGCGTGCTACAATTGCGTTTGGCCCTGAGAAGCTCTCCATAAGGGATACTTCTTTTGAGGCCTTCAGGATGGTGACTCTGCGCATGCAGGATACTATTCCCGGCAGTAGCCTTCCTGAACAGGCTTGTGTGAATGGTGTCATCAAGGACTTCTACCAGGGTATCTAAAAATTCAATGGTGGTAGCATTGATCTTACTAGTGAATCTGAGATTCAGGCTGTTATTGGAAAGTCCGGCAATGAAGTCTTGTAGGGAATCCTGTGGCCCGTCCCATATCAGAAAGATATCATCAATGTAACGGGTCCACAAGATTACATTATCTGAGTAACACTCATTACCTTGATGCCAGAGATGTTCCGCCTCCCACCAGCCCATAAAGATGCAGGCGTAACTAGGTGTGAAGCAACTCCCCATCGCAGTACCTGTATACTGTTTGTACCAAGTGTCCCCGAATAGTTATTGTGCAAACAAAAATGAAGCATGTCCAAGAGTAACACAGTATGATCAAACATTGAAATGGGTCTGTCTCGTAGAAAATGTTTACACGCTTTTAACCCTAGATCATGTTCAATACACGTGTACAATGAGACCACATCAATGGTGGCTAACACATACAATGATTTCCAGGGAATACCCTGTATTTTGGAAAGTAAGTCCATAGTGTCCCTACAGTAAGATGGTAAGCTGAGAACATAGTCACAGAGGAAGAAGTCTAAATAGACGGAAGAATTCTCCAAGAGGCTTTGGTTGGCTGCAATGATAGGTCACCCAGGTGGATTAGCAAGGTCCTTGTGCACCTTGGGGAGCATATAAAACACTGGGACTGCTGGTTTTTTGGTCATCAAGAATAAGAATGCATTACGCCTCAGCGTCCCTTGGCCTAGCCATGTCTCTAATAGGTGATGGTATTGGACAATAGTATTCTTATATTCAGCCTGGCTAGACCTCAGATAGCTTCCTGAGAATTCAAGCTGGCGGATTGCTTCAGTTTTGTATTTATTTATATCCCATAACACAACGTTCCCCCCTTTGTCAGACGGCTTAATAACAAAGGAATTGGCTGTTTGCAGGGAAAGCAAGCCTGCCTTCTGTTCAACTGTGAGATTGTTACCAAAAGAATTGTTTTGTTTCCCCCAAAGTTGTAAAAGATCTGATAGAATCACCTCATGGTAAGTATCGATTCCATCGTGGAGGGTCACAGGGTTAAATCTAGATTTGGGCTTGAAGTCATTTCTTGTTTTAAGATCAACAGTGATACCCATGCTGATCAGCAGATCCCTATCCGTATCCCAGTCTTTGCTCCCCTGCTCAATTTCTCTTGCGGCAGCCAAAAGATCTATGTCACATATAGTCAAGGGGTCAGGTATCGGGTTCTGGGTACTGGGAGACCGCTCCAAAGCAGGGACAACCCCACTTTGATTCAAAGAGTGAATTTTAAGAAGTTTAAGTTTCCTTATAAACAAGAAAATGTCAATGCGCGTTCTGGGGAAGTTAAACTTCGCTGTGGGGCAAAAAGATAAACCCAATTCCAACAATGCTCGTTCTTCATTAGTAAGGTTATGAGAGGAGATGTTTATGATAGAGGGATTATTATCATTGGATTGCTCACCCATTATTTGTTGCGCTTGGAACGCCGTTGTCCTTTCCCAGAGGGTGTCTCGTTGTCTTTGGCCTTCACCTCCTCTCCTTGTTTGCCTTTTCCTTGTGCGTTGTTTGCGCCTCTTCCTCTTCCCCTGGGTGGTTTCTTTCTTCCACCCAGGCTTTCCCGTAAAAAACGGTATTCAGTTAATGAGGGAAAGGGGCCTCCAGAGGAAGTCGAGGTGCCTGGTGTTTCATCCAGATCTGACTGGATATCTGAGCTTGATTCGGAAGTTACGGGTTCCACAGTGCGTGTCATTTCAGATTGCACAAAGTCTTTCCTTGCAAGATCATATTTGCGGCCAAAGCTTAAGATACGGCCTTAGGCGTAGTCATTGCGGTCCCTTATAAACTTCCAGCGCTTTTTTGATTTAATGCCTTCCTCATACTTGAGGAGCCTGGCCTCCATATCTTTCAAAAAGGCAATAATTTCACTCTGGGATTCATGCTTATCCAGCATTTCTCGAAGTTGCTTAATCTCCGCCTCCACTTGTACCAGCTCCAGGGCTGCGTATTTTTCCAGCATCTCCAGCATCTGTCTGCATGTGGAAGCCATAAGTGCAGACCATTCTTCCAGAAGTTTGGGGTTCGGATTTTGGTAAGTAGGTGTTATCAAAATTCTTAAACCCCTAGGGACTCGTTCCACCTCAACATAATTATGAAGCGAAATGACCTCCCAGCTTCGGTTGTTCTCCTTTTTGCACAGTCTCTCAAGTCTGGATAACTCCTGTTTAAGTGTAGACATACTGACAGTTGATGGAGTGCCTCCCGCTCCCTCGTTGGAATTATTGTCATTCTCTGTGAGAGAAAATAAGGACTTAGCAACCTCCATGCATTTCTGCATTGCCTCACTCATATTGGCTTAATGATACCCCAAGATCGTGATACCAGCAACTGTTCGTGCTGTTCAGCCGGGAATATCTCCCTTGCAATGCTCTCTCAAAGCTGCGTCACACACATTCGCCAGGGCAGACCTAGAGTGTAGGCAGTCGTCCCACAGGTCCCAAATGGCAGACCGGGGATGTGTTCATTATGTCTATGGCCCTTACACAGGTCGCGTTGTGTGAAAGTCTGTGTAGGATAAAGTTAAATAGTATCGGCGATACTATAATGGTGTATGCGAAAGAGAGAATGAAGGGCAGTGAAGGTATAACAATTTCAGACAGGCAAGCCACTACCCAGAACGGCACGTACCTCTGCTAGTCAAGTAGTCAATATATATATATATTTTTTTTTAGTAGTACCCAATAATGACATGCAGCTTTTAAGGGATAATAATAATTGAATTAATCAAGAGATGTCGAAATGGATTTATTGTGTGTTTTACTATTATAATAACAAGTCAGTGATTCAGCTAATTTTCATGTAGGTCTCAAATACTTTTCTTTCCTGTGCAAGTTTAAAATAATATGAAGTAGTCACTTTTGCCACTGTGAGAACTTTTCATGAAGTTTATTTTCTCTATTGGTTAACAATGGACTCATTTCTTGTTAGGTAACACTTTTGATAGAAATGTAACATTATTGCAAACCAAGGAAAAGCGCTTGGGAACGGACAGACTGTGAGCAAAGTGAAGTTCCACCTACTTCAGTGGAAGGGACGGAAATGTGATACAAATTGAATTGAATGAATCTGATGAACTTGCAAAAGGATAACTTAATTCTGCCGTATTTTTGGGTGATGTATTGATCACCCCGTGAGCGGCCCACTGTGAATGACCAATGGAAACCATATGGACTGATGAAAAGGATACATGTGGGTGTAAATCGTGAACATTTGGAAGTATAATTGCCTCCATGGAGGAGTGGAGGCTGCTGGCTGTCATTTTCATTTTTCCTGGCTGGCAAGATGGCAGACTGACTCTTGATTTCCCTCAATGCCAAATCTTTGAACTGAACATTCTGAACTGCAGTTTTGGGTCCTGCCCTTTACCAGCTTGTAAAGTTGAGCAGGAAATAACCTTTTGGCTTAGGGGTTAAGTGACTCCTTCTGTGGCACGTGGTGCTACAGCTCAGACCTGGCCAGATTTATTTTGAAGATGGACTAAATCTCTCAGCCATGCTTTGGGTTGTATGATTCGATGACAGAGTCAATCCATGTCCCCCCTCTCTCTCTGTCCCCCTCTCTCTATCTCTCTCTGTCCCCCCTCTCTCTCTGTCCCCCCTCTCTCTCTCTCTCTGTCCCCCTTTCTCTCTCTCTCTCTCTCTCTCTCTGTCCCCCTCTCTCCTGTCTCTCTCTCTCTCCCTCTCTTCAGACAAGCTTCAAATGTTTATTTTTTCCTATACTGTGAAGCTATTTGTACTAATAACTCTTTATTAAATCAGATATGAAATGCGATTTCATTAATCTGTCCATTCAAAAGAGGCTTTAGATAGGTGTTTTTCATGAGTTATCTATATCGCTTTTGTCTCATTCTTATAGTCATTTTTCTTGTCTCAAGGTTTGTGTTTCAGCGTCTGCGAAAAGTAATGAGATAGGCTTGGGCTTGGCAACTGTTTATTCCAGGTCATCATAAAGAAATTGCTTCACATTCTCAAAGTATTCTAATCAATTAGCTCAACAAAAAGATCCATTGGAGGACCATGATTTATGGTAATCAGGATGAAGATTAGGGAGTAAGGTGTTTATTGGAATGGGCCTCATGCGAGTAAAAGTTGACTATGAGAAAGAGTAAATTTTTATAAGCTTTCCGCTGCAACACCTGCTTATGGGCGCCCCTTTGTTAAGCAGCAGTTTGCACTTACTTGGGAATGGTGTTTGGCAAGTGCCTCAAGATGGCCGCCGAGTAGGAGCTCTTCCCTGGAGCTTCCGGGTTGGGGATTACAAAATCAGTGGATACGCTCCTGTTTACCCAGCCATCAGACTCCAAAATACATACATTTAACTAACTTAGCATCGGACTTACTTTTGCAACGTGTCTCAGCGTCAGGGGCGATCTCCAAGGATCCAACATTTACTCTCCCCGTCCACCTTGCCGCTCTTCACCAGGAGCAAGCCTACCGAGCAAGTCATGAAATGATTCCTACAACCCCCGAGACACATCGATGCAGGGTTGGTCTGCCATCAGACACACCACTCCATTGCTTGACGGATCTCCTTGGGAAAGGGCGTATTTCTACCAGTCTCCACGTCCTCCAAAATGCTGCTATGCTGCCACTGAAAGGGTCCAAAGTGGTGATTGCCCTGGTCCCTCACTGTTGGGGCTACTAACTCTTGCTGGCTTTCCATTTTTGGGAGTCCTTCAGCTCGAACCACCACCGGAGCCTCTGGGACCTGACCTGCGCACTTCCACCACGCAGCCCTCACCCTCTCTGGCCACTGACGCAGACGTGTAAAGACTCTTCCACCCCCCCCGACACATCGATACAAGGTTGGTCTGCCATCGGGCACGCCGCTCCATTGCTTGAAGTTTTTCCTTTGGGAGTGGGCATACTTCTACTCGTTCTCCGCTTCCTTCACAATACTGTCACTGAAGAGCGCCCAAAGTGGGGATTGCCCTGGTCCCCCACTTTTGGGTCTACTAACTGTTGTTGCCTCTCCATTTTCTTTGTGGACCCCTTTCAACTCAAACCGTCACCGGAACCTTTGGGGCCTGACCTGCCCCCGTCCACTGTGCAGCCCTCACCATCCCTGGTTCTCCTGCTGCCTTGTTTGCTCATTCGACAAGCCTCCCAACTTCCACATGAGCTACCTCCGGAAAACACTTGGTCCATATCTGCGCCCTTCCTGCGCACAGCCCTCGGCCTCGCCTGTCTTCTAGTTGCCTCATCAGCTCAATTGATAATCCCACCGAATTTGTTCCCCAAAATGGCGATGATCCTCCTGAACTCGCCCCACTAGATGGTGAACGACGGGGCCCCCCAGTCGCGGACATGGTGAGTGGTTTCTATCTCTCCCTCCTTGACAACTATCCTGCTCAATTTGCCCGATTTTCGATCCCTCTACTAATTCCACCCTTGATGGCGATGAACTGACCCCTCACACCTCCTGACCCTACCCTCTCAAGGCATGGCCCCAACTCATGAACTATCTTTTACCCTCCCAATCTTTACAAAAACACCAAGAAAAATGTTAAACAAATGATTGATTTGTCACCCTGAAACATTAATAGTTGATAGCTACCACAGCCTCTCTTCCTCTATAAAAACCAATTACATTTTCTACTCCAAACGCCCCTCAAAATGGAAAAATATCTTCCTTCTCCATCTCCCAGTCACTAAATCAAGTATAATTCCTTATGGATTTAAATTGTCTACTACCTCATCCCCAGCTTTTCCCAGTGAAATTGACATTTCCATATTCAAAACTGGTAACATCCTCATTCAAGCCTCTGAATACCACCTCAACATCTTTGAGCACCATTTCCGCACCTTGTCCTACCAACTATCCAAACAAGTTCCTAACCCTTGATCAACCCAACCGCACGACGCCCTTTTCTTTTCCCTCTCTTCCCCCAACTCTGACCCTCCCTCCCCTAGACATCTCAACTGCACACGCTGTCATCCAAACTCCGTCATCCAAACACACACTCTCTCTAATGACCCTCCCTCCCCTTGGCATCTCTACTGCACACACCATCACCCAAATTCACATGCTCTCTAATGACCGATCCCCTCCAACCCCTCTCGCTACCTCTAACCTCACTCCTACCTCCCGGCTCCCCACCTGGAATTCCCTACTGTACCCCCCCAGCACCAATATCTCCCTCTCTAATCTGCATTCCACCCCCTAGACCCGATTTTGTGCTCCCCATCATCCCTCACGCCCTCTGATCTCAAAGCACATCTCCTGACTCTATGAATGTCCCTTCCTTCTCCACGTCCTTCCCCTCGTCCAACAGCCTGAACACTCCTCTTACTCCCCCTCCTGGCCTCTCACCCCCTCCGCACATCAGATTTCCTTCCCCGGTCAACACAGAACCTACTCTATACCCCCCTCATTTTCAAGTGCGTTCCCTCTCAATCTAATAGCCCAAACACTATCTGACATAGAACGTAATCTCTCAACCTTGAGAACCGAACTTACACGACTTAGAGAGGATTTCAACGCCTTCAACTCTAGGACCCTCCTCATTCATACTGATTCCCCGATTCTTGCTTCCAAAACATCTCCAAACATAAGCAATGTTGAACTACACCCCTCCGCAGTCCTACACATAGGGCTGTGAGCTACCTCTACTCTTCTGACCTTTTTGACCTATGTAACTCCTACCTTCCTAATCCTTTGATTAATGATCTTCCTTTCCCTCACTCCAGCATACCAGCGATTATGGGAACTAGCAGAATCGCCTCCTCACCCATCTCTCCTAGACCCCCACCTCAATTTACCACCATCCACTCTTGCTCTCCCACCAAAGTCAACCCTAAACCCTTTGCCTGCATGCTTGTGAACTGCCGATCGGCGTTTCGACATGCGACGGAAATATCAGAAACCATCCTCAGCAAGCTATTGACATTGCCTTCCTCATGGAAACCTGGCCCAATGGCCACTCGACGGCCATCCTGGACTCACTCTCCCCTCCCAGTTACTCTGTCATTAGAAAAGATAGACCTGACAGAATAGGGGGTGGATTAGCTATAATCTTTAAAAACGAACTTCAACTCACCCTTTTAAAGAACTCAGACCAATTAACCTATGAATACCTTGGAGCGGAACTCACTGTGCAGGGTTCCTCCCCAATTCGACTACATAACATCTACCACCCTTCTGGTGATCCTCTTCTCTGAGGAACTATCCGACCTTCTTACACAATCGTCACTTACAAACTCTAAAAATCTCTTTAGGAGATTTTAACATCCACAGGAATAATGTTGAAGATCCCACAGTCAACCACCTCTCTAATCTTCTACAGATTAGTGACCTTAAACAACTATGTCATACTCCAACCCACACCAAAGGGGCCACTCTTGATGCCATAATTTCCAACAATGACGTGGCCTCTCTTTCCAACATCATCCCCATCGACTGGTCTGACCATCACCTCATTTTGTTTAAGATCGTTACCACGGCCCTACTCCCCTCCCACTAAAATTATCAAACCCCTGAAATGGACCAGAAATCTTAATCTTATCCCCCCTGGTGAAGTGGAGTCTAAACTCCATGCACAACTTCTTCTCACCACTCTCTTCCAAAATGCAAATGAGCTCACGGAACATTTTAATAAAACTGTCATTTATGTCTTAGACCAAATAGCTCCTCCTAAACAAAAAAAATACAAAGACATATTCCATCCAAATCTTGGTTCAACTCAGATCTCAATAACGAAAGACGCTCATTTAGACTGACTGAAGGACATGGAGGCAACACCCCTCTCCCTCTCATCTCGCCCTCCTCAGATCCGCAAGATCTACTTACAAGAAACACATTTTCAATGAAAAGGCATCCTTCTTCTGAGCACAACTTGATCGTGCCAAAAATAGACCCAGAGAACTGTTCAACATTGTTAGAAAATAAACATCCTCTGCCCCCCCAAAGTGGATGGCCTCAGCAGATAGATGTGAAGAAATTGCTAACTTCTTCTCTGAAACAAATCGCCAAAATGGATCATTCCTTCCATCTAACTCAGTTCCCACCCAACCCCCAATTTGCCTTTGACGTTACTTCAGAATTACCTTCCTTATTAACTCTACCACCTGATTCCTCCTCTCACCTACTCGTAACAACTCCTCCTGAAGCCAACCTTTCCAACTTACAGCCACAACTACTCGTAACAACCCCTCCTGAAGCCAACCTCTCCAACTTAGAGCTAAAAAACATGCCTCCTGGCATAATTTCCACCCTGTGACTGAGCTTGTAGTCTTTAACATCATTGCCAAACTAAAACCGACCTCTCACACCAAAGGCCCTCTCCCTTCTAACCTTGTCCAAGATCTAAAGCACATCATTGCCCCATACTGGACTACTATCATCAACACCTCCCTTGCCACGGGTTGTGGCCCTGTCTTCCTCCAACTCGGACAAATCACTCCCATTCTTAAAAACCTCACTGCCGACCCTAATGACCCTAACAATCTCCGTCCCATCTCAAACTTTCCCCTTCTCTCCAAAGTCCTTGAAAAATGTGCCCTGCTCCAATTGAATAAACACATTGGCAATTTCAACCTACTTGAATCCTTGCAATCTGGCTTCAGAAAAGGCTGCAGCACAGAAACCGCCATGCTAAATATAGTTGATGACATCCACTGCTCCCTTGACAATGGCGAGACCTGCCTACTTATTCTCCTCAACCTCTCTGCTGCATTTGATACAGTTAACCACTCTTCTTTACTTAACGCACTCAAAGTTCGCTTTGGCCTCAATGGTCCTGTCCTCAAATGATTCGCCTCATATCTCCAACACAGAACACAACAAATCAAAATCAATGACTGCCTCTCAAATCCTATACCTGTCTCCCTAGGTGTCCCCCAGGGATCTATTCTCTCCCCCTCTCTCTTCAACCTCTTTATGGAACCCCTTACCCTCATTCTAAAATAAGCTGGAATCAACTACCACCTCTATGCTGATGACACCTAACTTTACTGTAAGATTAGATACCACTCTGATGTTCTTCGCCTTAATGATACCCTAAATAAGATCTAATCCTGGTTCCTCTCCAATCATGTCAAACTAAACCCTAAAAAAACTGAAATAATTCTCTTCTCTCCAAAAAACAACCCCCTCCCAATCCAAACCGGGATCTCGAACCTTAATGCCCCCAACTGTTCGCTCTCCTTTTCCAACTCCATGAAATCTCTTGGTATCACCATTGACAAAAACCTAACTCTTAATGTCCACATAAAAAACTTGGCTAAAGGAGCTCTCTTCACTCTCAGTCATCTGAAGAAAATTAAACCTTTCATTCCAGCTGACGACTTTAATTTGGTTTTCCAATCACTAGTCCTCTCGAAAATGGACTATGGTAATGCTATCCCCCAAAGTTCACCCAGCCCCCCTCAGATCTGTGCTCAACCTAGCGGCCATGCTAATCACCGGCTGTAAATCTTTTGACCACATCTCCCCAGCCCTTAAAGACCTCAAATGACTTCCCGTTGAAGGAAGATCCTCCTACAAGATTGCATGCATTACACACAAAGTCCTTCATCAAAAAACCCCGTTGTACCTCACAAATAAACTCAAAAAAGCGGGCTGCTCCCGGCCGATGAGAAGCACAAATGCACTTCTCCTTATCTCACCTCTGTTAAAAAAGAAAACCACACAATCTCGCTCCTTCTCCGGGAATACCCTAAACATCTGGAATGCTCTCCAAGGACCTGCGATGTAACACCTCCTAAGTCAGTTTTAAAAAAAGACCTTAAACTTTACCTTCTCAAAAAATATTGGGGTCCATAACCTCGCCTCTGACCCTTAACTCCGCTTCCCCTGTTCTGGTTCTCCTTTACTTTCCTCCTGTCTCTCACCTCCCCCACTTCTTTTCATATTTCACCTTGTCTACTCTCTCTCTCAACACCCTTCTTTCCCCTCACCGCAATCTCCTACTCTCACCCATCTCCTCCCATAATCTCTACCCATCTATGCTACCTCATCTTCCTCAATTTGTTCTCACCCACCTATTTTCATATAATTATTCTCCTCCCACAGACCCGCCCAGAATTTTTGCTTCCCCCATACTCTATATTGAACTTACCTCCTTTTCTTGTTACTGTGTAAAATTTCCTTTCCTTGATTACCTATATTCATGTTTATAGCTCTTTTGCCCATTTGTTAATACATTTGTTTTTTAGTCTCACCTGTCTGAATGTCATGCTATGGAACAACTGTTTTATTCCTGTACTATCTTTCTGCTCATGTAAAGCGCTCTAATACCCCTGAGTCTAGCCAGCGCTATATAAAATAAATAAATGAACATGTAGCACATAATGATTTCTGCACCCAATGTGTACTTCATTGGATGGCGGCAATCTTCACAGTTGGGGGTAGTACCATACATGTGCATACTGGTAACACGCATTATGGTGAACTGGTGCGCTAGCACAGAGCTGCTGTGCATGTTCTTAAGGCATGGCACTGTCTAAGGCGCACACACTTCACTGGGAAATTCTCCGAGCTAGTACATGATGTGGAGACCAGACAACACAGCTCGGAAACAGGAAGGAGGATTGTCTCTCCCTGTTTCCGAGCTGTGCTTGTGAACTTTGTGTGGCAACCTCAAGAAAAAAGTTAGATTTTCTTCATACGGGAACAGGCACAGATATCAGTTCCGAACCAAAAATATGCATATGCATTAGAGCTCGAGAATTTCCAGTGCAGTATTTAATATCTCACAATCTGTTTATTTTTCAAGGGAAATGAGGTGACCGAGCTTTAAATCCACAACTTTAGGCATTCCATGCCCTTTCAATCTCCTCCGACCTTATCAAGCTTTAGACCTCACCGGGTGAAATATTTTCCATTTCCAATCCCCCTCCACACCAGTGTTTAATTACAGATGTTTACCCTAGGTTTTTTTTAAACTGTGTTGGCGAGGTTTTATATATTCGTGATAATTATCCATTGGGAAATACAAAAACGCGTCGACAGAAAAAAAATTAAGTTTTTGGGCGCGTGTGTGTTTGTGCGCGCCTACGCACCAGCCTCACCATTTCCAAAATCTATGGTCAAATATATGTGCACGCTCGTAAAACATGCATAACTTGCAAACTTCCTTATTTCGGATCCAGAACTGTAAACTAGGCTGACTTTCGGAAAGTTGTTGGCCACCAGTTTTCCTCAGTAATTATAAGGATACCTTCTTCTAGTCCTTGTCAACCATAGGTTCTCTGTGCGGTCAATCATACGATCGCCTTTGCAAAGGTAGTTCAGGGAGGAAGCGCACTCGATGGCGCCACTAATTCTGAATTCCTTATGATAGGTAGATGCTTCAAAATTGTAATCTGAAATGCTAACGTTTTATTTCAGGCGGTCAGTTAACAAACAGCTTTATCTTTATCTGTGCACAGATATCTGAACTAATCACACTTTAAATCTTCATAATTGAATTCAAGCTCTCTTGTTCACTTTTAGATGATTTTGCCAACTTCGGAAGGTTTTGTATTTTTTCTCTATATATTATTGTGTGTTTATGTATGTGCTCCTCTGTGTGCCGTTTTGCTGTTTGGCCTGCAGTTAACGGTGCTTCCATACATTTGACTTTCAATGTGCGTTTGCGCGTGACACCTAGCAAGGATTTAATATGCTAATATATCGACACAGAAACGCACAAATGCTGCTTCTTTGCATTACGAAAGGAGATGATGGACGAGCGCTTGACCAAATCAAACACTCACCCCCAGTCAACTGATCTGGGTTTAATCCATCATCATTCTTTAGCTCACTCCACCACCCCAGTTCAGACATGGCCATATGCAAATCAGTCTGACCCTGTGCCTCATGGGAACTGTCCAGCCCGAACTGCCAAGCCATGTCTTCCCTGGACCGAAAACATGCATCCTGGGACCGGTTTCTGGCTAATCAGCCGTCACCAGCCAGGATAGCTTGAATCCAGTGGCAAAGTGAGCAAGGGACCCGCGTCTGGGCATACCCTGCCAACTTAGGGAGAACAAAGCAAAACCAAAGGGGATGATGGACGGAGTGTTGAGCAAAAAAATGATGGATTTAGGCCCGAACGGCATGGTGAGCAAATAAATAATGGATTTAGGCCCAGATCTCTGTACTGGGGTGAATGTATGACATTGTTCTGCATTCTGTCCATCAACTGTTGTTTTTGCATTTGTCACCCCGAGTGGGAAGGGTATGCCCAGATGTGGGTCCCGTGCTCTCCATGCCACTGGTTTCAAGCTATCCCGGCTGAAGAGGGGGTGAAACCCCGAAACCGGTCCTAGGATGCTTGTTTCCAGTCCAGGGAGGACCTGGCTTGGCAGTTCGGGCTGGACTGTTCCCATGAGGCACAGGGTCAAGACTGATTTGCATATGGCTGGGTTCAAACTGGAACAGGCATGGTGAGCAAAAAAATGATGGATTTAGGCCCAGATCTCTGTATTGGGATGAATGTATGATATTTTTCTGCATTCTGTCCATTAACTGTTGTTTTTGCATTTGTCACCCCGAGTGGGAAGGGTGTGCCCAGACGTGGGTTCCGTGCTCTCCATGCCACTGGTTTCAAGCTATCCTGGCTGAAGAGGGGTGAAACCCCGAAACCGGTCCTAGGATGCTTGTTTCCAGTCCAGGGAGGACCTGGCTTGGCAGTTCGGGCTGGACTGTTCCCATGAGGCACAGGGTCAAGACTGATTTGCATATGGCTGGGTTCAAACTGGAACGGCATGGTGAGCAAAAAAATGATGGATTTAGGCCTAGATCTCTGTACTGGGGTGAATGTATGACATTGTTCTGCATTCTGTCCATCAACTGTTGTTTTTGCATTGATAAAGGTTTCGTTCAAAATCACAGATCATACATCAGTTGTCCCCTCAGCTTCCAGCAGTGATGAGGACTCCCTGATAATATATGTTTTAACTAATAGCCCCTGACATCCTCCTTACATCTCTGTAGGGTCAGTGCAGCAACAAGAACTTCCTTCTCATACTGCTCCAACCCTAGAAGCTGCACCCACTGATCAATGATTATTGGAGGTAGATGGGGGATGATGAAAAGGTAGAAAACATGTATCATGCCATAATCCAAGAGGGCCCAAAGCGCTATGGGAATAGTTTCCAGGCCAATTTTAACTTTAGGATGAAACACCCCCTACTGGGAAAGTTCTTTGACTAAATATATTATATTTGTAAGGATTGGTTTATACCTTATCCCCCCCCCCCCCCTTAATCAGGGCTATCCTCAGTTACACCCACTCCAAGAACTAAAGACGCTGAGGAACATTTAAACGATACAGTTGACAGACAAGATATTGGCTCAAATAGATTAATCAAAGTGCCATGACCAGGTGTTGCAACAGAAGGATAGAGAACAATCATCCTCCTAAGATAATGTAGAACAGACAGTAACCCCCTTGTGAGTAATGCAGGGTAAAGCCCTGCCACTGGGAGAAGCACCAGGTTTGAAGGTGACAGAATGCAACTATATATATGTACATGTTCCATTGTAACATACTGAACATATTCACTTTTGTCACTCAGTACCCTGATATATGAGAAAACATGGAAGAATGGTATTCCGAGACAGAACGCAAATTGAGGGTCACTTCCATGACACTGGATGATATAGAACAGATGTTTAGAATCGTTTTACCTGCCAATTTATAGTCAAAATTGAGGAAGGAGGCAGTTCAGAAATTTGATATAGATTGGAACTCCTTGGTACAGAAAGAAAAGGACAAGAAGGCCAGGACAAAACCCAATGAGGATATTCAGAAATTGGCTGGTCGCTTAGTAAAGAGACTTGCAACAATTGTACCACTCAAAAAGATGGAATGGCATAACCTTATAGCATGCAAACATGAGCCTGAAGAGAAGGTGTCGGCCTATTCTTCTAGGATGCAAAAGGCTTTCACAACACATTTTGTGGGAAAGTGATGGACATGAATAGTGCACAATTCGCCTTGAGTAGCTGTTTTGTGAATGGCTTGAGTGATCGATATAGACAGGCCACACAGTCTTAAGAACCTACATGGGGACCCAAGACTTTGGCAGAGGTGTTGACCCTGGCTCAGAATTATGAAACATTAGAGCAGGAGGAGGGTAAGATGAAGAAGAAGAAACAGGGAGTTTCAACAGATGAAAAAATATCAAAAATAGGGGAAGATGACCTATAAGGACCTGTTCAGACCCTCCCCAACCAGGAAACATATTTCCTCGGGTATATGCCCTACCGGTGGCAGCCCTGACTAATGGGTTTGAAAAAGGGGGCGCGAGAGAGGTAAGGGTCTCCCGGTCATATGCAACAAGGAGAAAATAGCCCTAGGCAGAAAAAATAAATACTTCAACACGGTCTGGCAACCACAAGCCCAAATGAACGTGGTGATGATGCATGAAATATCATGCTATGACAATTACTAAGGGAAGGTTGAGGAGTTGGGAGGTCCGAGAGAGTTGGTGAATAGAAGAGTGTTTTCCCTAGATGTAGGCCGCCCATATGCGAACGGGACAGTAAGGAAAATCACTGTTAAATTTCTACTAGACACAGGGGCCCCAGCTCTTCGCTAACTAAACAGACAGCTGTCCCCAGGCCCGGCTCTCTGGAAAAGTAAATGGGCATTTGGTGTTAACAAATGTGCACCAGTCCTATCTCCCAAACCTCTTGCTATACGATTGGTCCAGCAACAGACAAACATGCAGCAGGTGCATGCCTTCTTGTCAAGACTGGCTATTGTAGATATTGGATATCGAATTTCTCACTAATTGCAAAACCTTTAAGGTTGACAAGAATAGACATTCAGGAGCTACTCTCTTGGAATGAAGAGCATGCAACTAGTTTCCGTACTCTGAAGGACATTGTGTAGTGCACCAGCATTGGGTTTGCTGGACTATGAAAAAGGCTTTCACCTATTTATACACAAAAAAAATGGCTGTGCCTTGTCCGTCCTCACCAGGCAGCTTGTTGATCATAAGCAACCATGAGCCTCTTTTTCTGCAAAACTAAGCATGGTAGCTCAGGCTCTTCCCCTGTGTCTAAGGGTGGTCTTAGCAGCTGCAGTCTCCCTTCAACAAGCTAAGACTTTGGTTATGGAACATACTGTACATGTACACGTCTATGTACCTCCCTCTGTGGATTTAATGTTGAATAGTACAAATACACCATCTTACAAATGCTTGACTGGCTCATTATGAAATGTGTCTTTTTAGCCCACATGTAACTTTACACCGATGCAAGACACTGAGGGGCATATTTACAAGGGCATTGCGCCACTGGAGCGTAACCTTTTCCAATGTTCCAGTGGTGCAATGCCATGCTCCATATTTACAAGGCAGCGCTGAGCCACTTTGCATGGCTTAATGTTGCCTTGTGAATATGGGACTCCTCGACGCAGTTTTCTGTGGCAAAGCGGCGTTTAATGGGTGTTGCTGTGGGAGTACCCACGCAATACCCATAGCTTTTTGACACTGCTCCAGATTTACAAGAAACTGTAAATCAGAGGCTGCACCAAAAGCTCATGCTTTTGAAAAGAAGGCATTTGAGTGGTGCAACTAGGAGAAATACTTTTATTTTGCCTCGATTTTTGTTCTATGTGTGCAACTTTTGGCAGCACACTTAGAATGAGCAAAACACTGTTAATTATTGTTTTTGTGCAGGAAGGTGTCAGTTCCTGCACAAACACAATTATCCCTGCATCGCAGGCACCCTTGCACCATGGTGCAAGGGTGCCTGCACTGGTGCTAGGCAGTTTTTAATAGCATTGGTGCAAAGGAAAACTCCGGGGTGCACTGTATTCTGGCTAGTATGGCACATCATTGCGTTCTAGAAACTACACAGCACAGGGCTGCTGGATTGCTTGCAGTGCCACACTGCACCAGTTAGTTGTAAATATGCCCCTTAATCATGCTACCTTGTTGCCTGTAGTGTGCAATGATGAGTGTTCTGGAATGGATGAGGTACAGGACTGTGTGTTATGGACAGAAGAACAAATGAAAGGTCGGATCGACTTGTCAGATGAACCTTTGGCAGATAGGGATGGAGATATTTGGGTGGGTGGGTTCAGTTTTAATTTGCCAAATGGCAGTACTGTCATAGCATATGCTCAATATGGTAGGGGAGACATGCAAGATACCTGAGAACTCCACTCAGGCAGCAAAGCTTATACCACTAACCGGAACCTGTGAACGAGCCTCAGGGAAAAGGGTGAACATTTATATGGATAGTCAAAGTGTAGGAAAGTAGGATCTGCTTTCATGGTTACCCCCACTTTTTGCTGGTGTCCATATGTTTTTTTGACTAGTCTGACTGGGATCCTGCTAATCAGGACCCCAGTCACTGTGCTTCCTCCCTATATTGACCATGGTAAGTACTTTGGTACCTCAACAATTGGCTACTGGTGTGGCCTTGTAAGTCCAGAGTACATGGTACTAAGGTACCCAGGGCATAAGTACCCAGGGGTCTCCCTTGGGCTGCAGCATGTATTGTGTCACCCATGAGAGGCATCGTAAACCGTGACTAGAGGCCTGCCATTGCAGCCTGTGTGAGTTGGGGCTTATACCTCTCCCAACAGACATAAGTTTTCTTATATCTGAGGTCAATGTTAGTGTAGTGACCTCATTAAAAGACTTATATCTGTTGTGAGAGGTGTAAATCACCACTATGGCAGGCCTTCCAGTCCTGAAGGCAGGGTGCTTTGCTTTAGGCGTGATGGTGTCCCTGCATGAGCAGGACACCCCTACAAACCCCAGAGTCATTTCTCCAGGCTTTTAAGTCCGGCCAGCCATGTTGATAAATATAGTGGCTATCCGTCATTACCTGATGGCTAACTATGTAGTGGATGTGGTGAATCTAGGCATGTTTGTTATCATATCGTATTATATTAGCAATATGGTTATTGTCTCTTCATTTACTTTTTATCTTCATTGTCTTTTTGTTTTTACTACTGTAGTATTGCTTTGATTCGGTCAGATGTAATAGCAGAATATTGCACTTAAAAATGTATTAAAAAAAGAGAGAAGGGCTTGGTTGATCAAAGACAAAACCCAATCTGTCCGATGTGAAAGCTGGTTTCTTATTAAATTTTCTGCCTGTATATATTGCAATTAAAGGCCTAAAGTGCCATCATTACATCTCACTTCATTCCTTTGATCAGAAGCTACAGTGAACTATGGTGTATTTGAACACCCCTAACACAGCACCTGGCTTGTGGTGTACCAGCACAAAGAACCGGCTCATACTGACTTTTTCTCTTGGACTAAGTGATTCTTATGTCAAGCCATGTATCATTTCAAGGTTCCCCCCACATCACCCACTACATCAAGGTACAGCGTCTCCTCGAAGACCATTCTACGCCCTCTGACGATGCATTAGTGGTGGCTTCTTGAAATAGAAGCCGGGATTGTGACTACCGGTCATGCGACTCCCTCAATATTAGGACTGCCACCATCTTGTAATGGTCATGGATTCACTGGATATTTTGTAGAGGTGTGTATATATATCCAATGGCTTAATCGCTCCTCTTGTGTCAATCCCCCTGATCTTCTGTGTATGTGTTAATAGGCGTAATAATTCACTGCTATTATACCATTCACCTGGACCCAAATATAATGTACATTCTTCAGAGTTAAATCTCGCAATTATGAAAGTACCTGTGATTTTTCTTATCCAGTGTGAGCCAATCCGGTATCACAGTATTGGGATTACGTTTGCCATATTTAGATGGTTGAGGATTCCCAAGTTGTTCTACAGGGATGTGTGAGAAGCTGGCCTAGTATATGATGTCCACTAATGTAAGTGGGCACCCTGCACCAGTCCAGACAACCCTTTTGGTGATTTAAGAGGACTTAGACAACCTTAGAAAGCTCTCTAAGTGGTAGCGGTGGAGATCAGCCTTCAGGCTTAGTCCAGAAGGAGTGTAAAGCAGCTTGTTTTACCAGAATTCAATCTTATAGTATAGATTAAGTGAAAAAGAACCACACAGGTATTTATAAAAAATATGTATTTATTATATAATACTCTCTAACACGTTTAGATATCTCCTACCAGGAGATAAACACAATGCACACAATACTTTGCCTAGAAATAAACTAAATGGCACAGAATACCAGTGGGCCCCAGGGAGGGCCAAAATTATAGATTAAGAAAGTGGTATATGAAACACTGTTGTGTGTCGATTTAGATACCGTATATAGGTTTCCCGATTTATGTCCTTATATAGGCACAATTCGCATTGCCCACATTTAGGCATAGAAATCCTACCCTTATTTAGGCATTATCCATGCTAACCAAATACAGGCATGGCCACCTACATCCGTACATCTACGTCACAACGAGTTCTTGGAAAACCAGACTCTTAAGCCTTTAGGACTTCCCCTTGCTTGAATATTGATTTCTCCAAGAACTCATTTATTGTGCATGAACATCTATTCCTTAGGGGTTCATTCATGACGTTCTTCTGCCCGACTTTTACGTCAATACTGGCATTCCTAAACACCTTCAAGGTATAAATATACCTTCACTTGCCATGGCAAACCGCGGTTCGGCTGCCTACTTGCACGACGCGGCTCGCCACGGCAAGTTCGGAAGGAAGTCAAGTCCCCGCCTGACGCACTGACCAGACGCTGTCATCCTCCTCGCAGAGATTCCAGCTCCAGTGTTTCTGACTCCCCTTGCGGGGTGTTAGAGATCGAGACTCGGAAAGAGATTCCAACCTCACTCATTCTAAGGTTTGGAGCGGACTAGAACCTAGAGGGACTTTTGGCAAATCTTGGCAACTATAGCTAAACTAGACTATTGACAAACAGCACCTACTTCTTTCCTCGTACTACACTTAGGTTAGGTGCACTGGGGTAGAACTAGCTAGGAGCATCAGATGAGTATTAACATTTTAGCCTGTGTTATTTATGTATGTATTTTTATGAATATCTGTCATAGCTATAAACCATGCTATTGCAGTATTATTTTATCTTACTGCTAACGCTGTACGTATTATACTCCACATTCTGTCTTACGATTGTAGCAGTTCATAACTCCTGCACGAGAAATAAGACTGTTCAATAAACCCTTTTTTATTGAAAACGCCCGTCTATCTATTTCTGTGCAACGCTGTCGAAACGAAGCATGCACGATTGACCGAGTGAAACTGTTATCTATTGTTTCCACAATTCTGAAATTGTTCCGATAATAAGGGAAACAAAGTTGTCATGTTTATGCAGTTGTCAGAAACTAATTCCTTCTTGTTTATTCGAGAAGTCTCTAGTGACCTCTGAGTTAGCTGGCACACACAAGTAATTAAGTTTAATGTACTCGATAGAGACATTCTGACCTTAGTCCTATGTCAAAACTATAGTGTATATTATTCCAATGCACAGAGCCTATCAGGAATATAAGAACTACACTACACCACGACTCGGGTCAAGAAAATGTCATGAGGACGTAGAAATGCTGGGGACCCAAGGAACCACCCAAGGTGAGTGACTAGGAACCCCACAGAGAGCATGTGCAGTGTGGGAACACGACTGCATGATCCGTACTACTCCAAGTGTAAGTCGTGGTTGGAATTTTAAAGATTAAGGACCCTTCCAAGTTGACCCAGAAAAAACCCAGTGGAAGACAGAAGGTTGGAGAGTCACCCCATCTATGGATACCCTAGTAACCATGTTACCTACACCAGGGAAGCCGGGCGCATGGGTGTGAAGTGGTGTCGGAACCTGCTGGAGAACTCAATGGAGAACTTCAGGAAAGTGCCACTGCTGAAGAAGGAGAAAGTGTCCAGTGGAATCCAAAGGTGGATTCTAGTTGAGCAGTATCTGCAAGCAGAGGGGGACATAGTCTATGTCACACAGTAGTTACCAAGAGATCTGGAAGACGAATGCCCACCAATTTCTGGAGTTGCAGGAGAGATGACGAGGACCATGACTCTGCAGCTGTGAAGACCAGGTGACGCTGAGGAAGACCAGGAGCTGTACATGAGCTGTCCCATGTCAGATTTCAGGGGTCGGTGTCTGGGGGGAGGACCAACAAGCCTTGGAAAATGCAACCCATGCAGAAGTCAAAGAAGGTAGAATGGCAGGACCAGTAAGGTCCAGGGGACTCACCACAAGCAGGGGAGTGAGTGTAGGCCCAGAGCAATCAGGGGAGCCAAAAGAAACAAAGGTGACCCTCAAATAGACCCACAGGGTGGAGGCACAAGAGGACCTCAAGCAGCTCACCAACAGATGTGGGCCACGATGCACAACAATGCGGTGTGGCCAAAGTTTTCTGGTTACTGCAGATGCTAGAGGTTGGGGTTACGCGGAGCCGGAAGATCTTCATGGAAGGAAGCCAAAACGCCTTTGCAACTGCAAGTTGACCCAGTGCACAGGGGTTCGGTTATACAGATACAACGTATCTGGACCCACAGCATAAATCGCTGTTCACGCAGGAGCTCCAAGGCAGGAATGCATCCAAGATGGATTCTAGAACACGGAATGAGAGAAGAGTAAAGGAAAGAGAGAAAGGGTAAAGAGTAGAGACAGAGAAGGAAAGATAAGAACATTACACATCTTCCCCTTTACGGAGAAATAATGACATAACAACATTTTCAAAAAGAAGTGGTAATATACAAATACTTCTTGGTAGTAAGATAAGAACAATAACATTACACATGTTCCCCTTTCCGGAGAAATTATGACATAAGAAAATCTTTAAAATGAGTGGGTAATCTACAAATTCTTCTTGGTGGTAAAACAGAATCACTGCAAGAAGAAAAAGTAGCAATAGGAGGAGTAACAACTGAAACATCATTTAGTGAAGAAGATGCAGGCATGTTTGAAGATATACAAGGAGTTTCAAACAAAATAGAATCATCTGAATCAGGAGTTAGAGCAGTTTTTATATGAATGACAGCTTGTTCATTGGAGATAGAAACAAGTCTACTCTTGTTCCACCATCTTCCGTCCTGAAGCAAACAAGCACTAAGTCCAACTTTCACAATTTTGTAAGAAGAAGTGAAAGAAGATTCTCCTTTTTTAACACAAAAAGGTTTCACAAGCACCCAAGAACCAGAAACAAAATCTTTAGTCTGAACGTGTTTGCGATGATCTAAATAAAACTTTTGTTTGTTTAGTGCTAAAGCGACAGATTGGCGCAAAATTACATCCTTACTGGTATTTGAATTGTTGGAAAGCGAAGAATGCTGCTCCAACCAAGAAGGTAGAAGTAAAGTGCGACATTTTCTGCCTTTCAACAACTCAAAAGGAGTGAAACCAGTAGTAGAATGTGGTGAATTATGATAAGCATTGACCTTTTCATTAAGAAAAAGGCTAAAATCTAAGCCAGAAGAAAGAGCAGCTTGAATGCCTTCTTTGAGAAAGCGATTAGCTCTCTCCACAAGACCATTTGTGGAAGGGCTATATAGAGCTACCTGAAGATGTTTAACATCCATACTTTTCAAAAGGTCTTGCATGGCATTAGACACAAAATGAGTCCCATTGTCAGTGACTAATTCTTTTTGAGGACCTTCAAGAGAAAAAACATTCTTAAGAAATTGTAAAACTGAATGAGTGGAGGCCGACTCAACAAAAGAAAAATAGATTCACTTTGAGAAGTAGTCAATGAGTACTAGTAAAAATGTAGATGAATTAGGTAAAAGATTGAAAGATCCAGCGAAATCCAATGCAACTTTCGTCCAGGGATTGTCTGGTAAAGGAACTGGACGAAAGGGATTTTGCATTGTCTTCCAATGTTTATCAGAGACAATGTATTGAGGACATAGATCAACAAAAGAGGACACTTGAGAATTCAAGGAGGGCCACCAATAGTTTTCCCTGAGTTTTTTACATGTGGCAGTAACTCCTAAATGTCCATCATGTGCAATGGAAATGAGTTTATTCCTAAGAGAAGACGGAGGGAAAAAGCAACCATTTCTGGTACAAATATCATTTTCCAAAGACAATTCTGAAGATACCTGAGCATAGGGTTTTAATTCATGAGGAATGTTACGAATGGGAGGCCAACCTATGACAATAAAATTAGAAACTCTCCTTAAGTTATGATCAGTAGAAGTAGCCTCAAGCCAATCTTTCTCAGATATAACGCCATTGGAGGAAGAAGAGGCATCAATAGAAGCCACAACACAATGAAACTCATCAACAGTGTCATCAGTTAAAGGCAAAGGTAGACGAGAAAGTCAATCAGCCCTGAAATTTTTTCCGCCTTGAATATATTTAACAGTAAAAATTGTATTCCTGTAATTTTGAAAGAATACGCATAAGGCGAGCATTGGCTTTGCCTAGACCATCACCTTGCAGTAGATAAACCAGAGGTTTGTGATCAGTTTATATTGTAAAAGGAGTACCCCAAAGATTGGTTTTAAATTTTGAAACAGCCCAGACACAGGCTAATGCCTCTCTTTCGATTGTGCTATATTTGGACTCTGCATCAGATAAAGACCTAGACACAAATGCAACAGTGTGATCCTTATCAAAATTTTGCTGACCAAAAACAGCACCAAGACCACTTAAACTGGCATCTACTGTGACAGTGCAATGATGACGTTGAACAAAAGGACTAAGAGCAGGAGCATTAACAAGTAAGTTTTGGATGTTAATGAAGGCAGTATTAATGTCATTTGCCCAAACAAAAGTAGTGCGTTTTTTGAGAAGTGATCTCAAAGGTTGAACAAAAGAGGCATAATCAGGTACAAAGTGAGCGTAATATTCTCAAAGACCTAAAAAAGATCTAAGAGCATCTTTGTCAGATGGAGGTGGAGCTTTGACAATAGCTTCCACGTTGCAAAATTTGGGTTTAATACCTTCCGGAGTAATGGTATGACCTAAATAGTCAATTTGTTCAACTAAAAATGTACATTTTTCAGGTTGAACAGTAACACTTCTGGAATTCAAAATGGAAAAAAACTTTATGTAATGTGTCCAAATGCGCTTCTTTGGTTTCAGTATAACCAAGGATATTATCCTGAAAAGCTTGAACATTTTCAACATCTTTAAAAAGAACATCCATGACCTTTTGGAATACAGAGGCCATTGAAGCTGAGCCGAAAGGTAACCTCAAGTACTTGTATGCTCCAAAAGGAGTGACAAAGATGGTAAGTTGTTGAGAATCAGCATTCAAGGGGATTTGGTGATATGCAGAATGCAGATCAATGGTTGAAAAATATTTAGAGTGACCAATGTTTGAAAGCATTTGTTGGATATGGGGAAGAGGATGGCAATCAACGATGATGTTGCGATTTAAGGACCTGAGGTCTACACAGAGACAAAGATCCCCATTTTTTTTTTAGCAAGAACAATGGGAGATACCCATGCAGAGGAATCAGTAGTGGTAATAATGCCATCCTCAGTGAGTTTCTCCAATTGTTTTTTAAGATCATTTTATACACTAATGGGAACGGGTCTGACTTTGTGGGTGACAGGTGTAGCATTGGCCTTAAGTCTAATGACATGTTCAAAACCTTTGACAGTACCAATATTACTGCTGAATACAGAGGGAAATTCTTTTTTTAGTAAATCAATAGGATAAGAATTATCAAAATCACTGTTGTCAATAGCAAGAATAGGAGCATCTCCTAGAACAATAGGATTTTTATGACCAGGTTTTAAAATGATACCTAACCTGGCTAGATCTCTCCAACCCACCAAATTTCTGCCTCTGGCTGCAACATAAATTTTGGTTTCAGTGGATCTACCCAGAATTTGTAAAGAGCCAATACAGAACCCCAGAAGATCAATATCCTTCTCACCAAATGCTTCAGGAGAGATGTCAGGAGCTTGAAGAGGAATGGAATGACCCCAAACATTATAAAAAGTGGTATCGGCTAACACAGTGATGGGAGCTCCGGAATCAGCCATGACTTGTAAAGGTTTGTTAATAATGAAAGCCTGGCAGAGGGGACGTTCATATTCAATGGAACTGGAAGGTTCATCTATGGCGAGAAGAAGATTTGAAAATGTATTAGTGCAGTCAGAAACAGAAGAAACAGAGGTTGAGGTGAAAGGAGATTGTAGTTCTACATTGTGAATCCTAACATTTGGAAGAGAACGACGAGATTTGCAAAATTCCTGAAAATGACCTGTTCTTATACATTTACCACATTTCTTTCCCAAGGCAGGGCAAGAGGGAAAATTTCCAATATGGTTTTTAGAACCACAACGAAAACAAAAGGTACGTTTAACCTGTTTGTTAATGCTGATGGCTGAAATGGAAGAGGAAAATTCAGAATTATCTGAAACATAAGAAATAGGACAATGACCCTCTTGACCTGATAATGCTTGGGAAGAAATTATAGAACGTTGAATACTTTTTCCTACATCAATAACCTCTGAAAGAGAAGGATTACGACAAGTTAAAAGACGTTCCTGCATTTTGTTTTGAGAAACAATTGCAGACAAATTGGTCTCTGATGGAAACGTCAGTTTAGTTTTCAAAATCGCAGGTAGAAGCAAGAACCCGAAGAGCAGCCACATATTCTTCAACTGATTCATCGCTGGCTTGTTTTCTTTTAAAGAAACTGCCTCTCTAAATGAACGTTGGGTTCATCTGAAAACTGTTTTTTAGGTCTTTCTTTAGATTCAATGTAAACCATTCCAGGCACCATCACCAGAAGGTCTTGGAAAAGGAGGTAAGTTATCAAAAATCTTTTGTGCAGCAACACCCAAATGATTGTAGAGAGGAGCATTTTTCCTTGGAGAAGAATATTCTGTCCCATCAATGGCAATAAGATAATTTTCAAAAATATGTATCCATTGTTTCCATAGTATTTCTGGTTTGCCCGGTTTTTGCAGAAATGGTGGAGGGTGTAAAGCATTGTCAGAGGATGACATAGTTCTTATAAAAATTTAAAAATAAAATAATAACCTTCTTTTCTTTCTTTAAAATAGGCTGACAAGTAAAATGCTTTAAAAAGAAGAGTCATAAAGACTGAAGTCACAATGCAGCATGGAATGAAGATGATTAAACAATTGAAAATAGTAACAATTTGCTGTAAATAGGATTTAAAAATGGTAGGATGTTAAAACAATAGAGCTGTGTTGGTAACAATAGAAATGCTGAAGAAATGAAGCTTGAGCGTCATAAAGCAAATCCGTGTGGAGTGCACACGCGCATAAACAATTGGCTTTGGCTCGAGCAGGCAAACAACGCTGGATAATGAGAAGAGGTTTCAGTTGCTAGGAGACACTGACGCTTGAATAGGAGTCGATGACACTTGAGATGCGTGTAAAGCAACTCGGTCTCAAGGAACTCGCAGATGCTGTTGCTAGGGAACACTGACGCTTGGGAAGCAGAGCGTATAAAGCAACTCGCGATGAACGCTTCAGTTGCTAAGGAACGCTGACTCTTGGAACGCAGAGCGTATAAATCAACTAGCGCTGAAAGAACTCTCGCTGACTCGTTCTGGCTCGAGCAATTAAATGACAGTTGAAGGAAAGCAGCAATGCCGTCGAAGAAAATATATATTAAAAAAAACAGACCTGACTGCTTGTGGGTCCTTAGTAGAAATAGAAAAGGCTCAGTCCAGGAAATGGCAGGATTACCGCAACAAGGTTACCGATGTCCGTAGCAGCAGATGTCCTTTGTATCCGATGTCCGTTGGTGGGAAGGGAGAAATGTAGCAATTTCTCTACCCCACTCCTGGTACCAATTATGTACCGGCGTAAGAAAGCCGAGGAGGCAATCCGTAGTTGAAAGTTTGTTTATTTGTAGAGATTTTAAAGAAGATACAAAGTATCTGGACGCACAGCATAAACGGCTGTTCACGCAGGAGCTCCAAGGCAGGAATGAATCCGAGATGGATTCTAGAACATGGAATGAGAGAAGAGTAAAGGAAAGAGAGAAAGGGCAAAGAGTAGAGACAGAGAAGGAAAGATAAGAACATTACAGAGAGGGAGGCCCGCACCTTCAGAGTCTCCATCTAGGCGTCCTTACCTGGCTCTGAAGCCTGCCTGCCGACACCTCACCTTCCCCAGTCCTACAGTTCAGAAGCTGGGGGAGAGGGTCTCAACTCACCTCTCCCTGGACCTTGCAGACAGGTATGTGATGAGCACGCTATTGCCCTCTGTGTAGCTGGCCCTCGGCCATGCACTAAACCGTGCAGAGCCCAAGGGGAACACACACACACACGCCTGGCTGGTTACTTCCGAAGCCAGGCTTCATGGAGGTCGCCTCTAGGTGAAACCAGCCTCCTCTCATGAACGATTTTAACGCCTCAACACAAGCTGTCTTCGTGGGGTTTCTGTTTAAGCGCTGGCAGATCCCCCGTGTTTCACAGGTCCATGTGTGGGTGGATCGCGGATTCCAGTTTGTTTTCTGTCTTCTGATCTTTGTAGTCCTGTTCCATCATAAAACCATGCTCGAAGTCCACAGAGGCTCAGATAAACATCCAGTGCATCACCTGCATTGTGAAATCTGGTGCATTCTGGTATTTGCACTTTTTACGTTTCCTTTCTTGCTTCTGGGTTAATGGAAGTATCAGAACGATAATTAACAGGAACAAGCATTGGCATAGCCAATAGGTCTCGCCTTTGGGACCTTATAAGTGTTTAGCCATGCAACACTTGATGTTGTTGCACCAAGGATATTGTGCTGGATAACTAAAAACTTATAAGGTCCCAAAGGCGAGACCTATTGGCTATGCCAAGGTTTTTGTCGTGTTCCTTTCTATGAATTATGCACAAAGAGAATAAAAGCCCCTGCGTCGCTGCTAGTGTCGGGCAGATGACACAGCAAAGTGAAAGTCAACATGTCTTGAAAGGCCACACCCACCCGAGAAGAATTTAAGTTAAATGAGCATCCATAGACTAGCTTGGATTAATTGTATCCACGTTTTCTTTAAAAACCAGCCTCAATCCCCTCTTTTTTACAAGGAAGGTGTAGAAATGCAGCATTTTTTTCCTACGAAAACTCTGTTAATTGCTCTTAACAAACAATCTTCTTGTCATGCAGGAGTGATTGCTTGCCGCTGTCAATCCAGTTCAAAATAGACTGCCATCTCCCATTTTAGAAGTGGTAATCGGGTTTTTCGAGATAATGAAATACACATATCTGTAGTATTTTGGAAGACAAGAAGAGGCTTGCCTCTGTTTACCGAAACATGATTTGAATGTGTGTCCGTTGTTCAGTCCTTTTCACAAAAGTCTGATATTAAAGTTAATTGACGTCTTATAATCCATGTTCCATAAAAAATACCTTTGCTGTTAATCAATCAAAATTAATGGATATGGTGGCTGTAATTTTACACATCCAGAATAACTCGTGTTATAGGGATAGTCTTTCTGTGACTGCCCATCATGTAATCTTGGTATGCTTCGCTCCCATATTTGTTATTTAAATTAAGAGATCTGTTGTTTGAGTTCTAACCAATGTCATACTAAGCTGGTAATTAAATTAGATTTATGAATGGGCAATTTATTCTCACCAATGTGCGTCTTTAATTTCTTTAGGGTTCGTCCTATGTATACCATTCCACATGGGCATTTAATTACGTCTACAATATTCTATAAATCACAGATATTATATTGGGATAGAATCATAGATAGATGTGGAAAGTAAAGGCAAGTGTCTAACTTTAAATTCTGATACTGCCTCAGACAGCTGTCATGTTTTTTTAAGCATTTACAGCTAGTCTTATATTTGGAAAATTTATTTTTTCAAGATTTAAACTATTAAGAGTCACAGTTAACCTTTCAAAGTTAACTGCTGCCTTTGCCTCAAATATTGTACATTTTTGCAGACCCTGACCTGTGTCAAGTGTCCTTTTTCTCTTGCACCTTGTCTTATTAGCTTCCTGTTATTGTGTATGGAGAAGTAGCTTGCTAATTGTGCTTAATAATTCTTGTGTCTTGTAGACATTGACTGCTGGACTGTATTAATGAAACATATTTTAACTCAATTTTGCTCCTGGCAGTTCAGAAAGTGACCATTAAATAAAATCTACTTATTTTGTTTTTCGATTACCACAGTGATAACCTTTTAATTGCTCTTACGAGTTCATGAACCTAACTTTACCGAAGATGTCTCAAATATTTGTATAAATATTTCTTTAAAGGATTGTGAAATGTTGTAATACGTTTCTGTTGTTAATGTCAGTACATTGCATACAAGAGTGTTTTCATGTGTGTGCCTCTCAGAAGAGGATGTGAAGGGAAGTACTGAGGGAAAGTCGTAGTCAACATGGTCACAGTCAACACTATTGTAATCAGATCCAATAAGTGTCTTTTGTAAATCTCTTAATCGGTTGATACTGACACAGTAGTTAAGTATGAGGGCTCTTTTTGGGCTGACATGTATTTAACATACGCCCAAAGTTGATTTATATATATATATATATTTTTTTTATTTTTTTTATTTTTTTATTTTGTGGTTACTGCTGGCTAGTGAGCTAATAGGATGCAAGCCCTGAGAGCTGGTCAGAGGTCCCGTCTTACTTTCACATTTACATCTTCCAGCCCCTCAAGGACAAAGAAAGGGGTGTTGACATCCCAGCAACAGTTACAATCGCAGTCCTGTGATTCGCTACACCTGTGACGGTCATGTCCGCACATGTTTTAGTTATTGGGTCCATATTTTGTACGGTCCAGGGCCCTGTTTTTGGCCGGGCTGAGACACATTGAATGGCACAGCACCAACCTCTTTCTCAGTCACCTGGGAACCCAAGGACTGAATGGTCATCGTCTGAGCTGTAAGAAGTGTGAGAAGCTTGGCCTCCTGTGCAGGACTGCTCCTTATAGCGTTTTGAGTGGGTGAAGTTGCATTATTGCATTGGCCAGGAGGTGCTATACGCTTCTTTATGCTCAGTATGTATAAAGTTTAATTAATAAGCAAAAGCCTAACTTCATGGCTTTTTAGGCGCTTGTTTTGTGGCTCTGAAAAATATTCATAGAACGTCCACTGGACTTGTAAAACCTGCAGGCCTGTTATCTTTTTGGTCTAGTGACATTGGGAACACAACACAGAATCCCAAAAGTGTTAGGGTGCTCTACTATTACAAGGATTGTAGCCATAATGAACGGTGCATTGCAGCTTCCGGATGTAGTGTGGGCGTCTTTTTGAAACAAGCGGATACTGTTCCTTGAAAGACAGAGCTTCATTACTTACACTACGGAGCCGCGAATACACTTGGCCACGAGGGCAAATGAGATTTCAGACTCCATAGCCATTTTATCCTTGTCCTCATCACCGACCCTGGCAGTGACCTTTTTCTAGTTTCAAGATGTCTCCCACAGCTAGCCTGATGCTGTCCCCTTCTTATTCTGAGGTTGAGACGGTTCCATTAATGGTGCTGGCTTTCGGTTCAGATACTGTTCCGTTCTCCAAGTGTAGTCTTAGTATGGCTGTGGGCTTGGGTCTTTCCTCTACCATATTGACAGGGCTACAGACGCATGGAACCTTGTTTCTCTCCGTAGAAGTGTGGGAATGCTGGATGGTAGGACTTCTGCCATTAGCAGCGAATGCTAGGGTTCACATTTTTAGGGTATCCTGGGTAAGAACAGCTTGTACAGAGCAGACAAGTCGCACCTTCTTCTACTGTTCAGAAAGGAGGGTGGTAGATTTTCCTGAGAACTGTGAACCAGGGGACAAAAAACGTAGCTGGGCCACTTTTTAGAGATCTATGACAAAATCTTAAATCCAAACTCTGAACACCTAGGTTCAGTTTTGTACTGTTCATTGGGATAGCCGTGTTTTATGCTCATGCAGCCACTTCCTGGTTTGTGATGCCAGTCATGCACCTGGCCTCACTGTGGAAGCCTCTGGTGCGTGCTCCAGAGGCCTCTGAGGTCATGTCCTTCTCACTAAATGTAAGTAATTTCTGTAGGAGGGGATTTCTAAAGAGCCTGGATAACTGAGGGACCTCCTGCAAGGCTTCTGCAGTGGAACACTCCGTGTCGGCTGTCAACCATTGCCTTACACTTTGCTAACTGAGCGGTATGGCTGTTACATGTTATCTTCGGTGACCACTAATGGAGTATCCCAAATATGTGTGGCCTCCCAACTGCCTAATGATATACCTGAGCTGGTCAGTGCTGAACTGATGACATGAATGGTAAATTAAGTGAAACAAGCATCCAGGATTTAACTTGCTGTCTCAACTGCCTTCGTATTAGCTTCCTTCGATCACTCCGAGTGGGTGGAGCGGGGGATAGTAAATATTTTTTGAATGATCCGTCCCCTTTTAACTGTCATCATTCTTTGGCTGGGCACACCTGAACCCTTCTCTTCTCTTTCTTGCAACCGAAGGATGATTTTGGCGGTGGCGGTCTGATGCTGTTTTGCTGTTGGCCGAAAGAACCAGGCGACCACACAGGGAGTATTGTGCCATTTCACAAGATTAACAAGAGACGGAATGAAGAGACCACTTTTTATAAGGATGGCCTGGAAAGAGACGTTCTCTACCTTGGGTTGCTGCCCTTATGCTAAACCTGTTCGCTCCTCTTCAGGGTTAGAAAGCGCTAACTGTATACATGCAATTTAAACTAGCAGTTCTACAATGAACAGATTCCCTCCTTTGATTGTTTTAGTTGGTATGCTAATGCTAAAAACAATAAACTGCTGTTTCCACTAGGTGTCGCTCTTCCTCCATGAAAGGCATCCAACAACCTAGCGGTTTGGCAGACATTTTCCCTCAAATCTGGGAGAAAACTGTATGTCCCAAAAGATGTTAGGTCAGATATATGAAGCTTTTTGCGATCCCAAGCACTCTGATTCGGAGCTTGCGACTAAAGCCATGTTAGGTGTTAGTAAAGTTTTACCGACACTTAAAATGGGATTGCGACTGGATAACGGTTCGGTATTTGGATGGGGTTTGTTTTAGGCTTCACTTCCAAATACCAAATCTTTTCCAGATGCATCAGTGGTTTCAATTGTATTTCCGCTCGCAAACCGAAAAGTTACCAACTCCCAAACTGAAGTGCTAACTAACTCTTTTATAAAAGGAGCGTGGTGAAAGCGACCACACTAATTCAAAACCTCGCTTGTGAGAGAGAGGGTGAGGAGGAGGTGAGCGCGCGAGTGGTACGCGCACGTGCGCTGGGGAGAGCAGTCTGCTCTTTTTCGAAGCACATACTCATGCTTGTAGCGCGCCCCTACGCGCGCCCGCAAGGAGTATGCCGCCACAAGCACTAGTATGTGCTTTGAAACGAGCAGAACAACGGCTAAAGGTCCTCCTATGCAGCGCATGCGTGCTGCGTAGGCAAGACCTAAAATGGGAGCTGGTCGCGCATTGTGTTGGGCCAGTTAAGACCTCTTTTGCAGATATTTTCTGCTTCCTCGTGTAACTCTCCCAGACCAGGTTTTCACTTTGCATTCTGATATTTGTAGTTCTGTTTTTATACCATTTTATTTTGAGGATTGTAGTTACCAAATGTCAAAGAAAAATCCTGGCCTGGATGATATACTCAGGCATGGACCAGGGACGTTCTTTTTGGGGGGAGTAGAAGGGGTGTTACGGGAGCATTAGAAATATTGGACCTGTGGGTGGGGGCAGGCAAAAAAAATTTAAAAAATAAACAGGAGAAAGGGATGGAGAGGAGAGAACGCGAGGTGAATGTAGGTGAAGTGTTATTCCAGAACATCACAGCTGGTGTGTACTAATGACTAATTAAGGGCCGGGCTTCGTTTCCAGGTGGAGAGAGGCGCACACCTTCCTAGCCTCCACCCAAGCGTCCTTTCCCGGTGCGTAAGCCTGCATACTGCCCCCTCGCCTCCCCAGGCCTCCAGTCGAGAAGCTGGGAGTGGCTCGCAACTTGGCTCTCCCAGAACCTTGCAGCAGGTATGTGATGAGCACGCTACTGCCCTCTGTGTAGCCGGTCCTCGCCGTGCACTAAACCGTGCAGAGCCCAGGGGTTCCTTGCATCCACGCAGGGCTGCCTGGCTGGTTACTTACAGGGCACATGTCCTAAAAAAAGAAGTGGGTGGACCAACCTCAGTATGCAAGTGGCATCACGGCGCGTGACGACATCACGGCTCGTGACGACATCACCGCGCGTGACATCACGGTGCATGACATTGCGGCACGTGAGGCACGTGACATCACAGGAAATGGCATCACAAGAAGTGTCATCAGATCTTAAGCCCTCACATATATGTTTAACATGTCTATCATGAGAATATTTGAGCACATTTTGAGTATACTTGCAAACCCTCCTGATTTAAGCTTCACATAAACCAATGTTGCCTTTTGTCAGCGTAAAGCTTCCTCTACCCATAGTGCTTTAAAAGAAAAAAAAGTGATATTTAAATTATTACAACGCCTTCTCAGGTGTAGTAAGCGCTATATAAATACTATTTATTTTGTGTAAATACTGGGAAAGATCAACACATCTGATGTTCTTATAGTGCATGTATATCTCCTAAACAGAGCCTGATCAAAGTGAAAAGCTGCCTCTCAAGTATGTGTGAAGTGCTAACAAGGTGTGAGCCTTGTTTCCCCTCTGCTGCATTTGCATCAGGTGTGAGGCTCCTGACTGCTGCCAGCCATGAGACTTGAACAAAAGGTGGCCTGATGACCCCTCAAATTGGGCCTTTGTTATGGGCCCAGCAGGAGTTAGAAATAAGAAAGCCCCGCCTGCATGTTGTTACGTGCTGAAAGTGTCCCGGTGTTTGCAAATTACACCGGGACAAATTCAGCCTCTTTTTCAGTGGGACCAACTTCTCGGCATCCACCCTGGGAAAAAAGTGGGTGAACGCCGTCCACCCGCGTGTACCCCCGACTCGTGCACTGGTTACTTACTTCCGAAGCCCGGCTTCATAAACTCCGCTTCTAGGTGAACCCAGCCTCCTTTCATGAACGATTCTAGCGCCTCAATTCAAGCTGTCATCGGTGATGTTCCTGTTTTGGCGCTTTCAGAGTTTCTATGTTTCACAGGTCTATGCGTGGGTAGATTGCGGATTCCAGTATTTTTCTTTGTTTTGTGGTATATGTAGTCCTGTTCCATCATAAACCAGACTACAAGTCCCAGCATGCAAAATAACCTGGAATGGCGGAAGGGGAGAGAGTGACTTTAGAGAGGGGGCTCGATTGAATACAAGTTACAGCAATTCCTGAAATTGGAGAAAGGATAGGGGCGTTGACTTTTACAAATAGACATGTACACAAGGGACGGAATACAAGAACAACGCTAACATGGTTGCATCGTGAATGTGTACAGCATGGCAAACATGGAGTGAGCAATTCAAAGAAAAAGAATAAGCAGAGACGGGTAAGCAACAATTACAACCCAAAAAATAAGTTCTTGCAAAACACCATATTAAGAATGAAAGAGAAAGGAAACTGTACTTGGCTGGTGCTCCTCTGCCTCCAATGGAAGTAAGGTATCGGGTGCCTGAACCGATGTGGATGCAGCAAAGGAGAGCGATGCTGGAGTCAGAGGGGCAACTAAAGCCAAATTTGGGGGGGGGGGGTTACAAAAAATTTCGGGGGAGGCTGATTCTTCTGGCAATATGCAGAGTGGAGATGCAGGGGCTCTAAAAAGGGGTGGAAACACAACAAAGCCTCATTAGCAAGTAAATGGTCTTTTAAAAAACCTGTGAAGTACTTGGGTGCAGCTGTGTGTGTGCCTGGGACGCTGTCTCAGCCGGGCTGACACACACATGAGGGGGGGGGCTGAAGCTCTATGAGTCCAATGGGCGTTGTGAGTCAGCCTATGGTAAGCAGCAGGTGGAATTCAAGTCCTTTTACTGAATACACCAGGGCTTGCAGACAGCGCATGCACACTGCCTAGGTTCAAACTAAAATCATATACCATTGTGTGGGGTACTGCCAGCTTGTGGTCCTGGGGATAAGCAGATGAGGAGGCTGCCACCACTGCCTCTAAGTCAGATCCCAAGCTGCCACCTCCTAGCCACAAATGCCCTCTACCAGCAACTCCTTAAAGGACAGGAAGACGTGAGAGAGGGCCAGCGCCAAATCCAAGAAAACCAGTAGGACATTTTAAGGAGACTGGATGCTATGGGGGCACATTTCTGTAGGAAGGGGTGGGCCTGCAGTGGGAGTAGTGTGTTAAAAGGACAATTGGGGACAGGGATTTTAGGGTTTAGAGAGAGGGGGTGGGCCTGTTGTGGGAGGAGAGGGTGGAACTTGCCATTTTATGTTAATAAAAGGTTGCGATTTTGTTTTCATTTACTGCTAGGTATTACTGCCTAGTGTAGGATCACCTTTAATCAAACGCAAAGTACCACTGACATAGTGATGACACAGGTTGAGCCTAACACCCCAACAGAAAGCAGAAGTCCAACTTTCCATCCTATTCGTCCTTTCTTTAGTATTCAACTACCTGTGCTCCTTTGCACATTAAGTAGCTTACTTACCTTACCTCCTCCAGTCCACCCCTCTGCATTCAGTGTTGTAAAACTGACCACGACCATATGGCCCACCACTTTAATATCTTGATGAGGCTGAACAGCACCCATCCTCCCACCAGTAATAGTTTTGTACTTATTGTCCTTCCCCTTTCTTCTCTAACTATTGTCCATTAATGGTGGAGGATGTAGGAAAGATGTCATGGACAAGCTTAGAATGTGTGGTACCCTCCTCCTCCAGTAACAATTTGTGTAGCTTTAACCACATCTGCCCTACCAGGTGTGAGAGTTGTTAACAATAGAAATTAACATCACAATAGATTGCAAAACCTGAGGGAAGAGGGTTAGGGTTTTCAAGAGAAGAAGGGTAGAGGAAATGTGAGAGAGAGACTAACATAACATTCATCAAGTCTATAAGCAGCAAGTGACTTCACATCTGTTGAAGAAGGAAAATGACAGTTCAGTTACTAAATTTGAACAGATGGCGGAGCATAGACTGGCATAGTGGTGTACTTTCAAGTAAAAGCCAATCCTGTATGGTACCCAGAGGCCCGACAACCAGACAAACAGCCAGCTGCATGTACTCAGATGATTAGTGATTATTCAATGAAAATATTGATGTGTGCCAAGCGTGTGACATAGCACAACAACTACTTAGAGTTTACCACTTGAGCCACTAGTCTTCTTTTTCGTAATCAACACACCTCTTTCCTGTCCATTGCGGGATGCCTCTTCCAGTCGTCTTGTTTCACATTGCAGAAAATAGGCATTGGTCCTTCCTCTGGCTTCTGTCAACGGTACTTTAGATTTTCATTTAAAATGAGATTGACGTTTTGAAAAAGAAAGTGAAAAGAAACTGAGTGTTAGTTTAGTCTAGATAAACTGAGGGGTCTCAAAAGAACTTAATGATGGACTTAATTTAACAAAAGGACAATCAAGTAAAGAAGCTATCTCAGTGGCACGTAGTGATGATCACCCAAAGATTACACATCAAGTTTAGTTTACCACTCCCTTCCAGTCATCACATGAACTATCATCATTTGGCATTAACTGGTGCTAGTTGCCTATTCCAAGTGTGGTGTCCATTTACTTATGTCTCTCTTCCTTACGGATGCAGTGCAATACAGTGCAGTCTTTTAAATCTTCACAGGCAGGCCAGAATGGTAATTAAATAAAGGATAAGGATGGGAGGCTTCTTTGTCTTTTTTATAAAATGGAGGCTTCTATTTGAGACTGACAGTGTTGCTCATTCCAAAGTCTACGGTTGAACCAAAGGTTGAATTTTTCAATATCACTGCGGTCAGTCCCAGCATAAAATTGTGGTGTCTTCTTGAATTGACTATCTGTGTCATGTACACAGGGGCATTTATGTTTATTTACAGTAACCAAAGTAAGCTGGAAAGGTAATATCTACATCTTTTAAGCAATCATATCTATTCTGGTGCTGTGTCATGTATTTAGTCATGAAAGTATAGCTGTACATAAATTCAAGGAGATCATCTGGAGTTGTGATGTCAGACCAACTGCCCTCATCCACAATTGCATACTCGGGCACAATATGAAATACTGGTATGAAGTGTTTTTTCATTTCATCATCGATCTCTTCAGGGTTTGAGGAAAGAGACTTGTCCTTATGACTATGACAACTGCCTCAGTTGTAGTAAACATACACACCAAAGACACAGTGACTACCATACATGAAATCTACCCAATTGTCAACCTGCTGAGTTCTGGTCAATTTCCATCTTCCCATGCCAATATGTCAATGGGTCCTGATAGTCTTGGACCATCTTTTAAATTGCTAATGGTGCTGCTATTACTGTGCCTGCCACCTGTGCAATTGACGCAAGTCCTGCCATATGAAACCAACCCATTGCAGAGGTTGGCAGTGAAGCTGTTGTTGTAGTCAGGTTAGCATTAGCTAGCAATGGTGCTGCTTGCTGTTGCACCAGCTAGGAGCAAATAGATGCTATCACAAAAGGAGAGACTAGGGAGTGAGCCTTCTCTGACTCCCCTAACAAATCTACTATGGAGTAGTAGCTCCTCCTTGGTTCCCCTCATTTCGCGCTTTTAATCCTGCTAAGGTGGTCCAACAATAAAGGGATGTAGGCAGAACCTCCTGTGGTAGTTTTAACACACTTTTTCTGCACAAGTGATCCCTCAAGAAGGGATACTTTTCCTTCTTCTTCTTTTCTTTACCTCACAAACCAAAAAAAAACTGTGCTCCGTCCAGTGTGTTGGTCTGCACCTGGGCATAGAAGCGGCCCTATGATGAAGCATGCCACTAACTAGTGGGTGAGGGCAGTATTTAAACATCTAAGGATTTCCTTTCTATCCCATTCTTTTCTCTCAACTCTGTGTATTGCTGTTTTTATCTTCTTTCTTGGGCCAGAGATATAAAGTATAGTCTCTCTGGTGGGCTTCTTGTTAGTCCTTCTCTTTTTGTGGGTTATAGGAACAAATAGCACCTCCTTCTCAGGAGAGCGAAGGCTGCACTTCAGTTCTGCCCTGGCCTCAAATTAAGAGTCCTTCTTATAGAACACCCGGTTTCCTGATGAGCCATGTCTAGTGAATTGAGATACCTAATTCTATAAAGGAAATGAAAGTGGACAGTGCATTTTTGCACCGTGGATCCAGCATCTTGACATAGATTTACTTTTAAAACAACACAATCTGTTTTGCAGCCTTTAATTTGTGTTCAGGTGAAAGATTAAGCTTTTCAACAAAGCAGCTGCTATTTTATTGACATTGGTAAATGTTTGTTGCACCTTCTCAAAATGGTCCTGCAGCAGTGCAACAGCAGAATTGCGTGGATCAATGTTATTTCCTCCTCTCTGACTTCCTGTGTCATCCTCTCTAAAAGAAGTAGCATTTGAATTAGACACTCCACTAGCCCCCACTGATCCACCTCCATTGTCATGGCTTTGGCAGTTTCGTCCCTCTCTGAATGACATAATCATTTATAGACTTGCACTGCTCAAACAGGTGTTATGATGGCTCTACTAGCACGTTGATAGGCTGTCCGGTTTTAGGTTTAAACCTATAATAACTGATAAAACCCCACTGAAAGAGAAATAGCCCTCACCAGTGAAAACATATAAACACTGAAAAAACACCTGCACAATCACAAATTAAATGCCATTCAAAGAAAGGAAAAAGAGAGTAAAAGAGTCCTTTTTTTTCTTCCTAAAGGGGCCAATACAATGTAACTTTGTTGCACATGCTAGCAGTAAGAAAGTCTGGGCTAACATTATTCTGCTTGAGTTTTGTTGTTTAGGGATGCCCCTATAATATTGTTTCTTCTTCCTTTTTTTTTTTCAGTTTTGTGGTCTTTGGTCTAAAGATGCAGGGTTTAGATGCATATTTTAGGTCGTATTTAATTATTTTATAAACTATATAGAATCAGGAAATATCAAAATCATATTTGATATTTTGGCTGTGTTCGATTCTTTCACTAATAGGTAAAATAGCTGGTTTCATAAGAATCTTTCCTAATATGTGTCATCGCACTTACCCACAGAGAATGGGTAAAAACCCTTAATACATCAGCCCCCAGTTTCTAGTGAGTCAGTATTGATAGTAGGCAAATTGCGAACACCTCAGGCTTTAAAACATTCAATGCAAGGTATAGTGACAAGTATATGTGAAAAGAGCGCTATCACCAAGCATCTGGGATAGAGGTTAAAACATGACACCAGACTTTTGGAAATCATGGAACGCAGTGTCACTTGGAATGTTCTGCAAAAAAGGTTTGTTCCAAGTTCAACAAAGATTAGAGTGATATTGTTTGTATTTGAAGTGATTCATCTACGTATATGAAAAAGTTGTGTGATGACCTGTCAAAATTAATAACTGAGCTGAAGTGCTTCCCTGTAAGAAATCCTTGCCACTTGTAAGATGGTATGCTGAAAGCATCTTTACAATCTTCGGAGTTAATGAGGAATGCTATTGACTTTTTAGTCCATTTTGTTTTCCCATGCACAGGAACTAAAACACAGATATTTATCATTTTGTGCTTTGTGTGGCATCAAAGAAAGAGTCATCTCAACTGTGTCCCTTAGCTGATGGTTCTCAGTCCAAAGGGCTATGAATGCTATATTATCCATGTGGCAACCATTTACAGAATATTTGCTGAGTGATGATGCCAAAGACGAGAAATGTGAGGATCTTTGGTCACATATTGATAGTGATTTGAAAAAAGTACACTCTACTGCATTCTCAGATTTTTACAGGAAAACATAACTGCTGAAGTGGACATAATAAAAAAAACAAGAGTCTCAAAACACCCTTGGCTGACAAGTGTTCAGCATATTTGGTGTAGATGTGAAACATCTCCTTGAGAGTAGGCTGGGTGACACCTTTAGTGACTTTGGCACTACAACATGTTCCATGCTAGAGTGCTTGCGGCTTGGTAAGCAAAGCAAGGGTGAAGAGCAATTCAGGAACTTTTATTTTACAATGTATGAGAAATGGCTTGCAATGATGTATAGAAATGTCCCTTCACCACCAATGGCATTTGAAGTCAATGAAACCTCACTGTGGTACTCTGTTCTTGATCCCTTCCGTAAGGGGGAATTTCCTCCGTAGTTTCAAAAGTGCTGCTTCATTTTTGACTGCTTCAATAACTCTGAGGGCATAAGCACCCAGATTTGCGTAAATGTTGCAGAACCTGCCCTGAGAATCACAATCTTCAAGTGAACCAGTATTGGCATGAAAAGCTATGTCAGTATCCAGAGTTACCAAATTGAATACTGGCTGTTATGGCGTTGCCAATCTCCAGTGCCAATGTTGAGAGGGCCTTTTCACAGAAGTTTACATGGGAAGGAAAGAGTGAAGTACATGACCAAAGACTCACTGAAGAAGTATTGTATAGTGTACTGCAATAAGTTTAATTTGCAAAAATCTATTTGGACCTCATATACACTATTCTAATATTGTCTATATACCATGCGCTATCAGTGCTGAAAGCAAGCAATAAAAAAAGCAAAACGTTCCATAGACACCGGAAAAACACTGTTTCTGTAGTTTTTAATGGCGCGAAAATGTGTAACCACTGATAACTACTGTTTTTTTAAGGTATTGAAATCACTTGAAAACACTGAAAAAACCCCACCAGAATTTACCAAAAATAGAAACTGAAAAAAGGAAAGCCTACACGTTGAATATATCCTGAGCTGCTGCCAGGCTCTGTACAAAATAATAAAATGAATGACAATTCTTTGACAAGTGACCAGTATGTCTCCGGCTGCGTATGTTTTGAGGAACTTTTGCACAAGTAGGTTTATGCAGTATGCTAAACACAGGGCACTGAAGTAACCTGCCCTCACCATGGCTTTAACAGTCTTACTGCCAATGTCAGGGCAACAAATTCAGTGCTGGGACCTCTGAGTTAAACTCATTTGTAGACTGTAGCATTACATTTTGTCCATGATGATGACAGTTGTGTGTGATCATGCCGCTGCATGCCCCAAAAATCATCATCAGCGGTGAAACCAGCACTTAGCCATTGCTTCACTCCCTTGATGGAGATCCAGTGTGCAGTAATGCACATGTAGTCTGTTTCTTGACAACGGGTTCACATGTTTATGGTGAGGTGGATGGACTGAACAGCACTTACCTTCATAGCACTGCCAGCCAATTGTAGTACTTGATGTGCAGCACTGGCAGAGCGATAGTGGAAAAATAGGTCCAACATGAAAACTTCCATTTTTGGGCAGAGGGTCTCCACAAATTAAAGAAACCTTTTTTCTCAATCCATGAAAGAAAAAAGGAGGAAGTCAATCGCTAACATTTTTGCAAGCTCCCAGTTGTATAAATAGACTTTCTCAAGGGTTCAATGGTACGGCGACTCCTTGGTGAACATAGCCTTGATGGTTGCTTGTTGTGACACCATTTTACCTTTCCTTTCCTTTTTACCTTACCTTTCTTTTTACCTTATCTTTCTTTTTACCTCCCTTCTCCTCCTCTTCCTTCTATTCCCCTCTCCTCCTTGCCCCTCCTTTTCCCTCTCCTCCTCTCCCCTCTCCTCCTCATTCTCCTTTCCACTCTCCTACCCTCTCTCCCCTACTTTTCTCCTCCTCTCCCTTCCTTACCCCTCTCCTCCTCCCTCTTCTTCCTCTCTGTTATGAAGAAAGCAATGCACTTATTTGCCATTTCCTTTATTGCAGCCGAGAAGCACAGGTAGACACAACCATCTCCCAGCGTGTCCACCTCCAACTCCCCTAGAACAGTTACATCCTTGAACAGACACATTCCAAGATTGTGCAGAGTAACTTTGCAAAAGTGTCATGCTTAGTAACATTCCAAGTTACTAAGCAACATGACAACATAACACATCCCAGTCCTTTCCACCAAAAGCACATAACAGTAAGAATGAAAAAAAAATGAAATGGGAAAGAACCCCATAAAATATACAATCAACAAAACAGTTTGAATACAAAACGGGAGCAAGGGCAATGAACTAACTGTATAAATTCCACAGACCTGTGCCACAATATAATTCCTGAAAAATTGGCTAAGAGGATTACTTATTTATTACTAACAATGTAATCCTTCAACCGACCTAGACCCTTCCTTCTTCTCACAGAATGTTCAGATATGGAATCCTCATTTGTCAGTGACCTGGTCCTGTCAGTCCTAAATGAACTAGTACCTTTGTGTTCCTGAGCTGGCACAGTGTTACTATTATTTGTTGCATATGATGAATCATCCTGAATAATTTCTCCCTCACCATCTCCTCTGGTTACCTGAGTACTCTGTCCTTGTAGCATATGTTCATGATTTATCATATCTCCACCATTCTTCCCAACGTCCTTTTGCAACCAGTCAAACTCCCCATCAATATTAAAACCAACCTTCCTGCCCATAACAATCCTGTTCAAATTCCACACTTTTCCACCCCTCAATCCTAGAGCATTCGGCAAAATGTCCACAACTTCTTCTGATTCAAAGTATTGACTCTAACCTATTCTTCACTTTTATCACACACAACTTCCATATGGTTCCGCACTTCATCCAAAGACCATGATTCTTCCCTCATGGAGAACAACCAACTCGGGGTATACTTAGAACTTGGCTATCTACCCCTCATTATAAAAGGGGATACAACCGTTGCGTCATTGCATGTGACCCAGTACGCCTATACAGTCTTGCCTAACTGAGTGATCCAATCCTGGTTGCTCTTAATAGACAATTAAATGGTGCCTTTCAGAACATGGTTAAACCTTTCCACCATTCAATTCCCACTCAGGTTGTATAAGGGTGTGGTTCTGTGTTTTATTCCCAACTTTCTAAAATATGCCTTGGTCCTGTTTGATAAATATAGTAACCCATTTTCACAGACAGTGGACACACACATACCTTCAGAAGTAAACACTTCATCTAAAAATTCCAACATAGTCAGTATCCGCAATTCCAACAACCTTGACTACAGGCTATCTTGAAAATAAATCTATCAGTACAATTACATACTGACGCAATTCCCCAGTAGGTCCCATAATGTCTCTATGGCCACTATCTCCCAAGAATCCTTAGGGTGAAATCCTTCACTCCCGGGAGGGCGAAAGATTTACAAGAATTTATCAGCAGAAGCACACGCACTGCACCCCTGCACAACTCTTTCCACACAAAAGCCATCCTAGGTCACCAGTATAATCTCTTGATACTAGACTTGGTTCTGACAATGCCTGAATGACCTTCATGGCACAACTCCACAATCATGCTACGTAAATCTTCAGGAGGAGTAATCCTTTTCCCTCTGGTTAAGGTACCTTCCTCCACTGCCAATTCAAATCTCAACTCCCAAAAGGTTTTTATAGAGGCATTCAAGGAGTCCTTCTTCAGTCATCCATCGAGCATGTATGATAATACCTCTCGAAGAGTCAAATCCTTTGCACATTACGATGCCCATTCACTTTAATCATGTACTGAAATTTCTTGGTCTTGAATCAGAGCTACTTGAAAACCGTTCCATTCCTTCGGCCCAGGCCAGCACTCTCCCTAGCAGCTCCGCTTGCAGCACCACCTTACCTCAGCTTTTGAGTCCTCCTGTCTTCTGGGCTCGCGTTGGCAGGCCGCCCGCCTGCCTCAGCTCTTATTACTGCTCCCCTTGTCTTCTTCGTGGGAGGCAGGTTAATCCTTGCGCTATTTTTGTTTTTTGTTAATTGTATACATTTCACGCTTTAATTTTGTGTTTCAGCCTTCCTGCTTTAATATTTGACTTCTTGCTTTATTTGGAAGTCAGCCTTTCCCGCCGCTGCTGCCCCTGCAGCCTCTCCCCTGACACAGCCCCCGCTCCTGCCACCTTACCCCAGTCCCGCCCCCCTCCCCTACTTAATGGGGGCCGCTGCGGGGGAGCGTGTGTGAAACCTAGTCCATCGGTCCAGGCAAGCACTCTCCCCAGCAGTTCGTTCCGCGTGCAGCAACACCTCGCCTCAGCTCTTGAGCCCTCCAGTATTCTCGGTTCACACGGGCAAATGCTCTTTTTACTGCTCCCCTTGTTTTCTTCCTGGGAGGCAGGTTAATCCTTGCGCTATTTTTGTTTTTTGTTAATTGTATACATTTCACGCTTTAATTTTGTGTTTCAGCCTTCCTGCTTTAATTTTTGACTTCTCGCTTTATTTGGAAGTCAGCCTTTCCCGCCGCTGCTGCCCCTGTGGCCCCTTTCCCTGACACAGCCCCCGCTTCCACCTCCCTACCCCAGTCCCGCCCCCCTCCCCTACTTAATGGCAGCCGCTGCGCGGTCACGCCGAAGGCACACCTAAGGCAAGCCCATCTGTGCCCGTCCACGACCCGACCGCGGCCAGCGCCAGGAGCCCTGGATCTCCGGAACCCCGCCGATACTACATTGCCGCCCTCCACGCACTCAACCCGTAGGACACAACGAGTGCCAAAGAGCAACACCGAACACCACCCAAGGACAGTTCTCCTGCATACAGTGCCGACGATCCTTCACCCTCAACTGCGCCCCCAAGACTGCCGAAAATTCGCCCGACTCCCGCACCACTGGCACCCTGACATGCATCCGCCTCAATGTACGCTCCCTACACAGACATGCCTTAGAGATATGGGACCTGCTCGACACCCTCTCGCCTAACGTATTCTTCCTCACCGAAACCTGGACTAACGTCTAACGTCTAACATCTCAGACATCGCCACCGCCATCCCCGAAGGTTACAAGATCCAGAGAAGGGACAGCCCCCACCGCCCTGGAGGAGGACTCACCATAGCTCACAAGACCTCCCTTCGACTCTCCACCTCCAACATGAGCGACCCCCACTCCAGCACAGAACACCTCCACTTCCAGATCCAGACCAACCCCAGGACCATGCTACGGGGTAGCATCGCCTACAGACCCTCCGGTCCATGCACCCAGTCTGCAACCACCATTGCCGACCTTGTCGCACCCCACAGCATCACATCCACAGACTACATTCTACTTGTAGACCTTAATTTCCACCTTGACAACCGCAGCGACCCTGACTCCATCACCCTCCTCGACAACCTCTCCAACCTCGGACTGAAGCAGCTTGTCACCACCACCACGCACAGAGAAGGATACACCCTCAACCCCATCTTAGCAGGTGGGATGAACATCCAGTTCAGCCATACCGCACAGCCCCCCTGGATGGACCACCACTGCGTACACTTCACCTTCAACACTTCCACCGGACCCAAACCCCCCCACTCCCATCTCTTTGGAACTGGAGCAAGATCACAGAGGAACACCTCAACACCACCCTCCTCCTAGACCCACCCTTCGCCATCACCGACGTCAACTCTGCAGCCAAGAAATTTCACAGCTGGATCTCCAGCTGCGCCGACAAGCTCGCACTCGTCCACCACCCCAGCAAACAATGACCCCTGAAAGTCACCTGGTTCACCACCGAACTCCAAACAGCAAGGCGCCCCTGCAGACGACTTGAGAACACCTGGCGAAACCGGAAAACCACAGAAGACCTGAACAGCTACCGGGATGCCCTGAAGGAATACCACCAGCGCCTAAGAGACACCAAGCGGACTTTCATCAAGAACAAGATCCACACCAACGCGACTAACACTAAAGAACTCTTCAACGTCATACAGCAACTCACCAAACCCCCCAGCGAAGCCACGGACATCACACCATCCCAGGAACTCTGCAACCAGCTCTGCTCCTACTTCCATCTGAAGATCAAGGCCCTCTACGACAACTTCAGCGAACAGCCCCCGGACACCCCCCCTCTCGCCACTAACACAGAGCCGATAATCACAACCTGAAATCCGGCCACCGTCGAACATACCACTGTTACCATGAAGAACACCCACTCAGGAACCCCCATGGACCCTTGCCCACCGCACATCTACCACAGGGCCGCCGCCGCCATCACATCCAAACTAGGATGCACCATCAATGCCTCTTTCGAATCCAGAATCTTCCCCGATGAATAGAAGAGGGCGGAGGTCAAACCCCTCCTCAAGAAGCCCACGGCCGACCCGGCAGACCTGAAAAACTACCGGCCCATCTCTCTCCTCCCTTTCGCAGCTACTGAGAGATCCGTAAATACCCAGCTGACAGCCTTCATCGAGACGGCCCTCCTCGCTGCCACCGACAACATCCGCATGCTAGACTAGGGAGACACCGCAGCCCTCATCCTACTAGACCTCTCTGCAGCCTTCGACACTGTCTCACATCGCACTCTCACAGCCAGACTCCACGATGTTGGGATATGAGGAACTGCCCTCTCCTGGATCCAATCAGTTCTCTCCAGCAGAACCCAGAGGATCAGACTCCCTCTATTCATCTCCGAATCCACACAGATTAACTGCGGAGTACCCCAAGGATCATCGCACAGCCCCACGCTCTTCAACATTTACATGGCCCCCGCGCCGCCATCGTCCGACAACACAGGCTTAGCATGGTATCATACGCCGATGACACCCAGCTCATCCTCTCCCTCACAAAGAACCCTGAAGACACCAGACACTGCTTCCAAGAAGGAATGAGGGACGTAGCCACCTGGATGAATAGCAGATGGCTGGAGCTCAGAAGCTCAACTTGGAGAAGACAGAGGTCCTCATCCTAGGACCCTCCACCTCTGCCTGGGACAACACCTGGTGGTCCTCCACCCTCGGGAGTCCATCCACCCCGACAGACCACGCACGGAACCTCTGCATCATCTTCGACTCCTCCCTCACCATGACCCGCCAGATCAACTCCATCAACTCCACCAGCTTCAATTGCCTTCAGATCCTCCGCAAGACCTGCAAATGGATACCCCCAGGATGCAGAAAAACCATCACCCATGCTCTCATAACCAGCAGACTGGACTACGGCAACACCCTCTTCGCCGGAATCAAAAAATCCCTTCTCCACAAGCTCCAAACCATCCAGAACGCTGCAGCCAGACTCATCCTTGGAACACCACGGCACGAACACATGACCCAACACCTACGTGACCTCCACTGGCTCCCTGTCGAGCAGAGAGTAACCTTCAAACTGCTCACCCACGCCTACAAATCACTCCACAACATCGGACCCAAATACCTCAACGAGAGAGTATCCTTCCACGTACCCAAGAGGAACCTTAGTTCTGCAGACCTCGCCAAGCAGAATTGATGCAATTATTCGTAGCGCAAGGAAGAGCAATTGAGGGCTTCAAAAAACAGCTGAAGGTAGACGAATTCACCCAGATTAATTTGCTGAAGGTACGGGCGTGAGAATATCACATGTGTGTAAACTTGAAAGGCAGGGTCAGCTGTACAAGTTGCGCTTAACGATTTGCTGCCAATATGTTTAGTTAAAGTCACTCCCAGTTCATATTTGGAAAGTCTTGGGAGAGGAGCTCCACATGACGTGCTGAGCTCCTCTCCCAAGACTTTCCCAAGCTGTTTTCTGAAGACCTCAATTGCTCTTCCTTGCGCTACGAATAATTGCATCAATTCTGCTTGCTCACCCGTTATATGTCCTGATGATGAAACGCCATTGACCCTTTACAACAAAACTCTTCCTAACCTATAAAGTTGCTTGAGGAGTTTTACACTATTGTTGTCAATGCAATGCCGTTATTTTAAACTTCACCATCACTCTGCACGTCACGCCTCTTTTACTTATTGTGTGAGCACCTGAATTCTATTGTTGTGGAAATAAATGTTTCACATGAACTGACTTATGTCCCTATGTACATTATTAATTTTTTTGCTCCTTTAAAATAATTAATAATTAATCTTCAACTGTCTAACCATAAGTGCTCTCCTTAGGATCACTTTATTATTGGACCTTTTGGCTATACCCGAACCATTGTTTTTTTACCGCATATTTCACCCCAGGTTCACGTATTGGGGCATCCTTGTTTTTCTTAAATCGATTTAAGAATGGACAACTCAAATGAGAGACTGTTGTCAAATAAAACTCCTAAATTCCTAGCTGAAGTTGCAGGTGCCTGGCATTCACCCAAAGAATGAGGGCACCGATCACGAGACTAGATGGAGGGTTCCCAAAAGAGAGAGTTGCTATTCCTCCAACTGGCCAAACTAACCATGCAGCCCCTGAATTGCTCCTGAAGAATTAAAATGTAAGCCTTCCATGCGGATGATAATTTGGATATCATCCGCATACCCATATAATTTAGATCTAAAGCGCGTAATGAAGTCTGCGGGGGGTGCACATATGATTTGAAAAGGTTGGACTGAGATCAGATCCCTTTGACACCCCACAGGTAATGTCCTTAAAGGCAGACTGTAAGGGTGCCATTTGCACCACCTGAGTTCTTTTCACCTCAAGGATTCAAACCATGCAAGTGGCTTGTCCTTTAGGCCAAAGGTAGTAAGCCTTTTAAATAATGTAGTATGTGAGACTGTGTCTGACGCAGACGACAGGTCAAGAAATATAAGAGCTGCCGAATTCCTAGCATCTAGAGTCATTCTGAGTTGATTAGTAACAGCTGTTAACAGTTTCTCTGCTAAAGCAAGATTTAAAACCAGACTGATGTTTATCATACACATCATTCTCTTCACAGTGTGTGACTAATTGCTTATTAACCGCATTTTCCAAGATGTAGGCTGAAAAAATGGGAGCAGAGAAATTGGAGGGTAGTTGGAACAAATATTGGAATCCAATGTTTTCATCTTCAAAATGTGCATCAAGAGGTGTTTTATACAATGCTGGAACACTCCAGCTATTTAGAGAGTTGTTGTGCATCATGGTAACCCAGGGAGCAAAGAACAGTGGCACCACTTTGTTTTACCTCTGGTAGTAGTGCCCTACCAGGAGCAGGTAGGCTGCTGGGGTACTTTGGGGTGACAATATCCCTCTGTAGCTTGGGCCACTTTGAGTTTGATGAGGCTGCTGACTGCACACCATATCTATAGTAGCAGATTGCTTCACATGACACAGACATCCTAATATGACCAGACTGTAAAGAAGTTCTAAACTGGGAAGGAAACATTTCTTAGAATGCCAGTGCTTCAAGAACTTTTTGAGATGGAGCTGGGCATTTCTGTTGGCCTTTCCCTAGGGTGTGCAGTGACTGCAGTGGGAGTGGTGGTTGCTGTAGGTTTTTGAGGTCTAGAAAAGACAGATGCAGGCAGTGTTGGTCGAATTACATGACTAAGAGTAGGTTGAATAGTGGTGAGCCATACTTCCTCTGTGCCACTCTCCACATTAAGAATAATCATCATCACCTTCCCCACTTTCAAGGCCTTTCAGGAACAGCATAACCTTCTTGTATTTATCTATTGCTGGGCTTGTATACTGGACCTGGTGAAAAAAATCCCAGAGTCCCCCTTTTGTGCATGCACTTCAGGGGCTATTCCCTTGTCTCTCGTGGCGGTTTCAGTTGGGTTTCAATCCATATCATCAGAAGGGGTGCTTGGAGAAGATGGGGGACTGCTTTTTCTTTCCTTGCTGGGGCTGGAACAGTGGCAGAGCTGTCACGTCAAAATCCTCCTCTGCAGAAAGCTCAACTTGCTGCTCTGTTCCTAGGACCTGAATATCAGCTGTTGCAGTTTGTGGTTCCTATTCTTGACTGCCCAGTGAATATTTAATTGGCTGATGGGGCATTTCTATTTTCCATGACTGCAGTGCTAAGAGACATGGGCTTAGGTTTTGTTGGTGGCTCCATCGATCTAGCTGTGATCCTCCTCCCAGCCTCTTCCTGCAACAGGTATGTTGCATTTCTGGAAAAATGAAGTGGGCTTGATGACAGTGGTGACACTGGCAACAAACTTCTTCTTCTCCTCACTGGTCACTTTCATTGCAGGAACCTCCTTTGGGAACCATATTTGTTATGGATTAGCACTTAGCATAAGCATAAACATTAGACTAAGACTCTGGTGTCACCATCAGACTAATTTGTACATTTCTCTGTCTCAGTATTGTGTGTGATGTCTTGTTCAACTCAGGCAATAACATGAAGCAGGAAGTCAGTAAATCTTGAGCAATCTAGCCAGTGCAAAACAATTTATCGTCATAAATGCTTCACAATAGTATACCCATGAGTAGACAACATATTTTTTGATGGACACAGCAAAAGGCAACTTGGTGTCCCTCCAGGATCCATGGAGATCCTATGAGAGGTGATGGCAGGCAAAAAACAAATACGTTAATAAACAACAACATTATACTACAATCGCCAACAAGCAAAAATAAATATATCCGGAAACCACAAAAATGTCATGGTCTTCTTCTATTACGGTTCCTGCAAAATACCTGTTAAAAGTTAAATAAAAGGTTGAAACTCACACTGGTTGTACAAAAAGGTAGTAGCTACCTCCTTCACCATATTTTCTGGTTGCCTCCACTGAAATAATTGCTGCTTGAATTCTGTGCGCAGTTTTGTGTTAATAAAATTACCCAAACAGTCCACTCTGTCAAAATGTCTACCTGAAATATTTTTTTATTGCCGGAGTTAAAGGAGCTACCACTGGCGTTAGGAAGATATGATGCATATTTGTGCTAATTTTGTTTGGATATCTCCACAAACACGTCCATACAGTAACTAGCACCCAAAAACTTTTTACACTGTAGGAAGACTAGTTTGTGCACCCACAAAATAATGGAAGATAGAATAAATATTAATTCTGCTGTCTCTGGACTGGGACCAGATAGAAATAGTCATTCTAACATTTATTAAAAGCTGAACGTAATAGTGAATATGAATCTTTAATAAATATTAAGGAAAAGAAACGTTTAGAAAATTGCCATCTCTCTGTCTGAAGCTCCTGGAGGCTTATCTGTATTAGCTCTCCAGCAGCAGTTGTTGATTAGCCCCGATGAGGTGAGAAACATGTTCATGGAGCATAGACAATAGCTTGGGTGTAGGGAGGTGTTTTTCTTCCCTGACAGGAAGACCTGTTGGAGCCTGATTTACTTCAAAGGGGTCTCTCCTGTGACAATCAAATGTTAGGGTATGCTTTGAAAGGCTCAACTTTTGTTTCCAAGCTCAGGCAGGGATCAAGTCTAGTGGTGATAAAGCTGGATCCAGAACTGGTTTGAAGGGAGCACAGAAGAGGGGGAATGCTCATTATCCTGGCCTCACCTCTGGGTGATAACCCAGACTCTGCACAAGGCGAGAAGGGTTTCCCCCTCCTGGATTTTGGTAGTAGGGACATTGTAAGATTGTTTGCAGTAGGGCAAACAGGAACCACTGCAGAAGTCGGCAGGATAAACCCTGAGAACATTTACCCCATTGGTTAGGGAGGGGCCAGGACTCAGCTCCACCAACTAACTACTGCCACCTGATTAAGAGAGGAGGACTTCGACCCTCCGTGTCTGTTGATATAAGCCATAGCTACATGGTTGTCCAACCTCCCCAACACATGACTATTCACCAGATCTTGTTTGAAGAATAGCAGGGTTAACCATATAGCTGATAGCTCCCTCCATTTGGAGGACTAACACCTCTGAACAGGGACCAAAGGCCTTGAGACGAGAAGTCCCATAGAGTTGCCTCCAATTTGCTACTGCAACTAAGGCTCTCACATAGCAATGGTCCTAGAGTCCAGAGGAGTGGAGAGAAACTCTGTTTTGTAGCCTGATTGCACTACCTGGAGGACCCAAGAATCCGAGGTAGAGAGTTCCCATGCAGCCCGTAAATGAGCAATTCAATCTCCCGCTGACCAATCTAGGCCATCTTTGGCATAGTCAGAACTTGCGCTTACAGGCGCCCGACTGAGATTTACTCTTACTACCACCCTTTGGTCAAAGGGCTTCCCTCTTTTGACTCTTTTAAACTAGAGTATACTGGCATCTGAAAGACTGTATAAAAGCCTTTGATGGCTTGGCTTGCAAAGGGATGGATGAAGTTGATGCAGATTGCTGAAAAGAGGAAGAATGTTTCCTTTCTTTAAAGATTCTATTCAATTTTTCATCCAGCTCCCATCCAAAAAGTCTCACCCCTTCAAATAAACATAATTCATATGCCAGTCTCTAAGAAGGATATTCCATCTTGCTGCAATAGTATATCCTTCAGCAAGAGATGCTGCATGCACCACATCAAAAGAAATGTCTTGACAAAAATTCAGCTTGCTTCTCAAGGCTTTCAATAAGGCTGGGACACTCATCGCCCTCCTGAATGGCCTTAAACAGTTCTTTAAAGTCCACCAGCAAAGAATGGGCAATATAGGCACCATACATACCAGCTCTCAAAGCCAGGTTGGAACCTGTATAGGATTTCTGAAGGGCTGACTCTATCTTCTTGTCAACTGGATTTGTAATCATATTCTCCTCAACCATCGAGGTATGGCCCACAAGGCTGGCCACCAAGGAATCCATAGAGACAGAGTCCAGAAACGTATTGTCAGTATCTTCTAGAGGGAAAAGCCTAGTCATAAACCTAAGGACCACAATCCTGCCGGGATCATTTTATTCTCAGAGAACAACATCCATCACATGCTGATGAACATGAAGAAAGGGCGTCTGGGCAGTGACAAATTGCTGCAAAACCGGTCCTGTAGAAGTGGAAGGTAATACCACAGAAGAAAACCCCATATTTGAACGCACGCTGGACAAGATCTCAGGCAATAAGTCTTTGTCAATATATTTACTTTTAAGTTCGGAGGGAGTAGAGGCATCCTTCATACAGTCTTCTGACCCTGGTAGACAGGAGTCTGCTCAGGACTTGTCCACATTTTTGGACCCTCTCTTCAGCTTCCCCAAGGTTTTTGACAACATTCCCTTAACCTTTTCAGCAAGTGCATCACCCTCCCCCGCCCCCCCCCCCCCCGAGGAGACCTTGTCCTTCTAGGTCACTTCCTGATAGGAGAACTGAACCTAGAGAAGGAATCACTGCTGGAAGAAGAGGCCAAGTGTCTATATTTCTTAAGAGTGTTTACACATAGCGGCAGCACACAAAGCACAGGCTCGAAGTGCCACAAACAACCATGTAGCGAATGACACAGTACCTTACCTGATGCCGGCGCTTCCCTTAAATACAAAGAGCATAGCTAATCAAAAAACAACAAGCATGGGCAAAGTCTACTTCCACCATTTGAAGCACAAAAAATCTACCTCCTACATCCTCGTCTCAGAACAGAAAAAAAAGAAGGAAGTGGAAGGTGATTGGCCATGTCCTATATCAACTCAAAGGGAAGGAATTAGTGCAAGTCCATCCTACTTTCTGTTTTTGGTCCTGTCAGCGAAGTGGGTCCACTTCACGAGTAATTGACTGCGACGTGGATGAAGGACATAAGGATAACAAACTATTAGTGTGGCATGAAATCATGCATAAAAACTAGAAATTATTATCATTATCAATATTATTATTATTATTACGATCGTCGTTATTATTGCTAGAGAGCGGATGATTTCAAACAGAATCTTAGTTGCTAATCCCCGTTTGTCTTATTTCTCGACTCAGGCTCAATCTTTTCCATTGTTTTCGATCAGATTGAGATAGAAATTATGATAATTTAATGTGATGTACTTTCTACATCAGGCAAAGAAGGGAGTTTTGTTATGACTTAGAGGGTTTTATTATTTAGATTCTTAGTAATCTCTAGTAAAGTTACAAGTTAAATTCATCAATTTCAGTTGTTAGAAATCAATGATCAATGAGTAATCAATACAGCGCAATAAAGTGCATTAGGCATGTTCTAGAACGGAAAGACAATCTCTACTTGAAGAATTATAAGAAAAAGGTGTCGGTCTCAAAGACCCATAAAGAGTTCTGCCTTCTAGAGAAATCATAAAGCTTCAGCATTAAAAACCAGTTCAATGAATCTATATTTGATCAAAACAGCTTCTCATAAAGTTAGGTTCAAGAAACCCAATAGAGTCTACAGATTTAGGAAAATGAGTGGGATGTGTGGTGAATGAAGTGATCTGGCTCTATTCTAGGAACACGCATGTTACACCTGTTCTCCTAAGGGTGGTCTTCCCCCAAACATTTTGCCTGCTTACCTCCCCTTTTGCTATATATTTTTGTTGGCCTTAGGACTCTGAGCACTTCACCACTGCTGACCAGTGCTAAAGTGCGTGTGCTTCTCCCCTAAACATGATGATATTAGTGTATACCCAATTGACATATTTAGTTTACTTGTAAGTCACTTGTAAAGTGGTAAACCATATGCCCAGGGCTTGTAACCTAAATGCTACTAGTGGTCCTGCTGCACTGATTGTGCCACCCACACAAGTAGCCTCTCTAACATATCTCAGGCCTGATATTGCTGCCATTGCATGACCTGTGTGTGTAATTTATTGCCAATTTGACTTGGCATTTAAAACTACTTGCCAAGCCCTAAACTCCCCTTGTATTACACAATCTCCCCTAAGGTAGGCCCTAGGTTGCCATAAGGACAGCTTTCTGTGTACATAAATGACAGGGCATGTACTTTTAAATTTCACATGTCCTGGGAGTAACAATGACACAAATTCATTTTCCACAACTTTGAGGCCTACTTCTCTCATGGGCTAGCATTGGGAATTCCTTAATATACTTTTAAGCTGTAATTCCCAATTAGAAAAGAGTGCTGCATCATGTTTCATATCTTTGAAATGGTAATGATAAATCGTCTTTTCTAGTAAAGCTGGTTTTAACATTACCATTTTAGGAATTCCTCTTTTAGAGAGTGAATATTTATCTGCCCGTACTACTCTGTTTTCCCTGCAGCCTGTCTCCAATACACACCTGGGGTGGGTGACAGCAACACTTTGTGCATTCCCTCAAGATAGTCACAAACGGAGGAGGAGCCTAGCGCGCAACCAAGATGGCCGCGTAGGTGCGAGGCTCCCGGGGACCTCCGCAACCTCCTACGACTATCCTGAATTAATCCTGTCTCGGACGAGGGGAATGTGTTGGTGAGCCTGAGCTGAGGTGGCACCCGTTTCCCGTTGTCAAATCGGACCTCGGACACCGGAGTAAGCACCGTTTGAAGTCTGCGGCCTTCTCCTCGCCAGACCCCGGATTTGCGCGGAGGGGTGACCCAGTGACAAATTGAACAACAGCGGCGGGCCGGGCCTGGCGAGTCGCGTACCCCGCACTTTCGCTTTCGCTTTCGCACCCCCTTGCTGTCTCTGCAGGGTTGGGTCGCGGGGCTCTTTGTGCTGGTGTGGTCTCGCTGGGAGACTCGGCCTGCCCGCCGGCTGTGACCCATCCCGCCGATCTGGGGTGCCCCCCCCCGGAGCTTGTGGCCCTGATTGCTTGCCCTTCACGACGTGGCTGGTGCGACCGGGGGACTGGTGGCCATGGCCATGAAACAAGATGGAGATCGGGCAAAGACCAAGTCGACCCGGCGTGGCACCACCCCTCAGGCCAACAGTATGGACCGCTACACCCTCCAGAAGGGATCTCCCGGCGGACCGCACAAATCCCCTGAGGGCCCTCCTGATGCTCCGGACCTCCCCACGGATCTGACTCTACGGGATGTCATGGGCGCCATCGCCGAGATGAAGGCCTCGGTGGGCCAGCGGTTCGACACACTGGCACAGAAGATCGACTCCGTCCTCGTGGATGTTGGCCTGGTGAGGGCCGATCTTTCCAAGACCAATGACCGAGTTGATTCTTTGGCCCACACCGCATCGGGCCTTACCACTGAGGTGGCGGTACTACAGGCAGAGGTGCGCCGGCTTGGTCAGGCGACCGCGCTTATGGATCGGCGCCTGGAGGACTCCGAGAGTCGGGCCCGGAGGAACAACATCCGCATCATTGGGGTGCCCGAGGGACGGGAGGAAGCGGCGGCGGACCTGTTTGTGGAGGACTTGATCGCTACCCATCTCCAGCCACGGGGGCTGAGTAAATTCTTCGCTGTGGAGCGGGCCCACAGGGTTCCCGGGGGAAGGCCGAAGGTCGGGGCCCCTTCGCGGCCTCTCATTGCCCGGATCTTCAACTTTCGGGACAGAGACGCTATCCTGCAAGCATCCAGACTGCATGGGCCGGTTAAGCTTGACAATATGGAGGTGAATTTTTACCCCGATTTCACCCCAGCGGTCCAGAAGCAGAGACTGAGCTTCCAAGGCGTCAAGCGCCGTCTTCGGGACCTGAACCTTAAATACGCTATGCTCTTCCCGGCCAAGCTGCGAGTGGAGGTAGAGGGTCGCACGCACTTTTTTGACCGTCCTGAAGCGGCCGGAGACTGGCTGGACACTATGTCTGGGGATCGTGATCCGGGGGGTGGGGGGGGCGGCGGGGGGAGATGGCACTCAGGATCGGGATTGAGGGGGTAATATTGGACTCCGCTCTGGACAAAACTGATGCCACTCTCGATTAAGCGTCTGTTTGTATAATTTCCCCTCCTATGGAGGCTGTGTGGGGTCTACTGGGGGTTCTCCTTCCTCCTCTAGGGGGTTTAGCTAGTCTTTACTATATATATGGGGCGACAGGCACACTGCACGTTGGGGGGGCTGTTCGGGCTCATGCAGGGGTGCAGGGAGGGGGGAGTTTTGTTGGGATGGGTGGGCAGGGATGGGGGGGTGTTGTTCGTTTTTACCACAAGGCAAAATTATCATTGTATTAGCTCAATAGTGCTCTCGGGGGGACAAATGGTGGCTTCTGTTTATGATGGGGGGTAGGGAATTAACTCTGTTGTCCTGGAACGTGAATGGACTGGGGGACAGGATAAAACGAGGGGTAGTCCTGCAGTTCTTGAAGCGAATTTCGCCCGATGTAGTTTTTCTGCAGGAGACACACCTCATTGGCAATTCCTTCTGCGCCATGAATCGGCGTGGCTATCGCCTGGTAGCCCATTCGGGCTTCACGTCTGGCTCAAGGGGTGTGGGCATCATGGTTAAGAACTCGCTCCCGTTGGAGATTGATGAGGTGCTCCATGACGACAGGGGACGTTATGCGGTCTTGGTGGGAAGGATGGAGGGCAAAGTGGTTGTATTTGTGTCAGTGTACGTCCCGCCGGGGCTGCAGTCGACTACCTTTGCGGACCTGGGGCGCCTCCTCCTTGGCCTTCCGGGGGGGGATTCTGGTGGTGGGGGGGGATTTTAATGCGGTGGTTTCCGGGACTGTGGATCGTCACCCCCCTAGGGACCTCCCCCGGGCCCAAGCGTGGCTTTCTGGTCTATTGGACACTTTGGGGTTGGTGGATTGCTGGCGTTTAAAACATCCCACGCAGCTACAGTATACCTTCCATTCGGGGGCCCATGGTAGTCTCTCACGGCTAGATTATGTCCTGGTCCCGGCGGCCTATGTTGGGAGGGTGGGAGAGGTGCGCCATTTGGCACGGGGTATCTCGGACCATTCCCCGCTCCTGTTACACCTGGATCTTTTTCCGAGGGGTGAGGGTAGGGTGGTCCCGATCAATCCCTGGTACCTGCGCGACCCCACCATTCGCGCTGAATTGATTAAATCCCTCCAGCGCTATTTTGACGAGAATGTGGGGTCCGTGCCTTCGGCTGTCTCACTGTGGGAGGCATTCAAGACAGTACTACGAGGAGAGGCCCTGTCCCTTATTTCCCACACCCGGAGGCGCGAGCGGGAGGAGGTGACCCGGGTGGAGGCTGAGATAGCCGAGTTGGAGGGTAATCTAGAAAGTGGGGTGACGGATGCCGTATTACATGTTCTCCAACTCAAGCAAGCGGCCTATAGGGCCCTCGTCGCGGAGGCGGCCAGGGGCCTCAGTAGAGAGCAACAGGGGAGACTGTATGATGTGGGTGATAAGGCTGGTAAATTGATTGCGTGGCTGGACAAAAAGGAGAGAGCGAGTCGTGTAGTCCCGCTGATTGAGAAAACAGACGGTGTGTGTGTTACTGAGCCGGAAGAAATTGTCTCCTGCTTCGCGGACTATTTCCGTGGGGTGTATTCCCCGGTGTCTTCCTGCTCTGAAGAGGATTCCCGTGCCCTGCTCAGGGATATCGCGCTGCCTTCCCTTTCGGAGGAGGACAGAGTGTCGTTGGACGCCGCTCCAACCTCCGACGAAATCGCCCTCGCCATACGTTCGGTCGCTTCCGGCAAGGCCATGGGTCCTAATGGTCTCCCCATCGAGTTGTACAAGTTGCGACCGGATACGCTGGCACCACATATCCGATCGATGTTCCTGGAAGCTCACTCGGTGGGCTCCCTCCCGCTGGACCAGCGTCTGGCTACAATTGTGGTTATCCACAAGGAGGGGAGACCTCGGGACCGGGTTACATCCTATCGGCCCATTTCGCTACTTAACGCGGAGCCCAAAATTCTCGCCACGGTCCTGGCCAATCGGCTGGTCGGCGTGGTGGGCGAACTGGTTCACCAGGATCAGTCCGGCTTTATTCCCCAGCGTAACACGGCCCTTAACTTGCGGCGTTTGCATGGGGTACTCGCACGTGCTCAGTACATACGTGAGCCGGCCATTTCGGCGTCCTTGGACGCCACTATGGCGTTTGACACGCTTGAGTGGCCATACATCTGGGCGATGCTTGCGAAGTTTGGCTTTGGCGCATCAGTTGGGTCAAATTGCTGTATTCGGGCCCATTGGCGCAGGTGGTGGTGAACGTTAGAGTATCGGCTCCGTTCGAGTTGGGCCGGGGCACGCGGCAGGGCTGCCCCTTATCGCCGCTCCTTTTTGCGCTTGCCTTGGAGCCCCTGGCGGAGTGGCTGCGGTGGGAGCCTTCCATCCGTGGTCTCCGTTGGACCCCCGAGTATGAGGACCGCGTATCCCTATACGCTGATGACATCCTCCTGTACCTAGCTTCCCCACGTAAATCGCTGATAGTACTGGTTGATGTTTTACATTCATTTGGTCGTAACTCCGGCCTTGTCATCAACTGGGCTAAATCGTGCGTGTATGTTCTTTCTGGGGAGGCTCCTATTCTCCCGCGGGGCTGTCCGATTCAGATCGCCCCGCAGGGATTTCGGTACCTGGGTGTCTTCATTACTCTGGACCCGGAGGCCCGGTATGAACGGAACTTGCTTCCCCCCCTCCAGCGCCTGAAGGTAGACGTTGCGCGCTGGCGGCGCCTGCCGCTTTCGCCGCTCGGCCGGGCGGCATTGTTTAAGATGATGTCTCTGCCGCGTTTCCTGTACGCTTTGCAGAATACCATGGACCTCGTCCCAGCGCGCTACTTCCGTGAGGTGGAGAGTTTGCAGCGCCGCCTGTTCTGGGACGGGAGGCCGCGTATCGCCCTGGCGAAGCTGACGCTCCCATGGTATGACGGAGGGATCGCCCTCCCGGATATCAAACGGTACTATTGGGCATCCCAGCTGGCTGCGATTAATCACGGCCTGTACGGGCCCGCTTTAAACCCGGCATTCGAGATGGATAAGATGCTACTCCCGGGTGGGGACTATAATCGAGCGCTCTACTCCGGCGCGCCCGACGCTTGGCTGACCGGCCCCACGCGTGTCATGGTGCGTGTGTGGCACGCAGCCAATGTGGCGATAGGGTGGAAGGACCGTCTGACCCGGGCAACACCACTATACGCGTCCGAGCGGTTGGGCTCCCTGTGGACCTCGAAGGGCTTCGAGAAGTGGGACATGATAGGCATCAGTAAAGTGGGGGATCTCTGGATGAGGGGAGGATTCAAAACGTTCGAGACGCTGCAGACGGAATTCCAGTTGCATGATAGGGAGTACTTTCGGTATTTGCAGATCCGTCATGCACTGGGCTCCGTCTTCCCGGATGTTGCATCCATCCCGGAGTATTCCCCCCTGGAGGATAGAGTGCTGGATGGACACGTTCCGGACAGCACGATCTCACTGATCTACAAAAAATTGATCAATGACCGCTCGGGCTTGCTGACTGCCCTTCGCGAGGCTTGGGTTGCCGATGGACTGGAGCTGGACGACGAGGACTGGGCCTCTGCGGTGGCCTCCCCGAAAGAGGTGGCCGTACCGGCCCGCCTTCGCTTCGTCCAGCTCAAGATACTCCACAGAGTCTACATGACGGGGCCAAGGCTCCTGCGTATGGGCTATGCTGTGGACGGGTTGTGTAAGCGTGGGTGTGGTGCTTTGGGGACCTTTCTGCATATACTGTGGGAATGCCCGGAGGTGGAGCAATTCTGGCGTGGTGTGCATGAGGTCCTGCGTGTGGTTACGCATGTGGTGCTGCTACCCGAAGCGAGGAGATGCCTGTTGAATGTGTGGGAACCTACCGACTATTCGGCGCCACAGACGTGGTGGGTGACTCTGGGATATATGGTGGCCAAGCGTGATATTGCTCAACTGTGGGGATCCCAGAGGTCCCCGACTGTCTCGGCCTGGAAGGAACATATGGACTGGTGCATGTTTCGGGAAAAGGTGGTGTATGTGGCGAGAGGTAAGCCTGGGACATGGGTGAAAGTATGGGGCTCCTGGAACGCCTACCGCGGGGGGATTTGTGCTCCACCGTTATTGCCCGATTTGTCGCCTGCCCCATCCCCTTAGCCGATCCCTCTTCCTTCGCTCCGGGCATTGAGTTTACCCAGCCCTAGTCCTGATCTCTTCCCCTTCTTGATACTCCCATGGACTGGTAGGGTCCCCCTTCTAGGGGAGCACATGCTGCTATTTCTGACTGTGGATTGCCTTGTGGGTTTGTTTTTCTGGTTGTTCTTTCAGTCTAAAATGAAACCGTATAGTGTGGTCCGGATGGTGTGGCTATCAACGCTGTTAACTCCTGTGCTTCTTCCTCAGCCGCAATGCACGCTCTACAATGTATATCATATGCTCCTTTTGTTTACTAGCGGCCGTCCGGAAGGTTGTAGGCCCATCTTTGTATATTTTTATGTGTTTTGTAATAAACGGTTTCAAAAAAAAAAAAAAAAAAGATAGTCACAAACACAGGAAGGGTGGGTGTGGCAGAACTCATCTGCATTCTGATAGCTCTTCCTGGGCTTGAAGAGAGGGGGGACTGACACAGCTGAATAGGCAGTGTCCTGCTTCCCACACAAATGGCTAATTACCCCCTACTGATAGTCTGGAACCAAGGTTGGAAAGAAAGGAGGTCCGGTGCATTTCAAGAGCCAGCTTTGAAGTCGCCACCACTTCAAAGGCACAACTTGTTATAAGTACTGGGCCTCTGACCCTACCAAGACAGTACTCTACTGGACCTGTGAAAAACTCTGCCAGGAGTAAAGGCTGCCCTGCTAAAAAGACTACCACTCTGCTTTACTGCCACTCTGGGAGAACTGCTTTTCTGCTTTGCTGTGTTTTCCTGGTGCCTGCTGATCTCTGCCCTGCTCAGGACAAGAATTGGACCCATTTCATTTGAACACGAGTGACTCCAAGAACTTGCTGGCTTACCCCTTTTTCTGAAGTCTCAGGGCCATCAAAGACTTTCTTCAACCCTGCAACAGCAACTGGACTCTTCTGTCTGTGAGTCTTGCCCTGCCAAGTGGTGCCAATCCTGTCCTGGGCCCTTGAAACATGACTTCTGCTGCCCAGAACCATCAAAATCGATGCAGTGATGCATTTGCGCTGATCAGAACTAATGCATTGCCCTTCATGCAGCTGCATGAGCTGATTGATGACATCATGTCGACAAGCTGTGCAGCTCGATGACGATGAACAGTGTGGCTCGATGAAGTGCCTTCGCTGTAAAGGGGTTTGTCGATGACCCCCTCATCGCCTGCGCAGATCAGAGTCGAAGCATCAAGCCTTTGCTGTCAACGCTTGCTCCATCCAGTCCTGTAGCAGTCTGCCCTCCATTGTGGTCGGCCTGAACTTTGAATTTACCATAGTCCACTGCGACCTCAAGTAACCCCTAACCGTTATTTGCTTCTAAGCACTACCTTTTGATTTATTTTTTAAAAATTCAATACGCCAGTTCTACTTATTGCATTTTTGTTGCTTTGTTATTGTTTCACTCACAGAAATATCCATTTTTCTAACCTTGTGTGTAATATTTTTGTGGTGTTTTCATTGTGTTATGGTGTATGTGTGTTGCACAAATACTTTACACATTGCCTCTTTAGATAAGCCTGACTGCTCTGTGCCAAGCTACAAAGGGTGAGCACAGGTTATCATTTAGTGTGTATCTAGCTTGACCTGACTAGAGTGGTGGTTCCTGCTTGTACAGGGGGCATACTCTTGCAACCAGAAACCCCCAAATATTGTTCAAATCTTCATGTTGCTTCTTCTCTCTTCTGTCGACCAATCAGCTTACGATGTGTCCATGGGAACGCGTTCACTCCCCGTATTCTCTCAGGGACACAATAGTCTTTACATAGCAACTTCAAATATTCAACTATGTCATCATTTCTAAGTTTCTCATGATTCAATCTCCCATTCAAGTCTACATTCCCACATGTGAAACTTCATTCCTAACTTTCTAAGGGGCATATTATCAAGCACGGCGTTAAAATTATCGCCGCATTAGCGGCAGAAAACTGCCACTAAAGCGGCGATAATGGGCTTGATAATATGCCGCAGAGAATTCCAATAGAAGCCCATGTTGACACCAGAACATGGGCTTCTATGGGAATTCTCAAGGGCATATTATCAAGCCCATTATCGTCGCTTTAGCGGCAGTTTTCTGCCGCTAAAGCGGCGATCATTTTAACACCGTGTCTTGATAATATGCCCCTCAATAAGTTTGTTAATTAGCTACGAATCGTCATTGTAGAAGTTGAAGCATCTATATAAATGAAAAGAAAAGCTTTTTGCACAGCAGCCATTCATTGGAAAATCAATCTTGGTTAAAAGGTCAAGTTTAAATGTTGAATTTGAAATTTCTTAGCTCTGTTAACTTTAATATGACAGTGTCTTAGCGTATTAGGCCAAGTATGTTTAAGTATGATTGCCTAGTGCAGTTTTGCATTAAAGTTATTTTTCAAAGTCTCATTAGTTTTGCACATTATTTAACATTACTTCTCGACATTTTAAAATGCTTCCCCATTATCAAGCTAATAATGACAAATGTTAAATTAATTACTGACTAGACATTGTTAGAGGAAGAACTCCATGATCTGCTTATCTAAATCCCTCTCCTACACGTTTATGCCTGCTGTGCATTTTTGGACAGCTGCGTTCCTGTAAGGCATATTGCCTCGTGCTTCCTTCATAGAGCCAGATGGAGATCCATTTTGTGGACATTATTCTGAGTTTCCTATTGACTGACGCTAATGATTTTGGTCCCATCAGTTTGTGTAGGGTTTGTTGTTGTGCCCCATCATACAATTTTAGTTTTTGCTAGGGACAGCATTGGCTGTCTACTAAACCTCATGCCAAACAAAAAAAGAAAAAGTGGTTAAAGAGAGGGGTTTGGGAACGTTTATTATCTCTGTCTTGGGGCTGACCATTGTTAGTAGCTCTGCGAGGTCATATAGGGAAATAAAGTCCTCGTTTAAGTCTAGTTGTGATCAAAAAAGTATGCAGATTGATCTGCGGCTCTCATATCATATCAGCTACAACAGCTGCAAGCAAGGCAGTGACAATAGCAGCAACCATAGATATGTCATTAGGATCACAGCTACAACCACATATGCCACTATGGCAGTGAAAATAGCAGTTACCACTGCTACACAGGAGAGACCACAGCAATAATCACAATTTCCAAACAGGCAGAGGCAACAGAAATGGCCACTGTGACCACAGCAATGTCTACTGCAGAAACAACAATAGCCAGTTTTCACCACAGTGAGCACCACAGGTTTGGTCTATGTTGCATCCAGAGCTGAAACAACTGCATTAACGCCAGCTGAAGGAACACTATCATTGATAATAGTTTCTACCATATAAAGTATCACAGAAGCAATAGACACAATGAACTTAAATCACAACCACTATCACTGTAGCTATAACAGCTGCAACAATTATTGCAAACACATCAGGGACAACGATAACCGCGTAAAACCACACCTGTAATCACAGCATGGACTACAGTAACACCATGACAATGACAACAGCACCAACGGTGCTAACCAGAGCAAGCACCACTGCTGCCCCAAGAGCAGTAATTCAAGCAACAACTGATTTCACCAAAGGAGAGATGAATGAAGCAGGAACAGCTGCAAGCAAAGGAGGAATCACAGCAGTGAGTCCATCTGCCACTACTGTGGGGACTATAGTAGCAACCACAACCTTACGCACAGCAGCAATCACAGTAGAAACCACGTACACCATCACATCAGGGACTACAGCAGCAACAGCAGTCCTCATGACAGCAGTGACAACAGCTGCCACAGTCACAACAACATTTTGTAATGCATCAACGGATCACAGCAGCAAACAGAGCTACCAATACTTCAGGGTTCACAGCAATGACAAAAGTGCCACAACAGGGACCAGTGGGGCAGTCACAGGTGTAACAAGAAGAGGGACCAAGTTGGCAACCACATCTGCCATAAAAGCAGAGATTACATTAGCAAGTCACAAATGTTGTACCCAGACCTGCCATTAGAGCAGCGACCCCAGAAGGGACCACAGATTCTAGCAAGACAGACCCCACAGCAATGACCACCATTAAAACCAGAGCATAAGTAACAACAGGAACAACAGCTGCCATTGGAGCAGAGAGTGATTTTAAGGTCAAGATACTGATTTGGGTGATTTACTTACCGTAGGATGACAGAACAAAAAATAGAAATCTCAGCAGCGAGTGAAGAGTTCTGCTACGGTTAACACACAACACATTGTATTCTTGTTAATGGATTTGGGTTTCCTTCAAGTGTTCAGAATGAGGAAGTAGCTCAAGAAGGGCCTTGGAACAAGGAATGCAAGGTCAAGGGAAGTATAGTAATTGTTAGGTCATCTCAAATAGCTATGGAAGCAAGTCTTGCATAGTTGTTCATGTTGTGGGATTTTTGCCATGTTAAAGGTCAAACATTAAACAGAACCATAGGATGTATGTGCTGAGCAAGGTAAACGCCTGTGTGCAAGTGGTGCAGAATATTATGTTGAAAGCAGGTGTGCCAACATTTTAGGTAACATATATCAAAGAGAAAATCTGAGATCTTGTTTTCAATCCCTGCAGCTCTACTTTGGGTTTTTTCATCTTAGATAAATCAATTTATGTCACGATGGGTAAACATGGGCTAAATCTTTGTCCATGTGTTTTTCACTGGGTCATTATAAACGTGGGTAAACTAAATGCAAATCAATCATGATCCCACCAAAAATGTATAATTTTACCTGACCTACTCACCAACTTCCCCTCTTCTTGATATCACAAGCAACCCCAGATATGTTTTGACAATGTTGTACCTCATTGGTAAGGTGTAGTCATATAGAACTACAAGGTATGAAACACCCTTGTGGGAATACTCATTACACGGAGGGAGACTCATTGAGGATATGAACAAACATTTGCAATGCAATTGGTCTTACATTTGTGAAAATTAAAGCTAATGGAGTTGTGAATGACAATGTCTTTATACTTATGTTTATGGAGTGGATGTATGTGGTGTGGATTTAAATTATGTGGTTGGATTGAAATTGTTAATTTTGGAATTTTATGATGTGGAACAGTGTGGTGCGGATTTGTGTAGTGGAATTATGTGGATAGTTATTATGTGGTATGGAGTGTTCTGGAATTATATGGAGTTGGATTGAGTGTAATTGAGTATAAATATGCGGATTGATATTTTGTGGTGTGGTATGTAATGGAGTTTATGTGGTGTGCTGTTGAATTGTGTCGCATGATATGGAATTTTGTGGTGTGGATTGGATGCACCTGTTATCTAATTGTGGTGTTGATTTGAATTATATGTTCTTTTAATTATTTGGTATGGAATGGAAATGTGTGGAGCTGAATTGTGTGGCATGGAACTGTGTGGTGTTAGTGAAATGATGATGATGGAAATTAGGTGGCATAGTGTGGAGTGTATTTAAATGGATTGTTGCTATGTGGCATAGTAGTTTTATGAGGGGTGTATTTACGTTGTATTAAGCAGACTTTAATTAGGTGGCATTGATGAATGTGCATGTATGTGTAGAGACTATCTTGTAAGTATTTTATTATCCTTTAAAAATAGATGTTGAAAAACAGCAGCAGGGGGCACTGTCAAAAGACTTTGATCTGTAACGAAACACTCAAAAATAAGTTTGTAAGGAAGCAGACTCTGACAGTGCTATGAGGCCGTACCAATGGCAGTATACATGCTATAAGATTACAAGCAACATCTCAACCATTATTACACAGGTAGTAAACAGTGTCCACACACAAATCGCACCCAAAGAGGGTGTGTATTCTAACTCACACACAGTACAGACAGTGAAACTTAGAGCGTACTGACTTCTATAAATTGGGAAGGCAGTAACACTTCAAAATTAATAAAATGAATGAGTGCAGAGTACATTTAAAAGTACTATTCTTTCAATGCACCATCACATTCACAGCCAGTCACTTTCACTGTCTATCTACCAATAGTTTCTTGCGATAGTACATTAGATCTCTATCATGTTAGGGGCACAGTGTTTCCAGTAGAGGTTCTTCATTAATAAATTTAAAAAAACGTATACTTCAAATATACACCAACACTTAGGGTGCACAGCAGACACACAGAGCACGAACAAGTTGACACATAGCTTGTATAAAGTGATAGAACCCACACAGTACAGCAGACACATAGAAAGTACAACACACGAGCCTTGCAGTGGATTGCATCTTTTTTAGCTGACCGAACCTTTCAGGTTTTCTCCGCATCAGCAAATTCCAACTCTCATTTGTACCACTATGGGGTTCCCCAGGGATCGGTGCTGAGCCCTCTCCCTTTTAATGTGTATGTCCCTCTATTGGCGGATGTGGTGGGTGAGGCTGGCCTCTCCCTCTTTTCCTATGCTGACGATACTCTGAAAATTTTTTTGCTTTCGTCGGCAAAGGGGTCAATCCTTTCTGCCCTTCAGTCAGGTCTGAGTAAAGTTGCATCTTGGATGCAAAACTATCTACTCAAACTAAACGGTGGAAAGACGTTATGATTCTAGGAAAGGAACACGATCTATGGGGTCCTCAGCACTGGCCCCCCACCAAACTGGTTACGTTGCCCTTGCCGGTACACCACGTTTGTAATCTGGGTTTCACCATTGACGAACAGCTTTCAATGAAGCAACACGTCACTAGGTTATCCGCCATCTGTTTTACCATTCTAAAATGGCAGATTTTTTTTTATGGATGATCCCCCTCTCTGCTCAAAAAACAGTAGTCCATGCCTTTGAGACTAGACTGCGGCAATGTTCTCTACCTAGGCTCAAATAAAGCTATAGTCCAAAGACTCCAAGTGGTGCAGAATGCTGCGGAAAGACTTTTATGTCAGGTACCTAATTCTTCATCAGCCACCAGTTTCCTCCAAAGCCTTCATTGCCTGAAGGTGCTGAACCATATAAAATTCAAGGCCCTCTGTTATATTTAAAATTAAAACTGGAGTATCCCTGAAAAATTTACAAAGGTTAGTTCAGCCTTACCAACCCTCGCATCTCCTTCGCTCCACCAATCAGATGAGACTTTCTGTCCCTAAATTTAAACTCTTCCGCATGTGCGGCCGGTCACTTTCCTATCTAGGACCTACCTTGTGGAATTCGCTACCACTCTCACTTCGTGAAGAAACCGTTTACGGCCTATTACGCAAAAGTTTGAAGACTTGGCTCTATAATGCTTAGCTTTTCGGCTAATCTTCTCAGATCTCCTATCAGGCCAGTGCCGGGAAACCCCTTGGGGTAGCTGTGCCCCTTACAAATACAGTAACATAATGCAGACAGTGACACACAGAAAATGCACAACTGACACACAAGAATAAATTACTGAGAAAAACACTCATTAAGAAGATAATGAAACAAAGCGGACAGTGACAACACTCAGGCTGCAAGCACTGACAAGCAAAGGATGCAAAGATTGTCTCACACCATGAACACCAAAGATGCACTTGCTCAGTATAGACTGGAAACTGAGAAACTCAAAAAGATCTGTGATGCACGAAGTAGTGATTGTGACATACACAGGATAAAAGTAACACAGAGATTAAAGACAATGACATTCAAATGGGAGCAATCATTAAAACTACATTTATAACAAGTAACGTACGGGGTGTATATAATGACATTCAAAACATCTCACAGATTGAAGAATAGCAAATCAGTAATCTGCACAGCAATTACACATATGCGGCTAAACGATATGTGCAGAGAGCCTCCGTATGCATGCACATACTGCCAAAGACATGGTGTAAGTATCAAGATTTGGGTGACTAAAGGAATCCATGTCACCTGGGCAACAGGTTTTCAGTACGTTGATTTAATCAAAAAGATTGGTGCATTGTGGCTAGGGAATGATTATTTTGACTCCAATAAACTAACTAAGGTAACATACCTGAAAGAAATTACTGGTTAAAGGAAAATCCATGACTGGAGAACTTGTGGGGCACACAGCCATAACCCTGGGCATAGTTCGCGAAGTAGCGCTACGCAAAGTGCAGTTCGCACTACGCGAGCTACGCATAGCACTTCGCAAACTGCGTAGTACCCTGTTCGCACTGTGCAAGATGTCGTTTTCAATGATTGCACAGTGCGGACATGCATCCGGCACTGTGCAATCACTGAAAACGGCATCTTGCACAGTGCGAGCTGTAGTTTTCTGCCGCTCGAGTACATTTTTACTCGAGCGACAGCATTCTCAACGTGGACTGGTAGTTTCTCATCGCGAGCATACGCGACCACTCGCGATGAGAAACCTGACCTCCCTGCATTGAGAATCTCGCCGGGAGGTTTATTTTCCACGCTCGCGGTCGCCAACTTGATGGTGCTGATCGCGAAGGAGGAAAAAGTCTCGCCGGGATGTCATTTTGCTTGCTCGCGGCCGCCAACTTGACGTTGAGGATCGCGAGCAAGCAAAAAATGACCGCTGCACTTGCACTGTGCTACGTGCAATTAGCGTAAACTTCGCAAACTACGCGAGTGTAGCATAGTGCTTTGCCCAGGCTTAGTTATGATGACACACACAAGGCCCTGACAGTGCCACACACAAGGTGGAGATATTGATACATGCACATGGCACATATACTGAGTGCACAGTGTTCACAACATATACACGTAGGATCAACACCAACACATTCAATGTAAGACAGTAACACCCAGGGTGCATACATATAGGAGTCCAATACAAAGACTTGCTGGATGCATACACAGGATGGAAAAATGGACACTCAAAATGCACATGATTTTACAAACACATCGGATGCACACACTGAAACATCTAAATTGTACATCAACCACACACTTTGTCATTATATATGAGGACAACTGTCTGCAAATGCAAGTTAAAAGTACATGAACACAGTCTCAGATTTCCCACAAAAAACAATATGTACATGTGAAAATATACTACCGTTCTCATGCGATATTACAGATATTTTTAACTTGTGCCAAAGAAAAATGACAAGTCTAGGTTTTTATAGAAAACCAGCACGTTGTCACAAAATCTAATTTAGCCATCCTTTTAAACTGCTGACCCAGTGTGAGCACAGTAAATGATATGATCTTCAATAGTTTTTCTATAAAATCAAATAGATGTTCCCATTGTAATTAGAAAGTACCTCCAACTAAGTTAAAGCAAAAACAGTAATTGCGTCTCCTGGATGGAGGTGAAGGGCAAAGCCAAAGGATGTCATGGACAGCATAGAAGATAGTCGGGTAAGGAGCAGAGGCCCTAGCCCGGGGAACAACCTTTACAACGCAACTTTTACAACGCACTACACTTACAACGCATTTTTTACAACGCAAAATCCATTACAACGCACTACACTTACAACGCATGACACTACAACGCATTTTTTAAAACTACCTTTACAACGCATTCCATTACAACGCATACTACCTTTACAACGCATACCATTACAACGCATAATATTACACTACACTATCCAACACTTACCCTACTGTTGCACCCCCTGGAGTTAGAATAGTAATTTTTACCCCTATACTATCCAACACTTACCCTACTGTTGCACCCCCTGGAGTTAGAATAGTAATTTTTACCCCTATACTATCCAACACTTACCCTACTGTTGCACCCCCTGGAGTTAGAATAGTCATTTTTACCCCTGTACTATCCAACACTTACCCTACTGTTGCACCCCCTGGAGTTAGAATAGTAATTTTTACCCCTATACTATCCAACACTTACCCTACTGTTGCACCCCCTGGAGTTAGAATAGTAATTTTTACCCCTATACTATCCAACACTTACCCTACTGTTGCACCCCCTGGAGTTAGAATAGTAATTTTTACCCCTATACTATCCAACACTTACCCTACTGTTGCACCCCCTGGAGTTAGAATAGCAATTTTTACCCCTATACTATCCAACACTTACCCTACTGTTGCACCCCCTGGAGTTAGAATAGTAATGTTTACCCCTATACTATCCAACACTTACCCTACTGTTGCACCCCATGGAGTTAGAATAGTAATTTTTACCCCTATACTATCCAACACTTACCCTACTGTTGCACCCCCTGGAGTTAGAATAGTAATTTTTACCCCTATACTATCCAACACTTACCCTACTGTTGCACCCCCTGGAGTTAGAATAGTAATTTTTACCCCTATACTATCCAACACTTACCCTACTGTTGCACCCCATGGAGTTAGAATAGTAATTTTTACCCCTATACTATCCAACACTTACCCTACTGTTGCACCCCCTGGAGTTAGAAAAGTAATTTTTACCCCTATACTATCTAATACTTACCTTAAATGCAATTTAATATTATGCGTTGTAATGGTATGCGTTGTAAAGGTAGTATGCGTTGTAATGGAATGCGTTGTAAAGGTAGTTTTTAAAAATGCGTTGTAGTGTCATGCGTTGTAAGTGTAGTGCGTTGTAATGGATTTTGCGTTGTAAAAAATGCGTTGTAAGTGCATGCGTTGTAAAAGTGTGCGTTGTAACGACATACATCCCCCTAGCCCTTCACAACATAAACACAATATGAACACAGGACACTTATGGTCTCTGAGGGGTGGTGTTGTGGGAGGTGTGAGGGGGATGCACGGGGAGATTAAGGGAAGGCAAAGGGCCTACAAGCAATGTTGTAGGAGGGGTGACGGGGTGGCACAAGAAGATAAAGTGACGGACTGAAGTTTCAGCTAATAAGTAACTATAAATCAGTTGGTCGAGCAGCACCCAAGACGCGCAAAATCTTTGACTGAAGAACTGGTGCTCTTTTGATTAGTTTAGCAAAGAGTTCTCCCGAAGGGCTAATGCAAGCTATACAGTAAAGACACAGTAAAAGGTTCAGGCCTGATGGGAGATTACAAAAGAAGACAGGGAGGTACTAAGGACGGACTACAAAGCCTATTAGCAAATCAAAAGCAACATTTACAAAGGACAGTCACAGCAGCTAATTGAAAAGATAGGAACACAGTGGGCGAAGCTTCAAGTCCATACCTAAACACAGCATACCTCGCAGCGTATGCGCTGTCCAGGCTCGACATCAGTGCTTTAAATGGGCCGGTACCATCCGGTACTGAGTACCGGCATTTTTTAGGTCTCGCCTGAGCCAGCGCAGATCTGCGAGACATTTAGCAAGTGGCTTTTTCAAAGTGCTGCCACACGCTTTTGCAAGCCTAGCGCTGGCTGTTACGCGCGCGAGCATGCGCGCAGCCGCCAGCTTTCAGCGCCCGATCAGGAGCCATCTGTCTTTCCTTTATGGCTTTCCTTTGCCGCACGCACCATTCGCAGGCTCACCTCCTGCCCCCCTCTTAGTTAACAGCCCCTCCCCCGCCATAGGGCGCGTCTCGCAGCTGCGCGTCTTGTTACTTATTCGGTGTAATACACAGTACGAGGCAAGGTTTAATTAAGTTTCGTCGGCCCATAAACCGTGAATGCTACTTTTGAAGAATATTGACAAAGTGTAGAGATAACAAAAATGTGAAAAAAGAAGAAATAACGAAAACTCCCGCAACTTTTAGGAGGTTGCCGCTGGCAATTGAAGTCATACATTTTCCATGAACCATAATTTGTATTTAGCAACTGCTGTCAAGGGGCTGCTTTTTGTGTAGGAGTGGTCCATGTTGGTTCTCCTGCTCTGAACTAAACACCTCAACGTGTTGACCCTCCAAAGTGAGTGTATTCAGATGTTAGGGCCAATGATCCTAAGTGTATTTGACGTGTGGTGCACATTATTAGGGAGGGTGAGCTCACTTAAGTTTTTGGAAGCATTTGGCTTTTTGGTAGAATGAAGCTGATGCTATAGAGCGATCCACTCAAAATGAGTGCAGCTATATTTATTTTTTCAGCCTATTATTATAGTGTTGAAGATGTTACCGAAGCTGCTTCACAGCACTAGGATAACAAGTGAACAGTCAGTGGTCGAGTTGGGGACATATACACAATCAAGCAGTTCTCTGACTGGAGTGAACTCTTCAGGAACCAAAACACCACACATTCAAATAGAGAGATATCTTTATCAGCGGTTCCACTACCTTCGCTGCATGGCACCACTGGTAAAACATTTTGCCAAACTCTAGTTCTTGGCCCTCCTCTGTGATGCCTGCTGAAGATTGAAGTAACAGAACAGGATTCGAGATGGACCCCCTTGAATATCTGCCCATGAACTGGTCGAGCCATATGTTGCTCCCTCTGGGGACGCAGATGGTAGCGCTCTGCCTGATTCACTTATGACTAGCCTGCAATGATCAGACACATCTGCATTGGGATGAAACTTCCAGATGAAGACCCTCCTAACTGGCCTGAAATTCACAAATATGGAGCTGCACTTCCTGAATTCCACAGCCAGTTTGTGTGTTACCATTGCTGAGTGTGGAGGAGATTACTCGAAGCCCTACCCTTCAATCAACCTTCATATTGTCCAGTCTCCTTTGCATGTCAGGCAAAATGAGGACTAAGAAGCAAATAATTCTCTTTTCTAGAAGTACCTAGACTCAGAATGACCCAAGCTCAACACCATTTTTTATGGTATAGCTTGACAGCGCCACTGTTGCCAGACAATTATGTGAGAGAGAATAAATAGGGCTCCGTCCATATGTTGGGATACAGGAGTTCGTTTTGATTGGGCAGAAGTTGTGTGCTTCCACAAAAAGTGCTTGCTTTCCACACAGCTGTGATCATATCATTTATTTATCCAGCTGCCTGAAGTTGAATTTTCTGGGGCATACATGACAGTGTAATGCTATTAAAGTGCCCTAAATAACTAGATAAGTAATGATGTATTTTCTCTGGCAACAGCACAGACGGGGAGAGGGTAGTCATTACCATGCTATCTACTTGTAATGCTGCACTTTACAATACATCATTCTTTTAAAGCCACACTTAATGGCATTGCCAATGCTTTTTTTATAAGCAGGTACAGCTTTCTAGAATGCTCTTCCAGTGGATCCAAGGACAAAAGATTCTGTTATGTCACTCGGAGGAGACCTAAAAGCTCACCTGTTACAGGTTTACCTGACCCTTGTCTTCTGTCTTGCCAGCTGCTCTGTTGCTTATGTATGTATCTGTTGTTAAATGTAAAGCATCCTCATACTTTCTGCAGGCGTGCTATGGACAGTGCTTAAATTGAGCGGGTGGTGGCCACCAGCAGTTATTTTTAGGGGCCGGCCCTTATTTATCCATAACTGACATTTCCCTAGAGCAAGAGATGGAAAACCACACATATCACAAAGACTGAGGAAGAGAAAGACTGAAAAAACGCCCCAAAGGGAGCAAGCAGGAACCAGCAAGAATGAGATCAGATGGAGTCTAGTAATGGGTTAAAGAGGCATGAGATGGATTCAAGACTACGCAGCCTTGGCATTCGGCATGCATACATTTATTAGCACCATCCACAGGCTTCTGAGCACAGCTTCAGCCGGCACTCATTCTTTTGCAAATAAAGCTCTGGCTATGGACCATTGGCAAATACACACATTAGCCTGGGTCTGACAGAAGGCCACGTGCACTTTTCCTGATTCGATGTTCTGACTCTATGGACTTTCGAGGTACAGGTGTCAGGAGTACGTGCGTACATGGTCCACAAGCCTACTGGAATATAGAAGACCAAACTTGGAGAGCCAGCTTTTCCAAATGACTGCTATAGTAAAAACAACGGGCCCGATTCACAGAACTAACTTAAGACAAAATCCTAAACTTACTACCATTTTGGTATTCACAGAAGGAACTTACTCATTTTGGTATTCACAGAAGGCACTTACTCATTTCGGTATTCACAGAAGTTAGGAGTCCTAACTTTAGGACTCCTAAATGCCTTCTGTGAATACCGAAAGTCTTAAAATTAGGATTTTTCGCAGTTTAGTAGTAGTATAGTTAGGACTCCTAACTTTAGGACTCCTAAATGCCTTCTGTGAATACAGAAATTCTTAAAATTAGGATTTTTCTCAATTTAGTAGTCCTAAGTTTAGATTTAGGACTACTAAATTGAGAAAAATCCTAATTTTAAGAATTTCGGTATTCACAGAAGGCATTTAGGAGTCCTAAAGTTAGGAGTCCTAACTATACACTACTAAACTGAGAAAAATCCTAATTTTAAGACTTTCGGTAGTCACAGAAGGCATTTAGGAGTCCTAAAGTTAGGAGTCCTAAACTTAGGACTACTAAATTGAGAAAAATCCTAATTTTAAGAATTTCGGTATTCACAGAAGGCATTTAGGAGTCCTAAAGTTAGGAGTCCTCACTATACTACTACTAAACTGAGAAAAATCCTAATTTTAAGACTTTCGGTATTCACAGAAGGCATTTAGGAGTCCTAAAGTTAGGACTCCTAACTTCTGTGAATACCGAAATGAGTAAGTGCCTTCTGTGAATACCAAAATGGTAGTAAGTTTAGGATTTTGTCTTAAGTTAGTTCTGTGAATCGGGCCCAACCACTCATCGAAGGTCAAAAACATTATTGAGGGTGAGATGTTCAAACAGTGTCTCCTAGAGAGTTTGTGTGCGGGATGTCGCATGCTAGAACTAGAGGCCTTAATTGATGGGCTGTCCAGTCTCTATTCCACGATCTCGGAAAGAGGTTAACCTCACCCCCCAACCCTGAACCACTGTCTTTATTTTTTATTTACTGTATTGTTTACAATAATTTAATTTTCATAAATAACTCATACCATCAGTGTACTTTAATCACATTTAAATGCATTCAATTGCATTATTTATTCATAACCTGGACCACAAAATATCGAATTCTGCTGATCTGTGCCGATGTGATACTCAGAGTTTGCAGTTAGTGGCAGGTGACACAATGGTCAGAAGATTCACTGGTAGGGAGATGTATTTGAGATGCCCCCTCAAATTCACATGTTTTATTACACATTTGAAGAAGCGCTAGAATGTACTGTTAATATATGTGTGTTGTGCAAAATAGATATTCACTTACAATTACTTTCACGTGTGCAGGTAATTTGGCACATGATCTGCTACATTTTACCCACCCACCCCAATTTGTCCTCTTTTTACAGTTCTGAGGAGGCCGCCCTTGTACAGTAGAATATCATGTTGGTACCAAACAAAAGTCCCAGTATCTGGAAATACACAAAAACAAGGCAGTCTGAAAATATATTCATACCAAAAGGCAATTTTGTCGTTTTCTTAACCATGTACTTTTACTAGCACTGATGTGCTCCTCAGATGTGGGTGGATTGTTTTTCATGACTGACGCGTCACTTGACGAATACTGCAGAGACTGCTTCAATACATCCCACGATTACATGTTGCCCTTGATTGGTATATCGATCCAGTTGCCATTTGCTGGCAAACGATCTTGTAAAGACTGCAAATTTATGATTGATGTGGCCCGCCTGTTTCACATTCTGAAAAGCCAAACATGGTTTAAAGAATGAAGGACGGCATTTCTTTAAGAAGTTTGCCATGCCGAACATTCGATTAGAAGTGTATGCCTCACATATTTCAAATAATCTTTTCGCATTCAATTGTGTACACAAAAAACATTCACATAAGTTCGTCATCTTGTAATTTGAATTAAAACACACATAGTTTAAATAAAATGAAAAGCCAAAAGCAGGTAATAATTTAAAAGAGAGGTGAGGTTGCTCGATGCATAAAAACACAAGCATTTGCAATGCAATAGGTCTCGCATTTATGCGAGTTTAAGCTATTGGCATTGTAAATGACAATGCCTTTTATTTATGTTTTAAAAACGAAAAGAAAAATAAAAGGCATTGTTATTAGCAATGTAAAAAATGCATGGCTAAACTTATAAGGTTCTAAATGCAAGACCTATTGGCTATGCCAATGCTTGTTTATTTTGAGAGGGAGAGTACCGGCACTTCTCAAGAGAAATGTAATACTTTTAATTGGGGAGTACCGGCACTTCTCAGAAATAGGCAGGTACTCTAACACAGAGTACCTGCACTTTTGCTCAACCTAAAATGACCGATGGAAAGCTTGATTTCATTTCAGCCTCTGATAATTACTCAAGGATTCATTCCAGTTCATTGCTTTCCTTTAATGTTGTCACTATACACCATGACATTCAACAGTCTATGTGCCTTAATACGAGCCAATGGACTACTTCTGCCTCCCTCGCAAAAACCACGTTTCACATTTCTGGAGCATAGTCTTTGCATGTCAAAAGCAATATATGGGGAACATTTAAAGACATGCAATCATTTTCTGGAAAACTGCTCCTTGTCACTAGGGTCACTACCACTAATTCGTGGCTGGAACTTGTAGTTTAAATTATTCAATTTTGATTGTAAGTGTGACCACATAAGCACAAGCATGGAAAGTGATGTTTACTAAAAGGGCAGAAGTGGCACACATGTCACATGTCATGGTGAAAGTTGGGATAGATATATATATAAATTACATACTGGCGGTCGCCAGTAGGTAGTTATAGTTAAGGCCTTGTTTCTATTCAAAAAGTGTTTTTTCTTTTTCCAATATCTTTGGCGCTTTTGATGAATCTTCGTGAAGTTTTCAAAACAAATAGTTCACTCAGGTCAGCTCCTGTCCTGACAGTTTCGGGGTGATTCGTCAAGCGGAGGCAGAGAAAAAAGGGCGGTCCCAATATGCGTTTTCCCCATGGTAATTTCCATAGGAATTTTGGAACAGGCTACAGCCCCAACTGCTGAACGGAATTACACCAAATTTGGTAGAAAGGTACCTCTTGGTTCAGAAAGTGACCTTTTTTTAAAATTGTGTAAATCTGTTCAGTAGTTCCAGAGAAATAAAACAAATTCAAATATAGATATCTGAGCACTGAGAAAGAGTCGCGAATCCTCCCGAGCACGAGCTTTGTTTTGATTGGCTGCCAACACTCCAAACGAGGAAGTGTTGGCAGCCATCTTGTGACACGGTAACCGAGTCATAAGAAAAAAGGTGAAAAAAAATTAAAAACAAGAAAAGGGGGCAGGGTAGAAATCCCCTGTCCCCCTAGGCCTGCTCGGGGAGGGCCCCAAAAAGCTTTTTTTTTTAAAAAAAAAAAAAAAGCAGCTGAATTTGCGCTGGGTGCATGAATCGACGGAGAAAATAAAAAATGAACTGCGGGCTCCCGTGCTTCGTCATTCTTAATCCCCTGGGTGGGCCATGTCCCGGGGACAAAGTATAATTATATAGTGGTGCTCCCACAGCCCTGGGTGGGGGGGGGCCTCGTAGGCTCCCCAAAACCCGAGGACCGCCTCCTTCCTAGGGCTTTATCCATAATGTGCGGGGGGCATGCAGCCCAAGGGACCGCCACCTCCCTGGGGCATAATTTAAATATACAAAAAGGAACAAAATGGGGAGTAGAGAGGTACCACTCAAAAGAGTAGTGGAGGTGGATACATCCTCCCAATCATGAATCAATAAACATAGTGATCCACCCACAGGTAAGTTTGTATGTCAGAATCTCCCAGAAAGAAGTATATATCCCACATTGGTGGAGAATACACATTAGTTGTTAAAATACCCCTCACACACCAAAAGGGCCCTTGGTGTCATGCTTCATCATTGGGGTCTTCCCGTCCCTCTACGGGATGGGGCGTGCTACAACCGACGTTTGCGTGGGAGCACTGTTGTTTTTGAGACAGCTATGTGTAATGTGGGGGTGTGAGAGGAAGGGTCTGGAGTGAATGGAAGTGTGAGATAAAAATTACCTGGCTCGTTGGTTTAGAAAATTTTAATATACCGTTGAGCTGGTATTAGTAAAAAGTGGAGGGGAGGAGGTGTAATGCCTCAATGAGCTGTGCCTCCTATGTCTGCCGACATGTTTCGAAGCTCCCCAGGCTTCTTCTTCAGGACCGTAAGGATTCCTTCCTAAAACTCACTGTGTCGTGTAATAACGTGATGAAATAAAATAGAAAAAGAGAAATGTGTGTATTAAGAAGAAATGACTTCCTAGGAATATATATAATGCCTCAATAGGTCAATGTAGTCGATAAACCTAAAAGAAAACATAAATGGGGAGATAAAAAACATATTCACGTAGCTAGATGATCAATCCATCGTGAGCATTCAGTGACCTGCAAAAAAGTGATATAATAATCTTCTTTTTAACGCTAATTTAACGTTATCACGTGTTCTGGCGTGAAAATATGATGGGTGAAATGGACAAAGACAAAGGACAAAACGCACATGAAACATAAAGCACACACTCTATGTAGAAAGGAACAGGGTTCCTATGATCATACTATCCCAAGTCTATATAATTGAGATCGGTAGGAAAACATCAAAATTTCAACCTACTAGCTGTAGATAAACTGAAAGACCTCATGAGCCTGTTGAACGGGTGGTAGGAGTGCCTAAAAGGCTATCTAAAAGACAGAGACAAAATGGTTTTGCCGGCCTTAGTGTCAAATCGTAAGAAAAACGAACTGCAGAGAAGGGAAACCTAGTCTAACGGCTATGCCGTACTTACGACTCCGGGGAACATTGTCCTGCCACGATAACCAGCCCGTTCAGCTCCGTCGGTAAGACTGAGCGAGTAGGCGGATGTTTAAATACAGAGTCCAATGAAGTTTAGCGCGCGAAAATAGAGTGGCTGCACCGGAGTGTGGCGTGATAACAAGCTGACTCTGTTGAAACTGACCCGGAACCGGAAGTATCCGGACGGGGTCAGTTGTGAGGAGGAGTCACGCAATAATAATCACTAAATGGAAGAAAGAGGGTGATGGTTAATACAGAGCCCAATGAAGTTTAGCGCGCGAAAATAGAGTGGCTGCACCGGAGTGTGGCGCGATACCCAGCTGAATCTGTTGAAACTGACCCGGAACCGGAAGTATCCGGAAGGGGTCAGTTGCGAGGAGGGGTCACGCAATAATAATCACTAAATGGAAGAAAGAGGGTGATGGTTAATACTAGTCATTGAATATAAATGAAGGTAAAAAAGGAGAGAAAATGGATGCGATAAAAAAACTCAGTAATTGAGAAATTTTATAAACCAAAATATAACAAGAGGAAACAACCACGGGGACGAAAAAAACGGATAATATAAAGACCAATTGCCGTATCCGCGAGAGACCAGATTTTAGGGAAGATATCCCAGACGGGTGGAAGAATAGACCTGAATAATCGAAAAAACATCAAGTCTAAATGTAAAACTAACCGTGTATCCACTAAGGAAGACACACAATATTACAAGATATTACAAGGCCAAACCCATGGGATCTAGTTAATTCTTACTGCTAATGTTCTTTAAAAAATGGGGAAAGAAGGGGGTAGGAATAAGTAAGTCATCACCTGTATAGGTATCAAATAGTTAGGTATTGCGTTTATCCGGTTACTAAAAGGGCAATAGTTTCCTGAGGGAAAACCCTAACCTTTGCACAATGTTCGAAAAGGTTAAATAACCAAGGGGGGTTCTAGGTGATGAGAGTAGACAACACCCACACATCCCGGTACCCACCATTATAACCTAGATGGTCTTGAATGGACGTGGATCACAGTGGTTACACTGGTACATTACAATTCAAAGGTGGAACTGGTTCCATGGTATGTCGTCATTGAGTCCACAGATGTGGGTCCCAAGGCGGAACACCCAGCGCTGTTCCTTCTCGAAGAGGCCATTTTCTCCATCTAGTCGTTCGATCACAGTCCACTGTAGGTCATCAGCTCCATGTTTGTTAGTTATGTAGTGATTGGACATCTTCGTGGTACTCCTACCACATCTAATATTGCTTCTGTGTTCTCCGACACGTATTTTGACAGGTCTGGTGGTCATGCCCACGTATTCAAGACCACAAGGGCAAGTGATCAGGTATACCACATTTTTACTATTGCAGTTGGTAAAACTTCTTTGGTCCCATTCACTGCCATTTCTGAATTTGATATGTCTGCTTTTTCTTGTGAGATGGCAAGTGCTACAATTCCCGCATGGGTGATGCCCCTGCACCGGTGGTAGCATGCCATCCTGAATGGGACCAAAGAAGTTTTACCAACTGCAATAGTAAAAATGTGGTATACCTGATCACTTGCCCTTGTGGTCTTGAATACGTGGGCATGACCACCAGACCTGTCAAAATACGTGTCTGAGAACACAGAAGCAATATTAGATGTGGTAGGAGTACCACGAAGATGTCCAATCACAACATAACTAACAAACATGGAGCTGATGACCTACAGTGGACTGTGATCGAACGACTAGATGGAGAAAATGGCCTCTTCGAGAAGGAACAGCGCTGGGTGTTCCGCCTTGGGACCCACATCTGTGGACTCAATGACGACATACCATGGAACCAGTTCCAACTTTGAATTGTAATGTACCAGTGTAACCACTGTGATCCACGTCCATTCAAGACCGTCTAGGTTATAATGGTGGGTACCGGGATGTGTGGGTGTTGTCTACTCTCATCACCTAGAACCCCCCTTGGTTATTTAACCTTTTCGAACATTGTGCAAAGGTTAGGGTTTTCCCTCAGGAAACTATTGCCCTTTTAGTAACCAGATAAACGCAATACCTAACTATTTGATACATATACAGGTGATGACTTACTTATTCCTACCCCCTTCTTTCCCCATTTTCTAAAGAACATTAGCAGTAAGAATTAACTAGATCCCATGGGTTTGGCCTTGTAATATCTTGTAATATTGTGTGTCTTCCTTAGTGGATACACGGTTGGTTTTACATTTAGACTTGATGTTTTTTCGATTATTCAGGTCTATTCTTCCACCCGTCTGGGATATCTTCCCTAAAATCTGGTCTCTCACGGATACGGCAATTGGTCTTTATATTATCCATTTTTTTCGTCCCCGTGGTTGTTTTCCTCTTGTTAAATTTTGGTTTATAAAATTTCTCAATTACTGAGCTTTTTCATCTCATCCATTTTCTCTCCTTTTTTACCTTCATTTATATTCAATGACTAGTATTAACCATCACCCTCTTTCTTCCATTTAGTGATTATTATTGCGTGCCCCTCCTCGCAACTGACCCCGTCCGGATACTTCCGGTTCCGGGTCAGTTTCAACAGAGTCAGCTTGGTATCGCGCCACACTCCGGTGCAGCCACTCTATTTTCGCGCGCTAAACTTCATTGGGCTCTGTATTAACCATCACCCTCTTTCTTCCATTTAGTGATTATTATTGCGTGACTCCTCCTCGCAACTGACCCCGTCCGGATACTTCCGGTTCCGGGTCAGTTTCAACAGAGTCAGCTTGGTATCACGCCACACTCCGGTGCAGCCACTCTATTTTCGCGCGCTAAACTTCATTGGACTCTGTATTTAAACATCCGCCTACTCGCTCAGTCTTACCGACGGAGCTGAACGGGCTGGTTATCGTGGCAGGACAATGTTCCCCGGAGTCGTAAGTACGGCATAGCCGTTAGACTAGGTTTCCTTTCCCTGCAGTTCGTTTTTCTTACGATTTGAGACTAAGGCCGGCAAAACCATTTTGTCTCTGTCCTTTAGATAGCCTTTTAGGCACTCCTACCACCCGTTCAACAGGCTCATGAGGTCTTTCAGTTTATCTACAGGTAGTAGGTTGAAATTTTGATGTTTTCCTACCGATCTCAATTATATAGACTTGGGATAGTATGATCATAGGAAACCTGTTCCTTTCTACATAGAGTGTGTGCTTTATGTTTCATGTGCGTTTTGTCCTTTGTCTTTGTCCATTTCACCCATCATATTTTCACGCCAGAACACGTGATAACGTTAAATTAGCGTTAAAAAGAAGATTATTATATCACTTTTTTGCAGGTCACTGAATGCTCACGATGGATTGATCATCTAGCTACGTGAATATGTTTTTCTCTCCCCATTTATGTTTTCTTTTAGGTTTATCGACTACATTGACCTATTGAGGCATTATATATATTCCTAGGAAGTCATTTCTTCTTAATACACACATTTCTCTTTTTCTATTTTATTTCATCACGTTATTAGACGACACAGTGAGTTTTAGGAAGGGATCCTTAAGGTCCTGAAGAAGAAGCCTGGGGAGCTTCGAAACATGTCGGCAGACATAGGAGCACGGCTCATTGAGGCATTACACCTCCTCCCCTCCACTTTTTACTAATACCAGCTCAACGGTATATTAAAATTTTCTAAACCAACGAGCCAGGTATTTTTTATCTCACACTTCCATTCACTCCAGACCCTTCCTCTCACACCCCCACATTACACATAGCTGTCTCAAAAACAACAGTGCTCCCACGCAAATATCGGTTGTAGCATGCCCCGTCCCGTAGAGGGATGGGAAGACCCCTATGATGAAGCATGACACCAAGGGCCCTTTTGGTGTGTGAGGGGTATTTTAACAACTAATGTGTATTCTCCACCAATGTGGGATATATACTTCTTTCTGGGAGATTCTGACATACAAACTTACCTGTGGGTGGATAATTTAAATATAGGCTGGGTCTCGCAGGCCCTCCCAAGCCCCGGGGACTGTCACCTCCCTGGGGCATTGACAAATAAGGGTGGGGGGCCTCACGGGCCCTCCAAGCCCCGGGGACCACCACCTCCTGGGGGCAATGAAAAATAGTGTGGGGAGCTTGACCCCCCATACTACCCTGGGGACCACCACCTCCCCGGGGCTATCTTCAGGTTGGGAGGGGAGCCACGCGGCCCTCCTCCTGGAGACCTTGATGACCCTGGGGACCAGCATCCCCCACGGCCAGCTCCTGCAATGTCCCAGGGTGCCCACCCCCAGGACATTTCTGTTTGCTATGGCGTGCTCCCCACCCCTGCCATACCAAACACTGCTTTGCTTTGTTGAAGTGGAAACGTGCTCTCGCTTCAACGAAGCAAAGCAGAATTGCTTTTGGGCAAGGGGAGCTGCATGTTAGCAGCTCTACTTCCCCAAAAGCAAAGCCGGCTCCCGCAGGAGGCGGGGAGCTGGCTGGGACCATTGGGGCATTGGGGCTCCCCCAACGGTCCCCAACTTGAAGGCCAGCTTGGGGGATGGGGTCCCTGGGAAAAATAAAAAGAAGGCCGGCCCCTGTGGATGGGCCACCGGGGCTATAATTGGCTAAGGACAGCGGCCCCTCTCCCAAAAAAAAAATAAGGCTGGCCCAGGGAAGAGGGCCATAAGGCCCCCCTCCAGAATATTTAATTATTTAAAAAAGAAAAGATGGCATCTCGCCGGAGGCCCCGTCCCCTCCCTGCACCACTCTACAAACGCGTCCCCTGGCGTGTTCTAAATTGGGGGATTACGTCCCCTTCATTCCTGAGGGTCCCTGGGGAACAACTAGCCCACCAGGTACCTCCAGTAAGCCCCACACAGTGGGATTGCTGAGAGGTGGTCTGAGGCCACGCCCCTTTTTACACCACTCTGCAAACTTGTCTCTTGGTGCACTGCCGGTGGGGCAATGAGATCCTCTTGTGTCCTGAGGACCTCAGAACACAAGTCGACTTCATCCCCCTAGCACTAGTGCAACAGGAGCCGTGTTTGCAGAGTCATGTTAAAAGGGGGCATGGCCTTTGAGCACTCTCAGCAAACCAGCTGTATGGGGCTTACTGGAGGTAACAGGAGGGCTAGTTGGCCCCCAGGTACCCTCATGAGGAAAGGGGACATCATCCCCCAACCAAGAGTGCACCAGAGGGACGTGTTTGCAGACTGGTGGAGAAAGGGGGTGAAAGGGGGTGTGGCCTGTGTCCACCTCTCAGCAGTCCCACTGTGTAGGGCTTACTGGAGACAAGAGGTAGGCTAGTTGGCCCCTAAGGACCTCCAGCAGCGAAGGGGACTTAAATCCCCATCCAAGAGCGCGCCAGGGTGCGGGTTTGCAAAGTGGTGGGCAAAGGGGGCATGGCCTGTTATGAGAACTTAGCAATCATGCTGTGTGGTGCTTACTGGAGGTAATAGGAGGGGTAGTTGGCCCCCAAGGATGTCCTGGGGGGCCAATTACCCCTCTTGTTACCTCCAGTGAGTCCTACACAGTAGGATTGAGAAGACTTCTTCGGAGGCCACGCCCCCTTTCTCCACCACTCTGCAAACGCATCTCCTGGCAGACTACAGGATGGGGGATGTAGTCCACTTTACTCCTGAGGGACTTTGGGGGCCAAGAAGCCCTCCTGGTACCTCCTGTAAGTCCTACACAGTGTAATTTCTGAGCGCTAGTCAGATGCCCAGCACCCTTTCTCCACCACTCTGCAAACGCGACTACTACTTAAAGAAGCGTTTGCAATGTAATAGGTTTCGCATTCACTAGAGTTAGAGCTATTGGCATTGTAAATGTTAAAGTTTTTTACTAATGGTTTTTAATGTAGAGGGGATGTACGTAGTGTCTAGTGGAATTATGTGGTATGTTGTGGAGTGAAATTATGTGAATAGATAGTATTTGGTATTTAGTGTATAGGAATTGTTGGACTTGGCCCTTCTGGCAGGTTCACCCCTGAACTTTTTGCTTTTTATTTGTGACTTGGTGTGGTGATTTGTTTGGTTCCTGCGCACTTTCCCTGTGTCCCAGGGTAAAGTGCGTGCGTGCTCTGCGTGCATGTGGTGAGATAGGCCTGCCCTCCCATAGGAATGCATGGGGAATGTATGTGTCCCTAGTAGTTCCTGATGCGTGGGGTGTGCAGGCCCGAGTTGGGTATGTGCGGACTCGTGGGAGTGAATGCTGCGCGATGATGTGTGCGGCGTGCATGTACCTAGTGTGGAAGTGCCACTTCTAGAAGTGGGCACTTCTGTGTGCAGTGCGTCTGGCGTGTGATTGGCTGGAGCTGGCTGGTGAGCCTGGCTCCAGGAGTCTGGTTGGGTCTGCCCCAGTGGTGAGTGTGAGATTAGCATGCTGATGGCTGGGGAGGAGTGCACCTTGGACCTGAATAGGGCAGGGTTTTCCCCACACACTGCTGGCTCCGCCCCCTGTGGTGCGACTGACGACCCTAGCCCTGCCAATGAATAGAGTGAGGGGCTGAGCACATCAAGGGTGCTCCCCAACCAGCTGCGACTGGTTTTCCCCCTCACCCTGAACCCAGACAAAGGGATTTGGTGTATAAAAAGGGGCTGTGTCCCCTTACAAAATGTTCTTGTTCTGCACTTGAATCTACCAGGGGCGCGCTGCTGCTGGGGCCCAGGGGAAGGCTTGCCTCCCTGGGCCCTGCCCAGCCCCTGGATGCCCTGGATACCTGGAGGACTTTCCCTTGCTGGGAGCTGCTTTGCTCCATCTTCTAAATGCCCAGGACTGATGAGAACTTTTTCCTTTTACCTTGCCAAGGCTTTATGCTGGCCTAGCGCCCTGGGAGCGCTTTATTTTCCTTGCAGCAAGGTGCTTTTCTGGTCCTCAACATAGCGCCTGGAGAGCGCTTTATTCGGGTTTCCCCCAAGGAAAAGGGAATGCGTGTGATCTTTGCAGCGCTGGGCTGCGATCTCCACTGAGGGAATCCCGACGTAGGGATTCCCCCATGATGCGTGCTGTAGCGGGAGCCCACCCCGCGCTTGTGCCTCTTTTAATTGAGTTCGTGGCTTGCGGGTGCCCACCCCGCTGAGGTATGCCGAGTGCTTGTGGTCCCAATGCGGGTGCCCACCCCGCGTTTCACTGCCGCGGCCCGAGCCGCATTCAAAAGATGCCGCTGAGCCCGCGGCCCGCCTGGTTGTGGGCGGGGCCGCGGGACGGAAGCGGAAGTGCGGCCATTCTCGTTGGAAGCCGCGCCGTGTCTCTGCCCCGCCGGGCAGAGAAGAGACCGAGGACAGGTTTCCCCGCGGGGCTCCCGTGACGGAGACGGAGCCCCGCATGCGGCCCCGAGTGAAGTCCCGGTCCCAAGGAAGGGACCGGGCGAAAAGCCAAAGTCCCAGCCGAATCCCCAGCGAGGCTCCCGGGAGCAAGAGGGAGCCCCGCCTGCCGTGCCCCGAGAAGTCCGAATAGCCGGTGAGTGGGGGGACGAGAGAGAGGCACCATTGCCGGTGCCGACTTCCTGGGCGGCCCCGGGTAGCAGCGGGCCGCCCCAATGAGGGGGCATGTTTATTTTAGAGCCCCAGCTGGCTCCAGCTACGAGAGCAGTTTCTTGGTGATCAGAGCGGCCCCGGAAGGCAGCGGGCCGCTCCAACGTTTTGGGGGCAAAGTATTTCCACGCCCTGTAGGGGCCAGAGGGCACCGAGGTGCAAGTCCCCTATTCTTTGTTGCCTGTGGCCCAGATGGCCAGGACGCTCCAGCGTTTGGGGACATGTTACTTTCTGAGCCAGATGGCTCCCACGTTTGGCACAGTTTGTTCTAGAGCCTAGAGGGCTCCAAGGATTGGCGCAGTTTGTTGTGAAGGGCTAATGAGAGCCCCCTGCCGCTATTTGCCTACCACAGCTGCGCAGCACTTAGTGCCAGCTGCAGCGTTTAGGCCCTGTGCTTGTCCCCAGCTGCCCAGCAAGTAGTGGGCAGCTGCTACGTTTAGGTTCTGGCGCAACCTGGACTCTAATGTGCTTTTGGGTGCTAGGAAATGTATTGTGTATAGCCTGTTTTGCGCACCCTGTGTCTGATACCTCTAAATGTGGTTATTTCTGCCTAGAAGGTTGTTTTACCTGCTTAGGTTGATGGTAGGGAGAATGTACTTCCCTGTGCGATGTGCGCCCCTAGTATAGTTATAGCTAGGTGGTTAGGTCTAATGAGTTAGACCAAGGAGAATTGCATAATGTGATTTATGCCCCTGTGATAGATGCAGGATAGGTTTTACACCTGATGCTAGTGTGATGACGCTGAGGTCATTAGTGCGCCAGTAGAGACTGGTTGTGCTCCACAGTTACTGTGTGTTATGTCCTATGTTTACTATTGGTGATTTGTGCTATGTTCTAAGTGCTAATTCCTGACAGTGGTCCATGTGGCCCTGTCCCCTGTATATATAATCCCTTGTAAATTCTGCCCGTGCCTGTTGGCACATTGTAGAGTGTGTGTTTTTATCTAATGTGTTGTGTATAATACAAAGGTTATTTTTATAGAATACCTTGTGTGGAGTTTCCTTTGTGGTGGGCCTTGGGTGTTGTTGCTGGGTGCGCGCGCAAACGCTTTACACATCGCCTCAGGGATAAGCCTGACTGCTCGTGCCAAGCTACCAAGGGGGTGAGCAGGGGTTATCTTTGGCGTGTAACTCCCCAGCCCTGACTAGAGTGGTGGTTTCTGCCTGGCTTTGGCGCAAGCCTCAGCCAACCAGAAATCCCATTTCTAACAGGAATTATGTGGAGTGGGATTATGTGTTTTGGAGAGTAATTATGTGGTATGGTAGTCTGTGTTGGGGAGTGGTAACCTCCGGTATAGTCTAACTCGTTTCCATAGAAGCTAAACTATAAACTCAATGAGACACAAAAAAAGAAAGAACCACTGAGGAGCACTTTCTGGACCTAGCCCCAGGTATGAGCAGGCCACTGGAGTTATGCCATGGTTCGGCTGCACCAATTGTCACATAATTTAACATTTTTCGTATTTGCCAAATATCCCATCATCTGCTGCCTAATCTGCAGATTTGAACAAAAAAAGCCTTGTTTCTAGCTTAAACTGCTCAAATGTTCCCAAAAAGCAGCTTCACGTGTTACAGCGTGGTGGAAGGCCCTTTGCAAAACTGGAATTGTCACATGTTACTTATTGCTAAATGTGGGTGTTAAATTGGTACTAATGGTGCACAAACCTGTCTTCTTTCTGTGCCTCTCTTGCCTCTTTCTACATTTCTCTTGCATCTTTCTGCACCTTTCTTTCTCTTTCTGCGCCTCACTGTCTTCTTTCTGTACCACTCTTGCCTCTTTCTGTACCCCTCTTGCCTCTTTCTCTAACCCTCTTGCCTCTTTCTGCACCCCTCTTCCCTCTTTCTGCACCTCTCTTGCCTCTTTTTGCACCATTGTTCCCTCTTTCTGTACCTTTCCTGCCTGTTTCTGCACCTCTCTTGCTTCTTTCTGTACCTCTGTTGCTTCTTTCTGCACTTTTCTTGCCTCTTTCTGCACCATTTGCATCTCTTTCAGCACCTCAGTTGCTACTTTCTGCACTTCTCTTCCTTCTTTTGGCACCCCTCCTGCCTCGTTCTGCATCTCTCTTGCGAATTTGCGCATCTCTCCCACCTCTTTCTGCAACCCTCTTGTCTCTTTTTGTAACTCTGTTGGTTGTTTCTGCAACTCTCTTGCCTCTTCCTGAAGTTCTGTTGCCTCCTTCTGTACCTCACTTGCTTCTTTCTGCACTTCTATTGCGTCTCTCTGCACCCCTCCTTCCTCTTTTTGCACCGCTGTTGTTTCTTTCTGCACTGCTCTTGCTTCTTTCCGCACCTTACTTACCTCTTTCTCCACTTCTCTTGATTTTTTCAATACCTCTGTTGCTTCTTTCAGCAATTCTCTTGCCTCTTTCTCTACTTCTCTTCCTTCTTTCTGTATCCATCCTGCCTCTTTCTGTACCTTTCTTGCCTCTTTGTGTGCCTCTCCTATCTCCTTCTGCACCCATCTTGCCTCTTTTTGCACCTCTGTTGGTTCTTTCTGCACTGCTCTTGCTTCTTCCTGCACCTCACTTGCCTCTTTCTGCACTTCTGTTGCTTCTTTCTACACCTGTTGCTTCTTTCAGCAATTCTCTTGCCTCTTTCTGCACTTCTCTTGCTAATTTCTGCACTTCTCTTGCTCGTTTCTGCACTTGTTTTGCTCGTTTCTGCACTTCTCTTGCTTCTTTCTGCACCTCACTTGCTTCTTTCTGCACCCCTCTTCCTGCGCCCCTCTTCCCTCTTTCTGCACCTCTCTTGCCTATTTTTGTACCCTTGTTCCCTCTTTCTGCACCTTTCCTGCCTGTTTCTGCACCTCTCTTGCTTCTTTCTGTACCTCTGTTGCTTCTTTCTGCACTTCTCTTAACTCTTTCTGCACCATTTGTGTCTCTTTCAGCACCTCAGTTTCTACTTTCTGCACTTCTCTTCCTCCTTTCGGCACTCCTCCCACCTCTTTCTGTACCCCTCTTGCCTCTTTTTGTACCTCTGTTGGTTGTTTCTGCAACTCTCTTGCCTCTTTTTGAAGTTCTCTTGCCTCCTTCTGCACCTCACTTGCCTCTTTCTGCACTTCTATTGCCTCTTTCTGCACCCCTCCTTCCTCTTTTTGCACCTCTGTTGTTTCTTTCTGCACTGCTCTTCCTTCTTTCCACACCCCTCTTGCCTCTTTCTCCACTTCTCTTGCTTCTTTCAATACCTCTGTTGTTTCTTTCAGCAATTCTCTTGCCTCGTTCTCTACTTCTCTTCCTTCTTTCTGTACCCCTCCTGCCTCTTTTTGTACCTTTCTTGCCTCTTTGTGTACCTCTTTCTGTACCCGTCTTTCCTCTTTTTGCACCTTTGTTGGTTCTTTCCGCACTGTTCTTGCTTCTTTCTGTACCTCACTTGCCTCTTTCTGCACTTCTGTTGCTTCTTTCTACACCTGTTACTTCTTTCTACACCTGTTGCCTCTTTCAGCAATTCTCTTGCCTCTTTCTGTACTTCTCTTGCTTCTTTCTGCACCTCACTTGCTTCTTTCTGCACCTCACTTGCTACTTTCTGTACCCCTCTTGCCTCTTTCTGCACCCCTCTTCCCTCTTTCTGCACCTCTCTTGTCTCTTTTTGTACCCTTGTTCCCTCTTTCTGTACCTTTCCTGCCTGTTTCTGCACCTCTTGCTTCTTTCTGTACCTCTGTTGCTTCTTTCTGCACTTTTCTTCCCTCTTTCTGCACCCTTCTTTTCTCTTTCAGCACCTCAGTTGCTTCTTTCTGCACTTCTCTTCCTTCTTTCTGCACCCCTCCTACCTCTTTCTGGACCCCTCTTGCCTCTTTTTGCACCCCTGGTAGTTCTTTCTGCACTGTTCTTGCTTCTTGCTACACCTGTTTTGCAAATTTCTGCATTTGTCACGCCTCTTTTTGCACCCTTCTTCCCTATTTCTCCACCTCTCTTGCTTCTTTCTGCACTTCTCCTGCTTCTTTCTGCACTGCTCTTGTCTCTATCTGCACCCCTGTTCCCTCTTTCTGTCCCTTTCTTGCCTGTTTCTGCAGCCCTCTGGCCTCTTTCAGCACCTCTGTTGCTTCTTTCTGCACTTCTATAGCTTTTTTCTGCACCCCTCTTGCCTCTTTATGTACCCCTCTTGCCTCTTTCTGCACCTCTGTTGGTTCTTTCTGCACTGCTCTTGCCTCTTTCTGCACCTCTGACTTAGAGATAGTCTTAATCTCCCTGCCCTATTATGTACCAGGGCCCTACAGGTGGGCCATGCCAATCATTGGGGTACCCCAATCCATAGTGTACCCTAGTGTATGTAGGTGTTTTCACTGTATTCTAAGTGTCTTTTAGCATAGCACTGGCTCCGGTCTTAGTTAGTCAGTTAGTTACCACCAGTACCAGTCAGAAAGAAGTTGGGGGCACAGGATGACTTTGCAACAAGGCCTCTTTCTTCACCTCTGTTGGTTCTTTCTGTATATCTCTTGCTTCTTTCTGTGCCTTTCTTCCTCTTTCTGCATATGTCCTACCTATGTAGACATAGTTAGAAATTAGCATTTCAAAAACCTTAGAAATTCACAGAAAAAAACGCAGGTTTCAGGGACGTTAAAGTTAGTTGGACATTATTCTCGTACAAAAACAGAGACATTTGTCAGTCACTGATAACATCTCAAATGACATCACTGATGACATCATCCAGTGACTGTGTTTATGTAAAGTTTTAATATGTTTTTTATATATATAGGCCAAGGTGTATTGAAGAATGAGTGGGTGTATAAGTGTCTGAATGAATGATTTAGTAGGTGCGTGACTGACTGTATAAGTGAGTGATTAAATGTGTTTTACTGAATGCATGGGTTAGCGACTAAACTGTGTGGATTTCTGTATCAGTTTGTCAGTTGGTGTGTAAGCGGCTGCACGGGTTGGTGAATAGGTACATGAGTGTCTAAATGGGTTGATTGGTTGTCTGGGTGCCTGAGTGTCTGCGTGGGTGGGTGGTGTGTGACTGTGCATAGATGTGTGAGTGGCTGATTCACTGGGTGTATGGGTTCAAGAGTGCATCTGTGAAGGGCTGTATGGGTAGGTGAGAGTGTGTATGGGTGTGTTTGAGTGAATGGAAGTCTCAGTGGTACATGTGTAAGTAACTACATATGTGCAAGGAAGTATATGTCAGTATATAAATGGCTATATGTGAGCGTGAGTAATTGTGAGAGTGGCTGTATGGTTGAGTGTGGTTGTATTAGTGATTGTATAATAGAGTAAGTATGTGTACGTATCTGTATGAATAAGTGACGTGGTGTGTGTATAACTTTATAGGTGAGTAAATAGGAGTGTGATTGATTCTTTGCATGACTGATTAGGTTTGTGAGTAACTCTATGGATGAGTGGCGGTGCGTGAGTGCCTTTATAAGTGAGTGATTAAATGTGTTTTACTAAATGCATGGGTTAGCGACTAAACTGTGTGGATTTCTGTATCAGTTTGTCAGTTGGTGTGTAAGCGGCTGCACGGGTTGGTGAATAGGTACATGAGTGCCTAATGGGTTGATTGGTTGTCTGGGTGCCTGAGTGTCTGCATGGGTGGGTGGTGTGTGACTGTGCATAGATGTGTGAGTGGGTGATTCACTGGGTGTATGGGTTCAAGAGTGCATCTGTGAAGGGCTGTATGGGTAGGTGAGAGTGTGTATGGGTGTGTTTGAGTGAATGGAAGTCTCAGTGGTACATGTGTGAGTAACTACATAGGTGCAAGGAAGTATATATCAGTATATAAATGGCTATAAGTGAGAGTGAGTAATTGTGAGAGTGGCTGTATGGTTGAGTGTGGTTGTATTAGTGATTGTATAATAGAGTAAGTATGTGTTCGTATCTGTATGAATAAGTGACGTGGTGTGTGTATAACTTTATAGGTGAGTAAATAGGAGTGTGATTGATTCTTTGCATGACTGATTAGGTTTGTGAGTAACTCTATGGATGAGTGCGTGAGTGCCTTTATAAGTGTATGAGTGCATATGATAGTGCTGTATTGATGAGTGACTGCATGTATGAGTGACTGTATGGGTGACTGAGTGGATGTGTGTGTAGCCCTAGGAGTCAGTGAGTGGGTATGTAGTAACTGGTATTGGGGTGTCGATGGTTTTGAAAATGGTAGTCTGTATTTTAGAGTGGGTGTATCCTAGGTTATATTGGGGTGTGAGGGGGTGCATCAGATTATTATGTGGATGATGTCGTCATTCATGTCATCAGTCATGTCATTTGAGATGTCATCAGTGATGTCACTGACCATGTCATGAATGATGTAATATGTGACATCATCAGCAGTGAATTGCGGGCGCGTGAGTTATAGTTAGCTCAACTAACTATAACAGCCGAATTTCTCTGTTTTCGTACGAGTGAAATGTCCAACTAACTATAACGTCCCTGAAACCTGTGTTTTGTTTCAATGAATATATATATATATCCAAATTAACTCCTTCCCGTTCCGCCTGTCTTCCTCGGGCAAAAGAAAGAGCGTGGACCACCGTGGCTCGTCAGCTGTATTATATTTAAACTCTCCAAATAATGCAGCAGCCATGACGCGTTTCGTCCCTCGCAGGGGACTTGATCACATATATATATATTGTATAAATATACACATTCTTGGGGTAATGAAGATTGCCAGCTCCGTTGATTGAATTACTTAGAGCTCTTCTCGCAGACATAAATGCCCGCTTTTGATACGGTACAGAGGGGGAGACATCTGAATCTTTTAGCCTCCCACAGGGGGGTCAGGAAGGGGTGTGTATTGGCACCAATATTGTTTTAATGATCTATTAATAGTCTGAACACCTGCTTGACTGGAAATGGGGCTCATCTTCCCAGGGTAAAGTCTGTTATCGTGCCTACCCAGCTATATGCCAACGGCGCTGTATGGATGGCCCGAATGGCCAATGGGTTAAAACTCCTGGTTGACAAGTTTAAGTTAATGGACGATCTGGACCTAGATACAAACATCTCAAAGACTCATTAAATGGTCTGAGGGAGGAAGAAAGCTTGAACAAGATCCATTGACATTAAAGGGCAAAAAATCTCTAGGGTTTCCACCTTTCCCTACCTGGGGGTATAATTCGATCAATAGAACAACTGGCTTTCTTGCATTTCCAGTCACTGCTCCAAATTCACACAAGCTTGTTGCACCCTGTTAAGATTTTCACTGTCAGTGGATAATAAGCCCATTTTGCCCCTGTTGCAAATCTACACAATGAAATGTCTCCGAGTCCTGACATATGGTGCAGCCATTCTCTAGAAAACTTCTGGGGCTAGGTCCAAGCAGTTCCTCGATCGCAATCCACGAGGAACTGGGATTGAACTTAGTGGAGGATCAGGTTAAACTGGCTCCACTGTTACTCTGGATATCTGTTTGGGTTGAGGAGAGACTGTGGTTTAACAGGAGTGTGATTGAGGACTGCATGAAATGCATGTATGGCCATTAGATACCGTTGATAAATTTGAGATACAGTGGATAAATGACATAAAATCCGTTGCCCGTTCCCTAGATTGTATGGACATTTTGACCAGCCACACTGCCTTAAAAAGGGTGACGTGTTCTTTTCAAGGAAAGAATCGTAAAAAAGTTTAAAGATGAGAGGGAAGCCTGGACATCGGAGAAAAACTCCATCAGATCCTATTTTCTACTGAAATTTGTCAATGGCGTTGAACCTTATCTCATAGTAGTTAAACGTCCCAGGGACAGACCACTGCTTACTAAATTTCGTCTGGGTACGATTCGTACTATGATCTGTTTCCCTCCGGGTCAGTTCGATCCCCATGTCCTCTCAATTTGCCCTTGTGATAATAGTTCACCCCAGACCTTAATTCATCTGATTTTATTTTGTAGATACTATGAATTCTTGCACAAAAGGTATTACTGCCACTTTTAAAAATGAGGGGTTTTACTCAATTTTGCCCTGCCTTTTTACATTTACAGTTATTACTTGATCAGGCGGTGATGATGGCGGGTACTGGTTATTTAAAAAGTGCCTTACACTGGAATAACATTATGTGTGCCTAGTAAACAATGATGTATATATTAGGCTGGGCAGCTAATTATATAAGGTTCTTAAACGCTCACTCATCGTCTTTTCAGAATGAATTATACTGTATTGTGCCTAATAAGGGTTTTAATGTTTTACTGTGGTTTTTATGCATGTTTTTATCTCTTATGACTATGATGCATAATCGAAAAAAGAATTATAATGTGTGTGTGTGTATGTATGTATGTATGTATGTATGTATGTATGTATGTATAAGCCCCCAAGCAAAATACATTAAAGGTTTTCATACCTCAAGTTGGTGATTGCTGGAGTTGTCATTCCGGTGCAGGAGTAGGAGTGCTGGATTTACGTCGTTGATATATATAGATATATATATTTGATAACTGTGAGAAGTTGGCCTGGTATATCCTGTTGACTAGTTAAAGTGGACACCTTGCACCAGTACAATTCGTCTCTTATGGTAGTAGGTTTAAGACAACATTTTTAAAGAATGCTATCCTAGTGGTAGCTGTGGAGATCAGCCTTCAGGCTAAGTCTTTAGAGGAATGTAAAGCAGCTTGTTTTACCTTATAATCTCTTGACTTACTTAATGAAAGGACACTACATAGGTATATATATAAAATATATATGTATTTATTACTAACAACTCTCTGCTAATCTCTTTATGAGATTAGAAGTCAAGGACATATGCACAAATGAACATTTCACAACAAGTTAAGCACAAATATGGCTGGGGCCCTAGGGGCGTACCAGATCATATACTAAAAAAGAGACTTAGAGATAATGACTTGCAAGGGGACAAGGCCAAGGGCCTTCTGAAGTGCTGGGGCCTCACTAATCCACCCAAGGCAGGTAAGTAAAGGACCCACGGGAGACGCATGCAGTGTGAGAACACAGCCGCGAATCCCAATTGACTTCAATGGAGCAAGTCGCGATTGGAAATGTAGAGTTTTAGGATACTTCGGGAGAGTCTACAAGCAAGTCACTTACAGGGTAAGTAGTTCTAGAGCCAACACCCACACGAGCACCGTAGTGCTGGAGTTACCTCACCCAGGGAAGCCGGGTGCATAGGTGTCTTTTGGTGTCGGGTCGCGGCGTCGTTTTCAATGGGAGCCAAAGAAGACTTGCTGCTTGTGAAGACAGGAGAAGTGTCCGGTGGGATCCAAGGCTGGATTCAGAAGAAGGAAGACCTGAAAGCAGAGGGGACAGTGTTCAAAGTCACTTGGCAGTGACCCGGGGCAAGGAAGATGGATGCCCACCGTCGTCGGGTGATTTCAGGTGATCCATGGGTGTCTTGACTCTTCAGCCACAAGGTCCAGCAGGTGTCGATGACAACCAGAAACTGTATTCGGCGTGTCCCACAAAGTCTGCAGCTTACTGCGGTGTCGGCGACCAGATTGGAGCCAACGAGCCACAGCAACAGCAAGTATCATGGAAAGTGTAAAAAGTCAGTAGTGCAGACCAGCAAAGTCTAAGGGACTCACCAAATGAGGTCAAGTCAGGGCAGGCCTCAAGCAACCAGGGGAGCCCTTTGGAACTGTAGAAAAGTCTTCTGGGGACCCACAAGCCAACCGGCAAGGGATTGCGAAGACGCCTCAGGAGGATTCACTCAACAGGAGCCCCAGGTCACTCGGGATGAGGTAGGCCTCTGATCTTCAGTGGAAATCCTGCTGGAAGCTTCGACCATACGTGGTCCAAAGCACAAGTTCGTAGAAAGTCGTCAAGGGGTTGCACTCGAAAATAGTGCACGGTACCCAGGGATTGCGGTTCCTCATCACTCGTGGGTTCCACTTGCCTCAGCGTCACTGGGGACTCACGATGGCCTTGGAGAAGTCAGGAAATCCTCTTCCTGGGATGCAGGGACTTCGAACTCCGGCAGGAGCGGGAAAGTTTGCAACCGTTGATTGCAAGATTGGGTGCCTGCCAAGCAGGGGAGTCACTCCTTGACTCCAAGGGAGATTCTTCCGTCTTCCAGAGGTAGTGGAACATCGAAGGTCCAGGATTCTTCTTCAGAGCGTCATCCAGGGATATATAGTTTGCAATGGCAAGGGTTCCCTAACTTATACTAGATGGAAGGGAGGGACTAGCTCTATGACCCCACCTATGGGAGTGTCAGGGAAGTTGGTGGCTACACCCACTTCCCTTTGTCCAGTTTCGCGCCAGAGCAGGGGCAGGTAGCCCCTGAGCCGGTTTGAACTGGTGTATGCACAGAGAAGCCTACTGCTCCCCCAGTGCAGGACTTCAAAGCACTCTAGGAGTGCCCAGCCCCAAAACACTAAATCCTGTCTAGGAGGTGACCACAACTCCCTGTGACAGGATGCCTATTGTTGGGCCTCCTCCACTGCGAGTTTCGGTCATCAGCAGGAGGGCAGCCCAGTGTCTGTGACTGGTGGCATCCATTTTGTGATGCCAGGGCTCTTCAGGATTCTACCGTGTTTCCACAGTGGGTACATGTCTATCCCTCTTGAAGGGTCAGATCAACGGTGTGGGGGTATGATTCCAAAGCGTTTGACACCAAACACGACATTTTTGATGCAGCCATCCCAGAGTTAGCATTTACCGCGAGGTTATAATGCACTTAAGAGTATATGGTTTGACCGCATTCACAAACTGCCCCAGAGAATGGACTCTGAGAGCTGCAGAGGGGCCCTGCTCAGGCAGAGGCACCCCCTCACATGGAAACCAAGAACCCTGCCCTCAGGATTGATAGGGCCTGCCTTAGGGGTGACTGATAGGTTTAAATGTGTGCGCAGGGAGAGATATAGTGAACCTATATCTCAGTGAGGAGTGCTAACACTACCTTACCCAGGCTGCAATAGCAGGCCTGTGGTGTCAGATTTAGTCTGCTTCCCAGGGGTGGCATAATACATGCTTCAGCCCCTGGCAGGCCTGTGAAGTACCTATGCCCTTGGCACCTAAGGTACCATATACTAGGGGCTCATAAGGTACCACAGTATCCAATCACTAGTGCACCTAATATGCACTCCAAGTTGTTTAGAGAGAACCGAGAGGCTGGGGCCCTGAATTGCAGGGTCCCAGCCAGACTATAGCCAGAAACCAGTGTAAACATCAGAAAAAAAGTAGGGGCAACATAAGTGCAGATCCTACTCCCCTACAATAACCAGTATATGCAGGTGATCGCCATGGGTCCTCATTTGTTTATCACTACATAGCCGGTCACATTTTTTGTGTAAATGCTATAATATTGCAACCTGAAATTTGAATGGGCAATTCTCCATTTTAAATTCTATTACGCCTCTCCTCTTCACAGATAGAACTGATTAGTACATGTGCTGTGGACTACATGTTCCAGAGTATGTACAGTCGCATGGGGTCGATTTTCTGAGAAATTAACAGCCAGAGCTTGTGTGGTACATTCGTTTAAAACTCTTTGCTTTATTAGATAGAATGTTTTATGAAATAGACATTAGATAGGCCTCCATGAATTTGACACGAGTTGTTAGTTCAAATAAGATACTGACGTAGACATGCTGTTGCTGCTTCTTAATAGTGTTATTCATTTCCAGAGGGCTGTCTGCCTACGAGCACGCAATTAACATTCCTCGCCTCTTACATGGCTTGTGGCATACGTTGCCCAACTGTGAGCGTGCTCGTGCCACCACGTTATTAATTGAATTGCAGCTGTCTTTACTGGAAAGGGGCACTACTGTTGACAAGAACCCGGAAGTTAGCGTTAACAGTTGCTTCTAATGATTTCTAAATGTGGTTCAACAAGTTGAAGGTCGAAACCGCGCGCACAGTCGGGTATTTCATAGCACTGCCTGTGAGCTAATTTACTGGACTAGGCAGCTTGGCATTTAGCAACGGTATGGTCTGAAATCGTCAACACCCCGGTCACAGAAGCCAAGGTGTACTAAATAAAAGCCTTATTTAGGCATTAAGAAGTAATGCACTCGCACCTGGATGTCTCCAGTGGTATTGCTACTGTGCCCGTTAGGATCCGAGCTGTGATTGGGTTCATTCGTAGGGATTCCGTGTTCTGTTTTATCTCCAGTTTTCACTGGTGACATTGAATTATGTTGGTAAAATGTTTGAGGACTTGAGTTAGAATAGTAGATCATCCTCTCCTTGAATATTTGAGAGTAATCCTTTACATCTCATGCATGTTTTCAGGGAAGTGTTAAAATGCAGGCGCTTTTGGAATGCCTAGATAGACGCGGGAGCTTAGACGGTATGAAGACGGCTTAAAATGCCGGCTTTGACATTCCTTTGAATATGCAGCTGCACACTTGAAAGAATACCCCTGCAGATGGGCAATTAAGACTTACTTGGTTGGATTAAATTGTAAATAAAATCCCATTAAATGACCGAAAATAAAATTGAAGAACAGAAATCACAACCACCATAAACGTTTGAGTAAGTAGTCCAGCTCTGCCAAGTGCCACGCATCTCGGGCTAGAGCATGGGTACTCAAAAACTTTCTCTGGGGGCCCATTTTACAGTGTAGTTTGTGGCCGAGGGCCGCACCGGTGGGGGCGGGGTCTGTGGGGGAGGGGGGTGGGGCTAGACCAAAAAACCTCGGACCATGAGGTTGAACACAGCCCCCTGCAGCGGACGCATTCATCCACTGAGCCACTAGACACAGCATACACACATCTCTCCATTTCCCTGTCTCTCTGTCTCTATCTGTCTCTGTCGCCCTCTCCATCTCCCTATCTCTGTCTCCCTGTCTCTGTCTCCCTCTGTCTGTCCCTGTATCTGCCTATATCTGTCTGTCTCTGCCTCTGTCTATCCCTGTCTCTATCTGTCTATCCCTGTCTCTATCTGTCTGTCCCTGCCTCTATCTGTCTGTCCCAGCCTCTATCTGTCTGTCCCTGCCTCTGTCTGTCTGTCCCTGCCTCTATCTGTCTGTCCCTGCCTCTATCTGTCTGTTCCTGTGTCTTCCTCTATCTCCCTGTCTCTACCTCTATCTCCCTGTCCTGCCTCTATCTGTCTGTTCCTGTGTCTTCCTCTATCTCCCTGTCCCTGCCTCTATCTGCCTGTCCTGCCTCTATCTGCCTGTCCTGCCTCTATCTGTCTCTGCCTCTATCTGCCTCTGCCTCTATCTCCCTGTCTCTGCCTCTATCTCCCTGTCTCTGCCTCTATCTACCTGTCTCTGCCTCTATCTGTCTCTGCCTGTCTCTGCCTCTATCTGTCTCTGCCTCTTCCTCTATCTCCCTGTCTCTATCTCCCTGCCTCTGCCTCTATCTCCCTGTCTCTGCCTCTATCTGCCTGTCCCTGCCTCTATCTGCCTGTCTCTACCTCTATCTGTCTGTCCCTGTGTCTGCCTCGATCTCCCTGTCTCTGCCTCTATTTGCCTGTCCCTGTCCCCTGCCTCTATCTGTCTGTCCCTGCCTCTATCTGTCTGTCCCTGTCCCTGCCTCTCCCTGTCTCTGCCTCTCCCTGTCTCTGCCTCTCCCTGTCTCTGTCTCTCCCTGTCTCTGCCTCTCCCTGTCTCTGCCTCTCCCTGTCTCTGCCTCTCCCTGTCTCTGCCTCTATCTCCCTGTCTCTGCCTCTATCTCCCTGTCTCTGCCTCTATCTCCCTGTCTCTGCCTCTATCTGTCTGTCCCTGCCTCTATCTGTCTGCCCCTCTCCCTGTCTCTGCCTCTCCCTGTCTCTTCCACTCCCTGTCTCTGCCTCTATCTGCCTGTCCCTGTCCCCGTATCTGCCTGTCTCTGCTTCTGTCTGTCTCTGCCGCTGTCTGCCTCTGTCAGGCCCTGTCCCTGCCTCTATCTGTGTGTCTGTCCCTCTGTGTGTCTGTCCCTCTGTGTGTCTGTCCCTCTGTGTGTCTGTCCCTCTGTGTGTCTGCCTCTCCCTCTTCCTGTCCCTCTGTCTGCCCCTGCCTCTGTTTGTCCCTCTGTCTGTCCCTGCCTCTCTGTCCCAGCCTCTGTCTGTCCCTGCCTCTCTGTCCCTGCCTCTGTCTGTCCCTGCCTCTGTCTGTCCCTGCCCCTGTCTGTCCCTGTCTCAACTCAGTCTGTCTGTCTCTGCCTCTGTCTGTCTCTGTCTGTCTCTGCCTCTGTCTGCCTCTGTCGGTCCCTCCCTCTATCTGTCTGTCCCTCTATCTGTCTGTCCCTCTCTCTATCCCTGTCTGTGTCTCTCTGCCTCTGTCTCTCTGCCTCTCTGCCTCTGTCTCTCTGCCTCTCTGCCTCTCTGTCTGTCTGCCTCTGTCTCTCTGCCTCTGTCTCTCTGCCTCTGTCTGTCTCTGACTCTGTCTGTCTCTGCCTCTGTCTGTCTCTGCTTGTCTCTGCCTCTTTCGGTCCCTGCCTCTATCTGTCTGTCCCTCTATCTGTCTGTCCCTCTATCTGTCTGTTCCTGTCCCTGTCTGTCTGTCCCTGTCTCTCTCTGCCTCTGTCTCTCTGCCTCTGTCTCTCAACCTCTCTGCCTCTGTCTCTCTGCCTCTCTGCCTCTGTCTCTCTGCCTCTCTGCTTCTCTGCCTCTGCCTCTCTGCCTTTGCCTCTCTGCCTTTACCTCTCTGCCTTTGTCTCTCTGCCTCTGTCTCTCTGTCCCTGTCTCGCTGCCTCTGCCTCTGTCTCTCTGCCGCTGTCTCTCTGCCTCTGTCTGTCTCTGCCTCTCTGCCTCTGTCTGTGCCTCTCCCTGTCTCTATCTCTCCCTGTCTCTATCTGTCTCTGCCTCTCTGCCTCTGTCTGTACCTCTCCCTGTCTGTATCTCTCCCTGTGTCTATCTGTCTCCGCCTCTACCTGTCTCTATCTGTCTCTGCCTGTCCCTGTCTGTCCCTGTCTCTCTGTGTGTCTGTCTCTGTCTGTCTCTGTCTGTCTCTGTCTGTCCATGTCTCCGTCTGTCCTGTCTCTATCTGTCCCTGTCTCTATCACTGTCTGCCTCTTTCTCTATCTGCCTCTGTGTCTCTATTTGTATTTGTGTCTCTATCTGTCTCTGTCCAAACAGGAAGCTTCCCAAAACGCCTTTTAAAAGTCAGCTGGGAAAGTGCTTACAGCTGACTTTTAAAGGGCCTTTTGGGAAGCTTTGTGAAGGTGCCCTTACGTCACAGAGCCCGGCAGTAAAGAAGGTGGCCGCAGGAGCATATGTATTGAATACCTATTTAATACGTATTCACTACTTATGCTCCTGCGGTCATCTTCTGTGTTTTCTGCCGGCCTTGGAAACTGCAAGGCAAGGTCCGCGGGCCGCCAGTGAAGGCGTGTCGGGCCTCTGGCGGCCCGTGGGCCGTACTATGAGTACCAGTGGGCTAGAGTAACACATGTTAGAGAGTTCACCCCAACCCATCACTGCAGTCCCATTGAGTAATGCCACATATCTGCTTAGTCCAGCCGACAGGAGACTATTTTAAGATTCCACACTCTTTGTAAGGCAGAGGTAGCACTCTAACCACATGCGGTCAATCAGAATACAGGACACGGGTAAAGGCAACCAGGATTCAGCCCATTTACTCCCCAGGTAAATGACTCTCATTTGTGGTAACATTTTTGACCCTCCTTCGAGAGCCGTCAGTGATGCATGTATTGCCAGGGTCCAAGTAGACCTGTCCTTCAGGGGGTGGGGATGCTAACACTTGCAGTCAGTGGTGCCAGGTAAGCATTTCAAGCTATGTAGGTGGAAATATCCTTAGAGCCAATTAGACAAAAGAAGTAACAGACTACAGTTCACACATATTGGAGAAACCCACCCTTATTGTGATTTACAGATTGGTGTACATATGTATCCCAATATTCCATGCTTGGGCTCTATAGTTTGGAGGGGGCCCTACTTGCTGAGTCCATATTGTTGATCACTGGTGTTTGATCCATTTACCGCATATGAGTGTTTTGCTGTGTTTCGATATCATCTATTATTTGATTGCTTGAGACCGTGTCCAAGTGAATATGAGTCAAAGTCAGATGGGTTTTCATATGCAAGTGATGGAGCAAGGATTCAAAGAAAAGAAACTTGCTCTGATCAATCTCTCATTAACTAGTGTTAATAATATTAATATTAGGAATAGTAAATAAGAGAACATTAACATGCACACGACATTTAAATATGGTAAAAAGAGCTTTATGCACGCTTGAATAACAAAGAATAACTTGCTACGTAAGCAAAATGTCGCTTTAAACCCAAAAACTCTTTGCGCATATGCAAACCAGTACCGCGTAAATGACCATGTGACTAACTCGTTTGAGAGGGAAACTCTCACACATGCGCAAAGATTACTAAACTTAGGTCTTGAGGCACAGCATGCTTGGCATATTCTTGCCTGAACTTCAAAAGAAGACGTTGCTGCTAATACTTTTGCTTAAAGAAAGAGAATTTAACATGGGCTAGAGTAGAAGTGGGTGATGAACAGTGACAATCACATATCTAAGAAATTAACATCTGTTTATGTTTCTTTTATTAATAGTGTATGTTTGGGCCTAATACGCTAAGCCAATGAAAAAGATGGCAGTGAAGATGTAAGTCAGTTGGGACATGCTCTGTGTGATAAAATTGTGACCAGCTGACCGGATCGTTGACAGGCTGCCAAGAGCCAAGGACGAGTTTTTGTGTGAACGTGTTCATCGACTGTAGAATCCTATTGAAAAATTGCTTAAATTGATACAATAGACGCATGGGAAAATAATAAGACAGAATAATAAATGAGCTAAAGGGGAAGGTTTTTGCTAAACGAAGAATTAGTTAAGAAGTTCAACATAACCGTATGAGGTGATGACAACTCCCTTGCCCCTGCCCAATCACAGTCCATGATTCACTGATTTTTGCAATTTTTGAGGGCGGAACATGCCGAATTAAAGAGTATAACTAGAGTGACTTAAGTTAAGAGGTTGTCATGGATGCTGAGTGAGGTGTGGGCGAGAGCTGCTGCTGGAAGGAAGATCAACTAGACTGGGAAGATTCATTTCTGAAAGACAGCCTGATTAGATTGAAGATCTGCAGAAGAATATCGAGGAGAGAGAGAGTGTAAGAAAGGGATGCGTTCCGGTGCGTCGGGGTTCTAGAGAAGTTTAGTAAGTATTTATCTGTCCTGATCCTGTCCTATAGTCTTTGTCACCTGACTCTTAATCAGGTGGCCACCACCAGTCCTTTGGCCAGAAGGTTGGGTTTCCCTGTTTCACTGTTAGGTAATTATTATTCTGTCTTAAATTTTTGCATATCAGTTGCAAATGTATGATTCTTCTGTCTTTTGTCTCTTCATCTATCACTCCTAATTGCATTAATTTGTTGAATGAGTCTACAAATGGAATGTATTTGATAAATGAATTTTTCTCTCCCATGGAAGTTGATGGAGTTTGCACTGTGAACCTGTACAAATGAGCGTTCAATTTTGACTGAGTTATTAAATACATTTATTGAATCTTACCCAGAGTCTGTGATTATTTTATTGAGAGTTATAAGATAAATTAGTTAATATGTTATTATCACCATCAACTACTCAACTAATGGTCTATGACCAAAGGAAGAGTGTGTTAATCTGTGGAGGTTAATTAGGTATTGACTAATGCAGATCAAAGTGAAAATAAAACTTGACCCCGAGCGACACAGTCAGGAAACTTGAATGTGTATGTGGGCCCATTTTGAGAAATTTGTTGATTTGTGAAATGTTTATCCTGGCCTTTCGCTGAATCAGTTTTTCTGGTGGCAGAGTGATGGTTATTATCGATTAGTTTGGTGATTATTGATCATTGATTATTGATAATTGTTTGACTCAATTGACTGTATGTTTAACATTAAGAGTTAGTGTTGCATTTTATTTTGTCTGGAAGCACAGGTACAGAGATACCTGGGAATCCCGGGAACGGAATTTAGAAGAGTGTGGTAAGGAAATCACACTGCAGAAGGTTACTAGTCTGTTGTCATAATACTGGGAAGCTAAGCAGGGCTGGCAGTATTATGAGGGACTATATTGTATAAGAGTAGAGTGTGAGTGACAGCAGGGGGCCCGCCTGTGAAACTTTGGCCTTACCCAAAGGAGGAGTATCCCTAGAGGAGTAACAGGTCCTCCCCGAGCTTAAGCGAAGGGTAAACAGTGGTTTTTACTCGTAGTGACAGGAAGGAATTTTTTCTTTTTGTAGCGAGTGTGAAAACTATCTTTGGTTTAGCGGCGCAGACAGAGTAGCACTGTTTTTACATTGTTACTAACGAGTTTTTATAAAGAAAACTAGAAAAGACATTGTTGTATTGCCTTGTGAAGGGAGGGTCAGTAGTAGGAGCCATACTTGAAGAAATAAAAACCTTTTAAGGGGTTCAATGATACACCTGGTCCTTAAAACCAACAAGGAAGAGATTGGCACGGAAACTATAATATCAAGAAAACATATTTATTAACCTCACATGAGGGAGATTGCGTCACTCAGTACCCTCAGGCCACTGTAGGAGGCATTCTAAGGAGTACAGAGAACAGGGGCCTTATATATGCATAGGTTACATAGTCAGCATAAAACCAAGGGGAGGTCCTGGCACATACAAGCATGTTACTGACTAATATGGGTATACAAAATTTGCTTGCACAACAAAGTGGGATGGGAGACATTTCTCCTTACATCAGTAAGAATAGCCTGACAGTTACATAATAGGAGCAGGTGCATTCTACCAGCTAGGTCTTTCTGAGCATGTGCAAGGCTCTGGAAGAGGGAGAAAGCAGATGGCTAACTAAAATGGCTGCCAGGAACAAAATGGCTTTTAGCTCATGCTAAGAGCAATTCCTGCAATCTTTAACATACTGACATCACAGAGAGCAGCGCTGGTATTGGTTGAAGCAGCGGGCGTGAGAAAACTGCAGATTGTAAAGGGACAGTCAGTAGAGGGAGCAATACTGACGTCACGAGAGCCACGTTGGCATTGGTCAGACGAGTGGGTATGTTGTAAGCTCTGATTGGTCAGTGGACAGGTAGCTTGCTGGTATTGGGTGAAGAAGGGAATGCGTAGTGAGCCCTGATTAGATTGTTAGTGTGAGTCACACAGGCATTGGACGAGTGTGGACTACCAGACTTCGTGAGAACACGGAAGAGTTTTGGGATTTTAACAAGTGAATTGGATAAAAGAACGAGATGAATGAAGTTGATTAATAAGATCAAGAATTTCTTTAGGAAGGACAAGCGCATAGTAACTAGAGAGGAAATTCTTATGCCACCTCCTAATACGCCTGCTTCCTTTATGATGATGGAAAGTGGATATCATACATGTGTATGGTTGGAGAAATGGGTGGAGTATACAAAAGATGATGGTGTTTTAGCTTTCCCTGAACATGGTACATTTAACGTGAGAATTCTTCAGAATTTGAGAAATAGGATGAATTTGTTAGAACCAAATCCTAGGTTAACACAGTATGAGGCTTTAGAAGAATGGGAAGTTGAGGCATTTGAGCGTGAGAAATACAGAGGAGGCATGAGAATTAAAAGAGGATTTTTACCTAGATACTTATTTTACACTAGAGGAGATCAAATGAAAAGATTGAGAAGGGCTGTAGTAACAGAGGGTTTGTATGCAGGGTTGATGGCCGAAGATCAAGAAGGGAGCAGATGTAAAGAAAAAAACGAAACATCTAGGTGTGGCAGGAATAGGGTGTGATGAATCTGATGATGAGTTGTTGGAAGATATTTTAGCAAAAAAACCTCTGCCTTATCAGGAAAGTGCTAGAGATACATCTTCAAGTGCCCCTGATCCAGCGGTGAACCAGCAACAGATACTCCAATACCATATACTCACCTGGGCCCATATACACACGTGCACAGGCCAGTAAAACCGTTGGATTCAAGGGTTTTGAGTGGTTTCATACCCCAAGATTAGTTACCTGTCATTCCTAACTAATCTTTCACTGATGAAAAAGTTCTTTCCTCTGGTTAATGGACCATTAGTTGAACTAGTTGATGGTTAAATGACATGAATTATTTCTCTTTGTAATGAAATGACAACAGAATCAGGGAAAATTTAAAAAGCTTTATCTAAATTAATTTCAAGTGAACCATTCAAAGTACAGCACAGACTCCGTCACTCTCAAGAGGAATGATTCAATTAATAAATTAAAATATTACACTCAACAATGATGTTGCTCAGAAAGGAGAGGAGAGAGAGAAAAGCACATCTGCACATTCATGAAAGTATAGTTACCTAGAACGGTGTGAAAATCTTCCCCCTGGCCAAGGAGCTGGGAAGGGTCCCCCGGGAAAGAGCAGGCGACAAAGGCTTCAGGACAGGATAGATGACCTCCCCAGCATCGACGCTTGCGTAGCACCCCTCTCTGACACTCTCTTCCTCCTCGAGATTCTTCCGCGATCTTCTTCTAAATTATTTAAGTTTAGGTAGATGGTTCTGCAATCAATTCTTCATCAGCATTCGCTCGTCCCTCTGACAGCATCCCTAGCCCTGCAGCATTCAGCAAATCTCCGTCTGACTGACTAACTAAGACTACCTCAATTATACCCTACAATGTTCATGTACCGCCCATTAATCTTGCAATGTCGTAAAAATAATAACTCTGATTGGACAGGCAAGTTCATTGTTCAAAGATTCCACCCCATAATTTGTATTCATAACTTTTTATTCCCCCCCGTATTCACCTCTTATTAGACACAAAAGTATAAACTTCATATGTTCCCATTCTTTTTCAGAGAAGTTTAGTAGTGGTTCCCAGGGTATGTATCATTTTCGTCCTTGGACTGTGTTCAAGGGTCACATCACTTCTTCTGGCTCACTTACAACACGAGTGTGCGGAGATCAGGTGGGTTACAGACTCCGGAATCTTACAAGAGGCCCAAATGTATACTAATAGAAAAGTCAAAATAAACAAATATTAATTTCAAAATAAAATGGTTTCACTGTATACCACCTATCTCTACTCTAACCCCATTTACTTATAAATGCTTTCCCCGCATGAGCGTTAGTAAAATAGCTTGGTTTGGTTTCAGCAGAGCAGATGCTTAGCATGTGAGCTTTCAAGCGGCCATTTTAAAAGCGTCTGCTGGTCATACTGCGTAGATGCAGTTGACGCATGCGCAATACAGTTTCCCCCGTTACGCCCATTTTAGAATTTCACTCGAGTTACTTGTTAGCAAATACACGTAGGCAAGCTTCTCTGTCTTTTATGTCAAGTGAGATGTGTATTAATTTACACAATACATAGTTAATACAAGGTTATGAGTTAAATGAGAGGATTGCTTCCGAGCAAGTTTCTTTTTTAGGAGTCCTTGCTCCATCAATCCCCTCTCTGATGGCATTTTTGAGCCATCACAAAATCACCCATCCCAACCAGATGCTAACTTTAGCACATCTCAATTCCCTTTCCAGTCTTTTTGTTCTTATCTTCATCTTTAATTTTCAAATCTTTCATCTTTTTATATAATTCTCCTTTCATCTCTTCTAGCTGTATCTCTTCATATTTTCTTTTCTTTCCCTTTCTATTTACTTCATATTTCCTTCCCTTTTTACAACATTTGCACCATATCATTATTGTTAAGACTATTATTTTTATCCCAACTAATGGAAATACTATTTGACCTATAATACCTTTCCCAATATTAGTAATCCAAGTCCCTATTTAAGAAACACCTTTTGTTAGTTTTTCCCATACACTGCCAACCTCGAGTGGTTTCAATTCTTCTTCAAGTTTCGTAAAATTCTTAATATATCCTTTAATTTCTGTGCTTTTATCCGGTATGCATGTGCAACAATGTTGCACATTCAACATTTTAAAGACTCCACCTTCTTACGCTAATAATATATCAAGCGCAGGTCGATTTTGCAAACCAATGATCTAATTGCAACCATTTCTATATTAATCATCAAGAAACCTCCAGCAGTATCAGTCGAGAGACGATCAACTACTGTTGACAATTGACAGATTCTACGTGATTTTAGAATGACTCCCACTGAAGGTATCAATGCACTAAATATGTCACCTACCATTTCTGAATAACGAGCTCTCTTTCTTCGTGTTAGTTCATTTGCATTTTCATTGTTTCCAGTGATTCTTTTTACATGATAAATCTTCGGAAATACTTTACTGAATTAGCAACTCCCATACCACCGTGCAGGTAGCTTCTAATAAGCATTATTCCCAAACACGTAGTAAACTCCAGGAAATACAGGATCTGTTCCCCCCCCCCTTTTATTCCCCAACCTCCCAGAATTAGGAAGTTATATGCACACTCACTGGAACCAATAAATACATTGTTATAGTATGTCTTTAATCTATGGAGGCAGGTTTTCCCTGTCTTTGCTAAGTCTATGGACAGCGCAGCATGAGTCTTGCCAGCTGTATAAATTCCCTCCTTTTCAACCCATGGTGGAATATGGGTTTTCTATTCAGTAGCCTTTCTTTGGAAATCCTGTCTCCTTTCTTTAACTAAATTCAAAAACACTTTTTCTTCTTCACGTAATGAGCATGTTAGATTATTTTTGTGGGCCTTTGCTATATCTATTGACTTCATAGTTAAGAAAAATTCACCCATAAACTGTGCATCTGGACTACTAAGCACTGGATTCATATTCTTTCGAATAGGAATTTCTGAAAATACTACATCTAAGTTTGAATAATAATATTGAAGTCTTCCTGTACTATAAAATAGACTTGTTAATACACTACATGAAATGCCATATGTTAAAGGTAAATGATGATATGTGACTCCCTCTGCTACTGAAACTGGTAATTTCATACAAACATAACAATCACTAATCTCCATTGTATCTACATATTGGAACAATAACTTTGTGAATACATTTAAAGATGTGTCATTACCTGTTACTGTGTGATGTAAATCTATCTCATCTGATGCTTCTAGTCCTACTCTATCTCCTTTCATGGTAGCTATCTTTTCAACGAATCCAGAACGCCTCAGCACGACTCGTCCTGGACATCCCCCGCCACAACCACATCTCCGGACACCTGAGAGACCTGCACTGGCTCCCTGTCAGCAAGAGGATCACGTTCAGACTCCTCACCCACGCACACAAGGCCCTCCACGACCTGGGACCCGAGCTCCTCAACACCCGCCTGACCTTCCACACACCCACCCGCCAACTCGGCTCCGCCAGACTCGCTCTCGCCGCCGTTCCACACATCCGCAGAGCCACTGCCGGAGGAAGATCCTTCTCCCACCTGGCAGCTAAGACATGGAACTCCCTCCCCATCCACCTCCGGACTACCCAGGACCACCTCGCCTTCAGGAAGCAACTCAAGACCTGGCTGTTCGAGCAGTAACGTCCCCCCCCCCGCGCCTTGAGACCCTACGGGTGAGTAGTGCGCTATACAAATGACAATGATTGATTCATTCATTCATTCATTAGTATCTGTGTCATTCCTTTTATCTGTTATCATGAGATAAGGAACTGCTACTGTTAGAAATAGCCATTCTATGACCACTAATCTAATAAAATGCTACATATACAAATCCTACAACGTGTCTTTGCACAATTTCATTTTGGTCTTACAGCAACTCTATCTTCAGCCATTTTAATCTAAGAAGATTCCTCTTCTTTTCTTTATTTTACTTAAGAATTGTATTTCTCTGTTAATTCAAGGAGGCCTCACTTTCCCTTCGTCAATCTGTTCTGCATTTACTTCTTCATTAGTTTCTTCATTTAAATCTAGATTCTCGAATTTCTCAAGAATCTCATTGGTCCATTCCAGACCCTTGAACTTATTTTTCAAGATTCTCAGTCTTTGGCTATGTGTAGTGTAGTTCCTATATCCCTGATAGGCTCTGCGCATCGGAATAACATACACTATAGATTTGACATAGGACTAAGATCAGTATGTCTCTATCACGTATATTAAACTTAGTTACTTGTGTGTGCCTGCTAACTCAGAGGTCACTAGAAACTTCTTGAATATACAAGAAGGGATTAGTCTCTGACAACCGCATAAACATGACAACTTTGTTTCCCTTTAGAATCAGAACAGTCTCAGAATCGTGGAAACAATAGATAACAGTTTCACTCAGTCAATCGTGCATGCTTCGTTTCTACAGAGTTGCACAGAAATAGAGACGGGCGCTTTCAATAAAAAAGGGTTTATTGAACAGTCTTATTTCTCGTGCAAGAGATATGAATTGCTACAATCGTAAGACAGACTGCGAAGTACAATATGTACAAGGTTAGCAGTAAGATAAAATAATACTGCAATAGCATGGTTTGTAGCTATGACATATATTAATCAAAATATACATAAATAACATAATGCTAAAATGTGATACTCATCTGATGCTTCTAAATTGTTCTACCCCAGTGTACCTAACCTAAGTGCAGTATGAGGTCTGAAGTAGGTGCTGTTTCTTAAGTATAGCTAGCTATATTTTAGTTTAGCCAAGAGTTGCCAAAAGTTTATCTAAGTTCTAGTCATATCCATACCTGAGAATGAGAGAGGTTGGAATCTCTTTTCTGGACTTGTTAGCCTAACCCCCCACAAGGGAAGTCAGAGTTCACTGGAGCTGGTTTCTCTGCGAGGAGGATGACAGCGTCAGGTCAGTGCATCAGGCTGGAACTCGATTTCCTTCCGAACTTGCCGTGGCAAACCGTGTAGTCTGGGTTGGATCGAATCCTCCAGGAACCGCAATTTGCCAAGGCAAGTGCTGGTATATTTATACCTTGAAGGTGTCTAGGAATGCCAGTATTGACGTAAAAATTGGGCAGAGGAACGTCATGAATGAACCCCTAAGGAATAGATGTTCATGCATACTTATTGAGTTCTTTGAGAAATCAATATTCAAGCTGGGGGAAATTCCTTAAGGGTTAAGGATCTGGTTTTCCAAGAAATCGTTGTGACGTGGATGGACGGATGTAGGTGGCCATGCCTGTATTTGGTTTGTACGGACAATGTCTAAATAAGGGCCGGATTTCTATGTCCAAATAAGAGCAATGTGAATTGTACCTATATAAGGGCATAAATCGGGATACCTATAAACGGAATCTAAATCTACATACAACACCCACTCCAGTTTCGTATGAACGATGTTACTAAATCCTAAAAGTTCTAAACATGTGTTAAAACAGAGTATCGCATGGGATTGCTAAAATAAGCTAAAAACATATCTAAAACATATGTTCTAAAAATACATTACTAAACCATTGCTATGCATAAAGTGTTGTACATATTGAAGGCAATGTTTCATTCTAAGCATAGGATTACATTGGAATGCCAAATGAATGAACCAAAATATATACATGTGATGAAATGGCTCGCAAATACAGAAGAAAAAGGGCTGAAACCATTTCATATCAGGTTACATAAGTCAAATTGTTATTCATGACAAGGTGGCATACTGTCCCTGGAAGTGTTATCAAAGAATTCTGTTCTCTATGAATAGTTCTACTATAAGCAGATTACTGTGCCAAAAAATCCAAAAAATACTAATTTGGAAAAATAAAATTAATCCTAGCAAAAAAGGTTCCAAAGTCAGTAGCATGTCTGAAAAAGAATGAAGGCCAAATTCAGAGTCTCTCCGGAACACTGTGTGCTTGAATCAAAAGTCAATGTGTGGGGAAGGAGAAAACATAACATTTTCTAAACTTGTAGACAACAAGTCGTCTACCGTTGTGGGTGAGAGTTAGAATACCTTGTGTAGAAGATCAACAGCACAGAGATGCGAACTATTGCCTTCAGCATGGGAAGCATCAGCAATGTCCGGATTCGATGTTACCTGTGCGCCTGGTGTTTCCTCTTGTACCTCAGCAGTAGCATGTTGCGTCTGTGAGATCTCAATGAATGCCGCCATCAGGATTGGTAGCCGCTGGGGACAACACATAGCATAGGCCGTTATCGGGTCCAGCAGAGTATCAATATCCGTAGGCATGATTGATGGGAGTGTCAGACAAATGTACAGCACTCATTCTTCACCGCATAGCAGGCAGCGTAGAACAGGTAAGATACAATCTTGCCAAATTGGTCTGAATGACAGGAACCAAGTGGTGTTTAATTCTCGTAGACGAAGTATACCAAGAATTTGGACGATGCGTTCACGACACCTCATCTCCAATAGAGTTCTTTCCATTGTGAACTGGGTATAGCTGGTTATTTGGCTTGCCATATTGTAGCAGTAGGAGAAAAAAGAGTATCCCTGCAACGAGTGCTAAAAGGAGCGGCAGTCCGCCAAACACAGAGTGCACGAAGTTTGGAAAAATTCCGAAGACTGCTTGAAAAGGTGCTAACAGTCCTACACACACGTTCTTAAATACATGTACTATACCACTCGTATCAGACATGTTTAAGATATGACCTAACATTTCTGAGAAATGCACAGGGCAGTTTGTATACAAAAGGGTATGTATCTCCTCAGAAGTCCTTGCGACTTGGAGGTCATAGGTTTCTTTAGCAGAGGTCAATGGCACAGTTTTTTGTAAAAGAATGGCTTTCATTCTGCTTAGCGTATCAATTCGTATAGAAGAGATATTCAGTGAAGGCCATAAAGGCGACTCCCTCACTAGGGCTATTTGGGGAAACAAGACTTGCATACAGCAAGTGACCCTGGAAGTAACAGTTACTAGATATGGGATACTTGGCAGCATGCCACAGAAGCTGTGATCATTCAACATAATGTAACTCCCGTTTGAAAGTTGACCAAAGATTGGATTAATCACTGCTGCCGGTGAACCGTGCAGGTAGCAGGATAAGTTTGTAGTGGAACCGTCACAGGGCCCGTGTAAGTTAATACCCTGACAAAGGAGAGAACCGCTTAGTGCGTGTTCACAGTTTTCACTGCTAAGAAACACTTCACGTCCCCCACTCCAACATCTGTGTGTGTAAGGTAAATCCCAGGATATCTTGATGTATTCTTTACCCAACCTTTCATATTTACCTGCTGGTACATTTTTTAGGCAATACTAAAAATGGAAAGTCGTAACAGGCAGAGTAATCTTACCATGTATGATCCAATCAGTAGCTGGTTTTTCTGCCACTGTGAATGGTAATTTATCCAGTTTTCAATGCTCAGCACCGTATAGTCTGCTCCCCTTTGCACCAGTTTGATCTGTCTGTCAGTGAGATTGAATTCCGCAAACAGTGACGTAGTATTGATTAAACGCCAAGGGACATAGCCAGAACGCAGGTTTTGGAGCGTCCAGCCTAATAGCATGATAGAACTTAATTGAGACTGACCATGTTGCAACATGACCAAGTCTTGTTCTATGATGTCTATGACAGAGGATACAATGCTGTCCAAAGAATATATCCTGGACGACAGAGTCGTTAACCCATTGTCTACTACAGAGAGAGTTTTCTCTAAATTAATATGTTCAATTTCTCGTATTCGTTCTGCAGTCTCTGCGTGGGTGATCTTCCATGCTTCATTATAAGCAGAGTAGATACCGGCATATATGAAACGTTTTTTACGCGGTTTTCTTGGTCCTAACAAGAATTCCCTAAGTTAAGTGTTGTTTTACATCCTCTACTGTAGCTCTCTGTAGCCTATCAAGGCAAAGTTTCCCTACACTGTAAGTTGTTACTACCCCCGGATGCTGTCTTTGGACATAACGTGGGTCTTGCCTATGAAAGGTAAAACCTTGTGTTTTATTCAGGAATCTATCTTCACAGTTGTTTGTGTCTAAGGGCCAGAGCAACCTTTTTTTCTATTCATTATCTGTTGTGATGCAAAATATTATGTACGTCGACCTCCCCCTTTGTAGTGCTTTCACATGTAGGTGCAGGTATAGACGGTGTATTCATGTCTTTTATCTAGGCTAATCCAAGGCATGATGTTTGTTGGACAGTGTCATTCAAAAACATAATTTGCTCAGGGATGATACAGGCTCTCAACAAAGCTTCTATTCCCTGTACTTGACAATCTTTAGTACCCCAGACAGTTTTTGTCTCAATATTGTCTTTCCAAAAGTCGTAACCCTGTCTAGACAGTTGGGCAATAAAGGCTGCAGAATAAAGCTGTTTGGTATTCGTTAACATACTTAACAGTCTCAAAGTCCCAATCATTAGAAAAGGTACTGGAGGTAATAAAGTCACTTAATGAAATTTTAAATAAATGTGGAATCTTCAAAAGCTCTGACGGACCAAAAATGTCATATTCCATTGCCATTGATAAACTTTATTTCGGCTCTATGGCCATAAAAGCGACATAGATTATCACAGTACACAATATAATAAAAGGAAGATAAAAACACAACCAGTCAATTCATATTTGGAAAATATTGCAAGTACATTCAAATAAAACAGGGAAATATTTGGGCAAAATGGTTAATTATAAAAATTTCCTACGTGATATCCATACAGCATTAAGGAACCGGGAAACTGCAAAGACTATCGGGGGTTTGGTATCGTACTTTAAGACTCTCATTGCTTTTTCGCCCTCTCTGAAACCAAGATTGTTGCATAAGGGCTTGATCCAACGTTTTCTTTGGGGTAAGTATATTGGGCAAAAAAAGAAAACGTGTTTTTCATCCTCCAATATATGGCTACAAGCCGGACAGGCAGTAGTATTGTTGGCATCCCAGCCAGATGTGAATGATCTGAGCGGGAGACAACCCATTCTCAATTGGCAATAAAGCTTCCTCGCGGCCGGAGGACTAACCAGATCTAGAAACTCCTCTCTCCTGTAGTTGTCTTTAATTTGGAGGAACACAGCCGTCAGCCTGCCGATCTTAGGGCATTCATAAAGACGCGCAAGATGGTAGTTATTAAACTGTTCGACCAATTTTACTTTGGATAGAGCCGGGCATGAGACCTCCGGAGAGGTCCATAATTCAGGAAGGCCAATCTTAGTGCAGATATCCCTGACGAATCTCAACCAAGGGATATTCTTGCTCTTTAGTTGAGGCCAGACTCCCTTAAATTCCTCACGATAGAATCCCAACTCATCATTGGACCATAGTCTCTTCCAGTGTATCAATGGACGCAACATTACCACTTGTTCCATGGGTAACAACCCACAATCCAGCCTGATAGGGGTCAACGGGGAGCTAGAGGGAAGACCCAGCAGACTCCTCACGAATGAATTTTCGGACCCAATCAGGCTGTGTATTCTAGAGTGGCCCCACAGTTCTGCTCCATAAATGGAGGCTGCTCTTACTTGTGTCCTATATATTTCTAGTGCTGGGGACACTGGTTTGGAGACCGAACCTCTGAATACTTGGGATATTCCCCCGGTAGTTTGGGCAAGTTTTAGCACAGAATTGGCAATTTGACCACCCCAACCAAAATTTTCTTGTAATAAAATCCCCAGATAACCGAATGTAGTTACCCGCTCAAGGTGAACGCCATTCAGGACTGGGTTTGGCCGTGTGTGTTTGGGGGGATTAAGGATCATGTATTTGGTTTTAGCTAAATTGATCTCTAAGCCTCTTTCTGCACAAAAATCCACAAAGCCATCCAAGATACGCTGGATGCCAGTTAATGTTCGTGACAACAAAAGAGTGTCGTCAGCGAACATCAATGCTGGCACCATACCCGTGGCAAGTCTTGGCGCATCTGTGTCCCTAATACCTTCCAAATGTTTAATGAGCCCGTTGATATATAAACAGAATAGCGTGGGTGCCAACACGCATCCCTGTCGGACTCCACGGTTGATGGGAAAGCGGGAAGAAAGCTCACCATATTTGCCACATCTAACCTGGGCAAAGTTTTGCATATGGAGTCTGCAAACAATATCCAAAAGATATAAGGGGACATTGAGGGCTCGAAGCACCTTCCACAGATTTTCTCGCGGGACCAGGTCAAATGCCGACCTCAGGTCAACAAAAATGAGATAGAGGCTGCAACCCTCTAAACTCACGGTCTTCCAGTGTATGACCTGAAGTCGGAAGATCTGGTCAACAGTGGAGGTGCCCTTTCTGAATCCTGCTTGCAGGAAGCTTAAGATGTTATTGTCGGTCTCCCAGGCCTGGAGTCTGTCCAATATTATACGCCCAAACAGCTTCTGTGTGATATCAATTAGGCTGATGGGCCTATAGTTTGACGGTTTTAAAGGACAGCCTTTCTTGAATATCGGCACGATCTCCGCACCTAGCCAGGACTCTGGGAGATCACCACCCGTCAGAATAAAATTAAATAGGGCACAAAGATACGGCACCCAGATCCTTGGTTCCGAACGGTAGAGGTCGCCAGGGATTTTTTCCAATCCCGGCGCTTTGTTGGGTATCAATAGATGTATAGCCATTTCCACCTCCTTTGTCGTTATCGTCGTTGTAGCTTCAGCTTGAATAGGGAGTCTGGGAGGAGAAATGGGCGAAGGTGGTACATTGTCGTTTGGGCTTGAATAAAGACCTCCATAATGAGCTTCCCATACCACTGGGGCTATGTTTGGGAATGGGATCGTTCCTGCTTCTTTCCTGCCCTTGCTGACAATAGTCCAGAAGCCCCTAAAGTCCTTCGCTACCAAAGTCGATCTTAGTTCTTCCCAGATGTCAAACTCCCATAATTTTCTAGCCCTTTCTAAGGTTTGTTTATGTTTGGCCCTCAATACTTTGATCCTGCCTCTATCTAGGGCCTTGATGGCGGTAAGTAACTCGCTCTTCGATTTCCTGCACTTGGCAGAGTACCACAATTGCCTTTTGGGCAAATGGGGCCTCACGGACCCAGTCAGACAAAACGCCTTCGAGAGTTTGTCTACTAACTGTAGGTGAATGCCTGTTGGTCCAGTTGCCTGTTCTGGTGGAGATCGAGATAAACCCACCTCAGACATTTCGATAAGATGAGGTAGGGCAAGGCTATAAATTTCTGAGATTTTATTTGGGCTTGCGGCGATACGGGGCCATCTCACCCTTCGTTTGTTATTGTGTAATATGGGGAGTTGTGCGGTGGTGGATGATGGTACATCGTAGGTACTCATGCCCCAACAACCTGGTTTAAAAGTTACAGCTAAAGCGTTGTGATCGCTATCAATTCGATCTAACACCCTAAAATCAAGCACCTTGTCCCAAGATCTAGTTTCAATGAGAAGATAGTCAAGGATAGAGGTATGTCCGGCCCTGTTAAAAGTAGCTCGTCCTGGTCTGTCAGAATCAAATCTCCCGTTGCAAGCCCTCAATGACAGGGAAAGGGTGAGAGCGGAGATCTGGAGGACCAGAGGGGTCCATGCTTTGACCTTTAAAATCATTGGATCGGGGATATTCCGGTATTCATTCTCTGTGGTTGGATCGTCTAAAGTCGACACACAGAGTGGTTCGTATTGGCAATTAAAGTCGCCACCTACAACCACAGAATATTCTGGATCCAGAGTCGGGATAAATTTATTTAGCAGTTCCATGACCTCAGATTCCCGACCACCCTGAGAAGGTCTTGAGTAGACGTTCAGGAGAGCCAAGTGGATATTATTTGGCAACTCAAGTAAGGTACATTGAATATCTTCTGAGTTAGTATGGATTTGCCTTGCCAAGGCACCCAAATGGAGTGCCACCCAGCTGGTAAGGCCCCCTGAAGGTCTACCCCTACCACTAGTTACAGCCAATATATTAAAGGATGCAAAGCCTACCCTATGTGAATTTTCCAATGCCCATGTCTCTTGCATTAGACAAATATCAAAATCGTCTATAAAGGCACCCCAGTCCTCACAGTCCAGTTTGCTCTTAAGACCTGCCACATTCCATGACAACAAACGAGGACTCGACTTTGATTTACTTAGAATTGGGATCTGGTCAGCGACAGAATTAGTGGTAGATGGTGAACTCGTGACCCTTTCTATACTTTCCCGCGTAGGCCAATTTGCCAGCCCTTCCATTACTAGCTGTTTCCCCGGGACTAAGAGCAGTTTCAAAATAATAGGGTTCGAGCGTCAATCCACTTGATCGAGGGTGCTATATCTATTAAAATGGTGGAAAGCTTCAAGCGGAGGTGGGCAGAGTCGGTCTTGGCCTTGAATTATATTAAAATCAAGAGGGGGTAATCCAACCCTACCAGTTCGCACATTGTCCACCCTTCCTCTGTTGAAATCATTAGTACTAAGGTACTGGGGTCCTGGGTAGAAATAGATAAGGGGGAGAGCTCTAATTACTGAGTGGGGACTGGAATTGGGGCCTGGCTGGAATGTACAGATATACCTAACCGTATTTGGGTTCCTAAAATTAATGACTACACAATCTCCTTGAACATCTTTGGCTCTGTGTCCAACCCAATTGATTCTCCTAGCGAATAGAATCTCACTTGAGCACTGTTTCGGGAGGGGTTTGTTGCAGTTTAACCAGTGCGTACATTTATTCTTTAAATCGAGAAATGTCTCCCTTGATCCTTGGTTCAAAGTAGGAACACCAGCAAGGATCACCACATATGGTGCAGATTCAGGGGGGAGATCCAAACAAGGTAACTTCGGGTCAAGGGAGAGCTCTGGCTGCTTGCATGGAGATTGGACGAGCCCAATAGACTTTGTTAGTGGAATATTGGGTGCATTAGTAGTTGCAGGGCTCGCTCTGTTCCTGGGACTCCCTATACTGGCTGGAACATAGGGGACTGCTTGTGGGACAGTAAGCAATCCCTGGCTCTGACCCTGTACGATAAGTTGTTCTGCAGTAACTGTCAGAGCAGTAGGTGGGTTGGAGACAGAGACACCAGTTTCAGCAGAGCTTTCTATATTACCCCCTCTATCCCCTGTACCCTTAGTCCTGGTAAATGAAACAATCATTGATTCCAAATTAATGAGACTGTTTTCTAAGGAATCGAGTCTATTGCAGATAGGGCGACAAATCGCGGTAAAAAGCTGTTCCATCTTTTGCCAAAAGTCATTGTTCCGTACGGGGCCCAGCGGTGCCTCGGGGCCTTCAGCCATCAAATCTGTGGTAGGCACGGGTTCAGATGCCCCATCGTTTGTCCGTTTTTGAATTTTAGGTCTTTTATTGGTCGGCACTGGGCCACCCCTTTTACGTTTCACCGCCTTCTCCGAAAGCTTAGTAGGAATAGCATCGGGGAGTATGGGTTGGCTAGATCTGGTAGTGCCTTCAAAGATCGTGGGTATGGAAGAGGCGGGGCAAGAGGAATCACCGGGTTCAGTCACAATACAAACGCTGCTGGTTGCAGCAGCATCGACATTTTCATTTCCGCTCAAGGATGAAACATTGGAATCGTGGACTAATGTAGGTAAATGGTTTGTAGCTACCGGTGATTTGACTGAAGCAATATTGCCCAATGAAGAGCGCTTGTCAAGCACTAGATCGAGAGACAGTCTTTTCTCAGTAAGTTCAATTTCCCTCTGTAAGACTGACGCAGCTCTAGTTATAAAATTATCCAGAGTTCCGACTACTCCGGACCCGCTCAGAGACTTCCGGCCCTTCTTGGTGCCGGCAGTGGCCATTATCAGTTAATGACGATTAAAAGAATAGCAGCAGATCAGCACTGTGGTGTATCTACAAAATCGCCCGAGGTTGTTGTTTGGACTCAGACCGCTACACAATATAGTATAATAACTCACTGGCGCACGGCTCACCTGGTCACCTGTAGAACCAAGAGGTGTGTCCCGTCCCGGCCTCAGTCGGTCTCTGACGGGCTCAGACGGGCCCGCCCTTGTCCCGGGCTTTGCCCGCGCTACGTTCCGCGCTGCAGAAATATGTGCGCGGAAAGATATAGTCACGCCGGGGGGCGGGTCCTGAGGAAGAGGCAGGCAGCAGCATCAGGAAGTTGGAGGGCTGCTGGACCTCGCAGTCCTCGGTACGGGAATCCCAGGGCACCAAAGGTCAGTTTTTCCACGAGCGGCTCCCGCGAAGCGGGGGCCGCGAGGTTTTATCCTGTGTCCAGGGGCGGGTCCTGAGGAAGAGGCAGGCAGCAGCAGCAGGAAGTTGGAGGGCTGCTGAACCTCGCAGTCCTCGGTACGGGAATCCCAGGGCACCAAAGGTCAGTTTTTATCCTGTGTCCAGGGGCGGGTCCTGAGGAAGAGGCAGGCAGCAGCAGCAGGAAGTTGGAGGGCTGCTGGACCTCGCAGTCCTCGGTACGGGAATCCCAGGGCACCAAAGGTCAGTTTTTCCACACTATACCATCAGGAATAGGAATCGCTGTGATGTTCACTGCTGACAAGTCTCTTGCTTCACGATGGGATGATTTGTGTGGCTGGAGAAGTAAGTTCACTCTTTTACTTGCTGTGTCCATTTGAATATATCTTCCATTAATCAGCATACCGAGAGTTATTACCAGAGCTAACCAAAGTAGAAAGAAAAATACTCCCAAAACAATCCATAGTTCAATCCATGGTGAAACCAGATAAGTCTTTTTCAGAAGTTGAAAAAAGTCTGTTGCTTGTTCTTTGTACTGGCGTCGTTTCAGGCTCGCTGGGATCCTCATAAAACGTATCAAAGTTCATGAAATAGCCAGAAGCAGTTCTGTCAATGGTTGGATTTTAGTTCTTTTCATCACTTTTGTGCTGTTTGTCATTAGACCCCCAGTTCTTGTTTTTTGTGTATAATGGTTGGAATTGCATCAGGATTTGTGGAATTCACTGGAACCAGTTGATCACTTGTTACTTCATGGTAGACAGGTGTATCAGGACAAACTGTTATTTGGGTCTCAAGAGGTACAAGGTCCATAGCATTGTTGCTTAGTCCTCTATTTCTTACTGTTGAATTTTCAAAAGTGATGAGTCTCTCAGTTTGAACCTCTTGGATTGTAGCTAGAGGAGTACGTCTGCTACATTGGCGGAGTCCACTTGGCCTACTATTCAGTATCAGCCACATAGTGTGGTTTGATCAGGTCGATGGACACAAATCTTCTCTCTTTTTTACCAGCAAGGGGCGGCAAAAGTACGGTTCTTGATCCGTGGATTGCTAGGACAGGTACTGGTTGTCTGTAAGAAGGCCCAAATTCCTTCTTGTCCGCGATCTTTTCTCTGACTAGATCCCCAAGTTTTGGGATCCAGACAGGCCTTGCTGGGACGGCTGGATTTTTCTCAGTGGTAATTGGCTTCAGGACCACGTTGCTTTGTTGTTTTCTCAAGTCATTTAAGTCCTGTAAAACAGCCAAATGATCTTTGATATCAAATTGCTTGTTTTCCACCACTGTGCCTTTCATATCTAAGTCCAGAACCAACATTCTAGTCCCAAACAGGACCTCATATTGAGTGACACCCCTTAGAGAACTTCTTGGCAAATTGTTTAGTGCTCGCTGGACCCCATATAGATGTTTGACCCACCCATCACCCGAACCTAATACCCGAGCTGTTATAGACTGCTTTATGTCCCGTTTTTTTCTTTCCACAACAGAATTTCCCTCAGGATGGAATAGAGAAGAATACCGCAATGCTTCTTTGTAAGCCCTAGAGCTAAACGCAGGACCCTGGTCAGAATGTAGTGTACCTATTGCATATGTGCCGATAAAGACTCGGAAATCTTTTATAACAGTTTGAGCGTCAGCCGAGCGCTAAGGCCATGTCCATAGGAACCTAGAGCACGATTCCACTGCGACCATGATATATTTATAGTTCCCATCCCTTTGTAAGGGACCGCAGTGGTCCAGGTAAACACAAGCTAATGGTTTATCAAGGGCATCTGTGCAGGAGGTTTCACAGTAGAGACTTTCATCTTCTGGCATATCTCACAGTCCAAAACATAATTTCTAGTCTGTTTTCAAATGCCGGACCACCGGTACCTTTGTTTTAATAATGCTACTGTGGCGGAAACACTTGCATGGGTAGAGGCAAGCACTTCATGTGCTGCTAGGATTAGCCCTAGTCTATGTTCCATGTTTGGTATTACCCTATCCCCCACTCCAGGGATTTGAGCAAACATTGTTTGCATCAATTATATATGAGTATTTGAGTGGAAACATTTTAGGTAATGCCTCACCGCTGCCTTTGCTTGATGCATTGACAGCCAGCATTGTTTCGCTCTCTATTTTCGTTTTTGAACGAGTGATTGCAGCTATGGAAGCCGTTTGCACAGCCCCTTTCGCGACTTCATCAGCCAATGAATTCCCTTCAACGTGAACGCCACCATGTTGGTGACTCAGCGTGTGTATCACGTGAGTGTTCTGTAGCCTGTTTCGCAAATGAACTACTTGTTCCCAAAGTAATTTGTGCTTGATTGTGCCACCTTTTGCATCTTTGAAACCATTTGGAATCCAATTCTGTAAATATTCATTGTAAGATTGAACACAGTAAAAAGAATTGCACACTATCAGTGTGGGGAATTCGCAATCTGTATTTTCAAGTGCCATCTTAAATGCTTGTAGTTCAGCTGGCTGAGCTGTACAATCTCCTAGAGATTAGGTTTTTGTGACCATTGGTCTTAATTTGCCATCTTGCATGTGACCTTTAACGATAGCACACGCTGCACTGTAAGCTTGTTTACTCCCCATAGCAGGCTGTGCAGATCCATCAGTATAAATTATAAATTCGTACTGGTCAAGAGGGAGAATTTCAGTGGGCACAGGACAAATGTCATGTATATGAACCATTGATGCCTGTAGAAACATAACTTACATTGTGTGTCCCTTCCAAACACAGGTGGTGCTGGGGACACAGCAGCAAATGAAGAGGAGTCCCTGTCCCAGACTCCGGTGGTCCCTCAGCTCTCTGGTGTGGATCAGTCTCTGTCATCTTCGGATGACGAAGAACAACCTGGCACCTCCGGTGTGAGTCATCATGCAGCACCAGCAGTACAAACATCTGCACCCCCTGTACCCACACCTCCAACATCTGGCAACAGACAGGGCACCCCCGCCAACACGGACAGACCAAGGACACAGAATACCGACAGAACAGGGACACAGGCCCACCAGGAAGCTACGGACAACACCACCAGTAACAACACGCAAGGGGGCCCAGTGTCACCTGTGCGTGCCACCGCAGGTCCTGCCCGTGTGGCTAGGGGTGGTGGGAGGGGTGGTAGGCAGAGGTCGCGGCTTGCAGAGGGTTCTGGACTTCATGATGTCCCCCAACTGGAACACATCATAAATGTGTACCAGGATAGCACCGGAGGATTCAGCCAGTTAGTGGGGATCCTCAAGGACATTCAACAGGAGCAGGCTGCCCATCATGCTCGCATGGAGTCCAAGTGGGATGCACTTACTGCGGTGTATAGGGACATACTCACATGCCTCCGCCAGATAAGCACCAACATGTCCACACCTCCCTGTGTGGCCACAACATCTGTTGCCGCAAGATCTGCCAGTGCCACAGGGAGGGAGGATGACTCTGGCGGAGAGTCCTCTGCACCGCAGACGCCTGCATCTGATGATCCCCCTCGAAGAAGAAGAGGGGTCGTCCGAAGAAGAACAAGTGAGACGCAGATGGCCATGCACATCCCCCAGGGCCTCAAAACCTGTTCTGGAAAATGTTCTTTGTGTGCAAACCGTTCACCTTGTCGTATCTAACCCAACTCGCCTACATGACATGGAGGGTTCATGTTGGTCTAATGTAGCAGATGACTGTGGACTTTACTCTGGACATTTCAGCTACCAACACTTCCAACTCTTCTGTGAACTTTGGATTCAAAACCCAATGTACAGCATCCACCATCCTGTGCACTATCCTCACACATGTTTGTAAATAAACTCACCAGTACACTATACTTGCCTCTGTTGTGATTCCAACTTATGTGTCATGGAGATGTTGATCTGCTAAAGAACACAGTGCATGCCAAATACTACAGCAATGTGATCACCGTTATGTGAGTCATGGTGATGTGACAAATGTGAGGGAGACACACCACTATGGCACCATAACACATACTCACCATGGCCATGTAACTCATCCCATACAATGATGTTGACCTGAAATACAGTGGAATGCACAGACACCACACCTATCCACAGTCCATGGTAACAAGCCCACAGGTGAGGTAAGCAAATGTCAGTCAGATGTGGAAAGACAGACAACACACATAACAAAGCATAGCACAGATTCATTACACACAGCAACATGTTTATTCCATAAAAGTTGCAAGGTAATTTTACGTGACAGTGGACACACGGTCACAAAGTGTCGGAGAATTGAAGCCTAGGGGTGTGTGGTACATCACTTGATGGGAATCGACAACTTCCACCCTGGGGTTGGATTCTGGGTGTTGGGGGTCAGTGTTGACCAAACAACAGGCAAAGTACCCTGGGAAGGACAGATATAAGACACAGTCAAAAGCACAGCAGAACAGGAGAGAAATGCAATACACATGCACAAAACATGTCACAAGAAACCTACACAGAAACAAGTTAGCTTGTCGACACTATTGTGGAGTATAGACTACCTGAAATGACACATCACTGCACGCATCCAGTCAAGTAGCACACAGACACACTCAAACAGCAACAGAGCAGCCCCAACACATTTCAGGCTAACTCAATATATTGACAAGAAGTTGTTGATGAGCTGTGTGCGGACGTCACCCTCATCATCATCATCATCATCACTGGCATCGTGGCCCAGGCCCGGATCCTCCACAGGTGGTGGATGTAGGTCATCGTCATCCTGGATGAGAGGCAACTTCTTCCGCACTGCCATGTTGTGTAGCATGCAGCATACAAGGATAATTTTGCACACCTTTGCAGGGTCATATGGGAGGGCCCCGGTCTTGTCCAGGCAGCGGAAGTAGCTTTTCAGGAGACCAAATGTCCGCTTAATCACCCTCCTGGTCTGTGCCTCATTGTAGCGCATCTCGGCTGGTGTCACAGGGTTCATGAGGGGTGTCAGCAACCATGGCATGTTGGGGTATCCGGAGTCACCTACATACAAACAATTGAACAATTAGCTGAGTTTTGAATGAGGGTGGAATACAACATTGCCAAACACACACAATGGTAAATAGTCAGTACACACCGACAAGCCAGGCATGCTGGTTTGGCATCTGGGACATCAGCGTTGCAATGCGACTACTCCTCATGATGTAGGCATTGTGTGCAGAACTGGGGAAATGTGCACAGACATGTGTGATACACATGTCCGCAAGACATACCACCAGAGCATTGATGGAGTGAAAATATTTCCTGTTCCGGTATGTCTGCTCCTGTGCCCGTGGTGGTACCAGGGCCACATGTGTACCATCAATAGATCTGATGACATTCGGCATCCTCCCCAGTGTATAAAAAGCATCATTTATGTCAGTTAGTTGACCTGGGCTAAGAAACTTGATGTACAGGTTAAGGAAATGCAACATCCCCTCCAAGACATCGCGTAGCATACGACTGAACATAGTTTGCGACATACCACCAGCAGTAGCCACAGTGTACTGGAAGGTACCAGTAGCAAAGAAGTGCAGGGCTGCCATCACCTTCACCTCTGGGGTCAGTGCTGTAGGGTATGTCCGGCCAGGTAGCAGATGTGGCGCCAACTGCTCTGCCAACTTCTCAATCAGTGGCCTGGTGAAGCGGTACCGTCGGATGCAGTCGCGTTCCTGCATGGTTTCAAGGTCTGGGAACAGTCTATGGACAGCTGGTGCCATGCAGTACAGAGATGAACAAAGGAAGATTGTCGATTCATCCACCTATGTGGCTATGACCAAGCAAAATATCACATGATACATCATGACAATACACAATGTACTGAGATGTGTGCTGTTGGGTATGGACACATATGTCACCTACATGCCCATCACCTCACATCTCACGTCCACATGTCTACATAAGTTCCATGTAGTGCAATGGCCAATCATTGGGCTGTGTCACAGTACCTATGTACTGCTGTCACGTTCCAAACACACACCACAGTGACAAGTGAGGCCTGATATCTCCCAGGCATCACAGCTCTTTGACAGGCAGATACCTAGGGTCCCTGTATTGCCACATGGACACTGGCATGACATGGCGTCTGTGTAGTCCAATTGGAATGTGGAATCGAGCACTCCAATGACATGGCGTATCATGTACACGCCACAAAACAACCATGAGTCCCACAGGTAGTGGCCCCTGTTGTCTCTGCGGGCCCTACATGGACGTCTCGTAGACACACACACATCAATGTTGATGCACAAACCACATGGATGTGGAGACTGTCTCCCATTGGGCACATTTGATCAGACACATCTGAGACACAACATGCACACAGACTGTGGGTGTACATCAGAATTGTGGCTATGGGTCTCACTGTGATGTACATACCATCCCACCCAGGACTCAGAGTGTTTGTGACATGTCCTAAACATATCCAACCTGTAACTGTGTCCATGACTCATGCCCATAACTGTACAGTTGCACATCACAGTGGTAATGTGCACAACACGCAAAGGATTCTGTCCCCATGAACACGTGCACAGCCTGGGAGTGGCTGCACCAAAGTGCCACACAACAAACCAAATGTTGCCCCCCTACACACAGAGGTAATGCAGCCTTACATGCCATGGGACACAGTGTGGCACATGCTGTAGTGTGGTAGGTTTGCACCTGAGTCCCTGGCAAGTAATTTTGTGTGGAAGCTGTCAAAAAGTCACACCAATGTCAACCGACGTGGGTGACTTCTACAGAGACGCATTGCACAGTTCAGGACCGAGCCGTGCGGACACTTAGCCATTGACTGCAATGTGAACCGATGCGGGTAACTATCCTGCATATGCATTGCACAGTTCTGGACCGAGCCGTGCACACGCTTAGCCATTGACTGCAATGAGAACCGATGCGGCTGACTATCATGCATACGCATTGCACAGTTCTGGACCGAGCCGTGCGCACGCTTAGCCATTGACTGCAATGAGAACCGATGCGAGTGACTATCATGCATACACATTGCACAGTTCTGGACCGAGCCGTGCGCACGTTTAGCCATTGACTGCAATGAGAACCGATGCGGGTGACTATCATGCATACGCGTCGTGCAGGCATGGACCGAGCCGTGCGCACGCCTTGGCCATTGATTGCACTGTGAACCGATGCTGGTGACTATCATGCATACGCATTGCACAGTTCTGGACTGAGCCATGCGCACGCTTAGCCATTGACTGCAATGAGAACCGATGCGGGTGACTATCATGCATACACGTCGTGCAGGCATGGACCGAGCCCTGCGCACGCCTTGGCCATTGAATCGTATGGAGACGGGTGCGTGTGGATTTTCAAACTACGTGTTGTACAGTCAGTTGACCGAGCCGTGCGCACCCATTGGCTCTGGACTGTCATGGAGACGGACGCGGATTCAAAACTTGTACGAGTCGTGCACTGGAGATTCAGTTGGATGCCTACAACAATGTTGCAATTTCTAGGGTGTCATGAAGGTGATGATTTGAACGATGCGGAAGATGTGCACGAGTCATACAATTCTATGGATTCGCCCGATTCATAAAATGCAACCGTGTTGGACCTATCACTTGGGACACATGGCACAGATTCAGCCTCTGCAGCACAGATATAAGGCTGGCTGGCCCCCAGGGAGCTCACTTGCCTGCACTACATGCCACTGGACCACATCCCTGCTACCACTGCTGCTGTCTCTGCATCCTCCGGCTACTGCTATGGCACGTACTCTGGAGAGCGCCCCAGCCTTCACTGAGGAGGAGAACCAGGCCCTGCTGGACAGGCTCCTTCCACATTACTGCAAGCTGTATGGGAAACCAGGGGAGCAAGTGAGTGTGCAGTCCACTACCTTCCTAATTGTGCATGTTTTCTGACTAGCAGTGTGTACACCAGTGGTAAGCGTACTCACTGAGTACTTTCAACCCCCAAAGTGTGTAGGTACATGTGATGAACAGGTGTTATTTTGCAGCAAAAGTGCATTTGTGCAAGCTTTAACTTCCCAGGCAATGTTAACATGTCAGACATGCAGGGCATTTGTCCATTTCCATGGGTGCACTACCTGTGTACCTCATTTTCCTTTGTGATGACTACATGTATATCCAACTGTGTGCAACACAAATATGTGGCATGTGTGGTAAAGGACTTTTTTTTACTTTGTCATCCTCACAGGTTGATGCCCACCAGAAGCAGGAGATATGGCTGACCATCGCCCGGGCAGTTAGATCAGTGGGGGTCCACAAGCGCCGGATCCGCATCTGCCAGAAGAGGTGACAGGACCTTCGGGCTGGACCCAGAGTATCGCAAGGGTCCAGCTGAAGCTGTCGCCTCCTCGCAGGAGGGGCGGACACCGGACCCTGACCGCCCACATGCTCAGGATTATGGTGGTGGTCTTCCCGGACCTGGACGGGCAGCTGAAGGCCAGACAGCAGCAAGGAGAGGTTTAAGTCTATGCCTAATCTGTGTACTATGTCTGACATGCTATTTGCAGTCTTTTGGCCTGGTCACACTTCCACATTACGTAGGTCTTGTAGTCCAGGACTCATGTCCCTCAATTGTGTGATGCACCCTCCTCATCTGATCCACAGGTGTGGACCCTACAGTCTGTGGCTTGTGTCACTAGGGCACTGTGTCCCTGCAGTCAGCTATGCTACAGGTTCCGGACACCATCTGTTACTGTGACTCTGTTGTGTGTTTCATGGGTGGGTCAATTGTTTACACAATGCCTGGGATATGACATGTGATCTGTGTGTGCCCTTGATATGTGTTCCAATTGCTGGTCAGACTCGCCACATGTGCCTGGGGTATTTCAAACACCCATGCAGCAGGGGACTCCAAATTTTGGGCCTCAGGAGTATGTATATCAAGTGTGTCTCACTTGCTCAGCCACCTGACTACTGTCCATGGCTATACACTGTTTCACGTAGACCTGGGCAGTCATGCCTACTCCAGGGCATTTAGAAACACTCTGTACTCCCACTCCTGTGTATCAACTTACAGGTTGTGCTTAGTGACATGTGCCTTCAGGTGTCTGCCTCTGTGTAACTGTGGTGCGGCTCCTTTTTCAGGACAACTGGGGTGTTCATGAGTTTGAAGGTCAGCAGGACATCTGAGATGTGACTGTAGGAGACGAGACCTGCGTGGCATAGAGGTGTGTGATCACTTGACAGTGCACAATGGTGTATGCAACTGTGAAGTTCAGGCAGCTATGTTTCATGCACAGTAGACTGTGAGGTGCTCATGTTCAGGGAGTTGTGTTCGCAGACACTCATATGTCTGTTTTGTATGATGTGGGGTCATCTGTGTCGGGATATGTTGTTTGCAGGGGATGGACAAGTGCACTTGTCAGCTGCAGAGTTTGCTTTATACACATGACCTATGATTGTGACACAGTGCATACTGTTGTTGTCTGGATGGCCTGCCCCTGTGACAGGAGACAGTGATGACGGACTTTCCAAGCATGCCTGTGCCATGGCATTTAACTTGCTATGAGTGACCCTGCATTGGGGTCAAATGTGCTCCATGCAGCCCATTGTGGCATTGACTATCAGGACATGAGAACATCATAGTGTGTGTTGCTGGTATGCATCACAAGCATATGAAATGAGACTCTGGCCATCCCTTCTTCCCGACACCTGTACTGAGTCAGTGGGAAGAGATGTGATGTGTGTATAGTGACATACTCCTACATGTTCACTTGCATGTCCAACAAATGTGTAGTTGGAGCATGTCTGAACATTGGGGTATTGGCATCCAACATGTGTTAGAAATGAGGGGGCTCTGGTTGGCGCAGGTGTGTACCCACAACAAGCAGGGACCCTTTACTTCTTGTCAGGGCGAAGGATGACTCCCCAGAATAACCCCTGCTCATCCTCTAGGTGCGTGGCGCGAGCAGTCTAGGCTAAGTCTCAGGCGTACACGGTTAAGCAAGTGCAATTATATATACAGTAAACCCCTTGCATGCACCACAAACGGACACCAATCAGGTAGTATATAAAAATAAGCTTTTATGTAGATTCAGCAGATTCAATACAAGGCCCAGTAACGTAAACTGATGGGGCCACAATTCTTAGGAATACGGTAAAGTTCTTAGGCGGCCCAAGGTAACTGTGGGCCTCAGCGCACTTCGTGCTGAGGCGGCGACCGGGAAGCACACGGCAGATGACAGGGAAATCAGAACGTTGCGGACCCTGGATCCGATGCGAGCTCGCGGTCGAGTTCGTAAGTACAGTACCTTGTTTCTTGACGCAAAGGCGGGTGCGGGATTTCAGCGGCTCTTCGGCAGAAGGGCGAGGCGGCGTCCGAGGCTCCCACACTTCACGATGGGTGTCTGATCTTCAGGCTCACGACAAGAGCGGGGTGTTGTAGGTGGCGGGTGAACAAAGTGGGGCAGCCGGGCACGCAGATTACGTCCGAGCCGTCCGAGGCTTGGAGATGCTCACAACGCCGATTCCGGCGGGAGGGTGAAGGTGCACAGCGAGCCTCCAGCGAGCGAGGTGACAGGGGCAGCCCAGCACAGCGTAGGGGGAGCGGCTCCGATCGAGCGAGGCTCTTCCCAAGGCGGGGCGGCTAAGCAGTCCTGGTCACGGCTCAGGGAGGGACTGGGGCACGAGGGTCACAGCTCGGCGAGGGAAAGGACACCACAGTCCAGCGGCAGGCGAGTGAAGATCAGGTAGAGCCCAATGGTCCTGGGGCTCCGTTCAGGGGGCAAGCTCAGTTCCAAGCCCTTGGAGATCGTTTTGGAAAAGCACAAGTCTTGAAAGTAAAAATAGCAAAGTCTTCAGCAATAGTTTCTCTTCTCCCCTTTGGCAGCAAGGTCACCACTGCAGGCCAATCCCCCAGGACAGGGACAGTCTTCCTCCTACAGCTTTCCCGGTGCCTCCTCCTCAGGCAGAGATTCTTCTTGGTCAAAAGCGGATCTAGTTTCTTAGGAGCAGGGCTCCTACATTTATACAGCAAATCTTTTGTTCTCCCAGGCCAGGGGGGCCCTTGCCTAGTCCAGTCCGGTTTCTGAGCACTTTGTTTACGTGACGCAGGCTTCTTCTTTCAGAGTGCAGGGCAGAGTCCTCAGACGCTCCACAGGGGGCGGAGCCGGCATTGAGGTGGCAGAGCACTGTCCTATTCAGAGCCTAGGAGTACTCCCCCCACCCATCTACCTGTCGATCGTCCTATTCACCACCAGGCTACCTAGCCCTGCCCATCTGGGTTCCCCCAGCCCTGTCGCTCACACCAGCCAGACATCAGATACACATCACGCAGAGGCGGGCTGAAATGTTTAGGCAAGCAAAGGCCAGCTTTCTAAAAGCGGCATTTGCCAACGCGGAATATTAAAATAAACCTTGGAACAAGATGTACCTTATTATTCCGAGTTCAGGCATACTAAACTCGATCTTCTACCATGTTCCCTGGGTCGGTTAGGATCATAGGATGTAACAATCCCAGCCGCCCATACTGGCCTATGAGAACAGGGTAGCCTTACAGTAGTGAACAACAAGATGGCGGTCATTCACTACTAGGACATGCCACGCATCCAGGCTTGTCCTACCTTATGCTTGCAACGCACCCTGCCCGTGGGCCTACCAGAGGGGTGACTAACATGAAGTTAAGGGAAGGTTTAGGGACCGGCAAGTGTGGGCACTTGCCAGTCAGCATGTCAGTACCAGACTGCACGCAGGTTCTGCGATGGCAGACCTTAGACATATTTTACCGGCCGCTTCTGTGGGTGGCACAACCAGTGCTGCAAGCCCATCAGCGGTGTTTGCATTTACATGCCCTGGCGCTCCTGGCGCACTTTACTGGGGTCTGACAGTAAACCAAACAATCCAATCATGGAATCCAACCAACATATACAATTTACATAGGGAGCACTCGCACCGCGACACTGGTTGGCAGTGGCACAGCGCGCTGAGCGCCCAAAACCATAAAAACACATGAGGCACAGCGACAAAAAGAGGGAGGGAGACTCACGCCAAGGTGCCAGGTCTAACACGTGTCCCCTCCAGCTGAAAAGTGGGGAGAACTACCCTACCCCAGGGAGTTCCTCATCACTAAGGCGGAAAAATCTGGACAGACCGGCAGCATTGGCATGATCTGTACCAGGGCGATGTTCCACCGTGAAATCCATACCCTGTAGGGAAATGGACCACCTCAAGAGCTTTGGATTCTCACCCCTCATATGCATCAACCATCTGAGGGGCCTGTGGTCCGTCTGAACCCGGAAGTGAGACCCAAACAGGTAGGGTCTTAGCTTCTTCAGCGCCCAGACCACAGCAAATGCCTCACGCTCAATAGCACTCCACCTCTGTTCACGTGGAAGTAACCTCCTGCTAAGAAAGGCTACGGGTTGATCTAGGCCCTCCTCATTAATCTGTGAAAGAACAGACCCCACACCATGCTCTGAAGCGTCTGTCTGAACGATAAACTTTTTGGAGAAGTTGGGAGCCAAGAGCACGGGCGCCGTGCACATAGCAGTTTTCAAGGCCTCAAAAGCTTTCTGACAGGTGTCAGTCCAAATCACTTTCCTGGGCTGCTTCTTCGAAGTCAGCGCTGTCAAGGGGGCAACCATGTTGCCATACCCCTTGACAAACCTCCTGTAGTACCCGGTGAGACCTAGGAAGGCTCTCACCTCTGTCTGGGTTTTGGGCGCCTCCCAATTCAGGATGGTTTCTATCTTGGGCTGAAGGGGTGCCACCTGGCCACTCCCAACTTGGTGCCCCAAGTACACCACGGAACCCTGCCCGATCTGGCACTTACTCGCCTTGATCGTGAGGCCTGCCTTGCGCAGCGCCATCAACACTTCCTAGAGGTGGCGCAGGTGTTCCTCCCAAGTGGAGCTGAACACCGCGATGTCATCCAGGTAGGCTGCACTGAACGAATCCAGCCCAGCCAACACCTGGTTGACCAATCTCTGGAAGGTGGCAGGGGCATTCTTCATCCCAAATGGCATAACCCGGAACTGGTAGTGCCCATCTGGGGTGGAAAATGCTGACCTCTCTTTGGCCCCCTCAGTCAAGGCGATCTGCCAATACCCAGACATTAAATCAAACGTGCTGAGGTAGTGGGCAGCCCCTAGCCGATCTATGAGCTCATCAGCTCTGGGGATGGGGTGTGCGTCAGTCCTAGTGACTGAATTGAGTCCTCTGTAGTCCACACAGAACCGGAGTTCGGGTGTGGCTCCCGGCGCTGCAGCCTTTGGGACCAAGACCACGGGGCTGGCCCAAGGACTGCTGGAAGACTCAATTACCCCGAGAGCAAATATCTTGGAGACCTCCTCCTTGATGCATGTCCTCACCCTGTCAGTCACCCTGTAGGCCTTGTGCCGCACAGGTGTACTATCCCCAGTGTCCACATCATGGACGCACCAATCTGTGACACCGGGAACCAGGGAAAACAGGTCAGAAAATTGTCCCAGCAACTGGCGACAATCATTCTGTTGCTCAGGGGTCAGGGTGGAAGAGAGGATGACACCATCCACTGACCCATCTTGCTCCTTGGCTGACAGGAGGTCAGGAAGAGGTTCTGTCTCCTCTTCCATCCCAGCATCTGTTGCCAAGAGCATGCCCACTTGGGACCTCTCCAAGTGGGGCTTGAGGCGGTTGACATGTAGGACCCTTAAGGGGTTCCTAGGAGACTTCAGGTCCACCACGTAGGTAACAGGACTCTTGCGCTCCACCACCTCAAAGGGACCGGTCCACTTATCCTGGAGCGCACACGGCTCCACGGGGGCCAAGACCCATACCTTCTGTCCAGGCTGAAGCTCTACCAGAGTGGCATTCTGGTCGTACCACCGCTTCATCTCCTCCTGGCTGGCTTCCAGATTTGCCTCAGCAAGTTGCCTGAATCGCCTAGTCTGATTCCTGAAGGCCAGCATGTAGCTATATACATTCTGGGGAGGTTTCCTGGGAGATTGCTCCCAGCCTTCCTTGACCAGACTTAGAGGTCCTCTGACTGGGTGACCATACAGAAGCTCAAAGGGACTGAACCCCAGAGACTTCTGTGGCACCTCACGGTAAGCGAAGAGAAGGCATGGTAAGAGGACGTCCCACTTACGCCTCATGGGTCCTTCTAGGCCCATTATCATGCCTTTGAGGGTTCGGTTGAACCTCTCAACCAACCCGTTTCCTTGGGGGTGGTAAGGTGTGGTGAACTTGTAGGTTACACCAGACTCTTGCCAAAGGGATTTCATGTACTTGGACATAAAATTGGTACCTCGGTCAGACACCACCTCTAGAGGGAATCCCACTCGGGAGAAAATTCCCATCAGTGCCCGTCCCACCACGGGGGCCGTCACTGTCCTCAGAGGAATGGCTTCCGGGTACCGGGTGGCATGGTCCACCAGGACCAGGATGAACCTATTGCCCATCGCTGTCCTGGGGTCCAGTGGCCCTACAATGTCAATCCCCACTCGCTGGAATGGGGTACCGACCACAGGGAATGGCTGGAGTGGAGCCTTCTGCTTCCTTCCACTCTTTCCACTTGCCTGGCAAGTCTGGCATGTCCTGCAGTGAGTATCTGAACTCCTGCGCATTTGAGGCCAATAAAAGTGGGTGACAAGCCTTTCAAAGGTCTTGTCCTGCCCCAAATGCCCTGCCAATGGCACATCGTGAGCCAGCCCCAGTAGGAAGGCTCTGAAGTCCTGGGGTACCACCAGCGCACGGGCTGACCCAGGCTCAGCAACCTTAGGCTCTGTATATAGGAGGTCGTTCTCCCAGTAAACGAAATGTGATCCTGACTGATCACCTGCGGCCTGGTCTGCAGCCTGCTGCTGCATACCCACGAGAGAAGGGCACTCCTTCTGCGCCTTACAAAAGTCCTCCCTGGTGGGACCTCCTTCCTGCTGCCAATGGGTCAGCTCCGGCAGGTCTCCCAGTTCAGCTATCTGTTCCCCTGTAGGCTCCAGGGCATCCCCCTCAAGGTCTGCTTCCTCCTGGACCGTGGGAACTTCAGGGGCCGGCTTCTCGCGCCCCTTGCTCCTTCTCTCTGTGGCCGGTTCCTGGGCCTCCCTCGCAGGCTCCAGGACCTCTTGAGTACCTCTACTGGCTGCCATGGGCCGTGTGGTGACACACGCCCAATCCGGCATACCCAACATCTCCAGGTGAGCACTCCGCTCCACCTTAGCCCAAGGTGAGCTCTCCAAATCGTTCCCTAACAAACAGTCTACAGGCATGGCGGGCCTCACAGCTACCTGAAGAGTACCAGAGACCCCCCCCCACTCGAAGGGAACCTGAGCCACCTTGCAGTGCCTCTCTGTGTTGTCAGCGGCAACAACGGGATAGAATGCATTGGGGACCACCTGCTCTTGAGACACCAGGTGACACCTGACAGCTGTCACACTGGCTCCTGTATCTCTAAGAGCTTCCACTCTATGGCCATTTATGGTCACCCACTGCCTGTACTTCTTAGTGTTCTCAGGCAGCTGGGTTGGAGGGACCACTTCACGGTCTCCTAGCGAGACAAGGGACATCTCTGCGGGACCCCACCCACCTTGGATATCCCTCTCCTCCCCCAGGGCTACACTAGTCACCTGCCGGGGTGGAGCACCAGTGGGTGCTGGCTTGCCAAACAATGGACACTTTACATCAGAGGCAAAATGTCCCAAATTGTTACACCTGTAACATCTTACGGGCCCCTTCTGAACAGGAGGACCTGTCGGGGCCCCGGTCGGTTTCTGGGGTGGGGGAGGCTGAGAACCCTTCCCTTGGTTCCCTTGGGGACTACTTTGGGGCCCTTTTGGGAACTGCTTCTGTTTACCCCTGCCCCCCCACTCTTCTGCTGGGGACCCTGCCCACCTTTGGCGGAATCTCCCACGGTACCCTTGTGGACCCTGGTACTGACCCAGCGGTCCGCCTCCTCAGCAAGCTTCCTAGGGTTAGTCAGCCTACTATCTATCAGGTGCTGGCGTAGCTCAGGAAAACAATTACTGGACAAGTGCTCCCATGCCATTAAATCAAGAAGCCCTTGATAATCATTTACCTTACTACCCTTTACCCAACCATCCAGCGCTCTGCAAAAGAAAGTCACATACTCCACATACGTACTATTGGGAATCTTAGTGCAACCCCTGAACCTCTGTCTATATAACTCAGGGGTCAACCCATACCTAGCCATCAATGCTTCCTTCATATGGGCATAAGAATTATGAACATCAGCAGGTAAATCTAACAGTGTGTCCCGCCCTTCACTCAGGAACCGTCCCCACAACCCCGCTCCCCAATCTCTCTCAGGGACCCGGTGGGAAGACATGGCTACCTCGTAGGCTCTGAACCACTGCCCGATGTCGTCATTCTTGAAGAACTCCTTCACTACATCCTTGGGAATATAAACTCTTGGTTCTGCCGGTACTGGCGGTGTGCTGCCACCAGAGGGATTAAGCTCCAAACTTTTTGCTTTCAGCTCCAGCTCCCTCAGCTTCATGTCATGCTCTAATTGTAGTTTCTTTTCTTCCATGGCTAATCTTTGTTTTTCCATATCCATCTGCCCATGAAGTCTTGCCATCTCCACTTCGTGTGCCCTGGTTGCTGCCCTGTCTGCCAACTCTTCTGGCGACAGGCCTCGGCCAAACTCATGGACACTTTCTGGTGGAACCATTTCCACCTGATTCTCTGGCGCCTTTGACTCATACCAGGCCCTCAGCGCCTTCACAAGTTGGGCCTTGTTTTTCAATCCAGTTTGGGCAATCCTGAACTTGGAGCAAAAACCTTTCAATTCTTCATTGGTATGATTCTGAAGTGCGCCTTCTTCCCAATCTATGTCCTCAAATCCAGAGATTATAGAAGCTGCCCTTCCGGCGGGAAGTGAACCAGGCATGGCTCTAACAACGGAGATTCTTGGCAAAACAAAAACAATTGCTAGTCTTGTGGCTGTGTTACTGGTCTGCTCTCACTACGTGGTGATCAGTGGTTCACTATACGCAAACCACAAATGCAAATCCGTAAATCCTCACCGCTGCCACCAATGTTAGAAATGAGGGGGCTCTGGTTGGCGCAGGTGTGTACCCACAACAAGCAGGGACCCTTTACTTCTTGTCAGGGCGAAGGATGACTCCCCAGAATAACCCCTGCTCACCCTCTAGGTGCGTGGCGCGAGCAGTCTAGGCTAAGTCTCAGGCGTACACGGTTAAGCAAGTGCAATAATATATACAGTAAACCCCTTGCATGCACCACAAACGGACACCAATCAGGTAGTATATAAAAATAAGCTTTGATGTAGATTCAGCAGATTCAATACATGGCCCACTAACGTTAAACTGATGGGGCCACAATTCTTAGGAATACGGTAAAGTTCTTAGGCGGCCCAAGGTAACTGTGGGCCTCAGCGCACTTCGTGCTGAGGCGGCGACCGGGAAGCACACGGCAGATGACAGGGAAATCAGAACGTTGCGGACCCTGGATCCGATGCGAGCTCGCGGTCGAGTTCGTAAGTACAGTACCTTGTTTCTTGACGCAAAGGCGGGTGCGGGATTTCAGCGGCTCTTCGGCAGAAGGGCGAGGCGGCGTCCGAGGCTCCCACACTTCACGATGGGTGTCTGATCTTCAGGCTCACGACAAGAGCGGGGTGTTGTAGGTGGCGGGTGAACAAAGCGGGGCAGCCGGGCACGCAGATTACGTCCGGGCCGTCCGAGGCTTGGAGATGCTCACAACGCCGATTCCGGCGGGAGGGTGAAGGTGCACAGCGAGCCTCCAGCGAGAGAGGTGACAGGGGCAGCCCAGCACAGCGTAGGGGGAGCGGCTCCGATCGAGCGAGGCTCTTCCCAAGGCGGGGGCGGCTAAGCAGTCCTGGTCACGGCTCAGGGAGGGACTGGGGCACGAGGGTCACAGCTCGGCGAGGGAAAGGACACCACAGTCCAGCAGCAGGCGAGTGAAGATCAGGTAGAGCCCAATGGTCCTGGGGCTCCGTTCAGGGGGCAAGCTCAGTTCCAAGCCCTTGGAGATCGTTTTGGAAAAGCACAAGTCTTGAAAGTAAAAATAGCAAAGTCTTCAGCAATAGTTTCTCTTCTCCCCTTTGGCAGCAAGGTCACCACTGCAGGCCAATCCCCCAGGACAGGGACAGTCTTCCTCCTACAGCTTTCCCGGTGCCTCCTCCTCAGGCAGAGATTCTTCTTGGTCAAAAGCGGATCTAGTTTCTTAGGAGCAGGGCTCCTACATTTATACAGCAAATCTTTTGTTCTCCCAGGCCAGGGGGGCCCTTGCCTAGTCCAGTCCGGTTTCTGAGCACTTTGTTTACGTGACGCAGGCTTCTTCTTTCAGAGTGCAGGGCAGAGTCCTCAGACGCTCCACAGGGTGCGGAGCCGGCATTGAGGTGGCAGAGCACTGTCCTATTCAGAGCCTAGGAGTACTCCCCCTACCCATCTACCTGTCGATCGTCCTATTCACCACCAGGCTACCTAGCCCTGCCCAGCTGGGTTCCCCCAGCCCTGTCACTCACACCAGCCAGACATCAGATACACATCACGCAGAGGCGGGCTGAAATGTTTAGGCAAGCAAAGGCCAGCTTTCTAAAAGCGGCATTTGCCAACGCGGAATATTAAAATAAACCTTGGAACAAGATGTACCTTATTATTCCGAGTTCAGGCATACTAAACTCGATCTTCTACCATGTTCCCTGGGTCGGTTAGGATCATAGGATGTAACAATCCCAGCCGCCCATACTGGCCTATGAGAACAGGGTAGCCTTACAGTAGTGAACAACAAGATGGCGGTCATTCACTACTAGGACATGCCATGCATCCAGGCTTGTCCTACCTTATGCTTGCAACGCACCCTGCCCGTGGGCCTACCAGAGGGGTGACTAACATGAAGTTAAGGGAAGGTTTAGGGACCGGCTAGTGTGGGCACTTGCCAGTCAGCATGTCAGTACCAGACTGCACGCAGGTTCTGCGATGGCAGACCTTAGACATATTTTACCGGCCGCTTCTGTGGGTGGCACAACCAGTGCTGCAAGCCCACCAGCGGTGTTTGCATTTACATGCCCTGGCGCTCCTGGCGCACTTTACTGGGGTCTGACAGTAAACCAAACAATCCAATCATGGAATCCAACCAACATATACAATTTACATAGGGAGCACTCGCACCGTGTCACTGGTTGGCAGTGGCACAGCGCGCTGAGCGGCCAACACCATAAAAACACATGAGGATCAGCGACAAAAAGAGGGAGGGAGACTCACGCCAAGGTGCCAGGTCTAACAACATGCAACAGACATATGGGTGCAAGTCCAGGAGGGATATGAGTGCCATGGTTGATGGTGAGACTGACAATTGGCTTATTCAAAACAGTGTGAGCACTTTTAGCAGTGTTCAGCTGATGATGCCAGGGCTTGCCCTGTGATGTGCTGTACTCACTGTGGTGTCTACGATCAGTGCAGGTGACTGATGTTGTTCTGTTTTTCCTAATTCTATCCAGATACATCCACGCCACAGGAGGGGACTGCGCCACGGACCAAGAGGAGCCACAGAGCCTGACTGGAACAGAAAGTGAGGAGTTGGAGGGACCCAGTGGCACAGAGGGCGAGTGGAGCCACCTCGAGGAGTCCTCAGCACCATCCACCCCAGCTGAGGGCCACAGCAGCTCGGAGGATGTCTCCCTTGTGGAGGCGGGTGTCAGCAGCCACCAAAACCCAGCTAGTGAGGCTGTCCCCGTCACCCCCACCACCATCACCACCCTCCCATCTGCACCAATCCCAGAGGTCTGTGGAGGCTCCCGTGTTCTGGAGCATGTCTCCTTTGTGCCAGGCACTGCACCCCCTGCCCCTGTGTCTCCTGCTGCCCTGAGTGTGGAGTATGTGGACTTGCTTCAACAGATCCATGTAGGGCAGACATCAATGCTGAGTGTCCTCCATGCACACACCAGTCTGTTGACACAACTGGTGTCGTTCATGGAGGGCATTTCATCGGGCATGTCTGCCCTACAGAGGACCAATCAGTCCATGGCATCCTCCCTGACGGCAGCAGTGTCCCTCCTCCAACAGTCACTCACCCCTCCTACCCCTGCCCCATCCACGACTCCTAGCACCCTACCTGTCCCAAGCACACACACACCAGCACATTCACCCAAACCCACAGACACGGACAGCACACAAACACCCAAACCAAGGTCTAGACGTGCACACAAGCAACCTCAGGGGACTGATACCACACTCACAGGGGATGGTTTGCAAACACACACTCAGGCATCCACAACCACTCCGCAGTCCTCCGATACCTCTCCCTCCAAGACCCCTTCCCTTGCCTCACCTGCAATCCCATCTCCCAAGAAGCTTTTCCTCTGTGACCTTGCCCTCGTCCACACCGATCCAGCAGATCCAGCTTACAAGGGGAAGAGGAAGTCCCCACACACAGAGGGGAGTGCCCTCACACCCGGACACCCTCCCCCAGGTGCAGTCAGACTGGGGCCCCCACCCGCAAGTCCCCCCTGAGCCGGAAGAGCAAGACCCCACCCCTGCCCGGCAGCTCCACAACACAGTCTCCGTCCTCCATCCCCCAGGCCACCACTCCACAGGTTCCCCGCCACACCCTGCCCCAGGTTCCCCCACCCACAGATACACCATCCCCAAAATGCTCAGGCCCTCCCCCCCCTACCACTTGCTCTCCCACCCCACCCCCCCGGTCAGACTGTTTGTGCCACTGGTGTGGGGACCGTGGCCCCCCCTCTGTCCTGCGACCTCACCTGAACCCCATTCCGCTCCCATGGCGTTGGGCACTGCAGTGGAGTCTACGACCACCCTGTCTGACTTGGGCACTGCAGTGGGGACCCAGTCCACTCCATCTGACCTGCCCACTGCAGTTGTGCCGGCACCCACCCCATCTGACTTGTGCCCCACAGTTGGGACTGCACCCACTATGTCAGACACCTCCACTGCAGTTGCCAGTGATTCTCCTGCATCCACCACCCCTTCACTGCCTCCTTCTGCTGAGCCCTGATCCTGTCCCTGCGGTGCCTGGCCTGCCCCCATGTATGACCCTCCGAGTGGATGTCCCTGTCCTTACCAGTGCAGGCAAACAATGTGTGACAGTTGTCACTCACATCACATTTTTGACATTTGGATATGGACTGGCCATTGGCCTTTGTTTTGAAAGGACTTTGCATTTGCATTTCAAATTTGCTGAATAAAGCATTTGTATTTATTCCTGTGAATTTGATTTAGCTGGACATTATGTTGATGATGTTTACCATGACCTTGCAGTTATAATGCTGATTTTTCAATGTTGAATACTGAGGTGTTAATGTGATGTACTCCATGTGGTCCATGAGATATATATCCTATTCTGGTCGGTATCCATGTCATCCTTTGCGGCTAACTGGGTGTGTCATGATTAACAATTTGTGAACATCTCTGTAAACATTTCATTTGCATGGTCACATCTGTGGCTTGCACACATGCACATATGATTTGCTTCCCATTGTCCAATTTGTCTATTTCCCTGACTGTGGGCGCATCTCCACTGGACCTGCAGGTGTGGGCATCATTGGTGGAGGAGCAACTGGGTCCTCTGTGCAACTTGCTGGACATATGTATTGAGTATGTGCAGATGACTTAAGGGACACTCCCGTACCGAAACTGTTGTGACCAGAGCCTTCATTGGATGGTAACTGATGACTGACTGACCAAGTGTTCTGCTGCCATGACTGAAACCTGATGGGACTATGTTTGGCACAGCTAAGCTTCCACAGGAGTCCCCTCAAGTACATGTGGTGTTCTGTGACATTGCCTGGGCCCATGGTATGTGATGTGTGAGCATGTGTGTGTGTGTCCACATCCCTTTTTATACACAGACAGTGTTCCCTTGATATGTTCCTATTGTTGATGCTTGCTGAGTTGTACTGTGTTCATCCCACATCTTTGTCCGGGGCAAACAGATGTGTGGGTGCATGATACACTACTGTTAATTGGTTTCATCATTGGGATTTGTCAGTTCTGAGTGGTGATGATGTGGTCAGACGCAGATGGGACAAAGTCAGGGGTCCCCAAGGCACTCGTTTGTTCGCAATATCATGTAGTTGTCCCTAGGTGGCACCTTCCAGTGATTGAGACATGTGTATGTGTGTGTGACTGCTCCCACTCGTCAGGTTCAGGGCTGCAATGTTGGCAGGTGTCAGCATGTGTGCCTTGTGGGTCTCCTTGGCTTCTGCATTGTCCTGGGACTGTGGCAGGGATTCAAAAGGTTACGGGAGCTTTGACGTCATGGCCATGTACCGCATACTGTGCAGTATGTCTGTCATTCACCGGGGTTGTAGACTGTCCTTGTGTGATAGTCTGTGCACCTTAGTTCCTCCCAACATTACTGTGTTTGTCATGGGTGCATGGGCAATGTAACAAGTCCATGTGGGCTTCACAGATGCACATTGGTGCAGTTCAGGGTGTGTGGAGTTCAGGGTGGACAGATGTGAATGTTTGCATGGCTCGGTACCTACCTCCCGTTTGTCCATGGATGATGGGCCATGCTGAGTGATTTGTGTTTGTGTAGGTGTGATGTACGTTTGTGGCACAGGACACATGTCTTGGTTTCACAGTTTGCACGACATCTACCTTTGTCATCACAGTGGACATATCATGCATGCTTGTGTCACCCCAATGTATGGTCCCTGGGGTAGTGCTGTTGTGTGTCAGTCTCTTGCTGTTTTAGTTGCTGTTCATTCCAGCTTGTGTCACATGTGTCTGTTGGGCTCCCTTTCATCTCACAATGCCTGATTGCCCACTAAGGAGGGCCCAATGATGGGTTACTTTTGTATGGCACTGTGTCCACATCTGCCTCACTGTGGTTCAGCCCCCCTCATGTGTTGTGTAGTTGCCTGTGGATACTGAGACACATACACACACACATGCTGTGTCAGATGTGCAGTGTGAGGTTGCCTGTTTGTGTATCTGCACCAGTGCATTGATATTGCTGTTGTGGGCTATTGTCTGGATGTTGTTTGGGTGATTTTGCCTGCTGTCCCTGTGAGTCATATCACATCATTCTGCACATTCATCCTGGTTGTTAGGTCCCATTGCTGCCACGGAATGGGAGTTTGTGACCTTACACCTACAGTCTACACAGGATGTATTGATTTGTGTGTCTATTTTCGAGATGTGTGTATGCATTATGATGGTCACTTCTGCTTTTGTGTCATTGTACACTGTATGCAATGTCAGTCCCCATGGGTGGTGCTTGTCTGCACATGGTCGAGAGTATGTTAGATTTTCACAGCACTGTTAGCCTCACCACATCTCTGTGGGTATGGGACACAACCACTACTTTGCCACAAAGTGTTTCATGTGTTGGGACCATGAATCATACATGCTGTTTGGTATTTGCAGCTTTGACCATGATGACACTTACCTTTTGGTCACTGTGATGAGGGGGGTTTTAGACCCCATCACCACAATGCTCAACATTGAAAGCTAAGAGGAGATGCACATCGCCTGTCCGTACGCGCACATGGTTTGTCTCCCTTCGCTAGCAAAACCCACAACAATAGAGTCTCGCCAAGGCGAAGCAACGCATGCGCTGTGTTCACTAGGCGAGACCAAAAAAATTAATGACTGTGGCGTCTTCCACTCTGTTCATCCTGTTCCTGCAGATCTCCCTCGAGATCAGCGGTCCGTTACGAGTCCCTAGTTCTCACTGTCTTACTATCGAGAACCTTACATTGTATTGGCGTTCGTTTCACCTTCGACCTTCCTAATCCATGGGGTGTTAGTGCACATTGACACAGTGCTATTGTGATGCTTGCCTTGTGTAGGCCACACTCAGTTTTTGGTCACACATGTGATGGTAGTTACATTGTATGTTCAAAGTCATATTCACTGTTGTGGGCATTTGTCACAGACTACACACTGTTGTCATGATGTTAGGGGTGATGTATTTTGCTGACATACCTAATGTTGGTGTATGATGGATGTGTGGCGCACCACCCATCCTATGGGTGGGGGTATTGATATTGATAGTCACACAGCACCCTATGAATGGGGGTGGCAGTAGTGATGGGCAACAGGTCCCCTATGGGTGGGGGTGGCAGGAGTGATGGGCAACATGACCCCTATGAGTGGGGCTGCTAGTGATGATGGGCAACATAACCCCTATGAGTGGGGGTGGCAGAAGTGATGGGCAGCATAACCCCTATGCGTGGGGGTGGCAGTAGTGATGGGCAACAGGTCCCCTATGGGTGGGGGTGGCAGTAGTGATGGGCCACATAACCCCTATGGGTGGGGGTGGCAGGGGTGATGGGCAACATAACCCCTATGAGTGGGGGTGGCAGTAGTGATGGACAACAGGTCTCCTATGAGTGGGGGTGGCGGTAGTGATGGGCAACAGGTCCCCTATGGGTGGGGGTGCCAGTAGTGATGGGCAACAGGTCCCCTATGAGTGGGGGATGGCAGTAGTGATGGGCAACAGGTCCCCTGTGCGTGGGGGTGGCAGTAGTTATGGGCAACAGGTCCCTATGGGTGGGGGTGGCAGTAGTGATGGACAACAGGTCCATTATGAGTGGTGGTGGCAGTAGTGATGGGCAACAGGTCCCCTATTAGTGGGGGTGGCAGTAGTGATGGGCAACAGGTCTCCTATGGGTGGGGGTGGCAGTAGTGATGGGCAACATAACCCCTATGAGTGGGGCTGGTAGTGGTGATGGCCATGCAACCCCTATGGTGGCCTGTTGCAAGTGGACAGGATATGGATCCTCTGGGTGTGTGTGACTTTTGGCGGGTACGTGTCGTTTGTTTGTGTGGTGGGTGTCTGACTTCCCGTCTGCGCCGTCCGCGTCTGTTCCTGATCCGGTCATAGATGTACAGTACTGGTATGATCTGCGCGATGGGATTCAAGATGTGTTCATCTTGTACACGCTGCTTGTTGCTCCGTCTAATACCCGTTGCTAGCTAGTCCGTCTCGTAGCCGTTGATTTTGTTTTGGCGCGAATCGTACCTGATATGCTGCTTTCCCGGATGCAGTGGCGTGTTGTACGTGGCGACCCGTCCGGCGCGTATGATTTGCGCATCGTACTTGTCCTGCCGGAAACTGCTGTGGGAACTGCTTCCGGGCGACTCGGTTCGGTGATCGGAGGTACGGCTGGTACGGAAAATGAAGCTTGAATCGCAGCCTACGTGTCGGTCAGATTTGTGTCATTTATGCGCATCGTACTTCATTGCACGGACGGACCGGCTCCCGGAACGTGTCGGTCGCAAGGTAAGGCTACGAACAGCTCTTGGAGAGCTGTCCGACCCGGATCGGAATCGACCTCTGATTGAATGGTTTCAGTTCCTGTTGATCTTTAGTCTTTTATGCACTGTTTCCTGTTGTGCAAACTGTGGATTCAAGTTTATTGAATCCTTCCATTGTAACGTTTCAAAAGGAGTCATGCAATTCCAACAATTACTTCCCTATTGCTAAACTTACTCAAAAGCACAAACTCATTTTTCCATCCATGACATCTTGAATAGCTTTCTGCAGAAATGAAAAAAGCAGGACCTTGGCTTTGGCTGCATTAGCGCTGCTTAAGTGGATCCGAGAGAAAGGATTTCTGTTGGTTAGGTATACACAGATGCATAGAGTGTAATATGCCATTTCCATTGCTTAATATGGGTAGAGCTATGACTCTCTAGAGGTGATACTCTCACATGATTCATGATGCCTCTCTCCTTCCTCAACAATAATAAAAAGCGTATTATACTCAATACAACAGTATATATGGTATATACAATGATATGGTCTTTTTCAATTGCACTTGATTTAACAAAATGAAAGTAACCAAAACAGGAAACAAGATGTTACATTTGTGCAGTATGGCAAAATCAGATTGAAGAGACTGAGGGTCTCAATTATGAGGATTTGGCGGAGGGTAGTGCAGCAAGCCACTTTGCTGCGCTGCCCTATGTCAAAGTGAAAGGTCAGGAATGCACGGCATTTATCCAGTACACTGCATTCCTGTCCCCCTGAGCTGGTGCCGTTTTAGCAGCCTAGCACCAACGCAGGAAACCCTTGTACAATGATACAAGGGTGCCTGTGTTTTCAACAGGATTTTGTTTGTGCAGGAAGGGACACCTTCCTGCAAAAAAACAATCCTGGGAGGCTTTTGCCTCCTTCTGTGTGAAAGAGGAAAAAATGAGGTGAAATAAAGTTATTTCTCTTTGTTGTGCCTCCCCTGGGGAGGCGTAAGATTTTGGCATATCCACAGGTTAACATAACTTTGTAATTCTGGGGAAGCATCAAAATCCATGGGTGTTGCGTGGGAATACCCACTGCAAAATCCATGGAACGCCTCCCTAATGCAAAGTAAGGTAACTCAGCAATTTGCGCTGCCTTGTCTTACTCCATATCCATGAGGTAATTCAAAGTCACGCAAAGTGGCTTTGCATGAACTCATATATATGATTTTGTGATTTGAGGTGCCGGAGGAACACAAAATGTGACGCTACGTCTGAGCAAGGAGCTCATAAACATGCCCCCATGTGACTATTAGAAGAGTTGTTTTCCTGTGTAAAATAATTATCAAATACAGTCTGTGAGGCGGTAAAAAGTGTTGTCATGTTAATTTTGTTGTACTCTGGTAACAAACCTGAATCAGACATTTGCATTGTAGTTACAAATGTGTGAAGGTATGTTTATTAGTACAGTTGCTCAAAGTAATATATGCTATTGGGTCACATTTGCTTTCATTGGCATGGTAGAGAAGTATTTTACATGAGAAAATTTAATCCGGTCCAATGACATGTAATTTAGGGCAGCTCTACTAATAAATACACAATCACATGCCTATTTCTATAGTGCTAAGGTCACGTTCTATGTTAGTACCACAGTACAGTGAAATTGACTTGAAAATAAACTGTTTCCTGCCTCATAGATTGCTTTTACTTTACACAAGTTAGAAAATGGTTTATTTTTTTGGGAGAATGGCAGTCAATTCCAAGTAATAAGTCTAAAATCTTTCTAGCTCCAAGATAAAGTTCAAAAAATAAACCTGGGCTCAACCCCTGGTATCTATGGTGCAGAGCAGAAAGGCCTTACCGAAGGAAACATGTTTAAAGCATGTACAGTACCAAAGCCAAAAGTAAAACCACAACACAATCAAAATGTCACAACTGTTTTCTAACAATAGAGCAGTGTTTAATAAGAGAAATAACATATTACTAAAATCACATAAAAGGAACAAGATATTTGAGTTTTTAAAGACTTAGGGCAAAAAGTGGCAAGAAAAAGTAAAGCCCCAGTCCGAAGTCACTATTTGAAGCTGCTCGTGGCCTAGGCATGATTTCAGGGTGAACACAATGATATGGAGATGAGATGCCTCAAGGGGGTCTTCCCGCTCACAGATTTTACCTTCTGATTTAGGGACTGATTTAGATTTTGGCGGGAATACCGGCATTCCACCTTGGTGGCAGTTCGAAGAAGTCCATAGAATTGAAGGCGGTGCATCCACCATATTTCAATGTGCCATCAACAGACAGTGTTCTGCAGCGGTCTTCTCTACTGGCTAACAGTACTCCATCACTGTCAATCCCAGTGGGATTACGCCGAGCCGATTTTTATGTTATTGATGTGCTGGCAGTGTCCTGGTGGCGGAGTCCTGATGGATCGAAGCTATGGTGATGTGGATTTTGAATGAGTAAAAATGTATATATAGGTAATGTGCCCTTTTTTAACATATAGCATTGCACACCAACAAGGTATACGCACTATTGAATGTACACCCACAGCACAACACCCACAACCACCACCATCAAATAAATATTTTTTGTGTCAATGCAAGTGTGCACATTTTCCCACAATAAGTTGTAAAATGTACACTCATGCATGACACATGAAAATTGCATGTGAGAGCGTTGTAAAAATACATGAGGCTAAAACAAATGTTAACACACGATTCATAGCAAGACAAGTGACAAAGAAGCCTACCTTAGATTCCAGTGACAGCGGGGTTGATTGACATTGTGGTCAAATAGAAGCAGCACAGGAAGGACCTGGACAATGGGGTTCAAGACAGAAACGGAAGTTAGGAACTAGGAAAAAGTTGAGTTTTCACCTCTTTTTCTTTGATTCCGTCAACTCAAGTTTGGAGGTTTCCCTGCTACAGTTGCCTCGATGCAAAGGCACGTTGTATTTGGCTTGGCAGTGTTCTTTGTGGGACTCCTTTCAAACAGCTGCTTCTGCCTATGACACCGTCAATGTGGAAGGAAGATCTGGCAGAGATGGTGAGACCCCGGTCTTTCCTCCATAGACTCGCCAATATATAAATACAGTGGATTGATGCCAATTCGGTGGGTGGAAAAACCGTCAGATAAGTGATGGCAGGACCAGATTCACCAACATCTAAATCAGGCCCTTTGTCTATGAAATGGAAGTAAAAATTGTCCAGTAGGACACAACTGCAGAGAGCATCTGGAAAAGCCCTCTCCAAGTCAGATAGCCATTGAATGAGGTCCTTCTAAAGACATTAGTTTTAGTGGGAAAAGGTCCAAGCAGGAAAGTCCTCTCATCAGGGGGATACTTTTTGCATCCTCTCCTGGCCAAGATTGCTGCCTTTGGACTCTGTGCCTGATTACAAGTTTGGCTGTGCATGTGCAGAGCGGCACACCACCGCCTCACTCCTGCACTGACGAACCTTCCCACCACCCGCCTGCCAGATTAAGAGTTTTCTCGTTGTCTGACACGCGGTCCTTTGGCGTTTTCACAGCGTGCCGGAAACTTGTAATATGCTTGGCGGTGTTGCAGCGACACTATCAAGCATTTTGAAGCCTCAAGAATGCCACACCACCGCCAGGGATCAGGGATGCGTGGCAGTCCCCTGAAGATTCCTCTGCCAAACTTGTAATATGGTGTTCAGACCACTAGTGAGGCAGGTTCCAACCGCCGCCGCATCTCCACCGTGAGTTTGGCGGTCCCATGAACCACCAAACTCATAATTCGGCCCTCAGTCTTTCTCATGGATCTCAAAATCTTCCAGGGGGCAAGGAAGAAGTTGTGTACCATGAAGTCCTTTTAAAATTGGATACCTGTGCTACAAGGCTCCTATTGATGCTCCTGGTTACTTAGACAATCTAATGCTATTTAGCCTACTACATGTCCAGGCAGACAAAGAGTACTTTTTTTTTAATGTTACTTTTCCAAAAATATTTATTAGAAACCAAACGTTGACATTGAATTGAATTTTTTTAATAACCATTAAAAACAGTGGTTGAATTATTCTGGTAGCTTGTCCCAAAGAAAGATAGCAGAGTTATGAGTTTAGTCTGAGCTTAAGGTTTTCTCATAGTATGCCTACTACCCTTTCACAGTGAAAATAGCTTTTGTGGGCTTGTCACTTTAGATACATACTGATACTAAATGTTTGCACAAACCACTTTTAAAAACTAGGAACCCACCTCATGGGCTACAAGGCCTACTTAGTCCTAATCTATATAATACTTAAAAGTAATGTTCTTCTCCATCAAAAAGGCTTATCTTGACAGATTCACCTGAATATTTAATCCTAGTAGATGGCACAACATGTGCTGCAGTCCACAGGTGACATATAACTTGTCTATGCCATTGGTGTATTTCCCTGGGCCATATACTATGGCTTACTGAAAAATTAAATTTGCTAAATTGAGATTAGCCAGTTTGACCATGTTTAAGGGTCAGAGCTCATACACTTGGGGCTCAGCATCAGTGTGCAGAGGTCATAAACACAATATCAAAGTCTGTCAGGAAAAAATGGGGGGGATCACATTTAAATAGTGGTATTTTCTCATAAAATGAAACCACTCTCCCAAATGGTCATAAGGTCTCTTCAATGGGATTTTACTTCATTACACAAATGTTACCCTTTCTTCCTGGTTTTATTTGAGGAAAGTTCTTCAAAGCACATTCAAATAAATATTAAGATACAAACCATGTAGCAGATATACGCAGATGTGCAGGGGTAATATGTGATTTATTACCATTGATGAGGGATTAGTGAAGCTTCATGACGCAATCAAGGCTTTGCTTCTAGTGAGTCTTGCCACCCTCCCACCACTCAACAGTATGAATAAATATATTTCAATTTGCATATTTTCAGATATACTTCTTATCCCCTCCTTGATGATGTATGTCAATAAAACCTCAAAGAATGTAACAGCTTCTGAAGATAAATGCGAATTATTTTTGTAGATGAGAAATGCGTCCATGACTGATGTTTCGGAGTGTATGGCTTTGGTTATCTTATAGAACACTTAATTTCTACTCATTTATTTCTCATATTTTCTTCAAGTTGTCTTCCAACTGCTCAATGCATGTTGCATTTTTCAACACTTGCACAAATATTGGCTACTTCAAAAGCAACACTGGCACAAGATGAAGACAGTGCATTAGAAGCAGAAATCCTGTTGTTTTAGTATTTGTCGAAGCCTTTCTTTTGTTTAATTATCTTTCAACACTGGGATTACCAGTGAACGCGTGCTAAGAAAGAGAGGAAAGTTGATAGAACCTCCTATCATGCTGTACATTCATAGCAATTTGTAACAAGATAGTACAGCATTAACTGTGCAGCTGTTAACAATCCTATATCTTCACTTAGATCAGGATCAAAAGCTCTGCTTGCTGTTCCTAGAATATATAAGGCCCGTTCTGGTGGCAGAGCCTTTTCGTACCTTGCCCCTTTGTTTTGGAACAGACTTCCCCAATATTTTCGCACGGACATGTCCCTTTTTTGTTTTAGAAAGCTGATGAAAACATACCTCTTCTAGCCCAAGATAGTCAGCTGTCGCAAGCGCAGAGATACCCTTCTGGGTGATTCAGCGCTATATAAAACTATAAAATAAAAATAAATGTATACACATTGCATACCTGTCTCCACAACAGCGAGAAGACACCAACTGGGATGAGTGGCGACAGATTGGTCTTTCAGCTACGAAAATGCTCGCAGTGTCAACATGTATTAAGCTGAACAGAACTAATATTGGGATATAAATCTAAAGGGAAAATACATTTCATAGATACATGAAACGTAAATTGATGTAATCACAAAAAGATGTATATGTAAAAATGCTATAGCTGACTACTTGGATTATACCAATGAACAGTGACAAAAACTGTCCCTTCGCTACCTCTGCTTGTTAATGTACATGCTTTTTGGGCTCCAATAAGAAAAAAAGTGGAACAGTACATGCTGAGATTTACACCTCTGCTTGTGCATGCTTTCACCAATTCACAAACATTACTATCTGTGGTATTGTGCCTGATGTAGGTTTCCAGGCATGCTTTGGGAAATGTTATACAACTTCCCTTTCCACCTCAAGGTTAACCCTCTGAAAACTGAGGCCAATATTTAAAAAAATGTCATGCAGCGCAACGCAGCAAGCCACTTTGCTACGCTGCGTGAAATGGCAGGAATGTGCCATATTTAACATTATACGGGACATTCCTGACTTTCCTAGTGCTGGCACACTTGTAGCTGCATAGCACCAATGCAGGCACACTTGCATCATGGTGTAAGGGTGCCTGTGTTGCAAGCAGGATTGTTTATGTGCAGCAAGGTACACCTTCCTGCACAAAAACAATCCTGAAAGGCATTTTCCTCTTTCTATGTGTGCTGCAGAATGCAGACCATGTAGAAAGAGGAAAAAACAAGGAGCAATAAAGACATTGCACCTCGTTACCCCTCACCTGGGGACTAGTGATGTCTGGGATTGCCAATCTGCCCTTATAGACCCCTTGTTTAAGCTTAGTGAGGGGTATACACGGCAATCCTCCCACCACAACAATGTGCAAACTTCACTCACAATCTTCCGAAAAAACTCCTTTGAGGATCTATATGGTGTATTTTGGAGCACATAAATGGACCGCAGAAGTGTCATCATTTTGTATGACTTCGCCTTACCCACAAGGTTGAGTGGAAGTGTTCCCCAGTGTTTGACGTCCCCTTTCAAACTCCTACTGTTGCAGGAGATTTTTATCAAACAATTCCCGGGGGTCTTAAGTGATATGGATCCCAAGGTATTGAAAACTACCCGCACACAGTGGCGCCAGACAGGATCAGGGGAGCCTCACTTGGCCTCCAGCAAGCGGGAAGATCAATGACTTCAACCAATTAATGCGTTTCCCCGAGTAGCTGCCAAAGAGGTTGAATATGTGCAGTACCCTGCCAATGGGGAAGGTCAGATTAGTCAGATACAGCATTATATTGTCAGCGTATAATGATATGTTCCTCCTAGTTTCCATCTGTGGTGCGGTGGAGAAGCAAGACTGAGACACAGTTATAAGGTTGAGGTGCTTTATTGTGAATACAACTGCTAATTGAGTTTTGATTTTGCTCTCTTATTACAGGGTCGTCTTCTCGTGCCCTTTTTCCTTGTAGCAGCCGTCTTCTCTCTCTTCCCTCAGAGAGTGGCGTTTTCGTTTTTTTGTCTCCTACCCTTGTTGTCATGCTCCGGAGGGATTATACCGAAATAAAAGAGGAATAGAACAAAACAAAAAACAACGTAAGGACGTGGCTCAGGGGTCCTTATATGTGACAAGGGAAGGGCGTGAAGGGAGGTTTACCCAATACCAGCACCAGTGTTCGCGACTTCACACTGCGGCTTAGATTACGCGCAGCTACGCCAAAGGACACACCAAGTGCCTTGCTCTCTCTCAGCTCCCTCCTCCCGACCCGTCTTTGAGAGCTCTAGCTCCGTTTTCCCACACCGTTCCCAGCTGGCCCATACCTTGTGTAGCCATGTCCCTCCTGGAACGTGGCTGGCGTCTGCACGATGCCGAATAGGTTCAGACTCCCTCCCTAGGTCCTTCCCAGCAGTGGTCTTCCGGTACTCTGGTTCGGACGTCTTTTCCTCGTCTGCTTATGGTCCCGTCACTCCCTCCCGTCCCAGTGAGATGAAGAAGGTTCTGAAGTGTCCGCACTTTTCCACCAGATCACCTTCTCCCGCGCTGGCCTCTCGAGTCGAACGCCAACCTTCTTCCGCATCTTCCTTCTTCAAGGTAATTGGATCATGTGACCTAGTCACATGATCAGGAAACGGGTCCCACAGCGCGAATCCCTTAAAGGAATAGTCCACCTCCTGCTCTGAAGATGTTGAGCTAAAAACAGAGGAGAGGACACGGAGATAGGTAAAGGGGAAGTTATCTGCCTCAGTTTCTTGTTCCTCTGTCTGTCATTGTGGCATCTCGTTACACAATCGCACCTCAATCCTAACAGTAATGGGTCCTGCCGGATCCAGGCGGCAAGTGGCTTATGGGCCAGGGAAAGGATCATGAGGGCGAGGGGGCAGCTCTGCCTAGTACCCTTTGGTGTGTATAAGATGCAGGAAACCGCACCATTGACTTGCACCCTCACCATCGGCTTTTGATAGAGAAGCCAGACCTAGCCACAGAACTTGGGCTCAAAGCCGAACTTCATCAGGGTGGCAAACAGATAATTCCATTCAATGCTGTTGAAAGCCATCTTTGTGTCTAGTGGCATTCCCACAGATGCACCCATGTCCTGACATCCGATCACATGCATCACCCCAAACAGTCGGTGTGAATTTCAGTGAGTCCACTTGTGGGGCATAAAGCCAGATTGGTCTGGATGTATAAGTGATACCATTACTGTGTTTTACCAGGATGCCAACATTTTGGCCAGTACTTTAACTTCCTGAGTTCATCAGGAATACAGGCCTGTATGACCCACATTCCCTTGGAGGCTTACCCTTCTCATGTATGACCACTATCAAGGCAGTCCTCTGGTCCGGTGACAAACACCACATCTCCCACACCCCATAAAATATGGCTAGCCTAGGTGGTGCCACATTTTCAATCATCCCTTTGAACAGTTCTATTGGAAGGTCATTAGGCTTCATCACCTTACGAGATTGGAGGTTTTGTACCGCTGCCACAACTCCTCCTCTGTTAGGTCAGCCTTCAATGCCTCTCTGTCCTCCCTAGTAAGCGTAGTCAAGGGAAAATCCCAAAGGAGGTCTGTGCAGTCGACCTAAGACCTGAACCCAGTGGAGCTATAAAGCTCCTCATAATACTCAGCAAATGTGTCTGCACTGGCAGAAAGAGTGATCTCTTTCTCGTGTTTTTTGAGCCAAGCGAATAGCTTGTTTGCCTTGTTCCAAATGTCATATAGGCTATGATGCATTGCCAGTGTATGATTCTAGGCTGCTTGCTCTGCCAGGGCTCTCCGATCATGCTGTTGGAGACTTAATTGATGCTTCAGCACCGCCTTCCCTCCAATTACCACCTGGGCCTCCAGTTGTGTAATCTCATCAATTGCAGAGCAAGCAAGTTTGTGTTCCTTTTTCACCCCCTCCCCCAATCACTGCCTGAGTCTGACCCTGCAGAACCGGCTTGAAAGTTTCCCACAGGACATACACTGAATCTACCAACCCAACATTATCTGTGAAGTGTTTGTCCCCCCCTTTAAATTGTGTTAATCCCCTTATCTTTTAAATACCATGGGTCTATTTTCAGGGGTGGGGAAAAGTTCATGTCAGTGCCTTTTAGTGTCACTCCAACTGCTGAATGATCCGATATGCCTCATGCATAGTGCTTGCCTGCCTTAAAACTACCTGTATTTCGCAGATGGGTGCAGAAGTAATCCAGCTGGGAGAAGCTACTGTGGGCATGGGAGAAGTATGCGTATAGTCACAGTTGTGGGTGATGTAATCGTCAATGGTCTATCATTCCTAGTGCCTCCAAGAAGGGCCTTAGGGAACCCTGTCCAGTAGCGTGGTCACACTCGTCTTGTCGTAACAGATGTTAAGGATAAGCCTCTTCCATGCTCTCGATATAGCTACAAAGTGGCTCCTGGGATTCTGCCATGTTTGGTGTACTGCAAAGGGAACCGACTGTTTGGTCAAGATCCCCACCTCTCTGGAATGGGATTTGTATCCAGCATTTCCTGGAGTAGGACAAAATCTGGGGAATGCCTGTGCAGATGTTGAAGCACTAATGTCCGCTTTATCTTGTTCCCCAGACCAGTAGCATTCCAGGTCCAAATATTCAACCCATTAATACCACAACCAACCATGAATGAAGATTCTGTCCCTCCGAGGCCCCCCGCCTATCCATAGTCTGCTTAGCCTTGCCATCCCCTCTAACCACATATTGACTGTCCCCAGAACATTGGCACCCTCCGCAGCTGAGCAAGCAAATTTGTACAAGTAACATAACAATAAGCAAAGTGAGTAGGCATATGCAAACGAATTCCCTCCTTCAGAGGAATAACTGGTGGTCAAACAACCGCATCTGATACCAAGATTTAAATCTTAAAGCCCCCCAACTCCTCCCTCCCTGCATTGGGAACTTGAAACCACCCACCACCCCAACTCGCAGAGTGCCTGTCACCCCAAGATTAACAGTTGAAAACATAGGTGGGCTATATGGCCACCTTTGTGATTAGATGGCTGAATGTTCTTCCATTATAGTCCTCATCACATACAATGCCTTAAATGTCTAGTGCCAGCATCTCAAAAGGACGACAAGTCAGGTCAATATCTATTCCAGCAACCCCAACAACACCAGTTCCACCCTGGTCCCATACTAAACATAGTATGGAGCCCATCATTAACCTTCCCAAACTTAAGACATTGTGTCCCCTTCCCTCCCAGATTGTGATCATGTGTCTGAATCTTATGCCTGGAGCCACCGTCTATCTGGAGAGGTCCGATGGTCAGCATCATGGTCGGCCTCATGGAGCCATGCTTTGTCCCTTTCCGCCCCACGACACATTAGCCCTGAATCCAGTTCCATGCCTCCTCAGGGGAATCTAAGTGCCATATCTTGCCTTCAGAAATGACACAAAGCTTGGCCGGGTAGAGCATAATATATTTAATATCCTTTTCTGTTAATGCTCGTTTGACTCCTTCAAAACTGCATCTGTCTCTGCACCTGCAGGGTTTAGTCTGGAAAGAATCTTATAGTTGTGTAGTTGACATGTGGGTCTCCATTCACTTGAGCCAGTATGAGGATTACATCTGATCCCTGTAATTGAAAATTCCCACAATAATACTGTGTGAGGGTGCTCCAGGTTTTGGTCTGGGGCCCAATGCTTGGTGGGCCCTCTTGGTCAAGAAGAACTGGGACAATCGCTTGGGGTTCATGGTATTGAGAATCAGGTCTTCCAAGAAAAGATCAACACTGGGCCCCCCTCTGGAACCCTAACCACTCAAATGTTATTTCTCCTGGTCTGTTCTTCCTTGTCCTCTAGTTTAGCTGCAATTATGGCATTTTGTTTAGTCAAGGTTTGGACCTGTTCCTCAAGTCTCTTCATCATGTACTGCATTTTGTTTAGTCAAGGTTTGGACCTGTTCCTCAAGTCTCTTCATTGTGTACTGCAGTCCGCCAATCTGGGATTCCACTGTCTTTACCTTTTCAAGGTTATTTCTAAAGTCTGCCCTCAGTAAGATGACATCCATGGTGACTGCATCTAATTTTGTCTCCATAGTGTTCTGCAGCTCTTGGATCATGGCCATTATTTTCCTGAGTGAGGGCTCCATTGTAGACTGTTCTGGCTGGCCAGTCATTGTGTCCTGCCCAGTCACACTGTGCGAGGTTCCACCAATGGGAGGCATTACTACAGTGTACTTTTCAAGGTTATTTGACTGCGTGGGTTTAGGCCCACGATTCCTGAGCACATCCCCTTCTCCCACTTCAGCATCAGGGTCTGCAGTGCAGCACTCTGCGTTAGTTGTTTGTGGAACTATCAAGCTTCCTATGGCCTACAGGAGCTATCAATACTGAAGAAACTGCCACCTATAATTGATCCCACAATAACAGTCCTTAGCCAGCAGGCATGGCAAGTGGAGTGCGTCTGATCCCTCCAGGCCCAGCCAGAGTAGGCCTCTATCTTCTACCCTGCACCTGTCAGCCATCATGATCAATGCCCGTACAGTCCTGCAGTGGCACTCAGCAGATCGAGGGTCTCTGGTCCTTTTACTCGTGCTTATCGCCAACAATGACTGGGCCAAATCTCCCTCCCCACCAGCCAATTCTACTTCCTGTTCCTTCAGCATCGCCTCGAGGGTTAGAAGTCACCAGGTACCACCACGGCCACAGAACAGTGTGCGGTCTACAGTCCAGCAGTCCCCTGCTGCAGCACCGGGCCTCTGCCCCAGTAGGCCATGTCACACCGCACCGGAGGTGCAGGGCTAGGTTGCCCTGCAAGTCTGCCTCCCTTCGGGCTCTGCACCAGGTTTGCAGCTCAGCCGCTCTCACTTACTGCCCCTTCTCCGCAGTGTTTCTGCAGTAGCCTATCCAGCACTGTCAACTGCTTCTCATTGGTGACCCCAGTCGGGAGGCACCCCTCTTCCTCTGGGTGCACCGTGCTGCAGCTCCACCCACCTCCCCCAGCGCACTGTGGCCCTGCCAGCCTGGCTCTCTCTGCCACGAGGCCTCTGGCTCTCCGGCACTGACACATGTCCCGGCCTCCTTCCTGCACCAGAACCATCCCTAGATCACTCCCCGGGCTCAGTGCAGACCAGGTACTGCTGTATGCATTGGCACTTTGCGGATTTTGACGGATGGAGAAGGAATCATTCGCTGGCAGCTACGGAGCTGTCCTAGTGTGCGTCATGTCTGTTGGCAGTTAGCCACGTCTCCCCTTACTGAACCAATTTTAATCTAATATGAAAAAGGACCCTTTCTACACCATAATCTAAATTCCTGACACATTTTATTCAAATAAGTCTGTTTAAAAAGTCTATGGCAAATACATCTGGGGGAAAAAGTGTTTTGGGACCCCTTTTGTTTCTTTGCACCCCTTATCGAATCCCCATGAAACTTTGTCTCATTAGCCAATGTAGAAAAAGGAATAAGACTGATTGCGATGGTAAAGTTATTACCAATCGAAAATCCAAGGAATTCATATGTCTCAAAATCCTAACTATAAGTGCAGAGTGGCTACACCCACTCGGTTTGGAAAAAATATGTGTGTGTGATTGGGAGAACTCTGGCCCACCGCATCCACGCACAGCAAGGCACCGTTGCAGACAGCAATTCGTGATTACACGGAGGAGCTGTGATTACTGAATCCGCAGTTCCAGGGCATGTTGAAAATGGATCCATGCGGTTGAGGCGTCTTGGGGGCCCAGGAAAGAAATTAATTTTAACAGCAACGGTGTCGCCATCTGACTTTACTACGTTCCTCATTAATCCAGGACTCACAAGGGGATTTAATGAGCCGATACGAGACATTCACCGGACGTGCTGTGAGAGGTGCATGTTGGGAACTGCAGTCTGCCGATGCAACTGCAGTGCTTGTTGTGATGTCAGTTCGGCCCATCTGGATTGCCACCAATGGCAGAACGACTTATAAAATTTAAAGCGGACTGGCTGAAATGGCTCTGTTGCAGCAGTCATTTGAAGAAGGCACTATGTCCAAAACGCGTCATGCCATGCTAAAATAAATTACTCACCTGATGTCCCAGCTGTGTCCCTCCGGTTCTTTGCAGTGCAGGAATCTGTGTTAGTATATATATATATATATATATATATATATATATATATATATATATATATATATTCACTGAAAAAACCATAGGTTTCACACATGTTATAGTTAGCTGGACATTTTACTGATAAAAAACCAATGAAATTCCCCCGTTATAGTTACTGTAGGCAACTATAACTCACGCGACCGCAATCCTCTGCTGATGCTAATACTGTATTTAGACACTTATTTGCCCATATCTTCTTCCATTAAATTTTAGCTATACATATATTACAAATATTTTTTTTTCATAAAGACACATATGTCATCAGCAGAGGATTACGGTCGCGTGAGTTATAGTTGCCTACAGTAACTATAACGGGGGAATTTCATTGGTTTTTTATCAGTAAAATGTCCAGCTAACTATAACATGTGTGAAACCTATGGTTTTTTCAGTGAATTAGCAAGGTTTTTTAAATGCTATTTCCTAACTATAACGTGTGTGAAACCTATGGTTTTTTCAGTGAATTTGTACGGTTTTTTAAATGCTAAGTTACTTTACGCCATTTGTGGCGTGCGCGCCCACTTAACGCAGTTCGTTCCGTGCACGGTTTTTATCAACTTTAATAAGCCCTGTACATTTGGTGGCCTTCGGCCACCAAAAGCACAGGGGGTGAGGTCAATGTGGATAGTGTTTTTTTTATTTCGATTTTATAATTTCATGTTGCCAAAATTACGTTTTTTTTCTCTATTAATAAGCCCTGCACATTTGGTGGCCTGCGGCCACCAAAAGCACAGGGGGTGGGGTAAGTGTGGATAGTGTTTTTTTTATTTTTATTTTTTTACCGTAAGCGTACGGTAAGCTTACGGTAAGCGTACGGTAAGCGTACGGTAAGCGTACCCCGCGAAATTGCCGAAAAAAAAATAAAACCGTTTTTGCTCTTGGGGGATGTTTGGGGACTCCCTCAACATGACTATGTGGGAGGGAGTTGTCAAAACAGCCCCGTAACATGTTTTTGGCCATCATGTTTGATAAACAACACTCAGTGCGAGAGACAAAATGGCGGACGCCGCTTCCTGGTTTCGGCCGATTCGAATGTTTACTAAGATCTAAGAGCCAATCAGAATTGCGCTCGCGCACGCCACCGTAAGCTTACGGTAAGCGTACGGTAAGCGTACGGTAAGCGTACCGTAAGCGGGCTCAGATATATATATTGATTTAAAGGCTATTTTCTCAGAATCTACTGAACAGATTTACACCAAACCTACAAAAGGCACTTCCTTGACCTAGGGACTACCTCTCTGCCAAATTTCTAGTAATTCTGTTCAGCCGTTCGGGCTGTAGCTCGTTCTAAAGGTCCTATGGAAAAATGCATGGGAAAAACGCGTTTTGGGACCCCCCTTTTATCTCAGCCCCCGCTTGACGAATCCCCCCGAGACTTTCAGGGTAGGAGCGTAGCGTAGCGCCCCACCTATTTTGAGAAATTCGCGAGGATTCGTCGACCGGCGCCAAAGTTATTCAAAATAGAATGTTGAGGTTTTCCTATGGAAACGTGGTCCTAACTATAACTACCTACTGGCGACCGCCAGTAGGTAATATATATATATATATATATAATTTTGATTTACAATATTTTTGACATGGTATTCATGTTACATATTTGTTGTACATTAACATTTGATGGGCTATTAATACATGATCTCATTATTTTTCATTGTTTATTTCACAACATATCACTCAGCAGTAACTTTGACTGTTAAAAGAAATGATTTATGATAGGTTGCTACTTTCCCTTTTCAAAGCTCCAATGTTTTCTCTTGAAGCAGCTACTTTGACTTTCAGTAATTGTTGCAAACACTTTTCATTGTTTTGTGTGTTCCGGTCAAATTGTTAAAACTCACACTTATGTTAGTAAAAGCACAAAGACGGATACTGTGGTTTTAAGAAGTGACTTCTGTAATGTTTAAGTATTTTACAGTTCTGGATTGAATGTTTCTCAATTCATGAAACCGGTAATAAAACACTACTGACTGTGATGTGCTATGCCAGGCTATCGGTATTAAGCTGTAAAATTCCTTTGCATGTAGCAGCCAAAACAACCACTTACTGTACTTTGCGTATGCCAGCCCCCTGTTCCAAATTACCTCTATCCCTTTAGATATTAAACTTATGCAGAAAAGCAAATACTTAAACTGTGAAAGAAAAATACCTCAATATTATTATCAGTGGTGTTTGAGTTCCAACAAAGGTTAAAACAATCTAGTATGTGTGGGGAATCATGTGCTTTTATTTTGGTAGATTGGCAATGAAGCAAGTCTTATCTTAAAGAATATTATAATGGTAAATCATCACCAACATGTCGAGAACATTTCCAATCCGAGTTAGGTAAAAAATAATTACATTTAATTTTTTTAAAGCCTTCAAAACAACCAAGGCATTATACAAATTTGAAGAGTGGGCATTGATAAATGTTTTGGTTTGGTTTTATTTATTGAGTTTCATAGCATAACAACCGTAAAATACATCATTATTTTCACATGGTTACAGAATACAGTGTATTATGTGGATACATCGCAGCAACAGTTCCGCAGTGACCGTAAAATACAGACCATGGCTGTAACAGACAGTATGTAGTGGAATGTCATATAGAACATCATTAGTCCTCTTTCCTAGTCATCATATATGCAGTGAACGGACCCCAAATTTCACAAGGCCGCGAGGTACTTGGCAGCTCTTCAGCATAACATGTAAGTTGGTCACAACAGTATGCTACATCTTTCAACCAATGTTCATGCTTGGGCCCAGGTCTGCCACCCCAGTGAATGGAGACTCTTTGTTTCGCTAAGAGTAAAGCTATGGCCACCAGTTTGCGATGAACAGCTTTGATTTTGAGCACATTGCCTAATAAACATATTTTTATACTACATTCTACCTGCTCGCCCACCATTTCTGTCAGTATACATGTAACCTTACTCCAAAATTGATGTATCTTTGGACAACGCCATGCCAAATGCCTAAAGTCAGCATTATGCTCGCCGCAACTTATGCAGCAATGAGAGTCTCTTAGACCATATTTATAAAGCTTTCCAGGCGTATAATACATTTGGTGTATATATTTGTAATGAATAAGTCTGAGATTCCCATTTACGGTCAGTTGACCTGTCATCTTACAACACGCTAACCATTCATCCTCCGTTAATGACTAGGATAGAATACTATTCCATTTCACCATGGGGCCCATTTCAACATTCATTGCATCTGTCTGTGAGACTCTATATAAGCCAGTAACAAGTTTGACCTGTGTCTGTGTTGTATATATTAGGAAAACATGGGAATAATGCCCTCAAGGCTGCTCGCAGTATACTATATATGAACGTTAGCATGACTGAGCCCTCCTTATTCCTACTAATTGTGAAAGCTCAATCAATTTCCCTTCAGGATATATATCTCCCTTTGTGTGCATCCCCGTGTTTTGCATAACCTTTAGTGATCCCATCTCACCCGTCACAGAGAGCGCCGTGTGATGTACCAGTGGCATTGCCGGAGCATACAGCAGCAAATGCCGCGCCCTCTTCCCCAGCTCATTCCATGCATTAGGTACAGCGCACCATAAATATTTTGTCCTTTTCAAATACAGTGGTGGTGTTAACAATCATTGCTTCGAGCGGTGTTGGTTGAACAGCGCCAGCTTCTACCGCCACATGTGGCATGTATTGTGGGGCATGCTGCCAGTACCAGTGCGGTACTTCCTCAAGTGGCAATAGCCCAAAAGGATCCGTTACCGGGTTGCCTGGCTCCCAGGACCCATGCGGTAATACAGCCGTACCCCTCCACACAGCCTCAGTACGTCAAGTTTACAGGCCAGGTCCAAGCTTCAGGGGATTGCAACTCGCCGTCGCACTATTCAAGCCTTTCGCCGGCTCCACTCTGTGTCAGGACTGTAGGACTGCCGTAACTCTGCCAACAGCCGCCGTCTCTTGCGCCCTGATAGCCAAAGCGCCCTGTTCAGCAACAGAGGGACCAGGAGTTACTCTTCAGAACAGACACACTCAACTTGTGTGTATACCAGTCACAGTTTCCAGAGGTGGTGGCATCCACAGCGGGGCTATCTGCCTTTAATACGTGATTACCACAGCACAACTGCAGCCCAGCGTCTGTCTTCCACTTTCACACTTCTACTATAGCAGCGCACCAGCGCCGCGATGGCACTAACCAGAGATGGTGACGACGTAGGCACAAAATGGCAGATACAATCTCTCCGCTGATACATCAAATTGCAGCCCAACAGTGTGCCTCCCTCATGCCCAGTGTGCGGTATCTTCTAGCCGTGCCGTTGGTGTATCTAGTGCATTTACCATCGATGCCCCAGACAACCAATTTCACCCCCAAGTCAGCCGCTTTTAATCAAATAAGGAGGAGGGGGCCACCAGCACTTCCTCGCAATCAACGCACCTCCGTATCGGGGCTGCAGATGTGCGCAGTCAGTCAATGCCAGCAGCACTTGTGCGCGATAGCTCAGCGCAGCGTCTGTGTGTCTCGTTATGGGAGGTGTGCGGCACGCCACACCTCCGTCTCCGTTTCTGCGGTTGTCTCGCTGCTGGTCCCGCTATGCACTCCAGGTCTCACGCATTCAATCCATCGCGGGCATCGGAGCGCTCACCTTCTCGGTAGTTCGCCAGTGCACCGGCTGATCTGCACTGCCGCTGCACCTATCCGCCCTCAGTAGTCAGTTGCGGACATTTGTCTTTAGCTCCGCACCTCGTGTCCGCCAGCGATCACCACAGTGAGTCCGCGACCCGCAGGAGCCACCATTTTTGATCCAGCCTGACGAGTCCTGAAAATGAACTTTTAAATGTCCTGATCACCACCTCGTTCATAGCAGCTCGTGCAGCGCAGGTAGGGGGTCCAGAATCGCCATTTCTTGTCACTGGTTGATATGGGGAAATGCAGGATATTACACGGATTGTGGCCCTGCCTAGCAGAGCTGCACTAAAGTGCATCCATTTTGCTTCGGGCTCACTAGCGCCCCCCGGGCATTGATAAATATAGGGGAATCAAAATTCAATGTTTATCATTGATAAGCTATTTACCCATGCCTAGGAACCCCAAATGGCTGACCAGCAATGGAACAATGTTGAGTAGACATGGTTGGTTCTCCATAGCACCCTTTGCTGCTGGCCTGTGATGGGGTGTAGTCGGGCTAGGGTTGGTAGTTTTTCCCAGTCACCTCTTTCATCCAGGAATTTAGAGTTTCTTTTGTAAGTCAAAAGTGTTAGCATGGTAAGGTGCCAAGCCATGGTTGAGCAGGATTTCAAAGAATGGAATATGATGATTTACAGTCCTACTGTCTCCTCAAATGTTAATGAAAAAAAGGACTGAGTTGAACCATCCTGGAAATCATAAATACTGAGACTGCTTCTTTGTCAGGAAGAGTTTGCCACATTTTCCTGCTCTTGAAGTTTACATTGGGGCTCTGAAGGTTATTTGGGGGTATAAGTATGTCAGTGCAGCAAGTCTGGATGCAGCAGCTGGATAAGGCTCCACAGCGTTTAATACCTTGGATCAGAGTCCCACTGAAGCCTTTAATCATGCAGCAAAAAGTTCTTACTTTTTCCAAAATCTTGTGATTATTTTCTTGTTATTTCAAAGGTACTTAAACATCGAAAGAATACTTCTGGTTTTCTTCCAGGTGTACAAAGCTAATTCTATCAGTTGTATCTTCTGCACTTCCCAGGCACAGAGTAAGATGTTCCAAAGAAACCAGTCTTCTGGACAGAAGTGGACCTTCTTGTAATGTGGATCAGAAAGGGTGTAGATTCTCACGCATCATAAATGCATTTCATGATCAGAGGTTCAGAGATTAAAGATGAAGCATGAGTCACCCACTCCCCAGCCTTCAAAAAACCGGAAGAAATCTTTCCAGGCAGGTTATCTTTGTACCTATCAGTCCCAAACAGCTCTATGCCTTGGCAGTGGATGCATCAACTTGTATCAAATCCAACCGTGCTTTGTGAATCATTTAAAGAGGATCAATTTAAACTTCCAGCATATTTTCTTCCATGCCTTATAAGTGGAGCTGTGTCGATCTTGCTCAATATAAAGTCAGTTTATGGAAATGCAGACCCATAGTGATGTCTGGGTGGTTGGCAGGAGGTTCTTTCTTTCCTTGGCACTATACATGTAGTGCACGTATGAAGGTGTTGTCATCATCAAACTTTCCAGTCTAACTGATGGGTTGTCTTTTGGCAGTCATTGATAGGTAAAATCTTAGTGGCCGAGTAATATGTTCTACCCCTTCTAGAGCAATATCTCCATTGTATGTGGATCTAGTGAGCATTTTTATTGTAATCCTTCAGGTGCCTCCATCCCAAAACATAGTCTGCAATTCCTCCGCCTCTGGTATGGGGTTGGATGTATTCTGCATGACCTATAATAGCTTCAGCAAAGTAACCATCTTGAAAAATTCTTCTCTCCCATGAGTGTGAGGGCTCTCTAACTGCTCACACCTGCCTGGAATTGGCCAACATCTGCTCTATATTTCTGGTGAGAAACAGGTTGGCCTTCAGTGTTAAATATATCCCAAGTTATTTGAAACCGTCTTTCTAGACATTAATTCCTGAGGAAAGTTCTTCTGTTACGTCCCAACCACTGGTTTTGTGGAGGATGGATTTCTCCCAATTAATTTCATACCCTGTATGTTTGCCATACTCTTAAACACTTGATCTTTGAGATAGTTGTCTGGGGCTGTGCGATACATAGCAGCATAGCATCAGCATAGAGTGCCATGTGTTTACCTCTATTGGGCTTGCATCTGTTTAAAATCCTTTGATCTCTACAAGTGATCTGATACAGCAAGCTAATGGTTCAACACATATTGCAAAAAGGAGACAGGAGAGCAGACATCCCTTCTGGGATTCCCCATCCCGGAGAAATAAGTGGAACATCACCTGCAAACTTTGACCACTGCTGTGGAACCCCAGGATATGAGAGACACCCAGCTACAGAATATCTGTCCGAAAGCTGGAAACAAAAAGGGTCAGTGTATAGAATCAAATGGCTTTTTGCATCGAGTTACATCATCACAAGCAGTTTAGTCCAGAGTTAATTGTGGCCAACCAGTTGTGGAGTCTCCTTAGGCTGAGCCATGTGGAGCACCACAGCATAAATCCAGACTGTTTTTTATGTATAGTTTATAATTCCCAGTATTCTGACTGATAAAATTGTTGTAAATACTTTTGTTTCTACATTCAAAACAAGATTGGACAGCAGGAGAAATAATTCTTGTAGGGTTTCCCCAACTTATGGATTACTGTGATGTTCGCATTCCCGAAGTCTGGGGTAAAAATCCTTTTCTCTCAAGCTGCTATGCATAAGGGATGTAGGTGGGGTTCCAATAATGCTGGTAGTGTTCTATATGGTTCCATCAGGATCTCTTCTGTGACATTCTCTAGTGAGATATCCCTTATGGCTTCTCTTTCTCTTCCTCACTTTGGGTTAGTAGGTCTAGGTTACTAAGCAATCATTTGATTTCCCAGTCTGCAGTCAGGTTCTCAGCCTGATAAATGTAATTATAATGTTGTGCCCATGTTTTTGCTATGCCAGTTTCAGTTTTCTCCCTCACAGTCATTATTATCTCTGACCCATTTGACTTCCCCTTTGTTGAGCCAAGATAGTAGATGACCTGCTTTATTCCCCACCTTGCATTATTTGTTGTGTTACCAGTATTTGTTGACATACTGCTTTTTGCACCAGATCTTGGTAACTAATGTCTGCCTGAGAGCTCCCATTTTACTCACTATCAGTAGGACCAGCCTAGTAGTCAAAGTTTTTTACACTGTCAAGAGTATGGACTCCCTCTAATTTCCTCCACTCTGCATTTCTTCTTACTGGCAACACCACTGTGAGTCTTGTAGCTTAGAACCGCCTTCTAAGCTTCACATAATGTAACTGGAGAATCTACAGTTTCCTTGTTATTATTGTATCACATAGTCTACCCTATTTTTTGTCATAACCACCAGGGCTCTCCGCTCCCATGCATTTAGTTCCCAATTAAGCCCCACATCTTGGGTTCACTTTCCTATTGACATAATAAGGGGATGAATGATCCCCCTAGTTAGGACATTTATTTCCCACACGAGATGGGGTGGATTTCCCCCCATTGGTTTAATATGTAATCTAGTTTGGAGAGTACATTCTCTGCCCAGGAGAAGTGTATGAGTGCCTCCATTAGCTAGGGTTGTTCAGCCTTCACAGATCTGTGAGACCCATGGCTGTAGTAAATTGTGAGAAGTGTTTTGTGTGGGTGTGCTGCTGCGGTCAGTCTCCCTATCAGCCTAGCAGCATCCAGAACTATAAGAGCATTGAAAACCCCTAGTATATGCAGAGTTGAGTAAGCTACTGTGAGAAGCTGGCCTGGTATATTATGTCCACTATTGTAAGTGGGCACCTTGCACCAGTTCAGACAACCCTTATGGTGATTTAAGAGGTCTCAGACAACCTTAGAAAGATATCCAAGTGGTAGCTGTGGAGAGCCGCCTTCAGGCTTATTCCTGAAGCAGTGTAAAGCAGCTTGTTTTTACTAAAATTCAATCTTATAGCATAGATTAAATGAAAAGGAACCACACAAAGTATGTATAAAAATATGTATTTATTATAGAACACTCTCTAGTACGTTACAATATCTCCTACACTGAGATAGACACAAAGCACACAATACTTAAACAAAGAAATCACAGTAAATAGCACTAATACACAGTGAGCCCCGGGGGGGGGGGACCAATCCATATACTAAAAAAGTGGTATAAAAACCCTGACTTGAGTCAGGACAATGTCAAGAGGACGTAGAATTGCTGGCACCACAAGGAACCACCCAAGGTGAGTGGTTAGGGACTCCAAGGTGCAGTGTGAGAACACAACCTCAAAATCCGTACAAGTCCATGTGCAAGTCGCGGTTGGAATTTGAAAGATTAGCGATCCTTCCCAGTGGACCCTGAAGAAACCCAGTGGAAGACAAAAGGTTGGAGAGCTACCCCATCAGTGGATACCATGGTACCCAAGTTACCTATCCCATAGAAGCCGGGTGCATAGGTGTGAAGTGGCGTTGGAAACTGCCGTCGAACCCAATGGAAGACTTCAGGAAAGTGCCGCTGCTGGAAGAGGAGAAAGTGTCCAGAGAAATCCAAACGTGGATTCTGGGAGAGGAGTACCTGAAAGCAGAGGGGACAGTGTCTGGAGTGACCAGGAGACTTGAAAGACGAAACTTCAGGTGTCGGGTGCTTTAGGAAGGATGACGGTGGCCTTGACTCTACAGCTGCGTGAACCAGGTGACGCTGAGGATGACCAGGACTCGGATACGAGCTGTCCCTCAAAGGATGTCAAGTGCTGAGGGGTTGGTGTCCGGCGGAAGCACTAACAAGCCTTGTCAAATGCAACCCACGCAGGAAATCAAGAAGGTGCACGGTTAGGACCAGCAACGTCCAGGAGACTCACCACAAGCAGGGGAGTCAGGGCAGGCCCGAGTAAAATTAGGGGAGCCCAAGGGAAATAAAGATGACCCTCAATTGGACCCACAGGCCAGAGGCAGAGGGGTCGCGAGAGGACCTCTGGCAGCTCACCAAAAGGAGCAGGCCACGGTACCCACTAAGTGGTGTGGCTGAAGATCATGGTGCAAGAAGTTGCCGGAGGTTGGGGCTACTTGGAGCCCAGTGCACTTGTTGCAGAGTTGCCTACAAGCATAGGCACTTGCAAAAGTACGCGCTGCACAGGGGCTCGGTTAATGCAGCCCCAATGAGGGATTCTGACCTCAGTCTTGGTAAGAGGGCAGCTCAGGCCTCGGTAGACATAGATAACCATGACCTGTGTTGTTGAACCCTTCTGAGACCACAGTAGCTCCAGATCAGCAGACCGGTCAGCAGTGTTCAGGTGCCTGCGAATGCAGGAAAGTGACTCATTCACTTCAAGGGAGATTATCTTCAAGTGGCTTGGATGCTCCATAGGTCCTGCACGGATCCTGTGTGGTGCACAGGCACAGATGAGGCAGCAGACTGAAAGGGAGATGAAGTCAGGCCCAAATGAAGTCCAGCAAAGTCCAGCGTCCCAAGATGGTAGAAGTGCAGTGGTTTCAGTTCTGAATCGTGTCCAAGAAGAATCTAGGGACCTACAACCAGGTAAGCCTTTATGTAACCTAAGGAGAGGGTTGGCAAGATTCAGTGGACCCTCCCAGGGGAGGTTCTGGACAGGGGGGAGGTTACTCCCATGTCCTTTTTCCAGTTTTGCGCCAGAGCATGAGCCAAGAGCTCCCAGAACTGGATTGAACTGGACTATGCACAGGGACACCAAATGTGCCCCTCATGCAGTCTTTCAGGCACTGGCAAGCACACCCACTCAGCCCTAATACACTAAATCCTGTCTGGGAGGTGGTCACACCTCCCTGTGAAAGGATGCCTATTGTCCTGCCTTCCCCTGCTCAAGCTTTGCTCAGCAGTAGGAGGGAAGAAATGTATCTCTGGTTGGCAGCAACCATTTTGTGCTCGAGAAGGCTAGTACCAGGAAGACCAGGGACCCCACGAACCTCACTTCAGAAGGGTGGAATCATACCTCCCACACCAGTTACCATGTGGGGGTATGATTCCAAGGTGTTTGATAACAACCACAACATGTTTTGTTGTAGCCTTTTCAAGATTGCATTTCGCGCGAGCATATAATGCACCTCTACCTATATGTCTGGCTAAGCCACCGACAACCCGGGAGAATGGTCTCCGAAGGCTGCAGGGGTGCTCTGCTCATGCAGGGCCACCCTCTCATGTAAAACCCAGCACCCTGCCTTCAGGATTGTCAAGCCCTGCTAGAGGGGTGACTGAGTAGTGACCTATAGATGTAGTAAACCTATATCTAAAGTAAGTGGGGCATGCACCATCTTACCCAGGCTGCAATGGCAGGCCTGTAGTTCCATTTTGCATGGCTTCTCATGGGTGGCATAATACATACTTCAGACCATGGGAGGCCTCTGGGATACCTAGGCCCTGGGTACATGTGTACCATATACTATGGACTGACAAGGATACCCCAGTATCCAATCTGGAGTGTACCTAAGTACATGGCTTAACATTTTAGGGAGGAAGTAGGTAGGCTGGGGTCGTGATCAGCAGAATCCCAGTCAGACTAGTCAAAAACAGTGTAACATCAAGCAAAAAGTGGGGATAACCATAAGAATCAGATCCAACTTTCCTACAACTTTCATAGGACATGCGATCAAATGTGGGTCTTTAGCCTCAATGGGACAAACGTGGGTAACTTGAACCCATTGACGTGTATGCTGTCAGCCTAGCAGCCGTGCACTGTGTATTGAAGTTTGCGTGCCAGCGCATGATATGGTCTTCAGGGATTAATCCTAAACCCGTTTACAGGCCAAAGGTGAAAGCATTGTGTATTTCCATGTAAAATAGGTGGAACTAAACCCCCACGTGCTAGTTTCTAAATAATATGCAATGCCGATATTCAGCACAAGTTTTAATGTCTCATTTTAATAAAACAACCCAGGGAGAGATATATGAATAACGTGCCCAGGATCACACGTTTTCTAGTCCAAGTGCGAAATAATGGATTAGAATTCAGGTCTCCCGGTTCCTTGGGTCAGCTGCTTCTCCCTGCTGCATGCTACGTTCCTACAGCACGGCAGGGGAAAGGCATCTTCGTTATTTTTATGTATAATACTGACTATACCGTGGTTCTCACACTGTCCCATGCACAGAGACGTTTTAAGGCAGGGGCAAAGTGGGCTTTGGCCCAGGGCCCCCACCTCACAAGGGCCCCCCTTGCATAGTCCCAGCTACTAATCATTGTAAGCACAATGCATTTTGTGATTTACCCATACTGTATTTTTTTTTTAAACAACCCGTCCAGTTCAGCAGTCCTTGCCTGCTTCGGCCCCACTCCCTCCAGGTAAAAAAATCATCTCTGGCTGAATTCTTCTGAATTCATCTGTTATCTGTGCATGCCCAGCTCAATCACACGTGCCATTTTTTGTTACGAAAAGTAACTGCAGGGAAAAAAATATTTCTTTGCTGCGTGTTTCCTTGTGAGGCCCCGTGCACCAGAACTCTTCAAGTGACATCGTGGCTGCTGCTGCAGGCAGAGTGAGTGCACTGTGCACAATAAGAAGTAATTATTCTCTGCTTAGTCAGGCAGGCCGAAGCCCCCCCAAAGGGTGAGTGCAGGGGCAATGTGGTGCTGTCTGTTTTATTTTGCTGTTCCCCCTCAGACCTAGTTGTTGAGAGGCGGAGACACTCTCCGTCGAGTCCAAACCTCTTTAGGCCAGGGGCGTAACAAAGGCCCCCACAGCCCCCGCGTTGCGGGCGGGCCCCCAAGCTCGAGGGGCCCCCACAGCACACAGTAGTCGCTGCATTGGTTTGCCAGCAGCACCCAAACAGCAATTGTTAAATAAAACAGCAACGTTTAGATTACCACCAGTAATCATTGGATGTAGACATAGTTTAAACATTATGCCGCCCGCCCCGATCAGTTTAATCAAATAAATTAAATGCTGCGCAGCGTGCAGCTTCCTAGTATTCAGTCTCAGGGTAGGGCAGAGCACTCTGGAATGATCATGCGCAGTCTAACTGCAGGTCCGGCGGGCCGGGGGCACTGACTGAGCGAGTCTGATGCCGGGGGTGACCGGTGATGCACCATGCACGTTTGCCGAGGGAGAGACTAGTGTTACAGCGGCCAAGAGTCTGTGGAGAAAGGCGGGCGGCTGGCCCACAAACTGAGCTGCAGTGCAAGCCTCACAAGTAAGTGAAAGTGTTACTCGGAGTCAGGCGAGTCCAAATCCACAAATTCGTTTTTTAGTGGTACAGCTTGATCAGTTCCTGCAGAGAGAGGATGAGGCACGTGGTTCTGCTTAAGTCCACCCCTGGGAGATCTACTCTGTTTTTTGTGGGGGCTGGGGCGTTATAGAAGATGAGGTCATTTGCAGACAGTATGGCCTCCCACCTCCTGTTTGGTACAGTAGGGTCCCACAGTGCCTCTGCATTTCTGGTGCTTTGCTGCAGTTTAAAAAATGTTCTTGGAGTTTCTCGTTGCTCAGATGGGTGTAATTTCTCACTCAAGGGCAGCACACAGAAACTATGCATCTCAGTGCACTGCAGCACGTGATTATCTACTGGCCCAGCCTTAGTCTTCCCTGTCAGTCATTTCTGGTTGGCACAGGTGAGTCAAGCAGCAATGGGGGCAGTGTTGGCGCGTGGGGCAAAGACGTGGGTAAAAAAGACATTATTCTGTATGTATGTTCGTTGGTCTTTCACCTTTAAATCTAAAGCACGCTTCTTAAATGAAAGATGAATGCAAGTTCAAGTAATCAGTGAGAAATAACTTTTACATTGTGAAACCTCACTTGATTAGTCTTCCTGCAGATGTCGGTCTGTGTTTAGGGAGAGAGAAACAATGGAACCCTGGTTGGCACAGCAGGGCATAGTGACTTGTGTATTTATAGTGCTATGACATTCCCTGCTTCTGCGACTGAGAAAGAACTTTAATTATGCAAGTCATTGATTGTAATGTGCACAGTAGTAGATAAGGGTCACTTAAAGTGTTAATGATTTGGCTGTAGAATGTAACTCCTAAGTATACTGAAATCATGAAAATGCCTCACATAAGCAAACTAAAAACTTGGCAGCTATGGAGAGAGTCATTCTAGGGCAAACGGAGTGCCCAGAACCCATGGATAGCTGAAGGTCCTATGGGGCAGTGTGATCCGAGGCGCTTAGAAGCAGAGCACCTCGCACATTCACACTTAAGTGCCATTCCATTTATGGCACTTTGCACCAGTTTTAAGATCTTCTTCGAGTTTCTTGTCGCTCACAGGGGTGTAATTTGTGATATTGATGAGTTTCCCTAGTAGTCATTGCTTGATTTTGATTACAAGAAAGTGTCACTCATGGTCATTGAAATGTCACTCATAATTGCACTGATATTATGAAAATGTCACACATAGCAATCTGAAACCTTGGCAGCTATGGAGACGGCGAGTGAGGCAATAATTAAAATTGCATTCCTAGTTACAAGGCTCTTCCAGGCTAACTTCTGCATGGGGGGCATCGGGGTGGGGGGGGCGGGAGTAGCTGCAGACACAAAGTTCAGAGGTCCCTTGGACTCTTTGGTGCGACAATGGGTGAATGCTCGTAACTGTCTGTCCTCGCTCCAGTACCTCTCTAGATAACATGGGAAACACTTGGCATGGCTTCACATAGGGACAGACACCTCTTAGAAATATAATGTCATGACTGCCAAGCGGCCCGCTCCATCTGAGACACCGTCAATCAGTGCAAGACAACACTTTGCATGTAGGGAGAGGAATGCCCAGGTGTGTGACAGGAAACACAAAACTACCCGCGCTGTTTGCTAATTGGATTGAACTACCTGCAGCGTCACACATCTTTTCAGAATACTCCTGTCGAAAATCAGGCAATAGTGAGAGAGGAGAGGGTACTTTGGATCCAAATCAAAAACATACCTTCCTGTAACAGTAACTATCAAGAGAAGTGCCCATATCCCCTAGAGGTCATGACCTTCACCCTTCGTTGTAGACAATCCAGGCTCAGTGGGCCCTTCAGACCTTTGGGCCCCGGTGTCACTGCACCTCCTGTGCCCGATGAAAGCTATGCCCCTGCACTCCCAGCGAATATTTGTGAATTCTGTTTGGGGGAAGATACTGGGAGACACCTATACTAGGATTCATGGATAGACACTAACATGAGAAAACACTGGGAGACACAAACACTGGGAGACAGACAAGGGATGACCCTGAGAGACACAAACATTGAGAGACATGGATAAGGGAAGACTCTGGGAGATACAAACAGACACTGGGAGACACAGAGAAGGGAAGATCCTGGAAGTCACAAACAGACACTGTGAAACACCTGCACTAGGATTCCTGGATAGACACAAACACAGGGAAATACTGGGAGACACACACAAGGGAAGACCTAGGGAGACACAATCACTGGAAGACAGAGGTAGACAGACACTGGAATACACAGCCACTGGGAGACACAAACAGACACTGGGAGCCACAGAGAAAGGAAGACCCTGGGAGACACAAACAGACACTGTGAGACACCTGCACTAGGATTCATGGATCGACACAAACATGGGAAAACACTGGAGACACAGACAGGGGAAGACCTAGGGCGACACAACCACTTGAAGACCCATACATTGGGAGACACTGGGAGACACGAACACTGAGAGACACCTGCACTAGGATTCATGGATAGACAAAAACATGAGAAAACACTGGGAGACACAGACAAGGGAAGACCCTGAGAGGCACGAACACTGAGAGACACAGATAAGGGAAGACACTGGGAGACATGAACACTGAGAGACACAGATAAGGGAAGACACTGGGGGACACAAACACTGGGAAACACAGAGAAGGGGAGACCCTGGGAGACACGAACACTGAGAGACACATACACTGGTAAACACATACAGACACTGGGAAACACAAATACTAAAATACACAAACACAGGAAAACACTGGGAGTCACGGACACTGAGAGACACAAGCACTGGAAAACACAGACAAAGGAAGACACTGGGATACACGAACACTGAGAGACACAAACATGGGAAAACACTGGGAGATACAGACAAGGGAAGACCTTGGGCAACACGCGAACTGAGAGACACAGACACTGGGAGACACGTAGAAAGGAAGACACTGGGAGAAACAAACACTGGATGACATTGGGAGACACAAACACTGGAAGACATAGACACTGTGACACACAAACAGACACTGGAAGACACCTACATTAGGATTCATGGATTGACACAAACATGGGAAAACACTGGGCGACACAGACAAGTGACCCTGGGAGACAAGAACACTGAGCGACACAGAGACTGAAAGTCACAAACAGACACTGGGAGACATGAACACTGAGAGACACAGACAAAGGAAGACATTTGGAGACATGAACACTGATGGACTGGGAGATACAGGCACTAGGAAACACAGACAAGGTAAGACACTAAGAGAAAGAGACATGAATACTGAAAGACACAGGGAGATACCTATACTAGGATTCATGGATAGATACAAACATGGGAAAACACTGGGAGACACAGAGAAGGGAAGACACTGGGAGACACAAACACTGGAAGACACTTATACTGAGAGACACTGGGAGACACAAAGACTGGGATTTACAGAGAGAGGAAGACACTGGGACACACGAACACTGAGAGACACAGACAAAGGAAGACACTGAAAGACACACACACTGGAAGACAAAGAAAGAGGAAGACCCTTAGAGACATGATTACTGCAATACACAGCCACTAGTCTGGGAGACACCTACACTGGGATTCCTGGATAGACACAAACCTGGGAAAACACTGGGAGACACAAGCACTGGAGTCTGGAAGACACAGACACTGGGAGGCTCGAAGAGACACTGGGAGACACGAAGACTAGGAGATGCAGACAAGGGAAGACACTGGAAGACATAAACAGACACTGGGAGACACCTGCACTAGGATTCATGGATTGACACAAACATGGGAAAACGCTGGAGATACAGACAAGGGAAGACCCTGGGTCACCTTGATGCAAGAAGAAAGGGGGATTGTTTTACAAAACATGCTTGATTTTTTTGTATATTGCTGGAATGTGATTGCTTTATTATGCACTTTGAAAGTAATTGCACTTTTTCCTTTGCTTTACCAACTACAGTTTGTATAGATTCTGTAATTAGGTACTTGCTGATATGGTTTGTTTTTATTCTACATTCTGTGCTATTTATGGTGTTGATTGCACTTGCTTGTAATACGTTGGCCTTAAATCTTGTAATTAGCATTGCTTACAATAGAAATGATAAGTTCAAACTGAGAAACAATTGCATCAATGTTCTGAAACATCCAAGCAGTTTTTATCCTCAGCCTCTTGCTTGCCTGTTTTTGTCCTACTTACTCATAAAGACATGATGGTAGAAATTGAAATTTTTCCTTAGTTGACGTTATTATTATGCACAACGTTTGACAGTCACAAGTGTGTGGCATGCAGATAATTTACATTTATTTCTTTTGGAGTTGGCAGGATAATGTTTTATAGCTTGTGTACTCATGTATATTGTCAGTTGAGTCTGTGAAATTGCAGGTTTAGGTTAGACTTTCAAAGTTTCAAGGTTTGTCCATCAATATAAATTCTAACTCAGACCCTTCATGGTTGTTCTTTGTTCTTTAGCAATAGGCAGTTCCTGAGATAATAGGATTGCTCCTCGGCACCCGTGAGGGTCTCAAGGCACTGGGAAAAGTGGCATGGGGACTGATGGGCAGAGAGATGTCCCACCTATAGGCATTGATGCACACACAGAGCAACACATCTACAGGAAGAAATACATGCATATCTTCATACAGGCACCCTTTCACATAAACAAACAGACATGCAGCTGTCATTTACACAGACTAAAACACATATGGCCAGCCATGCCCACTGGTTGACATACCAATCAAAATAGAGGCCCCAATGCACACATTAGTAAAGGCCAACAGCTTCCAATGCAAATAGACTAAGAGACATAAATGCCCTCATGCACAGAACCCAATATACATACAAATGCCAATGAATACAAACCCTCTTACATTTAGGCACACAATTCCATGGATTCATCGCATACAGCCACCCATGCACACAAACTGGTTGCCCATGCACACAAAGCAAAATACACAGTCACACATGCACACAGACTTACAATTACTCATAAATAAAGACCATCACACGTACTGGCACCCATGCGCACAGGTGAAAAAAGACAGAGACTCCAAGAACATAGAAAGAATAGGTCTGCAGGAAACTCCCCGCACACAGACACCCATGAACAGTCGACAACACAGATACAGGCATCTGAACACACAGAAGCATATATGTAACTCGCAGAAAATACACATAAAGGTACACCTGGACAGTACTATGAGCATAACGACAGATCAGGAGATGTGACTTGGATTGTTGTAGGTATAACTAGAGTGATGCAGGTGTCAAGTCCACTTGAAATGTAGCTCCTTGGTCCCCTAGTGACTCCTAAATGATGCCCCTGGTGTACTAATCATATATTATTGATCCCAAATAATGTACTAATTTATTCCTCTTAAGCACATAATTGAAATATTGATAGACACTATTTACCATTAAATTAGAAATCCAAAGGACATACTTTGCGTAATTTATTAGCTAGTTGAGTTGCCTGTATTTTAGTTTTCTTTTCTTTTATGTTTCAATACATAGCTAATTTGGAAATTCCACTCCTATTAGAAATTGACTCATTGTGAATATTTGGATGATGTGTCCAAAATAAATGTATCCATACTAATATGTATACAAATATAATTTTAAATGAATCATAAACCTGCCCTGTCTTCATGTGAAAAATTAAAGTTGCCCAAAAACAAATTAAGTCCCACAAAGGAAAGTGATACCTTTCAATTGCTCCCTAAGTAAAAGAAATGTGAGTATTGTTCATGCAATTACACGTGTAACTGAATGCTAGTTACTCTGTGCCCCAACCTCCCACCACCTTGCTGATAGGGATGGTAAATTTGAAATGTACATATTTTATACCTTGGCCTAGTAGGTCCAGAATGTTTGATCATGCTTCTGGATTTCCTGAACATATTTGTATGCCCCACATCATAGTCTGCAATAGTGTGTAGAAAAAATGGTTACCGATATAAATAACAAACAACAATGTACTGTTTTCTTACTTCCTCAGCTCGTGAGCACATACGTTATTGAATCTTTATATAATCTGATAAGTTGCTCACTGCACAAAATGAGGCGTTCATATGTGAGTGGAGCTACGAAAAGGAAACAAAAATCTGAAGTTAAACAGAAGCTTGCAAAGCTTCAAAAAGTAACTTCATTTTTTCCGGTACAATCGAAATGTTGTACTGATAATGCGGCGCAGTCACAGTATGAAGGAGATGATCTTGTTGCTAATGAGCCAGTAAGAGAATATACTGAGGCTGTATCTGCTTCCACTTCCTCTAACATTATAGATTTACAAACTATTGCCGGAAATGCTTCTCAGAGTATAACAGATGACAGCCAATGTTCACAAATTCCACAACCAACAGCAGTGAGCTACGCAACAGATCCTGCCTTATGGAATCCTATCACAAACGAAACACGATCATATTGGGTTCAAAGAGGGCCTTCAACCTGTCAAAATCGAAATAGTGATTTTTCCAGTTCTGCTCGTGTTTATCAAATTGGAGAAAAGAAACACAAGCGGAGTTTATCCGATGCTGCTTTCAAGCAGCAACTGCAAAATGGGGAATTTGTAAGTCGTACATGGCTGTTATATTCTCCTTCACAAGGAACAGTGTACTGTTTTGCTTGTCGTTTGTTTTCTAGCACAGATTCTGCCTTCAGTAGATCTGGTTTTAATGACTGGAAGCATGCAGCCCGTCGTATTTCTCAACATGAAGCTTGCCCTGAGCATCAAAAATGCATGTTAGTATACACCACTCGTCAAAAAGAAACTGGTAAAATTGATTCTGAATTAGAGGAACAGATAAAACATGAACAAATATACTGGCAGGGTGTGCTGAAAAGAATTGTAGCAGTTGTTAAATTTTTAGCAGCAAGAGGTATGGCATTCATAGGAGAAAACCAGATGATAGGATCACTGCACAATGGAAATTATTTGGGGATTTTAGAACTTCTAAGCCAATTTGACCCGTTTCTTGAAGAACACATCAGGAAATATGGAAATGCTGGAAAGGGCAATCCCTCATACCTATCAGCAACAATTTGTGAAGAATTTATCACATTAATGAGCAAGAACGTTTTCTCTGCAATAATATCAGAAATAAAGGAAACAAAATATTATTCTCTCAGTGTAGACTCCACTCCAAATGTGTGTCACATCGATCAGTTGACATTCACAGTGAGGTATGTAAAGGGTCACGTACCAAAGGAGCGTTTTTTGGAATTTATCTCCATTCATGGTCATGGGGCAGAGTATCTTGCCGATGTTGTAGTGAAATTCCTAGAGCGGGCCGGTATTCCATTATCAGATTGCCGTGGTCAGTCATATGATAATGCATCCAATATGTCTGGTCAGTATTCGGGCTTACAGGCAAGATTGAAAGAGATCAACGAATTTGCTGTTTATGTGCCATGTGCTGGCCATTCTTTGAACCTGGTGGGTATAAAAGCGGCTGAGTGCAGCATGCAGGTTGTTTCTTTTTTTGACTTTGTTCAAAATTTGTACACTTTTTTTGCTGCTTCTACTCATCGTTGGGATGTGCTACTTCATTCTGTAGGCCCAGATCGCAAGGTTGTAAAACGCTTGTCTGATACTCGATGGTCAGCTCATGCAGATGCCCTCAATGCATTGTGTGGTGGCTATGAAAGAATTAAAGCTGCTCTTGATTCACTGACAAATGATCACATTCAGTCAAAAGATACAATGCATGATGCACTTAGTCTCCTTAAAAAAATGGACAAGCTGGAAACCATTCTCTTGACCATTCTCTGGAATGACATACTGATGCGTTTCAACTAAACAAGCAAGACTGTACAAAAAGAAGATGTTAACCTATCTGTTGCAGTCAACATTATCCAATCTTTGAAGTCTTATGTCCAAGAGTTGAGAGACCAATTTGATGACTATGAATGCAAGGCAGAGGCAAAAGCTCCTGATACTCATTACAGAGATTTTGGAAAGCGTACAAAACAACGAAGCAGTAGACAAACTCGGTTTGAAGGACCCTCTAGTGACACCGTACTTGAAGGGCGGAACAAATTTAAAGTAGAAGCATACTTACCGATCATGGATTCTCTGATTGATGGTTTAACACGGCGAAGCGAAGCATATAGAGACCTAAATAATCGGTTTGGCTTCTTTATAGAATTAAAAAACATGAACACCAAAGAAATCGAAGGGTGGTGTGAAAAACTTGCCTCTTTGTACTATAAAGACCTGAACAAATCTGATCTCATCAAGAAATGCCAGCAGTTCAAACATTATCCTGTACACAAAAATGAAACAATTTTAATGACTTGTCTTTACAGGAAAATAAAAACTGATAAACTAGAGAACACTTTCCCTAACATTGAAATTGCACTGCGAATATTCTTGTCGATGATGGTCACAAACTGTACTGGTGAAAGGTCCTTTTCAAAGTTGAAGCTCATAAAAAATGAGCTACGTAATCGAATGCTACAAGCCAGACTCAATTCTCTGGCTCTGCTGAGTATTGAGTCAGAAATGCTCCAAGAAATAGAATTTGCTGATCTGGTTAATGAGTTTGCTGCTAGCAAATCCAGAAAGAGATGCATACTTTAAGTAGTGTCTTACAGGTGCCTAATATTGTACAGAGATGCTCCAAGGTTTGACTTAGAAACTTTATTTTGCAGAAACACATAGTGACATTTTTGGTATTCATTGAATCTAAGTAAATATTCATAGAAACACATTTACTTTCCTTTTTCTAAAAATCATCTGCCTTAAGATGTTTGACTTCTACAACCTAAACTGCACTTAAAATACCCCTAGATGCTCTGGAATCACAGCACATTGTGCACTTATAGCATCGACATTATATGACAAGAAAAACTGACAAATGGGAAGAAGACCCAAGAACAAAATCACTTTGAATAATGTTCGCAAGAAAATGCCAAACCCGTATTCTATGTGACAAACAGCATTGTCAAAATTCAAGCCAACAACATAGAGTTCTTGTACCCAATCTTGCCTATTTCGTCCTTCTCCAACTATGAAACAACCAGAGAGGGCCTGACCATTCAGAAAAACAGCATGGATGCCTTGCAGGCATCTCCAAGACTGAGTAGACCAGGAAAATGGTAAATCATAAATAGGGTCCATCTGAGCATCATAAAAGTATTGTCAGCAGTTCACAAAAGCCTATAACTTTCTATGGTCTATAACTTTCTACTTATCATTGAAACTTAATTCAAGCTTTTGATACAGGCAGCAAACATTGCCTTCAACAAAACTTCCAAACCCAGCAGCATTTATGTTCAATTCCTCAAAATTAAAATAGAACTCCTAAACACAATTACTGCACAGGTCAGGTGTAGGTAACAAGATTTGCAGAGATACAAGATGAGGTCCAACAAGGATAATTGCTCAATCATGTTCTGTTTAACCTATGAACCATGATGTATATGATATCATCCAAACAAACACCTATTGCACAGAACACGTTGAAGAAGGTTGAACGCCAATGCTTTTCTGTATTTATTACTGTTTGCTGTCAGCCCATGCAATTAAGTTCGTCCCAGAATCAACATTGTTAAGGCCTTAAACAATTTGAATTTCACCAGTAAAATGTTAAAGGTGATGTTCTGAGCATGTCTGAGGAAAGAAAGAACCAATGTTAACAATAGAAAGAAGGTAAGAAGAACAGCACTGAAAATAGTAAATGCATAGAAAGTTCTATACCTCAGGCTGAAATGAATGAAAAATAATATCATGGAACAAGACACTGATTGAATCTAGACAGGTGGATACAGAATTTTGCTAGAAAATGGGACAACATCACTCTGGCCTACTTCAATAATGTTATATGTGATACTTAGAGTGACTGAGAGAGTGGTCTAGCACAACCAGACGGCCCCACTGATCTTCATTTGTCTTCAGGTGTGGATTCAAGTAACATAATCACTATAAAATGTAATGTAAGTAATTACAGCTCATTTTTCTTCTTTCTTTTACTGTTTCATACATTTTGAAAGTATCATTATTTAAATATTGCGTGACATAGCAAGGGTGTGAATGAACGTAAAATGGACAGTGAATTCAAAGTTATTGCGAACAGGGGCCCCCAAAATATGTTTGGCCCAGGGCCCCCAAAATCCTTAAAATGTCCCTGCCCATGCACCATAAGAAACTCCTCTACTGCTCTGGCCTCAGTTTGCGCTGCAAGTAGAACAAGCAGTGGAAATGTTAAGAGGCTTGAGTTGTGTATAATACATACGCATAGAAGCACAAAGACATTCAAACATTGACATAGAGCACACATGCAGACAGGACAGAGCAACACATGCAGACATATGTATAAACGCACAGGCCAGCACACTTACGGAAAACAACAGACCGACTACTAGACATACGGGTACTCCTATACATAGTACATACATACCAACACTTCGGGCTTGGGTAGGAAGACTGGGGGGGAGGGCGGGTGTAAAATAATTTGGTGGGGCAACTACAACCAATTTTGTGAAGGATATAGTGTGAGTTTCCTAAGTGTTTAAAATTATAATTTAATTCTCCTAGTTTGTTGTTCCCAAACCATACTCCTTGTCCATCCCCCTTTCCCATGCCCCTTTCTTTCAACCTGTCAGCTACCTCTTTTCTGCACATCTTACATGAAGAACTCTGTCACTCCCCCTCTGCACCTCTATATCTGATATTTAGGCATACCCAAGGCCCTTGCGCTAGTGCGGCCACTGTGTTTTTCACATAATTATTGATCTGCTGCATTTGCCACATAATCCATCATCTGCTGAATAATCTGCAGATTTTCATTTAAAAAATAGACCTCGAACTGTTAAAAAGCTACTAAAATGCAGAGGCATGTGTTGCTGTGCAGTGAAAGGCCCTTTGCAAAGTTTCACTGGTCATCTTTCTGTTGCTTATTGCTATGTTTTGGTGTTAAACTGCCACTAATGGAGTGCAACATATGCCCAGACGGTGTTAACAAGTGTAAAAATGACACATTAATTAAGTTAAAACGATCAGAAAATATGCCGCATAATTTAGCTTTTCTTGCTGCATACTTTAGTCAACCCTGCAGATGTAATTTGGTCTTCTCCTGCCGAATAATTCCAGTGGCCCTTTGCTTTAACATTTAACTCTTTGCTGTCATTTGCGCTGCTCACATGTGGCCTGGTCATCTCCAAGCATCTGTCCTCTGTCATCCAGATAACTCATCTTTTCAGGTTGCTAATTCACCTCAATTCTCTGTTTTCTATGATTCCTGGGCATTGTCTGTTTATACTTTCAGCCAAAAATGCTGTGAATACTGTCCTGCACAAAACCAGCTGTATTAGTACTTGGACCCCCTGCTATTCTACACATACCTCTCTGTTCTTGTACCATATGTAGCACGCACGCTTGTAATTCTACACACGATCGACGTAAAGTACCCCAAAGTACTCCATTAATGAACTCCTGACGAGGGTGCACCACTGCAGGTCCATTCAAAACTGATTTGCAGTATGTACATTTATGAAACTCTTTGTATGTAACAAAAACGTTTTGTGCAGCAAGGCACATGGTTATTTAATTAAAAAAAGAGGCCGTGACTCGTAGCAGTCGAATTGGTGGCCTGCACATGTTCTTCGGGAGCTGTCTGCAGGTAAAACCTTCAAATCTGCGTCACTGGGTCGAGCAGACATCTTTTGGATGGCGGAATCCTGCATCACTTCCGGGTCTTATTCACTTAGGGGCATATTTACAATAACTGGCGCATCCCTGCATATCAGCAGGGATGCGCCAGTTATTGTGCGCCACAGCTCTGCCACCATGGATGTGCCACATTTACAATGCGGCGCACGATGGGGCAAAAACTGCACAGATGCGTGACGCATCTGTGCCGTAAAAGTGGCGCACTGCTGGAGTTGCGTCGCAAGCACGACGCAGCTCCAGCAATGGTCTGGGGGGTCCTATCTTGTTAATGCTGCGTCAATCCTTACGCCTGCTTCAGGCAGGCGCAGGGTTTTGATGCAGCATGGGCCTAAAAGTGACTGAGTGAAATCTTGTAGATTTCACTCAGCCACTTTTAGGAGGCAGTCCTGCACCGGGACGCCCCCCCCCCTACGCAGGAACGCCTACATGTGGCGCAGGGCTTTGCAACGTGACGCATCTCCCAGAATGCGTCACATTGTAAGTACCCCGCACCATGATGCAGGATTTGCGCCGCCGCTGCGTCACAAAAGTGACTCAACGGCGGCGTAAATGAGGCGCAAGGGGCTTGTAAATCTGCCCCTTAGTGTATTGTGAGCCAGAAATCATCTTCTCTTTTGGTGTTGTGAGCTGAAGTTCAGGGCCCTCTCCAGAGAAAGGCAAGGGGCAACGAGCACCGGCTGCTCCACCCTTTCGACTGTAGTGTGAGGCAGACGACTTCTTTTTTCAAGGAAAAATTATGTTTTTATGCTAAAATGATTCTAATCCACACTAATGCAAGTTACTGGCAACACTAACATTCTATAACTTAGTTCTTGAAAAAAGAAAATCTGATTCACGCTCCTAGGTGTCCAAAACGTTGGAATGTGTGATAGAACTGCACACACTCATTCCCAAGGAATGCCAGACCTATGGATATTCATTCATACACTCGAATATCAATGGGGAGGGAAAAAGAAGCTGTAATCCATTCGGCTTCCAATGGGTAGGACAAAAAATCAAGAAGGGGGTAAAAAGGACCACTCGTCCTGTGTAACCAGGGTCTTTGTGTGCGTGGAGACTGTCTTAAAAAACCCTCATATACGTACACAGGCAAAACGGCGGTATATCTTGGTTCTCCTCCTAGGTGTACTGTAACAGCATGATCAGTGGGTCTTTTCTTTGTCAATATGCTGACCTCCGCCAGGAGGGAGACCAACTGGTTTGTCAGTAGTGGCCGGAGATGAAAAGAGGGTGTACTCGTGCTCTAATTAAGTGAAATAAAATTCCCTACATCACTGCTCACAAAAGTTTTATTTAAAAAAATTAGTGACGTGGGAAGTTAAAAACGCAGTCGTGCGTGTAAAGACCAAGTTGCTGGTCTAACGCACTAGTGTTGGTCAACATGTTTCAGCCTCTTGGATCCTCTAGAGGATTTCGTCAGGACCGGGGTTTTAAAGAGGGCTTTGTGACTCAAAGTAATTAGGTGGGTACTCACCACCCTGATAGCAACGCCAATTAAAGGTGGGAAACATAGTAGAGAGTCAGAACTCATTCAATCCTTGGCATCTCTCTGGAGAAATACTTCCAAATGTGTAATAAAATACCTCGGTCTTCATGCCCACTACGTGGTCAAACTGTAAAAAAAATAAAAATCACAGGGGGCTTAGATACCTACGTTTTAGAGAAAACAAAACAGTGGTGCAGTCACCTAGTCAACTTGACTACATTTATTGGAGAGTTGAGCATTCAAATATGGGTTCTGTAGTAGCCTGCTGCTGGCCGAAGAGCACTTCAACACCTCATCAGGGGCAGCAAGCGCTATATAAATGCAAACCTCTTTACCTTTTCTACCCCTTCGCTGTCCTTCTCAATCCAAATAACTAACATATCCGCCACACAAATTACTTTAATATTTTCACTCTACTGATTCACCACTAATCCTTTATGGGTTCTCAGGTAGTGTGCTACTCGCTGAAAAATAAATTCAACACCCGATCAAGGGTAGCAAGCACTATATAAAAGCAACCCATTTTCCCCTCTTCTGTCCCTCCACTATCCTTCTCAATCCAAATAACTGACGAACATTTCCAGCACTCAAATTACTTTTTAAGTTTTCACTATACTAATTCACCACTAATCCTTTATGGGTTCTAGAGTAGCATGTTACTCACCGAAAAAGCACTTTGACGCCTCGTCAGGGGTAGTAAGCGCTATACAAATGCTATTACAATGCAATACAATTGTGGCAAGTCTCTAACTTGATTATTATGGCTGCTTTTTAGTGACCTTTTTCCCCAGGTGATTCCTTGGATAAACAATACAGATGGATGTCTAATTTCCCATGGCAGATTAAACAAACCCCTGAGAATCTTCCTAATTTCTATTTTGGCTCAGAACAGACGAGAAGACATGTTCCCATCGTCCTGTGTGTACCCTTCTTAACCAGCACAGTATCCCTGGTTTTATCAGCTTTTTACTATTGTATGCCACACTTCAGTGCATATCTAAATGAACACACTGCCTTATGGAGAATGGTGGTGGTGGTGTAACTCTAGGGAATGGTAAATAAAAGGCAAGGGTGTGAAAATTAATACACCCTTGTGATCATTGAAAGGATATGTTTTCTCTATCATGTGATAGTTTAACCTTTCATGTCAGAAATACCACTTACGTAGTAGTCCGCAAAATGCTCAATAAGGCCCAATATGGCATATTTGACTCTTGTAAGACAGCTACAACACAGAGCAAGGACGGCTTTGGCCCTGGTGGCACCCAGTGCGATAATCTTTGTTGACAGCCCCCCACAAATTGCTTCACTACCATGCGCCACCAGTGTCTCCCATCTCTCCATATCCCCACATTATTTGTTTTATAGCACTACTCAAACCAGTGTGGGGTGTCGTATAAATTTACATCACAAACACATCATACAGAGCCGATAATTCATATGTGTGTAAATTATTAATATATTATATTGAATAATGTCTTTTTGTGTGCTTTTATTGCCTTTAGAGCTAAAATAAAGCTGCATTGATTTATGTAAATCAGTCTATAGCAAATGTACATTTTAAGAGAGTTTTGTCTGGAGAACCACAAATTCGGTATTTAACACATACCATGATGTTTGGCTCTACTAATGAGAATGCATTTCTACCCAAGTGAACCCTTTGTGCAACATTAAAATAATAAAATATAGGGGAAAAAAACATAATGTTCGAACTAAAGTGATGGAGCAAGGACTCGTTTATGTGAGACTTGCTGGGACTCAATTCACTTGTTTTAACTTATTAACATGAATTATTAACTGTGTTCTGTGATTAATCCTTGCACATTACATTTACATGAAAGATAAGAGAAGCTTGCCTCTGTGTTTTCTAACCATTAATACGGATAGCGGACTAAAAGAGTGGATCTAACAGGGAAACTTTACTGCGCATGCGTCAATTGCATCGCCGTAATGTGACGTTGAACAGCTTTGGAGGGAATCTCTCGCACATGAGCAGAATGCACTAACATGGCATCTTGAAGACCCACATACATAGCACTTGCTTTGCTATTTAGAAAACGCTATATTTACTAAGAGCTAATGCAGGGAAAGTACTAATGAATAAAGGGAAATAGAGTAGAAGTAGGTGATATACAGTGAAATCCTGTATTTCTTGAATTCATATTTTCTCTTTTGACCTTTTATTAGTTCGTATTTTGGGCCTTCTTGCCATAACCCGAGTGATTGAGTGAAAGCCTTCTGCGCATGTGTGACCTCTACCTCCCCTGGAAGGATGATCCCATGATTGGACTGCATCCAAGGCCGCCGACCGTTAAAACCTTGGGAACCCATATGTCAGAAGTGCAGTGGCTGAAGTCATTATTGATAAATTGTTTCAACTGTGAATAAAACTCGGGTGGGAATAAAGTAAAATGCATATTAATAAGGGGATGGGTTTGCGAACAAAGAAAAGAGCAATGCCATCATGGTGTGATGACCAAACACCCCTTGCCTATCCAACCAGAATTCGTTTTTTTAAGATATTGCAACTTTAGAGGATAGTACATGAATCCCAAAACGTATAATTGAGGTAGTTTAGTTAGTTTTTGTGTGTGTGATCCTGAGAGAATGCTGAGAGGGAAGATGCTGTCGGAGTTATTGATGATGCTGATGCTGTGAGATGCTGAAGAAGATTCAAATAGAGTATTACCTATCTAAAGCAATTGATTAGAAGAAGATCGCGGAAGAATCTCGAGGAGGAAGAGAGTGTCAGAGAGGGGTCCGGCGAGTCGTCGGTTCGAGAGAGGTCCACTGTCCTGTCCTGACTTCTGTCCTTAAGCCTTTGTCCCTGATCTTAACTGGGGACCCTTACCAGCCCTTTGGCCAGGGGGTTGGTCTTTACACCATTATTGGTAATTATACATTTTGTATATTTCCTAATGCACTGCTGTCTCTATCCTCTATTTTCAGAGCAACGTCAATCTATTGAATCTATGAGAGTATTTGAATTAATTGAATTATCCTCCCTAATTATTGATGATGTCCGTGGTGTGCATTTGAATGGTTCACTCACATTTAAACTTTAACTAAAGGTTTTGAAAACTTCCTGAGTCTGCATTCATTATTATTATTATTATAGATGAATTAATTGAAAGATAGGTTATGTGCATCGTCACCATCAACTAGTTCCAACTAATTTGGTTCATCGACCAAATGGAAAGAACTTATTGATCAGTGATAATAGTTATAAAGAAAAACAAATTATTGCAGAACTAATCAATTCACGAAATAAGCAAACAAACCCCCCAGCGGCTAACCAGGTGAATTTGAGCGTATGTTTTGATGGGCCCAGGTGAATATATGGTATTTTAGTATCTGTTGTTGGTGCGCCACTGGATCAATAGCATGCAGTTTGCATAGAGGTCTTTGATAATAGTTTATAGCTTACTGTGCTGTATTCAGGTTGTAACTTATCAACTGAAAGTAACAAAAGGACATCTGTTACCAAAACAGTAACCTTCTGAGCAATCCACATATAATACAGTTTGGTAATTTTCACGGTACACGCTCTTTCAGCAGACATTAACTCTGTGCTCTTCTTTGTCATGAGTGGAAACTGCCAATAAACTAAACTCCGATCTCTCCCCAGCATTAGCAATAATCATTAGAGTTATCTTAATATTTTTCTTGTTGCCTGAAAACTGCTGAACACAAGGAACTCTGCAGCATGTGCTTTTTAAACTTGTGCTTTTTCTTAACACATCAGCGCCAGGAGTACCTGCACTGGTCGCACGTCCCTAAAGTCGGCACTCACACAAAATGGACAACTCCACAGTCAAATAATGTCCAAAGTATATCAGACCATTTCCACATAGCTACTACTTATAAAGGGTACACAGTGTGCAGCAATTGTATAGCTCTTCAATTCCTGGTGGCAAAGCACACTGGATAATGTGTTGCATGGCAAAACACTTATAGGTCCCAAAGGCGAGACCTTTTGGCTATGCCAATGCTTGTTATTTTAGTTTCTTAGCACATTGCATTTTTTATTCATTTAGCGTTTGTTTCTTTGCGCTGCTTTATTTCCAACTTTGTTTTTACTTACTTTTATTTTGTCAGTACATCACTGGTTGCAGGAACATCTGGGCTCCAGTTTACTCTTCCTTTGACCAATATGTCTTCTAAATCAATTATTTTTACAGGTTTTCTTGGAATGCTTGCTTAGCAACCCTAGTTCCCACAGCCTAATCACCTCACATGGAGGCCTTCAGTAGTGTGCAATCTATATAGCGCTAGCTGGTTTCCTAGAGAGCTCCTTGTTACCAGTGCGTATGCACTGTAACAAATGTTGAATTTTATTTGCCTTGCTTATTTTCCTTTCTTATTGGAAGGCTTGACTCCACTCCTCCCTACTACCTTTGGCTTGTGTCTTTTAGTTGCATCTTGGAAGGAAATTATTCTTTTTTGCATGATCACCCCCAAAGTTTGGAATGGCACTACCAGTTTTTCGACGCTGAGGGTGCACTGAGGTCTGATAACTAGACCTCTGTGCCAGTGTATCAACCCTTAAAAGTATATAGTTGATTGGCTTATACCCAATTGGCTAAGTTAACATACTTCAAAGTCCCTAGTATATATTACCAGGGGTACCCAGGGACTTTAAGTTAAAGTAACCCCCCCAAGGGTTGCAGCCCTTATTGCGCCACCCGAGTGTGATAATGTAAAACATGACTCCCAGACTGCCACTGCAGAGGTTAGTGCCGTTATGAACTGTTAAATTGACTTTGTCATTCAAATGATGGACCTCCCTTTTTAATAGACATGTCACCCCTTCAGCAGGCCTAAGGAGTGCTGTAGAAGGATGCTATATATTAAAAGGTTGAACATATACTTTTGTATGTCCTGGCAGTAAAAACCCCAAATTGTCATTTTTACTGAGGAAAAGCTAGTAGCCCCTTTAGCAATTACAGGGTTACACGCTGACAACTCAGCTGTGCTAGTAAAGTTGGTATTTTAAGGTGTCAAAATAATCATCACATTAAACCCAATTTGACGCCCAAGGCAAATATACATTTTAGGTACAGGCAACTCTTGGAAAGTTGCCACTCTGATCCCAAAGTTTTCCAGTGGCCATTTGTGCATTCTGGCCATGAGTCAGTCTTCTGCCCTCTTGGGGTGAAGTGTGAATTAATCTCAGGAGAGGGAACAATAGAAGCTTACTGTTGGAAGAGGTGCCACCTCTCCCTGGCAGGACGAAACACAGGTTGTGATCTCAGAAGGTGAACTTCAAAGGGGAATTCACCTTTGAAGAACAAATGGTGGACACACAGAAAAGGGGCAGCAATTTTATTTAGATAGAAGAGTAGTTGTTGGTGGACAGAGAAGAGAGACACATTTCAAAACCAGAATTCCGTGGGCATCTATCCCCCAAGTAGCCTCACCTCTGGAGTGGACTACCTAACTCCACACACCGAGAGAAGGGTTTTGACATCTTGGCAGTGGTCAGAATAGTGCACTCGGGGAGAGCTAGATGCCACACAATGCAGAACGTCATCATCAGGAGGGAAAGTATCTGGTAGCCCATTGTCTAGTAACCACCACATCCTTCAAGGGCACTTTCTGGGTTTAAATATGGCACCCCTGGCCCCCAGACCTCAGATCACATCCGTACTGGAGAGAGGACTGAAAAAGGACTGCCCTGCTGTTTGCTGGACCTTGCATGAGAAGGGCACTCGCGGATCCTTGGGCTAGCAAAGAGAGGACTGTGTCTGTGGCACCAGGCTCATGGACACGTCACTCACGAGCCCCAGACACAAAAGGTGAAGTCCAAGTCTTTTTACAGCACCAGGGACACAAAAGCTAATAAAGTAATTCTGGCAAGTCAGTAGCAACAAGCAATAAATTGTACTCTGACTGCCAACATGCAGCCCGAATGACTGAGTCCTGATGCTCTAAAATTGCACCCAAGTCTGCTTCACATGGGAGAGTGATCAGAGAGAAGATTGGTTGCCCAAGACAGACACTGTCCATCACCAAAGAGAACTTTTGAAGCTCTGTGATCAAGGAATAGTAGTGGCAACTAGACTTTTGCTGAACTCAAGAAGACTTTGAGGGACTTTGATCCCAGTGTCCAAAGTTGTCCCACCAAGACTGTGAATTGAGAAGTAGCCCTTGGAAGCTCCACATCAACTACACAGCATCTTCCGCATCATACAGCATCTTCAGCATCCTGTATCCCTTGCATCAGAACCACTCCTTTGATGTTTTTGGTGGTCCGCCCATAGAGCCTGAAACTGAATTTGAAATTGCTTTGGTGACAAAGTAACTGCCCAAGAAATTCTTACTGTTTCCCTTGGCATCCTTCCTGCCAGAGTTGGTTGCCCCAAAAGTGGGTCGGAGTGACTGAACACAGCTCTTTAAATGTTTTACAAGGTTTCCAAAATTTCCGCTAACCACTGTAGTTGCCAATAATTGTTTGTATTTTCAGTGAAAAGCTGTCCTTTTGTTTTTACTCAAAAATCGCTGGAACCTTTGGTGAATTTTGTTAATTTTGATGGCAAAATTTTTTATAAAAATAAGATTTATTTTTTGTATAGCCCCCTTCTGTTTCATATGTATGTTCTATACCAGCATGTAACTATTCCTTTTCAGAATGTAAACAGTTCCTCAATTTAGAGTCATAACAACTCAGAGTGTTATTTTTTTACTTACTTTCTTGATACTCCTGAAGTAAATGTCAGTTGTGACTGAAACACATTTCCGAAACACATCAGCCTTATTCATTATGCGATCCTTACCTGAACATGCCATAAAAATCTCGAATTTCATTCATGATAATAAACTCAATTTGATCTTTATTACTGAATCATGGATTTGGGTATCGCTTTAGTTGAACTCAGTTCCTACAGAGTTACCCATGCTAACCAATCTAGTAGAGCAGGTGGGGGTGTAGCTATAATATTTAGACATTACTTGTCTCTCTCCCACTGTCACCAAGTATAGCTTCACACATGCTGAGTACCTAGGGACATATTTATCAAAAGATCATGCAATGCAGCAAGCCACCTTGCTGTGCTGCACTGTGTGAAATGGAAAGGGCAGGAATGTGTTGTATTTAGCATTGTTTGGCACATTCTTCTCCCTTCCTAGCACTGGTGCACTTTTGGCAGTTTAGTGCCAGTGCAGGCACCCTTGGGTCATGTTGCAAGGGTGCCTGCATTGCAGGCAGGATTGTTTTTGTGCAGGAAGGGACACCTTCCTGCACAAAAACCATCTTCCGAGGCATTTCCCTCTTTCTAAGTGAGGTGCAGAATGCAGCACACTTAGAAAGAGTTTACTGCAAGGAGAAATAAAGATATTTCTCCTCGAAGTACCTCCCCTGAGAAGGCATAGCATTTTAACACAGTCTCAGGTTTACCAGTGTTGGCAAATTTAGAATGCACCAAAATCTATGGGTGGATGCATCGGAATGCCTACGTTCCACTCATGGAACCCTTTCCCAGGACAGAGTAACGCTAGGCAACAACTTGCGCCGCCTTGGTTTACTCCAGAATTACCAATCAATGCATGGCCACGCAAGTTGGTCCTGAGTTGCTTGATAAATCTGACTTGGGGCTTGCGTTGCAACACTGTACTTGATGCAAGGGCAACACAATCCCTTGATAAATCTGTCGCTCACACTTTCAATGTTCCCCTATACTAAGATTTGCTTTACTTCCCAAATCGATGTCAAGCAAGGCTTTCAGTCTCCGTTTTCTGAATTTGTGTCTTCCTTCAATGCATAAAACTTAATTTCTCTCAATGATTTGATGTTTAGTCTGCCAAATACAAGCAAGCCTTCTCCAAATTATCATTACACTCCAACACGTCTAAAGGCCTCTAACATCAGATTTCAATTCCCGCACAGAGGGGAGGCCGAGCCAGTTTGTACACCTATTGCCTGTTAGTTGGTCCGATATAGCTGTACATTTTTTTCTGTTTGTTAGAGGGCCTCCTCTTCTAGCGTTTAAATGATATCCTTCCTCCATCTGTTCCTAAGTGAAAATGAACCATATCACAGCTAATTCTTTTTATACCTCAGTCCAGCTCCACCAAGAGTCTTGAGTCTGACATTGTCCAGGTATTTACTGGGCATTATCCCATGATCTCTGCAGGATGTTTTTTTTTTATCACGCCCAGTATGTACCAGGTGCAATAAAAACGGCATTACTCATACCGACATGCGCCGTAGCATGAATTACCACAAATATCGGAAGTGATCAGGCTACTAGAAATTAGACCTTTAGATTTCATAAACTAGTCAGGTAGCAAACAAATAATCTTCAAAGTGGATGGTGTGGTTTATTACTAGGTGCAGGTAGGTACCTACACTTAGCAAAAACACCACAGTCGCAAATAAGGTCCTGTGAAGTTCTCAATAAATGAATGCTTGCCTAACCCTTGGTAGCGTGGCTGTGAGCAGCCAGGCTTAACTTAGGAGTCAGGTGTGTAAAGCATTTAAAAACACCAATAGATTAAATAAGTAAGACACAATACAAAACAAATATCTAACATCAATTTATACAAATAGGAAATATTTGTATGATGAAAATGACACCAACATGACACACATCCAATGTAGAGAACCAGAAATATGAATTTTTAAATATTAAAAGTGAAACTAGCACTTAGAAGGAAATAGTGATTCAAGGGTTAAAAAAAAGTTTCTCTGGACTGGGACAAAGTCAAGAGTTAAGGCTGCCTGCGATGTACCACTTTTACACTTAATTCCAGAAGTGTTTCTTGATGCAAGAAAGTGGTCCACAGCACCAGCCAAGGATTCAGAAGCTCTGGTTTGACTCTTGGGGGGTCTGGGAGTGCTACTCCCACAATGCACTTGATCAATCCAGGCACAATCCAGGTGAAGCTTGTCAGCTGGAGTTGTCCTCGTTGTTGATGTTGTAGGTAGCCTTCCCAGCACATTTATACCTGTTGCTGATCAGAAAGTCCACTCCTTATCCTTTAATACAAGCAAAGTCCTTTGCTGTGAAGCTTTGTGAGTGCAGCAGTCCTATCTTGTGCAGGCCAATCTTCTTGGGACTTTGAGGGTCCACAACACCAACTCAAGTTTCCAGAATCTCTGAGTTGCTCCTTGGTAAGTTGGGGGACTGCAATGCCCACAATGCACCATGCTAAATCCTTAAAAGTCCACTGAATGCTGTCAAGCTGGGTTCTTCTTGGTGGAGATGATGCATGTGGAGCTATTTTAACCTGTTTCTTCCAGGGAGACCACTCCTTCAATTTTCAGAGCAAGGAAAAGGCCTTTTTGAGTTGAAGGCTAAAGTGTGCCGCAGGTGCAGTCCCTATGAGTGCAGTCCTCTCTAGTGCAGTACAAGGGTCCAGCAGGGCAGTCCTTATAGTTTCAAGGCAGAGATCTGAGTTGCTGGGCAGCTCTCCCATATGTATCCAGTGCTCGTGGGTAACAAGCAGGTGGGGGTACCCCTAACCAATGGGGTACATGGTGGCACCCAGAAGTATGACAGCTTTCTCCAAAGTGTGGCATATTCTTGTCCCAGAAAGCACTGTTATTTTGAAATCCAAAATGGAGAAAATCTGCTGGAGGTTAAGATCTGGCAAAGCCAACCGACCCGTGTGGCTAAGTTTCCCTAACACTTCCATTCCAGCCCCTCTGTTAATTCAATTACTGGGCTTCCTGTCTGCTTGGGGGTACAGGAAGCGGGGTGGGTCTGTGTCCTGTCCTAACTGCCATTCCATCTTTGAAGACCAGTTTTACTACTCCACCCATTCTGCATTTTGCTCTGCAGTTGCAGATCTCCTCCCAGCAGATGTCCTTTGTCTTTTTGCAGGCCACTTCACACCTCATCAGAGCTGTTTGGCTCAGCCTGTCAAATGCTGGCCAATCAGGAGAGGGTGCTGGAAGGCTGGATGTTAGTTAATCAGAAAAGCAAGTTTTATAACTTCTTTGTTCTTTGATAGTTATAATAAATCCAACCTTTGCAAGTTGTTGGGTTTACTCTAATAATCTTGGTAATAAGACAGTAAAGTCAATAGCTATACTCAAAATATTCCCATGTTAGTCTATTGAGCCAATGTCCTACAATGGGGAAAAACAAATTTAGCAGTTTTTTCCTCACCAGAGAATATACAGCATCTTTTAAAATATCCCTGCTTAAAGTTAAAAGACGCTCTACCTGTGAGACGATTGGGGGAAACCTTAGAGGTGACTTGTATGTAAAAAAAGATAGTTTAGGACTTGGGTAGTGCCTTTAATTCAGAAGTTGAGTTTGCCTATAATTAAATTTTAAAAGCAGCCTTCAAAGCAGGGCTACCTTTAATATGGCAGCAGGCAACACAGCAGTGCGTTAAATCTGCAGGGCCTCTAAACCTACGATATACTAAAGGCTTACAGGTAAGTTAACATACCAACTGTAATCTCACCTAATTACCACATACCTTTTACACAGAGCACTGACCCTGGGTCTGGTTAGCAGAGCCTAGGGCAAAATCAGAGTCAGTTACCATCAGTATCAGTCACAAAATTGGGTGAAAAGGGTTAAAAGGATGACTTTCTCCCAGACGGTAATATCTCTCCTGCTCAACAAATTGTCTGCTTAAGCCTTTTAACAGTTACTAGCCGGGTGAATATTAACTGTTTAACACAAAACTCAGCTAAGACAGAAGTCTTAATAGTTGCTGATATTTCCTCTATATGGGCACCCAGCTGCTGGCATCGCTCTCAGCACAAGCCTTGTTCCTGTTTTTTCACTATAAATCATACATTTTTTTATGATCAAGATATAAATTGATCTACTCAAGTTGCTAAAGTATCACCTTCTGACATGTTTTGTCATAAGAAACCTCAAAAACGATTCTACGTTTTCCTCCTGTCAGAACCTGTTTCACATTAATAAAATCAGTCCTTGATTACCCATTCCACTGATATAAATACCTTATTTGGACCCCCTCAGCATCATCATCATTGGTTGCAACTTGTTCAGAATATGGCAGCCCAACACTTGCTAGGATCAGCCTGCTTGACTCCATCTCTCATAATATTAGGCAACTTTGTTTACACATCACCAAGCAGGCAGTCATAAAAAAAGCCTCTGTATTTGTCACAGGCCCTTTAAGGTCTGACCCCTTAGTTCATCACAAGTTTTGACTTCACTTAAAAACCCTTGCATGCGCTCAGATCAACTACTTCAGGTCAGGGTGTTGTTCTTAGAATCCGTAGTCAGAGTAAGGGTGGTCAGACATTTTCTAACATGGCTGGAAAATGGGTAGTTCCTTAACGCATAATATTCATTTTACCTTTAATTGCCCATTTTCGAGAAAATGCTAAAAACTTGGTTATTATCTCTAATTATGTGCTGTAAGTTTCTGTTTTGTGCATTTCCCAGGTATCCTACCACCAGGATGCCGGAAGAAGTAACTAGGAGCTGCACGAAACCTTTAAATACATAAATATTTACATACATCTTGTTTTCAATATATGTTTCTCTAGATATGAAAGTTCTACTGATGTGGGTATTGCACGTACAATTCTAGTCCACATGTATTGGGCCACACTCTTCATTTGCCACGTCCTTCATAATGTTCCATAAGCAAGGTCAATTTGAATATAAATCTTCAACTTTTTTCTTCCCCCTGCGAGTACTGATTTTAGGCAGACATGGGAATCCGATTTCACCACCAGTACTCGTGACAGCTACTCGTCTTAGCCACAAAGGATCCATGATGCTGACATTCATACGAACATGTGCGTACTTCATAAAGCAAAGAGCATGATGTTTACCCACTTTTCTCATCCTCATTAGTCCCTCGAGTGCAATTGCCACCACTTTTCCAGGAAGTAGACATTTTGCGAATGTACAGTTTTTAAAAGGATTCTTAGAATTGCATATGTTGGAAAAAGAATGGCAAGCATTCCCGCACATTACAGAGTTAGTTCAGGAATTTGGCAGCTGGAAAGGATATCATATTTCTTTAAATAGAAATACTAATGTAGCTGAAACTCTACTGGTTAAATTGGTCTCTGGGGCATGAGGAGAAAAGATTTTCTAATACCATCCCCCCTGGATTAAGGTGTGGGATGCTGAACAAAGCAATGTATGTTCCCTCTCCCTGGATGTAAAAATGAAACTAGGCACATCCAACCATGCTAAAACCTAGCAATCACAAGTTTTTCAAGATACACTTTGAGTTCTTACTAGTATTTATGTTGACATTTCTTAAATTGTGTTTTACCATAGAATGTGCCATTTTATCGACCCAATTGCCTCAAGTACATTTAAAAAGATGTGCTTTCTGGGCATTACCACTAAAATAACACTATACATTTTGTGACCCTACTGTGTTAGAGCTAAGCTTTAGCGACACAGCTTTTAGTTTGTGACTCCACATTAAAGTGGGGATGCCACTGAACCTTCAAACTTGGTGCAGTAGCTCAATAGGTTGTTGTATTTTCTACATAGCATGTTACCTATCGGTCACTATTTCAAATGTCTATAAGAAGTTAAGAGCCTGATTCTCAATCTGTACTTTGTAGTAATGTTTGTAATACTACAAAGTGTACTACAAAATGCAATTCTCAAGCTACATGCAGAGCTTTGACTCCATACTCCCTATACATTGAGGTGCATATTTATGTTAAAAGTAACAGATCAGCATGTCACCTTCTCACGTTATGGGAAAAGGGCAGCAATGCGCTATATTTATCAGAATATGGGGCATTCCTGTCCTTTTCCCAGTGCTGACGCACAATGGGCTGCTTAGCGCCCATGCAGGCACCCTTGCACCTGCAAGGGAGTCTCCATTGCATGCAGAATTGTTTTTGTGCAGGAAGGGGCATATTCCTCTATCTATGTGTGCTTAATGTAATGGTAAATCTGGAAATGCACCATTTTTCTGCTCCTAGCCTGTGTGGCTACAGCCTGTCTCCAATACATGTCTGGGGTCGGTGATAGCTAGGCTTTGTGCATTCCCTCTAGACAGTGACACACAAAGGGAGCTTAGGTGTGATTAGATGGGCCATCCACATCCTGATGGGCCATCCAATGTAGGAATGGGAGGGAGGAGCTGGACCTAGCCTCAAACTTACACCTGAACAGGCTGTGTCCTGTCCCTACATATAGGACTTCTTAACCCACTGTTGAGAGTCTGGGGCCAGGGCAGGAAGGGAGGACTTCTGTGAATTTCAAAGCCCTTATTTGAAGTCTTGCCCACTTCAAAGGCACCACTGGTTATACGAGCTGGACTTTATACACTCCATCTTGAATAGAATTCTGGACATGTGGACATTCTGCCAGGAAGAAGGAGTGCTGTAATGCTGAAGGACTGCCCCTGGGCTGGACTGCTGCTCTAGAAGAACTGCTTTCTTGCTGTGCTGACTTGCTCCCTGCTGTCCTCCTTGCCTGGAGAAGAAGAACTGGACCTGCAACCCTCATCTTGTACTCAGGACCACAGAATGACTCAAAGGGCTAGCATGCTGGCCTCCTGATCTAAGCCTCAGGGGCATAACAGGCTCCACACAGCTCCTGGATCCATCTTCAATGAGCTCCTGACCCCCAAGAGGCAACTCGCTTCCTGCGCCCTTGGAACTGTTTTCTTGCTCCTGAAATCAAGCTTTTGGGCACTTTGTCAACAGGCCCAGTTGCTTTGGAATCTCATCACTCACACAAAGATCCAGCATGAGTGGCCGCTAGTTCATCTCTTCGTACATCAAGTATCGCCGCTCATGACTGCCAGACTCAAGCCTGTCCAACTGCGATGCCTGGCGGCTTCGTGCCAGTGAACAAGACTCTTGGCACAATTCTTGAGAAGGTAAAAATTCAGCGAGACTTATCTGAACTGTATCCAACCCACTCTTAATTCAGTCAGCTTGAACTTTTGGATTTGACCCGGATTTGCAGTTAATTCTTTAAAAATTCGTACCTCCGTTTTTATTTATTAGATCTTTGTCTTTTTGATATTGTTTTGTTAATTTAATTAAGCTCTATTTTTCTCACCAGGTGCGGCATCTTTTTGTGTGGTATTTTCACTGTTTTACTATTTGAAGTGTTGCACAAATACTTTACACACTGGTGCATAAGTTACGTCTGACTTATCTGTGCCAAGTTACCAGGGAGTGAGCACAAGTTAATTTAGGGTGTGCTTGTGACTTACCCTGACTAGGCTTGTGGCTCCTGCCTGGACAGGTTGCATACCTCTGCCAACCAGAAACCCAATTTGTAACATTTTGACCAGCGGTGAGGATAGAACTTGCATATGTAAAGTGCCATGCAGTAACTTGAGTGTAAACTACTGTCCAACATCTAATGACCATTACAAATTTTCTTTACATTTTTTGCTTCGTTTTTTAATTGCCTGTTTTCCCCAGTTTCTCCAGTTACGTGCCCTAACTTTCTTTTTGCACCACGGATGCCTGCAATTTTGAAACCCTCTGCAGGCCTGAGCTGCTGAGGCTCTGCACACGAAAGGGATTGAGAGCATACAAGAATGCTCCCAAACTGGATTTCCAGGAATCCCTCAGGGCCTTTGAAGAGGTGCAAAGATGGCAGGCTGCCTCAGAAGGGAATGAGGTGGTAGACAATGAGCAGTGAGCACTATCAGAGATGGAGGAGGTGGACCCACCAGGGTCTTGAGCTCCCAGTGGAACCCACTTCAACCACAGCATATGACCTGGATGCCCCTGATGCTCAGCATAGTGTAGGGAGTAGTGTATCTGCCAGTGGTCTGTCTCCACATGAGCTGGAGGACAAGAAGAAGGAGAGGAATGTCAATGTCAATGTCAATGTCAAACGTTTTTATAACGTGCACAAATCACCAAAAGGTCTCAGGGCGCTAGCAGCCAAGACAGAGAGACAGACAGTGACTGAAGTACTCAAATACCTAACGTTATTGAGAAAAAAGCCAAGAGGAAGCTCAAGTGGAAGGAGGAGCCTGAGCTAATCAAATAAAAGATGGAGGAGGAAAGGATGGCACATGAGCTCAAACGTAAAGAGCTGGACATCCAAGCCAAAGAGATGGAGTCCAGCAGCAATGGTGGCACCGTACCTGCAGTGTCCCATGGAGATGGAAGGGCTCTGTATTCCAAAGGATTGGGGCCCAACTATGTGGTGAGAGACACCATTGACAAATGGGTCTCAGCTTTTTAAGTGGTTCTAAGGGTGCACAGGATACTTGAGGAGTACCGGTGGTGTTGCTTGTGGAGGTACATGCCCACAGTGGGGAGGAAGATACACTCCTAACACTAGAGGTAGAAGACCAGACACAGTAAACTCCTACGAAGGCCATGTTTGCCTAGAAGTTTGGGTTGAACCCTGAGAGATAGAGGCAGAAGCTCAGGGGTAGCCACATACTTCTTACAGAGACCTGTTCGGATTTCCTAGACTATTCCGGCAAGGCACCGAAGGGATGGATTTATGGGCAGCAAGGTAGATGATTATACTAGGCTGTACAACCTTATTTTGAGGGAGCACATGCTTGAAATGTGTTTTATAGAGCTGCGCCTCTGGTTGATAGCAAGCTGACTTACCCCAGGCACCAGAGTGTCAAAAAGGTACCTGGGGGTGACTCCAAGAAAGGTGGTTCAGGTTCCCCCATCAAAGTGAAGGGGGTCAACGGAGACCCAGACAAGGTTCATGTTAAGGGGAAAGAAAAGGGTTTTCATGTCCCTTCTGAGTAAGACGGAGGTTCTAGTGGGCAGTGACCCAGGGTGTCCCATTTCCAACCCCGCTGGTTTGATTGTTACCAGCTAGGGCACAAGCAGTGGGACTCTGTCAGTCCAAAGAAACCACCCACTGGTGGGAACTCCACAGGAGTGGTCCATGTAACCTTAGGGGGAAGTAGCCACCAGGGCAGGACATAGATCATGCCGTAATCGCCCAAGTAGATGGGTGAATTCAGAGGGTAGACTGAAGATCTCTTAGGTTGGAAGTCATCACTTCCACCAGGTCAAGGTGAATGGGGTCTCTGTCACTGCTCTAAGGTATATTGGGGCCAGTCAAGCCATGGTAGTGGAAAGGCTGATTTTCCTTCATTACGGGACCATACAAATGTGATGGGTAACTCTGACTGAGGAGCAGGACATTGTGCACCCCAAGGCCCTGGGAGTGGGATGGGGAGGTGAGTCAGAGAAGGGCCATAGTTAGTCCCCATATGCCTATTGACAGTATTCTGGTGAATGAGGTGCCAACGGTGATAGAAGAGCTTGGAGGGGTGGCTGCCCACAGTGCCCTAAAAGCTCAGCCATCTGGGCATACAACTCCCAAAGTGAGGGTACATAAGGCTAGATGGAGGGGCAGGGGGAGAAACAACTCACCACTGACTCCTGTTAAGCCTAAGGGTAGAGACTCTGAGTTAAAGGACCAGTTTCAGGATACCACCCCATGAACTGGTGGGAGATGAAGTGGAAACAGGGTGCAGGACACCAGGTGCTACTGCCCCCAATGTGAACAGAAACAGAGGTTAGACACCCCTAGATGGTCCCTGATGGTTGCTGTCCTTGCGGAAAGGTTTTGTTGTTTTTGGGTAGGGGACAGAACTTTGACCCAAGGAGTGGAATGGGCAAAATCACTTTGTTGGCCATGGTGGTACTGTCTGGCTACTGGGATGCATCTATGAGCAAATTAAGGTTGGGTGCTGCACAGATGGGGTACAATAGGTAAGGAGAAGGGTTCCTCATGGGTCAGGTCAGTGGCTCAGGAGAGTACAGACAAACGGATCCAACTGAGTTCAGAGAGGCATAGAACTGACTGCAGTAGAGGGCCATTGTCCATGCTCTATTGCCTGAGCTGAGAAGTCCATCATGGCTTTTGGCTGGAGGGGGGGGCGTGTTTGAAATGGCCCTTTCTGCAGGTTCACTACCAGATGTTTTGTCTTCCTCCTCCAAGGGTGCATACCTCTGCTGACCAGAAACACAGTTTCTAACAATGATCATAAAATGGCTGCCTGCAACTTTCTGGGGAGGAAAATAAGGAAATGTTTGGGCATGTCCCTCTTGCATCTGTAGAGTTCATAATGTCATGAAAATGTTCATTTTCAATGGTTGTGTATACTAAAACTATATTTCTACATATCACACTTGTTTGGTGTTGACTGTTGAGTACTCACCCAGAAGCCACATGTTGCGAAAATCTCTCCTGAAAAGAGGTTTTGACTTGTATAGTACATTCACATTTGGGCTGTTTGTGGAAGACATTGCATGACAATTAACTAAGAGTTATATTTGCAACTGTAGTAGGGATGTTGTATCATTCAAAGTTGTAATGTTCTGGGTGCCTCTTGAAGGGTCACATGTATAGGCTTTTGGTATTGTTTCTTGCATGATATATTTTCACACTCCCTAAACATACACATATGTAACAGCCCAGGACCTAGATCTTGCTCTTTTTTAATTTTAAGTGAGGAATTTTGTGCTATGTTGGTTGTACAACTAGATGTTATAGATCTCATGGTGTGTGTGTCTAGGCATATGTGTTGGAGCATACAACAATGAATGCCCTCTTCTTTCAATGTTTTGTGTTCCACCCAAATGGTTGAGACTCGCTGCAGAAAGCAGAGATACCTATCTCTGGCCGGAGATTTTGCCCGAGTGTGGAACCGCTGCCCCAAGTTCAGAACCTCTGCAGTCATAAAGATACCACTCATAAATCCCTTTGTGAATACCAAAAGTAGTAAAGTTAGACTTTTGGTCTAACTTTACCTTTGTAAATGGGACCCTTTGTGTTTCTTAAGTGGGTACATATAAATATATATTCAGTCGCCATGGCATAGTTATGTCAAAATTTAAAAAGGAAGAGCAAGGTATTTGTTTCGCTAACAAATTTGGTGAATGTTGGCGAAGCTTCATAAAACTTTATCCAAATAAAACTTTATCCACCTCACCTTTCTGTAAAGCTTAGTTCTGATTTATCAAGTGGAGTGTTGGAAATTGGGTTACCGGCTGAGGGGTGCGAAACCTTATTCAAGCAGCAGCCATAATTTCTGGAACGGTTAAGTCACAAGCAAACCCCAAGTTAAAATGTGCCTAACCCTCTGGTAGCTTGGCACAAAAGCAGTCAGGCTTAACTTAGAGGTAATGTGTCAACTATTTATGATGCACTTCAAACATTAATAAAGGGAAGACACAAAACAAGAAAAATCCCACCCCAATTTAGAAAAATAGATCAAAATGTAATACATTTATTGACATAAAAATGACACAAATCCAGTTGGAGTTATGTAGTTTTAAAGATTTCAGATAAGTAAGGCCCAGTGGGATGGGGTCCCCAGGCCCTAAGGAGGCTCCGAGAGGAGGGCCACATGGCCTCCATCCCCTTTACAATATACATGGCCTTTGGGGGGATGGGGCCCTCAGGGCCATATTAGGTTTAGGGAAGGGCCTATGTAACCCCTTCTGTAAAAATAAATAAATACATTAATAAATAAAGGCCCTCTGGGATTACCCCAGGGCCAGGCATGTGGTGAAGCCCCCTCTTGGCTCATGGCCAAAGGCCATGTACAGTGTGGGGTTGGGTACCTTTTGGGGGTTGGCCATGGCCAGTCTTTTTTGCCAAACCCCTACCCAGCATGACAGAAAGGCCTGCACAGTGTGGGATTGCAGCATGTGGGGGATTGGCCACAGCACTTGGCTGATGGCCATCCCCTTGTCATTCAGAACTGAATGCCCTGCAAAGGATGGGGTTGGCTGCTTTTACTGGGGTTGTCCACAGAGCAGGGCCACAGCAAGGGGTTGGGTGCAATTGTGGGGTTGGATGGAGGCTGTGTGCAGCAGGACTTGGATTTACTTATGGTAATTAAAAATCACTTGCGCTGAAAAACGGCTTAAATTAACTGAAAAAAAAACAAAGGTTAAAGTAGCATTATACATACTAAATAAGAGAGGGATCCCGAAACACATACAGGCTGGTAATCCATGATTAACAGTAATAATGCCAACCCTACACAAGAAGAGAAAAGATGTCACCTGCCTTCAATTGCGATAGGCGCAAACACGTCTCTAAATTAATCCAGAAAATACATTTCCAAGAAGGATAGAGATTGCCAACATTTAGTAGAATATTTATACAACGTTTTATTTATTTTATTATATTATACATTAGAAACTCTTTTTTGATATATTATGGACACAATCTATTTTACACTCATACATCGTATCCTTTGAAAAAAGTAAATAGCAATCAATGCAATGATAATCCTACCCCCTAGAGCTAATCATAAATCCATAAAACAATAAAAAAATAAACAAAAAAGAGCGTCAAAGTCCAACACTATATCACCCACGCTTCAGTCATATACATTCACCTAACATACTAAAAATACAGAAAATGTAAAATCCTAAACATGGACAGGAACAACCTAGAGATGGTGTTTTTAGTTGACAACGGGACACTACATAGCATCTGTATTATGATTTTAGATAAACTTTCTTTATACACAAAATAATTTTCTTGTTGTGCACAAAATAAAATATTTTTCTTTTTTTGTATTTATATATATAACATATATACAAATCCTCTGCACACATTCAAAAGTAAATACATAAAGTTACATAAAATATCACAATGATGCTTGTCTTTATATTTTCAGATGTCTTTAATTCAAGATCTTTAAGCCTTTTTACCCAACACGTGTTTCGTCGCTGTTACAGGGGATTACCCCGCGACTTCTTCAGGGCTAAGGGAATATACAAACAGGTACTTGTTTGTGTATGTAATAGTAGTAAGAACACTTTACTTTTCAAATTATTGACAAAGTGACTTCGGTGACTTGTGTGAATTTTAAAAAAGTGAATAGAACTGTGTGGAAATCCATGTGAAACTGGTGTTGTAGATGTTTCTCGTACAACTTCTTTGTGCATCGATATATCAATGGGGGAAAGAAAGAACAAGCAAAGCCCTCAAATGTTTATCACTATAAAACATACTGGTAGTGTTCATGTTTGAGACTCCCTTATAGGAGTAAACCTGTGGTTGGCAAGGTGCAGGCATGCAATCAACCTATTTAGTTTTATAATATATTTTGTTAAATTCGTGGCGAAGTAGTGCTCCCTCTTGCTGTCACTAAATAGTAAATACATGCTGAATATATTGTGTAATCAAACATGCAAAAAATAATCAATTTTGTTATAATACGATACCCGAGGTCAGTTTCAAGTAGCCTCTAAATAACAGAAAAGGGCACATCAGCTAAAGAGTGGCAGTCGGTACATTCTAATGAGGTGTACTAGGTACCATGAAGGTTCCCCCTACCTTAGTTCCAGTGATAGTTCCAACCTGGAAGGGGTTCCTATAAGTTCTGCTCCTGGAGAGGTAGAATAATTAGTCTTGTGTCCGGAAAGCTAAATATGCTTCTAAATGTAAGGGAATTTCTTTTAGAAGAGCTGCCCCATCCTAAGGTAAAATTAACATTGTAATAACATCCAGTGCGTGTAAATAACTTAATTAATACAGAAACAGTCATGTACTGCAACAGTCATGTACCCCTGCAGATACAGATTACTAGCTGATAGCGTTTAATCTTATGGGCTTTCCACCAGCCCGTTGCCACTGACATTCCGCTAGTTCACAATAATATTGATTCCAGTGCCCCGGGGGTCCTGATTTTCCACTCCATGATGGTGCCCAAAATGGGTTCAGGGATTCCAGTGATCCGGGGGTCCCGATACACCACTCCAAGATGGCGCCCAAAATGGGTTCAGTACCGGTTTAGACCGCCCTCATGCTTCATTATTTAACCCCTTCGCTGCTGCGGACATTCCGCTGCAGCGCTGGGGGGGGCAGGGGGGCAGCGCGGTGGGCCTGTGCTCATGACGGAGCCGCTCCGTCATGAGCCACGGTTGAGCTGTGCTCATGACGGAACGGTTCCGTCATGACTCCGCCCATTTGCGTTGTCCCCCCGCACAGGCGGGGAAACAGCGCCGCGTAGGCGGAGCGGCCGCCATCGGTCGTGTCATGACGGAACCGTTCCGTCATGAGCACACGGCAACCGTGGCTCATGACGGAACGGTTCTGTCATGAGCGGGGAAGGGGTTAAGACAACACCGGGGTCGCCGGCTGCAGACTGCTGATTTGCACGGCGAACACGCCACGGCCTAGAGAGCCGAAGGGTTCTACCTACTACTGCCGGTAAGGAATGATAAAACAGACTTACTAGAGTCATAATACGGGACAGAGGAGTAAGGGATAAAAACTTGAATACAATGTTAATTTTACCTTAGTATGGGGCAGCTCTTCTAAAAGAAATTCCCTTACATTTGGAAGCATATTTAGCTTTCCCTTCCAGGAAGGTCGCTCCCCAAGCCGCACAGCTGCACCTGCTGGTGCCCGTGTCCCTGTCCTCGCTGCTGCTGGTGCTCTCACCCTGCTGAATCTGGTCTGATTTCCCTCTTATGTATTCTGGTTGTGCTCTGTATTGTTGTATTCTGTCGGATTCCTGCATTTTGACCCCGCTTTGTATTCTCTGTTGCCACCCGTATACTGTTGATTCCTGCGTTTTATTCTGCTTGTATTCTCTTTTGACACCTGTTTTTCACGCCTCACCCCCCTCCAGCCTTCCCTCGCTAAGTCCCCTGTGGCCCTGCCCCCTCGCTCGCCCATTCGCTCACGTTACCTGCCTCCCAGCTGCTCCTCCCTCCCACCTCCCCTTATTATGCCAGCTGCTGCGCGGCTGCGCGCAGCGGATGTGCCACTGGCACGCCGAAGGCACACCAAAGGCAAGCCCGTCTGTGCCCGTCCACACCTGGACCACGCCCAGGGCCAGTCCCCCTGCCCCCCCGACACCCGACGCCACTACAACGCCAACTTCCTCCACGCACTCAACGCCGGCTGTTCAAACACCTGCTTCCGGGCCACCCTGAAGTGCACCCAAGGACCCTTCTCCTGCCGGAGCTGCAGCTACACCAGCCTCCAAACCGTCACCTCGTCTACCAGGGCAAGACACAACAACCTCAGATGCATACTACTCAACATCCGCTCCGTCTGCAAGCACGCCATTGAACTCTGGGACCTACTCGACTCCTCATCCCCGGATGTCGCCTTCCTAACGGAGACCTGGATGAATCCCTCCTCGGCACCCGACATAGCCATAGCCAACCCCGGACGGCTACAAGATCACCCGCAGGGGCCGCACCCACGGAACAGGAGGAGGGATCGCCATCGTCTACAGAAACACCCTCAGAATCTCGACCAGCACCAACAACACCCTCAGTGCCACCAAACACATGCACTTCCAGATCCACATGAACCCCAACACCACCCTCAGAGGAACCCTCATCTACAGTCATAAAGATACCACTCATAAATCCCTTTGTGAATACCAAAAGTAATAAAGTTAGACTTTTGGTCTAACTTTACCTTTGTAAATGGGACCCTTTGTGTTTCTTAAGTGGGTACATATAAATATATATTCAGTCGCCATGGCATAGTTATGTAAAAATTTAAAAAGGAAGAGCAAGGTATTTGTTTCGCTAACAAATTTGGTGAATGTTGGCGAAGCTTCATAAAACTTTATCCAAATAAAACTTTATCGACCTCACCTTTCTGTAAAGCTTAGTTCTGATTTATCAAGTGGAGTGTTGGAAATTGGGTTACCGGCTGAGGGGTGCGAAACCGTATTCAAGCAGCAGCCATAATTTCTGGAACGGTTAAGTCACAAGCAAACCCCAAGTTAAAATGTGCCTAACCCTCTGGTAGCTTGGCACAAAAGCAGTCAGGCTTAACTTAGAGGTAATGTGTCAACTATTTATGATGCACTTCAAACATTAATAAAGGGAAGACACAAAACAAGAAAAATCCCACCCGAATTTAGAAAAATAGATCAAAATGTAATACATTTATTGACATAAATATGACACAAATCCAGTTGGAGTTATGTAGTTTTAATGATTTCTGATAAGTAAGGCCCAGTGGGATGGGGTCCCCAGGCCCTAAGGAGGATCAGAGAGGAGGGCCACATGGCCTCCATCCCTTTACAATATACATGGCCTTTGGGGGGATGGGGCCCTCAGGGCCATATTAGGTTTAGGGAAGGGCCTATGTAACCCCTTCTGTAAAAATAAATAAATACATTAATAAATAAAGGCCCTCTGGGATTACCCCAGGGCCAGGCATGTGGTGAAGCCCCCTCTTGGCTCATGGCCAAAGGCCATGTACAGTGTGGGGTTGGGTACCTTTTGGGGGTTGGCCATGGCCAGTCTTTTTTGCCAAACCCCTACCCAGCATGACAGAAAGGCCTGCACAGTGTGGGATTGCAGCATGTGGGGGATTGGCCACAGCACTTGGCTGATGGCCATCCCCTTGTCATTCAGAACTGAATGCCCTGCAAAGGATGGGGTTGGCTGCTTTTACTGGGGTTGTCCACAGAGCAGGGCCACAGCAAGGGGTTGGGTGCAATTGTGGGGTTGGATGGAGGCTGTGTGCAGCAGGACTTGGATTTACTTATGGTAATTAAAAATCACTTGCGCTGAAAAACGGCTTAAATTAACTGAAAAAAAAACAAAGGTTAAAGTAGCATTATACATACTAAATAAGAGAGGGATCCCGAAACACATACAGGCTGGTAATCCATGATTAACAGTAATAATGCCAACCCTACACAAGAAGAGAAAAGATGTCACCTGCCTTCAATTACGATAGGCGCAAAAACGTCTCTAAATTAATCCAGAAAATACATTTCCAAGAAGGATAGAGATTGCCAACAGTTAGTAGAATATTTATACAACGTTTTATTTATTTTATTATATTATACATTAGAAACTCTTTTTTGATATATTATGGACACAATCTATTTTACACTCATACATCGTATCCTTTGAAAAAAATAAATAGCAATCAATGCAATGATAATCCTACCCCCTAGAGCTAATCATAAATCCATAAAACAATAAAAAAATAAACAAAAAAGAGCGTCAAAGTCCAACACTATATCACCCACGCTTCAGTCATATACATTCACCTAACATACTAAAAATACAGAAAATGTAAAATCCTAAACATGGACAGGAACAACCTAGTGATGGTGTTTTTAGTTGACAACGGGACACTACATAGCATCTGTATTATGATTTTAGATAAACTTTCTTTATACACAAAATAATTTTCTTGTTGTGCACAAAATAAAATATTTTTCTTTTTTTGTATTTATATATATAACATATATACAAATCCTCTGCACACATTCAAAAGTGAATACATAAAGTTACATAAAATATCACAATGATGCTTGTCTTTATATTTTCAGATGTCTTTAATTCAAGATCTTTAAGCCTTTTTACCCAACACGTGTTTCGTCGCTGTTACAGGGGATTACCCCGCGACTTCTTCAGGGCTAAGGGAATATACAAACAAGTACTTGTTTGTGTATGTAATAGTAGTAAGAACACTTTACTTTTCAAATTATTGACAAAGTGACTTCGGTGACTTGTGTGAATTTTAAAAAAGTGAATAGAACTGTGTGGAAATCCATGTGAAACTGGTGTTGTAGATGTTTCTCGTACAACTTCTTTGTGCATCGATATATCAATGGGGAAAAGAAAGAACAAGCAAAGCCCTCAAATGTTTATCACTATAAAACATACTGGTAGTGTTCATGTTTGAGACTCCCTTATAGGAGTAAACCTGTGGTTGGCAAGGTGCAGGCATGCAATCAACCTATTTAGTTTTATAATATATATTGTTAAATTCGTGGCGAAGTAGTGCTCCCTCTTGCTGTCACTAAATAGTAAATACATGCTGAATATATTGTGTAATCAAACATGCAAAAAATAATCAATTTTGTTATAATACGATACCCGAGGTCAGTTTCAAGTAGCCTCTAAATAACAGAAAAGGGCACATCAGCTAAAGAGTGGCAGTCGGTACATTCTAATAAGGTGTACTAGGTACCATGAAGGTTCCCCCTACCTTAGTTCCAGTGATAATTCCAACCTGGAAGGGGTTCCTATAAGTTCTGCTCCTGGAGAGGTAGAATAATTAGTCTTGTGTCCGGAAAGCTAAATATGCTTCTAAATGTAAGGGAATTTCTTTTAGAAGAGCTGCCCCATCCTAAGGTAAAATTAACATTGTAATAACATCCAGTGCATGTAAATAACTTAATTAATACAGAAACAGTCATGTACTGCAACAGTCATGTACCCCTGCAGATACAGATTACTAGCAGATAGCGTTTAATCTTATGGGCTTTCCACCAGCCCGTTGCCACTGACATTCCGCTAGTTCACAATAATATTGATTCCAGTGCCCCGGGGGTCCTGATTTTCCACTCCATGATGGTGCCCAAAATGGGTTCAGGGATTCCAGTGATCCGGGGGTCCCGATACACCACTCCAAGATGGCGCCCAAAATGGGTTCAGTACCGGTTTAGACCGCCCTCATGCTTCATTATTTAAGACAACACCGGGGTCGCCGGCTGCAGACTGCTGATTTGCACGGCGAACACGCCACGGCCTAGAGAGCCGAAGGGTTCTACCTACTACTGCCGGTAAGGAATGATAAAACAGACTTACTAGAGTCATAATACGGGACAGAGGAGTAAGGGATAAAAACTTGAATACAATGTTAATTTTACCTTAAGATGGGGCAGCTCTTCTAAAAGAAATTCCCTTACATTTGGAAGCATATTTAGCTTTCCCTTCCAGGAAGGTCGCTCCCCAAGCCGCACAGCTGCACCTGCTGGTGCCCGTGTCCCTGTCCTCGCTGCTGCTGGTGCTCTCACCCTGCTGAATCTGGTCTGATTTCCCTCTTATGTATTCTGGTTGTGCTCTGTATTGTTGTATTCTGTCGGATTCCTGCATTTTGACCCCGCTTTGTATTCTCTGTTGCCACCCGTATACTGTTGATTCCTGCGTTTTATTCTGCTTGTATTCTCTTTTGACACCTGTTTTTCACGCCTCACCCCCCTCCAGCCTTCCCTCCCTAAGTCCCCTGTGGCCCTGCCCCCTCGCTCGCCCATTCGCTCACGTTACCCGCCTCCCAGCTGCTCCTCCCTCCCACCTCCCCTTATTATGCCAGCCGCTGCGCGGCTGCGCGGCTGCGCGCAGAGGATGTGCCACTGGCACGCCGAAGGCACACCAAAGGCAAGCCCGTCTGTGCCCGTCCACACCTGGACCACGCCCAGGGCCAGTCCCCCTGCCCCCCCGACACCCGACGCCACTACAACGCCAACTTCCTCCACGCACTCAACGCCGGCTGTTCAAACACCTGCTTCCGGGCCACCCTGAAGTGCACCCAAGGACCCTTCTCCTGCCGGAGCTGCAGCTACACCAGCCTCCAAACCGTCACCTCGTCCACCAGGGCAAGACACAACAACCTCAGATGCATACTACTCAACATCCGCTCCGCCTGCAAGCACTCCATCGAACTCTGGGACCTACTCGACTCCTCATCCCCGGATGTCGCCTTCCTAACGGAGACCTGGATGAATCCCTCCTCGGCACCCGACATAGCCATAGCCATCCCGGATGGCTACAAGATCACCCGCAGGGGCCGCACCCACGGAACAGGAGGAGGGATCGCCATCGTCTACAGAAACACCCTCAGAATCTCGACCAGCACCAACAACACCCTCAGTGCCACCAAACACATGCACTTCCAGATCCACATGAACCCCAACACCACCCTCAGAGGAACCCTCATCTACAGACCTCCTGGACCCCGGCCACAGTTCAGCGACTCCATCACCGACTTCGTCAGCACGCACGCCCTTGCATCCACGGACTACATCCTCCTCGGAGACCTGAACTTCCACCTTGAGAACACCAACGACAGCAACTCCACCACCCTGCTCGACAACCTCGCCAACCTCAGACTCAAACAGCTCGTTGCAACTCCCACCCACTCTGCCGGACACACGCTCGACCCCATCTTCTCCGCCAGCAACCATGTCACCTTCAGCCACACCACCGAACTCCACTGGACCAACCACCACTGCATCCACTTCACCTTCAAGAAACCCACCACGCACCACTGCACACAACGGGCCCCACGAAAAAGCTGGAGCAAAATCACCGAAGACCAGCTAATCACCACCCTCTTCCGAAACCCACCAACTGACACAACCGACACTGCTGCCCGCAACCTCAGGCAATAGATTGACGACTGCACCAACACTCTCGCCCTGATCAAGAAACCCTCAAACAGACGCACCGACAGGAAAGCCATCTGGTTCACTGCCGACCTCCAAGCATCCAAGCAGACCTGCCGAAGGCTTGAGAAGAAGTGGCAACACGAATAGACACTGGACAGCAATGCAGCCCTCAAGAGCGCCCTCCGCAGACACCACCAACTCATCCGAGCCGCCAAAAGGTCCCCCTTCAAGGAAAGCATTGATAACAATGCACACAACAGCAAAGAGCTCTTCAACATCGTGAAGGACCTCTCCAACCCCAGCTCCAACTCCAACGACATTCTGCCATTGCAAGACCTCTGCGACTCCCTAGCTACCTTCTTCCACCGCAAGATCGCAGACATCCACAACAGCTTTAACAACCAGGCCCCCCCCAACAGCCACCGACACCTCAGACTCACCGCCCCCCAGCCACACTGACCCCCTGCTCTCCTAGACCCAAGTCAACAATGACAACCCCATCAAAATCATGAACACTATCCACTCCGGCTCACCATCAGATCCCTACCCACACCACATCTTCAACAAGCAAGGTCCACCATCGCACCCCATCTCCGCAAGATCATCAACAACTCCTTCGAGACCACCACCTTCCCGGAGAGCTGGAGGCACGCCAAGATCAACACCTTACTATCGAAACCCAAGGCAGACCCTAAGGACCTCAAGAACCTCCGGCCCATCTCCCTACTCCTGTTTCCGGCAAAAGTCATCGAGAAGATTGTCAACAGGCAACTGACCTCCTTCCTCGAAGAGAACAGCATCCTGGGCTTGTCCCAATCTGGATTTCGCAGCAACCACAGCACCGAAACAGCCCTCATTGCCGCCACCGACGACATCAGGACCCTGCTGGACAACGGAGAAACCGCGGCCCTCATCCTCCTGGACCTTTCGGCTGCCTTCGACACCGTCTGCCACCACACCCTACGCACACGCCCCCACAACGCAGGGATCTGCCTGTGATGGAGGATGTTTTCGGTACCTGAGGAAGTAGCCTGGCTGCAGAATTCTGCACCACCTGCAGCTTGCGTACTAACTCCCTATTTGCTCCTAGATAAAGGATGTTGCCATAATCAAGCCTCAGCATGATTAGGGCCTGGATGACTGTTCTTTGAGTAGATTCAGGCATCATCCATAATATCTTACAGAGCCATTTAAGAATAGTGAAGCAAATAGAAGTGGTCTTCGCTACTTGCTGTTTCATAGTCAGCTGATCGTCAATCACTATACCCAAATTACGTACAGTTTGTACCGGTTTAGGAAGTTCACCCATCTCAGCCCTGGACTGGACCACCTCCTTTCTCACCGGCTGAACCCAGAGTGTCCGCCTCCCTCCTTTCCGATCTAAAGACACCAAGATCATCTGTGGTGTACCCCAAGGATCGTCCCTCAGTCTGACACTCTTCAACGTCTACATGGCACTGCTCGCCAACATCGTCCGATTGCACAACCTCAACATCATCTCATACGCTGATGACACCCAGCTGATCCTCTCTCTCACCAAGGCGCCCACCACTGCCAAAACCAACCTCCACGAAGGAAGCCACTGAATGGATGAAGAACAGCCGCCTGAAACTGAACTCGGACAAGACGGAGGTCCTCATACTCGGCTCCACCCCCTCCACCTGGGACGACTCATGGTGGCCGGCTGCGCTGGGAGCTGCACCGATGCCCACAGACCATGCACGCAACCTGGGGGTCATCCTGGACTCATCACTGTCAATGACCCAGCAAGTCAACACCATCTCCTCCTCTTGCTTCAACACCCTCCTCATGCACCGCAAGATCTAGAGATGGATCCCCACCGGAACCAGAAGGACGGTCACCCAGGCCCTCATCAGCAGCAGACTGGACTACGGCAACGCCCTCTACGCGGGAACCTCAGCCAAACTCCAGAAACGACTACAACTCATACAGAAGACCTCTGCATGCCTCATCCTCGACATCCTCCGCCAGAGCCACATCACACCCCACCTGAGAGACCTGCACTGTCTCCTCGTCAACAAGAGGATCACCTTCAAGCTCCTCACCCACGCTCACAAAGCACTCCACAACACCGGACCAGCTTACCTAAATGAACGACTCACCTTCTACACCCCGAACCGCCAGCTTTGCTCAGCTGACCTCATCCTCACCACCGTCCCCCGCATCCGATGAGCGACCACCAGTGGCAGATCTTTCTCCCACCTCGCGCCAAGACATGGAACACCCTCCCCATCCACCTGCGGCAGACCCAGGACCTGCTGACCTTCAGGAGACTTCTCAAGACCTGGCTGTTCGAGCAGTGGCAGCTCCCCCCCACGCCTTGAGACCCTCACGAGTGAGTAGTGCGTTCTACAAATGCATTCATTGATTGATTTCCGGACACGTGAATAATTAGTCTACCTCTCCAGGAGCAGAACTTATAGGAACCCTTCCGGATTAGAATTATCACCGGAACTAAGATAGGTGGGATCCTTCATGGTACCTAGTACACCTTATTAGAATGTACCGACTGCCACTCTTTAGCTGATGTCCCCTTTTCTGTTACTTAGAGACTACTTGAAACTGACTTCAGGTATCGTAGTATATCAAAATACGTTCTTTTATACATTTGATTACACAATCTAGTCAGCAATTATTTACTATTTAGTGACAGCATGAGAGAGCACTACTTCGCCATGAATTTAACAAAATAAATTATAAAACTAAATAGGTTGATTGCATGCCCGCAACTTGCCAATCACAGGATTACTCCTATAAGGGAGTCTCAAACATCAACTGTACCAGTATGTTTTTAGTGATACCCTAAATGAATGGGGGCTTTGCTTGCTCTTTCTTTCCCCCATTGATATATGGCTGCACAAAGAAGTTGTACGAGAAGCATCTACAACACCAGGTTCACATGGATTTTCACACAGTTCTATTCACTTTTTTGAAATTCACACAAGTCACCAAAGTCACTTTGTCAATAATTTGAAAAGTAAAGTGTTCTTACTACCATTACATACAAGTACCTGTTTGTATATTCCCTTAGCCATGAAGAAGTCGCGGGGTAATCCCCTATAACAGCGATGAAACACGTGTTGGTAAGAAGGCTTAAGGATCTTGAATTAAAGACATCTGAAAATATAAAGACAGCATCATTGTGATACTTCATGTAACTTTATGTATTGACTTTTGAACGTGTGCAGAGGATTTGTATATATAGCATAAGTGGTCTGCTGGACACACACGTGGGGATCTGGTGTTTTTCCCTTTTCCTTATGCACCGTGCTAGATTACCTGCCATAACTGATTTGTACTTGTGATAGACCTTAGAGCGCCATTTTGCCTATTGCTGACCACCGACTCTATAACTAATATATATAAAAAATATCCAAAATATTTTTCTTGTATATTTAGGTACAACACTCAGTAATTCCTGTCACAAGGTGTGTCAACACGCGTTCCGTTGCAGGCTTCATTGCAGCCAGGACCTTCTTCAGGGCACAGATACTTAGTTGGTATCAAACTGACCACATTGGTGATAGGGGGGTAGTAACACAGCGAATAGGAATTACAACACAAAAGTTTAGAACATAAATTTGAAAGAATCCATATAGGGGCAATCTCTATCCAAATCAGTATTCAACAGTACTAATAAGCAAGCAATAACCTAAAAAAATCCAATATAAGGATAGGCGTGCTTCAATGTTCTCACCAAAGTAGTGAAGATATCCATGTGTTGTGTGTCACCAAAGTGTGCAGGATTTAGAACTCAATTACCACCACATCGATGATGTGATAGAAAGGAAAAGAATAAGTGAGACTAACATACCATAAGAAGTAATAGTGAAACCAGATAGCCTCAATAGACGATGCCAAAAGAAGTAGTAAAATGATAGACCCAAGAACATATCCTTAGAGAGGGGTGAAAGGAAAAAAGAGAAAATGAAACCCAGAGCATAACAATACTTACAAATATATAAGTTCTCTCTACTGAGTCAATGGAATCCGGTATAGAAAATTTACAGGTTCGATAGAATATAGGAGATATAGAGATATCCTGTATGTAAAAAAAAAAGATAAAGGAAAAGAAACTAAGAAGAATAAAAGATAAGAAGGAGAAGGAGAAGGATAAGTACTACCCAAAAAGGGTATAAAGCAAGGAATGAAAGAAAAAGAGTATATAGCTATAGCTACCTTCAATTGACAACTGGAGTTGTCAGATAGTAGTAAAAAGATGACTTGAAGTATGGGAAGGATACCCAGCCTGAACCATTTCAAGAACGAGGGATACAGACTTAAGCGGTGTCCATCTATGGTTAAAATAAAAAATACAAAACAGGATCTTCCACAGAGTGTATAAAACGGAAAGGCATGAAGGCGCTGATATAATCAAGCAGAGACAGTCTCCGGTCCTGCCCACCCCTTAAAAAATGGCATAGAAAATAGGGTAGGCAGAAGCAGTACTCGGCTACACAAATGGATATGCCTCCAGATAACAGCAATCTAAGTCACAAAGCCCTTGACAAGTAAATGGGACATCACAAGCCAGTAATAGGATATACTTTAAAGCAAATGAACAAAGGGATATCTCCATAAGAGGCAGTCAGACACACATCTGAAATGGTGAAAATTGCTCACACAGATCGGGCTTCTGTAATGCTCCAAACAATAAGCGAATAAAATCCAAGAAGCATCAATATTAATATAGTGACTGGAGGAAAATGCCAGGAAAACCACCCAAAGTAATGCAAAAACAGGCAGTGAATATAGACTATGCTCAAGTAAAAGAAAATAGTAAAATTTGAATTGGCTGTTTGCATACCTGGAGGTATAACTGCAAGGGCGCAAAGGAGAGCCCTGCTTGTGGACCACAACAAGGGGGTGGGGGAGGGGTGGGGGGGGGAGGCCTGCCTCAAAGGCCGAGTGACGATTGTCAGAAGTCAGCCCCACAAAACAGACAGTGTAAGGAGTGCATATTCCGTGGCGAGAAATAATTGGGAGGCCGGGACCTTAGACTCTCTACCCCTGGAATGCCAACCAGTGGCGTATAACACTCGGGTATAAAACTGGAAGGGGTGAGGTCATGTGACCCGAAATAGAAAAAGAATCAGCAGCCAACTAGACCGCCTCATTGGTTTAATAAAGTGCAAAGGGATCGCCATATTGGAATCTCAGAGAAGGACTGTGGTCATGTAACCAGAAATAGAAAAAACTCGGCAGATGACTAGACCGCCACATTAGGTCGGTAAGGTGCAAAGGAATCGCTGTGTTGGAGACTCCGTGACTCAAAACTGAGCCACAAGAGTAGTGCAGAATAGAAAAACTCCACATGTGCCCACACGAAGATGGATAATGTCGGTGCAAATATTAGAAAAAAATGAATAAAGAAAAAACAAATAACTAGATAGAATCAGCAAACTGGCTAAAGTGTCAGATAACAAAGGTAGATCAAAAACAACCGTAAACGAAAGCAAAAAATAAATAAAAGCAGGTGAAAGACGGGTGGGGAAGAAAAAAGGCAACAGATTACCGAGGATCGGTATCGCTTAAATATAATAACTGCTAGTAAGACCAAATAAAGACCAAGTTAACCCCTTCAGCGCGGCGGGAATTCCCCCGCGGTGCTGAAGGGTTCGAGCGTGGGCGGGGCCATGACGGAACGGTTCCGTCATGAGCACAGCGCAACCGATGCTCATGACGGAACCGTTCCGTCATGGGCATGGAAGGGGTTAATCGTGGACGAGCAAAGTAGAGCAACAAAGTTGCGCAGAAGAATAAAATAAACAAAAAATATATTTCTCAGTAGCACAGTGAAAACAAACCCTGCTATACAGGAAAGGAACAAACTTCTCAGAGAAGTGGAGCAAGACATGAAGTAGGGAAGAGGTCTCGGGAACAAAAGACGATCGGGCCCTATCGTCGGAACAGAGTTAAATAGCATGTTCCCAAGGTGTGATCTCATTAAGTCCTCTAAGTTATGTGCTCAAGAAAAAAATACAAAACACCTTTCTTTTTTGCGATATTCGGTATCCTCGCTCCCTCTAATAGGCCTTATTTTTTCCAATATAGTCCAGCCCAGTGTTGAACAATGGGAGCAGTAGTTCTTTTTTTTCGAATGTTGGACTTAGGTTCTCCAATGCGGATTCTTAATTCTCTTCCTGTTTCACCCACATAGCAAAGGTCACATGGGCATAGGACACAGTAAACCACATTTGAAGTCCTGCAGTTGGTCATATTTCTCAGTTCAATCCTCTTATGTTCAATATAGATATAGCTAGTTGTCATGGCATTGTCACATGCTTGGCATGTGCCACATCTATGATTGCCCTTGATGGGATTGGTGCCAGTGATAGTTTTTTAACAAAAAAGATCCTCCATTCTGGGACTGGCTCTAACTAGAAGGTTCCTCAAATGTTGGTTCCTTCTGAAGGCAAATGGGGTTTTAGATAGTTTAGGTTCATCGTTGCTGATATTCCATAGGTGCCATTGTGAATACACAGCCTGTCTAATTTTTTGATCCAGTGTAGAGTGTTGTGTTACACAGACCAGCTTGTCTTCAATGGCTTTCACCTTAGTCTCATACATGGCTTTCCTGTTGTAATATTTAGCCCTTTTAAACTAATCACAAATAAGTCTCATGGGGTATCCGTGAGAAAGGAACTTGTGTTTAAGAATCTCTGCATGTTTAACAAATTTGTTGAGGTTCGAACAGTTTCTGCGTAAACGCAAGAACTGGCTGACAGGGATGCCATCCTTTTGACAGCGCAGATGAAAACTGCTATAATGCAGTAAGGTATTTTTCGCAGTGGGTTTGGTATAGAGAGACACGGAAAGGTGTTGATTCTCGTGCTTGATCTAAATGTCAAGAAATTCCACTCTTTCTCTGCTTTTATTAGGAGTCAACTTAAGATTGTTGTCACAGAGATTGATCCACTCCAAGAACTGATCTAAGTCTTCTTCTTTGCCTTGCCACACAAAGAAAATATCATCAATAAAGATATAGCACAATGGTATGTTTTCAAAGAAAGGTGTGATTTCGTTGTGGAAGAACTGCCTTTCAAAGTTACCCATGTACAGGTTAGCTATACTGGGAGCACAGGCTGCTCCCATGCTTACTCCTTTTATCTGTTTGTACAGAATACTGTCAAATTCAAAACAAAATTCATTGGGAACAATCTCTAGACATTGGATCAGAAACTCATGGTTCTGCTCAACTCCTTCTAAAGCAAGGAAATTTTGAACAACTTCCAGGGCCTATCGTTGAGGCACGTTGGTATAAAAGCCTCTATGTCCATCGTGGCCAGTATTTCTCTCTGGTTATTGAATGGAATTCCCTCAATTTTCAAGATGAGATGGCCAGTATCTCTAATGTGAGAGGGTAGTTGGCTAACTAAGGGCTTTAGGAAAAAATCAATGTATTTTGTCAAAGGTTCAGTGGCCACACCTATCGTAGATATGAGGGTGCGAATAGGGTCGAGGGTATTTTTATGGGTTTTGGAAATACCATACATGAGAGGAATACGTGTAGTAGATGGAGTAAGGAACTCAAACTCTATTTTGCAGATGATACCTTCCAGTTCTGCTATTTTACTGATGTCATATATTCTGGTCTTAACTCTAGTTTCAGGGTCACCTCTCACTTTGCTATAGTGTTCTTGTACATCTAGCATAGCTTTCATTTTGTTCTTATATTGTTTTGTATCAAACACTACTATCCTGCCCCCTTTCTTACAAGGTTTTATGGTCACAGGAGAATTGTCTTTCAATTTGTCGAGTGCCATGGTTTCTACTTTAGTTACATTCAGAGTCGGTTTGGAGATAAATTTGGTGATCTTCTGGATTTTCATGAGAACTGCCTTCTCATTTTTTTTTTACCTCTGGTCCTAAAAGGTCTAAACTAGGTATGAAGCTGGAAAGAGGTTAAAGACCCGATACGCAAGAAAGGGGGGAGGAGCCTAGCGCGCAACCAAGATGGCCGCGTAGGTGCGAGGCTCCCGAGGACCTCCGCAACCTCCCACGACTATCCTGAATTTATCCTGTCTCGGATGAGGGGAATGTGTTGGTGAGCCTGAGCTGAGGTGGCACCCGTTTCCCGTTGTCAAATCGGACCTCGGACACCGGAGTGAGCACCGATTGAAGTCTGCGGCCTTCTCCTCGCCAGACCCCGGATTGGCGCTGAGGGGTGACCCAGTGACAAAGTGAACAACAGCGGCGGGCCGGGCCTGGCGGGTCGCGCACTCCGCGCTTTCGCTTTCGCACCCCCTTGCAATCACTGCAGGGTTGGGTTGCGGGGCTCTTTGCGTTGGTGTGGTCTCGCTGGGAGACTTGGCCTGCCCGCCGGCTGTGACCCACCCCGCCGATCGGGAGTGGCCCCCCCCGGAGCTTGTGGCCCTGATTGCCTGCCCTTCACGACGTGACTGGTGCGACCGGGAGACTAGTGGCCATGGCCACCAAACAAGATGGAGACCGGGCAAAGACCAAGCCGACCCGGCGTGGCACCACACATCAGGCCAACAGTATGGACCGCTATACCCTCCAGAAGGGATCTCCCGGCGGACCGCACAAATCCCCTGAGGACCCTCCTGATGCCCCGGACCTGCCCACGGATCTGACTCTGCGGGATGTCATGGGCGCCATTGCCGAGATGAAGGCCTCGGTAGGCCAGCGGTTCGACACACTGGCACAGAAGATCGACTCGGTCCTCGTGGATGTTGGCCTGGTGAGGGCCGATCTTTCCAAGACCAACGACCGAGTTGATTCTTTGGCCCACACCGCATCGGGCCTTACTACTGATGTGGCGGCGCTACAAACAGAGGTGCGCCGGCTTAGTCAGGCGAGCGCGCTTATGGATCGGCGCCTGGAGGACTCCGAGAGTCGGGCCCGGAGAAACAACATCCGCATCATCGGAGTACCCGAGGGACGGGAGGAAGCGGCGGCGGACCTATTTGTGGAGGACCTGATCGCTACCCATCTCCAGCCACGGGGGCTGAGTAAATTCTTCGCGGTGGAGCGGGCCCACAGGGTTCCCGGGGGAAGGCCGAAGGTCGGGGCCCCTCCGCGGCCCCTCATTGCCCGGATTTTCAACTTTCGGGACAGAGACGCTATCCTGCAAGCCTCCAGACTTTTGGGGCCGGTTAAGCTTGACAACATGGAGGTGAACTTTTATCCGGATTTCACCCCAGCGGTCCAGAAGCAGAGACTGAGCTTCCAAGGCGTCAAGCGCCGTCTTCGGGACTTGAACCTTAAATACGCAATGCTCTTCCCAGCCAAGCTGCGAGTGGAGGTAGAGGGTCGCACGCACTTTTTTGATCGCCCCGAAGCGGCCGGAGACTGGCTGGACACTCTGTCTGGGGATCGTGATCTGGGGGGCGGGGGGGGCGGCGGGGGGGGACGGCACACAGGATCGAGGCTGAGGGGGTGATGTTGGGCTTCACTCTGGACAAAAATGTTGCCACTCTCGATTAAGCATCTGTCTGTATAATTTCCCCTCCTATGGAGGTTGTATGGGGTCTCTTGGGGGTTCTCCCTCCTCCTCTAGGGGGCTTAGCTAGTTTTCATTATATATATGGGGCGACAGGCACACTGCACGTTGGGGGGGCTGTTCGGGCTCATGCAGGGGTGCAGGGAGGGGGGAGTTTTGTTGGGGTGGGTGGGTAGGGATGGGGGGGTGTTGTTTGTTTTCACCACAAGGCAAAAGTATCATTGTGCTAGCTCTATAGTGCTCTCGGGGGGACGAATGGTGGCTCTTGTCTATGATGGGGGGTAGGGAACTAACTCTGTTGTCCTGGAACGTGAATGGACTGGGGGACAGGATTAAACGTGGGGTGGTCCTGCAGTTCTTGAAGCGCATCTCGCCCGATGTAGTTTTTTTGCAGGAGACACACCTCATTGGCAACTCCTTCTGCGCCATGAATCGGCGTGGCTATCGCCTAGTGGCCCATTCGGGCTTTACGTCTGGCTCAAGGGGTGTGGGCATCATGGTTAAGAACTCGCTTCCGCTGGAGATTGATGAGGTGCTCCATGACGACAGGGGACGTTATGCGGTCTTGGTGGGAAGGATGGAGGGCAAAGTGGTGGTTTTTGTGTCAGTATACGTCCCACCGGGGCTGCAGTCGACTACCTTTGCGGACCTGGGGCGCCTCCTCCTTGGCCTTCCGGGGGGGATTCTGGTGGTGGGGGGGGATTTCAATGCAGTGGTTTCCGGGACTGTGGATCGTCACCCCCCCTAGGGACCTCCCCCGGGCCCAAGCGTGGCTCTCTGGTCTATTGGACACTTTGGGATTGGTGGATTGCTGGCGTTTAAAACATCCCACGCAGTTACAGTATACCTTCCATTCGGGGGCCCATGGTAGTCTCTCACGACTAGATTATGTCCTGGTCCCGGCGGCCTATGTTGGGAGGGTGGGAGAGGTGCGCCATTTGGCACGGGGTATCTCGGACCATTCCCCGCTCCTGTTACACCTGGACCTTTTTCCGAGGGGTGAGGGTAGGGTGGTCCCGATCAATCCCTGGTACTTGCGCGACCCCACTATTCGCGCTGAATTGATTAAATCCCTCCAGCGCTACTTTGACGAGAATGTGGGGTCCGTGCCTTCGGCTGTCTCACTGTGGGAGGCATTCAAGACAGTACTACGAGGAGAGGCCCTGTCCCTCATTTCCCACACCCGGAGGCGCGAGCGGGAGGAGGTGACCCGGGTGGAAGCTGAGATAGCCAAGTTGGAGGGTAATCTAGAAAGTGGGGTGACGGATGCCGTATTACATGTCCTCCAACTCAAGCAAGCGGCCTATAGGGCCCTCGTCACGGAGGCAGCCAGGGGCCTCAGTAGAGAGCAACAGGGGAGACTGTATGATGTGGGTGATAAGGCTGGTAAATTGATTGCGTGGTTGGACAAAAAGGAGAGAGCGAGTCGTGTAGTCCCGCTGATTGAGAAAACAGACGGTGTGTGTGTTACTGAGCCGGAAGAAATTGTCTCCTGCTTCGCGGACTATTTCCGTGGGGTGTATTCCCCGGTGTCTTCCTGCTCTGAAGAGGATTCCCGTACCCTGCTCAGGGATATCGCACTGCCTTCCCTTTCGGAGGAGGACAGAGTGTCGTTGGACACCGCTCAATTCCCCGACGAAATTGCCCTCGCCATACGTTCGGTCGCTTACGGCAAGGCCATGGGTCCTAATGGTCTCCCCATCGAGTTGTACAAATTGAGACCGGATACGCTGGCACCACATCTCCGATCGATGTTCCTGGAGGCCCATTCGGTGGGCTCCCTCCCGCTAGACCAGCGTCTGGCTACAATCGTGGTTATCCACAAGGAGGGGAGACCTCGGGACCGGGTTACCTCCTATCGGCCCATTTCGCTACTGAACGCGGAGCCTAAAATTCTCGCCAAGGTCCTGGCCAATCGGCTGGTCGGCGTGGTGGGCGAACTGGTTCACCAGGATCAGTCCGGCTTTATTCCCCATCGTAACACAGCTCTTAACTTGCGGCGTTTGCATGGGGTGCTTGCACGTGTTCAGTACATACGGGAGCCGGCCATCTTGGCATCCCTGGACGCCACCATGGCGTTTGATACGCTTGAATGGCCATACATCTGGGCGATGCTTGCGAAGTTTGGCTTTGGCGCAGGGTTCATCAGTTGGGTCAAATTGCTGTATTCGGGCCCATTGGCGCAGGTGGTGGTGAACGGCAGAGTATCGGCTCCGTTCGAGCTGGGCCGGGGCACGCGGCAGGGCTGCCCCTTATCGCCGCTCCTGTTTGCGCTTGCCTTGGAGCCCCTGGCAGAGTGGCTGCGGTGGGAGCCTTCCATCCGTGGTCTCCGTTGGACCCCCGAGCATGAGGACCGCGTATCCCTATACGCTGATGACATCCTCTTGTACCTAGCTTCCCCAAGTAACTCACTTATAGTACTGGTTGATGTTTTGCATTCATTTGGTCGTAACTCCGGCCTTGTCATCAACTGGGCTAAATCGTGCGTGTATGTTCTCTCTGGGGAGGCGCCCATTCTCCCGCAGGGCTGTCCGATCCAGATCGCCCCGCAGGGATTTCGGTACCTGGGTGTCTTCATTACTCTGGACCCGGAGGCCCGGTATGATCGGAACTTGCTTCCCCCCCTCCAGTGCCTGAAGGAAGATGTCACGCGCTGGCGGCGCTTGCCGCTCTCGCCGCTCGGCCGGGCGGCATTGTTTAAGATGATGTCTCTGCCGCGCTTCCTCTACGCTTTGCAGAATACTATGGACCCCATCCCAGCGCGCTACTTCAGTGAGGTGGAGAGTTTACAGCGCCGCCTGTTCTGGGACGGGAGGCCGCGTATCGCCCTGGCGAAGCTGACGCTCCCATGGTATGACGGCGGAATTGCCCTCCCGGATATCAAATGATACTATTGGGCCTCCCAGCTGGCTGCGATTAATCACGGCCTGTATGGGCCCGCTTTAAACCCGGCATTCGAAATGGATAAGATGCTACTCCCGGGTGGGGACTATAATCGAGCGCTCTACTCCAGCACGCCCGACGCTCGGCTGACCGGCCCCACGCGTGTCATGGTGCGAGTGTGGCACGCGGCTAATGTGGCAATGGGGTGGAAGGATCGTCTGACCCGGGCGTCACCACTATACGCGTCCGAGCAGTTGGGCTCCCTGTGGACCTCGAAGGGCTTTGAGAAGTGGGACATGATAGGCATTAGCAAGGTGGGGGATCTCTGGACGAGGGGAGGATTTAAAACGTTCGAGATGTTGCAGACGGAGTTCCACTTGCATGGCAGGGAGTACTTTCGGTATTTGCAGATCCGTCATGCACTGGGCTCCGTCTTCCCGGACGTTGCAGCCATCCCGGAGTGTTCCCCCCTTGAGGATAGAGTGCTGGATGGACACGTTCCGGACAGCACGATCTCACTGATCTACAAAAAACTGATCAATGACCGCACGGGATTGCTGACTGCCCTTCGTGAGGCTTGGGTTGCCGATGGACTGGAGCTGGACGACGAGGACTGGACCCTTGCGGTGGCCTCCCCGAAAGAGGTGGCCATACCAGCTCGCCTTCGCTTCGTCCAGCTCAAGATACTCCACAGAGTCTACATGACGGGGCCGAGGCTTCTGCGTATAGGCTATGCTGTGGACGGGTTGTGTAAGCGTGGGTGTGGCGCTTTGGGGACCTTTCTGCATATATTGTGGGAATGCCCGGAGGTGGAGCGATTCTGGCGTGGTGTGCATGAGGTCCTGCGTGTGGTTACGCATGTGGTGCTGCTACCCGAAGCGAGGAGATGCCTGTTGAATGTGTGGGAACCTACCGACTACTCGGCGCCACAGACGTGGTGGGTGACTCTGGGATATATGGTGGCCAAGCGTGATATTGCTCAACTGTGGGGATCTCAGAGGTCCCCGACTGTCTCGGCCTGGAAGGAGCATATGGATTGGTGCATGTTTCGGGAAAAGGTGGTGTATGTTGCGAGAGGTAAGCCTGGGACATGGGGGAAAGTCTGGGGCCCCTGGAACGCCTACCGCGGGGGAATCTGTACTCCACCGTTATTGCCCGACCCGTCGCCTGCCCCATCCCCGTAGCCGACCCATCTTCCCTGTTCCGGGCATTGAGTTTTACCCAGCCCTAATCCTGATCTCTTCCCCTTCTTGATACTCCTATGGATTGGTAGGGTCCCCCTCTCAGGGGAGCACATGCTGCTATTTCTGATTGTAGATTGCCTTGTGGGTTTTTTGTTTTTTCTGGTTGTTATTTCAGTTTAAAATGAAACCGTACAGTGGGGTCCGGAAGGTGTGGCTATCAACGCTGCTAACTCCTGTGCATCTTCCTCAGCCGCAACGCGCGCTCTACAATGTGTATCATATGCTTCTTTTGTTTACTAGCGGCCGGCCGGAAGGTTGTAGGCCCATCTTTGTATATTTTTTGAGTTTTGTAATAAACGGTTTCAAAAAAAAAAAAAAAAAAAGACCCGATACGCTGTTTTCCTCACAGTAACTTGTGTTCAAAAATAATTTTTTCAATCTGACATGCCGGAAAAATGCAAACATGTATATGTGTAAAATAGATTGTGTCCATACTCTATCAAAGAAGAGTTTCTAATGTATAATATAATAAAATAAAACAACAATTTGTATAAATATTCTACTAGATGTTGGCAATCTCTATCCTTTTCTTGGAAATTTATTTTCTGGATTTCTGTAGAGAAGTTTGTTCCTCCTATCCTAATTTGAAGGCAGGCGATATCTTTTCCCTCCTTGTGCAGGGTTTGTTAGTATTAAAGTAGTGTTATAGTTAGTTGAAATGTTCAGTAAAAATGTAACGTTTTAAACTCAAAAAAACACAGAAATTCACCAGTTATAGTTATCTCGTGTAAATATAACTATAACTTCTTCCTAAGGTGACCATAACTTGTGCCCTCGCCATGCACTCTTATTTGCCCCACATATTGCATCATTCATCACAATTTCTATGACATCATTGATAATATCACTGCGCATGGTGGGGGCGAGATATATAGTTACCCTAGGGCAAGAGATGCATTTACCTGAGATAACTATAACTGGTGAATTTTGGAGTTTAAAACATTACCTTGTAAAAGAACAATTCCCCTAAATATAACATTGCAATAACCTTCATTTTTATAAATTTAAATTTGTAATAATATTTTACATTTATTACTACGACTATACAGATATATATTTTCTTTTTATTAATCCAAGTTTTCAAACGAAGCAAAAAAGCTTGTGTTTTTCTTCATTTGTGTAGAAAGTCCATAGCCATGCCCAATGCGTTATGGTCTGTTCCTCGGACCGTGATCAAAGGTTACAGAAATGTTATGGTTAGGCTCAGATTTCAATCATACAAAACCAGTGAAATTCAGCAGTTCTAGTTACCTAAGCTAACTATAATTCACTGCTTATGACCTCACATATTACATCACTCATGAATTGGTCAATGACATAACTGATGACTTCTCAAAAGTAGTCCGCGCTTCATTCTTTTAAAACATTTCGGCAGGATTTACAGATCCTGACAACATTAAAAAATATATATATATATATATATATATATAAAGCACTCTCAACACCAGCGACACTCTAGATCTGCTCACCTCAAATGACTGCTTTTCTATCAAAGTCTTTAAGCATAGGATTAGCACAGTATCATCCACGTCGAAGATCGAAAGGGACAAAGTCTTTTGCCATTTCTACAGCAAAGAATTTAAGCATAGAACTAGCAAAGTGCTGTCCATGCTGAGCTGTAAAATGACAAAAGCCAATTACCCCTCCAGGCACAGTATTACAGCTTTTAATTGGTGAAATACCAACCAAGCCAACCTGAGATGAGTATATATATATTTTCCCTCCTGCCATCTGACCACATCCACCATGCAGTGCTTGTGCGAGAAAGTGGGAGCAGGGCCCACTGGTAATGAATCAGATAAAACCTGCGACCAGGAATCCACGCAGGAAAGTAAACTCACACTCCAGAAGATACAGCCATATAAGTTTATTTAGCTTGACTGGTTTGTACCGCAATGGTCTTTGTCAAGCGCTACAGAAATAATTTGTCAGTGGCACCTTTAAACCCCCATCATCATGAATAACAAAAACATACTTCACATTTATGCAAAACCAGAGCTATCAGAACAAAGTGTAATTCAGTTCAAAATACACTTGTTTCATAAACTCGAATTAATAATAAACGAAAATTCACATACGCATTAGAGCAGAGTCACATAATCCAAAGTAATCGGCACAAATCATTACAGAAGTGGGCAGTACCGCATTCACGTCAAAAGACACTGCATGTACTACTTCCCATACCAACAGTAGCCACAACATATTGACTAATAATGATATCCTAATGACCATTGACCTTCAGAATACTCATTTTGTTTCTTATTGTGCCCCAACTGCTGCAACATACAGAATGGCCTATATTTACAAAATGTACAAATGTTTGTGCATGTGTGCAAAGCAACATCCCTTTGCAAAAGTAATTGTGCGTAGTGGTCCCCCCCAAAAAACTGCTTTTATTTTTACAAAACATGTCAGTCCGAAAAACAGATAGATTCCATACATATAATCTTTTATTCACACATGTACAACAAAAATATATCGCTGGGATGTTATATCCCAGTGGCTTAAGTGAAGCAAATTAATAATCAATTTACAGTTGGTGTAAGCCTGACAATTACACCACTATGCATCCAAATAACACCATACAAAACTGCCCACAAATTTCCAAAAAGGAGAAATCAAACACATAAAGACATAGACATACAATTTAGAATGTGTGGCAAAACAACCAGTTAATAATAACATTTTCATCAAAGGATTTTACAAAACATGAAACAAGAATGAGCACAGCCAGGAAGATAAAATGTGCGTATATACAGAGACTTGTCCTAAATGAACATAAAGCTCCTCATCCTGATTCAATCCCCTCGGGTATTTGATGTTGAGCCTTATAATATACTCAGATTACAACTTCCTGGGAGTGTGATTCCTGTCACCACCTCCTGCATTCATCTGGACCCTGAAAAGACCAAAGAAAGAGATTTATTCTGTCTTATTAGTGTGCATCAGATGCCATGTCTTGCTACTGAGTAGCTAGAATAGCTAATATTAACGGCTCGTAGATGTTCAAGCATTCTTTTCTTTACGGGGCAGATGGTACTACCAACATACTGTAGTCCACATGTGCAGACCTCAACATATATGACCAAGCCACTGCCACAAGTAATTAATTATTTGTTTTTGCCTTTGCCACTCGTAGGTAGCTCGTATGTTTTTTTTTATTTGTGCAATATGCATGCCTTACATGTACCATATTTAAAAAACACTTTCTGTTCACTGAGTCACTAGCCCGTGGTCCCTGGGTTTCTGTTTGGAAAACTATGGACTAACTGGTCCTTCAACTACTTGCTTTCACCCTCTCTACCCACAACAGGCCCATCCCTCTCCCCAAACAAATCACCCCGTCCCCAAAAAATGTCCATAGAAAAGTCCAAACTAGTCTTCCAGTCCCATCCCAATTCCTACCCTCCCTACCCACAATAAATTATTCCCTCCCACCAAAACAAAAAAGGGCTAAAACATGGCATTCTTTGTGCGGGTCTGGAGCTACTCAAGGTTACCTTCCATCAATGCCAACCTGCAGTCCTATTGTGCCAAGTGCTGCAGGACGCGGCACTGGAATAGGCAATATGAGAAGGGGGGGGGTGTAGGAAGCTGGCTCTGTATATACTATACTATACCAAAGTAAAGTTTACTGTGCAGAGTCCAGTGAATCTCATAGGGTTACAGAGACTAAAGTAGATAATGCTTACAGCTCTATTTGTGGTAGTGTGGCCAAGCAGTTAGGCTAATCAGAGGGCTGTGTTAAGCGTTTATTGTACACACCTTAGCAAGAAATGATTGCACACACTCAAAGACTGAATACAGACCAATTGTTTTGTATAAAAAGTTATTACTTTGTTATTTTATTCTTAGAACCAAGAGGAAGTCAGTTGCAGGTAAGTAACAGTTTACCAGTAGTAATACTTTTTAAATGCAGTTTGGAATTGTTTTGCAAGGCAGTAAGCGATGCTTTACAGTAATTGAAATAATTTAGTGATATTGGTTTAAAACAGAAGTACTTTACAATAGAAATATATAGATTATTGTATGCAATAGGATGAGAATGCAATGCACTTGTATGGAAGGAAAATAGTGTTATGCATTAGCAGGTAAGTACGCAACAGTTCCAGTCTTTGGGGTTTAGACTAAGACTGGGCAAGGGTCAGTTCAATGTAGGTACTGCACCACCAACGGCACTGGAGCATCTGGGTGCAGAGCTCGATGGCCGAATCTTAGCCTATGGAGACTGGGGATACCACGAAGAGGCATGGTTTGCAGGTAGGTACCCATGGTTTCAGGGAATAGTCCCTGGGGGTTAAGATTAGCACAGGGGGGGCACAAGGCAGCACCAAAGCTACACCGCAAGTGGCACAGGGTGCAAAATCTGCTTTGTAGCCTAATTTGTGTCAATTGGGAACCTCCAGCTGGGCAGGTAAGTTGGAGAGTTGAGGGACATCTGGGCACTGTCGGCTGGGCTCCCCAATGTCGGGCGGAGGATCCAGGGTTACCTTTTGGTGTTGGGTTTAATTTACTGGAGCCAGTCGCGGTTGGTGGGACCCTTCTGGTTGAGGCTGCAGGCGACTTTGTGTGGTCCAGCCACCAATGGAGATGAGGTCAGGATCACTGGAGAGACTTCACAGGACAGGTGAGCCACTCTAACTCAAGCAGTGGGTGTCGGGTGCAGAGTGGGCAGGTGTTGCGATTCCGCCTGGATCTGGAATCCAGGAAGACGATTTTTTTCTGGACAGGGACACTGTCCTCAGGAGATACGGTTTCGGCTGTAGAGTGGCAGTCTTCCTGGAGTTCTTGGAAGTCACGGGCCACAGAACAGGTGTTGTCTTCTTTGCAGGGTCTTTGAGCAGGAGACAGGCCGGTAGGGCTGGGGCCAAATCAGTAGTCTTCTTCCAGGCTTGGCTGCACAGCACCATCTTCGTCCTTTTTTTCTTAGGTCACAGGAATCAGAGGATCAAGGTTCAGGGGTGCCCCTCAAATACTGAATTTATGGACATTACAGGTACTGGTAATGGGCTACATAATGTTTAAGATGACTACACCCTTAGAATGTCCCCTCCCTTTGGGGAGGGGGCATCTCCCTAACCTGATTGGTCAAATCCTTCCATTCAACATGGAGGATTTTCTGAGGGGTCACCTCAGTCCAGGGTACCTTAGGGGTGGTCCTGGCAGAAAGGGGACACACCTCTCCTGACTACTACTTTTCCCAACAACCTTGTCATTAAAAGTGGGGCATGGTCACTGGGGCGGGCAGCTCCACCAGCTGGAGAGTCCCTGGCTAGTATATCAAAGGGCAGGAAGTCTTCAATGCTCACATATTTGAATGCTATTCCTGCTTGGGGGCTGCTGTGAAGTACCTCCACTTCAAGCAGCCTTTGTCCCTGATCAATTAGAGCACAAGGGCTCCCACCTCAGGGGGTCAAAATCATGTCTGTGTGTGGTCGGCTGGTGCAGAACAGTTAACTCGACACAAGGGAGTTACTAGTTTTTCAAGGGGCATCTCTAAGATGCCCTCTGTGTGCATGTTGTGATACATTCAAAGCTGGCATCAGTGTGGGTTTATTATAATGAGGAGTTTGATACCAAACTACCTAGCATTCAATTAAGACATCATGGAGCTGTGAAGTTCGTAATGACAAACTCCCAGCCTATGTACTCAATATGGCTCTACTGTACTTGCAATGTCTGTTAATGGCACAGACACTGTAGAGGAACATTGCTCGTGCAGCTGTCCCCATCTATGGTATAGTGCACCCTGCCTTTGGGCTGTGAGGCCTGCTAGAGGGGTGATTTAGCTATGCGCAAGCAGTGGTTGGTGGCCATGGCACACAGGGATGTGTGTCATGTCGAATCGTACGTTTTGTCTGCACCACAACACACAGTCTGCAATGGCAGTGTGTATGTGTTTGGTGGGGGGTCTCTGAGGGTGGCACAATAAATGCTGTAGCCCTTGGAGACCCTCTTTGGTCACAAGGCCCTTGGTACCACTCGTACCTGTTACAAGGGATTTACATGTGAGCCAGAGGAGTGCCAATTGTGGAAACAAAGGTACAATTTTGGGAAAGAACAGAGGCACTGGGAAACTGATTAGCAGGGATCCAGTGCACACTCAGTCAAAGAGCATCCGATTTCAGGCACAAAGTGGGGGGTAACCGTGCAAAAAGGGGCACTTCCCTGCAGAGGGGCAACAGTGGTGGTGATTAGAGAGGTGAATGTCAGCTTCCGGTGGTGCTGGCAATGTTGTTGCCAAAAGGCTGTAGGTGCTGACGACTGGCTGGGGCCCAGGGCATAGGTAGCTGCCTCATTCTCCACCTCCTGCAGGGGCAACAGACATTGGAATTCGGCCCTGCCGCCACAGCCAGGCTGCTATCTCTTGCCGTATAGGTGTTCAATGAGCAGGATTAGCTATATTAGGAAAGAAAAGACTAATTGTAAACAGTGCTCTTTGCAAAGCCCTTGTTTACAATTATACAGTGGCACAGAACTAGTACATTTCCTATCCCCGATGGCCATTGGAATGTGCTTTGATTAGAGTCACACTCCTAGCCCATTTTTTACCAGCACATGTCTCACATAAAGGCAAACGCACTGACTTTCTGAAAGGAAATAAGGCAGATTAACAGCACACCAGATAAAAAAAAATATATGTATATTTTAAAGGATTTCCCATTTAAAAAAATAAACAGCCACTTTGTATGGAGAAAAAAAATCGCTCAGTAATGAGAAAGGCATTAGGAAATATGGAGTACAAATATTCTTGTTGTGTTAAATTGATGGAGGCATGCTAGCTAGTGTGCCAGGTAATTTGCTACTCTCTTCAGTCTGCAGCTGGGGCAGCTGTGATGGACAGTTATCTTACTTTAATTCCAAAGACTCTGCTCTTCTCCAAATACCTTGCAATTTTAGATTTACTCCAAAGAGGCAGATAAATCATAATAATGACACTACTTCACACATGTCACATATAAAATGTGAGTATCCTGTCTGCCATAAATAGGCAGTGAGAAAAATTAAGCACTATAGTTCAGGAAAAGAAACAGCCGGCCGCTCTGGGGGTCGCACCGACACCCACCGACCACACTCGCAACCTGGGATTCATCCTGGACGCATCGCTCTCAATGGCTCAGCAAGTCAACGCCGTCTCCTCCTCCTGCTTCAACACCCTCCGCATGCTTCGCAAGATCTACAGATGAATCCCCACAGGAACCAGAAGGACGGTCACCCAGGCCCTCGTCAGCAGCAGACTGGACTACGGCAACGCCCTCTACTCCGGAACCACGGCCAAACTCCAGAAAAGACTACAACGCATACAAAACGCCTCCGCATGCCTCATCCTCGACATCCCCTGCCACTCCCACATCACAGCCCACCTGAGAGACCTGCACTGGCTCCCAGTCAACAAGAGGATCCCCTTCAAGCTCCTCACCCATGCCCACAAAGCTCTCTACAACGCTGGACCAGCATACCATAGACTCACCTTCTACACCCCGAACCCACCAGCTTTGTTCCGCTGACCTCACCTTCGCCACCCTTCCACGCATCCACAGGACGACCACCGGCAGCAGATCATTCTCCTACCTCGCCACCAAGACATGGAACACCCTCCCCATCCATATGCGACAAGCCCAAGACCTGCAGACCTTCCGGAGATGCCTCAAGACGTGGCTGTTCGAGCTGTAGCTGCACACCCCTCAGCGCCTTGAAACCCTCAAGGGCGATTAGTGTGTTCTACAAATGAGTGATTGATTGATTGATATTGATTGTATTTGCCACATTCATCACAGAGTATTTCACCCACAAAATTTGAAATCAAGCACTTAGTCCCACTGTACTCCCTGGCCTCGCCCTCCACCACAAATTATTTCCAACAAATACATTCACTTGGCAGTAAGGAAAGGAAAATTAACTTACTCTACTACAGGGTAAATTAGCAGGATTAGGCAGAGTACGTAGAGGTTTTGTTATAGAAAAAAGTGGGGTGCCACTGATCATCATGTGCCCACTGCCTAACCTTTGGCTTAGTCACTCGCTGTAGTTGATGAATGTCGAAAGGGAAAATTTGGAACTGGAGTAAATCCGTTATGGAAGCTATGAAATATAAATGATAACTGGCCAGAAAAATGTGGCACATGCCAAGAATGGATTTTTCAATTTTTGGGGTAGGCTGGGACAGAACTTAGGGAAGAATAAAGGAGTGAAGTACTAGGAGGTGACTCAGTGGGCACTGGCAGGGAAGGGGAGCCCACCATGTTTTTGGTTTGCAGTGCAATGAAAACTTTGTAAATGTGGAATCAACTGAAGCAGAAGCACAATGCACTGCCAACACTGCAGTGACAAACTGAATCATGCTGCAATTAGGTAATGGCTGGTGAAATGCCGTAGGGAGGTGGTGAACGACGATGGGTGAGATACATCTGTACCTTGCTTAACAAAAAAAATGAGTGGAGGGTGTAGACAGAAAATTAAAATACCCACCACTTTGTACCAAAGCTTTGATGAAACTAAGCAACTGAAGTAGGTGAGCACACCCCTCACCAGAAGAGCTCCTTTGTTTCTTCATACAATCAATTATCCATTCATCCTTTCTTTGTTCTAGTGTTCACTCTTTGATACCCAACATTTAAGCTTTACCTTGTCTCATCCAGTCTTTCACCATTACAATCTATCCATTCTTCCATATATCCATCCATACGTCCATCCATCCAGGCATCCATCTTTCTATCCATTCACCTATCATAGTATTTCCCTTGAACCATCCTTTTACCCATCCGTCCATTTACCAACTCATGAATCCTATCCCCCACCAATGCATCATTTCACCCACCCACGCATCAATTCACCCATATACCATTTCACCCATCCTTTCTTTTAACCTTCCATCCTTCTATCTCTATTCTATCAACCCATCATTTTTAGCATTCATTATGAGCTTTTGTCTACTGAGTTGCAGATAGAAGAGGAGATTGAGAACTCAGCCCCAGCTGTAGCTGCTAAAGCAGGTGGTTCACAACGCCCTTGCAGTGAGTATATTACTAATTGTCAATAAGCAGGCAATCTAACTTACCACAGCCCACACCTGCTGCCGCTGGGACTTCCTCTCCAACTGCCACTGTTTCTGCTGAACTACTGGCGCTGTCGCTGTCCCCAGCACTGGTGGTTTGTGTGGCTAGAAAAATCATTGCACAGTTTAGATGCCAGATAACAAAATACAACCACAATATGGTTAACAGTATCTTCTATTAAAAATGTCACTTTGTGCCATTTTGTTGGTTGACAATGTGAGAAAAGCCGGGTAGTCAAGCCAACCAAAAACTTTTTGAAATGGAGGGGCTGAACAAGGATGACTCAGTCATTAAAGCCAAATGAGGGGGTGGGATTATTTGTCAATGAAGGACATATGGTCTTGCTTGGCAAATGTAATGGGGCCCTCACACTACTTTTCAGCCATGCTGCACTGTCATTGAAACTGCTGGAATACTACTGCATAAATGAATGATAATACAACACAACATTCGGGGAGTGCCTATTCTAAAATCTGTTTTCTTAGCCTTACAGTGCTAGTCCAAAAGATATATAAGGGGAGAGGAAAAACTTATTAACAAAGCAGAAGAAAGCTGCCTCCAGACTAGTGAACAAAAGCAAGCTAAAGGAAGTTACCTATAAACCAGGTTGAGACCAGGGTACTTAAGTATAACATAAACAATGTCTCGAGAGGTATCGTTTGAAAGGCAAATATTTAAAGAGCAAAATAAATTGCTGTGGAGGAGCATAGGGAAACACAAAGAAGTAGAGCGAGACAGTTTTTTTTATTTTAAGAAATGCTTTCCACATATATTTAATTGAATTATATGTTCATCATAAAGACAAATGAATCCATATACCAAATGCACTGTGTTACATTAAATGTCATGTAACCTGTGATAAGGTGCATTATAATAGAGGTTGCAGGGGCATCGAATGGCGTATATGACGTGGCTGGATCTACAGTTTGTAAAGTTTTTCAGCAGGTACGTCAAATCATTGTACTTGAACTCCTTGGTGTTAAGTGTGGAGGAGCAGACAACACATCTCTGGCATTTGTATTGTCCCTTAATGGGGATAAGGCCCCAAACTGATGCAATTGAAGAGTCATTGTTGGGTTTAATGGGCCAAGTGATGGCATGGACCAGGTGGTCAGATAGGTTGCGTCCTCTCTGATAGGAGAATAGAGGGGGATCCTGGAATGTTTCAAGTGTAGGAGAGTAGGATCTGCCTCTTATGGTTACCCCCACTTTTTGCTGGTGTTTCACTGTTTTTCGACTTTAGTCTGGCTGGGACCCTGCTATTCAGGGCCCAAGCCTAGCTGTTTCCTCTCGAAATTGATTCCATGTACACTAGGTACATCAAAGATTGTATTCTGAGGTACCCTTATAAGTCCCTAGTATATGGTATACTATATAGCCAGGGCATAGGTACCCCAGAGACCTACCAGGGGCTGAAGCATGTATTGTGCCACCCCTGGAAAGCCCTCCAAAATGACACCACAGGTCTGCTACTGCAGCCTGGGTAATGTGGTGCATGGACCCCTTACTGAGGTATAGGTTCACTATACCTCACCTATCACTGCACATAGAAACCTATCAGTCACCCCTATGGCAGGCCTTATCAATCCTAAAGGCAGGGTGCTTCGTTATATGTGAGAGGGTGCCCAGGCATGAGCTGAGCCCCTCTGCAGCCTTCGGAATCTCTTCTCCGGGGTTGTCAGTGGTGCAGCCTGACCATATACTCTTAAGTGCATTATATCTAAAACAGTTAATGCTAACTTTGAACTGACTGCACGGAAACATGTTGTGTTTGGTGTCAAACACCTTGGAATCATACACCCACATCAATTCCTAATGTGAGAATATGATCCCACCCTTCTAGAGGGAGAGACATGGCAGTACTGGTATACCTGGTACCAACTTAACAGAGCCCTGGCATCACAAAATGGATGCTGCAGCCACAGACACGGGTCTGGCCTCCTGCGGCTGATCGAAACTCTGGCAGGGGAGGCCTGGACAATAGATTTTCTTTCACAGGGAGGTGTAACCACCTCCCAGACAGGCTGATGTGTATTGGGGCTCAGTGGGAGCACTCTCAGCGTGCTTTGAAGTCCTGCACTGGGGGCACATTTGGTGTCCCTGTGCATAGTCCAGCTCAAACCCCTGCTCTGGTGCGAAACTGGACACAGGAAATGGGTGTAGCCACCCCTCTTTCCAAACCCTCCCATAGGTGGGTCCCCAGAGTTAGTCCAACCCCTTCCTTAGGTAGAAGTAAGAAACCCCTGGCAACAGGAATTTAGATATCCCTGGATGAAACTCTGAAGCTGAATCCTGGAACTTCGACGCTCTACCAAAGACTAGAGGACTGAAGAAATCTCCCTTGGGGTCAAGGAGTGACTCCCCTGCTTGGCAGGCACCAACAAAGCATTTTGCCAGTCTGCATCTCCGCAGCTCCCGTCGGGCTCCGAAGTATTTGCAGCCCAGGAAGAGGATTTCCAGACTTCTCAGAGGCCGACCCGAGTCCCCAGCAAAGCTGAGACCCGCAGCCCTCGTGAGTAATGTGGAACCGGAACGTCTGGTCACCGTGCACATTTGCAAGTGCATTGACTTCCCAACGTCTCTCAAAGTTGTGCTTTGGGTTACGTCTAGCCTAAGCCCCGAGCACAATTTGCACTGAAGATTGTGGGCCTACACTCTACAAGTGTTCCGTGAGCCCGCTTCTTGTATTTCCGCTTGAGGCTCCTTTGCGATTCCTGGTCCGTCAACTGGTGGGTCCCTGTGAAGGCAACTGTGATTTTCTTTGAGCTTCCCTAGTTGCTCCAGACATGCCTTGAATCCCTACCAAGTGGTGAGTCCCTAGGACCTTGCTGGACTCCACCGAAGCATTTCTTCACTTTCTGTGTGGGTTGCTGTTGCCAAGGCTTGCTGTGTCCAATCCAGGCACCGATGCTACAGCACTCGACATCCTTTGTTGGACAGCTCAAATCCAGCTCCTGGTCATCCTCGACACCTCCTGGTCCTCGTGGCTGAAGAGTCAATCTTCACCTCCTTCATCTGAAATCACCCGACATCGGTGGGCTTTCGCCTATCGTGCCCCTGGTCACTGGCTAGTGACCCAGACTCTGTCCCCTCTGCTTTCAGGTTCTTCTCGACTTCGATCCAGGCTTGGATCTCTTCGGACACTTCGCATCTTCCCGGCAGCAGCACTTCTTCGCTGGCTCCCATTGAAAACGACAACGCGACCCGACACCATTTGACACCTATTCACCCGGCTTCCCTGGGTGAGGTAACTCGAGTACTCCGGTGCTCCCGTGGGTGCTGAGCCTAGAACTTCCTAAGTCCAAAACGGTTTGGTCCTAGCTCATCTCTAAGTGTCCCTAACCTTTAAAAATCTAACCGCGACTTTCCCCATAGAAGCTAACGTGAGCTCGCGGCTGTGTTCTCACACTGCACAGGGCCACCATGGGTCCCCTGTGTCACTACCTTGGGTGGTTCCTTAGGGTCCCAGCGATTCTACAGGCTCTAGGACTTTTGTCTAGTTAAGTCGGGGTTCTTATACCATTATTTTAGTATATGGTTTGCCTCGCCCCTAGGGCCTAACGTGTATTTGTGCTACTTACCTGTAATATTTGAAGTGTAACTTATGTGTTTGGACCTCTATCCTCATAAAGAGACTAGGAGGGTGTGCTTAGAAATAAATACATATATTATATATATATATACCTGGTGTGGTTGCCTTTCATTTGGTCATTCAAGAGATTATAGACTGGTAAAACAAGCTGCTTTACATTCATTCAAGACTTAGCCTGAAGGCTGCTCTCCATAGCTACCACTAGGATAGCTTTGAATAAAGGTTGTCTTTAACCTATCATCAATAAGGGGTTGTTTTGACTGGTGCAAGGTGCCCACTATAACTAGTGGACAGGATATACCAGGCCAACGTCTCACACTTAGAATGTTCAAGTTTTTTTTTATAACTCCGCAGACTCTGTTACTTGATGATGAAACAGTGGAGACAAAAGGTATACGAGTATTTCTACGTTTTTCCTTTGGTCTGAGAAGGGTTTCCCTTTGATTATACCAGGCACGTTTGCACGCTCTGGTAACCAGTTTCTTAGGGTAGCCATGTTGGATGAGTTTGTCTGCGAAGATGGCTGCCTCCCGGTAGTAATCCTTTCTCCATTTGCAGTTATGACGGCTCCTGAGGACATTCCCAAAGGGTAAGCCATCACGTAAGCCTCATGGATGGAAAACTCTTGTAGGGTAAGAGGTTTTCTGAAGAGAGAGGTTCCTATTTTCTCGTCTTCGACTTTAAGAGTAAGGTCCAGAAAGGGGAGGTTATTTTCTTTAGGTTCTGCCTTAAATTTAAGGTGTGGCTGGCATGAGTGGAGCCAGTAAAGAAAGAGATGTAAAGTTTATTTGTTGCCTTTCCAGATGAGCAAAATGTCAGGAGGAAGTCAGCCACTAACACATGAAGTATAGAAAAAGATGTGGGTAATGCAGGGATAACAGGAATTAGGTTTCATACGTCTTTATTTCGATTGTTATATCATAAAAGACAGTTGCATAAAAAGATATTAAGATCAATCAATCATACATGCAAATTATTTAAAACACCATATTAGTGCATAGCAATGCACGATTTAAGAAAGAATTAAACAGTATTTAAAGACGCAGTATAAAGTGGAGTAAAACCCAATGTTAAAATTGAAAAACCAGGATAATTAAGAGTGTCTGGCTCTAATAACCCAAGCCCACCCTAGGTACTTTGCTACCCCAATTACAACCAATTCTGAGGTGTTAGTTCTTAGGGCCCACAATGCCTCTATGCATCTACTGATGTTCATCCGTTGGAAGATGGGCCTAATCCATTTGTACCTTGGGGCATGATAAGCGGGACAAACAAAGAAGAAGTGGCCCACACTCTCCTTTTGATCGTTACACCAGGGGCAGTACTCATTCGAACTACCAGCCCATTTTTGGGAAAAAGACCTTACTGGCAAACAACCTACTCTAAACTGGTGGTATAATTTTTTGCCCAGACTCTTGGTGATAACATCCCAGTAATTCTCCAGAGAGGGATCTAATTTATGCACCAGAAATCTGCCAGAAAGGGAAGCGGCATCGGAACGCACAACGGATTGATGTCTAACTGATGCCCAGTACAGTGACTTGAAGGCTTGCTTGGAAGGGAAAACAGAACTCCCCGGGGAATCCCACAGTTGGATAAGACCCATTTCATCCAGGATTTTTTTCACTTCACGGAACCAAGGGATGTTGCTAGAACCCAGGATAGATCTTACTTCCGCAAGTTCAGTAGCAAAGAGACTTAGATCCGGCGATATCCAAATCCGTCTCCACAACGCAACCAACCGATATCGTGCCATCTCTTTGATAGACTTACAACCCATGTCTAACAAGAGAGGTTTGATTGGGGTGGATTGGGGTAGTCCTACCAAATTACGCAAAAATTTGTTTTGGACTGTTACCAAAGGGGATAGGTCCAAAAAACCCAACAGGTCAGCCCCATACAGTATAGCTGAACTAATTTTTGCGTCATAGATCTTAAGTGCCGGTATTACCCTTTTGGTAAGAGACATTTTTTGCTCCTGGATCAAACAGCCCGTGAGGCGTGCAAATTTTAAGCGAAGAACATCAACCTGGGGCTTCCAACGTAGCCGAGAGTCTAGAGTTACTCCTGAATAAGTCAAAACCTCCACCTGTTCCAGACCCACACCATTCATGCTTACACAACTCTTTATGGGGCGATTTTTTGTTAGAACCATAAATTTAGTCTTGCTCACATTTATTTGCAGATTGTTTAATTTACAAAAATCCTCAAATCTGTTTAGGGCCGTTTGGAGGCCCTTACGCGTCTTTGATAGGATTAAAGTGTCATCTGCAAAGATGAGCAAGGGAAATTTAGTCCCACCCAGGGTCGGTGCATCAGTAGGAGTGTCTGCAAAGAACTTCACCACCTGGTCAATAAACAGTAAAAAGAGGGTAGGTGCTAAAACGCACCCCTGGCGGACACCCCGTGTTACGGGGAAACTATCCGTCACCTGCCCTTGACCTCCCCACCTCACCCTAGCAAAATTGCCCTCGTGTAATCTTACCAGGAGTTCAAGGAGTTCTTGTGGCATTCCTAAGGTGCCCAGAACAGCCCACAATTTTGCCCTGGGCACCAGATCGAAGGCGGACTTTAGGTCCACAAAGGCGGCGTAGATAGACCCGCCGCCCAACAGCACCACCTTCCAGTATATCAGAATAAATCTGAAGACCTGGTCAATGGTGCTGGTACCTGATCTAAAGCCAGCCTGCATCGGAGAAAGGATGCTCTCCGACTCCATCCACCCCTGAACCCTGGCGAGGACCATCCTGGCAACAATTTTTTGGAGGGAGTCAATGAGACTGATGGGGCGGTAGTTTCCGGGAGCCGAGCGGTCCCCCTTTTTAAATATAGGAAGAATTTCCGCCCCCTTCCAGGACTCAGGGATCCTAGCCCCTTTAGCAATGGCATTTGCAAGCTGAGTAACGTAGGGAACCCAAAGGTGGGAATCGATTTTAAGTAAGTCTGCCGGGATGCAATCCATCCCAGGGGCTTTTCCCGCTTGAACCGAACAAAGTGCAGTCTTGGAGTCATCATTCGTAAACACCAGGGGATGACGGGGGGGGGGGGGGGGCGGCAAAGGCGCGCAGATCCCCGGGTCAACAAGAGGTTTATAGTCTGGGTCCCTAAACTGGGTTGAATAAAAGTCCACCCATGCTTCTACTGGTACATGATTTGCAGGGGTTTGGGAGTCAGGGTTCCTGCCCCATTTCACGACTTCCCAAAACTTAGTCTGATTAGACGAAAGGCAAGCCTCAAGCAAGTTTGTCCAGTGGGCTTCGTCCCACTCCCTCTTCGCCTCCCACTGGACCTTTTTATACCGTTGGCGAGCCATTTTAATATCGGTGGTCACCCTAGACTTGATGGCTTTTATTAGCCCACTATGAGCTTCCCTGCATTTTTTATTATACCATTTCCTACTAGAACTGGGAGTTTTTAGTTTCCCTAGCTTAGGTGGTAAGGTAAGGAGGGGCTTGAGTTTAATAAAACACTGCTCGTGCAAATCACTAATCCGGTGGATAACACCCTCGTTCGGAGATAGGTTCGCTATGGCATTCAAGAATCCAGCTCCTCTAAGATGACCGGACATCGCCCACCGGGATGTCCTCGAGCATATATATTGATAACAATGATTTCCCGATGTTTCTCCTTGATTAACTTAATTCCCAGAAGATCGGGGTTATTAACCAAAATATCCACTGGTCTATAACTAACGGACTGCTTAACCCAGATTACCAGGCATCCGGAAGCTCTACCCTTGATTGCTGGTTTAAAATAATTAAGAAAGCCTTCCCGAAATATCGGTTCAGGGGCCCAACTTTCTTGAAATAATAAGATATCATAGTTGTCTATGAAATCTGTCCAGTCTTCTGAGCCAATTCGTCCCTTTAGGCCAGCGATATTCCATGAGGCTATTTTAAGTGAAGAGTCCAGCATGGTTGGAGCAGCTCGATTCATGTCCCCATACTCTGAAATTGTCTCCCCACCCTCGGGTGGTGGAAAACCAACCGACGAACTACCCCCTAGCACTCGCTCGGTAACAGGAATTAACATTAGATAGAACAAAGAGGAGTTGTAAAAACGAAGACAAGCATGGTAAAAAAAATGTAAATGGGAAATGTAAACATTTGGTAAATAACATTAATATTAATAGGGGCACTTACAGGGGCCAGCAGATCCCTCTGCCTCAGCACTGGTGGTGATACACCCGGATCCCTGACCCACATCTAAAGCCCTATTCTTGCTCTTGGGTGCTGATGAAAGAAATAAAGTAGAGAACAAAAACAGATTAGTGGTACAGTTAATCTCCCCAAAAATATTTTGAAAGGCAAATGCAGTAACATTGTACTTTCATAAATCAGATCGCCTGTAGTACTACTATCGAGTTGACCTATTTCTAATTTCATAAATCTTAGGCCTCTTTATAATTTCCTGGATGCATGGCTAAGAATAATCTTTGCTTCTCATCTCATTCTTGTGAGAAGGTAGGTTGGTATATGCTGTCCACTAGTTAAAGTGGGCACCTTGTACCAGGCCACACAACCCTAATGACATCTGTGGTCAAAGATATCCTTATTGAAAGCTAATAGGGATCGCGAGGAGACCTCAAGCAAGTCTGCAAAGCACCAGCCCACAGGACACTCGTGGAGTGGAGGCCGGAAATCTTCGGCGCAACTACTGCTCGTGGTCGGGACTACATGGAGTCCAAAGCACAGGCTCAGGAATCATCACTAGGCACATGCACTTGCAAAAGTACGCAGTGCACAGGGGTTCAGGTTGCACGGTCCCCGCGAGGGATACAGGTCTCAGAATAGCTGAGAGGGCAGATCGGCCTCAGGGACCTTTGGGAACCCACCTCCTGTGTTGCTGAAATCTTCAGAGTCCTCAGGAGAGAAGCAAACCGGACAGATGCGTTTAGGTGCCTGCTTTTGCAGGGGAGTAACTCCTTTACTTCAAGGGAGATTCTTCAGTCGTCCAGCATCGTGCAGGCAGTTGAAGTACTTGGTTTCTTCTCTATTAGAATCTTGTCCAGGTAAAATCTAAACTCCTGTAGCCAGGTAACCCACTTTATACCCAGGGGAAGGGGTTGGAAAGATTCCGTGGACCCTCCTGGGGGGGGGGGGCAGGACAGAGGGGTGGCTACACCCATGTCCTTTGTCCAGTTTCACACCAGAGCAGGAGCAAATGGCTCCTGGAACTGGTTTGAGCTGAACTATGCTCAGGGACACCAAATGTGTCCCCAGTGCAGACTTTCTGGCACTCTAAGAGTGCACCCACCGAGCCCCAATACACTAAATCCTGTCTGGGAGGTGGTTACACCTCCCTGTGACAGGATGCCTATTGTAGTGCCTTCCTCTGGTGAGCTTAGCTCAGCAGCAGGAGAGCAGAATTGTGTCTGTAGCTGGCAGCATCCATTTTGTGCTGTCCAGGTCAAAAAAGCTGGCACCGGGTATACCGGTGACCCACATTTGTCCCTTCAGAAGGGTGGAATCATACCTCCCCCACCAGTTACTGGTGGGGAGGTATGATTCCAAGGTGTTTGACAACAAACACGACATGTTTCAAAGCAGCCTTTTTAAAGTTAGCATTTACAGCGAGGTTATAATGCACTTAAACATATATGTCTGGCTGCATCGCATACAATCCCGGAGAATGGTCTCCGAAGGCTGCAGAGGGGCTCTGCTCATGCAGGGGCATCTTCTCGCGTAAAGCCCAGCACCCTGCCTTTAGGATTGATGAAGCCTACCATAGGGGTAACTGATAGGTTTTTAAGTGCAGTGATTTAAATAGATATAGTGAACCTATATCTTAAGTAAGTGGTGCAAGCACCAGCTTACACAGTCTGCTGTAGCAGGCTGGTCGTGTCAATTTGGATGGCCTCTCAGGGGTGGCACAATACATGCTTCAGCCCATGGAAGGCTTCTGGAGTACCTATGCATTGGGTACATGGTGTATCATATACTAGGGACTGATAAGGGTACCCAGGTATCCAATCTGGAGTGTACCTAAAGTACATGTATATCAATTTACAGGAGAAAGCAGATAGACTGGGGTCCTGGATAGCAGGATCCCAGTCAGACTAGGCCAAAAACAGTGTGACATCAGCAAAAATTGGGGGTAACCATAAGAAGCAAATACTACTTTCCTACAATTTTGTTTTAAAAAAAGAAGAAATAGGAAAAGGAAGGAATTTAGAAAAAGAAAGGAATAACCAAGGAAGTCAATGGTAAACCAAAAAAAGTCACATAAAAAGAACAAGCATTGGCATAGCCAATAGGTCTCGCCTTCGGTACCTTATGTGTTTAGCCAGAACTTTTGGCTATGTTGTAGAGCATTGTGACTGCTGTGCATTATGTTGAAAAGTTATAATAAAAAGGGTTATGCATTTTTGTTACCTTTATACAAACGAAGACAACATTATATACAACTGAAAAACCTGATTAAAAAAAGATTTTAACATAAAAAATGTCTTCTAGTTTTTTTGTACTTGCACTGCTGGCAACTTCTTCCTGCCTGTTCTCATACTTGTTTGTTATAAAAATGTGGAGTGGAGGTTGGAAAACAGTAATTTAATTAGAACACGCCCAGCGGACGGACACTAGGGGGGAAACAAATGCTGCCAGATTCCAAGGGCAGACTGACGTGATGCTTAGGTGGTGCACTGATGCAAAATGGTGGTGGTGAATGATGTTTGGTGCTCAGGTGGTGACACTATATGGTGTGGATTGGAGGTACATTGTCGATTGTGGAATTCTGGAGTTGAAATATGTTGGTGTGTAATTATGAGGTGTGTATTGGAAATGTGTGGAGTTGGATTGTGTGGCCTGGAACTGTGGTATTGAGTGAAATTATGCTTAGTGAAATTGTGTCATGGTGTGGAGTGCATTTACGTTGATTGGTGGTATGTGGTATAGAGTGCATTTATGTGGAGTGTATTTATGTTGCATTGAGTAGAGTGCAATTATGTTGCGTGTAATTATGTGGCACTGAGTGGTATTATGTGGAGTGTATTTATGTTGCATTGAGTGTAACTATGTGGCGTATTATGTGGTACTGAGTGGTATGTGGAGTGTATTTATGTTGAATTGAGTAGAGTGTAATTATGTGGCATTTAACTATGTTGCACTGAGTGGTATTGTGTGGAGTGTATTTGTTGCATTGAGTAGAGTGTAATTATGTGGCATCTAATTATGTGCCGCAGTGGTATTATGTGGAGTGTATTTATGTTGCATTCACTAGAGTGTAATTATGTGACGCGTAATTATGTGGTACTGAGTGGTATTCTGTTGAATCTCTTTATGTTGCATTGAGTACAGTGTTATTATGCGGCTTGTAATTATGTGGTACTGAGTGGTATGTGAGGTGTATTTGTTGCATTGAGCAGAGTGTAATTATGTGACGTGTAACTTTGTCACAGAGTGGTATTATTTGGAGTGTATTTATGTTGCATTGAGTAGAGTGTAATTATGTGGTGTGTAATTATGTGGCACTGAATGGTATTATGTGGAGTGTATTTATGCTGCATTGAATAGAGTGTAATTGTGACGTGTGATTATGTGGTACTGAGTGGTATTATGTGGAGTGTATTTATATTGCATTGAATGGAGTGTAAGTATGTGGCGTGTAATAATATGGCACTGAGTGGTATTATGCGGAGTGTATTTATGTTGTATTGAGTAGAGTGTAATTATGTGGCGTGTAATTATGTGGCACTGAGTGGTATTATTTGGAGTGTATGATGCATTGAGTGCAGTGTAATTATGTAGCATATAATTATGCGGCACTGAGTGGTATTGTGTGGAGTGTATGTTGCATTCAGTAGAATGTAATTATGTGGCATGTAATTATGTGGCACTGGGTGGTATTATTTGTTGTGTATGTTGCATTGAGTGCAGTGTAATTATGTAGTATATCATGATGTGGCACTGAGTGGTGTTTTGTGGAGTGTATGTTGTATTCAGTAGAGTGTAATTATGTGGTGTGTAATTATGTGGCCCTGAGTGGTATTATTTGGAGTGTATATTGCATTCAGTGCAGTGTAATTATGTAGCATATAATTATGTGGCACTGAGTGGTAATGTGTGGAGTGTATGCTGCATTCAGTAGAGTGTAATTATGTGGTGTGTAATTATGTGGCACCGAGTGGTATTTGGAGTGTATGTTGCATTGAGTGCAGTGTATTTATGTAGCATACAATTATGTGGCACTGTGTGGTATTATGTGGAGTGTATTTATGTTGCATTGTGTAGAGTTTAAATATGTGGAGTGTAATTATGTGGACCTGAGTGGTATTATATGGAGTGTATTTATGTTGCATTGAGTAGAGTGTAATCATGTGGCGTGTAATTATGTGGCACTGAGTTGTCATATGTGGAGTGTATTTAAGCTGCATTGAGTAGAGTGTAATTATGTGGATTGTAATTATGTGGTACTGAGTGGTATGTGGGGTGTATTTATGTTGCATTGAGTAGAGTGCAATTATGTGGCATGTAACTATGTCACACTGAGTGGTATTATGTGGAGTGCATTTGTGTTGCATTGAGTACAGTGTAATTATGTTGCGTGTAATTATGTTGTACTGAGTGGTATTATGTGGAGTGTATTTATGTTGCATTGATTAGAGTGTAATTATGTGACGTGTAATTATGTGGTACTGAGTGGTATTATGGGAAGTGTATGTGGTATTCAGTAGAGTGTAATTATGTGGTGTGTAATTATGTGGCACTGAGTGGTATTTGGAGTGTATGTTGCATTGAGGGCAGTGTAATTATGTAGCATATAATTATGTGGCACTGGGTGGTATTATGTGGAGTGTATTTATGTTGCATTGAGTAGAGTGCAATTATGTGGCACTGAGTGGTATTATGGGGAGTGCATGTTGCATTGAGTGCAGTGTAATTATGTAGCATATAAACATATGCGCTTACCCACTAAGAAAGCCGAAGGACGGGTCTTGTCTAATCTCCTATATAGACAGATGGGAACTGCAGAGAGATGGAGTGTCCATATGGGTGACACGCAGATGGAATGGGTCCCGGCAGTGCACAGAATGGGGGGCGACGGGCTGGGAAGACAGACAGTCACTTAGTGAGGAAGTGCCCCAAGCCACTTAAAGTGTCCGCAGCGCGCTGAGCCGCAACTCCTCGCACATGACACGCCAAACCGGCACACAGCAGGCGAACTGAAATAGGTTCCGTGGCATCCTTTTACCAACAATGAACTCTATTTAAGACCCTTTAATTTGAGGTTCTTCTCAGAATACTGATACAATTGTAAATAGTATTTTAATAGAGTGCCTGGTAAACCAGTTTTGTAGCGCTATGAAGAACAGCTTTACCCCTACATCCATAACACAAATAGCCTGGCTGATGATGGCTGATTAGCCAGAAACCGGTCCCAGGATGCTTGTTTCCGGTCCAAGACATGGCTTGGCAGTTTGGGCTGGACTGTTCCCATGAGGCACAGGGTCAGACTGATTTGCATATGGCCATGTCTGAACTGGGGTGGCAGAATGAGCTAAAGAATGATGATGGATTAAACCCAGATCAGTTGACTGGGGGTGAGTGCTTGCAATGTTCAACACTCCGTCCATCATCCCCTTTGTTATAACACAAATGTGGCACTGAATGCCACTCACCTCCCCCCCCAATTTACGACCCATTCGAGGACATTCTACTTACAAGTATTTTCAAATTATTCATTAACTATTTTCTTATAGGCAAGCCAGTAAATATTATAGCTCTTTACTCAGAGGGGCTACAAAAAGGCAAATACAATGCAAGTTCTCACAAGCATACGGGCACAGATGTACGAAATACGAGCAAGCCGCTGGTTTTAGTCATGACAGGCCGACTCAGCCTTTCATCGAACATAGGAGATGAAATGAGTTACAAGCGGCAGAAACATCTCTTTTGGAAACAATTCAGTTTGTACAGTGTACTATAGAAGTTTCAATTAACGTTACAGTACAAAAAACGATTATTTACAAACTACATTTAATCAAAGTCTCTTATATTCTTACCACTTATTTAGGAAGAAAATCCCCTCTCGCACTGTCTGGACTATGAAATTGAATATTTCCCTCAAAGAGCCCTTCCGATCTCTCCAGGCCACCATGGCATGACATACATGTTTCTTGTTTGTTTGTGTTGTTTTTTTTAAACAAATGGGTACAAGCCTCATCAACCAACAAGTGAAAATATGATTTAAGTAGGAAATCTGTACTCGGACCAATTGCTATCCAAATTTCGCCTCACTCCTCCAGCTGGGAATTTGGAAGGCAGGAGAAGAAAATAGAAGGAGGAAAAACTGAAATAGCGAATGAGGGGCATGTGACAACTAGCAGGTAAGCCCAGATACACCAACACGCCCGCCGCGGCCGCTTGTGGTAACTGCATGTGCACCTGACGGAACTCACCTTACCATGGATGTGGCGGAGGAGCGCCCCTGGACATCCAAACCCGCCGACAACCATAGCCCCTCCAGCCATGCGCTCTTCCACACGCACTACAAAATATAGTGCAATCATTTCGTTTTTTAACATATGAGCAAAAAATAAATCTGGTTGTGGGGTCGAGAGGTGCAGTAAAATCGTGAACGACAAGGACAACAACCATTGGAGTGGCATGGTTTGGAGTTCTCAGGCCTTTTGAGAAAGAAGATCAGTTTCCGGATACAGCAAACACGTTTATTAACCAAGCGCGGCAACACGGCCGTGAAAGGAATGTTAGGAATGCATCTGCCACCCGGCTGCGCTGCTGCTCGCTCCCGAGCACTCTAGGCCAGGGGAGGGAGAAAGTAGGACATGCACCCACCTTTGGACAATTGCGTGCTGTCTTTCTTAGAAAGATGCACGCAAAGGCCAATAGCGTGAAATAAAGAAAGAGACACACTAATAAAATAAAGATAAATGAGAGGTGGATGTGTGGGACAGGGGAAGGATTGCGAAGATTTAATTTAGATACAAAAATCAGACCCAACTCATACACAGAACAGGAAATTAAGTAAAACAAAATGGCTGCTCCCATGCGAACTGCATGGTGCCATTGCGCTGGTTTTGCAGTTCGGAAGCATCCACCATGGTCCTGGGAGGCTTATATTTTGCCTATACTTTTAGCTATATTAGACTCAAACTGTTGAGTCAGAAAGCTCTCACACGTCAATAGGAACACGTCATTGCACTCGATTATTTGTACCTGTGCCAATCATACAACATATTAGTTATCATCCCAAAAGTATGTCACTAATGGAGCCGGACTGACACTGCTTTTAAAGACATTTGGCTATCCATATTTCTTTTACATTCATCTTCCAACAAGTTTCCGCTTTTTTCTAGCCTTTTGGTACAGATTCCTTAATTGAGATTTTTGGAGTATGTGTCATGTAAATCACAGTATGAAACTACTTCAATCTGAACAGCATATTTTTTACAATGCAAACTTTGTGCACCACTGGTTACAGTGTTCTGAACATCCCGAATTATTTTTGTACATTTACAAATCATTTTTCATTTTATTAGGGACATGTAACGTTTCTGTGCGTTTGGCTGTATGTTGCATCTTACTCAAAATAGCATTTTAAAAATAGAAGAGTTACAGGAAACGTTATTTTCTCTCATATAAACTAAGGAGAAATATTCTAAACCTAGATGTTGGTACTGCTGCTGCAATAAAGCAAATTGAATTCTTTTAATCTACTTTTTAAATGAAGAGCTAAAAACAACTCGGGACTAGCCTGTCATCATTTAGAGAGAACAGTGAAAACTCTTGTTTTCTCTGTGCTGAGACATTTCAGATGTATGTAAAAAAATCGACAGCAGATTCCGATATTTAGTTGAAACCTCAGAATAAATACTCAATAACACTCCGATACTCCAGGTTTAGTATTGTGGGCAGTATTTCCTGGGAAGTACAACATTTACTTTTTTTGAAGATATTCGAGACAGTCGAATAATACTAGCTTCCATTTTTGATCTTTTCGATTTCAAAATGTACATAATCTACGACACTATATTTTTCATGGTGTACAATAGCTACAACGTAATTTGTGAAGTCAAGGGTACCTTTCCGAAATCGGTTTCTCAATGCTTTTTCCCATAACCCCGATTGACTGATGACACAGCAGGTGGGAGGGGTATTAACTGTTCCCTGCGCTGGGAATGGAAAAAATACAAGAGCCATCCAATGTAATAGCTACTCTGGATGAATGTGGTGTGTGTGTGTCTGTCTGGCATCGGCAGACTGATGTGCACTAAGGGATTTCACGTACTCATGGGACAGATTCTATTCTGGTCTACTATCAATGTGTTTCCACTCAGAGAGAGTATGTTACCAAGTCAGAGATGCTTTCACACCAACGTTAGCAGGAAGTCCATCAACGCAACATGAACTTTGTACGCCCAGCACTTCATTGCCACTGTGATGAAAAACAAGGCCGCAAAATTTCAGGCATATTTTATATGAAAAACCAACTCACTGTGATTCTTGGACCCAATAGCAACAGATGTCTTGCTCATCTGCTCCGCCTTTTAACAGAGCTAGCACCAGAATATTTTGAGGCTTTTAGAATTTCAAGAAATAATTCTGCATACTCAGGTAATAAGCTCATAAAAGCTACACAATTAGCTCAAATACACAAGCTATGGAGTCGCAAGCAGTATCACAGACCACAATGTAATAATAATCATGATGATGTTTACATTCACTGAAACAGGTACAGACAGCACTGAAGTTCCCTTTAACCCATTTATAAGCAGCAAATGTGAGCATTAGGGCGTGAGCTAGTCCTTACCACATCTAGGTAAAGGTTGCAAGAGAGCAAATTCCACTACTCTCGAGGCAGAAACGGCACTTGAAAAGTTGACACTAAGAACACCTTCCGATGATCACGGGCCCCGCATCCCTGAAGGTCTGGAGTGTGCTTTGTTGGCTACTGAAAACCATCTGGAAGTGCTCATTTAGAGAGAATGCCGCCGTTCAGAGTGTCACCAACATGAGTGCACAAAACTGTCAAAAGATATTAGACCTGGCATCCTTGACGTCGTTTCCCCCTAACTCTGTGACTTCAGACCTTCTGTGGTTTTTTTGGTTATTTTTGCTGACTTCTGGCTTTCTGGCCTCAGGACTCTGATCCCTTTACCACAGCTAACCGGTGCTAAAGTGCTTGTGCTTCCTGCCTAAAGCATTGTAACACTGGCTTATCCCCAATTGGCGTCTTTATTGTACTTAGAAGTCCCTAGTAAAGTGGTACTGATCCAGTGAAAGGCCAGGGATGAACACCTCACAGTCAATGAAAAATTCAATGGGCCCATATACCCAAACAGATTTCCTGGCTGTTTCGCTGGGGTCAAGTTTGGTAATTTCACTTCAATCTTGATTAGTTAACTCACTTGTAAACTTACAAATTATCTGAGAGATTTATTCATTGTCTAACTAATCTTCACAGATCAGCACTATTCCTTTGGTCGATGGACCATTAGTTGAGTAGTTGATGGTGATGTTAACAATTAACTAACTTACTGATCTTAGAGAAAATAACCACAGACTCTGGGTAAGATTCAATACATTTTTATCTAAATCTCAGTTATAAATGAACGCTCATTAGTACAAATTCACAGTGCAAACACCATCAACTTTTCATAGGAGAGAAAATTCATTTAGCAAATACATTCAATTCACAAACTCATTCAACAAATCAATGCATTAAGAGTGGATAGATGAAGAGACATAAGGCATAATAAGTCACACATTTTCAAAAGGTATGCAAATTTGAGACAAAATAATAGTTACCCAATGGTGATAACGGAAAACCAACCCTCTGGCCAAAGGGATGGTGGAGGTCTCCTGATTAAGAATCAGGAGACAAAGACTATAGGACAGGATCAGGACTTACTAAACTTCTCTACAGACCTGACGCACCGGGGCGCATCCCTCACTTACACTCTCTCCCTCCTCGATATTCTTCGGGAATCTTCAATCAAATCAGGTTTCATTCAGGTATGAATCTTCCCAGTCTGTTCCTCATCAGCAGCAGCTCTCGCCTCTCTCTCTTGCAGTAATGTCGACAACTAACACCCTTTAAGTCACACTAGTTATAGTCTTTATTTCTGCATGTCCCACCCTCAAAAGTTACAAATCTTGATGAATTACGAACTCTGATTGGGCAGGGACCGGGGAGTTGTCATTCATCTCATGCTGACAAATTTAATCTCTTTAAAAACTCTTTTGTCTTACAAGCCCCTCCCCTTTAGCTCATGCATTATTCTGTCTTATTTCCTTTCCCATATATCTAATGTTGCAAATCAAATAACATTTTGAATGCAGTTCCACAATTGAGAACAACTTTCGCACGTCTATTGTCCTTGGCTTTTGGCAGCTTGTCAGCGACACGGTCAGCGGGTCATATTCATGACTTCAATGAGCATGCGTAGCGTGCCTCCATTTAGCCGCCATCTTTTCTCTTTGCGTGTAACAGAAGGCCCAAACGTACCCTATTAATAAAAGAATCATAAACAGATGTTAATTACAAAAATAAATGATTTTCACTGTTCACCACCCCCTTCTATTCTATCCCCTGTTATTATATCTTTCATTAAGCAAAAGCATTAGCAACAATAGCTCTCTTTAAATTCAGGCAAGCATATGCCAGGCATGCGGTGCCTCAAGACCTAATGTTAGTAATTCTTGCACATGCGTAAGAGTTTTCCCTCTCAAAACAGGTTAGTCACGTTACTATCTACGTAATTCTAATTCGTACATGCGTACAAGTGTTTTCCGGTTGAAAACGGGTTTTAGTCACGTCACATTTTATTTTTTCATTAATTAAGCATGTGTAAAGCTTTTTCCCCATATGTAAATGTTGTGCGTGTATATTCATTTAGTTTTCTTTACTATTTCTAACAATTAGTACTGTTAATGAGGGATTGCCCCGAGCTAGTTTCGTTTACTTGAATCCTTGCTCCATCAGGACTACATGTACCCAGGGACTGAAAATTAAATGCTACTAGTGGGCCTGCAAAAATAAAAAAAAGTGATTAACATGGACACACTAATGAGTACCATGAATAATTCTGCTTAACAAAAATCTGAATTATTTATTTTAAACACATACATTCAACCAAAAGACATATATAGGTATTATCCCCCACCAGAGTGAATGAACAAAAGGTGCAAACCAAACATATAAACATATACACATATACAGGTTAAAAAATCAAAACATGTGACAAACATATGTACACAATATTTAGGTCACATTACAAAACACTACTGCACCTGAAGAAAAAATAATAATTTCAACCATAGTTATTAACGGGTCAGAGTGCATGTTATTGGCGTTTCGATCTCCTGAGGATACCGAATCATCATCAGGACTAGGGGTCAATTGCCTGACAAGATGCCAATGGTGTATTTACATTAAACACCTGTTTCTGTAAAAAAAAACAAGCAAGAACATAAAAGAGCACCTGGTTAGGGTCATGCCTTCCCCCAACCAAACCTTGCCAAACATTACACAACCTCTTGGGCTCTAAACCTTTGGTCGGGCTTTTCAAATGTGGTAGTTGTAGTGTATGCGAATACATAATTGAAGCAAAAAAAGTTTGAGAAATGTCTTAAATTAATTTTCCAACTGCAACACACAGAATCTTAAATAATGTGATTGTTTGTCCATGCAAAATGATTTATGTGGAACAAAATACGCAAAAAATCTGCATCATAATTTGCCAGCACAGGAGGCGGATAAGATGTAAAGTACTGAAGTTCTTGTAGAGCACTTCAAAATCGTGTGACATGATGAGAACGACATTAAATGGCAAGTTGTGGAGGTTATAAAGACCCCTATTTGCGGGGGAGACATTTCCACCATTCTCAACAGAACAGAACTAAAGTGGATTCTCAGAACTAACAGTTTCCAAAATGGACTCAACCGGATGGTGGACTGGAATACTCTTATCTGATCATATTTTAACATGACTTCTTCTCTCACCATACAGTTCTCCTACAGTGTTTAACCTTGTGAAAACATTTTGGAATACACACCAATTCCTTGTCAAACATGTTTAACATGGTATGGTGCCCAATCATCATATTTCTCTCGCTATATATCTCTCCTGCAGTGTTTTATCTTGTGTCTTAATACAGACTATGCTCTTGTTTAAATATGTTTTACATGTAAAATAAGCTCAAGTTCTGATAATACAATCAGAACTCCTATGGTACAATTGGAGATTCCTCCTTTTTTCTTTCCTTATTCTTTCTACTCTTTCTCCTCTTCCTCCCGTTAAATTTCATTTGCTATCTAACCCTTCCAAGTATTCAGAATGTATGCCACCTCCAAGATGGCCACTACATGCCTGCCCTTTTTTTCTATTGCCATTGAGCCAGCATGCTACACAACGCTGACAGCACGGAATGCTCCAGACGTGTCCTCGATCATGTCCTCTATTTCCATTACCTTACGCTCACGCCTGTATGCTTCACATCACTGATAGCACAGCACAATCTGGATGTGTCCTTCATCATGGGTGCTCAACTTATTTGGTAGGTCCTTCCTGCAAATTCAATTCTGTATTAGGAATTATATCTGACCTGAATACAGGGTTGACTGTTTGCATTTTGTTCTTCCAGACAGAGAAGATTGTTACTTTAGATATGGCGGTGTAATCTATAATCAGCCTCAGTTCTGACCATAGCACGAGTAGGTGTTTCCACAGAGGAGACTCATTGCTGTGATGGTCTAATCTATAATCAACCTCAGTCTTGACTGCAGCACGAGTAGGTGTTTCCACAGCTCATTTTCTATTTTTCTTAATATCAGGTCACAGGAATCTAATACTTACTCCCGCCATATTTCAGTTATTGTTCCTGATCCCGCGTGGCCCTAAGAGATCAGTGGCTTCCTTACAATATGGTCTGACCTCTTGGATTCTCTCGCATTCAGCCGTACTTTCATGCATTGGATAATTTATGACCTAGGTAGGCGTGAGGTGGCGAAGTGAGCTAAAGACTAATGATGGATTCAAGGCAGATCTGTGACTGGGGGTGAGTGTCTGAAAAATTCAGTGCTCCGTCCATCATCTCCTTGTGTTTGCTTTGTTCGCCCTAAGTTGGCAGTGTATACCCAGAAGTGGGTCAATTGCTCACTTTTCCACTAGATTCAAGCTAGCCTGGCCGATGAAGGGTGTTACCCAGAAACCGGTCCCAGGATGATTGTTTCCAGTTTAGGGGAGACCTGGCTCAGCAGTTCAAGTTGGACTGTTCCCATGAGGCACAGGGTCAAGATGATTTGCATATAGCTGGGTCTGAACTGAGGTGGCGAAGTGAGCTAAAGAATGATGATGGATTGAACCCAGATCTGTGACTGGGGGGGAGTATCTGAAAAGTTTCAGCGCTCCGTCCATCATCTCCTTGTGTTTGCTTCAGGAATATTATTATGCCTGGCATCCATCCCTGGATTCCCACCACTCATAACATTAATGGCTAGAACACAGACAGCATGATTGTCTTGTATTATACTTGCATAACAAGCTTTTGAGATTCCTTGAGAATCCAGAATATTTGTGGCAGCGCCCCTCACCATGGTGGTTGGCCCATGTATTGTAATGGAACCGTCTACAGCTGCCAAGATCTTTTTCGGGTGAACATTATCCCATCTAAAAAGCAATTAGCAGTTTCCCCACCAGCCATGTATTTCTAAAATGTATGACAACATAGTTGCCTGGGGATACATTTGATTCTCAAGCCACCCATGCCAATCTCCTCACAGTTAGGATCTCAGATAAAAGATCACCTGTCCAGCGTGAGTTTGCCTCTGATCCAGTGCTTTACTTTATGTTTCAAATCCAGCCAAGACCCCCTCTTTGCTGGATGTAAAGGAGGGACTTGGTCCAGAATGATAACAAATGGGAAGCTGTAAGTGGGACTTGTGGGGATCTATGGGAGATGGTAGTATACCTTCATGCAAAGGGGGCTACAAATTATTGGGGTTCAAGGCAGAACTGGGATATGGGGGATCTACTGTTTCCCCATGGTGGTCTCTACTATGTGAATTAACGGTCAAAGATCTAGAAGTGCCTGGAGGTAAAGTCACAGTGAGAGTAATGTCTAAGGGGCTTAATGTAGGGACAGACTGGTTTGGCTTTGAGATAACGACTGTGGGCAGCTGGGCCGGATATACACCTAGGAATGTCAACATTTTCCTTATCCCCTACTCAAAATTGGTCAAAATAACTCTTGTACATCCTTAAAAAACATCTCCAACTTCCCACCAAGGCCATTGCAGTTTTCTTTAAATATAGAATTCAAATTTATTTGTGGAGAGTTAATACATCATGTTGGGCAAGGGTGTGCGAGGAACAGCTAGCCTCAAGTGACTCAGAGATTGGTCTTGCGGATGTGCCTGGCGTCAAGGCTCCTTGGGAATAGAAAGATTTCCAAAGTTCACAAAATTGTACAAGGTGGTAAACTTTTGGAAAATGTGGGAAAGGTGGATGATGGAAGAATCTGGAACCCATTGTGGTGCCTATTGGAAAGGTACCGCAATGGGAGTGCCTAAGGCCGTTTCTGCAAGGACTAGGCAATCATGTTGTGCAGGAAAGGGGGTGCATACAGACAGGGGGGTACAATTTATGCCCCCTGCTTCCATCCTTGTGCACAGGGGCAACAGGGGGGCCAGTATGGCCCCCTTTGTATCCCCACTGCCAGTCTTTTTAATGGTGGGGTTACCGCCAGGAAAAAAACTGGGCATGAGGAAACTCATAATATGCTTGGTGATGATGCAGCGAAACCACCAAGCATAGTGCTTCCCTAGACCTCTGCAAGACCACCAGGGATTGCGGATCCATAGCAGTTGCAGAGGTCCCCAGGAGGTCCGACCATGGTAGTCGTAATACGGCAGTCAGACCGCTGGTGCGGAAGTCCTTGACCATCACTGCCAAACTTATAATTAGGCCCTTAGTACATTCCAATCTGGAAGGCAGAGGCTGAGTTGCGGTAATGATTCCAAAAACAGCACTTCCATAGAAATGGCATGTGGCTCCACTTACTGTCTATCTTTTGATGATCTTACTTGTTGTTAACAATAGCCACTTAGTAGGGGCTAGCCCATCTGGGAGGGGGCCAGGAAAAGTTGGCAAGATAACAAAACAAGAGGCTCCTGCAGCAGTGGGAAGGCTAAGGCAGCTTTCATTGCTCTAACCTTTGAAGTCGGTGTCCCATATGCAGATTGAAAGATCTAAAACCATTGATGTTTGGAGCCTCTCTAGACTAAGTGTGGTCCCAGCAAAGGGAAAAACCAGTTCCAGTACTGGCAGAGGAGTGAAAACCTCACCTCTGTAGGGGAGTGGTTACAATGAGGCTTCTGCAGCTGGAGGAATGCAACAGCTATGTTAGATGAGGTACTTTGGAAGATGTGAAGCAAAATAAAGAATGATCTGCTACAAAAGGAGGTTCAGATTTTGTGGGAAAGGTGACAGAATTTGGTGCAGGCAACTCTGCACTTATTAGCTTGTGTGCAGGATAAGACTGGTACCTTATCACCACCTCCTGAGAACCTTCAGGACCTGGGAAGAGACCTCTGGGCTCTTGATTCATGCCCAACACCAGTGACTGGATCTCCTCTCCAAGGGTTTGGGTGTTCGCCTCCCATCGCGGATACAGGAATATAAAAGACAGAAAGGCTCCCTCATTTGAAAAACGAATAGCTGATCTCTTGAGACTGGACCCCAAAAGAGCAACTTCTGAAAAGAGACCTTGTGGTCAGAAGCCTGCCCGGGGGCATTAAAGTTGATAAGAGAGCCCAGGAGCACCTATCTGCTAATCAAGTAATACTGGGACTCTATGTTGTGGCATTAGATGGGGGCAGAAACTGAGGCCCTTTTAACTTTTGGAACTGTGACTAAAGTACCACAGACAAATGATAAGAAGACTAGAAGCATTGGAATCTATGCCTCCTACTATTCAATGAGAAAAATGCACTCTCACAGGATCATGTAAAGCAAGCAATTTATTGCTATAAAGCCTTTTGGCCCAATTCAGAATGCAGCATTTCACATAGAGACAAAATGCATGTTGCATCACATAATGACCATTAACAAAGTATAAAAGGCATGGTTTTCATTGCGTTCTACAATTTGTACATATCCACCTGGGCACTGGCAAAGCCAATTAGGTCCCTCAGTGAATATTAGCAAGTGAGACAAACTGGCTTTTCCTATGATTGTTTCAACTTTGTAATATATTTTTATTCTTTACGCCGTTTATCTCTATAGAACAGCTCTGATGGTCTAGCTACTTCATTAGTTTCGCTTTACAGAATATGCCATTCACTTATTTTTCGCTTAAAGAAGGTGTCCTTTTGTAGGTGATATATGGTAAAAATAAAAATACAAATCATCCTATTCTCACACTCCGCTTTCTGTAGTAACTTCAGCTAACAACTTACCCAAATTGCTCAGCCATGTGCTTGCTCCAATAGTATATTACCCCATTCATGCCACACGTTTTGCTAGTGTCAGTATGTTATTTTTGACTAGTCTGGCTGGGATCCTGCTAATCAGGACCCCAGCCAATGGGCTTCCTCTCTAAATGTGACACAGTAAGAACTTTTGTACCTCCACCATTGGCTACTGGTGTACCCATGTAAGTCCCTAGTAGATGGTACTAAGGTACCCATGGCTAACTATATATTGGCTGTGCAGAACCGGAGCGTGCTTGGTATCTAACAGGTTGGAATTATACCCCAACACAGTTACCTGTGTTGGCGTTATGATTCCATGCACTGGGGGGCTCCTTCGGGAAGCCTCCAGTACTCCCGGTAATAGCCTTTCAGGGACTGCTAGCAAGCTAGTACTGCTGCTGACCACAGATGCAATTCTACCCTCCTGCTGCTGAGCTGAGCTTAAAAAGGGGGAAGTTAGAACAATAGGATTCCTGTCACAGTGATGTGTGACCACCTCCCAGACAGGACTTAGTGTTTTGGGCTGGGGTGGGGATGCTTGCCAGTGCACCAGACTGCTTTGAAGGGCACATTTGGTACCCTCCTTGCATTCTCTGGTTTTAGCCAGTTCATTGAGCCCCTGGCTCACGCTCTGGCTCAAAACTGAATAAAGGAAATGGGAGTATTCACCCCTCTGTCCAGCCCTTTCTCTGGGAGGGACCCCAGAGTCGTCCTGACCTCTTTCTTAGGATATAAAAGGGCTTACCTCTGGGTGGGTCCTCAGACTTGTCGCAAGACAAAACTCAATCCTGAAACCACGTCACTCTTCAACCATCTGGACACTTGAATTTCATCTGGAACCGAGACTGCATCAAGGAAGACTCCTTCTGCTCCTGGTCTCGCTGTTCTGGAGGTCCGCTTTGTCATCTGTGTCTGTGCTTCGTCCAGAATCTTCAACAGACCTGTAGCCATCAAGGACACCCGAAGTAATTTCCCTCGGAGTGAAGGAGACACTCCCCTGCAGGGAACGCAACAAAGCTGACTGGTCTGCTGCTGCTGACGTTCCACGGACTTTGAAAGGCTCAGCAACACAGGTGGTGATTTTGCAATTCCATTGAGGCTTGACCTGTCCTCTCAGAATGTTTGAGGCCAGTATCCCTCTTTGGAACCACTGGGACTAAACTCTGTGCACCAAATTGACTTGCCGTTGCCAAGGCTTGTTGGCTCTGCACTCCAGAGATCTTCAGGCTACATGAAGCTCCAACCTTCAGCATCACTTCCTGCCACAATAGGAACTACTCTTCAGTATTACTGTTCAGCCGTGAACAAGTTGCGTGTATTAAATTACTGAGGCGACGAAACACGTGTTGGCCTAAGAACATCTTACTGGATTAAAGACAAGAAAAAGAAAAAGAACTCGACCAATGGATTTATTGTTTTGTTGTGAATAACATGGAAAAAAAAACATAATTTGAATAGCACGTGTGCTAGGGTGTTTAATCATTTCTTCAGGGTCCACTGGGAAAGGTCCTTCTTCTCCAAAACTGCAACTGTGACTTTCCTGTTGACTTCTATTGAGTACGTTGCTGTGTTTTCACTCTGCACGCACCCTCCTTGGGGTTCCTGGGGACTCACCTTGTGTGGTTCCTCGTGTTCTCAGCTCTTCTGAGGCTCTAGGTCCAAGTCCCGACTTCGGACGCAGTTCGCATTCCACTTTCTTAGTATATGTTTTAGTCTCTCCCTGGGGACCACTGTGTATTGTACTTACTTACCTCTTGCAATTGAAGTATTATTGTGTATTTGTGTTGATATCACCAGGTAGGAGATATACCAACATGTTAGTGAGTGTTGTGTAATAAGTAGACTTATTTTTATAACTACTCTGTGTGGTTCTTTTTCGTTTATCCTACCCTACACGATTAGATCTGGTAAAACAAACTACTTAACACTTCTTCTGGACTAAGCCTGAAGGCTGCTCTCCACAGCTACCACTCACAGAGCTTTATAAGGTTGTCTAGGACCAATAAAATCACCATAAGGGTTGTCTGGATTAGTGCAAGCTGCTCACTTGAAGTGTGTACCATATACTAAGCCAGACTTCTACAGTATCTGATTAGTAAGTATGTGGATGGCAAAGTTGGAGGTTGCTTTACTTAGGATGGGACCCTCACTCGATGTTATTATGGACCCAGTTTCCTATCCTAGTGTTTCCTGGGGCAACCTAGTGTATTCTGAGTATTCTGGTCTTCATTTGTATCCATCTACCTTATTAAGCAGTCACACCTGCTAATGATTATTTGTAAGGGAAAAGCCCAGGAATAGAAATGGTTGCTTTGAGTCAGTTGGTCACACTAGCTCCACTCCATCACAACAGCATTGATTCAGCACTTAAAAAAGCATTTTGACATGTCACCTGAGCTGCCACAGAAACTCAGACAGAAGTGGTTTTGTCTGGCACATTGTGTTTCCTGACTAAGCACTCAGCATACACACTACAGCATCTCATCAACAACTGTAATCCAGATGGGATTAGGTTCATCAGCCACTTCTACCGCTTGCCCTTTCACAGTTAATATTGGTGTTGACTTTTGCAAAAAAGCCGTTGACTGCTTCTTAACATTCTAGTTTCACAATGCAACTCACCCACCTCAAGGGCAGGGAGAAGGCCTACGACCTCTTCAAAGTTGGCCTACTGGGTACCCTGGCACTAAGTCAGGCAGCCACACTATTTCGCAACAGGGCACTCACCAGCAATCTTTGTAGAGGACTGGGATCCTAGTGAGAGACACCGATTCCTGTGAGTAACATGAGCATCTCCCTAAAACGAGGGGCCTTTTCTTTGTACAGGTATTACACAAATGTAGAGCACTGGGCTGCAAATCTAAAGTGCCATGGGAAGAACACGCTCACCAATTCAGCTAAAATGGCACTTCCAGACAGCCCCAACTCTAACCTTGATGAAATGACTACTCAATGTCTCACCAAACTTTGTCTTGGTAAACAATTTAGCTCCACTTTAAAGGAAAAGGCCCATACCTTCTGTCCCATGGTTCAAAAAGTCCTTCTATGATGAAAGAAAAATCGAAGGTACCTGGATTAGAAATGGAGACAATCACCCTCTACCATTAATCTTTCGAATGTCAGATACGCTATATCACACTACCACAAACACATTTTTTTACAAAAAATTGAATTACTTCAGAACCCTCCTTGACTCTGCCAAAAACAGACCAAAGAAACTTTGTGACTTAATCAGAACTACCACAAATACCCCCTTGTCATTCAACATCAAATTTGTTGACAGTACAACAGTTAATTTGCTCCCTGACCATACTTCAAATCCAATCCAATATGAGGAATGCAAATCCAAATGCTCTTGGAACAGCTTTGACATCATCACCTCTGACACCCTCTTCAAGAAGATTTTAAAAACAAAACCCTGGAACCACTCTCTGGACCCTATCCCAAGTGACCTCTCAATATACCTTCTCACCCAGATGTCCCCCTATTGGTCTTATCTGATTAACCTCTTTCTCAGCCAAGGTTCCTTTCCGGATGTCTTCAAAACAGTTCAGGTGACCTCAATACTAAAGAAATTACCCACTGATGTCAACAACCTTAATAACGTCCGCCCTATCACAAATCTACCTTTCCTTTCTAAAATCGCTGAAAGATGTGCAGCAGGGCAACTCACCCAACACATCAAGGACAATGACGTTGTTGATGAATTTCAGTCTGGCTTCAATTAAGGTTGCAGCACAGAAACAGCGCTGCTGCATGGTATCAACGATGCCCTCTGTGTTCTTGACTCGGGTAGCTCTTGCCTCTTGATCCTGATTGACCTCTCTGCAGCCTTTGACACATTAAACCATTGCTTGCACCCTTCCTAACACTCTAAAACATCTAATGGGTTTTGGAGGCGTAGTTCTTAAATGGTTTGAATCATACCACACAGGCTGATCTCAGATGGTCAAACTTGAAAACTGTCTCTCAACATCTAAGGCTGTTGATCATGTTGTCCCTCAAGGCTCTATTCTTGCTCTAACCCTGTTCAATCTCTACATCAAACCTCTAGGAGAATTACTACAAAAGGCTGGCATCCCTTATCACCTCTGTGCTGATGACACCTAACTCTACCTCAAGGTGGCCTGCACACATGACATTTCACTCATTGCCACCACCCTCAAATCTATCTAAGAATGAATGACATCTCGCCACCTAAAACTTAATCCTTCGAAAACTGAGTTCCTTCTTATCTCAAACTCCCCACTTCGCATACAATCTTGTATGGATAATCCTGACATTCTGAACTGCAAACCTACCATAGTTGATAGTGCTAAATCCTTAGGTGTCATCCTGGATAAGAGACTTAACCAGCAAAAAACAAATGGGGGAGTGAAGAGGTAGCGCTACACGAGCATTAGAGCTGCGGAGAGGTAGTATCCAGGTGAGGGAGTGACCGTCATGATTGTTTGACTACAGGTGCCCCTCCCCTCCCATTCAGCAGGCTCATGGGGCATTGGATGGGCATTAAAAATACCCATAACAAGAGAAAATATCTATTAGGGTAAAGTATCTAAAAGTGCATGTTAATTGAGATACGCACTAACTAGTGATTTTGTATAAATATAGTTATCTACCACCAACGTTTAGAGTGTTGAAGGGATCTGTCTAGGTCCTGATGAGAAGCCAGGGGAGGGCTTCAAAACATGTCGACAAAGGAAGTACTGCCCATTAAAGCATAATATCTCCGCTTATTCCCCATTTTTTAATAATACCAGCGTATAGGATCATTAAAGTTTTTTCTTCCGCATAGCCAGGTATTTTTTAATCATTTATCACGTTCACGTAACCACTGACCCTTTAACTCGCACTCCTACACCACACATAGTATTGTTTGGAATCAGTGCTCCGGCGGAGTCCTAGGTCACAGCACGCCCGTCCCGCAGTGGGGCAGGAAGACCCCGATGATGAAGCATGCCACCAAGGGCCCTTTTGGTGGGTGAGGGGTATTTTAACAAAGCTGTGTGCTTTCCCAGAATGTAGAAGACACATGATTTCTGAAAGGACACTTTTTCATATGCTTATAAGGGTGGATCCTTATGTTTAATATAAGAGACTTAACCTCCATTCCCAAATCAACACCATGGACAAAAATACACGCTACCAGCTTCCCCTTCTCTGGGGTATCCGCTTCATTCGGAACAAGACCTAAAAAAACATTGTTCTATCTTTGGTACTCTCCAGACTTGACTATTGCAATTCACTCCTTGCATGCCTCCCCAAGATCCACCTTTCTCCTTTGAAATCCATGTGCACTTAGTCTATACGGGGACAAAAGAAAGTACCACATCACGCCTATGCTGTACTCTTTGCTGGCTTCCTATTGAAGCTAGGTCAATATTTTAAACTGCTTGTATTACCCATAAAGCCATTCATACTTCCAACCCTCACTATTTAGCTAAAAATTAAAAATAAATAATGGAAGCACCATCATTTTTATTAATGCGGTTTTTCCAATTATAGATAGAGGTAGATTGTGCCAGCTGTTGAAGATCTTGCTAACTTTAGGGGAGTGTGGCTAGGTCTCTGCTGCCTAAGAGATGTTAGCATATTTCTGTAAATATGGCGCCCTTCTGCTCTCTTCTTCACAAGCAGTGCAGCGCGGCATTTGCAGCTGCTGCACTACGTGAGAAACTAGTAAATCTTGCCTTATGACTTAAATGTTTGTGCTTTAGACAGTGTAATCACAACAATATCAGTGTTCACCTCTGAGCTAGTGCATGTGTTTATGATAACGTCCCAGGAGCACCTAAAAAAGGCTTGTAAGTCGGGTTTGATTCATTCAGATGTCCGATGCTCTCTGCACTTCTTAATGACCATTAGGATTGTCAAGAAAACATTACGAAATTCTCTTCTAATTTGTCTTACTAAGGATTGACAAAGCCAATAAGTCTGGCGTTCGTATAGTGAATGAAGACAGCCAAAAATAAATGAAAATATGCAACCAGAGCAATACCTTTGTGGACTTCTGGACCAACATAAGTACAGAACCCAAGAATACAGACAACATGGGGACGGACAAGAATGCACACCTCAGTGACCCAGATCACGAGTCATGTGGAGAGGAATACCAATTTGGAATTCAGCTCTGCCTGATCCCGACTGACTTAATGCACCCACACCCAGTTTTCTGGGGGAGATGGAACAGTAGACCCAACTTAACTGGCCAAAAATTCGAGTCAATAAAATCACACTAGGCTTTCACTGCAACAGCAGCCATTTTTTTCTTGGGCGAGGAAGCAGCTGACCTGATTTATCCACTCACAAATTCCAGCCTGTAAAATCGCTTTAGTCTTCAATTGAAACAGCAGAGATGCTTGGGACCGTTGCCCTGTCTGACCTCTTAAGTCAAGTGGAGGTGCAATGCTCTACCCTGCGAGGAGATTTCTTTCTTTCCATTCCCTATCTTGCCTTCACTACCCCACTCCCTTCACCTCTGCCCTGCACAGAAGATCTGGCTCCTATAAACACCTTCTTAGAATAGGTGGTAAGTGGGGGCAGTAAATCCCACAGAATTGGGAATTACAAGTGTTTAAAAAAACAAAATAAGAATAGTTATTCCTCATTCCATTGTGTTTAACTCATAATTTCATGATACCGGTGGGCTGTTACTGCATGGTACTGATAACTGTTTAAAGAGTTTGCACCCACTAGTGTGTGCAATGAAATCTTTTATAACTAATGCCATTGGTGTATGTGTGGAGCTTACAGTCCAATTGCTTGTACTATACCTGTTATATGTGTGAAACACACATTCCTTGTACACTTGTATCTTTTATGTAGGAGCAAGCATTTCTCAACCTTTAATGTGGGTCAAAGAACATGGGCAGCCCTTCCAACACAGTGCTCTCCCCATGAACATTATACACCCCACCGACTCTGCCTTCTGTATTGCACTCAGGGCTCACCCCTTTGAACATGCGTGTGTATGGTAAACAGTGTTCACCAAGCTTTAATAGTGCAACATACGAATTGAACTGACAGCTGCGAAAAATAATTTGGGGTACAGAATGAGCCCGGCTCACACCCCAGAAACCGGAACCCAACTGGTATATAATTTTATGAAACAAACCTGTTGATCTTGGAACAGGATAAAATGTTCATCGCGATCAGTCCGTTGATTATCAAAAAAGTAGATTTATTGCATTTCACAACATAAATATGGAACCTTCAACATAATGTACAACTATAGTCATCAGAACCCAGATGTTGATATACGATATGCGATGACAGCCGTGACACAGTTGGTTCTTCAGGGCAAATAAGATGCAAAATAAGTTCTTTATCAAACAGTCACCATCGTAATTCCAACTCAGAGGAATGAGTCTAAAATGCTGGACACCATGGTGTCCTTCAACCATCAACAACAACTGACACGAAAATTCGGTAACCACGGTCAGTAATGAGAATGTTTATGCCACGTAGAGCTCCCGCCATGCGCCGTGGCTGAGCTTTCCCTTCCGGGGGAGGAGCAAAGAGCCAAGCATCGGCTGACTCTACAGCATCAATACAGGCGTCTGCTGAGGGGAAAAGATTGTGTGTGTGGTGATTGCTGAGAAGGCTATCTGGCGCGGGAGTGATTGCTCCTGAGATGAGTGCTGTCACTGGGTTTCGGTTTTGCACTCACACATGGCATGGCACTGGCGGTGGGTAAAGGATAACGAGGACAAACGAGGGGGAAAAAAAAGGGTTGTCTTTTTTTTCCTCTTGCCAAGCTGAGGAATGGACACCACGACTTGCGACTAGGTGCAGTTCAGCCCTGCAAGTGAGTGGGTCCACGACATAGGAGAGGACCTAACTGCAGTCTGCTTACAGAGACCTGTAGCCCAGGGAAAAAGAATTCTCTCAAGAGGTCAGCGCTAACATCTCTTAGGCAGCAGCGACCAGAGACCTAGCCACACTCCCCTACCTGTGCAATGGACCGGTGAGTCTCTAGTAAAGGGGAGGGGTTAATTGGCTTAATTGGCTAGATCTCTCTTCTCCCTCAAAGACGCTTATGCCCTGTGCCTTGCACCCTGTGCTTATGCCCTGTATTCTGTCTGTACCCCGCCATAGAAAGACTCCATAGGTGGGCTGGCTTGGGTTGGGTCGTAGAGCCTTACATGGTCACACCAACTTTTGCTAACTCCTGCAGTCCTCCTTCGCTAAATAGCGCCCTCACTAAATAGCCATGAAAAGCAGCAGCAACAAGCAGAAACGTGCACTCAATGAAGCCCATATCAAGAGATCCTACAGCAGCGAAAAAAGGCATTACAAGGAGGAAGAAATCTCAATCAAAACAGAATATTGAAGGCACTGATTCTTGTTCCTCCAATCATTCAACTCCTTCTTTATCTACTGATAGAGACAGGCACAGAGCCTTGTGGGTTAGAAAGATCAAAATGGATCTCCTAAAGAATATCAGTAAGGACAGTCAGCCTCCTGTGGTTGTAACACACAAAGTAGGAGCTGATCCCAGTAGAGTGCATAAAGAGCAGCAGAGTCTTGGTTATCAGGACAAGCAACAGGACATACCTCAGGAGATAGGAAAATCGACATATCTTCTCTTTGCTGAGGGAGTGTCGAAAGGGGTGCCCAAAACTAATCTCCTAATGCCAGTCCTCTCATAGTTGCTTCTGGCTATGGAGATGCTTCCTAAGTCGTGGCAATAGAACCAGTTCCACCCGACAAGCATACACTGGTGGTTGCAGTAGAATCAACCACACTAGAGGGAGAAGTGATAGAAACGTCTGCCCACTCTCTACAATCCGCTTAGTTTGAAACCATGTTAAAAAAGATCCTATGCGAGCTACGTGATATGAAGCTCTCTCAGGAATTGGCACACATGATGACTGATGAACAATGGGGGCAGCTCAATGAAAACTTTCAGCAGCTTTCAACTAAACCTGACAGGCTGAACAGAAGGTATCCTTGCTAGACATAAAACACAATGATCAAGGAAGCAATCTGATCAAATTACAAACAGAACTCGAAGAGCTGCAGCTCAAACTGGACCATATGGAAAATCAAGCTCAACGCACTAATCCAAGGTTCATCGGCATACCCAAAGATCGGAAAGCAGGCAAATCGTGGGTCCAATTTATAAATGAACTGATATGCAAGGGGATTCTTCCAGAAAGCACAAAAGATATAGGAGACTTGACCATCAAGAAGGCCCATCGAGTACCAGCAACTCACCCATCAAATCCTAAATTTCCAATAACAATTTTGGTTAACTTTAGGGATTGCAGAGTCAAAGAACACATTTTATCGCAAGCATTCCCCAAAAAATTGTTCACCTCTCCTGAGCACTTTACTTTCAGAATCTTCTCGGACATGTCTATTCTAGCAGTGCGAATGCGCAAAGCTTTTGTAAGAATGATCCACGAATTCAAACGCTATAATGCACCGGCTGGGATAATACAGCGATTTAAGCGTAAACATTTTTTTTCAAAGAGAGATCGTATATGTATCAGTCTGTAGAGCGGGTTAGAGACTTCCTATTTCAATTAAGGAGGGTGGAGAAGGGTAAATTGCAAGTAGAATCTAGGCCAACAAAATAGAGATGTAGATCCAGGATAAAATTTTGCATGTTGAAGGAATAATGATAAAACCCTATGTACACTTATTCATCTCGATCTGACTTAGCGATATCTGCTGTTTTTTTCATTGTTTTGCTACATTTGCTGTTACCTCCTCCTGGGGGGGGGGAGCTCTTAGTACCATGTCAAGGTACAATTGCAAGGGGGGTAAGGGAGGACACTGGGAGGAGGAATCAAGGGTACAGTGGGGGCAAGGGTCCATCATGGGCAAAGGCCTCACTCAAAGGGATGGCAAAGGGAGGGGGGCACTTTAGGGTGGAGGGAGAAAAACCAAAACAATTATCACAGACCTAATTAAGAGCAATATCCAGAACTGTAAGTGTGGATGTAATGGAACCCACAACAAGAATAGAATAAGATTCATAACATGATTAAACGATAAAAATCGGAAAACAATAACTGGTTCGAATGGGTGAGCAACAGGTGCAACGTATCATTTCATGTAATTTAAACAGAGCGCTAACCCAATAAAATTAAGAGCCATACTTCAATGGCTAATGGTAAATCAACCTCATGTGATCTTCTTTCAAGAGACGCATTTATACAAAAATGTCTTTACCCAAATGGCCAAAGTTTATAAAGCAGGTCTTCTAGGCCTCAGCCGGTGCCGCCGATAGGGGGGGTCGCAATTTTTACCACCTGTTACTATCAAGGGGAAGCCCTTCAGGTTACGAGTGATCCCCTAACTAGGTGGGTAATGGGAAATCTGAAACTGGGGGAGCAAATTTTCCACTTAATCCGGTATTATGGCTCTATACACAATGAGACTCTAGCACTGGAAAGAAGGGCTGACCTATTCATTAATTCTATTACAAGGAGTTATCATCAGAGGAGATTTACATTTTATTCAGAATTTAGGATTAGATTCCTCTCAAAAACAAAAAAATAAATAATCCGTTGACTGCTAGTTATCTGAATAGCATGATTCGAGACTTTGCGCCAGTGGATCGATGGAGGGCCCATCATCCCGCCCGAAATGAATTCACTTGCCTTTCAAAAAGATATAACACAGCATCCAGAATAGACTTCTTTCTAATTTCCCATCAATGTGAAAAAAGGAAAGACCTGGATTATTTCTAACCACTTTCCTGGCCATTCGGTTCCAGTAGTAGAGATTAAAGCAAATGCCGGTTTAAGGGAGCGACCCAGGTGGATATTAGACAAAACTCTACTAACTGAAGAGTGCTGCATCGAAAAATGCAGATGCTACTTACTGAGTTTGCCCTTAGAAATGAGGGGTTAGCGACACCCTTTGTGGTATGGGATTCCAGTAAGGCTTTTATCAGAGGGGAGGCAATTTCACATAAAGCTAGAATTAATAAAGAGAAAAAAAACTAGCTAGGCATCTCCTGCATGATTTTGACCTGGCTAGCAGAATTAATCTTTCATCTCATTCAGAAATAACGGCACTCAATTTAAAGAAGGCTCGACAACATATTACATTTTTTTATGAACATCAGGAAATATTTAACCAAAAAAGTGCCTTCAAACAAGGTATGAGGAAAGCGAACATGCAGGCAAATTGCTGGCATAGTCAGCAAATAAAAAAGATCAATAATGCCATGGTTAAGTCTATCCTTGATGGCGAGAAAGGCTAAAATGTGCATCAAGCTGATGAGATCAGTAAGGTCTTTCACGCAATAGAAAAAAACTGTATAGAGCTTCGACACCTACACCACTAGAAGAAATTTACAAATTTGTAAATGCAATTACGTTACCATATTTAACTTCCATGCAGAAAGCCCAGCTTGTAGCACCAATTTCAGAGATGGAAATTCATGTGGCTGTAAAACAAAATACACCTAGCAGCAAAGCCTGTGGCATTGATGGAATAAATCTCACATATGATATAGGGTAGCACAATGAAAACTAAGGACCAACCGTTAGCTTGGGCATGCGCCAGTTGTGGACGAAAACACTCACTCACCCGAGGGTGACATGCTTCATCATTGGGTTCCTCCAGCACACGGGGACCGCAAGGTACCCCGTGTGGGCTACGACTTGACCCGAGAGGGAAGGAGCAGGAGTGCAAAATGATAGTAATTAAAAAGCAGAGTCCTTGAAGCAGCACCACGCGTTGATCTACATATCGAGCGTGATGTAAGACTCTGAAGTCGGTCGAGTTGACACACACGAAGTATGCTTTAGAGCCCGCTGACAATGGACCACCTTTCAATGGACATGAGTTCACAGAATTTGCAGACCGTCTAAACTTTAAACACCGGAAAATCACCCCCCTATGGCCCCAAACCAATGGGATGGTTGAGCGCTTCATGGCCACCCTGAAGAAAACAATACAACAAGCCAAACGGTCCCAGGTGACATCCAACCAGCGCTCAATGAAGTACTGAGGGCATACAGAACCACACCACACAGCACCACCAACAGGTGCCCCGCTACCCTGATGCTCGGGAGAACCCCGCGCACCGGAATCCTGATGTCAGATGCAGTCATACACTCCAGACTCCTGACTGCAGATCATGAGACCCTGATGAACATTGATAGAGACAAGAAAGCAAAGATGAAAGACTACGCTGACAATCGGCATCTTGCAAAGACATCCAGCATCCAAGAAGGAGATTTGGTGTTAGTGAAGCAGGAACAGAGAACCAAAGCCAACAGCCGATATCATGCCCACCCGCTATAAGTAGTGAAGAGGAAAGGAACCATGATCACAGCAGCCTCCAAAACAAAGAGGACCACGAGAAACATATTGTACTTCAAGAAGTGCAATCCAGCAGTCTATGGTCGAGAAGATGAAACGGACAGAGATACAGACACCGCAGACCCAGGAACAGACAGCCTCGAAGAACGCCTTTGTGTAATCAACATGGATGAACCCGGAGAACAACACCCTCCTCGCTGGCCACAGAGGACCACTCGAAGGCCGGTCCGACTCATTGAAGAACTTTAAAGAATAACAATCTAAGGTAAATGACAATTTACAAAAGGAGGAGATGTTGTGTCGCCATGCCTGACCATGTTCAGGACTTCCGGGTCAGGAATGGCAGGAAGGGGATGAGAGGGGGTGGCGCGAGTGCGCGCGCCAGTTAAGATACATACCAAGAGAAATAAAGAGGCATGAAATGCAGCTCGTGTCGGCGCATTATTTCAAGCGCACCACGCTAAGGGGGCTTCAACTTTTCGTTACGCCACTGGCTTTGGCAGCACTAGTACAAAACTCAAAACGTCTAGCAAACAAGCATTGACCAGTTATTCCTATGACCTACCGCTTTTGACCTACTCTAGTTTTGAATATTTTATATATTTCAACCTCAACATTGTGTTTACACTTCAAATAATAACTGTGCTTTCCACACAGGCTACTCAAGCACTTTAATTCAAATAAGAATTAATAACAATATAGTGTGCACACAGTAAGGTTTCCATATTTTAAGTACGGTTCTGACAACATTTAACCAAAATTAGATGCATGCCTTCTATTGTTCCACTATGTTGCATTACAGATAATAATCAACAAGTAACAACATATTCCGAGCTTAACAAATGTTTAGTTGTTTACCAGTATATATATTGCCTATTTGTCCCTCTATACCTTTTTTTAGACCATCATATACACTATAAAAATCCATATCTTCAGAATTTGACGACACTTGTTGAAACGGTAGTATTTCACATTGCTTCCCTATGTAGCAATTCAGATTTTTAATTGTGATCGCTTGCTAGAACATACTACTAATGCCATCTAGTGGTCAATGAGCAGTAGGACGCGTGATGGAATTTCTATAATAAAAGTAGGAGCTTGTTAACTTTTATCTAAATGCACAAGCTGTGGTTTTGTTAATTTAAAAAGTGTAGCGTAAGGTGTACGACAATGTGATGCCTCGAAGTCAACACTGATATCCGCAGGCTACGAGTTATCACCCGGCTTAGCTTACTCTGACATTTATCCTTTAAAGGTCGTTTAAATTGTAAAATAGTAACACCTATTACAGAGCTTAGAAACGTCAGTCGTTTGCTGTAGAGAAATCGAGAGTGTGCTAGTGACGTGCATTAGCAGAGTTTGTGAGTTGCCACTCACTGTCCGACATTACAAGCTTTCTCTTTTAGGTTGTGAGGTCTCAGTAACAAACTGCTGCTAGTCTACATGGAAGAAAGAAAACAATATCCTGGACCCTTCTCAATCTGGGTTCAGATCAGAGCACAGCATGGAGATGGCCTTGTTTACCGTGATCAACTCCATAAGACTTATTTTCGATGCTAACATTCTCTCTATGCTTGTTCTCTTAGACCTGTCATAGCTTTCAACACTGTGTTGCATGATAAGCTGCAGCAAAGGCTAAATGAGATGGGGTTCTTTGGAACAGCCTTGGAGTGGTTTCATGACTTCTTGGAGAACAGATGTCAAGTCATCTCATTGGGTGGCTTTAAGTTATGGACCATGTTGATGACAAAGATGTACTCCAGGGATCTCTAATCAGCCCCACCTTGTTCAATATGTCTGTGGCTCCTCTTGCCAAGCTTATTAAATCCTTTGGCTTTGAAAATCCTGTCTTACGCTGACAATACTCAGCTGGCTACTTCCTTCAATAACAATGTGGATAAAGTCTGCAGGTCTGCCATGTGAGCCCTGCATGAGCAGCTTGACTGCTTGAGCTTGACTGCACACACCGTGTGTGACGTGGTCACGTCCCTGCATTTAAGATATGCCAGTCACACCAAGAGCAGGCCTCCTATAGCCTAGGAGGCAGGGTGCATTGTATTATATCTGAGGGAATATATGTGCAAGCATATATTGCCCTGTAGAAGCACTCTAAATGTAACACTGTGCTTTTTAACCTGTGACACGATGATGGTGTTGAGGTTTAATCAGCATGTACTCAGGAGGCACTTTAGTCAGTGTCCACCAAGTTAACCCAGTGTTCTCATGTCTTGGCAAGCATTTTCGAAGGTTTGCTGCCAAGACAGAAGTCTGACCTCATGAGGGAGAGTGTGCTGCTCCCAGAGGCCAGAGACAAATACCTGTGTGAGCAGTAGGAGTCACATCCGACCACACAGAATGGCTAGTGATCAGACCGGTGAGGCAGTCAAAAGCTTCACTGGTGCGACTGGACAAAGGAACTTGTCTCACACTTGAGGACAACCCCCACCCCCCCTTGCCCCAGGCACTGTTTTTCCCCAGGCAGGTGGGACAGTAGCTATGCAGGGGGTGTCCACCTCCACAAGACAAGGCTGACCACACCTCTAGGGTGTTGCAGCTAAGGATGGTTATGGCAATCTTTAATTTAGGCTAGAAATTAGATTCTGACTAGTTTTAGTGAGATACACCCACAGAATGCGGTCACTTCTGGGGCAGGTTAGGGGCAGATGCCCATTGGCTACTAGTTCTCACACCCACTAACACACCCTAAATCGAGGATTTAAGGGGCACCCCAGAAACCAGAACCTCAGACTTGATGTGATATCAGGAAGAGACCCATTTCCACAACAAGACAGGACTCCACGAAGATAGGCGTTAAGCTCGGCCCCTGTGCAGCCATCCTGCACCCACTGGATTTTGTCTTGACCAAGGCAAGAGACCTGTTCCAAAAGGAAGGTGAACCCCTCTGCAAACTCCAGACTTCACTAGAATTCCTTTGGGCTAGAGGGACTAGTCCCCTGCAGTTGCCAGGCACTAACCGCTAAGTCCACGACCTTGAAGTCTTGCACCCCTACCCGCCCGGCATGGCTGCTCAAAGTCTTTGTGCAGGTGGCTTCTGGGAATTGTAGTACCAACCCTCAGCAAGGCTCAACTTCCTACAATGTTCCCCTGGTCCTCTTGATAAACATGTCCTCAACAGGAGTGCTTGCAAGTAGCAAGGCTTGTTGGTGGTCAGCATGACTATTACCTGCTTTTTTCGATGCTTCAAAAGCAGAGATTCATCTGCTCAAACAGCCAACCACTCCTGTGGCTCCATTGTAAAGATCTTCCATTTGTTTTTACCCTCTCTTGGCACGCCTGCCAGCTCCTCTGGCTGCAGATCTGGTTTAGCACCAATGATAGCCAAGAGCACCTCTACACAGAGTCCCCCGAGCCAGGTAGATTAAACCGTCTGGAGACTCCTGGTCCAGGGCCAGCCCATTGCTTTATTTGCAAAGGGCTTTGCTCAGCTCACCCCACAAGTACCTTTTTGCTAAGCTAACCATTCCAACACCATGAGTCTGATTGACAGCTCCATTTGACAGCTGAAAGTGCAACTCTGAACCCCGCTACACTAAGCCAGGTAAAATTGTGATAGCTGTTGTGAACTGGTCTAAAGTCTCCGGAGACCTTAACTCTTAGTGGATTCCATTGAACTCACCCTCTAAAGTGTTGATTACATATATATAATGATTTTTAAAATGAACTGTTAATGGTTTTCACATTGCAATGTATTTGATTTATTTATTGCTTGAAAATTGATAACTCCAGCTATACTGTATGTATTGATTTAGTTTTAGTGTCTAAATTACATATAGAAATCAGAGCAATTTTTATAAATTGGTGTTGCATGTCTCTCAAGTCGTGTCAGTTACTTATCATCCATGTAGGTGATGTAAAATGCTTAACACATGTTCCTCTAAGTAGCCTGGCTGCTCTTTGCCACTCTACCAAGACTGGTAGAAGGTGTACTGAAAAAGTACCTGTGATCCATCTTTGTGTATTGTGCTAGTATTACATGGTAAGGCACCCTCCCATACTACATAATATTTTCGCCTTGCAACAATGATGGAGCGCTCACAACTCCAAACGCCTGTTTTCCTAGAGTTCTAAGCTATTAGCCCTGCAGGATAAACTAATTAGACATCAGTAGTCACCATCCCATTCCTACACTCAAGTAACCCCATGCAATCACTTTTCCATCTCCCCATTCTCCTCAACATTTCCTCCCTGAAGCCACACTTGAACACTTCCATGGCTGCAGGTATATAGAACAAATGTGTCCTGTACTTACACTCTTCTATGTACTGCTGTCTCAGACACACTCTCAGCACCCCCAAACTTTGACTAACAGGGTCTGCCCTTGCGCGCACCCTGCCCTTTTCTATTCCTCCCAGATGCAAAAGAGCTTCACTCGGCCACTCCTGAAGCACCAATCCATGCCTCTTTCCCTCTCGCCCTCTGATTGGTTTTGTACTTACGTACTATCACCCACATCCTCTCATGCTCAAACCTCACAGCCTTCCTCAACAGGCTTTTGTAACTCTTTTCCCAAACAACTTCTAAACACCATTAATGACTCAAAACATGACTACAAATACAGACCTAAGTAGCCAAAATAAACTACATTCTCAAATGGATGCACATGCGGCTCTCACCCAGGGTACTGTTCTCCTAAATATGTCAGCTGTTATTATTTTCCTTTCATCCTCCCCATCCCCATTTCTCTGGCCCAGCTTTCCAAAAGCCTGCTCGCCACTTCCTCCTTAACATTACAGAGTTATACCCCCAAAAAAATGGAAGGTGATCATTCCCAGCTTCTCGGCTAGAGAAACTGCTGCTAAAGCTTTATCAACCAAGAAATTTTAACAAAACATATATGGACTATATGCACCCTGGGAATGGAGTATTTCTCTGACCGCTATGATCTCATACCGCTATTTTATTACTATTTGCTGTGTGATCATCTGAGCACAAAGCACTTGCTTTGCAACATACTACCAATATAAGCTACAATGTATATTGCATACTCAAAATTATGTTTCTGCTGTACATTATTTTACTTGGAACCTTTATGGTTTGCATGGTTCCAGACTGTTTTTTAGCTGCCCCTGTCAGTTCTCCTGTTCTCTGGACCTCCCTGTCATTCCTTCTCCTGTTCGCTCCTGACGCACAAACTCGGTCCATGTTGCTGTGTATATTCTCCTCATTGAAATGGCCAGCGACTTCCGGGTCAAATCAGGGCTGCGAAAGCCTTTTATTTCACTGGTTTACCCCGGTTTCACTGTTTTTCCCCGCTGGGCTAGAGCCATTAGAGGAGGCCAGTTTTAAACGCTCAGGGCCTCTTGTCCCTCTGACACTTTCACCAGCTTTCCGAGATTCACTACAGCAGGTGGGGGCTAAGGGGGAAAGCGCGCGATTAGAGTGAGAATAGAAAAAGGAGAGTGGATAGATCTAAAAAGATAGTGCGAGGAGAGGAGGGAGTGGCCTGGTGTAAACATTTTGCCCCATTTGGCCCATTTATTTCCCCAGTCAGCCCTGTGCCAAATAAATTGCTCTCAAATACCAATCTTCCATATATCTGGTGGCAAAGGCGTCCCTGCATTCTGCATCAGAGTTAAACCAGAGAACCTCGCCTACTTGCTCTGAGCATCACTTTCCATTTCAGACAAATCACCTCCAATATTCTCAGCAGCCACAACATGTGCCCATGCCTAGCTGACATTGTGTTTAACCCAAGCAGAACAGCTCTGTAATCCCCCACAAATGTCACTCTTTTGTCTCTCAGGGCCTTGCCCCAGAATCCTCACCGCCAGTACCAGTGGGCAAATTCCAGAAAAGCAATGTTGTGTACCTTATTCATCCATCTTCTCAGCCATTTTCCAAAAAACCTCAAACTTCTCTAGTATAGTTCAAAACATCCCCTGCCTGGTACACCCGAAAATATATCTATGGTTCAGTACATTGATTCATCATGAAACTACAGCATCATACCCTTATAGTGATTCAAAAATCTCAACCAGATCTAAATGTCACTTTGAACTTTTTTGTCAGCCATATTCTATGATGTGGCAGCATTGTCCTCTTCATTGTAAAAGCCAGTTTCTGCAAAAGGCCTACCAATTTGTTTAGCATGTTCCTCTGTCCTGCCAATTCGTCTTTTTGTAATCGGGACATCAGCTACTGAGATCAACTCAATTCCCATTAAGGTCAAGTGGGGCAATGGTACTCCCTATGTGTCTTCTACTGCCACAAATGTGTCCATCAGTCTCTTGCACTGTATGTCAGGTGCACTCTGCCCACAGAGATTAAATCATTAAGATGGTCGAGCACGCCTGACCGCTCTACCTGACTCAACACCCACTCAGAAACTGCACAGTCTAGCAAGCATCCCATTGGAATGCCCTTGTCCACAAAGAAGTGCCCTTGAAACTCAATGCCCAACAGCTGAAAATCATCTGGATGCATGAGCAGTAATTAGAATGTGGACCATGGACATGGACCCTCTTCCATTTCTGCTCCTGTGCTGTATTTCAATGAGATTGTTATGGTCACATCTATACTGGTGTAAAATACTGTACCTTCAATGAAGTAATTTATCAACACTCCCCATTCTGGACACAATATGTGATGTATCAGGCGAAACTCACCTGTTGCCTCCTTCGGTACTCTTCTGAGAGGGGAATTCATCAAGTCTTTCAAAGGAGCTAATGCCATGCGTCTCTTCACCCCTTCTATCATCAGTTTTGTTCACTACTTTAATTTTACCTTTGAAAGATTTTAATACCTTTGCCCTCCGTCCCATCCACTGCCAGAAATAGGAAGTAGGTATTCTAAAGCCTGTGAACATCCTTCCCTTAGTAATGCTGCCGTGGCCATATCTAGCTTCTGTTCCAGCCAACCCAACCTAACCTGTGTATCTGCCCTTTCCCAACATTTCTTGAATGTCACGCCTTCCCATGTTTCCTCTATTTTCACCCTGTCCTCCCCCACACAGTGACACCAAGTGCTTCATATTTTGAGCAGTGATGTTCAAACCTACAGAGGCAATCACAGCATCCCCCTTTGCTGACCTTCCAACTCAATACTATCAGGCCAGACCTTTTCTAACCTTCCACATTTCCCTGGGTTGGGTCACCCTGAAAAAGGCGAGCACAGCAAGGACAACTTGCTTGCTGTATGTACCTGCAGTATGGGCCTTGTTGGGGTCATGTACTGCTACTAGAGTTTGTTAGCTAATTTCTGCCATGATTTTGCTGAATTCATGCTTTTACTGGACCAACATTCCTCATCGTGCCTTGACGGACCCCCAAGCTGATACTGGCCCTCTTGCATTACACGGAGTTTCACAAACAAAGCCATATTGCACAGGCATTTTTCTTCAAGTTATACTGGTGTATATCATGAAGGCTGCCATCCAGGACTGATGTTCGTCATACCCTCTGCGTTTTCTTGCCAATTCCCTCTCTTCTCCTTGGACCCTTCTATACGTCTCTTCTCCCTATGAAGCAATTTGAATATATCATATATTCATTTGCCCAAAGTTTCTCCTTCCTGCCAAGCAATAATTGATATCTCAATGGGTCTTCTGCCCCTTCAGGAGCAGCTTTATATATTTCTTCATTTCAGTCCCTGCCTCCTTTCCCTCCTCTCTTTTCTGCTTTACCTTACTATTTACTCTGTCATTGCTACCCCTTCCTCTCTATTTTCCCCATTTGCATTCCTGTCCCCTGTTCCAAGTCTCAATTCCCCCTTTGCTTCATTATGTCCATCCCTCTGACAACTCATGTTCTCTCCTGGAAATCAACTCCAATCATCCATTTTTCTCCTGGTCTCTCCCACATGAATCTGTCCTAGAAGGCCCACTAGACTCTCTAAAACCTCCCAAACTCCACCCTGTCCCCTTGTCTTTACCCCATGTTCCCTTCATCGATACTAGTCCCTCTTTCCCCTTCACTCTGTTTCACCTCATCATTCCACGCACTCACCTTGGTTGTCCGTAACTTTGCTTCTTTCCCTTTCTGAACTCCCAGGCTTTTCCCCCTGTCCATGCTTCTCTCTCCTTTGTTATCTCATCAGACAACTGCTTCTTGTCGTGACTTGGCTCTGCCAATCTCCTTTTCGGGCTAACACTAGCAACCCTCCTTCACACTGAGACACCCATCTCCTCTTTCGACCAAGTCCCAATATGCTACTCTCTGCCTACTTTGGCTGCTGCTTTCTTTGCCCTGATGTAGGCTCTCTTAACACTCCATCTTCCTCTGCTCTCGAGCTTTTATACTGTCTTCTATCTAAGTCTTTCTCTGCTAACCTTCTGCCGTCCTTCTCCTCTCTTACTACACAACCCCTCAGCTGGGCACTTCCTGTGACTGTTCTGACGAGCATTCTGCCCCCTTCCCTAGTCTCACAGTCCTTCCTGTATAAAGCCAACGCCACAGATCTGGGAGCAGCTCAAGTGCTCCACCACCCTGCTGGCACCACTGCTGTCTGACTGAAACTCCTCTATCTGTTTCTTATGCCTGTTCCAAAACTTTGTGGGTTTGCTTGATGATAAAAGACATCCATTCATAGTAATTTTTTCAAAATTAATCAGAACATACATTTTTTTGTGGGTGCTCCCATGGTGTCACACTACCCACCCACCAGGGTGTGTTTACACTAGAACTGGAAAACAGCCTAGAACAATGTACAACCAAGATACACCAAAGCACACCAGATCGTTGTAACTATTCTCCAAAAACATAAAAAGTCAATCTGTAAATAGAAGTTATGTTTTTTCCTTCACAATGTATATTTGTAATATCCTTTGAGTTGGATTCTAAAAAGGACTTGTGAATCGGGTTCTTCTGTTTACTTTATTTCATTGCATAAAAAGTAGAGAACAGCAGCAGCCGACATACGTTTCGCCCCCCCCGGGCTTTCTCAAGGCTCAAAAAGAATCGTTCCTGATTTATCGTATGCTTCAATTTGATGTGCTAACTTCCGTAGTTGTTTTATCCATGCGAATATATAAGATGCAGTGTTAATCCATCAGCGCGTTGTTGCCGGTTACGATAAGCAGAGAATACAACATGACAGAGAGAGGACTTATCAAGGTCTGAAATAAGGAATAAGGCAGTTTCGTGAGGCATCCTTTGGATAAGAGAGATATGCGCCTTCTAAGAGGATAACCTTATTAACAGTTGGATTAACACAGCACCTTATATATTCGCTGTTTCTTATGCCGTCTCTCTTGGAAGTGGCTAGTGCTATCCAGTGGCGGCTGGTGACATTTGAAAGTGGTGAGGCATAAAAGTTGCGGGCAGCGCACTCTGGCCAGGGAGTGTAGTGAGCGAGCCCGAACATATGAAAGGGGGTTCGGGGGTTTGTCCCCCGGAGAAAATTTTGAAAAAGGAGAAGCCAAATGGTGCATTTTCAAGGACATTTCAGAAAGCAATAATGTTAATAAAGCAATTGGGAAAGTGTAGCAATTACATCAATATAGAGATTTTGTATGATAATATAATGTAGGTTGCTGCTTATCAATATAACCACAGATCTTCAATACAGACCTAAAAGAATGGGTTCCTGTTGCCCAATCACAAGTCGAGTTGCTTAATGCACATTCTTACTAATACTTCTGCCACTTTGATTGTGAGCTCCGTGTTCCCCTGCAAATGCCCTGTAAGTTCTTTTTCCGTAATTTATTTAATGGTTTTGCCAGGTGCTGCACTGAACAAAAAACACCTCAGAGCGGCTGGGGGAAGGCAATCCCAATAAAAGACAAACATGAAACTGGTACAGCCTGAAGCTAATCTAGAAATAGTCCAAGTGATTGCATGCCAAATACTTAAGTTCAGAGTCCTAGAGATACAAAGCTATCCTGCAATAGTTCATTACACGGAGTTTCGACAAAAGCCAGCAGAGTGAGAAAAAAAAACAGGAAGCAGGATGTGAGATTGTGGTAGTCTAATGAACGTTTGACAGGGCAAAGGCAGGATGGACGAGATGCATTTTTAGGATTAGAATACACTCTGCATCATCCACAGTGCATACGTGGTAAGAGACCATTGGTTATCCAAGTTAAATTGTAGTGATAAAGATACTCACCCAACAGAACCCTCTGCTGTAGACTATCACCTCATCTATTCACCTTATCCTAGAAGAGCATTGATGGAATCACATTCACTTTGCAAATAGCAAAACTATGGAACTCCTAGCAAAGAAAAGCATTTAAAAACATCTGAAATTCATGAAGGAATTAAAGACCTATTTTTTTCCTATCAAATGGTGCTCCCTGATTAACTCTGCAATACATTTATTTCAGTTACCTCTACCTAATGGATGTGGTGGCTAATCTCACACGTCTGTTCCTGGATGGGCTACCATACTTGTCAAGTTAGATAAGAGCCTTGGACAGGAAGAAGTGAGTGGGATATCTGCTGTGTGGGCAGGGGTGTTGCTCAGGCGGGGGAGGCTTGGGGTGCCGTGTTACACCCCCTAAAACATGCATTCTGTAGTAATAGTTGGATACAAGTGCTTTCAGTTGGGTAATGTGACCTGTCTGTTGGATTACACTGGGATTTTTACATACCCACCCTGAGAAAAAGGCACACACTCTCTCTCTCTTTTCTGAAGGCCATAAAAAATGTTGATTCATTTGAAAAATATTGTTTTTAAGTTCCCCTAACAATCTGCCCCTTAAGCCGCCTCTCTCTTATCCTGTTTCTCATATAATTTTCTTTATCAAACATGTCCTAGCGTGATTGTTGGGAAATCTGAAGCTGTATTTTACAGTGTTTAAAGTAAAGGGCCATCTTTAGATGCTGTCTGCTACGTGCCAAACTAGCAGTCCCGTTAATTAACGGGGTCTGTTTCATGCTCGGAAACAGTGCTACGCAAACAAATGATGGACGGAATGCTCAATAAATCAAACATTCACCCCCAGTCAAGAGATCTGGGTTAAATCCATCGTTCTTTTGCTCACCATGCCACCCCAGTTTAGACCCAACCATGCTCGGAACAGAACTGGCCTTGAAGGCTATTTAGGGTCGACATAAGCCTGTTCAAATGAATATCTTGCTTCGTTGTCATCAGCCTAACCTTTCATGGTGTGCACTGCCTGTCTGCAGCCGAGGGAGGGAGTATTGGTACTTGCCGATGCGTTCTTTACGAGAGTAAGTGTCCGCTCATCTCAGTGGACCGTTATAACGCACTCCTACTGTCAGTTCAAAAAGGGGGCCCAAAACAACTCTCCTCCAGTACTCTCGCATTGGTTGAAACGTCTCCCAGCATTCCCTAGCAAATACATTCAATGCAGGCACTCTTAGCTTGACAGTACCATTTTAAAGGACTGAATAATCTGAAAATAAAAACTGCCAGGATCTATTTGCAGGCAGCAAGCATTATAACAGATCAAAATCATAAATGTAATTACCATTGTCTACATTTCTTATTCAGCTGGCCGATTCCATATTCTGGTTTAGGGTTTAGTTCACGTAAACCTCCACTAGGAAGCGCAATGTCTGCAAAAAAATGTAATTCCTTTTTCCAATCACCTAGTCTTCCCAGTGGCGTAACCGATACACAATAGGGCCAACTCTGGGTCGAGTGAGTCTGTGTGGATGCGTGGAAAGCTACAGTTTCAAATGAGGCAATGCTTCCCTTCGTGCTAATGGATGTATATTGTGCAAAGTATAAAACCACACATTTCTCAGGCATGAACGTCCTTCCGCAAAACTGTGGTTGTTCACTTTTTGACCATTTCCCTCTGAAAACATCCTTCTAGGTTTTGCTTTAGCCAAAAATCCATGTAAAATGAGTCTCTTCACGAGCTGGGCAGTGAACACGTGATTCCCTCATTCCACGACTGTTGACTGCAGACTCGCGGTAATGTGGTTACCTCCTTAATGATGCTCAACAGATAATACTTTGACTGCCCAATCAGAAGACAGGATGCGGCTGACCCTTGTTTACTCAGCTGTATCCTGGCATTCGACAGGGCATGGGGCGACAGTGTCAAAAACACGTCACCACCCGAGCAGGATGCTATCTTCAGACATGCTGCACTACACTAGGCATGCGCAGCATATCTAATGGTTTCTGAATGTGAGTCAGGAGCTGAAAAGAAGAGCGCTCCTCTCTCACATGCACAGTCAATCTTCTGGACTCCTGCTCTCGCCTGCGTGCGCTGTGCGTTGACATGCACACTTTCACCTGTGTGAAGCACAGGCGGGAAATGTAAACAGACGAATTGTGAAAGCTGTCAATTCGTCTGCTTACATTCCTGTTGCCCGAACTGCAGTGAGCAGTTTCTTTTTGTGTTGATGATGCGTAGTGGGGTGCCGCTCCTGCGCCCCTATGGACTAGCCACCACTGGTGCTGTCTCGTCCTTTGACCTCTCTTGTCTCACCAACTCGACCGCCCGTGTTGACCACCTTATTCTCAAGAGTGGGGACACATGCCCATGATATTTTGCCACTTTTCATCAGGATGATGGACTGGAAGCCTGCATCACTCATCCTATGAGTACCCTGTCACTTCCGCCACCTGTATCTGATTGCTCATCCGTCAAGCTCCCACAACAATGGTGTGGTGCTTGTTTATCTCACATGTGATCTCCTACCTCACTGTTCCCCAGAGGCCCTGTGACAGCTGTTTTGCTTCTCTCTGGAATAAGCCTCACCTGCTAGCATCAGCTGTCCCTAGCCTGGGGCCCTCCCTTCCTATCTGGCCAGTACCACTCCGTGCCACCTGTTGTCAGCATTCCTACCTCCTTCGCGTGCTCCAGCTTCTTTCTTTGGCTTGCCAGCCACAACTTTTCTTTCCCTGTCACACCTTAAAACCTAATGTCTCCTTTAGTAGCGCGCTACATAAAATCACAGCAGTCCCAAGGTTCATTGTAGAATTCATGAGGGTTGGATTCATATAGTTTTTTTCAGGGCAGGGTCAGTTTTCCATCTGGATTTCCTGGAATAACATTGCCCGCTTCTTGCAAAGTCTGCCCTGCCAGACTAGGCAACATCGTATGAACTTGCACTGTATTGGCTAAATCATCCTTCCTATACTTAATAGGATAATGGGCGAGACTTAAAAAAGGATTTTGATGTTGCAAAAGGTCTGATTCCTAAAATGAGGACATTTGAAACCACAGAAAGGCCTTTTGACCAGGGCAGTACTGGGAACCAAAACAGGCACTGGCAAAGATCTTGTCCGGCCCCGGGGTGGGGGTGTGGGGGCGGGCTGCTAGTGGAAAGATTTGTGCCGCTTTTTGCTTTTCTTGCAGGGGGCCAATATTGCAGCTAACCAGCCCCCGGTAACAAAAATGGCCCCCCAGGGGTCTAAAACCAGCGCCCACCCTGGCAGCCCACCGGTCACCAGTAGATAGTTATAGTTAGGACCTATTTTCCATAGGAAATTCGCAACATTTTATTCCCAATAACTTTGGCGCTGATTGACGAATCTTCGCGAAATTTTAAAAACTCGTGGGGCGCTCCGGTCCGCTCCTATCTTGAAAGTTTCGGGGTGATTCGGCAAGCGTGGGCCGAGAAAAAAGGGGGGTCCCAAAACATGTTTTCCCCATGCAGTTTCCCGTAGGAAACTTTAGACACGGCTACAGCCCGAACTGCTGGATGGAATTACCCCAAATTTGGCAAAACGGTAGCCCTTGGTTCAGAAAGAACCCTTTTTTTTAAATGGTGTAAATCCGTTCAGTAGTTGCTGAGAAAATCAAAACTAAAAACACATATATATCTATGGCAGCGGAGGCCCCCCTCCCCAATTTTTGTTTTTTAAAAACAAAGGCCGGCCCCTGGGGATGGGGTCCCCGGGGCCATAAGTGGACTGAGGAGGGGGGCAACGCAGCCCCCCTCCAAAAGATTTTTAAAAAAAGAGAAAAGACCATGCCCCGGGGGATGGGTTCCCCAGGGCCGATTAAGGCCTCGGGAGGGGGGCCAAGCAGCCACCTTCAAAAAAATGTTTTTGTTTAAAAAAAAAAAAAAAAATTAGGGGACAGGCCCTGGGGGATGGGGTCCCCAGGGCCAATAAATTAGAAAAAGAAGGGGGGCCACACAGCCCCTCTTTTTAGAAAATAAATAAATAAAAGACGGGCATTGCGCCGGAGGCCACGCCCCTCTTTGCAGCACTCTGCAAACGCGCCCCCTGGCACATTTGCAGATGGGGAACGAATTCCCCTTGAATACTGGGGGTCCCTGGGGGCCAACTAGCCCACCAGGAACCTCCAGTATGCGCCAGGGGGCTGCGTTGCAGAGAGGTGTTCTGAGGCCATGCCCCTTTTTACATCTCTCTGCAACGCAGCTCTGTGGCGTTTAATGGAGGTAGCTCGTGGGCTAGTTGCACCCCAGGGACCCTCAGGATTCAAGGGGAGTTAATTCCCCAACTTAAAACGCGCCAGTGGTGAAGGGAGGGGGTGGATCCTGAGGTGACATGTGTGCAAACACGCCCCGTGGCGCGTTTTAAGTTGAGGTATTAATTCCTTTTCAATCCTGAGGGTCCCTGGGGCCAACTAGCCCACCAGGTACCTCCAGTAAGCGCCACGGAGCTGCGTTGCAGAGAGGTGGACTAGGCCGTGCCCATTTTGACACCTCTCTGCAACACAGCTCTGTGGCGCTTACTGGAGGTACCTAGTGGGCTAGTTGGACCCAAGGGACACTCAGGATTCAAGGAGACTTAATCTCCCAAACTAAAACGGCCTCAGAGCGTGTTTGCACAGTGGTGAAGGGAGGGGACGGGGCCTGAGGTGATGTGTGCAAGCTCGCCCTGTGGCGCATTTTACGAGGTAGTTTTAATCCCCCTGCCCTATTATATTCTAGGGCTTACAGAGGAGGTCATGCTAATCACAGGGGGATACCAACGCATAGTGTTCCCTAGTGTATGTAGGTGTTTTCACTGTATTCTAAGTGTCTTTTAACATAGCACTGGCTCTAGGACTAGTCAATCTAAAACCTTTTTATGTGGGGGTCATCAATTATCGAGGGTCTCTTCTTTTCCTTATTTGGGTGTCCTCTTTGATGATCGAGATTCTGGGGTAACCCAAATACAGGCAAAAAAGATTGTGTTTTCAAGAGCTACAGTAGGAGTCCTGGGTTTTGCGAGAAAACTGGGAGCCAGACCATTGAAGGCCCTTATCCAGGTGTACAAGGCTAAGTGTCTCTCTATAGCCTTGTACGGAGCTGAGGTCTGGGGCATTAACAACACTAAAAGCATTCAGACTGTTGAGGATAGATTTCTAAAAAATCTCCTCTCAGTACCGATTTGTACTGCTAATTATATTGTCCATCACGAGCTAGGCATTGGTTATCTTGAAGACAGCATTGCCCTGGCCCCGATGCTGAAATGGATTAGCATCTGGCTTAACCCGGATTTACACTTGAACCACACCATTTTGAGAGATTGTCTCTCGCTTGATCATGGTTTGTATATACCATGGTTGAAATACATTTGGACCCTGGCTAAAAAACTCGGGAGACCAGAGCTGTATTTTTCTCCCGAGACCTTGGTAAAAGGCGACATCATCTGGTGCAAAGAAAGTTATAGTTGCATATCCACTTTGGCAAGGGAAGAGAAGGAGTTGGTCAAGGGTTCCGTTAGGAGCCACCAGCTCTGTAAAACAACACCTCTTATGGAACCTTATCTTGAATATGTAACAAACCCAAATCATCGTTTTCTTTTAACCAGATTTAGATTGAACCAACTATACTCATTGATCGGAGCTAAGAAAGACTGGAAAAGGGCGTTGGACCCTGGCCCTTGCTCCTGTGATAACTTTTCCCCCCAGGACATTATACACCTTTTTTTCTTCTGTGAGCACTTTATTGACATCAGGAAACGTTTTTTAATCCCAATTTTAAAAGATAAAGGCTTTGTTCAAGTGAGACCTGCTTTTTTGTATTTACAGCTTTTAAATAATGTCTGGGAAACCTTTAACATTGCAAGTTTTTTAACTGTGGTAATTCGTACCTTGAAGAAATGAACTGTACCCTTTTTAATGTTGGTAATTTATTAATAATGAAATCTCTGTTTTTAACATGTATTTATTGTAGTATGCTTTTATGGTTTGCACTAAAACCGAATAAAGACTTTATGACTGACTGACTGGTTAGTCAGACTCAGTTACCACCAGTATCCATCTGAAAAAGTTAAGGGTACAGGATGATTTTGCAACAAGGCTTCTTTCTACTCTTCTGTTTGTTCTTTCTGCACGTTTTCCTTCTTCCTGCATTTCTTTTTTTTCTTTCTGTGCGTTTTTTCTTCTTTCTTCACATGTCCTATCTGTGTAGGAATAGTTAGAAATTAGCACTTAAAAAACCTTTGAAATTCACTGAAAAAACCATAGGTTTCAGGCACGTTATAGTTAGGACTTAGCATTTAAAAAAATCTTAGAAATTCACTGAAAAAACCATAGGTTCCAGGGGCGTTATAGTTAGCTGGACATTTCACTCGTACAAAACCATTGAAATTCCCACGTTATAGTTAGTTCAGCTAACTATAACTCGCGCGCCCACAATGCACTGCTGATGACGTCACATATTACATCACTCATGACATGGTCAGTGACATCACTCATGACATCACTCATGACATCTCAAATGACATCACTGATGAAATCATCCTTGTGATAGAGTGGCAGACCTCCTCTCACCCTAATAGAACCTTTGATACACACATGCAAAAATAGAAACTAAACTTTTCAAAACAATGGACGTACCATTACCAGTTACAACAACCTATTCAGTAATTCTAAGATCTACATACACATCCACTCATTCACCAACAGTCCTATATAGTCACTCATACATGTACTCACTCATCTTATGTACTCATACACCTATACATCCTGTTACACACCGCCACTCATCCATAGAGTTACTCACACACATAGTCACTCATGCTAATAAAGAATCAATCATCCATTTACTTGCATATACAGTTATACACACACCACCACATTTACTTCTACAGAAACTTACACATACTTACTCTTTTGAACAATCACTTATAGAAACACATACTTATTCATACAGGAACTCTTCCAATCTCTCACTCTCACATATAGTCACTTATATACACCAATACTCACATATACTAGTTTAAAATATATGTAGTTACTTATAAAGACACTATTGAGACAGTCATTCACTCACTAACACACCCATGCACACACTCATCCACCCATACAGTCCTGCACACATGCTGTCTTCAACACATACAAACAGTGAGTCACTCATTCATGCACCTATGCACTACGTAATACCCCCCACCGAACCATACAGACATCAGACACTTATACTGATACTCAAAAACCAACTAATAACCTATATAGACACTCATGTAGCTACTCACCAACCCATGCAGCCACTTATACACAAAGTGAGAGACTGATACAGATATTTACATATTTAAACATTACTCACTAAGCCATGTATTCACTAAGATACACTTAATCAGTCAGTTATACAATCAATTTTTCAAAAACAAATCATCCATTTAGACACTTATATACCCATTTATTCTTCCATCGACCTTGAGATATACATATATAAAACATATTTAATTTTCAGAAAAACACACATTCACTGGATGATGTCATCAATGATGTCATCAGTGATGTCATTTGAGATGTCATCAGTGATGTCATGAGTGATGTCACTGACCATGTCATGAGTGATGTACTATGTGACGTCATCAGCAGTGCATTGCGGGCGCGCGAGTTATAGTTAGCTGAACTGACTATAACGGGTGAATTTCAATGGTTTTGTACGAGTGAAATGTCCAGCTAACGATAACTTGCCTGAAACCTATGGTTTTTTCAGTGAATATATATATATATATATGTGTGTGTGTGTGTGTCTGTCTGTGTATTTATTAATATTTAAGTTGGTGTTTAAATGTTTGCAGTTAAATATATTTGTTGGGAGGATTGTATTGTTAATATTTTAGTTACATAATTTATTGAGGCGAAATATTTTATTGATGTAATATGTTACTATTTAATTTAAATATGTGTATGCAATATTTTGGATCTATCTGAAGTTATTCTTCTATGTAAAAAGTGTTTTTTTTTTACATATTTATTAATGACAATTTAAATATTTTGCAATAATATTGTACTCTAGATGGTGTAAATTGATATTTTTGACATATTATATGTTTATTTAAAGGAAACAATTATTTTGTTTTCAATATTCCAATATTTTAGTTTTCAATATAGATATGTGTGTCCTTGATATTTTTGGTTTTACTATTTAAGTATAGGAAGTCATCATTTTTCTTATTGTTACTTAATTTCTGATAATGCTATGTGTTCGAAATTGTTTGCATCAATATTATGTCAGTAATCAGGGATGAGGAATTTTATGAGGAGAATGCTGCATCTATATTTCAGAAAACAATGTCAATATCATAACTATAGCAGGGAAATTAAAATTAAGAGAGTTGATACATATTTTTTACCCATATGGCAAAAAAACATTTTGGGAGATGAAAGGGGCTTGCATATTGAGCTTGTAGCTACCATAGTGAAATGGATAATATATATCATATTGGCTATTTTAGTGAGGGGTGTGTACTTAAAGAGGTAATTTCTTGTGGTGTGAAAATAAAGGAAACTGGTTCTCCAGTAGGGTGGGGGCATGTGACTTTTATATCACAAATCGGTCGCAAATCCCTCTCAGACCAGAGGAAATGAACATTGTAGGAGACACATTTGACAATGAAAGGGGCAGATAGAATAGTGAAAGCATTGATGGACATTAGGGTATAATTGCAGCTGAGGATACCAAAGATGACAATTGAGAAAGCCATGTTTACACCCCTCAAGTGAGGGTGAGGCAAGAATATAGGTACATGAAAGATACATGGGGAAGGTGTGAATAACTAAGTGTTTCTGCATAATTAAATATGAACAGAGGAACAGAGCAAACAAGTCTAAGATGAATGTGGCAGATGTCAGACAGTGTCCGTTAGGAACATTCCAACTGATGTCATTGGGTGTAGGTATGTTGCTTGAAGAGTAACTGTTTACATATGAATACTCAAGCTTGGGAATGTATGACACGGCACAATATGAGTCTTTTTTATGTCACATGTGGTCCTTTTATCTTTTATATACCAGGGCTCAATGAGAGAGAATGAGATCCCCAGGTCCAATTATATCTGAGTGTTCTCTTTGTGTACAGGAAATAAATGTATGCATCTTCCAGGCATTAAATGCTAGATGAACTTTTAGAAGTAACTAAGCTTAAAGTAAATGGTTACTTTCCTTCCTTTCTATCAGTAGACCTTTCAGTATGCAATATACATTTCGGCACATGAGCAGCCTCTATTGTTTGTTTGACTACTGCTGTCAGAAGAAGGCAATACAAAGTTAAGAAACAATCACTTCCCAGGGAACCAAGATCTAGATGCTATTAGAGGCCAACCACGATGGACTGCGTGTCAGATATGAGCAGAATCGCCTCAATCAAAGACTGTATCTAATGGTTTAGGGCAGATTTACTATTCTTCAACACACATGGCGCAGCAAGGGAAATGGCTGCCCTGTGTTACATGAAAGGGAGTCAGAAGAAATGTTCCATATTTGTAAAGATATGGTGCATTCCTGCTCTCTCCTTGCTTTCCTCTTGTGCTGGCATACTGGTTGCTGTCAGGTGCCTAGGCATGCGCCTGTGCACTATAGTGCAAGGGTGCCTGTGTTGCGACAAGAATTTTTTTGGTGCAGGGTGGAACACATTCCTATACAACAACAATCCTTTTAGCCATATTACACTACCTATGTGTGCTGTAAAATACAGCACACATAGAAAGAGGAATTTATGGGGAGAAATAAAAGGTAGGTGCGGCACTTTGTCGCAAACCCAGGTCTTTGGAAATCTGGGTTTGCGTCTAAGTACATGGGTGGATGAATGGGAATACCCATGCTCCACCCATGTATTACTTACCCAATGTAAGGCCACACTATGGGCTGCATTTCGTTACTTATGCTGACTTTGGTGTTCCTCCGCGGCACCACCACCGTGCCATCCCCTGGAGAACTGCTAAGGCTGTGGTGTGCCCCCCACCAGATTAAAAATGTAATCAATGGCAGGTGTGCATTGCAGTGGCGGTCTGATGGCGGTAGCCTGTTAGGATCATGACAAAGCCTAACATCCATAACACTGTCGTTAGAGTGCCGACTGCACGTTCCTGTACTGTGCGGCATGCATGCCACACCCTGATGGAATAGGGGATGAAAATGCATGGGGGCACATGTTGCACCCCTGCATACACCCCCAGGGGCAGCTGGAGGCCCTGTTAGGGCCCCTTTGTTGCTTCTCCACCACTCTGTTCATGGCGGGCTGACAGGTAACTTGTAATAAGCTCCGTGACCACTGTGCAACTGCTGCGGGATCCTAGATCCCCAGCAGATGCAGCTGTCCTGTGGTGGTCTAACTACCACACTCGTAATACTGGCGATGGGCCCACAGTGTGGCAGTGGTGGGACCGCCAACACAAGTATGGTGGTCCTATGGACCGCCGTACTCACAATAAGGCCCTTAGTATTTATTAAACCACACACAGCAACGCAAAGTGGCTTTGATTGGCTTAATAAATGCTGGAACAGATTTTGTGTTGGGGTTGTGTCACAAAAGTGATGCAACCCCAGTGAAAAATCAAAGTACATCTGACCCTAAGTCTCTGAAATAGAAGTCAAAATCATTCAGCGGGGCAAGTTTGCAGATTGTATCTGCGGGTGTCCTCTGGAAGCCAAAGTAGCTAGTAGATGAGATAACACTGAAGCTCTTTTTTTAAGGAGGAAAATCTTCACATGGGCAATGTTAATATATCTCACCAAAAGGTGGTATGCTTGGCAGCTAGATATTTTTTGCTCCTTCACCCGGTAATTTGGCTTTTTCTCAATTGTGGTGCTCAGAATCCTCCAGCAGGGAAGGCTGCAGGTTGTATCTGGCAACATAGTGCCATAGTCGGTGAGGCTAGCCACAAAGGTCTGCTGAACAGTAGCAAGTGGCAAGAAAACCCCAGCAGGGTCAACTTGATTTTTGTCTTGAACAGACTGAGTTGGGTGATTGGTCCCAGTCCTTCAAAGGTCTGGAATTCCAAACGTCTCAGATGTTGAAGGAGAAGTACAGATAGACACAGGCAAGAGTCTCAGGAACTCAGGTACAGCGCTTATGGGTCAGACCTCACCCAGCAAAGACCACCAGCATGCCCAGTCTAGGTCCAGTTGCAATTACTCAGGTGAGCACTTCAGGAAAAGGCCTCTTGCATCTTGTTGTTTCACTGTAGCCACAGAGGAGGTAAACCAACTGTCCCTTGGAATCTACTTCTTTGTTATGTCTAAAATTGGGAGCAAGTCCAGAACTTAAACTCACAGGTCACAAACAGCAGGTGCAGTCCTTTCTTCTGTTATTTCAGAGGTCAAGAAAGTGCTCTGCAATACGGTGGGTGAGGTGCCAGCTTTTTGGGTTCACTCACCAGGGCATGAGGGAGAGTAGCAGACATTCCCTAAGCAATGGCTAAATGGTTCCAGGTGTTTGTCTTACTGTAAACTATCCCAGAGTGCACTATTCCAAGGAAAATCCAAGATGGCCAAGACCTTCTTCCCTAAAGTGGGGGCTTGTATGCCAGCCTTCAGTGTGTTTTGCAGTACCCTCCTCCTAAGCTACACCAAACTGGATCTGGAAACAGTGCCCCTCTTACTTGGCTAGTGCCCAACTAACTACCTTGAGCCTAAAGAAGAAGGGCTGTTCCCTCCATAGGTCTCCCATTATGAATGGGCAGGTTTCACCTCTACCCCTTTCAAGTTAGTTATGTTTCTGGATCCCATCCCCCCCCCCCCCGCTGTCCCTCCAGAGCTGATATATACCACACATTCTATCCCTAGTCCATTCAGTCACCAGGCCTAAACCATTGTTTTAACTGTGGGGGCAGTTTTCACAGCACATTAAGATCAAGCACTGGCAAAGCATTTGTTGTGAGGCTAATGCTAATTAGCCTCCAGGAGCTTCAGGCAGGGAAAAGATCACTTTCTAACAGTTACTTGTCAAAACTATTTATTAAAAATCTAACTTCGCCATTAAATAACTTTTTTAATAAATATTAAAACTAATTATTGAATCATTTCTCTAACTAGTCTCATCCATGGGATAGCAAAATTAATGTATTTATTCAGTACCTCATAGGAAACTCAGAGGCTTCCACAATGAAAATAGTATTTGGGGCTTGCCACTGCAGGGACATGGCAACATTAAATTTCATTACATCCCATGTTTAAATACCAAGCCCCCTACTTTGTGGACTACAGGGCCGACACAGGGGAGACTCATTAATATTTAAAAGGAAGTTGTTCCTGTATCAAAATACGTATTAGACAGGAAGTGCTCCGGGTTTAAACTACAGTAGTCAGGCTACAGTGATAGCCCTGAAGCCATGTGTTCCTTTGAACACTAGTGGGTGGCACAATGAGTTCATTGATATTTAGCTTTCAATGCCATGGGTGTATTTCTGCACCATATACTATGGCCTTATAGGAAAGTTAAATATGCCAAATAGGAGTTAGCATATTTTATCAGGCTTTAAGACACTTTTGGGACTGGAGCTAATTTGTACAGTTGAGGAGATGAGGAGACAATCTACAGCAGGACATCAAACATGGTGGACCCAGGCACGCATTTTTTGGAAAACATGTAAATTATTTAGGCATGAGTTACATGGGAGGATTCTTTATTAGCTGGGTGTTAGTTTCAGGGCTAGCTCCAGTCAGTAGAGCAGACCAGGCAGCAACTCATGCCTCAATTTGAAGCAGTGGACTCTGAGGCTCTGGAAGTGAGTGACAGTGCCATAAGTTGGACTAGACACCTGCTGTGTGTTGTATTCTCTCAATCAATCAGGATGTATAAAGTGTGGCTAATCACCCGATAGGGTATCCAGGCACTTGCAGGCCCTCGAGGCTTATTCGAGCAGCCAGGTCTTGAGGTCCATTCAGAATTCCGGAAGTGTGGTGATTATCCGATGGTGTGTGGGGAGACTGTTCCAGGGCTTTGCTGCAATGTGGGAGAAGGAGCTTCCTCCACTTGTGCTTCGTCAGTTGCGGGGAGTATGGGCAATTGAAAGGGAGGCAGAGCATAGTCTTCTCATTTGTTGTTGGAAGTTCAGGCAGTGGTTCATGTAGGTGGCTCTTTATTTATGAAGAGCCTTATATGCATGGGGCAGCAGCTTGAATTGGCATCTCTCCTGTAAGGGGAGCCAGTGGAGTTGCTTGTGGTGAGGTGTGATGTGGGTTTATTGGGGAAGGCCAAGGATGAGCCTGGCTTCAGTGTTCTTTATGCTCTGAAATCTCTGTAGAAAGTGTACACCGATTCCTACTTAGAGGGCATTACCATAGTTCAGTCAGCTGGTGATGAGGGCTTGTGTCACAGTGTGTCTTGTGTGTAGGGGTAGCCACTTGAGTATCTTACTTAGCATGCGCAGAGTCAGGAAGCAGGCGGAGGAGATGGTGATGATCTGTGATTTCATTGTGACCTTGTTGTCAATGATGATTCTGAGGTTTCTGGCATGGTTGGAGGTAGTGGATGTGGGTCCTTGTTCTGATGGCCACTAACAGTTGTTCCATGTGTTGCTGCTGTTGCCAAAGGTCATTAATTCCGTCTTGTCTGTGTTCAACTGCAGGTAGTTGTTCTTCATTCAGTAACTTTTTTCATTCATCTGTGGAAGTTGGTTCTGGTAGTGGTGGGGTCATCGGTGAGTGAGAGGATGAGTTGGGTGTCATCTGCATAGGAAATTATGTTGATATCATGGGATCTGACGATGTTAACCAGCGGAGTCAGATATGCGTTGAAGAGCATGGGGCTGAGGGATGAGCTCGGGGGACACCACAGGTGATCTCCTTGGTTTCAGAGGTGAAAGGTTGGAGGTGGATCTACTGGATTCTTCCAGTGAGGAAGGAGGTGATCCATCTGAGTGCGTCCTCTTGGATCTCAATGTGGTAGAGCCTTTCAATAAGTGTTTGTTGGAATACAGTGTTGAAGGCTGCCGGGAGGTTGAGGAGGATCAAAGCTACTGTTTCTCCTCGGTTGAGGACCGTTCGGATGTTGTCGGTGGTTGCGATCAGGGTGGTTTCGGTGTTGTGATTACTTCTGAAATCGGATTGGGAGGTGTCAAGTAGTTGGTTCTGCTCTAGGTGCGTCATGAGTTGATTGTTGGTGATCTTTTCCAGTACCTTCGCTGGGAATGGAAGTTGGGAGATTAGCTAGTAGTTTTTGAGTTTGCTGGGGCCAGTGGAAGGTTTTTTGAGTAGTGGTCTGACTTTGATGTGTTTCCAGGCATCGGGAAACGTTTCAGTGGTGATAGAGGTGTTGAGTAGGGTGGAGAGTTCCTGGCCAATCCTTTGGTTTTTGCGGTTGAAGATGTAGTGAGGTAATGGGTCTGGGGGAGCTCCCAAGTGGATGGATTTCATGGTGGCTGTGGTGTCTTAGGTGTAGAGGATGTTCCAGGTGGTCAGTGTGTGATTTGTGTCAGTTACGGTGGTAGCGTATCTGTTGAGGTAGCAGTTGTGTGTTGGGGTTCGAAGTTTCTGTATATGGTTGTGATCTTGTCATGGAAGTAGTAGGCGAGGTTGTCACACAGCTCCTGTGAGGTTATGATGTTGTTTTCGCTGGCAGCTGGGCTGGAGAATTCCTTAACAATGTTGAAAAGTTCCTTGGTATTGTTGGCACTGATTTCGATGCTTTGGGCAATGGCTGTCTTCTTTGATGCCCTCAGCAGGTTGTGGTAGAGGGTGAGGTGGAGATTTCAGTCCATCTGAGTTCTGTGACATGGCTGTATTTTACGCAGTTGCTGGAGGTGAAAATTGGGTCCAACTTGTGTCCTACGGTGTGTGCAGGGTCATGGATGATCCGAGTCAATCTGAGGCTACTCATACTGTTGAGGAGGTGTGCGGTGTTTTTGTCATTGGGATCATCCATGTAGAAATTTAGGTCGCTGAGTAAGATGTAGTCCTTGGAGTCTAAGGCTAGGAGCGCAATGAAGTCTGCAATGGTGTTGCAGAAGCTGGAGCGCATGCCTGCAGGTTGGTACCCGAGGGTACCTCTGTTGGTTGTCTTGTCTTCCTTGTGGAGCTTGAAGTTAAGATATTCCATGGGGTGGTGGTGGTGTTTGCGGTGGAGGTACACTGTATGGTCTCTTTGTTGATTATGGCTGTTCTCCTATCGGGTTGTTGGTGCAGGCCTGGTGAGTGATTCTATATCCATTGAGGATCGCTGTGGCAATGTCTGGGGCAGATGTGGTGTTGAGCCAGGTCTCAGTGAGGAAGACTATTTCAGGTGCGACGGTGGCCATGAGGTCCCATAATTCAGTGGAATGCTTGTATAGTTAGCATGTGTTGAGAAGGATACGGTCTGCGTTCCTGGTACCCCAGGAAGCACTCCTCAGAATCTGGGCGATGTAGTAAGAGATCCACCTCTTGACCTCCCCAACTCAGATAATACTTAGAGTATTAGGGTGATCAAGTGAGGGAAAGGGAATAGGGAAGTAGCAGCTGGGAATGGGAGTCCTGTAAGAGAGAAAAGAGACCATGAAACACAACTCAATAAACCCTACACTCATATAGTCTCACTACGACTGAGCCACACCTGAATCATACAGTTGTATATTTCCAAACAACCTATGACAGTAACAGGTGCTCGCACTCCTCTTGGCATACTCCTAGAATAGCAAAAAGACATATTACAAACGTTCTTTCTTTCTATCGCCCTTTCTTCCGCTCCCCCTTAAGAAAACACCTATAAATGTACCATAGGAAAAAACACCAGGAAAACCAAAAATAGGAGCCAATCCAAGTAAGTCATATAAAGAAACATAGAGCAATTACTTCATTGTCTCGCAAAAATAATCCAGTAGTCAAAGAAGAAGAAATAATCCACTGGTTATCCAACGGGAATAATGCTCAGAGAATATCAACCCAAATTGTAGCCTGTCAAGGAGTGTATCTCTATAATCCACAGGCCACTACCTCCTGCAGCAAATAATAAATAACACGATCCTTAGGCAAGGTAATAAAATCCTTACTCCTACCTGAAGGCAAACAGTTCCGCTGAGTCCAGAAAAGGAAACCGCAGTTCAGAGAAAAGCCCCTGGGGTAATGAAACCTCTATCACCGCTCGGTGCATGTTGAAAACTGGAATAACCGCCTTCTTGATTTCCCCTTGGAAGGCAATTCTGAAGGAAGGGGAAACCAAAATCGAGAGACTGTTAAAAGGGGAGGCAGGACGAAAACCCAGAACATCACGGCACTCCAGCTGAGTAGCTCCGTAGTTCAAACAATCCGTGGAGCGAGGGCGGGAACTAGCGGTTCTCCGCCCGATCAGGAATCACTGGTTCGCCTATCCAGGAAAACAGGACAAACTGCAAGGAGCAGAGACCAGGAAATCCCTGCGCGGAATCCACCGTGCAGGCATCTGCACTGTAGAAGAATTACGCACACTGGCCGGTGTGCGCAGGTGACTACATACACACTCCTCCTCTTCCTCCCCCTCTGACTTCTGGGAGTTGCAGTCCCATGGAGTCGAAGTCCGGGCAAGCGCCACCTGACTCATATTCTGACAGTACGTCCCCTTCCCAGGTGCTTCCGAGAGCCAGGCTTGCCGGGACACCTCAAATAGAACAAGCGCACCGCAGACGGAGCATGCACATTGACGCACGGTTCCCAGGAATCATCTTCGGAGGAGTAGCCCTTCCAGGACACCAGATACCACAGCTTGGCCTGCCTGTACTTAGAGTCCCGGAAATGACTGACCTCGTATTCCAGATGCCCATCACGTACCACCGGAGGAATTGACTGACATCTAGCCCCATGTGCCGGCTTCAGTAAACTACAATGGAAAACCGGATGGATACGAAGATGGGCCGTCAGTTCCGGATGATAAAAGGGACCATCCTTACGATGTCGGTCAGCCCACTTTTTGTAGGTCAGTTTTGCCTTGGACAAATGAATGCCGATCCGTTTGTGCACCGCGTGCAAGTGTCTAACATGGTTCATCACAGTAGGTTGATCTGCCACTTCGTCAGGAATCAAAAATGGTAGCACTCTGGCATGAAACCCATAATTAGAAAAGAACGGAGTCTCTCCAGTAGAACAATGCACGGCATTATTGTAAGCCAACTCCGCCAACCGCAACAATGACACCCAGGAATCATGGTCCTCCTTAGCATAGCAACGTAGCAGCGGCAATATCTATTTCTGGGCAGGAGGCGGGGGAGGCGGTGACTCACGCTTAGCAGCCCAGCTGCAGTAAAGTATATAAAGAAATGCCAGACGCTTCACGCAGTGGACGCGCGCTTGAACTGTGACCTTACGGCTTTGCTTGCTTAGCGAATTTTAACTTGTTCTTTAAATCGTTTTTAACCACTGTTTAATCACTGTTCCTACCTTTGCCGTTACCATAATACCCAGCAGGGAACATACTTCTAATATCACTGCTTCCACGAACTAAAATACACAGTCGCCCTTCCCCGTTAAGAATAAGGCTGCTTCTCCAAAGGAATTTACCTTTTTTAACGTAAATTGTAGGTCGCTCCCCAAACACAAGAATGACATCTTTGACCTCTTGCTGAATACACAACCTGATGCTATCTTCCTTATGGAAACATGACTACACGAGAGCTCTGGCCCCGATGTGGCCTCCGATCTGCCCCCAACTGCACGATAGTTAAAAAGGATCGTAGTGCCAAAACCGGAGATGGCATTGCGCTAATTTTCAATAATGCATATACTTGTAAATGGGAGGACCTACACTTTAAGGGCTGCAAAGCCAGCTCTTTCAAACTCTCCCTCACTCCCCAATTCACTCTTTCCGGGATTATAATTTACAGCCCGCCGAGGCCAGCAGGGCCATGGGTGGTGACTTTTCCTGAACTCCTCGCACCTTTTTTGTTAGATGCTGCAAACTTCACCATCCTGGGAGATTTAAATATTCATTTCAACGACCCTACATGCACTACGAGCACTTCTCTGATGGCCGACTTGGCAGCTATGAATGTCCTACTCTGCAATTCAGGTCCCACCCATAGGGCGGGCCACTTGTTAGACCCCATTTTTTCCAGTCTACCTATCCCCCCCCCGTGCTCAATGAAGCTCAATGCGAGAATTTAGCCAAGTTTTTTATTGGGGTAGCACTCCCCCTACATCAGGCTGCTTTGCTCCACCGGCGAACCAGAATACTGTGCCTACTAATAAGCTAGAAAACGTGTTGCCTCTGGACATCTCCTCCTTCAGCCGCATCTTAAATAGCCTAAAATCTGGCTCACCCAGGGGTCTTCTTCCAATCCCCATACTTCAAAAATTGGAACCATCGTCACTCAAACTTATCATGGAGTTGCTTAATGCGTCCTTGCAGGAAGCAGCCGTTCCATCGGCATGGAAACATCCCATGGTTCTCCCACTCTTGAAAAAAGCTAATGCTGCTCCAACAGAATTATCTAATTTACGCCCGATCTCTTTACTTCCAGCTTTTTAAAAAAAAAATTGAAAAACATATTAACCAACAACTGACGCAGTTTGTTGACTCCCAAAACTCTTAAATGCATCGCAATCTGGTTTTAGAGCTGGGTTCTCTACTGAAACCACGCTTTTGAGAGTTACATAAACTTTGCATCAACGTCTTGATATGGGGGAAACTGTGGCACTCATACTGCTTGATTTGAGTGCTGCCTTTGACACTGTGTCACATACCGCCCTACTAAAAGCTTTACAATCTTTGGGCGTTGTCGGGTCAGCACTCAAATGGCTCACTGATTTTTTGACCGACCAGACTTTTCATGTCTTTTCCCCGTCAGCAAGCTCTAAGTCCCACACTTCTCCTTACGGAGTAGTGCAGGGTTCTATCCTCAGCCCATTGTTATTTAATATCTACGTCAGACCCCTGGCCACAATAGCTGAAGAGGCTGGGCTATCTCTTTTTCGTACGCTGATGATACTCAGCTAATCTTCTCTCTCTCCACCAATTAGGCATCTGAGGTATCCTCTCTCCAGGTAGGGCTGCAAAATATAGCTGGTTGGATGCACGCCAACATGCTAAAACTTAACGGTGGAAAAACAGAAGTTTTAATTCTTGGGAAAAACAAAGATCTTTGGGGCCCCCGACATTGGCCTCCTCAAATGGGTGATCTTCCCCAACCAGTGCAACTATACCCCAATCTAGGCGTAATCATTGACGACCAGCTATCAATGAGGTAGCAAGCAGTCAAGGTCGCCTCAACTTGCTTCACCATCCTAAAATGGCTCAAAAAAATACTTTGGATGTTGCCTAGTCCCTCACAAAGAAGAGTGGTCCAGGCCCTGATTACTTCCAGGCTGGACTATGGCAACGTCCTGTACTTAGGAGCCAACAAGGAGGTGGTTCGAAAACTGCAGGTAGTACAGAACTCGGCGGCCAGACTGCTTTGCCAGGGGCCTAGAAGGGCCTCTATTTCAGGCTCTCTCTTCGACCTCCACTGGCTTAGGATGGAGAACCGCATCAAATTCAAGACCCTGTGTTATATGCATAAAATTAAATTGGGCACAGCACCACAGTATCTGAGTGCCTTAGTCCATCCCTACCTCCCAACGCGCCTTCTCCGATCCTCTACTAAGGCCAAATTTTTAGTCCCTAGGATCAGACGATCGCATATGGGTAGCCGGTCTTTTTCTTACTTGGCCCCTTCACTATGGAATTCACTCCCCACACCACTTCGGCATAAAACCATCTATAAGAACTTTCGCAAAGGCCTAAAAACGTGGTTATTCAACCAATAGTTTTTTTTCTCTCTCATTCTGCGTGTGTCCGATGGCGCCGGCAAACCTCCGGGTAGCTGTGCGCCTTATAAAATTAAATTAATAATAATAACGTAGGTATTGTTTAAGGGTTTGGTTCAACCCCTTTGTTTGTCCATCCGTTTGCAAATGGAAGCTAGTGGAAAGTGTTGAGTCGATCTGTAGCACCTTGCACCACATCTTCCAGAACCTTGCAATGAATTGCGGCTCCCTGTCGGACACAATGACTTTCGGAATCCCATGCAACCGAATGACATGAGTCAATAATAACTGAGTGGTTTGCCCTGCTGTACGAAAATTGTTACATGGGATGAAGTGCCCCATCTTGGCGAGACTGGCCACCACGAACAAAATAGCAGTATGCACTTGCTTTTTTGGCAACCCTGTGACGAAGTCAACGCTAATATTTTGCCATAGTAGGGCCGGAGTGAGCATTGGTCTCTACTTTCCTGTTTGTTTTGCATGGTCGCCTTTTGCCCTGGCGCATGTCTCACATCGCGATCCCCGACCCCTTACGTCCTCACTCAAGGACTTCCACCAGAAGTGACATTGGATTAAGTGTTTGGTCTTTAGACACCCTTGATGTCCTGCAAAAAACGATTTGTGACACCAGTTAAAGGCTTTCTTTTGTGTTTCAATATTTTATTGAAATTTATACACTAAAAAAGAAATATCTAAATATATATATATTATGTAACTGTATACAATAAATATAGAATTCAATTGTTATATTTAAGCATATAGTAAAACTTTCTGAATAATTAATCATACTATATAATTTAATAAATACATAAACATACAGCTGCAAAAACAAATATTTGGATTTATATTGAGGCCATAAAATATGGAATTAAGGGAAGGGAGGAAGAAAAAGGGAAAGAAAGAAGGGATCACAAAAGAAAGCGATAAGAGAAAACGTACAAATACGAAGCAAAATGCAATATGAGTATGTTCCAAGGAAAAGAAGAAGACACACATAACAAAATAATTACGCTGATTCAGAGAAAGATAAAAATAAAAAGTAATATTCTTTGATAGAGACAACATTAAATAAATTACATTACAATATACTACGGGTATATGAATATATTGTTACAGAGCCAAGAGAGATGAAGTAGGAATAGGTATTACGAGATAAGAATAGAGAAAGAAAATGAAATGGATAATATAGAGAAATGTGCAAACAGTAAATGAAAACAATTATATTGTGCAGAATAAAAGAATAAAAGGGTAAGCAGAGGAACACACATGTATAATTATATATATATATATATTAAAAGATGCAGAATTACATGTAAATGCTCTGGTGAGTAGCTATTAAAACAACAACAAATAGTAGATAAATAGAAAATGTATTAGGATTTATAACCACCAATAATGAATAATGAGTGAGAGTAAGAGGAAATAGAAATGAAATTACTGCATAGATGGGTTATTAACATTAGTATCGGTATTTGAAGTTAGAAAAGGTGACCATACTCGAAGAAAGAGATCAGATTGATCCTGTATGTTGTATATAATACGTTCATAGGAAGCTGTTTGGATCATGGCCACCATCCATGTTTCTTGTGATGGTGGTTGGGGCGATTTCCATTGGCGTAATATACAAATTTTGGCTGTAGCTAAGGCTGTGTGTAAAAGTCGGACTTGTGGTTTAGAAAGTGATTGTGACTGACGTGTATCATGCAGAAGAATGGTAGCATGCAAAAGTGGAATTTGTAGAGGCATCGTGGAACATAAGGTTTTACCTATATAATTCCAAAAGTGTTGGATCACTGGACATCCACAGATGATATGAGAAATGTTACAAGACGTACTATCACATCTCCAGCATTTAGAATGGAGAAGCAGGCCAGCTTTGTGCAGTTTTGTTGGTGACCAATGCCAATCAGTAAAATCTTGAATAAGCAAAATTTCAATCGTGCTTCACGTGCACCCTTATTGAGATTGCTAAGAATGTCAGACCATTCATCATCGGTATAAGAGACTGATAATAAGGTTTGCCATTTAGTACGTAAAGTTTGTGATAAGGGTTGAGAAAAGAGATGCAAAGTAAGCGTTTGATAGAAGCCAGATGTAGCTCCTTTCATCTTACCCCAAGTGTGAAGATATGTCACAATTGGTGAGTCGGGTAAGAGCCATGGTGGAGGTCCTCAGTTAAAGGCTTTCAACCAGAGCTTATGAGTTGGTAGGTAGAGTTTATCATTATAAAAGGGGAGGCCTTGCGTAAGTTTCCGATGACTATTGCCTCCTTCCCATCTCCTCCAGAAGGATGAGGACTTATGCTTTTTTACATCCTCCAGATAGTCCTCTACCTTAGCCATGCACACGACTTTGGTAGGGTTGATGATGGCATCCAGAAGCCCCTTTACTGTTCCTTTTCCTGTGTCTTTTCTGGACAGGGCATCCGCCTTTCTGTTGTCTGACCCAGGGCAAAAAGTGACCACAAACTCATACTCCGCAAAAAAAAAAGCATCCATCTCATCTGCCTCTGAGGCAATTGCCTGGCGGTCTTCATGTACTGCAGATTTCTATGGTCCATGTATACTGTGACTGGGAGTTGTGCCTCCCAGCAATACTGACTCCATTCCTGGAAGGCCTTCTTTATAGCCAACAGCTCCTTTTCAGCAATAATGTAGGTGGATTCAGCAGGTTTCAGTTTCTTGGATAAATAAGCCACAGGATGTAATTGACCAGTAAGGCTGTCTTGTTGTGAAAGAACAGCTCCAATAGCTACATCCGAAGCATCTGCTTCAACCACGAATGGGATATCGGGTTGTGGATGCTGTAACACCGGTGCAGATGTGAAGGCGTTTTTTAGGAGTGCAAAAGCTTCCATAGCTTCCAAGGACCAAAAAAAGAGAACACTCTTTCTCAACAGCCTAGTGATGGGAGCCACGACTTGTGAGAAATGTGCAATAAACCTACGATAACAATTGGTAAAACCTAGAAAGCATTGCACATCACGCACATTCTTAGGGATTGGCCATTCACGCACTGCCTGTATCTGTCTATCAGCCATGCTCAAACCTGACGGGCTCAAAATCACACCTAAGAACTACATTTTCTCAACCTGGAATTCACGTTTGCTCAACTTACAGAATAGCTGATTTTCTCTAAATTTCTTTAGTATCATAAGGATGTGTATTTTATGCAACTGCAAAGTGAGGGAGTAAATCAGAATATCGTCTATATAGACTACCACAAATTTGTCCCCATAGTCTTTGAGGACGTCATTTAGAAAAAACTGAAAGGCCAAAGGTGCATTTCAAAGTCCAAAAAGCATCACCATATATTTGAAGAGGCCATACCTAGTCTGGAATGCCGTCTTCCACTTATCCCCTTCCCGCATCCTAACTAAATGATAGGCCTCCGTAGGTCCAACTTGGTATACACTGAGGCCTCTTTGACCTGATCCAGCAGTACAGAGATGAGTGGAAGAGGGTGACGGTTCCTGACTGTGTTTTTGTCTATACACGTTCGTAAGTTTCTGTTTGCCTTTGAGATAAAAAAAGTGGGGGGGGCTGCTGGTGACCAGGAAGGTCGTATAAACCATATCTCCAGAAAGTGGTCCAGGTATTCCCACAAATGTCTGGTTTTGCGTTCAGACAGAGCATAAACTCTACAAGTGGGCAACGTGGTACCTGCCACTAAGTCAATCTGACAATCTTAGTACCTATGGGGAGGGAGCCTTTCTGCTTGTTGTTCACAAAACACCTCCCGATACTGCTCATAGACCAAGGGTAACACCACCTCCTTCTCTGCCACAGTGGCAATACAAAAAAGGTGAGCTAAGGACCGTATATGAGAAGTGGTGTCTCGCAAACACACCCTTTTGCATTCCTCAGACAAAAACCTCACGGTTTTCTGCTTTCAGTCTATTGTTTGGTTTTGCCGCCATAACCAAGGCATACCCAGGATGACCTCATATTGGGGTGCCTCTATAATACTCAACGTAAGGGACTCTACGTGTTCCTGTGTATCATATGTTACCGTTAATTCTACTGACTCTGTTTGCTTGGTGATGGGACCTGATTTCAAAGGCTTGCCATCCACAGCCAATACTATTTCAGGAGTTTCTCGAGGAACGCTAGGCAGTTCTAACCTTTTAACCAATCCATAATCAATTAAATTACCAGTGTCCCCAGAATCAATCATTACCCAGATGTGATGTTACATATGGTGAAAGCCTAATCTCATGGGAACCAAAATGTGAGATTCAGTATCCTTCGTCTCAATACAAGCTAGTGAAGGGAGAGACCAGATTGGGTTAACCACGTTTTCAGAGGTGGCTCCTTATCAGAGTCCACTGTTTCTACCTTTGTCTGTAAAACCGAAACAGCTACTCTCTTCCTAGAAGAGAAAGAGCCTTGTGTTCGGGGTTTTGTAGGACAATCCCTCACAAAGTGTCCACTCTTACCACAGTACATACACAATCCATGGGCTCTGCGGTTTTCTCTTTCTTCCCTGGTCAATGGAGCCAGAATGGCTCCTACTTCCATTGGCTCAGTGTATGACTCCCCAATGGGCAGGGTTCTTCTTGGTCCTCTATCAAACCGCGCATATGATCTGTCTCCCTTTCTTTCTGTCAATCTATGGTCCAATCTCAGTGTCAGGTTTACTAAATGTATACAATTAGTCAGTTGTGGGTCTATCTGTGGAAATATGTCCTTCAAGTCGTCCTAACACCTAGATAATACAGGGACATTCTTTTGTCTTCCGGCCAAGCTGTTTCTGCCACCAGACGGTTGAAAGAGGTGAGATAGGTTTCCAAGTCTTTTTTTCCCTGATGTAAGTCCAACAGTTCCTCATCCGCACTAAAAGTAGTGGCTCGTCGATCAAAAGCCCTTTCAAATTCTCTTTGGAAAACAGTCCAATCCAAAAGGACAGGATTGTTATTCTTTACTAAAGGCACAGCCTAGTTGGCGGCATCCCCAACCAAATAAGAGATAGCGAATGCAACCCTAGAATGGTTAGTGGGAAAGGAAGCAGGTTTGCATGAGAAATGCAACAGTACCTGAGTCAAAAAGATTTGTATTTTGAGGGGATCACCAGAATAACGCTCAGGGTTATCTTAGGGTATGGGCGGAGGCACATTCACTTGCATTTGTGACTTTGAGGCTGATGCATCAAAATGGTTTCGGGTCAGCTTCTCAACTCTTTCCTTTAGGGCCGCTAGTTCTGCTCTGGATGGAACCAATTCCTGTTGTACCAATACATGTGCATGAAGCACGTCTTCTAATGAAGTCATCCCAGTGAATCACCCGGATCAGGAGGAGTATATATACTTGGGTGCGTAATTCTGTCAGGGTTCCTGGTACCCCAGGAAGCACTCCTCAGAACCCAGGTGATGCAGTAAGAGATCCACCTCTTTACATCCTCAACTTAGATAATACATACAGAGTATTAGGGCGATCAAGCGAGGGAAAGGGAATAGGGAAGGAGCAGCTGGGAATGGGAGTCCTGTAATAGAGAAAAGAGACCATGAAACACAACTCAATAAACCCTACACTCATATAGTCTCGCTACGACTAAGCCATTCCTGAATCATACAGTTGTATATTTCCACACAACCTATGAGAGTAACGGGTATTCTCGCTCCTCTTGGCATACTCCTAGGATAGAAAAAAGACAAATTACAAACGTTCTTTCTTTCTATTGCCCTTTCTTTCCGCTCCCCTTTAAGAAAACACCTACAAACGTACCATAGGAAAAACCACCAGGAAAACCAAAAATAGGAGCCAATCCAAGTAAGTCATATAAAGAAACACAGAGCAATTACTTCATTGTCTTGCAAGAATAATCCAATAGTCAGAGAAAAAGCAGGAATCCACTGGTTATCCAACGGGAGTAATGCAGAGTAAATCCTAAGAGAATATCAACCTAAATTGTAGCCTGTCAAGGAGTGTCTCTCCATAATCCATTGGCAACTACCTCCTGAAGCAAATAATAAATAACACAATCCTTATTTAATCAAATCCTTACTCCTACCTGAAGGCAAACAGTTCCGCTGAGTCCAGAAAAGGAAACGGCAGTTCAGAGAAAAGCACCTGGGGTGATGAAACCTCTATCACCGCTCGGTGCCTGTCGAAAGACTGGAATAACTGCCTTCCCTATTTCCCCTTGGAAGGCAGTTCTGAAGGAGGGGGAAACCAAAATCGAGAGACAGTTCAAAGGGGAGTCGGGACGAAAGCCCAGAATGTCACGGCACTCCCGCTGAGCAGCTCCGTAGTTCAAAGAATCCGTGGAGCGAGGGTGGGAACTAGCGGTTCTCTGCCTGATCAGGAATCGCCGGTTCTCCTATCCAGGAGAACGGAACAAACCGCAAGGAGCCGAGACCAGGAAATCCCTGCGGGAAATCCACCGTGCAGGCGTCTGCACTGTAGAAGAATTACGCACACCGGCCGGTGTGTGCAGGTGACTAAATACACACGCCTCCTCTTCCTACCGCTCTGATTCCTGGGAGTTGCAGTGCCATGGAGTCGAAGTCCAGGCAAGCGCCACCCAACTCATATTCTGACAGATACATGCGATTTGGTATTTTTGTTCAGGTGGTTTCTGTGGTGTATTGTGGGTGGGGCTGGTCAGTGGGCTGGTGCGTTTGCAAGGGCAGGTGAAGTGGCAGTGGGTGTAGGTGAAAGGTCCTACCAGGCAGCATGGGTTTGCGAGGTGGCAGTGTTTGTTGCGTGTTCAGGATCGAGGGTGTAGAGCTCGATGATGGTGTCACTCTGGGGGTGGGAGGGCCAGGCGTTGTGGCACTGAGCACGATCCAGGAGTGGTCAGGCACGGACAGGGTTATCTTTGGAACACCAATGCCAGCAGAACACCCGTAGTGCACATCCGCTGTGCAGTCGCACTGCAACCTGCATTAGGCAGTCCTGGGGTGGGTGGGCTTCTGTTGGTAGGAAGAACAATGAGTGTGAAAAACTGTACAGGAAAACCCCAGTGGGAAAACCTAACAAGCTTGGTGTCATTGGATCAGTTTGGAACCTGCAGGAACTGGAGGCCACAGGCAAGTGACAAACTAGGTGTCCAGGTTTCTCTCTCTCTCTCTCTCTCTCTCTCTCTCTCTTTCTCTCTCTCTCTCTCTCTCTCTCTCTCTCTATCTCTAGCTCTCTCTCTCTCTATCTCTAGAAGAAGTCCCACTCAGATGCAGTCAAAGATACACCATCCTTAAATTGTAATCCATTACTGGTAGTCTTCTACTGGCAACAAACTATTCATCTGTAGACCAACACAAAGCTAGATATGGAAACACTCAGATGAGATCTTAGATCACCCCTATAACTTTTGTTCCACTTTGACTAATGTGGTTATTCTCTGGAACGTTTGATAGAAGTATTACCTCCAATTTTGATGCTTCATTTGCAGAAGACATGGCATCTATTGGCTACGTAGGCATTGATATTCTACTGATAAAAAATAATTTAAGGTTCAAGATCACTCTGACAGAAGTGGTAGATAATCTGATAGAAAACATTAATCAATGGGACATTGAGATATTTGTGTTACTGGCCCTGGTCACAGCCCTTGATATGGTGGAGCATAATATCTTGGTCCACAGGTTGACATCAATCCACATAGCAAGACATCTTGGTCATACTTCAACTTCATGCCTCTCATCAACCACCTACACTTCTTGTCTCTTTAGATCACTGTTGCCGGTTCTTTTTCATCACTGATTTCTCTCTGTGTCACCTTTTCTTCCTTTTCTCCTTTCTGCCTAGTAAATGATGAACACAATTCTAGGCCTCTTAAAAGAAGAGTGTTGATTACCAGTACTTGGAATCACAAACACAAATTAATCACAGCTTGCACGGAGATACTGATAGTAGAAATAAAAATAGATGGAACAAAGACACTTTAAATACTTCCATCCTGTATATTTGACCATATAACTAATTCAAAACTTGAATTGCCTAAATTAAATAATGCAGTATGTACCAATAAGTAGTAGGAACTTATGGTTTGATTAGCAAAGGTAAACTTAGCCTTTGGGGTAAGTTTACGATTTTTGGGAATTCACAAAGGAATTTTATCAGTAGTATCTTTATGACTGCCTATCTTTTTATGTGCGGAGTCTCCACCACAAGTACAGAGGATCGACTGTTGTGAAGATACTACTCGTAAAATCCCTTTGTGAATTACAAAAAATCATAAACTTAGACAAAAGTGTAAGTTTTCCTTTGTGAATCAGACCCTTATTCTTTGATCCATAGTAGATGGCAATGCTCTGTATCTCGGGATTTGTAATACGGGGTTAGCTATACTCCAGAAAACTCAAAATACAGGGCTACATAGCCTAACAGGATTAAGAAACAACACACACATAACAAAATCTAGGATTGCAGTTCACTAGGTGCTGTTTACCTTTTAAGTGGGAAGGGAGGCAGTGCTATTCTACACTGGAGATATAAAATTTTGTGTTGTAGAATCCTGCACAATCCTCCCACACTTACGAAGTGGTGACGGTAGCACTGACCAGACCTAAACCGGCAAGACTGGTTACTTACCCGGCCTGTTCTTTCTTTTCCATCCCCTGCCCATCGAGAGTGTCCGAGAGAGCGAGAGAATTCCAGAGAACCCTGACCTGTCCCGACCCTGACGGCCCAGAACCAGGAACCCAGGAGAGAACCCATCTCCTTCACCTTTGTGTTGTCTTTTCAGTTGGAACCTTTTTTTTTGTTTGCAGCCCTGAACGTTCCCATCAAGAGAACCCTAATAAATCACGTACTCCATATCACGGCTTCTTGTGATCCCTTATGCCCTTCCGGAGGTCCTATCCCCTACATGCCCTTACAGCACCTTATACTGAAGTAAAGGAAATCAAATAATTCTGATGTGGGCGAAGCTCACTATTATACATTTATCAGAAACTGCAATCCCATTTCTATTAGCAAAATCTAGCTTCTGGGGTTGTAAGAACAAATTCAAGCTGCACCTATTTTGAACTCTTCACCATTGACATTGGATTGATCAGTGCTTAGAGATGGTTTGTGGTAAGCACCTTATAAATGTCCTGATAATAACAATAATACCAATTAACAGGGCAGATGTACTTTTTATGAACATTGCCAGCGCACTGCAGCAAAGCTGTCCTATGTGTACTGTACAATACAGGAGGACTTTATATTTTTCATGGAAAGTGTCAGAACATCTCAGTAAGTCTACCACACGTTTACTGGGACAATTCCAAAACTTTTTTGCAGGCTTTTTATGGACTTAATGAGACATTACCAAGACTTCGCAATAGGAGTGTTATACTTTGTATGGACAGTAACAATACGTCTTACCAGGGTTGCTTTGCTTTTTAAGGAGAGTACAAACACTCATCAGCAAGGCAATTGTACTTGGACAGAGCCAAGACTTCTCAGCACTACAATGATACTTTTATTGGAAAACACAATCATGTCTTAGCAGGGTGTTATACCTGGTGCTTAGCCAGTATGAGTGTGCTGTGTGGAATGTTGGTGCATGGTGATGCATTGGAATGTTGGGTGCCTGTGAGTGTCAGTTGGAGTATGGGCTGAGCAGCAGGGAGGCTGCTCCTGGTGGGGCCCTTAATTAAAGCTACTTAAGCCTATCAACATGGTGTGCGTCTGCCTGCCTCAAAGTGTCAGTTCATACAGTTGGAGGATTATATGTTGTTCACATCAGTTCACATTTCGATGGGAGTTGGCAGTGTTTACAAGGAGGTTTTGAGCCCAGCAGTTTGTTTCAGCTTGCTGACAGGCTGGAAAAGATGTTAATGAATATACTTGGGATTGTAAACCTGGCACCATACTGCGTGTTTAAACATGTATAAACGGAACGCATAGAACGGACCATCTCAAGGTAAATGGTTTTATTTATTTAGTTAGTTTTCACATTCCCATCGTGTGTCGGATTCCACTACCCCACACCCCATCTAACCACCCTCACAGCATTTACCAGTGTGAGCCGCTGCTGTTAATGAGATTATCCAGACTTCTCATTAGTATCCCAGGGAGAAGAGGTCTGGTTTATCAACATCTCACAGGTGTTAAACTCTCTGGTCAGAGGTATCATAATGTCATTTAGTGTCTATTTTATCATTCAGTCTAGCATAATAGTGAATATGGCTTTTCTGAAGTATCATAATTATTCATTGTCCTGTATACATAACAGAACAGCTATCTTGACCAGTCTCCATTGAAAAGTTTTTTTTTTTCAAATTGCCGTATTTCTCTTGTCAGATTTTCTGATTTTTCTCATGAAACCCAGAGAAATCCAAAGAGATAACATTAAGTACCAATTAGTTAAGATGAACATGGTCAGAAATCCACTAACCTTGAATAACTTCCCATCATCTTCTTTAGGGTGGACAAAGGAAGGACAGATAAAGACTGCATAATAGCCATATTCTTTTGCCTATTACAAGTGATGTTTAATATTTGCTTTGAATCTGCAGTAATGCAAAAATGTTGTTACTTACTTTCGGTAATCTCTTATCTGGTAGAGATATGATCTAGCAACAGATTCCTTACCTTAAAATATCACAGGTGTCACACTGGATCTGGAAGAATTTTCTTTGAGCAATATCCCGGAACTCCGTTAGGTGGTGCCGTGGTGAAGGGGGGGGTTCCGCGTGGCTTCGTCAGCGACGTCTGCGCTGTAGTGACATCTGCGTCTCCTATAGAAGCACCACCTAAGCATGGTGACGTCAGTTACTTTTCATGACTTTCCACGCCTGAAGTGCAGAGCCATGAAGGGCAGTGACATTGGTGTGTTGTGAAAAACTAGGGCCCTGAAAGGGATCAGCGCTGATCCTAAAAACCTGTCCTCAGTGCAGGTAGAATGAGTGGGTCTGTAAGGAATCTTCAGCTAGACCATGTCTCTACCAGATAAGGCGTTACTGAAGGTAAGTAACTTGTCTATCTGATAGAGACATCTAGCCACAGATAGCTTACTTTCAAATACATACCCATGCAATACCATCTCCGGAGGAGAGGGGACTGCGAACAAGTTCAGACCAGAAAGTCCTGCAGGCCAGAGCAGCCAAAAAGGTTGTCCCTGCGGTCTTGACTGTCCAGGAAGTAGTGCTTGGTAAATGTCTCCCGGGGTGCCCATGTTGCTGTCTGACAAATTCCGAGGACTGGAACTCCACGTTGCACCGCTGTGGTAACAGCATTAGCTCTAGCGGAATGAGCTCCTAAGCCTTCAGGACGTTGATTTTTCACCAGAGCATAAGACACACAGATGATGGACGGAATACAGAGCAAATAAAACATTCATCCTCAGTCAAGAGATCTGGGTTAAATCCATTGTTCTTTTGCTCACCACTCCACCCCAGTTTGGACCCAGTCATATGCACATCAGTCTTGACCCTGTGCTTCATGGTAACAGTCCAGCAGACCTGCCAAGCCAGGTCCTCCCTGGACCTGAAACAACCATCCTGAGACCGGTTTCGGGGCATCACCCCCTCATCGGCCAGGCTAGTTTGAATCCAGTGGCACAGTGAGCCCAGAAACCATGTCTGGGCATACCTGGTGCACTTAGGGAGAGAAAGCAAAAGACACACAGATGATGGACTGAATGCAGAGCAAATCAAACATTTACCCCTAGTCAAGAGATCTGGGTTAAATCCATCATTCTTTTGCTCATCATGCCACCCCAGTTTGGACCCAGCCATATGAAAATCAGTCTTGACCCTGTACCTCATGGGAATAGGCGTGAATGTATGACATTATTCTGCATTCTGTCCATCAATTATTCTTTTTGCATGTGTCACTCCGAGTGGGATGGGTATGCACAGACGTGGGTCCTATGCTCTCCATGCCACTGGAGGCATGCTATCCGGGCTGATGAGGGGTGAAACACCGACACCGGTCCTAGGATGCATGTTTCCAGTCCAGGGAGGACCTAGCCTGGCAGTTCGGGCTGGACTGTTCCTATTGGGTCGGGGGTCAAGACTGATTTGCATATGGCTTGGTTCAAACTGGAATGGCATTGGGAGCAAACAAAATGAATTTAGGCCCAGATCTCTGTACTGGGGTGAATGTATGACATTGTTCTGAATTCTGTCCATCAATTGTTCTTTTTGTATTTGACACCCCGAGTGGGACGGGTATGCCCAGATGTGGGTCCAGTGCTCTCCATCCCACTGGAGTCATGCTATACTGGCTGATAAGGGGTGAAACACCGACACCGGTCCTAGGATACTTGTTTCCAGTCCAGGGAGGACCTGGCCTGGCAGTTCAGGCTGTACTGTTCTCATTGGGCACAGGGTCAAGCCTGATTTGCATACAGCTGGGTTCAAACTGGAATGGCATGGGGAGCAAAAAAAACAATAGATTTAGGCCTAGATCTCTGTACTGGGGTGAATGTATGACATTGTTCTGCATTCTGTCTATCAATTGTTCTTTTTGCATTTTTCACCAGAGCATAGTAGATTTTGTTGTAGAGGATCACCCATTGTGAGAGAGTCCTCTTTTGCACTGCAAGCCCTTTCTAAGCTCCCACGTACCCCATGAATTCCTAGTTTGTCGCCCACATGGAATTCTTTAGTGCGGTCAATGTAGAACAACCCTCTTATTGGATCCGGACAGTGGAGTCGCTCCTCTTCTTTAGAGGAATGCGGAGGAGCATAGGAAGTGGGCAAGGTGACAGATTGCCACACATAGAAGGATGTTACCACTTTTGGTAGGAAAGAGGCCCAAATGCAAAGCACAAATTTGTCAGGGAATACTGTCAGGTGAGGAGGCTTGAATGACAAAGCCTGCAATTCGTTTACCCTCCTGGCGGATGTAACTGCCACTAAGCCTGTCTTGATGGTGAGCAGCTGGAGGGGGCAGTTCTGCAGAGGTTCAAATGGAGCACACATTAGCCAGGTGAGAACCAAATGAAGGTCCCAATGTGGCATGATGAAAGGGGAAGATGGGAACATATGTACAAGGCCACTGAGAAATTGGTCTGGCAGCCGCAGAAAGTCAGACAGTGCTGAAAGGTACCCTTTTAGAGTGTCCCGAGCAGAGCCCTGCTGGGCAAGGGTTAAAATAAAAAGAAAGATATCAGATAGGGAAGCAGAAATAGGGTCAATTTACTTTTTGTACAGTATACTACAAACTTGTTCCATCGGCCGGCGTACACTGACTTTGTCGAAGGATGCCTGGCTGCCAAAATAATATTACAGATTTTGGGAGGAAGGTTGAAATCTGACAACTGCCACCGCTCAATCTCCACACAAGAAGGCAAGAGTTGCCAGGGTCAGGTGGAGAACCCTCCCCTGCTGCTGCAACAGATGATCCTCCTGAAGGGGCAGCCAGATCGGAGGATCAATGCTCAGTTGGAAAAGCTTGGGGTATTATACTCTCTGTGCCCAGACCAGGGCCATAAGGATGACTTGGGCCTATTTGGTTCTGATCTTCTTGAGAACTCTGGGCAGGAATGGTATGGGCATAAATGCTTGGAGCGCTGAGATCCACTCAAGACGAAAAGCGTCTCTGAGCAAGAGCCACCTTGGAAAGTCCAGCGCATAAAACTGCTGACATTGCGCTTTCTCTGCAGATGTAAACAGATCTAACCAAGGCTCTCCCCACTGTTGAAAGAGACCTTGCACCACCTCTAGATGGAGATACCATTTGTGATCTGCTTCGATGGTATCAAAGGCTGAGTTCATCTGCTCTGCAAGATGTTGAACTACCAGGGATATGCCCTGGTGTTACAGCCAAGTCCAGAAATGCAGAGCCTCTTAAAAAAAGGGTCCACAACCCCACCGCAGCCTGTTTGTTGCAGTACCATGATGGTGGTGTTGTTGTCTATGAACACTTGCACTAGCCTCTCATTGATGGTAGGATTGAAAGCTTTTAATGTCAAATGAGTCACTCGGAGCTCCAGCAGTGAGATCAGGTTGGGGAAGGGAGAGCGATCTGCCTGTTACTTAATCGCAGTTTGTCAGCCATCACTGAAAATTCTGTGCAGTTCCCACCAAAATTTGGACAATATCAGAGAGTTTTCCCTAATGCTTCACCCACAGAACTTCAGGTCCCACTGCAGAGTACACATTTGCCATCTGGCATGTGGCACATGCAGGAGGCCATGAGAACCTGTAGCCTCAGAGTCATTCCCACTGAAATCCAGGATAGAAACATCGGTATCATAGTCTGAATATCCTGGACTCACCACTCAGAAGGCTAGGCCTGAAACTACACTGTGTCCAGAACATCTCCAATGAAAAGGAGCATCAGAGAGGGAGTCAGGTGTGACTTCTGCACATTGATAGTGAACCCCAGCAAGTGCAGGAGGTCTGCTGTAGTCTGGAGGTGGGAGACAACAGCCTGGGGTGAGCCTACCTTCAACAGCCAGTCGTTGAGATAAGGGAAGACTGACACCCGTGATCGGTGCAGATAAGCTGTGACCACCGCCATCACCTTGGTGAACATCTGAGGGGTGCTGGTAAGGCCAAAGGGGAGCACAGAACTGAAAATGCTTCTGGCCTATCGTAAACTGCACATACCGCTGATTAGCAGGCAGGACAGGAATATGAAAATAGGCATCCTGCAAGCCCAATGCTACCATCTAGTCTCCCGAGTTCATGGCAAACAGCACCTGAGCCAATGTGAGAATCTTGAACTTTTCCTTTTTGAGTTAGTAGTTAAGGGCTCCTAGATCTAGGGTAGGATGAAGGATCTTATCCTTTTTGGGACCAGAAAGTAGCTGGAATAACATCCACAGCCTACTTCTGGTTCCCGGACCCTCTCTATGGCTCCCTTGACCAAGAAAGTAATGATTTCCTCCTGAAGCAAAATAAAATGATCCTCTGTCAGCCAGTCATAAGGTACAGGCATAGAGGGTGGGGTAGTCTCAAAGGGGAGGGAGTAGCCCCTTTGGACTATCTGGAGGACCCACCTGTCCGATGTGATATCAAGCCAGCAGTGGAGATGATGGCATATCCCGTCACCAGCTGGCCACCCATGATCTTGAAGGGCAATACAAGGAGGGTTTGGGGGCTGGGGCAGCAGGTGGGACGGTGGACTGACCTGATCTCTCTAGCTGCCCGACCCATGGGGTCGAAAGGAGCCGTGCCCTCAGCCACGCTGAGGTTGCGGCACCTGTGAGTTCTTGTGGCTGGGATAGGGCTGGCACAGCTGAAAGCCTCTTCTGTAGCCAAAAAAGTGGTGAAAGGCAGTCTGGGGATGAAGCGCCTCTTATTGGTCCAAGGACTTGTCTGTAGCCCATGAGTCCTTAAAGTGCTTTAGCGCCATGTCTGCCTTGTCTTCGAAGAGATGGGTGCCTTCAATGGGCATGTCCTTGAGAGAGGCCTAGACATCCCCGAGAAGCCATAAGTCCTCAATCAGGCATGGAGGTGAACAGCCACCATTGATGAAATCACTCTGCCCAACTAATCAGTTGTGTTGAGACCACAACGGATGAGGAACTTTGATGCATCTCTCCCATCTGATTCTTCTTGGGAGAGGATGGCCCTGGCCTCCTCCGGAACCTGTGGCAGCACTTGCGCAACCTTTTTCCACAGGGCGTGGCAATAACAGCCCAATAAGCATGCGATGTTCACAAACCACAATGCAAGGCTTGTGTGAAAGAAAACATTTTCTTACCCCAACTATCCAGCCTCCGAGAATACCTGTCCGGGGAGCGGAAGGGAACACGACATGGGAGTTGGAGGCTTCGCCCACCAAGTTCTCTGGGGTAGGGTGGGTGGTGAGGAAGCTTGGGTAGCCCTGAGCAAGGTTTTTGGCGGTGGGTGATTATTGCACTCACAGGAGCCCCTGTGATGGTTTTGAATGAGGTACCCAGTAGGACATCTGTAAGGGTCTCATTAAAGCGTAACAAGGAGACCAAAGAGTAGACACCGGGCTGCAAACCTCGATCAAGATATTATTCTTGACAGCCAATGAAGGGAGCTGAAGGTCCAGGACCGCAGCTGCCCTCCATACCACCATATCAAATGACACTCCCTCCTCCGTAGTCACGGTAGGGGAAGAAAGCATGCCAGAATCTGGAGAGGTGTCCCGTCCACTGGCCTCACCCAGCTCCTCACACCAGTCCATTTGATGGGAAGGCTGGTCTTCTAAAGGGTCCAGCAAACCCTCCCAATCATCTTCCACTCCTAGCCCTTCGGAATAAGGCTCAGGAAACAACCTAGGACCTGGAGGTTCTGTCTGCACTGGTATTGGTGTCAGTCGAAACAGTACTGGCTCTGGGTAGTCGGGAAATAGAATGGAGAGCAGCACACAGAGCATCTGAAGGTCGCAATGGGACGACAGGCGATGGATCAGATCCATTCCTAGATCCATTGGGGGACATTGGTAATGGGGCCGGGGATGCAGGCACAGAACCAGGTGGAGCCCCCTCTGAGCCCACGGGGCCGAAGGTGCGTCGTTAGGGTCAGGCCACCCAAAAATGAAGCACATGGCCTCATAAAATTCTTTAAGTTGGGCGGGGGTTGACCTGGTGCTGGGAAAGGCGAGGACGCACGGAACAGACCCAGGCGCAGGTTCAGAACAACAAGGCCTAGAATGCCGAGGCTCTTCCATCACCCAATTGACAAGGAGAAGTCGAAGCATGCTCCAACTGCTTGTGTTTGTTATACCTCTTACCTGATCTACCCAACGCCTTCGAGTGGGAGGGAGAGGACTTGGGACATCTGGAGTGGTGCCTGGACCTTCCTCTCGACTGGGACCGAAAACAATACCACCTAGGAGATGTGCAATGCAGTGCCGAGTGCATGGCCGCCAGTAGCTTTAGGGAATGCTCCCTTAAAGCTTTTGGAGCCATGGCCCATGATGCGGATGTCACTGCGGCGCAGACGACGGTGCCAACATCACTCGAAGCCGACCGATCCCACCTACCTGCGAGCAGGGGTATTCCCTTAAGAAAAATCTTCCTGAACCAGTTTGACGCCTAGGAAATTCAAAGGTAAGGAATCTGTGGCTAGATGCCTCTATCAGAATCATCAACCAATGACCATGATTTAAACTTATAGGTAGAGAATCAGAAGACCAAGATCAAAAATGCTACTCATGGTGTTTTGAGTTGGGCTGCTACTATTTTTTATCACTATGCAAAATGAATCCAACGGACTTATGGCACATAAAGCAACAATGCAAAAGAAACAATTGATGGATGGAATGCTGGACAATGAAAGCATTCACCCACAGTCACAAGGATCCATCATTCTTTTGCTCACCACACCACCCCAGTTTAGACCCAGCCGTATGCAAATCAGTCTTGACCCTGTTCCTTGTGGGAAGAGTCCAGGCCGAACTGCCAAGCCAGGTCCTCCCTGGACTGGAAACAAGCATCCTGGGACCGGTTTCAGGACATCACCCTTCATCAGCCAGGCTAGCTTGAATCCAGTGGTGTAGTGAGCGCTGGACCCACATCTGGGCATACTGTTCCCACTTAGGGCTACATATGCCCTAAGTGGTTACAGGTAGTGCACATGAGATGGCTGTATTGTAACAGAAAGACCTCTGTGGAGTGTCTTTTTTGTGAATTGTAAAATAGCTCCTGTTTTCATAATAATCAAACTGTTTATGTTCCTTGATAGTACGGAATACTTTGGATTTTTGGTGTTAAAGCTATCGGTCATCTTAGAGATGTGAAATTGATAGGCATGGGGGGGTCTCTTTAATGTACAAAACCAGGAGTGTGTATTAAACTGTCCCTCAGTAAGCTGTAACTCCTAGCATATCTGTGTATCTCTGATGAAACTATGTTTCATTTGGAAACTTAATTTCCTGAAAAGGATTCCCTTTCCCCATCTATCCCTAGCCCTGGTAGCATCTGTTGCCCTTGTTAAATGTAAACAGAATCTGAGTTTAAGAAGCCTAACTAAAAAGTCAACAGCTTGGCGTGCTCATGCTCATTCCGCTAATGTCTTTTCATCTGGCCAGCACAAACTGTAGCAAATAACAATTATCATAATTTGAGAGATCTATGTTATACCTACAGGTATTTCTTTTATCATTTGAGTGAATCTGTATGCAGAGCTGGGGGTCCCAATAATGAATTTACTGAGGGACCTTATGCTACATCAGCTATGGATAATAACAACGAAATGTTAACTATTAAATATTCTTCCCATGACATGGTCTCATCTGCTGCCAGACACCCACCAGGATCCTTTGGGTAGTCTTGTATAGTGGATTTCCAGCCATCTTCACTAAAGAAGACTTAAGAGGTACTCCTGTCTCAATACCTCTGCCATAGGCATGTTCTCTTTTTTTAGTCTTGCCTGTGCTGTAGATGTGTATGATGATGCTCTTTGGGCTCCTAGAATACCTTACTGCCCTCTACCCATTTCCACGCCTCTTAGGATATTTCAAAATGAGTGAGATTTACTCTCAGAGTTTTACTCTCAATTTGATTGGGAACATTAATATATATTCTACTGCAAGCAAGATTTGTCCTCAGAGTTTACTCTCAATTTGGCTGGGAACATTAATATATTTTCTAAGATCATAGCATGCAGCTTTTATTTGACTTTTAAAAAGGATTGTTGCTGTATTTATCAGGTATAGGCCAGAAATATAATTATTTTGTGGTTGTCAAGTGCTAAATTACCAACCCTGCTTTTGGTCCTCAAGATTACAAACAAGTGATGTCTAGGATGCATGAATTAATCTCAGCCACTGGTAATTACATGGAACGCATCCAAGTCCATCAACTGGTATGTCCAGATTAGGGTCCCATGCTCACTTTACCACTGAAACCAAGCTGCACCCCACTGAAGAGCCCCAACTAGGGTGAAACAGGTCTTGGGTTGCCTGTGGTCTGGTTCCTAAATGAGCAGATTTGCACGTGGCTGGGCCTTATCTGAGGTAGCATTGTGGGTAAAAAGAAAATGGACTGGGATGCAACCCAGAGTAAGTACCAGTGGTTGTGATTAATTAAAGCATCCCACCTGTCACTTTTTTGTTCAGTCTTCAAGAAAACATCTTTATCCAAACAGCTAAGGAGCAGCGCTATGATAGGCAATGGTTGTGCTCCGGATGAGAACTTGGGCACCAGTGTTTGGCATGCTCTTTCAATTAAAATGCTTGTGGGGAAGGCCCCAGGCAGTATCTACATCTTAAACCAGTTCATCAGGAACTGCTTTGTTTGCAAAAGTTGCACACCCTCAGGAAATGCCCTCTATCCTCAAAATAATTTTGTGGGTCCCACCTTTTGCAACCGTCACTCTATCCTACAGATGCATAAATTGCATTGATTAAAGTTAGATATCCATGAGCTAGATGCAATCTTGTACTTTGATAATGTGTTCCACATTTTTCTGAAGTTCTTGTCTTAACAGAGATGCATCCTTATTGACTAGCTCAATGTTTTACTCCAGGGTTGTATTGCAAGCTTGAACTACTCCGAGGCTAGCATCCATGGATGAGGGCCAGTTATTTCATTTGAGGTTGCAAGTGCTACAGGAGGGGCTGACAGCTGCCCATGCATCATTTTTTTCTCCATTTTGTCTGGGTTAGCTGGTTACTTTTGCCCTTAACCAGGAGGTTTTTGGAGATATCCCATCCTGGCCCTTGCAAGTTACACTGGTGAAGAAATATCAATGATGTAGCGGGACATGTCTATCTGTTGGTCTGTCAATTAGTTAATCTTGAGTGGTTCACTCGTTCTCAAGGGGTGATTGGTCATGGTTTAGATACTAGTACCACCTCTACAGTTATCAAGTTTTCGCCCCCGTCCCCTTTCTATAGAGGTCTCATACCAGCAACTCCATAAGTCTACCTCACTTCCTTGACTATTGTGTTAACAGATTTGCGGGTGACGCCTCACAGTGGTGTGCCTACCCCTGATGTTCCATTCTGGACTCACTGCTAATCTCCTACTCACCTTCAATTTAAATCACCACTTATAGTTGCTGCTATGTAATTTGCAGTTTGGCGCCGCTGCTGCAGGTCAGGGGATCAGTCCTAGCATAGATTCATGGCATAGGTCTTAGATCTTCACAGACTGTGTTGAAGAGGCCATATCCTGGGTGCAGAACATGGTAAAGTGCGTCTCCCTTCTTTGTTGCTGTTGTTGTAAAAAACAAAAACAAAAAAGTTTGCCGAGCACAGCAATAACATAATAGTGCATCCTCAGCAAACCCTTCTGCCTCCAGAGATACTGCTGCCCAGTGGTTGGTCTGAATGCCATGAGATCCTCTGTAATCATTTATCGCCTCCTCTGATCTGGGCATCACAGCAGTCTCTAAATGAGCCTCTTAACGTTGTCCTCAAGCAGAACTGCTTTACTTTCTAAATCTTGACAAAAGGAGAGTATGGCTTTGTTCATTTTTGTTCATTATTTACTCCAATTTTCTGCTCGGAAAAAAAATGTCTATAGCTTGTGCCTTATACTATTCACCTGATGTTTGCAATGTGAGACAAATAGAACATGTGATAGTGCTTATGAGCTTAACACACGTCTGACCTCCTCTAAATCCCTGTGTGCTGAAAATGCAATGATATATAAAACGTGCACAAGTTCAAAATAAAATTGCGTTGTCTTTCCTTTAGATGAAAATGCTGCCAGATATAGGTTAGTTTCAAAGTTAGCTCGCCCAAATATTAAAACGAAATACACTCCACTTTTTATTATTGATTTTATGACTAGTAACCCTGCACTTAAATCGGACCCCAACCAGCATTAGTCCATTGAACGTAGCATAACTATGGAACCCAGAAATACTGGGTGGAAATGTGCATGCGTTCACTGATTTAGGTGACTGTTCCACTTTACCACCTGGTCTGAATATCGGAAGGGGAGGTCAGTGGAGACCTGGGGTATTAGGCGCACAAGGAGGCTCGGTCTGGCTGGGCGTGGGAGGGGCATGGTGTCTGCTTCGCCTCTGGTTCTGGGATGGGTGCATAAGGGTCTGTTTATGCCTTTGTCCATAGGACCTGCCACTTTTCACTCATTGTCTTACTGTGTGCCTATACACACCAGGTAAACAAGGTCTGGTTTTCCAGACCCCGTAATTTTAGGTCAATAACTGCAGACAACTTGGATCCTCTCTGTCACCTTCCTACCGAGGAATCTCACGCCAGACAATTGGCAACGGGAACCTAGGTATTGGAATTGGAATTTGAACCTTTGACCTGTCGGATGCATATAACTCACTGCAAGAGGGTATCCTACCCCAATTAAGTATTGCACATGGAGTAGGGGCCTATGGGTTACATTTAGACCCCCTGCAGTATTTATTAGGCCTGGGCGAAGCACTACGCTACGCTCGCGTAGTTTGCGAAGTTCGCGCTACTTCGCACTACGCGAACTGCACGTAGCACAGTGCGAACATGCGTAGCGTAGTGTTGCGTAGTGCTGCGGTCATTTTTTGCTTGCTCGCGGTCCTCAACGTCAAGTTGGCGACCGCGAGCAAGCAAAATGACATCCTGGCGAGACTTTTTCCTTGTTCGCGATCGCGAGCATGGAAAATAAACCTCCCGGCGAGATTCCCAACGCGAGGAGGTCAGGTTTCTCATTGCGAGGGGTCGCGTATGCTCGCGACCGCTCGCGATGAGAAACTACCAGTTCGCGTTGAGAAAGCTGCAGCTCGAGTAAAAATCTACTCGAGCAGCAGAAAACTACAGCTCGCACTGTGCAAGATGCCATTTTCAATGATTGCACAGTGCCGGTTGCTTGTCCGCACTGTGCAATCATTGAAAACAACATCTTGCACAGTGCGAACATGTTACTACGCAGTTCGCGAAGTGCTACGCGTAGCTCGCGTAGTGCGAACTTCACTTTGCGTAGCTTCGCGAAGCGCTACTTCGCGAACTACGCCCACCCTTAGTATTTATTGTAATCCGCATATGGCATCTCGATTACATTTTAATGTGCAACATATCGACTGTGTCTATCTTTCCTATGTTTTCTTTCTATTTTCCTAGTTTCCCCGTTCTCGACTTGTCTACACCTTTTAAGCTGTTTCCTCTGTCTGCAGCCTTTAATCTCTATTCCAATTGATTTTTATTTTATGTTGATTGCTCACTTTTTATTCTTTTCATTTTCAGTCCTTCTTTTCTAGCTCAGTTGGTTTCCTGTAGATTATTGTAATCCTTTGCCTCACCTTTTCTATTTTCTGTCACTGCTCGATGTCGTTTTTCTCTTCATTCGAGCCTTCCTTGCTCTACTCACTTTTACATCTTTTTCTTTCCTTTTCCATTTGCTCTTTGCTCTTCTTACGCCTTCTCTTGTGCAGTGTGCACAGGTGATGGTGTAGTGCAGAATGACCCTCACGATGAAGCAATTGATTTTGCGCTTATCAAGCTATCAGGATAGTGCACACTGACCTGCAGCCGCACGAGGATCCACCGCTTCATTTCTATCTCCTCTGAGTCTCCAACACAGACCGGTGCTGTAGCTGCGTGTTGCATTCTCTCTCTCTCTCCTCAAATTTTCTCTCCCATAACCAACTCATTTTCTTTTCCCAGCAGTTTCTTTCTGAGCTCCCCCACCACCTCTCCCTTATCACCCCTTTTTAGCTCCACGCTGGCTGCTGTAATTGACTTTGCCAAATCCTGATGCTTTTAATATTGCACCACAATTGGCTAAGCCAGTGAAAGAGACTAGCTATTTTGAAGCAGAAATTTGTGTACTGTTAAGATGGCCGACGTGTTGCATGACTGAACGTGGCATTATAATATTTTCACAAAAATATTCAAACATAACCACCCTTATGCGCACATTCCCGCTCCTGTGTACTCGAGGGCAGCCAACTTTGAATGGGTTCAACGCCCATCATAGATAACATCTCTACATGCAAATCTGCACTCAAGCGCAGCTGTGTTTGAATAGGTCAACGAGTTGGTGGCCCTTGTGTGCGCATGAAACGCATACACACACAAGGGCAGTCACTTTAAATCTGTTGGCAGCCCATTCTGGAACATGGTGGCTACAAGTAGTGCACATGCAAAACGCACTCCAAACACTGGTTAGGCTCCCTTAGCAATGTAGGAGGAGCCACCATTGCCATGCAAAGCTCATAAAAGTGAATAAAAAAAAGTACATTCATGAAATGTTTTATTTGAATCCACACAATTGCCTATAATAAAGGGGACTACTTTCTCTCGGGGTGGTGACACTATGCATTGAGCAAAGAGGCGATAACCTATCCTTCCTATTGCTTTCACATGGTTATAAATTTACAATAAAAAGTGACCCAGGAATGCTTTATTAATAGATGTTAAATGTAGCGAAAAATACCCAGATTAGGTTATTTTTCTGTATACAAAGAAAAAGAGTAATGAAAACAAAAAGAACTAGATAACTTACAAATTAGCTTAAAACAATTGAAATCATTTTATTTTTTTAATAGTACTCGCCATGATTATTCTCTACTTTTAAACACACTGTCAGCCAAAGAATAAAACCTGAAGATGAGAAAGTTGCTTTCCTAAACTCATGGCGGACAAGACTTGCAAATGATTCATTAAGTTTGGACCATGAATCTATTATGACAAAGTTAGTGTTAATAATATTTCTAAAGCAAATATCTTTTCCTTCAATGTTTACATTCATTTTGTTTCTATGGACTTTGTTATGAATGTTTTTTGCTAACCTTGAAAAATCTGTCAAAGTACTTGGCGAGCCTTTCAGACTTTTTTTTATGGGTATCAAGTTTTCAGTCTGAACTGCTCAACTCCAAATAATGTTATATGTTTTTTTAGCGTTTATGCAATGGAAGAACGGAATATATATATATACATCTGTGTGTGTGTATATATATATTATCTACTGGCGGTCGCCAGTAGATAGTTATAGTTAGGACCGTGTTTCCATAGGAAATCTGAAAACTCTATTTTGAATAACTTTGGCGCCGGTTGACGAATCCTCGCAAATTTTTCAAAATAGGTGGGGCGCTCCGCTCCGCTCCTACCCTGAAAGTCTCGGGGTGATTAGTCAAGCGGGGGCCGAGAAAAAAGGGGGTCCCAAAACGCATTTTCCCCATGCATTTTTCCGTAGGGAACCTTTAGTCCAAGGTACAGCCCGAACGGCTGAACAGAATTACTTGAAATCTGGCAGAGAGGTAGTCCTCAGGTCAGGAATGTGCCTTTTGAATATCTGGAGTCAATCTGTTCAGTAGTTCCTGAGAAAATTTCAGTTAAAAGTACATATATATCTATAGGCGCGCACCGTGCGCGCGCGGTGACGTGCGCGAGCGCAATTCTGATTGGTTGTTAGATGTCAGTAAACTTTCGAATCGGTCGAAATCAGGAAGGGTCGTCCGCCATTTTGTCTCTCGCAGTCTGAGGCAGTGAAAAACAACGGTGGAGAACTTGAAAAGGGGGCTGGGTGGACAGTTCCTGACCCCCTAGCCTTTGTCAGGGGGTCACTGAAGGACCCCCAAGGGTGAAAAAAACATTTATTTTTTTGACGAAAAAGCGCGGGGTGCGCGCACCGTGCGCGCACGGCACGCACAACGCATCGTGGGCGCACGGTGCGCGCAGTGCACCGACTGCCCACAGCGCGCGCACCGTGCGCGCACGGTGAAAAACCTTAAAAAAAATATATATTAATAAATACATAACTTAGCATTTAAAAAAACGTACAAATACACTTAAAAAACCATAGGTTTCACACACGTTTAAGTTAGGAATTAGCATTTAAAAAACCTTGCAAATTCACTTAAAAAACCATAGGTTTCACACATGTTATAGTTAGCTGGACATTTCCCTCGTAAAAAACCAATGAAATTCCCCCGTTATAGTTAGTGCAGGCAACTATAACTCACGCGACCGCAATCCTCTGCTGATGACGTCAGATATTACATCACTGTATTTAGACACCTATTTACCCATGTCTTCTTCCATTAATCTTTAGCTATACATATATTACAAATATTTATTTTTCAGAAAGACACATATGTAATCAGTGATGTAATATCTGACATCATCAGCAGAGGATTTCGGTCGTGTGAGTTATAATTGCCTGCACTAACTATAACGGGGGAATTTCATTGTTTTTTTACGAGGGAAATGTCCAGCTAACTATAACATGTGTGAAACCTATGGTTTTTTAAGTGAATTTATATATATATATACATATATATATTACCTACTGGCGGTCGCCAGTAGGTAGTTATAGTTAGGACCCTGTTTCCATAGGAAAACCGCAACATTCTATTTTGAGTAACTTTGGCGCCGGTCGACGAATCCTCGCCAAATTTTCAAAATAGGTGGGGCGCTGTGCTCCGCTCCTACCCTGAAAGTCTCGGGGGGGATTCGTCAAGCGGGGGCTGAGATAAAAGGGGGGTCCCAAAACGCGTTTTTCCCATGCATTTTTCCATAGGACCTTTAGACACAGCTACAGCCCGAACGGCTGAACAGAGTTAAATGAAATTTGGCAGAGAGGTAGTCCTCAGGTCAAGGAAGTGCCTTTTGTAGGTTTGGTGTAAATCTGTTCAGTAGATTCTGAGAAAATAGCCTTTAAATCAATATATATATCTGAGCCAGCTTACGGTGCGCTTACGGTGCGCTTACCGTACGCGTACGGTGACGTGCGCGAGCGCGATTCTGATTGGCTGTTCGATCTAAGTAAACATTCGAATCGGTCGAAACCAGGAAGCGGCGGCCGCCATTTTCTCTCTCGCACTCTGAGGGGGGCAGCATAAACAAAGTCCAAAAACATCTAAAGGGGCAGTATATTCAGTTCTAAACCACCCAGCATCGATATAGGTGTTCCCCAACAACCCCCAAGGCCAAAAAAACAATTTGAATTTTTTTCGAAAAATCGCCGATTACGCTTACCGTACGCGTACGGTTAAAAAGATTTAAAACAAAACAAATTATCCACACTTTCCCCACCCCGTGTGCAAATGGTGCCCGTAGGGCACCATTTGTGCCTGGAATATAAATTTATAAATTTATTGAAACTACAAATGAATTCCTTTCACAAGGAAGCACATAATATGTCCCCCATGTGCGCACGGTGCGCGAAGCGCATCGTGCGTACATGGCCCATCCCGCGTAACGTGGGCACGGCACTAACTGCGTAAAGTGGGCGCGCGGTGCGTGAAGCGCACCGCGTGCTCACTGTGCGCGCACGGTGCGCGAAGCGCACCGTGCGCGCACGGAACGAACTGCGTTAACTGGGCGCGCACGCCACGAATGGCGTAAAGTAACTTAGCATTTAAAAAACCGTACAAATTCACTGAAAAAACCATAGGTTTCACACACGTTATAGTTAGGAATTAGCATTTAAAAAACCTTGCAAATTCACTGAAAAAACCATAGGTTTCACACAAGTTATAGTTAGCTGTACATTTCACTCGTAAAAAACCAATGAAATTCCCCCGTTATAGTTAGTGCAGGCAACTATAACTCACGCGACCGCAATCCTCTGCTGATGCTAATACTGTATTTAGACACTTATTTGCCCATGTCTTCTTCCATTAAATTTTAGCTATACATATATTACAAATATTTTTTTTTCATAAAGACACATATGTCATCAGCAGAGGATTGCGGTCGCGTGAGTTATAGTTGCCTGCACTAACTATAACGGGGGAATTTCATTGGTTTTTTACGAGTGAAATGTACAGCTAACTATAACTTGTGTGAAACCTATGGTTTTTTCAGTGAATATATATATACACATACATACATACATACACACATATGTATCTATATATACATAATATATATCCCACTGGTTGCCGCCAGTAGGTAGTTATAGTTAGGACCTACTTTCCATAGGAGAAGCATTTTTTGATTTGCCAATAATTTTGGAACTGTTTGACGAATCTCCCTGAACTTTTCAAACTAATGGGGTGGTCACGTCAGCTGCTGTCTTGAAAATTTCAGGGTGATCTGTTAAGCAGGGGGCAGAGAAAAAGGGAGATCCCAAAACATGTTTTCTCTATTTTAATTTCAATTGGAAAACTTTGACGCAGCTACAGCCCAAACTGCTGAATGGAATTACACCAAATTTGGCAGAAAGTTTTTTTGTTAAATGGTGTAAATCTGTTCAGTAGTTGCTGAGAAATCTAAAGATTTTTCAGATATACAACTGTGGATCTGAGGTGGATCTGCGAACCCTCCCGATCTCATGCTTGGGATGTGATTGGCTGCCAAAACTTCAAACCAGGAAGTGTTGACAGCCATCTTGTGACTCGGTTGAACCCAGTCACACACCAACACATTAAAAAACAAGAACTGCTGACCAACCCATGCAGCAGCTTACACAACAACAGACAGACTGATACAGACATTCACACAGTTTAGTAACTAACCCATGCATTCAATAAGACACTGTGTGGGATTTACTGGAGGTAACGGGAGGAGTAGTTAGCCCCCAAAGTCAACCTTGGGGGCCAACTATCCCTTTTATTACCACCAGTAAGTCCCACACAGCAGGATTGCTAACTTCTTATATCAGGCCCTGCCCCCTCTCTGCACCACTGTGAAAACGTGCCCATTAGCACGTTGTACGTTGGGGGATTAAGTCCCCTTGAATCCTGAGGGTCCCTGGGGGCCAACTAACCCACCAGGTACCTCCAATAAGCAGCACAGAGCTGCTTTGCAGAGAGGTGGTCCAAGTCCATGCCCGTTTTTACACCTCTGTGGCGCTTACTGGAGGTACCTGGTGGGCTAGTTGGACCCAAGGGACCCTCAGAATTCAAGGGGACCTAATCCCCCAACTTAAAACGCGCCACGGAGCACGTTTGCACACTTTTCACATCAGGCCCCGCCACCTGCCTTCGCCACTGTGCAAACACGCCCGTAGCCCATTTTAAGTTGGGGGATTGGGGGGCGTGGCTTCGGTGCCAGTGAGGATGGCCGCTGACCTGAAGAGCTCCATGGCGGTGTGAGGTGACAGGTGTCTTCCAGGCTGTAAATCTTGCTGCTCGGGCTTCAAACCGCCTGCACATGGAGGCGAACTCCTGCTCTTCCACCTGCGACCTCCGCGAGTAGCCGGGGTGAGCGCTCAGGAATGTTTCTCTGCCTCTCAATATCGGCTGCAGCTTAATGCATGTATGCGGCCGCCATTTTGAATTCTTGCAGCTTTGTTTATCTGCCGCTTGGCTGCCTCAGACACCCTCAGCTTCATAAATTATGCTCCCCTGTCACTTTTTTCAGCATTTTTTTAAAACTTTTTCAGCAAGCTCCTCTCTTATTGACTGCTTATTGAGAACAAAACAAGTTTCATGGCATAAATTGTTTACTTTTTCATTGCTCCTCAAGAATCCTATTACGTGCATTTAAAAATACTTTTTGAAGTTTGGCTCTTCCTGTCAAAGCAGTATATTCTACACTACTACTGAGGAGGTTTATATGTCATTATATTTTATGGCAACGCCACGCTCTACCCGCAGTGGTGCTCAACCTACTAACTATACCTCATTAGAGGAGTATAATCCTTTCAGTATTTTGCAAGAAAATATGGAGGAAGTAGTCTCTGGACCTTCTGTTATAAGTGGCTCGGCACCCAATACGCCTCGATCGAACTCCAAACCAATTTCCAAAATTCCCTCTGCCTCAAGCTCTACGTCAGGCAAACGAGTAAAGAAAGACCCACCTTCTCCTAATACTCCTCCTTCCTCAATTTCTATGGAGCTACTTCTCGAGGAAATTCGTGCTCTTAAGCCCTACATGGAGGAAACCAATTTCCATCTCCAAAGCCTTGAAGACAACTGGTAACATACAGAGCAAAAAGTTAAATATTTAGAGAAGCGAATTGAATCTGTTCAAGCTGTCACCGACCAAGTTCCCTCTATGCACAGAGAGATAGCGCATCTTAAACAGCAGGTGGAACATTTGGAAAATCGCAACAGGCGTAACAACTTATGCATTTATGGTCTTGTGGAAGGACTTGAGGGCTCAGATCCTCTCCTTTTTTCAATCCTTTCTCCCAACTCTTCTTGGCTTTCCTGAATCTCCGCCATTGAATATTCAGCGAGCACACCGCTTGGGGCAAGGCCCGCGCTCATCATCTTCTGCAAAATTTTGTATTTCTGGGAATATACCAACCTACTTAGGGTCCTAAATGCCGCCAAGTTGAAAGGGAACATTTCCTGGAATGGTTCTAATCTTTTCTTTGCTCAGGACTATGCCAAAGTGACAGCGGATCGTCGAAAAACGTTTTTAGACATGAGACCTGCCCTTCGGAATTTGAATGCTAGATATGGTTTGTTCAATCCTTGCCTTTTTAAGGTGACTTACACTAACAAAACAACAAATTATGAGGTTCCAGCACTACTTCAACATTTCCTGGACACCTGCAAAGATGAATCTATGGAAATTCCTCGTTCATCAATGATTTGATTGTTCCATTAATGTTTGTAGTTGCTTGTACTTTTCCTCCTCCTTGTTGTACATAATTGTTGTATTGTTACATCATTTGCTAATGAATTCTTTTTCTTCTCTATCAGGTGCGTTTTTTTGGTCCCCTGATATATGTTCTCTCAATCTGCCTGGATGATGTTCCCCCTTGCCGTCTTCGTCCTGGAGTCTCCTGCTCAGAGTGCTGTCTTCCCTATGTGGCTTTACCAACCCCGCATTTATTGTTTGTTTGTGGTATGTCTTCTTATCTTCTTTCTTCATTATCAGTTGGTTGATTTGTATTGTTTCTTTGTTTTTTGTTATGTTCTCCCTTTCTTCCTAATTGTCTACTTCATAATTTGTTTTCTTCTCATCCTTCTTAATATCTATTCTACCATCTCTTCTCACCCTTTTTTCTTCCTCTCAATTTTGCACTCAATGGTTTTGCTGTTCGCTTATTAACTGTTCATGTTAAAATCGTTTGGTTACATTCAGAGTCACTACATGGAATGTTAAGGGAGTAAGTAATCCCATTAAGAGACAGCGGGTATTAACCCATTTAGCTAAATTAAAAACGGACATTGCATTACTTCAAGAATCACATCTATCTGACCCTGAGGCATCTAAACGGAAAAGATGTATTTTCTTCTTCAGCTCTTGGTAAGAAAAATGGTGTTTTGATTCTTTGCCACAAAAAATGTCAAGTCTCAGTTGCTCATCAAGAATCAGACTCTGAGGGCCGCTGGGTTATTGTTAAACTTATTAATCAGATACCTTTAGTTCTGTTCAATGTTTATGGTCCAGTTAATGTTGACAACGTTTTTGGGACTCAGATCTCTGATAAACTGCTTTCATTTGATGATGATTATATTGTTTTTGGCGGTGATTGCAATCAAATACTTGATCCCATATTAGACAGGCATTCTTCAGTTAGATTTGTCAACACTAAGATGCACTCGCAATTTACCTCCACTATACACCACAAATCTCTAGTTGACATCTGGAGGCTCTGTAATCCAGATCTCCGAGAATGTAGTTTTTATTCCCCTCCGCACCAATCACAATCCCGAATTGATTATCTGTTTTTAAGTAAATCCTCATCTCAACATGTTCTTCATTCCAAAATAGGTTCTATTTTAATATCAGATCATGCCCCGGTTTATGTTGACTTTGATTTGATACCTTTTACCCCACATGCTGGTAGATGGAGCTTTAATAATACATTATTAACTGATCCTAATTTCTCTAGCCAATTCAGCTCTTTTATCTCTGAATTATTCTCTTTTAACACAACTCCAGACTCTTCCCCGGTAATGGTTTGGGACTCTTTTACCTCCGCAGCACAAGGCTTTATAATGAACTTTGTTTTTAAAAAAAAAAAAAATCTTTTGAAGCTCAAACTGCTCAATTACTTACTAAGATTAAACATCTGGAATATACCTATAATCATTCTAATACTGAATCTTCTTTAAAAAATCTTATCGATGGGAAACTCACTTTTCACAAAATGTCCACGGAAGCTGCTTCCCCCTATCTTTTAAAAAGCAGTTCTCATTATTATGGAGGCCAAAATAAAATGGGGACATTATTGGCTAACTATTTGAAGATAAGACAAGAAAGGACTAAAATAGAGTCTTTACGAAACGCTGCTGGCATTTCATTATTTAAAGACAATGTTATCTTAAATCAGTTTGTTTTCTTTTATAAAAATGTATATACCCATGAGAAGCAACCAATTCAATTGGATCTTTCTTCTTATTTTCAATCTATTGATCCCCCTCCTTTTCATCATATTGATTTTAATTCTTTGGAATCTGATATTACATTAACAGAAATTACTCACGCAGTTTCCGTATTAAGAAGAGGAAAAGCCCCTGGACTCGATGGATTTACTATTGAGTTTTATGCACTCTTTGCTAGCCTTCTTCTTCCCCATCTTTTATTTTTATTTAACTCCCTTATTACAGCTGGTTCTTCTCATGGAACTTTTCAGGAAGCAATGATATGTTTAATCCCTAAGGACAATAAAGAGCTTTCTCTTTACAAGAATCATCAACACATTTCTTTAGTCAACACAGATTAAAAGATATTTGCAAAAGTTCTTGCTCTGCGCATTGATTCGATTCTACCTGAACGTAAAGGCCCTGAACAATCTGGTTTTGTAAAAGGTCGATTATCATCTGACAACTCTAGAGTCTTTTTCAACATTCTCATCAAGGCTTCCTCTCTTGATTGCCCTATGGCTGCTATAGCTTTAGATGCTGAAAAAGCTGTTGACAGGATTGGATGGGATTTTATGTTTCAGGCTTTAAAATGGATAGGTTTTCCACCAAAATTGATCTCTTTTATTTCCTTAATTTTATTCAGGTCCCAAAGCATCTATCTTCATTAATGTTAAGATTTCGGATTATTTTCCTCTCTTCAGGGGAGTGACGTAAGGATGTCCTTGATCCCCTTTACTGTTTGTGGTGGCATTAGAGCCCTTTTTAACTAAGATCCGACATGACACTCAGATTACTGGCTTTCAACTCGACTCTTATCAAGTTAAAATGTCTGTATGCGCAGATGATACTCTTTTATACTGCTCTAACCCTGAAACGTCTCTCCCCTCCTTTCTCAGTCAGGTTGATATTTTTTCTCAACTATCAGGTTACCGCCTTAATCCTGATAAATGCGAGGTCTTACCTCTTAGTGTGTTATGCCATAAACATTATTTTATACATACTGGTTTTTCTTGGCAACCCTCTAAAATAAAATACTTGGGCCTATGGTTTTCTTCAAATATTTCAGAAACACTAAAACTAAACTTTGAACAGATCATTACAACTCTAAATGATACTATTGCACGTTGGCATCCTCTTTTTCTCTTTTGGTGTGGACGACTAGACTCAATCAAGATGATGCTTTCTCCTTTGATTCTATATAGTCTCTCAATGGTCCCTGTACACATTCCCGGAATTTATTTTACGAATCCTGACTCCCTTTTAACAACATTTTTATGTAAAAGTAAACCCCCTCAGATAGCTTTATGTTCCTTAAAGACAAATCTAGTGGTGGCCTTAAATTTCCTGATTTCAAATCTTATCATTATGGTTTCTCTTTAAAACAATCTTCCCATTGGCTTTCCCTTGAATCTTGTATTCATCTCCCTTTATGTATTTCTATAGAGAAGTCTTTTGTTTCCCCCTTTGATTTCAAGGAAACTCTTGCCTTCACTAATAACATATCCTCCTTTCGTCCTCCCGTTATTTCCCACACTCGCAAAATTCTCATCCCTCTTCTACCATCCTCTTATCCCTCTCCTACTTCTCTTGATCAACAGCCCATTTGGCATAATAACTTATTGCATATAAAAAATTGTACCATTTACTGGAAATCTTGGAGATCCAAAGGGTTGTTTTGGATTTCACAACTATTAGCCAATGACGCTCCCCTATTCTTTGCTGACCTTCAAACAAAATTTTCATTGCCGTCTTCTCTCAGATCACAATATAACCTTTTACTCCCTTCTCTTAATCATTATCTTCTTTCACTATCATCTGCCCCTAAACCATCTATGACATGTTCTACTCTTTTTCCCATACTAACTTCTTCTCCTTCTGCATCCTCTATTTATAAGCTCTTATTTTTTATCTTCTGACAGTAATAAAACAAAGGCTGAATTGGCATGGGAAAAGGACTTATCACAATGTTGGCCAACCCCCATCTGGGATAAATTGTGGTCAAGCTTCATAAAGCATCTAGAGCTGCCAATACTTCTCAAACCCTTTATTTTGTTTATCAGCGTCTCTTATTCACTCCTGCATCATTAGCATCATTTTCTACGAACACTCCATCTACCTGTTGGTCCTGCCCATGCACGATTGATTTAAAACACATGCTTTTTGATTGTTCTACTATTTCTCAATTTTGGCAATTCGTTTGGAATCAAATTAATTAAATCTTTAAAACTAATATATCTTTCACATTTTCTTAGGCTCCTTGTCCCTTCTATTGCCCCAATCACCTTCTAACTTTAAATTAATAGATCTATTGCTAGAAGTAGTCTTACATTTAATAACTTCAAATTGGAAACAAGCAGACAAAGTCACCTTTAGAGCCTGGTGGAATGCTGTATGTTTCCATCACAGACTTGATACTAATTATGTCACCCCCATATCTTTTTCTATTAAAAGAGACCTCTTATGGCTTCCTTTGACTAACTACTTAATCTGGGCCGCTTCGTCTATTCTTCAACCTGCTAATACTTCGGATGAAGTCCGGAAACCACCATGAATGTACCTTGTTGTCTTTTTTCTTAGAATAGCAAGTCATTATTATCCCTTACATATGTATTTTATATCATGGTATGTTATATAACCTTAAGCATTTTTATGCTTACAGTTAGTATTTTTATATGCTGTTTTTTTTCTAGTGTTGTAAAGTTATGATTCCTTGTTTCTCTCCCCTCCCTTCCCCCTTCCCCTCCCTTTCCCCTCTCTTTTTTTTCTCTCTTTTTTCAATTTCACTCCCTTAATCCACACAGCATGTTTCATGATAATTATTATACCCTGGTTTTTATTTTTCTCTTTATAATATCTATATGTAATTTTTGCTTAATAAACTCAAGCTTAAAAAAAAAATAGGTTGGGGGATTAAGTCCCTTTGAATCCTGAGGGTCCCTGGGGTCCAACTAGCCCACCAGGTACCTCCAGTAAGTGCCACAGAGCTGCGTTGCAGAGAGGTGTCAAAAGGGGCATGGCCTCGGACCACCTCACTGCAACGCGGCTCTGTGGAGCATACTGGAGGTACCTGGTGGGCTAGTTGGCCTCCAGAGACCCCCAGTATTCAAGGGGAATTAATTCCCCAACTTACAACGCGCCACAAGGAGCGTTTGCAGAGTGATGCACTGAGGGGGCGGGGCCTCCGTCGCAATGCTCTTTTTTTTGTTGTTGTTTTTTTTAAGGGTGGCTGTGTGGCCCCCCTTCTTTTCCTATTTTTTGGGCCCTGGGGATACCATCCCCCAGGGCCTGACCCGTATTTTGGTCATTTAAAAAAAAATACGGGAAGGGGGCCGCATGGCCCCCCTCCCGAGGCCATTTTTGGCCATGGGGACCCCATCCCCCGGGGCATAGCCAGTATTTTAAATTGTATTTAAAATATTTGGACGGGGCCCCCCTCCTAGGCCACTTCTGGCCCCAGGGACCCCATCCCCCTGGGCCTGGCCACTCTGTTAAGGACTGTGGGGGAAGCCCCAATGCCCCCACGGTCCCGCCGACTCCCTGCCTCCTGCGGGAGCCGGCATTGCTTTTCCACACGGGGAGCTGCTAACATGCAGCTCCCCTTGTGGAAAAGCCAAAGCAGAGTTTGCTACGACAGGGCAGGAGCCCCTGCCATAGCAAACAGCAGTGTCCCAGGGGTGGGCGCCCCGGGACATTGCAGGGGCCGGCGCTGGGGGGTGGCGGTCCCCAAGGCCATCGAGGGCTCCCAATGTTTGCAAAGCCCCGGGGAGGTGTTGGTCCCCGGGGCTTGGGGGTCCGCATTTCCATATTTAGTGCCCCAGGGAGATGGTGGTCCCTGGAGCATGTAGGGGGGCTTGAGCCCCCCACACAGGTTTTTTCAAAAAAATAAATAGAGCCCCAGGGAGGTGGTGGTCCCTGGGGCAGCATGGGGGTATTGGGGCCCCCCACTCATTTTTTTCACAGCCCTGCTGAGGAGGTGGCAGTCTCTGGAGCTGCGGGGGGGCTCATGCCCCCCGCAGTTGTTTCTGAAAGCCCCGGAGAGGTGGCGGTCCCCGGGGCAGCATGGGGGGATTGGGACCCCCGCGTAGTTTTTTTCACAGCCCCTGGGAGGTGGCGGGCTCCCGCTAATTAATTGGCAGTGCCTCCAGGACCTGGCCCACCCAGGGGCTTTTTCAAACCGAAGCGCGGAAGCCAGCGCTTCGTTTAAAAAAAAAATCATTTCGGCGGGATTCGTGACCCCAACACGATTTCCGCCAAAATTATAAAAAAAATCATAGTATTGATTTGGGAAAACGTAATTATATACATATATATATATATATATATATATAAATAAATATATATTATCTACTGGCGGACGCCAGTAGATAGTTATAGTTAGGACAGAGTTCCCATAGGAAATCTGAAAATTCTATTTTGAATAACTGTGGCGCCGGTTGACTTATCTTCGTGAAATTTTCAAAACTAATGGGGCGCTCCGCTCAGCTCCTACCCTGAAAGTCTCGGGGTGATTCGTCAAGCGGGGGCCGAGAAAAAAGGGGGTCCCAAAACGCGTTTTCCCCATGCATTTTCCCATAGGACCTTTAGTCGAAGGTACAGCCCGAACGGCTGAACAGAGTTACTTGAAATTTGGCAAAGAGGTAGTCCTCAGGTCAGGCATGTGCCGTTTGCATATATGGTGTAAATCCGTTCAGTAGTTCCTGAGAAAATCAAAAGTAAAATCACATATATATCTGGGCGGAGCCTAACCACACATCTCATCGTGCGATCTGATTGGCTGTCAGCACTTCATCCAAGAAGTGTTGGCAGCCATCTTGGGACCAATATACATGATAGCACCTCATTAAAAAGCATTGCAGTTAATAGAAGGTTTTAAGACTTTAGTTACATTATAAATCATTTGTTGATGGTACCATACTCATTTTAGGAATTGTGGTGTGTTCTAAGGTGATTTTACCATGTGAAAAAGCCTTCTGCTGTGATATCATGAATCATGTTTGAGAGAAAACTATTTTCTCATGCTTTTCCCACAGAGGTTTGGAAGGTGATCTATAAGCTAAACTGATATTTTCTGTAAATTCACATTATCTTTCTCAGTCATGTGAGAATGAAGTTTGACATTCTCAGTAAAACATGTACATCCAACAAGGGCAGAGACTGTCAGTTGATTCCTTTGTGTTCTACTGCAGCTTCCCAGAGTGTTCTAAAGAACAACTAGAGCGCTAACATTCCTACTTATGACCAACGTATAGCACACCTGAAGCCATCTTGGTTAGCATAAAGTGGTAACTCTTCAAACATTTAATTTAAAAAGGAACAAAATGAGGGGGTTCATTTTGCCATAGAAAGTATGATTAGTGCTGCAGAAAGAAAAATTAGGGCACATTTTGAGTGACTTCTCAAATCCTCTTCTATTTCATTAAAAAATTCTGACATGCAGACTGAAACATGCACTTTCAATACCAGCAGCAGACTTCCCTGGTGAGCAGTAGCTTTACTACAGTGATCTAATGAGCAACTAGAGTGCTAACATTTAGAATTGATGGCAAATGTGTGACATATCTGAATACCTTCTTGATGGAATCAAAGTAAAAAACTGAAAGCATTTCCTACTGAGGAGACTGCAGTAAATTAGGAAATTAGGAAACTTCATAACAAATAAATCTCCCAAGATGGCCACCAGAGACAAAAGAGCCCAAATGCAGCACAAATATCACCCAGATGTAGCCCACATGTAGCCCAATGACAGAAGTGTGCAAAACACTTATTTTTTGAGTATTTGCAGTTTTATATAGTGGAGACTTGTCAGGTATTGGAGTGCTTTACATGAGCATTGGTTACATCACACAAGACCAAATTCATTTTGGTTGTAGACATGGGGAGATTAAGTGATTTGACCAGAATCACAGAATGTTGAGCTGAAGCAGAAACTCCAACCTGGTTCCCCAGTTGCAAAGTCTGCAGCTCTGGAAGTAACACCACATCCTCTCCCCTAGGTGTAACATTTAATCAAGTGGTCAACTGGATAAAAAAACATAAAGAATACAAATATAGTAAAAGTTCTCATTTTAGTTTTTTAGAGCACTAACCATAATTTTGATGCAAATAAGACCCTCTCATATATGTAATTTCTAAAGGAAATACTCTAGGTATTACAGTTTTGATTACATCAAGATGACGTCAGGCGTTCCACACTTTTGTAATAAATATAGAATGTTAGCAATCTAGTTGCTCATTGGGATACTGTTGAGAGGCAGAGGCCAGGGGCACGGACGAAAATTGAAGGCAGGTAGGAGAGTGCAGAGGCAACAATTTGACCACACTGGCAGGCAGGAAGGGCAGTGGCAGCACAACAGACTATGGAGGGCAGTGGAAAGGGGGGCAGGGGCAACAAACCAACAATACAGGACTGGCAAGAGAGGCTGTGGCAATATAATACACCATTGTGGGCAGAAGGAAGAGGCAGTGGTAGTACAACCATACATGCCAACAGACCTGTTTCAGCCAGGAAACGTCCAATGTTTTTAAGCTCAAATGGGCTTTATTTGATCTCTCTCCTGTCTACAATCTCCTCTTTTTCAATGTAACTCAAAGGGGAAATTCAATACCCCAGTTTTTTTTCAAAATCTCCCTCTTACCAAGTTCAAAATGTGCGCAAGTATGGTACATTGGATCATGGTAGGGAGGAGGAATTGGGGTAGGGACATGGACTCGGATAACAGAGGACAGGAGGGACATGGAGAGGTGCACCAAACTGACCCTACAGGGCACGCATCAGGGTTTGCAGCAGCACAATACACCACACAGTGCATGCGGGACAGGAGTGCAGCACAACAATCCATAGAAAGCAATAGGGAGGGGACAGGACCATGCACATGGATAACAGAGAACAGAGGGGAAAGAGGCAATGGTAGCTAGCTGACCATAATGGGCAGACAGGAGAGAAAGCTGCAGCATAACAGACCATAAAAAGGGCAGAAGGGACGGATCAGGGGCATTACAATGGAACAGACAAGCCAGGAGGGAGGGAATAGGGGTCTGCACATGGAAACAGAGGGCTGGGGAAAAGGGGGCAAGGCAGGAGCAGCAAGATGACCATGGAGGTCAGGCAGGTTTGGCACTAGAAACAAAACACACCATGGAGAGCAACAATGAGACTATGATAGCCCAATGACAGAAGTGTGGGAAACACTTTTTATCCTTTTTTATTTTCAGTTTTATATAGTGCAGGCTGGTCAGATATTGGAGTGCTTTACATGAGCATTGGTTACATCATACAAGGACAAACTCATTTTGGTTGTAGGCATGGGGAGATTAAGTGATTTGACCAGAATCACAGAATGTCGATACGAAGCAGAAACTCCAACTTGGTTTCCCAGTTGCAAAGTCTGCAGCTCTGGAAGTAACACCACATTCTCTCCCCTAAGTGTAACATTTAATCAAGTGGTCAACTGGATAAAAAAACATAAAGATTACAAATAATTTAAACGGGCTTTGTCGCTATTTGAGAACTCAGAAAATATGTCCTGATTTTAGTTTTTTAGAGCACTAACCATAATTTCTATGCAAATAAGTCCTTCTCATTTCTATAATTTCTAAAGGAAATGCTTTAGGTATTACAGTTTTGATTACATCAAGATGACGTCAGGTGTGCCACACTTTTGTAATAAATATAGAATGTAAGCAATCTAGTTGTCTCTTGTCTCTTTCTGCACCTCTCTGGCCTCTTTCTGCACCTCTCTTCCCTCATTCTGCAGCTCACTCTCTTCTATATGTACCTCTCTTGCCTCTTTTGCACCTCTCTTGCCTCTTTCTGTACCTCTCTTGGCTCTTTCTGCACATCTCTTGCCTTTTCTGCACCTCTCTTCTTTCTGCACCTCTCTTGCCTCTCTCTGCACCTCTGTTGCATCTTTATGCAGCTCTCTTGCCTCTGTCTGCACTTCCTTTGCTTATTTCAGCAGCTCACTCTCTTCTTTCTGCACATCTCTTGCCTCTTTCTGAATCTATCTTGTCTCTTTCTGTAGCTCGCTCTCTTCTTTCTGCACCTCTCTTGCCTCTTTCTGTACCTCTCATGCCTCTTTCTGCAGCTCACTCAATTCTTTCCGTACCTCTCTTGCCTCTTTCTGTACCTCTCTTGCCTCTTTCTGCACCTCTCTTGCCTCTTTTTGCAGCTCACTCTCTTCTTCTGCACCTCTCCTGCCTCTATCTGTACCTCTCTTGCCTCTTTCTGAACCTTTTTTCCTCTTTCTGTACCTCTGTTGGCTCGTTTTGCTCTTCTCTTTCCTCTTTCTGTAGCTCACTTGCTTTTTTCTGCACCTTTCTTCCTCTTTCTGTAGCTCTCTTGGCTCTTTCTATACCGCTTACCTCTTTCTGCACCTCTCTTACCTCATTCTGCACCTCTCTTCCTTCTTTCTGCAGCTCACTCTCCTCTTTCTGCTTCCCTCTTGCCTCTTTCTGTACCTCTCTTGCCTCTTTCTGCACATCTCTTGCCTCTTTCTGCACCAGTCTTGTCTCTTTCTATACCTTTCTTGCCTCTTTATGTACCTCTTGTGCCTCTTTCTGTGCCTCTATTGCCTCTTGTCTCTATTTGTACTTCTCTTGGCTTTCTACTCCACTCTTGCCTATTTTTGCACCTCTCTTATCTCTTTCTGCACTTCTCTTGCCTCTTTCTGTACCTATCTTGCCTCTTTCTCCACCTCACTCTTTTTTTCTGCACCTCTCTTGCTGCTTTCTATACCTCTCTTGCTTCTTTCTGCGCTTCTCTTGCTTCTTTTGCACCTTTCTTCCTTTTTATGCATTTTTCTTGCTTCTTTCTGCACCTTTCTTCCTCTTGCTGCACCTCTCTTGCCTCTTTCTTCACCTCACCTGCCTCTTTCTGTGTCTTTCTTTTTCTTTCTGCACCTCACTCTTCATTTTGCACCTCTCCTGCCTCTTTCTGTACCTCTCTTGCCTCTTTCTGAACCTTTATTCCTCTTTCTGCACCTCTCTTGCCTCTTGATGCACCTCTCTTAACTCGTTTTGCTCTTCTCTTGCCTCTTTCTGCAGCTCACTTGCTTTTTTCTGCACCTTTCTTCCTCTTTCTGTACCTCTCTTGGCTCTTTCTACACTTCTTACCTCTTTCTACACCTCTCTTGCCTCTTTCCACACCTTTCTTCCCTCTTTCTGTAGCTCACTCTCTTCTTTCTGCATCCCTCTTGCCTCTTTCTGTACCTCTCTTGCCACTTTCTGCACATCTCTTGCCTCTTTCTGCACCAGTCTTGTCTCTATCTGTACCTCTCTTGGCTTTCTACTCCACTCTTGCCTCTTTCTGCTCCTCTCTTACCTCTTTCTGCACTTCTCTTGCCTCCTTCTGTACCTATCTTGCTTTTTTCTCCACCTCACTCTCTTCTTTCTGCACCTCTCTTTCTTCTTTCTAGACCTCTCTTGCCTCTTTCTGCGCTTCTCTTGCTTCTTTTGCACCTTTCTTCCTTTTTCTGCATTTTGTCTTGCCTTTTTCTGCACCTTTCTTCTTCTTTCTGGACCTCTCTTGACTCTTTCTGCACCACTCTTGTCTCTTTCTGAGCCTCTCTTGCCTCTTTCTTTACCTCACCTGCCTCTTTCTGTGCTTTCTTCCAATTTCTGCACCTCACTCTCATCTTTTTGCAACTCTCTTGCTTCTTTCTGTGCCTCTCTTGCTTCTTTCTGCACTTCTCTTGCTTCTTTCTGCACCTCTCTTGCCTCTTTCATCACTTCTCCTGCTTCTTTCTGCACCTTTCTTCTTCTTTTTGCACCTCTGTTGCTTTTTTCTGTACTTTTCTTGCCTTTTTCTATACTTCTCTTGCTTCTTTCTGCACTTCTCTTGCTTCTGTCACTGATCATGTCATGAATTATGTAATATGTGACGTCATCAGCAGTACATTGAGGGGGTGCGAGTTGTAGTTAGCTCAACTAACTATAAAGGGCGAATTTCTCTGGTTTTGTACTAGTGAAATGTCCAACTAACTACAACATCCCAGAAACCTATGTTTTTTCAGTGAATGCACACTCATCCACACATATCAAAACACACAGTTACCGAGACACCAATATACTCTTCCATTTTTTGGTACCAAACCAACTGAGTCCTACAGTTCTCTTTAGGTCTCGACCTACAGACAACTGTAGTATTCTTCTGTTGCTGACTTGAGGGGACTCATGTATTCCCTTTAGCACTTCAATGGAGCACATGGCTTTCCTTGCTCTTTTTCCTGCAACCCTGCACCTCTCAGCTTTATTATTTTCTTCTTCCATTTGTGAGGCCCCAACAGTTGCACAATGCTACTGGGCCTTCTATCTTTTCTGCATTTACCGCTGTCCCCATGCTCTCAACTTCCCCTCCTCCCACCACTGTACATCAACTTCTCTCCACCGGTATGGCGTTATAATCCCACACTCCATCCTTTCCTTACTCACTACCTCTTTTTTGACATTTTTTTATTAGTTTTGCAATGTCCCGGCAGCTGCAAGCTACTACTGGGCTTCTTGCTTCTCTATTCTGTACATACTTTGGGGTATATTCACAAGGAAATGGCGCGGTGCTGCACTGCAGAAAATGTTGCAGGGCAGCGCTGTGTCATTTAAAAAATGCAGGGATGCACCATATTCACAAGAATATGGTGCACGTCTGTATTTTCTATTGTGCTGATGTTAAAAATAGCTGCCTAGCGCCAATACAGACAGCCTTTCACCCTGGTTCAAAGGCGACTGTGTTGCAGGGAATATTGTTTATGTGCAGGAAGGAACAACTTCCTGCACATAAACAATCTTTAAAGGCAATTTGCTCTTACTATAAGTGCTGCAGAATGCAGCACACATAAAAAGTAAAAAAAAACAAGGAGAAATAAAAGTATTGCTTATCGTTGCACCAATCTAATGCCTTCCTTCGCATGGTGTTAGTTTTTAGCACTGCCTCAGATTTACACATCCTTGTAAATCTGTAGCAGTGTCAAAAAGCAATGGGTGCTGCGGTGGATGCCCACTGCAACACCCATAGCACACCCCTTGCAAAGGGTACCATATAACAAAGTGGTGTTAAGCCATTGAAAGTGGCTTAACACGGATTTGTAAATATGTTGCAGGGCATTGTGTCACCGGAATGTTGAAAAAAAGTGATGTTCCAGTGGCGCAATCCCCTTGTCAATATGCCCTTTGTGTTTTTAATTTACCATTCTAAAATAGCTGACCACCATCTAGAAATGGTAAACAAAATATAACACAGATATGGCTACTGGCTATGCCTCTACCTGCTCAGAGCCTACCTTTGAATGATTTTCTACATTGGCAAATTGAATAGGTTTCATGGGTAAGAAAGTTGCCTTTCTCAATATGTTTTTATTTACCTCCTGAGAAATATAGGCCCACAGATACACAGTCAGACATTTACAAACATGCACAGATGTACCTGCCCTATCCCACTGCCCACAGAACATTGTTTGTTTTTCTCTTACTTTCTCTTCCACTTTTTAAAAGCCTTGGACCAGTCAAGGATGGGTCATTGTGTGGATATCAATACCATTCCCTTCAAGCACAAATACAAAAAGGATATGATCTGGATCTTTGAACATATAGGTTCTGATTCCAAAAGATAACTTACAATGTCATGTGATTTCACTACTTTTCGGTTTTCAAGAAACCTTTGGGTAAATTATACTATTGTAGTAACTTACACTTTTTTAGTAATTGCAGCAGTACCATTTATAAGTGACAATGTGTCCCTGCAGCTGGGTATGGAACCATGGTCTGGGAATATGCCAATGTTCTCCCACTAAAGGAAGGAGAAAACCACATATCCAGGTGGTTTCGTTGGCTCCTCCCACCAGCTCACACAATGTCATCCATTCAGAATTAAGATTACAGCATATAACTGTACAAGTGAAGCTGACTACTTTGTTACTATGAGTGATGATTTGGACTAATAAGGAGGCAAGCCGGAACAGGAACATTATAAAGGACTGTTTTACACTTGAGAAGGTTGTGAAGATTCCCTGGATAGGCCATGTGCAACATACTTTTAGAGAGTTAGGACTAGCCAATATGTTAGAAATACCATCATCTTTATCTAATACAGATAGACAAGTTGTTAAGCTCAAGTTTTGTGACTTTAGTCAGATCCAGAATCTAAGTAAGGAAGGAGCTAAAAGTTCTATTTGGTACTACATTTTCGTCTTGTCAAGACTAGGCAAATCTACGTTTTATTTAAATTTAACTCTGACTGTGGGAAAGGCCACTTTTGCTCCATTTTAGAGCAGGTACAATTTGGAGTCTCCTCTGTTTCTCAAAGGGTCTGAGCATGTTTTGCAGTACCACAATGGTTGCCCATGGCACAATCATTGTTGCATTATATTTTTTGGTAGGTTTTTAAATCGCTTTATATTAACTTTTTTAAATCAATGTTAAGTGTCTAGCATTCAAAAAGTGTGGAGTCACTCTGCCCTATTTGCAGCTCTTAGGCAGCGCTCACATCTGTTATGGGGTGAGTTTGTATCTGACAGCAGCAATGAGGTCGCACAAGTCTATGGAGGGATGACCATCTAGGCACTTTAAATGCTAGGCATGGGAGGCGAGTGGCACTATTTGGAATTTTTGGGATACCTCAGTCTCATACTTCTCAGCAAATAGTGTAACCTGGGAGGTTTTTGTTTTCTGGAAGATTGTTTAGCTGAGGATATCATTTGTAGAATTGAAACTGCCACAACAATGTATATTTTACATGGCATACGCAACGCTCTTGTTTTCAGAATCAATCAATCAGGGGTTTGTAAAGCACACTACTGACCTGTTAGAGTCTCAAGGCACTGAGGGGGGAGTGTGCAGCTCCGTTGGGGTCATTCGAAGAGCCAGGTCTTGAGATCTTTCCTGATTTGGTGCAGTGTCGGGCTTCGCCAGAGGTGAAGGGGGAGCCCGTTCCATGTCTTGGCTGCAAGAGGGACCTTCCACCCACTCTGTTCCTTTAGAAGCTTGGGACGGTGGCTAGGGAGAGGTCGGTGGAACTGAGGTTTCTCTTGGGGGTGGGGAAGGAGAGGCAGTTGTTAAGGTATTGTGGTCCGATGTTGTGGAGGGTCTTGTGGACATGCATGAGCAGCTTGAAAGGTATTCTTCTTTCGATGAAGAGCCAGTGGATGTTGCAGAGGTGTTGGGTGATGTGGTTGTGCCTTGGGATATCGAGGATTAATCTGGCTGCAGCGTTGTTGAAGGCCTGGAGTTTGCAGAGGAGTTTTTTGTTGATTCTGCCATAGAGAGCGTTGCCGTAGACCAGTCTGCTGGTGAAGAGGGCGTAAGTGACCGTTTTCCTGGAGTTGGAGGGCAACCAATTGAATATTTTACATAGTATGTGGGGGGTATTGAAGCATGCAGAGAAGACAGAGTTGATTTGGTAATTCATAGTGAGCAATGAGTCCAGTATGATGAAGAGGTTACATGCATGGTCTGTCGGGTGGGCTTGTTTCCGAGGGCCACCAGGTGTCGTCCCATGCAGAGAGTGAGGGATGAGCGTATCCAGTCTAGGGCCTTTCCTTGGATGCCAGAGTCATGGAGTCTGGTGGCTAGTGTGCCGTGGAAGACGGCGTCGAAGGCTGCTGATAGGACCAGAAGGATGAGGGCTGCCGTTTGGCCTATGTTTAGGAGGGTGCGGATTTAATCTGTGGTGGCAAGAAGGGCGGTCTCGGTGCTGTGGTTGCTGCGTAATCCAGATTGGGAGGTGTCTAGGATGTTGTTGGCTTCAATGAAGTGTGTGATCTAGGTATTGATAGCCTTTTTGATGACCTTGGCTGCGAAAGGAAGCAGCAAGATGGGCCTGAAATTCTTGAGGTCCATCAGCTCTACGGAGGGCTTCTTTAGGAGGGAGTTGTCTTCGGCCCGCTTCCAGTTGTTAAGGAATGTGGTGGTCTCGAGGGAGCAGTTGATGGTTCAATGTAGAACGGGTGCGCTGGCTGTGTAGGCCCTGTGGAAGATGTGTGGCAGGGGAGTCTGAAGGTGCCCCAGAGGCGATGCTCTTCATAGTCTTTAGGATGTCGTCTGTCATGAGTGGGGCCCACGTAAGTAGGGTCTATTGAGTGGCGTCGCTGGGGGCGGGGTTGGGGTGGTGCAGTGGTCTACTTGCGTTATTTGTACTTTTGAGATTTAATGTTTTAAGCTGTTTTTATTATGCACTGTGCTTGTTATTTTATGATTTTTATTTAAAATCGAACAAAGGATTAAATGATTATTACACTACATATCACAAAGTGCAATTTGTGAATTAGGCCCACAGTGTTGACCTGAATAGGAGGATCCAGTTCAGACCTTTGCCTGTCATTTCACCCCTGCCTTATCCATGTTGTCCTCTTTTTGACGATGAGCTCAATGAGACTCATTAAGCCTGGTATCACAGTAGGAATTACAGGACAAAGAGGAAACAGTGTCCTCTCATCCTGCCTCTGGCTTGGATATTTACAGACTGGCAGGATTGGATGTTTCCAGGAAGCATGAAAATGTCAACTGTAGGTCCTCTGCACTCTCCTGGGAGGCAGAGAGCTGTACAAATGTTCTCCTACAACCACTCATTGACATGCACTTTGAAAGCCAGTTCATAGTCTAAGAAACTGGCTGATATACATATTGCCCCACAGGAGCGCTAAATTCAACGGGCCGATTTATCAAGGTTTCATGCAACTCAGCAAGACACCTTGCTGCACCACCACGCGTGAAAGGAGAGGGCATGAATGCACCATATTTAACATTATATAGTGAATTCCTGTTCTCTCCTCATGCTGGCGCTCAATGTGCTGCCTTGCACCAACCAAAGCAGGCATGCTTGTGCTGTGGTGCAAGCATGCTTGCATTATAGGCAGGATTGTTTTTGTGCAGGAAGGGGCATCTTTGTGCAGGAAAACAATCCTCACATGCATTTTCCTCTTTGTGTGAATGCAGCACACTTAGAAAAAGGAAACAACAAGGAGAAATAAAGATATTTCTCCTTGTTGCGTCTATTGTGGGAAGGTGTAAAATTTAAAGACATTCCCAATTCTACCAGTAATGGCAAAATCTGGGAATGCGTCAGATTACATGGGTGGATGGGAGGGAACAACCACACTCCACCCATGTAACGCCCCCACCATGCAGTGTAACGCAAGGCAGTGACTTGTGCTGGTTTGTGTTACATCGGATTTACCAAACCAAGCAGAGGGGCCTTGCGTGGCTTGGTAAATCTGAATCTAGGTTTTGCGTTGCCCCGAGTCGTCTGGCACAGCGAAGGAATGCCGCAAAACATTGATAAATTTCACCCTAAATTCTTTTCTGATGCCCTAGTGTCCTGTCATTTACAAAGATGAGACACTTATGTGAAGCAGAGCACAGTTGTCATGTGAGAAAGGCTATATCTCTTGTTAGGAATCAATATGTTTGATCACTTTTTGGACCCCTTGTTTTGGACCTTTGTGGTAGGTGGAAGCCTACAAAACACATACAGTCCTTGCATGCTTCATATACAATTATATGCTTCTACTCCTAGCATCCAGCACTGCAACTGTCAGTCTGGTGTGACTTTAGCCAGGTACATTTTCTGGCTGTGATAGCTGTAGTTTAAATAACTAGCTGGGATATTGTGCGTTGCTCCATGAGTTGGCCTATTGCTGAGCTATAACTATGAGATGATGCAGCAGAATATATTTTGAATGGATGTATAATTTAAAGAAATGCCAACTATCCACACCAGTGACATTTAGGTTTTTTTCTAGAATTTTAATATTCATAGATATATATTAACGCACATGTATTACTAGGATAGTACTACATTTTACAACAGCACAGAAAAAGTACCTCGTCAGTTTTAGAGTCAAGTTGATGATTTTCAATGAGGAAAGATAAATTGGTTGCTATCTCCATCCAAGGGGCATAATAGATTGGAAGTTCACTCTGACAGAAAGTAAGAAAAAGAGTAGTTAATTATTTCATCTCTTTCAACCAAAACATGGTCAAAAGAGAACATTGAAGTCACTGTCCATATGGGATGACAGAAACCTTCACTGTTCTTTATGTTGTTCACTGTTTATATGGAATGCTTGGGAAAGAACAATGTCTTCACGATTTCCACTTTTGCTAATTATAATCAGCTGTAGGTGACGTTAACAGGATATCACTCATTTTCGGGAAAGAATGAGATGTAAGATCCTGGTGAAAGAGTGATAGGAAATAAATGTACCCCTAAATACAGTCAACACACTCACCTGGAAGAATGGAGATATATTGTATTTGCATCAATCCAATAAATAACGAAGTTGATAAAAAATAAAAAAACATGTTTTTGTCAGTATCTTGATGCAGAGTCCATGGAGAAGAAAGATCCTCAACAGATGGCAGGGCCAAGAGACTGTTGCTTGAATTCCTCTTTCGCTCTAAGAATATGTATCAAACTTAAACATTTTGATCACAGAAGAACAGGACTGGTAAATTATAGATGGCAGCCATTGGTGAGTACAGACGTAGATAAAAAAAGTCCCATCTTATACGTTTAGGGAAACAATTGCTGGAGTGTTCGGAACACTATGCGATCATTTGGAACGTGATACCTCGAGTCAAAAGATGATTTGATGGCCTTCTTCACTGACACTTTTAATGATTGAATTAAGGAGTCTTTACGGGACTAAAGAGGGAGACTATTTGTCGCTGTGTAAACAGAGCGATTATGACAATATGGCACATAAATATTACTGTGAGTTATAAGAATCATTGTTTAAGAAAAAAGTAATGGATTCAATGTGCGTGTTAGTCAGAGGAAAAGCTCCACGCCAAAATCAATTCCCACTTAGGTCTTGAAAGATCTTCAGTAGTGTCTGGTTCAGCTCCTGGCTTTTGTATTACAGAGAATTTCAGTCCACAAGTTGTATCTTACCTCTTCCCCAACAGCGCAGTAGCTCCAACTTCAGTCCAACAGGAATCCTAGATCTCGACTGGAAACACCATTTCAAACTAATATTGACAGCTGCTGAAAACGTATTTTAAAAATGAGTAGTTTTCAACGAGACCTGCCTAACCTCAATCCGATATTTTAGATGTTCATAGTTTCTTCAGGTATTGCAGACTAAAAAATGCAACTTTGCATATTTTTGCACTTTTCTTCAATGTGTGGCTTTTTGTTAAAAGAAAGACTTAGATCAAGAGTGCCTAAATAGATGAGGACCTTACTGTTGAACCTCACCTTGAAAATTGTGTTAGTATACAAAGCACTTGGACCTAATCAGTTTTAAGAACTCTGAATGTTCTTGGCAACATTATAATTTAATTGAAGAGTCTGAAGTCTTTAGCTAACCCACATCTTCAACATCAGAAATGTTATTTTCTTTTTCTTTTCGAAATAGTGTGCCAATAGATATTAAGAAACTACTATTTTCTGATTTATGGCTAAAAGTGAGGAGTATATTTTTCATAGTGGTGCTTGCTCTTGCTCTACACAAGGGGGCGCAATGGTGATGCAATACTAAAGCCAGATTTAACAAGCCATGCAAGGCTCCTTCCTCTTTCTATGTGTGCTGCATTCTGCATAGTGCAGCAAGGTGGCTTGCTGTGTTGCGCAGCGTGAAAGTATGGTAATTATGCCCCTGAGTTTCAAATATGTATTATCAACTAGCGACAAATTCTTTTCTGTCACAGAAGTCTACGGGGATAAGTTAGACTATGATACATTTGGTAGTTTAAGATGATGATATTTATGTTGAAGGTGATCTCTGGGTTGAAACAAGGCATGTGATTATGCTGTGGTGCCACTAGATGGTGGCATTGTATAGGTTTAGAAACCTGCAATTCGAATTGCCAATTTATTTCCCACCTCCTGGATTAAATGCATCTGATTAATTTGAAACTTGCATTCTGATAAGTGGGCTGATCTAGAAGATAAGGATTTTAAACCAGATGCACAACGGCAAACTAAAGAGCACACTTGGGTTTGAGTTGATTCTGATAACTTCTTAAATTCTTCAATGGTATGCCCATCTTGATTAATTTCTTTAGATTAGTCGAATATATGCTTAATTGGACGCTTGCAGTTATTCTCTTTAAAGAACAAACATCAACACTACAAAAATACTATGAGGCAATATAAAAGCATCATAAAAGTCCAAAAAAGTTGTGAATGATGATGCTGTAAACTTCTGTAGAAAGTCACTAGTTAGTGCAAAGTATAAGGATATGTTCATTACATTTCCTTCATTCGGAACATAGATGTTGTACTTTTTTAATATAAGCTATGCTGCTTGTTCATTACAAAAAGGCCAAACGTCTCTCCTAAGTAGAATGACGTAATGGTTGGTCATCGGGGTCGGACAAGGGAACCATACATAGCCCTGGCAAAAATAATTTAACCAGCCCCACTCCCTCCATCTCTGTTTATAGTGTAAATTTGTTTTATTGGTTTTCAAAACGATAAACAATACAGAACATTCACCCCACCTTCATCTATAGGCTGTGAGGCGTAATATGACGAAGGGAGAGATACAAACTGTGGGCAAGAGAGGTTGAGATGAGCAAGTTGTAAATGTCTGCAGGAGCGGGTGGGGGAGGGGTGGGGTGTTCTGTTAGAAGCTGGGGGGAGTGTATGTGACAGCGGGTGACCAGTTCGGGGCCTAGGGACGTACTCAATAAATAGAAGGGACGCACACATGATAGTAGTATGGGCTCTGACAACGAGGCCCCTCTTTATTCACTCTTGTTCTCCCAACTCCTCCCCTTCCGGGCCTCCACCACATTGTAATCTTGAGCGGGTGCTAACAGTGGCGCACCCCTCGTACTTTAGCAGGGTGGGGCGGCCCACCAAACCTAACATTCCTCCTTTATTTTAAACAAAATAAACGTTACCAAGCAATACCAGCACACAAGATATATATGAAAAATGACAAACTGGAGACTAAACTTTTTAGAAAAAAAACAGCAGGAAACTCGGTGTTACACTCTACGAGCTTCCACCCACGACACCTGATTAATAGTATCCCCTATGGGGAAATGTTAAGAATCAAACGTATTTGCAGTAATTCAACTGACTTACAAAAAGCACAGGCAGATAGTAAAAAGAGATTCTTAGCAAGAGGATACAATGTTAAAACAATAGATACAGCAATAGCCAAAACCACGAAACTGGAGAGGGAATCACTTCTAGTCATTAAGCCAAAACACGACCCAGCAAACCAATTGCGGTTGATTACTACTTATAATTTGCAACACAAAACAATCAGGAATATAGTTCAACGCAACTGGCCGATAGTGCTAGATGACCCAGTAATAGGAACACTGCTTCCTAAAGCATTAGGTCTAACATACAGGAGGGCCCCTTCCATGAGTAGTAGGTTAGTGACAAGCAGCCCAGAGGTAGTAGAAACACATAATTGGCTTACGCAAAGGAAAGGGTTTGTTGCATGCAAAAACTGCAAAGCATGCGTTCATGGCACAAGCAAGAAAACATTCAAAACACCATTCTGTGATAAGGAAGTGGAAATAAACCGAGCCCTACATTGTAAAACAGATTATGCTGTGTACATTCTTGAGTGCACATGCGATCTTAAATATGTGGGCAGTACAAAACTTCCGGCAAATAAAAGAATCTTGCAACGCCTCAGAGCCATAATTAACAAAGATCCTACCTATCCAGTCACTAGACATTTCCAAGAAATACACAATAGCGACCCAAAACACTTGTCCTACTACCTCATTGATTCAGTGCCAAAAAACAGAAGAGGAGGTGACAGAAAAGGCGCATTACACAAATTGGAAACTAGATATATCTTAAATTTCGATAGTAAGATACCCGGAGGTCTTAATGCCACAGAGGATCTCTATACCTGTATTTGAGCTGCCCTCACTCCTGCATGTTCTTGTCACACATGGATTTTTGTATTCTTGGTGTTCTCGACTATAAGAATTCAACGGCTTTATTTATATATTTTTCCATCACAGACAAAATAGTCTATTGCTTTTTTAGAGAGACTTATAGGGGGAATAATCCAATTTTTGACAATATAGTCCCCAATTATTATATAAGTACTTTATGCATCCTTTTTAAAGTAAAGTAATCAGCTGTCAGAAATAAGAACCAGCGAATAATGGTAATTGAATGTTGTATTTCGAGGCTGCCACCTGATCTGAAACCTGAACAATCACGGTTTTTTAACATTTGTTTTGTAGCAAGAAATATAAAATTAAAAAATCTTTGATATACACACAAAAAAACTTTTTTAGGGCAAGTTTTAATAGTTGCTCTTCACATTTTTTAAATCACTCAATAGGTCCATATCTCAAACCTGAGTTCACTTATTCAGCACCTTTTTGCACCTCATAATGGGGAATGGCACAACCATAAAGTTGAGCAACAAATTTGGACAAGACTCATAAAAATTAACAAGCTAACTGAGCTTTGATAACTGCGACATGCATTCATGCAATCACTGATAACTAATATGCTCTGAATACTGAAACTCTAGCACTTCAACAATATATTTATAAAATATTTTATCATGTTTTACTAGTAAATTGGTCATATTTAAATTTTATGTACTTATTTATCTATGTAAAATTATTTATTGATGTGTCAAAAGTGCTTTTAAATCTATTTAAGTATTGTATTTATTCATTTTATACATTTATCTATTTATAGACAGTATTTGACTATATGTATAAGACAGGTGAAAGAAAAAGAATGTATAGCAGGCTTCACGCAAAGTATGTCTTCACTATCCATTAAGGGGGAAATTTGTTGCTGTTGTTCCGTTTTGCACTAAGCCTGGCACTTTAAGAACTATAAAATGGTGGTTGAAGCCAAGAAGCGTTGTCATGTGATCAAGGTCCAGGAGGGACCGAAACACGTCATGGCCGACTAGCAAAAAATAAACAGTATTGCACAGAAACGTGGTCCGTGCCTGTTTTACATCCCGGAGATTGGGGATTTCGAAGAAGCAGTCAATCGAGCGATATATATATATATATATATATATATATATATATATATATATATATATATATATATATATATTCACTGAAAAAAACATAGGTTTCAGGGGCGTTATAGTTAGTTGCACATTTCACTCATACAAAACCATAGAAATTCAGCCGTTATAGTTAGTAGAGCTAACTATAACTCACGCCCCGCAATGCACTACTGATGACGTCACATATTACATCTCTCATGATATGGTCAGTGACATCACCGATGACATCACTGATGACATCTCAAATGACATCACTGATGACATCACTGATGACATCATCCAGAGAATGTGTGCTTTTGTAAACTTTTAATATATTTTATGTATGTTAATGCCAAGGTGTATGGAAGAATGAGTTGGTGTATAAGTGTCTGGGTGGAGGATTTAATAGGTATGTGACTGACTGTATAAGTTAGTGATTAAATGTCTCTTACTGAATGCATGAGTTAGTGACTAAACTGTGTGAATGTCTGTATCAGTCTCTCAGTCTCTCAGTTGTTGTTTATGCTGCTGCATGGGTTGATGATTAGGTACATGACTGTCTATTTGGCTTACGTATTGGTAGCATGAGTATCTGTATGGGTGTTTGTGTGTGTAGTGTCTAGGCGGTGTGTAACTTTCTGCCAACATGTGTGAGTGGCTAATTTACTAGGCGTATGTGTTCAATAGTGCATGTGGAAATAGCTGTTTTGGTGTGTGTGTGTGTATCACTGTGTTGGAGAGTGAATGTATAGCTCACTGGTATATGTGTGAGTAACTACATATGTGAAAGGCAGTATATGTGAGTGTTGGAGTATATAAATGACTATGTGATAGTGTGATAGTGAGTAATTGTGAGAGTTGCTGTATAAATGAGTGTGTGCTTGTGTAAGTGATTGTATAAGAGAGTATGTTACTATTTGTATGAATAGGTTAGATAGTGAATGTATAACTGTATAGTTGAGTAAATGTCAGTGTTATAGATTCTTTACATGACTGGCTACGTGTGTCAATAACTCTATGGATGAGTGACAGTGTATGAGTGTTTGTATAGGTGTATGAGTACATAAAATAGTGCTATATTGATGAGTGATTGCATGTATGAGTTACTGTATGGGTGAATGAATGAATGTGTGTGTATAACTAGGAAGTAGTCAGTGGGTATATAGTAACTGCTATTAATTTGTCTATGGTTTAGAAAATGGTAGTCAGTATTTTAGAGTGGGTGTTTCAAAGGTTTGTACCATTTAATTTATCATCAAATTTTGATGAACTTTCCTTTCTCTGTTTTTTTTTTAAAGAGGTAAGGTGTGTTGGGAGCATCGAAGCAAGCAGACATGAGCATGACATTCCTCTCACAGCTCGTGGCTGCCTCGCGTCGCTTTGGGAATGTTATGTTTTGAAAGTGAGAAGGTTGGGAGGTAGAAGTTAACGGGGGTTCAGTCATTCTTGCTTTATACTTGCTGCTTACAAAACATGTTCTGAGGATTAAACCACATCAAGAGAATTGCCGTCTCTGTCTTTTCATTCCTGCATACTGGTCTTTCCTACAATTACTAATTCTGTACTATCTTTCTGAGTTGGGAGCTTGAGGGTGCACTATGTCCGGGCACGTGGATGGAGACACACTGGTGACACAAAGGTGAGCTGCGAAGATTTGCTCCAGTGTCACTCTCTCACTCTTTCTTTCTTTCTCTCTCTCTCTCTCTCTCTCTCTCTCTCTCTCTCCCTCTCTCTCTCTCTCTCTCTCTCCTTTGATGGACGCATGACGCACAATCTTATCTTGCTTTTTATCTAACAGACTCTGATTCACAAATTGACATCCCCCCCAACACTACCAGAGCTGAACACGTGTAGAACCTGCGATGATGCGTGGCCATCCTGGCAATCAACACCCATTCTGAATTGTGAGCTCAGTTGACCACGTGTACTGAGGCTGAGGAGGTTCCTTCGGCACACGGTCGACTCTCTTCGACACACGCCGGTGGTGGAAGGTGAGCAGAGAGGCTTGTTTGCGCCGCAGCGGGCACTCATCTCAGACAAGTGGGAGGAGATGGGGTGCAGCAGCCTGGATGCGCAGCTCCGGATAGTGGGAGTGCTTGGGGTGCAGCAGCGTGGGTGCGCAGCGACTATTATACAACTCTGGGCAGTGCAAGTGTATGGGCTACAGCAGACTAGGGACCATAATATCAAGAACGGTGATAACATTATCACCGCTTTAGCGGCAGGAAACTGCCGCTAAAGCGTCGATAAGTGGCTTAATAATATGCCCTTGAGAATTCCCATAGAAGCCCAGGTTCTGGTGTGAACGACATCAAACCTGGGCTTCTGTGGGAATTCACAAGGGCATAATATCAAGCCCCTTATCGCCGCTTTTTCGGTAGTTTCCTGCCGCTAAAGCGGAGATAATGTTATTGCCATTCTTGATAATATGGCCCTGGGTGTGCAGCGGCTGTTAGACACCACTGGGCAGTGGAAGTGGATGGTATGTAGCAGCCTGGGTGCGTGGAGCCAAAACAGAGAATTACGTGTGTGCAGTTGTATATAGTCTGCAAATACTAATTCTATACTATCTTTCAGATAACTAAACTTGAGGGTGCAGTATGTCCCGGCACGTGGTTGGAGACACACTGGTGACACAAAGGTGAGCTGCAAAGAATTTCTCCAGTACCAACACTCCCTCTCCATCTCTTCCTTTCTCTCTAGCTCATACTTTCTCTATTTCTCCGTCTCTTCCTCTCCCTCTCATTCTTTCTTTCTCTCACTTCCTCTCTCTCACACTGTTTGTCTCTTTTCCTCTCTCTCACACTGTTTCTTTCTCTCTTCCTTGCATCTCACTGTTTCTTTCTTTCTTTCATAATATTTCTCTCTTCCTCTCTCTTAGACTCTCTCTCTTCCTCTCTCTCACTCTTTCTCCCTCTCTCTCTCTTCCTCTCTCTCACACCGTTTCACTCTTTCTCTCTTCCTCTCTCTCTCCTCTCCCTCTCTCTCTTCCTCTCTCTCTCTTCTCTCTCACACTGTTTCTCTTTTCCTTGTATCTCTCTCTTTCTCTCTCTCACTTTCTCTCTTTCTCTGTCTTCCTCTCTGTCTTCCTCTTTCTGTCTTACTCTCTCTCTCTCTTTCGCTCTCTCTCTTCCTCCCTCTCTCACTATTTCTCTCTCTTCCTCTCTCTCACACGGTTTGTCTCTTTACCTCTCTCTCACACTGTTTCTTTCACTCTTCCTTGTATCTCACTGTTTCTTTCTTTCTTAATATTTCTCTCTTCCTCTCTCTCACTTTGTCTCTCTCTCTTCCTCTTTCACTCTTTCTCCCTCTCTTTTCCCCTCTCTCTCTTCCTCTCTCTCACACCGTTTCACTCTCTCTCTTCCTCTCTCCTCTCTCTCTTCTCTCTCTCTCTCTTCCTCTCTCTCTCTCTCTCTCTCTCTTCTCTCTCACACTGTTTCTCTCTTTCTATCTTCCTTGTATCTCACTCTCCCTCTCTTTCTCTCTCCTTTGGCGGACGCATAACGCACCATCTTATTTTTCTCTTTTTGTCTTTCAGGCTGTGATTCACAAATTGTCGAGGGATGACACGCCATGGCTGTACATAATTTTATTTGTTGTTGTTTTCTTTTAATAAAATATTTTACACACATAGTTATATTTGTTGTTGTTTTGTTTTAATATAATGTTTTATATGTAGATCCATACATGACTAAGATTCTTATTTGTCCAACCTCACAAACATCTTTTTTATTAAAATTGCAACCGCAGCCGATTTGTTAGGCTCCACATTTAAAAACGTTCCTGTCACATTTGTTTGTGGGGGGTGAGTGGGGATGGCGGAGAAGCAGCTGCTGCTGGAGGATTTTGGAGTACTGTTGGGTGTCTGACCTGCATCATCGTTGCCCCCATTGCATCTCTTCTCAGAGACCTGCAAACCGGCGGCCTGGCTCGTAATAGTGCGGGCCCGAGAAGTCGCACCGGAAGAGCTGCGAGCCCACCAGTGGTTCACAGAGGGAGACTTATGGCCCAAGAAGTTTGTTGGCGGTATGCTTGTGATGTGGGAAGAGGGTGCGTTACCTGCTGATGGGAGAGGCAGCGTGAAAGGGGTATCTCTCACAAACAGAGCTCCGGTATGTTTTTAGAAATGCCTCGGACAGATGCCAGCTGACGAACTGAATCACAAAATGGCTTTTAAATGCCAATATAGTAAGACTTATGAACAGTTCGTACCAGAGGGACAACTGCGGCCTGTCCGCTCAACTCACAGAGGCAGAACTACGAGCTGTCCGCTCCCAAAGGAACAGCAGCGTAGTAGCTCGCAGAGGTACAGTCACATCAGCGTACTAGCTCGCAAAGGTAGACTGCTGCGAGCCGACGGACTGGCTCCTAAAGGCAAACCTCCGAAGTGGTGATGTTGGGCACAGGGAGTGTGAAAGGGTTATCTTCCTACTAGTGTCCTGGAATGGAAGTCGTTAGGTATTTAATACCATCACTTTTGACAGGGAGATTTGTCCATTTCTCAAATTCCTCTTTTCTCCTATCATATGTTGCTAACAAATTCAAATCATAACTCAGGAATCTACTGTCTAAAATATTGAGTTTGCGTGTTTTGATGATGTTATCAATTTTTTTATTTGTTATATCTCCTGCATACATGTAGGAATGAGCTATGTACAGATCTGGAGCTTCCCTGAGGTACAGTAAATTATTCAATTTGTTTAGTCTGATTGACGTACACAGCTTTGGTACACTGAGGCCTCCATATGATCTTTTTGAAAACAGGAGACCATTGCATGTGTATGCAGGTAGGTGTAGGAAGTGTTTGACATATTTCGTTATTGTTTGATCTAGTGTGTTTAATGTTTTTGCATCTGTTCTTGTCATTTCTAATTTATATGGCAATTTAGGGCTCAAGTATTGACAAAATATGTAGGAAAGTAGCATCTGCTTTCATGAATACCCCCACTTTTTACCTGGTGTTATGCTGTTTCTGACTAGTCTGACTGGGATCCTGCTAATCAGGACCCCAGTCTCTGTGCCTTCTCCCCTAAATTGGTTATGGTGAGTACTTAGGTACATCCCAATTGGCTACTGGTGTACCCTTACAAGTCCCTAGTATATGGTACACCAGGGGTCCTCCATGGGCTGAAGCAGGCATTATGCCACCCATGAGAGACCACACAAACACTGACAACAGGCCTGGCACTGCAGCCTGTGTAAGCTGGTGCTAGCCCCACTTACAATAGATATAGGTTTTCCTATATCTGAAGTCATTGCACTTATAACCTATAAGTCACCCCTAAGGCAGACCTTTCAATCCTGAAGGCAGGGTGCTCGGTTCTAAGTGTGAGGGTGCCTCTGCCTGAGTGGGACAACCCTACAACCTACGGAGTACATTCTCACTGGTTTTAAGTAGATCAGCCTTATAACATATAGAGGGGCCATGCATCATTACGCGATGACCATCTCTAAACTGGCTGAAACAAACCCTGTCATGTGTGGTATCAAACATGTTGGAATCATACCCCCACACAGTGAATAGTGTGGGAGGTATGATTCCATGCACTGTAAAGCTTCTCAGGGATGCCCTCAGTGCTCCCGGGACCAGTCTTCCAGAACCGGACAGCAAGCTAGGGCTGCTGCCAGCCAGAGACATGTTTCTGCCCTCCTGCTGTGGAGCCAAGCTCGAGCAGGGGAAGGCAGAACAATAGATATCCTGTCACAAGGAGGTCTGACCACCTCTCAGACAAGGTTTTGTGTATTGAGGCAGGGTGGGGGCACTGGCCAGTGCCACTGAGACTGTTTACAGGGCACATTTGGTACCCTCCTTGCATAGTCCAGTTCAAACCAGTTCAGGGAGGCGTTGGCTCCTGCTCTGGCATGAAACTGGACAAAGGACATGGGAGTATCCTCCCCACTGTCCAGCCCCTCCCCTGGGAGGGAACCCTGAAACACACCAACTCTTTCCTTAGGGTACTTAAGGTCTTACCTGTGGGTGGGTCCCTAGATTCGTCATGGGACAACATTCATATCAAGACACCACTTCTTCTTCGACGATCTGAGCACTCTGGACCTTGCTGGACTTCGCTCTGGGCTCCGAGACTGCAACTGGGAAGACTTCTGGTCTCATCGTCCTACAAGTCTGCTGCAACGTCTGTGCCCGTGCTCCATACAGGAACCTTTCAAGGCCTGTGGACATCCAAGACACCTGAAGTAATCTCCCTGGAAGTGAAGGAGTCACTTTCCTGCATTTGCAGGCACCACATCCATGCTGACCAGTATACTGCTCCTGGGCTCCCACGGACTCTGGAAGGCTCAGCAACACAGGTGGTGGTTCTGCAACTCTCTCAAGGCCTGCCCTGTCCTCTCAGCAAGTTTGTATACCTCGTCAGAACTGCTGGAACAGAATCCCTGTGCACCATGTCGACTTGCCGTTGTAAAGGCTTGTTGGCTTCCTTCCTCCAATATCTTTGGGCTCCAAGTAGCCCCAACCTCAAGCATCTCCTGTGACCAAGATCTTTGTCCTCACCTCATCGCTTGCACCATGGGGCTGCATCTTTGGTGAGCTGCTCGAGGTCTTCTTGCAACTCCAGTGTCTCTGGCCTGTGGGTCCTTTCGTGGGTCTTCTTTGATTCCAGTTGCCCCTCTGATTGCTCAGGCCTACTCGGACTCCCCTTTATATGGTGAGTCACTTGGACCTTGCTGGTCCGACACCGTACCTTTTTCGCCTTCCACGTTGCTTGCAGTTGTCAAGGCTTGTTGGTGCTCTCGATAGACACCAACCCCTCAACTCTCAACATCCAACGTGGGACAGCTTGTGAATGGCTCCTGGTCTTCCACAGCATCACCAGATCCACACAGCTGCAGCTCCAAGGTCACCGCCAACTCGCATTGCAACACCCGACATCGATGGACATTCTTCTTCCGTGCCTCCTGGTCACTCCTGAGTGGCATAGACTCTTTCTCCTCTGCTTGCAGGTACTTCTCATCTTGAATCCACCTTTTGGTTCTACCGGACACTTTGACCTTCTCCAGCAGCGGCATCTTCCTGAAGTTCTCCATTGAGTTCGATGGCGGTTTCCGACGCCACTTCACACCTATGCACCCGGCTTCCCTGGTGTAGGTATCCTAGTTCCTAAGGTATCCAGGGGTGGAGTGGCTCTCCAACCTTCTGTCTTCCACCGGGTTTCTTAAGGGTCCACTGGGAAGGATCCTTCTTTAAAATTACAACCGTGACTTAACCATGGACTTGAATTGTGCACGCAGACATGCTCCCACTCTGCACATGGCTTCCATGGGGTTCCTGGTTACTTGCCTTGGGTGGTTCCTTGGGTTCCCAGCACTTCTATGTCTTCTAGGTGTAGTCTTGACTTGAGTCGGGGTTCGCAAACCACTATTGTAGTATATTGTTTGGTCTTCCCCGGGCGACCACTGTGTATTCATGCTACTTACCTGTTTTATCCTCTAAGTATCGTGTGCATTGTGTATATCTCCAGATAGGAGATAGTTGTGTGTGTTAGCGGGTGTCTTATAATAAATACATACACCTACAACTCAGAGAGCTTTCTAAGGTTGTCTAAGACCACTAAAATCACCATAAGGGTGGTCCGGATTACTGCAGGGTGCCCACTTACATAAGTATGCGCCATATACTAAGCAAGCCTCCTACACAATATTTCTACTTTTTTGGGTGGGCGTAAGTAGTAGATTATCATGTTTTTGGGACCAATTAGTAAGAACCTCATTCATGTTGTTGTTGCTTGTATGGTTGGTGTGTGGATCAAGTTCAATCTGAGGTATGTCTCACTTTCTCCTGGATGAATATTTTCAATATTTTGTTTTTCCAATTGCCATAGTTTGCAGTTGTTAACCAGGATGTTATCTTTCTAGTGACTTATATAAAATACATGTGTTTTTTTCACATTAAGTTTTAAGCCTGTTGCTCTATTGAATTTTTCAATGACTTTCAGAATTGTACTAATTTTTTCCCAGGTGCTCCTGAGTGCTGCGATATCATAGGCAAAGGTTAGAGCGGTGATCTGTTCAATGAGA